>NC_136065.1:981102598-983551045 GCF_964261635.1 Lissotriton helveticus | reverse complement strand
ATGGTGAGGTAAGCCATATTAGAGGTCAGCTGGTACCACGACATTATATTAAAATCTGTTGACCTTAGTAGAAAGATGATCTGGTTTACAAACAATCAAACCTGTTATATATGTTTAGCAATGATTCCTGATCAATTTTGCCATTTTTGGTCTGGTACAAAAACCTTTCTGTAATATGGACTCAGCACACATTGCCTCAATAGCATAATATACAAACAGCATAATAGTGCAAAATGGCTTTGCACATTTTTTTTGCTCCAGTGCAGACAAAAAACCAATTATGTTTTCTAGGGCGCTATTGCTGTTACATGGCTTGCAATTTTCTAAAAAAAAGTTAATGAATCAGGAGGCAATTGGCGATCTTGTTGTTCTTATTGTATCCATTATTGTATTGATTGGGAAGTCAAAGTATTTCAACAAGAAATCACTGCACCTAGTAAACCAATAGTAGAAAAGTACATGTGTGGTTGATTGGTTTCTTAAACCATGAGGGTGACAAAGTGCAGGATGATGAATGAAGTTAGTAAAAAAAAGCAGCCCATACAATATGATGCATATCTACATATTATAAATCATTACACTAGTCAGTAGGGTTCCCAGACAACCAAGACAGGGTAGTGAGTGGATAGAAGAAAGAGAAATGCTGAAGATAGATACCCACACAAAAAGGAGAATCTTTACCTTGAATGGGAGGGCATTTCACTGAAATGGGATCAGAAGGTGAAATTAGCTAATATTACTTTCTGGTAAGAGGGTTGAGACCACTGGTGAGGTGAAGGTTGGGAAAGAACAGAGGCAGGAAGTCTGAATGACAGAAAATACTGATAGGGGGATAGCCATACATTGGGCTTGTATACCAGGGTGAAGCTATTCTCCTAGGCTCAGCTACTGACAGAAAATGAGGTAGCCTTTTTTGTGGGAGGAGTTGGCTGGTTATGAGGACCAGCGCAAGGGTTGCAAAGTTGTTGACTTTACTGAGAAAAATAAGACTTAGGTCTTTATTTAGTTTGGGGAAAGAGTATTCCATCATAAACAAGTCAGAGTAACCTGCCTTCCAAACTGGTGGTCTACATGCTTGTTAGATATGTCAGCCTTAATGTGGCCTTCCCCCAAACATTTTGCCTTCACCCTCCTGTTTCTCAAAGTTCATTTCTGATGGCCTTCACTACTGCTAACCAGTGCTAAAGTCCTTGTGCTCACTCCCTTAAACATCGTAAAATTGTTATACTCCTAATTGGCATATTACATTTACTTATTAAGCCCCAGTAAGGTGGTATACCATAAACCCAGGGCCTATAAATCAAATGATCCTAGTGGGCTGCAGCACTTCTTGTGCCACCTACTTAAGTAGCCCCTTAAAACATGGCTCAAGTCTGCCATTGCAGCCTGAATGCAATTGTAAACTACCAATTTGACTTGGCAAAGTGTCCCCCTTGCCAATTCTTAAACTCCCCATTTCTTGCAAAAATGTCAAATTTAAGCTGGGCCCTAGAGAGCCCAGGACAGGGTGCATTGTAATTAAAAAATTGGACATGTACGTTTATGTTCTACATGTTCTAGTAGTGAATTACTCACAAATTATTTTTTTTACTACTGTGAGGCCTACTGCTCCCATTGCATTACATTGGGTTTCCCTATTGAAGTAATCACAATAAGGATTGTTTGGATAAAAAGGTAAGTTTATTGTAGATAACAGCTTAGACATCCACAGTCCACAGAAGCGACTCTCTCTCAGCCCAACTCCCACATATGGAATGTAGGCAGACAGAGGAAACATAACAAGACTAGAAAATATTCTAAATGGGAATACTACACGCCTTCCCCCCTTGAAACAAAAAAAACCCATAAAATAAAATAAACATATCTCGTCGCCAAAAATTGTGAAGTAATCACAATGAGGATTGTTTGGATAAAAAGGTAAGTTTATTGTAGATAACAGCTTAGACATCCACAGTCCACAGAAGCGACTCTCTCTCAGCCCAACTGCCACATATGGAATGTAGGCAGACAGAGGAAACATAACAAGACTAGAAAACATTCTAAATGGGAATACTACACCTATTACATTTAATAAGTGCTAACTTTTGATTGGGAGCAGGTAGAAAATGCATGTCTGGTGTCTGAGAAATTGTAATATAAAATCTTCTTTAATGGTAAAGTGTTATTTTAAGTCACAATTTTAAAACTCCCACTTTTAGAAAATTGGAATTTCCTACCCTAACTCGTTTGTGCCTGCAGGCTGTTCACGCTTCCCATGACAGGGTGTGGTCGGCATTTGGACATTGTTTATTCCTCCCAGACCACCATACAATAGAGGGGTTAAGTGTGCCTGGATGGACAATAACTGACAGGATGGCGGCCTTAGGTGGGCATAGCCCCACTTACAAGTCAATAATCTGTACCCTGCCTTCACACAAGGCCCATTGTACCTACAGCCATGCTGGAGCCAGGGTTGGACAGGCAGGAAATTCCAAGCACTTCATAGGAAA
The DNA here is from genome assembly GCF_964261635.1 of Lissotriton helveticus. Taxonomy (NCBI): domain Eukaryota; kingdom Metazoa; phylum Chordata; class Amphibia; order Caudata; family Salamandridae; genus Lissotriton; species Lissotriton helveticus. The sequence continues at coordinate 983,548,556 of NC_136065.1, read as the reverse complement.
TCCTCTAAAAAAGTCCACTTCAAAGAAGGCAGCAGGTATAAAAATACCTCAGACCCACTCTTCAGTTTATGTTCTGGGCCTGCAGAAGGACTTCAAGATGATGTCATGCTTCTGTGGCTTGCTGTGCACTTCAGAGGACTGCTTTACAGCATCTGAACTGCTCTGCTGCCTGAAACCTGTCTTGAACCCTCAGAGGCCTTCCCTGCTTCTTGAGCCCTGTTCCAATTCTTGAACCCATGAATACCACAGTGGCTCCAAAGGCTGGCCTCCTGATCAGAGCCTTGGGGACAGAAAAGGCTCCCTCCATCTTGAATCCACACTGGGACCCAGCCTGGGAGAGTCCTGAACCTCCAAGTGGTGCCCATTCAGTCTTGGATCTTGTGAAGTGGTCCTATAAAAGTGCCCAGGTACCCAAATTCCAAAACTCATGACTTAGAAGACGTTTGACTCAAAAAAGTTGAAGCTGAGAGGAGACAGGGACCTACCTCCTCGTCAATCCACCTAAGGTGCATCGCTGGCCAGCCTGACTTTGCAGCAGCTTCCGCTACATTCTTCTCCGCAGCAGTAAATCCTGTTAAGAGGCTCCTCTGTCAGGGGGGATTCTACCCCCTGAAGCCGTCGTTGGCTACAGCCTGCAGCTTTGTCCTGATGGATGGTTTTGACTTAAAAAAAAACAGACTAAGGGCCTGATTACGAGTTTGGCAGTCTTACCACCATACTGCAGCAGCGGCTTTCCCAAGTACACCTTGAAGTCGGCAGTCTTCCGCCTACCCTATGAGCAATTGGCCCCATCGACAAAGTTTGTTCTGGCTGCAATTCAGTGGACTGGAATACTGGCAATTCTTACTTCATTGTTGTAAGGGCCATGAGTTTCCAGCGAGCAGATTATGAAAACACAGTTGTGCTGCCACTCCCCTTGTGGCGGTTCCCCTGAGGGCGGTAGTCCATTGTGGTATGCTCTCAGCAAAGCACCGTAACAATGGCCATTGGATGCATACTAATACAAAAACACCTGCTATCCATTGGCCAAGTGGATACATCTGCAAATAGCACTATTAAACACACCCCATTTCAGACCATGATCCTTTGCCACTCAACTGCAGCACAGCAATTCTGATGCAACAAATTGGTAGGAGAAGGCATGCCTTTTTCCCTCAGCTCTTTTACCACTCTCCGCACATTTTTGCAGCACAGTTTCTTTTCGTCCCCTAGAATATTTTTGGTTGTATTGTCACTGACTTTAATTTGAGGATATGGATATGTCTGTCATGGTGGATGAAATCATAAGAGTAGAGCACAATTGTTTGGAGCCCAAGTCCAACATACTACTATCTGTCAGAATAGGGACATCGGATCCAGAATAATAGACAGAGTGAATGCTGTAGTTACCACCCTGTGCATACAGAAGAACATTAGAACGAGGTGGAACTAGCTGAGGGTGAAGGTGCATTCCCTGGCATCCAAGGTACCCCTGTCAAAATGCTTTTCCAGATCTTATATTTTGAAGGCTTGACAGGCATAACTGGGTGAGTGGTCTGGTAAGTTGCACCTCACTAACTGTCACAATACCTCAATATACTCTTTGCTCTCAATTCAGCTTTTGCCATTGTGTTGTATACGTAGGTTCCTAGCATGCAATGCTCAAAGTATCAGAGATGTTGGATTGTCTGTGTTAATGTGTATTGTTGCATATACGATCACATAGATCAATCTCCATTACATGCCACATGTAATGGTGTCTGTAAGTGTATTTCATTAGAAATGCCATTCCAGGACCCATGATATTAATATGTAAATATATGGCCAATCCCAACAGCATTTTGTCCACAGGTATGTTACACTAACTATTTAGCAAGCAATGGAAAATAGAGATTGAAATGACTACAACTGCCACGAGGAACTATTTCTGTAACTCAAAACAAGATGACATTGTTATTTTGCCCATTCTCACTTGTCTGACATATTACAACTGATGTATATTTCTTATGGAGTTAGCAAATCTACATATAATGCTCTACTCAGTGACATTTCTGCATACTTTGCTTTAAGTTGTCTTGGTCTCCTCCAAGGGGCGGATTACGATGTCATTCAGCAAGGCTCCTAATGGATTTAGTATCACAGAATCTGATTTGGAACCCTTGCTTCCAACTGAATCGTACACATTTCCCAATGACCAATTACGATGCCCGGAGACCATACGTTTCCGAAAGGCATTCAGACAGGCCGAGTCTTTTGGAGCCGAATCATATAGCTCTATAGTCACGGTTTCCGAGCTAGCGATTACGATGACCGATTCAGACAGCTATTCCGATTCTGTCTGCCCAACACAAAATAGCTGTCGGAATCTGTCTTTGTGGGCCCATTTCAAGCCCCTCTACACCCGTGGAGGGGTACCCAAGGGACCCCTCTTTACAACCATGTACAGTGTGGCAAGCACCATGGGGTGCTCTCCACAGGCTTCACGGTTTTCCCCAACAACCCCTTTTTCAATGGGAGCCTGTGTTCTCGTTCGGAACACAGACTCCATTGAAGTCCGGCCGAACGATGTTGGGAAGCATTGGTCGGTCGGACTTGCACAACCCGATTTGGTCAAAAAGAATTCCGCAACCAATTCAATCGGAACAGTTTACGAACTACATTGTCATCAAGAACAATTGATGGACGGAATGTTGAAGAATGCAAACAATGCAAACATTTATCCCCAGTCACAAGTATCTAGCAGTTCAGACTGGACTTTTCCCACTGGGCGCAGGGTCAAGATTGATTTGCATATGGCTGGATCCAAACTGGAATGCCAAAGGGAGCAAAAAAATGATGGATTTAAGCCCAGATCTATACTGGGGTGAATGTAAAAGTATGACATTGTTCTGCAGTCTGTTAATTGTTCTTTTTGCATTTTCTACCCCAAGTGGGACTGGACTGCCCAGGTTTGGGTCCCGTGCTCTCCAAGGCACTGGGTTCAAGCTATCCTGGCTGATGAGGGGTGAAACCCCAGAACCGGTATTAGGATGCTTGTTTCCAGCCCAAGGAAACCTGGCCTGGCAGTTTGGGCTGGACTATTCCCATTGGGCACAGGATCAAGACTGATTTGCATATGGCTGGGTTCAAACTGGAATAGCATGGGGAGCAAAGAGCAAAAAACAATAGATTTAGGCCCAGAACTCTGTACTACAGTGAATGAATGACATTTTTCTGCATTCTGTCCATCAATAGTTCTTTTTAGGTTGAGCATTTGAGACCTATTGTAATTTCTTATGTTTGGTTAAAGCCATCCGCCAGCTTTTGATTTGTTTGTTTCAATTTCCTTAAAACATCCTTGCTTGCCAGTGGTCAGTCCTGCCTCTTTGTCCCTCCTTTCTATCTTCCGTTCCTCCCATGCAGCAGTACTAAGTCTAAGTACTGACTCATCACACTACAGTTCTTTGTCTGTTTTCTGGGGGACTACTTTATTTCTTTGTTTCCTGCTCTGATTCTGTTTGCCTGTGAGTAGTTTTGGCATCATAGCTGACTACTTTTAAATATAGTTTTCCTCCCTCCCACCTCCTCCTAATTCCACAGTTTTATTGGGGGTACTTTTTTTGCCATGCCTCCCTCTTCCCCTTCGTGGATATATTTTTTAGGCTTGTAAGCAATTTACGCTTTCAACCGACATTTGGGCTTCTTTTTAGTAGGATGTTAGTTTGGGTTTGGGTTTTTATTTTATGGAGGATTGGGCTTGTCCCTTTTGTGAAAGCTTCTGCTGTTACAGCACGCTCTGTGTACAGGCAGCATGCTTTAAAGGCAAATGCACTGGGCACCTGGTGATGAGAATGTGCCCCACCCCTTTCTGCAGCTTTATTTCCCCTGCAACATTTGTGTTATTTATATATTTTTTACAAGCACGGCATGCTTTAAATTAGCGGGTACGCCCCTTTGTTCCTTTTATTTCATTAGTCAGTGTTGCAGCTTGCTCCTCGTTGCCGTCCCGCCCCAGGGCGCATGCTAAACATGTAGCATTGGCAACAATACGGGCGCCATGTTTAATATTTCAGCCGGCGCCGCTTTACTTTCTGACGTTCCAATGCTTGTTTTTAGTGTCTCACTCTATCTCCGTTCGCGGAAAGAGTTACGGTGGAGGAAGTCAGGCAATAGCCTGCAGCCCGGAAGGACACAGCGCGGCGCATGTTGATGACGTCACGCGCGGCTGTGCTGGCCTCTAAAGCATTCGTTTGTTTTCAATGAGTGGCGTTGTTACTTCCTCCCGGTCTCTGAAAGTGCTGGTGCTTTCACCATGCCATCCCCGGCCAGTGCCGGACTCTCTGGTTGGGGGCAGCTTCTCTACCTGCCCATTCCTCCATGCACAGCCTCTGTGCACTGTCACTGCTGCCATGCAGCATGCTCCAGGCTTGGACCTTTCTTCCCCAGGTACTAGATGTGTTTTTCTTTAGTGCTGTCCTGTGCCTGACCTCTCGAGAATGCACAGCAACATCTTACATTTCTGTTGCGTTCGGGCACCACACGGCAGGCCGACATCATAATTGGGGCAGGCGTTGTGCACTGGGCTGCAGAAACAGATCGTAAAGTTAGCTAGCAGTTAGCTGCCCAAACAAGTGGAGCCACGCAGCACAGCACTTTCAGGACATGCCAGCTCGACAGAAGAGAGTGGTTTTTGTGCCTGGACACCTTCCTGAGCTTCACTAGTGCCCTCCCGATTGCAGCCGCCTTTGGCACCCAGTTGTGGATTGGAGGCACGATGCTGTAGGATCGGTGTACAGCAGGTCAACACCACAGGGGAATTGCTCGAGAAGTTTATCGGTGAGATCCAGTGGGGCCAGGCTGCAGCGACGCACAGCCTCCAGGCAGCAGCCTAGGTTTGTGCCCTTGCATTTCTGAAGGCTTGCTTACAGCAGTTGTAATATCTTAGAGTTTCTTGTTGCTCAAATAGGTGTAATTTCTATTATCTATATACGTTTCCCTTGTCTATATTGCTTGATCTTGCTTGTAAGATAGTGTCACTCATAATCTTTTAATGTCACTCATAAGTACACTGAAGTTATGAAAATGTCACACATAAGCAATCTGAAACCTTGGCAGCTATTTTAGATGTCTGCTATGCGTGCCCATTTAAAGTTGGCGCAATATAAAAATGCACAACTTCTATTATAAAATGTGACATTCCTGCGGTGACCACAGCTTGAGGGGCAGTGGTTGTGGAGGGCGGGGTTGGCCCAACGTCGGACTTGCACTGCATCTCTGCCGGCTAACAAAAGCTAGTTGTCTGCAGTGGCAAGGGCCAGTCTCACCCTCTGAAACTTGTGCGCTGGGCCCAGAGTGTGCTGAGCAGATTTTGTCTCTGCTGTGTTAATCATGGCACAAGCCCCGGATTTATGCAGTGTTGCTCCGGTTAGCTGACAGCTCATGTGAGAATGCCGCTGACCGCGTGACCCACAGGGGAGCATGGGCGGGGCAGCGCTTTAGTCCCACCCGACAAGCTCCAGCCGTCACCAATGGGGCGCCCCTCCCCGCGTTCACCAATCACCGGCCAGGGGAGGGCTTAACTGTGGGAGGGGGCGAACCCCCTATTTATACCGCAGTGGACAGGGCTCGGCCTCTCGCCATCCCTGTCCACCCGCGGCTCAAGTGCTGTTCATCGTCGAGACCTCGTCGGTTCAAGGTATGTGCTGCTTCTCACACCCCCCCCCCCGGCCCCGTCCCTGGGCATGACCAGGTTACACGGGGCCCCAGTGCAGTGGTTGGTGACCACGGGGGGGGGTGAGCTCTAGCCGCGATATCGGCGCGATTGCCTTTAGGATTTCGGGGTCGTGCGGGGAAGGGAGTGCTTACGGGCATTCTCCGAAGGGCAGGAAGTCAAAAGGGTCACGAGGCGCGGCTATAGTGTTGTAGGGGGGGTGAGCTGTAGCCGCGATATTGGCGCGATTGCCTTTAGGATTTCGGGGCCGTGTGGGGAAGGGAGTGCTTACGGGCGTTATCCGAACGGCTGAAAGTCGAAAGGGTCACGAGGCGCGGCTTAGTTTGCGCGTGTTGTAGAGCGCGACCTGCCGAGCCTGGGTTTTCGTGGGGTAGGGAGTGTATACGGTCTTATATTCCCCGACTGGGCCATGAGGGGGAAATGGCCACCTGGCCCAGTCGATAGTGTGCGCGGGAAAGAGCCTCACCACATAGCCCGGGGACCTGGCGGCACAAAGGGTGGGAACGGCTGTTGTTCAGCATCGAATGGCGGCGGATATAACGCGGTGATGTGGTGGACTAGGTTGCAATAGATTTGCCATATTTCACCATCAGGCGATGTCCTTGCACCATATGAACTGCGTGAGATGCCCTCACGAACGACTTGGCCTTCATCGATGTACCAGCTTGTACCGCCATCGCTGTATTTATCAAACCCCCCCGAAACACTTGTTTGCGCAGGGCTCACACATCGGGTGTGGTACAGAGTGTAGAGATTCCTATAGTTAGTAGATGTGATTGAACCGGCTGCCGGATACGTTTAGAACAATATACCAGCTGAGGGCGTATTTACTGATACCGGCAGATTTACAGAAGGCACGAAACCTGCTTGATACGCCACATCTTGAGGGGAAAAGCTTGAACGGGTGCGGTTTAGAAACCATGTAATTTACGGGCATCTAAACTGACGCACGGTGTTGGTAAATTGATCTTTCCCCCCGTAAGGCAGGCTGGATAATAACACACTAAACCCGGCCTTAAAGCACATTTATTTCATCTATGGCGTAATTGCTTGTCGGGCTCCGTGCACCGGGTTTTAGCAGTTATTGCCTCTGGCCAGTTTACATTGACGTTTACCGAATTCCCCGTCGTCCCCTCCAAGTCTGCAGCGAAACAAGCTTGCCTGCGATATCGGAATGGGCATTTAATCATTATCTACTGTCTCTTGGTTTGATGCCAACACGTGCTGCCAGCCCATGTTCGTAAGTGAGGGCCCTGAGTCAGGCCTGGCCCGAGCAGCGAAGTCGGCCATATTGCCAAATGACCCTAAAATCGGTGTATGTGAGGCAGGTTTACCGTCGTGAGCTTATACCAGTGTGCCTTCGTGGTAGCCGAAATGTCTAAAGACCTGATACAATGTTACTCATTTGATACTATTGGGGATTACATGGGACACGGATGCGGAGACTAGGCCGCGCACTTGGTTTTGAAAACCACAAGATCCCTGCCGCATGCCGTTTTTATATCAGAGACGAGGTGGCCTAACGGCTAGGGCGCTCGACCTCGGACCGAGAGAACCCAGGTTCGAGTCTCGGCCACAGTCCCTTGAGCGGAAATCAAGGCAAACGATCCATTTTGTGCTTTAAAAGCAAAAAAATAGCTTAAAATGCAGCATCTTGTGACCAAGTAAGTAATCTAAAAGAGATTCCTGTAACATGTCCTCAGTAACTTGTTCATTGAAGAACTTACCAACAAATTCGGATCGCATTCAGGGTAATGGAGAATTTTTGGTGATGGTAATGGGCCCTGATTCGGGTCATGTAGTGTTGCTGGGGTGGAGGCTTTCATTCTTTCTTTTATATATACGAGAGCTCTACTTGCAGGCTGTTTAGCAGTTTCATGTTTATTGTTAATTTTCCTTAATTATATTCCGTTGCACGTTATTTAAATAATTAAACAAACATCTGACAAGCCTGAGGGCACACGAGGCCCATAGATGTTTATTTTTGAATTTCACAGTTCAAACAGTAGCGATGGGCCCTATTTCCTTCCTTGCATTAGGACCCATACAACGCTGGCCACGCCCCTGTATAAGAGGAATTGTCATACTTGAATAAGAGTGTGGCGCCCACGCTGCTGTGTTGTTGACAACAGTCTGTGATAGCTGGACACCGAAAGGAGTCTGCTGACAGTGACGCCCTGGAGCAGATTTCAGTTGGCGTCATTTTAGTTTGCACAGCCTTGGAAATAGTGGCATTGCTGTCACCAGCCTATGCAAATGTATTGCTGCCAGCTAGGCAGCAAATTCCTCCTGTCGGCCCCAGCAAACCCACGAACATCAAGGGATGTTCCTAGAAGGATTCCTTGCAAGCTGCGGCTTGCCCCTTGTAATATCAAAGAGTTGCCAAAAGCCAGGGGTAGATGTCTACGTGGAAACATTCGAGTAGCTCGGTTTGTGTACCGAGCATGTTTACTTCCAAAGCTCCTACATCAGTGCAGCGAGACTCGCAGCATTGTTTTAACATGCGTGTAAGGTAGGGGATGTGTGGTAAATAAATAATTAAATACCTGATCTATTTTTGACTAGATATACAATAACAGATAGCTCAATAAATAAGAGTCAAGATTCGAGGTAGCTGGAGTTTGCAGGTTTTAATACAGCATAAAGGACAGGAACAGGACAACCTGCACGGGAATAGGATGGCAAGGCCCGGCAGCTGCCGGGGCAGGATCTGGGATGAGCGCGCTAACTTTTTAATAACAGTGCACAAGCATATATACTTAAACAAAATACATGGTATTCAATACAGTAGGCGTAGCAGTGGGCGGGGTTCGAAGCAGTCGCGAAAGATAAGGCAGAAAGTAGGTGTAACATGAGGCGTGTACATAGACATGTGATGTAAACGTAACAGAATATGTCATAAATGGGGCGGAAACATGGAGGGGGCTACCTAAGGAGCCGGGACCTCTAACCTAGTGGTGCGCGCAAACTGACAATGACGTGTTACTAGGAGGAACTGGGGGCTATGACTTCTGTGCTAGAAGAAGAGACTGAAGTCTGGAGAGTCAGAGCGACATGTACCTAAACACTATCTAGTATCTGATGTTTAGAGAACATATTGATAGAATCCAAAAGTTATCAGGGTAAAGGCTAACAGACTCTAAGACTGGTGCATGCATTATTCTACATGTAGTGCGTGTTGAGGAATATTAAATGACCATTAATACAGTATTTCTCTTACATGGAGACGTGAAGGCTAGACTGTGACGGAAACTATTGATGCGATTCAGTAGCTTAGGAATGCAGAGAAGGAGAGCTGGACTGATAACTAGAATCATAACATACTCTTGGCAGACTGGCAGGCAGAGCCAGGCCGAGCCGGGCACTGTGAGGCATGAAGTAAGTGAAGGGTCAGGGATACAGGTGGGGGCTGTATCGCTCCTTGGAGAGGGTTCAGGAGACAGGAGCTGAATCTGAGTCCGGGCCCTTTTGAGGCCTAGAAACGGGGACAATTCAATGAATTAACGTGCACACTGTAAAACGTGGCAACGTAACTTTACATAGGCCTGATACTCGTAGCTTTCACGAGAACTGGAAACTGGCATACTAGAGTTGGACACAACTGTAATTGCGTCTTTAATCGATCATAAGGGAATACATATGCATATTAATCATGCACATATAGCATAAGATGGGGAACACGTAGGGACACAGAACATGGCAAAATTTACTTTTCCACATTCCCTCCTTGTCACTACGTTTCCATCAGGAAACATCTATATTCATGATACCATCTATCATTTCATACAGTATCATTTGCTCGTCTCGAATTTTCTTGGAACGGGATCTAGGACGGGACTTGGGACTAGGAATACAAGATGTGGCACAAATGCCGCAAATCGCAGGGCCACATTGTATACAGAGGCAGCAACTGAATATGATCGCTACTGCAATACCTAGAAATGACAATACTTTCCATCCCCAGGCAGAAATTATACTCCAGAACCAACCAGACCATGTCCAGGTGCCTGGATTCTGGTGTAACTGATGGGCAATTTTATGAAGTCTAGTTATAGCTGAATAAACAGACGGCGCGTTATTAGGAATGAAAATGCAGCAACTAGATCCGATGACTCTACATGCTCCTCCTCTATCGGCCAGTATGACATCAAGAACGAGACGATTTTGGAGCACGACAAATCTCATAGCAGATTGCTCTTCGGTTAAGTTACCTAGGGCAGAGGCAGTCTCATTCACTCCTGCTTCAAGGTTCTGGTCAATCTACGTATTAACTTACTATTCTGGATAGGTCCTATAAAGAAGAAGAAACCTTTATTGAAGTCTGTATACTGTTCTAGAGCAGTTTCAGTTTGATCGACAATTGGGGACTCGATCTCCCTTCTATGTCTAATGTGTACTAGATGTGTGTTTCTATGATAATCAGATGGGGCTAGGAAAACTGGTGGCAGTAGGAAGGCAATGTAACAGGTTCCATCCCAATCGAGGGGCAGACGAACATATGCGGTCTGACCACAAACAAAATATGAATGACGTGAAGCTTTGAAAATAGATTTCCTACTGTCACTATACTTGACAATAGTAGTACAATCACTATGTCCTACATGTGCGGAACCATTATTTCTGACACATAATTCGCCTTTGACTGGTAGTACTGAAATAGCAGGTAAGTCTGGAGTAGGATCAGACTGAACATTCAGGACCATAAAATTCGAAGAATAATTACCCAAATTATAAACTTCATTTTCTAGATCTAACCCTATTCTGTGGGGAAGACCTTGCTTGGCTGGAACACATGTACTATTCAGAAGGGACATATCATTTGAAGATGACGTTAACATGGACCATGCTCCACATGAACCATTATGTGAAAACGGATAAGGAAACAGTAGCAGAACTCCCTTCGGTGTCTGGAAAGGGGGGAGTCGACCACACACCCAACAATTAGTGGCATTGCTGGTCTGGTGTGAATAATGTAACATACGGATAAATGTATTGTTGCGCATAGCAAGACGATAGGATAGCTCGTGAGGAGGCAGATCACTAAACGTGTGCTCTACTGTAGTATTAGAAAACATATTTACATGAGAAATTGGAAAACATAAATGAAATGCATAACTTGTGCAGGTAACCATCAAACTCAGAAACAATATAAAACTTAGAAAAACGATACATCGGATTGAGCTTTGACTAACTCTCTCACTATGGGGGTCTATCTCATACATGTCAGATACCTGTCTAACCGTTTCACCCGAGGGGGACTTAGACAATTAAACTGGCTGACTTATTTTACTAGACCGGAGCTTACTTTTATACTCCTGCTGCGGAGTTTTCTCTAACAGGGAGGGCTTTGAGTCAAAGTCAATAGCGGGACAGTCCTTGAGAATAGGGCAATTTTTAGACTCGGAAGTGTCCGTAGAAGTATCACTGAACGTTTTAGTTCTTAGTCCATGAAATTTCTTGACGTGAGACAGGTGCACCCAGCCTTTTCTGCCTTCCAACTTCACGGCCGTGCGGGTGGTCAGAAGGACTAACTTCAGCTCCTTCCAGTGAGGCTCCAGCGGACTTGAACGATCAAAGTTCCTGATTAAAACCAAAGTGCCGGGAAGGACCTCGTGTGGCTTGACTTCAGTATTGTCGGGAAATGCAGCGGCAACCTGTGAACGACAAGAGTGTAGGGCAGACATCAAGGAAGCTAGGTAATCTGTCAGCATATTACTAGAAACATCGGTAATACTTCGGGGTCTAGGTGTACCCCACATGTTCGGGGGGCGGCCGAATACGACCTCATAAGGGGACAGACCTGATCTGGAGTGTGCGACCATGCGCATATAAAACAAAGCAACTGGCAGGGCAACTAACCAGTCTACACCTTTTTCTTGACAGATTTTGGCAATGCGGGTTTTCAAGGTTTGATTATGTCTCTCTACGAGACCGGCTGCTTCAGGATGGCGTACACAATGGAACTTCCACTGGTACCCTAACAAAAGGGAAACGTGCTTCATGAGTTCAGATGAGAATGGCTGGCCGTTATCAGAATACACGACCCTAGGGAGTCCATAACGGGGGAAAAATTCACGAACCAACTGCTTGGCAGTGGTCGCGGCTGTGTAATCTGGGACTGGATATGCTTCTGTCCACCTGGACAAAGCGCATACAACTACAAGGACATACTTGAAACCTCGACATCGCTCCATCTGAATGTAATCCATCTGGAGGACTTCAAAAGGGTGGTCAGGAGGCTGGAATCCACCTTGTTCCACCGGAACACTTTTTCCTGGATTGAACTGGCAACATATCATACAGGTATGGACTTTCTGCTTGGCTGCAGCTCGTAAATGCTTGTTGAACCAAATGTTCTGGATACTGTCTAACATGGCTTTTTCTCCTAGATGTGCAGGACTATGTGTGGTATTGATAATGACTTGAACCATTGAGTCGGGGAGAAACCATGTGGCCTTTCCCTTCGTCACCCATCCCTGATCTGTCTGGACCCCTCCTTGTTCGGACCATTTCTTGATTTCTTCAGGAGTAGCATGTGACTGGATATCTATGACATCTTGTGTAGGGTCCTTAACTGTCATACATGTAGTCTGTTCTAGAGTGGATGTCGGTGTCTTGTTAACTGGTATGTCTGGTGTCTGAGCAGTAAGCTTGGCTGTTCGATCTGCTAGATCATTTCCTTGAGAAATAATGTCTGTGACTTTCGTATGTGCTTTGCACTTCATGATAGCGATAGCTGTCGGTAAATGTATTGCATCTAACAGAGCTTGAATAAGGAAACCATGCCGAATCTTGGTTCCATGAGAAGTCATGAAACCTCTCTCTTGCCAGAGCACTCCGAAGTCGTGTACAACTCCGAATGCGTAGCGTGAATCTGTGTAAATGTTTACTTTCAGGTTCTTGGCACGTATGCAGGCTTGGGTCAGAGCGACTAGCTCTGCTGCTTGAGCAGACAGGGTGTCAATACGGTGTGTCTCTATAACCTCAGTGTCAGTAGTCACTGCATACGCGGCTACTAGTTCTCCGGTACTTGTTCTCATACATGAACCATCCACATAAAGTGTCAGGTCGGGATTAGGTAAGGCAATGTCTGTCAGATCTTGTCTTGGCTTAGTCATAGTGTTAACTACTTCCACACAGTCATGTGTGGCTGGATTTGAAGAAACTGACGGTAACAGTGTAGCAGGATTTAGAACGTTGCAGCGTCTGATTTCTATGTGTGGCTGGAACAGTGTCAGTTCATAACCTGTTAAACGTGCAATTGTCAAGTGCCGAGTCTGTGTTCGGTTTAAAAGAACTTCCACGGAGTGTGGAACTTGTACTGTCAGGGAATGTCCTAATACTATGGAATCACTTTGTCTGATAGCTAGTGCTGTGGCTGCAACTGACTTGAGGCACGCAGGCAGAGCCTGGGCTACTGGATCTAATGTGCTAGAAAAATAAGCACAGGGCTTGTATTGTCCGGCTTGATCTTGTGTAAGAACAGATAATGCAGTACCATCACGTTCTGTGACGAAAAGTGTAAAAGGCTTACTGTAGTTCGGTGTAGCTAGAACAGGAACTTGGCATAAGGCTTTCTTTAACTCATTAAAAGCAAGTGTATGTTCAGATGTCCAAGGGAGGACAGTCGATACGGCTGCCTCCTGCGTCGTTAACTGTATCAGTGGCTTGGCTAGAAATGCATACTGAGGAATCCATTGTCTGCAATAAGAAGTGAGGCCGATAAAAGCACGTACCTCCTTCTGGGTCTTGGGCTGAGGAAGACTCGCTATTAACTGGATACGGTCAGGTGTCAACTGCCTACCCCTCTTGGACAGTAAGTGGCCTAAGTAGATCACTTGCTGGACACAGAATTGAAGCTTCGAAGGGGACACCTTGTGCCCCATCTCGGCTAGGAAATACAGAACTGTAAGTGATGCCCGCTCGCAAGCACGTTCAGAACGGGCTGTGATCAGTAGATCATCGACATACTGGAGCAGGGCAGTGTCAGTTGGCATGTGAATATTGTCTAGTTGTCTCTTAAGTGCTTGACTGTAAATACTAGGGCTTTCTGTGAAACCTTGAGGAGCTCGTGTGAATTTATAGCTCCTTCCATTTAAACAAAAACCGAAAAGGTACTGGCTGTCTGGATGAATGGGGACACTGAAAAATGCATTCTTGAGGTCGATTACAGTAAAAAATACAGCTTCAGAATCAATGGCTGTCAACAGGGATGAGATATCTGGAACAACTGGGTACTGGGGAATGATACATTTATTGAGTTCTCGAAGGTCAATCACTAATCGATATACTGGGGGTGCATTTGGATCAGTACGTTTCATGACTGGAATAATAGGAGAATTACATACATTGGAGTCAGTTTCTACAACTACTCCTTGAACAATGAACTCGTCAATAATTTTGGATAAGGCTGCTACAGCCTCAGGTGGCAATCTGTACTGTCTGATTCGTGGCAGGACTACACCCGGTTTCAGAGTCACACGATGGGGTGTGATTTGCATAAAACCAACATCAGTTGGACCTTGTGCCCATAGATGCTGCGGAACATGAGACAATCTCGGATCGAAATCTCGTAAAACATAGTGACCCTTGAAGTCACGCAAAAACAAACGTATTCCCTCTGGGGAACAACATATGACTGCACCTAATTCTTTCAATGTCTTAATACCTAACAAATTTTCTGGACATGACTTCGTAAGTAATAGATCAGTAGTTCGGGACAATGGACCAACTTCTAGAGTAACTGGCTTTGATATCTCGTTTACAATAGGCTTTCCTGAAAATCCAAGGGAAACATTTCTAGAGCCTGAGAGCGGAGCCCCTGGAACCTCGTCATGACTGATGGTAGTCCTACTTGCCCCTGTATCAATCAGAAACTTTCTGTCTTTCCCTAATACTTGACTATGAACATAGGGACCTTCTTGATCTACAGGAATCTCGATGAGAGGCAAGCCTACCTCCCTCTCTAGGCTGTTTCATGAATACGCTTGATACTCTGGATACTCTGTCTGGGCATACTGGTACATCTGCTGTGTAACATGCTGTGTTGCAGCGATAGGCTGCGGTGCTGTAACTGTCTGTTGTGCATTCTGTGATGACTGAGAAGTCTGTGAAACTTGTTCTTGTCTAGGCGGACGTGGTCTTTCTTTAGTTTTACCAGTGGCTATATTGTGTTTCAGAACTGCACACTCGTTTATAAAATGACCTGGCTGTTTACAATAATTGCATGTCCCTTTAACAGGAACTGCAGGATGACTGGCTTGATTCGGACCCCTCTTCTGACTGTCTTGAGGAACAGATTGTGCAACTAGTACTTTCATTTTCGTGTCTTTCATACGTCTCCTTTCGTGATCTTGCTCTTCTCTGATTCTATTCTGGTGGTACTGGAGCATCTGTAACATCTGGGACGGAGTACTAGCTTGCCATGTACTTTCGACTTTCAAAACTCGATTCTTAACTTGTGGACTTGAATTCTCGACTAATTTAGTAACAAAAAGATGAGGGTATGACTCGCTACTCGTCTTTAACCCACTGTTTATGATAAAACATTTCTCAAACCTGGAGTAAAAATCACTAGTGTCTTCGTCTTGTTTCTGTTTACAGGCTGAGATTGCATCCCAGTCTTCCTTTTTAGTGGCTAATAACCTAGGCAAAACTTGTATCAATAATTCTGGTAATTCTTTACATTTGTCTCCAAGACCGGTACCTGGTACTCGTATCTTATCTTCAGCTTCTAGAGCTGTCCAGTCGATCTTTTTCTCTCCCACCTCCCAATCTTTTTCCTTGAGTTTTTCATATATGCCCGCAGGCAACAGGACTTTTAACATTTTAATAATATCTGGATACGTGTATTCTCCCATACGGAGCATGTCTTTTAATTCTCGGTGGAACCCTGCTGGATCTTTGTCGTGACAGGGAATTAACTTCTTCATTTCTAAGAGTTCCATCTTGGTAACTGGGGTGTAAACAAATACTCGTTGCATTTCACCACCCGCTGTCCTAACTGGGTGAACTTCTCGTAACGGATGCTGTCTGTCTATGTAAAACGGTTTACTTTCCGGGGGTGAGACATGAACAAAATGCGGGTTCAGAAACGTTCTATATTTATGGCGCTGTTCTAGAATGACACTAATTAAATCGGTACCTAGACCTTTCCATCTATACTGGAGTAACTCGTTCAGGATATCATGTAACGGACCTGGATCAGAATGTTGACCCTCATACAGTGTAATGAGGTGCTGGATCATATACATACCCACCAGTCGCTGCTCGGCTGGGGGCAGTTTCAGAAACATTTGTGCCACTATTTCGTCTGGAAAAGTGGTAGAATCAGTAATCCATCGGACTGCTGATCGGGCTAGTTCTTGTTCATGCATGGTACTAAGTTCACTATAACCGATACGTGATTTCAGAATATGATAGGTAGCTTGAAATACTTGTTCTAGAGAGCCTTGTTCTGGTGCTGGAGGAGGAAAGACTTTCTTGTGTTCTAGGCGTAAATGTCGGTCTGGAAATCTAGATTTACCTACATACGCTATTCTGGCGGGATTCTCGTCGTCTACCTCTTCAGTAGGAGAGTCATTTTCTTTCTCGCTTCCTAGAGCTTCTTTGCGTTGTTCGTGTAACCTTATTATTTCTTTACGTATTTTCTTGTACATACTCTCTATACTATTGAGTGTCTTGTGCTTACCCTCGGCTATATTATCACTCCACTTTGTCAGAATTTTCATTTCGTTCGGATCTTTAGTCGGGGAATCTTGTTCCCTAATTAAACAATTGATCAGAAACTTTAATAGCATGAACTGGATCTCAGATTTCCTGAGAGACATGACTTCACCGATACTTTCTGGATCATCTCCTGTACGAATGAAACGATACATTCTGTCTAGATCTCCTTTCATATTCGGTAGGGTGACCAAATACTCGGTCACCTGCCTTATACGTACGGAATATATAACCATACTATCCTCGCCTGGGACTGGATCATAACAGCATTCAGTAAGAGCTCGCCTGATTTCTGCAATGGACTGATATTTGGGCGTACGCTGTAATGCACGTTCATGTAACTCGACTATCCCTAGATGTCTATTTGGCGGCGGGGTACCAGGAGGACCTCCTCCCGCGGCCCCTAAACTGGAATCGTCGACTGATACTCTTCGTGTTGGCAAAGTGACTGATGTGGCGGGAATTTGTACTACGGACTGGACTGTAACAGGTGCCCCGGTGGCTGGAGGACCATGAATTACATTATTTATAGGAGCTGGTGGAACAGGATTTGCATATTCTGGGACTGTGTCGTCCAAATAGGACGAGAGAAAAATATCAGCTGCGGTCGGTTTGTGACGTAGCTTGGTCGGAACTAAGGGTGGCGGAAAATTACTGGATGCCTCCGGGGTTGCTTTTGGCAAGCCCTCGGCAAGAAGAGGATACATACCCTTAATGAGGGCATTCCTCTGTCTGTCAGACTGTTCGGTTTTAACTCGTTCACCTATTTCGATTAATTCCCTTTCTTGGGCTCTTTCTGAGGATTCTCTACTTAATTCTGACTTTCTGATTTCTTTTTCGGTTCTTTTATGAGATTCTTTGCGCCATAACTCGATGGCATCTTTCTGTGACTGTCTGGCTTTCTTTTTCCATAATGCTTCTTCTACTCGCATGATGCACTCGGCATCCCATGTACCCGATACCGGCCATCTATACTTTTCTTCTAACTGTTTGGTGTACTCCACCCATAAATCTAGATACAATATGGCACTTATGCCATGCTTTTGATACATAAAATGACCTGGACTGTCCCTAGGCGGGACAGGAACTGCTTCTTCTAACAGACCTTTTCTAGTTCTTAACTGACGTAATTTTGAGAACAGAGGCATGACGTAAACTGGGACCTGGACACAGTACAATACACAATGAACACAATAATGACTTGAGACTGATCACTCATACCACGACATTGAAAACACATTGAAATGACATTTAAAATAACAGTTCGGACAAAATACTACCTGGAGTACTGAAAACAGAATACATGAATTTCTCGAGAACAGAACTTGACTTAGAACAGAAACTAGAAGGACTAGATGCACTGCTAAAACAGTACGAAACTTACCGGTCCCATAAAGAGACACGTCAGGACCCGCATCCACCTAAGTGGACACTTCGTGTTGGATCTGCATAGCCAAACCCACGGACCAGAGACAATGCAATTGACCCTGTCTAGATACTACCCCAGCAACGGTACTCACCGGGCAGCAAGAACGGAAGGCCTCGGACTGGACTGGACTGCTACGACGACGGACGGACGAACTTCGGACTTCTGTTACGGGTGGGCCTCCGGATACCTCGGACCTTGGACTCTCGGCTTGGGCTCTGGTCGGGACTCGCCGCGTTCCTCCACCGCCTCGTCTGGATGCTGGACCGCAACCTCCGTCTCCTCCGTGGGCCTGAGGGATACTTGAAGCAGAAATATCTGCACGTGCACGGTATCGTTCCGTCACGGCTGCAGAGGATCAGGGGGCTTGCGTGGCTTCTCCGGCGCGTGGGGAAAGGGCAAGTCCCTATTCGGGCGCCATTATGTGGTAAATAAATAATTAAATACCTGATCTATTTTTGACTAGATATACAATAACAGATAGCTCAATAAATAAGAGTCAAGATTCGAGGTAGCTGGAGTTTGCAGGTTTTAATACAGCATAAAGGACAGGAACAGGACAACCTGCACGGGAATAGGATGGCAAGGCCCGGCAGCTGCCGGGGCAGGATCTGGGATGAGCGCGCTAACTTTTTAATAACAGTGCACAAGCATATATACTTAAACAAAATACATGGTATTCAATACAGTAGGCGTAGCAGTGGGCGGGGTTCGTAGCAGTCCCGAAAGATAAGGCAGAAAGTAGGTGTAACAAGAGGCGTGTACATAGACATGTGATGTAAACGTAACAGAATATGTCATAAATGGGGCGGAAACATGGAGGGGGCTACCTAAGGAGCCGGGACCTCTAACCTAGTGGTGCGCGCAAACTGACAATGACGTGTTACTAGGAGGAACTGGGGGCTATGACTTCTGTGCTAGAAGAAGAGTCTGAAGTCTGGAGAGTCAGAGCGACATGTACCTAAACACTATCTAGTATCTGATGTTTAGAGAACATATTGATAGAATCCAAAAGTTATCAGGGTAAAGGCTAACAGACTCTAAGACTGGTGCATGCATTATTCTACATGTAGTGCGTGTTGAGGAATATTAAATGACCATTAATACAGTATTTCTCTTACATGGAGACGTGAAGGCTAGACTGTGACGGAAACTATTGATGCGATTCAGTAGCTTAGGAATGCAGAGAAGGAGAGCTGGACTGATAACTAGAATCATAACATACTCTTGGCAGACTGGCAGGCAGAGCCAGGCCAAGCCGGGCACTGTGAGGCATGAAGTAAGTGAAGGGTCAGGGATACAGGTGGGGGCTGTATCGCTCCTTGGAGAGGGTTCAGGAGACAGGAGCTGAATCTGAGTCCGGGCCCTTTTGAGGCCTAGAAACGGGGACAATTCAATGAATTAACGTGCACACTGTAAAACGTGGCAACGTAACTTTACATAGGCCTGATACTCGTAGCTTTCACGAGAACTGGAAACTGGCATACTAGAGTTGGACACAACTGTAATTGCGTCTTTAATTGATCATAAGGGAATACATATGCATATTAATCATGCACATATAGCATAAGATGGGGAACACGTAGGGACACAGAACATGGCAAAATTTACTTTTCCACAGATGACGTAGGTGGGCAATGCCTTTAAACACTGTTGGGGGAGTCACACAGTTAATCTTACACTTTGTAAGTTTTGTCTTTGGGAACGTTGTGGCAAACATTTATCCGAGAAATATTCCATGCTTTCGTTCGCATGACATATTTAGGGGGCACACGTCTCCTTCCTAGGAGAGGTTGACCAACAACATCTAAAACTAGGATGCTTTCGGTGCTTTTAGCGCTCGGTCGGACATTGCTAAAAAGTTCTACAAAACGTGCTCGTTATTGTCGGACATTGGCCTGCGCAAGGATGACACACAAATTCTTGAAGCGTTCCATATTTTATTAAAGTACTAATTCCTGCTTATCAATTCGGGCATTCGTGTACGTGTCAGGGTGGCCTTACTTTAGAGGAAAGGAGCCGGGGTGTAGAGTGTAGAGGGTAACCCCAGCGCCGCGGTGCACGCGAATCGCTCAACCGACATCCTGTGGTTGGGCAAGTTACTTAAGCTCCACGTGTCGAACAAAAAATTGCATATGTTCTTCTGCAACGAAACTAGCGCTATGTAAAGTGCCCTGGGGCCTGATATCTTTGCCGGAGCTAGCCGGTTGCCCTTGTAGGTGGTATGTGCGCAGCGACCCCCTCCTCCAACCCGCTGAAATACCGCAATAAGTTTCACCTTCCGCTGGTCCTTTGAGCGTGCCCTCGAGACATATGTTCGGGTTCGCCACCCTCCGCTCGGTCCTTAGAGCGCACAACCTCAGATAAGTGCAACCGGGGGCTGGGTTGGATAGGCCGTGCCCCCGAGACACATGTTCGGGTTAGCATGGGTGAATGGTAGAATGGGGTACAATGATCAGTGCAGAAGTTATTGTCACTTAACCGAGCTAGTAGGATGACCTCAATGAAAATAGTTCAACAGCCGATGCAAGTTGTTTATGATGATTTTGCTTAGACCAGCGGGCCCTACCCACGGTCAATATACCCTGTGTCAATTCACTATTAGGGATTACATTTCCAAGTTCCTCAGCAAGCAGTACAACGTGGTAGGCAAGTAGATCTGCTGAAGAAGAGCATAAAAAGGTCAAATGAGTCGATCTCCCTGCGCCTATCAGAGGCATGTCTCTTAGGCATCGTATGGCCTCCATGCTATCGGGATAGGGGTATATGGTTTGGTTAAGTCCCTCCAAACGCAAAATTCGGGGACTGCGCTGAACCTGCAGCCACACGTAATGCGCCCTCATGTCACAAAATTGGTGCCCAGGTAAAACGTTCTGATACCCGATGTCTCCAGTAGGGTTCCCAGCCACAAAGTTTTCAACATTTACTGATGTAAATTAAACTAATTTTGTTCTATCTATCTCAATAGGTCTTTTTTGCATCCGAGCCAGCAAAGCTAAGAAGTATCACGTCCTTACAGGTGTTACATTTCAGACTTTTTTAGGCACCCGAAGCCGTAAGAACTGCTTGGACGGCTGGTACCATTACTTTTGATTGCTTTTCCAATGATTAAATATCCTGTTAATCGGTTCATCTCAATAATAGACAAACAGCGCCAGCAAGTGTTAGACTGTCATAAGTGTAGTGGTTACGAGAAGAAAACGAACAACCTTTACACAACATT
Source organism: Lissotriton helveticus (assembly GCF_964261635.1). NCBI lineage: Eukaryota > Metazoa > Chordata > Amphibia > Caudata > Salamandridae > Lissotriton > Lissotriton helveticus. Next base: position 983,527,493 of record NC_136065.1, on the reverse strand, counting down.
CAGCTTTTTACGAGACAGACATACGAATCAGCTGGTGAAGCAACAAGTCAGAACTGGGGTTTACAGTCTTTAGCAACCAGGCAAGAATCGAGATAGAATGAAGGTAGAACGTGTCACCGCCAGAGGTTACACAAAGTATTAATGGAAAACGATGTGAAAAGGAAAAACAACCTTGCAAATGAAATGCTATGTCTGAATCCAGAATTTCAGCGGGGAAGGCAGTTCCTGTTAAGAATGCGCAGTTTGGGAGTTGGCCTAGAACAGAGTGCCGAGATGTACTCCCTTCCCCATACTAAGGTCTGTGATAAGTTGAGACAGGGTGAGAAGGGTTGGAAAACAGAGGGAACAGCTGCGGGCACGTTTCCCTGCCCCTTGAAAAACCCTCAGGTAAGAGGATAAGGAAGTGTAAGTTAACAATGTAAGACTGGGGTAAGATTAAGCTGCAAACTGACCCTATATGACTTGTGGAAGATTAAGCTGTGAGTGAGGGCAGTAATTAAATTTGGAAGGTTGTTAAAGGAGGAGAACTTTGAGGTAAATTTTAAAGGCCTGGGAGGATGAGGTGTTTGTGAGAAGAAGAGTAAGGGGATGAGTTGAGCGGGGACACGGAATCACACTCGACAAAATGCAATTGTCATTAGGCAGCGGCAGCATGTGAATAAGTGACCTAGTCAAGATGCTGTTTTGCTGCAGCTGGCTCCAAACAGGCTTGGCCAGGGCAGCATGTGGGGCATTGTTGATCCCTGTTTCAGTGCAGAGAATCGGATTGGTAGACAAGGGGGGCTGGGCTTCTAATGAATGTTTTCTGCCCCCAATGCAGGAACCACGCTGGGGAACCACCCTACTCACATGGCTCAGGTATCTTATACAAGTAACAAGCATTGGCAGGCCATTGGTACGGGCGTGTCGTAGGTACTGTGGGCTGGTATTACTACCTGGAAGCAATGTCTATGCTGAGCGCCAGCCCTAAGCTCAGGCATAGTCACCCGCGTTTTAGCGAGGGCGGCGGGTGGGTGGTGTTGTTGTCTTTAAGACTAGGAGGCAGCGGTGCACTAAAGTTGGGCACGCACTTAGTTATTACCAACTTAAATCGCCATACTGTAAAAAAAAAACATTTGGGGTTTCACTCCGCTTACCATAAAATAGAGGTTTTAGATTGCGATTCTCAATTAGTAGAGAGCTATGGAAAAGATAGCTAGTGGTGCCAAAAGGCAGTTATGACGCTAACTCGAGATAAATTCGATAAAGTACCATAGACAGGTAGAAGGTAGACTGCTAACCATCCACCCACGAGCACCACACGGGGACGACACTTCCGGAGCCAAGGGGTGTGGAAGTTTTATATTAAAAGGGGTTCCCGTCAGATCTGAAAGGGCACCAAGTAAATTTGGAGGTGTCTTCGACTAATGTGAACTTTGAGGTCAGTGAAGACCTGGAGAGGAGAATAGGAGCAGGTGGGGACAACACTTCTGCAAGCGCTGGTGGCACGCAAGCGACCCTTAGCATTCTCCTGCGAGAGGATATGGTGGGCGACATAGTTCTTGAACTCAGTGGGCAAGTCGCTAAATTGCAGAGTACAAGTAGAGGTACAACAATGCGATACATGACGGGCAGTCGAAATACACGGACAGTGTAAGATACTGATCTTCGGGTGGTTGTTGTAGCATGATCAAGTGCAAGCAGTCGTTCAGAAGGGGGCATTACTTTGCAGGCTGGTCGACAGATCCAGGCAGGAGTTCATGGGAAGAGAGGCTTGGGTTTCATTAGGCAGGCACCACTACAAGAGGAAACCAAAGGGTGCTACGATAAAGACGTGGTACACGTGTCTAGATGGGAAAGTCGATATATTCCTCCTGGACGTACAAGAGGCAGTATACAGCGAAAGGATGTAGGTAGCTATGTAGGTGGGGGGCTCTGTCATCGACGGGGGCCTCCTCCAGAGCTGTGGCGGAGTACAGGGCGATCTGGAAGCAGATGGGTACAGTAAGGGTACCTCTGCGGCAGAAGGGTACAGTAAGGGTACCTCTGCCGGGCACAGTAAGGGTGCCTGAGCCAAGGACCAGGAGACGAAGGAGGTTCCGGGAAACCGCGACGGCGCCCCGTTAGTCCTTCGGGCGGTCAAAGGGCCTGAACCGACCGGGGGTGTGCCACACCGCTCCGCCCTGACAGGGGGGCGGGAGTATAACAAAGTTGGTAATGTGCTGCACCGTCAGAGCATCGACTCGCCGTGCAAGATGGCTCATAAGACATGCAGGACAGCGAGGGGCTGCCTGCTTTGGATCGCCCGTAATATGACCCACCATAAAACGTCATACGTGTGTTGTATGAAATAAACCTGCAGCAGTGCTTTCCCATGAATATGTCTCCAGAGTTTCATTTGGGATTAATCGTGTATATGTACAAGCGGGCGGGAGTGAATGGCGGTGTGGGCACTATGAAGTGCACTCAACAGGACGGCTACTCCTGTCCACACCTCCAGTGTGCACTGCAGCCCCAGGTGAGGCATGGATGGCAAAGCAGTACCTCTTCAAGCACTCTGCCATTCTCTGTGCAAGTGTTGGGCATGACGGACAGAGTTTCATCAGTTCTCCTTGGTGGTGGGATCTCGTCAAAATAGTAAGCGTTATCTCTGCGCACCACACTTGGAAGTTTAGAAGCCATCATCATTTCATGCTTACAGCTATTAAAACAATGGTGACATTTCAGTGACATACAGCATATGGTAAAGTGTTGCATACTGTCACGGGAGAGCATACTTCAGCTGTATCCGTGCAAATAAATTACAGGGCATTTAAAGGAGCACTTGTAGGTTTAGTGACCTAACTAATCCAGTGAGATATTTCACTGAGCAGTTCAAAGCCGCAGCAGACATTACAAAATAATTCTACTATGTCTGTTGTTGGTGGTTGTTAGAGGTTGCGGACTGGGGAAAGAGGACTGTGTGTTTTTCTCTGCACTGGAAGCCCCTTTATATCTGGTGCATTTTTCTGTGCTTCACAGACCGTGCATATACTTGTGCATTGATTCCTTATCCTCTAAAATACTATTTATGTATGGATGACATATTTTCAAAAGGGATGTTTTTGCATTACATTTGTTTAAGGTGTTTCTAATACAACATATATTTTTTATTTTGAAAAGCAGAAGTTCAAAATTTTAGAACTGGTAGGGGGGTCAGGCAGGGGTGTATCCTGGCCCCCTTTCTTTTTAATCTTTATATAAACGACCTTGAAGACTCATTGGTTATTACAGGGGCAGATTACCCCTATGTGGGTCGTCGGGGACTGGCCGTCCTGCTGTATGTGGACGACGCCGTCCTCATAGCCCGCACCCAGAAAGGGCTACAATCCTTACTTGACGCCTTCTATGTGTTTATGGATAGTCGTGACCTATCCATAAATAATACAAAATCTTACGTTATGCAGGTGGGGAAAGGAGAAAAAAACAGTACCCTTTCATGGTAAATGGCACCAGGGTGCCTTTGTATACCTCTTTTTCCTACCTTGGTGTCAATCTGGATCATCAGCTGAACTGGGCCTCTTTGCTAAATAAAAAAAGGGGGGAGGTTATAAGGGCAAACACAGCGCTTCTTGATTTTGCTGCGAGAATGGGCAACAGACCAGTGGGGGCGATGTTGAAGGTTTATCACGCAAAGAGTGTTTCGATATCCAGCTATGGAAGTGAACTATGGGGATATTGTAACCTAGAGGGCCTCCAGGTAGTTGAAAATAAATTCCTAAAACAGCTCTTATGTGTCCCACAGGGGACACCAAAACATGTCCGTGCATGAAGAGACTGGTATGCCTTTTATTAGTGACACCCTGTCCATGCGCCCTCTTATTGTTTGGCTACAATGCTGGCTCAATAAACAGCTAGGTTCAACCCATAGTCTGAGCCTAGATTGTATGACCAAGATTCCCTGGATGAAATATCTTAAAACTAGTTTTGGAAAGGAAGGTCGCTTGGACTTGTTTTTAAATCCGGAAGGAATTAATAGAAATGATGAAGCATACATAAAACAGTCCTTCATTACACGAACATCAATGGACAGGCAGGAAAAGGACCTGTTGAAGCCCAATGCACATGTCCATATGACGCTCAAAACCTCACCAGGTGAGGAACCATATTTACTCTGGCCACTAACAGCACAAGACCGCTTTTTATTAATTAGGTTTAGGTTTAATTTGTTTCATTTTTTAATTGCAGTCCCTAGGGGGTGTCACAGAGGGACAGTGTTAGCACCCTGTGGCTGCGACAACTTGTCTCCACAGGATCTGTTGCACTTTATGTTTTTCTGTAAATATTATGAATTCCCTAGGGCTTTTTATCTTAAACCTATTTTAAAAAGATTGCAATTTGTACAAGTTCGCCCTGCCCCACTATATTTACAGTTGTTAAATTCGGAATGTATACCCTATGTGATCGGCTTTTTAAAAAGTTCAATGAAGTACAGAAAACTTTTGGATACATAGAATTGTATAAGTAAACCTCTGAAAGACATTCTTTTTTAACATGTATAGATGGATTTTAAGGTTATGAAATATTTGTTTTATATTTTGTTTTATGAACTTTTATGGTTTTTGTATGAAAAAAAACGAATAAAGTACTTTTGAACTTGAACTTGAAATGCTGATCAGAGATTGAGTATTTTTGGGTTATTTCTTGGCAGGTCTTGTTCTGCTTGTGGTAACCCGATTTAGCTCCCTTTGATGCGGGAGGTGCATTTGCACCGGGGCCTATTTGTGCTAGACTTCCTCTGATCCCCATTGTATCTCGGTTTTTCATTTGTTTTTTTAATCACCATTCTGTTTGGCCAATTAACTCATTTACATTGTTTGCCATGGTGTTTAATGCACCCTTGCTGTGCCACTGAATGTATTATCACATTTCTAAAACTCTTGCACACCAGTAGCAGTGGGAGGCGGAAAGCAGTGTCATGGCAAGGGATGCTTCTGTGGCTACCATCTTCTGTTACTGAAAACAGTAATTTAAAGGCTGGTGTCCAACAAATTGCAATGTAATTGCAGTAGGGGAGGGGGATTGGGCAATACTTCAAGCCTGGCACATCACGGCACAAAGTAGTCTTTCAGCCTATAAGTTATTGTTCAAGCCACAAGTCTGGCATGCTGCATCAGCCTGCCACCCTGCAGGACTCAGCAATATTAACTCAGGCGTGAAACTGTGAACAACTCCGGGAATGTACTTACACAATATGTTCTGCACTACCCGTCTGTTGTGTATAAAATCCCTCCCTTACAGCACTATCATTTTTAGGACAGAAAGTTACAGCTAGATGCATCAGTATCTTCCCCATTCTAAGTCCTCTAGGCAGTGCTGCAGTTGTGTCACTGGTCACAGAGGTACTTCCTCATTCTAAGTCCTCCAGGCTGTGATTCAGCTGTGTCTCTGTTCATACACCCACTACACTCCAAACCAAAATACATAGGTAAACGACATTGTAATTTACAGCGCCAATAGCTCTGACTCTCAAAAAATGCGAGACCTATTTCATTGCAAATACTTGTTGCATTTGTCACCCCGAGTGGGACGGGTATGCCAAGAAATGGGTCCTGTGCTCTCCGTGCCACTGGAATTAAGCTATCCTGGCTGATGAGGGGTGAAACCCTGAAACCGATCCTAGGATGCTTGCTTCCAGTCCAGGGAGGACCTGCCTGGCAGTTCGGGCTGGACAGTTCCCCTTCGGCGCAGGATAAAGACTGATTTGAATATGGCTGGGTCCAAACTGGAATGGAATGGGGAGCAAAAAACGATGGATTTAGGCCCAGATCTCTGTACTGGGGTGAATGTATGATATTGTTTTGCATTCTGACCATCAATTGTTCTTTTTTCCAAATAATTGTGTCCCACAAAGTTAACTCAACTCATTAGAAGTGGCAAGTGACCTATTGATTTTACACTGCTCACCTGATGACTAATGCTAAATGTAAAACCAAGTTGTGTGATCCGCTGTTTTGTACACAGCTAGGCCTTTGAATGGTCAAATTGACGTTACCTCTCCATTGTGCTGGCTTGAAAGTTTGGGAGATTTTATGTTTATTCTTTAATCCAAAATGCAACACCTCGGACATCCAATGAGCTGCTTAATTCAAGTGCAAGCATTTAACATCTACAAATGTCTTCTTAACAAGTTGAATACCAATGAAACATGTCACAATAGTAATCTCTACCCATTTTGTTTTCTCTAGGGTTCTATTTATTGTGTCACAAAGATTTGGATACAGCTACCACACTTCCACCAATAACAATGTTCTCTATATTACTACAGAGCTTAGCCACAAAAGTGACACCCACTATACCCCAGGTCAAACCTGTCAGTGATGACAACACTCCTGGTGATCTTGGTGAAGTTAATGATGCTGGTCCATCTGGTCAGCATCCGCAGATGGCAACAGTGAGTATCACTCGGCCCACCCCAGCTGCAATACCTTAGCCAACCTCAGTCATCACAACCTGTGTACCTAGCACCGTAACAACCATTGTGTGGCCCCGGTCCTGGATCCAGATGTGACAAACACCACCCCAGCTGCAGAAGAGCCAGAAGCCAGTGCAATAGGGCACCATGGGCCAAGGACACAAGCTCGTGGGGGTAGGGCTCATGGGCGGGTAACTGTGGGCTGACAGAGTGAGGCCATTGGGGCCAGCCACACTCAGACCACTATCGACTAATGCTTTGCGAGCATATCGTGAGTCCCAAGGCATGATGGGCCAGGTACTGACCGAAATCCAGGAGATGAAGCAGCTGCAGAGGGCCCATAATTCAAACATGGCTCCTCAATTGTGGAAGGTCATTCACACACACGTGTGCAAGGCCTTTCCAGCACCATCTATCTCTACCTGTGGTTCAACAACATCAGGCCCATCAACACCTGCTGCAGCCACAGGATGGGAGGCCCTGCCAGAGGAAGACACATCTGCAGACACCCCCTGTCCCTGTACCTGTGGATCCCCCTGCACTGGCAGGTGGGGATGTCCACACAAATTACCAGGAGGTACGGATGGCAAGACCTCCAACACTAGCAGCAAGAAACCTCAAGCCTAAGTTCCTTCAGTGTGTAACACATTCACTCTCTGGACTATTTCTGGACACATTTATATTTCTGATGGCAGTAGTATTTTGGACATTAGTCTATAAACAACTTGGCATCTAAAACTATGGTTCTATGCACCATGACTGACTTCTTAACTTTTCAGTTTTCCTGTTTGGTTTTCAAAATTTTTATTTTCTCCTTGTTCACTTAAATAAATCTATTAGTCTGAAACTCATTGCCTGCTGTAGTATATCTCACATCTAGCAATGTATATATTTACTCCCATCTGAACTTTACAATAGCAACAATATCAACTTGTGTGAGCATAGATATGTTGCATGTACACATTGTTTAGATCAGGATCCCAACCATGTCTCACCAAAATATAAAATCAAGAGTGTTCTCATATACCATCTTTATCCCATTGCACCAACAATAGGATGTCATTATGCCAGAAACATAGCAAATCATACATGACACTGTTTGGATTGATAAATACGATAGCAATGTACACCCTGATGTATGCATGCATAGCTGCGACAGTACCAATACATGCAATACTAATGTACACTGTAATCTTTGCACTCCGAGTGAAGTCAATACCAGTAAATGCAATGCCTATGTACGCTGTGACCTATGCCAGTAAAACCAATGTCCATGTACACTGTAACCCATTCCTGCGTAATGACATCAATCTCAGTGAATGCAATGTTGATATATGATGTAACAACTGTATGTGTAATAATGAGAATATCGGTAAATATTATACCAATGACCACCATGTTACAGTGCTCACACTCACAAGCTCATATAATTGCTGTCAGATTTATACGAGATGACCTCTATATCAACCCCAAGTCAGAGATACATGATCAGATAGGCCCTGCTAACCAAACCAAAGCCTACCGATTGACAGGTCACAGATGAGGTTACACTTAGCCCAAAGACAAAAGTGCACCCAGGGAAAACCCTGATTGATCCCACAGATTGATAGTTACACCACAAACAGGCCCCAATAGACTGCCCCAATACAATACATTTGGCCAAAGGCACCCATTACCATAACACCACAAAGTTAGATCCACCTGTAGTTAGGAACACTCAGTCCATTAGGACTTGACATGCACAACGCACAAGGTAATCACACGCTCACCACACCAGACATCTGGACATGCACACAGTGGCCCACAGTAGCTTACCTCGATGCCAAGAGCAATCTGTATAACAAGATGGCTTTTCTTGTGATTTATGACTATGATGCTTCTGAAAGAATGTCAAAGGGTTTTATTGTACCCACAAATGTTTTATATGTGCGCCCAAAACTTCTGTACTTTGAGACTGCCTTTAGTCGCGCCTTTGTCAATACTCTCCTGGCCACTGATTTTCATTAAACCAACTTGTTCCTATTTTGCCAAATGCCTTTTCTCTTTGCATTTACCTAGGGTAAAATCATATTCAAGCAACATTTTGATGAACCAGTCAAGAGAGGTTGGTTTACCGAGCCTGACTGCTGTCAAAGGAAGGACTCCTGCCCCATCAGATTCCTATCTGCGCAACGAGATCAGTGAGAAGATTCCATAGTTGATTAGAAGTTCTGCTGAATATACAGGGTGGCGGTCAGTCCCGAGACAGCCTTCAGAGTGTAAGAGACTAAATCTGATACTTAGTCCCAGTATGTGGCATATGGCAAACGAGGACAAGCATGTAGATCACTTTTTTCTTTTCCTCTAGTCAGCACACTAGAGAAGGCAAAGGTAGCTAATATTTTGTTGCTTGAATCACTGTGAGTGATACAGGGTACGCTTGTCTTTGGGTGTCATATCGGGACTGTCTGGACCACCACTGGGCGTGATACAGAGGATACGCTTGTCTCTGGGTGTCAGATAGGGCCCCCTTGAACCACTGGGCATGGCACAGAATGGTACACAAAGGCTCTGGGTCTGATATAGCCAGCATCCCGATCTTATTTTTTGTCTCAAAGAGTTTTCTTAGTGCTATTTGTTTATTAACACTGGTAGTATCTGAAAGAAGTGAGAGGTGTTTTTCTGCTTGGAACTCTGGGCATTAGGCCGGAACACACTCCCCCTTTGGTGTGACATAGGGTGTAAATCGGATATTAAGGAAAAATTCGGACCTTGGTATATAAGGTGTAGCTTGTGTCTGGATACAGAGGGAGGATAGTTGTTACCGTCATTTTTTCTCTGCAAAATCATTGCCATTTTTGTCTGCCAACCCGATATTGACAGACTATTGAGTTCCCTTAGCTCTGTGTGTCATGCAGAGCATACCTTTTCTAGGCTGGAGGAGACTAAGGTTTTCTTTTACAACTTCTTCCTCTTCAGCCGTCCTCCAGTGGACACTCCTGAGTGTTGGCAGACCCCACAACATCTGTTCCAACATCATCCTTGTCCCCACCCCCAGTCCCATCCCCATCCTCCCTTTTAGTTCCCAACCAGTTGGCCGGGTCCATTCCCAGAGGAGGGGGGCCATCTCCTTTGCTCCAGGCACCCCAGCCCTTGCCCCCGCTGCACAGAGTGAAGAGGCTATTGACCTCCTGAGAAACATCTCTGTGGGTCAGACTGCACTTCTGAATGCCATCCAGGGGAAAGGCAGCCATCCGCAGCAAATAGTGGCCTAGCTGGAATGCATTCACAGTACAATGTCTGGCCTGAAGAGATCTTTCAGGCTCTGGCCTCCTACCTCAGCACAGCCTCACATGCCCCCAACCTTGTGTCACTTCCTCTACTCCTTACTCATACCAATAACCTATTCCCAAACCTATCCAAAGCACACACAAACATTTGCAGACAAACACACATACAGACCCAATCAGCACATCCACACATAAGTACAAAACCTGCAAAACAGACATGCATCCAAGTACACAGACACTGCACCCACTACCAAACCCACAGGTACCCTACCAGCATCACATCTACAACCACCACTGACAACACCACACCCACATACTCACACCACTCACCATCACATCCCGACACCGCACAGATTGCAGCACCCATGTATGCACACACAGAACTACCACCACATATCCCCAGCCAGCACAGACAACACCACACCCTCCCCTAACCACCATTACTTCCATACACAGAGCATACACAACCACACCCACTGTCACCAACACATCAGCATCCACAACAACAACATCCAGCACTTCCACTTCCACAACATCCACAGCCAGCACAGACAACAACACTGCCAACCTCAACAACCATCACTTCCATACACACACCACACCCACTGTCACCACATCAGCATCCACAACACCCACAACCAGCACTTCCACTTTTACAACATACTCAGATATACTAGTCACATTCTACACACCTAAGAAATATGGACACACACCATCAAGCACCCAACAGACATCACAGAAACAAGGTACACCCATACTTGCTGCAGTTACACCTGATACACATTCACCTGTGCCAGCAACAGACCCAAGCACATCACACAAGCCACTCAGTCTACCTCCAAGACCCCACTTCTTACCATTCCCACTACTAAGTACCCTATAGTAAGTAAGTAGTAAGTATTACTTTTATTTTATTTCGTTAAAAATCATAAAAGCATGGAAGAAACACATATTACATAATAGTTAGCAAAGATAAAAATCTATTAAATGCAAAAAAGTAAAAACATTATCCAATCATAAGCTTCAGTCACAAACAACGGTTAAAACAAGAATATTCTAAACTATACAAATTGTAAGTACTTTGTCGCAGTTCAATATGAAAAGAGCGCTATTTAGTGTCAGTGCAGATAGGGAGTGACCAGACAGTCATACATCATAGCCATGTGGACTACTATGTTTTTTTGCCCAATTCTTTGGCTGCCATTTTCCAAAAGGTGATGGCTCGACATGACAATTGAATTGACAGGCCACCAAGGCATTGTATCACTGCTGCTCTGCATGACCTCAATTGGTTTTGCCTAAAAATCTCGCGGAGGACTGTTTTTAGAAATTCTAATAGCGAGGTGCAAATGCATAAAAGGTGTAGTAACGACTCTTCTCCTTGTTCGCACAGGAAGCATTATTTGGTGGGCCATGTAGACTTGCATTTTGGGGTTAGATCCTTCGTGGGGAATGAACCCAGCCGCAAAAGCGTCAAGTAGTGCTTTTTGTAATGCGAGAAGTGTTCAGACAAGTACGGTTGGGGTTTCTGAAACTAATAAGATTGAATCACTGCCCATGCATGATTTTTCTTAGAAAAGGCAGTTTTGTCCATTAGTAGCGAAATTCATTTGGTTGTGCTGTTTCCCATATTTTTGAACCCGGAAAAAGAGGTTGTTGTATACCAGGCCTCTTCAAGATGTAGATTTGCGAGTGATTCTTTTGGAACTGCAACTGTAGGGTTTTTTTTGCCTCGCTTGCTTTTCAATTTCTTCCCAACAGAAGTGGGCTAAAGTGTTGTCTTCTGCTTGCCTTATTCCCCAGTAATATTTGACTATCGTCCCTTGTCTGGCATATTTCTGGTTTTTCAGCCCGTATTCAAGTCGAATATGTGCCTGAGAGGGATTGAAAACAGACGCTTGAAAAAAACTTGATTGGGCTAGATTTAAGGCAGCGTCATCTTTTGTATTCATAATATCCGACCCATATGATATAGTGGGTACAAATTTTGCTGCAATTATCTTAAGCAACTGACCTGTTGGACAACCTTTTAGCTTCTTCTGTAGAATTTTGAAAGCATAAAGGTGTTGTTTTGCTTTAATAGCCCCTTGGTCCAAGTGTTGCTTATAATTAAATTTATGGTCAAGTTGGAACCCTAGGTATTTGTATGAGTCCACCTGGGATATTGGTTTTTCCTCCTGTTTCCAGGTCAATTTCTCTTTTGACCCTATTTTAGGATGACTACAGAAGCATAACACCTTAGTTTTCTTAAGAGATATTGTTAATTGAGCAGAAGTATTATAAGTTCCTAGTTGGGTCTTCGATCGCTGCAGGCCTATAGGTGTTTGTGCTCAAAGCACAATGTCATCCGCGTGTTGGAGGCTAGTGATTGGTGTTTTGCCTAATTTTAGAGGGTCAATTTGAACTTGTTGGAGATACTTCTCAAGATTGGCAGTGTAGATGTTGAATAAACAGGGGGCCAACACGCACCCCTCTTTTAGCCCGTTTAGTATTAGAATCTTGTTTCTTATGGTGCGGCCATCTCCTTTCCTTATCTACACCCACATGTCTGACTAAAGATTGATTATTGCCTCCAAAAGTTTGGGTGGTGCCCTCCAGCTTTGCATTTTTGCCCATAACTTCTCTCTTGGAACCTTGTCGAACGCCACTTCAAGGTCAATGAAGCAAGCGTACAAAGTTCGGGATTTTGGATAGGGTTGATTGGCTAGAAGTGTCACAGCAGAGATATTGGTGAGGGTGCCCATTCCAGCCCAAAATTCAGTTTGCGTGTTTGGTATCCTGTTTATGTGGTTGACCCAATCCTCTAGATCTACCAAAAGGTTTGAAGCATAAAACTTGGCCTTGACATTGATCAATGCAATCATTCTGTAATTAGCAGGGTCTGAACGTAAACCCGATTTGTAAACAGTATTTAAAATACTTCCTCGCCAGGAATCAGGGATCGTGCCAGTTGCTAGTGATTGCTAGAACAACAGAGTAAGAATACCAGACCAAAATGAAGGGTAGTGCCGGAAGAGTGCATTAGGTAAGCCGTTAGGCCCTGGTGCTCCCTCAGTTCTTAGATTTTTATAATTTTGAGAACCTGATCGTGTGTAATCTGTAGCAAAGGTTCTGAATATTCTAACTTGTATGTCTTGTGGGCGATTTCTAGTGTAGGAACTTCCTGGTTTGTATCACCTTATAGAAGGTTTTAGACCTGGCTTGTCCAACGGGTTTATCCCAAGACTTTTTGCTTTTTGGCTGTCTGTTTCTGACTTGTTTTTGTTGGTTTTATGACTCTGGGCACTTTACCACTGCTGATCAGTGTTAAAGTACATATGCTCTCCCTGTAAATTTTTATGATGAATTTGTGTTTCCATTATTGGATATTTCCCTAGTACAGTGCACTGTGTGTGCCGAGGGCCTATAAATCAAATGTTGCTAGCGGGCCTGCAGCACTGATTGTGCCACCCACACAAGCAGCCTTTCAAAGGTAACTCAGACCTGCCACTGCAAGGTCTATGTATAGTCAAGTACTGCCATGTCGATCTGCACCCACTTGCCAGGCCCTAACCATTCCTTTTCTTACAGTTGAGCCACCTGTAAGGTAGGCCCAAGCTACCCCTGTGGGCAGGGTGCAGAGTATGTGAAAGGTAGGATATGCCCTGATGTGTGTGGCATGTCCTCACAGTGAAGTACTGCCAATTTAGTTTTTCACTATTGAACGGCTATCTATCCCAGAGGATGGAATGGGTGTTTATTTGTAACATCTTATAAATATAACCTCCCATTGGGACAAGATGGAAAGATGGAGTTTAGTATGCCTGAATTCTGAATATAAAACTGCATATTTTAGTAAAGATGATTTTTATATCGTGTGTTTGAAAATACCACTTTTATAAAGTGTGTAACAGACTGAAGCACATCACACAAGCCACTCCCTCTACCTCCAAGTCCCCACTCCTTATCATTCCCAATACTAAGTGCCCTACAGAAAATCCTTCATTTTCCCTTGCCATCACCCCTCCCAAACCTCATACCACCACTTCAAAGGACCTTACTACCCCTTCCACACCCAAGAACACCCCTTCCACTTCCAAATCAACCTCTATTACCAACCAATCCACCCCTCCACTTCCCAAGGTACTCTTGCCAAATATTGCTCTACTTCACATTCCCAAAGCCCCACTCTTAAACGTAAGTCCGCCCGTTCCTCTTCGAAAACCACCACTTCCCAACCCAAGGACACATATCCCAAAACCAAACGTTCCCATCCCAATTAACATCCTTAAGGTATCTGCCCTGCCCAATGGATTCCCCTTCATGAGGAGGTTACCTTAACAGTGTCTTTCGGAGCACGTTTTGTGGCAGTGCAGTGTGCTAAGCCACGCAATTCTTCGATGGACTGGCCATTGGATTTTCGCTATGTTTTGTCCATATGGTTTATTTGGACAACTACATTCTGATTTGTTTTTGTAACACAATAGTCCTGGCATAATGTTATTGTGTTTGCATATAAGGGCAAGTTATACGAGATTTAGTTTTAGAGTGTACTTTGTAATTAAAATGAACAATTTGACAATGTATGTGATGGTTATTAGTTTTTATGGGCAGGCATTCATCATAGTGATGACCACTTGCACCAACTAATTGATGTGATTTGATACATTGCCATGTGTTTGTTTCACCCTGATTGATAATAAATATGAAAAGGTTTGAATATTGGGAGATTGGAACCAGTGCAGGAGTCACACAGGACAAGGTGAAATGTTCCATGACTGGATATCTGGGATGAATTCAATTTAGGCCAAACATTGATTTGGGTGGTATTTGAAATGGTAAAGGGTTCAGTATGTCGTGAGTAATTTCTACAGAATTTATAATAAGGTTTTTTAATTGTTGAATATTATGTTCTTACAAGAATGAATTTCCTTAATTAAAATAGTTTTTTTATCTGTAAATATATTTGTATAAGTAGTGGGATGTTGGGTTTATAGGGGCTAAGGGTGGGAAGTATTTTAAAAATAATGTATAAGAGCATATTTGTTGATATTTACTTTTTAATTTAACACCTTGTCTGCGGCAGGAATTCCAGCCCTGTGCTGGACATTCCAATCGTGGGCGTGGTCATGATGGAACCCATCCATCATGCGCACAGGCCACCCGTGGCTCATGACGGCTGGGTTCCGTCATGAGCATCGAAGGGGTTGAAACACAAAAGTAGGAGCGGGATGTTGGATTTAGAAAGCATAAGGGTAGGGAGATTTTTAAATATTATTGAATAATTTTTTTTAAGTGATTTAGTTTTAAAATTGCAATAAATTTTGAATATTTTTAAGTACATTCTATATATTTTGAATAACAGTGTAATATTTATACATTTTTTGTCAAAAAATATAAACATTGTTAATAATTACTTTTTTAAACCCTATTGTAATGTGATTTTTGCTGAAATAGTATTATTATTGTTTTTTAAAAATGATATATTTTATTTGATACATTTTCTAATTTTTTTAACATTTTTAAAACAAGTTTTGGAATGTTTAATAAATTAAGAAATAAGATTTCAATAGTTGTGTTAGTACAAAAATCACATTTTGCGCATATTTTTAATTATTTTGTATTTCATGTATTATGCTTCTGAGAAAAAAAATATCAGTTGTTGAAAAGAATTTTTTGAAAGTTATTTAAAAATGTTTATTAATTTTTAAAGCTGTAATATTTTAATCTTCATAAGATATTTATTATTTTAGTCATACAATGTGTTGAAATATTTAAGTGTGTTAAAATTGTACACAAAATAATATTGTATAAAAGTTGGTATAACATATTTTTAATATGTTTTTTTGAAAACATATATTGTAGTTAAGGATGTTTTTGTATTTGGGATAATTATGTGTTTTTTTAAATGTTGTCATATATTTGTAAAGTTTTTTTAACATTGTGGTGGCAATAGTAAATGCTATCTTTCTACTGTGCAATATTTTCTGTCATTTACTTTATAGAAGAATGTAATTATTTCAGTTTTAACCCCGATTACGAGTCTGGCAGTCCGAGGACCACCAGATTCGTGGTGTAGTGGCAGTGGCGGTCTTGCGACAGCCACATTATGACCCTAGTGGTTGTGCCGGCCTGGGAACACCGACTCCGCCAGGGAACCGCCTTTCCCTGGCACTTGCGCGGCGGTCAAGAGGCCTCTATATGCTTAGTGGGTTTGCCATGGTCCCACCAAGCATATTATGACTTTCATCTCCAGCCACCGATTTCATGGAGGTCTTTCCTCCATGAAAACTGTGGCAGTGAGGAAAGTTCTTGTGCCTCACACTTTGTGGATGCACACAGGGGGACACAACGTGTGCCTCCTGTGTGAATGCACAGACATTCCAGCACGGCATGAACTTTCGAGTCCATCCCCTGCTGGAACTTCCTTTGCCGTTCCCATGGCGGTGCCTATTTTATAGACACCAACATGGGAACGGCAAAGGAAATGCCCGACAACGACTTCAAAAGTCATTATTGGGCGGGCGGTCCTTACACGGCTTTGGCGTAGCCGCACCAGCAGAGTGGCGGCACAACTGCGCTAAAGTTGTAATTTGGGCCTTAGTGTTCAGCACCTTCCCTGAATTGAGGTATAATGGAGTGGGAATAGAAAAGGTTTCCCCTTTAGTGTCCAGTACCTTTTCAAGTGAGTTTATATTAGAGTGAGAATAATGAATGTTGCCCCTATAGTGTACAACACCTTCCCTGAGTTAATTTATATTGGAGTGCAAATAATAAATGTTGCCCCTTGAGTGTCCAATACCTTCCATTAGTTGCTTTATATTGGAGTGGGAATAGTAAATGTAACCCTTTTACTGTCCAACACCTTCCCTTAGTTAAGTTATATTGCAGTGTGTATAGTTATTGTTAACCATTTGGGTGCTTATTTCAATGTCTGGCAGACTTGTGTCCGTCCGATACCATCGTGGAAACGGGGCCGACCGACCTCCAGTGGACGGTCCTGATGGCCTAATCAAGGTGACTGCATATAAAGCGGCTGCTGTCAGGGGTTGTTATCCTCAGAATCAGATTGATGCTATAGTAGGTCCACCTACTGACAACTTCAAAGTCTGATAGCTGTGATAGCAAGACTGATGAAGGAAGCAGGGGAGGGAAGGAAAGGATGGGTACAGCATGGAGGGAGAACTGTAGATATAAAGTTAAACAATGACCTTCTTGTCTAAAGGGAACACCCCAGCATATTACTACTATGGTTCTCCCCAATGTAGTACCTGTAAATAAAAATTACAGCTGGGGATAACCTAGTTTTAGCTCCTGGACAACATTTACTCTGTTTGACCTGGGCGTTTTGCGGCTGGAAGGAAAAGAAACAACAGAACAGACTAAGTACATGTGCTAACTGAAATACTTCCTATTCTTGAATGAGATACTACATGCATGCCTCACCTACCCTTTTATAATGGGCCAGAGACTTTCACAGGGGGGGTCCCGACAATCAACAGCACAAAGCTGACACCCCCTATGTAATGGGTGAACCACAAATAAAGCGGAAATAAGATTTTGCACGATGCTTATCACTAAACACAAAAGGCAATATTCCAGCATAGAACCTCTTATCTTCTGGGTCATACCAGAATCAAAAACCAGACATATACCAAATTTTCTTATTGGCCTAAGTGGCCTATCTATCCCTGAGTGCAGCACTGACTCTGAGAGTAAAGTTTCCTTCCACACATGAGAACCCACCCTGTCCACAACGGGAAGTAATTCGGCAAGGCCAGCAACCAGGAGGTCCAGAGCAAAGGCCTGAGTTACTTTGAAAGTCTTGGAAGGTTTTGAACCTCAATCTCATTCCTTCGCCTCCCCCTTATCGCAGGGCATTCCAGAAAAAAAAATGCTGCTGACACTGCAAACAAACGAGACTCCCCGCAAGAGGCGATCCCTTCTCAAGCTCACCAACAGGGTCTCTTCAGGTATGTGGCAAAATATGAGTAACTGTCAAAGACAGCCAGAACACTCGGCTCTTTAGTTCACCATAGGACGAGCTCAGCATATTATAATGTCATGTACACAACAAATGGTGGTGCATGAGCACCGTTACCCTACTGGCAACAGGATTCAGGAACGAAGCAATAATTAACGGCCACGGTCTTCGCGGTCGCCGTCTTTACATAGAGACAGAAACTGATTACACGCAATCCTGCGTGCGTCAGCACCGCGATGGAAGGGAGCGACTGGGAGTTGTCTTTTTTGATGCTCACTTCAATTTTCAGGCTGTTCGTCCTGTCAGTGTTCATTAACTGACAGGAGGGGCCAATGGGACCCGACAGCTGCCCCCAATCAGAGGCTGAAAACAGAAGGGGGCCCTGCTAGTGGACCTCAAACCAGCTTTCTGACAGGGTTTCCATGTTGGAAAGGCCGGCATAGAAACCCTGCCGGAAACCGTGCATCGTAACCCATAAGGCGGAAGCGCCTTCCATTTGGATTATGGGCTGGTCTCAGACTGGCAGACAGGCTCCTGGAGCTCGTTGAAAGCCAGCCGAATGACCGTCCGAGGAGATATTCTTTTTTAAAACTTTTATTAGTCAGCAATTTTGTTAAATCTCTAACTATATTTATTTATATATTGGGGGGATTGGAGAAGTGAACTATATATTTGACGACGCAGCCCAATGCTGGTACAGCACGGCACCACCCAGGGCCGGCGCTAGGCATGGGCAGCATGGGCGGCTGCCCAGGGCCCCGAGCTCAGCCCATCAACAGGGGGCCTCGCAAAAGTGTTAACTCACCACATCTTAGGCCTCGCGCCTGTGGTGAGCACTGCGTGGCCCAAGGAAGGGCTGCCTCTCCTCTGGGCTTCACAGGCTTGTGTGGGAATAGCGGAAGAGGCCCCCCTCCCCTGTGCCTTGCAGCCCTTGGCAATGGCAGTTAACCCCCAAGGAGGGGGCCCCTTTCCCCCTGGGCCTTGCAGCCCCACGTGTCCCGCGAGGCCCTTCTGAATTTTGGTTTGACCTGTGATTAAGGATGCTGTCCACTTCCCACGCCAGTGCCAATTAGCGCGCATTTTGGGGCCTGACAGTTTTAACATTTATAAAGACAAGCAACTCTCACTCTTTCAGATGCTGATGAGCTGCGAAAGAGATGCTTGTCAGTGGCAGAAAAGAGGGCGTTTTAGCACACGAGGGGGGCATGCGCCATGAAGGATCAGGAGCACCTTCCGTAATTTAAATGCAAATAGCTTTCAATGTGTAAATGAAACCCGTTTTCTTCTGCTCTTTTTATATAGCGCAAACTTGACCCAAAGGTGGAGTGCTTTACGTGAGCACAAGTTACGTTAAACATGGACATATTCCTTTTTTTAGGCACAGTGTGATTAAGTGACTTGCGAGAATCACAGGATGAGACACAGTCAAAATTCAGCAGCCCTGAAGTAACGCCACATCTTCTCCCCACCTCTACCTCTACGGGGAGTAATCTTTTAATGTCTATTTCTCACATGAAAGCTGTTTCAAAGTGCTGCCCTGCTGTCAAATCCGTGGATGCCAAAATTATTTGCCCAGAATCAAACAGTTGGTTAAATCAGTAGAGCCAGGACTGCAGTGCACTCCTACTTGGAGCAAACCCTATATATTTTCCACTGTACTGCATTTAGGTGACATACCCCAAGATGCATCAAGAACCCATTTTGCTATTCCTTAATAGCGAAAAATAACGATTCGCTATTAAGGAATAGAAAAATGCAATGCATGAAGACATCACTAAAAAAATAGTGATTTCTTAAAATTCCTTAATTGTGACTCGCAAATTGCGAATCGCAATTAAGGAATACCTCCCCATTCATTCTTATGGGCCTAAAGGCCCATAGGAATGAATGAGAAGACATTCTCAATTTGTGAATCGCAATTAGCAAATCGCAAAATGAGAATGCGATTTCAAGGGTGCAGGGGTGTCCAAAGGACACCCTGTTGCACCCCTGAAATTGATCTGTGCACATATGTTGCGCACACGCATGCCCCTAGGGCATGTGTGTGCGCAACATGAAACTTTGAAAATTGCACTTTAGTGCATTTTTCAAAGTTTTTGCAAATTACCATGAAGTTGTACTTCATCGTAATTTGCGTGCCCTATTAGCGACATCGCTATTTTTTAAACTTTAATGCATTGCATTTAAGGAATCTCAATTTGAGATTCCTTAAATGCAAGTAATCGCAATTTAGCGAATTCTCAATTTGCGATTTTTGCATTTGGGATGATGCATCCCAAGTGCAAACATACCGGTAGCAAAGGGGAAGATTCTGAGAATCTGCCCCTTTGCGACCAGATTTTCCTTTGATGAATCTGGGCCAATACCATGGGTTGTATGAAGTTACAAAGCATACTTTTACAACGCATGCCTTTACAACACATTTTTCACATCACAATATCCTTTACAACGCATTCCATTACATCGCATGACACAACATCGCATTTTAAGAAACTACATTTACAATGCATTCCATTACATCGCATACTACCTTTACAACGCATACCATTACAACACATACCACTACATTGCATTTATGGTAAATATTGGATAGTATAGGGGTAAAAATTACTATTCTAACTCCAGGTAGTGCAACAGTAGGGTAAGTGTTGGGTAGTGTAGGGGTAAAAATTACTATTCTAACTCCAGGGGCTGCAACAGTAGGGTAAGTGTTGGATAGTGTAAGGGTACTATGCGTTGTAATGGTATGCGTTGTAATGGTATGGATTGTAATGACATGCGTTGTAGTGTCATGCATTGTAGTGTCATGCAATGTAATGGTTACTATATGTGTTGTGTTTTAAACTTAACATAATTCTGGTGAGTAAAGAGCCTACACACAAAAAAGATTGTCCTATGTCTCTTAGCATGTGCGTGTGGGATACTGATGAGAGGATTTATGTTAAAACAAATTACGAAGTATTAATGTCATCCTAAGGTAGAACAATAATGGCACGGAAAGATAAGGGGGTCTTTTGAAATTTGCAATTATATCCATGGTGCGAGAGGTTTTCTCTTGTGTCATTTTATTTTTTGAATGATCCCGCCCCTCATTACCTCACAGTATCTCCCTCCTTTATGAGGCAGAACTGGAAATTATATCATGGACTTATCTCGAAACAACAGGTTAACGAGGAGTAAATAATATACATCTTTGTGAGACCTGCACCTAGTTTTTCCATCCAATGTGACAAATGTAATTCATTTAATACAGATTTAAAATATATGGACTTATTTAATTAGTATATTTATCTTTTTGTCCATGTTGTGACTGATATCCACGTTAGGACTCTTCAGTGATGCCAAATAAGATCAATAGTCCCGCGATGTAACTTTCAAAGCTCCTTCACTAGGGCGGAGGAGCGTTGCCCCACTGCTTTCTCGCAGTGCGAAAAGCAGAAACACAAAATGCAAAAACTACCATTTTATGTTTCTGCTACGCGCACTGCGAGAAAGCAGAAGTGTTTGGTTGGGGGCGGGCGGGTCTGCTTTAGGACAGGGGAGGAGTGCCTTGCACTGTTTGGTCTGCCCTCCAGGGCTGACCAAACCAGTCATGCACACGCTGGCTTTTCTCCATGTAGGCACCAGTGTACCCTACATGGAGAAAATGGCCTCCCCATAGGCGCCAGGCTGGTCGGCTGACATTGCAGCATTGTGATTGGCTTAGGGAAGGGAGGCTGCCTGCTTCCTGTTCCTGCTAGAAGCAGGAAAGAAGGAAAGCAGGTCAGGAGCAGAAATGACGCGAGACCTGGGAAGGTAAGTTTATTTTATTTTTGAACTACCCCCCCCCCCCACCGCGCGCGAACCCCCGCGAGACCTTCCACCCACGAGTCATGCTGGCCGCAACTGGATTTTACATGCAAATTAGAGGGGCCTCACAACTTTCCTTTCGCCCAGGGCCCCAGAAGTTCTAGGACCGGCCCTGGCACCACCTTGCAAATGTCAGCACTGTGTCGCCTGGAGGCTTGTAGGTGACTGTGCTGCTACGGATTCTACTGCGTAGAGGGCCCATGTTTGCCTTTTGAGTAGTGATTGTTTTACGGACAGGACCAAAGTGAACTGATTGAAAGTAATTTCAAGAACTGTGACATTTATACCTAAAGACGCATTCCAGTCGGATTGCTGTTTATAAAAACATGATTGTTCTGATTTTCTGTTTAGACCATAATGCATCATTCACAACTCCGAAAGGACAACAGTTATATGAAGAGTTGATTTGCCTGCTACATCCATGAGTAGGGAGGCACTCTTTGTGTTATGTCCTGGTGAAAATAAGTAGATTGGATGCTGGCAGTCGAGTGCCTCCCTCTTTCTCTCAGGGTATTGGAGAAGTGAAGTATATATTTGACGGAGTAGCCCAACGCCGCTACGGCACTGCACCACCTAGCAAATGTCAGCACTGTGTTGCCTGGAGGATTCTAGATGACTTGTACTGCCGCGGATTCTACTGCATAGAGGGCCTGTGTTTGCCTTTGGAGGATGGCTATACATAGAACAGCAAGCAAAGTGATTGTTTTATGAACATGACCAAAGTGAACTGATTGAAATTAATTACAAGAACTGGGACATTTATTCTTAAAGATGTATTCCAGTCGGATTGCTGTTTATAAAAACACGATTGTTTTGATTTTCTGTTCAGACCATGATGCATCATTCACAACTCCAAAAGGACAACAGTCACGTGAAGAGTTGATTTGCCTGCTACATCCATGAGTAAGGTCAGGAGACCGCAACGCGTTGGGGAGGCACTCTTTGTGTAATGTTGTGACGAAAATAAATAGATTGGATGCATGCAGTTGAGGGCCTCCCTCTTTTTCTGTGGGTATTGGAGAAGTGAACTATATACATATTTAGTACTCTATTGGTGTTATTTTGGGTCATTTTTTAAAGGAAAAAGTTGTGTTTGGGTGCTGCTCTTTTCCGTAAAGGCAAGTTAAGGTGTTTGTAAGGTTAGGGGGATGTAGTAAAGTTGTATAAATGATGTAGGTGCTTTTTGGAATGGGAAGCATTTTATTGTCTAAGTTATATTTAAGATATGTGTTGCTAACTATGGGCTTGATTGCGATGGCGGACGGACCAGTCCATCCGCAATCGTCTCCCCATTTGGACAACCCTTCAACAAGGCGGCAGTCCCTCAATTGGAATTAGGATGCGACCGCCGTCGTGGCGGTCGCAGCACCCACCTTTAACATTGCGGTGGGTGCTGCTGGCTGCAGCACCTGCCGCAATGTTAAAAAGGGATGTTTTACATATCCCTGTATTACGTTGATAGGCACCATGAAATGCCTGTCACTTTGTACAGGGATATGTGACCCCCACACCCAAAGAAAAGGGCCACTATTGAGGGGAGCCCACTACAGGTCCCCAATGTCCATCCCCACCAGCCTTTTCATGGCGGGTGAACCCGCATGGAAATGCTGGCATAGATCCATACAGCAGTGACTGGTAGGCACCACCAACATTTAGGGATTTGGAGCCCATCGGATGCATGGCGGTCTGGCTTTCTGCCCAACTACCCACCACCTGCCAACAAAATCTGGTGGGTGGAAAAGCAGCTTGGGATGGCGGGGTGACCGACAGCCTGTCGGTGGTGGTCTCGCCACCATCCTAATCAGCCCCTATTTTTGTATAGTTTAAAGGCATGTATTTAATAATTTGGGAATATAGTGTTTTGTACGGGAGTGTGTTTTAGTTATTTGTTACAGGTTTACCTTATCTCTGTGTTTCTAAGGGAAGTTGGATTTTCAATTTTTTTTAAAGTATATCTGAATTAGGTTTTTATAAACCAATATTTTGATATAGATTTTTTGTTGTTCGACTTTCCTGGAGAAGTTCTTTTTTAAATCTTTCTTAAGGAACCTACCAACTGTGGATTGCTTTGAGGGATTGCCTTTGTGCTTTCTTCATTTTTGCATTTTTGTTTGAGCTTTTATGTTATCATTTTACCTACGTTTTGGTGGATTACTATTTTTTACTGTGTGTTTTGAACAGAGATCTGCAGCAACAAAATTGTACATTTAATTTATTAATTTACTGTGGGTGGTAAATGTGATATGATTTAAATAATGTTATGTTGATGTGTTTAATTTGTTGTTTTGTTGTATGTGCTGTATTTATTTGATCATGTATAGTTAGCGTGTTAGTTAGCTTTATTTATTTAATAGTTTCATATATTTTTGAATGCTAGTTTTTTCATTTTTATTATAGCAGTGATTCATTGTTTCTTTATTTTATTTATTCCCTGATATAATAATTTTTTATTAGTATTATAAAACATATAGTTTATTTATCTGTTGTAGTATATTGTAGTTTATGATGTTTGTGGTAGGTTTTATATGTGTTTTATAGGACAGATTTGGCTAATATTTCTAAGTAGTCTAGTCCTTTGTTGTTTCTAAATATCTTTGATGTGACCTGTAGCATCTCATACATTTCTGTCCTTGGTTTACTTAGTTTAGGGGGGATTTCGGTAGTTTTGTTCTCTTTGTAAGGCTTCTAGTATTTTGTATAGTGTATGCTGAGTTCCGCCTAGTGTTAATGGGAAAGCATTATGACATCCTTCCACTGCGTTGTTTGTTTTTGCTTCCTGTGCCAAGGTGCTGTCATAAACATTCCACCAGGGTATCTGGAATTTTGGTTGGCCTCCGTGTCCTGACCCATGCAATCCTTCAACCCATGTGTCATCAAAGTAGTCCACTAGGGGAGTAAGTACTTCTTCATTACTTTGATAAGAAGGGCTTCTATTAGGATGTTGCAGTGGTTGGCTACTTCTTAGAAAGGGAAGTAGGCTACTGAAATAAACTTTTTTACGTCAAAGACAAATTGGTTGTTTGCAGGTGTATTTCACACTTAGGGCCTTATTACGAGTTTGGGGGTCCTTCCATCAGCCTGCCACCTCTGCACCGACTGGAGGACTGCCAAGCCCAATGAGCAGTCACTGGATTACTGTAATCCCTGGTGGGCAAGGCATGCTGCAGCGGTTTCAGGGCGGCAGCTGTATAAGTTTCATAGGTGAGCCTTAACTGCAGACACCGTCATGACAGCTCCAGTAGCACGTTTATGCACGGTGTGGCATGCATGCCACACTGTGTAGGATATGGGCTGCGATTCCAGGGGAGCACAATATGTGCCCCCTGCATGCACTACCAGGAGCGGCAGGGGGTCTTGTTAGGCACCCCTAGTTGCCTCTTTATCACCCTTTCCATGGCAGGCTCGGCAATACATAAGGGGCGATGGACAGGCAACTCTTAATGTGCACGGCGGTGCTGCAGCAGTACTGTCAGCATATGGCTGCTCCCTTCTGCTGGGGAGACTGCTGCAGATACTGGATCCCCAGCAGTCCTGTGATGGGCCGTCCACCACACTCTGAATACAGCAGGTGGACCCACAGTGGTGGCAGTGGTCAGACCACCACCATGAGTACGGGCGATCCTGTGGACTGCTGTATTCATAATAAGGCCCTTAGTGCCTGAATACGATTATTTGCAAAAGAAACAACTGATGGACGGATTGCTGGACAAATGCAAACATTCACCCCCAGTCACAAGGATCTGGGTTTAAACCATCCTTCTTTTGCTCACCACACCACTCCAGTTTGGACTCAGCCATATGCAAATCAGTCTTGACCTTGTTCCTTGTGGCAACAGTCCAGCCCGAAATGCCAAGTTAGGTCCTCTCTGTACCAGAAACAAACATCCTGGGACCGGTTTCAGGGCATCACCCTTCATCAGCCAGGCTAGCTTGAATCCAGTGGTGTAGTGGGCACGGGACACACGTCTGGGCATACCCTTCCCACTTAGGGCGACATATGCAAAAGAAACAATTACGATTGTGGCAGTCCAACTGCCTGACCACCGTTGCAACAGTTGAGAGAACACCACCAAGCCAGTGGCTTCCCAACTGCCCCATCACAAGTAAACTGATGGGCCGGCAATGTTCCCGTGGCAGTCTTGAGGCAGTGGCATGCTTCAGCTCACAGAGTGAACTTGAAGGTAATACCACTGCACTGCAACACCTGCACTGTCATGCATGCACTGTTGCCAGACACCAAGTCATATGGCACACAGTGCAGGCATAGGGTTGCACAACATGTGCCCCCAGCCACAATGTCTTGTGTGTAAAAGAACGCAGGGGCCCTTTTTGGTGCCCCTTCCATTCCATTCTGCCAACCTTTTCATAGCGGTGTCCCCACCATGAAAAGGTCAGCGGAAATGCAACTCATAATTGGCACCATGGTGCCGGCATCTGTAGTGCCTCTAATCCCCACGCCTTCACCAACAGCTCCACTGCGGTTTCCCGGATACTGGCGGTGGCAGTAGTCTTGTGATAGTCCAACCATCATGTTCGTAATCAGGGGGTTGGACCACCTACTTCCCGTCACTGACACCACACAGTCCTTGGATTGCCAAACCATTAATCAGCCTGCAGATGTCTGTAGGTGATGACTTTGGTCAAAATGGTAAAAACATCCTTGTAAGGCTCTGTGAGAGTATATTTTTAGGATAGATTGAATCATAGCTTACTCAAAGTCAACTATCATTTTTTGTGGGAAATAGTTGTTTGTTTGTTGTTTAATATAGTTTAGCAGTTCCATGCAGGTACTGTGTTGTTGATTAGGAAATTGAGAGTAAAACAAAGGAATATTGGTGTGCTGAATTTCACCATGTTATGTTATGTTATTCGGATTTATAACTCGCAAGGCCACTCATGAGTGTCCAGGCGCGATGTCTTAAGGGGAGCAAGAGACCAGCAGATGAAAAGATGCATTTTAAGATTTTTCTTGAATGCAGAAAGGTCTTCAATACTGCATAAAGCCAGGGGCAGAGCATTCTACGCTGCCGCACCCATCAAAGACAGAGACCTTCCTCCTAACATTTGAAACTGAAATCGGAGAACCATTGTGAATCGGAGGGATGCCGATCGCAACCGTCTTGAGGGCACATAGAAGGTTAAATGCTTTTGCAGATACGATGCGCCAATGCCGTGAAGGGCGCGATGGGCTAGGACCAGTGATTTAAACTTTACCTGTTCTGCTATGGGAAGCCAGTGAAGGGAGCGCAGGTGGTGCCGCAAGCTATGTCTGTTGGAGATGCCCAACAGAAGTCTGGCTGCCGAATTCTGGACAACCTGCAGCTTCTTAATCAGGTAGCCCTAAATGCCAATGTAAAGTGCATTGGCATAGTCCAGCTCTGACATGATGAGGGCACAAGTGACGGTTTCTCTAGCTACTTGAGGCAGGAGAGGGAAGAATGTTCTTAGTGTCATGAGAAGGCCAAAGCAGGTGCCAGCAAGCTTCGTGATGTGAGAAGAGAAAGAAAGACGCTCATCGAACCAAACCCCCAGGTTCTTCGCCGGCTTCCCTTCAGAGGAGGGCAGGAGAAAGTCAGGTGGCCACAGAGCTTCCTGGAACCTGGGAGCGAATTTTCCAAACAGCAAAATCTCGGATTTCTCCTTGTTGCATTTTAGTTGAGCACCCGTGAGCCACCTGAAAATGGAGGAAAGACAGGGCTGGACTATGGTGACAGAATTGTCACCATTGTCCCAGGTAAATAGCAGCTGTGTGTCATTGGCGTAAGCCATCACCTTTTCTCCCAAACTCTTGGCCAGAAAGACCAGGGGGGTCACATAAATGTTAAAGAGGAGGGGACTGAGGAAGGACCCCTGAGGGACTCCCATTGTAACATTCTGTTGAAGAGAGGCAGATGGAGGCAGCCAGATCTGCTGGGCCCTACCCTCGAGAAAGGACCGTAGCCAATTCAAGGCCGTCCCCGACACACCTATCCTGGCCAGACGTGAGAGGAGAGTGGGGAACTGTGTCAAACGCCGCTGAGAGGTCAAGTAAAATCTGAGCAGTCCTCCCACCGGCGTCCAAACACTAGGGGCCTGTAGATAAGTGAGCACCCCAGCGTGAAGTGGTCCGAAAAGCGAATGCTGAAGTCAAGGACTTCACAGGTCCCCCATGCAGTGACATCTTCCCTCCGAAGCTCCCACTTATCTTTGTAGGAGATGGCTACCCCACCTCCCGCCCTTCTGGGTGGTCTGCTCTAGTAATCTGGAGTGGCAAGAGTAACAATGGGGTCAGACGAGGCATCAAGCCAAGACTCCATGTATAGGTATAGTTGGAGAAATGGTTTGGGATACATTTTAAATGTCCCATCCGTCATCCATGTTTGGCATTGGGATAGTTTGAGCAAGTTGTTAGAGGTAAAGAATATTAGCTCTCGTTTGTCATTATTGTTATTATCATATAGCAGGAAGGGTTCCTCTCTAAGGGTTATTGTTAGTTTTTTTTGGTATGTCTATGTCCCTGTATGTTTTAGAAGCAGGTATGGTGTTGCCGGTGGCCTTTTTAGTGTGTGCCATTAGGCATTTTAATGTGGGTATTGATGGTAATTGGCCTGTTATATCTTCAGGTACTTGGGTAGTATATTTTTAAGAATCGGTGTTGCAAGTTTTTTTAGTACTTTTGCTTGCTTCTCTTATATTTTCTAAAACTTCTCTCTGTGACATTTAGGGGGGTGGTTATGCTCTTTTATGTTAATTATTCCAGTTTTTTTTATTTTGTTACCCTTCCATTACTTGCAATAGAATAATATTTTGTACATTTCCAAATAATATGTTAGGTAGAAGCATTTTCTTGGCTGTAGGTATATCCCATGTAACACAATAACAGTTTTCTTTCTGTGATGTAATATATTTTGAGTCTTTTCTCATTATGGGCCAGATGTACTACCATTTGTTGCAGACGCAAATGGGTTTTAGACCCACTTGCAACCACAAAAACGTGTGGCTAATCCTATTTTGCGAGTCCCAAATCAATTTGTCACTTGCAAAATAGGATTATCGACTCGCTATAAGGAAGGGGTGTTCCAAGGGCCTACCTTCCTAATAGCGACCCCCGAGCCATGTATGACAGTTTTGCGTGAAACAGTCGCAGTTTACCACCATTCACAGAAGGGTGGTAAACCACTCTCAAACGGAAAGGGGTACCCAGGGGACCCCTTCCCCTTTGTGAGTGGCTCTAGAAATATTTTTTTAGGGCAGGCAGTGACAGGGCCGGACTGGCTACCAGGCAGTTTTGAATGCTGCTGAGCTGGGGCCTGATTTCGTTCATGGAGACCTGCGTGTGCTAAACAAATTTGTTTTGCTTTAATTATTTTGACAAATGCAAAACAACAGTTGATGGACAGAATGCAGAACAATGTCATACATTCACCCCAGTACAGAGATCTGGGCCTAAATCCATCGTTTTTCTGCACTCCACACCACCCCAGTTCAGACATGGCCATATTCAAATCAGCCTTGACCCTGTGCCTCATGGGAACAGTCCAGCCCGAACTGCCAAGCCATGTCTTTCCTGGACCGGAATCAAGCATCCTAGGATCGGTTTCTGGCTATCAGCCGTCTTCAGCCAGGATAGCTTGACTCCAGTGGTGTGGAGAGCATGGGACTCACGTCTGAGCATACCCATCCCACTCGGGGTGACAAATGCAAAACAGTTGATGGACAGAATGCAGAACAATGTCATACATTCATCCCAGTACAGAGATCTGGGCCTAAATCCATCGTTTTTTTGCACTCCACACCATCCCAGTTCAGACATGGCCATATGCAAATCAGCCTTGACCCTGTGCCTCATGGGAACAGTCCAGCCCGAATTGCCAAGCCATGTCTTTCTTGGACTGGAATCAAGCATCCTAGGACCGGTTTCTGGCTATCAGCCGTCTTCAGCCAGGATAGCTTGACTCCACTGGTGTGGAGAGCATGGGACTCACGTGTGAGCATACCCATCCCACTCGGGGTAACAAATGCCAAACAACAGTTGATGGACAGAATGCAGAACAATGTCATACATTCACCCCAGTACAGAGATCTGGGCCTAAATCCATCGTGTTTTTGCACTCCACACCACCCCAGTTCAGACATGGCCATATGCAAATCAGCCTTGACCCTGTGTCTCATGGGAACAGTGCAGCCCGAACTGCCAAGCCATGTCTTTCCTGGACCGGATTCAAGCATCCTAGGACCGGTTTCTGGCTATCAGCCGTCTTCAGCCAGGATAGCTTGGCTCCAGTGGTGTGGAGAGCATGGGACTCACGTCTGAGCGTACCCATCCCACTCGGGGTGACAAATGCAAAACAACAGTTGATCGACAGAATGCAGAACAATGTCATACATTCACCCCAGTACAGAGATCTGGGCCTAAATCCATCGTTTTTTTGCACTCCACACCACCCCAGTTCAGACATGGCCATATGCAAATCAGCCTTGACCCTGTGCCTCATGGGAACAGACCAGCCGAACTTCCAAGCCATGTCTTTCCTGGACCGGAATCAAGCATCCTAGGATCGTTTTCTGGCTATCAGCTGTCTTCAGCCAGGAGAGCTTGACTCCAGTGGTGTGGAGAGCATGGGACTCACGTCTGAGCATACCCATCCCACTCGGGGTGACAAATGCAAAACAACAGTTGATGGACAGAATGCAGAACAATGTCATACATTCACCCCAGTACAGAGATCTGGGCCTAAATCCATCGTTTTTTTGCACTCCACACCACCCCAGTTCAGACATGGCCATATGCAAATCAGCCTTGACCCTGTGCCTCCTGGGAACAGTCCAGCCCGAACTGCCAAGCCATGTCTTTCCTGGACCAGAATCAAGCATCCTAGGACCGGTTTCTGGCTATCAGCCGTCTTCAGCAAGGATAGCTTAACTCCAGTGGTGTGGAGAGCAGGGGACTCACGTCTGAGCATACCCATCCCCCTCGGGGTGACAAATGCAAAACAAGTTGATTGACAGAATGCAGAACAATGTCATACATTCACCCTATTATAAAGATCTGGACCTAAATCCATTGTTTTTTTGCACTCCACACCACCCCAGTTCAGACATGGCCATATGCAAATCAGCCTTGACCCTGTGCCTCATGGGAACAGTCCAGCCCGAACTGCCAAGCCATGTATTTCCTGGACCGGAATCAAGCATTCTAGGACCAGTTTCAGGCTATCAGCCGTCTTCAGCCAGGATAGCTTGACTCCAGTGGTGTGGAGAGCATGGGACTCACGTCTGAGCACACCAATCCCACTCGGGGTGACAAATGCAAAACAACAGTTGATGGACAGAATGCAGAACAATGTCATACATTCACCCCAGTACAGAGATCTGGGCCTAAATCCATCATTTTTTTGCACTCCACACCACCCCAGTTCAGACATGGCCATATGCAAATCAGCCTTGACCCTGTGCCTCATGGGAACAGTCCAGCCCGAACTGCCAAGCCATGTATTTCCTGGACCGGAATCAAGCATCATAGGACCAGTTTCTTGCTATCAGCCGTCTTCAGCCAGGATAGCTTGACTCCAGTGGTGTGGAGAGCATGGGACTCACGTCTGAGTATACCCATCCCACTCGGGGTGACAAATGCAAAACAACAGTGGATGGACAGAATGCAGAACAATGTCATACATTCACCTCAGTACAGAGATCTGGGCCTAAATCCATCGTTTTTTTGCACTCCACACCACCCCAGTTCAGACATGGCCATATGCAAATCAGCCTTGACACTGTCCCTCATGGGAATAGTCCAGCCCGAACTGCCAAGCCATGTCTTTCCTGGATCGGAATCAAGCATACTAGGACCGGTTTCTGGCTATCAGCCGTCTTCAGCCAGGATAGCTTGACTCCAGTGGTGTGGAGAGCATGGGACTCACGTTTGAGCATACCCATCCCACTCGGGGTAACAAATGCAAAACAACAGTTGATGGACAGAATGCAGAACAATGTCATACATTCACCCCAGTACAGAGATCTGGGCCTAAATCCATCGTTTTTTGCACTCCACACCACTACAGTTCAGACATGGCCATATGCAAATCAGCCTTGACCCTGTGCCTCATGGGAACAGTCCAGCCCGAACTGCCAAGCCATGTCTTTCCTGGACCGGAATCAAGCATCCTAGGACCGGTTTCTGGCTATCAGCCGTCTTCAGCCAGGATATCTTGACTCCAGTGGTGTGGAGAGTAGGGGACTCACGTCTGAGCATACCCATCCCACTCGGGGTAACAAATGCAAAACAACAGTTGATGGACAGAATGCAGAACAATGTCATACATTCACCCCAGTACAGAGATCTGAGCCTAAATCCATCGTTTTTTGCACTCCACACCACCCCAGTTCAGACATGGCCATATGCAAATCAGCCTTGACCCTGTGCCTCATGGGAACAGTCCAGCCCAAACTGCCAAGCCATGTCTTTCCTGGACCGGAATCAAGCATCCTAGTACCGGTTTCTGGCTATCAGCCGTCTTCAGCCAGGATAGCTTGACTCCAGTGGTGTGGAGAGCATGGGACTCACGTCTGAGCATACCCATCCCACTCGGGGTGACAAATGCAAAACAACACACACGCAGGTCTCAATGGATGAAATCAGCCCCCACCGCATTGAAATGAGCCCCCAGCTCGGCAGCATTCCAAACGGCCCGGTTGTCAGTCCGGCCCTGGGCAGTAACCCCACGGTCACCTTAAAAAAAGGAAACTGAATTTTATTTTTTAAATGCATCCCATTTTCCTTTAAGAAAACGGGCTGCATATAAAAAACTGCTTTATTAAAAAGCAGTCCTAGACATGGTGGTCTCCTGACCCCAGCAGGCCACCATCCCTGGGAGAGCGAGCCATTCCCAATGGGATGGCAAATTGCAACAGCCTCATTAATATGCTTGAGGCATGCAATTTGCGACCTCATTGGGAATCGCATAGTGTCTCAGACACTGTTGTGCATCCCAATTTGCGGTTGCAAATTGTGAGTCGCAAAGGCGATGTAATTTGCGAGTCGCAAATTGGTGGGTCGTACATCTGGAACAAAATGTTTAATTATTGTAATATATAAATATATATATATTATTTACTACATGCTGTTTATTAACATAGAGTTGAATAAACATTTCCTATTTCTTTTCTCAACCTAATTGTTTGTTATTCAGAGATGTTTCGTGTTGTTCAAGTCTTTTCTTTCAGCAAGCTTGTTCATGAAACAAGTCTTTTCCCTATTGAAATAGAAAAATTAGTTTTATTTGTTGCATGTGGTACATTTTTCATGTTTGATGACTTTTAGGTGATTTGCAGTTTTTAGCATTGCTGTTGGAGTAAGCTTAAAGTTTTAATTAAATATATATACTTTATTTTGTAGTTTTTGATGTGCAGTTGTAGAAGGTGTTTAGTAGAAAGTTGAATAATCTGTTTAAAAGGAGAAATGCTAAAAGGTTTGTTAGAAATTGTTAATTTTGTTGCAAGTTATAATTATATAACTTTTTATTTTAAACACAATTAAGATTTAGATTTAACAATCACTAAGATAAGTACAGCATAAATAACATAACTGAGGCACTCTGGCAGTCCATGATTTGGAAAGAAATCACTTTAATATTATTTTGCACTATATCTAATTAGAGGTAGGCCACTACATGCGAGATTTGTAAATTATCCTTGAGCTCTATTATGTGCCATACAAAAAGAAACTTTTAAAATAAATGATGTGGTTACATGTCTTTAAAAAGATTTAGGGGCTCATTACGATGGCAGTTGGATGAGCGTCCAACTGCCATCAAAGCTGAATTGAGACTGGACGACAAGGAGTCGGCAGAACTACCCACCATATTTTGATCACAGTGCCAACAGACATCTCTAAATTTAGTGGGCAAAGTGCCCTTTCCATTGCATGAGTGAAGTACTCCGACATGGCGATGGTGCATACTGTGTCCACCAAAGTTTAAATCAGGCACTCAGGGACGAATTGTGGAAGTAATTTTGAAATTTTCACTGCCCCTTACTGCCAGGTTTTACTTGCTGGTGAAAGACAGTAAAACTTGTCCACCCACTCGAAATAGGGCAAGCATATAAAAGGCAAAACCTGACTGCCCTTGTTGTAAACGTATCTAGGACCGTAATTGAATATTCCCGATTCATGCCCATATGTGGTTATAACATATAATATCCTTATAAAGGCATAAGAATCACATCCATATTTAGTCATAGCCAATGCAGTCCAAATACGGCTAGGCCACTCCCATAGACTTCTAGAAAGTACAACGCGTTCTTTAAACAAACCAAGCCTCCAGCAGCCCGGGAATTGCCCCTGCTTTTGTTTTGATTTGTGCAAGAACTCCTGGAGTCCTGAAAGAACTGTCAGTTCTTAGTGACGTCTTATGTCCAACCTTACGTTAAACTCGGCACCTTTCAGGTATAAATAAACCAGCATTTGCCTTAAGCAAACACAGTGGTTTGGAGCAGAGCGGCTATCTACTTGCCCGAAGCCCAGCTGATGCGAGTTCTGAAGGAAGCCAACCCTCCCATTTGACGCACTGAGAGAGACGCTGTCTTTTCTCCTGCCAAGAAATCCAGCTCCAGTGTTTCCAGTCACCCTTGCGGGTTTCTGGGAGATCGAGTCCTGAGAACGAGATACAAGACCTCCTTCATTCTATAACCAAGGTACGGAGCTGATTAGATCCTCAGAGAATTCTTGATTCAGATTCTTGGCAAAACTATCTTAACTCACTCCTTCCCACGTATTAGGCTTAGGTCAGGTACACCGGGGTAGGCGTGTTTTAGAAACACCAGTTGTCAACTTTTATCATTGTGTGTATTTTATCCGTTTTAAAGTATCATATGGCTCAGAAACCATATAAATGCTTTTACAGTATTATTTCATAATACTCCTTTTACTGTACGCACTTTACTTTATGACAAGTATTGCATTTGTGGCAATTCACTTCTCTTGCACGAGAAAGAGGACTGCTCAATAAATAACAACTTTTATTGAAAACGCCCGTCTCTCTATTTCTCTGAACTCTGGTGAAACTAAGCATGCACGATTGACTGAGTGAAATAGCTGACTCTTTTTTTCACACGATTCTGGAAATATACTCCTTATTCTGGAGGGAGCAAAGTTGTCATGTTAATGCGGTTGTCAGAAGCTAATCCCTTCTTGTCTATTCAGGAAAGTTAACTCCTTCCTGTTTACTCGAGAAAGTTTCTAGTGACCTCTGAGCTAGCTGGCATTCATAATTAAGTCTAACATATTCAATAGAGACTTAGTCGGCCTCAGTCCTACGTCTAAACTATCGTTTATGTTATTCCAATGCGCAGAGCCTATTGGGAATATAGGAACTACACTACATGGCGCCCAACGTTTGGTAAGGCGATAATCTAACGCTAGATACTAAAGTAACTCAGTCGTGCTTTTTACACAGACCCTTTTTCCCGTAAAACACTCCAAAAGACGTCTGGAGTGGGTGAAAGGTTAATATCCGCCGAAACTTAGTAGGATGAGAATCCTATGTATTAGTTTTTGGTTTAGTCAACGTTGAAGGATACAGTGTTCCAAAATATTGTGCACCTAATCTTTATTTCCTTGAAACTTGCTCTGCAAACAAAACTTTCTGTCAGAAAAATGGGGGAAAGTGAGGATGAAAGAGAGAGAGCTAGAATAGCAGCTCAACTTATAGCGGATGACACAAGTCTCCAGAATGAAGACCCAAATGTTATAATCATTCCGATAAACGTAAGAAGAACTATAACTCTTAAACTTATAGAAAATGAACTATCACCAAGAGGTGGTACGGTCATATTTGTGGTAGAGTCCCATGAATATCGTCAGACAGAGGTATTCTATTCATGGACACATTTTCCAGCAGCACACGCTGTGACACAAGATTTCCACTATTACAAAATAGAGGAACCTCCAATGGAATACGCTCCTTTCGAGGACGTTGAATTTCCACTAACATACCAAGAGCACCTGCTCCAGTGTAATGGCGCCCTAAAACATCAAAATCACATCACCAGGCTCGGTCCACTAGGTAGACCAGGAGCCACATGGCCGGTTCTAGCCAGCTATACACCACACCCTGACCGAGAACTTTTAGCTCAGCTAAAACAACTCATTAAAATACATAGACAATTGGTCCAATATGTCATGCGGACTTCAACAGTCCAACCAGCAATAAGAATTCAACAACACACCCCTCAACAGGGGAACACAAATAAAATCACACCACAGAATATACAATCAGCCATTGGCAAAATACCCGCAAAACAGGAACAAATTCCATTCTGGTTAGCTCAAAAAATACCTCAAATAGAGGCAGTATTTCCTGATACTGCACCTCATGACAAACACAGAATTCTGACTATCTGTCTTCCAATGGGGATCGCACCACATGTGGAGGACTGTGACACTTGGGGCACAGTCTTTGCTTCGATATACACAAAAACACATGGTGTTCCGTCTATGGCGGTTATACCAGACGTACTAAGACAGATTCAAAATGAATACGGTCCAGAACCTGCTTTAACTCTAGGTATGAAATTACTGAAAGACTTTAAGCAAGTCTCGGCTATACTACTAGCCAACATAAAAGGAGAAGCAGCATCTGTGGCGATCCGCCAAAAATTGAAAGAAACAGATATAGCAGAACAACCTTTTGAACTTGCCAGAATAATTGAAAAATCCTATGAAGAACTAGGTAGAGATAGTTTGGGTGGAAAACCACTAAAACCACAACTACCTAAAAATCCTGAAAAAACATTAATCAAGAATAATCTCAATACTCCAAAAAAGAGGTGGGAGGGTAATAAACAAACTACTCCCAGAGAAAAACAGTTCCAGTCCAGAGGAAGGTCTCCTCAACGGAGAGATAGATCTCCAGAACGAGGAGGCAAGTCTCCCCACAGGGAGCCCTCTAAAAAAGATACAACCTTAGAGATAGGGATAAATTAGGAAAACCTGATAGATATCAAGATAATGATACACGTCCCTCTCCATCTTTTCAGACTTCCTCACAGAAATCGGAAAGAATAGGACGGTCAGAACACAAGGAAGAGCACGTCAAGTCCAAAGACAAGGAACCTGCTCATCAAAGTAAAAAAATACAATTTCCAAAAAAGAAGGTTGCTAGTATTAAAATAAAACATGCCGAGGATTCTGAGGACACAACTGAAAAACGGAGAATGGGCCCAGACAATGCTAGACAGCGCAGCAGAAGTGACCATAGCTCGCAAGATCCTGATGAATCTTCTGGAGACAGTGGACACGAATGAATACATTCAAGTGGAAACTGCAGACACCAGAGTTAGCATACCCCAAAAATTATATGAAATAACATTAGGTATAGAGGGGGACAAAACTAGGAAAATAAAGGGTCTCTTTTGGTATAACCTTTCGAAAGGCTATGATATCCTTCTAGCAAAAAAAGACTGGCTACCAGAGTTTGTCAGTGAGTGCCCACATGGCGAAGAAATGATTATACCTGCCTTCTCAAGCCCCCGCATTATATAAAAATCATGTAGGATGGGATGAGGATTCTCCTCACCATAAAATTCAGATAAAAAGATCAACCTACTGCACAGAGGCAGTATCCTGTTAAGCAAGAAGCTAAAAAACAAGTCAGGGAGATCTTAGATCAACTTGAATATCAGGGGGTGATTGAAACATGCACCTCATAAATGAACAATCCTTTGTTTCCTGTCTCCAAGCCAGACGATTCATATCGTCTAGTTTTGGACTACAGACACCTAAACTCATGCTGCAAAATATTTGCAGTACAAAACTCACACAGTGCAGCACTAATGAATAACATTGTGCGCAAAATATATAAAACAACATTAGATATCTCAAATGGTTTCTTTTGTCAAAACATTGCACCGGAAAGCAGGTATTTGACTGCTTTCTCCTGTATGGGGGCACAAAAACAATTCTGTCGACTCCCACAGGGATTCAAGAACAGCCCAGGATTATTTTCAGCAAGGGTAACAGAGCTACTACAAATGTATGATGATGAGGCATTATCATATGTCGATGACATCTATCTTACAGACGACGGCCTGGAGACACACTTGAAAAGAGTGAACACCATCATACTTGGGTTCACATCTGAAGGGTATAAATTCAACTTTAAAAAGTCACAAATTGGCCACCTAACTGTCCTGTTTTTAGGATATGAATTATCAAGTGAAGGCAAAAGCCTAGCAGACAACTTCTTAGAGAAGTGTGCAGTACTCCAAGCTCCAAAAACGCTGAAGAACTTACAATCAATTCTAGGTTTCCTGAATTTCGGAACAACATACATTCTAAATTATGCAGAGAGGGTTAAACTTCTCTACGAATTAATAAAACCTGATTTCAAATCAATTAATTGGACTCAGAAACATACAGAAATTTTAAGATCATTACAAACAGACATGTTAACTAAAACAAAACTGCAAACAAGCGCAAACGAACGCAACCTTGTAATCCGAGTCATCCCAGGAAGATGCAGATTTACGTACCTGACCTCTAATGAGGGAGAAACGGTACCAATAGCTTATAAATCACACTTGTACACACCAGCTGAAATGAAATTCAGTTCTACTGAAAAAATTCTGACTGCGTTTTAAACTGCTGTAGCAAAAGAAAGAGCCCTAGCACAAGGTAAACGTATAATAATCGTTACACCGGTACCTGCCCCAGAAGCAGTAACAAGAGCCAGCATTCCAAATGCTAAAGCTTTACATCCGAGATGGATACAATGGGTTAATTCTCTTGCTGCATCAGACGTAGTATAGGAATTCGATCCTAACTTAAAAACACAGGAATTTCTCCAATACGAATATGAATGTCCTCTGCCGACTGAAATTCTGCCTCTGGAACACTACGGCTGTATAATATATACAGATGGTTCAGCACAGCCCGCAGTTGGGGGTAAACAAGCATATAGTGCTGCGTGCGCGATCGTTAAAGGTCGGTGGCACGAAGGAAAATTTAGACCCTTGGTCACTAAAACTCAAACACTCGGAGACTGTACTGCTCAGCGAGCTGAACTACAGGCTTTCAAGATGGCACTTGAAAATACCGATCGCGAATTCCCCACACTGATAGTGTGCGATTCGTATTATTGCGTCCAGTCTTACAACGAATACTTGCAGAACTGGGTCCAAAATGGTTTCAAAGATGCAAAAGGTGGAACAATCAAGCATAAAATGCTTTGGGAACAAGTAGTTCTTTTACAGAAAGAACTACAAAAGACTCACGTGATACATACACTGAGTCATCAACGTGATGGCGTTCACGTTGCAGGGAATTCATTGGCTGATGAGGCCGCAAAGACAGTTGTGCAAACGGCTTCCGTAGCTGCCATCACCCGGTCAAAAACAAAAATAGACAGCGAGATAATGCTAGCTGTCAGTGCTTCAGTAAAAGACAGTGGTAAGACGGGGCGCTAGAGGGCGCACGAGCAGCATGGCCGCACTTGTGTGAGGCTCCTGCAGCCTGTTTGAGTTTGAGTTTGAGTTTAAAAATTCTTATATAGCGCTCTTACACCAGCGGTTTCATGGCGCTGTAACTGGCCTGTGCCGCTATCCTATATTTATCCTCAATTCACCACCTCCAACGTTGACAAAAAATCGCTGGTGGTGTAGAGGAACGCCGTCCCAACACTCGCTGAAAGTTTGGAGGGCTGCGGAGCTGTGGTCGCGAAGATATCGCCGGAGGAAAATCTGACCGGCAGCTACTGCGGTGACTGCGGAGCGCGGCACTGGGCAAGGAAGGTACGCGATAGCCAAGGTGCCCACGAGGTCGGAGGGCCTTGCCTGACGTACTGCTGTGCGTACTTGCCTACACGCAGGGAAGGAACCTGAGGGACGCTACTCTTAACACTACTGCCGCTCCTAGCGGGACTGCCAAGGTCGTGGACACCTACAAGGGTAACGCGGATACTTGAAGGGCTGACGAGCTAGCGCTGCTGGCCGGAGGTGAGAGGTGCTGGGAGCCGCGCTGCTTGTGACCGGCCGGAGGTGAGAGGTGCTGGGAGCCGCGCTGCTTGTGACCGTCATCCTCTTACCCCCTCCCTGGATCCCGGCGGTGAAAGGACAGTGATACTACTGCTGGGGGAGCTGGCAAGTGAGGTGCCTTCGGCGCCAAAAGCGAGGGTGCCCGCGCTTTGAAACTGACTGGCCGTTGGACTCCCAAACGGCGCTGCAGAGCTGACACACATTAAAGCGGGGAGAGATAATCGCGCTAATGAGGTGAGGAGAGTGCACGGCGTGTGGAGACATATCGGTGATTTAGCGACTAAACATTTGAGACTCCGTTTACACTGGGCTGCCGGTGGGCAGAAACATTCAACACTGCGTGGGGATCTGTGCTTGCTGGTCACGTGAAGCTCACGCTATATGCCAAGTTCTGAGACAAAGCGCATGCACTGCCACGGACTGGTCATATTTGTCGTAGTGCAACATGTATCTGCTGACGGTGGTTTAAAAAACACTAACAAATAAAAAAAAAGAAAATAGAAACGAACACATGTTGGTGAATGCTGAAGGATTAATCACAACCCCGTTCCTATGGTAGTACTGGCGGAGAGCTTGATGAATTAGTGTGCCCTGATTCGGGACCATGTGCACTGGAGCCTTCTCTGAGAGAACCATTCTTCCCACTGCAAGTTGAATACCGCACGACGGAGTGAGACCTACTGGAGTGCACAGAGATCTGGTGCACATACCTGTTAACAGAGGAAGGTCGCTTGTTGAAGATCACGGATACAGCTACAGGACTCGGAGCTGACCTGGTACATACTGAAGGGGTGCCTAGGTTGCTGTGCTAATTTATGACGGAGGCTTCCGGATCGCCCGGAGGTAGTAGAGGTAGAGGAACCAGTATTGCCAGAGCGAGATCAGCGAGGGGTGCTGTCATGGGACGACAGGACACTAGACAGCCAAAACTATCCTTTGAATCGACCCAACAGGCGAAGCAAAAAGCTAGACTGGAGTCAGACGCAGGAGGGCCGCACAACATGTCAACTGCAGGTACCAGCCGCGACGCCGCTGCGCCAGATATGCACCTTATACTGCAGGAAATGAAGCAGGGTTTTGGGACAGTGGTGGATAAGGTAGACCGGCTGTCCTCCAGGATGGACGCTATTGCACAAAAAATGGACGTTCACGAGGAGCGCATCACAGCGGCGGAGAGGAGGATTTCGGACAGTGATGATACTGTAGCGTCCCATGATGCCAGGCTGTCAAGAATGGACAACATCCTCAAGGTAATAGCTGCAAAGAATGAAGAATTGGAAGCGCGCAGCCGCCGCAATAATGTACGCGTGGTGGGCGTGCCGGAATCGACGAACACAGGGCGGGTGGAGGAATATGTGGAACGGATTCTGAAAACAGCGGTGGGAGAAGAGGTTTTTTCACAGCAATTCATAGTCGAGAGGGCGCATCGATCTTTAGGCCCTCAACCCCAACCAGGCACACCACCCAGACCGATCATAGCACGGCTGCTCAATTATAGAGACAGGGACGCGGCTCTGCGGGCTGCGAGAACCAAGAAGCAGCTTACCTGTGATGGAGTTAATTTCACCCTGTACCCTGACTTCACACCGATGGTGCAAGATCAAAGACGGAAGTTCTTGGATGTGAAAAAAAAGCTTCGAAACTTGCAAATTGATTACGCTCTGCTATACCCGGCAAAACTCAGAGTAACGCATCAGGCAAGACAGCATTTTTTTGTAAATCCACAACAAGTTGAGAATTTCCTGAAATCGATAAGGAAAGAGCAGGGACAGCATCGAGCAGAGGGAGGAGCGGATGAAGAGGCAGACTGAATCCTTGCAGTCTATTATTGGCATAGTCTGTAGACTAATTTGGTAAATGTAGGGGTTGTTGCGGACGGATTCTACTGCACTAATGACCTGGAGATTTTACATGGCCACTGCGGCTGTGTGCGATGGTTATGGATACAGTCGGCGTTGGAACTACAGGTGGTAATGTATGCCAGGCGACACCCCCCTTCTCTCGTTGACGCCTCCATGGGGAGGCCTGACACGAAGCACGAGATGAAGGGGGTAATGAAGTGCGTACCTTAGATGACCCCATCAGGGTGTGCCACGTTGACACTGGTTGTTACACTGCAGCTCATTGGGGGTTTGCTAGCGGTGGTAAGGGAGGGGGGGGAAGGATTGCTGGAGAGTTGGGGATGCTTCAGTGGGAGGAGGGTGGATGGGCAATGCATGCATTATGGATGTTTATAGCGACAATTGCAAGGTTGACGATATGGAAAGTTGCGATGATGTTTGGGGGTGGGCGGGGGGGGTTGTTGGGTTGTTTACAAAGTGCGGGAGGGGGAGGCGTAAGGGGAATGGGATGGTTGGTTACTACGGTCAATGGGTGCACAGGCACTTGCATGTCCACAGGAGCTATTGTTACGATTTGGCTGGCGGGTGGAGGGGACGGGCGGATAGATGTGACTCTATATTTGATACAGATGATTATGGCTGATAAATGTAAGAATTCATTGTCGATTCTGTCATGGAATGTGCGGGGCATTAATGATGCTAGGAAGGGCAGACATATACTTGCTTATTTGGATAGGCATAATGTGACCATAGCACTGTTGCAGGAGACACACTTTAAGCCACAGATAGATCCCACATTTGCTAGAAAATGGGCTGTGATCAGAAAATTCTCATCCTATTCTTCGTACTCAAGGGGCACTGCCGTGCTGATCAAGAACTCCACTGCTTTCCACTTGTTGGGGGACATACTGGACCCTAATGGTCGCTTTGTAATAGTGTGGGGGAGGTTGGGCACGGATACTGTGGTGATTGTGAGTTGCTACGCACCTAATGTTGATACGCCAGACTTCTTCACGATGTTGTGGGGCCATGTCTTGGGGGTGGGAGCTACTCACGTTATTTGGGGGGGGGGTTTAATGTCACACTATACCCTGGTATGGATAGATCAGATGGCTGCGTACAATATAACAAACAAGCGCGAGACATGTTGGTGGGCATCATAGAGGAAGCTGGGCTAATAGATAGCTGGAGACATGCGCACCCCACACGCAGGGAAGGCACACACTTTACTTCACGCACAAATACGTGGGCCAGGTTGGACTACTGTTTTGTGACGCAGGGATTATGTGAAGGGATTGGAGCGGTAACACATTTGTCGAGAACTTACTCTGACCACTGTCCGGTACTGGTGTCCCTTGCTGTGCCGGGTCATAATAAATTGAGACCACCTTGGAGGATGCTCCCGTCCATGCTGCTGGATACAGTTTTCAAAACTGAATTGGGAGTTGAAATTGAGGAATTCTTTCCTACGAACAAAGATTCGGTGGCTAGTGTGGAAATGGTGTGGGAGGCATTCAAAGTCACGATCAGAGGAATTTGCATATCTAAGGGCGGAGGGGTGTTGAGGGATATACAAAGGACGTTGAGCAGATTAGAACAAGAACTGAGAGAACTAGAAATAGCCATGACAACCAGTCTGGACGCAGGGATCCATAAGATATTTCGAGATAAATTGACTGAATATGAGGCAGAAGCGGCGAGAGAGGTCAACTTCAAGGGAAAGCACTGGACAGCGCGACGGTATTGCGAGGGGGAACGTCCGGGCAAAGTGTTGGCTGCAGTGACGAGGAAGCCGCGATTTAGCTCAAATGTGTAAGAAATTATGACACGAGACGGCACACGGTGTAGGGACACTGAGAGTATTCAGCGGGAGTTTGTGTCGCATTATAGCCATCTTTACACTTCAAAGCAGACTGGTGCAGTAGACGTGGGCGGTTTTTTGGACGACATCGCGCTATGTTGGATCAGCGATGTGCATAGGGCGTTCCTTAGCGCGCCGCTGGAGATAGATGAGATACGTGATGCAATAATGTCACTGTCTAATGGTAAGGCGACGGGACTGGACGGACTCCCTGCGGAGTTCTATAAATGCTACATCGATATCATGGCACCAGTCCTTTGTGAAGTATATGTGGAATCTTTGGATGTAGGTATGCTGCCGGGGTCGATGCGAGAAGTAGTTATTACCTCCCTGTTAAAACCGGGGAAAACCCCGACGGATACGGACTCCTATCGTCCACTGTCACTCATAAATTGTGACGCTAAAATCCTTGCTAAAGTACTAGCGACGCGCCTTTCTCTGATAATGACCAAACTGGTTTTACCTGATCAGGCTGGTTTCGTGCCGGGCCGTGCGACGTCGCATAATCTCAGGACGCTGTTCTCTTTGATTCAGACAATTGCCCCAGATATTCCGGTAGCCGCCGTGTCCCTCGATGCCACAAAAGCATTCGACTCGGTTGAATGGGCATACCTAATTGCTATATTGCACAGGATGGGGTTCCCGAAGATGTTTGTTAACTGGGTGGAGCTGCTATACACTGCTCCGACTGCCAAAGTAGTTACTAACGGGTTGTTGTCTTCCCCGATACCGATAACCAGAGGCACTAGACAGGGGTGCCCTCTCTCCCCATTGCTTTTTGCCATAGCGATAGAGCCGCTGGCCTGTCGTATCCGCCAACTGCATAGAAACAGCGCTTTTCGGTGCTACCAACGCCAAATTGGCATATCATTGTATGCGGACGACATCACGATCTACGTGAAAGACCCGCAAGCTACTCTTAATCCTATACTAAGAGAATTCCTGGTTTTCGGACGAATATCGGGAGTGCAGATCAATTGGAAAAAATCTCAGTTTTTCCCGCTCACTGGTGCTGTCCAAAAATTTCAGTTAGACTATCCCCTGGAGTGGTGCGATACAGATCTTAAATATCTGGGGATACAGATATCACTGAGCAGGGAGGAGACACTGAGGATGAATTACGGAGTGGCTGTATCGAAACTGGCGGATGACGTTACACGGTGGCAGACACTGCCGTTGTCAATGGCAGGGAGGGCGTCATTGATAAAGATGGTGATATTGCCGAAGTTCTTATACCTATTTCAGAACGTTCCTTATTTCCCTGGTGCCTTTTTTTTTAAACAACTGAGGTCGGAACTTCTTCGTCTTTTCTGGGGAGGCAAACAACCACGGGTGCATTGGGACATTCTCACCCAGCCTTATGAGAGGGGAGGTTTGACGTCCCTGACTTTGAAGTCTATTATTTAGCTGCACAGGCACAACACGCCTACCACTGGGTTAACCCCACGCCCTGTATGCCACAGGTCGCAGCAGAA
Source organism: Lissotriton helveticus (assembly GCF_964261635.1). NCBI lineage: Eukaryota > Metazoa > Chordata > Amphibia > Caudata > Salamandridae > Lissotriton > Lissotriton helveticus. Next base: position 983,482,793 of record NC_136065.1, on the reverse strand, counting down.
GACTGGATCGCACGACCTCTGCCGCTTAGTGGCTTGATACACGGTTCGGTGCGGGATATTGATACGCCGTTCACTACGGTAACATGCACCATAGATGCTTGGACTCGCATTGCGAGGACTCTTAATGTCACGCAGCTGTATTCACCTGCTATGCCCCTCTCGTATCACCCCGATATGCCGCTCCTACAAGAGGCTGGATTTCAGCTGATGTGTAAGCGCCTAAAGGTTGCCAAGTGGGGAGATTTATTCCTCGAAGGGCAGTTCCGTACCAGGGAACGATTGTTTCAGGATGTTGAACCCACTCCTCTAGAGGTTTTCTATTACGTTAGGCTTCGGCAGGGGCTCAGAACGCTCCTTCCCGAGTTCCCGAAGGGACCCGACGTGGTGTTGCCACTTCACGCAATGCTGTTATCAGATGGTCGCCATATCGTCTCCAGATTGTACAACAATATCAGATTGCAACGTCAGGGACCTGAGAGCTCCGCGCGTAAACAGTGGAGCGAGGACCTGGGTAGAATTATTTCTGACGATCAGTGGCAATATTGTAGTGCCCTCACAGCTAGGATTTCATCTAGCAACAGGCTGAAAATTATTCATTTCAAGTTTCTACAGAGATTTTATTATACACCTGTTAGAAAGCTACGATTTCGCTTGGCGGACAACGATAGGTGTGAATGCTGCAAGGCGGAAGGGGCGGGATTTATCCACTTGGCATGGGAGTGTCCTGGTATATATGACTACTGGTCGGAGATACGGGATGCTTTGCAGACCATGACTGGAGAAGTGCTCGATAGTGATCCGTTAATAATGGTATTGGGGTACACACGGGACATACCTAAGACGGTTCGCAGGTTTGTGGAAGTTGCGCTACTCTTAGCCAAAAGACGTGTGGCATGCAGGTGGGGCAGAGGAAGGGCCCCAAAGTTCAAGGAATGGATGGCAGATATTATTTATTGCCAGGACCAGAACAGTGTATATGCAGATTTGCTACCAGTGCGCAGTAGGCCAGGCGATATATGGGGTCCACTGCAGAACTACTTATTGAAAGGTGCGGAGGCGTCAACTGACTCAGACACTGGCAGTCAAGGGTAGAGGTTGGTACGGGTGCCCTCACTGATACTCTCTGGGATATCCCTTAGACTCCTATATGAGATACTGTATCCAACGAATCCTGTGCACAAGATCAGCCCACCCTGCCTGTTGCTTGCTCTATGTCACGGCTGAGACAGCTTGAGTATAGGGATGGGTGGCTTACAATGATACCAATGCAAGATTATAGACGGGCTCTGTCTTCTTGACGCTTGTTGATGTATAGCTATGTTGTTTGATGCCCCTCAGACTAAACAAATGAGAACCACATTATTGTAATGTAGTGCTGTTGTATAACAGTTGTACCACGTGATGAAGACCAGCCTGCGAAATGTTATCTGCATGTATCTGCCCTGTTTAGGCTCACCAGCTGCCGTATTTTGATTCTCTATATGTATACGCTTGGAGATGCATTGTGGACATGTGTAACCTACCTGGTTGTTGTTCTCTCTTGCTGAATGTCAAGAAAACTTTATAAATAAAGGTTTAAAAAAAAAAAGACAGTGGTAAGACACTCCCGAAAGGCTTTCCAGTAAAGTACTCATACAAAACTGATGCGAATAATGTTCCTTTTGCTCGAATCCCTGGAGTGGGGGATAGGGCAATTCCAAACATGGAACACAGGTTAGGACTAATTTTAGCGGCACATGAAGGGATCGCTTTTGCACATGCTGGCGTTTCCGCCACAGTATCATTATTAAAACAAAGATACTGGTGGCACGCATGAGAAAACAAACTAGAAACTATGTTTTAGAATGTGAAATAAGCCAAAAAATGAAGGTATCAACAGTGAAACGACCAGCACAGACGCCCCTTCTGATCTCAGATAAACCATTAGCATGTGTGTACCTGGACCACTGTGGTCCCTTACAAAGGGATGGCAAGTATAAATATATCATGGTCGCAGTGGATTCCTGCACGAGATTCATTTGGATGTGGCCTCAGCGCTCGGCTGACGCCAGAACTGTTATAAAAGATTTGCGAGTCTTTATCGGCACATACGCAATTGGCATGCTACATTCATAGTGGAGAAGTGTGGCTCACTGGTTAGAGGAGGCAGACCCTGAAGCAGAGATCAGACCCGGGACTAGGGTTCAATTCCCAACGCGGCAGGGTCTTGAGCCCAAATATCCACGGACTCGATAATTCTCGTTTCGGTGCCTACTCGAATCACGGGTTCACACTCTGCAGCTCTGGGTATTAGCTTGCTTAATCTCCACTACGGCCCCCCCCGCGGCGGGATGCCTGGCTTTCACCTTGGGGGATGCCCAGTACGGGTATCTCACAGGGAAAAAAGCCAGGACGGATTCCCAAGGCAAGCGCCGAGATGCCTACGGGTAATCGAGCGCTATATAAGAACGCATAATAATAATAATAATAATAATAATAACATTCTGACCAGGGTCCTGCGTTTAGCTCTTGAGCTTACAAGGAGGCCATGGCCAGCATGGGCATTGCATTTGCGGTACTCTAGTCCATTCCATCCAGAGGGAAATGCGATAGTGGAGAGAAAAAAACGGTACATAAAGCAATCTATAACAGCGAGGGTTTTAGGTTCGGGTGACGGGTGGGTCAAACATCTAACACGTGTTCAACGTAGTCTTAATAATCTGCCAAGAAATTCTCTAGGAGGTATCACTCCATACGAACTTGTGTTTGGTACCAGGATGATCATTCATGACCTTGATCGTCACACTTCAGTGGTGGAACAAAAAACATTTGATATCAAAGATCGTTTGGCGGTTTAACAGGACTTAAATGAAACAAGAAGAAGTCTAAGTAACACAAAGCTAAAGCCAAAAGCCACTGAAGAAAAACCACCTGTCCCAGCAAGACCTGTCTGGATTCCAAAAATTGGGGATCTGGTCAGAGAAAAGATCGCGGTGAAGAAGGAATTTGGGCCTTCTAACAGAAAAGCAGTACCTGTCTTAGCTGTCAGCTGAACAAGATCAGTAGTACTTCCGCCCCTTGCTGGTAAAAAGGAGAACAGAGTTGTATCAATCAACCTGGTAAAACCACAATCATGTGGCCAATAATAAGTAGTAGACCCAGTGGACTCCCAAGTAGCAGATGACCAAACCTTGCTACAATCCAAGAGGTTCAAACTGAGAGACTAATCATATTCGATAAAACTGCAGTAAATAAAAAAAGACTATGCAACAAAGCCATGGAACTTGTGCCTCTTGAAACCCAAATTGCAACAGTTTGTCAAGAAACACCAGTCTACAATGATGTAGCCTCTGAACATACATATCCAAAGATTAATGAAAATCCGGAAGCAATTTCAACAATTGACAGAACTGCATCTGGCTACTTCATCAATTTCGATGATTTTTATGATGATCCAAGTGAACATGAAGAAACGCCAGCAACTAAAACTTTCAAAGAAAAAATGACTGAACTCTTTCATCAACTTAAAGAAACATATCTGATTTCACCATGGATTGAATTATGGATTGTGTTAGGTGTACTTTCCCTCATACTCTGGCTCATTTTGGTTTTAATTTTGGGAAAATTCATTGATGGAAAATATAGTACAATGGACACAGCAAGTCAGAACATCAACTTGGTCCTAAAACTTCACAGATCTTCTCACATTGAAAAAAGAGAACTTTAAGCAGTAAACATCACAGCCATTCCTATACCTGGTGGTGTAGCATGGGACGCTACTGATTACGAAATCTATGGCCCGGTTGAACTCTTGAAATATCCACATCAGTTCAAGATTTCATTAAATGACTTTATGACACCAAGTACTTTCTCTGATGATTGGGACTTTGAAAATATTAATAATATGATGTCAGATTTAGAAATGTCAGCAAAATTCGCAGAACATGATTATTTGCAGGGTTCATCGAACTATGAAGAAATGTGCTGTTTTAACCACTATGGTCATCACTATTTGCATAAATATGCTAATCCTAGAAATGTTTTTACTTATAATCAATGGGAACATTGTCCCACACCGCCAAAAGGCAGCTCGAAAACATTTTATGAGAAATTCCAATACTTCTCAGGGTTTAATACAACTGATCCAGAAACATTTTATTTCAAAATGCTAAATAAGACAGGAATGAAAAACATGTTGACAAATACTAAATTGATTAATTCTGAAAAATGTTATGAAAAAATGTCTACATTTGGTTTTGAATTTTGGAAAAACAACATTGAGACAAAAACCATCTGGGGTACAAAAGACTGACAGGTACAAGGTCTAGAAGCATTATTTAGAGCCTGCATGATCCCAGAACAGATAATATTCCTGAATGACACCATTCAACAAACAACCTGTCTTGGCTTAGCCAAGATGAAAGACTTAAACAAACCATCTATTCCAAAGCCCATACCTGATAGTAATAGCACTACAGATGTGGAGATAGACGTATCCCATATTTTACACCAAAACAGAACAAATCCTGATTGGAAAAAATGGTTGATCTGGCCCACAGACACTAATAACTGTCAAGATAGATTCCTGGGGGGCGTGGCTAGCAGCCGATCATGGCGGCAGCCTAAAGGATGAGCTCTGTGAGTAGAGCGGCCTCTCCTTCAATCCGTTAACTAATCCGTGGAATTCCTGATCTCTGCAGGAGAGTCCGGACGCCCAGGACCGGGCAGAACCGGCGGCAGGCACAACGGCTGAAATCCGTGCCCGGGTGGTATAGTTACCACTAGAATCCCCAGCGGCCTGGAACACGACAGGAATCCGGGGGCTGCCGTGTCAGTGGAGCCCGGCTGGAAGTCTCTGCGGCCTGGGGTGAATTCACTGGAAGAGCCCTGCAAATATCGAGTGAAGGCCGCGCCGACCGGAGAGTCAGCGGAGAACACGGATCGACACAGCCAAGGAGGGCAGAATCACATGCGACAGGGAAGCGGCGGCGCACTCTCTGTAAATACTAGCCGGACTGCGGGCTGAGGGGCACGGACAGTGAAGCGGCCGCAGGCGACATCGCCGCCATCTTGGGGCAGCGCAGCCGGCCCAGAGGAAGAACGGACTCTCACTCCAGCGGTGGGCGGCGGCGCATTAAAACAACGGACTGGGCGAGGTGGTCGCGGGGGCTGCAGTTGCAGTGAAAGGTACCCCCAGCGCCGGCCCCGGGTGGAAGATCGTGTCCTGGGTACTGGCTGGTGCCACGGTTAACACACGTGGAGGAGAACCGGCGGAACACTGCCCAGCCGGAATCCGCCTGTTCCAGACTGCTCCTGTTCGCCCACCATTGCGGGAGTGTGGCACGACACATAGCACCAGTGAGTGGGTGGTAACGGCGGGACATGCCCGTGGTCTGACTCACATCAGGGTCCCCTGGGTGCAAGGGAGCATCCGCACAAGACACGGCTCGGGTGAGAGCATCAATGCACGAGGGTCGCGTGAAGCCACTAACTGGCCTAGGGAACAGCAGCAAACGGCTGCTCGGGTAGGACCACTGCTACACCACAGAGCTCCACGTGCGGAACTGCGTCACCTGCCTGACTCTTGCTGTGGGTGAGGGGAAGTGAGAACCGACTGCTGGCGGCATAGGGGCCCAGGCAGCTGCGTCACAGTTGACATATAGGATCTTTAAGGGCTCCTTCTGTTGCCTCCTACACGCCGACAACCCGGAGGCCAAGGAAGAACGCAAGATTGTCACGATTTTGTGGACGTCACCATGGTGGGTAGGGGCTCAAAAGGTGGCACGACGCAGACCCGCATCGACAAGTATGCCTGTGACAAGGGCACCTCCTCCCCAACGGAAGGGAGAATACCTGCCGGAAAACCAGCGGACGGAGCAGGGGGAAAAAGGCGACACTGGACGACGTTATGCGGGCATTGATGCAGGTACAGGACACGGTGGGTTCGATTTCAACCGAGATTACCCTGATAAGAGCTGACTTCCACAAAATGTCCGAAAAGGTAAGCTAGATGGAGGTGGTTACGAAATCGCTGGTAGAAGATGTGTCGGAGCTGCAGACGGCAATGGAGCGAATGACGGCCGAGAACAAAGCGCTGAAAGAGAGACTGGACGACCAAGAAGGGCACTCCAGGAGAAACAATATCAGAATCCTTGGGGTTCCGGAATCCAAAGGTACTAGAGCGATGGATCTATTCGTGGAAGATCTGATCAATACGAAGCTCCAACCTAAAGGTCTGTCCACCTTTTTCTCGGTTGAGAGGGCACACCGAGTTCCGGGAGGTCGGCCAAAGCCAGGCGCAAATCCAAGGCCCATTCTAGCGAGACTGTTCAACTTTCGTGATAGGGACGCCATTCTTCAGACGGCAAGGGTGTCCCCTCCTGTTAGGATCCAGAACTCAACGCTAGTCTTTTTCCCGGACTATACGGCGGAGGTCGCTCACCGCCGAAGAACGTTCCTAGATGTGAAGAGAGAATTGAGGGAGAGGGAGATTCCCTACTCGATGCTGTACCCGGCCAGGTTACGAGTGGTATCAGACAACAAGACCTGGTTCTTCGACACGCCGGAAATAGCCCGGGACTGGCTGGAGGGATGGAGACCGGCCACCCAACCTCGCCGCTCTAACAGGAAACACAGAGATCAGCACACAGGGGATCATATAGACTCCCAGGCTTCGGGTGGTGAGGAGGTGGAACATTCACCAGTGAGGGAGGGTGTGGACGACGGCGCTGAGGCGGAATAGTAGCCACCCGGTGGATGTAAGACAATTGTTGATCATGTTAACTGCCTAACGGACACTGGGCTGAGGGCCTCCGAGGAGGGTAAGAGGGGCCGCCGACTCCGGGGAGTCCTTCACCCCAACGGGCAAGTATTTTGTGTGAGGGATGCGTTGAGCACTCTGCTAAGTTGGGGGGGCAGGCGGTTCAATGTCCGTGTAGCAGGGGGGCAGGAAGGGGGGGAGTTCAGGGGGGGGAATTTTTCGAGTTGTTCACCCCACGCAATGGGGTACTGTTTTCTAAGCTGACTCAAGATGGGATGGTACGACACGATGCCAGTGACAAAATGAAGGATATGCCACAGCAGGATCCTAGTAGGAGCCCGCCCGAAGCACACACATACACTTCGCTCCAAGATAAGCATGGCACACAATCCACAGGCTGACACCTTAGATGGAGGTCCCCGGACAGCTCCGGTGGCACCACTGCAGCTATTGTCATGGAACGTACGGGGTCTGGGGGACAAGATTAAACGGGGACTGGTTATGCAGGGTATTAGAAGAGTGGGTCCAGCTTTAGTTCTTCTTCAAGAGACACACCTGATGGGCACCGCTAGTCAGGCATTGGATAGACGGGGATATCATATGATAGTGCACTCAGAGTTCACCTCAGGGTCACGCAGGACGGGCATATTGCTGCGGAAGTCCTTTCCGTTTATACTTAAAACCACCAAAACTGATGACCAAGGCCGCTTCGCGGCAGCGCATGGGCAGTGGGAAGGCAAACTGATAAAAATAGTGTCTGTTTACATCCCACTAGCACTCCATTCAGTCGCCTTTCCTGACCTGGGAAAATTCCTCCTGGAGCTCCCGGAGGGTGATCTTATTATAGGGGGAGACTTCAATGCGGTTGCACATAACACACAGGATAGATTCCCGGTTTGTTCACAAACATCTGGTCCCTCCCGATTCAGCAAATTTCTAGAGGCGCAGGGGCTGGTGGACCTATGGCGGCGCATGCACCCCACCGAGCAGCAATACACCTACTACTCCGCTACACATAATAGTTTGTCCCGCATCGACTATTTTCTCACACTGGGCGACGGCCTTCTAACCATAGATGAAGTTCAGATTAGACCCAGGGGCATATCAGACCACTCGCCGCTGACACTGACTTTGTCCTGCCCGGAGAGGGCCCGTAAAAGAATATATACGATTTATCCGGGATATCTTAAGGTACCGTCCATAAGAAAGGATCTGAAAAAGGTGACACAGTATTATTTTGCAGAAAACTCGGCCTCGGAAGAATCCCCCATGGTTTTATGGGAAGCCTACAAAACAGTTCTGAGAGGGCAGGCCATTTCGACCATAGCGGGATACAAATGCACTCAGAGAAGGGAACTATTAGATCTAGAGTCAGACCTTGCCACAGCAAACTAAGCACACATGGCAGACCCAACGGCGGACACACTACACTCGCTTCAGCTTTGTCAACGGCTCCATGATGACCACCTGAGGCGGTGGACGGTAGAAAGCGTTGCGGCGACCACACATAGAATATATGACGTTGGGGATAAGGCGAGTAAACTCCTGGCCTGGTTGGACAAAAAGAAGGGTGGTAGTAGGAGTATACTGCAATTGAATGATGCTAACGGAATGTTACACACGCGACCGTCGGCGATAGTCGACATGCTAGCCGACCACTTTCAGGAGGTTTACACCCCTGACGTCGAGGTGACGGAGGGGGCGGCGATAGTGGCTTTCGCGATATACCGACGCTATCGCAGGACTTGGTGGATGACCTTGAAGCCGAATTGATGCCAGAGGAGGTGCAGTTAGCCATCAATGCGATACATTCCGGCAAGGTACTAGGCCCTAACGGAATCCCAATCGAATGGTACAAGGCAATGTCGGAAACGCTGAGTGCGCCCCAGTGGCCATGTACGCGGAGAGCCTTGTGCGGGAGCCTCTACCTCTCGATCAGCGGGTGGCGACCATTGTAGCGATCCCAAAACCGGGAAAGCCGCCCACTGAGTGCTTGTCATACCGCCCGATATCGCTCCTCAATGCGGAAGCCAAAATTCTGGCGAAACTGTTGGCTACCAGGTTGATGCCACACCTCACGCAACTGATCCACCCAGACCAATCGGGCTTTATGCCACACAGGAGCACGGCTCTAAATCTCCGTAGAGTGCATAGAGCGGTGGCCCGAGCGCCACTGTTGAAAGAACCGCCGGCCATCCTATCCTTGGATGCCAGAATGGCATTCGATATGGTGGAATGGCAGTATCTCTTCGCGGTGCTGGCCCACATGGGCTTTGGCCCCAAATTCATTTCCTGGGTACGACTCCTATATACGAGTCCGGTGGCGCATGTGGCGGCGAATGGCCATATCTCCCGCGTGATACCATTGGCTAGGGGGACGAGGCAGGGATGCCCGCTTTCGCCTTTATTGTTCGCATTAGGCCTGGAGCCACTGGCCACCGTCATCAGGACTACTCCGTTATTGAGAGGGATCCGCTGGGGGGAACAATGGGAAGACAGAGTCTCCCTCTATGCTGATGACATGCTGATCTACTTGACGGACCCGGAGAAAGGTATCCCGGAACTCTTGGCGTTGTGTGAAGCACACGGCCAGATATCAGGGTATAAGATCAACTGGACGAAATCAGTGATCTATGTGCTGCGGAGTCCTTCTCCAACTCTTCCTGGAGATTGCCCACTAGCGGTGGCGGGCACCTCCTTTAAATACTTGGGGATTCACATCGCACAAAGCGCCACGGACTTCTAAGAGCGGAACTTACTGCCACTGCTTAATCGCTTAAGGAGGGATGTCAGACATTGGAAAACCCTTCCCCTGACACTGCTGGGACGGCGGCGCTGTTCAAAATGATGGCTCTGCCACGTTTTCTATACACACTCGAGAATGCTCCAAGCCTGGTGCCACCACGTTATTTTCAAAAAGTAACGGCTATGGTGACTGGTTTATTGTGGGGTGACCGCCCTGCCCGTGTAGCGCATCTGAAGCTCAATAGAAGCTGGTACGATGGTGGGATTGCCCTGCTGAACATACAACTGTACTACTGGGCGGCACAACTTAAAGTTCTCAACCAATGGTTGCATGCCCCACAAGACGACCCAGCCTACCTCGCGGACAGGGCACAACTGGGCACACACAGTCTGCTGGCACCACTATACCATAAGGGACTAGCAGCGAAACTAATGGGTCCGACTAAGCACACAGTGGCACTGTGGCACAAAGCGCAGGCGAGGCTCAAGTGGGGGGGAGTCATAACGAAACTAACACCTCTGTGGGACACTAAAGCACTGTGCCACCTACGACACAGCAAGGGATTCACTCAGTGGGACAATATAGGAATTTCCACGGTGGGAGATCTGTGGTCAAAGGAAGGAGTGGTCCCGTTCTCACACCTCCAGCAGCATTATAACTTGGGTCCCAACGAGACCTACCGATATGTCCAAATTTGGCATGCCCTGATGACAGCAATCACGGCAGGTACAGAGGTCCCGGAGTCCTCTCCGTTGGAGGATCGTCTACTTACTGATTACATGCAGACTAGCGCCACCTCCCTCACATACCGTAAGCTGTTGAATAACCTGCCAGACCCCTTGGACAAGCTGTGGGAGAAATGGGTGGGTGAGTTAGGGGATATGGACGAGGCGGACTGGAATGCTGCACTTGCATCCCCGAAAGAGGCGGGCATTTCGGCTAGATTTCGACTGGTACAGCTTAAGATACTGCACCGGGTATATTTTACGAGGACTACACTACATAAGCTACACAGGGCGGAACACCCATATTGTCTGAGGGGCTGTGGAGAGGAAGGCACCCTCTTGCACACACTCTGGGAGTGCCCGATCATCGCTGACTACTGGCGACAAGTGAGGCGCACCATCTCACAAACTCTAGAGGTATCACTTACACCCGACCCCCGTGTGTGCATACTGAATGTGTGGAGCCCAAATGACCTAACACGTCAGGGTCAATTATGGGCCACTGTGGGTATCATGGTCGCCAAGCGAGACATAGCACAGAAATGGGGGGCGGTGGAGGCGCCGACCTTGGCGCAATGGTGTAGAATCATGGACGCACTCATGGTGACTGAACAAGCGGTATACCAAATGAGAGCTAACCCTCGCAAGTGGAACAAGGTCTGGCTCCCTTGGAATAGTTACCGGGGTGTTTTGTGTGAACCTTTGTTGGGGGAGGACCTAGAAAGCTCAGAGGATGAGGAGGAGATGGACTGATTAGCTCCAGTCGAGGGCCTATGGCAGTGGTGGTAAGGTACGGTAGGGGTTGCTTAAGGGCCGGACAGGTACCTTTAGGACACTCATGGGTTGCGAAGGGTACTGTAAATATCTAGACCGAATCATCGGGGTCAAAGACTAGCTGACTGGTTGTGATACTCATTGAGGTCCACCAAAATTATTGAGTCACAAGTTGAGTTATGTGTTGAAACAAAAAAGAAATATAAAAGTGAGACGAAAATTGATTTGGATGTGAAAGATGATGTCATATTTGTTAATTTGCTGCCGGACCGGAGGTTGTCGGCGGGAAAGCTGTGCATAATTTTCCGAATAGAATTCTGTGATGCAGCCGGCCTCAGGGTTGTAGGCATCATGCTGTGTAATGTTGACAACTGTTAATAAAAGTCTTACAACCAAAAAAAAAAAAAAAGATAGATTCCTGAACAAAACAAAGGAGTTCAAACAGACCAGGCCAGACCCAAGATATTCCCAGAGACAACATCCAGGGATAGTTACAACATACAGTGTAGGAAAACTATGCCTCGAATGGCTACAGAAATCTACACTGCAGGAAATTAAGCAACACTTAACTTTACTTAAAGAAGGTGCTGACTTGCGAGAATTCATATTGGGACCTCGCAAACAGCGTTAAAAAACGTTTCATATACACCGGTATATACGCAGCTTACAACGAGGCTTGGAAAGTAATGCAAATTGAAACTGCTGAAAAAATACGAGAAATTGATCGTATTAGTTTGGAAAATCACTGTCTGTAGTGGACAATGGGTTAACGACTCTGTTCTCCAGAATTTATTCACTGGACAGCATTGTATCATCTGCTATTGATATAATAGAGAAGGATTTGCTAATGCTACAACATGGCCAGTCCCAATTACGTTCTATTGTACAGTTAGGCTGGACGTTACAAAACCTCCGTTCAGGCTACGTGCCATGGCGTCTAATCAACAAAACTTCATTATTTTCTATCTTTAACCTTACAGATAAACAAATCAGTTTGGCACAAAAAGGAGCAGACTATACGATACTGAGCATTGAAAAACTTGAGAGATTACCATTGACAATGTCAGAGAGACCTGTCATTGAATGGATAATACATGGTACAATTACAATTCCGATAACAACTTTTCAGTTTCAATATTGCCAAAAGTATATACCAGCAGGCCTGTATGAAAGGTTGGGTAAAGGATACATCAAGTCGACCTGGAAATTACCTTACACACATAGATGTTAAAGTGAAGGGAAAAAAGAGGTATTTCTTAGTGGTAACAACTGTAAAAATTCACCAAGTGGTACACTTCTGTGTCAAGGTATTAACTTGCATGGAGCCTGCGAAGGTGCATCAAATAACCTTTCATGTCACCTGCACGGCACCCCTGCAACACAGATAGAGTCTTTTTTCAGACAGCTTTCCAACGGCAGCTACGTTGTAATAAATGACCGCAGCTGTTGTGGCATGGTGCCAGGATTGTGAGCGTTACTTCCAGGGTCATTTGCTGTATGCAAGTATTGTATCCAAACAGCAAACCAGACATGGAGGCAGCAATATGGCCTTCTCTGAATATCTCTTCTATTCGAATTGATACTTTAAGCAGAATGAAGTCTATTTTACAGACAACTGTGCCTTTAACCTCATCCAAAGAGACGTATGATCTGCAAGTTGCAAGGACAGCGGCAGAGATACATACACTATTATCGACAAATTGTACCGTACATTTTGAAGAAATGATAGGTCAAATCTTAAACATGTCTGATACCAGTGGCATCGCACATGTATTTAAGACAATTTTTTCGGGACTATTAGCACCCTTTGAAGCAGTCCTGAAGATCTTCCCGAATTTGTGCACTCTGTGTTTGGCGGCCTGCCTCTTCTTTTGGGACTCGTAGCAGGAATTTTATTTTTGTTCCTTCTGCTCCGATATGGCAAGTCAAGTCACAGACAAAACCCAGGCAACAATGGAAGAAACGATCCTAGCGATGAGATACCGTGAAAGGATTACTAAGGTCCTTGGCTTGGCGAAGCTAAGAGATCTGAATACTACCTGGTTTCTTTCATTCAGACCAATCTGGCAAGATTGCATCTTACCTGTGCTTCGATGCCTGCTATGCGGAGAAGAATGCGTGTTGGACGTCTGTCTTACACTACCATCAGCAGTACCTATGGATGTCGATACTTTGCTTGGTTCGGTAACGGCTTAAGCAACGTGTTGTCCCCAGCGGCTACCTATTCTGATGACGGCATTCGTTGAGACTTCACCATTACGATTAGGTGGCGGTGAAGTACGAGATGAAAGCGGCACACAGGTACAACCTTCAGTGGGCATTGCTGATCCAGACATCGATGATAGCAATGATTCTCAAATATGCACCATTTCAGCTTTTTCGAACTTGGTCGAACTTTCACCTACTGTTGTAGACCAATTCTTCGCAAGCCTGTCTGATTTAATGTTCTCTCCTAGCAATGAGAATAACTTTTGAATAACTTTTGAAAACACGAGCACACATCGTTCCCTGAACTCTGAATTCGGCCTTCAATTTTGATAAACAGAACTCCTAAAAAACTTTTGGAACTAATTTTTGCTCGGAAAGCAAAATTCTTTTCCCGTTCCCAGAATATTTCCTTTTTTTGGCACATGGTACTCTGCTTAAAGTAGAACTATTCTTAGAGAACAAGATTTCTATTTTGCAACTCTAGAGACAATGTTTTGATTAAGCCTCTAGCACATGTACAGTATTGTATAAATATGTGATGAAATGGTCTCGCACTTTTCTTCTGTAATAAGAGCCATTTCTTAAATGTAATTTTCGCACTTCATTCAGCCGATATTTATATATGCATTATCTGAATGATACCACTGCTTGGGAAACGTACAGTATTAATACAAATTTTTTGTGTATATACCATATACCATTTCAAATGCATTTTATGTATTTTGGGGTGGGTTGAAAAACACATGCATCACTATATGTTTAGTATTGCCTAGTATTTTAGTAATGATTGACATAATACGTGGAGTGGGTGTTGTAAACGTATCTAGGACCCTAATTAAATATTCCCTATTCATGCCCTTATGTGGTTATAACATATAATATCCTTATAAAGGCATAAGAATCACATCCATATTTAGTCATAGCCAATGCAGTCCAAATACGGCAAGGCTACTCCCATAGATTCCTAGAAAGTACAACGCGTTCTTTAAACAAACCAAGCCTCCAGCAGCCCGGGAATTCCCCCTGCTTTTGTTTTGATTTGTGCAAGAACTCCTGGAGTCCTGAAAGAACTGTCAGTTCTTAGTGACGTCTTATGTCCAACCTTACGTCAAACTCTGCACCTTTCAGGTATAAATATACCAGCATTTGCCTTAAGCAAACACACAGTGGTTTGGAGCAGAGCGGCTATCTACTTGCCCGAAGCCCAGCTGATGCAAGTGCTGAAGGAAGCTGACCCTCCCATTTGACGCACTGAGAGAGACGCTGTCTTTTCTCCTGCCGAGAAATCCAGCTCCAGTGTTTCTAGTCACCCTTGCGGGTTTCTGGGAGATCGAGTCCTGAGAACGAGATAAAAGACCTCCTTCATTCTATAACCAAGGTACGGAACTGATTAGATCCTCAGAGAATTCTTGATTCAGATTCTTGGCAAAACTTTCTTAACTCACTTACTCCTTCCCACGTATTAGGCTTAGGTCAGGTACACCGGGGTAGGCGTATTTTAGAAACATAGAAACACCAGTTGGGCGCGTTTAGTCAGCTTTTATCATTGTATGTATTTTATCTGTTTTAAAGTATCATATGGCTCAGAAACCATATAAATGCTTTTACAGTATTATTTCATAATACTCCTTTTACTGTACGCATTTTACTTTATGACAAGTATTGCAATTGTGGCAATTCACTTATCTTGCACGAGAAAGAGGACTGCTCAATAAATAACAACTTTTATTGAAAACGCCCGTCTCTCTATTTCTCTGCACTCTGGTGAAACTAAGCATGCACGATTGACTGAGTGAAATAGCTGTCTCTTGTTTTCACACGACTCTGGAGATATACTCCTTATTTTGGAGGGAGCAATGTTGTCATGTTAATGCGGTTGTCAGAAGCTAATCCTTTCTTGTCTATTCAGGAAAGTTAACTCCTTCCTGTTTACTCGAGAAAGTTTCTAGTGACCTCTGAGCTAGCTGGCATTCATAATTAAGTCTAACATATTCAATAGAGACCTAGTCGACCTCAGTCCTACGTCTAAACTATCGTTTATGTTATTCCAATGCGCAGAGCCTATTGGGAATATAGGAACTACACTACACCCTTTCTCTGTCAGGCTCTCAGAGGTATATGTCAGCTGTGAAGACAGAGTATTCAACACAAAGAAGGTTTGTCCAACTCTAAATGATTGGGGTGATCTTCAGTTTGGTGGAGCGGGCATCCTATTGCCTTTGTGAGGACCTTCTGCACCAAACTCTAAATTGGGCCCTAATGTTCTGAAGAAGGTGAAATATATAAATCAATCTCGCTGTAACATGATGACATTTTTCTTCACAATCTACCAGCATTCAATGGCTGTATATGACAAATTAGTTCATAAACCTACAGTGACATAGGGTGGATGATGTGTATGTTTTTATTTACTAATTATTTTGTTTTTTATTTTTAGCTCTACTGTGGTTTACATTTATCATATTTTGTGATCTTTAAGAGGCATGTACAATTTTTTATTAATGTTATATAGGATATGTATCCGAATATAATACATGTGTCTATTTTTCATGCACAGTAGTACTCATGTGATATTTGTGCTTTTGTGCATGGTTCATGCAGTAGTTTTATGATTTTAGTGAATGTGTGATTGAGGAGTAAATTCAAATGCATTTTGTAATTTCCGAGTAGGACCTGTGAGATCATTTTTTGTGATTAAGTTACATGCAGATACTTCAAATAGAGGCCTTAGAATAAAAGGGGGGGTCAAAATAGTGACTTTTAAAATGCTAAATCCCACTGGATTATTTGCTCCTTGATACAGAACACATGACAGAAAGGAATGACTAACATTAGCATGTAAATATATGTTGTACTCCAGGAAGTGCCTTTGCTTGGATTGTTGTAAATCTTTTGCAACACTAGCATTTAAAAAGTGTTCTGTCTGGGCAAGAAGAGGTTACATTTTAGAGATATCTGGATCCTCCAAGGACTCTCACATCTCCCATTGGAATAAGGATCTTTTACTTTGTACATTGCAGTCACAAAACAAAAATTCTGTTGAGGCTGCCATTACCAAATACAAAACACAAACCATTGTGTTGAAAATGTAAAAAAGAAAGGTTGCATAAGTGGTCTGGATGAACCTACCCTGACCCACAAGCCCATGTGGAGGAGGGCCACAGAACCCCCTAGCTATAAAATAAATATTAAAAAATGTATTTTTATTGGTGATTTTCAAACTCTATGCCGAATTTGCCTAGCCACAGAAAAAAACGTGCTGCCAACCATTGGTGAACATGGGCAAAAGCTGCTTTCAGTGGAGGTTGGTTGTCCAGGTCTTAACTGGGCCATGTGGCCATCCTCTGGTGCACATAACAGAAGGCCTAGTGCTGCCGGGGTTGGAAGAACAATGCAAATTGGACTCAAGACCTGGATACAAGTGCATGACTGAAGTCAATGTGCAGAGGAAGGTGTGCCGGGTATGGCTGAAGGTCAAGTGTTGCGGCCCACCCCCGCTATAGGAGGCCAAAGGCCATTGATAGTCTGGGATGGTTGCTCATGGTTTTTTGAGCAAGTAAACTTTTGGATGTGGTATATGGGTGAAAAAAAAATGCATTTTTAAAAAAAATTTAATAATTTTAAATCACTTTAAACATCTTTATAAACTTTTAAACACACTTAATAAATAATTGTAAATGTTGAATGCAAAGAGGCTGATTCACTAAGGAAAATCTATGCGCCTTTAAATTATCACCTATCCCAAGTTCAAATCTATGGGCTTGATTATGATAGCGGGTAGATGGACTGCTGGTGGTCGCAAAGTGCTCCTTTTCATGGAGCATCACAAGCTGCCATGAAAATGAGCACTTCCTGCATGTCCAAGTTCATGGACTGTGTGCCATGCACCATGTGGTGCATGGCACATGGTTCCTGGAGGTGTGTGGGGGCACTAAAGGTGTCCCCAGGGCCACTTACCAGTTGCCCACGATGGACAGGAGCCCTATTTGGGGCCCCCAAATTCCATTTCTGACAGCCTTTTCCTGGCAGTCTTCCCACCATGAAAAGTCTGTTGGAAAGGGATATCATAGGCCCAACGGCAGAGCCTGTCTCGCCATCACAGCCATTCAGGACTACAAATCGGACTGCCGGCCCGTCAGGATCTCTGATCCTTGCAGAGGCGGCGTTCTTCCCTTGGACCACTGTGTGTCCGACCGCCAGGACAGTAATCCAGTGCTTCAACCTAAGGGCTGTCTGCGAGTGGACTGCCACTTGCGACCTGTCTGTGGCGGTATGCCCACCATCATAATCAGGCCCTATGACCAGTCAAAAATATCCACCCAGTAGTACTGTTGCATGTCTCCTGCACCTCACTCAATAGGATTGAGCCTCATACAACAGCAATGATAACCACAATGTTACTGCTAGTAACTTTACATTCAGATTTCTTCGGCAGGCCTGTTTGAGGAGATCATAGCCTCAAGGTGGGTACATACAGAGTTACGGCAGAGAGCTCCAAATGGAAGAAGTTGGGACACACCATACACCTGACCTGAATCACAAACACCCAACAAACATTAACACTCCAGACACATAACTAGTGTCCACTCCTTAGACTATACCCTTTTTCAATGAACTATGTAAGAAATGGAATGAGATAAGGGTTCCAGGATGCAAACCACAACACTGAAGAATAAGAGAAAATTCACTAATGAAGAGAGAGTCTATGTAGCTAACTTTGTTGTTTATAAATACGGTGTACTGCCTGGTCTGCCTCCATACACCATCTGTGGAGCAGATAAGGGCAGAAGTTTGAAGACTCTGCCAAAGCATTAAGTTAAAGAGGTATAAAATGTGGGGGACCAAAAGTACTATTGCCCGGAGTAGTGCAGCAGGTGAAAGAGAAGTTCTGTAGAGTACACATGAGAAAGGTATTGCTGGAGTTGAAATTTAATTCTGCCTATGTCTTACCTCCCACAAGGAGCATATCCTCTACACCATGAGTACTCACAAACTTTCTCTCGGGGGCCACATTTAAAGTGTGGTTTGTGGCCGAGGGCCGCACCGGTGGGGGCGGGGTTAGTGGGGGAGAGGGCAGGGCTCGACCAACAAAAAAACCTGGTCCTATGAGGTTGATCACTGGTCCCTGCAGCGGACGCCTTCGTCCACTGAGTCACCAGACCCGACATACACACATCTCTCTATCTCTCTCGTTCTTTCTCAGTCTCTCTCTCTCTCTGTCCCTCCCTCTCTCTCTCCCTCTTCCTCCCTCTCTCTCCCTCTGTCTCACTCACTCTGACTGTCTCACTCCCTCTCACTCCCGCTCTCCCTCTGTCTCACTCACTCTGACTGTCTCACTCCCTCTCTCCCTCTATCTCACTCACTCTGACTGTCTCACTCTCTCTCTGTCTCCCTCTCTCTCTCTGTTTCCCTCTTCCTGTTACCCTCTCCCTCTCTCTGTTTCCCTCTCCCTCACTCTGTTTCCGTCTCCTCACTATGTTTCCCTCTCCCTCACTTTGTTTCCCTCTCCCTCCTTCCCTCTGTCTCCCTCTCTCTCCTTCCCTCTCCCGCCTTCCCTCTGTCTCCCTCTGTATCCTTCCCTCTCCCTCCTTCCCTCTGTCTCCCTCTCTCCTTCCCCCTCCCTCACACTGAGGTCTCCCTTACTCTGAGGTATCCCTCACTCTGAGGTCTCCCTCCCTCACTCTGTCTCCCTCCCTCGCTCTGCTTCCCTCCCTCGCTCTCCCTCTGTCTGGCCCTCCCTCGCTCTCCCTCGGTCTCCCTCCCTCGCTCTCCATCACTCTCCCTCGCTCTCCCTCTGTCTGCCTCTCCCTCGCTCTCCCTCTGTCTGCCTCTGTCTCCCTCCCTCGCTCTCCCTCGCTCTCCCTCTGTCTGCCTCTGTCTCCCTCCCTCAGCCTCTGTCTCCCTCCCTCGCTCTCCCTCGCTCTCCCTCTGTCTGCCTCTCCCTCGCTCTCCCACGCTCTCCCTCTGTCTGGCTCTCCCTCGCTCTCCCTCCCTCGCTCTCCCTCTGTCTGCCTCTGTCTCCCTCCCTTGCTCTCCATCACTCTCCCGCGCTCTCCCTTGCTCTCCCTCGCTCTCCCTCTGTCTGCCTCTCCCTCCCTCTCCTTCTGTCTGCCTCTCCCTCACTCTCCCTTTGTCTGACTCGCCCTCGCTCTCCCTCAGGAAGGGAGATGTGTGTCTGTCCTAAGCCCCCCAACACTCACCCCAGTGTATGTCAGGGGAAAGGAGATGTGTATCTGTCCTAAGCCCCAGTCTTTCAGAGCAGCTTTGAGGGGAGCAGCAAAGCTCAGCAGCATCGGTGACAACAGCAGACACCGGACTCTGAAGAGAGGACGAGTGAGGGAGAAGGGAAAGGAGAAACATAGATAGAGTGCATTGGATGTGGGAATGACAAGAGCGATGCTCCAGGGCATTGAAAGTTGAGACAGAAGGGAAAGGTGTTTTCAAACAAATATTTATTTATTTGATTTTAATTAAAGACAAGAAAAACAGGTATGAGCACATCAGGATCCGTAGGATTACGATAGTTGTGGACAGCTTGTATCAATAATGCATATGCTGTGACATGGCATGCACATATCTGTGCAATACATGTGATTCGCTCAGTGCCTCTGTCTCCCTCCCTCGCTCTCCCTGTCTGCCTCTGTCTCTCTCCCCCTCTTCCTCCCTCCCTTTCCCTCTGTCACCCTTTTCACCTCATCCTGCCTGTGTGTGCCTGGGCTGAGACAGCTTCCGGGCACACACACACACAGCCGCACCCGAGCAATTGACAGGTCTTTAAAAGACCATTCCATGTTAACGAGGCTTTGTTCACCTCGTAGGCCCCTGCAGCTCCACTGAATCGCCCGGCCCGGCCCCCACAGAGCAGCAGTCTCTTGACTCGCGCTGCCAGGGGTTTTTGCTGACACTCTTAAAAAAATATATATACACATTAAAACACGGGTACGATGATTGGACGGTCCGCGGGCCGCCAGGGAAGGCTTGCCGGGCAGCCAGCGGCCCGCGAGCCGTACTATGAGTACCCCTGCTCTACACCATGCACCTTGACCTGACATCATCTGCCTCTTCCATGAATCCTGACCATGAATCCCAACAGTAAAAGTAAAGTAAAGTCCACATTTGTAAAGCGCACAATCACCCGTAAGGGTCTCTAGGCGCTGGGGGGCCGTCGGGAAGATTAAGCGAGCTATTGCCCAGAGTCACATGGTGCTGGGCTAACCTGCCGCCGGAGCCGAGGATCGAACCGTGGTCCCCAGATTCCAGCGTCAGTCGCCCTGGCCGCGGCGCCACACCTCTTCCAGGAGCAAGGAAAAAGCAAGGAAAAAACACTAACCCCATTATTTTAAATGCATTACCCGGATCCACACACTTTCCTCCACAGATAGATACACTTCTCACAATTCTCACTCACACACAGCTTTTTGTAAACCAACATTTGTTTCAAGTAAAATAGTTTTGATTTCAAGAGCTTTGATAGCAGCTGCTGAAATACGAGTACCATCTAAAGTGGCAGGGTGACAACCAGGGCATGTATCTAAACAGATCCAAAACACACACAGTGATACGCCCTATTTGCCTTATTTGTGTCTATGATGTTTTGAGAACTTGTTCTTTGTATAATTTTGGTTTAATGCCTATCAAAACTGATATGACTGTCCCTTTAGTATGTGTGGAGGGTCAGGTTGTCAAAGGCACCCACATGGGAGCATGCATGCATATGCAGGTGTGTGAGCATTTAATGCAGCCAGCCATTGGCCCAACAGTGTGTTCTTCAGCTTTCACTGCAAGTGGGGTTGCAGTGTTGGCCCTCCCAGGGATATCAAGGTCTTTTTACCTCAATCTCCTATAATGGGTCCTCCTTACTCACAGGAACAATGAAACAAGCACAGATAGCAGAGATATTTAAAAAGGGCTCTATGATAGCACAAGGCCAAGTGCAACACCTCTAGCAAATTAAAGTGTGCTAAGAATGTTGGAGCGGAACCTGTGGTGCATTTACTTACTCCTGTGAGTAAATCCAATCCCGAGTCTGTTCCATCAATTACGAAGAAAAGAAATAGACTTAACTTAGAAAGGAAGAAGAGAGGGAAAGAAAAGCAGAACAACCTCCTTGAGTGATCACTGATACAATATCTTGGTAAACAATATCGTTGACAAAAATATTGTGTCAAAAACATAGTTTACCGCAATATTATGCTCCTATATTTGTAATGGAAAGTCCAAAAATATTGGAAAAATATATATTTCACACTAATATCTTATGCGTATATCAAGAGAGAGAGGGAGGACTAATAGCTAGTCCAGATCCCCAAGGGTTTATATATGGTATCAACAAGGACTAGCCAAGGGTGACCTAAGGAGGACTCTAGGCTGTATTTATCAGCAGGCACCTAGTAGGTGTTTATGAAGCCCTCATCCACCAACTTAGTTGGTGGCATGCTTCATCATCGGGCCCACCCAGTGACACCTAGCGTGTCCCGGGTGTGCTGCGACGCCTGATTACAGCGGAGCTGGTATGTTACTGAGAGTGCAGTGTTGTGAGTGAAGTAGTGAAGATTAAAACGGCTTCAGGATGATCCCAGTACCCGAGGGTAAATTAAATTTGAATAACAGGGTCTCTGTGAGTGGTTAAAAACAAGGCAGTGGGATGTGGTGGTGATGAAGTTAAGACCACCTGCATCCAGTGTAGGTCGACATGTTTCAGCCAGTGCCTTTTGGTATGCTGGCTTTCTTCAGGACCATAAAGAGTAAGTGCAATGTTAAAAAAAAAATCTATTTATTAAGTGAGTGTTTATCGAGTATGTGTCACAATCGCTAAGGTGCTCTTAGTGTATGAGGGGATTCCCTCATCAAGCATACCTTAACATGTAACATGTAAGACAAGACATGTAAAACAAAAAAAGGGGACATACAGAAGAGTCAATTAGCATATGTCTTAAGGTCACTAGACAATGTGGCCGGTTTATAAGTGCTTTGTGGGGAGGAAGGACTATAGCACGGCAAAAGTGTAACAGCATGGGTGGTGCTGTTAGTGATTTTATCGGGAGATCATGGCGTGGTGAGGCTAGAAAGCGAGCATCACACACAGAGGTGGCATGAGCGTAAGTAAAAGGTTTTCTCACGCTGGCGAATTGCCTGGTATGCCTCCTGGAGTTAATCAGCAAGGGGATTGACCCTGAAAGGGACCACTGAGAGTTAGAAACCTGTAAGGGGAGAAACGCTTACCCGGTGGATGCGTAGAGTTCAGCATACTCACAAGAGTGTCGGTCAATGCCTGCAGGGTACCTGTTGTGCCGCCGTCAGCCTCCGGAACCTGAGGGAGGGTCGCGGCGTTTGTTAAATACTGATCGTACGTGCCGGCACCTGGTGGAGTGGAGAAGTGAAAGACAGACTCCCTTGCCGGTGCTTGCTGTTGGGCACATGTGTGGAAAGGAGACACCCTGGCGCGTGCGCAGTGAGGGCTTCTAACTGCGGATGTGTGTTAGTTCTGGAAGTAGCGCGGAGCGCATGCGCGGTAGTTTTAAGTGGATAAGGGGCAAGGCATTGACGCCTCTTGGGGCAACCGGGGTGCCATTAAGGCACACGTGAAAAACAAATGTGAGGATGATCAGGCATTAGCGCCCCAGTGTGGGGCTGTGAGAATGCACCAAAACAACGAGGCGCTGGCGCAATGATAAGCACAGTAGGTATAGTGCCCCCCCCGTGGGGGTGGGCAGTGAGTTATGGCCCAGACAGTGGGCTGCACAGTTTCATGGGAGCTAAGGTCTCAGGTTAGCCCATATGTAGTGGGGGTCACAGGTTTAGGGAGTTCCATGGTATGGCATCATTAAGTCCATTTTTATGGAGGGAAAGGCGGTAGATCCACCGTTGTTCTTACTCAGGAGGAACTTGTCATTGTCATTCCTGTCGGTGCTGAATTGTTCAATCACGGTCCAAGTCAAGTCGTTGGGAGTGTGGTTGAAGTTAAGGAAATGATCTGTCAATTTGCTAATGCTCTTTTTACATTTAATTGTACTTCTGTGTTCCACCACTCGTGTGCGTACTTTACGTGTAGTCATACCAATGTAGCGGAGGCCACATGGAAATGTCAGGAGATAGACTTCATTTCTGGAGTTGCAATTAGTGTGATGTCGTTGGGTCCATGTTCTGCCTGGTTCCAGGTCCACGGTTTTGGTGTGTCGGGTCTAGTCAGGTCTAGTCAGGGTAAGTCAGATACACACCCTAAATTAAACTGTGCTCACCATCTGGTAGCTTGGCACATTGCAGTCAGGCTTAACTTAAGAGGCACAGTGTAAAGTATTTGTTCAAACACCACACAAAAATATATCACACCTGGATAAGAAAATAGAGCTTATTTATTGAACAGAAACAAGATCAAACAACAAAAATCCAATGAGTAAAAGTTGAGATATGAATTTTTCCAGGATCAATGCTAACTATTGCTTAGAAGCAATTAACGCCTATTGGGAAACCTGGTTGTACCGGACCGGGAAGTCAAAGGTTCAAACAGACTACGATGGAGCACGCGCCGGATACATGGACCACACAAAGTCTGTTGAACAAGATTACCTTGATTCTTGTCACAACACGAATCTGTGGAGTGCAGTTGAGTGATGTGTCGATTTTCTCTATTCAAAAAGGGGTTCGGATTGCGCACTGACTGCTTTGAATCAAAGTAGATAGCTGTGGTGTGCTTCAGAGTTATCACCCCCTGACAGAAGGTGTTGAAATCCAAATATTGTCCGCAGCACTTAGGATAAGTGCTAACTCCCTGAGCACAACCTTTTCGAAACGAGTATCGTTTTATCAAATATTTTTCCAATAAAGTTCAAATCAAAATTGCAATAGATTGCTTCATCTTTTATTCCATGTTGTTTTTCACATGAATATACTTGATCATCTCATCATAGTAGATCATTTTCATAGTTCACATTTTGCTCATGGTAAATTCATCGTCACCCAATGCATTTCGGACAGAGCGTCCTTCATCAATTCATCGTCACCCAATGCATTTCGGACAGAGCGTCCTTCATCAGGGGTGTTCTGCAAATAATACAAATACAACATATGTATGATCCCATGGGAAATGCCTTCCATACATAAACCAAAACATAAATCAAAACGTCTAAACGTGCAGATATGAAAGCGTGAAAAGAGAAAGGATCAATGTGCATATTTATCACACAAAAGATAGACTCGAACAATGTACATCATCGTTTATCCCAATGTTATCTACATGTTTCGGAAAATAGATCAAAGGGATAGACCAACCCAAAAGAAGTGCAGCAACCGTCAAGCGGCTATCCAAAGAAAGAAAATGTGGCACGAATATTCAAAAGTGTAAAAGCGCATTTAAACAGATTGCAAGTGATACAGCGTTAATTCTGGTCTGTGAAATAATTAAAACACGAAGCGTGCAATTGCCCGTGACGCATTTGTGGGGATTGGCAGATGTTGGAGCGTGAACTCCGATCTGTAAGATGGTTGAATCTCAATTTATACCACGTTCATAAAGCAGTTACCCAAGGTGCATAATTCTAGAAATTAAACAAAGTTCACGCAAACTAGAAAAACGTGTTCAAGGGACTTACTGGTGGTGAAACGTAGACCCGCGCGTCTACTTCGTGCGTCCTTTGCCGGTTACGAGTGTGCTTTTGTGTCATGTATGCGGAAGTGAACCCACCTAAAAACGTTCATATAGAAAGAGGACATCGCAAGTGGCGGCCATGATGTAATGGTGAACAAGAACGAAAAAGAAAAGGTGCAATAGTATAAGGAAAACATGTGTAAAATTCACAAGATAATGATTATTTACAATAACTTCAGGTTATAGGGAAAATTGCTCATTTATAAATAACATACAAACTCCATACGATCATTTAAACCCAAAGGTTTTGTAGATTAAAAAAATTTGATCCAATGGTTTTCGCGTTGTAACAAAAAATTCTTGTTGTCTCTATCTTCTCGCTTTGTCACCACTTCAACAGCAGCGAACCTGAGCTGGCTGACATTGTGTCTTTTGTCTTTGAAATGTGTCGCCAAGTTGGATTTAGCATTTTCAGTCCTAATATTGCTCTTGTGTTCATGTATTCGCGTTTTCAATTTATGTGAAGTCTAGCCAGTGTAAACCAATCCACATGGACATTTGATGATGTAGATTACATTTTCAGTGTCACACGTCGCATTCAGTTTCAAGTTAATGTCAGTACCTTTCATTGGATGTTTTAATACTGATCCTTTGATCAAATTGTTGCAATTCTTGCAGTTGAGGCATGGTTGGTTACCTTTGAAAATGGTAGAGGTAGTTTGCCTGGAATGTTTGATAATTTCTTTTAAATTCCTGCCCCTTTTGTACGCAAACAAAGGTTGTTCCTGAAAGAGTTGTTTAAAATCTGATTCTGTTCTGATGATGGACCAATGTTTGAGTATCGACGCTTTATAAAGTTTAGAAACAACGGAGTATTTGGAAACTACCGCAGGTCTTATCGTGTTATCTAGTTTCTTCATAATCAATGTATCTTGACGATTGAGTTTGTCACAGCGTTCCTTAGCGTTGCTAAAGATGTTTTGGGGGTAACCTCTCAATTCAAAGCGCTTGATCATATTGTTGGCTTGTGCCTCAAATTTAGTTGGATCCGAAACAATTCGTTTGACTCGAAGGAGTTGAGAGAATGGCAAATGGTTTTTCAATGACGTTTGATGGAAAGATTTGTAATGTAGTGCGTTTTTCTGTACAGATTGGTTTCCAGGTGATTTTTAGCTCTGCTAACACTGACATCTAAAAAGGTGATGGACTCTTGACTGAATTCAAAAGTAAATTGGATTTGTTCATTGATGTGATTTAGTTGTGTAAGTGCTGTTGTCAAAGAACTTTGATCTCCTTGCCATAAAACAAAAATGTCATCAATGTACCTCAAGAAAATTTTGGCATGTGTATGCCAAGGGGCGTGGTTCAAGATATTGTTCTCTTCAAAATATTTCATGAACGCATTAGCGTAGACAGGTGCCGCACAGTTGCCCATTGAGGTCCCGGTCAACTGTGTGTAACATTGATCCTCCCATGTGAAGTAGGTCTGATACAGTGTAAAGTGCATAAGTTGCATGATGAATAGCTGAAATTTGCTATCTAGGTCTGAGTGTAGTAGAATATCCTCAATAGCCTCCATGCCAAGGTCATGTGGTATGCTGGTATAGAGTGACTTCACATCTATAGAGCATAACCAGATGGGGTCATCTTCCTCAAATGAGATCTTCCGTATTTGATGTAGAAAGTCTGTAGTGTCCCTGACATATGTGCGTGATAATTGTATCAAAGGTTGTAGATATCTGTCAATAAGTTTTCCAGTTCCTTCATGAATACTGCCTCGGGTAGAGACAATTGGTCTGAAAGGTGGTCGTGTCAAATTTTTATGGATCTTTGGTAGCATATACATGCTAGGGGTTCTTGGATTGTTTGGAATCAAAAATTGCTTGGTTTTGTGATTGATAATGCCATTGTCATGAGCTGTGGACAAAATGGTGAGTAAGATATCCATATATTGACTGGTAGGATTGTATTGTATAGCACTGTACGTATTTACATCGGAAAGATGTTCTTGTACTTGTTCACGGTAGAATACAGTGTCCATGAGGACTAAAGCTCCTCCCTTGTCTGCAGACTGATAGGTGATATCAACGTTGTTGGCCAAGTTGCTGATTATAGCATATTCCTTACTTGTCATGTTGGTGTGTTTCTTCTTGCGTCCATAATTAAAACCAGAGATGTCATTTTTAACTAAACTTTCAAAGATGTCTAAAGATTTGTGGCTAACAGGTGCCATAAAAGTACTTTTAGCACGTAAACCTCTGAGTTAATCAGCTTGGCTGATGTCCGATGTAGGCATAATGTTTTCGAAGAAATGTCTTAAGCGGAGACTGCGCATAAATTTAAACAGGCTGACCTCCAGCTCTAATTCGTTGGTGTGACTAGTGGGCACAAAAGAAGTACCCTTTTGTAATACTGATCTTTCTTGGTCTGAGAGAATATACGATGAAATATTGACCACTAGGTTTGTCTCTTCTTCGGTTTCTCCACTCTCTGATTGAGTGTTGTACTCCTCATATCTCGTTCCTTCTCTTTTTCCTTTTCCTTTTCTTTTGACCTGGCTCCTCCGGGGTCATCTCGTTCTCCTAATCCTTCCTCTAAAAAATGAACCGCAGTGAGAGTGGAGGATTCAGTGCTTGTAGAAGGTTGTTGTTGACGTTGGTTTCTGACATCTGTACGTGTTTCTCCTTCAGATGACGATGTCTCCGTGTCAGTATTAGTCTTGGGTGGTTTGCTTTGGCATGAACAACAAACAAACTTAGAGGTCTAAATCAGAAACCTGATCTGAATATCTTTCAAAATACCTTCATGTCTAAAAAGTACATCAAGATAAAGAAGTGGCTAACAGTTATGAACAACAGACCAGATCGCCAAGAAAAGGGCCACCTGTAATTGCTAATCAAAACCCATTATGGATTCCCATCAATAACTTGTATGGATCAATGTTTTTATTTGGTAATCCTGCCAGGGTATTCTGTCTCTTGATCATTGAGACATATACGGCATACCCCCATCTTTGGCATGGGGTAATGACCTACAAGTACTAGATTAGACCAAATGATGATGATCTGATGGGAAAGTGCAGTGCAAAAAAATGAAGATGAATGTGATGGTTAAAACAGGATAGGGAGCTTTAACAAAAATTACTTTATTGGGCATAAGCCCCTTCCTTGTTAAAAACAATAACAGTGCAACAACATAAACGCAGTTTAAACAAATAGCTGCTAGAGGACCAACATGTTTCAGCCTATTATGGGTTTGCTTTGGCGTCTCCTGGCGTACACTTCAGCCCAGGAGTACACCTCCCCCAACTTGTAATCAATGGTGTCTCTTCGATACTTGCGTATCTTACGCTCATTAATTTCCTTTGTGTGCTTATCTAGCTGAATAGTGATATCCTCCAATATCTTGGACCATTCATCCTTGGGTAGCATCAGATAATTCCTGTTTGCATTGTTCTATCTCCTTATGTAGATCCTCAAGAGCTCTAGAGAGCTCGTCCACGATTAGTAATATCAAGTCCAATGAACACTTGTTTAAGATGGCGTACCATCTCTCCACAAATTTTGAACTGTTCCTGCAGAGTAGTGGTTTAAGCGGGATTCGGAGACCCCTCGGGATACGCTGTGCTCGGTGATAGCGTATCAGTGTGCTGGCGTGAAGCCTTTGACTGATTTCCTTTTTGGTAAAATACAACAACTGTTTTAAGCAACTTTCTTTGGTCCTTGTGAAGGTAGGGTGAGAGGACACTTCCGTGATCAGTGCATAAAGAGTTATCCTAAGTGCTGCGGACAATATTTTGATTTTCTCTATGCAATGATGGTGATGTGCCATTTCTGAAGAGGAAGCGCCGGTTCCAAGATCCGATGGTTGTGAAACCGATGCACTGGGTTTCTCAACACAATCAAGGGGATGCATTGAGTGTCGCTCTGCAGTCGCTTTGAAGTGGTGGATCCAATGGTGATGTCATAGTTCTCGGTGCACTGTGCAGGTTCCAACTTACATACTGGTGAATATGTGCCTGTTCTAGTGAGCATGCATTTGTTCTGTATGTAGCAGTACTTTGTTCCCAATTCCAAGGGCCCAAGACAATGTTTGGCACCCCTTGGCAGTTCATCACTTGAAGCAAGCAAAGTTCTGATGCTGTAGCAAGATGGGTTGAAGTCTTTGATGTTCCTGAGACTCAGAACTGGAGAGAAGCCAGCAAGCCCTTGGAGTCACTTAAGTTTTGTAATGTAGATATGTAAATCCAGTTCTTCTCACTCTCAGGCAAGAGGACAGCAGGCAGCAGGTCATCACAGCAAAGCAGGAGTCCAGGAGAGTAGCAATCCAGCAGAGTGGCAGTCCTTGTAGCAGCACAGCAGTCCTTCTTCCTAGCAGAGTATCCCTAGGTCCAGAAGTGCATTGAATGGGTGGTGTCTGAAGTCCTTCTTTTATACATGGTTCTAGCTTTGAAGTGAGGAAAAGCTTCTAAGTGTATAGATGCCCTACCTCCCCTGTCCTTACTCCAAGCTGGCTGGAGTTAACAAGCAGGGCCATAAAGCCCTATTGTGTTTGGACAAGACACAACCCATTCAGTTGTAAGTGAGGCAGTGTTCAGCTCTGCCCCCATCAAGCCACATAACTGTCCATGAAGGCCCATCAAGTAACACCTAAGCTCCAATTGTGTGTGGCTGTCTGGAGTGAATGCACAATGTCCACCTGTCAGACACCCTGGAAGTGTATTCAGAGACAGGCAGCAGGCACAAATTGCTAAGGTAAGAAATTGCCAACTTTCTAAAATGTCTTACAATTTAAAATCTAACTTCACCATAAGCTGTGATTCTAAATTGTAATGCCAGAGACACCAATCTTGGGGGTCCAATCTCTTCCCAACTGGAAACTACACTTATAAAATATAATAAGGTAATCCCAATGTTATCCTGTGGGAGAGATAGGGCTTGCAATATTGAAAAACAAATTTAGGAGTTTTACACTATGTGGACATGTAAAACTTAAACGTACATGTCCTACTTTTTAAATACACAGCACCCTGCCCTTGGGCTATCCAGGGCCTGACGTATATGTATTAAAAAGGAAGGTTTGGGCCTGGCAAGAGGGCACATTGCCAAGTTGACATTGCAGTTTAAAACTTCACACACATGATCTGCAAAGGCAGGCCCGAGATATGTTTAAAGGGCTGCCTAAGTGAGTGGCACAATCAGTGCTGCAGGCCCACTAGTGCCATTTCATTTACAGACCCTGGGCACCCTGTAGTGCACTTTAGTAGGGAGTATAAGTAAATTAAATATGTAAATTCTGGATAAGCCAATGTTACTATGTTTTAAGTAAGGGTGGGCAGTAGGCGTGAGCAGTAAACTCCACTATGTCGATGGAATTCAAAGAGCTATTGCCAACCCATGCTCGGCTTGGAGAGTGGAGTTTAGCGAAAACTCTGCTGACTGCTGGTGAAACAGATTTTACCTGGTTTGTGCTCCCGCTCACCCAATATACCCTTTTTAAGGCCAGTTTTAGGTCATATTTCTGGAGCACATCGACCTTTCTCACGAACTTGGCAACTCCAAAAGGTTCCCATAGGCTAAGTGACGTCAGCTCGCTGTCTGTGGTGTTTCACGCACCCTTCCTTGGTGTGGTGTTACTGGAAACCGTTTGGGACTGAAGGCGCAGGGTGACGGAGGTTGTGTAACTGCAGTTACAGTCCGGCAAAGAACACAACAAAGAGGTCTTTCTGGTGGACTAGATGAGTGGGGTGGCACTATAGACTGCTGTGGCAGGAGTGGGAGGGCTGAACAGAACACTCAAGATATGTATACCTGGGTAGTCATTTGAACATCTTGTACGAGTGCTGTGCACTGCTGTGGACACTGTATCAGGGTTTGAAGGACTCTCGTGTGAATGATGCATAAGTGAGCGATATACACCATGACATAACTTCACAACTTCGGAACTGTGAAGCAGTTGGTGCTTGTGAGTCTGGGGAGTAGTGTCAGCAGGTTTTAGATGGAGGGGACAACAGTTTTATCTCCCTCTAGGTTCACCACCAAGCAGATTTCCTACAATTATTACTGTTCCTTCCAGTAATGCATCATCGTCTCTCCCCTATCTTCCCAGGTATGTGCTTGGTGCTTCTGCAGATGTGCAGGTAGATTGGGCCCCATTCTGATTCACTCAGTGAAGTCCACTGATGCTTTGTAAATGAACCGGTAGTGCCACTGTGTAGGGGAAGTTTGCTTTACCTGTTAGTTGCCTCATTCAGTAACTGTGTTAGCAATACTCCACCCGGTTGCGCAACTCTGTGGAATTTGGCAGGGTTTTTTGGTAACTCTGTGGAATTCTGTGGAGTTAAACTCCACAAGCTAGTGTTAAGCAGAGAGAGCATGCACTTTAGCACTGGTTAGTAGTGGTAACATGCCCAGAGTCCTAAAGCCAACAAAATGAATTCAGCTAAAATGGGAGGAGGAAGGCAAAAAGTTTGAGGGTGACCCTGCAGAAAGAGCTTTTTCCAATAGTAATGTGTGGGTGTTCTGGTAGCATCAACCTCAATGATTCATCCAATTTTATAATCTTCCTCTTGTTCCTCAGACATTTCTAATGTAATAATGAGACATATTATAATCAATAATGCATCTAATTTCTTCTCCATTATTGAAGTTCCTTGCATCTTTTTTCTTTTTTGTCACCAGAAGATCCTCTCTGTTCTTCTCGCTTTTTTTAACGCATTATTTAATACTGTGGTTGGATAGCTTCTACTTTTAAATCTTTCATACATTTCACTAGCTTGATGCTCAAACTCACTTTCTTCTGCCCGCAGGAACTCGCCATATGGTACACTCTATTTTAATGCCCTAGGATGTCTGCTTTTTGCATGCAGGATACTGTTGCAACTTGTAGGCTTTCTGAGGATCTGGGTACATATCTTTAGATCAATAATATGTATCCATATGACCCAAAAAATTTATCTGCTCTGAACCTATCTCATAGATGAATCTTAGATTCTGTAAATTTGTATCCAATGATTTAATAAATCTCTCCAAGTCCTCTTTGTTGCCTTCCCATATTCAACATAAATCCTCAATATAGACACAGAATATTATCTGCGGCAATGAATTTGAATTCATGCTCTCCCCATACAGTTTCAGCCACCTACCATACTTGCGGGCAAAGGATGTACCCATAGCTGTTCCCTGTATACCATTCACCGTCAAATAAGAACACATGTTGAATGATGTGTACAGTGTGTACAATGAGACAACATCTATTGCTGCCATCAAATATTCATGTTTCCTGGGGATACCAATGATTCTATTACATACACGGAATCCTTTAAGTATGATGGTAATTTCGGTACATAGGGGAACAAGAAAATGTCAATGAATCTAAATGTATTCTCTAAAAGAGAAGCAATTGAGCTCACAATTGATATGGTCAGTGTTATTGGATGATAATGTTTAAGCTATCCACATTCATCATCATTCAGCAGGCCAATCTCATGCCATGCCTTCAATTTTAGAAGAAATTCAGTATTTAAATCATTAGTCAGGTCTTTAACTAATTTCTCATAATATTGTCTCACCATGAGTTGTCTGTTGGCTTCTGCTACATACTTTCCATGATCCATTATCATAATATTTCCTCCTTTATCGTAAGCCTCAATTATTATATTTTGGTCTTGTTGCTGGTCATTCAGGGCTATCCAGTCATCCTTTGTCATGCTGTTCCTTACATTGTTCTATATCCTTTTTTGCAATCTTCTAGCTATTCCATGGAAGCTCTCAACCATGACCTCTTGGTACAGATCAAGTTTATTCAATGCAAATGGCAAGCCCGTCTGCACCTGGATGGCACCAGGCCCCCTGCCCCTTCTGTACGGTATACTAGAGAAGCTCTTCTGGCACTACATAATGCTGGCGAGTCCAATCTCTGTCATACCCATAATTGGAGCACCAATTTAGACTGCTATAAATGTCAAGCATGTAACTTTGTTTTTTGACAAAGACTCCTACATCCAGCAAGGCCAAGCTACTTTTCCGACAATCCCTGCAAGGACAATTGAAAGGCAGAATGCGGGGAGAGCAGACTCCTGTGTAGTACTTAATACGAGGTCCCTTTTTCAAAAACAAATATGAATTTGCTGATTTTATGACCCAACATAAACAGGACATCATATTTCTTACAGAGACCTAAGCTGACAGCTCCTCAGACCCAGAACTCAAAAATGCCATTCCAATTGGCTATAATATCAATAGACTGTACCAAGTAGAATTTTAATTGTTTATCCAAACTCGATCAAAGCAAAATATCAGCCCATCCCTCATTTGGAATGTGAAGCCCATCATTTCACTTTGAAATCAAACAATACATACACTTTTCAGGGATTACTGATCTACCGACCACCAAGCCCCTGGGGCAACTTTATCTGAAAGATTCAGGACTTCATGGAATCATGTGTAAATTATTTTAGCTTCACGATTGTGGGCGATTTCAGCTTTTATCTGTAGCTCACAAACAACATCAGCATGGATTATTTGATGAATAATTTTAATAGCTTCGACTTTAAGCAGTTAATAGAGGAACCCACTCATCAGGCAAATCACACTTTGGATGGAGCATTTACAAATTATTTAGACGTAGGCATGGACACGGACCTGCCTATAGTGTGGTCGGACCACAAGGCCACTTTTCTTTGACCTGAGGTCCCCACAATAAAGGCCCTTGTACTAATGCCTCTAGAACCCTCAGGTTTCTGCCCAGTAAAAAGCTTAATGTTGACAAACTGAAGGATATTCATTCTAACTCAAACCCAGTCTCAGATAACAATGTGAACAATGCAGCAATAAACTATACTCACTGGTTAGTATCACCAGTCCTTAGACTTATACCAGAAAAACTAATAAAGTGCCATAGGAAAACCCCATCAGTCCCACTCACAAGAACTAAAAGCCTTCTAACTGAAATGCAGGCTCCCAGAGTGCAGATGGAGAAATGAATATTGCCCAGAAGAAAATATTAAGTATAAAAAATTACTTGTGAAGTAGAAGGAACTAATTAAAGCAGTTAAGTCTAAATACCTCACTGAAAAGATAAGCTTAGCCAAAAATACAACCAGGGAGTTATTCAAAATAGTTAAGTCTTTGTCAACCTGGGGGCAACAGCAGTACTTTAAAGCCTGACAAGTACTTCTGTAATAAACTAGCAGATTTTTTCCAGACTGAAGTTAATTCTATCTTTCAAGATTTTAATCTTACCCAGAACACCTTGGGTATAGAAGGTGCTTCAACCCTTGCAGAGGAACTGGATTCACAAGAATTCCATAGGAAACCAGACACCCAAAAATGTGAAAGGTTTGCCCTTCTCACTAAGGAAAAAGGGATTAGCCCTAGTAATTCCATAAAATCTGGGGCTCCCTTTGGCCCCCCACCCCCAGATTTTTAATCTGATCCCAGGCTCAGTTGCTAGTTCCCTTATGGAAATACTAAATGAGACACCGACTATATGGCAGTTCCCGGCCTTATGGAAAAAGGGCTCCAGTCGGCCTCTGGTCAAAAAACTCTCCCTGGATCAAAAGATGTGAAAAGCTAGAGGCCTATACCTCACCTTCCCTTACCAGCCAAGATATTAGAGAAGGCAATGAATGAGGAAATATTATCATTTCTGGATGTCAATCAGCTTCTCGTCTCCTAACAGGATGGTTTCAGACCAAATCTCAGTACCGAATCAACTCTGGTAACAGCCTCTGAGGAACTGAAAATGGTGATCAACAAGGGCGGCAAAACTGCATTGATTTAGTTTGATCTATCTGCCACTTTTGACATGGTCCACCATTTATTCCTTATAAACCTGCTCCACTTGCTGGCCTTTAGGAACTCCGTACTGGTTTTGCTGAGCTCGTTCCTAAGTCATAGGCAACAGCTCATGGAGATGGGAGATTCCAGTTCCTCTTCCTTCTCATGCACTTGTGGGGTATCTCAGGGGGCCTCCCTCACCCCACGCTTTTTAATATATATGTTACCCCCGATTAATCTAATTCACAGTTATGCCTTGCAGTATTCTCCTACGCTGATGAAATACAAAGTTGGTGTCCATATCATCGCATGTTAAAGAGGATGCAAAAAAATTCTGTAGCTGCATGTCTCAAATTGCAAACTGGATGCAAAGAAATTGTCTGCATTTAAAATCAGAAAAAAGGGGTCTTGTTTTTTGGAAATGAGCTTACCTTCTGCAACTCATCATGGTAGCCCTCAGCTTTAGGCCCCCTACCCTTGCCGGCTCAAAACACAAGAAACCTGGGTGTCGTCTTATGCTTCTCAGAACAAATAAATCAGAACACCTCCTTGGGCTTTTTTGTGCTCAGGGTCTGTAAGAAGATTTTCCCGTTTATTCCCCTGTAATTGCAAAAGACAGTGATGATGGCACGTATCTTCTTGAAGATGGACTTCTGTACTGTTCTGTATTTGGGCACTCATAAGCATCTGGTGAAAAAACTTGAATCACTATGGAATGCAGCTGCCAAAATGCTCTTAAAAATTCCCATGTTTGCGTCTATATCCTAATCATTGCATGGTTTGCACTGGCTCCCAGTCAGGAAGAGAATCATTTTCAAGGCACTATGCCTAGTCCATAAAGCCCTTCATTGGACCGGTCCAGTTTACTTTCAGGAATTGTTCGCTCTGTACACTCTCAGTAGGCATCTTAGATCCAGCTCAGCTCAAATGGTAACTGTCCCCAGAATAAACAAATCAAGATAAGGTGGAAGGACATTTTTCTTCTGTGCGGGGAAACACTGTAATTCTCTGCCACTATCTCTACATTCCCAACCCATCCTGCTGCAGTTAAGGAAGCAGTTCAAGACCTTTCTCTCTACTGAATCCTTAAGTCAAGTTTAGTTCCCCTCTCCAGTTTTCTTTTTTTTCTGTTGTCTAATTGCCAGCCCTAAGACACCCCAGGGTAATTGTGTGCTATATAAATTTTTTTACATACATCACATACATGCTGGTAGCTGTGGACTAAATTTATACTTGGGTCTGCACTTACTATAAATTGCCCCATCTGTCGGGATTTCCATGATTTTGCAACAATTCAATACAGATAACTCCTCCGTTCTTATAGATGAAATTGTCACATTAGATTCATTTTCCAGATTCAGCAAGTATTTAAAGTGACTGAGATATTTTAATGTAATAGCAGTATTCCCAAGATGTTCTCGCATTTCCTGTTTTAGTTTCTTCTCTGCAATTTATAGAAATTGATCCCGGCAGTGGGCAGTTTCCTACATGTATCAGGTCAGAATGTTATGCCCTTGTTGTGGAACGTAACATGTTTATTTTCAAGCTTCTGAAAGATATGTTAATGAATAAATTGTTATCCATCATTGCCTCACTCATTACTTTTTCCCTCATCACGTCTTCCTGTTTCTTCCTCTTTTGGATCTCCCGGTCCTTCTACATTGCAATGTGTTTTGCTGAAAGCACCCCTACCCCATTTCCTCGTTTTTATCTTATATAACCTAATTTCTTCAGAAAAATCCAGTGGAGGCAATAGCGAAGAAAAACCTTTGTCCCCTGAACTGACCTCTGAACTATCTTCATTCAAGGGGAAGGATCCTATTTCCAATGTTTTGTCCATTGTGTGCCTCTTGTAAATGTGTATAGTCTTTCTGTGGTATAGTCAATTTGTTTGCTATTAAAATTCTTGGCTTTTTTAGTTTGAATTTCCTTTTCATCTTTTTAAAACTTTTTCTCCACAGTTTCAAGTGCATTGACCACTTTCTCTGTGTCCTTCTTATGTTCCAATACTTGTTCAATCTCTTTGATTTTATCCACTGTCACAACCAATTTGCATTCTGCATGGTTATTTAATGTTTCCATGAGTTCATAGGACACTCCACTGTATCGGTCTGCCATTGTTTTAACAAGTCTTCATCCAGATAATTCAATGTTGGTAACACAAAGATCCTTGGTCTCCTTGGGATCATTTCACTTTCCACATAATATTTATTGATTTCCATAATTCAAGCCTGTTCTAGTTCACTTACAAATCTGCTTGGTGCAATATCATTCACTTTCTATGAAGTTAATTGTGCTTGTTGCGCTGATAGCATTATTCACAAATAGTTTCATCACTACTTGCTCACGTTTGGACCATCTGTCTGCCATGATTAAATTACACAAGGTTGACTCCGTCATCTGCACTGTTAATTGGTCTGTTTGAATTACCACTGTTATACTAGGATTCCATTGTTACTCAATCATAAAGTTCAGATTCATTCCCACCTTAGCTTCTGCTTGAGCTTTCATATTAAGTGTCCATCCCACTGGAAAAATGCAGTCAACCATATGTCATGTTTCTTAGAGTCTTCTTACCATCCAATCATTGAGTGTTGTTTGAGACTCAGGTCCGGTTGTGAGAGCACTCCCCTATCACGTCTCCTCCGAGACACCTGTAGCTGTGAAGTAAATAATATTCTATAGATGTTTTTAATATATCTATACATATTTGTTTTCACTTAAAAAAACAAAGATTACCGGGCCGTTATAGTTAGGCTCACATTTCACTTGTATAAAACAAAAAATTCAGCAGTTATGGTTACCTGAGCTAACTATAACTTAAGTCACTGTAATGCACTGCTTAAGTCCTCACATAGTACATCACTCATCACATGGTCAGTGACTTCACTGATGACATCTGAAATTACCTCATTGATGGCATCATCCAGCGAATGTGAGTGTTTTCTGAAGGTTTATGAGTGTTAAGCATATATAGTAGGATACTAGAAAAAGTAAATTAATATACTTTGTGTGCTACTAATGAGTGATACAATTTCTTACATATATGAGAGTGGCTGTGTTTCTGTGTGCAATAAAAAGTGTTTGGGTGAATAAGTGGGTGAGTGACTAGCTGTATGAGTGACTAAGTGGCTGTGTGAGTAGTTATATTAGTGAGTGAGTGGATGTTTGGGTGAGTGAGTGGCTGCATAAGTGAGCGATTGGGTGTGTAAGTGTCTGTATGGGAGAGTGAGTGGCTGTTAGAGCAGAAGTTTGGTTAACTCAGTGTGTACAGGAATGCATGTAGTTGAGAGTGACTATATGAGTGGCTGTATTGGTGAGTGTTTAGGCATGTGATCGTTTGTATGGATAAGTAAGTGCTTGTTGGGTGTATAAATGGCTCTGTTCAGAGGCTTTGTGGGTGAGTGAGTTAGTGGGTGTATAAGTACCTGTATGGGTGAGTGAGTGGGTTTCTGAATGATTGTTTGGGTGAGTAACTGGATGTGTCAGTGGGTGTTTGGTTAAATGAGTTGGTGTGTGAGTGGCTGTATTATAGAGTGAGTGTATGTGTGAATGGCTATATGGGTGAGTGAGCAGATGAAGAAGTAATTGTATGGATATATGTATGGGTATATAAGTGTTTGTATGGGTGTGTTAGTGAATGTGTGAGTGATTGTATTGGTGAGTATGTGGTTGTGTTGCGAGGCTGTATGGGTGAGGGACTGTATTCGTGAATAAGTATGTGTGTGAATAGCAGTATGGGTAAGTTTGAGGTTGTACAAATGACTGCATGAGTGAGTGAGTGAGTGGGTGTGTGAATGGCCCAACAGATGAGCGAGTGGTTGTGTGAGTACTTGTATGGGTCTGTGAATAGGTTTGTGAGTGGTTGTATGGGTGTGTGAGTGTGTGTGAGAGAGATTGTGTAGGGGTATGAGTGGGTATTTGAGTGGTTCTGTAGATTATGTCATCAGTAATCTCATTTGAGTTGTCATCATTGACCATGTGATGAGTGATGTAACATGTGAGGTCATAAGCAGTTAGCTCAGGTAGCTATAACTGCTGAATTTATGTGGTTTTTTACCAGTGAAATGTGACCCTAACTATAATGTGTTTATAACCTTTTTTTAAGTGTATTTAAATTGTAAAACCTAACTATAACGTCCCGGTAATCTTTGTTTTTTTCAGTGGATTGCTAGGGTTTTTTAATCCCTATGTGTCCATGTGTCTGTGGTAGTAGCTGTATCAGTAAATGGGCCACAGAACCGCACAAGCTCCTTTAACAAAACAGATAGTGTACGTTTTTACACAAAATATGTACCCAAGTTGAGGAGTTTATAGTGGTTAATTAGTAGGTGTTCCCTCCTTGGGTAAATATGCAGTAGTGTGACAAAGTCATAGTGTGTGCCCCATGCACCCCTATTCTTTGTTGATTGGTACTAGTGGTAACTGACTATCCCTGGGCTCTGTCTAACCAGGCCCGGGGCCAGTGCTATGTTGAAAACACAGTGAAAACACACACATACATGAGGATACAATATATATTAGGATACACTAACAATTGGCAGGACCTACCAATAGGTCCCTAGTAGATAACAGGGCAGGGAGATGAAAACTACCTAGAAGTCCTTAGTGTACTCCAGGGCATGGCAGTTTAGTGGCCAGTAGCCCTTTCTGCACTTGCAGGTGTGTACTGCTGAAAGCCTGGAGTCATTTTAAATTGAGCCTTGTGTTGCATCACTGCTTTTAAATATAAATTGTGCCCAAACTCGACTCTGGTGGTAGGGGCAAAAACTATATTATTTTGGCATTTTCAGGTACCCTAAGGTCTCCCCTAGTTGTCCCAGAGGTAGGGGGGCCTGTCCTTGTAAGGAGGGTCATTATAAAATATGTGTTATATGCCTTGGGGACATTTCACATTCCCCATTGTAGTAAAATGCCACCTAAAATCCACTTTGGAGCGAGGAGCAATGTGGAGTGAGGATCTGCACATCTAACTATAAACAGTGCCCTTACAACATATGTCTTATAGGCCCTGATGATGGAGAAATCACACATTGCAGTTTCCCCATTGTACATTCCTAGACCCATAAGATAACAGGGCAATAGTTTATGAATGCACAGTTATCATTAGGAATTGAATTAGGATATCATTCTCTTTCAAGGGCTTAGTATAATGGTATTGATAAATCCAACAATATGTCATTGATTAATTTATCCTAACCTGTACAGAAAAGAAGTTATAGGACTTTCTTGTATGTAAGCCAACATTTTGCCTTCTCAGCTTCTTTCCCTGATTGGTCAAAGTTAAATTAAGGTTGCTTTGATGAAATGATGAGCAGCTCACTCAGGGAGGGGTTATCTGATGAAGAGAGCTCTGCTACACAGGAATGCCAGAGCAGAGGGGAGGGGTCGTAGGGCATGAAGCTTTAAAGTGGGAAATAGGGTAG
Source organism: Lissotriton helveticus (assembly GCF_964261635.1). NCBI lineage: Eukaryota > Metazoa > Chordata > Amphibia > Caudata > Salamandridae > Lissotriton > Lissotriton helveticus. Next base: position 983,442,812 of record NC_136065.1, on the reverse strand, counting down.
GGGGAACTCCAGTCAATCTACCCTCCAGCCCCTCAGACCCATACAGATGGCAGGCTTAAGGCTGGAATTTGTAGATGGTGGAGGAGGAGAGCTATGGATTGAGCCAATCTGGAGGTTGGCTTAACTAGTTCTTGCTCCTTTGCTGAGATTTCATCCATACTGAATTCTGGAGGAATAGTGCTTTCTGTGAGAAGATTATGCCACACTTTGGAGGAAATTGTCAAGCTCTGGGGTGTTGCCCTGCACCTCATTGGACAGGTGCGCTCTCCTGCCTGTCCCCAGAGAACACTTAATAAATACGTGAGAGGTGCACAGCCTCTCAGATCTGCTGCTTGAAACTAAGAGAAGAAGAAGGATTGCCATGCTGGAAACTTGATTTGCACCATTAAGCCCTGCATTCGGACTGATTGTGCCTGCTGCATTGTCTGGAACTACAGCCCTGTGGATGTACGTTGCTTCAAAAGGATTTAAGAGTGGACTCCCTGCAAGCTACAGGTTAACACAGCTCACCTGGACCCTCACCACCAAGAATACCCTGCCTGGAGTAAGTCCAGTGGGTTTGTAAGGGTTTTGTCAGAAATGCACTGTGGGAATTGTGGTCCCAAACTTTCCTGGAGGCTCCAGACCCTTGGATTGTGATTTGGACACTCTGGATCCTCACGAGGAACCTCACAAAGAAGGTCCAGAAGTATGGAGAAGTTTGGAGCAACTTTGGAAAAAAGCTCAATAAGGGGACTGCTTCAAGCGCGAGAGCCAAGCCGGCCACCTTTAACTGTATCTGGTCTAACCTGCTTGTTTGTATAGCTGAAAAACTCCGGAGATCTGATGTCCAGAGTTTGAGTGGGAGCTCCCTAAAAAGCAAGCTGGTGACCTCTCACCGAATCCAGCCCAGTGAAGATCATTGAGGGACTCTGGCAGAAGAAGCTCCAGAAACGTTTCTTGGTCCAAAAGTAACATTTTGACCGAGGCCTACCGCGACGGGGTGTCCGAGCAGCGCTCCATGGCTGTTGGCCTGAAAATTTGACTTTGTCCCGGTCAAGTGTAACTGTAGGGTTTTAAGCACTGTAAGGTGATACATATTTTAAAAAATCATATCTCTGGGTCCTTAAATTGAATTTTTGTCGTTTTGGTATCATGCTATAGATACAAATATGTCCTATTGTTATAAATGGTGTGGGATTTTTATTATGCATTGTGTCTTAATTATTTACGGCAAGAGGAAGCAAGGGATCAAAATATTCTGATCAACCCAAAGTTCTAGGGAACTCAAAAAGTACCATAGGAAAAAAAATCAAAAACCCTAAAAAAAGTTAAAACTCAACAGTATACACTCCAGTTAACAAATAGTCTAAGAAAAAACACAATAGGCAAACCAGAGAGCTGAAATTTCCTACCAAACATCTAGAATGATAAATTATAGGTATCGGCCCAGAACCCTATGACAACTGGGGCTAACTATTTATACAAAACAAATATGTTCTCAACTAGGTATCCATTCAAATTATTTTTATACAATGAGCTCACTGCATACAATGTTGTTGTCTTCCTATTTGTTATCTATGTTTATCTATTTTCAGCACTTCACAGAATGCTTACTGTACATCATCTATAAATATTTGATATCATGAGTTACAAATCATATTTATTTTATTTATTTTTAGAGTTGTATATAGCACTAACTAGACCCTGAGGTATCAGAGTGCTTTACATAGATGTGGACATAATAGTTACATTAGTTACACATGAGTAGATCCAAATAAATAGGAAAGGGTGGAATACGCAACAACAACAAACAGTTGGCCAGTGATGGATAATATATAAAAGTATAATAGTAATGAAGCCGTTAAAGGAGAACAAAAAACAAAAAAACACAAATGCAGGAAACGGTGAACAAAAAGGGCGGTGTTGGATGGGGAATTGAGCCTGTAGCTGGAATTAATTCAAGTCCTGCATATCTGCTACTAAAAAAGGTTAATATCAGGGGCCCCTTTCAAGTCATGTAGGCAGATCCTTAATCCGATCGGGGTCACAGTATCGCATCACCAGGGGCCGGCCTCCCTCTCTGAGCAGGAGTGATCTGGCTGCAGAGAGGGCCAGTAGAAAGGGACAAAATGGCTGTCACGCACCAAACCATCCCCATCAATAGGATGTCAGTGAGGTTCCTGATGGGGGAGTCCAATTTGAGGCGCAAATCAGGCTGCCGGTCCAAGACAAAGATAGTCTGCATGCGGCATTCCGGCACACGAGGAAGTGGGAATCAGAGCAACAGTGGCCCAGCCCGGAAGGTAGGTGATGGCCGTGGACTACACCCAAGGGGTGATCTCAAGCCAATCTCCTCTCAGCTGCTCCCAGCAGTTCAACCGTGCATTCAGCCATCTTGCTAGGTTTCCACCAAAGATATCTCTCCCGATATTGATCCCGGCTGTAGCCGGCTTCATCTCAGTTGGCAACAGTAGCGTAGCTGGACTGGAAGATCGCGTGGTCACAGCGGTGGAGGCCAGATGGGGGGCCTTTCTCCAGGATATTTCATCATAAGGCGATCCCTAGCCAGGGAGCTCCCGGCCGGAGCTCCTTACCGGTCGGTCATTTTGCTTTGTGCATCTGTCATATTCATCGGCGTTTATTTATTTTGTTTATTTTTTACATTCAAATGCTGTAACAAAAAAAAACTTTTCTCCCGAACATATCCACTGTTATAATTTATAATCTGGGCAATTGTTCAATCACAAGGAACCCATAATTTCCTTTTCTTTTGTATCTTTGGTGTCAATAATTTTTAGAGTCTATTTTTGCCTTAGGCTAAATATTTGTGCTCTCAGGACAGTATTACAAGTAAGGGTGTGTGAAATTTGCATTATTTGCTTTCGAGTAATGATGAGAAATTTACAGAAAATGAAGTGAGATTTAGCATAAATATATGAATTGCAAATCCGCCCTTTTGGGCCATATATTTCTGTCATGAAGATGCATTTTTCAAACAGGCCCGTGCACAACAGTTGCACAACAAAATGCTATTGTAGTAATTTTTTTACAGTGAATTGCACATTTGCTGTACATTTTTACAGCGAATGGTGCATAATTATGTAAAGATGCATAATTTCAGGAATTTAGCGCAACAAGAGTAACATGAAATTCCCACAATTATATGAATTACCCCAGCATAATTTACTTTCCAACTGGGCCTAATTACAAGCACATTTCCATTTATGAGGAAATACAAATAGGGAGCACAGATCTGTATCATGAAATTTGTGTAGATTTTCTCCTTGTCCCAAGTTGCCTTTTAGTCTTCACGTGCTGAATTAACTATGGACCTTGCTATATAAATACATGTTATTGAGGAGCCTCTGTCCATTGCCATTAATCTATGTCTTGGCCTTCAGGACTAGCAGTGATGGGATACTCCTTCAAGGGTTTTCATGTCTATTAGACAATGGCTCTCCAACAATGCATTTATAGCAAGACCTACAGTGAGCAGAAAGTGTGCGGTTGCAGTTATATAGCACAACATACACCACAAAGAGACAGAAGGAACATACGCAGAAGCAGATACACTACACCAGATAGTGCATTTCCCATTATACTTATGACCTAATGCATGTACTGTAAGACATATCAGATGTATAGTCCTCTTATTCCCGATCATAGCCTCATATAGCGATGGTATGCATAAGTTCTCTCATGCTGACTTTGAAGTGATGTGGGCGTGTTAGCTGCAGGAGAAAACTGACAAGAAAAAGGATACTCAACAATAGTTTGGGAGGACTTTTTACTAATGCCTCATGCGTCATGCAGATATACTACAACACCAAAGGCAGGGAACCATGAGACATTCCACAGGTGGCTCTAGAAAGAGACAGAAGCAGCATCCACACCCACCTATGAAGTTCTTCCAGCCAAGAATGACACACTTTTTCAGAGAAGTGGGAGACTCACAAACTGCTTTCGGAAGACAATTTAGATTTTTCACAGCCTGCTGGGCAGAAAATCTGGATTTTATTAAGGACACGGAGGCTAAGATTATGCAAATCTCCTTTATTGCGTAGCTCACAGCAGCAACAATGAGAGATCTAGAACTTGAATGAACATTCCAATAGAGAGGATATAGTCCATGCACACATGGATGTCAATCAGCTTCTCGTCTCCTAATAGGATGGTTTCAGACCAAATCTCAGTACCGAATCAACTCTGGTAACAGCCTCTGAGGAACTGAAAATGGTGATCAACAAGGGCGGCAAAACTGCATTGATTTAGTTTGATCTATCTGCCACTTTTGACATGGTCTACCATTTATTCCTTATAAACCTGCTCCACTTGCTGGCCTTTAGGAACTCCGTACTGGTTTTGCTGAGCTCGTTCCTAAGTCATAGGCAACAGCTCATGGAGATGGGAGATTCCAGTTCCTCTTCCTTCTCATGCACTTGTGGGGTATCTCAGGGGGCCTCCCTCACCCCACGCTTTTTAATATCTATGTTACCCCCCGATTAATCTAATTCACAGTTATGCCTTGCAGTATTCTCCTACGCTGATGAAATACAAAGTTGGTGTCCATATCATCGCATGTTAAAGAGGATGCAAAAAAATTCTGTAGCTGCATGTCTCAAATTGCAAACTGGATGCAAAGAAATTGTCTGCATTTAAAATCAGAAAAAAAGGGGTCTTGTTTTTTGGAAATGAGCTTACCTTCTGCAACTCATCATGGTGGCCCTCAGCTTTAGGCCCCCTACCCTTGCCGGCTCAAAACACAAGAAACCTGGGTGTCGTCTTATGCTTCTCAGAACAAATAAATCAGAACACCTCCTTGGGCTTTTTTGTGCTCAGGGTCTGTAAGAAGATTTTCCCGTTTATTCCCCTGTAATTGCAAAAGACAGTGATGATGGCACGTATCTTCTTGAAGATGGACTTCTGTACTGTTCTGTATTTGGGCACTCATAAGCATCTGGTGAAAAAACTTGAATCACTATGGAATGCAGCTGCCAAAATGCTCTTAAAAATTCCCATGTTTGCGTCTATATCCTAATCATTGCATGGTTTGCACTGGCTCCCAGTCAGCAAGAGAATCATTTTCAAGGCACTATGCCTAGTCCATAAAGCCCTTCATTGGACCGGTCCAGTTTACTTTCAGGAATTGTTCGCTCTGTACACTCTCAGTAGGCATCTTAGATCCAGCTCAGCTCAAATGGTAACTGTCCCCAGAATAAACAAATCAAGATAAGGTGGAAGGACATTTTTCTTCTGTGCGGGGAAACACTGTAATTCTCTGCCACTATCTCTACATTCCCAACCCATCCTGCTGCAGTTAAGGAAGCAGTTCAAGACCTTTCTCTTTACTGAATCCTTAAGTCAAGTTTAGTTCCCCTCTCCAGTTTTCTTTTTTTTCTGTTGTCTAATTGCCAGCCCTAAGACACCCCAGGGTAATTGTGTGCTATATAATTTTTTTTACATACATCACATACATGCTGGTAGCTGTGGACTAAATTTATACTTGGGTCTGCACTTACTATAAATTGCCCCATCTGTCGGGATTTCCATGATTTTGCAACAATTCAATACAGATAACTCCTCCGTTCTTATAGATGAAATTGTCACATTAGATTCATTTTCCAGATTCAGCAAGTATTTAAAGTGACTGAGATATTTTAATGTAATAGCAGTATTCCCAAGATGTTCTCGCATTTCCTGTTTTAGTTTCTTCTCTGCAATTTATAGAAATTGATCCCGGCAGTGGGCAATTTCCTACATGTATCAGGTCAGAATGTTATGCCCTTGTTGTGGAACGTAACATGTTTATTTTCAAGCTTCTGAAAGATATGTTAATGAATAAATTGTTATCCATCATTGCCTCACTCATTACTTTTTCCCTCATCACGTCTTCCTGTTTCTTCCTCTTTTGGATCTCCCGGTCCTTCTACATTGCAATGTGTTTTGCTGAAAGCACCCCTACCCCATTTCCTCGTTTTTATCTTATATAACCTAATTTCTTCAGAAAAATCCAGTGGAGGCAATAGCGAAGAAAAACCTTTGTCCCCTGAACTGACCTCTGAACTATCTTCATTCAAGGGGAAGGATCCTATTTCCAATGTTTTGTCCATTGTGTGCCTCTTGTAAATGTGTATAGTCTTTCTGTGGTATAGTCAATTTGTTTGCTATTAAAATTCTTGGCTTTTTTAGTTTGAATTTCCTTTTCATCTTTTTAAAACTTTTTCTCCACAGTTTCAAGTGCATTGACCACTTTCTCTGTGTCCTTCTTATGTTCCAATACTTGTTCAATCTCTTTGATTTTATCCACTGTCACTACCAATTTGCATTCTGCATGGTTATTTAATGTTTCCATGAGTTCATAGGACACTCCACTGTATCGGTCTGCCATTGTTTTAACAAGTCTTCATCCAGATAATTCAATGTTGGTAACACAAAGATCCTTGGTCTCCTTGGGATCATTTCACTTTCCACATAATATTTATTGATTTCCATAATTCAAGCCTGTTCTAGTTCACTTACAAATCTGCTTGGTGCAATATCATTCACTTTCTATGAAGTTAATTGTGCTTGTTGCGCTGATAGCATTATCCACAAATAGTTTCATCACTACTTGCTCACGTTTGGACCATCTGTCTGCCATGATTAAATTACACAAGGTTGACTCCGTCATCTGCACTGTTAATTGGTCTGTTTGAATTACCACTGTTATACTAGGATTCCATTGTTACTCAATCATAAAGTTCAGATTCATTCCCACCTTAGCTTCTGCTTGAGCTTTCATATTAAGTGTCCATCCCACTGGAAAAATGCAGTCAACCATATGTCATGTTTCTTAGAGTCTTCTTACCATCCAATCATTGAGTGTTGTTTGAGACTCAGGTCCGGTTGTGAGAGCACTCCCCTATCACGTCTCCTCCGAGACACCTGTAGCTGTGAAGTAAATAATATTCTATAGATGTTTTTAATATATCTATACATATTTGTTTTCACTTAAAAAAACAAAGATTACCGGGCCGTTATAGTTAGGCTCACATTTCACTTGTATAAAACAAAAAATTCAGCAGTTATGGTTACCTGAGCTAACTATAACTTAAGTCACTGTAATGCACTGCTTAAGTCCTCACATAGTACATCACTCATCACATGGTCAGTGACTTCACTGATGACATCTGAAATTACCTCATTGATGGCATCATCCAGCGAATGTGAGTGTTTTCTGAAGGTTTATGAGTGTTAAGCATATATAGTAGGATACTAGAAAAAGTAAATTAATATACTTTGTGTGCTACTAATGAGTGATACAATTTCTTACATATATGAGAGTGGCTGTGTTTCTGTGTGCAATAAAAAGTGTTTGGGTGAATAAGTGGGTGAGTGACTAGCTGTATGAGTGACTAAGTGGCTGTGTGAGTAGTTATATTAGTGAGTGAGTGGATGTTTGGGTGAGTGAGTGGCTGCATAAGTGAGCGATTGGGTGTGTAAGTGTCTGTATGGGAGAGTGAGTGGCTGTTAGAGCAGAAGTTTGGTTAACTCAGTGTGTACAGGAATGCATGTAGTTGAGAATGACTATATGAGTGGCTGTATTGGTGAGTGTTTAGGCATGTGATCGTTTGTATGGATAAGTAAGTGCTTGTTGGGTGTATAAATGGCTCTGTTCAGAGGCTTTGTGGGTGAGTGAGTTAGTGGGTGTATAAGTACCTGTATGGGTGAGTGAGTGGGTTTCTGAATGATTGTTTGGGTGAGTAACTGGATGTGTCAGTGGGTGTTTGGTTAAATGAGTTGGTGTGTGAGTGGCTGTATTATAGAGTGAGTGTATGTGTGAATGGCTATATGGGTGAGTGAGCAGATGTAGAAGTAATTGTATGGATATATGTATGGGTATATAAGTGTTTGTATGGGTGTGTTAGTGAATGTGTGAGTGATTGTATTGGTGAGTATGTGGTTGTGTTGCGAGGCTGTATGGGTGAGGGACTGTATTCGTGAATAAGTATGTGTGTGAATAGCAGTATGGGTAAGTTTGAGGTTGTACAAATGACTGCATGAGTGAGTGAGTGAGTGAGTGGGTGTGTGAATGGCCCAACAGATGAGCGAGTGGTTGTGTGAGTACTTGTATGGGTCTGTGAATAGGTTTGTGAGTGGTTGTATGGGTGTGTGAGTGTGTGTGAGAGAGATTGTGTAGGGGTATGAGTGGGTATTTGAGTGGTTCTGTAGATTATGTCATCAGTAATCTCATTTGAGTTGTCATCATTGACCATGTGATGAGTGATGTAACATGTGAGGTCATAAGCAGTTAGCTCAGGTAGCTATAACTGCTGAATTTATGTGGTTTTTTACCAGTGAAATGTGACCCTAACTATAATGTGTTTATAACCTTTTTTTAAGTGTATTTAAATTGTAAAACCTAACTATAACGTCCCGGTAATCCTTGTTTTTTTCAGTGGATTGCTAAGGTTTTTTAATCCCTATGTGTCCATGTGTCTGTGGTAGTAGCTGTATCAGTAAATGGGCCACAGAACCGCACAAGCTCCTTTAACAAAACAGATAGTGTACGTTTTTACACAAAATATGTACCCAAGTTGAGGAGTTTATAGTGGTTAATTAGTAGGTGTTCCCTCCTTGGGTAAATATGCAGTAGTGTGACAAAGTCATAGTGTGTGCCCCATGCACCCCTATTCTTTGTTGATTGGTACTAGTGGTAACTGACTATCCCTGGGCTCTGTCTAACCAGGCCCGGGGCCAGTGCTATGTTGAAAACACAGTGAAAACACACACATACATGAGGATACAATATATATTAGGATACACTAACAATTGGCAGGACCTACCAATAGGTCCCTAGTAGATAACAGGGCAGGGAGATGAAAACTACCTAGAAGTCCTTAGTGTACTCCAGGGCATGGCAGTTTAGTGGCCAGTAGCCCTTTCTGCACTTGCAGGTGTGTACTGCTGAAAGCCTGGAGTCATTTTAAATTGAGCCTTGTGTTGCATCACTGCTTTTAAATATAAATTGTGCCCAAACTCGACTCTGGTGGTAGGGGCAAAAACTATATTATTTTGGCATTTTCAGGTACCCTAAGGTCTCCCCTAGTTGTCCCAGGGGTAGGGGGGCCTGTCCTTGTAAGGAGGGTCATTATAAAATATGTGTTATTTGCCTTGGGGACATTTCACATTCCCCATTGTAGTAAAATGCCACCTAAAATCCACTTTGGAGCGAGGAGCAATGTGGAGTGAGGATCTGCACATCTAACTATAAACAGTGCCCTTACAACATATGTCTTATAGGCCCTGATGATGGAGAAATCACACATTGCAGTTTCCCCATTGTACATTCCTAGACCCATAAGATAACAGGGCAATAGTTTATGAATGCACAGTTATCATTAGGAATTGAATTAGGATATCATTCTCTTTCAAGGGCTTAGTATAATGGTATTGATAAATCCAACAATATGTCATTGATTAATTTATCCTAACCTGTACAGAAAAGAAGTTATAGGACTTTCTTGTATGTAAGCCAACATTTTGCCTTCTCAGCTTCTTTCCCTGATTGGTGAAAGTTAAAGCAAGGTTGCTTTGATGAAATGATGAGCAGCTCACTCAGGGAGGGGTTATCTGATGAAGAGAGCTCTGCTACACAGGAATGCCAGAGCAGAGGGGAGGGGTCGTAGGGCATGAAGCTTTAAAGTGGGAAATAGGGTAGGGGGAACTCCAGTCAATCTACCCTCCAGCCCCTCAGACCCATACAGATGGCAGGCTTAAGGCTGGAATTTGTAGATGGTGGAGGAGGAGAGCTATGGATTGAGCCAATCTGGAGGTTGGCTTAACTAGTTCTTGCTCCTTTGCTGAGATTTCATCCATACTGAATTCTGGAGGAATAGTGCTTTCTGTGAGAAGATTATGCCACACTTTGGAGGAAATTGTCAAGCTCTGGGGTGTTGCCCTGCACCTCATTGGACAGGTGCGCTCTCCTGCCTGTCCCCAGAGAACACTTAATAAATACGTGAGAGGTGCACAGCCTCTCAGATCTGCTGCTTGAAACTAAGAGAAGAAGAAGGATTGCCATGCTGGAAACTTGATTTGCACCATTAAGCCCTGCATTCGGACTGATTGTGCCTGCTGCATTGTCTGGAACTACAGCCCTGTGGATGTACGTTGCTTCAAAAGGATTTAAGAGTGGACTCCCTGCAAGCTACAGGTTAACACAGCTCACCTGAACCCTCACCACCAAGAATACCCTGCCTGGAGTAAGTCCAGTGGGTTTGTAAGGGTTTTGTCAGAAATGCACTGTGGAAATTGTGGTCCCAAACTTTCCTGGAGGCTCCAGACCCTTGGATTGTGATTTGGACACTCTGGATCCTCACGAGGAACCTCACAAAGAAGGTCCAGAAGTATGGAGAAGTTTGGAGCAACTTTGGAAAAAAGCTCAATAAGGGGACTGCTTCAAGCGCGAGAGCCAAGCCGGCCACCTTTAACTGTATCTGGTCTAACCTGCTTGTTTGTATAGCTGAAAAACTCCGGAGATCTGATGTCCAGAGTTTGAGTGGGAGCTCCCTAAAAAGCAAGCTGGTGACCTCTCACCGAATCCAGCCCAGTGAAGATCATTGAGGGACTCTGGCAGAAGAAGCTCCAGAAACGTTTCTTGGTCCAAAAGTAACATTTTGACCGAGGCCTACCGCGACGGGGTGTCTGAGCAGGGCTCCATGGCTGTTGGCCTGAAAATTTGACTTTGTGCCGGTCAAGTGTAACTGTAGGGTTTTAAGCACTGTAAGGTGATACATATTTTAAAAAATCATATCTCTGGGTCCTTAAATTGAATTTTTGTCATTTTGGTATCATGCTATAGATACAAATATGTCCTATTGTTATAAATGGTGTGGGATTTTTATTATGCATTGTGTCTTAATTATTTACGGCAAGAGGAAGCAAGGGATCAAAATATTCTGATCAACCCAAAGTTCTAGGGAACTCAAAAAGTACCATAGGAAAAAAAATCAAAAACCCTAAAAAAAGTTAAAACTCAACAGTATACACTCCAGTTAACAAATAGTCTAAGAAAAAACACAATAGGCAAACCAGAGAGCTGAAACTTCCTACCAAACATCTAGAATGATAAATTATAGGTATCGGCCCAGAACCCTATGACAACTGGGGCTAACTATTTATACAAAACAAATATGTTCTCAACTAGGTATCCATTCAAATTATTTTTATACAATGAGCTCACTGCATACAATGTTGTTGTCTTCCTGTTTGTTATCTATGTTTATCTATTTTCAGCACTTCACAGAATGCTTACTGTACATCATCTATAAATATTTGATATCATGAGTTACAAATCATATTTAGTTTATTTATTTTTAGAGTTGTATATAGCACTAACTAGACCCTGAGGTATCAGAGTGCTTTACATAGATGTGGACATAATAGTTACATTAGTTACACATGAGTAGATCCAAATAAATAGGAAAGGGTGGAATACGCAACAACAACAAACAGTTGGCCAGTGATGGATAATATATAAAAGTATAATAGTAATGAAGCCGTTAAAGGAGAACAAAAAACAAAAAAACACAAATGCAGGAAACGGTGAACAAAAAGGGCGGTGTTGGATGGGGAATTGAGCCTGTAGCTGGAATTAATTCAAGTCCTGCATATCTGCTACTAAAAAAGGTTAATATCAGGGGCCCCTTTCAAGTCATGTAGGCAGATCCTTAATCCGATCGGGGTCACAGCATCGCAGCACCAGGGGCCGGCCTCCCTCTCTGAGCAGGAGTGATCTGGCTGCAGAGAGGGCCAGTAGAAAGGGACAACATGGCTGTCACGCACCAAACCATCCCCATCAATAGGATGTCAGTGAGGTTCCTGATGGGGGAGTCCAATTTGAGGCGCAAATCAGGCTGCCGGTCCAAGACAAAGATAGTCTGCATGCGGCATTCCGGCACACGAGGAAGTGGGAATCAGAGCAACAGTGGCCCAGCCCGGAAGGTAGGTGATGGCCGTGGACTACACCCAAGGGGTGATCTCAAGCCAATCTCCTCTCAGCTGCTCCCAGCAGTTCAACCGTGCATTCAGCCATCTTGCTAGGTTTCCACCAAAGATATCTCTCCCGATATTGATCCCGGCTGTAGCCGGCTTCATCTCAGTTGGCAACAGTAGCGTAGCTGGACTGGAAGATCGCGTGGTCACAGCGGTGGAGGCCAGATGGGGGGCCTTTCTCCAGGATATTTCACCATAAGGCGATCCCTAGCCAGGGAGCTCCCGGCCGGAGCTCCTTACCGGTCGGTCATTTTGCTTTGTGCATCTGTCATATTCATCGGCGTTTATTTATTTTGTTTATTTTTTACATTCAAATGCTGTAACAAAAAAAAACTTTTCTCCCGAACATATCCACTGTTATAATTTATAATCTGGGCAATTGTTCAATCAGAAGGAACCCATAATTTCCTTTTCTTTTGTATCTTTGGTGTCAATAATTTTTAGAGTCTATTTTTGCCTTAGGCTAAATATTTGTGCTCTCAGGACAGTATTACAAGTAAGGGTGGGTGAAATTTGCATTATTTGCTTTCGAGTAATGATGAGAAATTTACAGAAAATGAAGTGAGATTTAGCATAAATATATGAATTGCAAATCCGCCCTTTTGGGCCATATATTTCTGTCATGAAGATGCATTTTTCAAACAGGCCCGTGCACAACAGTTGCACAACAAAATGCTATTGTGGTAATTTTTTTACAGTGAATTGCACATTTGCTGTACTTTATTACAGCGAATGGTGCATAATTATGCAAAGATGCATAATTTCAGGAATTTAGCGCAACAAGAGTAACATGAAATTCCCACAATTATATGAATTACCCCAGCATAATTTACTTTCCAACTGGGCCTAATTACAAGCACATTTCCATTTATGAGGAAATACAAATAGGGAGCACAGATCTGTATCATGAAATTTGTGTAGATTTTCTCCTTGTCCCAAGTTGCCTTTTAGTCTTCACGTGCTGAATTAACTATGGACCTTGCTATATAAATACATGTTATTGAGGAGCCTCTGTCCATTGCCATTAATCTATGTCTTGGCCTTCAGGACTAGCAGTGATGGGATGCTCCTTCAAGGGTTTTCATGTCTATTAGACAATGGCTCTCCAACAATGCATTTATAGCAAGACCTACAGTGAGCAGAAAGTGTGCGGTTGCAGTTATATAGCACAACATACACCACAAAGAGACAGAAGGAACATACGCAGAAGCAGATACACTACACCGGATAGTGCATTTCCCATTATACTTATGACCTAATGCATGTACTGTAAGACATATCAGATGTATAGTCCTCTTATTCCCGATCATAGCCTCATATAGCGATGGTATGCATAAGTTCTCTCGTGCTGACTTTGAAGTGATGTGGGCGTGTTAGCTGCAGGAGAAAACTGACAAGAAAAAGGATACTCAACAATAGTTTGGGAGGACTTTTTACTAATGCCTCATGCGTCATGCAGATATACTACAACACCAAAGGCAGGGAACCATGAGACATTCCACAGGTGGCTCTAGAAAGAGACAGAAGCAGCATCCACACCCACCTATGAAGTTCTTCCAGCCAAGAATGACACACTTTTTCAGAGAAGTGGGAGACTCACAAACTGCTTTCGGAAGACAATTTAGATTTTTCACAGCCTGCTGGGCAGAAAATCTGGATTTTATTAAGGACACGGAGGCTAAGATTATGCAAATCTCCTTTATTGCGTAGCTCACAGCAGCAACAATGAGAGATCTAGAACTTGAATGAACATTCCAATAGAGAGGATATAGTCCATGCACACACAGTAGACTTCCTTCTTTGTAAGCGAACAAGATAATCAGGAACAACTTAGAAGACTCTGGATCCAACGTAGAACCATAGAGAATTCATCCGAGTCTTCTTTTGAAGAAATTAATCTGAAAAAGAAGAGTAAGAAGGTAATAAACATTCCCAGGGTGGGAATAAAATAGGTGGGATAATCTTAGCCTCCGTGTCCTTAATAAAATCCAGATTTTCTGCCCAGCAGGCTGCGAAAAATCTAAATTTTATGGCACGACACGGAGGCCAATATTATGCAAGTTCAAAGTGTGTTCAAAACACTATCAATCACATTTGAAACAGGTTTAAAGTAACATCTCTTAAAGATACATTCGTTTGACCAGTCTGCAGCCCTAAGGATATCCTGGAGGCCGCCACCCAAGATAAAAGCTTTTGAAGCTGAAGCACCTCTGAGGGAGTGAGCTCCGAAAATTGAAGTATCAATACCAGCTTCTTTCATGACATCCTTAACCCATCTAGCCAAGGTGGGAGAGGAAACAGCTTTATGAGGGAACCTGTGGGAAATGATTAATTGATCTACAGAACCCCTTAGACCTAAGGTCCTTTTCTCATATTCCAAGAGACAACGTACCACACACAAGATCTCATTTTGAGGGAAAAAGGGATAGAAAACAGAGGTTGACAAAGTTTTAGTCCGTCTTTTAATGAAAAAGCAAACACCTTCAGGTTGAAAAGCCCTATTAGAGACATCTAAGGCCTTAACGTCCGAGGTACGTCTGAAGGAGACGAGGCAGAGAAGAACAGTTAATTTAAAAGACAATTTCTTCAAAGAGAGAGAAGAGTTCTCGCCCCAAGAGGAGAGTAGTCTGAGGACGTCTCTCACATCCCAGAGAGCGGAATATTTTGGTAGAGGAGGATTCAAAACCCGCATACTCCTCATAAGTTTTTTGGTCAGAAGATTTTGGCCTACCGAAGAACCATCTAGCAAGCAATGACCTGCAGCAATAGCTGATCTATAAACGTTAACGGTCCGATAGGCCAGACCCGAAGCGAAGATTTCAGTTAAGAAGTTAAGAACTTGAACTATATCAGCTGAAACAGGATCATAACCCCGTCGAAGGCACCAGCAAACCCATTTGTGCCAGGCCAATCTATATGCTTTCCTGGTACCGGGGGCCCATGATTCTGACATGAGCCTGAAAGCGCCTTCCGAAAGTCCAGGGATCTGCCACTGTCTCCTGAAATCTTCCAGGCCATCAGACACAGGGTGCCCTGAAGAAGGAGTGGATGGTATTCTCCGTGAGGTCCTACCAGTAGGTCTTTGAAGACAGGAATGAGGATTGGGAAATCCACGCTCATTTCCAATAGGATGGGGAACCACGCTTGGGAGCTCCAAAGGGGAGTAATTACTACTATGGATTCTTTGTTCCTCCGGACTTGAACAAGGAGGCGAGGAAGCATGGCAAAAGGTGGGAATGCATAAGGTCTCAGACCAAGCCAGTTCTGAAAAAACGCGTCTATTCCCAAGTCCAGAGGGTCCGGTCTCCAGCTGAAGAATTTTGGCAACTGAGTATTGAGACGGTCCGCAAAGAGGTCTATCCCGAAGGAGCCCCACCGAGATTGGATCGCAAGGAAGGTGTTCCTGTCTAGTCTCCAGTTGCTTGAATCCACATAGTTCCTGGAGAACCAGTCTGCTACCCCATTGTTCAACCCCGGAATATGTTCAGCAATGACCGAAATGCCCTTGTTGAGGCAGTAGGCCCAAAAGTTCTTGGCTAGGTCCGAGAGGCCTTTGTTCACGTATCTCACAGCGGACACGTTGTCCATGCGAAGCATGACCGAGCATTTCATCTGATCTTTGGTAAAGCTCTGGATGGCAAAGGATCCCGCCAGGAGTTCCAGGCAGTTGATATGAAGATCCTTTTCCTGTTGGGTCCAAAGTCCCCCGGTCGAGCAGTCGCCGCAGGTCGTGCCCCAACCCTCCAGGCTCGCATCCGAGTGAATGACTAGGTCTGGTTCTTCTCCGAAGATTGCTCTGCCATTCCAGGCTTCTGCATTTTTTAACCACCATATGATCTCTTTCTTGGAGTCGGTGTCCAGGGAGACTATTTGAGAGTAGGACGTGTTGAATCTGAGGGCTTTGGCTTTGAGCCTCTGAAGCGCTCGATAGTGAAGGGGACCTGGGTAGATTGCTTGGATAGTTGAGGAGAGTAGACCCAATATCCTCGCTAGGGTCCTTAGGGGAAAGGAGCGAATCTTTAGCACTTTCCTCAGCTCTTTCCTCAGTTTCCTGAGTTTGTCGCCAGGAAGCTTCAGTTCGGCATGGAGAGTATCTACTGAAAAACCCAAAAACTGAGTGACTTGGGTTGGAGAAGTGGAGGATTTTTTCGTGTTTATCACGAACCCTAAATGTTCCAGAAGATTTATGGCAAGGGTAGTGTGTCGAGAAGCGACCTCTTTGGATTCGGCCATTATCAGGATGTCGTCGAGGTAAAGGATCAGTCTGACCCCTTGGTTCCTTAGCCAAGCAGCTATGGGACGAAGAACCTTGGTGAAGCACCAAGGGGCTGAGGAGAGGCCGAAGGGAAGGCTGCAAAATTGCCAAAGTTTGCCCTCCCAGAAAAATTGAAGACATTTTTGGTGAGGGGGCCAGATTGGGATAGTCAGATATGCGTCCTTGAGGTCTAGGCGAGCGAGCCAGTCGCCCTTCCTCAGAACATCTCTGAGAAGGTGGATTCCCTCCATTTTGAAATGTCGGAAGACCACCCACTGGTTCAGATCTTTGAGATTTATGACAGGTCTCATTTTCTTGTCCTTCTTCTCTACCAGAAAGACATTGCTGATAAAGCCTATTTCTTTTCCCTGCCGGATTGCACCTTTTGAAAAGAGGTCCTTTACTTCCTGGGAAACTAAAGCAGAATCTTTTTGTGAGAAGCGTATTTCTTGGGGAAGTCTCTTCTGGACAGGGAAGCTGACAAATTCTATTTTGTATCCTCTGACGGTGTCTAACACCCAGGGATCCTGACTTACTACGGTCCAATTCCCAGAGAAGAGGGCTAGTCTCCCGCCCACCTTTATAGGGGTATCTGAAGGGTCTTTGGGAGATCTTACCGGTAGAGAAGGGTCTTGTCCTCCTTTCGCCTCTGAATCCTCTTCCTCTGGATCGTTGTCTTTGGGGAAAGAAGGATGATGACTGGAAGCCATAACCGGACTGAAAGGACCTTCCTCCTCGTCCTCCAAAGGGTCTTGTCGAGCCATTTCCACGGCCGGGGAATCGACCCCGCATCCTCCCGGCCCGGGAAAAAACTCCTCTGGTATTGAAAACCCTTTTAATATCTTTCTGGGATTTTTGGATGGAGTTAAAAACTCCCACATATTTGGCCATATCCCTAATGAATTCTTCTCCAAAGAGAAGGCCTTGGGAGGAAGCGCCGCCTTCTTTGTTGGATAGCTCAGCTAGTTTAGGGTCAATTTTGAGAAGCACGCTCTTTCGTCTTTCATTAGAGAGGGCAGTGTTTGCATTGCCCAGGAGGCATATAGCCCTTTGCGCCCACTGTCGCAGTTCTTTTGGGTCAATGGGGGAATCAGAGACATAAGCTCCTTCAGCCATCTCAAACATTTTGGTCAGGGGGCCTGTAATATCCAGTAATCTGTCCTGACAGGATTTGAGTCCTCTGTCAAGTCCCCTCCTGGGGTCTTTCCCCGTTTTGGCAATGAATGCCACCACTTTGCTGTCTAGTTCGGGGGTCATGGCTATTTTGTCGGGGAGGGAGGGGCGAGGACATTCGGACCTGAGGCGAGCCCTGACCTCCTTTGGTATCTCTTTGCGGAGCCAAAAGGACAGGTATTCGGCAATATGTTGGGACGGTGTCCACTCTGGGGAGAGTGGATGCTTGATGAGGAGCGGGTCAAACATATGTTCCCCAAAGGGGTCAAGTATCCCCATTTTTGAGCCCGAGGCCCCTGATGCCTCACCAGATAAGTTTCTGATTTCGCCTTCCTCCTGGTCGGAGTCAAACTCTGAGGAGCAAGACAGGTCGATTTCGTCTTCACCTCCATCGTCGCTATCAATGGGGATAGGAAGGCTAGGGCCTGAGAGTTGCCCATCCAGCGTGCCCGAGGCACCAGCATAGTCACCGCCAGAGCGTGAATCAGAGAGCAAAGGCTTTGCGCTTCTGGGTTTTTTAGCCATTTGGGGTGGATTAGAAGTGGACTGCCTTTTTCTTTGGCTTGTTGAGGCCTCGGTAGGATCCCCTTGGGTCCTCATAGGTGGCCAAGCCGATTTGGCCAGGGTTTCCAATTTTTTGTTAATGGTGTCCTCAAGGGATCCCATTACCTTGTCAAGCGTTTTGTTGATAAGGGTTTCCAATTTGTCCTCCATAGAGGATGAAGAAGGGTCAGAGGACATGTTGATAAGCTGAGATCAGACAGGTAGTAAGCAGTGAAAAACAACTGAAAAAGAAAGAATGTTGGAAACAAAATGGATGTAGTGTAGTTATGGCAACAGGGGTAGTGGAAAGGGTCTTTCCTCTAACAGTCCCAGTAAATGGTTGTTAGTCCTTTGTTAGTTTTGTGTAAATTATGCCCTTTAGTCCTTCTTCTGTGTTAGTAACCCCTTTTTTTTTTTTTTTTTAATTATATGTGCAGGTTGGTGGAAGATGTCAGCTCGAGAGCGCCGAGGATCCGCGAAAAAACGAAGGCGGGCAAGACTTCTAAAGCCAGTAAGTCCGGCAGAGCCTCGTAAGTGCCTCGCGTATATAGCGAGGCTCATTTGCTTGACTTCGTCATTTGCCGGTTTCCATGGTAACACGGCGCGGCCTCGCGTCGGAGCGAGGGCGCCGTGTCATTGCCATGGAGACGCGTGTGAGGCCGGAAGCGGCGTTCAGAAGACGCCGGCCCCGGTGCGAGGTCCCAGCGCGTGCAAGCGAAGGGCGCTGGCCGGCGTTTCAAAAGACGCCGGTCCCGCGTGGGAGGCTAAGCGGCTAAGCGGCCTAAGTCTAAAAGAATCGTGGATTCGGGTCCGCAAGGGGGAGAGGAACCGCCCGGCCTTAAGGAGCCGGGGAGGGTCAGAGAAAGCGAGGGAGCGGGCGGGTGGGGAGAAGCACCGTGCGCCGCTCTTGAGAGCAGGAAACAGGAAAGGGATAGAGAGAAGACACACGCAGGGAGGCACAAGGTTGCCAGGTTAGGGAACAGGGTAGCCAAGAAGCAAGGTATAAGAAGGCATGTAAGATATACAAAATATATAAAATATATAAAATATATAAAATGTGTAAAGTATGCTGCCGATTAAAGGGAGGAGGGGAGTAGGGTGAGAAGAAACACACTCAGTACAGTTCCCCTCGACCCAATCTAATACAAATAGAGAGCACAGACAAGTAAAGTGCGGAGAGCAAATATAAGGTACTTATCTTGTGAGCAGCAGCAACAAAGAAGGAAGTCTACTGCGTGTGCATGGACTATATCCTCTCTATTGGAATGTTCATTCAAGTTCTAGATCTCTCATTGTTGCTGCTGTGAGCTACGCAATAAAGGAGATTTGCATAATATTGGCCTCCGTGTCGTGCCATAAAATTTACTGAAATCTGTGTTTCAAGCAGGGGGAGACTTGATAGATTTGATAGCCCAGACAAGCTATGAGACAACTGATACACTAATAAATGTTAGCAATGCTAGCAACATCCAGGCGGATCTGGGCAACACAAAAGATGTTTATCATCCCACTGGCCATTTTGATCACACTGTTGAAAGTGATCAAAATGTAAATCTATCTCTAAACTTGATTATACGTGGGAATAATATAAGTGAATTCGATCATCCCCAACAACACAGGGAGAGTCAATCTAGCAGTTTGAAACCTGAAAATGACATTGTGCATGATCAATTTATTTTAATGTCATGGAATGTTGCTGGTCTAAAAAGTAAAATTCCATCACAGGACTGGTTAACTTTTCTTGACTCAAAGGATATTATTCTTTTCCAGGAAACCTGGCAGCTAGATCCAGAACCCATACAAGGTTATTTACACTTTTATGTCTCAGCTTTACCGAGTATAAGGGGGAGGCCTAAGGGTGGGCTAGTGACATGGGTCAAACAGAACAGTGAATATTCAGCTCTCCAACTGGACACTAATAGCCCTGATATACTGTTGGTTAAATTACAGCGACCCCACTATAAGGATCTTTATATCTTTAATATTTATTCAAGGGGTTTACCAGGTGGCAAACCTACTGAGGCGGTTGATCACCTAGATTCTCTTTTAAAACAATATTGTCTAAACGCCAATGTTATTGTCGGCGGTGATTTTAATTGTTGTTTTGAACCACTTGATAACCAAGATGTAGATCTTACGACAGAAGAGGACCATATCTGGGATATCCCCCAGCTCTCCTTAACACCTATTAAAAAATGGTCTGAGGCTGCACTCCAATTAAAAGTTCTATGTGTAGAGTATGGGTTGAGGGCCACTAACGGAAGAACGGGCTCGGATAGGCAGGGCGACCCTACTTTTACCAATGGCAGTTCACATAGTCGCATCGACTATATCTTGATTAATAAAGAGAATTGGGCTAGCGTTGATGATATGTGGATCGAGCCAAGGGTTGAAAGCGACCACGACCCATTAATCTTGACACTTAAATTGTTTGACCTATCGAAAGGTGACCTAGTGAAAGGAAACGAATTGAAAGCAAATGTCCCAGTTACTCTCTCAAATGATAATAGACGTATCAGATGGTCAAACTCTGCAACCAACGAGGAAAGCATAATAGCCATGAGGGACCTAACAACACAGGCCATTAGAGAACTAAGGAGAATATCCCCTATGGACACTCAGATATTTGAAATAACTATGATCCATGATGAATTTTTTAACAAACTGAAACAGTTTTTTGTCAAAAAAGTTACCAAAAAGCAGCGTAGGCCAATAAGGAAGGAAGATCAGTGGTACGATAAATCCTGTAGGGTTGCCTATAGGGCCCTATCCGATGCAGTGAAAACAAAAGATAAAAACTTAATAAGGGATGCACGAGTCACATATAAAAAAATGCAAAATAGAGCAAAGGGGGACTGGGAGGAAGGCTATTGGAGGGATCTCCTAAAAGC
This sequence comes from Lissotriton helveticus, assembly GCF_964261635.1. Classification (NCBI taxonomy): domain Eukaryota; kingdom Metazoa; phylum Chordata; class Amphibia; order Caudata; family Salamandridae; genus Lissotriton; species Lissotriton helveticus. The sequence continues at coordinate 983,421,932 of NC_136065.1, read as the reverse complement.
CAGCAAAGATAGGTCTATGACCTCCTTCTGGAACATTGTCAAATGGGAAAGGGGGGCTAAAAGAGGCGAACCCATGAACCACGTGTCACCAGAAGCATGGGTTTCCCACTACTCGACCCAGTTTGCTGCTGAGGATGGAGATGAAGATGAGTGTGTGGCTCTTGTAAACATCACTAAGAGTCACTTACACTTCACTAAAGCTGACGTCCTAAAAACATTAAATAACATTCCCAAAGCTAGAGCTCCAGGATTGGACTTTGTTCCTGCAGACCTGTTTATTCATGATAAAGACCTATGGGCTACCTATATCCAGTTGCTAGCCAATGGTATCGCGAAAGGCTCGCCTATCCCTGAGACTTGGAAGGGCGCCGAGATAATCCCCATCTTTAAAAAGGGGACATGCTCGGATCCAGGTAATTATAGGCCTATCAGCCTGATCGCATGTATACAAAAAGTATTGGCTAGGCTCGTACTGCAGTGTATTCATGGCTGGATTGACGAACATGACATATTGTCACCCTTGCAAGCAGGCTTTCGCAGCCACACTAGTACTATTGATCAAGTTTTTAGATTTGTTTTAATATATTGGCGCGTTGTATTTCTTGGGGGGGGGATGCTTTTTGCAGCTTTTGTTGATTTAAAATCTGCATTTGATTTAGTTCCTCGCCCCAAGTTGTGGAATTCTCTGCAAGAACAGGGTATTCCAAATGAAATTTTGTCCTTACTAATTAGAATGCATGAGAAACATTTTGCGCAAGTTCGCTGGAACCAGCAGGGCAGTGTTACCGATAAATTTCCTATTGAAAAGGGAGTACGCCAAGGATGCGTTTTAGCTCCAACGCTTTTCTCGCTTTACATCGACAGGGTGATCAGGTACTTCGAACAACAACCTACAGATGCCCCAAAGTTGGCAGGTAGACTGATCCCCCTGTTGATGTTTGCGGATGATACCCTGCTGATATCTAAGACCCAACGGGGACTCCAGAAGGCCATTGGAGTTTTTGAATCGTTCTGTGCAGACCATGGCCTCGTTATTAACACAAGTAAAACAAAATTTATGGTCTTGCACAAACGAAGACACATCAGAGCGAAGGCTGTTATGGACGGGGTTCAACTTGATCAGACCCAGGTCTTTAAGTACCTCGGCATAACCCTGTCGTATAACTTAGACTGGAAACAGCACATTAACGAGCTAGCGACAAGGCATGCTCAACTGACAGGAGCCCTTACCAAGGAATTATTTTCCTCACAATCCAAACCTATTAGTCTGGTTTTAAAAATTTATAATGCTAAGGTTGGAGCGGCGGTTTTATATGGGGCTGAATTTTGGGGGCCTAGTAATCTCACAAAGTTGACGGTAGCACAAAATAAATTTCTCCGCAACATTACTGGCTTACCAATGTCAACCCCTTTGCTCCCCTTAAATTATGATTTGGGATTCCATAGCTTCGAGGATATGGCCAGGTACAGATCAGTTGCTTACTGGAGGAGGTTATGGGTAACCCCAGAACTCTCTCAGTACGCCCAAGGCTTTCTCGAGGTTAGATCCCAGGACACAAGACACAAAATAGTATGGATGAGAGAGGTAAAAACTTTCTATAGGGCTATGGGTTTATCTCAACTGTGGGATGACCCTATAAATAATGTTTTCCCACCCAAAAAAATACTTCGAGACTTGTACTGGAGCATGATTGAGACTAAGTCCTTTGGAAGCCGTATTGAACAATCTTTTACTAGTGACTTCCTAGTACTCAAGCATGCACCGGCCCTCGAATGGTTCATTGACCTTTATTCTGTACCTTGTCCTAAAATCTTTTTGCTTCAATGTCTCCACATGGTGCTCACTGAGAATATATTTGAGTTTGGACAGAGATTATATCGCCAAACCAAAGGAGTCAGCATGGGTGCTTCAGTGGCACCATCTGTGGCAAACATTTATATGGCTGAATTTGAAGCTAGACACATTTACAATGAAGTAGCGCCTTTTTATGAGTCAATCTCCCATTGGTCCAGATACATAGACGATATTTTTTTCGTCTGGACCGATGGGAGATCAACCTTGGATGACTTTTTAGCATGGTTAAATTCTTGTGATCCTAACCTTAAATTCACTTCTCACATTAGTGCTGAGAAGTTGGAATTTTTAGATATCTGGATCGTCCATGAGGAAGGAAAATTGAAAGTAGATCTTTTTATAAAACCGACTGCTAGAAATACGCTTCTGCATTTCCGCAGTTTTCATCCGAGGAATCAGAAACAAAGCATCCCCTTCTCTCAATTCTTGAGAGTAAGGAGGAACTGCACCAATCTCCAAGACTTTGATATACAGGCAGCAGAGATGAAATTGAAATTTTTAAACCGAGGCTATCCCCACAGATTAGTACGAGACTCTTATAAGAGAGCTCGTTACTATGACAGAGATTGTTTGCTGAGATCTAAGCCCCCAAAAGAAGCGAATAAATTAGTTTGTATCACACGGCATTCCACAGTAGATGCTAAAGTGAAACAAGTAATCAACTCCTCATGGCACATTTTAAACAGTAATGGCACAATCAAACTGGAAAAACCTTTGTTTGCCCACAGGCGAAACAAAAACATTAAAGATTATATTGTGCATTCTAGAATGAAAAACTCTGTAAATTCTCAACATCTAGCACAGAAATCTTTAATAGGAGACAACCCTGTTGAAGGTACCTTTCCCTGTTCCAGTTGTAAATCTTGCGCCAACATTCACGCAGGTGCAACGTTCACTCATAATGGCTATACTACTAGCGCCAAAGGGATGTTTAATTGCAGAACTTCCAATGTTATATATTTTTTGGAATGCCCGTGTCGGCTGGGGTACGTTGGCGAAACATCTCGTGCCATCCAGACGCGACTGACTGAACATCGCTCTGCGGTTAGAACTAAAAAAACAACGGCACCCATTGTGAAGCATTTTTTGGATCATGGCCATGGTCCCAATGACTTCACGTGGCGCATACTAGAAAAAATCAATATGAGTGACAACAAAGGAGGCGAGGCAATACGCAAGAAGCGTGAAGTCTTCTGGATTTTTTCTCTGAATACATTCCGTGAGGGGTTAAACAGCGAAATTCCATGGGAAAATGCGATTTTTTAAATAGAGAACGTCAGAATACAGTAAAGTGATGATATAGAGCCACTAGAATAGTTGGGTTCCCGTTATTAGCGTATGATTGGCTGTCAAGATACATGCATATAGATCTGCAACTGTTGTTGTTGTCCTTGATGGATCTATACTTTTTGCGAGTGGTCATTAGTGCCTGAAATAAAATGTTCATGTGGGGAATCATAGTTGACTACCTACAGCGTATAGTAGTGGAGAAAATATTAGAGCGAGTTCATTCCAGTTTAGATATCCATTAGATCAGTCTTATTTTGAGCTATTTTCGTCTCTTATATATATATATTCTTCAGATGGGTAATCCGTGTTTTAGAGAGAATATAATGTAATTAATCATAGAGGATTATCTATTCTAAATAGTAAATATGGGAAGAGCCGAGTAGGTCAATTCGTTTCGAAGTGAAGAGTAGAGTAGTATTTTTTCGCGCTTCATTACTTAAAGCCACGTCATGAGCAGTCCAATGAGACACCCAGTGGTCTATTTAAATATGCGCGCGCAACTGACTCGACCCTCATTATCATCACGGAACTCGACGGAGTCAGATATCCGCCTCCATGTGGTTTACAGATATGAAACTATAGGTATGTACGCCATAGACGCCGGCCCTACATTTGTTTCTCGCGTCCACCGAGCAGTCATTTGCCTTAGTTTTTACTTTAGTCTTCATTAAATGCATTAATTGTTTAAAAGGTTATTTTACTTTACACAAGAAATCCGGCATGCACATTTAATCTAACAGCCGCATGCTTCGGTGTTGAGTAAATGACTAGTCATTTGGAAAATCATTGCGTCCCCGATGAGAACTTCAACATGCATGTTTATTTTTTGTAAATTAGCAGGACCTACCGGTAATAGATTATCATTCTGTTCATTGACAGGCACCCCTTGAAAAGCATTCAGCGTTTTCATGTGTTTGGAGCGCCATTGTGCGAGCGTATCAAAATACAAAGAGCCGACCCAGTAGGTATGTTAATTTTTAGTTATAGTAGAAACTTAGCTAGGACTCCTTTTTTCAATCGCGAGTAAGCAAATGTCTGATTTATTTAGGCTTGAGCATCACGATTCAGCAAATTCCAGATTACCAGACCCAACAACAATAATCAGTTGATACTCTAAAAACCATTGGGTAAGAATATAGAGGGTAGTACAAGCTGATGTATTGCTCTTCCGTTCGGCCATATTCTAAAATCTGTATCTTACTTTTCCTATTTTCAGATTAATTGTAATTTGAAAGTTTGAACCAGTCCGTGGAGGCGCTGCAATTTACAAGCTCCGTGTACAGGTAAGGAGCTCACATAGGAGTACTTAGGTCCGATAAGCCTTCTCTGTACAGATATAATAAGGCTTCTTTTTATTTACAGGAAGTTCAAGTATCTGAGCAATAGAAGCCGAAGAGCCATAGTGCAGAGGCCTTTTGCATATTTGTTTATTATCACACAAATTGCAAATTCAACAGTTTAGGTCAGTGATATTGTCTGTGAATTTCATAAATAATTGCTGATATGATAAAACGAGTGTTAGCTATGAGATGTGGGACTAACAAAAATTATTTTGTTATGATTGATTATAGAATTGTGCACGAATCCACGCAGCAATTCTATTTTAAACCACCATATGGATCCCCATAGTGTGAAGTGTTAACCACTGTGAAGTGAACCGTAGTTTCATTTTACTTAGTTAGGTAAGTGGAACCATTTCCTGAGATATCTATCCCTACAAAATAAAAACGACCCTTCATATCTAAATAAATAACTATAAATGAGACCCAAGCTATCACTATAAGTCTCCGTACATGTGGCACTAACATAAGAGACCCCTATTGGCTTGGCATGGCCAATAGTAAAGCGTACACACATGAAGTAGGGAAGTAATAGATTCTCTGCTGTCTACCTCATTTTATTCTTCATTTCCTTTTCTGTCAGTCTACTCTCCTTGAACCTAAACGGTATAGATGTATTTAACTGGGAGACATCACTGTATTCATTGTTTATGATAGGCCTAGATTAATATGAGAATCATAAACGGACAGAATATCAACAATCTAGTAACCGACTGATATAGTAATTCCTGCACTAGAAACAACTATCTACCATTCATGGCTGATATATTCAATTATTGGCATCAGAATATGAGCGTTTGGAATATTCATAATAGTTACGCTGTTTAGATATCTAGAGACCTAGGTCGATAAGTGCTAAGTCTATACATTGGCATTGTTATGTAAAGAATTCATTGGTCAATAGCGGCCATCAGAAGATTGATGTAGGGAACAGCCACATATTGTATCAGCTAGAGGATCCATGTCTGAAAGTTATTTTGAAATTAAGTAATGTTCTTAGTACAAGAAAGCCACAATAGAGGTTATATCATGAGCATGTTCGTTATGCTAATTATGTTATATCATCATTTGTGTTCACATTATATTAATGTAGGACCCGGTTGGCGGAACAATTGTTTCTAGGTTACAAATTGAATTATGTATATACGTGTCTTTTTAATATGCTTGTATTGTGTAGTTAAAATTATAATGTATGACTATAATTTTTATAGTGATTATTGTTTTTTATTTTTAGGTAGTTGTAAACTGTCTTGAGAAAGGCGCTGGTCGCCGAAACGCGTCGACACACAACTCATCTAATTTTGTTCACGTATTTTTTATGTATATATACTTTCTAAGGAGGGTATAGTTTTAATAAATTTATGCTAGATATATGTATAATTTTTTTAATGTGATTGTAATAAACATTGTTACCACTTAGAAACTGTTCTGCAGCCAGTGTTGGTCTTTTTAATAATATCGTCTGATGTATCGAAATACTGCCTAGGTATTGTTTTTCTCAGATTTATTCCCTGACCTAGGGGTTGAATGTTAATTGTTCTAACAGGGAACCCTTGTTGATTACAAGTACCGGCCCTGGAACCCTACTGGGACTGGATTACTACCCCAGGTGACCGGAAGAGGTACCATCAACTGAGGGTGGGGACACTTCCATTAAATGCCCTAACTGATAAATGGTATAAGAACCAAACCTCTAAGTGCCCCTTTTGCCCTGATCATAAGGAAAATGTTGGACACATGTTGTTTGCTTGCCCTGAATATAGTGCCCCCAGACGATCATGGCTAAAACCGATTTGTGCCCAGTTGGGCCTTAAATCAGCAAACGAGGCTGCTAGGATCCTAAGAACTGATACCTCCCAGCCTGTTGTTATAGCCATGGCAAAATTCCTCCGCTGGATGTGGATAATTCGGGCTCGTAAAATGAGCGTGGTACAACCATAGGGATAGCTATTATACTCTGCTATTTAAATCTGCATACTGTATTTAGTAAGTGACATATTACGAATACTGCATAAGTAATTGACACATTTTGTATTTATGAATTTTGTTCTTATAATTGTTTTTATAACTGTTTTAATATTATATATTTAAAGCATGTAAATATGTAAATAGGATGACTCAGGTATATATATTTCTTTTTAGATTAGATTGATATGACTCATTGTGGATATTGTATAGTTGTGGGGGGTGGGTGGCAACAAAAACAACTTTTAAATGTAAAATGTCTTTTATGATTGAAACATATCGAATAAAGACTAATTTGATGATGATGATGAAATCTGTGTTATCAAATCCAGCTGAGAACTCAAGCAGCACTAAGGATGCTGCATTCTCTCAGTTACTGTAATGTTTGGGCATCATAGCAGTAGCTCCCTCTTTCGAGTTTTCTTACCCTTTCAATAACTTTTTTAATTTGTATGTCATTGGGTTAAAAAAGAGCTTGAACTATAAAATATCCCTTCACACAGTTTACTTCTATTGTGATGCTACACACTACTTAAATGAATAAATACATAAAAAGGAATTTTCTTAGATGTGGTCATTTGTGAAACAAAAAAAAAACAGATGAGAGCATGCATTCTGTTGTGACCTTGCTTCATTAGTTATTTGATTTTGTGTTTTAAAGACAATTTTACGAACAGCTGTATATTTCTTAGTGCAATAGGATCATTCATTTCACACATGGACATGAAACTGGCACCTCAGTGACTAAACATGGCCTAGGTATTTAAGCCATTCATAGGTCTGTCACATCTGCAGAATGAGGCACAGAATGTTCCATAAAGGTATGCATTTGATTGAGCCAATAGGCAGCTGTAGCTGGTGTGAATTGCCGGTTAATACTTATAAACATATTTATCACTCATTAATGCCCATTAAGCCTCTGTTAGCTGGGTACTCATAAACGATGGGGATTATTTATGAGATGCTTGCGTTGCCCGAGTGTCACTTTTTTTGAAGCTCCAGCGGTGCAAGCCACAAAATCATATCCATGAGTCAAACGCTAGTCTACATAATGTTTTCCTGTGTTTCTTTACCACTTATTGTTTCTCCCCAGTGGGCTATTTCTCAAAGTTCATATAATTCAACCGAATTATTTAGAATTCTCATATTCACATGCTTGGCATATTTGGTCTACTTTCATCCCAACATCTACATATCCACATACAATATATATATGTTTCTTGTGGCATGTTTCTTAAAAGCTAGCAACAAGCCAGTTTATGTCCTCATCGGCAATGCTTTCATCATGGGAATTCATTTCAGACCGTGCCAAAGTAATGTGGTGGCCTCGGTTTCCACCAATGGAATATCAACGACTGGCAAATCCGAAAAAAGACTATTGTGGGACAAATTGTGGCGAGCATTGAAAAATGAACAGAATAAGTGGTGGGAAGCCACCACTTTGCAGAAGTACTTAGATGTCTCACGAATTCCAAGAGGCTTAAGAATTTTTGTTATGCCAACATTTCAGAACCCAGATCCTGAGCTGATAAACAAATGGGCTGAGAATAATCATCAGTGTTCGACAAATATGTTGAAAATGCTGGTTTGTTTTGCAACAAAAGACGTAGGAAGACTTTGTGAAGAGATTGACGATCTGACTGAAGGAATTAAAAAATCTATGCAGTGAGGAAGAATTTAAGAAAGAGATGGAACGAATGGAAACTAGCCTAAGCAAGATCGAAAAAGATATAAAAATGAGGAAACAACCAAAATTCCAAAGAGATTTAGTGAACTATCAAAAGGGCCAGATAATAACATTCGCCAGAAAATATGACAAAATGAGAGGTGAATTACAAACAAAAAGCCCAAATTGTAGCAACCTGACGACGGTGGCACAACCTGAAGGAAGTGAATTGAATGTCAGTAATGAGACTTCAACAGAAGGAAGTCTAATGAGCGGAAGTGAATCATCTGGCCTACAAGGTTTTTCAGGAGTAAAAACCAATGTTTTAATGGAATTCAAGATGGTAATGAAAGGAAGAGAAGCACACGACAGGCAAACCTTTCGAGGTCGAGGAAGAGGAAACAGAGGAGGCAGAGGCAGAAATACCTCAGCTATGGGAGATCTGGGATGCCCCGTGGGACATCGGACCAGGGGCCAACTCAAGGCGAAATAATGGAGAGACGGACGGTCATCAATCTATCGCAGAGAACACTCACCTCTGACGAGGTAGAACTTTTATCCTTGGGTTTAAGTTTTTGTCCCTCTAGTTCCTTTAATTTCACACAAAGTCATATGGACCTATTTTTCTTCGTAAGGAAGCTGAGAATAAGAAAGTGGTTTGCAAGCAAGGTAATAGATAAATTTAAAACATCTAGTGAAAAACCATATGATATGAGTATGGCTGAAGCCGAACTAGCACACCACTCACTAAGAATTCTAGCAGAAGAGGTAGAGGACACTAGTTGCCCTTATGATGAATTTAGGAATGAGAATATACCCTTAGATATCAGTGATGTCATGAGTGATGTCACTGACCATGTCATGAGTGATGTAATATGTGACGTCATCAGCAGTGCATTGCACGCGCAAGTTATAGTGAGTCCAACTAACTATAACGTGGGAATTTCAATGGTTTTATGCGAGTAAAATTTCCACCTAACTATAACTGGTGTGAAACCAATGATTTTTTCAGTGAATATATATATATATATATATATATATATATATATATATATATATATATATCTATATATATCAAAGTGTTTTATATTAAATATCAAATTGGAGCTGCGTACCAGATGCGGTTCTTTGTGTTTTGTATGCAAACCCATTTATATATTTAAAAGTGAGAAATATAGTGAAATTAATACTTTATGTATATGTTGGGGTAGTAGTTTTCTTGTAGAGTAATATAATGAATATATAGTCAAGCTGACGCAAATCAAAATTTCATTTATGTATTTCACGGGTTTGCGATACCATCCCGCACACGACCGGGCCTTACTTCTGGATCCTCGGATAAATTTCGGCTCCAGAGGGATTTTTAACAGCTATATTTCACATAATGCAGATTTTATAATTGGTTAATCCTTTAAAATTTTGGTTAAAATATATTGTATCTCCTTCCTACTTTCAAAGATGTAAATGTGGAATCGCGTCCCAGACGCAACTCTTTGTTTTTATTTGTAATATTAATACATATATATAGACAATAATAATCTTAGGTTTAAGGTTACAGTTTTGCTAAGATAGTAAATAAACTTATATATTATTAAAAGGCTTTTTTTTATAATAATTTCGGGAAGCGTGGTTGTGCGTGTAGATAGCAACCTTTAACTTCACGTACGGGACGCAAATCGATTCTTTTTTATCAATAATATTATATATCAATATAGATTAATTTACTTTATTTTAAATGAAGAGGTAAAGTTATTTGTAAATTAAATATTATAAGATACAACCAAATATCGTTGAAATGTTAATTTAAAAAAAAGTTGTGGAATCGCGTCCGGTACATGGTGGCACCCTGTAGTAGTTACGCACCCCATGTGACAAAAAAAAAGAGATTTGATTGGTTAAACATCCTGTCATCCTTAACTTTACTAGATCCCAACCTCTTTCTTCTAATTTTGGGTGTGGTTGGAAACAGTCAAACTCATTCTAGAAGAACTTATTTTTTAGGTGTTTTGGTATTTTTTGGATTACGAATTTGAAAATGTAAAATGGCACCATCAGAAGACCTGCTTGAGGAGGAGAAGCAGAACCTTCTAGAGGAGGAAGAGGAGCAACCATGCAAGCAGAAGGATAATGTGGTGTTGGATTTTTTTTAACCATTCCAGAGGACCAGAAAAAAGAAAATGCGCAGAAGGTGACCTGCAAGATATACAAGAAGGTGCTTTCCGGGATATCAGAGAACAAATAATCTAGTGGGACATCTTCAATATACAAGTACCTGAAGACGATGCATGAAAACCGTCTTGCAAGAGCGGAACTTGCAAGACTAAACACAAATGAAGGTGGCCAAGTTGTGCAGGCTTCTACATCAAGACCTGGTGACAGGCTGCAGACCATTGCACTAACTCTGCCTGATTTTGCGAAAGCCTGACTTTTCTGCCCAAAATATATTAGCATTTTGAGTGTGGGGGAACAGGTTGTCCAAACCATGTTGGACACCATTAACAACCATTGTTGCTAAATAATTTTTTTCACCCAATGAGGCACGCAGTTTTGTGCTTGTTTTTTTGTTTACATTTTCATTTAAAATTCTAAAAAACACCCAAAAAAATACAAAACAGTTAGAAAAAAATAAAAAATATATAAAATAGTTTTAAAAAAGGAAACAAAACGGTCTTACGGAAACACCTATTCTGGTTTAAAAAAGAAAGGTATACGTTCTGTGAATAGATGAGTCATTGGGTAGTGTCTGTGTAATTGGATGAGTGCATATATAGTGTCTGAGTGATTGGATCAGTTAATTGGTGCGTGAGTGAATGGATGAGTGTAAGGATAGTGTCTGAGTGATTGAAAGACTGCATGGGTAGTGCCTGGGTGATTATATGAGTGCATGGGTAGTGCCTGAGAGAATAGTTGACTGTATGTGTAGTGCCTGACTAGTGCCTGTGTGATTGCATGAGTACATGTGTAGTGCCAGGTTGATTGGCTGAGTGCATTAGTAGTACATGGGTCTGGGTGAAGGCATGAGAGCATGAGTAGTATCTGGGTGATTGGATGAGTGCATGGGTACTGCCAGAGTAGTACATAAGTAAATACTTGAGAGCAAGAATAGTACCTAAGTGATTGGATGAGTGTATGGGTAGTGCCTGAGTGAATGGATGAGTGCAAGGATAGTGAGTGAGTGAGTGAGTGATGGGCATGGAATGCTAAAAGAAAAAGATTTGACCCACTTCTGGACCCACGCTTACAAATTTCGTTCTTCCAACAAGAGTAACGGGAATGCGGTGTCTGGAGCAGCCTGGTCATGGCATGTCCCTCAACAATACTGAAGCAAAAGCTCTGGCTTCACTGAAGCTGAAAGTAGGGAGCCACTTGATAACACGCCGATGGACACCCACGCGCTGACCACCCCCTGAGATTTCTGAAAATTAAGAAAAACAATGGTGCCCATTGGCCCAATGGCCTCCTATCCACCATATTTAAATGTGCTCTGGAAGAATGGACAAAGCCGTTAACCCCCCTGTACAACCAGGCCTTCATTACATGTTAGATACCCGATTCATGGAGAGGCTCGCTTTTATGCCCAATCCTTAAAAAAGGAGATCCCTCCCTTCCTTCCAACTACCGACTCATGGCCTTATCAGATCTTGAGGCTAGGCCTACGCTCAGTGTATTCTCATGTTATTAGAAGGATGGGTTGTGGAAAATAACATCTTACCATACTTCCAAACTGGGTTTCCTGCTGTTACCTCCACAATTGATAACATCACTGCCCTAGCTAACCTGAGCCACCAAGCAGCCCAAAAACGTCATCTTCCTCTTTTCTGCTGCTTCATAGATTATAGTGCCACATTTGACAAAGTGGCCCGCAACACTCTCTGGTGGAAATTAGATGCCTGAGGGATCCCAGGGGATCTGCTTGGAATCCTCATTTCTTTGCACAAGAATACATGGGTATAAGTGAGAACAGGACCTTCGACTGTCTCTGCAAAAATTTCCACCAAATACAGCCTGAAGCAAGGATGTATTCTCGCATCCCTCCTGTTCAATCTCTATACCGCTGACTTTGGGAGATTCTTGGAGCACATCAGCCTGCTTCCTCCTCAACTTGGCCAATCAAAATCCAAACTGCGCATTTTACAATACACTGACAACATTGTCATAATGGATCATACCAAATCTGGGCTTAAATATAATAAACTAACACCCTTAAAATTAGTCAGGACAAGACCATGGTCCTGATTTCTGGGTCACTGCCAAAAATAGCTGTTTTAAACATGGAGCATTGGGTCCACGAAGATCAAATCGACACCGAAGTAGAAATACCTGGGCCTATGGTTTAGCGAGTGGTCCGGACCATCAGCCCACATAGCCGCCCTGAAAAAGAGAGCCATAGCTAAAACATACAGCCTGACCCATCTTAATCAGACCCTGAGCAGCCCCTCAGCAGAGCAGATACTGAAGGTGATAAAAGCCTCCCTTCTTCCCTCCCTAAGTTATGGGCATCAGGCCTTTCCCAAAGCAGGATAGGTTAGGTTGTGCAGCTAACCTAGACTATGGCCGTAATATGAATTACAAACACATTTTTTTACTCCTTCAATATACACGCAGGGCAAGATTGCGACTCAAGCTGGGCTTCTTAAAACAATCTCTATCATGCGAAGCAGATACCTTGAAGTTCCACATAAGGGTACTTAAAGCCCCAGTCAACACCTTCAAAGCTCGCCTAAAAGTAATCTTCCCGAGTCCCAGGAATCCATGGACCTGACAAATCGAAAAGGCCAGAAGAGCCCTACAAATTGACAAATCAGTGCTGAAATTAGACGTGATTTCTTACACAGTCTGGAAAAGGGCCATAAACAAGCAGGCAAGACCAATTTTCCTACAAGCTGGACATCCGGACATTAAAATCGTCAACTGTTCTGAATGACTCATCTCTCCCAGGGTTAACACAACTGTACCTTTCAGACAACTTAACCTCTTTGACGCTGATGACGGATCCCGGCCATCATGAGTCACGATGGGCGGGTGCTGATGACGGCCGGGAGCCGTCATGACCACGCCCGCGATTAGAATCTACCAGCACTGCGGCGGAATTCGCGCCGCAGTGATGAGGTTAAACTTGCTGGCTCGCAGGAATATTATGTTTATGCACCTTATAGGCTTGCGAATCATCGATTTTAACCAATGGGCCCCAGGTGGAGAGGAGGGGGCCTGCAGACTATGCAATTACAGGTCTGAATCATGGCTCCACCTTTTGGGCTGCTGTCATTCTTTTGATGCCCCCAGGTGATTTCTTCTGAAGTCACTATACCATAAAAGAGACATTCACACATGCTTGGAGGCATCTGCACTCGAACAGACATTCAAACAGTTGCAAGGTGCGGAAAATATGTGAGAATCCTTGAAGACTTTCTTTACACTCATATAGCCCTTCCCAAACTGGACCCTGCTCATTAAAAACTCATTACTGATTACTGTATAGCATGCCCCAGAGTTTTATCACCACACATTGGGGCCTATTACGATGGAGGATTTTCCGCATCCTCCGGGCCGGCGGAAGCCACTGCCGGCCCGGAGGATGAGGAAAATCCTCTGCGGACCCACCAAAGACCCACCGCCACATTAGGATGGCTGGTGGGCCCTGGTTTCCGTCTGCAGCTTTTCCGCCGCGGTTGGCTTACAACCGCGGCGGAAAAGCACTAATATGGTGACGGTGTCTCTCAGACACCGTCAGCCAGATTAGGATGGGCTCTGAAACATGCTTTTCCGCGGCGGCTTTTCCGCCGTGGAAAATCATGTGTAACTTCACTGCGGGGCCCCGTTGTGGGCCCCCTAGGTGAAGGGGGGTGGGGGGTGCACATGGGGTATGCAGAAAGCGGCAGGCACCGCACGGTGCCTGCCACTTTCTACATACAAATGCAATGCGTGCATTTTTAACATTGCTGCGGGTGCAGCTTGAAGCCGCACCGCCGCAATGTTAAAAATAGAGGATGTGACCGCCAGGGTGGCGGTCACATCCTAATTGCACAGGAGGGAACTCCGCAGCCCATGCGGAGGTTCCCTCCTACTCTATGGTGGCGGGCGGACTCAGGTCCGTCCGCCATCATAATGTGCCCCTAAGTCACTTTACTAGCTTTTTCTCTGATTTTAATGCTTTTATTCATAGGAAAGCCACTGTACCAGAATGCCTTTTATGAATAATGATTTTAAAATGTGATGGCCAGTATGATCACAGGTTTTAATTAACCCTGGGCGAAGTACTATGCTACGCTCGCGTAGTTTGCGAAGTTTGCGCAACTTCGCACTATGTGTGATTCACGTAGTACAGTGCAAACACACATAGCGTAGCAGTCATTTTTTGCTTGCTCGTAGTCCTCAATGTCAAGTTGGCAACCGCAAGCGAGCAAAATTACATCCCTGCAAGACTTTTTCCTTGTTCGCGATCAGGAACATCAAGTTGCCGATCGCGAGCGTGGAAAATAAACCTCCCGGCGAGATTCTCAACGCGAGGAGGTCAGGTTTCTCATTGCGAGTGGTCGCGTATGCTCGCGACCGCTCGCGATGAGAAACTACCAGTCCGCATTGAGAAAGCTGCCGTTTGAGTAGAAATCTACTCAAGCCGCAGAAAACGACTGCTTGCACTGTGCAAGATGCGGTTTGCACTGATTGCACAGTGCGGACAAGCATCCGGCACTGTGCAATCAGTGCGAACAGCATTTTGCACAGTGCACTATGCAGTTCGCGTAGCTCGCATAGTGCGAAGTGAACTTCGCGTAGCTATGCGTAGTGCTACTACGCGAACTACGCCCAGGATTAGTTTAAATTAACTATGTAGCTAAGAGAACTGCATCTTCTACATAAAGCAGGACTGGGACCAAGCAGGAACCCGCTTAGGGTGAATCCTTACCCACTGTACACAGGAAAGTTTCAGGGCTATTAATGTAAAGCATTAATAGAAACAGGGCAATGACACAACCCTGCCAAACCCCTCAAACTCAGTTTATTCCTGGTGTGAGTTCCCCGTTGTTTCCAAACCGAACCTTGCAGATGTATACCAATGTAATCAGCGAAGCAGTTTAAATATGGCCACTTCAATACCAAGACACTCCATGATGTTCCAGAGTTTAGGTCGCTGCACAGTGGCACAGGCACTGAAGGTGCACCACAAAAAGGTGGTGCACCTTCAGAGTGCCTTCTCAAGGAAGACAGAATGAAACTGGGTCCAGTGGACCCCCCAGATGTCAACACGCAGGTGGGTACATTCAGTTACTGCACCCGCCTGCAAGAGGTTCTCTCTCCCCTCCTCAAAGGGCAGGTAGTTTGCTGTCTGCAATGTGAAACACAGAGCAGCTTTGAAACAGCTGCTCCATACTTCACTTGAATGTGGGGACAGCGCATTGTTTGTAATAGGGCACACTGTCCCTTTTTACACCTGGCGCACCGTGACACAAACATGGAAAGTGTACCGTATACATAATACTACACCTTGTTTTCTAAAGCCACAGAATTCACCTAATGGAGGCTTGGTTGTGAAAAGTAGCCTTTACCATGACTTTAGTTAGACAAAAGAGTGGCATTCTAGCTACACCATAAACATATTGGCTTTAGGTATGAGAATTTATTAGACATATTTACTACATTAGAAGTGGTCTATTTTTCTGCACTCATTTATTATTCACTTTGTCTCGTCTAGCTGGCTAGCCATTTGCAACTGAACACCTTTCCACAGATGAATGAGCATTTAACCTATAAGATAATTGCAACTATTTAGCTAACGAAATTTGAAATGCATCTTTGTTTCAGAGGCCCGAAGAGGACGAAAGTGTTAATAACATTAATTAATTAATTCATTCATTCATACATTTATTCATTTCTTCATTCAAATACTCAAATTATCAAATTGAGTCTGCAGTAACATAGATCTGAGGATATTTTAGATTACTCAAAGTAAGTTACCAAAGTATTTTAAAACTAATTGATTATGCTATGTTCACGAACTAATCAAAAAGTACACATGCCCTGGAATGTTGCCATATCTCACAGATATAAATACATACAGCATTGGCATTAACACATGGCATTAGAAAACATGCAGTACCTTTTTCTGACCTAAAACATTCCTCTGTCTGATATTTGCTGCAAAATGTTGGCCCTAAAATCTCAGCACGGTCATTTGAACCAGTGAGCTATGCTCTGCAATTTGGTCGGTAGGTATAACCTTGCCATTCATGTGATGGAGTTGGGTTTCCTATGCCTTTAATCTTCGGGCGTAATCATTAAACCATCACGCCACTAGTCTTATGAAGCTCTGTTTGTCGACAAGAAGTATAATAGAGCGATCATGTACATCAATCTAACAACGCATTACATTGGAAATGATTTTTTGAACAGTCAATAAAGAGAGTTTTGAATTATTAAAAAGTCTTAATTTATAATCAATGTTATTCAATGAGAATTCGTTTTTGGAGATTCAGCATTAAAAATTAATATAATCCAATAATTGATATTTTAATGTAAGATAAAATAGAATATTAGTCAAGATGAAGGCAAATATTGTAGTAATGCAGGCAGCACGTTCCATAAAGCAAGTTCCCTAATCTAAATGATTTGAAAAAATATGGAATACGGTATCAATTTAGATATTCAATAAACAGTACTGATGAAAGAATTAATGAATAAGCATAAAGCTGTTGTATAAAATTCCTGGAAAGCATTCTCAGCTATAAATCAGCAGACATCAAAGAAAAAGGATAAGCAATCTCCCATATGGAGAAATTTAGGAAACTCAAAGATGTGTCCCGAGCAGTGTGAGTGAGAGAAGTTTAAAGAGAACAAGTCTCAAGTCTCAAGGAAATGCCCTCAGAGGACATACTCACTAATATGAACAAACAATATTGTAAATGACAGCATGTGTCTGTTGGTCTCCTGTATTAACCAATAGGATTGTAGTAAACTCCTGGGAATAGGTAAACTCCCCACCTTTTCACACTTGCACAATAGACCATAGATGCTAGTCCTTGCAAAGATACATCATTCACATTTTACAGTCCAGTCTGTTCTTCTCATGAGTCCTCCTTCTTGCTGTCTCCTCTCCTCCTGATGAGAACCTCACTATCACTTGTCTAATACAAAACAAATGCATATTCTCTAACAAACAGAAAGCTTCAGGAAAGTTACAAAATGTGCAGCAAAGAAAAACATTTTGTGCAAACAACAGTGAAATGATAAAACAGGTCTTTGAATGTTAATGTAATATTTTCATTTAACATGGCGTTGACTGTTAGGCTAACTTAAATCAGAATTAATTGACTTCACTCGTAGGCCTATAACATTTATGTATGAGTACCTACTCCAATGTTCTATTTTTAGTATATCCTCCATTTAAATGTGAACTTTTGCAAATTTTTATTAAAAGCGTTTTTGTTTCCAAATAGGACTTGCTCTTGCAATATTAATGCCTTATTTACATATTTCTCAATGTAAACAAACATTTGAACCCCAACAGCAGCCATTCGGATGCAGTGGTGCTGGCGTTTTCCCGCTCCTGCGCTTGAGCGTTCGGGAGCGGTTGTATTCCTTGTCTCTGTGGGGGCTTGCTTCATTGCGGTGTCCCATGAAGGCCCAGTACCATCGGAGGTCTTACCTAATCATTCTGCCTCTGCCTGGCTTGTGCTGCGGTTCGAGTCCCAGTTGGCCTGACCTGCTCTTGGGATCCTGTCTTGCTTCCCTTTGCGCCATGCAGGGCGGTGCCCGGGGCACTTTCAAGGCCTCTCAATTACTGTCTTCGTCGTGCCCTGCCTGAAGGGGCAGAACGATTGCCTGGCTACGGAGTTCTCGCCCCTTTTTAAGGCTTCCCCCTCCTCTCTGTTGTGTACCTCAGTTTGGAGAGCAAACGCTCGGAGAAACGTCCCCACCGGTCTTCTGGGTCAGATTCAGATCCTGCGTCCCAGTGGCCTGTGGGCATGGATATTGATGTTCTGCAGTTCATGATCAATAAGGTTGTGGATTCTGCCTTTTGCAGCTAGAGATGGCCCGGTGCCTCTGGTTCCTAGGGGTTCTTCTCTGTCTGACCCTGACTCTGATGGCTCAGATTAGGAGTAGCATGGGTGCTTTTTTAAAGTCACCGCATTGAGGGAGGTCCTCACACACTTAAAAGACAATTTGGCCTTTCCGACTGTTGTTCGTTTGGCCAAGGAGGAGCATTATTGCTACTAATACCGTCAGAGGGAGCCTGACGACCTTCCCGTTCACAAGGCCATCAAGGGTCTTCTGTCCCGTGAGTGGGCTGATGTTGAGAAGACTGGGTTCCAAAGGCTCCTTGCCAAGACGTAGCCTCTTCTAGACTTTCTGACTGAGTATTCTACTAATATTAAAGTGGACTCTCTCATGGTGGGTCTGGCATCCAGCGGTTCGATTATCTCTGAGGACACCTCTCCTAGTGATCCGGTGGATAAAAGAGTGGAGGTGCTGCTAAAAGGGCTTACTCCACTGCTAACTTTTCAATCAGGGTAGAGACTTATGCCTCTTATGTGGTCCAGTCTCTTCTTCATGATTTTCAGGTCTTATCTGAAGCCCTCCAGCAGGAGGAAGACGTTAATTCTTGTCTGTCCCTTATGGAGCTACAGGTTGGCTTTTTGTCAGACATTCCATTTGACTCTCTGTCTGCTGCTGCTGCAATTTCTGTCTCCATTGTTTCAGCTCACCGTAACATCTGGATGAGATCTTGGAAGGTGGAGGCCTCTCAAATGTCCCTTCTTTCCCGCTTGCCCTTTGATGGTGCTAAGTTGTTTGGGTCTCGGCTTGAGGATCTCCTGAAGAAGTCTGTGGAAGATCATAAGCTTCTGAAGCCTCTGCGGCCTCCTCTGAGGGGTTGGGGCTTTGGCTACAGGCGTGCCTGTGGGAAACCTCCGTCAAGTGTACGGGGTTCCTCCCAGCCCTTTTGCGGGAGGGGTTGTGGTCGTAGCCGTGGCACCCCCTTCTCTGCTAAGTCTCAGCAACAGCCTGCTGGTGCTGTCCTTCCCAATGCCTCTGCCATGTCCTGATTATCTCTAGGTGGGAGGCCGGATTGGACTGTTTTCTTCCACTTGGGCTCTCGACGCCACCGATCACTGGGTGCTTCGCCTGGCGGTAGAAGGCTATTCTATCAACTTCTCTTCTTCTCCACCAGATTTTTTTGTACCCACTCTCGCTCCTCAGAATCCTCTGAAGCTGCTGGGATTGCAGCAGGGGATCCAGAATCTTCTCCAGAAGGGTGCCTTCATTCCTGATCCCAGGCCGGAGTTGGGTCCGGGTTGCTACTCTCTGATGTTCCTGATGCCGAAGCCGTCAGGGGAATTCCGCCCTATCTTGGACCTCAAGGCTGTGAACTTCTATCTGCCTTACCAGAGGTCCAAAATGGTGAGTTTGCAGCGGATCCTGCCTCTTGATGCCTCTGGGACCTTTCTGTCATCTTTGGACCATTTTAATGCTTATTACCATATTCCTGTGCATCCTTTCTCCCAGTGGTATTTGCGGTTCTTTGTCCTGGGTCAGCATTTCCAGTTTTTTGTCCTCCCCTTTGGGTTGGCCTCTGCCCCTTGGGTGTTTATTAAGGTCTTGACTCCCCTGGTGGGTCTGTTTGCATGTTCAGGGGGTGGTTTTGTTGCCTTACCTTGATGAATGGTTAATTTCTTCCTCGACTTTTCTTAAGGCCCTGGAGGATGTGGCGCTGGTGCGGCTTTACCTGGAGTCTCATGGGTTCCTTGTGAATGTCAGCAAGTCCCACCTCATCCTTTCTCAGGAACTTCAGTTCATTGGAACTCTCTTCAATACCAGGTTGGGGTTGATGTTTCTGCCTCCGGATCACCAACTCCGTCTCAGGTCTTATCTGGAATCCCCCTGTTGACCAAATCAGCCTCCGCAAGTAAGTGGTTGCGGGTTCAAGGGGACATGTCGGCCTCTCTGTTTCTGGTTCCTTGGGCTCGCAGACACCTCTACCATCTGGTGTATCACCTTCTGTCTCACTGGGATCTGGGGTCCCAGGACTATGAAGCCTCTGTTCCTGTGACTCTGACTATTTCTCTCCAGCTGCAGTGGTGGTTTGTTCCGGACAACCTGGCGAAAGGGGTGCCCCTGGACCCTCCCCTTCCCTGTACCCTGACTACCGATGCCAGCCCTTGGGGTTGTGGGGCCACCCTTGGGGTTCTATCTGCTCAGTGTGATTGGTCCCCTGTTGACATGAAGGACATGTGGGTTCAGGTCCGGACAGACAATCAGGTGGCCCGTGCCTACTCGAATCATTTGGGGGGCACTCGCTCTCCTCTCTTGGTGCTCCTGGCGGATCAGATTTGGTCGTGGGTGGAGGAAAATCTGCTGGGTCTGGCGGCTATCTATCTGCCAGGGAGGGAGAATGAGTTGCCTTCTTCCTTCTTTGGTCTCTCTGTCCCTGTCTCATTCTGGTCTTTCGGGAACTGTCAAGGAGGTTTAGGAGGCCCTGGTTGGATCTCTTTATGTCCCCTCAGGATGCTCTTCTGCCGTGGTTCTGCGCCCTTCTGCCTTGGGTGGAGGGTGGGGGGTGGATGCCCTGAGTTTCCCTTGTCTTCGGGGTCTTCTCTATGCCTTTTCTCCTTTTCCCCTTCTCAGCAGGGTTTTGGCAAAGATCAGGTTGGAGAGGGTGTTGGTGCTTTTGGTGCCCCCCTTTGGCCTCTCCAGGCTTGGTATCCCCTCCTTCTTCGTCTGGCGGTTGCTCCTCCATGGAGGTTCCCGCTGTCCCCTTTTCCACTCCGCTTTCCTCACCTGTCTTGTGAGTCTCTCAGCCAGGTGGCATTGGGAGTTTGGAAGTTGAAAGGCATAGGCTAGTTTCATTGGGTTGTTCCTCTGCTGTGGCCCTGTCTATTCAGAATTCTCGGAAGGGCAGTACCCTTAAGGTCTATGACTGTCACTGGCGGAATTTCTGTTTGGTGTTCTTAACGGGGTTTTCTTCCTGTTACCTGTGAGGGGGTTCTGTGCTTGAGTTCCTCCAGGATGGGCTTTTGCTTTGGCTTTCGGTCTCTACTCTCCGCAGCCAGTGGTCCACCATTAAAGCTATCCGGGGGTCCTCTCTCGTCCCCTTTGAGTCCTTGGCTTCTTGCCTTCTGCGCAGTGTTTTTCTTCAATGGCCTGTCATTGCTTCTCCTGTTCCCCCCTGGGATCTTCCCTTGGTCCTTCATGCCTTGCAGGTTTCCCCATTTGATCCTCTGCCTTCTGACTCTCTAGAGTTTCTCACCCTGAAGATTTGTTTTCTAGTGGCCATTACTTTTGGGAAACGTTTGGGGGGCTTGGCATTTTGCTTTGTCATCCTCCTTTCTTGTGTTTCTTTCCTGACAAAGTGGTCCTTTGTCCCAACCCTACTTTTCTTCAGAAGATTTCATCGGCTTTTCATTTGTCCCAGGATATTGTCCTTCCTGCCTTTTGTCCTGGCCCCTCTTCGTAGGAGGAGGTCCGGCTCCATTCCCTTGATTTGACCAGGGCTCTGGTGATCTACCTGGAGCGTATGGCCTCCATTCGCCAGGTGGGTTTTTTGTTTGTCACTTTTGGGGTTGCCCGGAAGGGTCATCGCCCTACCACGGCCACACTTTCCCATTGGGTGCAGTCCGCTGTCTCCTTGGCCTACCGGCATTCAGAGGTCTCTCTTCCCCCAGTCATTCACGGTCGTTCCACCCGGGGTATGTCTTCCTCCTGGGCTTCTTTTAAAGGGCCTCCTTGAAGGATCTTTGTGCTGCGGCGACTTGGTCCTCCCCTCACACCTGCATCTCCCATCATAAGTTGCGGATGGGGGAGATTTTTCTGGGGATTTTGGTTCCGCTGTCCTTGCGGCTGTCCACTGATTGTGTGTACTTGTCTGCATTAAATTTTTCTTTGGCATCCTTGGTGTCTGTTTCTTTGTTCGTTTTGCCAATGGGTATATGCTCCTTGGTGACTGTGACGAGGAAGACGGAGGAGGATGGTAATGACTCTGTTTCTTACGAGTAATCTTTCATTACTCCGAGTCATAGTCTTCCTCGTCACAGTCATGTTCCCTCCCGCCCGCCCTTGGTGGTTGGGGGGCGAAGAAACTGTATTCTTTCCTTTAGTGGTCTGCTTTCTGCTTGTGTATTTCAGGATGTTCCCTGTGTTGGTCCCACCCTTTATAAGTCAGGTGGCAGGTACTTCCTGCCCGGCCACAATAATGGGTGAGGAACTTTTTGTTTATGGGTGAATGCTGTGCCTGGAAAATGGAGTGCTCCTTGGTGACTGTGACGAGGAAGATCATGACTCGGAGTAATGAAGATTACTGGTAAGAAACCGAGTCATTATTGAGCCAACAACTGCGTGTGCCAGGAGCGTGCGATAAAGGCAGCAAGTGCTACTAATCTCCGAGTAAGAACTAATACAAAGGATTGCATACAATAATAAAGTAATGCTTAACAATCAATGTAACAGAATAGACCAGAATGTAAAAATCAATCGCAGCCTGCACGGCTCAGGTACCCTGTATCACGGGTCAGATGCCACGGTGCAGCTCGATATTCAAACCCTTCAGTTCATGCTTGATGTTACAGAAATCCATGACCAGCTCTGCTGCCCCGCTGCACACGTCCAAAGCCGAGCTGTGCGAATCAAATATCAGGCTCTAAGCCAATTTATTTTAGTGGAAAAATAGAATGAACTTGCTGAGAATTGCAAGTGAAGTAAAGAAAATATTGTAATTGTACAGTTCAACAGCTCAACCAAACAGTAAGTTTTACAAAGAAAAGAGGGATAAAATGAAAGAGTGACAAAGTGGTACCTTCCGAAAGGTCAGGCACGGAAATAAACTGGATGCCATCAAGAAGTTTATTGGTCGAGTTCCAGACATCCTGACTCCAGCGGCTCCAGTTCAGAGCGAAACATTCTCTATTAGAAGAAATAAAACTAACATCACCTAACCACGTTCCAAGCACTTGTATACCATGGCTGTAACCCAGTTACCACAGAAGAATATTAGGCAGGGATAGTAACAAGAAGAGAAATAAATCAGTGAATATTTTAGTTACTTTTAAGCGTTGAAAAGAGTTACACGGAGTACAAAATCTATATAGGTATCATTAATAGTTTTCTATTCCATATATTTCATTAAAATAGAAGAATGAAGAAATAAACCATGCACAAATCGAGATAGTCTTTATGACAACGTAGCGCTCACACCTTATTCCCCTGATGTCCATTGTATCTCCCCTATAATGCCATATTTATCAAAGACATAGGACGGGCAGCATGCAACTAGACACGAAAACCTGGCTGAAAAGATTCTTTAGGGTCGGTCCAATGTTTCTTTATTAATGACTGGCATAATTAACTCCAGGAAATGGGAGTCTGCTACAGTCCTCCAGGTAAAGGTGCTCTGCCAATTAAAACATGGTATTGAAACATTGTAAAAGTAGTGAATTCTACTTGGCATGACCCGATCATTTGTAAGTCTACAGTAATGTGAAACATGTAATAGTAACGCTCACTGACCAAACCTTGCCTGCCCGAAGGATCGTTTCTGGCCGCTTGTTCCCTGCACGCTCCCTGAGGCTGCCCAACCTGGTGTGAGCGGTTCCGCAGTCGGCGGATTCCTGACGCGCTCCCAGTGACGGACAGCCCAGGTAGAGGATTACTATTTGGAAACTTTGCCAGGAGCCTACCGGGGGACTGCGAGGCCCAGCATTCTCCACCCTGCACAGCTGGTGCCTCTTCCCCCGGTGGCCACGCCCCTTTGTTTCCAGCTTGAAATACTTTTCGCGCCACCCGCTCCGCGGGTGACGCTCACTGACCAAACCTTGCCTGCCCGAAGGATCGTTTCTGGCCGCTTGTTCCCTGCACGCTCCCTGAGGCTGCCCAACCTGGTGTGAGCGGTTCCGCAGTCGGCGGATTCCTGACGAGCTCCCAGTGACGGACAGCCCAGGTAGAGGATTACTATTTGGAAACTGTGCAAGGAGCCTACCGGGGTACTGCGAGGCCCAGCATTCTCCACCCTGCACAGCTGGTGCCTCTTCCCCCGGTGGCCACGCCCCTTTGTTTCCAGCTTGAAATACTTTTCGCGCCACCCGCTCCGCGGGTGACGCTCACTGACCAAACCTTGCCTGCCCGAAGGATCGTTTCTGGCCGCTTGTTCCCTGCACGCTCCCTGAGGCTGCCCAACCTGGTGTGAGCGGTTCCGCAGTCGGCGGATTCCTGACGCGCTCCCAGTGACGGACAGCCCAGGTAGAGGATTACTATATGGAAACTTTGCCAGGAGCCTACCGGGGGACTGCGAGGCCCAGCATTCTCCACCCTGCACAGCTGGTGCCTCTTCCCCCGGTGGCCACGCCCCTTACGTACTTTATTGGTGTAAGCCCCACCGAGACGCGGGACGCGCGCGGGTCGTAGTTTGGGACAAAGACCGGGCAAAGAGCGGGCCGTTTGAGGCCGTTCGAGGACTTTCGAGACTGGACTGGGCCACTCTCTTTTAATTTACACTTATAAATTATCTCCTGTTCTTTTTTATTGTTATCTTAACATCATGGTAGTCACCAGAGGGAATAAATCTAAGGCCCCGGGCAGCGTGGGTAAATTGCTTGGTCCTATGGATGAGTTAATAACCAAGGCGAACACATTCATAGACCAAAGCATATCACTGATAGAAGAGAGAGTATCATTAGATCTCGCATTTGCTAAGAGATCCTCCTTGGGTATCCTGGCCGATGCAAGAACCCCAGTTGCGGTAGGGAAAAACAAGGAAGGGGAGAGGGAGTGCTGTGGGAGGCAAAGTCTGCCAAATAATGTGGACTTATCCGTGTCCCAACTCGCTGATTCGCAGCTAAGCACCGACTTGGAGAGATCCCCCGACCTACCTCCACAAACCCCCACCCAAAGGACCTCCTTAGAGAAATCCTATGAAAGAGGAAGGCGGGAGGGCGCGATAAGCAAGAGAAAAGTTGATCAAATAAATTCTAGCTTGAATATGTTACATCATACACCAAGCGCCCCCCAGAATCCACCCCCCCAGAGCAGAACACCTAGTAGTCACAGCTTTAATACACCACAACGAGCATGAAACCCCTACTCTTATTGACTTAGAATCCCCTACTCCATTATTCACCAATAGGGGTGCAGGAGATGGCGAAAATACCCAGCTCTTAAAGAAGATAGCTGACTTATTCAAATCATTCTTCCAACCAATAGAAAAAAGATTAACTCAGCTGGAGATGCAGTTAGGTAAACTCGTGAAACTTCAACAACATAATCAACCAGTAGGGGCTCAAAACACACGGGGAAACAATCACACAAATCACACCCCTATACAGCCACTAAATCTTCCCCAGAAACCCGTATCAGAGCAGAACAAGGTATCCCAAATTGTAACATCCTCCCGCTCGATCCCCAAGAGCATTTCGAACATAGTGACCAACGCTTCTACCTCCTTGCTACAAGATAATTCTCAGTCATTAATTTCACCTGCTCCAAACTTAGTGGCCATAAATAAGGCTACTCCCAAGATAACATCAAAATCATCGGCCCCCCAAGTACCTGCTCCTGACCCTCCGGTCCCCAAAGCTCATAGAAATATCCCCAGAGGCGCCGGGGAGGGCAGACCCCTAGTGGATCTACCACCCGAGGCTTCGCCGTACGTAGCGGTCATGACCGGAGTTCCAGCAACCGCGGACCGTAACGCGGAACCAGGCTGGTCTCTCAAAAATAAGGTACAACATTGGCTACAGAACAATCGTCCCCTCCCCCCAACTTGGAATGGAAGGATTCTGTCAGTTCGTAGGACTCCATGGGTGGGCAAAGTGAGAAAATCGATCCCTGGGGATTGTATCCTGGTTACCTTTGAGGACACTCGTATTGCAGACTATATCTGCTCCTGGGAAGATACGAATGTAAACAGAGGTATCAGTGTCAAACCACTTTCTTTCTTCTACCCCTCAAGACAACCGAAGGGTTTCTTTCAGGACTATGATCCCGCATGGTCTGCTCCTGCTCCCCGATACACTGATCTCCATAATACAGGATATCAAGGGCCCCCTAGACAGTATGATCAAGACTACCCATGGCAATTAGTGGGATCTCGCCAGCAGGGTGGTGGATGGGGAGAATGGAGGCCCCCTATTCAAAGGATGATATTTAGAGAACCGCCTCGTTGGGAACCATGGTTTAATATCCCGACGACTAACAGATTTAGCGGCCTCGAGATGGTCGATTGACCACCAACTGACATAGAATGCGCTAACCTTAGATCTTCTCATCAGAGCTCCATAATTAATCCTTCTCCGCCACTAACAGACCAAATAGAATTAAAAGTTGATACATCGTCTATACCCATTCTTTTCTGGAATATAGCAGACCTGCGCAATAAGATCGAGGACGGGTCGGCCCAAAAGTTTTTGGAACAATATAATATAATTTGCTTGCAGGAGACATGGTCTACCTCTGAGCTTCACCTTCAAGGATTCAAAACATTTTTTGGCCCTGCGGTTCGTAGTACAATAGGCAGGCCTAAAGGGGGCCTAACAACGTACATTGCGAATACCCTGAATCAATTAAAAGTGACCACCATCCATAATGATCCTAATTGCCAAATTCTTTTACTCACCTTAGCGAAAAAGGAGACTACTCTTCTTATCAATTTCTATAATAATCTAGACGAAGACCAATTTATGACTCTTCTCAGCGACGTTCATGAGAGATTAGCTCAACTCTATCTGAGGAAAGGCACCCATGGGGCAAACCACGTATTATGGGGAGGGGATTTCAACCTTCACCCGTGCCCATTGGCGAATTCACATTGCTGTGGAATCATGGACGAATTTGACCGCCCATTAGTACATCTCATACACAGTAAGGCGGGGAACGCCCTAAACAGCGTGCTTTGCGAACTGGACCTGCAAATTGCAAATCTCCCAAGCTCGGATTCACGCTGTTTAGTCCCGACCTATGTGGGCAGAGGCCACCAAACCACCGTGGATTACATCTTTCTGTCACCTGGATTGCTAGAGATGGCAAATGACTTTCAGGTTATTGGTAACTCTCTGAGCGACCACACAGCGTTGAGCCTGTATCTTCATTTACCAAATTATAAGCATCAAAATATAGAAATAGTAAACACCCTCGCTCAGAATAATTTAGAAGTAGGCAAACAGAACGGATTCACAATAAAATGGGAAAAAATTAACCCGATTGAAATTACTAAAAAGCTGGTCAAGCTAGCATATCCTAATATCATTAAATGCTTGGACCTTTCGGTAAATCACGAAGAGGTCCTTGATAACTTTAAGCAAATCTTGGTCAAAATCAAGGGACTACTTTCGTCTAAATTAACGTCCAAGCAACCCGGTAACAAAGGGTGGTTCAACCACAATTGTACCGTAGCCCTCACTAAATTAAAACTTGCACTACACAATAAACCTAGAGACAAGGGACAAATCCAATCTCTCAGGCGTGAATATATTAGGGAACGAAAGCAAAGAACTAAAGATCTGAAGCAGAAACTGTGGGAAGACCTGCATAAGAGCGCCGTATTAAAAAATAGCGAGGCTTTCTGGCGCACAGTTAGAGCGCCGTTTCTCACTGATAATAACATCCCCAAGATTGAAGTAGCCATTGATGAAGAAACTTGGGTGGCTCATTTTTCCAAGATCTTTAAAAACGGCTCACCTATTGACAGCTCTGAGAGTATGCTTTCGAAAGTACATTACCCAATCCCGCTCCTCTTTGATATACCCAACTTGCTTTTGGCCTTGGAAGCAAGTAAAACGGGGAAAGCCCCGGGCCCGGACGGGGTCCCAGTAGACTTCTTCAAACATACTCTGGACCTCTGGGCTCCCGTCCTTACAAGAGTATGCATAGCAGCTGCCAATGAGGGGGTATT
Organism: Lissotriton helveticus; assembly: GCF_964261635.1. Lineage (NCBI taxonomy): Eukaryota > Metazoa > Chordata > Amphibia > Caudata > Salamandridae > Lissotriton > Lissotriton helveticus. The sequence continues at coordinate 983,393,949 of NC_136065.1, read as the reverse complement.
GAATTCCTGGACTAGGTCCATCATGGTCCCAATATTTAAAAAAGGGGACCGCCAGGATGTGAAGTGCTATCGCCCCATCTCACTGCTGGACTCGCTCGGCAAGGTCGTGGGAAGAGTAATCCTGGAACGTCTTCAGCAATGGGCCGGGGAAAGAGGCATTATCTCTGACCTCCAATTCGGCTTTCAGGAGGGGCTCGGAACTGTAGAGCAGGCTCTTAATCTCAGCCTGATAGTGGGCAAATACACACAGGCCAAGGAGAATATGATTTACATGGTCTACGTAGACCTATCCGCAGCTTTTGACTGCGTGTCACACTCAAAGCTGTGGATGGTCCTAAGTCAAATGGGCGTGGAACCTTCTCTAGTAGACTTTGTAAGGGAACTTTACTCAGGAGCCTCGGCTAGAGTTCGTTTTGGGAAGAACGGTGAGCTGACGGCTCCTTTTGGAGTGGAGCGTGGAGTCAGGCAAGGCTGTGTCCTGGCCCCCTTCCTCTTCTCCCTCTACACTAATGGCCTGGAGGGGGAAATGTTGAGAGGGGCCCAGGACCTTCCTCGTATAAAACAGCGCCTGATTCCCGCCCTGCTCTACGCGGATGACGCCGTCATCCTCGTACGCACTCCACGCGAGCTTCAGAGCTCGCTGAAGAGATACACGACTTTCATGGGAGGCCTAGATTTACAAGTAAACGTCAAGAAAACGTTTGTCATGATAGCGGGTACTAAGAAAAAAGGAGTAAAAGAGATCTTCCTCGATAAGCAAAAGCTAGAGGTCACTCCCCAGTATCCGTACCTAGGCATCATGATAGACGGACGATTGACTTGGAAGCCTGCAGTAGAGTCAAGATGCCACCTATTCAAAAGATCAATAGCGGCTCTGATGAGTTTCTCTCGGAGATTGGGGAGAAGGGCTCCAGTTGAGCTTTTGAAGATCTATAACGCCAAATGCCAGGCCATTGCTCTCTACGGAGCGGGTGTTTGGGGTCACACGAACACCAGCTCCATCCAAGTAGCGGAAAACGCCTTTCTGAGATTTCTTCTAGTTACCCCCAGAGGCACCTCGACCTATGCCTCACATCTAGAACTAGGAATTCCCTACCTGGAGGATTTGATCAAGATCCAACCGCTGATGTTGTGGCGGCGTATCTGGACATCCGTGAATAACGCCCTGTCCCAGTCTATCATCATAGATACTATGGCTCTTGACAAGTCCTCCAAGATAAGATGGCTTTCCGATATCAGAATTTTTTTTAAAGATCTTGGTCTAGAGAAATATTACGCCCATCCAGAGTCCATAGCTAACCTTCCAAAGAAAGTATTAAAACAACAAGCTCTCCGGCACCTAGAGATGTTGAGATTGGCCTCGGAATCACTGGAACGCGCGACCATCCACGCGAATATGGTCCAAACATCAAACAGCATCCAGTTGTATTTAACTTTGTCGTTGACGACATATGACAGAATGCTGTTGACCAGATTCAGATTAGACACATTCTTTAGACTGGTTGCTTTTCCTACGAATAATGGATGGGTTACAAGTTTTCCCTTTTGCCCCTGTGACGAGAAATCAATTCAATCTAATTTACATGTCATCTTGTTTTGCAAATTCCATCACGCACACAGGAAAATTTGGATCCTGCCCACATTGAGGAGCTGGCACCTTAGACAATGCAGGCCGGCATTTCTTAGACTTCAAATGCTCGAATCCGAGACTGTCTGCTATTTTGTTCTTAATTTCCTAAAATGTATCATGAAGCATAGGAAAAGCTTATAGCAATCATCGTTCAAACAGTATTGTTTAATCCCGCCATGAGGAAATGAAATGGACTGAAAAATCTATCCTTTTAAGTACTTGTATGAATCCCTACTTACGTTCACAAAATGTAAACTGTATTTTTATTTGTTTCTTTTATGGTTTTCACTTGTGAAAAAAACCGAATAAAGAAGTTTATTATTATTATGTAATAGTAAACCCGGATGGAAAAAGGGGCCTGCTTAGTACTAAGTGGAAGGGGTTAAGGAAGGTTCGGGAGGGAGGTCATTCACCCCCTAAAGAGTAAGCCCATGGTTATTCTCAAACTGCACCTTTAAAGTTACTACTGCCCCAAAAAATTGTAGTAAGTCCATCACCACACGTGGGCAAACCCTCATCCTACAACATCCTCCATAGATAATAATGGAGGAAGTGACTAAAAATAAAACCACCATAGGGTGTAATTGTATTTGGTAAAATATTTTAAGATGTAATGACTTGTAATTTAATTTATTAAATATTTTATTTCACTAATACATATTTTAAGAATTTAATTGTAATATTAACTCTTATAGAATCACCGATAGCCCTCTACAGTGAAAATAGCCTCTGGAAACTAGTCGTACGAACACACCAACACTAAATTCTGTCATGTACAACTTTTAAAGCCACTCTACATTGTGGGTTACAAGGCCTACTTAGGAGTGACTTATTTAATATTTAGAAATATCGTTCTTTCCTGTCAAAGAGGGTCATGTTGACAGGTTGATTTGCAGGTTTAAAAGCTATAGCAGTAATACTACACAGATTGGCCTGAAGGAATGGTTTCTTCACCAGCCTAGTAAATAGCACAACGTGTGCTGCAGTCCGCAGGTGGCATTTATCTTTTCATCTCATTGGTATACTTTCCTATGAAAGTAAACCGATGACAGTCTATGAACACAGCTCAAGTTTTCCTATGTACAAAACTAAAGTTCAGAATAAAATACTGTTTCTGTTAATCAGGTTTGGCATAAGCTGCTGGAACAAATCAATCACTATTTTTTAATATTTAATTGAAACCCAATTCACTGATGAAGTTGAATTTTTGATGAATATGCAAGTAAAACAACATTTCAAATTTTAGGCTTTGTAGGCCTGAACAACAATTAGACTAACTAGCATTAGGCTGTCAGCAGATGGTCCCTGGCAGTAGTTTTCCTAAATGATATGTGAAAACTGCTCCTAGAGCAGAGACAAACGCTTACACCTTTTGGCAGGAAGGCCAGGGTGTGAGGTATGTGATTCCTCTCAGCTCAGCAAATGTAATGGGGTGGGTCACAAATTACACTAACTTGAAATAGACCAGGATGAAGCCTCCCTATTCACAATTAAGTGTAATGGTAGACCTGGGAAAGAAAAACGTTGGTTCCCTGGGCCAAATCTAGCCAATTTGTCACCAGCTCAGCAGAAAGGACAGCTGGCCCCAGAACCAGTTTGGTGGGATTGAGTAGGAGAAGATTACCCATTTCACTATGCACACACCTGATTGGGACATCAGCTGCATCCAAGGGCATAAGAGTGGTACTTGGTGGATGTTACTTAGAATAGTGCACTGCGGGATAGTTTGCAGTAAGGAAAACTGGATGTGCTGAAATAGTGAGATGGTTACCCTTAGGTATCGTTTCTTCATTGGTTAGAGAGTGTCAAGGAGTCACCCTCGCCCATTGGCCAGTGAATTCGTCAAAAGTGGCACCTCACCCACAGGCCATTAGAACACATCTAGAATTGTGAAAGGACAGCAGAGGAGTAAGCCTGTTTCTGTGATCTGTTTGGAGACCTGAAGGGCAGGGTCTGTTCCCACTTGTAACCAAGACTGAAAGGTGGATTGCAATGGTCAGTTGACTAACCTTCTGTGTGGCTACAGGGACACAACAAGCTGCAAGATACCTTTTTCCAGGAATGATCAGCTGAGCAGTAACACCTAATACTGTATGCATCCCTGTTGGTGGCTTCTGCTGGGCTTAGTCCTGGCCCCTAAGTGCTGTCCCTTAGGTCTTGAAGGTCAAGAGGAACTGGTCCTGAAAGTAAGAAATTGTTTTGATTTCCAAGACTGCTGGAGTTTCTGCTGGACCTCTTGCCAAAGGTGTATAATGAGAGGACTCTTGACCACACAAAGGTGTAAAAAGTATACACCCGGTAGAAATATCAATATAGGACTAGCTACGTTGTATTTAGTGGAACTCAGAAGGTATATCTGCGGGCAAACCCTTAGGTTTGGACATGAAGCCCTCACACACCAACCTAGTTGGTGTCATGCTTCATCATCGGGCCCACCACAGTGACACCGAATGTGTCCCGGGTGTGCTGCGACTCCAGATTACTGAGGAGCTGGTATTCTTGCTGAGTGTGCAGTGCTAGTGAGAATGAGAGTGAAAGGTTAAAAGCTATACAGGTGGTCCCAGTTCCCGAGGGTAAAAGGTAAATTTAATACCTGGGCCCCTGTTAGCAAGATAAAAAGGCTGTGGACGATGTGGAGTGTATTAAGAGCTCCTACGTCCTTGTGGTCTACATGTTTCAGCCAGGCCTTTTGATTAAAACTGGCTTTCCTCAGGACCAATGAGTATGTGTGAGTGATGGTAAACTATATTAAGTGACAGTGTGTGGTAAAAAAGTGTTGCACTCGCTAAGGTGCCGTACGTGTAAGAGGGGGATTCCCTCTACTTTACTGTACATAAAACACAAAGACAATACAGACATACAAGGAGAACCAATGAGAATGGTATATACCAAAACACAACATATGGCCGACTTCTAGTGTGCGTGAGCGACCTAGAGCGGCAAAGAACTTGGCCATGAGTGGTTGCCATGGCCAAGGTGAACTATGGCGGTAGAATATTAAACGCGGTGGCAGTGGTGGGCTACACAGCGAAACAAGCATAGCGTGAGGTACAGGTAAGTATGGTACATAATTCCTCACACTTGCTACTTGCTGTTAAAGCCTCATGGGTCACTTGGCAGGGAGGGAGAGGAGACCCTAAACGTTGTAAAAGGTCATAGTTAGGAAGGTACCTGTGGGGAGAAAATGCTGCTTACCCAGAGCGTCGTGTAGAGATCACTCGTTTACTCACGGTATTTCCGATCAGCGTGCTCCTGCGACCTATCGTCCTGCTCCAGTGTCCCGAGTGAACTGTGCATGGATCAGGTAAGGGCTTAAGTAGCCGGTTCAATTGGTATCACCTGGAGAGGGGAGAGGGTGCGGTCGCGCTGGCTAGTAGTGCGCATGCGCTGGTAGCTAGCGGCACTAGCGCTGCGCATGCGCAATGGACGGTTGTAGCGCATGCGCGATGGGAGGCGTTAGCACTATTCATTCGCGCATGTGCCTCGGTACCCGGAGTGGTACAGCACTGTTATTAACATGTGCACTCTAGTACGTGCGCCATGCGGGGGAATTAAAAAGGCCCGTGAGGGACCAGTGAAGTTAAAAAAGCAACAATAGCGAAAGGAGGCATCTGGGCAAAAAGGGGGCAACTACAGAGTAGGGACAGACCACGAGTCTGAGCGCAGACAGGGACACGGACCACTTACATAGAAGTGTTTATCTTGCTAGAGCATTCCACGGGATAGAATCATTGAGCCCCTCTGTATGGGTAGAAAGGCGATAAATCCAGCGTTGCTCTTTAGAGAGCAGAGTTTTCTCATCGCAACACGAAGGTGCGAATTGTTCGATGACTGTCCAGGTGAAGTCGTTAGGAGTGTGATTTTGCACGTTGAAGTGTTGGGTTAGCTTGCTGATATTTTTGCCACAGCGCATTGTGCTCCTGTGCTCGGTCATCCTGGTTCTGACTTTTCTGGTAGTCATACCGATGTATCTCAGACCGCAGCGACAGGTGATGAGGTATATTAAGTTAGACGAGTTACAATTAGTAAATTGCCTTTGTGTCCAGGTTTTACCAATTTCAAGTGACAATGTTTTGGAAGGGGTAGTCAGGTGGCAGACGCTGCAATTGTAACACGGTTGGTGGCCTGTTAGTTCAGGTAGACCCCATGTGTTCAAAATTGTCTGGCCTGTAGGTTGTGTCTTTCTGGGTCTCGTGGAAACCAGCTGGTCCCTCAGATTTTGTGCTCTCTTGTATGCGAACCGGGGGGGATCCCAGTTCCTTGTGCCCGAATTGATGATCTTCCAATTTTTGCGAATTATACTGGAGACCTGGTTAGAGGCGGTATTGTAGGTGGTGACGCATGTCATCAAGGGAGTTTCTGGTGGTCTGACAACTGTTTCAAGGAGGGCCTCCCTGTTCTGGTTGCGTGCTCGCTTGCAGGATTTCGAAATGATTCTAGTTGGGTAACCACGGTCTTCCAACTTGTGGACCAAGGCTTTGGACTGGTGTTTGAAGTCACGGAGGTTGCTGCAGTTCCGGCGTATGCGCAGGAACTGCCCAAAAGGCAGATTCTCCCTCAAGGGTCTGGGGTGGAAACTGTCAAAGCGTAACAAGGAGTTCCTGGATGTTGGTTTGTAATGAGTGGTTGTCGTCAAACCCCCTTGATCAGCTCTTATGTTGAGGTCTAGGAACGCTAGTTCCGTAGGGCTGCTAGTGCAGGTGAACTTGAGGAATGGATCAAGGTTATTGATCCACGTGAGGAAATCTTTCAGTGTCTCCTCATTGCCCTCCTTGTTCGCATACAAGAGAGCACAAAATCTGAGGGACCAGCTGGTTTCCACGAGACCCAGAAAGACACAACCTACAGGCCAGACAATTTTGAACACATGGGGTCTACCTGAACTAACAGGCCACCAACCGTGTTACAATTGCAGCGTCTGCCACCTGACTACCCCTTCCAAAACATTGTCACTTGAAATTGGTAAAACCTGGACACAAAGGCAATTTACTAATTGTAACTCGTCTAACTTAATATACCTCATCACCTGTCGCTGCGGTCTGAGATACATCGGTATGACTACCAGAAAAGTCAGAACCAGGATGACCGAGCACAGGAGCACAATGCGCTGTGGCAAAAATATCAGCAAGCTAACCCAACACTTCAACGTGCAAAATCACACTCCTAACGACTTCACCTGGACAGTCATCGAACAATTCGCACCTTCGTGTTGCGATGAGAAAACTCTGCTCTCTAAAGAGCAACGCTGGATTTATCGCCTTTCTACCCATACAGAGGGGCTCAATGATTCTATCCCGTGGAATGCTCTAGCAAGATAAACACTTCTATGTAAGTGGTCCGTGTCCCTGTCTGCGCTCAGACTCGTGGTCTGTCCCTACTCTGTAGTTGCCCCCTTTTTGCCCAGATGCCTCCTTTCGCTATTGTTGCTTTTTTAACTTCACTGGTCCCTCACGGGCCTTTTTAATTCCCCCGCATGGCGCACGTACTAGAGTGCACATGTTAATAACAGTGCTGTACCACTCCGGGTACCGAGGCACATGCGCGAATGAATAGTGCTAACGCCTCCCATCGCGCATGCGCTACAACCGTCCATTGCGCATGCGCAGCGCTAGTGCCGCTAGCTACCAGCGCATGCGCACTACTAGCCAGCGCGACCGCACCCTCTCCCCTCTCCAGGTGATACCAATTGAACCGGCTACTTAAGCCCTTACCTGATCCATGCACAGTTCACTCGGGACACTGGAGCAGGACGATAGGTCGCAGGAGCACGCTGATCGGAAATACCGTGAGTAAACGAGTGATCTCTACACGACGCTCTGGGTAAGCAGCATTTTCTCCCCACAGGTACCTTCCTAACTATGACCTTTTACAACGTTTAGGGTCTCCTCTCCCTCCCTGCCAAGTGACCCATGAGGCTTTAACAGCAAGTAGCAAGTGTGAGGAATTATGTACCATACTTACCTGTACCTCACGCTATGCTTGTTTCGCTGTGTAGCCCACCACTGCCACCGCGTTTAATATTCTACCGCCATAGTTCACCTTGGCCATGGCAACCACTCATGGCCAAGTTCTTTGCCGCTCTAGGTCGCTCACGCACACTAGAAGTCGGCCATATGTTGTGTTTTGGTATATACCATTCTCATTGGTTCTCCTTGTATGTCTGTATTGTCTTTGTGTTTTATGTACAGTAAAGTAGAGGGAATCCCCCTCTTACACGTACGGCACCTTAGCGAGTGCAACACTTTTTTACCACACACTGTCACTTAATATAGTTTACCATCACTCACACATACTCATTGGTCCTGAGGAAAGCCAGTTTTAATCAAAAGGCCTGGCTGAAACATGTAGACCACAAGGACGTAGGAGCTCTTAATACACTCCACATCGTCCACAGCCTTTTTATCTTGCTAACAGGGGCCCAGGTATTAAATTTACCTTTTACCCTCGGGAACTGGGACCACCTGTATAGCTTTTAACCTTTCACTCTCATTCTCACTAGCACTGCACACTCAGCAAGAATACCAGCTCCTCAGTAATCTGGAGTCGCAGCACACCCGGGACACATTCGGTGTCACTGTGGTGGGCCCGATGATGAAGCATGACACCAACTAGGTTGGTGTGTGAGGGCTTCATGTCCAAACCTAAGGGTTTGCCCGCAGATATACCTTCTGAGTTCCACTAAATACAACGTAGCTAGTCCTATATTGATATTTCTACATATAACCAGGGGACCCGGACTGGCTTACCTAGTCCTCTCTCTCCCTTTTGATTTGCTGCTAAAAGTATACACCCAACAAGAGAACTTAGTTTGTCGCAAATTTTAAATTTTCATGTTCTAAATATTTCGAAAACTCTCTGGAACCATCAGCTTCAGCTGGACCCCATCCAGTGGCTATTAATCTTTGAGAGGTCTTAATCAGATTCTGCTGGATGCTTTGACTCGCAGGAGGTTTTCAACTTTCATTTTAGATACTAAGTTAGAAGGTAAATCAATGATACTAACGTAGTCTAGAAACAGGTTAGTACAGCTAAATATGTTAGGCAGGAAATCAGACTGTATATGTCTTTCCTTAGATGAAAGAGCACCTGTCTTCATTGTGTCATTATTTAGTAAAATCACTCTAGGGTTATCAAAGCGGGCGTGTACTACGAGTGTTAGCTCACAGGGAATAAAAGGGGTTTTGCTCAACGCCCGGTCATTAGTTAAGCACAGTACTGAATGTGCCACCTTGATAGAGGACCTGGGAGTGAAAGTGGCATTTATCACTGAAGTCTGGACGGATGCAGCCTCAGGCCCAGACATGATAAAGGCCTCGCCCCCAGGTTTTCTCTGCCATACGGTGAACAGGCAGGGCAAGAAAGGAGGGGGGCTGGAAGTCATATATCACAACTCTATTAATGCCACATTCAAAACGACTTCAAGGGAGGGGTGTGAAGCTTTGGCTTTTGCCCTCTTTCACATCAGGTGAATTTTAGAGGGGTCCTGGTATACAGACCACCGGGCCCTAGGAAGCCGTTTATCGATTTAGTCAGGAACCTCATGGAGGAAGGCATAAGCAACAGATCGTTTACCATAATGGGCGAGTTTAATTTCCACCTGGAGGCCACTTCAGACCTGGACACCATGGAGCTGTTAGAATTTTTGAAAGGGTTGGATCTAACGCAGTTAGTTGCAGGGGCTACCCATACGGCTGGGCACACACTGGATGGGATTTTTTCAAACCACGCACTTATGTCGGTTCTAGAGGTGCGACCAGTAGCATGGTCAGACCATGCAGCAATACTATTCGAGGTCATCTATTCTGATAGCCAGAGGCATGATAAGCCTTTAACAAAGCCCGGATTTATGCGGGCATGGAATAGTATTGAAGGTAACGATCTGTCAGATCTCCTGGAGCGTAATCTGCCCTCTTTAATTGGTGATGTGGAAGAGGCCACAACTAGATTCAATGCATGGGTTACTAATGCTAGTGATAAGCTTGCTCCAAAAAAAAACATATATCCTAGAAGGGCCTACCCCTCTGCTCCATGGTATACTTCTAAACTAAAAACCCAGAAAGGCTATTGTAAGCGTTTCGAGCGGGAGTGGACGAAGGAGTATAAGGTAGAAGAATCAATTAAGTATAAAGAAAGCATTCACGCTTACAAGGAATTATTGTTTACAACTAAACAAGATTTTTTTTGCAGATCAAATCAAACTAGCTGAAAACTCAGCCAAAGAATTATTTAAAATTGTTTGTAAATTGGCAAATCCACAAACACCACAAGTGGCAGAGAGCCAGGAACTATGCGACAAGATCGCTAGCTTTTTCCTGGACAAAGTTGAGGAAATCTTCTCTAGTTTTAATAAAGCCGATATTAGCTCTCCATTAAAATCCTGCATTGACAAGAAGATTGTCCCTCAAACTCAGAACTCTCTGATAGAATTTCCCCTGTTAACTTATAACGATACTGTTAAACTGCTGCAAGAAATGAAGTCAGGATCCCCCTATGACCCCTGCCCGATTAAAATAGCTAAACTGGCCCCATTGATTTTTGCGGCAGCCCTTACCCCTCTTTTTAACTCAATAATTGAAGCAGTCAAGATCCCAATTAGCTGGAAAACAGCCTCTTTGACTCCTCTCCTGAAAAAAGCTAACCTTGAGGTACATAATTTAGACCAATTTCCTGCCTCCCCTTTCCCGCTAAAATGCTTGAAAAATGGATCAACAGGCATTTGAGTAAGTACCTTCAAAGTGCAGAAATACTCGACTATACCCAATATGGCTTTCGGGAGGGCCACAGCACTGAAACTGCCCCCCTCAAGTCAACTAATGAGATCAGGAAATCCCTGGATCAGGGGGTCAGAGCGGTGATGATTATGCTGGACCTCTCCGCAGCATTTGACACGGTCCATCATGCTATTTTGTTGGACCGACTGTCAGACTGCGGAGTAGAGAAGGCCGCCTGGAGGGTTTTAAAATACTTTCTCTCCGACCGTCAGCAAATAGTGGCTTTAGGGGACTTCTGCTCCCCCTTTTCAATTGCCATGTGGGGTACCACAGGGGTCATCATTAAGTCCCACCCCATTTAATGTCTACGTATCGTCGCTGGCTCCTTTGATTACATCTTTTGGTTTCCATCTTACCTCTTACGCAGACGATACGCAGATAGTGGCCTCACTCCTCCCAGGTTCAGAAAGGAACACAAGACACAGGCTACACAACTGTATGAAGGCAGTCAGTTGCTGGATGACCAGTAACTGCCTTAAATTAAACTCAGGCAAGACTGAAGTCATCCTATTCGGGAATGATCTCAACCTGTGGACCCCTGAATGCTGGCCTGACTCCTTGGAGCCCCTCCCAGCACCCTCTAAGCAAGTGAAAAACTTGGGAGTGTACTTAGATGAGAAATTGGACATGAAAAGGCAAGTCAACGCCATTGTATCATCTACAATGTTCATTCTTAGGACTACTAAGAAAATCCTTCCGTTTCTGCCCAAGGAGAGTCGGCAGACAGTAGTTACGGCTTTGATTATGTCACGTCTGGACTATTGCAACAGCTTCTATCTAAACATACAAGAGAGTCTGCTGCATAGACTCCAGATGCTGCAGAACACTGCCGATCTCCAATGAAATCCGCAGACTTCATTGGTTGCCAGTAAGGCAACGAGTTCAATTTAAATCCCCATGTCTAGTTTTTAAATCACTTCATAATCAAGGACCACGCTACCTCCAGGAACAATTTCAATGGTATACCCCTTCTAGATCGTTATGATTATCTGCTCAAAAGCTGGTCAAAGTTCCACTCTTGAAAAGAGCCCGTTGGGGTGGGAAAAGCTTTGTGGAAGATGCTGCAAAGGTGTGGAACCAGCTTCCTTTTTTGCTGAGAAACAGCACCGACTTGCTGGGGTTCAGGAAAATGCTTAAGACCTGGCTGTTCTACTCCCTTTCTTTGACTCTCCCCTCATCAGGATAGCAGTTAGCGCCAGGACACACAAGGGTAACAGTTGCGCTTAATAAAATAACTTACATTAACATTTACAATTAACAAGGTAAAATCTTTGACCCACATGACCAGCTTGGTGTATATGATGTTCCATCATGGTCAGCCTGAATGCCTGCCTCTGTTCCAGTCCTCAGTGACTCCTGATAGGCACTTTACTTTCTCTTGACGCATTTTGCCCTAAAATTTAAACAAAATGAAATCTCTGGTTCCCCCTGTTGGATTTTAGTTGTTTGGGTATCATTTGTCCAATTAAAGTTCTCCTCTTTTGCAGAAATTGGTTGAGGAATTTTTATATGTTGTGTTTTGACATTCTAATCATTTTGGAACCACAACATAACTTGCACACTTTTCCTTAAGTTAGGCACATGGGGTTGAGCCCAGGTTTATTTATTGAGCTTGTGGGTTGGACCTAAACAGATTGTGGACTTACCACTTGAGAAGGATTTGCATCCAGCTCAACTAATAACTCAGTTTCTTATGGGTTTTTTTTGTACATTTTATTATGATGAAAGAAAACGATTTATTATCCCAATTATGAGCAAAATGAACTTTAATCAATGTGGTGTAGCCCTTTATTATCTGCCATTACTACCTGATCCTTTAATCTGCTTTTCTCTGGCGTCCTTTTTATTATCAGCATTAAAAAAAAAGAGATGTACAGCCAGCTAAAATCACATCCCCATAAACTAAATTAATTTATTATTGTGTAAATAATTATGAATCTGTACTTTTAAATGTAATAGTTTTTAACATTGTTTATATTTTAACTTTGCTGTAATGCAGTGAAAGGTCTTGTTTATTGGTGGTATACTTTTTATGCCTACATTGTGTTGGCGAAATAAAGTTATTCTGACTGACTGACAGTAATCATCAATGCTATGTGGCAGCAGTAGATTATATAGGAAGTGATTGTTACAGTTTTACTATTCATTACTATTGTGCAGACAGCTATTACTATTAATATTAGTCACTCACACTTCCTAATTGGGGACTTTGAATAAATGTCCGCCCCAATTTACTCTTGGCATTTAGCTCTATTTTCTTAAGTGTTAAATGAACACACTTGCCCAAAATGTATGCAATTGAGCTAAGTATAGAAACAGTGAACAATCAACAGTCTTAATATGCAAACAGAAGGATTTCGGATTCCACTGATGTATCTTTATTCAAGAAAGATTATTTATTGTGTTTATACAAGGTAAAAATCCAGTAGCTACTGGATTTTATCCGTGTATAAACACAGTCGCTACTGGATTTTATCCTTGTATAAACACAATAAAGAATCTTTATTGAATAAAGATACATCAGTGGAATCCGAAATCCTTCTGGTTGCAAATTAAGACTGCTCATTGTTCACTGTTTCTATACTTAGCTCAATTACATTTTTGTATGCGGAACCATTCTTTTGTTCTAAGTTCATTTTCATGTTTTTCCATTTGTGGAGTAGAGAGGGGTGTACTTCTTGGTTTCCTGCCCCAGTTCAGATTACCCACACAAATGATTGGCACGTGCGGATTGCTTTTGCCTTAACCCTCTAGTCACTAGTTCCCAAAATGTATGCAGGATGCATTTTGTACTAAGAAAACAGTTCTTAGTGCAACACAGCACAAATATGAGCAGAAGCAGCAACTCACACTCTCTGTGTGTGCTCTTGATTTAGGATCCCACTCCCCCTCCCCCCAAGTTGCTCTGAATTACTTGAGTGGGTTTAATTACATTATTACTGATAATTCCTAATCAAAGAGTAATGCATTACTCTGGGTACTAGGGCATAATTGAATATCCACCCAAAGCTAGCAATATCCATAAGCATAAAAATCTCTGAGTTTGCCCCTACCTTTGCAGAGTGGCCAACTCAGAAATGCCAACAAATACACAAAGAAGAAATTATGCAATCCACAATACTGGAGAAGTTACGAAAATACTAATAATAATAATAATAATAATAATAACAATAATCATCCCCATTGTAAAAGACCTGTAATATACCTCAAATACCACCAAGTGTAATTAGAGCTGGAAACTGTCAAATTGTGTTATTAAGTTGATAGGGATCACCCTCTCTCAAATAAATAATTCAGTTCCTGACAATGCCTTTCATGGTTTTGAATACATACATTCATAGCTGGCTCTGTGATTTCGATGTAACCTGAATATCCACAAGTTATGACCATTTCAGAGAGTACATCAAAGTTCTTATGGAAAAAAGCTGTGCGAATCTGCACTAGACAGTAGTGGGCTCTTTTTCTCTGCCGACAGTGTCCATCTGTTAGAACATCTAGGGCTGTGTCACATAAAGCGAGCCATGCAAGTGCTAATTTAAGACAATGTGAAGGCCACAGTTTTGAGCTCATGGTGTCTAAAATATTAGAAGTGCAGCAGCAGTTTTATTTTAGCAGTGGTTGTTTGCCATCATGGGAATTTTAATGGCATGTGCTGATTTTTGTTGACATATCTAAAGCAAACAGAAAATAATTGTTAGGAAGTTCAACTCAGTTGTTAATTTGTAACAAAATAAGTGCAGGAGATCTCTCAGGAGTCAGTTTGCAGCAACTCAAATTTTTTTGTAACGCCGCCTAAAACTGACCCAACTACTAACCAGGAAGTTGGGAGAGGATGCGGCTAATGACCTGAGCTGCCAACTTGGAGCTGGGGAACCAGGTTTGAGTCTCGACATTAGCTCAACATTGTGATTTAAGACAATTCACCTAATCTCATCGTTGCTACTAAAAATGAATATGTGCTCATCAAACTATTGAGCCAGTGTTGATGAGTAAGTGCCAGTACTGAGCATCGGAAACCACTGGCTCAAATTAACCACTGGTTCAATCCCATTATTATGATGCTGAATGAACTGGTGGTAGCTGTGTCCTGGGCTCTGCTAATCTGGCCCAGGGCCAGTGCTATGCTAACCCCTAACACATAAACTGAGGTACATTTATAATTGGCATGACCTACCCTATAGGTCCCTAGTTGGTAGTAGGGCCAGGTGATGAAAATGACCTCTAAGTCCATTGTATATAATCGGGCATGGCTGTTTAGAGGCCAGCAGCCTTTGTTACACTTACATGTGTGCACTTCTGAGAGCTTGAGGTCATTTTAAAAGTAGACCTGTGTCGCAGCACTGCTTTTAAAAATAAAATTCCCTGCAAACTCGGCATTGGTGGCATGGGCACTTTACAAGTGATAATCTACCTTATCTTTACATTGTGGACACCCCCAAGGTCTCTCCTAGGTTTTCCAGGGGTGGAGGGCCATGTAACTATAAGCAAGGTTCCTATAAAAGAGGTTTAATAAACCCTAGTGAGGGAAAACTGACCATTTTATTTTTCCCAGTGTAGGAAATTCACTACAAATTTGACTTTGATGCTGTCCCTATTGTGAAATAAAAACAAAAATATTGTATGCATATTAGGAACCCCCCAATCTCGACTAGGTATTCCAGGGGTGAGGGACCCTGTAATTATGAGCAGGGGCTGTGTAAAAGAGGATTTATAAACCCTGGTGAGGAAGAAATTACATATTTCATTTTCCCTCCTTGAAGATAGAAGGCCTCACAGGTAGGGCTAACATGGCAAAATATTATGGGCGTAGAACTATTGCTAGGAAAGTGTGGAAATGTCATTCAAAGACTGAACTGAATGGAATTGATAAATCCAGCAACTTGCCATTGTTGAATTTATCATAACTTGAACAGAAAATAATTTTTTTTCTGTAAGCCAAAATTCAGCCTCTAGAAATCTTCCCTGATTGGCCACCCCTGAGGGGATCAAGGCAGCTTTGATTATGTGTTAAGTGGCCTGGCTGGGCAGAGGTTGATGGAGAGAGCTCTTTGGTGCACAGGAATGCCAGAGCTGGGGTTGGGCCATAACGAATGAGCTTCAAAGGGAGAACAGATCAAGCAAGCCTGGTAGCTAAGGCCACCTCCTCTCCCTGCCACATGGGAGGCTTAAGAAAGAAATTCACAGGTGTAAGTGGGGGAGTGTATAAGCCATACTCTGAGTTTGGTTGTAGTTAGCTTTTGCAAATCTGCTGAAATTTCAGCCATGATGGATTTTGAGAGACTAGTGCTTACTTGGACAAGACTATGCCACACTTTGGAGGAAGTTGTCATGCTTTAGGGTGTTACTCTGCACCCCATTGGACAAGGGCGTTTCCCTGCCTGTCGCCAGAGAACTCTAGATATATATTTGACAGGTTCAGAGCCTCTCAGATATGCTGCCTGAAACTACAAGAAGAAGGAAGATTGTCCTCCTGGAATCCTGATCTGCACCTAAGGTCCTGCCTGATGACGATTGTGTGTGCTTCACTATCTGGGACTACAGCTCTGAGGACTTTGCCTTGCTTCAAGAAGGACTAAGGAGTGGACTCCCTGCAGCTGCAGGTTAGCAGAGCTTAACAGACTCTACTCCAGCCAGAGTCCCCCTCCTGGAGTACGCCAAGTAGAGGTTTAAGGAGTTGACCAAGCACATTGTGGGAAGTGAAGCCCAGGCCTGCCAAGGACCATCTAGCAGATTCCAGACCCTTGGATTTGTGTTTTGGACACTTAAAACCCACCAGGAGACCTTCTGGAAGGACCTCCAGAAGTTTGGAAAAGTTTGGAAAACTTTTTTGAAAAAGCTCCAGTAGGTGACTGGCCCTACTGCAAGAGCCAACCCGGCCACCTTCAACAGTGACCCAGCCCAGATTCAAGGTTTGTCCCTCTGGAAAGATCGAAGGTCCGACTTCCAGTGTTGAACCGGCACCATTCTGAAAGTCAAGCCGGTGAACCCTATCCGAACCCGGGCTGATGGAGAGCAGCAAGGACCCTCGGCGGACAGGCTCCAGAAACGTTTCTCAGTCAGAAGGTAACATTTTGACTATGGCCTACTGCGTGGGGCGTCCGAGTAAGGCTCCATTGCTTTTGGCCTCAAAGTTTGACTTTGTCCCGGCCAAGCACAACCAGATGTCCAGCAGTGACGCTATTGGTTTCTAAACACTATAACGTGTTCATTCTTAAAAAAATTCATATCTCCATTTCACAGTAATAAAAAATGACAGATCACATAAACACCACAACCAAATTCTGCACAACAAATATGCACAAATATTTTTGTCACACATTACCTCTTCCAGAAACCTGTTTTTAAAACACTGGGGTACAAGTTGTTTGCACTAAACCAAGCTTAACTTACAGCCAGTGACATGAGGTAGCGCCAGTCAAAAATTTTGGGTGCCCTGGACTCAAATTCCTAACATGCTACATCTTGGACGATGGGTCTTTGATGCACAGTGGACATTTAGCTTTAGAAGACAAGCACTGCCTATTTGTTTTCCAATGAAGATCAGATTGTCAACTAGCCCCTTAAACAACTACATTTAAATGACTATAATAATAATTTATAGATATATATTACAGTGGCAAAATATTCCAAGCACAAAAAACATTTTCTTCAGTGTGATGCCGCCGACAATCATCTAGAACAGGTGTCTCCAACCTTTTCTGCATAAGAGCTACTTAATTAGGGAAAATCATCCCGAGCCTCTTATAATAGTGTCATAGTTGCAACAACACCAGACAAGAAATACTAGTTGCCACCATATTCACAATTACTAGCAGTGATCACCTCAGTGCATCAGGCAGGGTTTCCAGCAGTATTCTGAAAATGTTTTGTCAATCTCAAATGCCTTTACATGGGTAATACATAACCCAATGCCCCTGACAAGAAGGTTATGGTATTAATAATAAGTTTGTCCAGTACCACATGATTTATCAGTCAAATATCAGCTTTGAAGATATTTTGGAAAATGGAGCATTTTATCCCAAGGTCAGCGTATGAGTTCTAAAAATGCACACATTTTTGCCTTGAATGCACACTCTCAACTTTATTGTACTTTATTAAACATGAATTAATTCAGCCGAGCAAAAGATTCTAATTTACTAGGCTGGGATGCAAACAGTAGAGCTACTTAAAGGTAGCTGGGGAGCTACAAGTACCTCACAAGCTACCCGTTGGAGAATCCTAGTGTAGAAGGTAAACAAATGTGTCACTAACACATTAACAGCATGTTTAATGGATATTTAAAAGCTCCTACTTTATCCTTGTTTATCAACCAAAATTAGTCTAGGGCATTTGAAGAGTTTCACCACTCCCTGCTGAGGCATGCTCTGCACATTTAATGATAGCAAGGTGCTCTCCATTCTGCTCCTTCGGAATAAAAGCGCTCATAGCATTGAGAAGTGCACGAAAAACAATCTCATTTAAACAAAAAATAAAACAAACGTGTGCGACGTGTTAAACTCATCGGGCATATTTACGTCTTCTGGCGCATCTCTGCAAATCAGCAGGGATGCGTAAGAACCGCTGCGTCAGAACCGATGCGTCATGCAATTCCCTCCTTGCGCCACCACAGATGTGCCGCATTTACAATGCGGCGCACCATGGTGCAAGGAAGGGCAGATGCGTGACGCATCATGTGGTGTATGGGCGGTGCATTGCTGGAGTCGCGTCACAAGCGCGACGCAACTCCAGCAATGCTCATGGCCGCCCAATACTTAACATGCTGCGTCAGTTCTTGCGCCTGCATCAAGCAGGCGTAAGGAATTGACGTAGCAGCGTCGCAGAAGTGCCTGCGTGAAATCTTGTAGATTTCACGCAGGCACTTTTGCGACGCACACAGGCGCCAGAACGCCCACCCTGCGTGGGAACGCCCCCATTGTGGCTCTGGGCTTTATAACGTGACACATCTCCCTAGATGCGTCACGTTGTAAATGCCTCGCAGGGATGCGCCACGTTTACGCCACTGTTGCGTGACGCAAGGCGGCGTAAATGTGGCGCAAGGGGCTTGTAAATCTGTAAATCATTTTACCAGACTCTTTTATTGTAGCAGGAGCATCTGGAACTATTATTTGACTCGTGTTGTTTGTGTGGTCCCCTTGGGGTTGGACTGCAGCACCCAGGGAGTGCAGGCTAGGGCAGTGAAGCTATAAGGACGTGTCAGTATGACAGTGGACATACAGTATATTGTTGTCTTTCTGTTTTTTACCTGCTTACGATATGAGCAACAGGGTAATAAAAATAAAAGTACCCCTATTTTGTTTAAGTAGAAAAGGTGCACTTCGAACCTTGGGTACCATCCATCGTGATAAGGGCGCTGACTCTAGACCCCGTCCTCACACAAACGATGTTTGTCCACTACAGTACACCATGGTCAGACTTACTAACGCTTTGCACCGGGATTGCATTACTTTTTTAAAGCAAACCCGATACAAAGTGTTATATTGGGAATTACTATCCAACACAAACCCGGAATTGCGTTTGATACTTTTACAAAGTAACACAAAGTTGTGCAACGTCAAAGGTTGCGTTCCATGGGTGGTTCATGGGCATTTCATGCAATCCCTCATTATTTTTAATGCAAGTTCCTATCTACAATCAAAGACAGGGCTTGCGCCAAAGTACTGCACCTCCTTAAGGAAATGTTTTAATTTCTCCTTATTTTTCCTACTTTGCATTCGTGCTGCATTGTACAGCACACATACAAAGCTGATACAGTGTGAAAGTATAGTTTTGTACTGGAAGAAACACCTTCCAGTACACAAAATATTCCCTACAGTATCAACACATCCTTGCACTATGGCGCAAGGGTGTGTGCATTGGCTCATGGCAGCCAAACGTGCATCAGCACGGGAAGTGCGGAAAACAGCACCACATTTTAGGCTCTCTACCTTTCACGAAAGTTAGCGTAGCAACTTTAGTTGCTGCACTGTGTTGACTCTCTTTTAAAATATCTGGGCTCAGGTATATACTGTATTCCAACACTCTCGCCAGTACCTGTTTCTTCCTTGCAATATATTCGTATGAGAGGAATACCTGTCACTCAATTTATTTTTTGCTAATGTTATGTTTTTCAAAATATGAACAACAAACTTCTTGCTCATATAGTTAGAAATTTCAAGTACAATGTTTTGATAATGGCGTTTTGCAACATCCAGTACAATCTATGGCGGCTGCCATGGTTCGAGGGTGGCAGGGCTTGTGCGGGTATGCAGGGGGCATGGTGGGCAGGTAAAAAAATAAATAAAATAAAAATATTTATATATATATATATATATAATAAATAAAAACACTTACCTTGCCGTGCCAGGTCTCACGTCTCCTCTCCTCGCCAGACAGGGACAAGAAGTACAGCCAGGCTCCCATGACGAATCACAACGCTGCAATGCAGCGTTGCAATTGGTGAGCACCCATTGATTCACAAAGGGCCTCCGTACTTGTGGCGGTGACCCCTGAGTCTTCATACTCAGGGAGATATCTCCACAATAAGATATTAAGCATTGCTTCTGCTAGGCATATTTGCATATGTCCTAATAGAGGCATTCAGCTCAGACTTATACGGCCACATGCATCAAAGTGCCCATCTGCGATTTCTTAATTGCGAAAATTAAGGAATCGCAATTAAGAAATCGCAAATTGGTATGCATTAAGAAATCGCTATTTTATTCGCGATTTCTTAATTTTCCTTAATTGCGATTCACAATTTGTGAATCGCAATTAAGGAATCCCTTCCCATTGATTCCTATGGGCCAAAAGGCCCATAGGAAGGAATGTGAAGACAATCTCAATTTGCGATTCGCAATTAGCTAATCGCAAATTGAGATTGCGATTTCAAGGGTGCAGGGGTGTCCAAAGGACACCCTGTTGCACCCCTGAAATCAATCTATGCACATATGTTGTGCACACACATGCCCTATGGGCATGTGTGTGCACAATATGACAGTTTGAAAAATGCACAAAATTGCATTTTTCTAATTTTTCGCAAATTACCATGAGGTCCAACCTCATGGTAATTTTTTCCTCCTAATTGCGAATTCGCAATTTTTTTAAGTGTCATGCTTTGCATTTAAGGAATCGCAAATTGCGATTCCTTAAATGCAATCGCATTTTGAGAAATAACAAAAAATAGCGATTTCTTGTATTTTTTGTTAATGCATCCCAAATAGTGATTTAGGCATCGCAAACGGCCGAAATTTGCGATTCGCACCGTTTGCGATTCCTAAATCACTTGATGCATGTGGCCGATAGAAACAACAGAGGTGATTGCTCCAGTAATGAACCTGTGGTTATACTGAGAGCACAATGCAGCCCTGAAATTCCTGCGTCTGCTCTTCCTTTATGTCAATACATTTTTAGCACTTCCAAACAAATTGTTTGATAAATAGCAATGTTTGAGGGTTCACAAACATTAAAATCGAAATACATGAAAATCAGTTGTCAGGTGATTTACTTTATTATTTCGAAACACCCTATTATTGCTTTATTTTGACCACACTTTAGAGCTGTGTTTTGAAAATATGTGACTACAACTCTGAAGGTTAAAGCACATAACAAAAAAGAAGAAATAGAGTGCATGATAAAAATAGAAGATAAGGAGAAAACTGAAAGACAGAACGAAAAATGAAGAGAGAAAACACAAAGCATAAAAGGTGAGAATTTTAGTATTTTTAAACCAGACTCTAAAGTGCATATCCTCGGGTATCAATGAAAAGATAAAGAATGGAAGCTTCTCTATTTTTTCTCCACATCTACTCCCACGAAAATAAAAGGTCAGTACAATTTATTTTACAAAAAGTTTAATAATTGACCCTTCTGAGTATACTTATTTCTTTTCAGGTGATAATAACAGCAATCGACATCCTCCCTTAATGCACCGCCCTATCTATCCTTTTAGAATGACGCAAACAATAGTAATAGAACAGCTCCGTCTGTTAGCTTCTCTCCTGTGTGGATATGTCCATTCAGCCTTAAAACCCTTTTCATATATTGTATGCGATGTGTTTTTTGTTAATTCACCCGGCTTCCTCTGACATTTTAGATAACCTGATTTGATTCCTGAATTAACCCATCATTGTTAATTTCCCAACTCCCACCTTTAACCACAAGACACGATTTGGAGTTGGTTGGCAAAGGAAAAGCCACTAATGTTTTGGGGGCAATGCTAAACAAACTGGTGTTGTTTCTATTCAATGTGGTGATAGTATGTTGGGCAAATGGCTTATCAGAGCCTGAAGTGTTTGGAAACTGGATACATCTTGAACATGCTGGTATTGACCAGTTGAAAGTATTTATAGGAAACTAGTTCATGTGCAATTTTTTTTTTTATTTCAAATCATATTTTTATTTTAATAAACAATAATAGAAATGATAACAGAGATGATAGCGGCAAGAAAGCATCAGAAGAATTACAGTCATGTTACAAAAATACCGCAACCAGACATGGGTTATTACACAAAACAATACGTATACAGTAAAGGAAAATAAAGTACCATCCTTGC
Source organism: Lissotriton helveticus (assembly GCF_964261635.1). NCBI lineage: Eukaryota > Metazoa > Chordata > Amphibia > Caudata > Salamandridae > Lissotriton > Lissotriton helveticus. Next base: position 983,372,017 of record NC_136065.1, on the reverse strand, counting down.
ATTCTCATATTTGTACATAGTTCCGTAGAGCCCTCCGTCTAAATCAAGTCATATAGCACCATTTATGTTTCATCATTCCTGCTTCACGATTCTAAGGTTGTCAAGCCCGTGAGCACAAGATATAGCCATTACAGTTCACGCAACATGTAGCCCATAATTCACTGAGTACAGACCTCATCGTTTGGAACTTCAAGGTGGGTCAAAGGTGAAGGAGGCTCGGTCCAATGAAGACCATAATTTTTTGTTGGTGACCTGCCATGGTGATGAGTGTAACGCGGGGTTGTCAGTGCCCCTAATGCAGGACAGCCATTCCCTCCAGGCATTGAAGGAGACCTCACCCGTTGATTTCCAATTGCACAGGATCACCTTACATGCTAGAGTTAGTAGGAGGTCCAGGAGCTGGCGGTCATGGTCACCCTTTAGTAATGGATCTAATGCTCCTAGGAGAATGTAGATGAATTCCCTCGTAGGGTGTATGTGGAGCGTGTGTCCAATGTAGTCAAAGATTTTTGCCCAGAAGGCGTGAAGCATGGGGCAATCAAACAGCATGTGCGGAAGGTCACCAATACCAGATGAGCAGTTCCAGCAATTCGGTGTATCCCGCAGGCCAACCTTAAATAGCCTCTGTGGGGTCCAAAATGCCCTGTTAATAATCATATATTTGGTCTGTGATAGTATCGGTGATACCTTGTGTGTGAGTGCTGATGCATGTATCCTGACCCAGTCTATACTTATGCCAGTGTTGTTTGTTTCTGATTCCCATTTTAACTCATTGCGCCTCATTGACTTGCTGGCCGTTGACGCGAGTAGTTTATATATTTTAGAGACAAAATGTCCAGAGGATTGAAAGTGGGGTAGCATAGCTTTTAGCCAAGGCTTCACTAGTTTGAATGTTTTAGTGGATAAGGCTGATTTTAGCTTTAAGAAGGCATAAAAGTCGATCGGTAACAGGGAGTGTCTAGCCTGTAGAGTCGAGAATGGCAATGGCATATTATTTTCGTATAGATCAGAGACCACATTAAGACCTTTATCGGACCAGTGGTCCCATACGATAGGTGATCCACTAATTTTAATGGACGGGTTACGCCATAAGGACGCAGAGGAGGAATTGTGGATTCGTTGACCAGTGGCATGAACGCGATCTAACCGCAGGAGGGCTCTCTTGGTATTGAGCATGATGTATTTAGAGTTCGTGAGATGTGAGAGGTCCATTGTTAGGACTGCAGAGAGCGGGGCTTTGCCTATAATGGATTTCTCAATATTGATCCATAAGGGCGTGTAGACAGGGTCCTCGATAAACCAGGAGGCTCCCTGCTTACAGAGAAAGGCGGTCTGGTAATTTCTGAAGTTTGGCAATCCTAATCCCCCTTTAAGCTTTGGAAGTTGCAATTTTTTCATGGCAATTCTCGGTTTCTTCCCTTTCCACAGGAAATCCGAGATCAGTTTTTCAATTCTATGTAAAAAGTCCTCCGTGAAGGTCATGGGGAGCATACATGCCATATAATTCACCAAGGGACTGATCATCATTTTTAGTGTTTCAGCCCTACCCCACCACGAAAGGAATTTAGGGGACCACCCATCCAACAGCTTTTGTGTTTTCTTGTAGAGTATCTCCTCATTAATTTTTAAGGTGGATATCAAGTCCTTTTCGAATTCCATGCCTAAATATTTAAAACTCTTCGACTGCCAGGTAAGCCCGGAGTCGCCGAGGATGGTTTTATCACATAGATTATTCAATGACTTCACCTCAGTTTTATCCTTGTTCAAGGAATATCCAGAAACAGCTGAGAAGTCTTCTATCGTGGACATTAGCGCAGGGATAGCCTTATCAGCTTGTTCGCTCATGACCAACACGTCGTCTGCATAAGCCGTGAGTTTAATTGTACAGTCAGTGAACCGGATTCCAGCGATGTCAGGGTTTTCCCTTATGTAGTACAGAAAAGGCTCAATAGCCAGGAGGAATAAGGACGGGGATAATGGACATCCCTGTCTAGTACCCTGCTCTAGACCAAATGGGGAGGAAAAAGCGCCGCCAGCTCGTACTCTAGCAGAGGGACAGGCATAGAGGGACATGACTAATTTAGTGAATATGGGACCCAGGTCGAATTTATGTAGTACAGCATTTAAGTAACCCCAGTCTACTTTGTCGAACGCTTTTTCAGCGTCTAGTGTAATGGCGATGGTGGGTGTAGATAAGAGTTTCGCCTTTTCAATGACATGAGCCAGGATTCTCGTATTATCGCTCGAGAGCCTGTTCTTCAGAAAACCGGCTTGCGAGGGATGTATTAGAGACGGCAGGACTCTTTGAATGCGATTCGCTAGAATTGATGCTAGGAGCTTACAATCTAAATTTATCAGTGAGATAGGCCTGTAATTTTTGGGGAGTTTGTGGTCTTTGCCTTCCTTGGGTATTACCGCAATTACAGCCTCTGCCATAGTCCCCTTAACTTTACCTGTATTGGTAATTTCGTGAAAGACCTCTAGGAGAGGGGTGGAAAGAATATGGCCAAAGGTCTTATAAAATTGTGCTGTATAGCCGTCAGGCCCAGGGGCTTTCCCCTTTTTGAGAGATTTGATCGCGCTAATAACCTCCGACTCAGAGATTGGTTCATTCAAGGAATCTCTTTCCGCAGCCGTCGGTGTAGGGAGCGTGCATTTGGAGAGGTATTTCTCCATTTTCTCGCTGTCTACATGCATGTTCTTAGCATAAAGTTTCTCGTAAAAGTCCTTGAAGATATTCGCAATCTTAGTGGGATCAGAGTTAGGAGTCCCATTGTCATCGAGTAAGGATGCAATGGTATTCTTTTGAATTTAAAATTTAAGATAAGCTGCTAATCCTTTCCCGGCTTTGTTCGAGTCACAAATTTTGAAACGCTTCCTCCTGTCTAACCAAATTCCCGCCTTTTCACTAATAAGTTTGTTGTAGGTGTATTTCTGATTGGACAGTTCAGTTAGAACCTCAGGGTTTCTATTCCTCAAGTATGTGTGCTGGAGTTTTGAAATGTCCTCCTCTAATTTTAACAAGGCTGCAGTGCGGTTCTTATTAATTGCAGACGACATTTTTATAATAACCCCCCTTATGGTGGATTTCAAAGCATCCCATCGAGTGGTGTCTGAAGTGTCCCCCCTCTTGTTTAATAATAAAAAGTCTTTAATGGCAGTGTCAAGGGTTTCTTTGTGCTTTGTGTCATTGATAATGGTGTCATTGAATCGCCACATAGATTGACGGGTGGTCGGTTTAATATTAGACAATGTAAGGGAGACGCAGGAATGATCAGAGACTAATCTGGGAGCAATGTCCGCGTCCTCAACTCTTGCCACCGCGTTATTAGATATGAGTATATAGTCGATTCTTGAGAACGAGTCATGCGGTGGGGAATAGAATGAGTAGTCTCTGCCATCAGGGTGCATCAAACGCCACGTGTCCACCAAATGAAATCTATTGCACAGTTTCATGAATGCCTTATGGGCCTTCCCTGGGCGAAAGACGCATTTAGAGTCTCTATCTAGTATTGGGTCGTGTGGGAGATTGAAGTCGCCCGCCAGAATATGAACTGCTGTGTCGGGGATGGAGTTTATCTGCTTTGTTAAGCCTACCCAGAAGGACGGATCATGTGTATTTGGGGCATAGATAGTCGTGATAAAGAATTCAGTGTCATCCTTGAGTAGTCTCGCTGAGACCCATCTGCCTTTTGTATCTATTGCACTAGAGACTATTTCCACATTTGCATTCTTAGCCACTAGCATTACCACCCCATTCTTTTTTGAGATCGCCTCAGAGCCTATCACTTCAGTATAATACTTATTGCGTAGTGTGTGGAATTGCTTTGCTTCTAGTTTCGTTTCTTGCAATAAGGCTATATCTCCATGCCGTCTTCGTAGATAGTCAAGTATCTTTTGGCGTTTAACTGGCTGGTTGAGTCCTTTCACGTTCAACGATAGTATTTTAAGGTTAGTTACAGTTGTCGTTCCTATCGGAGTATCTATAACAGCAGCCATCAACTATGCATCCAGTAATATCGTCTCATAACACATGTGTATACATAAGGATTAGGTCGTGGAAGCGGTCTCATACCCCTTAAAGAGTCAACAGCATCTTTTGACACATATAATGTGGGGCTAGCACAGTATGCAGGATACAGAAGTACAGAGTATAAGCTTCGGAACATAATGTGGTACATTGGATGCAAGCTAGTATGCAAGGTGGACATAATTAAACAAAACCATATACGAAATATCAAAACAACCCCCCCCTTCCTCCCTTTCAACCTCCCTCCGCCCTCCTCCCTCACCCACTTCCCACCCCTCCCTCCCCAATAGTAGGTACAACAGAACATGGCGACTCAGGAATGACGACCAGCCGGCCGCCTCCAAGCAACTTACTCTTAACTACGATTCTACGGGCTGCAACCCTAATTCTGAGGAATTAGCCCAAGTGTGTTAGGCAACAACAAACAATAAACAACGCTGGTGCCAGAACATTAAACACAGGAAAGTCACTGCTTTGGGTTCAGTGTCGGGACCAAATATATCAGTACCTGCAAAGAATTATCGTAAGCGTATTCAACAACAAATCAACAGTACAGCACGGCATAGTGCCTATTTAAGGCCCATAAGGGACATGAGCAATATCATGGTAGCGTGGTATCATGTTAGCATAGGTATGGTATCGTGGGTGCGGTAGCAAGGATAGAGCCATACTGAGGCAGCTTATAATGATATGTGTTTCAAGTTGAAGGTTCATCAAATCGTTCAAGGGATCGTTCTAATCATTCTAATCTAGGTATCTAATCTATCTAATCTAGATATTTCAAGTTAAAGGTTCACCAGATCGTTCAAGGGATCGTTCCAATATAGATCTGGAGTCAGATGAATAGCTGATATAGGGCCCAAGGGTACAGAGTACATTACCGTGTCATTACCGTCCAAAGACCATTTGCGCTCACCAACCAGGTATCAAGTCCAAGACAAGAGAGCCGCATATCAGATCCAGTTCAGATAGGCACTTTTATAAGAGTTCTGGAGTATGAGATTGGTAGGACAAAATTTCAAAACCAGAGTTTATCCTAAGCCAGACGCAGAGGCTCCCTGTTGATCTGGGGGGGAGACTTCCATACTGCCATCTCCACGGTCAAACAGGAGTTGTCGCAGTTTTCGCGGGTCTGAGAACACATGGGACACACCTTGTATCGTCACTCTAAACTTAGTTGGACCGATAAAGCCATACAGGTGACCAAGTGACTTTAGTTGGGGTCTCATTGCAAGGAAGGCTTTTCTGATCTCCACTGTTTCCTTACTGAAGTCCTGTGAGATGAAGATTTTTTGGCCTTTCCATAGTACGTGGTTGTGTTTGCGAGCGAAGGTGAGTATCTGTTCTGTGTGTTGGTACCTTAGTGGTTTGCACACAATCGCTCTTGGGCCCTTTTGGTCCTTTGAGATTCGTCCTGGCACCCTATGCGCCCTGTCAAACTCCAGTGGCTGAGTGAAAGTTAGATTTGTGGCCTGCGTGAACCACTCCTCGAGGAAGGGTATGCATGAATCATGTTTCTCCTCCGATTTCTCCGGCATACCAAAAATTCTTAGATTCCCTCTTCTGTTTCTGTCCTCCAACTCTGCAACCTTCCTCACGAGATGGTCAGAGCATAAGGAAAGGTTCTTGATAGCTCCACATGTCTTATTTTCAAGGTCTTCCAATTTGCTTATCCTGGTCTCGGTTTCGGCTAATCTCGAGTTGATGTCTTTAATGTCTTGGCGGATAGCAACAACCTCCTCCTTGGTGGATTTGGCCAAGTCTCTGACTTCTTCTAGCCTGCTCAAGATCGTTTCCACGGCTTCCTCCATTTTTTTCCCTTTGTTCCCTTTGACCGGTGTCGGTGGGTTAGATTTCAGGCGTTTGGCAGCTGCACCATTCTCCTTTTCTCCCATACTGTAGATGCGTAGGCGGTGGGTTGTACAGGCGTCTTGGCGTTTCAGGCATGTAGTGTTGAGACCACGTATATTTGGACTGCGCAGGCCAGCGGAATATACACCTCTCCCTTTTTAAAGATGATCTTTATAGCTGCTCCTTGTAAATATCAGCTCGTGAGGGTAATTACAGCAGTAGACAAGCAGTAGACAAGCAGGTAAGCACAAGCAGGTAAGCACCTAATACGCTGCGGGGTCTCCAACTCGAAACAGCAAACTCTTGCTCTCTATCCAGTGCCGCACGTGGCTTCACTTCACTCAACTTCCTGCATGCGGGAATTTTATGCGTTTCTCGGCAGGGTGATCTGGTTGCGATGTCACCATTTCAGGCTGCCTTCATAGAGATAGAGGAATTAGAAAGTCTGTGGTTTTATGACCCGTTTTGCACACAGTCAATCAATGTGCCGCAGTGTGGGGGGGGAGACCATGTAAAAGTCATCAAATGCACACGTGTACTGTGTTTTTCAAGAATGCCAATAGACACTATGATATTGTGAGGGCATTACACTATGTCGCTGAGCACCAAGATCAGCCGTCATTTTGTTGGAGCGCTTTGGGTTTTCAAATGCCGCGCTGTTGTGTGCCGGTGTTTTCACGCCTTTTCCTGGAGTCTTAGGCTCCCGTTGCTGTCTCGGTGAGCGGACTTGGTGCCCTGGTTGAGTCGCGCTGTTGTTTATACATTAACAGAGTTTTGGCATCTATGCCGATCTCTCAGCTATTCCCAGCCTTTCCAATTACTTCGTTTCAGCTCTGACCTTCAAACACCTTCAGACACCACCTAGGCATTGTGGGCGCTGACAGACTTAGGATTAGTTAAAGTGTTCAATTTTTTAAAGCGCCAAATTCAAGTGATTTCAGCGTTATGTTGAGAAAGAAAAACGCATGGTGGGCGGTGTGACTGTGGAGCTCAGATCCTCGTGGGCACAAACAGAGGTATCACAGAGGCATCACTGCATTAGAGCCCGGGGTGACTCGTGCGCGATATCAGACGTGCTGGGGAGCCGCCATTTTAAGTAATTAGTCTCTGCGCTGCATTTTCACCCACTGCACGTTTGTCAGCAGCATACTATCAGCAGCATACTCCTGTGAGGTTCGTCTACTCACGATTCCGTTGCTGCAGCTTGTCGGTTCATAACTGTATTTCGGTGCGGGTGGGCGCTCCCAGTCAGTGTTTCATGATGAGACCGGGGCTCCGGGAGACCGCGTGAATGTGTCCGGAGGCGGGCTCCGGCATGTAACGCACTTCCTCCGGTCAGGGCAAAACGGTCCGTTTAACCTCGTTTCCCTCGTTGGATCAGGCTCAAACTTCTCCCATCTTTAGTTCTAGTGTTCCGACGGCCAGGCACCCGTTTTGGTCCAGGTTGGAGTCGGATCGCAGTCCTTGTATAGCAGTTACTCACAGCCGCTTGGAGGAGGACAGGATTAAGCCGCCATTTCTCCGGCGTCCAAGCCACGCCTCGTTCATGTGCAATTTTAATGTTTAAATATTGCAAATAATAAAATATAAGTTCCTATCCGGTATTATTCAATTTCCCTTCCTCCATTCTTGTCTATGAAAGGGTGCTGAAGTTACTTTAGGTGGCAATGTGGTGCTTCTGACTTACTCCAAGAGTGGACCGCAATACATCTATACCTGTTGCGACACCTTTATAACTGTCATCACTTTAGAAGTTTATTTTTTTGAATAGCAACAATATTACTCTTTTGTGGGTGTGTGTTTGTCTTAGCATGTCCCACACCACATCCCTCCTTAAATTTCTCTTAAGCCCTCCAATTTACTAGTAAGTCTTTCCCATTTTTTAATCACTCCCCCAGGTCCCTCCTACATTTACTACTGACACCTTGGCTGAGACCTCAGCACAGAACATATAGTAAAGTGAAGGCCTCTGCCGCTAGTTGTGTAAAACAGCATTTTGTAGTACATGAGCAGTACTAGTGTAGTACTAGTGTATGTAATACAAAATGTAGTTTGTAAAGAAGGTGCTTAGTTGATTATTTAAATGAATTACCAGTGAGACTAGCAGCATTTTATCAACAGTCACCATCCGTTACATACCCTGGGTGTCAGGTCTGGTATGACTAACCAGTGAGTCTGGCCCAGCAGGAGCAATGGAAAAAGACAATCCATCCACTCCCCCTGATGCTCAACTGAAAGAGTGCTAGAACCACTTGGCCAGGTAGGTCACCAAGGGAAATCGGACAAAAAAAACACGTCAACCCGTTTCCTGTGTGGTTGGCAATCATCTAGGGCACGGGTACTCATAGTACGGCCCGCGGGACAACAGCGGCCCGGCAAGCCTTCCCTGGCGGCCCACGGACCGTCCAAACATTGTACCCGTGTTTTAATATATATTTTTTTTTAAGTGTGTCAGCAAACACCCCTGCAGCAGACTCTGTTTTGGCCACTACAAGTGTTGAAGGGTATGCTCAGACATGAGTCCCTTGCTCATTGCACCACCTGGATTCAAGCAGGCCGGGCCGAAGACGGCTGCAATGCCAGAAACCGGTCCCTGGAAGCTTTTTTCCTTTCCAGTAAAGAATTGGCTTGGTAGTTTGGTCTGCCCTGTTCCCATGATGCACTGGGCCAGGGACAGACTAATTTGCATGTAGCCAGGTTCTGAACTGGGATGGTGCAGTGAGCTAAAAAACGGTGATGGATCAAGCCCTGATCTTTTGACTGGGTAGGAGTGTTCTGCTTAATTCAGATGCTCTGTCCATCACCACCCCCTTTTATGAATCGTTTTGGCCACTACAAGTGTGGAAGGGTATGCTCAGACATGAGTCCCTTGCTCACTGCACCATCAGGATTCAAGCAAGCCGGGCCAAAGACGGCTGCAATGCCAGAAACCAGTCCACGGAAGCTTGTTTCCTTTCCAGTAAAGAATTGGCTTGGTAGTTTGGTCTGCCCTGTTCCCATGATGCACTGGGCCAGGGACAGACTAATTTGCATGTAGCCTGGTACTGAACTGGGATGGTGCAGTGAGCTAAAAAACAGTGATGGATCAAGCCCTGATCTTTTGACTGGGTAGGAGTGTTCTGCTTAATTCAGATGCTCTGTCCATCACCACCCCCTTTTATGAATCGTTTTGGCCACTACAAGTGTGGAAGGGTATGCTCAGACATGAGTCCCTTGCTCACTGCAGCATCAGGATTCAAGCAAGCCGGGCCGAAGACGGCTGCAATGCCAGAAACCGGTCCCCGGAAGCTTGTTTCATTTCCAGTAAAGAATTAGCTTGGTAGTTTGATCTGCCCTGTTCCCATGATGCACTGGGCCAGGGACAGACTAATTTGCATGTAGCCAGGTTCTGAACTGGGATGGTGCAGTGAGCTAAAAAACGGTGATGGATCAAGCCCTGATCTTTTGACTGGGTAGGAGTGTTCTGCTTAATTCAGATGCTCTGTCCATCACCACCCCCCTTTAATGAATCGTTTTGGCCACTACAAGTGTGGAAGGGTATGCTCAGACATGAGTCCCTTGCTCACTGCACCATCAGGATTCAAGCAAGCCGGGTGGAAGACGGCTGCAATGCCAGAAACCGGTCCCCAGAAGCTTGTTTCCTTTCCAGTAAAGAATTGGCTTGGTAGTTTGGTCTGCCCTGTTCCCATGATGCACTGGGCCAGGGACAGACTAATTTGCATGTAGCCAGGTTCTGAACTGAGATGGTGCAGTGAGCTAAAAAACGGTGATGGATCAAGCCCTGATCTTTTGACTGGGTAGGAGTGTTCTGCTTAATTCAGATGCTCTGTCCATCACCACCCCCTTTTATGAATCGTTTTGGCCACTACAAGTGTGGAAGGGTATGCTCAGACATGAGTCCCTTGCTCACTGCACCATCAGGATTCAAGCAAGCCCGGCCGAAGACGGCTGCAATGCCAGAAACCGGTCCCCGGAAGCTTGTTTCCTTTCCAGTAAAGAATTGGCTTGGGAGTTTGGTCTGCCCTGTTCCCATGATGCACTGGGCCAGGGACAGACTAATTTGCATGTAGCCAGGTTCTGAACTGTGATGGTGCAGTGAGCTAAAAAACGGTGATGGATCAAGCCCGGATCTTTTGACTGGGTAGGAGTGTTCTGCTTAATTCAGATGCTCTGTCCATCCCCACCCCCTTTTATGAATCGTTTTGGCCACTACAAGTGTGGAAGGGTATGCTCAGACATGAGTCCCTTGCTCACTGCACCATCAGGATTCAAGCAAGCCGGGCCGAAGACGGCTGCAATGCCAGAAACCGGTCCCCGGAAGCTTGTTTCCTTTCCAGTAAAGAATTGGCTTGGTAGTTTGGTCTGCCCTGTTCCCATGATGCACTGGGCCAGGGACAGACTAATTTGCATGTAGCCAGGTTCTGAACTGGGATGGTGCAGTGAGCTAAAAAACGGTGATGGATCAAGCCCTGATCTTTTGACTGGGTAGAAGTGTTCTGCTTAATTCAGATGCTCTGTCCATCACCACCTCCTTTTATGAATCGTTTTGGCCACTACAAGTGTGGAAGGGTATGCTCAGACATGAGTCCCTTGCTCACTGCACCATCAGGATTCAAGCAAGCCGGGCCGAAGACGGCTGCAATGCCAGAAACCGGTCCCCGGAAGCTTGTTTCCTTTCCAGTAAAGAATTGGCTTGGTAGTTTGGTCTGCCCTGTTCCCATGATGCGCTGGGCCAGGGACAGACTAATTTGCATGTAGCCAGGTTCTGAACTGGGATGGTGCAGTGAGCTAAAAAACGGTGATGGATCAAGCCCTGATCTTTTGACAGGGTAGGAGTGTTCTGCTTAATTCAGATGCTCTGTCCATCACCACCCCCTTTTATGAATCGTTTTGGCCACTACAAGTGTGGAAGGGTATGCTCAGACATGAGTCCCTTGCTCACTGCACCATCAGGATTCAAGCAAGCCGGGCCGAAGACGGCTGCAATGCCAGAAACCGGTCCCCGGAAGCTTGTTTCCTTTCCAGTAAAGAATTGGCTTGGTAGTTTGGTCTGCCCTGTTCCCATGATGCACTGGGCCAGGGACAGACTAATTTGCATGTAGCCAGGTTCTGAACTGGGATGGTGCAGTGAGCTAAAAAACGGTGATGGATCAAGCCCTGATCTTTTGACTGGGTAGGAGTGTTCTGCTTAATTCAGTTGCTCTGTCCATCACCACCCCCTTTTATGAATCTGTGGAGGCGGGCGATTCCCGCCATAGTCAGAGTGGAGCTGCAGGGGCCTAAGAAGCCTCATTAACATGTGAATGGTCTTTTAAAGACCTGTGAAGTGCTCGGGTGCGGCTGTGTGTGTGTGTGCCCGGAAGCTGTCTCAGCCAGGGCACACACAGGCAGGGTGAGATGAAGAGGGTGACAGAGGGAGAGGGAGGAGGTAGAGGGGGAGAGAGACAGAGGCAGACAGAGGGACAGGGAGGGAGGGAGACAGAGGCAGACAGAGAGTGAGCGAGGGAGGGAGACAGAGAGAGAGCGAGGGAGAGCAAGGGAGAGGCAGACAGAGGGAGAGTGAGGGCGAGCGAGGGAGGGAGACAGAGGGAGAGGGAGAGAGAGGGAGAGCGAGGGAGAGCGCAAGCTAGGGAGGGAGACAGAGGCAGACAGAGGGAGAGCGAGGGAGGGAGACAGAGGGAGAGCGCGGGAGACAGAGCGAGGGAGGGAGACAGCAAGGGAGGGAGACAGTGAGGGAGGGAGACAGAGTGAGAGAGACAGAGCGAGGGAGGGAGACAGAGCGAGGGAGGGAGGGAGACAGAGCGAGGGAGGGAGACGGGGTGAGGGAGGGAGACCTCAGAGTGAGGGAGGGGGAAGGAAAGAGAGGGAGACAGAGGGAAGGAGGGAGAGGGAAGTAAAGAGAGAGAAGGAGAGAGAGGGAGAGGTAAATAGAGTGAGGGAGAGGGAAACAGAGTGAGGGAGAGAGAAACAGAGAGAGGGAGAGGGTAACAGCGAGAGGGAGAGGGAAACAGAGCGAGGGAGAGGGAAACAGAGAGAGAGACTAAAAAAGAACGAGAGAGAGAGATGTGTGTATGCCAGATGTATGACGTTACAACGCAGGCTGTTACAACGCCTGCCTTTACAACGCGGTTTTTACATCGCAGTCCATTACAACGCATAGCGCTTTTGGGTGTTGGATAGTGAATAGTTTAATTTACTATTCCAACTCCAGTCCCCGTGGACACTAGGGAAGGTTATTGGATAGTAAATTAACCTATTCCCTAACCTAGAGCGCCCCCCCAGCGCAATGCGTTGTAATAGTTTGCATTGTAAAAGTTGCGTTGTAATTGTAGTTCGTTGTAAAAGTTTCATTGTAAAGATTGTATACCGTGTATGCCGGGTCTGGTGGCTCAGTGGACGAAGGCGTCCGCTGCAGGGACCAGTGATCAACCTCATGGTACCAGTTTTTTTTTGTTGCTCTTGCCCCGCACCTTCCCCCACTGACACCGCCCCCACCGGTGCGGTCCTCGGACACAAACCACACTGTAAATTTGGCCCCAGAGAGAAAGTTTGTGAGTACCCATGATCTAGGGTCTCACAACTAAGGTTCTTTCTTCAATATCTCTTGAATACAGTTTTTTTGAATTTGCATTCATATGGTTGTATAACTATCAATCTCCGCATTGGCAACTTGTGATGTAGGTTGACGCAAGAACGTGAGTGACCCAATTGGTCCTTAGTCCCTTAAATAACACTTCATCAGTGTTTTTGGTTACTGGTTTGGGAAATGTATTCTTTCCCAGAAACGCTTACTTCAGCACAAAACTTACTACAGCTTTTGTCTTACTTTGAGCCTTGGGGTTTTCATATGGTTGTATAATTATCAATCTCCGCATTGGCAACTTGTGATGTAGGTTGACGCAAGAACGTGAGTCACCCAATTGGTCCTTAGTCCCTTAAATAACACTTCATCAGTGTTTTTGGTTACTGGTTTGGGAAATGTATTCTTTCCCAGAAACGCTTACTTCAGCACAAAACTTACTACAGCTTTTGTCTTACTTTGAGCCTTGGGGTTGTCTTAGATGCTGTTCATTTGCCTTCCCAAGCACACACCTGTGAGGCTTGATTCTAAAGCACTTAACTTTATCTTGGTTTTCTTTCTTCCTAGGTTTCTCTCGTCGAATAGATGTGGCAATCAAGAAGCGTCAAGAAGCAGCTACTGCTATTGCTAGTCATGAGGGACTGAATGGATGAACCACAACACTCTGAGGTTCCTCACGTAAACTCACAGAGAGAAGGACTGTCTTCTCCAGGTAGCAAGATTGCCTACAGGGGCATTGGTCCAAAGGGAGCAGAATGTTTACCTCCCAGGACCTAAAATGGCCACCAATGTTCCAGAAGGTTTCAGAGAGTTCCAGAAAGTTCTAGAGAGTTCAAAAACGTTTCAGAGATTTCAAGAAAGTTGCAGAGGTCTATGTTCAATTTAATATGAGCAAAGCCTCTGGTAACTGGTATGGCCATTGTAAATATACATTGCATTGTCAACTTGAGCCTGGCCACATTAATATAAAAATTGCACCTTTAACTTAATTCATATCATCATATCAACTCTTGGGAACCAGCTCCTAGGATCTTGAGCTGGCAGTTGCATTCCCAGGAAGTCCACCTTATGTTCCTAATGGGAAACGGGGGTTTGGAGGGTTCAGGAGGATTTAGGATGGCCATGTCAGTTCTGCCCCTTAAAGACTGCTGTCTCATGGAGAGACCAGGCTTAGAGGGATGTTGGTCATGAAACCTGTGCAAGTGGCTGAGGGCTTAAAGGTTAGCAGTTGGTTCCCAAGACCTTTGTTCTGGTCCAAACCCTTTCTGATCTATGAGGTAATACATTTGTTTTGTCATCGTAGTTCTTTATTTATTGACAGCATAAAATACAAACCAGTAGAGCAATTAATTACAATAGCATTACACAAATGAATCATCGATAATATCCATGCGCTGCATGACACTTTGTGGCGATCACATAATGTACTACAAAGCGAGAGAAAAAAGATGAACAACCATCACTAACAATTAACTCCTATTCCAACTGAGTTCAGTTAGTCTAATTTCAGTTTTGTATTTTGTCACATGAGTGCTGCAAATCTGTGGTTCATAATTGGTCTAATATTTAATCTAAATCATGTTTAGTAGAGGGAGATATTGGTGTAGTGGGAGGGTAGGCCTGACCATTCTCCAGTTCTGTCTCCAATGGGTACACCCATATACAAGTGGGGTGGCAGACACTTTCTCCAAAGGGCCATCTCAATTTCAAATCGCATTGGCGTGAAAATATTCCTATCTGGGTCTCTTCAATGGGATGTGGTATCTGACTTAGACTACGTTTTTTCTAGAATATGGCCCAATGTGTAAATCTAATGACCACATTTACCACTACCTTAAGGTGTAGATCACACATCTATTTCCGCCAGGCACCATTTAGGTAAATCTTGCGTTCATTGGCCTATGCTTGCTGCTGCGGGTGTCTCCCATGCCATTGTATGCAACCATATGCAGCATTACGAGAATGGTGAAGAAGGCAAATAGTTCAATCATTGTGCTTTAGCCGAGTATATATGCTTACATACAAATACTGTTATATTTTGTGCTCCTACCTGGCGCTACCTAACGTAGTGTGCTCAGTGTAGGTGAAACTGTCAAATCAATGTAGGGTGATCTTACTCCCCCATTACCTGTGGATGCGTGTCATCAGGGAGCTCCACTTGTGGTGGAGAACTGGGCAGCATACCTTGCAGGAGGTAAAGAGGAGTCAGCTGAACTGGAGTTCTGGCATGGGGTGACCTCTCTGTGCCACCGAAATGCTCCTTTCTCTTAACAAGGGAGTGATGTTGTTTATATAATAAACATCATTCATGTTACAATGCCCAAGTCCCAGTCAGGCTGCTATTGTTGATTCTTTCGTGTTAGCTCTTTCGCTGACTGGACAATAACAAACAACAACATTTTGTGCAATGAACTTAGCCCTTGTACAGAATGTTCAAGGTATTGTGATAATATGCTGATGAAGTAGAAATGTAACCAAAGCCATTCCCGGAGAAGATTATCCTGCACAGACACACAGGCAAATGTGTGTCAAATGTCAACGTGTTTAAGAAAAGAAGAAAACATAAAAATGTGAGCATGTAAAATAGTGGTGTTCCTACCCGGGCCTAATGTGACCACATGACAGGTTAAAGCTACTGAGGTCTCTCTAACAACCTATCGCGAACAAAGGACCTCAGTCTTACCCGAGGTATTCAGTTATCCAAATCTATTCTATTGTCAGAACCAGTTAGCACTATCACCTGACTAGTACTTGGGGTTTTATTTTCAGTGAGTTTATTCCTATCACTAAAGTTTTTTATAAAATACCGCCCTTACCTCAATGAATGCACAATTTCAATTGCCTTCTCCTATCTTTTTCTTCTGTTGTGAAGAGGTCTCAGATTCCATTGACTTGCATCAGTTCTGCTCCATTTGTGTTTCAAGCTCCCTCTTCTGAGACTATTTCACTTGAACAAACCACTATTAGTTTTGGATCTGTTAGGGTATTGTCACCTTTTCTTTTCGTTCTTGCAACCTGTGATCTAGTTTAACTGCTAGTTCTATTAACTCCTCACAGTTATCGGAGCATTGACAACTAAGATGTCTTTGACCTCACTCCTGAACAGGAGAGGGTGAAAGTTTGCATTCTTCCCACTGAATAGGCAGAATTTGGTGACTCCGTGTTACTCTTATAATGCAGTGTTTTGCCCAAATTACACCAATTGCTGCATGACCGAATATTTTCCTTTGAGGCTCCAGAGAATGCAAGGGCATTTGAGACCTAGTATCCCCTAGAGTAATTTTCTAACATGGACGGGCGGGAGCAGCAACAGTCAGAGTGCTGCTTCATGTGTATATTTGCTGTCTCGAGTCGATTTTCTACTCAAGTAGCAGCAAAATCAACTTGAATGGTCACTCGCTCTTTCACATCGCATACGCTGTTGTGCCAATTTCAGTGTTGCTTTCACTACTGGTGCTATATTGCAGCACGAGCAGTGAGACGTGCATGCTTTCTACCTGTTGGCCGAAATCAGTGGAATCTTGCAGAGTTTTTATGTAACTCTGCAGTGTTTCTCCCATACCTACTCATGAGACCCTGATAAAATAGGAAGCTCATTTGGCTACTAGTCATTCTGTCTCAACAACTAGTCTAGTAAGAGTAATTATGTATGATAATAAGTCTTGATACCGCTACCTTAATGAATGAATAAACACATGATAGATGTATAAAGGTCTCAGCTACTCTGAAGAGTGTCAGGGCGCTAGCAGGAGACCTCAGGTGCACAGCCCCATACCGGAAGAATTACTTCTCCCCAGAGAAAAACCAAGTCTTATGGGTTTTTTTTTAGTAGAAGACGGGCTCAGAAGCAGTCCATTGGACCTCACAGCTAATTCCAGGCTTTGGCAGCCAGAAAAGAAGGGCAATCAAAACCGTGTCTATATAGAGATGATGAGATTTTCCATTGAATAATTTCCTCATTTTACAGCAAAAGGTGACAAATTATATAGTATGGGTCCTCCCTTTCTATCAGTGGAATTGACCAGTTGGCGGCATTTTCCCCAAGGTAAGACAATACAAAGGCAGTTTCGGCCTGCTTATCAGGGAGTTTCACTGGTCTACACTGGAAATGCAATTTTCACTGATTAATGAAAAACCCAAACTCTTTTGGGTCTCCATAAAAGCTTTCAGGGGGAGCCAATGGAATCTGAGGTGGTTGCATGGCATGAATAGGGTACGTAGACGTAGGAGAAAATTGGGCTATGCGTGTCTGTATTGGCAGTTGAAAAGGCGCCCCTTCAGGATGGAAAAGTCTCGTAGTGTGGTTAGATGAGGTGCCTGAAGCGGACAGGGGTGGTGGTATTGTCCATGGCTTCAGGATTTAGGATGCCCATGACACACAGGTCTGATGCCCAGCTCTAGATGGTTTGTGTTCCCAACTCATGGGAGCAGGGACATGTCTCAGTGCACCACCGCTGAACAGGTAGGTCCAGGTTATTGTAGCCCTACACATTTCACTGAGCATTCCGGCTGGTTTGGTGTCTGTGCTTTCTGGATTACTAATATTTCCAATAAGTGTTCAAGGATGCAGTAGTAATTCAAACTCAATTTCATTTGCACACTCAAGCATTGTACTAAGAAAAGACACTATGGGGCATAGTTACTAAGAAACTGTTGGAGTGCGGTGTTAAGCCAAGAAGGCTAACGCCGCACTCTGACAGTTTCCAAATGCAGAGATGTGCTGTATTCACAAGAATATGGTATACCCTTGCCTTTCCCTTAGCGCTGATGCTAAATGTAGCTGACTAGCAACAATGCAGGCACTCTTGCACCATTGTGCAAGGGTGCCTGTGTTGCAGGGAAATATTGTTTATGTGCAGGAAGGTGTCTCTTCCTGTATATAAACAATCAGTAATGGTGTTTTATAACTTGTATGTGTGCTGCTGTATGCAGCACACATACAAGTTGCAACTTGTCATTTTTGTAAACAATTGTTAATGTGCAAGAAGGGACACCTTCCTGCACATAAACAATACATGACATTTTCCTGTTTCACATAGAAACAGCACAAACAATAGTTTCGTCCTGTTGCTTAGCACATGATTAAGACCACACAGAGAATAATTAAAACAGTACTTATGCATGGTACTATAAATAAAATGAACAATTCTAACATATTTAGAATGTTCCTAGCAGCCTACCACCCTAAAACAACCTCTATGCCCTACACTATGGGAACATGGAAAAGCTAGATTAACTCTAGAGTTTCTTGGGTCATGGTGCATTGCATACCCGTTCACAGAGGATTAGCTGTGGTTTGGACTTCAACCGGTAGAGAGTGTTCTCATTGAAGGAAAACACTTGCTCAGCTTGGCTCAGTTCCCTGTCATCACTAGCATACATGTGGATTATCCAGCAGTCTGACAAGCAGGACCGCTCATAATAACCTGGAGGAAAAGACCTCTCAATCTTAGGGGGCCATTAGGATGGCGGTCGGATTGCCCCTGCCAGGCTGGCGGTAGCCACCGCCGGCCTGGTGGGGGCAATCCACCCGCCATCCTAACCAGAATGACCCCCCCACCATATTAGCATGGCTGGGGGGTCTGCGGCGGATGGAAAGACCGTCTGCCGCTTTTCCACTCCAGTCGCCTTGCGACCGGGGCGGAAAAGCTTTAATATGGTGGCGGTGTCTATCAGACTCCGCCAGCCATATTAGTATGGGCTGCAACAGATGCCTTTCCGTGGCGGTGCAGGTGTTCTTCACTTTGGGGGCCCCCTGCGGGCCCCCAGATTGAAGGCAAGGTGGGGATGCACATGGGGGGTAGCTGTGGTACCCCCCAGCATCTGCATACACAAAGCAACAGGCACTGCGCGGTGCCTGCCGCTTTGTGTATGCAAATGCATACATGCATTTTTAGCATTTTGAGAGCACCGCCCGCCACAATGTTAAAAATGGAGGATGCGCCCGCCACTGTGGCGGGCGCATCCTAATACCCCCCACAGGACCCCCGACATTATGGCAGGCGGTCCCAAGTACCGTGAGGATGGCGGGCAGGCAAAGGCAGCCCGCCATCCTAATGGCCCCCATAGTGTTCAATTCAAGGGGCTTATATATGATAGACCACTGACTTTTAGCCGCCATTACAAAATCCATAGGGGACTTTCCTATACTCTTAAGATGTAGCTGGCCAAAACCAGCAAGATAAAAATACATCAACTCAGACTACATGTTTCATACATGTCTACTGCCAAGCCTTGAAACATAGATCTCGAGTAGCTTGAGGAGGTTTGTGTTTTCCGTGCATGAGCACCCTCATTTAGGGGTCACATGCTAGCCAGCATGACTGAATATCTGAACCTGTTATCCCCATTACAAAGGAGTAAATGAGGCTGGAGCTGAAGCAAGCCCTTCAGTGATCTTGAATGGGAAAACAACGACCTGTGTTTAGCACTTCACGACTGGGAAACAATCATTTTTGTGTATGATCTTCTCTGATGCACCAGGTTGTTCAATTTTGCAGTCATTTGTTTGGACAAATGGAAAAACATTAGCTTACACAAATATGTTCAGTTGGTGCGATCATTATTTTTGCAATAGTTAGTGCAAGCTTAGCTGCAAAATTCCCATATGTCCATCCTAATCCTCCTTCCTCAAATACCTCCCTTCAACTGCAGTTCTTAGCTTGGGTCATATGCTCTAGCACTGCAGCTCCCTTAGAATGCCCCAAGGTTACTTCCCAGGCTGACATTGCTCTTTCATATTTATTCTAAGGTTATCGCTCTGCTTTCCAATAGGATGTTAATACAATCATAACAAGGTAAATTCACGAAAAATTAAAGTAATGAAAAATCACGGATGTTTGTAGCTCTAAGATTAAGATTTTTAGGAAATAATTACGTACAGAACACAAACGTTAATTAAAATACCCACTTTTTAAATCTGTAAGCCATGCTTGATCCCAGGAAATAAATATTTCTGAGACTTAGTCTTTCAACTCTCCAGATACCATAGGATGCAGCTACAAATTGGAAACATGTTAGTAAGCAATACATCTTTAGAGCACTGGCAACCTAATGTTCTCCTCTGCTAATACATCATCTGAGTAACAGTGATTACAGATGACACCCTGAAGATGCATTAATGTGATACCAGCACAGTTCCATTACATTTTTTACACAAAAGGTACAGTACATCATGAAAATGGTGCCACTCTAATGATATACTACTTACAATATGGGAACTTGGTGGCGGAGAACATATCAACCCAGAAACAATGCTGATGCACACCAAAAGTTACATTTGGACCATGAAATTTGATAGCATTAATTTATGATGATGAAGTTTCCTTACTTTTTTAATGAAACATATGTTCATCATCTTTTTTAATGGTTGCAGTGCAAGGTGTTCAAGTTGGTTTTATATTTAAAATGAACTAACTGTGATTCGACCATTCATGCACATTAGCTCGAATCTACAATACCCGTTGTAAAGGGGGTATTTCGTTATAATTAGTATTTAGACAGTGACGGGTAAAATAATAGCTTGCTATCTATGTTTTCCTGAATTTTTTCCCTTGAATAGGCTTTCACACAGAATTTATTTTCTTCATGGAAACTGTTCATAAATTGCCACGTGAAAATATATTAGACGTGTGTACATAATGTTTTATGAACTGCCTAAATAAAGCAAAAATTAAGTTACCAAGGGCATTCTTATATATTTTTTATAAAATGATAGTCAAAAAAATATTTAAAATCTGAAATAACAACCCAGTTCATAAAACAGGCACTTTCCATGATGTGCATGGTAGAGCATTAAGGCGTGTGGTATTCATTAATTTCGAATCCTAAACAGATGCAGTTTAAGCCGGTCTTAAGAAATGGTCATGTGAATTTGAAATCAAATAAAAACTAGACCTACCACTATTTTCACTGAACTCCCTACCGCTGTTTTCATCGACCTTTTTCGTAAATATGTCATTTGAAACTATGTCAGTTTCCGATTAGTTCATTTTGCATATTAAACAAATTTAATAAATCATTGCTTCTCTCACTTTAAAATAATAGTGCAGATTGTCGAAGGAGAAATCCAGATTTATAAAGATGAACAGCCCATAACTCCGGTTCCAAATATTTGTAATTTACAAAGAGTTGTACAAATGTTTGAAATGTCTCTCGAATGGTCTTACGAAAATGCATATCTTAGTCATTTTGGTATAAGTGACACCATTGTAAGTCCATAGACCATAAAATAATACAGTTAAAAGAACTCAAGACAAAACAAGAACCAGATATTTTATAGCCAGTGCCACCATTCAAAATCACACTCAAGCCAATAGTGAGTGAGCCACCCGGCTATCACAGGACAATGTTGCACATTGTATTTCTCCTCCAGGTGGTCTCACCCAGAGGAGGTAAATAAAGGGGTGGATGAGCTCATGGCGTCTTCGTCCATACCCGCTAGCATTTTGTATGTCTCTTTGTGTAGGGAACCGAGTAGGACTCATCACATATGCGACCCATCATAACCCTCCTGACCTGGTGTGGCACGTTGCCGATGAGGCGGTACTCACCCGCACCTCCCAGGGCTCCAGTCACTCACCCGGTGCAGCAGGCATGAAGAACTGCCCCAGCAGGAGGCAGCTCCACAGTTCCTGGCTGCATCGAAGTAGAGCTGCGCATCGTGCTCCTGCTCAGCGCCCCGCCCATGGCTCCTCCACACAGTGGCCGGAAGAACCCGCCCTCCTGCTGAGCACAAGCCAGAAGCCAGAGCCCCAGCCACTCCATCTGGCAGCATCTACCTGCGACATCACAAGGATGCCACTTCCCCCAGTGAGTGTGGCCCTGTGCTACTCTGCTCGGTGTGTGTCTCCACCGGGGGCGCATGCACTGACGGTAGCCTACAAGAGACGTGTACAAGCACCACCACTGGCACCATGTGCTGCCATGCCTTATGGAGGCTCACTAAAGTTAGTTAGTAAATGGCAGAATTAGGGAGTTCTTTTTTTTGCAAGGGCAATGAGAGCAAACAAATACTAGTAATAAATACCCAAAAAATGGACAAAAGGAGAAGGGTCAGTACCCCCTCAACAGGACATAGTCAAGGCCCAGGACCACCCAACCCACACTGGGAAGAACAGGAGCGGAAAATAGCATTGGGGCAGAACTGAACACATCCCCTCAGGCTCAGATGACACAAGCACATACAAACAGGTACAACAGTCACCAAATTAAACAATGAGCACACCAGTCCAAGCTGGTGCTGCCGGACCGCTGCCACCACCATCACCGCAAAACCATAGCCAAACATCCATGGCACCCCCTGCCATTCAATGATTTCGCTGACCCTGTGACGGTAGCCTCCTGCTGAAAGTCGTGTATTGGACATTTTGACCACTATTTCAGAAGCTCGAGGGAAACATATGGAACAGTCAAGAGGTCACTACATATGTTTTATGGCTTGGGGAGCTATATGATCTGTTTGAGACACTGGGGACAACGATGACTACAATGCAGCAGTGGCAGCACTGAATCGACACTTCAACCCTCAAATCAACCTAGATTATGAGTGTGTCAAGCTACGCTAGACCAAACAAGCAGAAACAGCATCATCCGACATCTTCTATGCCCGCCTAAGAAAGCTTGCGAGCACATGCATGTTTCATGACCAGCGGGAAGTAATTTGTGCCCAGCTCATCCAGGTGTGCAGATCCATGCTGCTCCACTGGCTGATCCTCAAACAGCCAGGGATGTCACTCGACGACATACTCATACTTGTGAAGTCCCATGAACTTTCAAATGCACAAGCCGAGGAGATTGAAACGGCCCTCAACAGGGTAGATGCCATCCAGAAGCGGCAGAGTTAAGCCTGTGCCACCCCAAAGAGACCCATGGGGGGGCCTTGTGGATACTATGGCACATGCTCACGGTGTGGCAAACAGAATCATTTTGCAAAAGTCTACAGGAGTGGGAGGTCTAGAGTCACCTTCAACAGGCTGTTTGGAAGGCCAGCCAATATCAAACAGCTGTCACTTGATGACCCTCTGCGGCAGGATGACATCACCCCACCAGGCCTGGACTTTGACATGGAAGTTGAGGCCGACGATGTGTTCATTGTGTCTTTCTCCAGCCCGCCTCCCATGTGTTCAATCCGAGTGGCAGGCTTTGCAGTGAGGGCACTCATCGACAAAGGAGCATCCATGAATGTCAGGGACTTTTAACAGTATTAGCTTTTCTGTCCCTGGCTGCCCCACCAAGGCAAAGATCTATACTTACGGTGGGACAGAGCCACACCCTGTACAAGGCCTGATTGAGGTAGAAGTGGCTAGGGAGAAATACACTACTCAAGCAAAGTTCCTCCTGACTGACGGGAAGAAAGGCACACCCCTCAGATGCTACATGGCAGAGGACCTGGAGCTAGTCTTCTTTGCCAACCAAATCCATGACTCCCATGCAGATGCCATCCTGTGTGAATTTCTGATGCTGTTCGAGGGTCTTGGGAAGCTCAAAGACAGACAAGTCAAGTTGCACATCGATTCCTCGATCTGGCCGTTAGTGCTGAGGCACAGCCGGGTGCACTTCCACTTGCATCCTCAGGTGGAGGAGGAGTTAAGGAAACTGAAAGAGTTGGGTGTCATCGAGATGGTCATGGGCCCCATGTGTATCACCCCTGGTTATCGGCCCAAAGCAGCCAGGAACCATCAGACTGTACATTGACATACACCTCCCCAATCAGGCGGTGAAAAAGGAACGCAATCTGATGCCCACCATGGATGACATCATAGGAGATGGCAACATTTTCCAGATGGCACCCGGTCGCTGAACATGACATGAGGCAACAACTATGGAGAGTTTGCATTGAGCTCAGTGAAGGCATCCATGGGGTGGTACTACGAGGTCAATCAATTGTGATCGCAAGCAAGTTACAGCATCAGGTTGTTAGCCTCGCCCTTGTCCAGCACCAGGGAGTAGCCAAGATGAAATCCCGCCTCCGCTGCAAAGTATGGTTCCCCGGGATGGACACCATGGTAGAGTTGGTGATTCGCCAAGTGCCAGCCCTGCACAATCACTAGGAGCAACCCGGCACCAGCGCAGTCCTCAAGGAAGAGCCCATTAGCGAACCCTGGTCAAAGGACACCATCGACTTTGGGTGTTTCCCCCATGGCCACAGCACCCTGGTCAGGATGGACACACACTCCAAGTTCCCAATTGTGGAGGTTGTCTCATCCACAACATTTCCTCATGTCAAGGCTGTCCTTGACAGGACCTTTGCAATGATGGGCCTCCCCAATGAAATCAAGTAGGATTAGAGATCCTCAAGTCAGGGTCGAGAATTTCATGACAATCTGGCGGCACATGCCATTCGTCACTGGAAGATCACTCTGCAATGGCATCAGACAAATGGTGAAGTTGAACGCTTCATGCGGACCCTCAACCGGGCGTTGAGGATTTGGGTGGAGAAGGGAGAAGACGTTGAGGCATGCCTCCACCAGTTTTTAACTGCATACTGCCTGATCCCACACAGTACTAGTTGCTGTGCACAGTCTCACCTGCTGTTCCGAAATGCCCATAGGACAATATACCTGCAGAGAACACCTGGCGCCCACCTGAAATGGATAGTGTAGCAGTCATGCATAAAGAAAGTAGAGGTGGGTGGAACTAGCAGAGTTTCACTCCGTGGAATTCCGCAGAGTTAAAATTCTGTGATTCCGTTGAGTTCCACCAAAGGACAGAAAACATGCAAATTGAGCTGCTCGTGCTGCAATTTAGCTCCAGTAGCACAAGCAATGCAAACAGCACCATGCGGTGAGCAAGAGCACACAACCATTTGAATAATTTTACAGCCTCAGAAGTAGAAAATCTACTTGAGCAGAGGCAAATATGCTCTCAAAGCAGCCCTCTGACCTTGAGCACTCACGGCTGCCTGAGTAAGAAAACCACGTTAGCGGACTGCGTATCTCACTTGCATTTCTGGAGCCTCATGGGAAAAAATACTGTCAGGCAACAATTGGCGGAATTTGTTGGGAAGTTTATGTTACAAAAGTAACATACAGTCACCATATCCTCTAATTCCACAGGCAGAATGAAACATGCTGCCCACCCGTAAAAGAACGAACGCCGAAAAATATTTGGCAACATATAGATTCCATAGAAAACATCATGAACAAGTTGTTCTGTCTAATAAATGCATCCAGCCAGAACGCCACAGCATGAATGATCAGACAATGACATGTGTGCATACAATACACATGAATGCACACAGAAGAACACTGTGTGTGTATTTTCTCTGCCTGAATGCATAAGATATGCAGTTAAACATTATTGAAAATGTTTTATCAGGTACAAATAAGGCATAACAATCTGTCATGATGAAGTTCATCAATTTTACACCCTTACTTATCATGACAGGTACTGAGTGGGATAATAGTGAAGCGATGGGAGGAAATAGCTGTTGTTTGAATACTGGGACAAAAATACAGATTTTATGTTTCAAGAACCTCACAAATGTTTTCCAACACATATCAGGCCACATTAGCTAGTCCTAAATGTAAAGTGCAAATTGGTTGAGAAGGAGTGGGCGGCAATGTGACAAGCAATTGTTTACAACCCTGTTTTCTCAACATGGGTGGTGAAAGAGAAGGTTTGTTGTGGACACATATTTTGGGGTAAAATATTATGCTTGTGTGTATGGCAGAAACGTAAGAAAGCTTGTGAGCTTAACTTGGGAATACCAAGAGTTAAGCCACTGTTGTAAATCAGTCCCACATTCCCTAGCATATTTTGCTTCATCAATATGCCCCTGTGAAAATGTGATGATTTGTGCTCCTTTCCACACTTTCAGCTGCAACTACATCTGAAATTTCCAATTATAATGAAATGGCAATTACAAGTTTTGTGAATATAAAAGAAAAAACACCCAAGTAGGAGTCTACCACATTTTTAGAGTGTAAGAAAGTGGATTTAATGGGATGGATGTGAGCCCAATGCAAGGAATAAAACCATAAACTGAAGGTAGAACATAGTTTCAATCATTTAAAGCTGGCTTAACCCTAGGTATCTAAAGCACAGAGCAGAAAGGCCCAACTTAGGAAAATGTGTAAAGTATTTACAAGTATCAAAACTGTTAAAATGCCAAAACACAACACAATAAAAATCACACAGCCACAAAAAAAAATGTAATTAAGAAAATGACAGTAAAACAACAAAGAACCAATAAAGGGAACAGGAAATATGATTGAAGGCAAAAAGTGCCTAGAAATAGAAAAATGCCAGTTAGTAGTCACTGTTCACTGTTGACTGGGGCCTAGTAGTGATTTTGGGTGCCCACTATGGAGTGTGGGTCAGATACATCAAGCAGATGTGTCCAGGTCAAACAGCTATAGCCAGTGCAGGTAAGAGCGGTGCGGCGGGGTGGGGGAGAGTCGACAGACGACTTCGGGGGGAAATAGAA
Organism: Lissotriton helveticus; assembly: GCF_964261635.1. NCBI lineage: Eukaryota > Metazoa > Chordata > Amphibia > Caudata > Salamandridae > Lissotriton > Lissotriton helveticus. The sequence goes on along the minus strand of NC_136065.1, from coordinate 983,346,127 downwards.
TATAAAAATGAAAAACACTTACCATGCGCTCGCCACATTGCTGACACAGCCTGACTGCTCTGTGCCAAGCTACGAGAGGGGGAGTGCAGAGTAATTTAGGGTGTGTTGTGACTTACCCTGACTAGGATTGTGGGTCCTGCTTAGACAGGGCGCATACTTCTGCCAACCAAAAGTCCCATTTCTAACATTGGCAATTAGCGATAAGGATAGGACTTGTGTTTGCACAGTGCCATACAGTAACTAGGTGTACACTACCCATCCGCATTCACATTTTGGATTTTTCCAATGTTACCCTGTTTTGCATATTTACATTTTTCCTCTACATCACGTCTCTTCCTGCGAGTTCAGAAACGTAGCCATAGAATTTGAGCTGGCCAAATATGCACAGTGGCGCAGCTTGAAGACTTTTTTGTGAAGATTGGAGTTCCTGCCAAGAGTGCCACCAAGAAGGTGGAATGTCAAAAGTCACCGAAACACTGGACAGAAGCCCGCTCCAAGGAGAATAATGGAGGGGGATAGCCTGAGAATGGCTCCTCTGAGGAACCACATGCAGCAGTTGAAGGGTACACCCCTGAATTTAAGCTCCATGTGAGAGCAGGAAGCAGCATCTTCTCCTCTGGTCTATCACCAAAGGAGCTGAGGGAGGGGAGGGAAGAGAGAGAATTCAAGCTACAGATGGTCAAATTAAAATGGAGGCTAAAGACAAAAAGGCTAAAAGGGAGGCCATGAGAGCTGAGGCTGAGAGAGCCTTAGTTGAGAAGAAACTTCTTCTGGCTCATAAACGGAGTCTAAAAGAGCTGGACATCAAGACCAGGAAGTCTCATTCCAGTAGTGATGGTGGCAGCAGACATGCTGCACCTGATGGAACCTAGAAGGTTGGTATACCAAAGGTTGGTGTCCAGGTATGTGGTGAGAGATGACTTTGATCATTGAGTTTATGCTTTTGAGATTGCTTGGAAAGGTTCACAGGTTTTCTGAGAAGCACTGGTGGGTGGCCTGTGGACACATATGCCAACACTTGTGAGGGACACATATCTAACATTAAAGTATACCCCCATGAAGTCCATTTTGATTGCCATATTTGGTCTGACTCCCGAAAATTATCGCCAACTATTCAGGGAGATCCAGAAGCTCCTCAACCAATCCTAGGTAGATTTTGTTGATTACTAAAGTAAGGCACTAAATTGCTGGGTGTGGGGTAGCAATGTTAGTGATTTTAATGGGTTGTACCATTTGATCATGAGAGAGCACATGATCAGTATCTGTTTTGCAGAGTTGTGCCAGCACCTATTGGACAGTACATTGACTGACCTCAGGAAGCTTGCTGAGGAAGTAGACCTCTGGGCTAGCAACAGAGTGTATACAAAGGTATCTGGGGGAGACTCCCACAATGGTGGTCAAAGTGTTCAACAGAAGAAAGAGGGGGAAACTTAAAGCAAGGAGTTCTCAAAAAGTCCTCAAAATATTTCCCATAGCAGTAGTGATAACCAGACCAAGTCTGATCCTAAGAAGAAAGGGTTTTTTGATCATATTACAGGGGGGACTGTACCCCAGTGTACAGAATGCCACAAGTATGTGCAGAAAAAATGCGACTCCAAATGTCCCAAAAGGGCACAGTTCCCCACCGATGGGTGGATGCCAGAGTTGGTGAATGTAGTGTTCCGGGAGGAGGTAGTCCCAGTTATTTTTGGGGGCAGCTAGAAGTAAACCTAGTTTCCCTGGGGGATAGAAAATGACACTAAAAGCCCACATACCATCAAATACTTCAGAAGTATAGGCAGTAGGTCTCAATTAATGGGCAAAGTGTGGCGGTTCTATGAGACACAGGAGCTAGCATGACAACTGTCAAGTGTCAACTGGTGTCTGCCGAACAGGTCCTACAGAACACATTCTACCAAGTCATAGTCGGTAGCAATTGCAAGACCACTTGCTCTGGTTCGCTTTGAGTTGGGGTGGGTCTCAAGTTCTCTGAAAGACGCTGTGAGCCCTGCCATGCCTGTTGATTATTTGTTAGGCAAAGACCTGGAGCACACTACCTGGAGGGTGGTAGAGCTCAGGTGTCATTTGGAGATGATGGGATTGCCTGAGTGTGTATATATTGCCACACAAATCATATCTGCCTGGAAAGGGGGTCAAGGATATTGGGAGACTGGAACAAAGGCCCAGACAGCTGCAAAGGAGAGGGGCAAGGGGTGCAGGAAACTGGTACCTGAAGTTCCTGCAGTGAACGTTGATGGGGTGCCTGAGGAGGAAGCCACTGAGCCAACTGGAGAAGGCATTGCCCAACTAGGTGACCCACCTGAGCTTGCCAGCTGGCTGGCTGAGGGTGAGCTCACCAGGTCGGAACTCTTCCAAGTGCAGACCCACACTTGAGAGCTTGAGGCACCAGGCCTCCACCCATACAGCAGGTAAAACCTCCGGGAATCACGTAATCTACTGGGAAATAACATCTCCTTTATACCAAGCCTAAGATTTCTTACGCCAGGGAGGCCTGTGTGCTGGTGGCCCCCCAGTGTTGCCGGACCTTGATACTGGGTTCGGCTAATGATGAATCCCTGTCAGGACATTTGAGGGAAAAGAAGACCATTGCCAAGTTTATATCCCTCTTCTATTACCCCCGAATAAAGACAGCTTCAGATGCGTTCTGCAGGTCCTGTCCCACCTGCCAGGTTAGTGAGAAATCAGGGAAAAAGCACAAAGCCCCCCTGAGCCCGTTACCAGTAATTGGCAACCTCTCTGAAAGGGTGGGCATCTATATCATTGACCCTTGAACCCCAAGACAGCCCTCTGCAACAGTTTCATTCTGGTCTTGTTGGACAATGCCACCTGCTACCCAGAGGCCATCCCTCTGGTGCTCAGTTATATATATTTAGCATAAATAAATTAAAATACAAGAGGTATTTGGCAAAACAGAAACAAGTTACTTTAATTAAACGCTTCTGTCGGAAGCGCCTGGACAGGGTGCGTCGGCTCAATATCTCTCGATGTACAAGATTTTCACCTTCAATTAATACGGTACTTGAGATACAGTAAAATTATCTCTACATTCCTAAGGGAGCATTTTTGTCAGAAATGAATCACACATGCGCATCTTATAAGGACACAGATGGGTCTTGACCTCAGGGAGAGCCAGTGTGGATGTGTCCAGATGTTCGACAAGTGGTGTGACCCATGCAGGACCTGCTGATTCACAAGCATCGACGGGAAGATTTGATACATCGGCTCCAATTTCCACAGTTGGGTCAATGCATCAAAGTCAATCCTCGCAATCAGTTTCCAAAACATCATCAAACTCCTTGCAATGCAGCACTGCATCGTCGTTGATCCTCCCAGTGGTGCCTTCGGATCAGTACTGCGTCGTCATCGAGCATCCCTGTTGTCTGTACGTTTCTGGGGTCAAACCAAACTTCCTGATTTGGTCCTCCATCATGGGGATACTTTATCATGTCACTCTCCTTTAATGTCAATAGAATGTCCCTTCCCTCACTGGGAATATGCCTCCAAAGACTATCCCCCAAATTACCTCAGTGGCCTTGTGCATTTTTAGTCCAATATCATAGACCTCAAATCATCTGTCTCTGACATTTCCTACCAGAAACTCACACACCAGATTCTTGAAATGCTGCCACCACCACTGCTGAACTCTACCTGTCTAGACGTAATGGCCATCTCTCTCTTGCTCAACGCCTAATCCAACATCATCTTTTTCTTCTCCATAGCCAATCTATTTGCCTCCATCTCTTTCTCCAATCTGAGCAAAGCCAGCTCCAATTTTAATTAGCTCTCCTCCCATCTGTCCTTTAGTTCATCTGGGGACAGGCCTTTAGAGGATACACTGCTCTCTGTCCTGGAAGGAATCACTTCTCGAGGAAGTAAGTTGTCCTTCTCCACCACAGACAGCAGCCCAAGCCCTCCTCTTAGGTCATGGTACGAATCATCCTCCTCATCCAGCTCCTCCTCAGACTCATACTCCTCTAGTGTCTCATTTAATGCAGCAGAGGCTTCAGACCAGGATAACAGTGCCTTTTGTAGCTCCATCCTCCTGGTAATGCTGTTTACAGGAAACCCAAAGTCCTTGGAGAAATACTTGAACTTTAGCCTTACGTTTGGCTAGTTCAAACTTCATTCTTGCAGGTGCAGAACCTCCAATCAGAAACATGTTTTCTGGGAAAATCAAAAATGCAAGTCAGGGGGAATAGAAAAAATAAAAATGCCATGAGAGAGTAGGGAAAAAATTGCAGATGTGGATCAGAGACAATTGATTCAAATAGTTCAAGATGTGGCTAGTATTGTACACCAAATTACTGTAAGGTAGTGCACAAACACAAGTCCTATCCTCAACGCTGATAACCAGTATTAGAAATTGGGTCTCTAATTGGCAGAGGTATGCACCCTGTTCAAGTAGGGACCACAATCCTATTGAGAGTAAGCCAGATACGCAACCTAATTTAACCTGTGCCCAAGCTCCGGTAGCTTGGCACAGAGCTGTCAGACTTAACTTAAGAGGCAATGTGTAAATTATTTGTGCAACACACCAATTGCAGTAACATCCATGGAAGCACAACAAAATACTCCAAACCAGGATAGGAAAATAGAGAATATTTATCTGAGTAAAACAAGACTATGACAACAAAAATCTAATAACTAGAACTCAAGATGTGAATTTGTAATGGTTAAATTAAAAAACAGTGCTTAGAAGTTAATTGCTCTAAAATGTTACTTCAGGTCGCACTATACCGGAGTAAATCCAAAGTTTCAGGCCAACTGCAATGGTCTACTGAAAAAGTACTTTACATGGCGGCAGCATTGTCGTCAAAGTCGCTATGTGTCGGTTCAGATTCACGCAGTCGAAGAAAATGTATGTCGAAGTGAAGTGTCGGCATTGAAGACTCAATGCATCGGTTCTGATTTACGTAGGTTTTTTTAAGTCGGGCCTAGCAATCGGGTCCAGAGACATTGTCGAACCACTTGTGAGGCAGGTGCTGCTTTGTTGAATCATGCAGTGGAGCTAGATTGGTTGTCATCGAGCCTCAGAGTTGGGACCTCATGTCGGCGCTGCGTCATTGTTGAACCCCGCAGCCGGGTCAAATGTTGGTGTCAAAGGGCACAGTGGTGGTTCCAATTGGCAGGGAGGTGATAATGCATCGATTTTAGAGCAACACAGCTGCAGAACCCACTTCTGAGGACCAGAACTAGAGTAACACCTCAGTCAAGGTAGGACTCACAGATGTTGAAGCAGATTTGAAGGCCTTGAAACTTTAAGAACAGGGGGCAAGCCAGCAAGCCATTGGAGAAGCTTGGGTTCAAGGATGTTGAGTGCAGTTCAGGTCTGCCTCAGTCCCAGGCATGAAGCAGAAAGTCAAAACATCAAAGCAGGTAGCAAAGTGGCATTCCCTCCTACAGCACATCAATTAGCAGGCAGCAGGCCAACACTGCAAAGCAGTTAGCAAAGTGACAGTACCTCCAGCAGCACAGTAGCCCTTCTTCAAGGCAGAATGTCTTTGGTTCCAGCAAAATTCTGTTTTGGTGGTGTCAGGAGTCCAGTACTAATACACTAATGTCCTTTCAATGTGTAGGAGACTTCAAAGAGGCATTTGAATATCACAATGTCTCTGCCTTTCCTGAATTAGCTCCATACTCACTAAAGAGAGTATGTAGCTCTTTGACTGGGGATAGTCACAGCCTTTTTCAGGTGCAATTGTCAGCTCCTCCTTCCCAATCTACCTCAGGAAGGCTTGGCAGTTCGGGCTGGACTGTTCCCATAAGGCACAGGGTCAGACTGATTTGCATATAGCCATGTCTGAACTGGGGTGGCAGAGTGGGCTAAAGAACGGTGATGGATCAAACCCAGATCTTGTGACTGGGTGTGAGTGTTTGATTGGTTCAGATGCTCTGTCCATCACCGCCCCCTTTTGTACCGCTTTGGCCGCCATAAGTGTGGCAGGGTATGCTCAGACATGAGTCCCTTGCTCACTTTGCCACTGGATTCAAGCAATCCGGGCTGAAGACGGCTGGAATGTCAGAAACCAGTCGTGGGAAGCTTGTTTCCGGTCCAGGGAAGGCATGGCTTGGCAGTTCGGGCTGGACTGTTCCCATGAGGCACAGGGTCAGACTGATTTACATATAGCCATGTCTGAACTGGGGTGGCAGAGTGGGCTAAAGAACGGTGATGGATCAAACCCAGATCTTTTGACTTGGGTGTGAGTGTTTGGTTCAGATGCTCCGTCCATCACCACCCCCTTTTGTACCGCTTTGGCCGCCATAAGTGTGGCAGGGTATGCTCAGACGTGAGTCCCTTGCTCACTTTGCCACTGGATTCAAGCAAGCCGGGCTGAAGACAGCTGTAATGCCAGAAACCGGTCCTCGGAAGCTTGTTTCCGGTCCAGGGAAGGCATGGCTTGGCAGTTCGGGCTGGACTGTTCCCATGAGGCACAGGGTCAGACTGATTTGCATATAGCCATGTCTGAACTGGGGTGGCAGAGTGGGCTAAAGAACGGTGATGGATCAAACCCAAATCTTTTGACTGGGTGTGAGTGTTTGATTGGTTCAGATGCTCCGTCCATCACCACCCCCTTTTGTACCGCTTTGTCCGCCATAAGTGTGGCAGGGTATGCTCAGACGTGAGTCCCTTGCTCACTTTGCCACTGGATTCAAGCAAGCCGGGCTGAAGACGGCTGGAATGTCAGAAACCGGTCCTCGGAAGCTTGTTTCCGGTCCATGGAAGGCATGGCTTGGCAGTTCGGGCTGGACTGTTCCCATGAGGCACAGGGTCAGACTGATTTGCATATAGCCATGTCTGAACTGGGGTGGCAGAGTGGGCTAAAGAACGGTGATGGATCAAACCCAGATCTTTTGACTGGGTGTGAGTGTTTGATTGGTTCAGATGCTACGTCCATCACCACCCCCTTTTGTACCGCTTTGGCCGCCATAAGTGTGGCAGGATATGCTTATACGTGAGTCCCTTGCTCACTTTGCCACTGGATTCAAGCAAGCCGGGCTGAAGACGGCTGTAATGCCAGAAACCGGTCCTTGGAAGCTTGTTTCCGGTCCAGGGAAGGCATGGCTTGGCAGTTCGAACTGGACTGTTCCCATGAGGCACAGGGTCAGACTGATTTGCATATAGCCATGTCTGAACTGGGGTGGCAGAGTGGGCTAAAGAACGGCGATGGATCAAACCCAGATCTTTTGACTAGGTGTGAGTGTTTGATTGGTTCAGATACTCCGTCCATCACCACCCCCTTTTGTACCAACTTTCTAAAAGTGGCATTTTCTGACTTACAATTTAAAATTCACCATAAGCTGAGACGCCAAACTCCAAATCTCTATCTTTGCCCAGTTAGAAATTACACTTAAAAGATGTTTTTAAGGCAAACCAAATTTTCACCTGTGGGAGAGCTAGGCCTTGCAGTAGTGCAAAAATAAATATAGAAGTGTTTCACTACCAGGACTTGTCAAAAGTTCATATCGGACCTATTTAATACACTGCACCCTCCCATAGGGATGCCTAGAGCCTACCTTAGTGGTGACTGATATGTAATAATAGGAAAGGTTTGGGCCTGGCAAGTAGTTTAACTTGCCAGGTGTATATGGGAGTTTAAACTTCACGCATACGCTCTGCAGTGGCAGACCTGAGACATGTTTAAAGGGCTACTAGAGTTGGTGGCACAATCGGTGCTACAGGCCCGATAGCAGCAATTATTCTACAGGCCCTGGGCACATACAGTGCGCTTCACTAAGGACTTATGAGTAAATGTGATATGCCAATTGTGCATAAGCCAATGGTACCGTGTTTTGAGCACAGAGTTTTTTCTCTTTTAGCACTGGTTAGCAGTGGTAAAGTGGCCACAATTTTAGATCAAAAATGAAGTCAGAAAAACAGGAGATAAGAAGGTAAAAAGTCAGGGGAAACCACACCACGGATGCCAAGTCTAACAATCACTTTTCCAAAATTTTTGCTAAAATCTTCACCAATTTCTTAAAATAATAATGCAGCTATCTTTGGTTTGGGATAAGCTATGGAGATGATTCAACCATTTTTTTAATCTGTTTTACTTTTAAGTTGGAATTGTAATATATATTACAAGTACTTTTAAGATTTAGACTGTGTCTTCTTGAACATCTAGTAAACAAATTTACACCAGCCTTGCAGTAGCTGGGCCTTGTCTGTGCTTCCTTTGAATGAGGTGTGTAAACTGCTCCCAGGGCAGACACAATGACTTGGACCTATTTGCAGGAAAACTGGGTAAAGTATGTGCTACCTCTTAGCTAAGGAAAGGCAGCTGGGGAGGCTTCAGAAACTTCATCAACATGAAACAGGACCCGAGAGGTCTGCTTATTCATAGTTAGATGTGAAGAGAGACTTGGGAAAGAGAAGCCTTTGTTACGTGGCCCTCTGTAGCCTATTAGGCACCAACCCAGTAGGAGGGGTAACTCATCCTATAACCAGTTTGGTGTTGTTGCTGAGAAGGGGACATCTCATTTCCCTAATTTCACACCTTGGCTGCACACCAGATGCCTCTAAGGGGCAGAAGGGTGCTGCCATATCTCGTTTACCTCACAATAGTGCACTATGGAATATTTTGTAATAGGAAAAACAGAATGTGCTAAAAGAGTCAGTAGGATTGCCCCTGAGAATGTTTTTCCCATTGATTATGCAGTATCCATGAGTCACGCCCACCCATTGGCTTGGGAATTCTACAAAATTGGCACCACACCCACAGCTCATGAGAACACATCTGGACCTGATGAAAGATAGAAGAGGTCTGGACCTCCAGTCCATTACCTGTGTGGAGACTGGAGGGGTTGGACCTGCTCACACTTATACCCTGGATAGAGAGGTGGCCTGCAAAGGTCATTTGACTGAGTCGTGCAATGTGGCTACAAGGACAAAACAACCTGGAGGTGACATTTTTTCTAGACTTCCCAGTTGGCCAAAAGCAACTAGACCTGGACTGGACCCTGCTGTTGGCCTCTGCTGGACTGAATCATGGCCCCTAAGTGCTGTCCTTGAGGTGCTGGGGATCTTAGAAGAAACTACAATTAGCTGTTCCATAACGTCTGAAAAATCAGGACGTTCATGACCTCTGTAGTGTCAGCCTCATGGCAAAGGCATCTGAATTCAAGTGGATGTCATCACAAGTAGCATCATCCTATCCCACCAGATGTTTTTAAGCTCTATTAGGAAGACCATGATCAAAGATTTTAAATCTTGCCCAGGCATTTGCACAAAATGTATCCACCCAATGAGAGGACTTCAGAAGGCAAGAAATATGAATTTTCAGAGCTTTCCCCTGAAAAACAATGATTTCATCAGGACCTCGTCTAGCAGCTATCCAACTACAAGATGAAGTTTTCAGGCACAGGCTGTAGCCTTCCCAACTATAGGATTTTGCCTTCCATTTCAGAGACATAAGTCAAAAGGTAAAAACTTTGGGGCATATTATCAAGAAGGGGCGATACATTATCGCCGCTTTTATCGGCAGGAAACTGCCGATAAAGCGGCGATAATGTGCTTGATAATATGCTCTATGAATTCCAATCGAAGCCCATGTTAGATGTCTTCACATCTAACATGGGCTTCGATTGGAATTCATAGAGCATATTATCAAGCACATTATCGCCGCTTTATCTGGAGTTTCTTGCCGATAAAAGCGGCGATAATGTAACGGCCGTTCTTGATAATATACCCCATTGACTCCATCACAGTCCACCTGAAACCACTCCTAGATCCTGGAGAGCCAACGACAGTAACATTTGTTTGCCACTTTACTTTTTCTTGGAGCTTTGTGCCTTACATTTAAAAAAAGTGATGTTGCTGGTTTCCCCTATTAGTTTTTTGTTGTTTTGTTGTCATTTATGTTAATATTTTTTTTAGAAAATGGTTATAGCGTTTTTACTTTGTTGTGCTTTGACTGTTTAACATTGTTGGTACTGCTAAACACTTTGCACACATTTCCTTAATTTAAGCCTGTCTGATTTGTACCAAAGTTTGATAATTTATACTGTTGGTGGGGCGTTGACCTCTGTTCAAGCACAGCCTCAATCTTTGTCAGAGTGAACCGAAAAATGCACTAAATTAACCTGTGCTTAACCTTCTGGTAGCTTGGCACAAAAAGCAATTTAGAAAATAAATACATGTTAATAAATGATTTCACACCAAAAAGACAGAAAACCAATCAGTGAATTCAGAGTTATGAATTTTTAAATATTTTAGTAAAAACAGTAGCAGCTAAAAGATCAAAGTGCTAACTGCGGACATATAGTCAGGCAAGAATGGCAAAAAGTAAAAAAAAATATGTCTGACTGTGATGGAGCGCTCAAAGGATACAAGAATTGGATTATTCCTGTTCGGTGTTTACCATTGGACTAATAATTTAAGAAAAATATTTTGAAAAGGTACATTTCAGTGCGGTGGTGCCCGAGGAGTAGAATTCATTGCCGAGGAGCTGGTGGACAAAGTTGCAGTGAAGATTTCTATGTTCTGATGTAGGGCCTGATTTAAATATTGGCAGATCAGGTTCCACCATGGCTTTATCAGCGGTTTTCTCATCTTCCAGTTTGGAGGGCTGCCTGCCCTATTTAAATGTTGGCTATGGCATAGACGCAATACCGCCAAGGTCCCGCCATCACCGCCACAAAATCTCAACCATGTAGTTTGGGGGGGTAGGCAAAATCAGCTGTTGTAGGTTGTACAGCCACTTTATCCACTGGGCCAATCACAATGTGCCTTCCTACTGGCGCAACTCTGCCAGAGAAACCTCCACATCTGATTTAGCAGAATGGAACACAAATAAGGCACAAACTCTGCTTTACTCACCTTTGCAAACCTTCCCACTTCCTGCACCGTCATAGACCTGATCCTACACAGCCTGCCTCCGCTGCTGCTGGCTGATAATGATGCAAATCAACACCGTCATCGCTGGAACCGCAAGCTGTCTTTTAAATGTTATGTCAACTGGCTGGTCTTCATATGCATTTATGCTCTTAGAATGGTGAAGAAACTGTTCCCTATCATCCCTGCTGGTGCCACAAGAAAGATAATATCCACTTTGGAGATGTCTAAAGTTGATTATTGCAACTGTTTATTGAATAACACACAGGAAATGGTTTTAAATAAGTTACAGCTGGTACAGAACGCAGCCGCCAGGATGCCTTCTGGCCCACCAAAATTTAAGTCTGTTTCCAAGGTGGTTAGACAACTTCTTTGGTTGCCTATAAGAAGCATACCAAAACTCAAAGCATTGTGTATTGCCTATAAGACGATGAACAATATAGGGCCAGAATGTCTGTAGAACTTACTGCAGATATATACTCCCAGCAGACCCTTGTGTTCGTCAGGTGCTAACCAGCTTGTTGTCCCAAGAACTTACAGAACTAACTGGGGCGACAGAAGCGTTTTGATTGTAACTGCTAAGCTATGTAACTCTCTTCCCCCTCATATCAGAGCCAGTCCAACTTTATTGAAATTTAGGAAACAATTAAAAACTTGGCTCTTCAGTAAGTAGGCTTTTTACATCTAGGTCATTGCTCAGCCTTCTGGAGCAGTCAGCACAAAGACACCTATTGTTATTTGTGTGCATTATGAGTTGTTTTAACATAACATAAAATAACATTACCTGTTACCTTTTCACTCACACAAGCAATGGCATACCAATGTACAGTGCATATATCTGGTATGGATGTTGAAGAAATTATAAGAAACACACTTGTATAACCACTTTGTGCTCATAAATTTGGTACCAGTTGCCTTCCAAAAAAAGGACACTTGCACAAAAAAGAATGTAAAAAAGAAATCAAAAACTCACCATACAAGTGTGTTGAAATACAGTACGAAAATGTTCACTTTAAAAACATAGCATTAAATATAATTGAGATAAGTGCAATGTAACATCATGAAGAAATTGCAGTAGGCAAGCTGTAATCTTCACCTCTTAGATACCTGTAAAACCAATGGCAGATCCAAATTTGAAGCACTCTACATATTCATCCATGTAACATCTCCCACTGTTAGGCCAAGTCCTCTATTGTATACAAGTTCAAATTGCACATTATATTACAAGGTGCAATGCATATGTTTATATACTAATCAGTAATCAAGTTGAAACAAACACACCTGCAGTAAAACATCCATAAATAATGTGTCAACATCTATTTGTTGGTGCACGTGTCCACTACTATGTTGAATGACTGCACCTAAATTCAAATGGCCATCATAAACCAAGTGGACCACTGTGCCCTTAACATAGTAGACATTTAGAAAAAGTATGTTGTAGTTCCTGACATCATGCTAAAGAAAAACATATACTACAAATTTTACAATGAAACATTGCTAGTAACAAGTTACAAAGGAAAATGAATGCCATGACAAACTTGGTGAAAAGAAAAATTGTGACTTATTCACAATAAGATTAATCTCTCAACTTGTTCTAAACCAGCCAAATGCAATCCAAATGGTGTCCACAAAGACCTGTGCATAGGCATGCTGTGGGAGTGGGACTCAGTTTGCCTCCAATTGTGTATCCAGGTGACTTTGCCGGGAAGGCGCCTCTAGTGGTCAGGGCAGGCAATTCAAAGATGTTACTTGGGAGAGGGGGTCGGGGAGGTGTGACCTTGGGTTTAGGAGGGGGGTATTGGTTTGGGACGGTTGGTCTTGGGTTTGGTAGGGGGTGGTAGTTTTGGGAGAGATGGCCTTGGGTTTGGGAGGGGGGTTGGAGGGGTGATCTTGGTTTTGGGATGAGGCCTTTGCTAATTTTAGGGTTATCTTGGGGGATAGTAGGGGTGGTTCCTGTCTCTTGAGGGGTGGGATAGAATGTGGATTGGATGGGTCACAGTGGTAGGAACACAGAAAGAGAAGTCTTTGGGTACCTGAGGTGTTACAGATGGGGTGGGAGGTGTCGGTGGGAGTGCAGTGAGTCTCACTTGAGCTGTCTGCCCATGCTGACTAGATGGACCAGGCTCATCATCATCATTCAAATTACCAGGAGATTTGTCCTGACTAAATGCTTAATCTTGGGCTGGAGTGGAAGTCTTTTCAGTGGCAGATTCCTAGCCACGTGCTCTGCCAGTTGAACCCATTGAGAAATTGAGAACATTTTATTGGTAAAAGTGTGTACTATACATTCAAATATTTTGAGACAAGCAATGTAGATACCTAAAAGAAGAATGGAAGATATTATTTTGATAGCTTTTGGCGGAAATGCACATATTACCATAACTGTTTAGCTATTTCAAACAGTTCTGCTTCAAATAAGCAGGTGATAAAATTTCTTTAAAGGTTCATGAAGTGATTAGGAAGTATGCCTAACATTACCCAACCATTCAGTCCAACAGAGTGGAGAGGTGGAATGTGTAATTGTTAATTCCTTGGGCTAGCTGACATCAAAACAGGCATGTTCACAACTTGGATGGATGTTTGGCATTAGCCATCACATGAACAGTGCAAGTCAATTTTTGCCAGTAGCACTTATATTCAGCATAGTAATTTACGTACCTTACAATTGTTTGTGTCAACACAGTTTGATTTGTGAAAGTCTTGAGATCAATGCAATTGGTTGAGAGTAACAGGACTACATTCAGAAAACAACACAAACCATCTTCAGAAGAGAGCATTGAGTAGGGATTGATCACTACATGACCATTTACCTTAGTTTGAAATCAGTTTGACAAGAGAGAATGGGCAAATTGACATATCGATATTCTTTAGAAAAACACAAACAGGGCATCATGGTAGTTGTAGTCATATCAAAGACAACTTCCAAACACTTGCAAAATGGTTAGTGAATCATACCTGTGAAAATATGCAGTGGAAATGGGACAGAAACAATATGACATACATATGGGTAATAGATTATTTGGTGCTGTAACACTTAGAGGTACCATTCCATCACGTGACATGTAATGGAGATTTATGATGGTAATCTTAGATGCAAGACAATACATTCACACACACAATCTAAATGATCTGAAACAGATAGTTTGAGGTTTCTATGTCATGAAATTATGTGCTGAACACAGCTAACTTCAAATCAAACAGAACATTAGAACACAATTGAGAGGCAACAAAATAGAGTACACATAATGTGTTAGTACATAGAACACCAAGAGGAAAGGAATAAAAAAATATTTTGGTTGATTCTGTGCCTCTTTAATCAGTTTCTTCTTCATCAGATATAAATAAGTACAGCCACACCATTTCACCTGACTACAGGCTTCCTCGGGGCAAGATCCTATGTCAGGTTGAACACACTGTTTAAAGCAGACACATTGTAGCAATTGACCCCCCAGTATTCCATGAAAGCTGTTATAGCAGCAGTAAGTTTGGGATTCCATCAGCTGTTTGTAGGCAAAAGAACAGGGTATTATGCCATTGTTGTAGGAAATGACATCCATCCATATGGGTCTGTGTTCGGCAACGAGTAATCTAACCACCAGCATTAGACATTCACATTCTTTGATCCTGGTGTGCAAACGCTGCAAAAACAACCCAAAAACCTTTTATAAATGATTTTCCATAAAGACATGGCACCAATCGTGTGTGCCTGGCACGCCAAAATTTTTTTTTTAGAACCACCATTGAGTGTGTCTGTGTTTTTATCATGTTTATCTACTTAATTGTGTATGTACAGAAGTGTGTTTGGGTGTGTTACTGTATGTATTAGTAATTCAAGGTTGCATGATTGTATGTATAAGTTAGTATATATCTGTGTTAGTGCGGCGCCTTGATGCCTATGGGTTTAGTTGCGCTTCCTATAAATTTAATTTAATAATAATAATAATAATAGTGAAAGGATCAGAGTTGTCTATAGGTGTGTTGCTTTGTACATCAGCGTATGCATGTGTGTGCCTGGCTGTGCCAGTGTATGTGTCAGTGTGTGTATAGGTGAGTTAACATATGTATTAGTGTCCACTTGGGTTTGTCACTGTATGAATCAGTATTTACCTGGGTGTGTAATTGTATGCATCACTGTGTGACTCAGTGTGTTAGCGCATGCATCAGTGTGTGCCGGGGCATGTTAGTGTATGTACCAGAATGTGCCTGGGTGTGTCAGGGTATGCATTAGCATCTGCCTGGGTGTGCTAGTGTCTACATTAATTTGTGGCTGGGTGTGTCAACATATGCCTTAGTGTGTGTGTATAGGTGTGTCAGTGTATGCACCAGTGTGTGCTTGGGTGTGTTAGTGTATCCATCAATATGTGCCTGAGTGTGTCAGTGTACGCATTAATATCTGGATGAGTTTGTGAGTGTATGCATTATTTGTGGCTGGGTGTATCAGTGTATGGATCAGTGTGTGTGTGTGGGTGTGTCACCATATGTATCAGTGTGTGATTGGGTGTGTCACCATATGTATCAGTGTATGCTTGGGTGTGTCAGTGAATGAATGAATATGTCACTGGATGTGTCAGTGTTTATATGAATATGTGCTAAGGTGAGCGTATGAATCAGTGTGTGTCTGGGTGTGTAAGCGAATGAATCAGTGCGTGCCTGGGTGTTTTAGTGAATGTATCAGTATGTGCCAGGGTGTGTCAGTGTATGCATTATTATGTGCCTGGGTGTATTTGTCTCCCCATTAGTGTGTGTATAGGTGTGTCAGTGTATGCATCAGTGTGTGCCTGGGTGTATAACTGTATGCATCAGTGTATCTGATTGTGTGAGCATATAAATCAGTGTGTGCCTGGGTGTGTTAGCGTATGCATCAGTATTTGTCTAGGTGTGTCAGTGTATGCATTTGTATGTTCATGGGTGTAATTGTGTATATGTCAGTATGTGCCTGAGTGTATATACCTGGTATACTATAATTATTATGTTTACAAAGTATATGTATGGATAGTGTATGGATGAATACAAATGTAATTTAGTACCCACATTACTGCAAAAAGAGATGTCCTTTAATCTGTGGAAAAAAAGAGAAAAGATAGACAGAAGTTAAAGTATTACAATATAAATTACTGTGTTAAAGGATAATAATATGCAATCAAAAGCTGTAGATAATAGTAGAAGTCAAGACATTAATATCAATTATACATATTATTTAATCCCTTCTTTTATTGTTTGCCGCTTCCATACTTTTGAATGAAGTATGTATAGATGCTCATCTCTGTAGAGAGAAAAAACAGGCATATGGACTTTTAAAGAAACCCCTCAAGTAAAATAGCACATAATTTCAAATTAGAAATACTGGGCTTCACACTCACTACAAACATTGACCTTACTTTTTTACTTATTTCTCTTAATACCATAATGTTTGTTCGAGTTTTATAATACAATTAACGTGTAGGCAGCATGACCAAGCATAATAAAATCTGCCAATCCATTCATCAGAAGTAGAGCATATCAGTGCTGTAATTTTTTTAATAGTTTCCAGCTGTTCTTCAAACATATGTTCTAATTATAATACTATGTGGATCCACTTTAAGTTCTTTAAAATACACAGAATATCCCAAAATATTTTTTTGATGAATATGATTAGCAGTATTCCATTTTCTCATCAGTACATGTTAGTCCTGGATTGTACTTTTTCATCTGTGTTTCCAATTTAGTGTTAACGCTGTTATTTTCTTGCAAGAGTAACTACATTACAATATTTGGAATGTGTTATAACAATATTACCCTTATTAGGCCGATCGATATCTTAATTGGTTTTACTAGAAGTTCCAGAAGAGTAACATTCTATTGTTTTAGTTGTAATCCTTCTTAGTACTTTGGTTCAAGAAAGAGGAGGTAAGAATTTGGTAGTTTATACGGTAATCTGTGCTTGAATGTAATGTTTCTATCGTTACACTCTGGCCACCCAGTTGTATTTTTTAAGTAGATGGTGTAGTGTTCCCATGTAACATTTACTCCTTCATGAAAAATAGGAGCTATACAGGTATATGTTTTAGAAGAAACTGAGATTTGCGCAGTTTTAAAAGTTGTAATTTGTGTTTCTAATTAAGTTCCAACTGCATTGCAGCACTATAGTATTAGGATGATATATTTGCCAGTTTTTCTTATATTCAAAGTTGATAGAAGATCTGAGTTACATTTTGTGCAGCTGTTATTCTGTGATGCAGTTTTGAATTTGTTTTTAAAACTGACAGTTTTACAGTCTGGCAGAGCTAAGTAGATAAATCGTTCTGAATCTATTTGTGATTTTCAAGAAAAAGAAGTTTTTTTTCTGAATTAAGCTCCCACAAGTAACTTAGTCCAAATAGCTCTTCAATAGGTACCATTTATTTTTCTAAGATATCAAGTAGGACCATCAAAAGTTCTTGTTTATCTTCTTGAGTGTTTATTGTGAAGTGTACAGATCCAGTACACAAATCTGCAAGATCTCTAATAGAAGATACAGAATATGTTTTTGATCTATCACTGCAGATGTGTTCTAATACGTTAAAGATTGCAGAGAACAATCTTTTCATTTTAAAGGAGGTAAAGAGAATAGCGCATTGTAATGTATGTATACTTGTAAAGCGCACTGTTACCTCGTTACGTGGTGTCCTGGCGCTGTATACCGCTGGGGAACCCGTCCTGGCTTTCCCTGTGAGAGGGCACCCCAAGGTGAAGCCAGGCATCCCCGGCGTTGCTGGGGCCGTTGTGGAGATTAAGCAAGCTATTGCCCAGAGTTGCAGAGTGGGACCCATGGTTAGTGTAGGCACCTAAGCGAGAATTATCGAGTCCGCGGACATTGACCCAAGACCGTGCCGCGTCGGGAATTGAACCCTGGTCCCGGGCCGACCTCTGCTTCAGGGTCTGCCGCTTCTAACCAGTGAGCCACACTTCTCCCATTGAGAACTACATTGGAATATCAGTCGACTCCTGAGATGTTTAAGAACTGGTAACTAAAAATGTCAGCACCATGGGCCATATGTATCAAGCTAATTAGCATTCGCAAAGGCCGAAATTCGCAGAATTTCGGCCTTTGCGAATGCTAATTTGCTAAATGGTATGTATGTAACAATTTTGCTGCAAAATAAGGAATCGCAAAATTTGCTATTCCTTATTTTGCGATTGCACTTAAGGAATCGCAAATTTTGCGATTCCTTAAATGCAATGTATCAAAGAAAAAATATTTAAAAAATGCCCATAAGGATTCGCAAATTACCACCAACTTCAAGTTGGTGGTAAGTTGCGAATTCTTTAAAAAAAGCTATTTTCAAAAAAACCAAAGGTGCCATATGACGCTCATACATGCCCATTGGGCATGTATGTGCGCAATATGCCCCCACATGTCATTTTCAGGGGTGCAGCAGGGTGTTCTTGAGACAGCAGGGTGTTCTTGAGACACCCCTGCACCCTTGAAAATATTCCTAGTTTGCGATTAGCAAATTGCTAATCGCAAATTTCCCCTCATTCCTATGGGCCTCCTGGCCCATGGAAATGAATGGGTAATTTGCGATTAGCAATTTGCTAATCGCAAACTAGGAATGTTAAGGAATCGCTAAAAAGAAGCGATTTTTTACATATATACCGTTTTGCGAATTCTAAATAGCGATTCCTTAAAAATCGCCATTTAGAATTCGCAAAATGGAACTATGATACATATGGCCCTATATTTAGGTTTCTTTTCATCCAATGCTTCTTTCTTCTGTTTTTTACTCTTTTTATGAGGAATGTCGCAATCATCCTATGAAATCTTTTATTTTTGGTAATACTCTAGGCTTTTCATAAACCACGTACTGTCTTAAATGAGGAGCAAAGAGGTTTCTCAAATGGTTATACTCTATCACACAAAGTTCTAACCTGTGACAATGCTACACATGACATGCTGTCCTTAACTACATTCACTAAGGCTTCCTCAACATTTAAATTATACCGCAAAATGATCCCACAACTCTTAGAAACAAGTAATCCCACAGTTTTGAAAACACACTTTTCCAAATAATTAAGTTTTTATTGTAGTTTTTCAGTCAACACTATTGTCACTCATTGATGTTCCATTTTGTCAACTGCTGTCAGATCCAATATTTGTTCTTTCTCTAGTTATAACAATTGTTCATTGAAAGAGGTACATTCTTGAAGAGTAGGCATTAAACAGATAATAGATTTTTGTTGTTCAATAAATTCAAACATTTGCTCTGCTGCAGAAGTTTTAGAAGGAAATAAGTTCTTTGGAAACCGAGTTTGCAAACAACGTCCTCCTTCTTTTGACAGTATTACTACTCTGATATTTTACAGAATATTTCCATATTGTATGTTCCGCCATCGTCATTAGATTTATCCCCATCACATTATGATGGCCGTGGGTATTGCGGTGGATGGAAAGTCCGTCCGCCGATTTTCCGCTGGTAGCAATTGTCACAAATATGATGCCGGCGGAAGCCAGCCTTTCCGTGGCGAATGAACCGCCATTGAAAGGCTGCCGTAGAATGTCGTCAGGGGCCTGTTGCGGGGCCCACTTGTATTAGGAGAGGTGTGGGTGCACTGGGTGGTACCCATGGTACCCCCCTACATTTCACTGCACCAAGTGCAAGGCACAGTGTAGTGCCTGCCACATAGTGCAGTAAAATGCACAACATGCTCTTTTTAACATCGCAGCGGTGCTGCTGTCACCACAATGTTAAAGGTGCATAATCCGACCACAGTGGTGGCAGTCCCATCATAATTGTATATGCAGGGCCGCCACACGCATAGTGGTCAGACCCAATCACCGCTTTGTTGGTCCGCCCGCCATTGCAATGAGCCCCTAAGTTTGAGACCATGCTCACTTCATTGATGACTAATTGATTTCTTCAAAATTCTTGAAACCTTGTTGCAAGCCTCACCAGACAACTTTTGGTATATCAGTTTATTATTGTGGTCAACAGGTAGCATAAGTAGGCAATGTAATGCAATTCCTTTAATGTTGCATGCACCTTATCCAGTAGATGCTGTACCTACACACAACAAAATGGACTCTGTACTTCATTATAGCTAAGTGGTTAGAGCTTGAACTAGTCTGCTAACATATAAAAGAATTGGCTTAAAACTTCAGCATTTACATTAATTGTTTTCATGGAGGAATCCATGGTCTATTTTTGATTTCACTTTTATATATATCTTTTTATACTCATTATTGAGTTGTTGCACTAACTGTTCCAAGTCAACATTTTCTTCTCTTCCTTGTTGCATTGATGTCTGCACCTCAATCATTGCTATGGCAGCTTAATTTTCAATTATTGCTCTTCAAGAGGATCTTGACTGAGAGGTTCGGAATTCTGGCTGCTTTGGGAACTATCCTTTGCTATCTATGCAGCAATAGTTTCCTCTTGTTCAATTTCATCATTTAATATTTTGATGCAGTTTGGAAATATTGGGCATTGAATGCTATCTTTTATATCATTTAAAGAATCTTCGTAGCAGTGACCTTTTCCAATTAACTCTGTTTCACAACACCAAAGTTTTAATAGCTGGAAAAGTGCTAAGTTAAAAAATAAGTTTTTCACTGCAGTTTGACAAGAACGTTTTCTATGGTTTATTAAGTTACCTTTTGCATACCGAACCAAACAACCATCTCGACCAACTACAGCATATTTGCCTTCATCAATGTTTTCTGTCACATTGTTCCTGTACCTATAGTGTTTCAAAATTTCATATAGACACATATGTTCGAGGTGGGCACTTCTTCTTGGATACTGGGTGTGAGAAGTTGGCCTGGTACATGATGTTCATTATTCTAGTGAGCACCTTGCACCAGTCCAAACAACCCTTATGGTGATGGTTGTAAACTCAACCTTATTGACCAGCTATCCTAGAGGTAGCATGGACAACGCAGTCTTAGGCTAAAACTTCAGAGAGCATGTGAAGCATGCTGTTTTACCACATGTAACCCCTTGAATACCAAATAAAAGGACACCACACAGGTTATATATAAAATATATATGTATTTATTACTAACACAACCCCTCTGAACTCTTTATGAGGTCAGAGGCACAAGCACATAACAAGTTACTTAATTATCATACAATAAGTTGCACAATATACAGTAGAGCCCTAGGGGCACGTAAAACCATATACTAAAATAGTGGTATAAGAACCACGTCACGGACAAGGAGTAGGCCTAGGGCCTAGGGAATTGCTGGGGCTACGCTGTACTACCAAGAGTTAGGAAGCAAGAGGCCCAATGGATGCGTGTGCAGTGTCTATACACAGACGCGAGTTACCATAGGGAAACAATGGGAACGTAAGAATTGGAAACTAGTTCTTTTAGGACACTTCCGGATGGACTAGGAGAAAGCTACTGAAAACTAGGACACTAGGATAGTCAATACCCACAGGAGCACCGGAGTACTCGCGTTACCTCACCCACAGGAGCCGGGTGCATAGGTGTCAAAGTGTGTCGGGTTTGTTGCTAAATCCTATGGAGACCTGTGAAAAGATGCTGCAGGCGAGCAGGAGAGAAGTGTCCGGTTGGATCCAAGGGCGGATTGAGGATGAAGAGTACCTGAAAGCAGAGGGGACAGAGTCTGGGTCACTAGCCAGTGACCAGAAAGGAACCAGGAAGGAACCAGGCGATGTCGTGAAGCAATCAGTTAATGTCGTGAAGCTTGACTCTGCAGCCACGTGGATCAGGAGGTGTCGACTACAACCAGGAGCTGGATACGGACTGTCCCACAAAGGATCTCGATGTTGGCGGCGTCGGCTTCCGGATTGGAGTCAACAGGCCTTGGCAAATGCAACCCACGCATGAATCGAATATTCGCTTCGAGTTAGACCAGCAAGGTCTATGGGGCTTCTCTTTTGCAGGGAAGCAGGGGGCCACCTGAAGCAACCAGGCAGGTGGCTCAGATTCAAAGGTTCGTTGTCACCGAGGCCACTAGCCAACGGGCAAGTAACCCGACAGACGTGTCAAGCACAAAAACACCAGCAGGCCCCACGCGGCAGTGTGGAGGGCTGTGCGTCGGTGCAAAAGGTGCTCGGGCTTGGGCTTCTCAATCCCCGATGCACAACTTCGAGGGTTCCTCAGAAGCTGCACAAGTAGCAAAGAACAGGTTATTCAAGATGGCAGGTCCCACATCTTGTTATGTGGGAATCTAGGACCCTAGTGTAATTTGTCCCGATTCATGCCCTTATATAGGTATAAACCATCCAGTCCTTATATAGGCATAAAGAATCATTACCTTATTTATTTAAAGCCAGCGCAGCCCTAATACGGCATGGTGAAATAGCCGTCTATTGTTTCCGCGACTCTAGAGATATGTTTCATTCTGGGGAAACAAAGTTGTCATGTTATATGGTAGTCAGAAACTAATCCCTTCTTGTTTATTTGAGAAAGTTTCTAGTGACCTCTGAGCTAGCTGGCACTCACAATTAAGTCTAATATATTCGGCAGAGACCTAGATGACATAAATCCTACGTCTAAGCTGCAGGATATATTATTCCAATGCGCAGAGCCTATTGGGAATATAGGAACTACACTACAGTCTCTCGTCGCCTCCACGGGTCTCAGCTTTGCTGTGGCTGTGGATCGGGTTCTACTTCCACTAAACTCCGATAATCCACATTGATTTCGTGGTAAAACCAGCCGTCAGCAGTCAGGAACCTCCCCCTGCTTGAATACTGATTTATCCAAGAAATCCGGGAGTTTTCAAGGAACTAAGGCACTAGTGACGATAATATGTCCAATCTTACGTCAAATTCGGCACCTTCAGGGGTATAAATATGCCTACATTTGCCCAGTCAAACACACAGTGGTTCCGGAGCAGATCGACTAACTACTGCCCCGACGCCCTGCTGCTGCAAGTGCTGAAGGAAGCCAACCCTCCAACTGACGCACTGAAAAGACGCTGTCTTTTCTCCTGCCGAGAAATCCAGCTCCAGTGTTTCCAGGCTACCCTCGCGGGTTGCTGGGAGATCGAGTCCCGAGAGAGAGATACAAGACCTCTATCATTCTAAAATCAAGGTACGGAGCTGATTAGATCCCCAGAGAATTCTTGAACAGACTCTTGGCAGAGAAATACTAAAACTTAAACTACTCCTCTCTTACTTCCTCCCTCGTACTAGGCTTAGGTTAGGTACACCGGGGTAGGCTTATGTTAGAAGCACCAGTTGAGTACTTTTAGCCACTATTTTATCATTGTATGTATTTTATGCATTCTATGTATTTTATGTATATGGCTCAGAAACCATATAATGCTTTTACAGTACTATTTTATAATACTATTCGTATTATATGCATTGTACTTCTTAACTAGCATTTCAATTGTAACAGTGCATTTCTTATGTTTAAGAAATAAGACTGTTCAATAAATACTTTTATTGAAAACGCCTGTCTCACTATTTCTAAGCAATTCTTGTGAAACGAAGCATGCACTTCTGACTGAGTGAAATAGCCGTCTATTGTTTCCACGACTCTAGAGATACGTTTAATTCCGGGGAAACAAAGTTGTCATGTTATATGGTTATCAGAAACTAATCCCTTCTTGTTTATTCGAGAAAGTTTCTAGTGACCTCTGAGCTAGCCGGCACTCACAATTAAGTCTAATATATTCGGCAGAGACCTAGTTGACATAAGTCCTACGTCTAAGCTGCAGGATATATTATTCCAATGCGCTGAGCCTATTGGGAATATAGGAACTACACTACATGGCGCCCAACGTTTGGTAAGGCGATAATTTAACGCTAGATACTAGAGTAACTCAGTTGGGCTTTTCACACAGACCCCTTTTCCCGTAAAAACTCCAAAAGACGTCTGGAGTGGGTGAAAGGATAATATCCGCCAAAACTGAGTAGGACGAAAAATCCTATGTATTAGTTTTTGGTTTGTTCAACGTTGAAGGATACATTGTTCCAAAATATTGTGCACCTAATCTTTGTTTCCTTGAAACTTGTTCTGCAAACTCTTCAATGAGTAAAAATAATGGTTACTGACGAAGAATTAGCTGCAGCAGCAGCTCAAGCGATCTTAGATGATGCTGCTGTTATAGAAAATGACACGGATGCTACACTGCTCCCGGGAAATGTAAGGAAAAGTATAACTTACAAACTGATAAATAATGGAGTATCAGCAAGAGGTGGCAGAGTAATCTTTGTCATAGAGGCCCATGAATATCGGCAGACAGAGGTATTCTATTCATGGATTCAGTTTCCAGCAGCAAATGTAGGAACACAAGAGTTTCACTACTACAAAGTAGCTGAACCTCCAGAGGAATACGTTCCTTTCGAGGACATTGAAATTGCATTTACTTACCAAGAGCATTAGCTCTGGTTTAAAGGTGCCCTAAAACATGAAAATCACATTACCAGGCTCGGTGCACTAGGTGGACCAGGAGCTATATGGCCGGTACTAGCCAGCTATACACCTCATCCAGACATTGAAAGGATGTCAGATGTAGAGTTGTTAGCTCAGCTAAAACAATTAATTAAAATACATAGACAATTGGTTCAATATGTCATGAGGACATTAACAGTCCAACCAGCTGTAAGAATTCCACAGCACACCCCTCACCAGGGGAGCACAAACAAAATCACACCACAGACTACACAGTCAGTCATTGGTAAACTACCAGCAAAACGAGAACAGATTCCGTTCTGGTTAGCACAAAAAATTACTCAAATAGAGGGAGTATTTCCTGATAGTACACCTCATGAGAAACACAGGATTCTGACAATCTGTTTACCTATGGGGATTGCACCACACATAGACGACTGTGACACTTGGGGTACAGTCTTTGCTTCAATCTACAATAAAACACATGGTGTTCCGTCCATGGCGGTAATACCAGACGTTCTAAGACAGATTCAAAATGAATATGGTCCAGATCCGGCCTTAAATCTAGGTATGAAATTACTGAAAGATTTCAAACAGGTCTCAGCTATACTATTAGCCAACATTAGAGGGGAAGCAGCATCAATGGCAATCCGCCAGAAATTAAAAGAAACAGACATTACTGAGCAACCATGTGAGCTTGCCAGAATTATTGAAAAATCCTATGAAGACTAGGTAGAGATAGTTTGGGTGGGAAACCACTAAAACCACAACTAACAGAGAATCCTGAAAAAACTTTTATAAAAAATAATCTCACTACTCGTAAAAAGAAGTGGGAGAACACTAAACAGACACCTCCTAAAGAGAAACAGTCTCAGTCCAGAGGAAGATCTCATCAATGAGGAGGTAGGTCTCCCCAACGGGAACCCTCCGAAAAGAGATACAACCTTAGAAATAGGGATACTTTAAGAAAACCTGATCGATATCAAGATAATGATATACGTTCCTCTCATACCTTTCAGACTTCCTCACAGAAATCGGAAAGAAGAGGACGGTCAGAACACAAAGAACAACGCGTCAAGTCCAAAGACAAAGAATCCGTTCACCAAAGTAAAAAAAGCTCAATTTTCCAAAAAGAAGGTAGCAAGCATAAAGATCAGACATGCCGAGGATTCTGAGGGCACAACTCAAGAACGGGGAATGGGCTCAGAAAATGCTA
The DNA here is from genome assembly GCF_964261635.1 of Lissotriton helveticus. Taxonomy (NCBI): domain Eukaryota; kingdom Metazoa; phylum Chordata; class Amphibia; order Caudata; family Salamandridae; genus Lissotriton; species Lissotriton helveticus. The sequence continues at coordinate 983,320,747 of NC_136065.1, read as the reverse complement.
GACAGCGCAGCAGAAGTAACCATAGTTCGCAAGATCCTGAAGGATCATCTGGAGACAGTGGACTTGAATGAAAACATTCAGGTTGAAACTGCCGACACCAGGGTTAGTGTACCCCACAAGTTATATGAAGTAACACTTCGGATGGAAGGGGACATAACTAGAAAAATAAAAGCTCTCTTCTGGGACAAGCTTTCCAAGGGTTACGACATACTTCTAGCTGAAAAGGACTGGCCTCCTGCAGTTGTTAGGGAGTGCCCACACGGCGCAGAAATAATTATGCCAGCCTTCTCAAATTACATTCCAATTCATAAAAAATATACATATGGCAGGAAATGGGCAGTAGCTCAAGCTCCAGCATTATATAAAGATCACGTAGGATGTGATAAGGATTCTCCTCACCACAAAATCCAGTTAAAAAATCAACCTACTGCTCAGAGGCAGTATCCAGTCAAGCAAGAAGCTAAAAAACAAGTCAGGGAGATCTTAGATCAACTTGAATATCAAGAGGTGATTAAAACATGCACCTCATCTATGAACAATCCTTTGTTTCCTGACTCCAAGCCAGACATACATATCGTCTAGTTTTGTATTACAGACACCTGAACTCTTGTTGCAAAACTTTTGCAGTACAAAATTAACATAGTGTTGCACTGAAGAATAACATTGTGCGCAAAAAATATAAAACCACATTAGACATTTCAAATGGGTTTTTCTGTCAAAACATTGCACCAGAAAGCAGGCATTTGACCGCTTTCTCAATCTTGGGGTCACGCCGGCAATTTTGCCGTCTCCCCCAGGGATTTAAGAATAGTCTGGGGTTTTTTTCAGTCAGAGTAGCAGAAATACTACAAATGTACGATAATGAGGAATTATCTTATGTCGATGACATCTATCTTACAGATGATGATTTGGACGTGCACTTGAAAAGACTGAACACCATAAATACTTGGGTTTGCATCTCAAAGGTACAAATTCAATTTTAAAAAATCACGAATTGCCCACCTCAACGTCCTATTCTTAGGGTATAAGTTATCAAGTGAAGGCAAAAGCCTGGCAGCAAACTTTCTTGAAAAATTTGCGCTGCTCCAACCTCCAAAAACGCTGAAAAACTTACAATCAATTCTAGGTTTCCTGAATTTTGGAAGAACTTATGTTCTAAACTACGCAGAAAGGGTTAAACCTCTCTACAAATTAATCAAACCTGATTTCAAACCAACTAATTGGACTCAAACACATACAGAAATTTTACGTTCAGTACAAACAGATATGTTGACTAAAACAAAATTAGATACACGCAATAATGTGTGCAATCTGGTGATCCGTGTCATTCCAGAGAAATGCGGATTCACATACCTGACCTTTAATGAAGGAGAAAAGGTACAAATTGCATTCAAATCACACTTGTACACACAAGCAGAAATGAAATTTACTTCAACAGAAAAAATTCTGGCAGCGGTTCAAACTGCAGTAGCAAAAGAAAGAACTCTGGTGCAGGGTAAACGCATATTGATCGTTACACCTGTACCTGCCTTAGAGGCAGTAACAAAGGCAAGCATTCCCAATGCTAAGGCTTCACATTCAAGATGGATACAATGGGTTAATTCTCTTGCTACGACAGACGTTGGATATGTATTTGACCCTAATTTAAAGACACAAGAATTCCTACAATACGAATATGAATGTCCAATGCCGACCGAAATTCTGCCTCTAGAACATTACGGCTGTATGATATATACAGACAGATCAGCACAACCCGCAATTGGGGGTAAACAAGCTTATAGTGCTGCGTGCGTGATCGTTAAAGGTCGTTGGCGCAAAGGTAAATTCAGACCTATGGTCACTAAAACTCAATTACTCGGAGACTGTGCAGCTCAGCGAGCTGAACTACAGGCTTTCAAGATGGCGCTTGAAAATACCGATTGCGAATTCCCCACACTAATAGTGTGCTATTTGTATTTCTACGTTGAATCTTACAACAAAAACTTGCAGAACTGGGTTCGAAACGGTTTAAAAAACTACAAAAGGTGGGCCAATTGAGCATAAGTTGCTTTGGGAACAAGTAGTTCTATTACAGAAAGAACTACAAAAGACCCACGTGAATCATACACTGAGTCATCAGCGTGATGGTGTTCACATTGCAGGGAATTCATTGGCTGATGAAGCCGCGAAGGCAGCTGTGCAAACGGCTTCCGTAGCTACAATCACACATTCGAAAAGAATAATAGATGGTGAAACGTTACTAGCAGTAAAAGCCTCAATAGACGGCAGCTATGCAGCATTACCTATAAACTATCCACTCACAAATACATACATAATTGATGCAAACTCCGTTCCTTTTGCTCAAATCCCTGGAGTGGGGGACAGAGTAATACCAAACAGAAATCGGAGAACTACTTTGGTACACGAAGCACATATGGGAGAGGGTCTGAGACATCAAGGGATATTGAAATCTCTAATAGAATTAGAAAAGATGTACTGGTGGCCGGGAATGGGAGTTGATGTGTACAATTTCACAACTTATTGCCCTAACTGCAACAGAAATCGCAGCAGTGAAAGCCACCAGTTACCTGACTACAGAGTAGCCAGCCCAGTTCAGATACCATTACTAGACAGCATTACACTATCTACCTGCAAACGTCATAATGGACGAATGCAGTCCCATAACCACTAGGACAAGATTTATTTGGATGTGGCCACAGCGCTCGGCTGACGCCAGAACTGTTATAAAGGATTTGCGAGTCTTTATCGGCACATACGCAATTGGCACCCTACATTCTGACCAGGGTCCTGCGTTTAGCTCTCGAGCTTACAAGAAGGCCATGGCTAGCTTGGGCATTGCATTGCGGTACTCTAGTCCCTTCCATCCTGAGGGAAATGCGGTAGTGGAAAGAAAAAACCGTGACATAAAGCAATCCATAACAGTTAAGGTATTAGGTTCGGGTGATGGGTGGGTCAAACATCTAACAAGTGTCCAACGTAGTCTTAATAATCTGCCAAGAAATTCTCTGGGTGGAGTCACTCCGTATGAATTAATGTTTGGTACTAGAATTATAATCGAAGACCTCGATAGTCAGACTTCAGTGGTGGAACAAAAACTCTTTGATGTCAAAGATCGTTTGGCAGTTTTACAGGACTTAAATGAAACAATAAGTTTGAGTAATACTATACAGAAGCAAACGCCCACTGAAGAGAAACCACCTGTCCCAGCAAGGCCTGTCTGGATTCCAAAGATTGGGGATCTGGTCAGGGAGAAGATCGCGGTGAAGAAGGAATTTGGGCCTTCTTACAGAAAAGCAGTACCTGTCGTGGCCATCCAAGGAACACGATCAGTAGTACTATCGCCCCTTGCTGGTAATAGGGAGAACAGAGTTGTGTCTATCGACCTCGTCAAACCACAATCATGTGGCCAATAATAAGTAGTAGGCCCAGTGGACTCCCGAGAAGTACCAGGCAACCAAATCTTGCTGCAATCCAAGAGGTTCAAACTGAAAGACTTATCACCTTTGATAAACATGCAGTAAGAAGAGAAGGACTATGTAACAAAGCCATGGAACGTGTGCCTCTTGAGACCCAAATAACAGTTCGTCAGGAAACACCTGTCTACAATGATGTACCTTCTGAGTATACAAATATGACAAAGAAAGAGACAGCTCCAGTGATTTTGAGTAATCCTGATGCGATCCAAACAATTGACAGAACTGCTTCTGGCTACTTTATCAACTTCGATAACTTTTCTGAGGATCCAAGTGCACCTGAAAATGAGCCAGCAAACAAAACTCTCAAGGAAAAAGTAACAGAACTCCTTTATCTACTAGAAAAAACGTATCTGGTTTCACAATGGGTGGAATTTTGGATTGGATTTGGTGTACTTTTCCTCCTGCTCTGGCTCATGCTAGTATTGAGCTTGGGAAGGATGATTGATGGAAAATACAGTACTATGGACACAGCAAGTAAGAAAATCAACTTGGTCCTGAAACCTTACAAATCATCTCATCGTGAAAAAAGAGGACTGTCAACAGTGAACATCACAGCCGTTCCTATACCTGGTGGTATAGCATGGGACAGATCTGATTATGACATCTATGGTCCGGTTGAGCTTCTGAAGCTTCCACACCAATTTAAGGTTTCTTTGAGTGACTTTGTTGCACCCAGTAAATTTTCTGATGATTGGGACTTTGAGACTATTAACAACATGATGAAAGATTTAGAAATACCAGCTACATTTACAAAACATGACTACTTAGAAGGGTCATCAGATTATTAACAAATGTATTCTTTAATCATTATGGTCACCATTATTTGCATAAATCTGCAAGCCCTAGAAATGTATTTTATTACAATCAATGGGAACATTGTCCTACACCACCAAAAGGCAGTTCGAGAAAATTCTTTGAGAAATTTCCATACTTTACAGGGTGAAATGTTACAAATCCAGAAATATTTTATTTTAAAAATAGAAATAACATAGGAATGAAAACAATGTTGACCAATACTAAACAAATGTATTCTGCAAACTTTTATGCTCAACTGTCTACTTTAGGTTTTGACTACTAGAAAGACAACATCGAGACAAAAACTGTCTGGGGCACGAAAGATTGGCAGGTACAAGGTTTAGAAGCACTATTCAGAGCCTGCATTATACCAAAACAGAATTTTGTTTTTAAATGACACTGTTCAACAGACTACTTGTCTTGGCTTAGCTAAGATAAAAGATTTGAATAAACCGTCTTTACCTAAACCTGCACCGGACAGTAATAACGCTTGGGATGAGGAGGTAGACGTAACATATATATTAAAGCAGAACAGAACTGATTCTAACTGGAAAAAATGGTTAATCTGGCAAACAGACACTAATAACTGTCAAGGAAGATTCCTGAACAAATCATAAGGATTCAGATGGAATAGGCCAGATCCAAAATATTCCCAGAGACAACATCCAGGGATGGTAACTACTTACAGTGTAGGGAAGCTTTGCCTTGAATGGCTTCAGAAATCTACACTCCCAGAAATAAAACAACACTTGTCTTTACTTAAAGAAATCAATGATTTGAGAGATTTCTTAATGAGACCTCGCAAGCCTAGGCAAAAACGTTTTATATCCGCCGGTATATATGCAGCTTACAACGAAGCTTGAAAAGTGTCGCAAATAGAAACTGCAGAAAAAATACGAGAAATTGATCTTATTAATTTGGAGAAAGCACTTTCTGTAGTGGACAATGGGTGAACGACTCTGTCCTCCAGAATATATTCCATGGACAGCATCATGTCATCTGCTATAGACATCATAGAACAAGACTTACTAAAGTTACAACATGGTCAGTCTCAATTACGTTCTATCATGCTGTTAGGCTAGATGTTGCAAAATCTGCGTTCTGGCTATGTGCCATGGCATCTAATCAATACAACATCATTGTTTGCTGTATTTAATCTTACAGATAAACAAATCTCTTTGGCACAAAAAGGAGCAGACAATATCGTGCTGAGCATTGAAAAACTAGATAGATTACAATTGACAATTTCCGAGAAGCCTGTGATTGAGTGGATAATTCATGGCTCCATGTCAATTCCAGTCACGACATTCCAGTTTCAGTATTGTCTAGAGCATATACCAGCGGGCCTGTATGAAAGGTTGGGTAAAGAATACATTAAGTCGACCTGGGTTTTACCATATAAACACACGTGTCAGAATAGGGGACATGAAGTTTTCCTTAGTGGCAATAATTGCAAAAAATCACTAAGTGGTACACTTCTGTGCGATGAAGTTCATTTACACGGGGCCTGTGATGGTTCTGCAAATAACCTTTCATGCCACCTGCACGCTTCACCCTCTCCAACGAAAATACCGGTTTTCAGGCAGCTATTCAATGGCAGTTACGTTATGTTGAATGATCACAGCTGTTGTGGCATGTTGCCAGGAAAAAGTTATCTCGTAACTGTGTCGTCCACTGTCACTTGTTGTATGCAAGTATTGTATCCAAAAACAGAGACAGAAAGGGAGATGGCTATATGGCCTTCACTGAATATCTCTTCTATACGAATTGATACTTTGAGCAGAATGAAAGCTATTCTTTTACAAAAAACTGTGCCACTGACCTCGTCTAGAGAAACGTATGATCTGCAAGTAGCAAGGTCTTCTGCAGAGATACATGCATTATTATCAACAAACTGCCCAGTGCATTTCGCAGAAATGTTAAGCCAAATCTTAAACATGTCTGATACCAACGGCATCGCACATGTATTTAAGACAATTTTTTCGGGACTGTTAGCACCATTTGAATCAGTCCTCGGCATTTTTCCTAATTTTGTGCACTCTGTGTTCCGCGGCCTGCCTCTCATCTTGGGACTAGTAGCAGGAATTCTATTTTTATTCCTTCTGCTCCGATATGGCAAGTCAGTCACCAGCAACACCATGGAACAATGCCTCCTTGCAATGAGATATCGTGAAAGGATTTCACATATTCTTGGCTTGACTCGTTTAAGAGATCTGAACACAACCTGGTTTGTTTCGTTCAGACCAATCTGGCAAGATTGCATCTTACCCGTTCTTCGATGCCTGCTTTGCGGACAGGAATGCGTGTTGGACATTTGTCTTACACTTCCGTCAGTACTGCCATCGGATGTCGACGCTTTGCTTGGTCCTGTAATGGCTCATGCATCGTGTTGCCCCCAATGGCTGCCAATTCTGATGATGGCATTCTAACTGAGGGTGAGATACGAGAAACTACAGGCATACAGGTACCATCTACTACAGACATTGCTAACACATCAAATGCTGACGGCGATGATCCACACTTCTGCACTTTTGATCTGCTAACTGAAGTGGTTCCACTTTTACCTACTACGGTAGACGGTTTCTTTGCGAGCCTTGACAATCTGATGTTTTCTCCTGTCTCTACTGACACTCCTGAGAATAACTTTTGATTATTTCACACAGTGTTCCCTGAACTCTGCAAATTTGGCCTAAATTTTTTCAAAACATTCCACTTAATTTGAACTTTTTTCTAAAATAGAACTTTGGCACAGGGTAATCTGCTTGAAGTAGAAACTATTCTTAGAGAACAAGATTTCGTGTTTGAACTTCTAAAAAACAATTTTTGGCTTCAACCTCGATTTCCAAGATAGTTAAAAAATTATGCTATGGGACTGATCTCAGGTATCGATTAATGACTGTACTTTCGTTTTATATAATGTGAAGATATATGCTCATAGTTTATATTTGATTTCATGATGCCTATGATTTTTTACATGATGTATGCTCCTTTCATGCAAACAAACCTATTCAAGAAATGCATTTTTGTATTTTGGGGTGGGATTGTAAACACTTTGCTTTGAAATATGTTCAGTGCTTATGTATTATTGAACTTAACATTTGTGGAGTGGGTGTTATATGGGAATTTAGGACCCTAGTGTAATTTTTCCCGATTCATGCCCATATATAGGTATAAACCATCCAGTCCTTATATAGGCATAAAGAATCATTGCCTTATTTAGTTATAGCCTGCGCAGCCCTAATACGGCATGGTGAAATAGCCGTCTATTGTTTCCGCGACTCTAGAGATACGTTTCATTCTGGGGAAACAAAGTTGTCATGTTATAGGGTTGTCAGAAACTAATCTACCTGAATTGTGATCACATTCTTAGAATGTACACATAGAGACAAGCAATAGATTGACGCTAATTTACACCTGTTATCTCTACATATATAGGGAAGGTATAACTCATTCTTTCTGACTCACTACTATGGTTTGCTAAAATCTCCACAGCCGCATGTAAATATAGATTATTATACATGATCTATATCTATGATACAAAATTTGTCACACAACATAGAACTTTTCCCTAAACATTTCTCTAAGCTTATAACCAAGACAAGAGGCTTCGGACCATGAACAGTCCTCTTTCTATGATCATTTCCCCTGCCGCAGTAACCTACTTGCATTGCACAAAAAAGATAAGCTTACCCCACATGTTATCTTTTGAGTAATATTGAGGAGGCACTATACACGCTATCCTTATGAGCAATATGGGGGAGGCGTAACGCAATTTCCTAACCTACTTATATAGGGATTGCCAATTTTTTGATAAATGAATACAAGACTTGGATAATTATACACGACTAGTGTACATGGCATATAATTCGTCCCACTATAGAATATATCCATCCAAGTTGAAAATCATGACAAGAGGCCTCGGACTGCGCTCAGTCCTCTTTCTATGACTACCCCCTCCGCTGCAGAAAACCCCGTAGAAAGCATGGTTTCTGCGTCCAGAGGGCAGAGTCGGCACAAGAGCGGAACCTGCTTCCTACGCGGGTGAGAACGGAGAGAGAAGTTTGTTTCCTGACCTGAGTGCAGATTAACTGTGCGGTAATGTAACCCGGTTCTTCCTTTTCTCTTTGAATCCAGCCTGGGACTAAATAGTCCATACCGTCTGAAGGGAATGACCGATACCGCTTTTTAGGTAAGAACCTTTTTTACAAATCTACAAGTGCGGGATCATGAAAACACACCTGATTTGACTTAACGCAGTGCTTGGTGATTTTCCTTAGGTTCACGGAGTATTCACCTACAGTCTCAGGTAATTGATTGAGCTAAATTCATAACTTCTCTGACATGTTCGGATAACACTTTAACTTGCAACTCTGCCGCTAGGTAATAGAAGGACATTGTCGACATTAAATGTGTGTGTGAACACGAGTGATACTATCGAAAGATATGACTGATTAGCAATATAAGAGAATGTGCCTAACGTACTACTGTGCTCACTGGCTCCCCCATTTTTACATCACAATCTAGGGCTGAGAGCATGATTGCCTTCCTTACACTTTCTATTTTGCTTACAAGGCGTAAACATCAGCCCTTGACCTAATTCTTGATTCAATTTTTAATGAATCTACATATGATATAAAATTTCATGTAATGTTGCTCTCCTTTAATTCGCCACTAGCACCTCTAGAGTATTATGTGAAAACACAATGTATGTAAATTGTATATACAACCCTATACCATGATGAATTTCTAGCCACCCCATAAATATTTTCTTTGTTCCAGGTGAAAACAATCACGAACCACAGTGGGTAAGACTCTTGAACCCGCTCAATACTAACACAAATCGTGCAAGTATTTTTAATACTTTATGTTATATGTTGTCCTGATGAAAGCTCCATAGACCCTTCGGGGCCAAGAGAGCTGAAACATGTCGACTTTTTTGTGAATAAAAGTGATATGCTTGAGACTCTTTAACTCGGTCCACTGAGCATACCCATCTTACCTTTTAATTAGTTGTCCAACAACTAAATAAAGTACGGATGTTGTCTGGAAACTACTTTTAATTTCAAGAAAAACCTGCCTGTGGGGTTACATTTGGAGATCTCTGGAGACTGCCACGTTACATCAGAGATTGCCTCAGATCTCCTGGCAAACGTGGTTACAAGTGTCCTATCTACCTCTGATTAACTATAGATGACCTGGGGAACTGATAGGACAATCATTCCTCCTCTCTTCCTTTGATAATTAAGAAACTAATCCCTTCTTGTTTATTCGAGAAAGTTTCTAGTGACCTCTGAGCTAGCTGGCACTCACAATTAAGTCTAATATATTCGGCAGAGACCTAGATGACATAAGTCCTACGTCTAAGCTGCAGGATATATTATTCCAATGCGCAGAGCCTATTGGGAATATAGGAACTACACTACAGTCTCTCGTCGCCTCCACGGGTCTCAGCTTTGCTGTGGCTGTGGATCGGGTTCAAAGAAGTCTGGAAGTCTGGCTCTTGTCGGACTCTGTGCTCGGGCTCTGGCGGGAGCGTTGATAAAGTAAACCGCAGACCGCTGGATGGTGCCTGTTTGCACAGGGAGGTCACTCCTTGACCACAAGGGAGATTCTTCAGTCTTCTAGTTGCAATAGAATGTCGAAGGTCCAGAGTTTTGTTTCAAGTTTCAGTTCAGGATAAGTCTAAAGGCTCTTGACTCAGCTCCTACTGTTGTGAATGTGTCTAGGACCCTATTTAAATATTCCCGATTCATGCCCTTATGTGGTTATAACAAAACACATCTTTATAAAGGCATAAGAATCATATCCATATTTAGTCATAGCCAATGCAGTCCAAATACGGCAAGGCTACTCCCACAGACTCCTAGAAAGTACAACGCGTTCTTTAAACAAACCAAGCCTAAAGCAGCCCGGGAAATCCCCCTGCTTTTGTTTTGATTTGAACAAGAACTCCTGGAGTCCAGAAAGAACTGTAAGTTCTTAGTGACTTCTTATGTCCAACCTTACGTCAAACTCGGCACCTTCCAGGTATAAATATACGAACGTTGCCTTAAGCAAACACACAGTGGTTTGGAGCAGAGCGGCTATCTACTTGTCCGAAGCCCAGCTGATGCGAGAGCCGAAGGAAGCCGACCCTCCCATTTGACGCACTGAGAGAGACGCTGTCTTTTCTCCTGCCGAGAAATCCTGCTCCAGTGTTTCCAGTCACCCTCGTGGGTTTCTGGGAGATCGAGTCCTGAGAAAGAGATACAAGACCTCCTTCATTCTATAACCAAGGTACGGAGCTGACTAAATCCTTAAGAGAATTCTTGATTCAGATTCTTGGCAAAACTAACTTAACTTAAAACTGCAGCTCACTTACTCCTTCCCACGTACTAGGCTTAGGTTAGGTACACCGGTGTAGGTGTATCTTAGAAGCACCAGTTGAGTACTTTTAGTCAATGATTTTATGTATGTATATATTTTATCCATTTTAAGTATCATATGGCTCAGAAACCATATCAATGCTTTTACAGTAATATTTCATAATACTACTTTTACTGTACGCACTTTACTTCATGATAAGTATTGCAATTGTGGCAATTCACTTCTCTTGTACGAGAAAGAGGACTGCTCAATAAATAACACCTTTTATTGAAAACGCCCGTCTCTCTATTTCTCTGCACTCTGGTGAGACTAAGCATGCACGATTGACTGAGTGAAATAGCTGTCTATTGTTTTCACACGACTCTGGAGATATACTCCTTATTCTGGGGGGAGCAAAGTTGTCATATTTATGCGGTTGTCAGAAACTAATCCCTTCTTGTCTAATCAGGAAAGTTAACTCCTTCCTGTTCATTCGAGAAAGTTTCTAGTGACCTCTGAGCTAGCTGGCATTCATAATTAAGTCTAACATATTCAACAGAGACCTAGTCGTCCTCAGTCCTACGTCTAAACTATCGTTTATGTTATGCCAATGCGCAGAGCCTATTGGGAATTTAGGAACTACACTACATGGCGCCCAACGTTTGGTAAGACGATAATCTAATGCAAGACACTAGAGTAACTCAGTCGTGCTTTTCACACAGACCCCTTTTTCCCGTAAAAACTCCAAAAGACGTCTGGAGTGGGTAAAAGGTTAATATCCGCCGGAACTTAGTAGGATGAGAATCCTATGTATTAGTTTTTGGTTTAGTCAACGTTGAAGGATACCGTGTTCCAAAATATTGTGCACCTAATCTTTGTTTCCTTGAAACTTGCTCTACAAACAAAACTTTCTGTCAGTAAAAATGGTGGAAAGTGACGATAAAAGGGAGAAAGCTAGAATAGCAGCTTAAATTTTAGCGGATGACACAAGTCTCGAAAATGATGACCCGAATGTTATAATGATTCCGGTAAATGTAAGAAGAACTATAACTCTTAAACTTATAGAAAATGGACTATCACCAAGAGGTGGTACAGTCATATTCGTGGTAGAGGCCCATGAATATCAGCAGACAGAGGTATTCTATTCATGGATACATTTTCCAGCAGCACACGCTGTGACACAAGATTTCCACTTTTACAAAATAGAGGAATCTTCCGATGAATACGCTCCTTTTGAGGACGTTGAAATCCCACTAACATACCAAGAGCACCTGCTCTGGTTTAATGGCGCCCTAAAACATCAAAATCACATCACCAGGCTCGGTCCACTAGGTAGACCAGGAGCCACATGGCCGGTTCTAGCCAGCTACACACCACACCCTGACATTGAAAAAATGTCAGACGGAGAACTTTTAGCCCAGCTAAAACAACTCATTAAAATACATAGACAATTGGTCCAATATGTCATGTGGACTTCAACAGTCCAACGTGCAATAAAAATTGCACAACACACCCCTCAACAGGGGAACACAAATAAAATCACACCACAGAATATACAATCAGCCATTGGCAAAATACCCGCAAAACGGGAACAGATTCCATTCTGGTTAGCTCAAAAAATAACTCAAATAGAGGCTGTATTTCCTGATACTACACCTAATGAGAAACACAGAATTCTGACAATCTGCCTTCCAATGGGGATCGCATCACATATGGAGGACTGTGACACTTGGGGCACAGTCTTTGCTTCGATATACACAAAAACACATGGTGTTCCGTCTATGGCGGTTAAACCAGATATGCTAAGACAGATTCAAAATGAATACGGTCCAGAACCTGCTTTAACTCTAGGTATGAAATTACTAAAAGACTTTAAGCAAGTCTCGGCTATATTACTAGCCAACATAAAAGGAGAAGCAGCATCTGTGGTGATCCGCCAGAAATTGAAAGGAACAGATATAGCAGAACAACCTTTTGAACTTGCCAGAATCATAGAAAATCCTATGAAGAATTAGGTCGAGATAGTTTTGGGTGGGAAACCAATAAAACCCCAACTAATTGAAAACCCTGAAAAAACCTTTAATAAAAATAATCTAAATACTTCAAAAAAGAAGTTGGAGGGTAATAAACAAACTATTCCAAGAGAAAAACAGTTCCAGTCCAGAGGAAGGTCTCCTCAACGGAGAGATAGATCTCCTGAACGAGGAAGCAAGTCTCCCCACAGGGAGCCCTCTGAGAAAAGATACAACCTTAGAGATAGGGATACATTAAGAAAACCTGACAGATATCAAGATAATGATACACATCCCTCTTGATCTTTTCAGACTTCCTCACAGAAATCGGAAAGAAGAGGACGGTCAGAACACAAGGAAGACCACGTCAAGTCCAAAGACAAGGAACCTGCTCATCAAAGTAAAAAATTACAATTTCCAAAAAAGAAGGTAGACAGTATTAAAATAAAACATGCCGAGGATTTTGAGGACACAACTGAAAAACGGAGAGTGGGCCCAGACAGTGCTAGACAGTGCAGCAGAAGTGACCATAGCTCGCAAGATCCTGATGAATCTTCTGGAGACAATGGACACGAATGAATACATTCAAGTGGAAACTGCAGACACCAGAGTTAGCAAACCCCATAAATTATATGAAATAACATTGCGTATAGAGGGGGACAAAACTAGGAAAATAAAGAGTCTCTTTTGGGATAACCTTTCGAAAGGCTATGATATCCTTCTAGCAGAAAAAGACTGGCCACCAGAGTTTGTCAGGGAGTGCCCACATCGCGAAGAAATGATTATGCCTGCCTTCTCAAATCAAATTCCAATACATAAAAAATACACATATGCTAGAAAATGGGCAGTGGCCCAAGCCCCTGCATTATATAAAAATCATGTAGGGTGGGATGAGGATTCTCCTCACCATAAAATTCAGTTAAAAAATCAACCAACTGCACAGAGGCAGTATCCTGTTAAGCAAGAAGCTAAAAAACAAGTCAGGGAGATCTTAGATCAACTTGAATATCAGGGGGTGATTGAAACATGCACCTCACAAATGAACAATCCTTTGTTTCCTGTCTCCAAGCCAGACGATTCATATCGTCTACTTTTGGACTACAGACACCTAAACTCATGCTGCCAAACTTTTGCAGTACAAAACTCACACAGTGCAGCACTAATGAATAACATTGTGCGCAAAAAATATAAAACGACATTAGATATCTCAAATGGCTTCTTTTGTCAAAACATTGCACCAGAAAGCAGGTATTTGACCGCTTTCTCCTGTATGGGGGCACAAAAACAATTTTGCCATCTCCCACAGGTATTCAAGAATAGCCCAGGATTATTCTTAGCAAGGGTAACAGAGTTACTACAAATGTATGATGATGAGGCATTGTCATATGTCGATGACATCTATCTTACAGACGACGACCTGGAGACACACTGAATGAATACCATCATACTTGGGTTCACATCTGAGGGGTATAAATTCAACGGTAAAAAGTCACGAATTGCCCATCTAACTGTCCTGTTTTTAGGATATGAATTATCAAGTGAAGGCAAAAGCCTAGCAGACAACTTCTTAGAGAAGTGTGCAGTACTCCAAGCTCCAAAAACGCTGAAAAACTTACAATCAATTCTAGGTTTCCTGAATTTCGGAAGAACATACATTCTAAATTATGCAGAGAGGGTTAAACCTCTCTATGAATTAATAAATCCTGATTTCAAACCAATTACTTGGACTCAGAAACATACAGAAATTTTAAGATCATTACAAACAGACATGTTAACTAAAACAAAACTACAAACACGCGCAAATGAACGCAACCTTGTAATCCGAGTCATCCCAGGAAGATGCGGATTCACGTACCTGACCTCTAATGAGGGAGAAACGGTACCAATAGCTTACAAATCACATTTGTACACACAAGCTGAAATAAAATTCAGTTCAACTGAAAAAATTCTGACTGCGGTTCAAACTGCTGTAGCAAAAGAAAGAGCCCAAGCCCAAGGCAGGAACATATCTGTTTTAACAGCAGTATCAGCTCTTGAAGCAGTAACAAGACCACGCATTCCAAATGCAGTGGCATTAGATCCAAAATGGATACAATGGGAAAGTTCTCTTGCTGCAGAAGACGTGAAACACGCTTTTGATCCAAAAATGAAAAGACTAGAAGATCTAGAATACGAAAATGAATGCCCTCTGTCAATCGAAATTTTGCCTCTCGAACAATACACCTGTGTAATCTACACGGACAGATTTGTACAACACTATGTTGTGAAAAAACAAGTTTACAATGCAGCATGCGCGATCGTTAAAGGTCGCTGGCGCTTAGGTAAATTTAGACCAATGGTCACCAAAACTGAATCAATCAGAAACTGGACAGCTCAGCGAGCGGAAATAAGATCTTTAAAGATGGCGCTTGAAAATGCCCATCGCGAATTCCCCACACTAATAGTGTGCAATTCGCATTACTGTGTCAAGTCTTACAATAATGACATGCAGACATGGATCAAAAATGGTTACAAAGATGAGACTGGTGTCACAATAAACCATAAAAAACTTTGGGAACAAGTAGTTCTTTTGCAGAAGGAACTACAAAGACTCACCTGATACATACACTGAGTCGTCAACGTGATGGCGTTCACGTTGCAGGGAATTCATTGGCTCACAGAACCACAGCGGCAGCTGTCAAACTGGTTTCCGTAGCTACACAAAAGCGTTCTAAAAAACATATAGACGGTCAAACGCTACTAGCAGTAAAAGCCTCAATGGAAGGCAACTATGCGGTGTTACCTCTAAATTATCCACTCAGAAATAAATACATAATTGATGCGAACTCCGTTCCTTTTGCTCAAATCCCTGGAGTGGGGGGTAGAGTAATTACAAACACGAACCGGAGAGCTTACTTGATTCAAGAAGCACACATGGGAATGGGTCTGAGGCACCAAGAGATCTTGAAATCTCTAATAGAATTACAATCAGAATACTGGTGGCCGGGGATGAACATGCAAATTTACAACTTTGCAACGAATTGTCAGGACTGCAATAGAGATCGCAGTTGTGTACCGGACCAGACACCAGCTCAGACACCTCTATTAGAAAGCATTAGGCTATCTATACGAAAAAATCCAGATGGAAAAAGGCGAACCCATAATTATTAAGACGAGATTCATTTAGATGAGGCCCCAGCGCTCGGCTACCGCCAGAACTGTTATAAAAGATTTGCGAGTCTTTATCGGCACATACGCAATTGGCATGCTACATTCTGACCAGGGTCCTGCGTTTAGCTCTAGGGCTTACAAGGAGGCCATGGCCAGCATGGGCATTGCATTGCGGTACTCTAGTCCATTCCATCCCAAGGGAAATGTGGTAGTGGAGAGAAAACACCGGGACATAAAGCAATCTACAACAGTGAGGGTATTAAGTTCGGGTGATGGGTGGGTCAAACATCTAACAAGTGTCCAACGTAGTCTTAATAATCTGCCAAGAAATTCCCTAAAAGGTATCACTCCATATGAAATTTTGTTCGCCACTAGAATGATAATCCAGGACTTAGATTGTCAGACTTCAGTGGTGAAAGAAAAATCCTTTGACATCAAAGATCGTTTGGCTGTTTTACAGGTCTTAAATGAAACAAGAAGAAGTCTAAGTAATACAAAGCTAAAGCCAACGACTACTGAAGAAAAACCACCTGTCCCAGCACGACCTGTCTGGATTCCAAAGATTGGGGATCTGGTCAGAGAAAAGATCGCAGTGAAGAAGGAATTTGGGCCTTCTTACAGAAAAGCAGTACCTGTCTTAGCTGTCAGCAGAACAAGATCAGTAGTACTACCGCCCCTTGCTGTTAAAAAGGAGAACAGAGTTGTATGTATCAATCGACCTGGTAAAACCACAATCATGTGGCCAATAATAAGTAGTAGGCCCAGTGGACTCCCAAGAAATAGCAGAAGACCAAATGTTGCTACAATCCAAGAGGTTCAAACTGAGTGACTAATCACTTTTGATAAATCAGCAGTAAATAAAAAAGGACTATGCAACAAGCCATGGAACTTGTGCCTCTTGAAACCCAAATTGCAACAGTTCGTCAAGAAACACCAGTCTACAATGATGTAGCCTCTGAACATACATATCCAAAGACAAATGAAAAACCGGAAGCAATTCCAACAATTGACAGAACTGCATCTGGCTACTTCATCAATTTCGATGACTTTTCCGATGATCCAAGTGAACATGAAGAAACGCCAGCAACCAAAACTTTCAAAGAAAAAATGACGGAACTCTTTCACCAACTCAAAGAAACATATCTGATTTCACCATGGATTGAATTATGGATTGTGTTAGGTGTACTTTTCCTCCTACTTTGGCTCATTTTTGTTTTAATTTTGGGAAAATTCATTGAAGGAAAATATAGTACAATGGACACAGCAAGTCAGAACATTAACTTGGCCCTAAAGCCTCAAAGATCTTCTCACATTGAAAAAAGAGAACTGTCATCAGTAAACATCACAGCCAATCGTATACCTGGGGGTATAGCATGGGACAAAACTGATTACGAAATCTTTGGCCCGGTTGAGCTCTTGAAATATCCACATCAGTTCAAGGTTTCATTAAGTGACTTTGTGACACCAAGTACTTTCTCTGATGATTCGGACTTTGAAAATATTATTAATATGATGTCAGATTTAGAAATGTCAGCAAAATTCACGGAACATGACTATTTGCAGGGTTCATCGAACTATGAAGAAATGTTTTGTTATAATCATTATGGTCATCACTATTTGCATAAATCTGCTAATCCTAGAAATGTTTTTACTTATAATCAATGGGTACATTGTCCAACACTGCCAAAAGCCAGCTCGAAAAAAATTTATGAGAAATTTCCATACTTTTCAGGGTTTAACAACACAGATCCAGAAACATTTTAATACAGAATGTTAAATAAGACAGGATTGAAAAACATGTTGACAAATACTAAATTGATTTGTTCTGAAAAATTTTATGAAAAAATGTCTACTTTTAGTTTTGAATTCTGGAAAAACAACATTGAAACAAAAACTATCTGGGGTACAAAAGACTGCCAGGTACAAGGTATAGAATCATTATTTAGAGCCTGCATGATCCCAGAACAGATAATATTCCTGAATGACACCATTTAACAAACAACCTGTCTTGGCTTAGCCAAGATAAAAGACTTGAACAAACCGTCTATTCCAAAACCAATGCCTGATAGTAATAGCACTACAGATGTTGAGATAGACGTATCCCATATTTTTCACTGTAACAGAACAAATCCTGATTGGAAAAAATGGTTGATCTGGCCCACAGACACTAATAACTGTCAAGATAGATTCCTGAACAAATCACAGGTGTTCAAACAGACCAGGCCAGACCCAAGATATTCCCAGAGACAACATCCAGGAATAGTTACAACATACAGTGTAGGGAAACTGTGCCTCGAATGGCTACAGAAATATACACTGCAGGAAATTAAGCAACATTTAACTTTACTTAAAGAAGGTGCTGACTTGCGAGATTTCATATTGAGACCTCGCAAACAGCGTCAAAAACGTTTCATATACGCCGGTATATACGCAGCTTACAACGAGACTTGGAAAGAAATGCAAATTGAAACTGCTGAAAAAATACGAGAAATTGATCGTATCAATTTGGAAAAATCACTGTCTGTAGTGGACAATGGGTTAACGACTATGCCCTCCAGAATTTATTCACTGGACAGCATTGTATCATCTGCTATTGATATAATAGAGCAGGACTTGCTAATGTTACAACATGGCCAATCCCAATTACGTTCTATTGTACAGCTAGGCTGGACGTTACAAAATCTGCATTCAGGTCACGTGCCATGGTGTCTAATCAACAAAACGTCATTATTTTCTATCTTTAAGCTTACTGATAAACAAATCAGTTTGGCAGAAAAAGGAGCAGATCATACGATTCTGAGCATTGAAAAACTTGAGAGATTACCATTGACAATGTCAGAGAGACTTGTCATTGAATGGATAATACATGGTACAATTACAATTCCGATAACAACTTTTCAGTTTCAATATTGCCAAAAGTATATACAAGCAGGCCTGTATGAAAGGTTGGGTAAAGGATACATCAAATCAACCTGGAAATTACCTTATACACATAAATGTTATATTGAAGGGAAAAAAGAGGTATTTCTTAGTGGTAATAACTGTAAAAATGCACTAAGCGGTACACTTCTGTGTCAAGGTATTAACTTGCATGGAGCCTGCGAAGGTTCATCAAATAACCATGTCACCTGCATGGCACTCCTGCAACACAGATATAGCCTTTTTTCAGACAGCTTTCCAACGGCAGCTACGTTGTAATAAATGACCGCAGCTGTTGCGGCATGATGCCAGGAAAAGCCTATCTCGTAACCGTTACTTCCAGGGTCATTTGCTGTATGCAAGTATTGTATCCAAACAGCAATCCAGACAAGGAGGCAAGATTATGGCCTTCTGTGAATATCTCTTCTATTCGAATTGATACTTTAAGCAGAATGAAGTCTATTCTTTTACAAAAAACTGTGCCTTTAACCTCGTCCAAAGGGACGTATGATCTGCAAGTTGCAAGGACAGCGGCAGAGATACATTCCCTATTATTGACAAATTGCCCCTTCCATTTCGTAGAAATGTTAAGCCAAATTTTAAACATGTCTGATACCAGTGGCATCGCACATGTATTTAAGACCATTTTTTCTGGACTGTTAGCACCCTTTGAAACAGTTCTGGGCATCTTCCCGAATTATGTGAATTCGGTCTTCGGCGGACTGCCTCTTCTTTTGGGACTCGTAGCAGGAATTTTATTTTTGTTCCTTCTGCTCCGATATGGCAAGACAAGCCCCAGACAAAACTCAGGCTACAATGGAGGAGACAATCGTGGCTATACGATACCGAGAACGGATCACTAAAGTCCTCGGCTTTGCCCAGCTAAGAGATTTGAGTACTTCCTGGTTTCTTTCATTCAGACCAATCTGGCAAGATTGCATCTTACCTGTGCTTCGATGTCTGCTATGCGGAGAAGAATCCGTGTTGGACGTCTGTCTTACACTACCATTAGCAGTACCTATGGATATCAATACTTTGCTTAGTTCGGTAACGGCTCATGCAACGTGTTGTCCCCAGCGGCTACCTATTCTGATGACGGCATTCGTTGAGACTTCACCATTACGAATAGGTGGCGGTGAAGTACGAGATGAAAGCAGCACCACACAGGTACAACCTTCTGTGAGCATTGCTGATCCAGACATCGATGATGGCAATGATTCTCACATATGCACTATTGCAGCTTTTTCTAACTTGGTCGAACTTTCACCGACGGTTGTAGAGCAATTTTTCTCAAGCCTGTCTTATATGATGTTCTCTACTAACAACGAGAATAACTTTTAAAACTACGAGCACACAGCATTCCCTGAACTCTGAATTCGGCCTTCAGTTTTGATAAATAAGACTACTGAAAACAATTGGAAATAATTTTTCTCCTGAAAGCGAAATTATTTTTCCGTTTCCAAAATATTTACCTTTTTTTCTGGCACACTGTACTCTGCTTAAAGTAGAACTATTCTAAGAGAACAGAACTTCTATTTTGAAACTCTAGAGACAATATTTTGATTCAGCCTCTAGCACATGTACAGTATTGTATAAATATGTGATGAAATGGTCTCGACCTTCTCTTCTGTATTAAGAGCCATTTCATAAATGTAATTTTCGCAATTTATTCAGCCAATATTTATATGCATTATCTGAATGATACCACTGCTTGAAAACCGTACAGTACAAATACTCATTTTTTGTTTATATACCATATACCATTTCAAATGCATCTTATTTATTTTGGGGTAGGTTGGAAAACACATGCATCGTTATATGTTTAGTATTGCTTAGTATTTAGTAATGATGGACATTATACGTGGAGTGGGAGTTGTGAATGTATCTAGGACCCTATTTAAATATTCCCGATTCATGCCCTTATGTGGTTATAACAAAACATACCCTTATAAAGGCATAAGAATCATATCCATATTTAGTCATAGTCAATGCAGTCCAAATTTTGGCAAGGCTACTCCCACAGACTCCTAGAAAGTACAACGCGTTCTTTAAACAAACCAAGCCTCCAGCAGCCCGGGAAATCCCCCTGCTTTTGTTTTGATTTGAACAAGAACTCCTGGAGTCCAGAAAGAACTGTAATTTCTTAGTGACGTCTTATGTCCAACCTTACGTCAAACTCGGCACCTTCCAGGTATAAATTTACCAACGTTGCCTTAAGCAAACACACGGTGGTTTGGAGCAGAGCAGCTATCTACTTGCTCGAAGCCCAGCTGATGCGAGAGCCGAAGGAAGCCGACCCTCCCATTTGACGCACTGAGAGAGACGCTGTCTTTTCTCCTGCCGAGAAATCCAGCTCCAGTGTTTCCAGTCACCCTCGCGGGTTTCTGGGAGATCGAGTCCTGAGAAAGACATACAAGACCTCCTTCATTCTATAACCAAGGTACGGAGCTGACTAAATACTTAAGATAATTCTTGATTCAGATTCTTGGCAAAACTAACTTAACTTAAAACTGCAGCTCACTTACTCCTTCCCACGTACTAGGCTTAGGTGAGGTACACCGGGGTAGGCGCATCTTACAAGCACCAGTTGAGTACGTTTAGTCAATGATTTTATGTATGTATATATTTTATCCATTTTAAGTATCATATGGCTCAGAAACCATATCAATGCTTTTACAGTATTATTTCATAATACTACTTTTACTGTACGCACTTTACTTCATGATAAGTATTGCAATTGTGGCAATTCACTTCTCTTGCACGAGAAAGAGGAGTGCTCAATAAATAACACCTTTTATTGAAAACGCCCGTCTCTCTCTTTCTCTGCACTCTGGTGAGACTAAGCATGCACGATTGACTGAGTGAAATAGCTGTCTATTGTTTTCACACAACTCTGGAGATATACTTCTTATTCTGGGGGGAGCAAAGTTGTCATGTTTATGCGGTTGTCAGAAACGAATCCCTTCTTGTCTAATCAGGAAAGTTAACTCCTTCCTGTTCATTCGAGAAAGTTTCCAGTGACCCCTGAGCGAGCTGGCATTCATGATTAAGTCTAACATATTCAATAGAGATCTAGTCGACCTCATTCCTACGTCTAAACTATCGTTTATGTTATTCCAATGCGCAGAGCCTATTGGGAATATAGGAACTACACTACACTACCTATATACTAATCTGAGGGGCTGGATTACCTGCTAGGTCCCTCCTATCGGTAGGACCAGGGAAGGGGGTGGTTACACCCCTTTCCCTTTGTCCAGTTTCACACCAGAGCTGGGGCTGGAGTGCCCCAGCAACTGGTTTGAACCGGGCTATGCATGGGACACCTTGTGTGCCCCAGGCAGTGCCTCATTTCATTCAGCCCTCCCTGCTCCAATACACTATGGCCAGTCTGGGTGGTGCTAGCACCTCCCAAGACAGGAAACCTATTGTCCAAGCCTCCCTCGCTGGAAGGACTCCCAGCAGCAGGAGGTCAGACTTGTGTCTGTGGCAGCAGTATCTATTTCTTGATGCTGAGGCTCTGGTTAACTTTAACCGGGATTAACAGGAACAACATGTCTTCTCCCTCTAGAAGGGTGGAATGCTACCCCCGTCACCAGAACTGGCGAGAGGGTTGTATTCCAAAGCGTATGACACCTTACACAACATGTTTTGAGAAAGCCAAACCAGAGTTGGCATTTAACCGCGAGGATTATAATGCACTTAAGAGTATATGGTATGGCTATATCATAGAACAGCTATAAGGACATGGTTCCGAAAGCTGCAGACAAGCTAAGCTCATGCTAGAGCACCATCTCACATAAAACCAAGCACTCTGCCTCCAGGATTGTTAAGGCCTGCCATAGGAGTGACTTATAGGTGCATATGTGTCTATATATAATTTTAGATATAGGAATACTATATCTAAGCAAGGGGTGATTACACGACCTTGCCCCAGCTGAGTGATCAGCCAGTTGTGTCAGTTTGGATGGCTAGCCAAGGGTGGCATAATATATGGTGCAGCCCCTGGTAGGCCTTGGATGCACCAATGCCCTGGGGACCTATGGTACACTATACAGAGGCTCACAAGGGTGACCCAATTCCCAATTGGTAATGTACCTAAAGTACATTGTATGAATTTAGAGAGAGAACAGCTGGGCTGTGGGTCTTATTAGCAGGCCCACAGCCACATTAAGTCGAAAACCAGTAAAGCAAAAAGCAAAAAGTGGTGTGACCATAGGAAAGCAGACCCTACCCTCCTACACTGGGTATCCAACATATTTGTTTTTTGTTAGATATGTACTCTCTGGATCACTCTCAGCTAGGTACTTATTTTCTGGGAAAGACTTCAAGACTCTGTTTCACGTATCAGCAAGGCTTAGACTAACCCATACAATTCCTGTAGACTTTGAGAATATGCAAGATGAACTCAATCTGTCAGAGCACTCAAAGTAACTTTCTCCATATGTGAAAGCATTTTCAAAGAGAAACTATACAATTTCATACATACCGATTTTTCTGCAGAAATTTCCCTCCATGTTTCCTTCATCTCTTTTTTCTCCAACGTTGTGATGTATGAAGTAGCATAGTGTGTAACAACAATAGTCTGCAACACACTGTATGTCCATATTTGCATTCCATAATTGTAGAATAACAGAATTGTAATTGGTAATATATTTGGAGGCCTCTGATCTTCTCAGATTATATGTATGTTTTGGTGATTTTCTAGTGAGGGTGTGTCTAACTGCTGATACAAATCTATTCACTCGTCCTTTAAAGATGAGAGGCCTTGGAAATCCAAAACCACATCTGGTATAAAATGTACCTTTACATCTATATCTTAGGACGCAATATTTCACACATCTATGTGTTTCGGACCGTAGAACTTGTTGTCTTAGGGTTTTTTTATTACTCTCATCTGGAATGGTGCAGGTAGCATGCTGTTCTATGAAATGCAGTACACAGTCATCAATATCAGTTCCAAATTTAGATGCATCTTTTTTCCATAAGAGCATGTGCATATGAGCAGCACCTTTGGCCTGGTATTCTTTTTGCCAAAAGTAATCTGTACTTTCTTTAAGAGGACAAATTGTTTTATTGCATATGAAAGCCAGCATTGCTTGAAACTTGTGATTAAAATACCTACATACATTGGCAGGATCCAAAGTTTTCCTGCTGTTTTCAAACTAATATCCTTAATGTTAGAGTTTATTTCTATTAGCAGGGCCGGCTTTAGCGCTGGAGGCGTTCATTGCGTCAATCACTTTTGATACCGCCACATTCTGTGACCTCCTCCTTAGATGTTCTCATTTTAGGACCCTAGTGTAATTCTCCCGATTCATGCCCATATATAGGTATAAATCGCCTTGTCCTTATATAGGCATATTAATGATAGCCATATTTTGACATAGCCCATGCAGTCCAAATACAGGCATGGATACTTCCACTAGTTCTGAAAAGCCACAACGATTTCTTGGAAAACTCGGCTTCGGCAATTAGGGACTTCCCCATGCTTGAATATTGATTTGTCCAAGAACTCATGGAGCTTTCAAAGAACTGCGATTCTTTGATGACGTTATTATGTCCAACCTTACGTCAAACTCGGCACCTTCAAGGTATAAATATGCCCACACTTGCCCTAGCAAACACACAGTGGTTTGGAGCAGTTCGACTATCTACTTGCCCGACACAACTCGCTACAGCAAGTGCCGACCCTCCAGCTGACGCACTGAGAGAGACGCTGTCTTTTCTCTTGCCGAGAAATCCAGCTCCAGTGTTTCCAAGCTTCCCTTGCCGGGTGTTGGGAAATCGAGTCCTGAGACAGAGAGATACCAGACCTCCTTCATTCTAAACCAAGGTACGGAGCTGATAAGACCCTAAGAGAAATCTTGGATAGATTCTTGGCAAAGAATACTAAAGTTATGCTACACCTCACTTACTTCTTCCCTCGTACTGGACTTAGGTTAGGTACATCGGGGTAGGCGTATTTTAGAAGCACGAGTTGAGTACTTTTTAGTATTTATTTGTGTATGTATGTATTTTATGCCTTAGAAACCATACCATGCTTTTACAGTATTATTTTATAATACTCTTCTTGGTGTACGCATTATACTTTACAGCTAGAATTACGATTGTGGCAGTTCATTTCTTCTGCATGAGAGAGAACACTGCTCAATACATACTTTTTTTTAAAACGCACGTCTCTCTATTTCTCTGCACCTCTGATGAAACGAAGCATGCACGATTGACTGAGTAAAATATCTATCTATTGTTTCCACGACTCTGAAGATACATTTTATCTTGGGGAAACAAAGTTTTCATGTTTATGTGGTTGTCAGAAACGAATCCCTTCTTGTTAATTCGAGAACGTTTCTAGTGACCTCTGAGCTAGCTGGCACTCACAATTAAGTCTAATATATTCGACAGGGACCTAGTAGACTTAAGTCCTACGTCATATCTATAGGATACATTATTCCAATGCGCAGAGCCTATTGGAAATATAGGAACTACACTACATGGCGCGCAACATTTGGTAAGGCACTAATTTAACGCTAGATACTAGAATAACTCAGTCATGCTTTACATAGAGACCCCTTTTTCCCGTAAAATACTCCAATAGACATCTGGAGTGGGTTAAATGATAAAATATCCGCCATTACTGTGTAGGACAAAAATCCTATTTATTAGTTTTTGGTTTGTTCAACGTTGACGGATACAGTGTTCCAAAATATTGTGCACCTTATCTTTGTTCGCTCGAAACTTGCTCTGCAAACTTTCAGTCAACAAACTGAGTGACGGAGAAAACGGTGGAGATGCAGTAAATGCAAACCAACTGGGTTTAAACCTTACAGGTTTTCAAGAAACCGATGCGGATGCTATACTCATCCCGGAAAACATACGGAAAACCATCGCTATAAAGCTTATACAAAATGGCCTATCATCAAGAGGTGGTAGGGTAATTTTTGTCATAAAGGCACTCGAATATCGGCAGACAGAGGTATTCTATTAATGGATTATCCTCCCTGAAGCAAATCCAAAAACACATGTGTGGATGCTCCAGCGGAATACACTCCTTTCGAGGATCTTGAAATTCTCTTAACATACCAAGAGCATGCGCTCTGGTTTAAAGGCGCCCTACAACATCAAAATCACATTACCAGGCTCGGTCCACTAGGTAGAGCAGGAGCAACATGGCCGGTACTTGCCAGCTATACACCACATCCTGACATTAAAAGAATGACAGATGTAGAACTATTAGCTCAGCTAAAACAATTAATTAAAATACATAGACAATTGGTTCAATATGTCATGCGGACTCTAACAGTCCAACCTGCTATAAGGATTCCACAGCACACCCCTCATGAGGGGAATTCAAACAAAATTACACCACAGACTATACAATAGGTCATTGGTAAATTACCCGCAAAAAGGGAACAAATTCCATTCTGGTTAGCTAAAAAAATTACTCAAATCGAGGCAGTATTTCCCGATAGTACACCTCATGAGTAACACAGGATTTTAATAATCTGTTTACCAATGGGGATCGCACCACGCCTTGAGGACTGTGATACTTGGGGTACAGTCTTTGCTGCAATCTATACAAAAACACATGGTGTTCCGTCTAGGGTGGTAATACCAGACGTCCTGAAACAGATTAAAAATGAATACGGGGCAGAGCCTGCTTTAAATCTCGGTATGAAGTTACTGAAGGATTTCAAACAGGTCTCAGCTATAATATTAGCTAATATTAAAGGTGAAGCAGCATCCGTGGCAATCCGCCAAAAACTAAAAGAACTTGATGCAACTGAGCAACCGTATGAACTGGCCAGAATATTAGAAACATCCTATGAAGAACTATGTAGAGATAGTTTGGGTGGGAAACCAGTAAAGCCCCAACTAACAGAAAATCCTGAAAAGGTTTTTATTAAAAGCACTCTCACTACTCCTAAAAAGAAATGGGAATACACTAAACAGACACTTCCTAAAGAGAAGCATTCTCAATCCAGAGGTAGGTTTCCTCAAAAGGAGCCCTCTGAAAAGAGGTATAACCTCAGAAACAGGGATAATTTGAGAAAACCTGATGGATATCAAGATACTGATACACGTTCCTCTCGTACCTTTCAGACTTCCTCACAGAAATCGGAAAGAAGAGGATGATAAGAACACAAGGAAGAATGCGTGAAGTCCAAGGACGATCAACACATTCCATAAAATAAGAAAACTCAATTCACCAAAAAGAAGGTGGCAAGTCTAAAAATCAGACATGCCGAGGATCTTGGGGACACAAATCAAGAACGGGGAATGGGCTTAGACAATGCTGGACAGAGCAGCAGAAGTTACCATAGCTCGCAAGATCTTGAAGGATCATCTGGAGACAGTGGACTTGAATGAATATATTCAAGTTGAAACTGCCGATACCAGGGATAGTGAACCCCATACGTTATATGAAGTAACGCTCAGGATAGAGGGGGACATAACTAGAAAAATCAGAGCACTCTTTTGGGAGAAACTCTCTAAGGGTTATGACATTGTTCTTGCTGAACAAGACTGGCCACCTAAATTTGTCAGGAGTGCCCAAATGGCGAAGAAATTGTTATGCCAGCCTTCTCAAATGATATTCCTATTCATAAAAAATCCACCTATGCCAGAAAATGGGCTGTAGCCCAGCCTCTAGCATTATATAAATATCATGTGTGATGGGGTGAGGATTCTCCTCACCATAGGATCCAGCTAAAAAATTAACCAACTGCTCAGAGGCAGTATCCAGTTAAGCAAGAAGCTAAAAAACAGGTCAGGGAGATCTTAGATCAACTTGAATACCAAGGGGTGATTGAAACATGCACCTCGTCCATGAACAGTCCTTTGTTTCCTGTCTCTAAACCAGACAAAACATATCGTCTAGTTTTGGACTACAGACATTTAAATTCTTGTTGCAAAACCTTTGCAGTACAAAATGCACACAGTGCAGCACTGATGAATAACATCCTGCGCAACAAAATATAAAACCACATTAGATATTTCTAACGGTTTCTTCTGTCAAAACATTGCACCTGAACGCAGGTACTTGACCGCTTTTTCAATTATGGGAACACAGCGTCACTTCTGTTGTATCCCCCAGGGATTCAAGAATAGTCCAGGGTTATTTTCAGCCAGACTAACAGAGTTACTACAAACGTATGATGATGAGGCATTACCTTATGTCGATGACATCTATCTTACAGACGATGACTTGGATAGGCACTTGAATAGAGTGAATACCATAATACTTCGTTTCGTATCTGAAGGGTACAAATTTACCTTTAAAAAATCAAGAATAGCCCATCTCAACATCCTATTCTTAGGATACAAACTATCAAGTGAAGGCAAAAGCCTGGCAGCAAACTTTTTAGAAAATTGTGCGCTGCTCCAACCTCCAAAAACGCTGAAAAACTTACAGTCAATTCTCGGCTTTCTGAATTTTGGAAGTACTTACATTCTAAATTACGCAGAAAGGGTTAAACCTCTCTACGAACTAATAAAACCTGATTTCAAATCAACTAATTATAACAATAAAAACACACAAAAATTTTGCGTTCAGTGCAAACAGACATGTTAGCAACAACCCAATTACAGACACGCGTAAACATACGCAACCTTGTAATCCGCATCATCCCAGGAAGATGCAGATTCACGTACTTAACCTTTAATGAAGGCGAAAAAGTACCAATAGCTTATAAATCACACTTGTACACACAAGCTGAAATGAAATTCACTTCAACAGAAAAAATTCTGACAGCGGTTCAAACTGCAGTAGCAAAAGAGAGAGCCCTTGCACAGAGAAAATGCATGATGGTCATTACGCCTGTACCTGCCTTAGAGGAAGTGACAAAATCGAGCATTCCGAATGCAAAAGCTTTACATCCAAGGTGGATACAGTGGGTTAATTCTCTTGTTGCAATAGACGTTTAATAAGTTTTTGACCCTTACTTGAAAACTCAAGAATTTCTACAATATGAACAAGAATGTTCTCTGCCCATTGAGATTCTGCCTCTAGAACATTACGGATGTATAATTTATACAGACGGATCAGCACAGTCCGCAATTGGGGGTAAACAAGCTTATAGGGCTGCATGTGCGATTGTTAAAGGTCGCTGGCGCGATGGTAAATTACGACCTATGGTCACAAAAACTCAATCTCTAGGAGATTGTACAGCTTAGCGAGCTGAACTACAGGCTTTCAAGATGGTGCTTGAAAATACCGATCACAAATTCCCCACACTCATAGGGTGCGATTCATATTACTGCGTGCAATCTTACAATGAATACTTGCAGAACTGGGTTCAAAACGATTTCAAAGATGCAAAAGGTGGCACAATCAAGCATAAGTTGCTTTGGGAACAAGTAGTTCTATTACAGAAAGAACAACAAAAGACTCACGTGATTCAAACACCGAGTCATCAGCGTGATACTTTAAGCAGAATGAAAGCCATTCTTTTACAAAAGCTGTGCCACTCACCTCGTCCAGAGAGACGTATGATCTGCAAGTTGCAAGGTCCTCTGTGGAGATATATGCCCTATTATCAACAAACTGCCCCATACATTTCGCAGAAATGTTAGGTCCTATCTTAAACATGTCTGATACCAGTGGTATTGTACATGTATTTAAGACGATTTTTTCGGGACTGTTAGCACCCTTTGAAGCAGTCCTATGCATTTTTCCTAACTTTGTGCACTCTGTGTTCGGCGGCCTGCCTCTCATTTTGGGACTCATAGCAGGGATACTATTCTTGTTCCTTCTGCTCCGATATGGCAAGTCCAGTCACCAGCGATACCCAGATTACCATGGAGAACACTCTTCTGGCAATGCAGTATCGTGAGCGCATAATACAGATTCTTGGCTTGGCTCGTTTGAGAGATCTGAATACCACATGGTTCCTGTCATTCAGGCCAATCTGGCAAGATTGCATCTTACCTGTTCTACGATGCCTGCTTTGTGGAGAGGAATGCGTGCTGGATATTCGTCTGACACTTCCATCCGCACTACACACAAGATGATGGACGGAATGTTACACAATGGCAAAACATTCATCCCGAGTCACAGATCTGGGTTTAATCCATCGTTATTTTGCTCACCAAGCCACCCCAGTTCAGACATGGCCATATGCAAATCAGTCTTGACCCTGTGCCTCATGAGAACAGTCCAGCCCAAACTGCCAAGCCATGCCTTCCCTGGACCGGAATCAAGCATCCTAGGACCGGTTTCTAACTATCAGCCGTCTTCCGACAGGATTGCTTGACTCCAGTGGCTTAGTGAGCATGGGACCCATTCTGGGCATACCCTTCCCACATAGGGTGAAGAGCAAAACACACAAGATGATGGACAGAATGTTGCACAATGGCAAAAAATTCACCCCCAGTCACAGATCAGGGTTTAATCCATGGTTATTTTGCTCACCAAGCCACTCCAGTTCAGACATGGCCATATGCAAATCAGTCTGGACTCTGTGCCTCATGTGAACAGTCCAGCCCGAACTGCCAAGCCATGCCTTCCCTGGACCAGAATCAAGCATCCTAGGACCGGTTTCTGGCTATCAGCCGCCTTCAGCCAGGATAGCTTGACTCCATCAGCACTGGCAACGGATGTTGACGCTTTGCTTGGTTCGGTAACGGCTCATGCATTGTGTTGTCCCCAACGGCTACCCATCTTGATGAAGGAATTCATTGAGGTCTCACCAGTAATTCCAGTGGAGGGTGAGATACGTGGACCAACAGGCACACAGGTACCATCTACTGCGAACATTGCTAATGCGACTGGCGCTGACGGCAATGCTTCTCATCTGTGTATGATTGATCTACTTAATTAAGTGGTTCAACTTTCACCTGCTGTGGTAGACGATTTCTTTGCCAGCTTAGAAGATTTAATGTTTTCTCCTGACACCGAGAATACATTTTGAAATTAGCACACAGCGTTCTATCTACTTTGAATTCGACCTTCGTTTATCAAAACAAAGAAGAAAAAAAACTTCTAACTTTGGAACTCTATTTTTCTACTATTTGATTTTACTTTTTTCCAAAATTGAACTTTAGCACAAAGTAATCTGCTTAAAGTAGAACTATTCTTAGTGAACAAGAATTCTTTGAATACTTCCTAGAAATAATATTGACCTTATTTACAAACAAACCCAGTTGATATATTCGGCTATGGGATGGTCTCAACCTTTTTTCTTCCGTATTTAAGAGCCATTTCATAAATGTAATTTTCATGATTCATTCAGTTAGCATTGCCAATATCATACTATATGCTTAAAATATAATCATTGCTCTCAAATGCATACAGTACAAATACTCATTTTCATGTGCAACCATTTCAAATGTATGATATGTATTTTTGGGTGGGATTGTAAACACATGCTTTAGATATGTTTTAGTGCTTGAATTTAGTAATGTCGAACATTATAAAGTGGAGAGGGTGTTGTATAGCATTTTAGGACCCTAGTGTAATTTTCCTGGATGTATGACATTACAACGCATGCTTTTACATCGCATGCCTTTACAACGCAAGTATTACAACGCAGTCCATTACAACGCATAGTGCTTTGGGATGTTGGATAGTGAATAGTTTAATTTACTATTCCAACTCCAGTCCCCGTGGACACTAGGGAAGGTTATTGGATAGTAAATTAACCTATTCCCTATCCTAGAGCGCCCCCCAGAGCAATGCGTTGTAATAGTTTGCGTTGTAATGGTTGCGTTGTAAAGGCTCTGCGATGTAAAAGTTGCGTTGTAAAGGTTGTTTACCAATTTTCCCGATTCATGCCCATATATAGGTATAAATCACCTTGTCCTTTTACAGAAATAGAAATCATAACCATATTTAGACATAGCCCATGCAGTCCAAATACAGGCATGGATACTTCCACTAGTTCCGAAAAGCCACAATTATTTCCTGGAAAACTCGGCTTCAGCAGTAACGGACTTCCCCTTGCTTGAATAATGATTTGTCCAAGAACTCATGAAGTTTTCAAAGAACTGCGATTCTTTGATGACGTTATTATGTCCAACCTTACGTCAAAGTCGGGACCTTCAAAGGTATAAATATGCCCACACTTACCCTAACAGTGGTTTGGAGCAGTTCGACTAAATACTTGCCCGACACATCTCGCTACAGCAATTGCCGAAGGAAGCCGACCCTCTAGCTGACGCACTGAGAGAGACGCTGTCTTTTCTCTTGCTGAGAAATCCAGCTCCAGTGTTTCCAAGCTCCCCTTGCGGGGTGTTGGGAAATCGAGTCCAGAGACAGAGAGATTCCAGACCTTCATTCTAAACCAAGGTACGGAGCTGATTAGATCCTAAGAGAAATCTGGGATAGATTCTTGGCAAAGAATACCACATTTATGCTACACCTCACTTACTTCTTCCCTCGTACTAGACTTAGGTTAGGTACATCGGGGTAGGTGTATTTTAGAAGCACCAGTTGAGCACTTTTTAGTATTTATTTATTTATGTATGTATTTTATGGCTTAGAAACCATACCATGCTTTTACAGTATTATATTATAATACTCTTCTTGCTGTACGCATTATACTTTACAGCCAGTATTAGGATTGTAGCAGTTCATTTCTCCTGTATGAGATAGAACACTGTTCAATAAATACTTTTATTGAAAACGCCCGTCTCTCTATTTCTCTGCACCTCTGATGAAACGAAGCATGCACGATTGACTGAGTAAAATATCTATCTATTGTTTCCACGACTCTAAAGATACGTTTTATCTTGGGGAAACAAAGTTGTCATGTTTATGCGGTTGTCAGAAACTAATCCCTTCTTGTTTATTCTAGAATGTTTCTAGTGACCTCTGAGCTAGCTGGCACTCACAATTAAGTCTAATATATTCGATAGAGACCTAGTAGACTTAAGTACTACGTCAAATGTGTAGGATATATTATTCCAATGCACAGAGCCTATTGGGAATATAGGAACTACAATACATCATAAGATATTGCTAAGCACAGCACTTCCCTGAGGTCACAGCACCCCACTCCACAGGTCAGCGCCCTGTGCAGCTGCACCAATCGCACTGCCCTAAAGCCAACCCTTCCTATTGGAAATTGTAATAAATCATCCAATGCATACTCCGCACAACTAATTGTCACAAACCAAATAGGTGAACCAAAATGTCGAAGCATACAGTTAAGTTCTCCATCATGATGATACCAGCATTCATTCATTCCATGTACACATTCCATCAAATTGATTGTTATACTCCAGATTTTAATCCTTACCTAGCTTTTTTTCAACAAACTCCCTTGCATAAACATTTGCAGCTTAACACCTGCCTTTAAAATATGGATCACAGCATAAGACAATCCTGACAAGTCACTCTCAAATAACAGGTAGAATATATTAAGACTGGGTGGAGTTGGCGAAGTGCCACTTCGTGGAATTCCACGGAGTTGGATAAAAACTAAGTGGAATTCCGCTCCACTCCGCTCCACCCCCTGCTTGCATGCAGCATGATGCAGGCATCCACTTGTATGGCTTACCTGGTGCTTCTCTGCCATGTGGTGCCCTGCTCAGTCTGTCCTCCACCTCCTGGTTATCTCCTCCAGTCCCCAGGTTCATCCATGGCAAAATGAAACTCCTAATCTCTACATCTTGTGAGGACTGTGCATGCGCATGCATGCGCAGTCCTCCCAAGAGTGACGTAGAGAGTAGGGGTTTCGTTTTGCCATGGCCAAGCCTGGAGTGGATAGGAGACAGCCAGAAGGAAGAGGACAGCCTAGACAGAGAAGGGCATGGCACTGCAGAGAAGCACCATGACCAGGTATGCCTGCAGCAGAGTTGGCATGGGTGGCAGGGCAAACTCTGCTCTGCTGCAGAATAAGAGTTTTTGCCGAACTCCGCGTTGCCAGTGGAGCGCAGAGTTGGCAATACTCCGCAAAATCAGCTGGCGGAGTGGAGTTCACCACCCACCCTTAGAATATATAGGAAATACACTGTTGAAACCTAGAGTCCTCTAAATATGTTCTTGTTGACCTATATTCAGCTGCTGTTATTTGTATAGGCCGATCATTGTACCAGAAGCCTACTCCTTTGGGAAATTGCTGTGGAAAGCAGCGGGCCTCTAAACATTTCCCCCACACACTCTTTTGGGCTTCTCTAGCCTATTTAATTTGAAACAAATCAATGGCACCCTCAACAACTACTTTTAGATTGAAGTTGGGGCATACAGTAGTGCTCAAATGTTTCTTCTGACTTTTCCTTATCCTCTTTTTCTATTTGCCAACTTAATTGTAGAAATTCATCATCAATACAACTTACATCTTCAATAATGTCCATATTTCTGTAAAAAACATTTTCTTTCAATTGTAATGTGTTTTTTAAACTTTATTCACATCCACTAACTCTAGTCAGATTTGTTTACTTTTTGTGGGCACTCCATTTATCAGTGGCTCATATATGCCTCTATCAACACCCAAAGTGGCAATTTATATTTTTTATCGAAAGGTAAATAGATAACTCTTCCTGTAGGCCCTCTTTGTGGTTCTGTTGGTAGTAATGCCCCTATTTTAGATCCATTCGAATTACTGCTTGAAATGGGGATGGGCAGTTTGTATTGGTATTGATTCATACACATTTAATTGCTCAATATCTTGTGGCATAGGTGCAAACTCTAATGTGTTATGAATTGCTCTAGCTGGCATGTTAATGACCTCCAGTTTATCAAAGCGTTTTCTACATATATATATATATATATATATATATATATATATATATATATATATATATATATATATATATATCCACACATTGCTTTGCCCAATTTAGAAGAGCCACTCGCAGGTAGGTGAAAGTATGCGTTTTATTTGGAACAAGCTGCAAGGCACCGCCGGGGAAAGTTCACCAAAATTCAAACTGCCTGACGCGTTTCATGCGTGGCCGTACTTCATCAGAGGCATTGTAGTTCACTGGTGCAATGTTCGTCGTCATTATATACTGCAACCTCATGCCTGTTGGAGCGCAGGCCCGCCCCGAGCATTGTGGTCTTCGTAGTTTCAAAGTAGTTTTCAAGTGAGTTACTTGCAGGAGTGAAAATTAATAAAATAGCACCACAGTGGGCTGGGAAGACTCCCCGATACAGCGTCTTGCACCATACGACTTCTCCACGCCACCAACCTGCCCCTTGTTGTGCTGCAGAAAACATCCGCTGCACGGGTCCATCGGATCATGGCTGGGCTCTTCTCCGACCGGAGCGGGCCGGTATACATCCACACATTGCTTTGCCCAATTTAGAAGAGCCACTCGCAGGTAGGTGAAAGTATGCGTTTTATTTGGAACAAGCTGCAAGGCACCGCCGGGGAAAGTTCACCAAAATTCAAACTGCCTGAGGCGTTTCATGCGTGGCCGCACTTCATCAGAGGCATTGTAGTTCACTAGTACAATGTTCATCGTCATTATATACTGCAACCTCATGCCTGATGGGGCGTCGGCCCGCCCCCGAGCATTTTGGTCTTCGTAGTTTCAAAGTAGTTTTCAAGTGAGTTACTTGCAGGAGTGAAAATTAATAAAACAGCACCACAGTGGGCTGGGAAGACTCCCCGATACAGCGTCCTGCACCATACGACTTCTCCACGCCACCAACCTGCCCCTTGTTGTGCTGCAGAAAACATCCGCTGCACGGATCCATCGGATCATGGCTGGGCTCTTCTCCGACCGGAGCGGGCCGGTATACATCCACACATTGCTTTGCCCAATTTAGAAGAGCCACTCGCAGGTAGGTGAAAGTATGCGTTTTATTTGGAACAAGCTGCAAGGCACCGCCGGGGAAAGTTCACCAAAATTCAAACTGCCTGGCGCATTTCATGCGTGGTCGCACTTCATCAGAGGCATTGTAGTTCACTAGTGCAATGCTCGTCGTCATTATATACTGCAACCTCATGCCTGTTGGGGCGTAGGCCCGCCCCGAGTATTGTGGTCTTCGTAGTTTCAAAGTAGTTTTCAAGTGAGTTACTTGCAGGAGTGAAAATTAATAAAATAACACCACAGTGGGCTCGGAAGACTCCCCGATACAGCGTCCTGCACCATACGACTTCTCCACGCCACCAACCTGCCCCTTGTTGTGCTGCAGAAATCATCCGCTGCACGGGTCCATCGGATCATGGCTGGGCTCTTCTCCGACCAGAGCGGGCCGGTATACATACACACATTGCTTTGCCCAATTTAGAAGAGCCACTCGCAGGTAGGTGAAAGTATGTGTTTTATTTGGAACAAGCTGCAAGGCACCGCCGGGGAAAGTTCACCAAAATTCAAACTGCCTGACGCGTTTCATGCGTGGCTGCACTTCATCAGAGGCATTGTAGTTCACTAGTGCAATGTTCGTCGTCATTATATTTTCACTCCTTCAAGTAACTCACTTGAAAACTACTTTGAAACTACGAAGACCACAATGCTCGGGGCGGGCCTACGCCCCAACAGGCATGAGGTTGCAGTATATAATGACGACGAACATTGCACTAGTGAACTACAATGCCTCTGATGAAGTGCGGCCACGCATGAAACGCGTCAGGCAGTTTGAATTTTGGTGAACTTTCCCCGGCGGTGCCTTGCAGCTTGTTCCAAATAAAACGCATACATTTACCTACCTGCGAGTGGCTCTTCTAAATTGGGCAAAGCAATGTGTGAATGTATACTGGCCCGCTCCCGTCGGAGAAGAGCCCAGCCATGATCCGATGGACCCGTGCAGCGGATGTTTTCTGCAGCACAACAAGGGGCAGGTTGGTGGCGTGGAGAAGTCGTATGGTGCAGGACGCTGTATCGGGGAGTCTTCCCAGCCCACTGTGGTGTTATTTTATTAATTTTCACTCCTGCAAGTAACTCACTTGAAAACTACTTTGAAACTACAAAGACCACAATGCCCGGGGCGGGCCTACGCCCCAACAGGCATGAGGTTGCATTATATAATGACGACGAACATTGCACTAGTGAACTAAAATGCCTCTGATGAAGTGCGGCCATGCATGAAACGTGTCAGGCAGTTTGAATTTTGGTGAACTTTCCCGGCGGTGCCTTGCAGCTTGTTCCAAATAAAACGCATACTTTCACCTACCTGCGAGTGGCTCTTCTAAATTTGGCAAAGCAATGTGTGCATGTATACCGGCCCGCTCAGGTCGGAGAAGAGCCCAGCCATGATCCGATGGACCCGTGCAGCGGATGTTTTCTGCAGCACAACAAGGGGCAGGTTGGTGGCGTGGAGAAGTCGTATGGTGCAGGACGCTGTATCGGGGAGTCTTCCCAGCCCACTGTGGTGTTATTTTATTAATTTTCACTCCTGCAAGTAAGTCACTTGAAAACTACTTTGAAACTACGAAGACCACAATGCTCGGGCGGGCCTAAGCCCCAACAGGCATGAGGTTGCAGTATATAATGACGACGAACATTGCACTAGTGGACTACAATGCCTCCGATGAAGTGCGGCCACGCATGAAACGCGTCAGGCAGTTTGAATTTTGGTGAACTTTCCCCGGTGGTGCCTTGCAGCTTGTTCCTAATAAAACGCATACTTTCACCTACCTGCGAGTGGCTCTTCTAAATTGGGCAAAGCAATGTGTGGATGTATACCGGCCCGCTCCGGTCGGAGAAGAGCCCAGCCATGATCTGATGGACCCGTGCAGCGGATGTTTTCTGCAGCACAACAATGGGCAGGTTGGTGGCGTGGAGAAGTCGTATGGTGCAGGACGCTGTATCGGGGAGACTTCCCAGCCCACTGTGTGTTATTTTATTATTTTTCACTCCTGCAAGTAACTTACTTGAAAACTACTTTGAAACTACAAAGACCACAATGCTCGGGGCCGGCCTACGCCCCAACAGGCATGAGGTTGCAGTATATAATGACGATGAACATTGCACTAGTGAACTACAAAGCCTCTGATGAAG
Source organism: Lissotriton helveticus (assembly GCF_964261635.1). NCBI lineage: Eukaryota > Metazoa > Chordata > Amphibia > Caudata > Salamandridae > Lissotriton > Lissotriton helveticus. The sequence continues at coordinate 983,283,162 of NC_136065.1, read as the reverse complement.
TGCGGCCACGCATGAAACGCGTCAGGCAGTTTGAATTTTGGTGAACTTTCCCCGGCGGTGCCTTGCAGCTTGTTCCAAATAAAACGCATACTTTCACCTACCTGCGAGTGACTCTTCTAAATTGGGCAAAGCAATGAGTGGATATATATATATATATATTCACTGAAAAAACCATAGGTTATAGACCATATATAGTTAGGAATTAGCATTTAAAAAACCTTATTTTACTCACACAAAACCAATGAAATTCCATATATAGTTAGTTGTACTAACTATATATCACGCACCCGCAATCCACTGCTGATGATGTCACATATTACATCATTCATGACATGGTCAGTGATATCACTGATGACATCACTGATGACATCTCAAATGACATCACTGATGACATCACTGATGACAACATCCAGTGACTGTATTTTTCTGTAAAGTTAAAATATGTCTTACATATTTAAGAATGAGTGGATGTATAAGTGTCTGGATGAAGGATTTAGTAGGTGCATGACTGACTGTATGAGTGAGTGGTTAAATGTGTCTCACTGAGTGCATGAGTTAGTGACTAAACTGTCTTAATTTGTGCATCATTATGTCTGTTGTTCTGTAAACTGCTGCATGTGTTGATCAGTAGCTATATGAGTAACTATATGGGTTATTGATTGGTTGCCCAAGCATTTGTATGGGAGACTGAGTGTGTGTGTGGGTGGCTGGGAGGTGTATGACTCTGTGCATAGATGTATGGGTTCAAAAGTGCATGTGGAAACAGCTGTATGGGCGGTTGACTGTGTGCATGACTGTATTGGTGAGTGAATGGATATCTCAGTGCTACATGTCAAAGTAAGTACATATGTAAAATACAGTACATGTGAGAGTTGACATATATAAATAACTGTGCATAAGAGCCAGTGAATGTGTGAGTGGCTGTATGGATCATTGTGCTCTTGTATCCAGGATTGTATAAGTGAGTAAATATGTTTTAGTATATGTTTGAATAAGTAAGGTGTGTATAACTGTTTAGTTGTGAAAATGGAGCTGTGATTGATTCTTTGCATGACTGACTAGGTGTGTAAGTAACTCCATGGATGAGTGACAGTCTGTGAGTGTCTGTTTACACTGAGTGTATCTAAGGTTATATTAGAGTCTGAAGAGGTTCATCGTATTATCACATGAATGATGTCATCAGTGATGTGATCAGTAATGTCAAATGAGATGTCATCAGTGATATCAAAAGGGAGGGAGTAAAAGTAGTTGATCAAAGGATCAACGGACACGGTTTTCCACACAGGAAGGTGGAAGGTCCAGTTACAGCTTGTGTCCGTGTCTTGCACTAGGAAAACAAAGGGGGGATGCTGCACTGTTCCTATGGTAAGTGAGGGAAGTGTTAGCTGGCATGACCACAGATGTTAGAGTAACATCCTGGGGCATCCATTTTGTTGGATGTAATTGCCTCACACACCCCGAAGGATGTCATGCTTCATCATCGGCGGTTGCTCCTCGTCGGGGAGGCGGTGCAATCCCCGACGGGCTCACCTCAAAGAGGGGCTCTTTAGCGGAGATCTTTTTCCAACTGCCTTATGGTGAGGTGGGGGTGTGTGGGCTGGGCTAGGTGTAGTGGTGTGTGGGATATTAAAATGTAGCAAGGGGTACCGGAATTCAGTTTATTCTGGGGGTCCCCTGGCTGCAGTTAAAAAAGTGGGGTTAGCTCACTAGGTGTCAGCAGGTTAGGTCAGGTGACCCTAGATGAGACTAAAGGTGATGTTGGTCGACATGTTTCACGCTGTGGGTATAGTCACCCGCGATTCATCAGGACCTTAATAATGTGCAAGGGAAAACATGCTAGTGTCATGTATGTTGTTACCTCTGTGGGTTCTCCTATGCCTAGACATAGAGAAAAAAGAAGGACAACCATTAAATGCTAATCTGCATATAAACAATTCAAGTTAATGCCAGGGTGTTAACACAGTGTAGCATGCTGTTGGTGATAAGCAGTATTGTATAACCGCCAATGCATGCCTTGCAAAGTGTGTGTGTCTCAAGTGCGTAGTGGGGAGCACACACAACTGTAGAGTTCGTGAGGAGGTTTGTGATGGAGTGGTGGCTAAAATCAAGATTTTTAAAACCAGTTTTAAAGAAAGATTTAAAATTGCAGCAGTTTGAGAGGACTGAACTGCTCATTTAGTGTGGAATCCGAGCAGGTGTATTGTTTATAAGGCACCTTTTGCAACTGCATGCACAACACTCACACACTGTGTCCCAACTGGGAAAACATAGAGCGGTATGTCTCCCGTGTCCCACTTACCTAATGGTTAAGGATTACATGCCACATGAGGGGTCGGCGGGACTAGACATCAGGGAAGAGCCCAGGGTTTCAGCTGGAGATGGAGTAAAACATAGCGCCTGTAGTTCGATAGTTGCTAAAGCTAATGTTAAAAAAATGTCTCCAAGCAGAGTTGGGCTTGTGTGGTCAAGGACCTCCACGCGGTCTCCCATTGTTAAATCCCTATCGAGTGGACTCACCTCCATTCTCCCGTGTCCGCGCAGTCAGACCTACCCTTCTCCGCCGAGCTCGAGTAGATGTGGGAGCTCGGCGGCCGGGGAAATTTAAACCGTGTTGACAGGTCGGCGTGTGACGGGGCGTCAGTGATCATCAGTGATGTCATCAGTGATGTCATTTGAGATGTCATCAGTGATGTCATCAGTGATGTCATTTGAGATGTCATCAGTGATGTCATCAGTGATGTCATTTGAGATGTCATCAGTGATGTCATCAGTGATGTCACTGACCATGTCATGAATGATGTAATATGTGACATCATCAGCAGTGGATTGCGGGTGCGTGATATATAGTTAGTACAACTAACTATATATGGAATTTCATTGGTTTTGTGTGAGTAAAATAAGGTTTTTTAAATGCTAATTCCTAACTATATATGGTCTATAACCTATGGTTTTTTCAGTGAATTTTCAAGGTTATGTAAATGCTAATTCCTAACTATATATGGTTTATAACCTATGGTTTTTTCAGTGAATTTCAATGGTTTTTTAATAGCAAATATCTATAGCTGTAAAATGTATTCTTATTTAAATCCAAAAATATATTTTATATGTTTATTAATAATTTTTTTTAAATATTTTTTTTGTTTCGCTCCCGGTCCGCGAACCGGGAAGCTTCCCGTTAGCTCAATTTGATGCCGCGACCCGGTAAAAAATCAACATAGTGACGGTATCGCGTTGCCGCGTAATGCGTCTTATGATGTACTGCGTTAGCGCACCCGGAAGTGCCCCGGGGCGCGGACCGAGGCGCGAAACGCAGCTCCCCGGAAGCGATCCGCGGCGCGTCGCGAAAGCGCGACGTATCGCGTTGCCGCGTAATGCGTCTTGTGACGTACCGCGTTAGCGCACCCGGAAGTGTCCCGGGGCGCGGACCGAGGCGCGAAGCTTAGCGACCCGGAAGCTAACCGGGGCGCGTTCCGCAGCGCGTAACATGAGCGTGAGAGGTCATGTGACTTGTTAATAAAACTTTTCATTGGTTCATTTCACTTTTGGTTTCATAATGATGTAAGGCTAGGTCAGGTGACCTAAAAATAACACTTTTCATTGGTTGAGAAGTATTGTTTTTCCCAAATGATGAAAACCCCTCCTTCTTTCCTCACTCTGACTTTCATCATTGTGAGAGGAAGACCTATTTTGCTTGTTGGAAAATGGCTTCATTGGTAGCTTCAGCTGGTGGACCCCCACCACCACCACCACCTCCTCATGGGAAGAGAGGACCACCTCCCCAGGTCCTGACCAACACTGAGGAGGAAGAGGAAGAAATGGATGAGGACTGAGAAGAACCACAGTTCTTAGAAGAGGTGCCCCGGGTTTCCAGAAAGAAAGCCAGTTTCATCTGGCAGTTTTATTCGATCCCTCGTGGCCAAAAAAAAGTCAATGCGAGGTATGTCACCTGCCTCATATGCAAAGAACAATTGTCCAGAGGGACGGACAAGAAATATAGTTACGGAAATCACACAATGCACAGGCACATGACAAGGAAGCATCCGCTCAATTACAGCCGGGCGGAAATAAGGGATTTACAGGACAATCCAAGACCAACTCCTGTGGCCAGACCAAGAATACAAATTTCATTAACACCAGAAGAGGCACGGGAAACTGTGCCAAATATTCAAGAAAATTTTGGGCACATGATTCACTCTTGTATGCACTGTCGTGCATTGTTAGCTTGTGGCAACATGAGCATAAATGCTATAAACCTAGCATATGAACACCATAATTGCCCTAACCGCCCCCAGTAATTTTTTTTTGCTCCTGTTGAGCCCTTTTCAATGCCTGTTTTTTGTTGTTTCCCCCCCCCAAAAAAACCCCCAAAAAATATAAAATCGTTCCAAAAATACAAAAAAAACAAAAAATGTTCAAAAAATAAAAAAAAAATATAAAACAACAAAAATATTTAAAAAAAAGTTCTTTTCAGAACTACCTTCCCTTTCAAAAAAAATTGCTAGAATGTTTAGCACTCTGGCAAGCTCTATTTCTTTTGGTTCGCTCCCCGGTTAGCTTCCCGGTACGCGGACCGGGAGCTAACCCAAAAAATTAAAAAAAAAAAAAAGTGTAAGTATAAGGAAAGTAAACAGAGAGTGATGTTAAAAGAAAGACAGCTATAGGGAGTAAAGAAGAGATACTGTTTAATAGATCTATTTACCGAAAAAAAGACGGAAGAGGGTATAATTGTGAAAAACAAAATAGATAACGAAGTGAAAGAAAAAAAAAGAGAGTATAACATTAACAAAGAAGAGTTTCTTGGAGAATGTGAGTGAATGTTCAAAATAAGATTAAAACATGAGGAATAACAGAGAGAAAAAATAGAAAACAGAAAACAAAAAATAACAGAAAAAGATTAATTGAAACAGCAAAGAAATGTAAGTAACATAGAGTCATATCATCAACATAGGCAATAAAAGTTTTGCAGCTTTTATTGGCAGAAATGTGTCGCTAAAGCTGCTTTTGCGGCAGAAAACTGCCGCTAAAACCACTTTTTAACCAGTTTTCTGCCAATAAAAAGAGCAATAATTTTATTGGCTGTGTTCATAATATTCCCCTTAGTGTGCTTCAACTACACAGAGAAAGCATTATGAACAAGTAGTGATAGAGTGATCAGTCAAAGACACTAAGAGTAATAGAGACGGAGTGAGTGAACAAGAGTGAGGAACTATGAGAAGAGAGGGACTGAGAAAAAGAGTGGAAGGAGTTGAGTAAGTAGGTAATAGAGAAAGGAATGAGGGAAGTACCAAAGGCAGGAAACTGAGGGTTAAAGAAATGAAGCAGTGGAACTAATAGTAGTTAAATGTGATAGAAATGTAACGAAAAGAGTACAAAATATTTACCTTATAATTGTCGTTAAATTACTCACTTTTTGTTTTTATACTTTCAATCTGTGAAAGAGAGAACAAACATTTGAAAAATATTAAAACATGTATTTAAAAATTACAAAAGACAAGGGAAAAGATTGAAGGACAAACAGTTTTTCAACAACTTTGACACTTACAGAAGCTTCTGCTTCTCCAGGCCCCCTACACAGTCCTAAAGATATACATTTTAAACTAACAGTATCTTGATGCAGATGAAGTGAGGCCTATCTTAAAACATGGTGCATCTTTTGCATTGCTGTTGTTTCAGAAAAGTGTCGCAAGACACTAAAATTTTAAATAATTGCTTCAGGATGCCAATAAGATGTCTCCTATCCAGAGGTTTGTTTGAGGTGAGGCCTACTCAGGGTTGCAGATGAGATTTACACTTGTTGAACAGTACAGAGGAGATAATATATGTGAAGGTCTACCAATGAAGTGAGTCATGTCCACTGCACTCTTGAACAAAGTCCAAACCTCCTATGTTTCCCTGGACAGACCTAAACTTGATCTGCACAATGTGATTCGTAATGATAGGAAACACAGGTGATGTAATTGAAATACGTGCAATTTCTTTTGCTCATTTCACAATCACATCACTTGTGTTTCCTTTGCTTAGGTATCTCATTGTGCAGATGTAGTCTAGCATATGAAAGAATACGCAGAAGTGCAGCACTGCATGCAACAACTTTGACACTTACAGAAGCCTCACCTTCTCCATGCCTCCTACACAGTTCTACATATACATCATAAATGCAAACAGTACAGAATTAATTATACATGTTAAATGGTTTATTTTTGCTGTTCTCAGAATGTATCAAAATTCACTAAAAACAGTGACTTGAAGGTATTCATCATATAACAGCGGGGAAAAAAAAACACAATCAAAATGATTGTGTTTAAAAAACCCATACAACATAAGAAATCAGAATTCAGAACTCCTTAAAGTTAACTTACTTTCCATGACGTCAAAGGATGTCCTATGAACAGCTTACACTCTTTTGTGCTGTTATTACTTTCAGCCCGCCACTTTCTGAAAGAAAATCTCCATCGTTTTTAAAAACATGTTACATGCAATAAATGACTTCTTGCTCTCTACCACAAGTTTCCACAAGGCCAAATCTTGTCAGACCCATTTATAACTCTTGGATTTCTTGTAAGCCAATCCCGTCATTTGGCATTTCCGCAACTTTCAGAATTAAAATGTTGAAGATCATTTTCACAATCCTGGAATAGTAATATCTTCCCCTTCTTGCTCAGTCATGTTCTACATTTCCTATGACACTGATACTGCTTACTATGAAGCAGACTTACACTACCTCTATGACTACTACAATTATTTAATTCTCTACATCACTTTTAATCACAAAGCAATGTAAAACAGTAGACAGCATTGCAGACTTACATTCCCTCTACTCCATGTTTTGATTGGCTGCTTCAATTAGCTTATAAAAAGAAACAGTTTTTCTGAACTCATTCAAAGTGCACGTATTTCTCCATGACGTCCAGTCTTATTGTTAGAAGTTATGTCTCTGAACTACACTTATCCTCAAGGCCAAATTGTGTAGGAGCCATTAGAACTTCTTGAAATTCCACAGAGCACATCCCGAGATTATTTCCCTAAAATGTTGGTTTTAAAAACACCAGGTAAGAGTTTTTAAGGTCATACGGCAATTTTTTTTTAAAAATTAAAATAGAATCATTGCAGAATGACCAGCCATTTCTAGACTTTAAATAAGCTGTGTAATGTCCTGATGTTATTGAAGGGCCGTCATGATATATAATTGCTGCAGTTACAAAAGTCCTTCCTGATATTGACAACTGCGAAGCTACAAAATTTTTAATTAAAGTTGTCAATTTTGTTCCATCAGGCCTACATCGTTGGAACATTAAAATGACATACTGGCCATATGTTCGTATAAATAATGTGGACATCATTTCAGATTTACATTGGCTACACTCCATGTTGTGATCAGCTGCTTTTACTAGCTTATTAAAGGAGACTGATTTACTGTCTGGCAAAGTTAAATATATAAATCTTTCTGAGTCTACACTAGTAGTACTTGATACCATACAGTTCTCGCAGTCATGCTGCCATTGATAAGAAAGCCCAAACAGCTGATCTACATCTACACCTTCAGCATGTAATACATCAAGCATATACATTAAAAACTCCTGACAATCTTGCTGAATATTTTGAGAGAATTGTGTTTGGCCTGAACATCTGTCTAACAGATTTCGAATTTCAGACACACTTTCTATGTTTCTTCTATCAGTGCTACATTTCTCTAACACAGAATTTAACAAACTGCAAAATCTTTGATCAGAATTGACCACAATCTCTTCTTTTACATTTTCTAGAGAAAACAAAACATTAACCACTACATTAGCATAGCAGTTGACACCAGAACTGTTTTCAAACTGAAAACCAACAACATCTTCAACAGAATCCTTTTTCTTTCTGCTTGTAATTTTAGGTTCATTGACTTTTTGTCTTTTTGCTACAACCTCCCCAGTATTGGCCACATTTCTTCGTTTCCGGCCTACCACACGTTTCTCAAACAAAGGATACTGAGGCAAATGTGGCGCATACTCTCTTCTTAACCTATTGTATTCCTTAACACAATCTAGATCCGCACAAATGTTTGTGACATCACACTCAATCAAGTACAATCCCGATAAAGTTCTAACTCGTGACAATGCCACATATGCCATACCCTCCTTGAACACAGAACTGCCAATATTCACCAATGCACTGTCTACACTTAAACATTGCGATTTATGGATTGTCACCGCATATGCCAAGCAAACAGGAAACTGCTTACGGCGAACATATAAGTCTTTTACAAGCAAAAATCTAGCAGAACAACGACCAATTAGCTGTACTTCCTCAATGCCATCAAATTTAATTTTTAAAAATTCAATTCCATCTCTATTTCTGTATTTCACAAAATCAACAACATTACCCATTGATCCATTTACCAGACCTCTTTCAACATGTAAATTCCTTCTTAAAATTATACGGCAGTTCAAGCACACATTCAGAGTCTTTTCAAAACCTGCAGTTTTAGATATACTCTTCTCTAATGAATCCAATTTTGTTTTCAGATTCTCAGACAAAATAATTGTTTATCCCATATGCTCTACTCTGTCAATAGCTTCCAGTTTCACAATCTCTTGCTTTTCTAAATGCAACATTTTGTTGTTAAATTTGGCACATTCTGCAAGAGTTGGCATCAAACATATTCCAGATTTCTTCTCAGTAATTTTCTGAAAAATATTCTCAGGCACAACATCTTGTTCTGGATATAAATTTGACAGTAATCGTGCATGTAAAGCTTCTTTCCCATGCTCGGTCACTTTTCCAATTCTAACATCTTGTAGAATAGTCTTGTAAACTTCATCCTTCGCCTGACGCATATTTTCATGCAGTTCAGCATAATTGAAGTTTAACCATATATTGACGTTGCCAATGCTGCCTAGGCACTTCCTGGTATCTTCATGCGTTAGCATTTTGATCACAGGTTGCCCTTTCACTGGTGTCAGCTGCAGAAGATCTCCGAAAACAATTATGTGTTTGCCACCAAATAACACATCATACTCTGTTTTGAGAACTTCTTGCATTCTCAAATGCACAAAGGCAAGCATGACATTGGAAACCATGCTTACTTCGTCAATGATAAGAAGTTTCATTTTCCTCAAGATTCTTGAAACTTCAAAACAAGCATCTCCAGATAGCTTGTGATATTGTAATTTGTTGTCATGCTCCACTGGCAGCATCAGTAAACGATGTAAAGTAATCCCTTTAATATTATGTGCTGCCAGTCCAGTTGGAGCAGTGACAACACAAGACAGCGATGACTCTGTCCTTTCCTGCAAATAGCATGAAATTGCTTTAATGAGGAAACTTTTTCCAGTTCCTGCTTCTCCACTCACGTACAGTCGGACAGGCTTCAACGACGTACATGAGCACTCTTTCTTATCATGACTTAATCCATGATCAATTTGCATGGTAACTTCGTCATATATTTTCCTCTGCTCAACGTTGAGTTGTCTTTCCAACTCTTCTAAGTTAACCGCATCCTCTTGAGCATGTGCCATGGCTCTTTCCACTTCATTCATAGCAGTGGCAGCTTCATTTTCAATAACAGGTCCTCCTAGTGGATCCTGACTCAATGAAGCAGAACTCTGACTGTCCTGAGAACTGTCTCTGGCAATCTCGGCTGCAATCGTTGCTTCCTGCTCAATTTCCGCATTCAACATTTCTACATATTTGGGAAAAGCAGGACATTCTATGGTCTCCTTGGCGGCATTGAAAGAGTCTTCGTAACAGAGAAAATCTCCAAGCAGTTCCTCTTCTGCACGCCAAGGCTTGAAAAGTTGCAAAAGTGCTAAATAGAAAAACTCCTTTTTTTCAGGAGATTCGCCACTCAATTTTCGATGGTTTACCAAGTGGCATTTTCTTTGCTTGACCAGACATCCCTCACTTCCTATTACAGCATACACTCCTTTCTCAGTATCTTCTTTGATGTTCCTCTTGAATATGTAATTTTGAAGAACCTCATACAGACAAACATTCTCGAGGTGAATGCTTCGATTTGGATAATATGTATCCAACATGTTGGTCTTCAAAATGTCGGTACTGTTTGGCTCCTTTTCCGCCAAATACTCAATTTCCCGGACAGGTTTGAGAACTCGATTACGCGTTGCAGCAAGACCAAGACTCGCCCAAACGATACTCCTGGACTTGGCATAGAGACTTGCTGAAGACAACCGGTCAGAACATTCGTACGCTCAGATTTCTCGATGCGACAACATCTTCAGACTGAAACTGTACAACTTCTTGCTGAGGCTCTTTTCATGGGAAATGTCCTCCCACATATCCTTCAATTCTGTCTTCTCTTTTTTGGTGATGTAAGACGTCACATACTGAGCCACAGCCATACAGTTATCAGCCACAAACTGTATATCCATGTTAGCATTCCACATGGACAAAATCACCGGGTTGTAGTCATTGATGTACTTGGACTCTTCGTTCCTCTTCAAATTGTATGTGTTTTTAGGTGATTTCTTCATGACATTGTGTCGCAGCGAAGACATCAAACTGTTTACTCTTCCTTTAGAAATCACCGGTCGTGGAAAGCCGAAACGACATTTAGTGTAGAACTTGTCCTTGTTTCGGAATTTACGACGGCAGTACTTTCCACATCGATGGCTTTGGAAACGCAGAACTTTTTCTCTTAGGCTTTTCTTCTCCTTTGCGTTTGGAACAGCACACGTAGAATACTGTTGGATGAAACTCATCACTGAGTCTTCTGGATGCGTTCCAAATTTAGGTGCATCCTTGATCCACAGCAACATATGTATATGAGGAGCACCTCTTCCTTGGTACTCCTTTCTCCAGAAGAAATCCAACACCTCTCCAAGAGGTGGATTCTTCTTATTCATGATGAAAGACATCATAGCTTCAAATCTATGATTGAAGTACCTACATACATTGACTGGATCCAAAGAGCACAGTTCTCCGGGTGTCTTGAATTCGATGTTATCTACGTTAGCATTTGCCTCTCGTAGAAATTCAAGTAAGTCTTCCCAGCCATACTCGGCACAGCTCAGAGTGAGGAACCATGTGGGAGTACCTAAGTTCCTCAGCATACATTTTAAATCACCATGACGACGGTACCAGTACTCATTAGTACCACGCTGACACGCCATGAGAATAATCAGGTGAGAATCCAAAATACTGTCTTGGACATTGACTTTATCCATAAAGTCACTTGCCGAGATGTTTTGCATGTGTATACCACTTTTCAAGATGTGGTTCACTGCATATGACAGTCCAGACAGATCGCTTTCAAACAGGAGATGAAACAAATAAGGAATGCATTGTCGAAACCTAGCATCTCCTGCATACAATCGCAAAGTCCGGTATTCAGAAGCAGGAATTTGATGAGGTCGCTCATCATATCTTCCTCCCTGACCTGTTGGAAAAAGCTGTGGGAAACACCGAGCTTCCAAACTTTCCTCCCAAACACTAATGGGACTCCCTTTGGCTTGTTTCATTTGAAACAACTCAATAGCATTCCCCATGACTTCCTTGGAATGCAAAGGATGAACACTATAATGTTCATATATTTCTTCACTAGTAGAGGGTTCTACTTTCTCAATTTGACCAGCACACAAATCGCTATCCTCTTCCTCACTTACTTCCTCTTCTGCAACATATACATTCTTATAGTATTTATTATTTTTTTTCAAATACAATGTTGCCTTTTTAACTTTCCTAACATCTACTAAATCTTGCCATATTTTCTTATTCTTTGTCGGAACCCCATTAACTAAGATAACCAGAGGTTCCTCTTCCACTTGTCTACTCCAATTGTGTTAATGTTTTTCTTCAAATCTAGAGGCAAATAAACAACTCTTCCCTTTAATCCTCTCTGTAAATCTGATGGAGGCAATTTCCCTGTCTTTGGCTCCATTCTTACAATAGCCTGAAAGGGATGGATACTTTGAATCAAAATAGATTCATAAGTATTTAAATCCTTCAATTCAGAAGGAATCTCAACCAATTCCAGATTATTATGAACTGCTCTAGCAGGCATCTGGTTTTGATTTAATTTGCAACAACAATAAGTACACACACGTTGATCGAATCCCAAATCAAAACAATTTTCTACCATCAAGTATGTTGCAAAATCCTTCCATTCACTATTATTTTCCCTTTCACTTTTTGCATATAAATCCACTAACTTAGTCTGATTCTTATAATAAGTGCGTCGACAACACACACAAGTGAAATTAGGCCTCTCACTTGATTTCACCTGAAACGTCGCAATTTCCTTCTGAAAATTATCTGTACTGGAAACCTGTACACTATCTTCCACATTACCCTCTTCTTCTTGGTCAATTTCAACATTCTCCTCTTTACTTCCAAAGTAACAAAACTCAATTTCTTCACATATATTCTTCACATCTATTTCAGAACCATGCAAAAGAGCAGCGCATAATTGTTTAAGAATAATTGCTGGACTCTTAGCATAATACAACATTCTAACTAATTTCCTCACTTTATTATGATGCACTGCTAGCATCCTGAAATGATGAAAAACACTCTGGCATACTCTCCTGGAAAGACAAGCCAGTGAATGACCATGCAAACCTGTCACTTCTCTCACTCTGCAAGGATCTAATTCTTGCAACAACCTTATTTTCTGCTTCAAACTTTTCTTATTAAATGACCGTACAAAATCACAAAGCAAATTGATGGAATCCTGTCGCACACTACAAATACTACTACACTTCCAGGTGTAGACAGGACCCTTAGCACATCTTCCTAAAACCTCATTACCTAACACCTCTTCTGTCTCTGTTGTCACAAGTTTTTCTTTTTCAACTGGACAACCATCTTTCACTTCATAAGCACGACCACTGGTGTCAACTGCATGCACCAAATCATTATCCTGGAAATAACTCTCCTCATTAAAAAATGCCTCACAGCTTGAACTATGCATCCATTCTCCAGAAAAAACTTCACAAAAATTACTACGATTAACTATTCTCTTCCATCTACTATTTCTTTTGAAATCATAAATTGCCTTGTTTAGCTTCCTAATTCTATTGATTATCAAAATAAATAACTTACGTTTAATTTCAAATGCCTGATCAATAACTTTCTCAACTTTTTTTTTTCTCTCATAAAAAACCAGTTTCTGTTGACCTTTCTTAATATTTTTTAACAAATTGCCAATTATCCTGTTGCGGAACATTCGTTTACGAATCTCCCTAAACTGTTGTTTCCTTCTACTATCATGCACAGAGTTATCTCTTGCTCTAGCAGTAACATTTTTGATTGGCCTTTCCTTTCCATTTGAATTCCTTCTCGTTTTATGGACTGAAACATTTTCTGTAGTAATATTTTTTTTACTACACATATTTCTTATGAAATATTTTGTGCTCTTACCCGGTGCTTTCTTCGTGACTTGACAAATCTTTTTGTTAGAGGACTGCTGCTTATTTTGTTTCACCTGCTGTCTTTGACGTTTTGCAGCCTTTCTCTGTCTTTCTATTGTTGGCATGGTGAAATCTTGAAATGATCTGCAGTTGAATCTGTGGTAAAATATAATAAAAAATGTTATTAACCATTATTACCAAACAGTAAATCAATAACAGTGATCAAAAACTTAACACACTACTTGACATTTTAAATAGAAGATTTTTTAGTCCTTGGCAAATTTACAATACAGAAATAGCAGAAAAGAAATGACATTTATATTTATGTTACCTGTGCTATTTTATATGTGAATCTGATCTAATTTTATGAGCATATTTTAATATTTTATTGAAGACACTACACATAACCTGTTTTTGAAGGTGTCTTTATTTTTAAATTAAACGGTTTACATTTTTACTTTTTATTTATTATAAATTTTAAAAATAAATGTTTATATTTCCATATGCTCAAGCAGGTCAGCTTCCCACCCTATGTCATATAATTCGGACAAATCTGCATCCTCATCACGCTCTTCTTCATCCTCAGGATTTAAATCATCCAAGGGATCAACATCCACTGATGTTTCAATTACAAGTTCAATGATGAGGTCAAAATCAACTGATTGCAGATTGTCGCTCATGTTGATGTTGTCTTTATCTTTAAAGAAAGATAACAACAATGAGATGTTGCAGAGTAAGAGACAAATCTCAGAGATTATAATAGTAAAATTGTTTAACAAGAGTAATATTTTGCAGCTATTATTTAGCCATGTCCAGCAATGCTGAGCAGGTGAAGACTATGTCTAATTTTTCAGTGAACAGGACTCATCTCTTCTTAACCTTGGATAAGCCTCACCGACTCTGTGTGTCCTGCACATACTTAAATGTAAAGGGGCAGATTTATGTTAAATGGCACATCCCCAGGCATGCACCAGTTAACGTGCACCACTACTCTGCCACCCATGGTGTGCCGTATTTACAATCAGATAGGAGAAAGCTTCGTCAAATCCCTGCGCCTGCTTTAAGCATTGATAGCTCTTGACGCAACATTGTGGAGATGGGGCACCCCTGAGCCTTGCTTGAGCTGCATCGCACTTGCGATACAACTCCAGCAATTACTACCTTTACAGCACAGATACGTCACGCATCTGTGCCATTTTTGCCCCATGATGCCCCGCATTGTAAATGCAGCACACCATGGGTGGCGGAACAGCGGCGCAGGATGACTGACACATCCCTGGTGATGCACCAGTCATCATAAATCTATCCCTAAGCTTCTTATCTTGTTACAGATGAACCGCCATATGTACCATCAAACTATTTTGCATTTCCTAAATAGCGAATTTTAAGGAATAAATAGCAATTCTTTACCATTCCTAATTTGCAATGAGCAAATTGCTAATTGCAAGTTACCCATTCATTTCCATGGGCTAGGAGGCTCATAGGAATGAAGGTTTAATTTGCGATTAGCAATTTGCTCATCACAAATTAGGAATTTTTCCAAGGGTGCAGGGGTGTCTCAAGAACACCCTGCTGCACCCCTGAAAAAGAAATTTGGGGGCATATGGCACACATACATGCCCTAAGGGCATGTGTTGGCGTCATATGGGACCATTTGTTTTTTTGAAAAAAAGCTTTTTGAAAAGAATTCACAAATTACCACCAATTTACCACAATAGTTTCCAAATCCTTAATGTCATTTTTTACATATTTTTTGTTTGATACATTGCATTTAAGTAATCACAAAATTTGCAAATCCTTCAGTGCAATCGCAAAATAAGGAATAGCAAATTTTGCTACTCCTTATTTTGCATCAAACTTGTTTGATACATACCATTTGTCTAATTAACATTCGCAAAGGCCGAAATTCGTAGAATTTTGATCTTTGCGAATGCTAATTAGCTTGATACATATGGCCCCAAGTGAGGCCTGTCTTGCGACATGGTGCATCTTTTGCATCACTGCTGCATCGGTTTCATGTGGCACGTTTTTTTTACACCATGACATATCTGCCTAAATGCATCAATTTGTAATTTTGTCGCCTCATAGCAAATCTTTTGCACCGCCGCTGCATCATAAAAGTGACGCACAGTGGCACAAAAGAGGCATACACCTATCATAAATCTGTCCCTAGCATTTTAAATGATTAATCCAGGATGACGATAAGGTGTGGCCTATCCAAAGGTTTGTTTAAGGTGAGGCCTACTCAGGATTGCAGATTAAAGTTACGCTTGATGAAGAATACAGAGGAGATAATACATGTAAAGGCCTACCAATGAAGTAAGTAATGTGCACTTTATTGCGCCAGTCATCATAAATGTATCCCTAAGCTTCTTATCTTGTTACAGATGAACCACCATATGTACCATCAAACTATTTTGCATTTCCTAAATAGCAAATTTTAAGGAATAAATAGCAATTCTTTACCATTCCTAATTTGCAATGAGCAAATTGCTAATTGCAAATTAGCACCGCCGCTGCATCATAAAAGTGACGCACAGTGGCACAAAAGAGGCATACACCTATCATAAATCTGTCCCTAGCATTTTAAATGATTAATCCAGGATGACAATAAGGTGTGGCCTATCCAAAGGTTTGTTTAAGGTGAGGCCTACTCAGGATTGCAGATTAAAGTTACGCTTGATGAAGAATACAGAGGAGATAATACATGTAAAGGCCTACCAATGAAGTAAGTAATGTCCACTTTATTGCGCCAGTCATCATAAATGTATCCCTAAGCTTCTTATCTTGTTACAGATGAACCACCATATGTACCATCAAACTATTTTGCATTTCCTAAATAGCAAATTTTAAGGAATAAATAGCAATTCTTTACCATTCCTAATTTGCAATGAGCAAATTGCTAATTGCAAATTACCCATTCATTTCCATGGGCTAGGAGGCTCATAGGAATGAAGGTTGCAATTTGCGATTAGCAATTAGCTCATCACAAAATAGGAA
Source organism: Lissotriton helveticus (assembly GCF_964261635.1). Lineage (NCBI taxonomy): Eukaryota > Metazoa > Chordata > Amphibia > Caudata > Salamandridae > Lissotriton > Lissotriton helveticus. The sequence goes on along the minus strand of NC_136065.1, from coordinate 983,266,807 downwards.
TTTTTTCAAGCGTGCAGGGGTATCTCAAGAACACCCTGCTGCACCCCTGAAAAAGAAATTTGGGGGCATATGGCACACATACATGCCCTAAGGACATGTATTGGCGTCATATGGCACCTTTTGTTTTTTGGAAAAAAATGCTTTTTGAAAAGAATTCGCAAATTACCACAAACTAGAAGTTGGTGGTAGTTTCCAAATCCTTAATATCATTTTTTACATATTTTTTGTTTGATACATTGCATTTAAGGAATCGCAAAATTTGCAAATCCTTCAGTGCAATCGCAAAATAAGGAATAGCAAATTTTGAATTAAGGACATTTTAAGTCATTTCCACATGTGCAGTGTTTTCAAATTATGATTTGAAAATCGTTTTTGGGGAAAAGTAATGGTTTGCAAATTTATGACAAGGACATAATGGTGTATGCTTCTCTATAAGGCATTTCAGTGTCTCTGATGTCATTTTTCCCATATTACATTATAAGACCTTTCCCCATGGAGCACATTCCTTGTAAATATGCTCCCACCTGTGCATGGTGAATTTAGATTTTGACTGTTTGAGTCACATAGCCATGTTAAAAGTGACCCAAAAAAATTGCAAACGCTTTAAAAAAACACATTCATGTGTCTTAAGGACATTTTAAGTAATTTCCCCATGGACAGTGTTTTCTAAGTGGCGCAAAAGAGGCATACACCTATCATAAATCTGTCCCTAGCATTTTAAATGATTAATTCAGGATGACAATAAGATGTGGCCTATCCAGAGGTTTGTTTAAGGTGAGGCCTACTCAGGATTGCAGATTAAAGTTACGCTTGATGAAGAATACAGAGGACATAATACATGTAAAGCTCTACCAATGAAGTAAGTGATGTACACTTCATTGCGCCAGTCATCATAAATGTATCCCTAAGCTTCTTATCTTGTTAGACATCAACCGCCATATGTATCATATAACTATTTTGCATTTCCAAAATAGCGAATTTTAAGGAATAAATAGCAATTCTTTACCATTCCAAATTTGCGATGAGCAAATTGCTAATTTCAAATTACCCATTCATTTCCATGCGCCAGGATGCCCATATGAAAGAAGGTGCAATTTGCGATTAGCAATTAGCTCATCGCAAATTAGGAATTTTTCCAAAGGTGCAGGGGTGTCTCAATAACACCCTGCTGCACCCTTGAAAAAGAAATTTGGGGGCACATGGCGCACATAAATTTTAACAACATTCCTTTACCTCAAAAACGATTTTCAATTCATAATTTGAAAACACTGCCCACAGGGAAATTACTTAAAATGTCCTTAAGACACATGAAAGTGTTTTTTTATTGCCTTTCCAGCATGGTTGGGTCACTTTTAACATGGCTATGTAACACAAACAATTAAAATCTAAATTTGCCATGCACAGGCGGGAGCATATTTACAAGCAACTTGCGCCACAGAGAAAGGTCTTACATTAAAATGGGAAAAATAACATCAGGGACAGTCAATTGCCTTATAAAGAAGCATACACCATTATGTCCTTGTCATAAATTTAAAAACAATTCCTTTTCCCCAAAAACGATTTTCAAATCATAATTTCAAAACACTGCACATGGGAAAATTACTTAAAATGTCCTTAAGACACATAAAAGCGTTTTTTGATTGCCTTTGCAGCATGTTTGTATCACTTTTAACATGGCTATGTAACACAAACATTCAAAATCTAAATTTTCCATGCACAGGTGGGAGCATATTTACAAGCAATTTGCGCCACATAATTCATAATTTTCTCCTTAAAGCACACTATTCTCTATCTAAATTAAAGAAATATTTTCTCACCTTAGCAAATACTTTGAGTTTGAAAACAGTCTCAGAAACACACCAATTTGTCTTCAGCAGAGCAAAAGGTATGCACTCCAGAGTCAGCAGCTATCAAAAGCACAGAAATGCTGTAATTCTTCACACATATCTCTCATGTCACCCAATCAAAACTCTTCCCTCACTTTTTTTCAAATGAAAACCCTTCCCCCCTCTGCCCTTTCTGCCTTTTCTGCATGGCAACCACCTCTTGGAAGACTTCTGGTGTTTGCAAGTTCACACAACAATGTTGCAATTGAACTCTGAACTCTCAGTGCACCTGCATATCCAGTGCATTCTTTCATTTAATGATTTTTTATTGACCATTCAAAATACATCTTTCAAATAACTCATCCGTGCACCCTAACTTTCTGTTTTCAGCAATCAAAATCCACCAATCACTGTTACTGCTTCATGAACACAGACACTCCACAGTTTTTTTCATTTTAAACTCTCATTTTTTCAACTGCCATTTCATTGCCACACTTCATCTGACTGCAGGAGAACCTTCTCTCACCATCTTTTCTGTCTGGATTGTTGGACATAGTTATATTCACTGGGCTCAAAGGTACGCTAAAAACAGGAATTTACCTAACCTCAATTTGCAAGATGTGGAAATTAAGTGGTTTGGCCACAGAGGATTAAAATGTCACCAATTGATACCATTGGTGAAAACCTTTATGCATTTGCCCAAACCTGACCTGTTAATTGTGCACTGTGGAGGTAATGACTTGGGCACTTTGACTGGTGTAGGTCTGGAAATGTTTTTAAAGGACACCTTTGAGCAATTAATGGCACTTTTTCCTCAGACTGCCTTGGTATATTCAAATATATGCCAAAGACAGAAATGGAGGTGGTCAAACCAATTTTGTCCACAAATTGAGAAGTCGAGGAAGCATGTAAACAAATCTGTTTCAGCTTACATGAGAGACCATGGAATGGGCTCCCTGTACAACAATAACTTGCGTTACTACATGCAAGATATCTACAGAGGAGATGGAGTTCACTTCTCAGATGAGGGCAACAGAATTTTCACTCTGAATTTAAGAATGTGCATTGGTACCTACTTATAAGTACCTAAATGTACCATAAACCCAAAAGCTCTTCTCAGAGCTACCCTACATCTGATCACTCACAATTATTATTTAACTCTAACATTTTTCACTAATTTTCAACAAAGTACGCTCCCTGGGGCGCTACCCGGTACTCGAACAGGGAGCTAACCTCGCGAAATGTTTTCATTTTTTTTTTTTCGCACATATAAGCCTCCTCAGCCACCCTCAGAAAACCTAGGGGGTCAAGATAACTCTACCGTGCCCCCTTCTACCCATTCTGAACATTATTTGCCCTCCATCTTGTATCTTAATTCGACCGAAACACAAAATGGTGGACTCCCGGAACGCTTAAGGTTCGCGAACCGGGGCGCTCAACGGTTCGCGTACCGGGTCGCTCCCTGGGAAGCGCACCATCAAAAAAGGTGGGAAAGTAGTTCACAGAAAAGCCACTGGAGACAATTTCACCAAATATAGATTAGCTCATACTACATACCAATCCCTACCATTTTCACAAATTTGGTTGGAATTCCATTGAGCCATTTAGCCTGTAGACCTCTCTAAATACCCTGAGGTAAATTACTTCACAAAACACATCTGAAGTGTTGGAATTGACAACCAATGAAAATGTTACTTTCATTTTCTACTTTTTTTACCTGACATTTCATTGGTTATATACCTGAATATATATAAAGGAAGAGAAGAAAACACAGCCATTTTGACTACTACTTCTTGGTGTACATTTCAATAGTATTTTCACTAATTCCTTCAACTTCTTTCTAAAGGTAAGTTTTTATTTTTAAAACTGAAGTATATTGTGCACTATAAGTTAATATGGTAAACTTTTTCTGATAGTTATATACTATCCCTCTGTAGTACTTATAGATTTAGATAGACTTCTCTGTTATAGTTATGGATGGAGTTAGGTTTCTCTTGTATAATTATGAAATTACTTACGTTAAATCACATACACTTTTTTTATATTCCTACTTCCACTCTGATACTATACACTCCCCAAAGATAAATTCACTGATAAAAACTGCCTATCTAAAATTAATCCCAACAGTGCCCTATCTCTACTAATATATATTTTTTTAATCTAAATTTCAGGCAAAATGGAAGGCGAACAGAAAGTTGAATTTCAAATTGTCCTGCAAGAGAGCAGCCAAGAAATCATTGATGAAAATGATATTGAATTTTTCGATGAAACTTGGGACAAAGAACTACTGCAATGTGTGCAAGCAGTAGATACCCTCCTTGAAAATGAGGACATTTTACACCCTCAGAGACTACAATGTATATTCAATGATAATTATGAAATTTCTGACAATGAAATGTTAGAAAGTTTAATAAATTATGAAACACAATCACAATAAAAAAAAATGCTTAAAAAATAAAAAAAATTAAAAATAATAAACAAAACCAACAATCAATTAACAGAAACACACCAATTTGTCTTCAGCAGAGCAAAAGGTATGCACTCCAGAGTCTGCAGCTATCAAAAGCACAGAAATGCTGTAATTCTTCACACATATCTCTCATGTCACCCAATCAAAACTCTTCCCTCACTTTTTTTCAAATGAAAACCCTTCCCCCCTCTGCCCTTTCTGCCTTTTCTGCATGGCAACCACCTCTTGGAAGACTTCTGGTGTTTGCAAGTTCACACAACAATGTTGCAATTGAACTCTGAACTCTCAGTGCACCTGCATATCCAGTGCATTCTTTCATTTAATGATTTTTTATTGACCATTCAAAATACATCTTTCAAATAACTCATCCGTGCACCCTAACTTTCTGTTTTCAGCAATCAAAATCCACCAATCACTGTTACTGCTTCATGAACACAGACACTCCACAGTTTTTTTCATTTAAACTCTCATTTTTTCAACTGCCATTTCATTGCCACACTTCATCTGACTGCAGGAGAACCTTCTCTCACCATCTTTTCTGTCTGGATTGTTGGACATAGTTATATTCACTGGGCTCAAAGGTACGCTAAAAACAGGAATTTACCTAACCTCAATTTGCAAGATGTGGAAATTAAGTGGTTTGGCCACAGAGGATTAAAATGTCACCAATTGATACCATTGGTGAAAACCTTTATGCATTTGCCCAAACCTGACCTGTTAATTGTGCACTGTGGAGGTAATGACTTGGGCACTTTGACTGGTGTAGGTCTGGAAATGCTTTTAAAGGACACCTTTGAGCAATTAATGGCACTTTTTCCTCAGACTGCCTTGGTATATTCAAATATATGCCAAAGACAGAAATGGAGGTGGTCAAACCAATTTTGTCCACAAATTGAGAAGTCGAGGAAGCATGTAAACAAATCTGTTTCAGCTTACATGAGAGACCATGGAATGGGCTCCCTGTACAACAATAACTTGCGTTACTACATGCAAGATATCTACAGAGGAGATGGAGTTCACTTCTCAGATGAGGGCAACAGAATTTTCACTCTGAATTTAAGAATGTGCATTGGTACCTACTTATAAGTACCTAAATGTACCATAAACCCAAAAGCTCTTCTCAGAGCTACCCTACATCTGATCACTCACAATTATTATTTAACTCTAAAATTTTTCACTAATTTTCAACAAAGTACACTCCCTGGGGCGCTACCCGGTACGCGAACCGGGAGCTAACCTCGCGAAATTTTAAAAAATAAAATTTTTTTTTCGCACATATAAGCCTCCTCAGCCACCCTCAGAAAACCTAGGGGGTCAAGATAACTCTACCGTGCCCCCTTCTACCCATTCTGAACATTATTTGCCCTCCATCTTGTATCTTAATTCGACCGAAACACAAAATGGTGGACTCCCGGAACGCTTAAGGTTCGCGAACCGGGGCGCTCAACGGTTCGCGTACCGGGTCGCTCCCTGGGAAGCGCACCATCAAAAAAGGTGGGAAAGTAGTTCACAGAAAAGCCACTGGAGACAATTTCACCAAATATAGATTAGCTCATACTACATACCAATCCCTACCATTTTCACAAATTTGGCTGGAATTCCATTGAGCCATTTAGCCTGTAGACCTCTCTAAATACCCTGAGGTAAATTACTTCACAAAACACATCTGAAGTGTTGGAATTGACAACCAATGAAAATGTTACTTTCATTTTCTACTTTTTTTACCTGACATTTCATTGGTTATATACCTGAATATATATAAAGGAAGAGAAGAAAACACAGCCATTTTGACTACTACTTCTTGGTGTACATTTCAATAGTATTTTCACTAATTCCTTCAACTTCTTTCTAAAGGTAAGTTTTTATTTTTAAAACTGAAGTATATTGTGCACTATAAGTTAATATGGTAAACTTTTTCTGATAGTTATATACTATCCCTCTGTAGTACTTATAGATTTAGATAGACTTCTCTGTTATAGTTATGGATGGAGTTAGGTTTCTCTTGTATAATTATGAAATTACTTACGTTAAATCACATACACTTTTTTTATATTCCTACTTCCACTCTGATACTATACACTCCCCAAAGATAAATTCACTGATAAAAACTGCCTATCTAAAATTAATCCCAACAGTGCCCTATCTCTACTAATATATATTTTTTTAATCTAAATTTCAGGCAAAATGGAAGGCGAACAGAAAGTTGAATTTCAAATTGTCCTGCAAGAGAGCAGCCAAGAAATCATTGATGAAAATGATATTGAATTTTTCGATGAAACTTGGGACAAAGAACTACTGCAATGTGTGCAAGCAGTAGATAACCTCCTTGAAAATGAGGACATTTTACACCCTCAGAGACTACAATGTATATTCAATGATAATTATGAAATTTCTGACAATGAAATGTTAGAAAGTTTAATAAATTATGAAACACAATCACAATAAAAAAAAATGCTTAAAAAATAAAAAAAATAAAAAATAATAAACAAAACCAACAATCAATTAACATACAGCATTTGAAAAGTCTATCATTCATTTTTCATTGCAGTACGCTGCCCAGAACGCTTCCCGGTTCGCGGACCGGGCGCTACCCACGCAAAAAAAAACAAAACATTTTTTTGTTTTTTTTGCCCCGCGGGGCCCTTTTAAAACCTCCACATTAAACCTAGGGGGTCAGGGAGGATCTAGTATGCCCCCTTATGGTTATTTCCCCCTTTGTTTTGGCCTCCTCCTGTCTCTCAATCCTACCGAGAGACAAGATGGCGGCCTCTCCGGACTGTTTAGAATGTTGACAGACACCGGAGAGCCAATCAGCTTCGCTACGCGAAGTTCCGGTACGCTTAAGGTCCGCGGACCGGATCGCTGCCCAGAGCGCGCTTACAGATATATATCTTTTTTTAAACGTTAATTTCTCAAAATCCACTGGAGCACATATATTGAGACCTACAAAAGGCACATCGGGCTACCAGTCCCTACAATTTTGCCAAGTTTCATGCAAATCCATTCAGCCGTTCGGGCTAAAAGTGAGGCCAACCGCCCTATGGAAAACTCAATGTTAAAAACACGTTTTGGGACCCCCCTTTTTTCTCGACCCCCCCTGGACGAACCCCCCCCAAATTTCCAGGGGCTGCTCAGAAACAAAATGTTCCATTTTCCAGAAAATTTCTACCAATTCCGTCCACAAACGCCAAAGTTATTAGACATAGAATTTTCAAAAATTCCATAGAGAAAAAATCCTAACTATATATACCTACTGGCGACCGCCAGTAGGTAATATATTACCTACTGGCGGTCGCCAGTAGGTATATATAGTTAGGATTTTTTCTCTATGGGTTTTTTGAAAATTCTATGTCTAATAACTTTGGCGTTTGTGGACGGAATTGGCTGAAATTTTCAGGAAAATGGCACATTTTGTTTCTGAGCAGCCCTTGAAAATTTGGGGGGGGTTCGTCAAGGGGGGGCCGAGAAAAAAGGGGGGTCCCAAAACGTGTTTTTAACATTGAGTTTTCCATAGGGCGGTTGGCCTCACTTTTAGCCCGAACGGCTGAATGGATTTGCACGAAACTTGGCAAAATTGTAGGGACTGGTAGCCCGATGTGCCTTTTGTAGGTCTCAATATATGTGCTCCAGTGGATTTTGAGAAATTAACGTTTAAAAAAAGATATATATCTGTAACAGCGGACCTGGCAGCGTCCCAGGACGCGTACTTTACGCGCAACGGAGCTTTGTGAAGCGAAGCTGATTGGTTCTCCGGCGTCTGTCAACATTCCAAAAAGTCCGTATCGGCCGCCATCTTGTCTCTCGGTAGGATCGAGAGACAAGAGGAGGTCAAAACAAAGGGGGAAATAACTATAAGGGGGCATAGTAGATCCTCGCTGACCCCCTAGGTTTGATGTGGAGGTTTTAAAAGGGCCCCGCGGGGCAAAAAAAAATAATAATAATAATAATCGAACGGCTGAATGGATTTGCACGAAACTTGGCAAAATATTAGGGACTGGTAGCCCGATGTGCCTTTGCTAGGTCTCAATATATGTGCTCCAGTGGATTTTGAGAAATTAACGTTCAAAAAAAGATATATATCTGTAACAGCGCTCCGCTTCGCGTAACGGAGGTTTGCGAAGCTGATTGGTCATTCTGTCACTGGGCTATAGTTGGGCTACATCTGGCTGATATTTGGGCTACATTTGTTTTTTTGTGTGTCTGGCGGCCATCTTTGGGCTACATTGGGCTACATTGGGCTTCATTGGGCTACATTGGGCTACATTTGGGCTCCAACATATATATAGGCCAATGTAGCCCAATATATATTTTTCAAAGTTAATTTTCGTAAAAACCACTGGAGCATATATCTTGAGACATAGCAAAGGCACATCGGGCTACCAGTCCCTACAATTTTGCCAAGTTTCGTGGAAATCCATTCAGCCGTTCGAGCTAAAAGTGAGTCCAACCGCCCTATGGAAATGAAGGAAATGAATGGGTAATTTGTAATTAGCAAATAGCTAATCGCAAACTAGGAATGGTAAAGAATCGCTATTTATTCCTTAAAGTTCGCTATTTAGGAAATGCAAAAAACTTTGATGATACATATGGCGGTTCATCTCTAACAAGATAAGAAGCATAGGGATCCATTTATGATCACTGGCGCATCACCAGGGATGTGTTAGTCATTCTGTGCCGCTGTTCCGTCACCTATGGTGTGCTGCATTTACAATGCGGCGCATCATGGGGCAAAAACAGCACAGATGCGTGATGTATCTGTGCCGTAAAGGTGGCGCATTGCTGGAGTTGTATCGCAAGTGTGATGAAGCTCCAGCAAGGGTCGGGGGTGCCCCTGTCGCAGGGTTTCTGTTCTCACACAGAACTGTGGACAGAGGATTGGAACCTCGGCGAATTAGGGTGTCCCAAAACTCACGTTAGTAATCAAAAACTCCTTAGCAAGCTAGGTACAGTGTCACATTGGATATAACAAACTCTCAATGTTTAGACAATCCAGAATATGAACTTATAGTACCTCAGGATACGTGGAACTCATGAACAGTCGGTCGTTATATATTTCTTAGAAACCAGAACATGGAGTTAAGAAGAACACATGTGTATTTGAAATGTTTATTTACTAATGCCGTCTTCTCAGGCGTAGTATCTTAGATAATAGAAGTACACATATTATCAGTAGCAAAATTACCAGCATAGTTACGAGTACATAAAAAGCGAATGGTGACAGTATGTTAACATGCTGTAAATGAATAAGAGTTAGCAACACTTATAAGCAGCCGCGGGCCGTGGAGGGAGTTACGGTGGGGCAGGGAGGCGGGGAGGGGGAGGGGCAAGGTAGAGAGGGCTCCACCCTGCTTCTCCCCCTCCCCGCCTCCCTGCCTCACCGTAACTCCCTCCACGACCCGCGGCTGCTTATATCTCACCCTCCCTAATACACATATTATATTATTTGCTAAGAAGGTCTCTTTGTGTTGGTTTAGGGCGTGCCCATACTTTAGTGTCTTAGATTTGAAGGAATTACATCAGCATACACCAGCTCTCTCTTCATGTGAACCGCATCAACTGTTGTGTATGTGTGTTCGGCAAAGCAATATAAAACCCGCCTCATGCCCAGAATTGGCAGAAGTTGCACTTATGTTATGAGTATGAAGTCGTGGAGATCAGACCTCATAACAATTCTGTATCGTGTTGTTCTTGAAACTTTAGCACTCGCTGTACAGATATAGTTTAACAAGCAAAGCAGATAGTAGAGCAATAACATATTATTCTCATGTAAACCACGATGAACTACTAGGTGGAAAGCTAAAGCAACAACTAAGTGTCGTGTGCAGAAGTTGCAAAAAAGGAAAAATGGCGTTTAAACCGGTAATGAGCCCATGCTAACTTAACACGGTGTAAAGATATCCAGGACCTAGATGACACCTCCCCATGATCCGGAAACGAACTGAATAAGATAATAGAAGTGCCATCTCATGAGAGCAGATTGCAAGTTTATATGTGGACGGTCCGCAAGGTAAAGCATTAAAAACTAGGAAAATTTAATGCTAAAGAAAAATAAAACAGCCAAGTACTTTATCGAGTCTTAAGCCAATAGGCAAGGTAAATAATAAAAACTTGACAAATAAGTCAATGAATTGTCAATGAAATGCTAGTACTCAGCATATCAAACATGAAAAAGGTCTATGACATAACTGTGTATGCAAAATAAGCTGCAACAGCCTCCAATAGGAAGTCACCGTCTTCATCCGAAAACAGTTCAGCCATCCAATTTAAAAGCGGAAAAGAACATACGTGCTCTCCCAGCACCGGATCCTCTATCACCATCAGAGGACAGCTCGGTGGGTTTTCAAGAAAGCTCTGTTCCAAGAAAGACTGTGCTGCCGCCAGTAAATTCCAGGGACCAAGTAGTCCATGCATCAATGCCACAGCCATAATCCTTTCGCCAGGACAAACCAACTCGTGAGTAATGATAGGAGTCATCAGCTGATTAAAGTCGACGTCAGGAGAAACCGGTCCGCAGAGACACAAATCAATGGCCCAATCGAAATCACAGGTCAGGCAGTGAAATACAGGCTGGACACAGGTGAAGTAGGAGAATCGAAAAGATAATCCATATGCCGTGCTTAATATCGCCAACGGCATTGTGCCATAATATTCTAGCATGCGATTGCGGAACAGTGTCAGCAGCTGCAGGGTGGGAGGTTGCATAGGAGGGACATCCATATTTAAAAATGTAAAAAAGCACAAGAGCGTCCGCTGGTAATGCAAGTAAAAATGCCAATCCACGAACCGGAGTGGAGAAAATAGAATGAAAGGAAGCAGGGATGACTCCAAAGATTTTCTCAAATGAAGTCACGAGACCACTGGTAACAACTTTAAAAAAGTGCGCCAGGGTCTTTGTGGAGGATGCGTTAAAGATAGTCGGAACCATCTTGCTGAAATTGAAAGGCAAATCTGAATTAAAAGTATTCCTTTTATCGTAACAGTAAGTGAACGGGTTATTTGCTGCAGAAATGTTCTATTTCCTCCCACACATGAACATAGGGAGTTTTTAATCTGGCCACAAATACCAACCTTGGGACAGATTTCAACGGCATGGCAAGAATAAGAGCTCTTTTGTCTCAGAGAGAGGTGGCCTTGAGTTCGGCCCGTGAAACTTTCGTGCTTCACATAGCGAACACCCGTACAGAGGTGCAGACCCTTTTCAATTAACTCAGAACAATCTTCATTATTGAGCATCAAATAACTACCATTTTCCAACAACTTGAACGTGGGGATGATAGCAGGAACTGGCGTGCCTTGCAACACGCAAGCCATATTTGGTCGGTGTTTGTTGCATGAACCGTGTAACTGTATGTGCCTACACATTAGTGAATGATCTGGCGTCTCAGTGCATTCCTCTCCATTCAGATAAACTTCTTGATCATCTTTGAAACATCTGTATGTGTATGGAAGCGACCAGACCTCATGAAGAAAAGCACTACCTAAAGGTTCATAACGACCTATTGGTATATATTTCATACAATTTGAAAACTTATATAAAGCAAAAGGCAGCGTTATTAAACCGTGGATAAGGCACGTTGCCAAAAAACCCGCAATCCTCTGCTGATGATGTCACTGAGCATGTCATGAATGATGTAATATGTGACATCATCAGCAGTGGATTACGGGTAATAGTATCTCTAGTTTACTCCCCTATAGCTGTCTTTCTTTTAACATAAGTGTCTGTTTCCTTCCCTTATACTTACTGTTTTTGGTTCGCTTCTAGTTCGCGTACCGGCGAGCGAACTGGGAAGCGAACTAAGAGAAATAGAGGTTGGCACAGTTCCAAATATTGTACCAATTTTTTAATAACGGGGAGGTAGTTCTGAAAAGAACTTTTTTTTTTATTGTTTTTGTTGTTTTATATTTTTTTTATTATTTTTCGGATTTTTTTTTTACTTTTTTTGAATTTTTCTGAAGTTTTATATTTTTTTGGGTTTTTCTTGGAGGGGGCAATGAAAACGATTCATTGTAAAGGGCTCAACAGGAGCAACAAAACAAAAAAAGAAGTATTTATTATTTTGGGCGTTTCGTACAAACTTGCATATGATAGTCAATAGCTCTGTTGATCAGAGTGATGCTTTTTTCTCCGTAGGAAATGAATCCATCGCAAAATACGCAGGTGTGTTTTACTTCACCAAATTTCATTTGTATATTTGGCACCATCTCCCTGCCCTCTGGTCCCGTTACTTCCGGTACAACAGATCTTCTGGCCATAATAGGGAGATTATCTAGGTCGTTCCGAAACTGTGCAGCACTGTAGTTGTTAGGATGCCACCTAGTCATATGGCGATGCATTGTGTAGTTTCCGAAACTGTATTTTTTCTCGGTTCCTCTGGACAGTCTATCTTGACATATAAGGCAAGTTACGTATCTTGCATTTACTTTTTTCTGACCTTTGGGAATTTTAAAAAATTGCCAAATGAAGTTTTCTTTCCGGTGAGACGTCCTGGGCTGCTCAGGCAAAAACTGCCTCTCTTCGTGCTCGTCGTCCTGTTCCTCTTCTTCTTCTTCTTGTTGAATTATAACTTGAGCAGGTGGTCCACTCTTCCTTGGATGTGGTGGAGGTGGTGGGGAAGCACCAGCTGAAGCTACTAAAGAAGCCATTGCTCAGTGATCACAAAGGGTCTTTCTCTCACAATGATGAAAGTCAGAGTGAGGAAAGAAGGAGGGATTTTCATCATTTGGGAAAAACAAGAGTTCTCAACCAATCAAAAGTGTTCATTTTAGATTATATGACCTAGTCTTACATCATTAGGAAACCAAAAGTGAAATGAACCAATGAAAAGTGTTATTACCAAGTCACATGACTTGCTGTGTTTACGTTAAGCGCTTTGCAGGGCCTCCCGGTTTGCTTCCAGAAACCTGCGCTTTGCGACTCGCTTCGCGTACCAGTTCGCTAACGTAGCACGTCATATGACGTATCACGCGACAACGTGAAACGTCATGCGGACGGGAGGCGTCACGATGTTGTTTTCTAACGCGGCACTTGCGGTAAAGAAACGTTTACCGGCTCGCGGTCTATTTCGCGGCATCAAGGTCAGCTAACGGGAAGCTTCCCGATTAGCGAAGCGGGAACGAAGAAAAAAAAATATTAAAAAAAAAAATTATTCATAAACATATAAAATATATTTTTGGATTTAAAGAAGAGTACATTTTACAGCTACAGATATTAGCTGTTAAAAAACCAATGAAATTCACAGAAAAAACCATAGGTTATAGACCATATATAGTTAGGAATTAGCATTTACAAAACCTTGAAAATTCACTGAAAAAACCACAGGTTATAGACCATATATAGTTAGGAATTAGCATTTAGAAAACCTTATTTTACTCACACAAAACCATTGAAATTCCATATATAGTTAGTTGCACTAACTATATATCGTGCACCCGCAATCCACTGCTGATGATGTCACATATTACATCATTCATGACATGGTCAGTGACATCACTGATGACATCACTGATGACATCTCAAATGACATCACTGATGACATCTCATTTGACATCAATGACAACATCACTGATGATATCATTCATGTGACAATACAATGCATCTCCTCACATTTTAATATAACCTCTGTTTCACCCAGTGTTAAAAAGAGAGTATAATTTTTGAAACCATTGACACACCAATACTAGTTACTACATACGCACTCACTGATTGCTACGTCTACACACACCTTCACTCATTCACCCATACAATCATTCATACATACAATCACTCATCTTTACAACACTATCATATGCACTCATACACCTATACAGACACTCACAGTCTGCCACTCATCCATGGAGTTACTCACACACCTAGTCAGTCCTGTAAAGAATCAATGACACTTCCATTTTCTTGTCTATACAGTTAAACATAGAGCACCTTACATTTTCAAACATATACTAACACATACTTACCTTCTTATACAATCATTGATACAAGTACAGATTGATCTGCACAGAGTCACACACCTCCCAGCTAGCCACACACACACTCAGTCTCCCATACAAATACTTGGGCAATCAATCAATAACCCATATAGTTACTCATATAGCTACTGATCAACACATGCAGCAGTTTACAGAACAACAGACATAATGATGCACAAATTAAGACAGTTTAGTCACTAACCCATGCAGTCAGTGAGACACATTTAATCACTCACTCATACAGTCAGTCATGCACCTACTAAATCCTTCGTCCAGACACTTACACATCCACTCATTCTTCAATATGTAAGACATATTTAAACTTTATAGAAACAAAAAATCACTGGATGTTGTTATCAGTGATGTCATCAGTGATGTCATTTGAGATGTCATCAGTGATGTCATCAGTGATGTCACTGACCATGTCATGAATGATGTAATATGTGACATCATCAGCAGTGGATTGCGGGTGCACGATATATAGTTAGTGCAACTAACTATATATGGAATTTCAATGGTTTTGTGTGAGTAAAATAAGGTTTTCTAAATGCGAATTCCTAACTATATATGGTCTATAACCTGTGGTTTTTTCAGTGAATTTTCAAGGTTTTGTAAATGCTAATTCCTAACTATATATGGTCTATAACCTATGGTTTTTTCTGTGAATATATATATATATATATATATATATATATATATATATATATATATATATATATATATATATATATATATGTATGTATGTATATATATATATATATATCTATATATATATATATATATATGTACCAAATTGCTGCCACTCATCTCTGTTATCTTGCTCAGTTTTAAAAAATACAACCATATTACGAGTTTGGTCATGTAGTGAGTGCGGCGACAAAAAATACAAACATATTCAGGTTTTTCGGAGCATAGTGAATTGAACTTTCCTGTCTCTTTTGCAAATTTTTCAATACTAATCTCTGTGTCCAGTTGGGCTACACTACCACTCACTAGCTCCTCATTTTTCTTATACTCTTCTTCTGGACCAAAGAAATGGAGTTGAATTTCTTCACATACTTTCTTAACCTCTGCCACAGTGCCATGTAACAGAGCTCTATTCATATCTCCTAAACATAAGGCTGGATTTTTTACATTAAAAAGTCTCCTTAATACATTTTGCATTTTCGAATGATGCACAGCTAACATTCTAAAGTGATGAAAAGTACTTTTACATGCTTTCTTTGAAAGACATGCCAGTGAATTATTTTGTAAGTTAGTGTATTTCCTAACTTTGCATGGATCGGATCCTTGGAGCATTTACATTTTCTGTTTCAGACTTCTTCATGAAAATGCTCTTTAAAATGTTTTCAATTTGTCAATTTAATTCCTGATGGATTGTTCAAATATTACTACACTTCCACTTGTACACAGGAGTCTAATTACGCTTGTTCTACCTTCCTTGGAACTATCTGTTCTTTTTCTGTTGGAGTTCTTTTGCTTCAATTGAATGACCGCTTGTGTCAACTGCATGAAATAATGTATTCTCTTGCAAGTAGCTCTCTTCATTAAAAAACGGTACTGTATTAGATGTAAGTATCAATTCACCTCAACACACTTTACAAAAATTACTTTTGTATGTCAGCCTTTTCCATAACGTTCTTTTCTCCATGCATACTACTGTTTTGTCTAGTGTCTTCATTCTGCTAAATATTAAGATAACATGTTTTCTCTTTAGAGCAAAGGCTTTGCCCACTACACTTTCAATGTGTTGCTTTTATTAAACTATAGCACTTCCCTTTTCAACATTTTTTATTACTCAATTTCGAAACATTTTCACTCTCATCTCCTTAAATTGTTTCTTTCTCCAAGTTTAGTTCTGTTTTTCCACTTTTAGAACCATGTGGTCCTTTTCTTTTTATCGTTTGATTTTAAACGCCTCTTTTTAGTGGCCAATTTCTTTCAGTTTGCAATTTTAGACGTACTTTTTAAAAACGTTCGTAGTGCTCCTACCAGCTGTTCTTTTTCCTTGTCCACATTGTCCACCTTGTCAGTCTGTTAACCCCTTCGGTGCTGATGACAAGCTGAACTTATCATGGCACACAGTGGGCGTGTGCTCATGACAAGTCCAGCTCGTCATGACACCACCGACGAGGGAAGCGCTGGCGCTCCTCCCGTGGGACGCTGATCCGAGTATTTTTTCGGGGAAGGCAGGGGAAGCCCTTCTCCTGCCTCTCCCCGCCCCCGTACTCATCATCAATGATGTCAGCGCGCTGACCTCATTGAAGATTTTCCTTTGTTACCCGATGCGCAGGAAGTCATTTGCTTCCAGCGCATCTGGGAACAAACAGGTACGTTTTGGGGCTCGGGAGGGTGGGATTTCTCCAAAAGAGGCATCGGGGAAAAGGAAAGGGTTTTCCTTTACCCCGATGTCTCTTTTGTGCATTCCTGCTGCACGGTTGTGTGATCGTGCAGCAGGAATGCCCACTAGAGCCAAGGATTTATTTTTATATTTATAATTGCAAGTGATATTCTGTTTGGGGGAGCGGCCCCTTAGGCAAGGGTCGCTCCCCTTTTTGGGGCATGAATCTTTGTCTTTGTCTACCCCTCTGGGGGGGGGGCAGATTTATGCATAATTGTTGTTAAAAATTGGCCCACTGGACAACAAGCCAATTTATGTGGGGAGTGGCCCCTTGGGCAAGGGTCACTCCCTTTGGGGGTATGTTTTTGGCTGTCTGCCCCCATGGGGATAGCAGATCTTGCCTTTTTTTGCTATCTAACGCCCACTAGGCCACCAGGGATTTTTTGGGGGGAGAGTGACCCTTTGGGCAAGGGTCGCTCTCCCTTGGGGGCTGTCTCTCCGCATATTTGGCCCACTAGACCACCAGGGATTTGTTTGTGGGGAGTGACCCCTTGGGCAAGGGTCACTCCCCTTATAGGGGCAATGTTTTTAGGCTTTGTCTGCCCCTCTTGGGGGCAGATTTTGCCATTTTTTTATTTTGCCAACTGGAGCACAAGGGAATACTTTGTGGGGAGTTGCCCCTTAGGCAAGGGTCACTCCCCTTTGGGGGCTATGTTTTTGGCTGTCTGCCCCCATGGGGGAGTTATTTGTGGAGAATGACCCCTTGGGCAAGGGTCGCTCTCCTTTAGGGGCAATATTTGTGGCTGTGTCTGCCCCCAGGGGGCCAGATTGCCATGTTTTTTTAAAATTAGGCCCACTAGACCACCAGGGATTTCTTTGTGGGGAGTGGCCCCTTGGGCAAAGGTCGCTACCCTTTGGGGAGCATTAATTTGGCAGTTTCTGCCCCCCTGGTGTGCAGATCGGCAGATTTATTTTGTATGGCCACTAGACCACCAGGGATTCATTTGTGGGGAGTGGCCCCTTGGGCAAGGGTTGCTCCCCCTTGGGGGCATTATTTGTGGCTGTCTGCCCCCATGGTGGGGCAGATTTCGCCATTTTTTTATATTGGGCCCACTACACCACATGAGATTTGTTTGTGAAGAGTGACCCCTTGGTCAAGGGTCACTCTCCTTTGGGGGCAATGTTTGTGTCTGGAGGGCAGATCTTGCAATTTGTTTTAAAATTGGGCCCACTAGACCACCAGGGATTTGTTTGTGGGGAGTGACCACTTGGGCAAGGGTTGCTCCCCTTTGGGGAGCATTAATTTGCCCGTTTATGCTACCCTGCGGGGCAGAGCAGCTTTTTTTTGTAGGGCCGTTAGGCCACCATGTTTTTTTTTATGTTGGAGAGCATGACATGGGTTGCTCCCCTTTATGGGAGAATGATTGTGGCCATTTCTACCCTCTTTGGGTGGCAGAATAGCAGTATGTTTTTAGGTTTATCTAGGTTACTAGACACCAGGGTTTTTAAAATTTTTGTATTGAGGAGTGGCCTCAAAGGCAAGGGTTGCTCCCCTTTCACAGGGTGAATATTTTATTTATATTCTAGGCTTACCTACCCCTTAGCTTGACTGGTGGATTGTGTGTGGACTGGTGTGGACCGTAGGATTCAGGTCTCATTCGATCGGGTGGGGTCCCCGGAAGTGGCTGCAGCTGTGGAAAGTGATCTGAAGGTCCTTCCACCTGCTGCAGCCGAGTTGACGCCCACGCTTTCGACGTTCCCCCCGCTATCCTGCGATTCCTCTCTGGAGCTGCTTTCCCGGTTGAAATCTGGATCCCCCTTGGATGCGTGTCCGGCGAAATGCCTGAGCTCGGTGGCGCCAGCTATTAACAACTTGCTGAACCCCCTGCTCAACATGTCTCTGAGTTCTGGAGTGGTCCCTAAAGAATGGAAGCATGCTCTTATTCTCCCGCTCATTAAGAAACCTCTGCTTGACCCTTTACAGTTGGCCAACTATAGACCAATCTCCCTCCTCCCTGCTCTGGCGAAGGTGGCGGAGAAACATGTTCAGCATACTCTTACCACCTTTATTGAGAATAACAAACTGCTGCATGACTCCCAATCTGGTTTCCGTGCCAATTACAGTACGGAGACAGCTCTTGTGGAGGTGACCGACGCCATCAGGGAAACGCTTGATCTTGGGGGAAAGGCTATGTTGGTCCTACTGGACCTGTCGGCGGCATTCGACACCGTCCCACACGCCGGCCTCCTCCTAAGACTCAGGGAGGTAGGACTGCGGGGGACGGTGTTGGACTGGTGTCAATCCTTCTTAGCCGACCGTCGACAGGTGATCTGGGCTCCACCGTTCTCCGCGGAAATGCCTTCGCTAGAGGTGGGGGTGCCTCAAGGATCTATCTTGAGCCCCACCATATTTAACATTTATATGGCCCCTTTGGCGAAGGTCGCGGAGGCATTTGGAGCCCGGGTCATCTCGTACGCTGATGACACCCAGCTCCTGTTTACTTGCAGGAAGGGAGAGGTTTTTAATGGCGACAGAATCAGAGACTGCCTGAGTGCTGTTTTTGCATGGTTTCAGCACCAGAACCTGAAATGTAACTCGGATAAGTCCGAGTTGCTCTTTTTTGGCTGCGCTGAGGACCCTGGCTGGAAATCGTGGTGGCCTTCCGACATGTTCCCCCCTGAGAAACCCTCTGCCCAAGTCAAAAATCTGGGTGTGGTGTTCGACGACAGTCTTTCTTTTCGTCCCCACATCACGGGCTTGGCGGGGAAATGTTTCGGCATTTTGAAGATGGTGAGGAAATTTCTCCCACTGCTTTCCCTTCAATATCGCAAGAACATTGTGCAAGCACTCGTGGGTTTGCGTTTAGACTACGCTAACGCACTTTTCTCAGGTCTGCCTAAATATCTGGTATCCAGACTACAAATTGTCCAAAACTCGGCGGCCAGAGCCATCTTTGTCCTTCCACGGAGAGCTAGTGCCTCTCTATTGCGCGGCAGGCTGCATTGGCTGTCTATCGCTTGCAGAATTAGGTTCAAGGTCCTCACGTTGGCATTTAAAGCCCTCCACTGTATTGGCCCAGCTTACCTTAGGAAGCGGATTGCTTTTTACGTTCCCCGGAGGAGTCTGAGATCTGCTGACCTGGCTAAAGTGGAGGTACCAGTGATCAAACGCGTGCGGATGGGTGGCCGGTCTTTCCAGTTCATGGCGGCTAGTTTGTGGAATGAGCTCCCTCTGTCACTCCGTAAGGCTAACAATCTCCTGGCCTTTAGAAAGGAGCTCAAGACGTTCCTCTTTTCCGCCTAACCAGTGGGTCTACAGTGTTTCTGCCTCTGGGTTTTTCTTGGTTGTGTTTAGGACTCTGCCAAAGCGCCGGGACACCCGTTCTGGGTAGCCGTGCGCTCAAGAAATATAGTTTTAACATAACAACATAACATAACAATTATTTGCATATGTGATTGTAATGTTTTCTCCTCCTTTTTATTCTAGTGTAAAGCTTTTGATTCCTGTTTGCAGTTTCGGCAGTGGTTGTTCTGTAGTTTTGCGTAGTTGCATTTTTTTGATGAGAAAAACATTTTTGTTGTATTTACTCCAAATTAATATTATTGTAATGTATGAATGAATTTGTTTGTAAGTCGTGTCATAATGGCAGCATATTTAGTTAGTGTTTTGAGCATGACATTTTTTGCGATTTTTTTTGCATGGTCTTATGTGTAATTTTCTTTTCTCTTTCTTTTTTAGTGGGATATTGTTGATCCATAGTGTGTCTGTGCAGAGTAGGTCGTGGTGAGTTTAGCTGCTTCTGGCAAGTGAGTGGTATCATTTTGGAGTATATAGGTATTTCTGATAAAGGTGAATTTTGTTTATTACTTGTTTTACAAAGTGTTTGTTGTTGTTGATTTGTTTGACAAGTTACCTTTATTAGTAAGCATTATGGCTAGCCATAAAAAGACTGCTCAGCAGGTGGTTGGTATGCTTTTTGAATCCTCCTCTGACCAGGATTATGAGACTGACAGTGCGTCTGAGGGAGAAGAGGGAGGGGAAGATTCAGGTAGTTATTCTCAACATGGAATCATCGGATGCTGAAGGTTCTCTCAGTGCAGATGAAGGTACTCTTGATGTGGATGAAGCTACTCTTAGTGCAAATGAATTGCCTGTTTTAGAGGAGGACACTGCTGTGCCGATGGTGCAAGAGGCAGCTGGATTGCAGCCTGAGACTGCTAGGCTTCCTACTGGAAGTGCTGGACTCTGGGTTGATCCAAATATGGTGCAGCCGGTGTTGCCTGACTTTAGTGGTGATGCAGGGTGCAGAGTGGATTGTGAAAATGTTTTGCCTATACAGTTTTTTCAGTTGTTTATGGATGATGTATTTTTGGGTGAGATTGTTGAGCAGACTAATTTGTATGCTGAACAGTTTTTGAGGGACAACAGTGACAAACTTAGGCCCCACTCTAGAGCTACCCGGTGGACTCCCACAAATCTGGAAGAGATTAAGAAGTTTTTAGGTTTTACTTTATTGATGGGTTTGATAAGGAAGCCGTCCCTGACTTCATATTGGTCTACCAGTCCCTTGATGGCAACAGCACTATTTCCTGCCATTATGACTCGTGATTGGTATTTACTTTTGCTACGGATGCTACATTTTGTTGATAATTCTTTGGCGTTGCCACGAGATCACCCTGACTGTGACCGTCTTTTTAAGATTCTGTCTGTTCTTGATCACTTTGTAAATCGATTTTCAGAGATCTATACTTCATGGAAAGAAATATCTATTGATAAGTCTTTGGTCTTGTTCAAGGGCCATTTGGTTTTTAGGCAGTACATCCCTAGCAAGAGGGCACGCTATGGAATTAAGCTGTATATGTTGTCTGAGAGTAGGACAGGATATGTTTTTAATTTCCGTGTGTACACTGGTAGGGATTCCACTATTGATCCCCTGGTTGTCCGTCCACTTTTGGAGTTTCAGAGAAAGTTGTGGGGGATCTTGCTAGGGGACTGTTTAACAGAGGCCACCATTTGAACCTTGATAACTTCTACACTGCTGTGCAATTGTTTAAGGAATTGTTTAAAGTGGACACTTTTGCATGTGGCACAATCCGCTCTAATCGTAAAGGTTATCCAAAAGAGCTTGTTTGCAAAAAACTTCAGAGGGGACTGTGCAGTTCCTTGTGTAGTGATGAACTACTAGCTGTGAAATTTGTGGACAGGAGGGATGTGTACATGCTGACTACTATCCATGATGAGAGTACTTCACCTGTGCCTCTTTGGGGTCAGATTGCTGAAGTGTGCAAACCTGTGTGCATTTTAGACTACAATCAGCACATGAGTGGTCTTGATAGAGGAGATTAGAGGTTGGAACCTTACACTGCTATTCGTAAGGCTTACATTTGGTATAAGAAGTTGGCCATCCATCTCTTCAATTTAGCAACTTTCAATGCTTTTGTTGTGTTCTAGAAGTGTTCTCCTGTGTCAAAGATGACATTTGTTCAGTTTCAGCAGTAGGTGATAGGCAGCCTTGTTGTTGTGGAACAGGCAAGTGTTCCTAGACTTGGAGTGGTGGAGGATGTGGCTCGATTGTTAGATCGCCACTTCCCACAGCTTCAAAATACTTTCCCACTAGGAGATGTAGAGTCTGTTGGCGAAAAGGTACGAGGAAGGAGACTCGTCTTTTCTGCCCAAGAGTCCTTCTAACCCTAGGCTGTGTGTGCCTGTTTGTTTTAGAGCGTACCACACGCAAAGTAATTTTTGGGAGCATCCATGAGTGGTAAAGTGAACTGCCTGGTCTGTATTGTTTAAGAAATTGTATTCTGTTTCTAGGTTGGCATTAGTGCAAGGTCTCAGATTTTGTGTTAGTAGATTTGTATCTATTTCCAATTTGTTTGTGTTTTCTTTTTTGTATAAAAAAAATCCTAAATGTGATGGTGGTGTATGTAGGCTGGCACTTGGCTGGCGGTGTGCGTGGACTGGCGCTTGGCTGGCAGTGTGCGTGGATTGGCGCTTGGCTGGCGGTGTAGGTGGACTGGCTCTTGGCTGGTGGTGTGCGTGGACTGGCACTTGGCTGGCAGTGTGCGTGGACTGGTGCTTGGCTGGCGGTGTGCGTGGACTGGCGCTCAGCTGGTGGTGTGTGACTAGTGACTTGCTGAAGGTGACTACACACACTGCTAGTTGAGCTCCACTCCAAGCAATCCATCAGCTTATGCGGGCGTGTGAAAGAGATGGGCCCTTGAATGGCGCTGTCTACTGGTGTGAGTGTTGTAATGTGATGGGCCCCCGGCTGGGGGTGTGAATGGTTTTGTACGTGTCACACGTTTGAAAGGTGTATGAATGGCCTGTAAAGAGTTTGGTGCCTTGTCATGGCTTTACAGCTCACGAGCTGCGAGTCACTGGTTCAGTTATTTGTCCATTTAATTATTGACAGTGCATTTCATTTTTGTGAAACCTCTTGGTATTAAAATTCTATATACTGAACCATCACTTTCCCTCGTACCAAATCCAACCAGTATGTGTGTGTGTTTGAGGAAGAGATAGCTGTGCAGGAATCTTTGTCTTTTTAGTCTCTCTGCCGAGGTGTACATTCAATCTAAGAATAACCTACCGACTGTAGATATTGTCGTAAACCCATGGGAGTACATGTGGTGATATCCCAACAAGTTATTTTATCCACAATGTTATGCAAGCCTCAAAATGTCTGTCACATTTTCCTTGCAATATTGTGCCAACATTTTCACGCTGCAGAAATAAACAACTAATTATCTCAAAACAATCTGGTTTTGCAAGGGATGTCTCCTGGGTTTGTGGCCTTGTGCTCAGTGGCCATCTAGGGAAACCTACCAAACCCACATGTTTCTGAAAACTAGACACCCAGGGGCTTCCAGGGAGGTATAGCTTGCGTGGCTCCCCCAACGTTTTCTTATCCAGAATCCTCTGCAGACCTCAATTGTAGCAGAAAAAATCACTTTTTTCACACATTTTTGTGTTGGAAAGTTGTGGCATCACTGGGCGCACACAAATGTCCTACCACCCAGCGTTCCCCCAGGTCTCCCAATAAAAATGGTGCCTCACTTGTGTCGGAGGCCCAAGTACCCGTGACAGGCAAGGGTCCAAACCTAGTGAGGCGACATCAAAATTGCCTATCTGAAAACCCCCTGGTTTTGCATGGGGGGTCACCTGGATTTTTGGCCTTGTGCTCGGTGGCCATGGAGGGAAACCTACCAAATGCACAAATTTCTGAAAAGTAGACACCCGGGGGCTTCCAGGGAGGTATAGCTTGCATAGATCCTCCAAAGTTTCCTTACTCATAATCCCCTGCAAACCTCAATTTAGCTGGAAAAATCACTTTTTTCACACGTTTTTGTGTGGGAAAGTTGTGGCATCACAGGGCTGACACAAATGTCCGGCCACCCAGCATTTACCCGCATCTCCTAATAAAAATGGTGCCTCACTTGTGTGGTAGGCCCAAGTGCCTGCAACAGGCAAGGGCCCAAACCTTTTGAGGCAACATCACAACATTGCCTATCATAAAATGTTTTGGGCCCTTCCCTGTCACAGGTACTTGGGCCTCCCACATGCATGAGCCATTATTTTCTATCAGGAGACCTGGGGGAACGCTGGGTGGAGGGAAATATGTGTGAGCCCGGTGATGCTACAACTTTCCCACACAAAAATGTGTGAAAAAAGCGAATTGTTCTGCTAAAATTTAGGTTTGCAGGGGATTCTGGGTAAGGAAACGTTAAGGGATCCACACAAGCCATACCTCCCTGGAAGCCCCGGGGTGTCTACTTTTCAGAACTATGTGGGTTTGGTAGGCTTCCCTAGATGGCCGCAGAGCACGGGGCCAAAAACCCAGGTGACCTCCCTTGCAAAACCAGGTGGTTTTGAGATAGGCAATTTTGATGTCGGCTCACTACGTTTTGGGCCATTGCCTGTCGCAGGTACTTGGGCCTCCCACACAAGTGAAGCACCATTTGTCTTGGGAGACCCGGGGAAGCGCTGGGTGGTAGGACATTTGTGTCAGTCCAGTGATGCCACAACTTTCCAACACAAAAATATGTGAAAAAAGTGAATGTTTCAGCTAAAATTGAGGGTTGCAGGGGATTTTGGGTAAGGAAACATTGGAGGATCCATGCAAGCCATACCTCCCTGGATTCCCCTGGGTGTCTAGTTTTCATAAATGTGTGGGTTCGGTAGGTTTCCCTAGGTGCTGGCGGAGCTAGGATTCACAAACTACAGCTAGGCACTTTGCCAAAAAAGAGTAATTTTTCACTGCAAAATTGAGGTGTGTCCACGTTGCATTTTGCGCAGTTTCCTGTCGTATGCACTAGGCAAACCCACACAAGTGAGGTACTATTTATCTCAGAAGACTTTGGGGGATGCAGGGTGGGTGGAAATATGTGGATCCACGCAGATTCCAGAACTTTCCACCACAGAAATGTGGGGAAAATGTGTTTTTACCAGATGTTTAGGTTTTGCAAGGGATTCTGGGAAGCAGAAGCTGGTGGGAGGCAGTCAAGTCAGCCTATTCTATATTACCCTGGGTGTCTAGTTTTCAGAAATGTCTGGGTGTGGTAGGTTCCCCCATGTGCCAGAAGAGCTATGGTTCAAATACTACAGCTAGGCACTTTGCCAAACAAGGGTCATTTTTCATGTGAAATTGAGGTGTGTCCACGTTGCGTTTTGCGCCGTTTCCTGTTGTGGCTACTAGGCCGACCCACACAAGTGAGGTACCATTTTTCTTGGAAGTCTTTGGGGAACTCGAGGTTGGTAAACATTTGTGGATCCACGCAGATTCCAGAACTTTCCACTACAGAAATGTGGGAAAAATATGTTCTTTTGCCAATTTTTTAGGTTTGCAAGGGATTCTGGGTAACGGAACCTGATGGGATGCAGTCAAGTCACCCCATCCTGCATTCCTCTGGGTGTCTAGTTTTCAAAAATGTGTAGGTTTGCAATGTTTCCCCAGGAGCCGGCAGAGCTATGGTTCATAAACTTCAGCTAGGCACTTTGCCAAAAGAAGGTAATTTTTCACTGCAAAATTGAGGTGTGTCTACATTGTGTTTTGCGCTGTTGCCTGTCGCAGGCACTAGGCGAACCCACACAAGTGAGGTACCATTATTCTCTGAAGACTTTGGGGAACACTGGCTGGGTGGAAATTTGTGGATCCACGCAAATTCCAGAACTTTCCACCCCAGAAATGTGGGGAAAATGTGTTTTTTTTGCCAATTTGTTTAGGGTTGCAAGGGATTCTGGGTAACAGAACTTGGTGGGAGGCAATCAACGCACCCCATCCTGTATTCCCCTGGGTGTCTAGTTTGAATAAATGTATAGGTTTGCTATATTTCCCTAGGTGCCAGCAGAGCTATGGTTCAAAAACTACAGCTAGGCACTTCGCAAAAAAAGGGTAATTTTTCATTGTAAAAATGGGGTGCGTTCACGTTGGGTTTTGAGCCATTTCCTGTTGTGGACACTATGCCTACCCACACAAGTGAGGTACCATTTTTATCGGGAGACTTAGGGTAATTTATATGTGTAAATCAACTGTTATAACCTATTGACTTTTGATGCATTTCTGCCTTCCAAATGAAAGACATTGTGTAAAAAAGAAGTCATTTTAAAAAAATGACTGAAAATTCTCATGCTAGTATGAGTATTCCCAATTTCGGAAATGTGTAAATATCTACTGTTTCTAAACTCTATATTTTGTTTCCATTTCAGGAATACACAGGTGTCTTTCATACCGATTTTTCCATGCATACATTTTCCCACAGTAATTGCTATATACCCGGTACATAATAAAAAGCCATTCCAAATTGCTGCTCTGTTTTTGACTCTGAGTTCGTCGGGTTCTTGGTGAACCTACAAGTCCTATATACCCCCACAACCAGTAAGGTTCAGCAGATGTAACTGTATATTGCTTTCAAAGAGCTGTCATAATTAGAAGAAGTTACAGATGAAAACGTTGTCACAAAAGGATGTTTTTTCAACTAATTCTCAATTTTTCCTATATTTAACTATTACTGTCTATAAATAAACCTTGATGGATCTGCACAAATGACCCCTTGCTGCATTTAGAATTGTGTCTACGTTTCTAAAATGTATAGCTTTCCAGGATCCATTATTGCTTTCATACCCATTTCTACCATTAACTGGAAGGAGGTTAAAAGCACAAAAAAATAGCAAAAATAGGCTATGTCCCAGAAAAATGCCACAACTGTGTAAAAAATGTTGGTTTTCTGACAAAGGTCTGTCATTCCCTAAAATCTGGGAAAATGGTGATTGCAGCCCCATGAACCCTTTTTTGATACCATTTGCAGGGACAAACCCAGACGCTTTCATTTGCATCCCTTTTTTCCTATTTTTCCCAAAAAACAACAACATTTAGCTGTATTTTGGCTAATTTCAGGGACCCCCCCAGGGGAATCCCCAAACCCCAGGTACCCATAGAATCCCCATGATGTTGGGAGAAAAGGACTCAAATTTGGCGTGGATACATTATGTGGTCAAAAAGTTACACAGGCCTAAACGCACACTACCCCAAATAGCCAAAAAATGGCTTAGCACAGGGGGGGGGAGGCCTAGCAGCAAAGGGGTTAACTCTCAATTTCAATTACGTAGTATTGTGTCCTCTGTTTCTTCTTTCTGTCTTGTCAGGCATTCTGAACTTTTTTTCTATACAAGTAGATATCTGGAAATTAAATACAAAATAATTTAGCTCTACAGAAAATGCTATTAAATTGCCTTGTGCAAATAATTAGCTGTGTGAGTGTCTTCAATACAAATATACATATCTTTCACTAACTTCCTAGGTAGCAGATGACTTATTTTAGCCTCATAACCCAGCATAGCAGGCTATATCGACCATTAAAGGCCATTAAAGGCCCAATCCAAACTGCTATTTGGCTATGTATAAAAATAAATAAGCACCCTCTTACTGTCTAAGTGTCTGTGTCATTCACTCTTTCCTTTTCTTAATAGCTATACAACTTTCCGCATGGCCGTAACACTCCATATATAAGTGCAAACATAAGTCTAAAAGTGCATGTATCAGTCACTAAAACTTAGAAGGGTAAGTTTCATATTTTGTCTACTTTTCTTTGTATCTTGATAGATGTTTTTGGATATGTATCAGCGATTTCCAGTGTGCATTATCGTATTTATCAGTGAGTATATGTTTGTATCAGTGAATGCATCAGAGTGTCCATATGTGTCTTAATATACTTGTCACAGGCTTCAATACTGTGTAACGATGTACATTTGTAACTGTGTGAGTGTGTTGGTTAATGACTTGGTGTGTCCATGGCTGTGTTAGTATATGTATCGATGAACCTCAGACTGTCTTAGTCTGTGTATCAGTTACTGAGTGACTATTTTAGAAAATACATCCGTGCTATCTATGTGTCTCAATTTATGTATATGTAATACCTAGAGTGGGGGTGAGTATGCATTAGTGAATGTGAGTATTTTCCTGAATTTATGTGTGTCCATGCATGTGTCAGTAAATGCATCAGTGTGCCAACGGGTGTGTCAGAGTATGTATGAATGTGTGATGTGATGTTTCAGCTTGTGCTACAGTGACTGCCACAGTGTGTCCATCAATGTATGAATATGTACCGTGGTGTGCTATTGTATGTATTACTGGCACGTGCACACATTACTAAATGCTTTTATTTTTGCAAGGTCTCTGTCCATACCTTTCACATGGGAACTGTTCGCTGTGTCATTCTCTGCCTGTTCCTGGAGTTTAGTCTGAACATTGTGAGCAAAGTCGATAAACAATGCCCCTTGTTGTTTTGTTCCGGGCAGGCCTTAGCATGACGGGGATGCACGCATGAAAAACACACACTTGGAAAAGCAACTTTCTAGAAAGAAGAGCAATGTGGTTCTTGTGATGTAGATCTACCATTTAGGCACTAAGGTATGGGGCCTCCTGATGAAACCCAGAGATCTTTCATTATGACATCTCCCTTCATGATATATGGACTTGTTGCTATGCTGACAGTATTTGTATTATGCATTTTTCGGCTTTTTCTGCTTTTTCTGCTTGTTGTGGCACGTATACTGCATTATAGAGCACAATATTTCAAATACATATTCTAAACTATTTCGTGTCTCTGTCATACTTGATTGTGGACAAAAACAAGAGTGTGAGCGAAAGGGTTTTGCTTTACCACAATTCCTGAGAGAGTCAGGAGTGTTGTGTTCTGGGGTGTCTAATCATTTGCTTCACTGTGAGTGTGTAGGAGAGCGAGTGATACACTATAGCTAATCAGTCCTGGGTTCTTGGGCACTACGATGGTGGGAAGGCTTAACCCCTCTATACCAAGGTCCCATAATCCTGTGCATAGTTCTGTGTATGTGCAGAATCCCTGCAACATTACTATATCCTTGGGTGAATATGTTAGTCAATGTATCAGAGTGTCCATGTGTATGTCAGGGTATATGTGACTGTCTCATAGGATCAACTTTTAACTAGAAAGCATCCTCCTCTATCACCTATCTACAGCTTAGGATAATGCTCTATTTTGTGTAGTAAAATGTTACTTTAAAAATTGTTAACAAGACTTTCTAATGGCAACTGGAGCTAACAGTAAATCTAAACATTAATACTATGTAGTAGTTGGTTTCAACTATCTTTAAAGTAATACTTCTGTAGATGCATGAGTAGGTTCATTCAGTCCTTCACTGCAATACTGCCTCAGTATATCAGACCCTCCACAAGTGTCACAACAGTTAGTTAAGTAAATATAGTGAGTGCAGGGATATGTAACTATGTGTACAACTAGCTGAAACAGTGATGGAAATATTACTGCTGTCTGCACGTGTGTTTGAATGTATAAGCAACCCTTTCACTATTTCTGCAAATCTCATTAGCTCTATTCTTTTGTAAATAAGAACATCATTTGCAGTTTAGGTATATAAATGAGCATGACAGTCTGGAAGTGCATATGTAACTAACTAAAACTTTAAAGGACATGCTTAATGTTTTAACCACAAAGCAACCTGCTCTATGACTTACTTAGAGACTAGCTCAGTAGTGAATGTTCTGTAGTAAAACAACACTTAAAGCATTCATAACTAATGTTTTTAATAGGAAATCAATCTTGCACCAAAGGGACACACTCGCAATGTACAGTACAAGCACTGATGTATATTTAAAGTAGTATTTGGATACCACACTGTCTTCTGTTAATAATAACTACATAGATCACTTAGTGCATGAGTACCTTTATACGTATCACACCAGATATTTATGAAAATATGGTAAGAAGTAAGATATATAAAGGCCCATGCAAGTGGTCGCAATATTATTGTAAAGCAAAAGATATTTGGATGTGTGCATGATTATATTAGCACTCCTCTTGATTTCTCACCAGCTGTGTCACTGCCACTGTCCTTCCATTAATAGCTATATAAGTTGCAGTATGCATCTTAGATTACATATGTATCGGCATAAGTGACTGCAAGTCCATATGTAATTCACTTAAATTGACAAGAATATATTTCAGCTCTTAACAACAAAGCCCCCTGCTGTAATCCCTCTCTATGGCCTACCTAACAGTTCAGTTTTCTTTGCTAAAAGGAAACTATAACCTTCCCACTATCACATAGGCATTATTTATATTCCTTTTTAGTTCTTATGGGCATGTTGCTGACTGTCATTTACCTTATATTCAATGATCCCTCTAGTAATACCTTTTTAATTAAACTGCATTTTACTGCACATACCTGTTGTGTATTTGTTGATCTGTATATGTTTTCCCAATATCAGTTAGAATGTATTGTTTATGACAAGGTGCAGAAACCATGCTGAAGAATGGTACACAACTCTCTTACAAGGCAATCATTAATGTCAACCTTTTCAACTTTGCTATGAAAGTTACTCGATCACAAAGTAAATCACAATTGCTCTCACAGATCTAACTTATGCTACAGATCTTCTGATTAGTTCATTTGGTTAACCCTTTCCAACACTCATCAAAAGATAGCCCAATTGCATACCAGTTTTCACCGGATCCACGGATCCATATGTGGGGCTCAGCACGGCCCCCATATAGTTCCACGGGTGAATCCGCCAGGCTCAGTGCGCCCCCGTCTAACTCCACGGGTAAATCCGCTGATTCACACGAAGGTACAACATTCATTTGTTGCAAGTTATTGTCAAACAATTCCACAAACTCTTCTCCTTGAATAAAAAAACCTCTTCACACCTTAATAAATACATCAGTCAATTTTTGCATCAGAACTACAACTACACGCTCACAGTCTAGTCTCTTCTATTTCATTTCCCACATTCTCCCGTAACTCTGAATTTCTAAACATTGTCTAGGACCAGTAGGTCAGAAGTTCAGAACACTTTTTGCAAGCACATGCTCACCTGTAAAGCAAATACGGCAGGTGTAGTTGAATTTTTCGAATAATGCACATTTTCAGTGGGAACCGTGGATTCAATGTGGCTCTTGATGAAAATTAAATAACAACAAATGCTTTTTTGACCCTGGGCAGTCCCTGTGGGACCCCCCCAAGAAGCCTAAGGGGTCAGGGTATTACTATCCTGCCCCCTTTTCTTTTTGTTTTTTCTGGAACTTGACTCAAACTGAGTCCCAAGATGGCTGCCAACACTTCCTGGTTTGAAGTGAAACTCATACCCACCCAAAACCCTAAAACTGCCCTAATAAACAAATGTATATATATATACCTATCTATATCCTCACTTTCACTATTAGGATATTTTTTAATTCACAGCACCAGTTTCTCCAATCACAGGCGTGACTTTGGGTCTAATGTCAACACATCACTGCACCTTCCCACTTCTCTCCATACACGCCCACACTATCTTAGTTCCACTCACTAGTGACCTCATTAGACAGCATATTTTCACAACACAACATTATCTACCTAGTAGACATAACATATCCCACACAGACATTGACAAGTCGATACAGGCTCACTAATTCTTTTTGCCCTCCATGAGCTCCTGCACTATGCAGGCATAGTTCCAGCCCTTTAGATGCACCCCCTCCAACTTTAGGTATCCGTCTGGGCACTCTCTGACAGTGTTCAGTTTTGATGTGTTTTAGTATGTGTTCCCGGCTTAATTAGGACTCTATCCTCGCACTGCCACTCAACTCTTGCCACATGGCATATATTCAGTTACAGCACACGCAATCCCAGCATACCACACTGGCTACCCGCCAAACGATATCCGGGACCCAAATGGGAGCTATTTTCAGTTTCTTCAAATATGCCTTAAGGGGCACAAGTAACAGAACAGCACTGTTTAAATACATTTTTAAACACATCAAATATGCCTACATACTCTTACCTATAGTAATGCAGCGCATCACTGGAATTACAGATTGTTGGGCCACTCTCACTGTTATATAAAGTACCAGTCTATTGTTCATGTCTATTAATGTATTTTGCTTGACATCTTGCGCCTAGTCATCGGCTGATGAGTAGGTCATTTTACCACATTTCGTAGATGTGCTGGCTTTTCACAATGTCGCAGCAAACATGGAAGAGTCACTCTCAAGAGTATATAAACCATGTTGGTTTACACAGCGTACTATGTGATCAAGACCACAAGCTTGTAGTCGAAACGCGTCATCATGGCATGTTAAAGCAATAAACTATTCATTGTATCTTTAACTGAAGTCTGTGCCCTTGTTTGACCCGGCGTGGTTGTTCGTTGGGATCCTGGTATATATATATATATATATATATATATATATATATATATATATATATATATATATATATATATATATATATATATATATATATATTACTGAAAAAACCATAGGTTTCACACCAGTTATAGTTAGCTGGAAGTTTTACTCGCATAAAGCCATTGAAATTCCCACGTTATAGTTAGTTGGACTCACTATAACTTGCACTGCTGATGACGTCACATATTACATCACTCATGACATGGTCAGTGACATCACTCATGACATCACTGATGACACCATCCAGTGAATGTGTGTCTTTCTGAAAAATAAATATTAGTGTGTAATGTTTAAATATTTAAATATATGTATTAATGTTTCACTTTGTGTATAAGTGGCTGCATGGGTTGGTGAGTAGCTACATGTGTAGGTATATGGGTTATTAGATGTTTTTCTTAGTATCAGTATGAGTGTCTGTATGGTTTGGTGGGGGTGTTACTTAGCACATAGATGCATGAATGACCGACTCTCTGTTTGTATGTGTTTTGAATACAGCATATGTGCAGGACTGTATGGGTGGATGAGTGTGTATATGTGTATGTTATAACCCTGGGCGTAGTTCGCGGAGCCGCACTCCGCGGAGCTACGCGAAGACGCAGTTGCACTCCGCGACCTTCGCGTAGCTCCGCGGACATGCGTAGTAGCTTGCTAGACCCGTTCGCGCGCCGTTTTTCGTCTTCGGGAGCGCGGTGCGCGTGTTCGGGGCGCTGCCTGCATGCTCGAGATAGCTGTGTTTTAGACATGTTCGGGAACTCATCTTCTCGTTCGCACTGCCAAAGTGCGTGATCGCGTCAAATATCGCGCGAACTTACCCCGGCGCACGCGATAATGTTATTCAGCGCGCGAGAACTACGCTACGCACCGGATCGCGGAGTAATCGACAGCTTCGCGTTCTCCGTAGAACGCGGAGTTGCCAAAACTCCGCAAGCTCCGCGAACGGAGCGTAGTTCTTCGCCCAGGGTTAGTATGTTAGTGAGTGAATGACTGTCTCACTAGTGTCTTTATCAGTAACTACATATGTTTTAATCTAGTATATGTGAATATTGATGTATATAAGTGAGTATATGTGAGAGTGAGGGATTGTAAGAGTTCCTGTTTAAATAAGTATGTGTTTCTATAAGTGATCGTTTAAGAGAGTAAGTATGTGTAAGTTTCCTTAGAAGTAAAGTGGTAGTGTGTGTATAGCTGTATATGCAAATAAATGGATGTTTAATAGTTTATTTGCATGTGTGAGTATGTGTGAGAGTATCTTTTGGATGACTGCCGTTGTGTAACAGGATATATAGGTGTATCACTATATATGATGAGTGAGTATATGTATGAGTGACTACATAGAACTGTTAGTGAATGAGTAGATGTGTATATAGA
This sequence comes from Lissotriton helveticus, assembly GCF_964261635.1. NCBI lineage: Eukaryota > Metazoa > Chordata > Amphibia > Caudata > Salamandridae > Lissotriton > Lissotriton helveticus. Next base: position 983,233,116 of record NC_136065.1, on the reverse strand, counting down.
TGGTGGAATTACTGAATTGGTTGTTGTAACTCCATTTTAAAAAAAATTTTTAGTTTCTATTTTTGAATATGTGTTTCAAAGTTTACATTGCAGCGAAAGGAGTTCTGTCACTCTGTCACAAGGATGGTGTCATCAGTGATGTCATGAGTGATGTCACTGACCATGTCATGAGTGATGTAATATGTGACGTCATCAGCAGTGCATTGCACGCGCAAGTTATAGTGAGTCCAACTAACTATAACGTGGGAATTTCAATGGTTTTATGCAAGTAAAACTTCCAGCTAACTATAACTGGTGTGAAACCTATGTTTTTTTCAGTGAATTTAATAGGTTTTTTAAATGCTAATTCCTAACTATAACTGGTGTAAAACCTATGGTTTTTTCAGTGAATTTCATAGGTTTTTTAAATGCTAATTCCTAACTATAACTGGTGTGAAACCTATGTTTTTTTCAGTGAATTTCAATGGTTTTTTAATAGCAAATCTCTACAGGTATAAAAAGTTAAAAAAATTATAATGAATTTTATATTGTATAATTATGTAATATATATATATATATATATTTTTTGTCCCGGAGCGCTCCCGGGGCGCGTACCGGTGAGCGTCCCGTTAGCGCTATTCTCGCGAACGAAAACAACATCGTGACGTTTCGCGTAAACGCGTGATGCGTCATATGACGCACTGCGTAAGCGCACCCGGAAGCACGCGAGCGCATACGATCGAGCAACGTCCTGACGCGCTTACGCTACGCGCCCCCGGGCGCGCCCCGGAGCGCGCCCCGGGGCGCGTAGCGTAAGCGCGTCGGGTCATGTGACCTGAAAATAAAACTTCTATTGGTTTCACTTTCGGTTTCCAAATGATGTAAGGACAGGTCATGTGACCTAAAAATAACACTTTTCATTGGTTCAGAACAGTTTTCTTTTCTAAATGATGAAAGACCCCACCTTTTTTCCTCATTCTACTTTTGTGCTTTGAGAGAGGTAGACCTGCAGTTATTTCAGTAGAAAATAGCTACATTAGCTGCAGCTGCTGGAGCTTCTGGACCACCACCACCACCACAAGGACCACCGCAACTTTACAGTGGTGGAGATCAAGAAGAGGAGGAAGATGAGGAGGAGGAGGAGAGGAGATTCGTCCGAGAGGACAATATTACATACAAACCTAAAGAGCACATCATCTGGCAGTTTTTTTCAATCCCCAAGGACAAGAAAAAAGTAAATGCGCCTAAGGCAACCTGCTTAATATGTCATCAGGAGCTGTCAAGGGGGAATCCCAACAAAAAATACTCCTTTGGCAACCACACGATGATCAGGCATATGCAACGCAGGCATCCAAATAACTATGCAAGGGCAGAGCTCAGGGAACTGGCCAGAAACCCTGTCCAATCTTCTGCCAGCACCTCCCAAACTGATGTTCCCACCCCATCGGGACCGGACGTTAGGGAGATATGCTCCACTATACAAACAAAATTTTCCAATTTTAAAATGGTTTGTATTTTTTGTGGACAAACGATATGCTATGGAGAGCAAAGCATCACACTTATTAACCGTGCTTGGGATAACCACAAGTGCCCAAGAAAACATTAATTTTTTCCGCCTTTTTTTTTTGCTCCTGTTGAGCCCTTTAGAATTCCCTGTTTTTTGTTTCTCCCCTTAAAAAATACAAAAAAAATATAAAACTGTTCAGAAAAGTCAAAAAAAGTAAAAAATGTTCAAAAAAACAATAAAAAAATATAAAACAACAAAAAGAATAAAAAAACAGTTCTTTTTAGAACTACCTTTAATTTATAAAAATAAATCTATATTTTTGAAGAATCTCTCTCAATCTTTTTTTTCAAGGGTACGCGTACCGGTACGTGCACCGGGGCACACACCGGGGCGCGCAACCAAAAAAAAAGAAAGAAAGAGTGAGCCTGAGGGAAGAACACAGAGACAGTAATGTTAATAGAAAAAGAGCTAGAGGGAGCAACACTGAGGGATTGTTTATTACATAGTAAAAAACAGAGAAGATGTAATAGGGTGTAAGTCAGAAAAGGAAAATGAATAGGGGAGCGAAAGAAGGGAAGAGAGAAAAAGAAGACTAAAGTAGAGGTACTGGTAGAATGTCAGTGGGTGTTGAAAATAAAAGGAAGGACAGTAAAGAATGGGGAATGAGGGGTAGTGATGGAACCGGAATAAATGAACAATGGTGAGGGACGGTGAGAAAAGAGCAGTGAGTGTAAGTAAAGAGGGGTGAAAGAGGGTGGATAAAAGTGAATAAGGTTAAGACATGGGGAGTGACAGAGAGAAAAGAGAGAGAGTAAAGGAAGGAGTGACTGAAAGAGTCTGAGTGAAACAGGAAAGAAAGGTAATTAAGGCAGTGTGGGTGAGTTATAGGGAGTCAGTGGGTGTAGGTGGGGGTGTGGGTGTGTAAGGTGTGTGTGTGGGTGTGGGTGTGTGGGGTGTTTGCGTGTGGGTGGAGGTGTGGGTGTGTGAGATATGTGTGGGGGCATGTGGGTGTGGGGGGTATGTGTGTGGAGTGTGGAGTGTGTGTGTGGGATGTGTGAGTGTGTATGTGTGAGGAGTGTGTGTGTGGCTGTGTGTGTTTGTGTGTGTGAGGTGTGTGTGTTGTGTGTGTCTGGGGTGTATGTCAGAGGTGTGTGTGTGTGTTGTGGGGGGAGGTCTGTGTGTAGGAGTGAAGTAAATGATTATGGGAAAGAGAATGAGTGAGTGAGCAAAGGAAGGGAACAGAGGGTAAAGGAAGTAAAGAATGGGGACTGGAAACAATTGAATGTAGGAGGGGAAATAAGGAAAGGGGAGTAAACATGGAGAATATGAATAAGTGAGGGAAGCAGAGTAAAGAAACAGGAGTGAGGTAGGTTGAGAAAATAGTAGTGAATTTAAAGCAAAGGGTGATGACAAAGTACATTTTTTTAGTCACACTTACCATATAATAAATGTAACTTTAATTACATTTTTTTACTACATTTTGTATCTGTAAAGAGAGAAGAAAAAATAAGTTATAATTAGTAAAATATGTATTTAAAATTAAAGATACAAATGAAGAGGTTAAAAATCACAACAGTGTATTTAGAAATGAAGTAAGGTAGAAGGACAAAAAGAGGGAAAAAGAAATAGAAGGAGAGCAAATTACTAAGAGTAAGGCATATAGATTCATTGACAGAAATGAAGAGAAGAAGAGAAACATAAACTGAAGGTAAGAAAGATACTAAAAGAATATGAGTTAGCAAAACTAAATCAGGAAACAGGAGTAAGTAAAAAGATAATGACTGAGAGGGAAAGGAGTCTAATAAAGGATGCATTTAGAAGAATGAGGAATGGAAGATAACTGAGAGTAAGTGAAGAAGAGTCATAGAGTGAAGGGATGAAGGGAGAGAGGATAATATAGAAGGATTGAGGGAAAAGGAGTGAGGAAGTTAGTAGACAGAGAGACTAAGGGAAGGACTGAGTGAAGTGGAGTACAATGAGTGAGGAAAGAAAAATGAGTGAGGGAGCAAAAGAAGGAAAGAGAGGAGAAGAGGACTAAAGCAGTGGGACTGAGAGAAAGTGATTCGGTGATGAAAGTAAAGAGATGGACACTGAAACATAGGAAATGAGGGGTAGTAATGAAACCGGACTAAAAGAAATAGGTTGATGAACGATGAGAGAGGAACAGTGAAGTTGTTGTAAGAGAACTGATAGAAGGTAGATAAACACAAGTGAACATAACACAAGGAGAGTGAGGGACTGAGGACATAAAGGTAGTGAATGGTAAATAGAGAGAAGAGGTCAAAAGGAAGGAGGAAGCAAAGATAAGCGAGGGAGAGTGAATAATTTATAGTGATAAAGTGCGACAATACTGGTGAGTGAGTAAAGAGGAATTACTAAAAGAGCAAAAGAGGAAAACACGGAAAAGGAAAGTAAAGCAGACAGACTGAAAGCTGAATAGTTATGCAAGGGAGAGAGGGGATGCAGACAGTTGAAATGAGAATGAGGGGTTGTGAAATAAGTGGACTAAAATAACGGGGTTGAAAGAGAGTGAAAGAAAGACATTATAAGTGAGTAAAAAGAGCTGAAAGAGTGTGGAAAAAGGAAATTGAGTGTGAGACAAAAGGAATATATTTTAAATTACAGAATACAAACTATAGATTAACTTGTACAACATGTTACATAGTTTATTTTTGCTGTTCCCAGAATATATTGAATTTCACTTAAAAAAGTAAGTTCAAACTACTCATCATATGACAGCGGGGAAAAAAACACAATCAAAAAGATTGTGTTTTAAAAAAAACCTTCTAAAGTTCAAAATAACAAATGTACACTAATCTTTGATTCACTTACTTTTCCTTTAGGCCAAATAGTATATCATGAAGGTCCTTTTCGTTGGAAAGTATTCTGCTGTTCTCTAAAAATTCCATTTCATCGACTTTCTAGAAGAAAACCTCGAAGAACATCTGAAATATTTTCTTTATTTTCATATACTCCTTCTGTTCAGTCATAACTCTTTGCTCATTCCTTCACCATTCCTTAAGGCCAAATAGTGTCAGATGTATCAGTATATTTTTAAATTAATTAAAACAAACTCTAAAATTACAGTTTTTCCGACGTTCTGAAAGAAAGGCTCAAACAACATTTTCACAATATTTAAATTTTCGTAATTCCATCTCTGACTCACTCATGTTCATCATTTCCTATAATACTGATATCACTTACTATGAGATCCACTTACAGTACCTATATGACAACTCAATTTTTTATATTATCTTGATCACTTTTACTCAGAATATAATTTTAAACAGCAAACTAACCTTTATTAACTGCTCCCGTCTTCATAGGCCAATTACCATTACTTAAATTTTGGTTCTAAAAACACTAGATATGAATTTTTTAAGTCAAAAGGCAAACATTGTTTGAAAGTCAAATGAGTGTCATTACAAAGGGTCCAACCTTTACAACGTTTTAAATAGCATGTGTAATGCCCTGATGTTGTTGAAGGACCGTCATGATAAATAATAGCTACAGTTGCAAAGGTTCTTCCTGAAATTGATAACTGAGAAGCAACGAAATTTTTAATAGAAGTTGTCAATTTACTTCCATCAGGTCTACATCGTTGGAACATTAAAATCACATATTTACCATAAGTTTGTAAAAATAATGTGGACAGCATTGCAGACTATCACAGTCATGCTGCCATTGATAAGAAAGGCTAAAAAGATTTTTTATATCTACTCCTTCATCTTCCAATACATCAAACATATACATGAAAAATTACTGACAACCCTGCTGAATAATCTGTGAAAATTGATTTTGACCAGAACATATGTCTAGAAGATTTCTAATTTCTGAAACACTTTCTATTTTTGCTCTATCACTGCTACATTTCCCAAACACAGAATTCAATAAACAGCAGAATGTTTGATCCCGATTTTCAACAATCTGTTCTTGTAAATTTTGAAGAAAAAAAACAACATTAAGCACTACATTAGCATAGCAGTTGACACCAGAACTGTTTTCAAACTGAAATCCAAAAACATCTTCAACAGAATCCTTTTTCTTTCTGCTTACAATTACAGTTTCATCTACTTTTTGTCTTTTTGCTAGTACCTCACTGCAATTATTCTCATTTCTTCTTTTTCGGCCTACCACACGTTTTTCAAACAGACGATATTGAGGCAAATGTGGAGCATACTCTCTTCTTAACTTATTGTATTCTTTAACACAATCTAGATCAGCACAAATCTGTGTTTCATCACACTCAATCAAGTACATTCCTTATAAAGTTCTGACTCGTGATAATGCCACATATGCCATACCCTCTTTAAACACAGAACTTCCAATGTTCACCAAAGCACTATCTACACTTAAACCTTGAGATTTATGAATTGTCACCGCATATGCCAAACAAATAGGAAACTGTTTTCGGCCAACATATAAGTCTTTCACAAGCAAAAACCTAGCTGAACAACGACAAATTTGTTCTATTTCGTCAATGCCATCAAATTAAATTTTTAAAATTTCAATTCCATCTCTATTTTTGTAATTCACAAAACCAACAACATGACCCATTGCTCCATGTACCAGACCTCTTTCAACATTTAAATTCCTTCTCAAAATAATACGACAATTTAAACACACATTCAGAGTCTTTTCAAAAACAGCAGTTTTAGATATAGTCTTCTCTAATGAATCCAATTTTGATTTCAAATTTTCTGACAAAATAATTGTTGCTCCCATATGCTCTATTTTATCTATAGCTTCCAGTTTCACTATCTCTTCATTTTCTAACTTTAACATTTTGTTGTTAAACATGGAACATTCTTTCAGAGTTGGCATCAAACATATGCCACATTTCTTCTCGTTAATTTTCTTAAAAATATTCTCTGGAAGAATCTTTTCATTTGGGTACAAATTTGAAAATAATCGTCCATGTAAAGCTTCTTTTCCATGCTGACTTATTTTTCCGATTCTTACATCTTGTAGAATATTTTTATAATCTTCATCCTTTGCCTGCCGCATATTTTGCAGTAGTTCTGCATATTTGAAATGTACCCATATATTAACGTTTCCAATGCTTCCTAGGCACTTCCTGGTATCTTCATGCGTGACCATTTTAAACACTGGTTGTCCTTTCACTGGAGTCAACTGCAGTAGATCTCCAAAAACAATAATGTGTTTTCCTCCGAATAACACATCATACTTTGTTCTAAGAATTTCTTGCATTCTCAAATGCACAAAAGCAAGCATTAGATTTGAGACCATGCTTACTTCATCAATGATAAGAAGTTTCATTTTCTTCAGGACTCTTGAAACTTCGGAACACGCATCTCCAGATAGCTTGTGGTATTGCAATTTGTTATCATGCTCCACTTGCAGCATCAGTAAACGGTGTAAAGTAATCCCTTTAATATTATGTGCTGCCAGCCAAGTTGGAGCGGTAACAACACAAGACAGCGGTGATTCAGTCCTTTTCTGCAGATAAGTTGCAATTGCTTTAATCTGAAAACTTTTTCCAGTTCCCGCTTCTCCACTCACGTACAGTTGGACAGGCTTAAATGATGTACATGAGCACTCTTTCTTCTCATGACTGAATCCATGTTCAACCTGTTCTGTGACTTCGTCATATATCTGTTTCTGCTCAAGGTTTAATTGTTTCACCAAATCTTCTAAATTAATTACATCCTCTTGAGCTTGCTCCATAGCTCTTTCCACCTCATCCATGGCAGTGGCAGCTTCATTTTGGATAATTGGTCCTCCTAGTGGATCCTGACTCAATGAAGCAGAACTCTGACTGTCTTGAGAACTGTCTCTCGCAATCTCTGCAGCAATTGTTGCTTCTTGCTCTATTTCTTCATTCAACATTTGCAGATAATTTGCAAAAACAGGACATTCTATGGTATCCTTCGTTGCATTAAAAGAGTCTTCGTAACAGAGAAAATCTCTAAGTAGTTCCTCTTCTGTACGCCATGGTATAAAGAGTTGCAAAAGAGCCAAATAGTAGAATTCTCATTTGTCTGGATTTTCATAACTCAATTTTCGGTGATTAATCAAATGACCTTTTCTCTGTTTCACTAGACATCCTTCACATCCAATGACAGCATATATTCCATTATTGATATCTTCTCTGATGTTCCTCTTATAAATATATCTTTACAGAACTTCATAGAGACAAGCGTTCTCAAGGTAATGACTTCTATTTGGATAGTATGTATCCAACATGTTTGTCTTCAAAATATCTGTACTTTCTTGTTCTTTCTCCGCCAAATACTCTATTTCCTGTACAGATTTCAAAACTCGGTTTCGTGTTGCAGCAAGACCTAGACTCACCGAAATGATGGTTCTAGATTTGGCATATAGACTTGCTGATGACAATCGATCGGAACATTCATATGCTCCAATTTCTCGATGTGACAACATCTTTAGACTGTAACTGTATAATTTCTTGCTTAGACTCTTTTCATGTGAAATGTCCTCCCACATTTCCTTCAGTTCTGTCTTTTCTTTTTTTGTGATGTAAGACGTCACATATCAAGCCACAGCAATAGAGTTGTCAGCAACGAACTGAATATCCATGTTAGCATTCCACATGGACAAAATCACTGGGTTGTAGTCGTTGATGTACTTGGACTCTTCGTTTCTTTTTAAATTGTATGTATTTTTGGGTGATTTCCTCGTCACAGTATGTCGCAGAGAAGACATCAAATTATTTACTCTTCCTTTAGAAATCACTGCTCGTGGAAAACCAAAACGACATTTTGTGTAGAACTTGTCCTTGTTTCTGAATTTTCGACGACAGTACTTTCCACAACGATGGGATTGAAAGCGTAAAACTTGTTGCCTTAAACTGTTTTCTTCAGTAGTTTTCGGAACAGCACATGTTGAATACTCTTTAATGAAGCTCATCACTGTCTCATCCGAATCTGTTCCAAATTTGGGTGCATCTTTAATCCACAACAACATATGTATGTGAGGAGCACCTCTCGCTTGGCACTCCTTTCTCCAAAAGAAATCCAAAACCTCTCCAAGGGGAGAATTTTTTTTGTTTGTAATGAAAGACATCATAGCTTCAAATCTATGATTAAAATATCTGCATACATTCACTGGATCCAAAGAACACAGTTCTCCAGGTGTTTTGAATTCTATATTTTTAATATTTGCATTTGCCTCGCGTATAAATTGAAGTAAGTCGTCCCATGCATACTCGGCACAGCTAAGAGGGAGGAACCATGTAGGACTTCCTAAGTTTCTTAGCATACATTTCAATTCCCCATGACGATGGTACCAATACTCGTTTGTACCACGCTGACATGCCATGAGATTGATTAGATGAGATTCCAAAATATTATCTTGCAGATTAACTTTCTCCATAAAGTCCCTCGCCGAAACATTTTGGAGATGTGGTCCACTTTTGAGTATATGGTTTACTGCATAAGAAAGCCCAGACAAGTCACTTTCATACAGTAGATGAAACAAATATGGGATGCATTGACGAAACCTTGGATCTTCAGCATATAATCTTAAAGTCCGGTATTCAGATGCTGGAATTTGAAGTGGTCTATCGTCATATCGTCCACCTCGACCTGTTGGAAATAGCTGTGGAAAACAACGAGCTTCCAAACTTTCTTCCTATACACTAATGGGACTTCCTTTTGCTGATTTCATTAGAAACAAGTCAATTGCATTCCCCATTACTTCTTTGGAATGCAAAGGATGAACAGTATATTGTTCATATATTTCTTCACTTCTAGACACATCAACTTTTTCAATTTGGCCAGCTGAACAATCACTGTCTTCATCTGCAGCTGTTTCCTCTGCTCCAACACATACATGTTTGTAGTACTCATTGTTTTTGACCAAATACAACGTTGCCTTTTTGACTTTCCTAACATCCACTAAATCTTGCCAGATTTTCTTACTCTTTGTCGGAACCCCATTAACTAGAATAACCAGAGGTTCCTCTTCCACTTTCTCTACACCAATTGTATCAATATTTTTCTTGAAATCTAGAGGCAAATAAACAACACTTCCCTTTAATCCTCTCTGTAAATCTGAAGGAGGCAAGTTCCCTATCTTAGGCTCCATGAGAACAATTGCCTGAAAAGGATGGACACATTGAATCAAAATACACTCATATGTATTTAAATCCATCAATTCAGGAGGAATGTCTACCAACTCAATATTATTATGAACAGCTCTAGCAGGCATTCTGTTTTGATTTAATTTATCATAACAATATTTACAAATACGCTCATCAGAACTCAAATCAGAAGAATTCTCCACCCACAAATAAGTTGCAAAATCCTTCCACTCATAACTATTTATCTTTTCACTTTTTACGTATAAATCAACTAATCTAGTTTGATGCTTATAAAAAGTTTGTCGACAACACACACAAGTAAAATTCGGCCTTTCACTTGATTTCACCTTAAACCTGATAATTTCCTGCTCAAACTTTTCTGTACTTGAAATCTGTACATTGTCTTCCACATTACCTTGAATTTCTGTGTCAATTTCTACACTGTCCTCTTTTTCACTAAAATAACAAATCTCAACTTCTTCACAAATCTTCTTCACATCTAATTCAGTTCCATGCAAAAGAGCACTGTTTAATTGTTTAAGCTTAAGTGCTGGACTTTTTGCATAATACAACCTTCTCACTGATTTCCTCATTTTGTTATGATGCACTGCTAACATCCTAAAATGATGAAAAACACTCTGACAGACTTTTCTAGAAAGACAAGCCAGTGAATGACTTTGCAAACCTGTGTTTTCTCTCACTCGGCAAGGATCTAAGTCTTGCAACATCTTCATTTTCTGTTTTAGAGTTTTCTTACTATATGTACGTAAGAAGTTACAAAACAAATTGATTGATTCCTGTCGCACACTACAAATACTACTACACTTCCAAGTGTACACTGGACCCTTAGTACGTCTCTCTAAAACTTCATCAGTTAACACCTCTTCTGGTTCTCTAGGCACAAGTTTCTCTTTTTCAATCGGACAACCGTCTTTCACCACATATGCTCGACCACTGGTGTCAACTGCATGCACTAAATCATTCTCCTGCAAGTAACTTTCCTCATTAAAAAATGGCTCACAAGTTGAACTGTGAATCCATTCTCCAGAAAAAACTTTACCAAAATTAGTCCGATTAATTACTCTTTTCCATTTACTGTTTGATTTGAAAACATCAATTGTCTTGTTAAGTGTCCTAATTCTATTGATTATTAAAATAAATATTTTTTTCTTAACTTCAAAAGCCTGATCAACAATCTTCTCTACACTTTTCTTTTTCTTATAAAAAAGCAGATCTCTGTTTACCTTTTTTAATATTTTTTAACAAATTTAAAACCACCCTATTGCAAAATATTCGTTTACGAATGTCCCTAAATTGATTTTGCCTTCTATTCCTAGACATATTATTGTCTCCTGCTGCAGTAGTAAAAATTTTTTGGAATCTCTCCTTCCTCTTCAAAATTGCTCTCTCCTTCTCTTTTTCTACATACTGTCCAACATTTTTTTGGGATCTACATATGTTCCGTAAGAAAGACTTAGTTGTCTTACCAGGAGCTTTTTTCCTGTTTTTTGAAGTATTTGTTGAAGGAGACTGCTTTAATTCCGTTGCTGTTTTTGATTTTTTCCGCTTACAAACTTTTCGTCTCCTTTCCCTTGAGGGCATTTTTTCTTATTTTTGAAATCTTGATTTAAATCTGTGGAAAACAAAAAAAAAATAAAAAAATCATTATAGACCACTATTACCAAAGAACAAAACAATGACAATAAGCAAACAATATAAACACTATAATACTTCTACATATGACCTTATCTCTGTTTTTTAAATATAATTCTAAAAAAATATTTCGGGCACATGAATTACTTTTACATTATTAACAAGTATTAGATAGTATCTGCATATTTAAAAAAATATATTTGCACATTTCACAATCATATCACCTGTGTTTGCTCAGATTAGTAAGCAGATTGTACACATGAGGTAAGGACTGTCCTGGGGAACATAGGTGGTGAGGCCGGTGTCTAAGAGTCCACTGGACCGCATTTCATGAAGCCTATCACCCACTGCACTCTTACACACAGCCCTCACCTCCTTTGCACCTCTGGACAGACCTCTCTTCCACTACACTCCTCAACACAGGCATCACCTCCTATGCACCCATGGACAATCCTCACCTTATCTGCAACCCAGAATAGACCTCAACTCATCTGCACCATTAGACAGGCCTCAGTTCATTTACACCCCTGAACACACCTCATCTCATCTGCACCCTGTTACCATCAATTATACTCAATGTATTGAGGCCTGTCGAAGGGGCACAGATTAGATAATGCTTGTCTAAAGTTCAGAGGAGGTAAGTCCTCTCCATTGCACTCATGGACACAGGCCTCAACTCTTTTGCACCCCTGGACATGCCTCACCTCATCTGCACAATCCACTTCCTAATTTGAGGAAACACAGGTGATTAATTGTGAAAGCTTCAATAATTTTTTATGTAATCATGCACACACTATTTATTCCTTTTCAAAAATGTAAAAGCCATTCATTTGCCCCAAAATCGTTTTTTGAATAACATTTTAGAAACAGAGCACAGGTCCTATGTACAAGCATTCAACTTCACTACTGAAACCTCACTATTTCACAAAATAAAAATCCTCTATCTTGCAAATGTAGATACCAAGCATTATCAAAAAGCATGACACAAACCAACAGCAAGGAAGCTCAGAGCCTCATTTATAAGGCCCTGCGTCAGTTTTGCGCTGGTGATGAGTCACTTTTTGTGACGCATCGGCAGCATAAAACATGTGCCTTGTTGCGCTATATTTAAAAAATGACACATATAGGTAGATGCGTCACTTTTTAACCCCCTGCGCCACATTATACCTGCGTCAGGTATAATGTATGCAGAGGGGGCGTTCCCCCGTAAAAAACCTCGTAATAGTGACGCAGTGAAATCTATGAGATTTCACTGCGTCACTTTTAGGACGCTGTTATGTCAAAATCTTGCGCCTGCCTCACAGCAGGCGTAAGACTGACGCAAACCCTTTCACATGGGGATTTCCCCATTTGAAAAGACGCATTGCTGGAGTTGCGTCACTTTTGTGACACACTCCAACAATGCGTCACTTTTGCGCTTACAGATACGTCAGAAATACTCACTTATCTGTAACTCCTTGTGACATGATGCGTCATACATTAAATATGGCGCATCATTGGTGTCGCAAGGAGTGCACAGTGAAAACGGACGCATCACTGTTTTCATAAATAAGACCCTCAGTGTGCTTCCTAATCTGAGGTAACACAGGTGACATGATTGTGAAAGCTTCAAATATTTTTATGTAATCATGCACACACTATTTATTCCTTCTCAAAAATGTAAAAGCCATTCATTTGCCCCAAAATCGTTTTTTGAATAACATTTTTGAAACACAGCGCAGGTCCTATGTACAAGCATTCCATTTCAGTACTGAAAACTCACTATTTTACAAAATACATTTCCTCTCTATTGCAAATATTGATACCATGCATTTTCAAAAACCATCACACAAACCAACAGCAAAGAAGCTCAATGTGCGTTTTAATCTTAACTCTCTATCTATATTGAATGAATCATAACTCACCTTTACAAATGCTTTGGGAGATTGAGAACAGTGTCAGATACACACACCAATATTTCTTTAGCAGAGCAAAAGGTATGTACTCCAGGCACTGCAACCATGAATGGCACAGAAAACCTCTAATTCTACACACATATTCCTCATGGTAACCAATCAAAACTCTTCCCTCTCTATTTTCAAATCAACACCCTTCCCCCCCCTCAGCCCTTTCTACCTGTTACCATAGCAACTCCCTCCTCACTGAGCTCTCAGGGTGAAAAGTTTATTCTACAATGTTGCAAATGAACTCAGCAAGGATGTTTGACCTATCAATAAACCAGCTTATCAGGTGCAATCTTTCTTTTAATGACTTTTTCTTGACCATTCAAATGACTTCTTTCACAGAACACAACCATGCACCCTAACTTTCACTTTTCAACTATCTGAATCCACCAATCATTGCTTGTGATTCAAGAGCACTGAAACTCCACCGTTTGTTTTGCAAACTCCTACTGTTCCAACTGCCATTTCATTCCTACACTTCATCTGACTGCACCAGAACCTCCTCTCACCATGTACTCTGTCTGGATTATTGGACATAGCTACATTCATTGGGCTCAAAGGTATGCAGCTATCAGAAATTTTCATAACCTTGATTTACCAAATATGCACATAAAATGGATTGGCCAAAGAGGATTGAGATGTCATCAATTGATACCATTGGTGAAAACCTTTCACCATCTGCCATACCCTGACCTTATAATTTTGCACTGTGGTGGAAATGACCTAGGCACTTTGACTGGGGTAGGTCTGGAAATGGTTTTACAGGACACCTTTGGGCAATTGATGACACTTTTTCCACAAACTGCCTTGGTATATTCCAATATATGTCAAAGACAGAAATGGAAGTGGTCCAACCAATTTTGTCCACAGATTGAGAAAGCAAGGAAACATGTGAATAAATCTGTTTCTGCTTACATGAGAGAATATGGAATGGGTTCAATATACAACAACAACTTGCGTTACAACATGCAAGATATCTACAGAGGAGATGGTGTGCACTCCTCAGATGAGGGGAATAGAATATTCCTCCTGAATTTAAGATTGTGCATTGGAACCTACTTGTAGGTACCTAAATCAGCCCCAGGACCCAAGAGCTCTTTTCAGGGCTACCCTACATCTGATCACTCACAATGATTATTTTACTCTAACTTTTTTCACTAATTTTCAACAAAGTACGCTCCCCGGTGCGCGTACCGGGCGCTCCCCCAGCGAAAAATTAAATTTTTTTTTTTTGGCCTATATGGGCCTCCTAAGCCCCCCTCAGAAAACCTAGGGGGTCAAAGGGGTGTCTACCGTGTCCCCTTTTACCCATTCCCAATGTTGTTTGTCCTCCATCTTGTGTCTCAAATCTACCGAAACACAAGATGGAGGACTCCCATTGCGCTGCCGGTACGCGTACTGGGGCGCGCACCGGGAAGCGCTCCCAAAACATTTAGAAAGTTAATTTACATAAAAACCACTGCAGAGACTTTCACCAAATATAGAATAGGCCCTACTACATACCAGTCCCTACCATTTTCCCAAATTTGGTGGAATTCCATTGAGCCATTTGCCCTGTAGCCCTGTCTAAATATCCTGAGGTAAATTACATGACAAAAACACATATGAACAGTTAGGATTTACAACCAATTAAAATGTTACTTTTATTTTCTACTTTTTTTCCTGACATTTGATTTGTTATGTACATGAATATATATGAAAAATGAGAGGGAAACACGGCCATTTTGACTACACCTACCTGAGGTACATCTTGAAACAATTTTCTCCATTTATCTTCATCACCTTTCAATAAGGTAAGTTGTTAATTTGTAAGGGGCACTTTAAGGTATTTTGTAAAAACGTTTTCTGATAGTTATTTACTGCCCCTCTGTCATAGTTGTAGATTAGGATAGGCTTCTCTGTTATAGTTATAGATTGAGTAAGGCTTCTCTGGTATAATTATGAATTTACTTAGGCTTCTTCACATACACTTTTTTATATTTCTACTTGCTGCCTGATACCATACACTGCCCAAAGATAACTTCACTGTTAAAAACTCAGAAGTACCTGTCGGAACTTAAACCCAACAGTGCCCTAACTCTACTGATATAGTTATTTTTTATGCAATTTACAGCAAGAAAATGGAAGGTGAACAAGAAATCAACAATATTTCTTTCGAAATTACTGCTGAAGAGATTGTTCTTGAAGATTATATTGACGAGGATTTTATGGATGAATCTTTGGACAAACAATTTATTCACTGTTTACAAGATATTGAATCATGCAATTTTGAGGAGATTCCAGATGAACTAATGCTGGAAGTTTTATTAAACTATGAAAATTCTAACCAATACATTTTTATTTAATAATTAAAAATTGTTTCAGACATTATTCATTTTTATATGTAATTCATGAAGATACCAAAATGATTATATATATATTATAATATAAAGTGAAACTTACAGTATACTGTGCAATTTTAAAACATCATAAGGGAGCAGGGTAGACTACCCATGATCCCCTAGGCCTTCTCAGGGAGTGCTTAAAGGATCTGTTTCTGCTTTCCTGACAGACTATGGTATGGATTCCATATACCAAAATAACTTCTGTAACAACATGCAAGATATCTACAGAAAAGAAGGTGTACATTGAATTTAAGACTCTGTATTGGTACCTACATGCTGGTACTTAAATCACCCACACAACACAACAACTCTTTGCAAAGCTACCCTACCTCTAAGCACTTCAAATTATTATTTTACTGCTTTACTGGCTTTTCCCCTTTATACGCTCCCCAGTATGCTCCCCGTGTGGGGAGTGTGTGGGTGTGGGGGGTATAGGGTTATGTCTGTGGGGTATGTGTGTGTGTGTGAGATATGTGGGTGTGTGTGTGTGAGGAGTGTGTGTGTGGGGTGTGTGGGTGTGGGGTGTGTGGGTGTGGGGGGTATGTGTGTAGAATGTGTGTGTGTGTGTGTGTGTGGGATGTGTGGATGTGTCTGTGAGGTGTGTGTGTGGGGGGGGGAGGTCTGTGTGTGGGATGTGTGGGGTGTGTCTGTGAGGTGTTTTTGTGTGTGTGTGTGGGGGGGGTTTGAGGTATGTGTGTGAGTGTGGGTGTGTGGGGTGTGTGGGTGTGGGTGTGGATGTGTAAGGTGTCGGTGTGGGTGTGTGGGGTGTTTGGGTGTGGGTGTAGGTGTGGGTGTGTGAGGTGTGTGTGGGGAGTGTGTGGGTGTGGGGTTGTAGGGTTATATGTGTGGGGTATGAGTGTGTGTGTGAGATATTTGGGTGTGTGTGTGAGGACTGTGTGTGTGTGGGTGTGTGTGTGGTGTGTGTGTGGGGTGTGTGCATGTGGGTGTGTGTGGGATGTACTTGTAGGTACCTAAATCAGCCACAGAACCCAAAAGCTCTTTTCAGAGCAAACCTACCTCTGATCACTCAAAATGATTATTTTACACAAATTTTTTCCACTATTTTTCCCCAAAGTACGCTTCCCGGTGCGCGTATCGGGGGCTCCCCCCGCGAAAAATCGAAAAAAAATATATTTTTTTTATTTGCCCCGCGGAGCCTTTTATGGCCCCCACATCAAACCTAGAGGGTCAGGGGGGTCTACCCTGCCCTCTTTTGGTCATTTCCCCCTTTGTTTTTTGCCACCTCTTGTGTCTCGATCCTACCGAGACACAAGATGGCGGCCGCTCCGGACTGTTTGGAATGTTTACAGACACCCGAGAGCCAATCAGATTTCCGCACGCGAACTCGCGTTACTCGCGGTGCGCGCCCGGAGCGCTCCCCGGTGCACGTACCGGGGCGCGACTATAGATATATATATTTTTTTAAACCCAAATTACTCAAAATCCACTGGAGCACATATCTTGCGACATAGCAAAGGCACATCGGGCTACCAGTCCCTACAATTTTGCCAAGTTTGGTGAAAATCCATTCAGCCGTTCGAGCTGAAAGTGAGTCCAACCGCCCTATAGAAATTAACATGGGGAAAACATGTTTTGGGACCCCCCTTTAATCTCTGCATCCGCTTGACGAATCCCCCCAAAACTTTCAGGGAAGGAGCGGAGAGCCGCGAGGCAAGTTTGAGGAAAATTTCAGGCAGATTCCTCAACCGGCGCCAAAGTTATTCCCAATAGAATGTTGCGATTTCCCTATGGAAAACAATCCTAACTATAACTACCTACTGGCGACCGCCAGTAGGTAATATATATATGTATATATATATGTATTTTTTATTTTTTTTCACTGAAAAAATCATAGGTTTCAGGGACGTTATAGTTAGTTGGACATTTCAATCGTACAAAACCATAGATAATACCCCGTTATAGTTAGTTCAGCTAACTATAACTCACGCCCCCGCAATGCACTGCTGATGACGTCACATATTACATCATTCATGACACGGTCAATGTCATCACTGATGACATCACTGATGATATATATAAATATATATATATAATATATATGCATCATTTATGCATCATTCCATACCTGAAAGGATATTGTTTTGACTTATACTGGGTGCTCCCTTGTGTCTGGACATAGCTATACCGCCCTGCAGAGCTTTAATGAGAGCAAAAGGGCTACTTTTATTCATTTCAGGTTGGCTTGGTTGGTATTTTACCAATTCAAAGCTGTAATACTATGCCTGGAGTGGTAAAAAGCTTTTGTAATTTTACAGCTCTGCATGGACAACACTCTGCTAGTCCTATGCTTAAATATTTTACTGTAGAACAGAAAAAGACTTTGTCTCTTTTTTTCTTGGCATAGATGGCACTGTGCTAATCTTATGCTTAACATCTTGTCATATAGATATGCTTTGCCTTCACACTGTGTTAAGTTAGCATGAGCTTATTAGAAGTTTAAACTAAGTATGGGCGAAATCAGCGAAATCGAGGTCCGCGAAATCGTCCGAAAGCGAATTCGCGATCCACATAATTCGCGAATTCGTGCGAAATTGCAAATTTTTGTTTTTTTGCGTGTTCGCAGGCATTTTTGCATGTTAGCAGGGCTTTTTGCGTGTTCGCGGGCCGCTTGCATTGCGAAGTTACCCATGCGGTAGTGTATGTGGGCACAGCACCCTCTGGTTTACACTGCCACCCTCTGGTTCACCACTGACACACTTTGGTTCACCACTGCCACCCTCTGGTTCATCACTGCCACCCTCTGGTTCACCCCTGCCACCCTCAGGTTCAGCACTCACTACTGCCACCCTCTGGTTCATCACAGCACCCTCTCGTTCACCCCTGCTGCCACCCTCTGGTTCAGCACTCACCACTGCCACCCTCTGGTTCATCACAGGACCCTCTGGTCCACCAGTGCCACCGTCTGGTTCATCCCTGCCACCCTCTGGTTCATCCCTGCCACCCTCTGGTTCATCACTGCCACCCTCTGGTTCAGCACTGCCACCCTCTGGTTCAGCACTGCCACCCTCTGGTTCATCACAGCACCCTCTGGTTCACCCCTGCCACCCTCTGGTACAGCACTGTCACCCTCTGCTTCATCCCTGCCACCCTCTGGTTCATCCCTGCCACCCTCTGGTTCATCCCTGCCACCCTCTTGTTCATCCCTGCCACACTCTGATACAGCACTGTCACCCTCTGCTTCATCCCTGCCACCCTCTGGTTCATCCCTGCCACCCTCTGGTTCATCCCTGCCACCCTCTTGTTCACCCCTGCCACACTCTGATACAGCACTGTCACCCTCTGCTTCATCCCTGCCACCCTCTGGTTCATCCCTGCCACCCTCTGGTTCAGCACTGCCACCCTCTGGTTCATCACAGCACCCTCTGGTTCACCCCTGCCACCCTCAGGTTCAGCACTCACTACTGCCACCCTCTGGTTCATCACGGCACCCTCTGGTTCATCACAGCACCTCTGGTTCACCCCTGCCACCCTCTGGTACAGCACTGTCACCCTCTGCTTCATCCCTGCCACCCTCTGGTTCATCACTGCCACCCTCTGGTTCATCACTGCCACCCTCTGGTTCAGCACTGCCACCATCTGGTTCATCACAGCACCCTCTGTTCACCAGTGCCATCCTCTGGCTCATCCACATAATTCGTGCGAAATTGCAAATTTTTGCTTTTTTGCGTGTTCGCAGGCATTTTTGCGTGTTAGCGGGGCTTTTTGCGTGTTCGCGGGCTGCTTGCATTGCAAAGTTACCCATGCGGTTGTGTATGTGGGCACAGCACCCTCTGGTTTACACTGCCACCCTCTGGTTCACCACTGACACACTCTGGTTCACCACTGCCACCCTCTGGCTCATCACTGCCACCCTCTGGTTCACCCCTGCCACCCTCAGGTTCAGCACTCACTACTGCCACCCTCTGGTTCATCACAGCACCCTCTGGTTCACCCCTGCTGCCACCCTCTGGTTCAGCACTCACCACTGCCACCCTCTGGTTCATCACAGCACCCACTGGTTCACCAGTGCCACCCTCTGGTTCATCCCTGCCACCCTCTGGTTCATCCCTGCCACCCTCTGGTTCATCACTACCACCCTCTGGTTCAGCACTGCCACCCTCTGGTTCAGCACTGCCACCCTCTGGTTCATCCCTGCCACCCTCTGATTCATCACTACCACCCTCTGGTGCAGCACTGCCACCCTCTGGTTCAGCACTGCCACCCTCTGGTTCATCCCTGCCACCCTCTGGTTCATCCCTGTCACCCTCTGGTACAGCACTGTCACCCTCTGCTTCATCCCTGCCACCCTCTGGTTCCTCCCTGCCACCTGCTTCCTTAGCTGTAAGTGCTTCCTGATGCAGTTATTTTTTTACAGGAGCATTGTGCCATACTTGTAACTATTCTCTGACCCTGCTTTGAGGGTCAGAGCAGGGTCAGAGAATAGTTGCAAGTAGGCAACTGAACTCTGGAGGGGCCCCTCAGGAAGCACTACAGGGAATGGTTACATATTAGCTTGAACTTTTGCACCTGCTAAGTGCTTTCAGTTTTCCAAAAGTAATTTTTCTGCCATATTGCGAGATTCGGCGGGCGCGTATTCGTGCGAAATCGAACTTGCAATCCGCAAATTCGTGCAAATGTGCTGATTTCTTTTTTTTGCGTGTTCGCGCGTTTTTTTGCTTATTCGCGGACCGCTTGCAGCGCACCGACCCCGAGGTTGCCCATGCGGTCGTGTATGGGCGCGGCCATCTTGTTTGTGTGACGTGTTTCCGTTTCCGGGCGCTTGTTGCATGCTCGCGATGTATGCGGCGCGCGATTACGTGTTCATGGGCCTTTTTGCGTGCTCGCGGGGAAAATATCGCGCGAACTTACCCACGCGGTCCTCTACGGGCGCGGCCATCTTTTTTTTCATTCACTGCTATGGTTTTGGGCATGCTACCTTTCTATCCCTCTCACATCTTCGTAATCCTATGTTTTTCTGAACTTTTTTTTGTCTTTTTTTGCTTATTATCTCTCTCTTCAATTTCCCACATCTATATTTTGTGTTTTTTTAAAACTTTTTGTTACTTTATTACCTACTTTATTTCTTACGCTCTCTCTCTTATTTTTTTTCACACCTATTCTTCTTTCCTACTTCTTGTGCCCAGGACCATGGCTAAGGGAGGCGACAAGGGCAAGGGGAAGGGCCCAGCACCCCGTACCCGGCTCCCTTGCGGGCGTTTGAGGGGCGAGGAAGTCCAGGCCAGGGAGATCTTCTCCGCGGTGGAGGTGGCCGCCTTGATGGTGTTTGTGCAAGTCGACCTCCCTAAAACCGTGGCAACAGGTGGGCGGATTGCTTCCGGTTACGGCCTCCGGGAGCGTCACCAGCTGTGGGAGAAGGTGTGCCGGCGCATGTACAGGAACTCTGGGGTCTGGCGCACCTACCAGCAAGTGACGCACCGGTGGAGTGACATCTTCGACCGGGAGCATGACATGGTCGACCTGCTCGGTGTGGAGATCCCTGGCCTTGGTAAGTAGCTGTTTAATAACTACTTTTTTTCCTTCTGCTCTGTTATATTGCTAATCTATTTTTTTCCTGAAGAGTATGAATGCTGCTGATTCGATTACATTGCAGGTAAATTAATGTTTAAAATAGCTTCTGTCATTGCAGGTGCTCGCCTGGTTATTGGCGTTGCTACTATGCTTACTTGTTTGCAACTTTTTAGTCATTTGAGAGCATTACTGCATAATGCTAGAGACAGTAGACTCAAGTCTAGTCCTTCTTTGTACTCCTGCTGCTGCCACTTTGATGAGATAGTGGTGGATTGATACGTTGAGTTTATTATTTTTTACTTGTTATAGGGTTATAGGACATTTGTTAGTGGTCTGCAATCATGATGACGGACTGTGTCTGTCACGCGACGTCTCGTGCTGCTGAGTGATGGCAGTCGTAGTAGAACCTTTTTCTTGTTGATGTAGTTAGTGAATTACATATCTTTCCTATTAGATGGTCTGCGAATCCTGCAATTCTGTACTACTATCCTCCTAGTTGACCAGATCAGATGCAATTGATGTTAATTTGTTTCCCCGACATAATTTTAGATTGAGTACAAAGAAATCAAATATTTCCCAAAAAACAATCATCCATGTTGTGTTTCATTATTTCATGATCACCAGGACCTCCCAGGGGCAAGGCGGCGGCGGCGACAGAGACTCCGGTGGCAGAAGGTGGAGAGGCTCAGTCCCTTGCAGGCTCTTCTGCTGGCCCCAGTAAGTTGTTCTATTGTTATATTAATTCTTATACTTCCCTAACTTTTACAGCTCCTATTCATTACAAACTGGTTCCCAATAATTCTATGTTTTACAAAATAGTCTTTGATCTTCTTCTAATGTAGACTACTTTCTACATTCTTATCCTGCCTCTACCATCACTCTCTGTGCTACTACTATTTACAATTATGAGTCGGTCTGTGTAGGTAGCTAAGCTTGCCCATTCGGCAAACGGTGTGAAATAAAACTCTGATACAGCAATATCTCTAGGCACTGAGTGCAGTCCTCTGGGTTGCCCTTGCTGTCTATTCCAGTCTTCTTAATGTAAGTGCTTTGACAATTTCCAACAACAAAATGTCATTGTTTACACCAAGTAAAAGGTAGCAGTTGCCTTTTTGATTTGAGAGGACCACATCCCATACCGCTAGTGTTTCAGGGACTATTCTGCACACAAAGAAGTATGGACAAGATAAATAGGACATTGTTGATGATAGGTGC
This sequence comes from Lissotriton helveticus, assembly GCF_964261635.1. Taxonomy (NCBI): domain Eukaryota; kingdom Metazoa; phylum Chordata; class Amphibia; order Caudata; family Salamandridae; genus Lissotriton; species Lissotriton helveticus. Next base: position 983,210,841 of record NC_136065.1, on the reverse strand, counting down.
AGTTCGACTACATACCTCAGTCCGACCAGAAGTTGAACCCCCATTCCCCTGACCGACTATCTAGAATGTCTGACCAATGATTTTACGACCCAGAAGAACAGAAGAAGACTACCTCTGAGTCCCGGCCTATCTTAGTAAATGAAACATGACTGCCAAGTGCAGTAGTTCAAACCTTTCCGCTCACTCACTTGTGAACAAAAACCACACAGTGTTTGTTAGTTTTAAAGTTTTATTTTTAATTGAGAAATGAAAACATTATTTCTTTATTTTTAATAGCGTAGTATTCTTATGTATGAAGATGACGTTAAAGTTTAAGCAACATTCCCATGAATGAAATTAGTATGACTCAAACTTAATAATAGTTAACAGTAACAGACACAGGAAATTAGTAGAATAACTGTGCGTGAGCCCCCACCTTCTTTAAAGTACTTAATGTACTGCTGGTGGTGACTCCGTAGTAGTTGGTGAATCGTCTGGCAGAAGGGCAATGGAATCTTCTTTCTGTAATGAGAAAAATGGTGCACGTTAAGCAAGCTTTCATCAGTTGTCATAAGAAGAAGTGTAGCATTTAATGGAATAAGCATCTAAAAGGTTAACACCCTCCCAAAACCGTTACTTTTTTTCAATCCCAGTAATAAAAAATGTGTTATGTAACATTTCCTTCCATTACGAGACAAAATAGGGGGTTGTGTATGGCATCTGAAAATATGACATGTTTTTCCTAGACGTCACAACATCTGATGCGGCACAGATGACCACCAGTGCCGGGGCCAGCAGTGCGGAGGGGTCCACTCTGGATGCGGCGGCGCCAACAGGAGGAGCTGGGTGGAAAGACTCAGCGGCGGCGGATGGTGGTAAGTTATTATACTCCTTACTTATTGAATTTTTTTTGAGTAGGCTCGTAAAGGAGTGTATGATGTACTGTACAGTAGTACACAATACACTATAAGTACACTGTACTGTCAAGAACATTTACTAATTTATAACTACTTTTTGGGCTATCAAGGAGAAGACAGTCAACCTTGACTTGTAATAGCATTAGCGGCGGTACTTCTCTGGTAACCAATGGCCCCCTCTATTTCACTTGAACTCAGCTGGCAAATTTTTATTGTGAAGCCAAGTCATATCAGATCAGATGTAGTTTAGGGATGTGAAGAACAAAAAGTTAAAGAAGGGTGAAACGAAGGACGAGTGAGTCTTAATATTTATTTATGACTGTAAAGAATGGTTTTGTTGAATGCAATTCAACATATGAAAGAAGACGGTGGTTTCCAAAATATAATGAAAAGGGTGTTAGTTGGTTGTTGACAAAAAGATATTTTGGTACATTTGAGACATTAAGAAGAATCATAGACGTACTTTGGAAGCCTGGATGTTATCTTCTTTATCCTCCTCGTCGATAGCAGAGGTGTATGATGTAGAAGAGCAGACGCTGAGTGGATGAAGTATGGCCAGTGGCAGTGCCACCCCTATAGAAAAGTAAGACATTCCTATTCCCACCTGCATGTACTGCTTAAAGTACTGCGAGTCTGCATCATCATGGCCTGTGTCTGTATTTCTTGGGTTAAAGCTGAGTGAGCTGCCATTATGGCGGCTACCACAAGTTCACGTACCAGTAATTTCTTTTGCAAAACAGGAAAAAAAAAGTAAAAAAAGGCATTTTTTAGTACTATCTGACTATGTATGTAGTAGTAGTGAGTCCACCTATAGTGCTGCTAGTGGAATTCCCGAAACTCACAGTGTCACAGGCTTACAAAGACGTCGGAAATATACAGGCCAAAATGTTATACTGTGTTTGCTACTTGCTGGTGTTACTGAGTGTTAACCTTCCGTTGAATTATTTTGACTTTATGTTAAGGACTATCAATCAATCAATCAGTGGCACTTATAGAGCGCGCTACATACCCGTAGGGTCTCAAGGCGCTGGGGGGGGGGGGGGGGGGGTGCCGCTACTGCTCGAACAGCCAGGTCTTCAGCTTCTTCCTGAAGGAGAGGTGGTCTTGGGTCAGGCGCAGGTCGGGAGGGAGGGAGTTCCAGGTCTTGGCGGCCAGGTAGGAGAAGGACCTTCCTCCTGTCGTCGCTCTTCGGATGAGGGGGACGGCGGCGAGGGCGTGGTTGGCTGATCGGAGGTGGCGTTTCGGAGCGTAGAAGTTGACGCGACTGTTGAGGTAGCTCGGGCCTTGGTCGTGTAGGGCTTTGTGTGCGTGGGTGAGGAGGCGGAAGGTGATTCTTTTGTTGACGGGGAGCCAGTGAAGGTCTCTCAGATGTCCGGAGATGTGGCTGGTTCGTGGGATGTCGAGGATGAGTCTGGCTGAGGCGTTCTGGATCCGCTGGAGTCTCTTCTGGAGCTTGGCGGTGGTACCGGCGTAGAGGGCGTTGCCGTAGTCCAGTCGGCTGGTGACGAGGGCCTGGGTGACGGTCTTCCTGGTCTCGGTGGGGATCCACCAGAAGATCTTCCGTAGCATGCGTAGGATGTTGAAGCACGCCGAGGAGACGTTGTTGACTTGCCTGGTCATGGAGAGGGAGGAGTCCAGGATGAAGCCCAGGTTTCGTGCATGGTCTGCCGGTTTGGGTGCGGTGCCCAGGGCGGGAGGCCACCAGGAGTCGTCCCAGGCGGAGGGTGAGGAGCCCAGGATGAGGACCTCCGTCTTGTCCGAGTTCAGCTTCAGGCGGCTGGTCGTCATCCACTCGGCTACCTCTTTCATCCCTTCGTGCAGGTTGGCTATTGGCTACAGTATTTTTCTTTCTTTCTTCATAGATGCTACTCCCAAAAAACTCACCCGTAAGGAGATGGCTGTCCGGGCCAGGGCCCGTAAGCTGGAGGCTATTTGTGTCGAGTATCGGCGGTTGTGGGCTCGGGAGCATGAGGAGACAACATCAACATCTACATCCTCCTCCACTGCCCCCGGGTCCACCAGCCAGAAGACTCCAGCCAAACGGAGCCGTGGCCCGACAGCCTCCCACCGCCGCCGCACAGCAGCAACAACATCAGTGCCCCCCCAGATCCTGGATTGTTCGTGTGCGCCGACTACGCAAAAGAGTGGACTACCTGGAGCGGTTGGCCGAGAAACATCAGCGCCAGCTCCGGGGCCTCTGCAAAGAGCAGCGGGACATGAAGCAACAGCTTGCAAAACTACGCCACCGGAGGAAGTGACTGTCCCTTGCCCCTTTTTTAAAGACTGTTCGGTGGGTGGGAATTGGGTGTTTGGGAAAGGGGACTTTTGGACTTTTGGACATTGGTTGGAGTTAGGTAGGGGGGTGAGTTGGGTTAATTTATTTCATTTTTGGACTACCTCAATACATTTCTTAATAATTATTTTTCATACCAAAACATAGTATACGCGTTCATATTATTTTGTGTGGGGGTGGGCGGTGGTTACTGGACGTTTGGTTTCTTCCATTTTACCAGCATGAATGAAACATCTAGTTGTGAAATATACCAAAGTGCAAGTAACTGAGTTAGTGAATTCAGTAGCCCTACTAGTACTTTACTAGTAGTACTGGCAATCTCTGCTCTCCTCCCACTCCTAGCCCATTATTCTACCTCTCCAAAATGCTTATCTTACCCGGGATTCGTGTTTGAGAATTGGGGTAGCCCCAGGGCTGGCTGCATTGCAAATGGTGATTAAGGTTGGTTGTTGACTTGAATCCTCGACGGATGCAATATCATTGTTGTGCTGGTAGCAGTAGTGGTACACACTTGCAGTATCACCATATGAAAAAAGAGGAAATTAAACATTGAGTGGCCTGAGCGTAGCATTAGAAACAGTATAGATAGTACGGTACAGAACAGTGCCCTAAATTGTAGCCTAAGCAGTGCCAACGTAAGGTGTGGTGTATTTACTATGGGTACTGTATCGATCCCCCTATTTCTGACCCTTGTCTGGTTAACAATTAACTAGCAGCCATTCAACTGCACAGAAACCCGTTATCTGATTAGCCACACAACGGCACAGAAGCCCGTTATCTGATTAGGTTATAGCGCACGCCATCTCATTAGGCAAGCACTATTTCTCCTGCCCCCTAATAGGCATACGGTGTTCTCAAAACAAATCAAACCTACCACGACCTGGGAAATCCCCACAGCCATTGTTTTGATTTAGCCGAGAACTTCAGTAAAGAATGTGCGAACGACCAGTTCGTATGACATCCTTATTGACGTATTTATGTCCATCCTTACGTCAATCCCGGCACCTTTCAGGTATAAATATTACCGACATTGCCTTAAGCAAACACACGAGGTGGTGACAAGATTGGAGCAGCGAGACTTGCCGAGGAGCCCAGCTGACAGCGAAGCCTACAGACGCTGCCCCTCCTTTCTGACGCACTGAGAGAGAGACGCTGCCTTTTCTCCTGCCGAGAAATCCAGCTCCGGCGCTTCCAAGCCGCCCTCGCAGGCAGCTGGAATATCAAGACCTGAGATAGAGATACCAGCCCTCCAGCCTTCTAAATCCCAGGTACTGAACTGAATCATCCTTTGTAGGGAATTCTTGAAGCAGACCCTTGGCAAATCAAACTTAACTTAAACTGCTACTTATCTACTCCCGCCCACGTATTAGGCTTAGGTCAGGTACATTGGGGTAGGCGTAGTTAGAAGCACCTGTTGAGTACGATTAGTCAATGTATATATGTATGTATCTATTTTATCCATTTTAAGTATCATATGGCTAAGAAACCATATCAATGCTTTTACAGTATTATTTTATAATTCTGTTATTACTGTATACACTTTACTTAACTATAAGTATTGCAATAATAGCGATTCATTTCTCTTGTATGAGAAAAGAGACTGATCAATAAATAACATCTTTTTATTGAACACGCCCGTCTCTTCCTTTTCTCTACAATCTGGTGAAACTAAGAATGCACTGAACTGACTGAGTAAAATAAGTTGTCTTTTGTTTTCACACGACTCTAGAGATACACTCTTGATTAGGGGAGAGCAAAGTTGTCATGTTCTATGGTTGTCAGAAACTAAATCCCTTCTTGTCTATCCAGGGAGGTTAAACTCCTCCTTGTCTATTCAAGAAAGTTTCTAGTGAACTCCGAGCTAGCTGGCAAACATTAAACTTTAAGTCTGATATCGACAGTAGAAGACCTAGTTAACCTCTGTCCTACGTCTATACTATTGAAGATATTATTCCAATGCGCAGAGCCTATTGGGATAATAGGAACTACACTACATGGCGCCCAACTGTTTGGATAGGCGATAAATCTAACGTAAGACATTAGAGTAACTCAGTCGTGCTTTTTCACACAGACCCCATTTTCCCCATAATACTCCAAAGACGTCTGGAGTGGGTGAAAGGTTAAATCCGCCAAACTTAGTAGGAGGAGACTCCTATGTATGGTTCTTGGTTTATTCAACGTTGAAGGATACACTGTTCCAAAATATTGTGCATCTAATCTTTGTTCCCATAGAAACCTGATCTGCAAATAAACAAAATCTTCTTGACAGTAGAATGTCAGAAACTGAAGAAGAAAGGGAGACAGCTAGAATAGCAGCTGAACTCATAGCAGCTGACAATACTCTGCTGCAAACTGACCCGGAGGCAATACTCATCTCGGTCAACATAAGGAAATCTATAACTTTAAAACTTATAGAAAATGGGCTGACACCGAGAGGTGGTACAGTCATATTCGTAATTGAGGCACACGAATATCGGCAGACAGAGGTATTCTATTCATGGATAAACTTTCCAGCACCAAACGCTGTAAAAAAGGACTTCCACTACTACAAAATAGAGGAACCTCCTAATGAGTACACTCCTTTCGAGGAGGTGGAAATACCACTCAAATACCAAGAGCACCTGCTCTGGTTTAATGGCGCCCTAAAACATAATAATCACATCACCAGGCTCAGTCCACTAGGTAGACCAGGAGCAACGTGGCCGGTCCTATCCGGATACACACCACATCCAGACATTGAAGAAATGTCTGCACCAGATCTTTTAGCACAGCTAAAACAACTAATTAAAATACACAGACAATTAGTCCAATATGTAATGCGGACTTCAACAGTCCAACCAGCTATTAAAATTCCACAGCTGATCCCTCACCAAGGGAACACAAATAAAATTACACCACAGAACATACAGTCCGGTCTAGGTAAAGTACCCACAAAACGGGAACAAATTCCATTCTGGTTAGCACAAAAAATCACTCAAATAGAGGCGGTATTTCCAGATACCACCCCGGTTGAGGATTCTGACTATCTGTCTTCCAATGGGAATCGCACCACATGTGGAGGACTGTGACACTTGGGGTACAGTCTTTGCTTCCATTTACACAAAAACACATGGTGTTCCATCATTGTCAGTAATACCAGATGTGCTAAAACAAATTCAAGATGAATACGGTCCAGAACCTGCTTTAACTCTTGGTATGAAATTACTAAAAGACTTCAAGCAGGTCTCGGCAATATTATTAGCCAATATAAAGGGAGAAGCAGCAAATGTGGCGATCCGCCAGAGGTTGAAAGAGGCAGATATAGCAGACCAACCATTTGAGATTGCCAGAATCATAGAAAAATCCTATGAAGAACTAGGAAGAGATAGTTTGGGTGGAAAACCGATGAAACCCCAACTTATTGAAAAACCTGAAAAAATATTTATTAAGAATAATGTAAACACTTCAAAAAAGAGCTGGGATGGAAATAAACAATCCACTCCTAAAGAAAAAAGATTCCAGTCCAGAGGAAGGTCTCCTCGGCGGAGAGAAAGATCTCCGGACCAAGGGCACAAGTCTCCCCAGAGGGAGCCCTCTGAGAAAAAATACAACCTTAGAAATAGGGATAATCTGAAGAAACCTGATAGATATCAAGATATTGATACACATCCCTCTCAATCTTTTCAGACTTCCTCGCAGAAATCGGAAAGAAGAGGATGATCAGAACACAGGGAAGAGCACGTCAAGTCCAAAGACAAGGAACCTGCTCATCAAAATAAAAAATTACAGTTTCCAAAAAAGAAGGTAGCCAGTATTAAAGTAATCAATCATGCCGAGAATACTGAGGACACAGCTGAAAAACGGAGAATGGGCTCAGACAATGCTAGACAGCGCAGCAGAAGTGAGCATAGCTCGCAAGATCCTTATGAATCATCTGGACAGTGGACACGAATAAATACATTCAGGTGGAAACTGCAGATACCAGAGTTAGCAAACCTCATAAAATATATGAAATAACATTGCGTATAGAGGGGGATAAGACTAGGAAAATAAGGGGTCTCTTTTGGGATAATCTCTCCAAGGGCTATGATATCCTTCTAGCTGAAAGAGACTGGCCACCAGAGTTTGTCAGGGAGTGCCCTCATGGCGAAGAAATAATTATGCCTGCCTTCTCAAATCATATTCCAATTCATAAAAAATATACACTTGCAAGAAAGTGGGCAGTAGCCCAAGCTCCTGCATTATATAAAAACCATGTGGGATGGGATGAGGACTCTCCTCCTCACAAAATCCAGTTAAAATCACAACCTACTGCACAGAGGCAGTACCCAATTAAGCAAGAAGCTAGGAAACGGGTAAAAGAGATCCTAGATCAACTTGAATACCAGGGGGTGATTGAAACTTGCACCTCACAAATGAATAATCCTTTGTTTCCTGTCTCCAAACCAGACAATTCATATCGTCTTGTTTTGGACTACAGACACCTTAACTCATGTTGCAAAACCTTTGCAGTACAAAACTCGCATAGTGCTGCACTAATGAATAACATAGTGCGCAAAAAATACAAAACAACATTAGACATCTCTAATGGATTCTTCTGTCAAAATATAGCACCAGAGAGCAGATATTTGACCGCGTTCTCAATAAATGGCGCGCAAAAAAAATTCTGTTGTTTGCCCCAGGGGTTCAAGAATAGCCCAGGATTATTCTCAGCAAGAGGAACAAAGTTACTACAAATATATGATGATGACGCATTATCTTATGTCGATGACATCTATCTAACAGATGATGACTTGGATACTCACTTGAAGAGAGTGAACACCATAATACTTGGGTTCGCAGCAGAGGGTTACAAATTCAACTTTAAAAAGTCAAGAATTGCCCATCTAACAGTCCTGTTTTTAGGATATGAACTATCAAGTGAAGGCAAAAGCCTGGCTGACAATTTCCTAGAGAAATGTGCTGTAAGCACCTAAAACACTAAAAAACTTACAATCAATTCTAGGTTTCCTGAATTTCGGAAGAACTTACATTATAAATTATGCAGAGAGAGTTAAACCTCTCTATGATCTTATAAAACCAGATTTTAAAAGAATCAATTGGACTCAAAAACACACAGAAATTTTAAGATCTTTACAAACAGATATGTTAGTTAAAACAAAATTACAAACACGTGACAACACACGCAACCTTGTGATTCGAGTCATCCCAGGAAGATGCGGATTCACATACCTGACCTCTAATGAGGGAGAGAAGGTACCAATAGCATACAAATCTAATTTGTACACAGAAGCTGAAAAAAGGTTCAGCATCAAGGAAAACATTGTTCGTGCGGTTCAAACAGCTGTAGCAAAAGAAAAATACCAAGCAGACGGTAGACAGGTTACAGTCAGAACAGCAGAATCAGCTTTTGAGGCATTAACAACACCATGTAATTTACCGACAACGGCACTGAATCCAGAATGGATACAATGGGTAAATTCTGTTGCTACAGACAAAGTAAAATACTATTTTGACCCGGAAATGAAAGAATTAAAATATCTAGAATATGAGAGAGAATACCCTCTGCCAATCGACGTTCTGCCTTTACGACAGTACGCCTGTATAATATATACAGACGGACATGCTCAACCCTCAGTTTGGGGAGAGCTGGCTTACAATGCCGCATGCAAAATTGTAAAAGAAGTGTGGCGCGGAGGTAAATTAAGACCTCTACTTACAAAAACACACTCAGTAGAAAATAATTCAGAACAACAAACTGAAATAATAGCGTTAAAAATGGCGCTGGATAATGCCGATCGCGAATTCCCGACACTTATAGTGTGCGATTCGTATTACTGCGTCAAATCATACAATAACGATTTACAGAAATGGATTCAAAACGGTTACAAAGATGTCACAGGTGCAACAATAAAGCAAAAAGTGCTTTGGGAACAAGTAGTTCTTTTACAGAAAGAACTACCAAAAACTCACGTGATACATTCACTGAGTCATCAGCGTGATGGCGTTCACGTTGCAGGGAATTCATTGGCTGAGACAGCCACAGCGGTAGCAACTAAATCGGCTTCCGTAGCTACAAAAAAGCGTACAGTAAAATACATTGACGGAGAAACGGTGCTGGCAGTAAAAACGTCATCAAAAGGCGACTGCTCAGCATTACCGATCAATTACCCACTCAATTATACATACATAATCGATGCAAACTCAGTCCCCTTTGCTCGAATCCCTGGAGTGGGGGATAGAGTAATTCCAAACACGGACAGGAGAGGCTTGTTAATAGCAGACGCACATATGGGTGAGGGTCTCAGACACCTTAAGCTAAAAGATTCTCTGGAAGAATTACAAACAGTGTACTGGTGGCCAGGCATGAGCCTGCATCATCACATTTTTGTAAAAAACTGCCCAGACTGCAATAGAGATCGCAGTGGCGAGAGAAACGGTTTATTACCATGGCGTTTCACTCCAGAATGTATCAAATAAAAAAAAATAAAAAACTCAGTATGAATAATGCGTCACATTAACATGTAAAGGCTATTTTCACTTATAATGTAGACCCCAACTCTCGGCTGACGTCGGAACTGTTATACAAAGATTTGCGAGTCTAAAATGGCATATACGCTAGAAGCATGTTACGTTCTGACCAAAATCTTTCCTTTAGCTCTAAAAACAGCTTATGGGGGGCGCCTGGCCAGAATGAACATTGCATTGCGGGACTCTTCTCACTTCCTTCCTGAGGGAAACGGGATGGTGTAAAGAAAAAACCAAGGCATAAAGCAATCTATAACAGCAAAGGTATTAGGTTCAGGAGCTGGGTGGGTCAAACATCTAATAAGTGTCCAACGTAGTCTAAATAACCTGCCAAGAAATTCTCTGAAAGGACTCAGTCCGTACGAACTATTGTTTGGGACTAGAATGGTAATCCAGGACTTAGATAGTCAGACTTCAGTGGTTAAAGAAAAATGCTTTGATATCAAAGATCGCTTGGCTATTTTACAGGACTTAAATGAAACAAGAAAAGACCTGAGCAACATAAAGTTGAAACAGCAGCCAACAACCACTGAAGAAAAACCACCTGTCCCAGCAAGGCCTGTCTGGATTCCAAAAGTCGGGGATCTGGTCAGAGAAAAGATCGCGGTAAAGAAGGAATTTGGGCCTTCTTACAGAAAAGCAGTTCCTGTCTTGTCTATCAACGGGACAAGATCAGTAGTACTACCGCCCCTTGCTGGTAAAAAGGAGAACCGAGTCATATCCATCGACCTGGTTAAACCACAATCATGTGGCCGATAACAAATAGTAGGCCAAGTGGACTCCCAAGAAGTAGCAGAAAACCAAAGTTTGCTACATCCACAGAGGTTCAAACTGAAAGACTGATCACATTTGGAAAATCTACAGTGAAACAACAAGGACTATGCAACAAAGCAATGGAACTTGAACCTCTTAAAACCCAAATAAAAACTTTTCATCAAGGAACAACAACCTACGATGATGTAACTACAGACTTTGCTAATGAAATAAAGCAAAATCCAAAAACAAAAAGTAATCCAGAAGCAATTGGAACAATTGACAGAACGGCATCCGGCTACTTCATCAATTTCGATGATTCTTCAGAAGAACAAAGCGAACCAGAAGTACAGCCATCAACAAAAACTTTTAAAGACAAAGCAAAGGAACTTTTTTATCAACTAAAGGGAACCTATCTGACTTCTCCATGGATTGAAATTTGGGTGACATTAGGTGCATTTATCCTCATACTTTGGCTCATCATGGTACTATGCTTGGGACATTTCATTGAGGGAAAATATGCTAAAATGGACACAGCAAGCCAGAAAATCAACTTGGTCCTTAAACCACACACATCTTCACACGTCAAGAAAAGAGAACTTTCTTCAGTGAACTTCACAGCCAACCCTATACCAGGCGGTGTAGCATGGGACAATACTGATTATGAAATCTATGGCCCGGTTGAAATCCTGAAGTATCCACACCAATTTAAGATCTCGTTAAGTGACTTTGTAAAACCTAGCACATTTGCTGATGATTGGGACTTTGAAAGTATTAATGATATGATGTCTGACCTAGTAATGTCTGCTAAATTTACAGAACATGATTATTTGCAGGGTTCGTCTAATTATGATCAAATGTTCTGCTATAACCACTATGGTAACCATTATCTCCATAAATCTGCACAACCTAGAAATGTTTTAAATTATAACCAATGGGAACATTGTGCTACTCCACCAAAGGGTAGTTCCAAAACATTTTATGATAAATATTCATACTTTTCAGGGTTAAACACAAGTAATGCAGAAACATTTTATTTCAAATTGTCAAATAAGACAGGTATGAAGACCATGCTTACAAACACAAAATTGATATATTCAGATTCATTTTTTGAGCAAATGAATACATTGGGTTTTGATTTCTGGAACAATAACATTGAAACAAAAACTGTTTGGGGTACAAAAGATTGGCAAGTACAAGGTATAGAATCATTGTTCAGAGCCTGCATGATCCCAGAACAAATTATATTTTTGAATGACACTATTCAACAAACTACCTGTCTTGGCTTAGCCAAAATCAAAGACTTAAACAAACCGTCTATTCCAAAGCCAACAACGAACAGTAATAACTCTATAGATGTTGAGATAGACGTGAACCATATTTTAAACCAAAACAGAACACATCCTGATTGGAAACAATGGTTGATCTGGCCCACAGACACAAATAACTGTCAAGACAGATTCCTGAACAAAATACAGGGGTTCAAATTGACCAGGCCAGACCCTAGATATTCCCAAAGACAACATCCAGGGATAGTAACTACTTACAGTGTGGGCAAGCTCTGCCTTCAATGGCTACAAACATCCACACTGGCAGAAATTAAGCAACACCTAACTTTACTTCAAGAGGGTGCTGACTTGCGTGATTTCATTATGGGACCACGCAAACAGCGTCAAAAACGTTTCATAGCGGCCTCTATATATGCAGCTTACAATGAAGTTTGGAAAGTAACCCAAATTGAGACAGCTGAAAAAATACGGGAAATTGACCGTATTAATTTGGAAAAATCACTTTCTGTCGTGGACAATGGGTTAATGACGCTGTCCTCCAGAATATATTCACTGGACAGTATTGTGTCTTCAGCAATCGATATAATATCGCAAGACTTACTGATGTTACAACACGGTCAGTCCCAATTGCGTTCTATTGTAAAACTTGGCTGGACGTTACAAAATCTGCATTCAGGCTATGTGCCTTGGCCTTTAATCAACACAACGTCACTATTTAATATCTTTAACCTTACTGATAATCAAATCAGTTTGGCACAGAAGGGTGCTGACTATACAATTCTGAGCATTGAAAAACTTGAGAGATTACCATTGACAATGTCAGAACGACCTGTCATTGAATGGATAATACATGGGATAATAAATATTCCGATACCAACTTTCCAGTTTCAATACTGCCAAAAATATATACAGGCAGGCCAGTATGAAAGGTTGGGTAAAGGATACATTAAGTCAACATGGAACTTGCCCTATACACACGCATGTGTTAGTGATAAAGGACAAAGTGTATTCCTTAGTGGCAATAATTGTGAAAGGTCACTAGGCGGTACACTTCTGTGTCAGGGTATTAGTTTGCATGGAGCATGTGAAGGGACTTCAAATAACCTTTCATGTCACCAGATAGGCACACCTGCAACACAAATAGAACCATTCTTTAAGAGACTCTCGAACGGGAGTTACATTCTAATTGTAGATCGCAGATGTTGCAGTCTGCTGCCCGGAAAACCTTATCTCATAACCGTGACTACGAAGGTCATGTGCTGTGAACGAGTATTGTTCCCGAACGATGCCCGAGACAGGGAGGCAAGGTTGTGGCCCAGTTTCAAAATTTCTTCTATTCAAATTGATACTTGAAGCAGAATGAAGACAGTGCTCCTACAGACGCCGACCATGTTAACGTCATCAAAAGAAACGTATGATCTCCAAGTTGCAAGGACAACTGCTGAGATTCATTCACTGTTATCAACCAATTCCCCCATACATTTCGCAGAAATACTGAGCGAAATCTTAAATATTTCTGATACAAGTGGAATCGCGAGTGTATTTAAGACAGTGTTTTCGGGAGCTTTAACCCCATTCAAAGCCATCCTGGGTATTTTTCCTGATTTTGTCCATTCCATCTTTGGCGGACTTCCTCTCCTTTTGGGACTAGTGGCAGGCATCCTATTTTTGATCCTGTTACTTCGCTATGGCAAACCACGTCACAGACAAGACACCAGCGATAATGGAAGAAACAATCCGAGCTATTGGCTACCGGGACCGCATAACTAAAGTCCTTGGACTAGCACGGCTACGAGATTTAAACATGACTTGGTTTCTTTCATTTAGACCGATGTGGCAAAGTTGTGTTATGCCTGTATTAAGGTGCGTGTTATGCGGCGAAGAATGCGTGTTGGACACCTGTCTGACACTACAATCGGATATGCCAATGGACGCAGAGACTTTGTTGGGTCCGGTAACGGCTCATGCATCGTGCTGTCCCCAGCGGCTACCAATCCTGATGACGGCATTCGTGGAGACTTCACCACTACGATTGAAGAGTTGTGAAGTACAAGATGAAAGCAGCATCGATCAGGTACGACCTTCTGTCAGCTATGCTGATCGAAACATCAACGAAGGCAATCATGCTCATGAATGCATGTTACAACATTTTTCCGAGTTAGTGGAACTCTCGCAGGAAGCAGTTGACAGTTTTTTCGAAAGTCTCAACACTATGATGTTTTCACCAGAGCAGAAAGAATGACTTTGAGACAACTAGCACACGGCGTTCCCTACACCCTGAATTTGGCCTTCAACTTTGAAAATAAAGCAATAAGAACATTTCTCACCAGTTTTTACGGAGAGCAAGACATTTTTTTTTTTTTCTTTCCCCTTCCACACTTATCTTCTGCTTAAAGTAAAACTATTCCTAGAGAACAAAATTTCTATTTTTAGCTACTCTAGAGACATTAGCTACCCTCTAGCATGTTCACAAGTATTTATGATTTTGTGATGGGATGGTCTCGAATTTTTCTTCTGTATTAAGAGCCATCTCATGTGTAATTTCCGCATTTCGTTCATGCTGATTTCAAAATATGCGTTTAGATTTAGCATTATTATACTGCTTGAAGTGCATATAGTGACTATACTCATCTTTTCGTGTATTTCGCATTTCCAAATTTCAATATGCAAAAGATTGTATTTTGGGGTGGTTCGGTATACACATGCACTACTAGTTTTGTTTACTATGCCTAGACTTGTAAATATGGACATAGATTACGTGGAGTGGGTGTGGTGTATTTACTATGGGTACTGTATCGATCCCCCTATTTCTGACCCTTGTCTGGTTAACAATTAACTAGCAGCCATTCAACTGCACAGAAACCCGTTATCTGATTAGCCACACAACGGCACAGAAGCCCGTTATCTGATTAGGTCATAGCGCATGCCATCTCATTAGGCAAGCACTATTTCTCCAGCCCCCTAATAGGCATACGGTGTTCTCAAAACAAATCAAACCTACCACGAATTGGGAAATCCCCACAGCCATTGTTTTGATTTAGCCGAGAACTTCAGTAAAGAATGTGCGAACGACCAGTTCGTATGACATCCTTATTGACGTATTTATGTCCATCCTTACGTCAATCCCGGCACCTTTCAGGTATAAATAATACCGACATTGCCTTAAGCAAACACACGAGGTGGTGACAAGATTGGAGCAGCGAGACTTGCCGAGGAGCCCAGCTGAGAGCGAAGCCCACAGACGCTGCCCCTCCTTTCTGACGCGCTGAGAGAGAGACGCTGCCTTTTCTCCTGCCGAGAAATCCAGCTCCGGCACTTCCAAGCCGCCCTCGCAGGCAGCTGGAATATCAAGACCTGAGATAGAGATACCAGCCCTCCAGCCTTCTAAATCCCAGGTACTGAACTGAATCATCCTTTGTAGAGAATTCTTGAAGCAGACCCTTGGCAAAGCAAACTTAACTTAAACTGCTACTTATCTACTCCCGCCCACGTATTAGGCTTAGGTCAGGTACATTGGGGTAGGCGTAGTTAGAAGCACCAGTTGAGTACGATTAGTCAATGTATATATGTATGTATCTATTTTATCCATTTTAAGTATCATATGGCTAAGAAACCATATCAATGCTTTTACAGTATTATTTTATAATTCTGTTATTACTGTATGCACTTTACTTAACTATAAGTATTGCAATAATAGTGATTCATTTCTCTTATATGAGAAAAGAGACTGATCAATAAATAACATCTTTTTATTGAACACTCCCGTCTCTTCCTTTTCTCTACAATCTGGTGAAACTAAGAATGCACTGAACTGACTGAGTAAAATAAGTTGTCTTTTGTTTTCACACGACTCTAGAGAACACTCTTGATTAGGGGAGGGCAAAGTTGTCATGTTCTATGGTTGTCAGAAACTAAATCCATTCTTGTCTATCCAGGGAGGTTAAACTCCTCCTTGTCTATTCGAGAAAGTTTCTAGTGAACTCTGAGCTAGCTGGCAAACATTAAACTTTAAGTCTAATATCGACAGTAGAAGACCTAGTTAACCTCTGTCCTACGTCTATACTATTGAAGATATTATTCCAATGTGCAGATATTGGGATAATAGGAACTACACTACAAAGGTAAGCATTAAGCATTAGATTGTTCACGTCGTGTAGGAGGAGGATGTTCTTATTATCAATCCACGATGGCGCACATGAACTTCTGGTTGCTTTGACCTTATCCTACCCAGCAAGTGTGTGGACTTTATTGTTGTTGTCAGTCACACATCAATGAAATACCACACAGCCCGGGGGAAGAGGGTTAGGGTTTGAAATTTGGATGGGAATGGGGTTTTTTGGGAAAGTTTGGTAGAGAGGAAAAAAAACACAGCATGGACAGTCAAACAACAAATGAAGAGAAACAAATCTTTGGATTTGAAGATATCGATAAACCTTTAAAGGGACATAAAGGAAGTGCACTACTGCATGCCAGAAGTTGTTTAGTAAATGGATGGTTAGCTTACTGAAAAATAGTACTACTACTTACTGCAACTTACTAGTAACTACGAAGGAACAAGTTGACAGTACAGGGCTGCAGTCATTACGCAATTTCACTTGCCTCTCTGCCCTCAGACAATAAACACTTAGAACATTAAATTAGTGTTAAACTTAGCAAAGACGTATCAAATAGCTGGAGGGATGAATTTGAAGCAGAGATCAAACAAACGCACAGAGTCACACTCGTAGAAGTAAGTTCAAGTTCACAAAAATATCATTTAAAAGATAAGGAGAATTTTGGATACTGTTACTTTTTTTGTAGTTGTCCCATTGAATTTGTGAAGTTGATGCATCCAGCCATTCCTCTTATTCGCGGTACTCCTTCATTCCATCGGATGCTCCGTCGATCAATCTTGGTGACCAGACACACTGACTTTCCACTGCCTGCCTGATACGGATTTGCGGATCGCTAATTGTAAGCCTGAGTAGTACATCGATGGCACAGGGTAAAAGCCTGCCTGTAATTGATGATGGAAAAACACAACAGTAAGTGTTAAAGACAACTCGGAGAAAAAAAATGTATAAGGCACGCTGTGTAGTGCAAAAATTAATTATACTGTCACTTTCAGAGATGACAAACCCCAAAATCTAGAACACTCCCAAAAAAGTGCAGAATACTGCTGCTACCTCGCAGAGGCCTAATTTCAAATCGTGCCAAAACGCACTCAGAAAGTATGCCCAAAACCAAGTGTTCCAAGACCCCACCCAGTCGTAACAATCTAGAACCCCCGCCCAAACACATGCAATACAATACCGCTAACCCTAACGAGCCCTAAGTTAAGAATAGTGGCAAACGCTTTCTTTAACTAGGCCAAATCCCCCCTTTCCCACCATGGATTTTCTTCAAACCACTTGCAACCAAATTTACACATTCCGACGAGTGCTCTAAGACCCCAGAACCCAGTTGCAAAAATCTAGAACACTCTCAAACACATGCAATACTGCTGCCAGTGCTAACCCTAATGAACCCTAAGTTAAAAAAAGTGCCAAAACGCTTTTCAGCATTGATTTTCTCCAAAACACTTTTATCCGGTATTAGACCTTCCCAGCAATGGCCCCAGACCCGTCAACCCAGGCGGAAACAAGTAGAAGACCCCCAAACAGGCAAAAAGCAAAACCGGAAAAGTTCACACTTAGAAATATTTAGGCCTCATTCCAAGATCACTCCAGGCGCGCTGTGCAGCTAGCCCATAACTCCCGTTTTCCACCATGGATTTCCTGAAAAACAAATGCAATCAACATTAAGCTGTGCCAGCAGTGCTCCCAGACCTCAAACACCAGGAACCCCCCCAAACAGCACCCCAAAGACAAGCAAGTGAACAAAAACGCAAAAAAGAAATTCAACTCCGATTTTCTACAAACCACTTTTATCCGGTATTAGACCTTCCCAGCAACGGTCCCAGACCCGTCAACCCAGGCGGAAACAAGTAGAAGACCCCCAAACAGGCAAAAAGCAAATATACAAAAGTGGGGACAGAAATTTTCAGGCAAATTTCCAAAATCACTCAGCGCGCGCTCTGCAGCTAGGCCCTAACTCCCCTTTGCCACCATGGATTTGCTTCAAACCTCTTGCAATCAAAAGTATCCATACCCAGCGTTGCTCCAAGACCCCAAAACCCACCCCCAAACACCAGGAACCCCCCCAGCAGGCCCCCGAAAACACGAAACTGAGAGAAAACGCTAAAAAGTGAAAAACTTTTTAACCATGTATTTTACCCAAAACACTTTAATCCGGTATTAGACCTTCCCAGCAACGGCCCCAGACCCGTCAACCGAGGCGGAAACAAGTAGAAGACCCCCAAACAGGCAAAAAGCAAAACCGGAAAAGCTCACACTTAGAAATATTTAGGCCTCATTCCAAAATCACTCCAGGCGCGCTGTGCAGCTAGGCCATAACTCCCATTTTCCACCATGGATTTCCTAAAAACCAAATGCAATCAACATTAGGCTGTGCCAGCAGTGCTCCCAGACCCCCGACCCAGCACCGCAAATCTAGAACACCCCCAAATAAACCCCCAAAAACCTGCAATACTGGTATATTGAAAACATGGCAAATTGCGCTGTTCACAAAAAACAAACAGCAATTGGTTTCAACAGAGACAGACAGCCATTGCTGTCCACTGCATGCCATCTTCTCATTATTCATTACCTGTTCTACTTTAGTCCGCATCTTCTTCGGAAAGTGAGGGCCCACAGGGCAGCCTCTCCTGTATATTTCAGAAGTAGGTCTGTCAACAATCAGCAAGCATGTAGTCAGTCAGTCAGTTATTTCAGTCCCACTTGAGGGGACTCGTCTACGAAGACAAAGTTTGTTTTTTCTCCATAATCCATCCATTTGCCTTGAGGAAAATGGATAGGGGGTGTCTGTAGGAGGAGGATAGAGGAGCATGATTGAGTTGTGAACTTGTGAACATCTGAATGCAGACTGCGGCACCTTCAAATCAATACGGAAAATAAGATGAAGACAGTACTGATGATGGACTTATTGTGATTAGTTGATTAGAGTTTTGTTGTGGTAAAAGTAGCAAAACAAAGAAAGACACACAGGAATAAAAGTGAAGAAGTACGGAAAAAAAGGAAGTAATTTTCAGTCCTCGTTGTCAGGGAAGCAGAGTTTGTCCTCCAAGTCTATGAATTGAGACAGGAGTAGGTCTGGTGACCGAGAAGAACTTCCGTCGTCATCATCAAGTCGGTGTCCTCTTCTTCCTGCGTGCATTTACGTATTTTGTAATCGGGTGGTATGAAGTGCTGATTCATCTTGATTATTGTTAACCTCTCCACATTTTTGGGCAAAAGGCAGGTCCTTTTTGAAGTAACAATGGCACCAGCAGCACTGAAAACACGTTCAGAAGACACGCTTGCGAGTGGGCAAGACAAATAATTTAGAGCCAGGTTGGTGATCAGTGGCCATTTTGAGCTTTTCGTATACCAATATCCCAGTGGGTTCTCATCATGACAGACCTCTGTTGGGTCATCCAGATAGGCCTGCACCACTGACTCAAGGTTCTCCAGGGTTGATCCACTTTGCGTACCATCTGCGACCTTTTCATCAGTGGACGGAGCTAACCCTTGCTGAGTTAGCCAATCCCCTAACGACAATATTTGTTTGCGTCCTGGTGCAGGTGAGTGTGATGATATGGTTACTGGTGTCGTTAACGGCTGTAAGGGAAAGTAACTCCCTTCGGCCACGGATTGAGAAGTGGAACTTGATGCCGGATGACCTGCTGATTCAGTTGTACTTGTGCTGCCTCCATGAATGTTCTGCCGCTCTCTTTCGAACCGAGTGGCTGACACAGCTAGCCAATGTTTGTACTTTGAAACTTCTGCTTCCGAAAAAGGAAAGAAAGTACTTGTGGGCAGTGCCTTTTTGTACCGTGGATCAAGAATAGTGGCACAAATATAATGTTGTTCTGTATGTATCTTTTTAAGCCTTTCATTGTCAAGTAGGCGCCATAATAACTTCTGCTCCAAACCATATGCTTCTCGCTTTTCACCATCACCTCGGAACGTTGAAGACACCTCCTTCAGTTGGTGCTCCAGCATGCGCAACAATGGGATAGCTTTGGTAAAAGAACAGTCCTCCCTGCTGACTTCACGCGTGAAGAGCTCAAAGGGACGAAGCATGTCTGTCAGGCTTGCAATTAGCTTCCATTCCTCCAACTCTAGCATCAAGTCTTTGTGAGTAGAACCCAGTTTAAAGACAAACTCATGCATTACCTCCCACTGCTCAGACAGACGCTCAAGCATGTAAAAGGTTGAGTTCCAACGTGTTGCCACCTCCTGGATTAGTCCTTTGACTGGCAGTTTACGTTCGTATTGAAGGCTCCTCAGCTGCTTCCAGGCCTTAAAAGAATGGTTGAAATGGGTACAGATTTTTCGGCAGGTGGTCAGTACATTGACGACTGGCTCTTCTGCTTTCAAGAAGGCTTGTACCACGATGTTAATACTGTGCGCCAAACACGGCACTCTGAAATAGCCACCGTTGTCCATGGCCTCAAATATATTACTGCCATTATCCGTGGAAACATAACCAACTGTGCGGTTTCTTGGATACAGCCATTCATTGACCTTCCTGTTAAACTCCTCCAAAAGGTTAGGTGCAGTGTGAGATTTCTCCATGGCAAACATGCCTACTGTTGCAGGTTTGCGAGTAGCTTGAAAAACTTCCTCCATGTCAACATCTTTGTGTTTTAACTGTCTTTCGACCCCTGCAAACGAGACCCAGTGTGCAGTGATGCACATGTAATCAAGGGCTTGGCAACTGGTCCACATGTCTGTTGTCATGTGGATAGTGTGAACAGCACTCTTCAGAATTGCTGCCCAATCACCTCCAGCACATCTTGATGTAGTGCTGGAACAGCAACCCTTGCAAAATAGTACCGGCTAGGAACCTTTCATTTAGGGCAGACTGTTTCCACCAATTCACGAAAACCCACCCCTTCCACAAAAGAGAAAGGGAGAAGGTCCAGCGCTAGCATTTTAGCCAGCTTTGCGTTATAGAGACACACCGTTGGGTGGTTGCGTTCAAATGGCGCATCCGACCAAAACATGCTGCTAATGGTGCGCTGGACCGTTTTACGTGATGATGATGATGATGATGATGCAGACTTCAAACCAGTTAGGCTCATTGATTTACTTTTTTGCATTGGTGTGTGTCCCAGACTCTTAGTGTGCCTCATACATGTTGCAGGGGTAGAGGGTGTGGGCGCTACCACTGCAGTGCTGCTGCCAGGGGTACTTTGTGTACCTTCTTCACTTCCCCCTGCACGATCAGCCTCTCATCATCATCAGATGCAATATCAAGGGATACATTTTGATTTGTTTTGGCTTCATCAATGTCAATTAGGTGATTATACCACTGGATAGGGTGGTGTTTTTTGAGATGACCTCTCTGGCCTCCGGTACCATAGTTGGTACCAAGCTTACCCCGACTAACTGATACTTTATAAATTGAACAAACAACCATGTTTTCCGCCTTTTTGCTAACAGTAAAGAAGTCCCAAACTGGGGACTGGAGATGTCTGCAGGTGGTGCAGGAGCTACTTTGACTTCCAATGCCAGATGAAGTGTAGGTTGTGCGTGGCTGAATTTTTTCCTGTAGTTGACTTACAGCACCACTACTTGAGGTAATGGGGGTCGAGCTGGATGGAGGTCCCTGCCAGCCCTTCTGATGAGAAAATATGGAAGCTGTAGGTCGTGTTGGTGTTGTAGTTAACTGCGTTGGTTGTGGTACCACCAGTGCCGCGCCGCCCACGTCCTGCTCAGCAGCCATTTGGGCTAGGGATAAAATGTTTGTCTGCTGCATGCCCGCTGTGGCTGGAGTGACACTTGTGATGACTGGGTCATCGTCAGACTCTTCATCAGCAACAGAAGGCACCACTTCTTGTTCATTGTCAGCAGCCATAAGTCGAAGCCTTGCGGGAACCTTCCTTTTCGACTTAGCTACCTTTGTCGGCTCATGGCGTGCCTCACTGTCAGACTGCATTGGTGGGTTCCAATCAAGATGAAGGTCATCAGAATGAAGGGGGCTTGAAGAAGAACTTGTAGTAGTAGCAGACCTCCTTAACCTTTTTCTTCCTGGGGATCTGGAAGACAATGGATCATCCTCAGGAGGAGTGGCTTCCTCGGATGATTCTTACACTTGAATATCAATTTCCTGATGTGCCCCTACTTCTGGAGGAACAAGCGTTGTAGGCAGTTGTGCCACTCCATGAACCTCTAGTGGCACCTCTCCATGCACCTCTACTTGCGCCTCTCCTTGTGCATGTACTTGCACCTTTCCTTGCCCATGTACTTGCGCCTCTCCTTGCCCATGTACTTGCGATTGTACTAGTTGCACTTGTGGTTGTCGTTGCGGCTGTGATTGTTGGACACTCGCCAGCTGAGTTACACCCGGCGTTGATTGGATGGTACTTTCTTGTGATGAGCCAACATCACTGGTCGATGGTGATTGAACAACCAAAGTAGCTGCCGCAGCAGCACTCATGGTCTTGGACCTAACTTGGCGTGACTCCAATGAGGCGGAGGTGCTGCTTCCAGCTTGGCCCCCGGCGGACACCGCTGCTGCTGCAGGCGTAGTTTTTTTTCCCAAAAAAGGTGTCGGTGGGCACACCCGTCTCCATGGTAGGTAGTGCCACTTGCTTCTTCTGCTCCTTCTTACTGGCAGTGGCACTGGCAACTTTCTTTGCTGAGGCGCTACGGCCACCTTTCTTTGGGCCCATCTTCTTCAGATGTCAGAACAGCAGGCCGCAGTTGCACGAGTTGCAGAGTTGTCTTGTCTGTGGCCACACGTGACGTCGCGTGATGTTGTGCTGCACACATCGCTGCAGGACTTCTTCCTGGCACTGGTGGTTCTCTTGTGCACCTAAAAGCAATGGAAGACAGAGGAACATCAGTTATACACCCCAAAAAATCGAAAAACACACAAAAATCACCACAATACAATGCCATTCATGCCCTCCATGAGGTTTACATTCAAGACACCCCACAGAAAGACTAGGCCCATGCACCACTGAGTACCCCTGGGTATAATGGATGAAAGCAAGGCACATTGGATGCAGGCCTATGGCACAAAGCACACTGCCTGGATTCAAAATGGCCCCTTGACCGCCACCACCTGGCCAGGCCCTGCATGTACCAGTCCTCAAAATGGCCCCCACCCACATGGCCATGCCTCATCAACACCCCAAAAAATCAAAAAACACAAAACAATCACCACAATCCCATGCCAACTTACTTGTAAAATCACAAGTCCAAAAGTGATACAAACTAAGCATGGGCGGATTTTGCGAATTGGCAATCCGCGAAATTGCGTATTTACGGATTCACAATCCGCAAAATCCGCGAACTCTCGCGAATTTTGCGGATTCCTTTTTTTTGTGTTCGGAAGTGTTTTTGCCATTTCGCAAGGGTTTTTTACCAGTTCGCAAACGCGAACTTACTTGTCGGGTCGCAACGGTCGCGACCATGTTGTTTCTATGTCTTTTTCATCACAGCACCCTCTGTTTCACCACTGCCACCCTCTGTTTCACCACTGCCACCCTCTGGCTCACCCATGCCACCCTCTGGCTCACCCATGCCACCCTCTAGTTCATCACTGTAGATTATGGGGGAAAAGCACACCTGCCCTGCCTCAACTGACATGAATGAATTAGGGGCTGATTAATGTGTCACTGAATTTGAACTTCCAGGCTGGCACCTGCTTCCTTATCTGTAATTGCTTTCTGTTGCAGTGTAATTTTTTTAACAGGACCTTTGTTGTATACTTGTAGCTATTCTCTGAGCCTGCTGTGAGGGTCAGAGCAGGGTCATAGAATAGTTGCAAGTAGGCAACTGAGCTCTGAAGGGGTCCCTCAGGAAGCACTACAGGGAATGGTTATTAATGATAAGATTGAACTTTTGCACCTGCTGAGTGCTTTCACTTTTGCAAAAATCCAAATATCCAGCAGCAACCACAAAAAGTAATCCTTCCAGGCACTACAGGGAATGGTTACTAATGATAAGATTGAACTTTTGCACCTGCTGAGTGCTTTCAGGCACATGAAGAAAGCACAGGAAGTTGGAGACTGTGGGGCACTTCCTTCCTCCCACCCCCCCCCCCAAAATGGACTCCTTGCAAAATAAAGTGCAGGCAAATGTCAACCTGAGGAGTTATTCTGATAAAAATCATAATTTTCAAGGTTTATGCTGCCTGCTGGTGGGTTTCTTGTGCGAAATTGTAAATTTTGCAATCTCGCAATTGCGAGATTGTCGCTGCCCGCCCCATCTACGTGTTCGCAAGTGTTTACTCCCGCAAAATTGTATAGTATTCTAGTTGGCAAGTGCGACCAAGCAAAAAATCCGCTTCGCACGGATTTACGAATTTTCGGCAAGTTCGCGAGAGTTCGCGGATTGCGAATTTGCCGAAAATCCGCGAGCGGAACGGATTTTACGCCCATGCTTAATCCAAACTCCAAAGTCCAAAAAGTCCTCAAATACAAAAATCCACCAGCAGCAAGAAAAAGTAATCCTTCCAGCTCAACAGCAAAATGAAAAGTGGCCAGTATATGGACAAAGCACTGAGAGGAGCCTGCTGGACAGGAACAGGAAGTTGGAGACTCTGGGGCACTTCCTTCCTCCCACCCGACCCCAAAAAATTGACTCCTGCACCAAAAAGTGCAGCCAAATGTCAATCTGAGGAGTTATTCTAATCAAAATCATCATTTTCACAAGGTTTATGCTTTCTGCGGTGGATTTCTTGTGCAGAATTGCAATTTTTGCAATTTCACGAACGCGAGCTGTTCAAATCTCCCGCCGGAAGTCAGCTGCGCACCGTCGCGGGCATTTATGACGTACTCGCGTTGTCAAACTCTCGCCATGCAAGATGGCAAGCCGCGATGACGTAATTGCGTTCGAAAAACTCGCGTGGGATCACGCAGCAAGATCGAAAATGGCGCAGCACACGCAAAAACAGGAGAAAAACAACTCGGCAGGCTCAGAGTCAACGCCGCGCACGCAATATTGTATTTTTTCAAGCGCGACCAAGCAAAATAATTCGTAGGTTGCGAATTTGCGGATTATTGGGCAATTTCGTGCGATTCGCATATCGCGAAATTGTCAAAAATCCGCAAATTTGCCCGCGAAACGGGTTTTACACCCACGCTTAGTTTAAACGCCATTTTACCTTTCTGCTGCTACTGCACACTGCACATATTGTTATTAATGCTTTGAGCCTAGTAGAATATTTTGCTTCACACGAGAATAATATCTTTTCCTATTGTATCAGTTTTGCTTGGTAAGCTATGTCTGAACAGTGAGTGCAGAGGCCTTCAAGGTTATTTCACCACAGTGGTTGTTGTAAGGTCTGATCAGCGCACGTCCTAGACATAACACATATGCAGCTGTGGCCAATTCTGAGCTTTTGCCGCGTTTAATAATGCATTGCGCAGAGCATGCACACACACTTGATGAATATTCACATGCAGAGAGCTGGTGGAAGATGATGTGATCCCTTTCCACTAAGATCAGAGGTATGGGGCCGCCCTTCTAAAACCCAAAGAGACCTTCTTTAGATATAATATAATAAATTAGCAAGGGAGAGTAAGACTTAGGTGCCATTTAGCCTTCTTCCCTTTAGCACCGCCAGCATCAACATCCAAGCCCTCCAACACATCATGGACATCATCCGCAACTCTCCTCCAGGATCAGGGCAGCCCAGCTCCATCGAGGAGACCCCACCCACTACCCAAAGCACCCAGCAGGAGTCACCCACAGCCTTGCACTCTCCCAAGACCGCCAGGAACAAACCATGTGCTTCCAACGCTGTGTGTTGGAGGGCCAGAGGGAGATGGCTGAGCAGGTCCGGGTGGGGTTCGGTCGCAAGGGTACCAAATTCAGTGCCATCCATTGGTGTTCAGGTCCCATCAGGGATGCGCTCCAGTCCCTAATGGACACCCACGGCCCGCTCCATGGTCTCCAACGAGCCCTGACTGACATCACTGTAGTCATTACGCGAAGAGAAGAACACCTGTCGACTCAGACTGGCTCCAGCAATTCCAGCTGTGAGCTAGCACATATGCGGAGGCTCATGGAGAACATGGTGCGGATGGATGCAAAAAAGATGGCAGCCACCGCTGCACGTCAGCGAAATGTTGCTGGGATCTACCATGCCCTGCAGATCCTCATCATGGCACTGCTGCCACAAGGCGTGGCACTCATGAATGTTGCTGCCCCCACACCGTCCACATCTCTACTTCTGGTGTGGCAGTGCCTCGCAGTGTGGTAGGCATATACACTCCGGTACCTGATGTGCCACTGCCATACAGTGCGGCCGACAATCCTCCTCCGGCCCCTGATGTGTCAGTAGCACACAGTTCCTTAGCCAGTACTGCAACACCCACAGGTGGGGCAGAGCACACATATGAGGATGAGGACGTTGATGGGATTGTTGTTAGAAGGAGGCAGTAGCATTCATTTCCGCCAACTGGCCTGTTTCTGCTTGGTGTCGCACATGGCCTCATGACCTCCCACTGATCCATGATACACTCCGCTGCACTCACCTTGGACTGCGACATGGACTGCCATATCCTGTTTGATGACCAATGACACAGCGACCAGCCTGCGGACTGTACCCTTCCTCTTCCGCAGTACCTGTCATCCCCGGATAGACTTTGGCTGGCCCTCCACTGGCCCATATTGTGTGGTGTGCTTGGCATGGCCCTGTACCGCTCCATCTGCAAAACTCCACTGGATGTGCAATAAACA
Source organism: Lissotriton helveticus (assembly GCF_964261635.1). Taxonomy (NCBI): domain Eukaryota; kingdom Metazoa; phylum Chordata; class Amphibia; order Caudata; family Salamandridae; genus Lissotriton; species Lissotriton helveticus. The sequence goes on along the minus strand of NC_136065.1, from coordinate 983,184,323 downwards.
TTCAGTAACGCACTGCTGTGTCATGTCTTTCATCATTCCTGCATGAATGTGTGGATGGGAGTAGGACAGTGATTTGCCTTACGTCAATGATGCTCATCTTGTGGGGTGTAAGCATGGACGGCAAATCCGTTACGTCCACGGATTTTTCGGATTTTTGGTGAATACGCAATCCCTGTATTTTACGTATTTTCCCAAAAATCCGACAAAATCCGCGGATGTAACGGATTCCCCCCACCCTTCCCCCCACCCACTCATGTAATGGCGCCAGCAAGCTGCCAGCGCCGTTGTAAAATAGTTACAAAGTTAGCTTGCACAGAGCAGGTGCAGCTAACTTTGTAACTATTTTTCAACGGCGCTGGCAGCTTGCTGGCGCCGTTGGAAACAGTACACAGATGGTCCCTGGAACTTGTTGAAGCTCAAATGCAGTGACTCATTCATCAGCCCAGAAACAATCGAGAGCGCCGTCGAGGCTGGGCAATGTGCCTTCTTTACCCAATCTACCGTCGAAAGTCAGCTGTGATGCTGGATAGAGAGGCCTGTGAGCAGGAGTCTCTGCATCTTCATCTGCTGCTCTGATCGGCCTCTGACCTTTTATACACACAAGAGGCATGCCCACTCGCATGGAAGCCCGTCCGTTTGGCCATGAGTAGCCACATTGTGTTCGCACGGGTTTCTGCACGTTCGCGAGCGTTTTGTACAATAAAACCCTCGCGAACTTGCAGAAACCCGTGCGAACACGCAAAAAAAAAAATACGCTGGGATCCGCGGATTTTGCGTATTGTCGCAATCCGCAAATACGCATATCCGCGGATTGCCAATACGCAAAATCCGCCCATGCTTAGTGGGGTGCCATTCACCGTGTGCTACATTGCCTATTGTGTTCCGGGTGCCGTGGACACTACAACAAGGACACACGCATTAGTCACTTCCTTGTCCGGACATTGACCAAACCACGCCCAGAGCCCCTGAGTCATTGTTGCAAGCTCTGTGCTGGTCCGGCGTACGCCAGGTCAGACCACTCTGTTGTCGCCGAGGGGGGGCCCACATAGCTACCTCTCACAGGCGTACTCACTGGTGGTGTGCAGGACATTGGTCTAATTGTCAGCATGTCACGGCCACTCCCTGAGGGCAGGTCTGCACACACACCACACCCATCCGGCACAGGCCATGTGACCCTGTAAATATAAGAGGCCAACAACGTCACATTCACCTCTGCCGGTGGGGACTGGATGACAGACGTTCCACAGTGCTCAATCATAAAGGGCCCATGATTTGCTGTGTTCAACGGTTAGTGGCACCCGAGGCCTTGCGGCCAACTCGGGCTGACCACCACATGGCACTGACTGGCATTGCACAGGGTTAGTGGCACTCAAGGCCTTGCGGCCAACACAAGCCTACCACCACGTGGCGCTGACTGACGTTGCACAGGGTTAGTGACACCCGAGGCCTTGCGGCTGACATGGGCCTACCACTACGTGGCGCTGACTGGCGATGCACAGGTTTAGTGGCACCCAAAGCCTTGCGGCCGACACTGACCCACCACCACGTGGTGCTGACTGGCGATGCACACGGTTAGTGGCACCCGAGGCCTTGCGGCCGACACAGGCTTACCACCATGTGGTGCTGACTGGCGTCGCACAGGATTAGTGGCACACATAATTGCTGAACTGGTGTGCAGCCGGCGATGATGATGTGTGCACTAATGTGGTCTCTGCCATTGATGAGTCAGGACTCAGCATCATGTGTGGGACCTGCTGCGCCACAGGGCGGACCCACATGATGTGGACAATGCCATGGTGGCGTGACCGGCGCCTGGAGCTTGCACGGGCACGCGGTGTGCCTACGGATGGACACCGGTGGCAGCAGGTGAATAGTGGGGCCTGTGTGCGCAGGGGTGGTGGTGTCTCTCTCTCCCTTCATGTCCTACTCTCTCTCCCTTTTCTCTCTCTCTCTCGCACTCTCTCTCCCTTCCCTCTCTTTCACTCTCTCTACCTTCATTTCCTTCCTTTTCTTTCTCACTCTGGCTCACTTTCCTTGTCTGTCTCTCTGTGTCTCGCTCCTTTGATGTGCATATGACGCACGTCCTGATTTTGTGCTTTCTTTCCCAGGCTGTGTCGTCGAGATTGTCCTTGGCTAACCCGACAGGAGTTTTTCGCATTGCTGTTTTGTGTTGTGTTTCAATAAAGTTTTTGGTTGTTACTTCAGTGCTTTGTGACTGTTTCTCGTTCTTCTGGCCAAACATGTGTGTATGTATTTTGGCACTGTGTGCCATCATGTGTTTGTTGTGGCTCTTGTGTCGTGCACGGTATGTGTTTATCTAGGGGGAGGCCAGGGGGGGCCTGGGATGGTTGCGGTGGGTGTTGTGGCCCTCATGGGTATCCACGTTGAGTGATCATTGTCTCCATGGCATCCGTGGGTCTTCAGGAGGGGCTCTTGGCTGGGCTCCCTTTTATGCTGCAGGTAGTCGTCCTGCTTAACACCAGCAAAAGGTAGGTGTTAATACCCTCTGCTACAGCGGCATATCGCCTGTTTTTGGTCCGCATAGCAGGTCTGGCAGTTCGTTAAGAAAGTGGTGTTGTGGTTTTTTCATGTGTTTTTGCACGGGAACGCCCACTCATTAGGGTTAGTTGGTGGTGTCCACCGTGGAGATACATTTTGGGGTAGTTATCATGGGAATACAGGTGATGTCTGCAATTTGCACCAGCTTGTGAAGGGGGTGTTAAATCTATCTCCAGTTTTAATGCGTTACAGTGGGGATAATTTGGAGTTGAGTCCTTGTGGATATCTCCCTTACAGTGTTGCTGGTGTTGAGGGTGCTCTATACAGGAGCTGCTTTCCTAGGTGTTCCTAGGCCATGCCCCTTTTTACACCACAATGCAAACGCGGCTTCTGGCGCACTGCTGCTCGGACGATGAAGTCCACTTGTGTCCTCAGGACACAAAAGGATCACATCGCCCCACCAGAGTGATTTCATGAGTGCTTGGATACTAACTAGGTAATTGCACAATATGGCATCAGTCAATCATTACTCAAGTAGCTTTAAAATCACCTTTAAAATCACCTACTCACTACCTTTGCACTCCTCTAATCGGTTAGGCACCTCTCAATAGTTCACTAAGCATACGTATAACTGTATAAATACAATCTGAACACATAGATCAGTCATTACATATTATCTAGTTAAGTAGATGAGTACAACATGCCTGCAGGGCTAATATATGACGGTTTGCTTTTGAGCTACATCTTGACCATTCTATCTACAAATATGTGACATCATTAAATTATAACTCTAAACAGACTTAAGAAAGAAGGGTAATTAACAACACTTTTAATGAGCATTTTTATAACCACACTTTTATTCTACTTCTTCACCTTTGTATCTAAAATTATATGGCATCATTCAATTATACCTTTGTTCAGACTACAAAAAGAAGCCTAATTTGCAGCTCCTTATTTCACCATTCAATCTTAAAACATGCGGCATCATTTAACTTTACCTTTGTACAAACTAAAAAAAGAAACGTAATTATTAACACTTTATATGATCATCTTTTATAGCATGAGTACATGGGTACTGGTTGAATGATTTGAGTACTGCAAGAAGACTGCATGGTGAATCTATAAGTACTTGGGAATTGGCGGAGTGATTGGTTAAGTACCTAATACTGGCTGGGTGATTGGAGGAGTGCTTGCGGTGTGACAGGGTGATTGCTGGACTGCATGGGTAATACCTGGGGAATTGAAGGAGCGAATGAGTAGTGTGTAGTTGGTTAGAGGTCTGCATGGGTAGTGTACAGAGGATTGTAGCAGTGCACGTGTTAGTGCTGGTGTCATTAGATGAGTGCATGGGTATTGACTGAATGATTAGAGTACTGCAAGGAGAGTGGTTGGTGAATTTATAAGTGCTTGGGAATTGGCGGAGTGATTGGATGAGTACGTAGTACTGGCTATATCAAAACCAAGAGAAGAAAAAACCGTAAGACAACACTCCACTGAATGTGCATTAAACATTCAAATTCTCACAGATGTCTATGATCATTCAAGTGCAGAAGTATGGAATGAATGTAGGGTCAGTGATTCCCCCTTACATCCATTTTGCTCACTCACAGGGTGCGAAATTATCGATTGTCCAGCCCAGGACGGGCCCACGCCCAGAGCCCGGGGTCATTGTTCACACCCCTACGCTGGACTGGCATACGCCAAGCCAGCCCACTCCGCTTACGCTTACAGGGAGGGAACTACAAGGCTACATGTCCCAGATCTTCCCTGTAGCGATCTCCTGATCACAGGTGTAGTTGTCAGCATGCCACAGCCACTCCCCCAGGGCTGGTTTACACCCACACCACACCCATCCAGCACAGGCGTCACAGGACATGTGACCCTGCCAATAAAAAGAGCCAGGCCAACGTGCTCGATGCCATTTCCACTCTCCATCTGGGTGTGTCTGTGTAGTTATTATTAATGCATGAGAGTCTAGGGACCTACCACATCTCATTCCCCACTGCTGGGGGTGATATGATGGCGTCCGCACCACAATATTTAATCATAAAGGGCCCATGAGTTGAGGTGCACAAAGTTGGTGGCAGCGGAGACACTTTGGCCAACATGGGCCTTCCGCAACGTGGGGATGACTTGAGGTACACAGAGCTGGTGGCAGCCAAGGCACTTTTGGCTGAAACGGGCCTCCCACCACGTGGTGAAGATTTGAGATACACAGTGTTGGTGGCATCCAAGACACTTTGGCCAAACCGGGTCTCCCACCACGTGGCGATGACTTGAGGTGCACAGATTTAGTGACAGCCGAGGAATTTTGACCGACACAGGCCTCCCACCACGTGACGATGACTTGAGCTGCACTGGGTTAGTGCCACCAGAGCTGAGCGGGTGTGCAACCTTCGATGGGGCATAGGCCTCGATACTCTATCCTGGCATTCAAGACCCGATTTGAATCGTGAGCTCAGCTGGAGTTAGTGTACACTAAAGGAAGCAGCCTGTACAAACAAGACTCCTCAGCGCGGTGCAGCAGGATGCGCTAGGGGCCTATTGCGTGGAATTCAGCGGCAGCAGAGGAGGTTGCTCCGGCACGTGGTGGGCTCTCTTGGAAACATGCTGGTGGCGGCAGGTGAGCATTGAGGTCTGGGTGCGCAGGGTCAGCCAGTCTTCGCTGGGTGGTGGACCGGTCTGGGGACTAGGGCTGGGATGCTTACGAAAGATGTAGGAATCATGCACACTGCCTGGGAAGTTTGCGACAACATTACAGGCCCTGGGGGTCCAGTTTTGCCTGCACATCGTTAGAACGTGTGTGGTTTCTGTTCCAGTGATTGTGTGCAGTATCAGCACGGGGCACAAGTAGTACATGTTTGCAATCAATTGCCCTAGTATATGCGGGAAGCCTGCTATGGCGTGGTTACCTTGCTTAGTATCCAGCTGTTCCTGCGCAGCGTGGGTGAAGTGAAGCTGCAGATGTATCAGGCTGAAACGAACTGTGATGCTTACAGGTATGATAAATCCTGCATAATGGCATAACAGAAAATCATGTTGTCATAACCTTCCTTTTCTTTCCTGCGAAGGATACAACCACGCAAACTTCTGTTACGCTCTTTTTCTGCAGGATTGATCATACCTGTAAGCATTCTAGTTTGTCCAAGTGCAATACATTGTACCAGATTACGTGTGTGACCATTTATCCAACAGGTTTCTGAATACGAACTTTCAGAATTGTATTTGGATTTCAGGATGGTCTGCAGTTATTTGGATCCACAAGTTGCCGTGATGATGTTCCCCAATGGGAATGTCACTCGTTGTTCGATGTTTTCGTGTTGTTAATTCATGTTTTTGTAATAAAGTACTGTTTTTCCACTACTGTCGACTACTGGACTTCATGACCTGGTGCACACCCATTTCAGAAACCACAGGCTTGGATCTGGGGAACAGAGGCGCAAGGCAACGGCTGCGGTTGGTTGTGCAGGAATTCTATGAATTGGGACGAGCATGTGGTGCCGATACAGGGGCCCGCTGTTGCGTTTGTCGACATGCATCGAAGACATGTGTGAGGAAGTTTAATAGGGCTGGCTGTGAGACTCCTCCGACTCTGGCAGTTGCTGGTTAGAAAGTACCACAGGCCAACAGGTGCAGCACAGCCAGCAGCTCTGTCTGCAAATGGGGGATGTTAGATGTCCGTTGTGCTGGTACCATCAGCCTGTGGGCAATGTGGCAGTTTGCACCAACTTGAGAATGGGGCAATAATTCTTTTGCCACTTTTGCTGTGCTAAACTGCAGATAATTCAGTGATAAGTCCCCACTGTTGGGTCATAGTTTGGCTCTAAAACAAGCCATTGTGTTTATTACGAGTTTGTTTTAGCCCCATGCGAATCACAACAAAAGAGTTTTAAAAAAAGGGTGAAATAAACAGAAAAGTGGGCAGGGTGCAAACACTCTGACCCCTTAGGCCTGCTCAGGGGATCCCGCAAGGACCCACAGGGCCCAAAAAAGCATTTTCTTTCTAAAAAAGAGATGGCGGCTGAGTAGGACGTACCTGCTCGCCGCTCAGGCCCTTTGCCCGTTTCCCGGCTCCATAGCTTTGTTCTGTGCCCTAACACAGCGCCGGTCTGCATCAGAGATCCTCCTCTGCCCTGTGCTGGTGGCAATTCCCAGTGTGACATGGTGGGCATGGCCTAGGACATGCAGCTCGCGCAGCTCTGGCAGACACGTGTCCTGCCAGCACCATCGGGCTGAGTCCGAGGCCTCGAGTGAACAGGAGAGCCCGGCGGCAGTGGGGGACTCACTGGAGCGCACCCCGTTGCGTTGGCGGAGAGCATTGGGACATTGACCCTGGGCTACCAGCAGAGGCGCGGTGGGAGTGGTGTGCCTTGCCGTCCCTGCGAGCTTTCTAGGTCGCAGGTGACTTTGGTGCCGGCCATATTGACCAATACAGAAGCCTTTTGGGAAGTTGTGGAGCAGATGCCACTAAGGATCTGAAGTGCCAGCTCCTGTCCTGGGCATAGGCGGAGCAGACAATCCAGCATGCGCCGAAGTTGTCCCTCTGACTTACTGGCTGCCTTACCCCACCGTGACAGAACACTCTCCAAGCCACGTGGTGAGCGCCGCTAGGGAGCAATGGGTGAGGCTCGGGAAACGGTCCCTCACCAGTGACGGGTCGGCTGAGGACGCTTTTTCTCCAGGTTCTGGGGACTACGCTGCCGGGTGGGTGGGTCCTCTCATCTCCACGATTTATAACTGGCCGCAGCTGCCCGCACCCTCGGGATAATACAATGAGGGCTCAATTCCTGCGGTGGGCAAGAGAGGCGGTAGGTGCGGCGGCTGTGGTGGCTGTCAGGTACAGAGCCCCCGGGATAGTTCACCCGGTCTGCGCGGCAATGTGGAGGTGTCATTATTAGCAGCCTGTACCCCAGGAAGGAGGCGTGATAGAAGGAGATCAGGATCTGACTGGGCACGTCCTGAGATTGGTGCCTACCTTCCCTCAGAGGAGTTTTGGGGCCTACTGGACATCTGCAGTGATTGAGGAGGAGCAGGGATAGCATCTGGAAGTCTCTCACCAGGGGCAGCACAAGCATCGGGGGATTTGCTTTGGGAGGGCCTTCTTTCTCCCAGGCCTTAGCCGCGCACCTTCTGCCCACACATTGAGCCTCCTTGATATAGGGACCTAATCCGGCCCCCCTCTTGCACCACCATGGCTTCCACTAAGCCCAAGGACCTCCTCCACAAGATTGGCCCTGGTGGGGCTAAGACGGCGCAAACGGAGGGCCCGGTTACTCATCGAGTCCTTGAGCCCCTCTTTGCTTCTTTGACCGGGGAATTCAATGCTATGAAAATAGACATCACCTCGGAGCTCAGAGAGATGCGTAGAGACGAAGACTCAATTGGTGAGAGAGTGGACACTCTGGAGACGCATGAGTCATCATGGGACGAGGAGATCCATCAGCTCCAAGAGGAAGTCCTCTGCCTCCAGGATCAGCAACTGGACCTCCCGGCCCACGTAGAAGACCTCAAAAACCGCTCCCGGAGGAACAACATTAAAATCCGTGCGGTTTCTCAGGGCCTTGAGGGGCAGGACATTGAATCCTTCATTGAGGAACTTTTCCACCATATCATGGAGGCCCCTGCGGAGCAGAAGATCAAGCTGGATCATATACATCTTGTGGGGCCTAAGAGATCGGCAACTGCACCCCCCAGACATCCTAACTTGCATCCATGACTTCCAGCTCAAGGAACAGATCCTCCGGAAAGTGCGAGCCAAGCATCCCTTTTGGTTTCGCTCAGCACGGCCCCTCCAATTTCAGGACCTTGCTGCCTCCACATTACAGAAACGGCAGAACTTCAGGGTGGTCACAGCATTCCTGCGCTCAAAGGACATCTCCAATTCTTGGGGTCACCCTTTTAGACTCATCTGTAAGTGGGAAGGCAGGCTCCACCAGGTTCGTTCACTGCAGGAGGCCTTTCTGCTTCTTAACTTACCAGAGGAGAAGCAGAGTTCCCCGGAGCCGGGTGGCTCTGAAGGCCGGCAGTCCAGACCAGCACAATGGAGCCGCATTGGGGGGGCTCCTTCTTCCCTGCAGCCAGATCCAGTGACGATGGCAAAGGAGCACAAAGCCGTTCTTGACACTCTGGTGGAGAACGCAGCTGAAGAGGACTAAGGGCATATGGATTGGGTAAACTGGTTGCTTTTTGCTAATAGGCACACTTAGTCCGTGCGGAGCTGGGTGCTGGGTAGGGTGGGGGCGGCAGGAGATTCCTGCTGACCATCTCACGTCTCTCCATGAGGCTGATACCCCCAGAGCTCTGCTGGACATCTTGATTTGTTGTTATTATTAGTTCGTTTTTTGTTAAGGGTAATGGGTCCTCTCCTCCTCCTTCCAGGGCATACAGCTCATTAGAATTTACAAGTAGCCTTGATTTTTTCCGGGTGTGCGTTTAGGTGCCATTGGGTTAGTATCCACCCTGGGCTTGCCACTTCCTCTATTGCACCTTTCTCCTTTCTTTATATTAATGACTGACATCAAAATTCTATCCCTTAACATCAAGGGTCTTAACAATCCAATTAAGAGGCACGCTTGTCTTTTTTAGAACATTCAGGCGCTCAGATATGCCTCCGTGAGGAGATGCATCTCCTGGCACAAGACACCCACACACTACGGTCCAGAGCGTTCCCTCATCAAATGTATTCCTCTCAGCCCTCTAAAAGGGCTGGGGTGGCTATACTGGTCCCTACAGGGTTTAAGGGACAAATTGGTTATAAGCCGGCCAAGATTAGAGGCAGACTCCTAGCCTACTCTTTCACACTGGGCAGCATACCTTCACAGTGGCTGCGGCTTATGTCCCCAACAAAGGGCAGGAGGGGTTCATTGGAGACATGATTCAAGAATTGTCCTGTACGCCGTCTAAATCTCTGCTACTGGGGTGCGATTTCAATTTGACATTTGATAATGACCTGGATAGATCTGTGCAGCGTGTAGGACAGACTGGGGCACTTTCCAGAACAGGGATTGGTCTACTGGAGAGGCAGGTCTCACCGATGTCTGGAGACTGACTCACCCGCGGTCCAGAGAATATACCTTTTACTCCCACTCTCACAAAACGTATGCCAGGATTGATTATATATTGACAATAGACACCTTCACACAGCAGGTACAGGAGGAGGTGATAGCCCATGCCCCCTATCTGACAATTCTGGGGTTCGGGTTTCCCTGTCTTTGAGCTGTCAACATCATTTCTGGAGACTGCAGAAGAGGATGTTACAACGCCCATCGGTGATAAAGCAAATTACTGTAACCCTTACTGACTATCTTGACATAAATGACTCCTCGGACAACTCAGCGGCAATATTTTGGGATGCATTAAAAGCAGTGTTAAGGGGGGAGTTTATAGGGATAGCAGCAGCAGACAATATGCTCAGGAGGGAGAAGAGGGAACGATTAATGGGAGAGGTTGTTGTACTAGAACGCATACACCAGAGGACAGGCGCCCCTAGAATATGGAAAAAGCTTAAAGTGGCCAGAGCCCAACTAGCGGCACAAGATGTTGATAGAGCTGAATATGCCACTCTTTGGCTTAAACATGCCTTTTATGGTGGGGATAGATGCAGGAAGCTATTAGCCAACATACTGCGGGCGCAAAGTCAAGCATCCCATATTCTCCTTGTGGTTGATCAGCAAGGAGAAGAGTGTACTACCGATCAAGGAATTGTGGATGCATTTTGGCAATTGTATTTGGCTCTGTACGAAGCCCTAAGATAAACGATTGTGTGCATCCTTTCGCCCCATTTCCCTCTTGAACATGGATTTCAAATTTTTTATGGGAATACTGGCAAAGAGACTCTCTCTTCTTCTTCCCGGACTGATCGACCCAGACCAGTCCGGGTTCGTCCCCGGCCGCCAGTGCTCTGACAATACGAAACGACTCCTTCATCTTGTGGACAGGTCAAACCGATTCCCTGCTGAACGAATGATCTTCTCTGTCGACTCTGAGAAGGCGTTTGACAGGGTTCATTGGCTGTATCTTAGGCAACGGTATCTCATTTCGGCATACCCTCCCATTTTATAGATTGGATATTTAGCTTTTATACCAATCCCAATGCCTCAGTACGCGTGAATGGGACTATTTCGCAGCCGTTTCCCATACAGCAAGGCATGCGCCAGGGGTGTCCCCTGTCTCCACTTTTATTCGCCCTCTATATGCAGCCTATGGCTCAAAGGGTCCGGGACAACCCCTGCATAATGGGGGTGCAATATGGACGGTCGTCGCACAAATTCTGTCTTTATAGGGATGACGTGGTAGCTACGCTGACCTAGGGAGGGAGTCTCTTCCTGCCTTGCTGGCGGAATTGGATTGGTTTGCCTTAGTTCCGGGTTTTAAAATCAATGTGCATAAGTCACAAGCTCTTAATCTCTCTCTTGATCCTGCAACATTAGATCTCCTGCAGCGGTCTTACCACATTTATTGGGCCCCGGCATCTGTCCCCTACCTGGGAATGCAACTTTCTGACGACCTACAGGTCACTAACACTACGAATTACACATTACTACTGCGGCAGGTTTGGGACTGTCTTCGGCACTGGAGGCCACACTCGTTGTCGTGGCTGGGCCGCATTGCCACTTTAAAGATGATGATTCTCCCTAAGGTTATCTACATATTCCAAGCGCTTCCTTTAGTGCAACCGACGGGCATCATACTTTCTCTACAAAGAGATATTAAGCAATTTATATGGCAAGGTCAGAGAGCTCGGCTACTGAGGGAATTAGCATATAGGAGTCCGGTGGAGGGCGAACTGGGGGTCCCGAATTTGCAGGCCTATTGGTGGGCGACGCAATTGAGAGCCCTGGTCGGATGGTCCCTCCCAGAGTCTGAAAAGCAATGGCTTTTTATGGATCGGTCCCTGTCCGGACAACCGATGTGGGTGTTCCCTTCCTCTGTCAACATGGGCAACCCCAGAACTTGTACTTGTCTAAAGTCACTCACCCTACTCTTTTAGCTTGGGATAAGGTTGCTACCTCGCATGGGCTTAAGACATTCCCATCACCGATTATGCCGATAGTTAACAACTCAGACTTTGCCCCAGGATTAGACCAAGTGGGGTTCAGGTATTGGACTAGGGATGGGTGTCGCTCCATAGGACATTTTTTTGATATCGCAGGACCCCTAGCCTTCTCCAAATTCCGCGAGGAGCGTGATGCCCCGGAGACTGAACGGTTTCATTACCTACAGATTTGCCATTGGGTTCTGAACGCTGGAGTGCGGAAGGGGGCTGAGAGGCATCTTACAACATTTGAGACGTGGCTATTTACACAACACACTGACTCCCACCTGACTTCTGATCTGTACAAATTTATCAATCACTCTTGCAACACCGGGAGGACTCCGGGTCGGATAAGGTGGGAGTGGGAATTAGGCCGACCCCTAACACAGAAGGAATGGACTGATGTGTTATTCAGGCCTCGACATTCAGCCCGCAATGTTGCCTCCATTGAAACTGCCACCAAAATAGTTAAGTATTGGTATCTTACCCCTCCCCGGCTCCACAGATGTAATCCATCTTGTAGTCCCCACTGCTGGAGAGCTTGTGGCTCGTTGGGTACACTCACCCACGTATTATGGGACTGCCCCTCCTTAACGGGGTATTGGACGCAGATTTTACACGACATTGAGTCTCAGTTTAGCACACAAATCCCCCAATTTCCAGCGTAAGTCCTTGTGGGCCTTCCAAACCCTATCACATTCCCTCCTAAATCCCAGAGAGGTAAACAGATGGCCTTAGTCTTAGGGGCGGCCTTGCAAAATATACTCTCCCATTGGGGGTACTCCGACGTTTCCTACCTGGCTGGGATGGCTCCACCGACTCTGGGGTATTTTGGGGAAGGAAAAATGTTGCTATCACTTACTCACCCTGGCGCCTCCTTTCACGACCTACGAGAACCTCTGCTTATTTTGTTATCTACTGATTTCATGGAACTCACATGCCCCAAGTACTTGCAACTTCTGAGACTTGTGGACCCACCTGTACAGTCACCCTCAATGGACCCAGCTACCATGTAGATCTTCCTTTCTTAGGCCGCTTCTTGCTGAGTCAGGACGCCTAGGGTAAACCTACATTATTATGTTTTCCTTTTCTTCTGGGGGAGGAGAGGGGTGAGAGGGGGATTTCTGTTTCACTTTTGTTGTTATGTTTTGTATTCCTTGCCATAGGCATAATTTGGTTTACAAATTGTACCCTGCTAGACATAATGCTTGATGGTGTTGTCTGTGGATTTGTTTGCCTGAAATCAATAAAAGAAATCTAAACCAAAAAAGAGTTAAAAAAAAGTGTGCAGGGTGCAAACACTCTGACCCCCAAGTCCTGCTCACCGGATCCCACAAGGACCCCCCGGGCCCAAAAAAGCATATATATATTTTTTTTTTAAAGTGGCTGTGTGCGCAAAACCGGATGAAAAAAAACAACAAAAAAACAATGGGGCATATTCTCAAGGAGTTATCGCCAAGTTATCAGCACTTTAGCACAGCAAAGGTGTAGAAAAGGTTATCTTCCCATTCTCAACCTGGTGCAAACTGCAGATATCAGCAGTTTTCAAGCGATAGCTTCTGCAAAAAATATTGCCACGGATGAGAGCGACAACTAACGCTAATGATATGCAGAGTAGGCGTTCCCGTGCAAAACAAACACAAAAACACCACTTCCTAATATTGTTAACGACCAGCCAAATCTGCAATGCGATCCAAAAACAGGTGATAAACTGCGTTAGCAGTAAGAATTTAACATCTGTCTTTTACTGGTGTAAAGCAAGACAACTACTTACAGTATGAAAGGGAGCCGAGCCAAGAGCCACATCTGAAGACCAACACATGTAATAGAGCTACTGATCATGCAGCTACGCCACTCAAGAAGGCCACAACACACACCGCCACCACCCCCAGGACCTCCCCCCGGACCACCTCGCCTACTACCACAGAGGCAGCGCAGAACAGGACAGCAGACCTTCCGAAAATGGCATGGCCCCTCAGCCACACAATAACTGAATGTTGGGAGAGGTGGGACCCAAGTATGTGTGAAGGAGGCAAGTCACCCATCAATAACAATGCACACAATGCCAAGTGTAGCGGTGATGTGCTGGACAGACCTCACTATGCAGAGCACAGACCTCTCCATGTGTACATATACTGTTGGTGCTTGTAGTGTTGTGGACAGTGGACGCAACCATGTTACCTAAGGCAGTGGAGAAGATCTCGGTCATGTAGCTGTGTTAATCCCCCCTGTAAGTGGAAGGGAAGTGGAGTAGGCTGGTCCAACGTACGCCACTCCAGCATAGGAGTGTGAATCAATAGACCGGGGATCTGGGCGTGGTTCACTTCTGGGAACGCCAACGCATCTGCCAGAGCTTCGGCCCTCACCCTGCCACAAGGCCGCCGCCCTGAACGCCGGCCTCCTCAACACAGGCCCCCTGCAAACCCAGCGGCACAGCACCGCAGAGTTATGTCTGTACAGACTACTGCCTTCAATGTATACTGTGGACAGCAGGGCTCACAATCCTGATCGCGTCGTGATTGCAAATGACGCAGTCCAGCAGGCAACAGACATTGCTACCAGTGCGGCCCGCCCAAAGCGCGCATCATCGCAGGCTGTGCACATACTGAATGCTTCTGGTGCCACTAACTATGCAGCTCAACTCAATGCAATGTTGCTATGGGCCCTTGCTGACCCCTGCCTCCGGCCTACACTGTGAACAGCAGGGACAATTCAGAACGAGTCGCAATTGCAGATGATGCTGTCCAGTAGGCAACAACATTTCTACCAGTGCGCCCCGCCCACAGCACGCATCATCGCAGGCTGCGCACACGCTGAATGCTTCTGGTGCCACTAACTGTGCAGCTCAACTCAATGCCATATGGCTGTGGGCCCTTGCTGACCGCTGCCTCCGAACTACACTGCGGACAGCAGGGCTCAAAATACAAATTCAGTCTTTATTCATTAATTTCAGAGTCCAGTAGGAAACTAATATAATGTCCCTGAAACCTACATATTTCGACAATGTATTCCATACATATTTAATCTTTTGTTCCATACACCTACACTGCGGTCAGCAGGGCTCAGAACTTAAATTCAGTCTTGATTTATTAATTGCAGAGTGAATTGTACTTGGATTTTGTCAAGAGGAAGTGACAAAAGCATTCCTCGATGTCTGTGCTGACTACTGCCTTCCATTTACACTGCGGACAGCAGGGCTCACAATTCAGATTGAGTCACGATTGCAGATGACACAGTCCAATAAGCAACAGCCATTGCTTCCAGTGCGGTCCTCCTGTTTCTGATGCCACTAACTCAGTGCACCACAAGTCACCGCCACGTGGCCTTATTGAGGCAGAATTCATTAGGCAAAAGACATTGCCCATAGTCCGGCCCATCCGAGCCACGTATCATCGTTGGCTGTGCACACGCTGAGTGCCTCTGTTGCCACTAACTCAGTGCACCGCAAGTCAACACCACATAGTTGTGGGCCCATGCTGACCACTGCCTACGGCCTACACTGCGGTCATCAGGTCTCACACATATCCAATCCAATCCTGTCCTGCAAGGACACCCCATCATCGCTGGCTGTGCACATGCTGAGCTTTTCAGGTGCCACTAACTCTGTGCATCGCAACTCATGGACCCTTATTAATTGACTTCCGTGCTGTAGACACCTGAAGCAACAGTGTCTCAGACAGCAGGAATATCCCAAAGGGACATTAGCAGTTTCTTCACATGAGCACGCTCATCTCTGGTGTCCCACCTCAGTGCACCACAAGTCATGGACCCCTTATGATACAATCTTTTGTGTGTGATATATGATCTCGTGCCCCTACCTGAGTGCACCACAAGTCATGGACCCTTTATGATTGAATCTCTGAGTGTGATCCGATGATCACTGTTGTAGTTGTTGCCAGCACCAACCATTCCCTGAGGGCTGGCTTACACGCACCCCACATGCATTCCAGCATAGACATCACTGGATATGTGACCCTGGTAATTAAAAGGGGCCAAGCGTACGTGCCCGTTGCCAGTTCCACTATCTATCTAACTGTGTCTGTGTGTTCATTATCTATGCATGATGGCCCTGGGCCCTACCACATTACACTGTGCTGTTGACTGCGCACGCAACCATGTTACCTCTGGCAATGGGGAAGACCTCAGTTATGTAACTTGTCTGGGTCATTCTATGAGTACATTGGTAGAGACTGGATGATTAGAGTAAAGCAAGGACATTGTATGGTGAATTTATGAGTGGTTGGGGATTGGCAGAGTGATTGGATAAGTACATATGTTGGCAGAGCCTAACCCCTGAGCAAGAGCTTGGCTCTAATTGGCTGCCAACCAGTGGCAACCCCGGCGGAGCATCAGGATTGAAAACCAAGCCTCAGGAAAGCCTACACTACGCACAGAGCATGAGTAGGCACAGCGCCGGTTCTTGTGGCACCCGCCTTTTTCTTCTGGGATCCCCACAGCCTTTGCTCTAGTACCCTCAGTTCCCGCCCACTAAAATGGGGGTCACTGGCTAGCAGGAATACCGCATGGATGCCTGGAAAACTGAGTCCAGGAGCTTGGAATTCTCATTGTCGTATACTGCATTCTCAATCAGGGGATACCCTCCCAGGTCGTTGATCTCTGGATCAATGAATTCTGACTGTTGGATCCCCAGAGTCCTTTCCACTGGATCCCCTAAAGCGAGTTGCTGCGTCCGTGGAGCACCGGTAATAAAATACCCAGAATCCTGTTGGCAAGATATTCCCAGCCCTACAACTGGATCATTGACATACGGCAGATAGAATCTACTGAATTATGTAAGTGTAAGGGGAATGGGCAGAGCTAGCATATGCCAGTCAGGGGCACAAATAGAGCCAAATTTTGGGTGGGGGCTAATTCTTCCATTGATAGGCAGAGTGTAGATGCAGAGGCTCTAAGAAGGTGTGAAAACACAACACAGCCTCATTTACAGGTAAATGGTATTTTAAAGACCTGTGAAGTACTTGTGTGCCGCGCTGAGAGCCGCACACCCAGCGTGTTCACACTAAGGGGTTGCGCTGAGAGCCGCGCACCCAGCGCGTTCACACTATGGGGCCGTGCTGAGCGCCACGTTAGGATCATACTCCAAACTTTTCTTAAAAAAACAGTCCACTTCCATTCATTTATATTCACCCCGAGGACCCCATCCCCTGGGGCATGCCCAACTCTTGAATGTTTTTATTAATCATTAGGAAGCGGGCCGCGTGGTCCCCCTTCTCTTGTCCACTTCTGGCCCCGGGGACCCCATCCCCTGGGGCCTTAGCTCTACATTGGGGACTGTGGGGAGAGCCCCAATGCCATCACAGTCCCGCCGGCTCCTCACCTCATGCGGGAACCATCATTGCTTTTGGGCAAGGGGAGCTGCTAACATGCTAACTTTTATTTTTTGAATTTCTCAGCAACTACTGAACGGATTTACACCATTTAAAAAATAGATCCCTTTCTGAGCCAAGCACTACCATTTTGCCAAATTTTGTGTAATTCTGTTCAGAAGTTCGGACTGTAGCCTTGGCTAAAGTTTCTTATCGGAAATTTATTTTTAGAGTTTAATTTTTTTTATTTCTCAACAACTACTGAACCAAGCGCTATTTTTTGCCAAATGTGGTGTCATTCCATTCAGCAGTTCAGGCTGTAGTCTGTAATAAAATTTCCTTTGGAAATTAACATGGAGAAAACACTTTTTGGGACCCCCTTTTTTTCAGCCCCCACTTGACAAATCACTCCCAAATGTTTGGGATAGGAGCTAACCTGGATAGACCTTTTTTCTGGAGAATTTCACGAAGATTCGTCAAACAACGCTAAAGTTATTAGCAAATCAAAAAACGCTTTTCCTATGGAAACTGGGTTCTAACTATAACTACCTACTGGCGACCGCCAGTAGGTAATATATATCAAATATCTGTCCGTATAAATACAAGGGGAATTTCATAATTCTTTTTTGCAAGAAGATCTAAATGTAATATAAATATATATAAAATATATAACTAAATAAATATATATAATATAAAATATAACAATGAAATATTTCATTTCATTATAATTTGTGCACAATTCTGCTATTACATTGCTCAATTAGACCTCCAATCTGCTAGAAAATTCCTGCTTAAATGCATATCCCCATATGGTTTCTCCTGGTAAACTAATTCACCCTTCATATTACAGGTAATAGAGGACTCAACAATATCGTACCTAGGACATAATCTCACCCTAGCATTGGAGTCCCATAAATAACCTAAAGTGCATTATACAATAAAATACCAATATATCCATGACGTGATAAAAGATATACTTTTTAAACAAAACCGTTTAAAAAAAATAGGTCCTCAGTTAAGGAAGATACATGGGCTCGAATCAAAATCCAAACTATATGTATATACATTACTTTTTTTTTTTTCAAAAAAGATGTCCCCCAGCGAGAACGCACTTGACAATCAGGAGAATCCTGTCATTTCATCACCATCCTTTATTCTCCATAACCGGACATCATTGTACTTGTGAGTTACAGGTACAGGATTCCCTTTTGCTTGCTTGAAACCTGCTTGACCTGTAGCCCTCGAACACAGCCAGTCTGTGTGAGGCAGCCCGCCATTATTTCAGCAGGAGTGCAGTTCTCTCGGCCGGGACAGGCCGAAGTAAATATTCAAAGAAGGCGTCCCCTAGCGAGAACGCACTTGACAAACAAGCGAATCCTGTCATTTCAACAGCATCCTTTATTCTCCATAACTGGTCATCATTGTGCTTGTGAAATAAAACAGCCCTACGCGTTGCTGCGCTCCTGCACCTTGGTCATGGAATTATTGCAATGTCAATAGGCAGAGCAAGAGCAGGAAACGAGTCACTTTGCATTTAAAGATCTATGGTAAGTTACAACCTCTGGTGGGAATTTTCTTAGCAGAATTCTGGGACTCGTAGTTTGCCTACTTTTTACATAATGTCCTCTGGTGGATTCCGCCTGATTAGACACAAATTGTTGCACTATTATTACTCTCCAGTGAGTTACAGGCACAGGATTCCAGTTTGCTTGCTTGAACCCTGCTTGCCCTATAGCGCTCGGACACAGCCTGTCTGTGTGAGGCAGTCCTCCATTTCTTTCAGCGAGAGTGCAGTTCACTCGGCCGAGACCGGCCAAAGTAAATATTCAAAGAAGGCGTCCCCCAGCGAGGACGCACTTGGCAAACAGGCGAATCCTGTCCTTTCAACAGCATCCTTTACTCTCCACAAACCGGACATCATTGTGCTTGTGAAATAAAACAGCCGCACTCGCTTCGGCGCTCCTGCCCCTTGGTCACGGGCTCATTGCAATGTCAATAGGCGGAGCAAGAGCAGGCAACGAGTCACTTTGCTTTTAAAGATCTCTGATGGGTTACACCCTCTGGTGGGAATTTACTTAGCAGAATTCTGGGACTCGTAGTTTGCCTGCAACGAATCCTATCATGTTTGGTATCAAAGATGTTGGAATCATACCCCCTCACAGTAAACGGTGTGGGAGGTATGATTCCAAGCACTGGAAGAGCCCTCCATTAGGCTCTTTGTGTTCCCAGTACCTGCCTTCTTGACCCGGACAACACAAAATGGTCGCTGTCAACAAGAGACATGATTCTGCCCTCCTGCTGCTGAGCCAAGCTCGAGCAGGAAAAGGCTGATCAATAGGCATCCTGTCACAGGTGTGACCACATCCCAGACAGGATTTAGTGTATTGGGGCAGGGTGAGTCAGCTTGCCAGCGCCACTCAGTCTGCATGAGTGGCACATTTGGTGTCCCCATGCATAGTCCAGTTCAAACCAGACCTGGTAGCCATCGGCTCCTGTTCTGGAGCAAAACTAGACAAAGGAAATGGGCGTAACCTCCCCACTGTCCAGACCCTCCCCCGGGAGGTCCCCTGATTTGTCCAACCCTATCCTTAGGGTACTTAAGAGCTTACCTGTGAGTGGGTCCCTAGATATTCCTAGATAAGTTGTGGGATAAGATTCAGGTCAGACACCACTTCCTCTTCTACCATCTGGGCACTCTGTACTATGCTGGACTTTGTTTGGGCTGGAATCTCGCTCCCATCCAGTCTGCTGCATTGTCTGTGACTGTGCACCATACAGGAACCTTCCAAGCCCTGTAGGCATCAAATACACCTGGAGGAATCTCCCTTGGAGTGAAGGAGTCACTCCCCTGCACTCGCAGGCACCACAACTAAGTCGACCTGTCTGCTGGTCCTGAGCTCCTACGGACTCTGTAAGGTTCTGCAACATAGGTGGTGGTTTTCTACAGCTCTTGAGGCCTGCCCTGCCATCTTACTAAGTTTGAGACCAGTTTCCCTTGTGGGGGCTGCTAAACCGAACCCCTGTGCACCGCATCAACTTGCAGTTGAAAAGGCTTGTTGTCTTCCTTCCAAGAAGAACTTCGGGCTCCAAGTAGCCCCAACCTCAAGAATCTCAATTGACTAGAATCTTTGGCCATCCTGCATTATTTTGCATCGTAGCCTGCATCTTTGTTGAGTTGCTCGAGGTCCTCTTGCGACTCAAGTGCCTCCGGCCTTTGGATCCATTTGAGGGTCACCTTTGTTTCTTTTGGGTTCCCCTGATTGCTCTGGGACTGCCCTGACTTCCCTGCTTGTGGTGAGGCCCCTTCTTTAGCTTCTGTGTTGGTTGCATTTGCCAAAGGCTTGTTGGTGTTCCCGCCGGACACCGACCCCTCAGCACTCAACATCCAATGTGGGACAGTTTGTGCATGGCTCCTGGATGTCCTCAGCATCACCTGGTCCTCACAGCTGAAGATTCAAGGTCATCGTCTTCTCTCCTGCAACACCCGACATCGGAGGGCATTCGTCTTCCAAGACTCCTAGTCACTCCTGAGTGACATAGATTCTGTCCTCTCTGCTTGCAGGTACCTTTCAACTAGATCCACCTTTGGATTCCACCAGACACTTTCTCCTTCTTCAGCAGCGAGACTTTCCTGAAGTCCTTCATTGGGTTTGACGGCAGTTCCAACACCTATGCACCCGGCTTCCCTGGTGTAGATAATGTGATTACTAGGGAATCCATGGGTGGGGCTGCTCTCAAACCTTCTGTCTTCCACAGGGTTTCTTCAGGGACCACTGGGAAGGGTCCTTAATCTTTAAAATTCCAACCACAACTTACACGTACACTTGTATGGAGCACGCCGTCCTGTTTCCACATGGCACACGCTCTCTGTGGGGTTCCTAGTCACTCACCTCGGTTGGTTCCTTGAGACCTCAGCACATCTACGTGCTCTTGACATTGTCTTGACCCGAGTTGTGGTTCTTATAACACTTTCTTAGTAAATGGTATGGTCCCCTCCTGGGTTCCACTGTGTATTCTGTGCTATTTGCTGTATTTCTTTGCAAAGTATTGTAAGCATGGTGACTATCTCCAGGTAGGAGATATCTAAACGTGTTAGAGGGTATTATATAATAAATACATATTTTTTATAAATACCATATGTGGTTCTTTTTCACTTAATCTGTATTATAAGATTGCATTCTGGTAAAAACAACCTACTTTACATTCCTTCTCGACTAAACCTGAAGGCTGCTCTCCATGTCTACCACTCAGAGAGCTTTCTAAGAATATCTAAGACCTCTTAAATCATCATAACGGTTATCTGGACGGGTCCAAGGTACCCCCTTACATTAGTGGACATCATATACCATGCCAGCTTCTCACAATAGGTATAAAAATGCACAAATAAAATAGCTTCAATGACAGCAACACTTGAATGTCAGAGTTTATACAATACAGCTTTCAATCTCAATATATTACCTTCTGTATACATGTATACTCTTTCTATGTAATTATCTATCATATATTTATTACTTTACTCCTACTGTAGAACAAAAATAAAACATTTGACACTACAATGCACTACTCTGTGTCTCACCCTATACCTCTCCCAATATATCCTCTGCCTCCAATCTCTGATCATCCCAAGCCTCATTCTACTACTATGATCTCCAACAGAACCATTTCTAGACTCTTCCTTTCTCTTTCCCTTCTTGGCTCACCTCAAACCTCATTTGACTACTATGAACAGGGCCACTGGAATTATGTGTCAGGGGAGTGTCAAATTATCAGCAGGGTTGAGTAAATTATGCAGCAAGAAAAGGCAAAATATGTGGCATTATGTGGAATATTTTGCGATAGTATTACTTTATTATTTTGGCATTTTTACACTTGTTAACATGTCTGGGTACTGGCCGAACCTCATTAGTATCAGTTCAATACACAAATACTGCAATAAGCTACAGAAAGGTGACCAGTCATTCTTTGCAAAGGACCTTCCACTGGGCTGTGTTACTGCATTTTTACTAACTTTTGAACCATTTCAGCTGGAAACAATTTTTTTGTTAACATCTGCAGATTATGTGGCAGATGATGGATTGTGTGACAAATGCAGCAGATCTACAACTATGTGAAAATAGCCGCACAGTTGCATAATACCAGTGGCCCTGACTATGTTCTGCAAAACACAACCCTTTCTAAATTCTTCCCTCAGGTGTCCTTCTTTTGTCTCATCCCATAGCTCATGTTACTAATATGGTCTCCCTAATCCATTTCTAGGGACTCTTCCCTCGTCCATCTCTCATCTTCTTTTACTTATTCCAAGCCTCATCTTACTAATACCATCTCCCAAATAACACTTTTTAGACTCTTCTCTCTTCTATCCGTCAATTACTCTATTCAATCCAACTTACAGACTTGCATTTCCACCGCTCAATTTAACTCATATTTACCTATTATAATTCACCACTAATACTTTTTGGGTTCCGGAGTAGCCTGCTTCTCACTGAAAAGCCATTCAACACCTTGTCAGGTAGTACGTTCTATATAAATACAATTACAATTACTCAATCTTGCCAATCAAGTTCTCAGGTATAATGCATTAACAAAGGTTGACTACCTGATAGAGAGTCCCCACTTACAGGGTGCACATTTCTCATCCTAGTCTCTTAGCACTGGACTTATATATTTTCCAAGTCAAATAAGAAAGTTGTCATATTTTTCCTGAAACTTGAAAGTGAAGTAGGGAGACTTATATAGATATATAGATAATAAATATAAGATCTCAAGTGCTTGATCCAAATAGGATCATTCAGCAAAGTAAACAGATAACATGTTTGATTAATTTCAAGGACTCTTGCATATATACCTGTCAAGAATATAAGGTCTAATCTTGACTGCTAGATAACTGGGAGTGAACTAATTTAAACATTTAAAGATACATGTAATCTTAACGGAAAAATAAGTTGTAGTAAAATGAATCCATATGTTTAGATGGTGAAGATGATTTGAAAATGTGCTTTTGCCAAGCTATGCACCACCCCATGGGCCATAGCCATGTAAGAGGTGCTAAAATCTGGTGTTGCTAGTGTAACGTTTTTGTCAATTATTATGCATTTAATTGTCTTTCGTAGTTATGTGTCCTTTATATCTAGAAGATGTATCCTTTGTATGTAGTAAATTGTTGACGGTCTTCAATATTTGTTAAGATTTGTGGTATCCTGCTAAATATGTTAAGCATTGTATGTGCATGAAACAGTAGCTAGGTAAAAGGACAGAGCACATGGAGCACCTTTCTTTACATATATGTGTGAGATGGAGATTGCTAAGCTGAAGGTACATTTTTAAAATGAGAAAGTTGAAACTAAGTAGGATTTTGCTAGGCAAGTGATTTTATCAGCATGAGGTAACACTTAGTCCTTGATTCTGAGTGTGCCAGAGGAATAGGGTATATTTGTCATGTCTGATAAACACTGACATCTTGCGGTTCAGAATTTATTGGGTGCAATAACTCACACCTATTCTGTGTTTTAGAGGAATAACATGCATATGTTTGGTTGCTTACTGCATTAAAATCAGGGTTTGATGGCAAATGACTTGCTGGAATCTAATAAAGAGTGAGTTATTTAATGCCCTTGTTAATTACCAGGTGAGGTACATACCACTCAACTTGGAATTTCAACCCATGTGCACATAGCTGTTTGTGCATAGGGCGGAAAGTTCCATCAAAATTCGATTCAAGGCCTTAAAAGCTATTTCTCTTGCATTCAACACATTGCCTATTTGTGTGTGGAATGGGAGCCATTGTCTAAATTTAATCGATCAGAGGGATGGCTGTAAGGGTATTTACAAACATGACTTTGCCATATTTCAATTTACTAAAGTTTTCGATCAGTAGGAATTCCTCAGAGAGACCCTTGTTCACCGGTATGTTCAACCCTACTATAATAGTGCCTGAGACAAACAAGCATTTACAATGCAATAGGTCTCGCAGCATTAAAGTTTGAGTTATTGGCATTGTGTATGACAATGCCAATAGTCATAACTTTCGCAAATGTGACACCTATTGCATTTGTACTGCAATATGTGTTGAGAGTGAGTGAGTCAGTGAGTGAGAATGAGTGGGCGAGTCAGTCAGTGGGCGAGTCAGTCAGTGAGTGAGTCAGTTAGTTAGTGAGTGAGAGAGAGTGGGTGAGTCGGTCAGTGAGAGTCTGGACAGTGAATGAGTGAGTTAGTGAGTGGGAGAGTCAGTCAGTGAGAGTCTGGTAGTGACAGTGAGTGAGTGAGAGAATGGGAGAGTCTGTCATGATAGTGAGAGAATCAGTGGGAGTGAGAGTCAGTGTGAGTGAGAGTCAGTGTGAGTGAGAGTCAGTGTGAGAGAGAGTTAGTGTGAGTGAGTCAGTGAGAGTGAGAGTTTGTGAGAGTGTGAGAGAGGGAGAGTCTGTGAGAGTGTGATAGTTAGTGCGAGTAGTGTGCTGGGTGCAGGAAGGCTGACACATCCCACTCCTTCCCCCAGTAGGCCCCCAGAAAACACTTCAACAGAAAAGCAACAGGGTCACAGGAAAGGGCAGGAAACACACACACACCAAGGGTGTCCACGAGAGCCATGAAAACTTCTGCGAAGGCAGAGCCCTACGTAGAAATGCAGCGGCACAGAGTGCTTTTAACACTCCTCACCTCTCCTTCTTTCACATCTACCCTTCTACTGGTTTACTGTTTTCTTTATTTTTTAAACATCCCAAAGCACCAACAAAATTGACCCTCGCCCCGTTCTGCTCTAGGAGTGCCGTCTGCCCTTTGTGTCTGGAGTTCGGAGGGAGCCATCTGTGCCCCAGAGGACGGTCTCGTGAAGGAACAGTGACTGGGGACTTCCACGCAAACAGTGACCATGGGGAGCAGCAAATTAAGACGGGCAGAAAGGCAAAATCTTATATCCCTTAAATACAGAAATAAATGTTTATAGAGACGCTTTATTGTGATCATATCTATGAGAGAAAAATATGGACACAGTCGGAGTGCAAGCCTAAAATTAGCAGTCTGTCCTTCGTTGCAATCGAACCCTTTTTGCTGCGACGGGGAAATGCGCTTGTTTATTATGGACACAAGACGGCACACGGGTTTTTGCTCAGTGAGTATAAAGCCACAGAATTTAAATTTTACAACAGGGCAGTGGATGAGCTGAGACTTTTTTTCAATTGGAAGTGTGTTTATCATTAGTCTGAAGAGCAATAACCCCAACCCCCACTGCCAGGCATAGTGGGTGGGTCTCCGCGTTGCCATGTGAGTTCTTAGGAAAGTATGCCGATGTTCGGAAACATCAAAACGTTACAAGAAAAAAGCACACGTTTTTGAAGGAGCAGTAGTAGGGCTGAGAGAAGAGGAGGGTTGGGAAGACTCATTTTTATTAGTCATATCGTGCTTTGGGGAAGGAGTGCAAGGGTGGGGGTGAGGGGGCCTGCCGGAGACCGAAAGAGCAAAGGACATAAAACAAGTAACAACAGACAGAGATACACACAGGTAAGAGCGGCACACAAGCGGGTAAACAGAGACGCACAGACAACAAGAGGAGGGAGAGAGAAGAGAAACGAAGATAAGTGAGAGGGAGAGCAGCAAAGAGGTAGTGGAGAAACGGGGAGTAAACTGGTTGTAAAAAGAATAGAGTGAGGAGACGGGCGTTGAAGTTGGGCGGTTGTGAAGAGAAGTGTCTGGAAAGAATGTTAGTGGAATGGAGAAATGGATTTAACAAGACGGAGGGAAGAGAGGGGAGGGGGGAGGGGGGAGGAGAAATGCGACACGCAGGCAGGATGACTCAGGGGAGGGGGCGGAGCAGGGCAGAGCGGCATGTGGGTGTGAAGAACCGGGCCTTTGAAGTGAAGCTAAGCTTCACTTCAAAGGTGTCGGAGGAATGCGGGCGGCTGTGCACGCGCTTTTAAGGTCAATGCACATGCGCATTGAGCTTAAAAGTCACGGGCACTGCAAGGAATCGCCACGATTCCTTGCAAGTTAGATAAAGTGTAGATGAGCCCCTATAGTCTCGCTTGCTCGATGCGCATGCGCATCGACAGGCGAGACCTAAAAAGAGCATATGAAGGATCAGCTATATGGGGGCCTTTTCAATATATAGCTGAAGCTTTACTGCACCACTACAAATAGAATAGGTGATGGTGCTCATAAACTAAAGTAACATTAGTGTTCAGTTTAATTAAAATGAGTGCTAGTGTTTCTAAAATGAAGTGAAATGTCTTCGTGTCCATTGCAGCATATGAAATAGATGTATGATAAGTGTTAGATGCTCAAGATAAGCAAATTCAATCTTTTATCTTGATTTTTAAAGGAAGGAATCGTTTTGTGATATGAGTTATCTTCCCAAAGTATAATAATTGTTTACAAGCCTGCTCATGTATCAAAGAGAAAGAGAACATTCTTTAATCTAAAGCCATCTGCCCTCCTTACTTGTTGATGCAGATCAACTGAGAAAACTAGAAAGTGAATGCAGTTGTTACTGTATGCATTACGAAGACAAGAAACAACATCAAACCCAGATGTGAAAGGGAATCCCTTTAACAAAATGATCTGACATACATATTTAATGACAACTAGAGAAAATGAAAACACTCAGCTTCCATCAAAGAGAATGACAGATTTTGTACATCCTAGTATAAGCTCATTAATCTTTCAAGCTAGAACTTCAGAATGTCATTATGAAATGCCAAATCATATTTTATCTGTAGCAAAAGGAATCAGTCGATGACTCCGAGAAAGTATTTGAGATGAAGTTCACCTGCAACGGAGTATTGTTGCATCCTTTTCAATGAGATACGTTTTTGATGATGGATTACATCTGCAGTCTTAAGCACAGCAGATTACTTTTTTAAGATTAGGTCTATTATTCCCATCATATATATATATATATATCATATAGTATTCTATAATGATAATAATAATAATAAAAATTTCTACGCATTTGTATTGCCTTCCATCAAGTCAATTATCGTAAAACGCTAAAGAACTGACTTAATCATAAATACAACATTGTATACAATGTTTTTAGTGGTTATTTTTTATTTTTACTTATGAACTGTATTTGTTTTATTTAGAGTGACGTATGTGTTGTGGAGCGATAGTAAGTGAATGGAACTAGAAAGAATTATACTGTGGTCCAACTGACAGTTGCTTGATATTGATTTTCGTATGCTGAACTAAAACTTTCTGTTAATTTAAAAGTAGTTTCATACGAATTAACAATGATTTTAATGAACATACATCGGCGATTATAGTAGTTTTCTTCATAAATTTGCCATACAATATTTGACAGAAGATCACTCTGTTTAAGGGTTCACCCCCATTTTTTGCTGGCTGGTACTGCTGGTCAGAGCGTATATGCTCTGACCCATAACATATGGTAACCGTAGATGACTGTGAAGTGATATAACCACCTCTTCACTAAGGCATAGTATATATGGTGGCAAACATGCCAAAGCATGGAATTTGAATGTAACATGTGGACTGAAGCACATATTGTGAAATCCACTAAGCTGATAGGGAAAAATAAGGCATCAGGCCCATATGTGCAGCATGACTACTTCAGCTTTTGAACATGCAGGAGAATTATGTCGAAATAACCTTTTTGACTGAAGAGAAAAAATACTTTTAAATATTAAGTAACGGGGCGTGGCTTGCGCGCCGCGTTGACATGGCGGTCTGCGCTTCAGCTCCGTGACGAACAGGGTCCGTCGGAGCTTTTTACGCTGATTCCAGGCGCCCCATCTCCCGAGAGAGACGTCTCTGCCTGCATGAACCCATCGTGTGTAACTTACGGCCTTTCTCCGTCCTTGACAGCTGGTGGAATGATGTATTTTTCCGGATGTTTGCACTGCTCGGTATTTCTGCCGCCATCTTGCATTCCTGTGACGGAGATCGGAATTTCTCCTCAGCTGACAGCGCGTTTGTCACACACTTGACAGGAATACGTCGGAACAGATTCTGGTTGGTTATTCATGACTCTTTTCGTTATTTTTACGATGTTTCTCATCTGGTCAATGATTTTTTACCTTTTCAATACTACATTGTGACAGTGCTTTATTTTTACTATGCAGTGGCTTATTTTGGAGGAGTTCTGCTATATCTTGGTTTTTCCTCGCATATGGTTGGCAATATATTTTGCTCTGCCCTGTTGGTTGTGAGGCGCTTTACTATTGTTTTTGAGTGAGAATTTATTCGCGTGTCGTGGGCTCCCTCCCACTCTCCTTAATTTTTGCTGTTCTTGAATACCTGCAGTGTTTGTTGCTTTGTCGCTTTTTGGGACGTTACCTTTATGGCTGAGAATATGGGCTTGCCCTCAAATGCCAAAGATGCTAAAGCCTCTTTAAAGAGATTGAAACAACCATCTCCCACGCCTGAGTCTTCTCAGAAGGACACTGCGTCCACGCTAGAGACTATTCTGACGCGCTTGAATGATGTTCACGACATTGCTCAGTCCACCAAAACAAACACAGATATGCTCAAAGTTGAGGTGTCTGCAATCAGGAATGAATTTAAGGCTCTCTCCCTTCGTGTATCCGCCACAGAGACACGTATTAGTGGTGCAGAAGATGGTGTGCAGAAACAATCTAAATCTCTGGGCCAACTAGAGCGTTCAAGGGCGGCATTGAGGAGAGACCTCACTGAGCAAGAAGATCGCAATCGTAGATCCAATCTACGCATTTTTGGCCTTCCTGAGGAAGTTGAGAAAGAGGCTCTTTCTATGATTGATTTTCTATCCAATTGGCTTCCTGCTACATTGCAAATGTCTTTCCAAAGAGATTTTGAGATAGAGCGGGCACATCGTGTCCCCACCTTCCGCTCCAAATCGGCCTCACAACCAAGGGCTATAATTTTTAAGCCACTGCGTCATCAACATACGGAGCAAATTTTGGCGCACATGAGGAAGGTTAAGAATGTTTCCTGGAATGGCCATCGTATTTCCATTTCTCAAGACTTTGCCAGAGACACGGTGATAAGAAGGAAGGGCTTTCTAAACCTACGGAAGCGATTATCTGAGATGAATATCCCCTTTTCCTTCTCTGGCCCTTCAAAGTTTCGAATTACCTTCAAAGGCCGTTCTAGAGTTTTCGATGAGCCTGCTGACCTGGCCTCTTTTTTGGACAATCAGCTGGAGCTTCAGATGGAGCTTCAAATGGACGCTTCGCGTACTCCTAGTACTTCCGGCACTTGAGATGGATGTCCATGCCTGTAATGTGTTTGTTCTCTCTCAGATCTCTTAAGTTTGTCTTTTTAGATCTGGGTGGTGGCATGATGGTCCACCGTTCTTAATGTTTCTCTGTGTTCTGATGTTTTCTGTTTGACGTTGCCAATTAAATGTGCGATATGTTCTCTTCCTTCATTTTCTCTACTCTTCCTCCCTTTCTTCTGTTTCATTCATTCCCACGTTTGAGATATTCTCTCAATATTTTCTCTACTCTTCTGTGGGTTGCTTGTTTTCTATATTGCTTCTATTGTGTTTGTTAGTTCTGTACCTGTCTTTTCTCTTGTTGCAGATGGATCTGCAACTGGAGGCCTCGTTTACACCTGACGCCTTTGTACCTGAGACAGTGCATGTCCACGTAATGTGTTTGCTCTATTTAAGAGCTGTTAGGTCTGTCTCTTTCCTTCGAGTATTGGTGTTAGCGTACACGAATATTGTTCTTTTTTTAGTCACTTAAGTTTATATACGATGTTTTAACTTAATACGGTGGTGTTGTTCTTCTTCTTTTTCTTCATTTTTTTTTTCTTACCTGTTCCCCTTTCCCATTATGCTATAGGTTGTCTATGTCTTGGTGTACTTTCTTTGTACCTTTTTCGATTCTTTTTTGTGGTACTGCCTATTTTTCTAGGTTACCTTTCAATTTGACTGTCCTGTTAGTGCTTCTATGTTTTCCTTTCTTTTTTGGTTACCATTGGTTTATTTCAGCTTTCTTTTTCTTTCTTATCTTCATTTATGTTTTGGTTCATTCCTTCTCTGCAGTCTCCATGATATTTCATTATCTTCCTTTTTATATCTGACCTTTCTTTCCCTTTGCTCCCTCTATTATGAGTTTGATTGATAAACTCTTGTGTGCCTTCTGCTGCTATCTATTTTGAATCTTCCATCATTTATTTCTTTTCGGTACTGTCTTATGGATTGTTACGGTTATTGCTACGCTGCTACCTATTCTTTCCAGTTATGTATCTAAAGTTATGCTTCTAATAATTGTTAAATTCACTTATTTATTTCCTGCTTGTTCACTCACTTACTGCTTATTTCTTTCCTTATTGTATAATTTTACTAGATTTAATGATTATGTCAATAGTGCAGTTTTCAGTTCTCTAATACTTTACTGTATATTCAGTTATATTTGCCATACTCTTATGTGAGTTTCTACATTACACATAATCAGCTCTACATATTTTACGTCAATTGATTGATTCGTTCTTTTCTCTTGCTTTTTGCATATTGCTTATATGTTATAACTTCTTCTATGTATTGTTCCCTGATAGGTATATTGTTTCTTATGGATGTGCTTTATTTACTCTTAACATGTCTTTCTACCTATCCATTATATTGATACATGCATGATATACGCAGGTTGTTCTCATAGATTTTCATGTTGAGATATTTTATAATCCTCTAATTAACTTTATTCCATAGTCATGTTTTCTCTCTTCCCTATTAATTATACTTCGTCCTGCTATACAGTGGGGTTGTAGATTGCTGTTTTCTATTATATTTGCTCCTTATGACGGCTCCCCTGTTTGTCGTCCCACGTTCCCCCTTGTATGAATTTGGTCTTTTTCAGACCCCCTACGCTGGCTCTTCTCTTTCTTCTTTCTTCTTCTTCCTTTCCTCTTTTCTCTTTTCGGATTTCCCCAATGGTTTTTCCTTTTTGGACATTGTTGTTGGATGCTTGGATGTTTGTCTTCATGTGGGTTGCTTTCTGTCTATTATTTATAGCCTATGTTATTGTTTTCCATATTGGTCGATGCCTGGCTTGAATGTGTTGTCCCTTAATGTTAAGGGCTTAAATCATCCTGTGAAACGATCCAAGATCTTCGATTATTGCAAATCTTTCTCTTCAGATTTAGTCCTATTTCAGGAAACAAAAGTATCTACCAAAGAAGCATTATTCTTGAAGAAAGATTGGGTTTCAGATGTTGTTTGCTCTGATGCGTGTGGCAAAAGAAATGGGGTTGTCACCTTGGTTTCCAGGAATTCAGGATTGTCCATAGTTTCTTCTGATCACGATTCTGAAGGTCGTTGGTTATTAACTAGATTGTCTGATGGTTCTTCTGATCTTTATGTTATGAACATCTACGCCCCTAATAAGGATGATCCGGCCTTTTGGAAATCAGTTGCCAAAAAATTGAATGATACGCCTCACTCTGGTAACCTTGTTGTTGGGGGAGACTTTAATTTGGTGATGGTTCCCATTCTTGATAGGAATTCAGCTTTTCAATTTCGTCCTCCAAAATCCCATAAACAAATGCTTAATATGTGTTCCCTTTCTCATCTGCAAGACATATGGCGCCTTCATAACCCTACTGGTAGTGATTTTTCCTTCTTTTCTTCACCTCACTCTACCTTTTCTCGTATTGATTACTTACTTGTTCATTCTTCCCTTGTTCCTGCTTCTTCCTCTCCGATTATTCATCCTATTCTGATTCCTGACCATGCCGCGGTTACTTTTACTCTCTTGTCCTTTGCTCCTAAATCAAAAGCTAGATCTTGGAGATTAAACACAGAACTTCTATATGACACTACCCAGGTTGATGAATTTTCTAGCGCGATTGACACTTTTTTTTTGGAGAATGAAGGATCAGTTTCCTCCCCGATTGTTCTCTGGGACTCGTTCAAATGTACTTTCCGAGGCCAGGCTATTAAATGTATGTCTAAAAGGAATGCTGATATTAAAACAGAACTTGCGGATCTCGCTACTAACATTAAAAATCTGGAATCTTCCTTTCGTCACTCTAAAGATACATCTTGCCTTCCGTCAATTAAGCACCTAAAATACAAATACAACACTATAGTTACCAAGAGAGCATATATTGGGGTTCGAGCTCAGAAATCCAAAAGGTTATTGTTAAAAAATAGAGCTGGAAAGATGCTTGCAGCTACATTGAAATTCCAAGATTCTTCCTTTAAGTCTTTCCAAATCTCTTCTATTACTGATCATCTTGGTGTTAAAAATTTTTAGACCGGGGAAATTCTTGAAGTTTTTCGGGATTTTTACAATAACCTATACTCACCTTCTGATCAGGCCTCTTTTGAACAATGTCAAGAGTTCTTAAAATCTGTTCCTGTGAATTCGGTTTCTCGAGAAGATAATACTTTTTTAGGTGGCCCTATTACTTCTGATGAAATTACCTCCGCAATTAAGGCTACTCGTTCGGGAAAAGCTCCAGGGCCTGATGGTTACCCTATTCTATTTTATAAAACCTTTCTTCTTGTGATTGTTCCCAAGCTTCAGTCTGTGTTTGATGCATTATTCAGAATGGATCTGTCTCTGGTACTGCGGCGGATGCTACGATTGTGGTGATCCCTAAAGAGGGAAAGGATCATTCAGATCCCAAAAATTTTCGCCCCATTTCCCTTCTGAATATGGAAGCTAAGATCTTTGCAAAAATTTGGCCCAAGAGATTAGAATCCTTCATTCCTACATTGGTATATTCCTCTCAAACCGGTTTTGTGAAAGGCCGTCTTGCACGTGACAATATTCGCACATTTTGTCACATTCTTGGAGCTGCCAAACGATCTAATCTCCCAGCTGCGGCCTTGGCACTTGATGCTGAAAAGGCCTTTGATAAGGTTTCTTGGCCATTTCTGCGGGCTGTCTTATATGCTCATAATCTTGGTGACTCCTTTATTAACATGGTCATGTCCTTATACGCCCAGCCCAGAGCTAATATACGAGTTAATGGTGCTACGTCATCTTTTTTTAATCTTCGCCAGGGTACCAGGCAGGGTTGTCCCTTATCCCCTCTTTTATTCTTGTTATGCATTGACCCTCTCCTTAGATTGATTGAGCTGAATCCGGATATTAAAGGGTTTTCTTTTGGTCCTCATTGTATTAAAACTGCGGCGTACGCAGATGATGTCCTTATTTTTTCAGATGATATTGCCGTGGCTATACCTGCTATCTCGGATACGATTGCCCTTTTCTCAAAGGTTTCTGAATACACCTTAAATAAGGATAAAACGGAGTTGTTTCCCTTGAATGCCTATTGCTTTCCCACACATATGGGTTCTGCTGGTTTCAAATGGCAGTCTAAACACTTAAAATATTTGGGTATTTATTTCTGTTCTACTTTATATGATACAATTGCCTATAATGAAAACCATACTATTCTTAAAATTCGCCGCCTTTTAGATACTTGGTCACCGAAACACATTTCCTGGTGGGGTCGTCTTCAGACTCTTAAAATGATGATTACACCTATTGTTAACTTCGTATCCTCTATGCTTCCGGTGAAACTTTCAGATTCCTTTTTTCATGAAATTGACGTTTTGACGTCTAAATTTTTATGGAATGATAAACGAGCGAGAATTGCTTATAAATTTTTACGGAAGCCTTATGATATGGGAGGGGTTAATCTGCCTGACTGGGATAAATACCAAATGCCTTTTTGGCTTCCCAAGGTGCTCTTTGGTTTTCTTGTCCCGTTAGTCACGTGCCTTCCTGGTTGTTCATAGAGCAGGAATTGGCTTCTCCATTACCGACTGCATCTTTTTGCACTGCGTCTACTCTTTCTATCCCTTTTTCCCGCTCTATTATTTTAGACACTCTGTCTGCGGTTCGAAAGGTAGACAAGTTGGTGGCGCTTCCACTTCATAAATCTAGATGGTCGTCTATTTGGCGGAACTCTAAATTTAAAATTAATATTGATCCTTCCTTGATTTCCTACTGGGCGGCTAAAGGGATATCGTTGGTTAAACATCTTTATGGTCCTAATGATGAGCCTCTATCCTTTTCCTCTTTAGCTCAACAATTCTCCTTAACTAATTTAGATTTTTATACTTTTCTTAAAATTAAGGTGGCACTTGCCTCTTTTTCAAATTTGGTTGAAATCTGGTCATGTAGCCTCAAAAATTTATAAATTTTTATCTACGTCTTCCTCTTCCCCTCATACGGTTGCTCAACATAAATGGTTACGTCATTTTGAACATAGTGTCATCGATCATATTTCTTCAGATACATGGCAGATGATTGGTAAACTTTCTCTTCGCAATAAAATCGCCCCATCGTTGATGCAATCTAAATTTTTCTCTATTAATCTTCTTCATTGGACGCCTGTGCGCTTACATTCGCTCAGTCTCAAAGAAGATAATCTATGCTGGAGTTGTGGCTTATCGCCAGGAGATTTTTCACATATGTTTTTTGACTGCTCTCTACTTCAACCCTTTTGGGACCTCATACATAAACATATTATGCTCATTTTTTATATTAATTTTCAACTTTCTCTCCCATTAATTTTATTGGGCCCTCTTGCGGCTCCATCTCCTCTCCCCTTGGAGCCCATGGAGCTACAATTATTAGATCTTCTATTGAACGTTGCTGTGAAAGTAATTCTTATGGACTGGAAATCCTTCTCCTCTGTATCGTATCATACTTGGTGGGCTTGGGTTTCCTTCTTACGCAGTGCTCATACTTCTGTCGATCAAGCTCATCTCTCTCCGTCGATTGCTAGTGGGGTGTGGACCGCTCTAGACAATTACATGGATTTGTCATTACAGGGGTTGGTTGATCAATATCCCTTTCGTATGTCT
Source organism: Lissotriton helveticus (assembly GCF_964261635.1). Lineage (NCBI taxonomy): Eukaryota > Metazoa > Chordata > Amphibia > Caudata > Salamandridae > Lissotriton > Lissotriton helveticus. The sequence continues at coordinate 983,149,705 of NC_136065.1, read as the reverse complement.
GGCTGATGGTGTCTTGTTTGTTCGGATTTATTCCTTACTGTTAAGGTTTATCCATTGGAAAATCCTTCTTTCCTTTTCCCCCTCTTTCTTCTCTGTATCCTCTTTTTTCCATCTGCTCCCTCTTATTCTCGCTTTTCTTCCTTCTTTTTCTGCTTTTTTCCTCCTCTGACTATATCAGATGATAGTGATACATTTGTGGATGGTTTACATATAAGCTAACCTGATTGGTCTTCATGAATGCATATTCTTATCTCTGGCAGAATACTTTTATTTACTATATATGGATGCATTTCATATGAATTATTTTTGGATTTCATCTTCTGATGGTCTGTTTATTTGCTTTCAAATGTATCACTTTATTTATATTCTGTATCTTCATTTGTTTATTTATAACAATAAAATCTTTTGAAATTAAATATTAAGTAACTCCTAAGTTGACAATGTAGCCCACAAGGAAGGGTGCAGGTATTTAAAAATGAACTTGGAAGAATGTTATGTTGGCATGTTCCTACTGTGACTAGCCCCCCAAACTACTTTCACTGAAAAGGACTGCAGCTGACCTATGAGAAAAACTACAATGCAATTTAAATTGTACTTTTGCTGACATTGGTTTGGTATAAGCTACAGAAATAACTGGTGTGTTTAATTTTTAAAAATACACTTCAGCGCTGAGGTTGGATTTTTGGCAGGTATGTAGGAAAATTGACTTTTAGAAAGTTAGACTTTGCCTTTCTAAAACTCTTATAGGCTAATTAGTATTAGCCTGTAAGCAGCTGCTGCTGTCAATGTGTTAACCTAATGAAGTTAGAAAACTGCTCCCATAGCAGAAACAATGGGTTAAGCCTTTTGAGAGGAAGACCTGTGTAAGAGATAAGTGACACATCTCAGCTCAGGAAAACCAGTAGGAGAGGGTTCAAGAACATCATTAACTTGAAAAGGATCAGAGCGAGGCATGTTCTTTTATGTGCGAGTGTTAAATTGGACCTGAGGAAGATAAGCTCTTTTCTAGCACCAACTCACTGTGAGTTTCCACCACTTGGTGTGGTTGATGAGCAAGAGATTGCTAATTTCCCTAGACATACCACTGTTTCGGACACCAGCCTTCTCTAGGGACAGAATGTTTCTGCCATTTTGTATTTTTTCAGGAATGGTGCGCGGTGGTATAGTTTTTAGCAAGGCCAACAGGATGTGCTATAAAAATGGGAAGGCTTGCCATTGGATGGGATAGCGATCAGTATGTGCTGAAGTATCCATCAGTCTGTGCTGAAGTATCCAATCTATAAACTCTATATCAGGCATTAAGTCAGAAGGTAAAAGCCTTGTCTGGGTGAAGCCGTGCAAAGCATCTGACCTACAAAATGATTTCAGCAGACAATACATTTTAATTTCTTCTCACTACACTTTCCCACAAAACCGGACAGCTTCTGTGCGACCTCATATAATGGCTCTCCAACCTAAAGAGGACTTCCCCGGATACAGCCGTCCAACTTGACCCACTAGAGGATTTTGAGGTTAGCCTCAAATTGGACACAAATCCTGGTCAACCACAAACAGTGACTTCTGTTTGAAATGTACTTTTTGTTGGTGTTTTTTGCCTCAAAACCTTTAAAAAGTATTTTGTGTGGTTTACCCAATTGGATTTTAATCATTTTGTTATTTTTCTAATACATTTTTGGGGGGTTTTAACAGTCAGTTATACATTTTAATTCTTTGGTGTTTTGGCTTTTTAAATTATTTTGGTACAGCTAAACACTTTGCACTCTTTCCTGAAGTTAATTCTGTCTGTTCATCGCCATAGCTATTGGGGTAGAGACCTAGTTTATTTTTTCAACTTGTGCGTTGGACATGAGAAGAGATTGAACGTATTACCTTGGAAGGACTTGCATCCTCCTAAAATATTAACCCATTTTCTAAACTTAGGATAGATGTGTAATTATTGAAAATATGGATATAATATACTTAAAAGACATATATACACACATAGTTATCTTTATGGTATAAAATATTGTGCAAATAACATACATTTTTCATATTTAAAACATTTAAAAAAGTAAATTTAATTTTAAAAAGAATAGGATTTTAACACAGTATCATTAAACATTATAATATACATTATATCAAATATTTAAATACATATAGCTAATTATAACATATTAATAAAAAACACATATACCTGTATTCATCTACTTGAAATAAATTACCAACAATATAAAAAGGTTTCATTGCTGATCCATTTTAATATTTAAAGTATAACATGTACATTTATCAAATGACATTTTGAGCCATTCATATTTGACCCTTGAAAGTACTTGGAATAATGAACTTAAAAATTCAAACTACATCAAACAAATAAATACAATGGGTTGTTGCTTGAAAGGGTGGTAACCACTTGTCAAGTAACCGCCACAATCCCTGTTAGGGTGAACCAAAAAATTGACTAAACTAACCTATGCTTAACCCTCTGGTAGCTTAGCAGAATATGCAGTCAGCTTAACTTAGAGGCAATGTGTAAAGTATTTATGCAGAACACAAACAGTAATAAAATAAAAACACAACAAAAAAAATCCCACACCAATTTAGAAGAATAGGGTACAGTTTAGTACATTATTTGACACCAAAACAGCATACATCCAATTACTTGAACCGTGGACATCTAGATGCACGAGACCAGGGAAAAGTAGAAAATTATTACCAACTACAGTGGAGCACGATTGCATTCAAGAAATTGATGGGGCCTGCTCAGCTCTTACCTTCAGACTTAGAAGAATTTGCAAGAAAAATGTTCTGGGAATGTAAAGTTCAGCATTGCATGGCTGCAGGCGATGTTCATTAGGGACCGTTGTCATTGGGGAGTCCCTGGACAAAGTCTCTGTGAAGATTTTGGACTTGGTCACTTTTTTGGAAATCAAAAATCTCCAGTGGGATGAGGCAGAAAGGCTGTAGCCGAAGACAATTCCAGGAGGTCGGTAAGGACCGCTGAACAGGATTTGCTGTGATGGAAAAGAACCTAGGGGAAGCATCCATGAAGTGAGGCCGACTGGCAATGAACCTTGGCTGTATCGATGAGCAGAATGATCCTAGTCAGGAAACATCCTTCAAAACGCAATGCCTTTACAATGCATTCAACACAACATGAGTTCCATTACAAAGCATGTACAACACAAAGGAACGGAGAGAGGAGAACATGGCGACGCAGGCTAGTGCGGTGCGCACGTCAGATGCCGATCTCCGAACACCGCGGAGTTGCTCTCTCTGGCTTTGTTTCTCCGGTGGCATAATGCGAGAGCATAGTTCTCTGCCGTAACAGGCATTGAGATCTTGAAGCACACGAAGCACGAAAACAAGATTAAGAGGCAGGACCTGTACCGCGTTCCCTTATCGCCCGGATACCTGCTTTCACTCGGGGTCTGCGAGGTCGGCGGCTCCTGTGGATGTGTCGCTGCAACGCCTTGCTACTTCTCCCCGGCAGCCCACCGCCTCTTCGGGGTCTGTGGCAGAGAGCAGCCGTGGAGCTCCGTCGAGGCCGTTCGGCGCAGGGGCAGCAGAGAGGTAGGCTGGGTTGTGCTGGGGGAGTGGAGGTTCAACTGCTGCAGCAATGTGTTTCCCCCGGGGATGATCCAGACATCGGTGCGGTCGTTGAACTCAATCCTACTGACCAAATCAGACCTGAACGGGGGAGCACGTCTGGAGGGGTTTGGGACACCGCCACAGAGAATGGGAATCAGGTAGAAGCTGCTGAGGGCATTGTGAGTAAGAGGAGTGAGGGGGGTCTCAGAGGTCTTAGAGGCCTCAGAGCTAATTAATCCTATAGTCAAGGTTAAAAATACCTCCCTTAGGAAAACGAATCCCAAAAATACCAAGTGCCCGAGCGAGAAGTTGGGAAAGATACAGAGTGTGAGCAAGAAGAGACTACAACTCTCAGAATCCCCTTTTTTAGAAAAAGTGGCTACAATTGAGCCCTCTACTTCTACCTCCACAGACTCAACAAAAGGAATGCTAAATCAGAAGCCTATAACTAAGGGGAAAAGAAGTAAAAAAAAATAGCAAAGGTGGTCTCCAAGGGGGGTCTAAGATTTCAAACTTGACTTGCAGTTCTGGGAGAATAACCCCCTCTCTGCGCTCATTCTTTAACGTCTTGCCTCAGGTGTTAGATTTGATACCAGCTAGCAATCCGGATAAGAGCGACAATACAAGCATTCTCTCTGTTCACTTGTCCACCAACATAAACTTGGGTATTCACAGCACTAACGGAGTCCTTGAAATTTCTACCCCAGTAATCGACATGGCGGAACTTCTGTCTCCCCCACCACCGAATGTAGTAGTAAGTACCCTGGAAAGCGAAGGTGGTGCGCAAGATTTAATTTCCACAGAAAACACACACAACTCAGCGGGGGAGATGAAGAAGAAGGAGATAGCAATAAGAGGTCCACTAATACTGAGTGCGCATTGGAGGCTCTGGTAGCCTCAGTAGCTTCAATGAGAGAAGAGATTCGAAATGACTTCTTGATCTCTAAGGCAAATCAAAATGATATCCGCACGTCCTGTGAAGTCTTGGAGAGGAAGGTGGATGGGCTGGGGGAAAGAACAGAAGTACTGGAGAGTTCGGTCAGAGTGATGAAAGCCAATCTGGAGGCAGCCGAGTCCAAAATCCAAAGTTTACGGAGGGAAGGGGATGCTATGAAAGAAAGAGTGGAATCTTTAGAGAACTATTCACGTCGAAACAACTTCCGTCTCCTGAAGATACCGGAGGGAAAGGAAGGCGGAGACCTTAAGACCTATACAATAAATCTACTGAAGGAATCCCTAAACCTCGAGGAGTCAGCAGACGAGCTCGATAAAGACATACAGAGAATTCATCGTGATCCCTTCCGATTAAACCCCGCTAGAACCAAACCTAGGAAAATCCTGATAAACTTCCTGACATATTCCCTGAAAGAAAAAATCCTTAATCTTGCACTTAAATTAAAATCTAAAAAAGGTCCTGATTTCCCCTTTGAAATTGGCTCTGATCTCTCCAAATCCACGGTGGATAGGCAGTGGGAACTGGGCCAGAGGATGGACAAATTTAGAGCAGCTGGTGCAACAGTTCAGATGAGATTCCCTGCATTTCTGCGGATTATGTACAATAATAAAATGCATAACGTCAGATCACCTTTTGAGGCTGATGAACTATTGGAATCCATCTGCAATCACTCCCAGGGCAAACTCTAACTGATTAGAACTATTAAGCTCTTGATCCTTCACCATACCGCTCTTGTTCTTATACCACCCCGCTCACCTTCACCGACTGATACATATTGAGAACTGAGTCTATGAAATCATATTTTCCTGTAACATTCTACTCAATGCCTCATATTCTACGTCTGGCTCAGGGACTTATAGTTAGTTTCTAGCATGTTAGGTATGATAAGTCAGAAGTTGATTCTGAGCTAGCTCAAAGACTATAGGAAGATACAAAGTAAAAAAAAAAAAAGGGAATCACAAGGATTCCTAAGATTTATAGATTGGTATAGGGAAAGGAAAAGAAAAAAGGGAAAATAAAAGGTGGAAAGGTATAAAAAAAAAAAGGGGGGATGAAAAAGGAAAAAAAAAAAAAAAGGACAGTGGGCGAAGAAATGTAAAGTTTTGCACAAGTTTATGTTTTCAGTTGAGGCTGGGGGAGCACTTCGTGGTGTGGGAGGAGAAAGCGTTGTAAGACGCGAATCTGGCCCTACATCTGGTTGGAGTAAGTATGGGAGGGTTCTCCAAGGGGGGGTGACGGGGGGGAGCGGGGAGAAGCATTAAAATTCAAAAAATTCCTCAGGAGTCAGGCCTTTTAATACAAGTTTTTTCACCAAACAGACCAAATTGCCATTTTTGGGATAACAACACAATTATGAGAGGCAGGGAACTGCAAATAGGGGTAGAGGCTGGAAGATGACCTCTGTTCAGTTCCTATCTTGGCATGTCAATGGTCTGCGCGTGCGAGGGAGAAGAGAACGTATTTTACAATACTTACGAGACTCTCCAGCGCAGATCACAGTAATCCAAGAATCACATCTCTTAAAAAGTGAGGCCAACATAATACTAAAAAAGCAGAGATGGATAGACAAATTTATTAGTACTGATCACAACGCCAACATAAGAGGAATTCTCCTAATTTGCAAAAAATCAGCAAAGGTTCAGATTCTTCATTATAATGAAGACCAAAGTGGAAGATGACTCTTAGTCAAGATGTCTATCAATGGTTGGGTGTGCAACCTAGTTGGATATTATGGTCCCAATATAGACGACTAGTCCTTCTTGGAAACAATAAGGAACCATTTAACGACCTCTTTGGATCCAATAATATGGACAGGGGACTTTAATGTTATATTAAATCCAAAACTAGATAAATCCACCCATCACAGTGGATATAGAGGTCATGCTCCTTCTAAATCTAGACAGTCCCTTAAGGGGATAATGGAACAAATAGGCCTGGCAGATTTATGGAGAGAAAAAGCGGGCAATAAACAAGGGATATCCTATAGAAACTTAAAATACAAACACACCTTAAGAATTGATTTTGCGTTATTTAGCTATTGCCTCCAAAACTCTATAACTAGTATTAGTTATATCCCCTCTCATCTATCGGATCATTCGGCTCTCTTATTTATTCTAAAACTTCCAGCCCAAATCAAACATCCTTCCTGGTCATTTGACTGCACTATTTTATTAGATCTAGAGGAAGTGACATATTTGAAGAGCGAAACAAGTTTGTTTTTGGACATAAATCTGTGCTCAGCTTCCCTTGGTACGGTCTGGGAGGCTTTAAAAGCATACTTGAGAGGTTGTATAACAAATAGATCCTCCCACCTGGGTAAAATCTATAGATTGAAAATTAAAAACCTTGAAAAAGAACTAGGAAAGATTGAGCAGAGGCTTGGAGCCTCAATTGGTTCACCTCAAGACCAAAAGAATAAGTCTGACTTGAAAAACCAATAAGGCAATATTTTACAAGAGAGAGTAACGAAGAGATGGGAGGCGAGTAAAATTTCTAATTTTGAATTTGGAGAAGCAGCAGGCAAGATTTTGGCCTGGAGGGTTAAGGCTGATCAAGCCAAAAACTATATAGGAGAAATCAATGTTGAGGGAGAAAATATGGCTAGAACATCTAATCAAGAAATCAGTACAGCCTTTAGGGAATTCTTCAAGGAGATATACAGGGAAGATATCCTTGATGATCAACATACAAGGGACCTATGCCTAAATCAGATATCTCTACCGTCCCTCTCATGCGCACAGCGTGATGGGATGGAGATGGATATTTCTGAGGCAGCAGTGTGGAAGGTCATTAGGTCACTAAAACACGGTAAGGCTGCAGGTCCTGACGGGCTTCCAGGTGAATTATATTGCGCCTTGATAGATGTAATTGTTCCAACTCTAACGGCCCTCTTCAACGGTATCTTGAGGGGGGACATGACCCCCCTGGATCTTGGAGTGAGGCCACTATAGTACTGATCCCCAAACCAGGCAAAGATCCAACTTTATGTGGGTGATATCGCCCAATATCACTACTGAACAGCGATTACAAGATCTTTGCGTCCATTATATCATCTAGATTGGGTTCAGTAGTGGGGGAAATCATACATCAGGACCAGAAGGGATTTATCAAAGGTCGCCAGTTATCCGACCTAACGTATGATCTTGTGGGGGCAATAGACATCGCCTCATCTTTTTCCCTTCCGTTGGCAACACTCACCTTAGATGCGGCCAAAGCCTTTGATAGGGTTAATTGGCCCTATCTCGATGCTGTCTTGAAGAAGTTCAACTTCGGTGAGAAGTTTTGTCGCACTGTAGCACTTATGTATAACTCACCATCTGCACGGCTCTTAATACATGGTACACTGTCTGACTCATTTAAAATCACGAGAGGCAGTAGACAAGGCTGCCCGCTTTCCCCCCTCCTCTTTAATTTGTACATTGAACCGTTTGCAGAAGTTCTAAGGGGGGATGCACTTATTCCATCTTTTAGATTTGGGGAGTGGGAAAGGCGGGTAGCTCTCTATGCAGACAACATCTTAATTTTTACCTCAGATCCGGAGACTACACTCCCAGAGGTATTTAAGAGAGCCGAAGAGTTTGGTCGCATCTCGGGATATGGGATCAACCAAGTAAAACCGACATCATGGCATGGAATATCCCCGATCTACAGCTGGATGTAACCAATTCAATGCGATATTTGGGTATCCGAGTAGTACAAGATGTCGGTAAAATTGCCCAAGTTAACCTTGAGAGAGTCTTCAACGAGAGTAGGAAACTGTTAAAATCTTGGTCCAATCTTCCATTGACTATCCTCAGCAGAATAAGTCTGATAAAGATGTCTATCCTCCCCAAATTTACTTTTATTTTTAATACCATCCCTCTCGCATTTGACAATTCAATCTTGGAGAAGTGTCAGAGAGAGTTTAATTCCTTTGTTTGGAACTATAAATCGGCGAGAGTGGCATGGAAAAAATTGAGGTGGAGGAGGGAAAAGGGGGGACTGTGTTTGCCTGACTTACAGTATTATGCCTAGGCCTTTCAGCTGTCCCACTCCAGAATGCTTTTAAAAGTTCCATCTAACACATCCATTGGTGTTATGTTCAAAGCCATGTTGATTGGTGCTGCTATACCAACTAATGGTTTCATGTTTAAATACGGGGATCAGAAGTACTTTAAAAAAGTGAAGTTAAAAACTCTTATTTCCCAGGCGAAGGCCTGGTCACAAATAAGGAAAAAACTAGGTCTGCCATATTTTTCAAATTTTGCACCCATTTGGGAATCTCCCGGGATACCGCTTTGTCTGAAAGATAGGCTGGCAATCCCGTTGAGAGATGGAGGAATATCAACATGGGGCGATTTGCTTGCAGGTGATTCACTGAGATCCTGGGAGGAGTTACGGGAACAACTGGGCTCAGAGTTTTCGAGGTTCAAGTTTATACAACTAGATAGTTGGGTCAAAGCACTGGCTAGGTCAGGGGTAACACTTGGGAAGAGCAGCATTATGGAACAAAAGTTGTTAGAACGACCAGGAGGGGGTAAAGAAGTTTCGCAGTGGTACTGGAATCTGCTAGAAGAGATCGATGGAGAATTCATCCTCCCGGAACAACTATGGGGAACAGAACTTGGGGCCCAAAGTATCGAAATCTGGCAGAAATCCTGCACCCTGTTATATAAGAGTGTTAAACCTGCATTGCTAAGGCGTAACCATTTTTTTACGATACACCAAGCCTATTTTTCCCCTTTAAAACTGTCTAAATTCATCCCAGGGAAGAAATGCAATAAATGTAACTATATTGCGGCTTTGGACATCCATATGTTTAAAGAATGTCCTAGTAAATTACAGTTCTGGAATGAAGTGAAAGTGACTTTGGACTCCATTCTTAATATCTCGGTTTCCATCACACTACCCCTGATTATATTTGGATGGGATAACAGTATAAAGGGTCATGCAAGGACATTCCTGTTCTACGCAATATTACTTGCAAGAAGAGAGATATGCAAGGTTTGGATAGAAAACTCGGCACCAACACATGCAAATTGGTTGTCATCCCTGTATGTAACATCTAAAACAGACATGCTGAGATCATGCAGCTCACGTAACTAACCCTGGGCGTAGTACTTCGCTACGCCCACGGAGTGGGCGTAGTGTTGCCTACTTCGCCATTTGCGAAGTAGGCGTAGCAGGCAACACTACACCCACTCCGTGGGCGTAGCGAAGTTGCCTGCCACCTGCCTCCTTCCCGCCCTCCCTAAATACTTAAATAACACTTTTAAAAAGAATTAAAACCACTTACCTTGTCTGCTGCGTCTCCGGGACTCCCTCTCGTAAGCGCGCCGCCATCTTGGACACTAATGCGCATGCGCGGTCGCCCGCGCATGCGCATTTCTCACGAGAAATGTGCATGCGCGGGCGGCCACGCATGCGCATTAGTATCCATGATGGCGGCGCGCTTACGAGAGGGAGCCCCAGAGACGCAGCGGACAAGGTAAGTGGTTTTAATTCTTTTAAAAAGTGTTATTTAAGTATTTGGGAGGGCGGGAGGGAGGCGGGTAGTATTTAGGGAGGGTGGGAGGGAGGCGGGTGGCGCGTAGTGGGGCTACGCGAAGTGCGTAGGTGGACGTAGTTTCTTGCCCACTTCGCGTAGCTTCGCGTAGCCCCACTACGCCTATTACGCCCAGGCTTACACGTAACCTGGCTTTCTGGAACTTTTTGGTTCAGTGGAGACAGTAACCGGGTGTTTTTTTTTTCCCCGGTCCAATGATTATGCCATAATACTCCAAGAACTAGGCCCCTCCTCTCAGTCCTATGGCTGGTTCAACAGGTTTCAATACCAAGTTTGGAGTCATCCCCTTTTCCTCTTCGGGTCATCTCCTGCCGATTCTCACTAATCGCGTTTTCTGGTGCAGCGTTAACTTAGATAAATAAATAAATAAATTTAAAAAAAACACAAAGGAACACAGAAGTCTAAACGCCAGCTAATCTGGCTGGGCCCCCAATCCAGACTCTTAAAAAGTGTCAGGGTGCCAAAAGTCACCATTCTCTATTGAAAGTTGCACTTGTTATTTGAAAAGACAGTGGTAAAATCAAAAAGAAGAACTTATTATAAGGGTTGGAAACGATACAACCTGTACCAACCGAAAATTCTCCATGTCCATTGGAACATATGTTTCTATAGAGAAAATATATATATATATATATATATATAGTGATTAGTGTCCTAAAACAGTGTCTATCATTCCAACATACAGGTATTTCACCCTAAACATTTCAATTTGAATAAACCATTATTGCTCATCCGTCGTGACAGGGGAAAGGACCTCACCTCACCTGGACCATGCTCAGGTTCTACGAGGCCCCGCAATATAGAAAAAGAAGTAGAACAGAGAGTGGAGACATAGTGAGGCAACTATATAAGCAATTCACATAATGTCCCTTAAACCCACTCTGTTATCCATATCGACTTTCATCCATATTACAGAAAAAGCTTGGGTTGCATAATAGAATGTCTGACCAGTCTCAACGTGTCCCCTTCTACATCATATTATTTCTCTTCTTGATACTTTACTGAGAAACAAGTGTCTTAATCCTCTTTTAACACACCCAGTACCTGATAGCATTAATTCAATTGGAAACCTTCTTTCTAAAACCCAGAGTATGCAAGTACAGCTCTTGACTACAAAGAAAAGACTATAAGGTTTCTAGGGAGTCGTGCCTTACCTCTCCGTCGGTACCTCAAGCTCATTCCTGAGTCTTGGGGGAGGTGCCGATTGGTAGAGGCCAGGCAATTTATGTGTGATGTTCATTAGGGACTATTTTTCGCCAACATCAAGCCTGTGATGTATAAATGCGCACTATCCTACGTCTTTGCACATGTACATTAACGAGATAAAGAAGCGCACCTGTTTTATCACCCAACTGTGTGTACAACGATCTTCTCCAGTTGCACTCTGTGGCATTAGACCAGTATCGTGAGCTCACGCGTCCGCTCTAGCGAGACGGACTACAAAGTGACGTCATAACGTCATCATTTGTAGTTCCGCCGCGAGGTCGATTTTTCTGTTTTCATCGAGATAAAAAGACTGTTCGTTACCGAATGTCATTATATACTTTGAACTAGATAAACACAATTATCTCTGGTACAATAGCGCTGGAAACTATTATCATTCCTCACATTGGCAGACAAAGCCCATTAGTTCCAGAACTACAGAGTGACGTCAAAGCGTCCATCTTTGTAGTTTCTAACCAGTCAATAACGATAAAACCAGCTGATAAAGGCGGCTCTATTGTCATTCTGAACACCACTGACTACCGGACAGAGTGTCTAAAACAATTGAATAACGCACATGCATACTTGACTCTACAGCAAAATCCCACTGAGGATGTAATGAAACAGATCAGGGACTTAGTGGAGGAGGCATCATCAGAAGGATGGATCACTCGTAACGAGGCAGTCTTCTTGGTAGCTGAGCACCCGGTCACACCATACTTTTATATTCTCCCGAAGGTGCATAAACCTCAAAGGCCCCCTCCAGGAAGGCCTATCATCTCCGGGATGGGGTCTGCATTAGAACCCATTTCCACCTTTGTAGATGTATTTTTAAGGCCTATTGTACAGAAGATGCCCACCTACCTTCAGGACATGAAGGATGTCCTACGAGCTCTGCCCGAAATCGAATTCGACCTTGAAAGAGACCTTTTGGTCTCTTTCGATGTAGAGTTCTTGTATACTTCTATCCCTCAGGATGAGACCTGGAAGTCGTTACATCCATCCTTAGGGATAATATTTGTGATACCATAACACCGGTACCTTTTATATTGGTCCTAGCTACACTTGCCATGAAAAATAACTTTTTTCGATTCGAGGATAAGATATATCTGCAAATATCGGGCACGAGCATGGGGTGTGTTTTTGCGCCAAGCCTAGCAAACCTCTACGTGCATCATTTTGAACAACAGCACGTACTCACCCCCACCAACCCATTCCACACATCTATTCAGTGGTGGAAGCGTTACATCGATGTTGTGTTGGTGGTGTAGAGAGGGAACAAGGACTCCATTAACGAATTCCATCTATGGCTAAACAGCAAGAACCCATACTTAAAATTCACGGTGGAGGCACATAAAGAAAGACTAGCGTTTCTAGATCTGTCTATATATGCTACACCTGCAGACCTGCAGAGTGAGCTATAAAGAAAACCGATGGCAAGGAATTCTTTACTCCCCTATGATAGTCATCATCCGAAATCCTTACGCCAAAATCTACCTTACGGACAGTTCTTACGGGTTCGGAGAAATTGTTCCAACAAAGAGGATTTTAATGTCCATGCCAATAAACTGTCATCACAATTGAAAGAGAGACATTATCCGATATCATTGATTAACAAGTCTCGTAAGAGAGCAGTCAATAACAACAGAGATGCTCTCTTAGAACCCCCTATTCCGAAATTGCCTGGCCTCTACCGATCAGCACCTCCCCCAAGACTCAGGACTGAGCTTGAGGTACCTACGGAGAGGTAAGGCACGACTCCCTAGAAACCTTATGGTCTTTTCTTTGTAGTCTAGAGCTGTACTTGCATACTCTGGGTTTTAGAAAGAAGGTTTCCAATTGAATTAATGCTATCAGGTACTGGGTGTGTTAAAAGAGGATTAAGACACTTGTTTCTCAGTAAAGTATCAAGAAGAGAAATAATATGATGTAGAAGGGGAAACGTTGAGACTGGTCAGACATTCTATTATGCAACCCAAGTACGAATTTTCAGCCAAGCACTTACAGGGTTACAGCAGCAGGTGCAAAAGATGAAGCTAATTTTTTGTAACCTTTTACAAATGGGTTACAAAGAAATTAACTTCAACTTGGGCACCTGCTGCTGTAAGCCTGTAAGTGCTTCCTGGCGCCTCGTTGCCTACTTGCAACTATTCTCTGACCCTGCTCTGACCCTTGAAGCAGGGTCAGAGAATAGTTACAAGTAGGCAATGAGGCGCCCGTCACGAAAATTAAACCTCAACAGGAAGCACTGACAGATATAAAAACAAGCATTTGCAATGCAATAGGTCTCGCATTAGGAAAGTTTGAGCTATTGGTCTTGTAAATGACATTTTTTTTTATTTATGTGTTGGTTTTCAAAATAGCTAAATTAATAGCTTTGTCATTTACAATGCCAATAGTTATAACTTTTGCAAATGTGACACCTATAGCATTTGTAATGCAACATGTTTTGTATTTACGTGACTTAGCTGTATTGATATTACAAATTACAATGGCTTTTAATTTTTTTAATTATTATTACTTAAATAAAAGTGATTTTAATTTATAATGGCAATAGCTTAAACTTTTGTAAATAACTTTTGTGAAGATTATGTTCAGTGTATTTTATTGTAACGAAAATCCAAGAACAGAAGTGGAATATTAACATCTTTTTGTGACATTTGTAATAAAGTTTGAAACATTGAGAGAACATATTTGAACCAGTTGTTGAATGGTTGTGCAGATTGATGCTGGGGTGGCACTGAGGGGTGGTGTGGTGGTGCTGAGTGGTGCTGTGGTGATGCTGAGTGGTGCTGTGGTGGTGCTGAGTGGTGCTGTGGTGGTGCTGAGTGATACTGGGATGGTGCTGATTGATGCAGGGGTGGTGCTGAGTGGTGCTGTTGTGGTGCTGAGTGGTGCTGTTGTGGTGCTGAGTGATGCTGTGGTGGTGCTGAGTGGTGCTGTGGTGGTGCTGAGTGATAATGTGGTGGTGCTGAGTGATGCTGTGGTGGTGCTGAGTGATGCTGTGGGGATGTATGACGTTACAACGCATACTTTTACAACGCCTACCTTTACATCGCAAGTTTTACAACGCATACCATTACAACGCATAATGCTTTTGGGCGCTGGATAGTGAATAGTTTAATTTACTATTCCAACTCCAGTCCCCGTGGATAGTAGGGAAGGTGTTGGATAGTACATTAAACCCATTCCCGATCCTAGAGCGCCCCCCAGCGATATGCATTGTAATGGTTTGCGTTGTAAAAGTTGTGTCGTAATGGTAGTGCGTTGTAAAAGTTTCGTTGTAAAGGATGTTTCCCATGCTGTGGTGGTGCTGAGTGGTCCTGTGGGGGTGCTCGATGTACGTTGTTACAACGCATGTTGTAACAACGCATGCCTTTACCATGCAAGTCTTACAACGCAAGTCGTTACAACGACTTGCGTTGGAGGGCGTGGATTTAGGAATCTTATAATTTTATATTCCAACACCAGTCCCCATAACAGTAGGGAAGGTGTTGGAATATAAAATTGCAAGATTCCTTATGCCACAGTGCCATCCAGCGCAAGTCATAGTGACGACTTGCGTTGTAATAGCTGCGGGGTAAAGGCACTGCGGTGTAAAAACCGCGTCGTAAACAATGTTCCCCCGGGGGTGCTGATTGGTGCTGTGGTGGTGCTGAGTGATGCTGTGGTGGTGCTGAGTGGTGCTGTGGTGGTGCTGAGTGGTGCTGTGGTGGTGCTGAGTGATGCTGTGGTGGCACTGAGTGGTGCTGTGGTGGTGCTGAGTGATGCTGCGGTGGTGCTGAGTGATGCTGTGGTGGTGCTGAGTGGTGCTGTGGTGGTGCTGTGGTGGTGCTGAGTGATGCTGTGGTGGTGCTGAGTGGTGCTGTGGTGGTGCTGAGTGATAATGTGGTGGTGCTGAGTGATGCTGTGGTGGTGCTGAGTGATGCTGTGGTGGCACTGAGTGGTCCTGCAGAGGGCAGAAAGGCACAAAAAGCAGTCTAACAAAGGGCAGAAGGGCAGAAAAACAAGGGGAAAACGAGTCTAACAGAGGGCAGAAGGGCACAAAAAACTAGTCTAACGGGGCAGAAAGGCACAAAAACGAGTCTAATAGAGGGCAGAAGGGCACAAAAAACGAGTCTAACAGAGGGCAGAAGGGCACAAAAACAATGGAATAACAGAGGGCAGAAGGGCACAAAAAACGAGTCTAACAGAGGACAGAAGGGCAGAAAAACAAGGGAAAAATGAGTCTAACAGAGGGCACAAGGGCACAAAAAACGAGTCTAACAGGGGGCAGAAGGACAGAAAAACAAGGGAAAAACGAGTCTAACAAGAGGGCAGAAGGGCAGAAAAACAAGGGAAAAACATGTCTAACAGAGTGCAGAAGGGCACAAAAAACGAGTCTAACAGGGGGCAGAATGAATCCCGCCCTGCGTGTTTGTCCACGAAGATGCCACCTTTTTGTGCAATACCTCTACTCAACTGGAGTACTTTCTACTGTCTAAACAGTAAGTGCTCCCTCGTTGGCTCAATGTATAGGGGCAGATTTACAATAACTGGCGCATCCCTGGGGATGTGCGCCGCAGCTCCACCACCCCTGGTGCGCCGCATTTACAATGCCGCGCACCATGTGGCAAAAACGGCACAGATGCGTAACGCATCTGTGCCGTAAAAGCAGTGCATTGCTGGAGCTGCGTCGCACTTGCGACGCAGCTCAAGCAATGCTCTGGGGGCCCCTATCTCCCCAATGCTGCATCAAGCCTTGCGCCTGATTCATGCAGGAGCAAGGTTTTGACGCAGCATTGGCCTAAAAGTGACTAGGTGAAATCTTGTAGATTTCACTCAGCCACTTTTAGGAGGCGTTTCTGCACAGGAACACCCTCCCCTGCGCCGGAACGCCTCCTGATGGCGCATGGCTTTACAACGTGACGCATCTCTCAGATGCGTCACGTTGTCAATACCCAGCACCATGGCGCATCATTTGTGCTGCCGCTGCGTCACAAAAGGTCTCGGTAGAGGGTGGCAGTGGTGAACCAGAGGGTGGCAGTGATGAACCAGAGGGTGGCAGTGGTGAACCAGAGGGTGGCATGGGTGAACCAGAGGGTGGCAGTGGTGAACCAGAGAGTGGCAGTGGTGAACCAGAGGGTGGCAGTGCTGAACCAGAGGATGATAGTGGTTAACCAGAGGGTGGCACTGGTGAACCAGAGGGTGGCAGTCGTGATCCAGAGGGTGGCAGTGGTGAACCAGAGGGTGACAGTGCTGAACCAGAGGGTGGCAGGGGTGAACCAGAGGGTGCTGTGATGAACCAGAGGGTGGCAGTGGTGAACCAGAGGGTGGCAGGGCTGAACCAGAGGGTGGCAATGGTGAAACAGAGGGTGGCAGTGCTGAACCAGAGGGTGACAGTGGTTAACCAGAGGGTGGCAGTGGTGAGCCAGAGGTGCTGTGATGAAGCAGAGGGTGGCAGTCGTGAACCAGAGGATGGCAGTGGTGAACCAGAGGGTGACAGTGCTGAACCAGAGGGTGGCAGGGGTGAACCAGAGACTGGCAGTGCTGAACCAGAGGGTGGCAGTGGTGAACCAGAGGGTGGCAGTGATGAACCAGAGGGTGGCAGTGGTGAACCAGAGAATGCTGAGCCCATACACGACCGCATGGGTAACTTCCCCATGCAAGCGGCCCGCGAACACGCAAAAAGCCCCGCGAACACGCAAAAAACTCTGCGAACACGCAAAAAACCCCGCAAACACAGAAAAAACAAAAATCCGCAAATTCGCACGAATTTGCGGATTTTGCGGATTGCGAATTCGAATTCGCAAATTTCGCCCATACTTAGACTAAAGGCAGAAAGAATAAAACTTACCAAAAGTGGCATTTTCTAAATTACAATTTAAAATCTGACTTTAGCATTAAATTGGATTTTTCATTACAGTTTCATAGATACCAAACATGGAAAGCTTACTGAGTCCCAATAAAAAATGAGTACTTATTAAATATAATAAGCAACCTAATGTTGTCCTACGGCAAAGATAGGCCACACAGTAGTGAAAAACAAATTTAAGTGTTCTTTACTATCAGGACATGTAAAACTTAAAATTAAATATCCAATCTTTTATTAACAATGCATCGTGCTCTATAGAATATTTGGGACTATCTTGGGTAGACTTATATGCAATCATAGGGGAGTTTAATGCTGACAAGGGGGTTATATTGACAAGTCAAATTAAAAGTCTAAAACTGTATTCGTCTGTAATAGCAGAACTGGGACACGTTTTAAAGGTTTATTTAAGTGAGGGGCATAATATGTGCTGGATGCCCACTACTAGCATTTAATTTACAGACCCCAGATATATAGTTTACCACTCTGCAAGGAACTTAAAATTAAATAAATATGCCAACCACGGCGAGTTTAGGGGAGTGAGCAAAGCACTTTAGCACTGGCAAGCAGTGGTAAAGTGTGCAGTGCCCTATGGCTAACAAAGCAAATTCAACAAAAAGTGAAGGTTAAAAGGCAAAAGGTTTGGGTGTGACTTTACAGAGATGGCCATGATCAACAAACATCACGTAAGCCCCTTTTGTGTCAAAAATATGTTCTACAGGAGCAAATGCACTTTTTGTGGACACTTTTTTTGGCTGAGCATAAGGTCAGGGGACTATGTTTGCTGTTAAATCTTGACTACAAAAGCAGCCCACTCAGAAACCCCAGAAGTGACTGTCTTTAAGTAGGACCAAGTCTGAAGTTCTTTCTTCCTTACTAGGCCGATTATGTCTCAGATCGATGGGTTACATCAATAATTAAGGAACGATACAGGATTCCTTTCAAAAACTCTCTACCGAATACTTGCATTAAACCTACCCCATTATCAAAAGACATTACAAAGATGGAGGCAATGAGGGGAGTATAGAAATAGTTCCAGTGCCTCAGGATAAGCAAAAAATAACTCTGTTTTGATTCTTTTTCTAGTTTCCAAAGGGGATGGTTCCCTTCATCCCACCATTTATGTGAAACGGATCACTGACAAAATTTAGAATACAAAAATATAGAAGAAAAAAATATCGAAGTAAAAACTATAGAAAGCAAAAATATCAAAGTCCTATCTACAAACAGGTAAGTACAAAAATATTGAATCAAAAATAGTTAGTCAAAATATCGAATTTTTTTAAATGTCTTAAAAGTAATTTAAAATTAATTAAATAATAACTATAATTAACTAAAACATACTTAAAATACTTAAATAACTTTAAAATTATAAAATATTTAATTTAAGTTAAAAATATACATATACATATATATATGACGCTCAAAAACTCATCCACATCGGGAAAAGAAAGAAAGAACAGCACTCCGGTGGCTACAGATACAGCGAGTTAATTTATTGAGCAAACAAACGTTTCGGCAAAAGCCTTCGTCAGTGTTACAACCATTACACGTAATACTCATTTAAATACGGTCATGTGTGCAAGATGGACATCGAAAAGGGACCAGCCCTCCCACCACCACAATGAGCGCCATCTTGGAGAAGGTTCCTAAGAATATATATATATTAACATAATATTAATTAAAAATATACAATATTTTTACTGTAGGATAGCGGGAGGGTAAAATTTACTATTACCACTCCAGCAACTGCAACAGTAGGGTAAACGTTGGATAGCGTAGGGCTAAAAATTACTATTGCCACTCCAGTGAGTGCAACAGTAGGGAAAGCGTTGGATAGCGTAGGGGTAAAAATTCTTATTCCCACTCCAGTGAGTGCAACAGTAGGGAAAGAGTTGGAAAAGCGTTGGATAGCGTAGGGGTAAAAATGACTATTCCCACTCCAGAGGGTGCAACAGTAGGGAAAGCGTTGGATAACGGGAGGGGAAAAATTACTATTTCCACTCCAGAGAGTGCAACAGTAGGGAAAGCGTTGGATAGCGTAGGGGTAAGAATTACTATTCCCACTCCAGAGGGTGCAACAGTAGGGAAAGCGTTGGATAACGGGAGGGTAAAAATTACTATTACCACTCCAAAGAGTGCAACAGTAGGGAAAGCGTTGGATAGCGTAGGGTTAAAAATTACTATTACCACTCCAGAGAGTGCAACAGTAGGGAAAGCATTGGATAGCGTAGGGGTAAAAATTACTATTACCACTCCAGAGGGTGCAACAGTAGGGAAAGCGGTGCATACCGTAGGGGTAAAAATTACCATTCCCACTCCATAGAGTGCAACAGTAGGCAAAGCGTTGGATAGCGTAAGGGTAACAATTACTATTCCCACTCTAGTGAGTTTAACAGTAGGAAAAGTAAACATTTATTATATTAATACAAATAAATTAAATATCAATACCAATAAAAATTAATTAAAATAAATTACAAATGTAAAATTATGTAATAATTAATCAATTAAAAATACAAATGAATATTAGTTATTAAAATTAATTTCCAAATAATACAAATTAATTAACAATTAACAATTAATTAAAAATCAATACCAATAAATAAATAAAAATGATTAATTTAATTACAATTAAATTACTTCCCACCCTATTCCCCTATAAACCCACAACCCACTACGGAAAATAAATTCATTTTAAATTAATATAATAATCAATTAATAAAAACAAATTACCATTAAAAAATTAATTAATTAAACATTAATTAACAATTAATTCAAAATAAATACCAATAAACAAATTAACATATTTAATTAATTACAATTAAATGACTTTCCATCCTATTCCCCTATAAACTCACAACCCGCTACGGAATTAAATTACGCAAAAATTAAATAACATGAAAAATCACTTAAAAAATTCGATATTATTAAAAATTCGATATATTTGAATTACTGTATTATATACTTCAATATTTTAACTTTATATATTTAAAAAATCGATATTAATTTACTTACATTCAAACGATATTTTTCATCACTATAATATTTATTTATTTATTTATTTTTCACATTTGTAAAGCGCACTGTTACCAAACGGTGTCCTGGCGCTCTATGACCATTGGTGTGCATGACAGAAGGATTAATGTGTGAATAGCCATGTCTTCAGGGCCCTCCTAAAGGGCAGCAGGTCTGAAGTCTGCCTAAGGGCCAATGGCAGAGCGTTCCAGGCCTTAGCTGCTCCAAGGGAGAAACTCCTTCCCCCCAACGAGCCTTCCTGACTCTGGGGACTACAATCAGTCCTTAATCGGCAGACCTTAATGATCTTGTCTGTTTGTACCATTGGAAGAACGGGGTCATGCAGTGGGGGCCCAGCCCCTTTAATGCTTTGAAAACTACACAAAGTGTCTTAAAAGCTATTCTTTTGCGTACTGGTAGCCAGTGTAGCTTTACCAGATCTTGTGCTACCGAAGCAAATTTGGGTGTGCCCGTGATCAGGCGGGCAGCTGCATTCTGTAGGATTTGAAGTTTGTTTAGCAGCCCCTGTTGGGCCAAGCATTAGTCTGCTAGCCCTGCTCCTGCTCCTCACCCAAGATGGCGGGACCCCAAGCAGCACCTACTCTGCGGCGGTGGGGGCGGTCCAGGGATGAACAAAGCAAAGTGGGACGAATGAACTCTGCACCAATCCGTCGAAGGGAGAGTGAGCCGCTATGACACAGCGGTGTTTAGGCAGTGGGTGAGTGGAAGATCAATAAAATATTTACCAAGTAAATGATAGCAAGTGCAAGTTAAAAAACGGCGATAGCGATATTAAAATAAACAGCAGTTTCTCTCTTCTAGTCCCGGCTTTCCGCCTCAGGACGGTTAGTTTCACACACCACACACAATAGCAATCTATTCTGTCCATTCGATATTTTGTCCATTCTATATTTTTACTTCGATATTTGTGCCATTCTATATTTTTGATTCAATATTATGTCTGTATACCATTTGAAACTGTTAAGCATGTTTGTTTTGCTAGACACATTTCACATGACATATCTCCAACTAATAATTCCTCTAATCAATGAGGGTAAATTTCTCCCAATGCTGGATCTTCAGGATGCCTATTTTATATTCCTATACTTCTTGGGAGTAAACAATAGCTCAGATTTGCTGTGGGAAGCAGAGATTACAGGTTCTAGACCTTGCCATCTGGTCTCTCAGCCTCTCCAAGAACCTGTCACTAATGTATTGGCTGTGGTGATTGGAGCCCTTCAAGTGAGGAGAGAATCCAAATCTTCATATCTTGACAGCTGCTCAAAATCTAATTGCTCATCTGCAAAGGATCAGCTGACAGTATAGACAGCCGATCTTCTTCGCCACCTAGGGTTTTATGTTGAACCTTCAAAAGTCCCAGCTGGTCCTATCCCAACAGAGACATTTGATAGTCACCTCATTCAATACAGCCTATGTCCATATGCCGCAACACATCATTCAATCTCTACAATCCAATCTACAACTTCTTCTGTCCTTCGGCTCGGTTCAGCCTGAAGGTGTAGGACTTAATTCCCCTAGTCCAGGTTTCATCTCAATCGAATAGTGAATTATGTGCTCATCATTGGACCTCATGTCTACGAACTAAGACGATCAGATCCCAATTACTTCAAAGTAGCACTGGATTTGGAATGTAGTTTGAATGCATGCAATTTAAGTAAAGAGGTCCCCTTCCAGTGTCCTACTCAAGTTCAACTGACAACCAATGACAGTCTTTGAGGTTGGGGCAGGACACTGAAAGTCCTGGAGGCCAAGTGTCCTTGGACCAAAAAAGAAAGACATAATTCTTCTAATTGTAAAGATCTGTTTTCTGTCTGGAGGATGCTTACATTTTTCCATTCTCACATATAAGTCAAGAATCTAGTTGTCCAGGCATACAACCAGATAAAAAGGTGTTATTTGAATCAATAAGGAGGGATGAGAAATGTGTCGTTAAATCTCCAAGCATCTCAGATTTTCTTTGAGTGGAGAATCACTTGATTGTGTTGAAGGCTGGTTACATCTAAGTAGATTAATTGAGTCTTAATCTCCGCTCCTCTGTGATTTAAAATCGATCCTGTCTGCAATTGAGTCAGATGTGTGTTTGTTACAGGGGGTCATGATTAGATCTCTTTGCCTCCCCGAAGAATCCATTGTAACAGAGCCCCACATCGGCAAATCACCCATGGTTCCCTCTACTAATGATCCTTTCAGAGGGCAGATTCTTTCACCTCCTTATAAGCCCATCTCCTCAGCAGTATCGGCAGTTGTCCTTATTCCAGCTACACATAGACTTACAGTTACATGTATTGACATTAATAACAAAAATACTGTTAATTTATGATTATATCTTTAAAATTAAAATAAGTAACTATTTTAATATTAAACAATAAATATGTATTATTGTAATATATTTGATAACGATAATTAATATGTATTTCTATATTTAACAATTTCAAATAATTCAATTTAACATAACATTATTTTCTATGGGGTTTTGTTTTAAGTCCCTATCTTCATCATTTCTTATGGGAGGGTGTTACCAGTGGTGGACCATGTGTAGTGTTAGATTTACTACAAAAGTGTAAGTTACTACACAAGTGCAGTTTGTGAATACAATAAAGTAGTAAACCTTTGTGAAGCAGTGCCAATGCATTCAAACATGTGTTCCTTTCCGCTGTTAACCCTGTAAACATGCAAATAATGTAAGTCAGATCTTCTTGTTTTATAAATACAATGGCATCATTTGTTTGCCATTTTTAGATTCTGCCTGTTTCTAATAATTTAAATAATGGTCAGAATAGAAAGCAAAGTCTTGAAAATGTATACTATACTTCTGGAGTAAGACTTAATAACAATTAGGTAGCTTTGAAAGGTATGAGAAGTAAAACTGTCCATTATGTATTTAGCTCGTTGGGTATTTTGCAATTAGCATGCATTAAAGCTGAATTAGTTCAAGAAAATAAGTTAGGCTAATTGCTTCTTAGAAACAATCTGTTCTAAAATTCATATTTCTTCATAATACAATAAAAATGGTGTGTCTAAGTAATTCCTGCATATGAAATATGTCTTGTCATTATCTTCCGTCAACATTAGACATGGAAATAAAATGCCAAGGCTTTGTCCTCTATTAAAGAGGATCTAGTGAGATCAAATTCCAACAATAGTTAACACAACTTAGTACAAACTAAGGTAAAAAAACAAATTACTTTCTCCAAAAATTACAGAAGAGAATGTCTATTTTAAAATTCATTATGATAGAATTAACTTTAGATAAATAGACGTTCATAATGGGTTTCATTTTGCACCCGGTATTTGATTAGGTCGGGCATGTCTGGAAGATTTTATCTTTAAATGTAAAGTCATATCGTGAAGCGACCATGCTAATGAGGATGTAGGTTGCATGTCTAAATAGGCATCATTAGAATTTTAGACAATGCTTCATGTCCTTAGATACTATTTGTAGTTTACATGTAAAATAGTGATAAAAACCACTATACTAATCAGATTATCCTTGGAATGGTAATCTCATTGGGTGGAACAGTTTTTCTTTCTGACAACACTAGGAAGGAACTGGCATACCTCGGTTTAATTTCTTTATTACATTTTGTTTCTCCCCTGGCTACAAGCTCTCAAATGCCTTAGTATATTTTAAGTGCTATAAACGTGATTTGCATCACATTGATTTGGATGGGAGTGTTTTGGTTTTGATGGTATTGGGGATTTTGTTGAAATTGAACAGGGTTGATGACCGCACCATTACTCTGTGAAACCGTACATGTTTTGCTCATCGGTAAAAATGGTAAGAGCAATGTAATAATAATAATAAAAACATTTATTAAGCGCCTGGTTACACATAAAAACAGTGCGTCCCCGCGCTGTGGATGCATACCGACAGAGCTCCGAAAGAAAGTCCAACAGCCCCAAGGGGAGAGGACACAAGGCAGCAGGCAACTAGACCTTGGGAAATAAGTACGTTTTCAGTTTCAGCCTGAAACGAGATTCTGAAGGTTCCATCCGAAAATCAAGCGGAAGTTCGTTCCAGTATTTACTGGCGAGGAACCTAAAGGATCTCCCTCCCATCCGAGCACGACGAATGCGGGGTACCACCATCTGCATGCTCCCCAGAGATCTCAGTGATCGTCTTGGGCGGTAGATAATATGTTTTGCTGCACAGTTGATTATCAGTAGAAAGCCTAGTTTGAAAGAAGAGCAAATCCGGTTGAAATGCAATTGTGTGATAAAAAGAGTTAAAAACCACCAAGGCTGGAAATAATAATGGGAGGGAGCAGATCTATTCCGATATTCTTAAAAGTAGCCTCTTGCCCTGGCCAGGATGAAAAATTGACTTAAATTGATTAAATCGAGTTGTTCCATTTATGGCAAGTAGAGAAGTGAGCCTTTGCCACATTTCCTTGAGCTTCTCTGCACAAGGAAGCTTAGATTTTGTTAAGAAAATCTAAATCCACAATAGGATTCTTCAGCAACACTATTATTAAGGACATTTTTGGTACTTGTTTAAGAGATACTCTTGCTTCATTCAGGAAGTGCCGAGCATTCTTTATGGAGAATGTGGAGGCTGGATAATTTTGACATAATTTGCATTGCTGTTTTAAATTAGTGGGACTGAAGTTGTTAGACAGTTTATGATCCTGGGTATTCAGATTGCTGCACTAGGAAAGAGCTTGGACAGAATAATTCTTCTGAACTAGTCTCACACTAGAGTAATGCAGAGAAGGACATTTTACATCAGCCCATGGAAGCTAATATTATGCTCAATTCTTTTAATGTAGTACACCTCCAGCATAAATAACAGCTTCAATGAGCATCAGCATGTAATGTCAAGTTATATCACGATCACAAATGGTTTCATGTCCATATTAAGACAGCCACCACTGATGGTTCTACTTTCTTCTTGATGCTCAGGCTTCATATAATATCTTCTAGCGTCCTCAGAGCAATTTTAATTATAATCTAATTATTTATCATTTTCTGTTGCTCTTTCAGTTTCCTTAAAACTCTTGCGATCCCCTGCACCGTTTCTACAGATCTTTTTGCATATAGTTTGTAGCTTTCTCACAGCCTTTTACTCATTTTTGTAATTTTGTTTTGTTTTTCATTTATAGCAAAACATAAACTGTATGAGCACCATATTAACACATCAACAGATCACTATCCAAACAGGATGATATATTTCACACCCCCTACACACCTCTCCTTTCTGTTCATGACAGAGCCACTGATCTACATGCGCTTCCAATTGCAGGGTCTCATCATGTGCTAATCCCGTTGTGTGCCTTCCCATCACTTGTAATCCTTCCTTTCCTGTCTCTTTTGCTACTCCTAGCATGATATTCAGCCTCCTACTATCCTGGGTATATGGTAACCAAGGTCCCCCAAATCTTCTAATATTTTTTTCTCACAGCCTCTGCTCTTATATGCCTCTTTTACAACATTCCAAAATCTCTTCCCTTTTCCTGAATTATGGCAGTGTTTCACATCTCCTATTATAGGCAATGTCTCTTTTCAACACCATGTACTCCAAGTTCACCTGAATCTTCTAGTATCTCATAAAGTCTGAGGGTTCCAATATGCCAAATAGGGCCCTTTGAGGCATCAGTTCAATAGTTGGGAAACACAGCGCTTCTTGCCAATATTCGTCATCAATTTCCCCAATGTTTTGCTCCCATCTATCTTTGAGGTGTGTCAGCATCCCTTGGGTGTTCTGCATTAGCGTACTGTTCAACCTGGCATCATTGGCATGTGTCTCCCTTCCATTTTTTCGCTGTTGCCTCCTATGTTTTTGCTATGTTTTGCTGGTCTAGATGCGTTGGGTACTTTGCCACTGCTGTTCAGTGCTAAAGTGCAAGCGCTCCTTAGTGTAACTTGCTGTAATGGATTAGTGACTCCTTGATTGGCTTATTTGATTTACTTGTCAGATCCTAGTAGAGTGCACCATGAGTGCCCAGGGCCTGTAAATTAAATGCTGGTGGTGGGCTTGCAGCACTGATTGTGCCACCCATAGAAACAGCTTGTAAAATATGTCTCAGGGCTGCCATTGCAGAGCTGTGTGCAGTCTGCGAATGCCATGTTGACCTGGCAAGTACACCCACTTGCCAGTCCCTTCAACCGTCCCTTATCTACATGTTAGTCACCCCTATGGTAGGGGGGGATTGTATGTGAAAAGTAGGACATGCCCTGGTGTGTGTGGCATGTCCTTATAGTGAATTACAATCTCGTTTTTCACTATTGCAAGGCTATCTGTTCCCATAGGCCAGAATGGGCTGTTTGATTTTAACATCTTATAATCATAACTGACCCAGGGAACAAGATAGAAAAATGAGTTTAGTATGCCTGAGCTCAAAATGTTAAAATACATCTTTTAGTGTGGGTGATTTTTACATTCTGTGTTTGAAAATACCACTTTTAGAAAGTAGGTATTTGCTTGCCTATCCATCCATGCCTCTGCTAGGTTTGTGTATTCCACGTCTGGTTTGTGAGTGACAGTGGGCTGGAGAGGGCTTTGGCTCCATCAGTCTGATGAGTCAGGGCTGGGCTAAATAGGACCTGTGTTGAATAGAGAGTAGGGGAGGAGATTTCCTTTCACTTGCTTGAGCCTACATAGAATAGAGATTCAGGGGAGAAGATTTCTTTTCAGCTACCTGGGCAAGGTCTGCTTTCAACAATGCTGTTACCACCTCCTGCCAGGAAGCTGCACCAGGAAGGACATAACTGCTTTTGCCTCGGTACAGAGACTATCTGCCTTCAGAGAACAAAGGACTTAGTCGTTTAAATATTGGGGCCCGGACCCCGGAACTTTAGATCACTTCTGGAAATCACGACAAACCTTTGCCAAGGAGAGAACCCACAAAATCTGAAGGAGGAGATTGCCCATGTGCTGTTTGCTATTTGGGAGTTGGCCTGTAGTGGTTACTTATTGACAAGGAAAGGAGAAGAAGAACTTTGTGTGTACTTTATCATCTTGAGGAAGATCTTCAAGGGCTTGAAGCTGAGCTTTCCTCCTGTTCTGAAGCCTCAGGGACACAAAGACTTCACCACCAGCTCCCCTAAATTTCCTTGCTGGGAATTCTACCTGCAGAGAGGTGACTGCTGCTTTTTTTGGGGACCTCTAGAGACCGTGTGTCACTTGGAGCTGGAAGCACAACGCAACTGTTGATGTTGCATCACCGAAGAAGCATGTCGCCAATCCAGCTGTTTACCGATGCATCGCCGAAAAAGCATGCTGCATCGCCAGAGAAGTGTGTCGCCCCCAGCAGGGCCTGTCGCAGGTCAAGAGTCCACCAAGTTTGCCACACGGCCGTCGGACATGCACGAATCGCATCCAAGTGATGGCATCGCATTAAAGACGCCATTCTGTCGCATCGCACCGGATCATTGCATTGCATCGAGGCGCCATCTTGTCGCATCGTAACCAGGCGCAGTAAGAAACCGACGCATCACCTCCTCTCCGGTAAGGAACCTGTGCATCTCCTCTCCTGCGTTGCAGTAAAGAACTGACACATCAATTCCCCCGAAACAAGAAACCAACGCATAACCTTCCCTGCAACCCTTTTGTTTGTTTTGTGTTACGCATCCAAGGTGCTTTGAGAGTAAAGTGTTGCATTTACCATCTACATTGAACCAAGATATTTCAACCATATTAAAGTCATATTCTTGATATTGCAGTGTGGATTTTTGTCATTTGGTCTTGTGTTAAGTCTAGTAAAGATTACTTATTTTTCTAAACTGGTGTGGTGTCCATTTGGAGTGTTTTCACAGTATTACTGTATGTCTTCACAAATGCTTTACACACTGCCTCTGATATAAGCCTTTCTGCTTGTGCGAAGCTACTAAGGGGGTGAGGAGGGTTTATTTTAGGAGTGTAGCCCTCTTTCCCTGACTAGAAGCAAGGGTCGGTATTTGGACAAAGGTGCAAACCACTGCCAACTAGAGACCCCCATTTCTAACATTGGTGAGGATTTGTACTTGCATTTGTGACTCATATACAGTGATTGGTGTACACTACTAGTGAGTGCAGGCCATAACGTGACCATATACGTTTTTGGTAGAATTTGTTCCTAGGGACTTCTATTTTTGCTACAAAACTGCCAGTCCTTGTTACAATGAGCAAAGCAGCATCCAACACATTTACGGATCTACTATTTGAAGAAGAGAGGATTGACACCTACACTGTGCCACAGCTTAAAAGCCTCTGTAAAAGATTTAAAATCTCTGCAAAAGGCCTCACCAAGAAGAAGGAGTTCCAAAAGCCGCTGAGGGCCTGGTTGGAAGCTAGAAATGCTCCTGTGCATCGTGAAGAACCTAGGGAGGAGGCCGAGAATACAGAGAGGCAAATAGATGGGCCATTGGGCCTGACCGGGGAGAAGGTACCTTCCAGGGCAGGCAGCAGTGTGCCTTCAAAGAGACTGTCCGCAGGAGAGCTGGAGGGCAGGGAAAAGGGTAGACTGCATAAGATGGAGCCAGACAAGCTCAAATTGGGTGGTATACAATTTCTCGCTGAGCACTCAAAATAGTCTCCAATATTGTGTAATACTAATAGTCGAATAATCCACTCATTTCTTTGAAAAGTTCATCTCGTTAAGGGTTTTTGGCAAAGTTGAGTCCACTCAATATAAGTCCTGTAATATAGAGACACGGGGGCTGAAAGTTCAGTCCTGTGTTGTTCCAATGTTTATTGAAAATTCTCCCATCAATTAGTTATGCCATATTCTCGTAGCAGCCAACATGTGTTTCGTCAGGCATTAATATTTTGCCTAAATGACTTCTTCAGGGCTGCAACCCAAGAAGAAGATATTAGCAATATAAATTATAAATTTTCATTCAAGATGGTCACACCAATTTCAATTATCAGATGTAGTAAGGGAGAATAATACACACCCTTGTAAAGGCAAAGTGATAGTCCCAAAGTGACGGGGTATTGTTAGAATATACACCAAGGTTTTTACGTGCAACCCACGATGTCTAGAAAGGGACCACGGAGCCCAAAGGGAATGAAGGGATAAGTAAGGTAAAAAAGTTTACCTAAATTAATTATCCATATAATATTATGGTCCTCGGTTCAATAGGTACAACCAAAAATCTGAAATACAAGATACAAAATATTTGTTATTTGATATAGGATTCATTGTATTTATTTTAAGACCGATTAGGGGACCGAATTGAGGACGGTTTTCTTCCATTTCAGATTTTTGGTTGTACCTATTGAATCGAGGACCATATTATTATATGGCACAAGGATAATTAATTTAGGTAAACTTTTTTACCTTACTTATCCCTTCATTCCCTTTGGGCTCCGTGGTCCCTTTCTAGACATTGTGGGTTGCACGTAAAAACCTTGGTGTATATTTTAACAATACCCCGTCACTTTGGGACTATCACTTTGCCTTTACAAGGGTGTGTATTATTCTCCCTTACTCCATCTGAAAATTGAAATTGGTGTGACCATCTTGAATGAAAATTTATCATTTATATTGCTAATATCTTCTTCTTGGGTTGCAGCCCTGAAGAAGTCATTAGGCATGATATTAAAGCCTGACGAAACACGTGTTGGCTGCTACGAGAATATGGCATAACTAATTGATGGGAGAATTTTCAATAAACATTGGAACAACACAGAACTGAACTTTCAGCCCGGTGTCTCTATATTACAGGAATTATATTGAGTGGACTCAACGTTGCCAAAAACCCTTAACGAGATGAACTTTTCAAAGAAATGAGTGGATTATTAGACTATTATTATTACACAAAATTGGAGACTATTTTGAGTGCTCAGCGAGAAATTGTATGCTTTGGTTTACCCAGAGTTCGCTTTGGGTGTGTGGGAAAGTGGGGTGACCTTTCCTTTCTTGGTTAGTAGCACTCACAAGTATTTGCAAGATTAACTTAGCCTGTACGTAAGCTGTGTGCCTTATTCTATACCTGGTTACCTCTAGTTTATCATCAAATTGGGTGGTCATATGGAATTAGAAAGCAAGAAGTTAGCCGTGGAAGAAAAGAGAATGCATTTAGAGCATGAGAGAATGTTGAGGGAATTGGAGCTGAAAGACAAGAGCTTAGAAATGACTCCCTCTGGTGGCAGCATACCATCAGTGCCTGTAGAAGCAAGAGTAGTATTCCCTAAAAATGTAATTAAAGAGTTCTACAAACATGAAGACAATTGGGCAATGGTTTAAGGCCTATGAAGTGGCCATGTCCTCCCACTGGGTCCCTGAGAAGGATTGGGGAGCGGGGTTGTGGGAGTGGTTTCTCAGTGATGAGCGTGTCACCTTGCTAGACTTGCCCTCTGAGGACCAGAATTCCCATGTCCACATGAAGGAAGCCTTAATTACCAGGTATGGGTTGACTTGAGAGCTTTATAGACAAAGGTTTAGAAATTGTGGAAACTGGAGTCAAGTCCTTGGGTGGAATAAGTGTCTTTTTTTTGCAGAGCATTGGGTGGTTGGGTGAAGGTTAGCAAAGTGAATGATTTTGTTGTGCTCTAGGATTTGATTGCATGGGAGTGTTGGACTTGGCCCTTTTGGCAGGTTGACCCCTAAACTTTGTGCTTTTAAATGTGACCTGATGTTAGTTGTTTTTGGCTTCTGCGCACTTTAGCACTGTTTCCCAGTGTAAAGTACGTGCGCAGTCTGAGTGCGTGTGGTGTGATTGGGCTTCCCTCCCATAAAAATGCATGGGGGATATATGTGTCCATTGTAATTCCTGGTGTGAGAGGAGTGCAGGGACGAGTTTGGTATGTGCAAACTCGTGAGAATAAATGCTGCGCAATGGTGTGCACAGATTTATTGTGTCTAGTGGACCAGTGCCACTTTTAGAAGTTGGCATTTCTGTGTACAGTGAATGTGAATTGCCTGTCTGGCTAGTGAGTGATAAGGGCTGGCTGGTGTGCCTAGCTCCAGGAGCCAGGATTGGTCTGCCCAGTGGTAAATAGGGAGATCTGCATGTAGATGGATGGGAAGAGTTGCACCTGGGACCTGAATAGGGCTGTACCTTCCCTACACAATGCTGGCTCCACCTCCTGTGGTGCGTCTGATGTCCATAGCCTGTCCTGTGAATAGGGAGAGGGGCTGAGCAAAATAAAGTGCTCCAGAACCAGTGGTAACTGGTTCCCCCCTTGCCCTACAGTTTATAACAAAGGAAATGTGGGTATAAGAAGGGGCCGTGACCCCCTGTAAAATGTCCTCTCTTGTTCCTGATTGAGGGTGGCCTGCTGCTGCTGGGCACCAGGAGCAACCTGCTGGAGGGCCCTGTGAGCTGGCCCCTCGGCCCAGCCCTTGTCCCCCCACAGTTTGACAGACTTCCTTGGGACTTGGCGCTTATTGCCTAAAAAGCGCTTCTCACTTATAACTGGAGAGGGTTTTGCTGTCCTGACTGTGGAGCAGCGCTTCTGATTCTGGTGGCAGTGCGGCACTGCAATCCCTTTTCAAAAGGTAATCCCCAGCGTGGAGATTCCCTGCAATTTGACTGATTTTCTGCGCAGGAGCCCACCCCGCATATTTGCCGTGTTTTATATCCCTAGCGGGTGCCCACCCCACAAGGGACCTTGTGCAGCGGTTTATATCCCTAGCGGGTGCCCACCGCACCAGGGACTTTGTGCTGATTTTAATACCCCTAGCGGGTGCCCACCCCGCTAGGGTCTTTGTACTAAAATGGTAGCCTACCCCGTATTGCCCCCAACCTTGCTGGATGCACCGCTGCTGGCCCAGGAGTCCCAGGAGCACTACTCTGGCTCCCTGCTGACGTCAGAGGGGAGCCGCACTGGGATTGGTGCTTGTGCCGGGAGTTGCCTGGCAACAGGAGGAGCGTCCTTGAGGACGTTGGCGATGGCGGCCTGATTGCGGCTAGAGCAACGGCCCCATGCACTGCCAGGAAGAAGCCGGAAGCCGACAGGAGCCCACCCCGCGCTCCAGTGCACTCAGGAGAGGTGACCAAGAAGAAGAGTGCAGGCGGGAGCCCACTCCGCACTGGACGGTGCCCGAAGGAGCGGAAGAGTGTCTTAGTGGCTGGCGGGGCTCTCGTGCCATGAGAGAGAGCCCCGCGCCCGCACCAGAGGAGGTGTCCCTAGACAGCCCGGTGAGTGGGGCTTGTTTGCAAAGGGGTTTGGGGTGTGTTGGGTCACGTTGCCGGTGCCCGCCCACCTCCTACCAATACTTATTGCTTTGGGGCTCGCTGCTGAGCGGACTCGCAATAGGGTGAGCCGCTCCAGCGTTGGGGCGTGATTTTTGTTCAAGAAGCTCCAGAGTGGGGCCCTCGCCTACCTATGCCCATTCTTCCTGTTCTAGTGGGGCATATTTGTTTTAGAGCCTGTGGGCTCCAACATGAGGGTATTAAGGTGCCCATGCCCCATTTCTCCAAGCTGCCCCGCTCACAGAGGGCAGCTGCACCAAGGGGGCAAGTGTTATTGTAAAGAGCCCCAGAGCGGGGCTTAGAAGCACTGTAGTGGCAGTGCTTGTTTGTTGGCCTAATTCCCCCAGCTGCCCCGTGTGATAGAGGGCAGCTGCAACGTTGGTCACCCTATGACCATACAGCAGTGCACAGAGGACCACTGAGTTTTGTATAGGAAGGCTGGGAGAAAGCTCCCAGTAAACCTCCCCAGGATGTATATAGCTACATGCTGGACTTCAGAAACCAAATTATGCATTTCAGACAACTCGCTCAGGCAAATCTGGAATCCAGCCAGGAGGAGATGAAACAGTGGTATGATCGGAATGCCACTCTGAACCAGTTTCATCCTGGACAGAAAGTGTGGGTCATGGCCCCCGTGGAGACTTGTGCCCTCCAGGATAAGTGGACTAGACCATTTGAGGTGGTGGAGCGCAAGAGTAATGTCACCTACTTGGTGGATTTGCTGTCTCCTAGGAACCACTTGCGGGTCGTGCATGTAAACCGCCTGAAGCCCCATTTGTAGAGGTCGGAAGTGGGCATGCTCCTAGTGACAGATGATGGAGAGGAGGAGACTGAGCCTGTCCCTGACCTCCTGTCAGCAACAGAGCAAGATGGGTCAATGGACGGTGTGAACCTCTCTTCTGCCCTGACCCCTGAGCAGCAAGATGACTGTCACCAACTGTTGGGAATTCAGTCACCAGGACTGAAGCGCACCCCATCCCTAGAGCTGATGAGCTAATTGATCGGTTAGGGGCTGCCCGGTACCTCAGTATGTTTGACTTAACGTCTGAGTACTGGCAGATCGCCTTAACTGATCGGGCAAAAGAGAGGTCAGCATTCTCCACACCAGATGGGAACTACCAATTCCGGGTTATGCCCTTTGGGATGAAGAATTACCCTGCCACCTTTCAGAGGTTGGTCAACCAGGTGTTGGCTGGACTGGAAGATTTCAATGCAGCCTACCTGGATAACATAGCAGTGTTCAACGCCAGTTGGGAAGAACATCTGCACCACCTCTGGGAAGTGTTGATCGCGCTGCAGTGGGCAGGCCTTGTAATCAAGGTGAGTACGTGCCAGATCGGGCAGGGTTCCGTGGTGTACTTTGGACACCAGGTTGGGAGCAGCCAGGTGGTGCCCCTACAACCCAAGATTGATACAATCCTGGCTTGGGAACCCCCCAAGACCCAGACAGAGGTGAGAATGTTTTTAGGACTCACAGGGTACTACAGGAGGTTTGTCAAAGAGTATGGCAGCATTATTACACCCTTGACAGAGCTGACTTTCAGGAAGCAGCCCAAGAAAGTGAACTGGACTAACACCTGTCAGAAAGCTTTTGACACCCTGGAGACTGCCATGTGCATGGAGCCCATGCTTCAGGCGCCCAACTTCTCGAGGGAATTCATTGTGCAGACAGGCGCTTCAGAGCATGGTGTGGGGGCTGTACTTTCACAGAAAAATGAGGAGAGTGTTGACCAACCTGTAGCCTTCAGTAGTAGGAGGTTACTTCCAAAGGAATAGAGGTAGAGTGCAATTGAGCATGAGGCATTTGCTGTGGTCTAGACACTGAAGTTGAGACCATACTTGTTTGGGACACACTTCTGCATTCAGACCGACCACAGGCCCCTCAGGTGGCTGATGCAGATGAGGGGTGAGAATCCCAAGCTGATGAGGTGGTCCATTTCCCTACGGGGAATGGACTTCATGGTGGAAAACCACCCTGGTACAGAACACAGCAATGCTGATGGTCTGTCCAGATTTTTCCACCTTATTGAAGAGAACTCCCAAGAGGGTGGGTAGTTCTCCCCGCATTTCAGATGGAGGGTACATGTGTTAGACCTGGCACCATTGGCTTGGTTCACTCTTCCATTTTTTTGCTGTTGCCTCCAATGTTTTTGCTATCTTTTGCTGGTCTAGATGCTTTGGGCTCTGCTGTTCAGTGCCAAAGTGCAAGCGCTCCCTGTTGTAAATTGCTGTAATGAATTAGTGGCTCTGTTGGACTTGGGCCTTAGGGCAGGTTCACCCCTAATCTTTTTGCCTTTATTTGTGACCCTGGGTAGTGATTTTTGGGTCTTGGCGCACTTTTTCCCTGTGTCCCAGAGTGAAAGTGCGTGCGTGTAGTATGGCTGGCCTGCCCTCCCATAGGAATGCATGGGGAATGTGTGTGCCCTGGTAGTTCCTGATGTGTGGGGAGTGCAGGCTCGAGTTTAGTATGTATGAACTCGTGAGAGTGAATGCTGCAAGATGGTGTCTGCGGCATGTATGTGTCTAGAAGGGAAGTGCTACTTCTGGACATTGATGTATGTGTGCAGTGAGGATACTGGGGCGTGATTGGCTGGAGCTGGCTGGCATGCCAGGCTCCAGGAAGTCTGGATGGGTCTGCCCGGTGGTGAGTGTGAGATCAGCATGAGTGATGTGTGGGAGGAGTGCACCTGGGTCCTTGATGGGCTGGGGTTTTCCCCACACAATGCTGGCTCCGCCCCCCCGTGGTTTGTCTAATGACCCAAGCCTCCCCAGTGAATGAAAGGGGTGGTTGGGCCATCAAGGGTACTCCCAAGCCAGCTGCAACTGGTTTCCCCCCACCCTGCACCTCCTAACAAAGGATTTCTCTGTATAAAAATGGGGCTGTGTCCCCCCAGAAGTTGTTCTACTTGTGGATCCTTGCCAGAGGGGGCTGTTACTGCTGCTGGGGCCAGGAGGACCGCCACTTGGCTTGTCTCCCTGCCTGGAGACCCAGTGTGCTGGCTCTGGCCCTGCCTTGCCCCTCTGCCTGCCTCCAGACCTTTCTGGAGCTTTGCTGTGCCTGGAGGCGCTCTGATTTTGATTTATAGCGCTAGGCGCGCTTTTATTGCCTTGAAGCACTGAGGGCGCTTCTCCTTTGCTCCCCGAGCGTTTGGGGCGCTTGATCGACATTGCCGGTGCCCACCCGGCATTGGAGCCGATTTGCCGATTTTCGGCGTAGCGAGTGCCACCTCGCTTTATATTTTTATTTAAGGCCGGTGCCACCCGGCATTGCCCCGTGGTGTTCATTTTATTTTCGAGCCGGTGCCCACCCGGCATTGCCCAGGAGTGTGTGTTGCCCCTGCCGGGCTGCCGCGCTGCCTGCAGCGACCCGGAAGTCCCGCCTCCTGACCCCCAGGGCCGCGCTGCCATTGGCGGCCCCGGCGGAAGTCAGGCGGCGTGCTGTGGAGACGGGTCCAGGCGGGAGCGCGAGAGGAGCAGCCGGCGCGTGCTGCCCGAGGCTCCCGATCGAAGGGAGAGCCCCGGGACGAGTGAAGAGGGGCCCCGCAAGGAGACCGACAGAAGAGTGCTCCTCCGCCCTGCAGGCCCAGCGAGACACCTGGTGAGTGCCTGAAAGGGGAGAGGGGCGTCGGGACACATTGTCGGTGTCCGCCCCTCCCCCATAGCGCGACCTCGCGCCCGTAGTTGTTTTAGAGCCACGAGGCTCTGGGGGCATTTTTCTTGAGTGCAGAGTCCCCCGTGAGGGACTCCAACGCCCCCCCATTTGTTCTGTGGGAGCCACGAGGCTTCCAGGTGCCAGTTCACTTGTTTAAGAGCCCAGCGAGGCTCATTGCCCACATCGTATTTAAAGCCCTGAGAGAGGCTCTGGGGCATTGTCATTATTTTGAGAGCGCTGAAGCTCTATTTGCCTATTTGCCTTGTGAGCCCTGAGAGGCTCTAGGGGGACACAGGCAGCTAGTTGGTTGTAGCCCCGAGGCTCCCACGCTGTGTCTCCCCACTTGTTCTTGAGCCCTCCTGGCTCCAACGTTTGCCCAGTCCTGTTTCACAACTGTCCAGCACTTAGTGGACAGTTGCTACGTTTAGGCTTGTGGTTTGTGCTGCCTGCGCAGACCCCCTGACATTGAGACTCAGGGCATTCAGCCCCTTTCGAGGCCAGTTGGCCTGAGGGACCATTCTAGTGTGGTGCTACGTGCACCCTGCGCATTGTGATTTACTTGTGAATATTGATTCCTGCGCAAATGTTCTACCTGCACCTCTGAATGTGTTTTAATGTTTCATGTGCAATTGTTTGTTATTACCTTTGCTAAAAGTGACCTGCTTAGGTAATTCTTTGTTCTTTTATTCCCCTTTGCTAAAAGTGACCTGCTTAGAGGAATGTTTGTTGTTACCTTTGCTAAAAGTGACCTGCTTAGGTAATTCTTTATGTTTTTATCCCCTTTGCTAAAAGTGACCTGCTTAGAGGATTATTTGTGTCATTACCTTTGCTAAAAGTGACCTGCTTAGGTAATGCCTTGTGCTTTTATTTCCCTTTGCTAAAAGTGACCTGCTTAGAGGAATGTTGATGTTTTATTGCCTTGGCTAAATGTTACTTGTCTAGGTGATTATTTTAGGTTTCCTTCCCTTTGCTAAATGTGACTTGCTTAGGTGATAGGTTTTCCTTCCATAGGTCCTGATGATAAGGTCCTAGTTCCCTGCGTGATTTCCCTACAGAGTTTAGGGTGGCGTAGGAGGTATTTTCCCTTTACCAGTAGTTACTGGTTGTATGCTACATATAACTATTTTGTGTGCTACATTCATTATGTTGCTTGGGGTGAGTGTGTGTTTGTGCGGGCGCCATCTTGGAGCGGCCTGACGCTCGAGGTGCTTTGGGAGACGCCTATTTAAGGCGGACTCGCGCTGACATTCTTTCTGATCATTGCTGCATCAGTGCAGGTCGCGCTGCCGGCTGGCTGTGCATTTTACGCATTTTAACTGACCTTTAGCCTATTTTTGTTATTTTGCTTTACTTATCCCCGGATTTTACTTACTGCTTTTCTGGGCTTGCGTCCCCTCACCTGCACTCTAATTTTGGAACGTACACCGCCATTTGGGCGGGTCCAGGTCCCGGGGCTGGTTAGCGGTGGGTGCCATCTTTGCTTGGGGTGAGTGTGTGTTTGTGCGGGCGCCATCTTGGAGCGGCCTGACGCTCGAGGTGCTTTGGGAGACGCCTATTTAAAGTCGTCCTCTTCCGCGCAGCGGAAACGCGCAGAGGGACGCCGTCGCTTGCCGGAGTCTTGCCAGAGTCCTGCCCGTCTGCGCCTGTCCGCGTCGAGGTAGCGGGTGCGGGCTATGGACTTTGGCCTCTTGCTACGGAAGCACTATGCGTAACATCGCGCCGCTCAGGTACGATCGTGCTGATATCTTTGCTGTTCGAGATATCCTTCCTGTGTGCAATCATGTCCCATTATCTCCTCTTTCGGGACCCTATGACTGTGCCTGTGGTTCTTTCTCTTTGGCCTCACCCATGGGGGTGCGAGCTGCTATAGGGAATGATCGCGGCACCCACACTGGTCGCACTGAGCAATCACTAAATATATGGAGCTTAAATGTTAGATCCTTGGTCAGGCATTATCAATTTCTTCGGGATATGATAGACACGGACCTTCCCGATATCATCTTTCTGACCGAAACTTGGCTTCAAGACCAGGACACCGCAATCATAAACTTGGCCTTTCCCTCCACCTATACGGTGTTTACTTTGAACCGTACAACTAGGGGGGGTGGTATAGCCATGGCAATAAAATCTTGCTTCTCGGCTGAGTGGAAGGCTCAGAATCTCTCTACGTGTGAAAGCGCCTCCTTTAAGGTAAAGATAAACCATCACTTTACCTTTAGTGGCATACTGATCTACCGACCACCTGGGAACGATACCACCTTCAAACCCGCACTTGTAGAGGTGGTCAGCTCGCTAGTCTCCAGTTGTGCTAATTTTAATATTGTAGGGGACTTAAATATACACTTTGATCTGATGTCATCTCTCCCTATCAGTTCCCTGGTAGCGGATCTTGAAGCGATGCAATTTAACCAACTAGTCACCTCCCCCACCCACATAGGAGGACATATACTAGACCCCTTCTTTACAACCTTAGCCCGGGCTAGAACATCTGTCCCATTGGCGGTGGGGTGGACTGACCATATGTTGGTTAAAGTGGCATGCCCCCTAGATAATCCACAATCGAAACCTGTGGATAAACTGATCCTCAAGCGCAACTGGCGTAAACTTAAGCTGGAGGAGTTTATTAGGATACTGGAGGTTCAGCCCTTAGGCATACTGTAGAATGTGGAACAGGGATATGAACAGTTTTGCAACTGGGTTCTTAAGGCCCTCGATTCCCTTATACCCCTGCGTTGGTCTAAATGTCACGCTAAGACCCGCAGTCCTTGGTATAATGAGAATCTTGCCGAGCTTAAAAGAACTTGCCGGCAAGCTGAGAGGGCCTGGAGGAAGTCCTTTGATCCCGTGTTAAAATCTCTGTACTTTGCCCAGCTCAAGAACTATCATAGAGCCATCTGTCAAACTCGGGCTGCTTATTATGCAACTGAGTTCTCCAATAGTCCTAATCCTTCCAAACTTGTCTTCAAAGTACTTAAAGATCTGATGGGGAAACGGACTACCTCGGTAGAAATCTGCACGGACTCACATTGTGAGAGTTTGGCATCCTTCTTCGTGGAGAAGGTGCAGGCAATCTACCGAGGTTTTACATCTTCCGTTCCCGAGGAGGCCCCTAGTGCTGTGAAGACTCGGATTGTGGAAACCCTGTCCTCCTTGCCGGCTATGTCTACTGAGGTATTTGATACTCTGAGCCTCAAAGTCAAATCGGGTTCTCCCCTAGACCCGCTGAAGCCGGAGCTATTTATGTTACTCCCGCCTACGTGCCGTGAGCCCATCCTGGATCTTATCAATCTTTCCCTCACTGAGGGCGTGGTTCCCTCCTCCTGGAAGCAAGCTGTGGTCAGCCCTATCTTGAAGAAGCCCAATCTTGACCCCTTGCTCCCGGAAAATGATCGGCCCATTTCCCTCCTGCCTTGGACCGCTAAGGTCACTGAGGCATACGTGAATACCATCCTGTCTACCCATCTCTCTCGTAATAACATTCTTGACGAGAGTCAAAATGGGTTCCGCCCTCAACACAGCACTGAAACAGCCTTGCTCTTTATGATCGAGCATTTGCGGTCAGTGCTGGATGCGGGGCAGACTGCGGCGCTCCTAATGTTAGATCTGAGCGCCGCATTCGACACGGTGTCTCATGACATTCTGCTGCGTCGGTTGGAGGAGGTGGGTATTAGAGGGAAAGCCCTTGAGTGGTTCCGCTCCTTCCTTTCGGACCGGTTTTTTAAAGTAGCCATTCCACCAGGCCAGTCCTCGTTCCACTCTCTGGGTCTGGGAGTCCCTCAGGGCTCCGCTTTAAGCCCTACTTTGTTCAATCTGTATGTGGAACCGCTGGCTGCTGTCGTCAGGGAATCTGGCCTTACCATGACATCGTACGCCGACGACACGCAGCTGGCGGTGACACTAAGCGGGGACCCTGAGGTAAATGCTCCCAGATTCCGGGCAGGACTTATTGCTGTAGCTAAGTGGATGCGTTGCAACTGCTTGCAGCTTAACGCAAAAAAAACTGAGGTTCTGATTTTAGGGAGGCAGACGGAACTTTGGGGTGACCAGTGGTGGCCTCCCGAATTGGGCACTTCTCCTACTCCAGCGGCTGAAGTTAAAAATCTGGGGGTCTGGCTGGATTCCCATCTTTCTTTTGCCAGTCATACAAAGAAGACTGCAGCTACCTGTTTTGGTATCCTGCGAGGACTGCGACCTGTCCTGAAGTTCTTCGACCCCCCCACGCGGCAACTGGTGGTCCAGGCCTCCATCTTGTCGCGATTGGACTACGGGAGCGCTCTGCTACTTGGAGTGAACCAGGCTGAGGCCTCAAGGCTTCAGATTGTGCAGAACGCTGCGGCACGTGCCATCGTGGGCCTTCCGAGACGATGTTCTGTCTCCTCGGTCCTGACCTCCCTTCATTGGCTTCCGGTCAGACAGAGAATCAAATTTAAGGCTCTCTGTCTGACATTTAAGATTCTGAAGCTTTCCTCCCCCCCTGCCCTTGTGGGCCTTATTTCTCCGTATCTTCCTACACGGTCCCTCAGGTCTGAATCTCTCCATCTGGCGATTAAGCCCAGGTTCAGACTGAGTAGGATGGGTGGGCGCTCTTTTCATGTCCTGGCGGCTGATCTATGGAACTCCCTCCCGGTACACATCCGTGCCCTGGACAGCCTTACTCTTTTTAGACGCGCCATTAAAACCCACCTGTTTAGTTGCGGTTAATTGATCCTTTTCTTCTCAGTTTTGACCTGTTGTGTTGTGGTATCTGATCAGGCGCCAGGACGCCCCTTCGCTGGGGCAGCTGTGCGCCTAATAAAAGTTATTAACATAACATAACATAACATAACATGTGCTAAAGTGTTATACCTACAAGTGTTATTTCTAAAAAGTGCATACCCCTGACAATGGTCCAGGTGGCCCTGTCCTGTACATAATCCCTTGTAAATCTTGCCCGTGCCTGTTGGCACATTGTAAAGTGTGTGTGTTATCTAATGTGTTTTTATTATTATAATACAAAGGCTATTTTTGATATAACCTTGTGTGGAGTTTCCTTTGTGGTGGGCCTTTGGTTGTTGTCGCTGGGGTGCGCGCGCAAACGCTTTACACATCGCCTCTGAGATTAGCCTTGCTGCTCGCGCCACGTTACCTAGAGGGTGAGCGGGGGTTATCTTGGTGTGTGACTCCCTTGCCCTGACCTTGGAAATGGTGGTCTCTGACAGACGTTGGCGCAAGCCTTGGCCAGCCAGAGGTCCCGTTTCTAACAGGCTCCATGATTGGCTTATTTGATTTATTTGTCAGACCCTAGTATAGGACACCAGGAGTGCCCAGGGCCTGTAAATCAAATGCTGCTGGTGGGCTTGCAGCACTGATTGTGCCACCCACGAAAGCTGGTTGTAAAATATGGCTCAGGCCTGCCATTGCAGAGCCTGTGTGCAGTCTGGGACTGCCATGTCGACTTGGCAAGTGCACCCACTTATATAAAAAGATGGTGCTGTTCCTCTATTCGTGAAGCCTGAGCAGTATGCATCTACCATCCATCACAGTACCACGATGGTTTAAAACAAAAAACAATGCGGGGGGGTTGTTATGGAGGAAAAGCATTCGGAGGGAAACGGAAAATACAAAGGATCCCGCTTTAGCGGACCTAAGGTCCTCACACACCCAGCGAATTAGGTGTCATGATTCATCATCTGGACCTGCTCCTCATTGGGTCGGCGCTGCAGTACCCAATGGGCACCCGCGAAGAAAAAATGTCTACACTGAGTGGTGCTGCTGAAT
Organism: Lissotriton helveticus; assembly: GCF_964261635.1. Taxonomy (NCBI): domain Eukaryota; kingdom Metazoa; phylum Chordata; class Amphibia; order Caudata; family Salamandridae; genus Lissotriton; species Lissotriton helveticus. The sequence goes on along the minus strand of NC_136065.1, from coordinate 983,108,019 downwards.
GCTAACTACCACTAGGGAAGCGCACTACCTACAAATTCTTCAGTAGTGCTGGATGAGGACCTTCCAAATGTCGGACTAGTGCCTCAGCCGGTGTGGTGGATCAAAATGACACCTCGGGGATGGTGTCATGTCCGACGCGGAGTCACGGAGGCTCACCTACCCTCAGCCACTGGACCCACTTGCCAGTCCCTAAAACCTTGCCTTTTCCACATGTTAGTCACCCCCATGGGGAGGGTGCATTGTATGTGAAAGGTAGGGCATGCTCTGGTATATGTGGCATGTCCTGATAGTGAATTACAGGCAATTACATTTTTCACTATTGCAAGGCTACCTGTTCCCATAGGCCAGAATGGGCAGTTTGATTATAACATCTTATAATCCTAACTGACCCAGGGAACAAGGTAGAAAAATGAGTTTAGTATGCCTGAACTCATAATGTTAAAAATACATCTTTTAGTGTGGGTGATTTTTACATTCTGTGTTTGAAAATGCCACTTTTAGAAAGTAGGTATTTTCTTACCTAACCATCCAGTATGCCTCTGCTAGGTTTGTGTATTCCCTATCTGGTTTTTGAGTGGTAGGGGGCTGGAGAGGGCTTTGGCTCCAGCAGTCGAATGAATCAGGGCTGGGCTGAATAGGACCTGGGTTGAATAGAGAGTTGGGGAAGGAGATTTCCTTTCACTTGCCTGAGCCTACATAGAATAGAGAGTAGTAGGAGGAGATTTCTTTTCAGCTACCTTGGCCAGGTCTGCTTTCAACAATGCTATTTCCACCTCCAACCAAGAAGCTGCACCAGGGAGGACCAAACTGGTTTTAACTAGGTATAGACACTCTCTGCGTTCAAAGAGCAAAGGATTTAGTAGTAATAATATTGGGGCCCAGACCCCAGAACTTTAGATCACTTATGGGAATCAAGACAAACTTTTGCCAAGGAGAAAAATCAAGAAAGCTGAAGGAGTGGACTGCCCATGTGATGTTTGCTGTTTGGGGGTTGGCCTGCAGTGGTCAATTATTGCCAAGGAAAGGACAAGAGGAACTTTGTGTGTACTTTATCATCTTGAGGAAGACCTCCAACGGCTTGACGCTGAGCTTGCCTCCTGTTCTGAAGTCTCAGGGACACAAAGACTTCACCACCAGCTCCCCTGAAATCCTTGCTGGGAATTCTGCCTGCAGAGATGTGCCTGCTGCTGTTTTTGGGGACCTCTGGAAACTGTGTGTTGTTGGGAGTTGGAAGCGTGCTGCAACGAGGAGGAAGCGTGTTGCTGCCGCAGCTGTTGCCATTGCATCGCCCAAGAAGCGTGCCGCAGCTGTTTGCCGACGCATCGCCGAAGAAGCGCGTTGAATCAGCAGAGATGCGTTTCACAGGGCCTGTTGTGGCTCAAGAGTCCACTGAGTGCGCTGCACGGATGTCGGGCAAGCACGCATTGCATCCAAGTTGTCGCATCACATCAAAAGCGCCATTTTGTTGCATCGCACCGGATCGTCGCATCGCATCGAGGCGCTCTATTGTCGCATCATAACCAGAACGCAGTATGAAACCGATGCATCACCTCCTCTCCAGTAACGAACCAACGTATCACCTGCCCTGTGCTCCAGTAAGGAACCGGCGCATCACCTCCCCGAAGCAAGGAACCGACGCATCACCTTCCTTGAGACCCTTTTATTTGTTTTGCGTTGCGCATCCAAGGTACTTTGAGAGTAAAGTGTTGCATTTACCATCTACAGTGAACTAAGCTATTTCTACCATTTTAAAGTCATATTCTTGATATTGTATTGTGGATTTTTGTTGTTTGGTCTTGTGTTAAGTCCAGTAAAGATTACTTATTTTTCTAAACTGGTGTGGTGTCCTTTTGTAGTGTTTTCAATGTTTACTGTATGTGTTCTCAAATGCTTTACACACTGCTTCTGAGATAAGCCTGTCTGCGCATGCCAAGATACCAAGGGGAAGAGCAGGGGTTATTTTAGGAGTGTACCCCCTTTCCCTGACTAGAAGTAAGGGTCCCTATTTGGACAAAGGTGCAAACCCTTGCCTACTTGTCAGGCTGAGTCACCCAGTGGTGGATAGAGAGATCTGCATCTAGATGGGAAGTAGGAGTGCACCTGAACCTTGAATACGGCTGTGCCTGCCTTCCACAATGCTGGCTCCACCTCCTGGGGAGCGACTGATGTCTCTGCCCTGCACACTGAAATAAGAGAAGGAGTCCTGTAAACAAAGTGCTCCATGACTGTACTTGCCTTCCACAATGCTGGCTCCACCTCCTGTGGGGCGTCTGATGTGCATGCCCTGCACTGTGAAAGGAAAGGAGAAGTCTGGTAAACAGAGTGCTTCAGAACCGGTTTGGACTATGCAAAGGCCCCTCTCCCCTCAGAGAACAAAGGATTTCTGGGTATAAATATTGGGACCCTGATCCCATGAAATTAGATTACTTTCGACTCAAAAAGAAACCTTTACTGAGGAGAGGAACCTGAAGAAACTGAGGAGAGACTATTCCCAAGCTGAAGTGCCGCTTGGGGGATTTACCTGCAGTGGTTGCCTTACTGCCAAAGGAAGGAGAAAGGAACTTTGTGTACTTTGCTTTCAACTTGTGAAGGATATCCAAGGGCTTTGAAAAGAGCTTGCCTCCTGCTGAAGTCTCAGGGACCACAGACTTCACCCCCAGGTCCCCAGAGTTCTTGTGGAAGTGCCTGCTGCTGTTTTGGGCCTTCTGAGGAACTGTGTGCCGCAAGGAGCTGGAAGCACGACTCAACGAGAAGAAGCGTGTCACCGTCGCTGTGCCTGTCGCCGCTGGAACTGTCGCACTGCACCGCATCGGAGAGAAGTGTGCCGCAACAGAGAGGAAGCATGTCGCCACCGCTGCTGCTGCTGTCGCAACTCCAAGGAAGGAGGGTGTCACCGCTGGAGCTGTCGCACTGCACCGCATCAGGAGAAGAATCTCGCAATTAGGTTGGAGCGTGTCGCTGCCGCTGTGCTTGCTGTTGCATCTCCGAAGAAGGGTGTCGCCGCTGGAACTGTAGCATTGCACCGCATTGACCAAGAGCACCTCGCATCCCCGAGAAGTGCGCCGCCGTCGGTACTGCTGCCGTCACATCTTGGATGTTTCCGCTGTAGTTGTCGCATCGAGCGGAAGCTTTACGCGTCGTGGAGAAGAGCGTCGCCGCTGGAGCTGTTGCCGTCGCATCGTAAGGGTGTCGCCGCTGCAGTCCACGCATCGAACCGAGAGGTTCTTGCATCCCCGAGAAGCGTGCCGCATCTGGAAGATCTTCACGTCTTTATTTCTTTGCACATGACTTTGCCGCATTTCCCATCGCTCCGAAATTGCTTGTCATGGAAGCGCAACACAACTTAAGGTACATTGACGCAGAGTGTCGAATCTAAGTACTGAACTGAACTAAGCTTAAATCTACCATCTTAAAGTAATCATAGTGTGTATTTTTGTTGTTTATGGTCTTGTGGTAACTCTCTATAAAGTCTACTTATTTTTGATATAAAACCTGTGGGCTGTCCATTTGCAGTGTTGTCACTGGGTTACTGTATGTGGTCACAACTGCTTAACTTACAACACCTCTGAAATAAGCCTTGACTGCTTGCGCCACGCAGCCTAGAGGGTGAGCAGGGGTTATTTTAGGAGTGTAATTCCCTTGTCCTGACTAGAGGAGAGGGACCCTGCTTGTCACAAGTACCTACCGGTGCCAACTAGAGACCCCCAAATCTAACACAATCTAGCCACCCATATTACTGGGTCTTCTCTATCTGAGTATACGCAATCATTCACCATGCCAACCTGCACTGCTTCATAATTTGTTCACATTAGGCAGTGCTATACCTCCTTCATATTTCGAACATTGCAGGGTCCGCATAGCTATATGAGGCTGTCCACCCACTTATAGCAGAGTCCTCTCCAGGCCGTCCACCAATGGGAAGAATGTCTTTCACAGTTTATATTGGCTGTTCTGAAATACATACAACAATCAGAGAAGGGCTATTATTTTAAACATAGCTGCCTTGCCTAGCAGTGACAATGGAAATGTACTCTAGTGCTTTATGTCCCCTTCCAGTCTCCAAAGCAAGAGATCAAGATCGGCCTGAGCATGGGAAGGGGCATCCCTAGTTATCCTTACACCCAAATATTAGAAAATGTGGGATTCCACCCGTAAAGGTATTGACATTGGGTCTTCCTGCCTTGATCCCCTCACTGGGAACAGGAGTGATTTCTACCAATTGATCACAAATCCAGGGAACACCCAAAATATTTGAAAAATGTCATGGGTACAGACCAGCAATTGTACAGTGTGGGTCAAATGAAACAGAATGTTGTCCGCATATAATGATATTCATTCTTCCCATCCCAAATCTCCCATCCAGATCCGGGCATCCACCCTCATGAGGGTCACCAATGGTTCTATCACCAAAGCAGAGAGAATTGGTAAGAGAGGGCATCCTTATCTGTGTCCCTCTCGATAGGGAATTCCCTAGACAGGCAACCATTGTAGTGTATTTTGTAAAGCGCACAGCTGCCCCAACGGGGCGTCCCGGCGCTGTATAACGCTGTGGAACCCTTCCTGGCTCTCCCTGTGAGAAGCCCCTCCTGGGCACCTCCAAGGTGAAGCCAGGCATCCCAGTGTTGTAGGGGCCGTTGTGGAGATTAAGCAAGCTATAGCCCAGAGTTGCAGCGTGGGACCCATGATTAGAGTAGGCGCCGAGGCGAGAATTATCGAGTCCGCGGACATTGATCTCAAGACCCTGCCGCGTCGGGACTTGAACCCTGTCCCGGGCCTGATCTCTGCTTCAGAATCTGCCGCTCTAACTAGTGAGCCACACTTCTCCACGATAATGTTTATTCTAGCATGGGGCCTCTGATACAGCAACTAGATCCAGCTGATGTAGGGGGTGCTAACCCCAATTCTTTCCAAAACAGGAACAGGGAAGGCCACTCCATTAAATCAAATGCCAGGTCAGGGTTCTGGCTGGGCAATCTCTCACAAATCTCCTAATCTCATTTGCTGAACCCCCTGCACTGGATGTATAAAAGGCAGCCATATTAGTCGCAAATGTGTCTACAATTTGTTTGCTACCCCTTACTACCTCTCCTGTTTCCAAATTGCAACTCCCAAACACAGATGGATTTCCTTTCCCTGCTACCTATCCAGGCCAGAAATTTACCAGCCTTGTCGCCAGCTTCGTAGATGCACTGCTGTTTCGCTAGAAAAGGCATTTCTACTTCATGCTGTGCCACTTTCCTGTATTCTTTAGATGTATGCTCCAGTTTGTGATGGAGGGACACCACTGTATGAGAGGCATTTTGCCTCTTTAATTCCTCTATGTCATGCTCTGGCTTCTCTTTGCATTGCAGTCTTTTCCTCCTGTCTCTTACTTGTTCTGCTATCAGTATACTTCTAGGTGTGGCCTTGTATTCCTCCCAAACTATTCTAGCATTTTCTACTATACCCCATTGCGGAAGTATATGCCAGTGGCTTTGCCTGGTGCCGTGACCACCTGTTTGTTAGCCAGCCTCCAAATGGCCATTTTCATACCCTGGGGTACCGTATCTCTGACAGTGATCAGAGTGAACTGTAAAGGGGATTGATCCGAGATTTACGTCACCAAGTATTTGGCCTCTGAGAACCTCCACATGGTGGATATAGTCTAATCTGGAGGACATGTTGTGTGAATGTGAGTAAAATGGGCAGCTCCGTTCTTATCCTTGAAGGGTCTTCAAGACATCTATCAGTACTAAGGCCTGTATGAATCCTTCAAATTTCCTTATCGCTGCCTCCCCTTCTGGTTTGGTACTCATTCTATCTAAATGTGCATCACTCACGAGGTTGAAGTCTCCCCATATAATAGTAAAGGCCCATGGGAATCTGTCTAGGAGCTGCCCTACTTTTTATAGTGTATGCACTAGGAGGCCTCTCCCATTATAGCCGTGTAACAATCCGCAGTATCCGGCCAGGTGCGAAGGATGTGGAATGTCAAAAACTTTTTATTTAAATGGCTGTCGCCCTTGCTCTCGATGTATGCTGCTCATATGACGCTCTCCTGTATCTGCTTCTTCCAAGATGATTGTGTTGTGCATCCATCAAGTGAGGAGTATCATATCAGCCCTATATCTGGTAAAGGCCCTAGTCACCAGGCTTCTGTTCACCTATTGCTGAAGCCATTAACATTCAATGAGAATAAGTGTAGTGAGCCAGTCTCATGCGTGTAGGAGGTACAAGTAGACACTGTTGACGTGGCCAGGTAGAAGTAGATGAAGTTTATTTAGTTCTTAGAATTAGATACAATAAGCCCCACCAGGAGCAGCTTCCTAGCTCCTCAGCCCATCTTCAACTGACAACACTCATACACCAGGCTCCAAAGCATTCCATTCACACTAACATTCTAACCGGAACAGTCACACTTGCTGAGCAGCTAGGTACAGATGAAAGGGAACATATTAACAAGAACTGAGGATATTACACACCGTCTCCCTTTTACACTAAAAATTAATAAGACCTAAAGTAAACCCAAACTAAAATGTAAACAACTCTACACATAAATGTACAAAAGATGAAAACATATCCATAACACCATGGATGCGTGAAGAAATACATTGCGAGAGGGACAACAGACACACTAAGGAGGAAAGAAGGATGAAAGGATAGAAAAACACACTAACCCCATCCTCTTCCTTTAATAGTGAACAAAGAAAAATGTAAGAAGACCAAGAAGAGTTCACATACAACAAGTGAGCATAACACACATGACAAAAGAAAATGGTAAACTTAACCCAGACTAGAATACAATGGGTGGAATGACACCCAAGGAAGTACTCCTCAAGTGAGAAGACTGTGGCAACAACGCAATACACCACCCCTCATGTGAGGGACACTGTGGGACTAAAACCCAAGTGAAAAAAAAATTTGTTTGGGACTGCCACCCAAATGTACAGATTGCATCACATGGGACTAACCCCAAGGACTTGTGCAGCATGGGAAAACAGATGCAGCACAGTGTGGCATCAAAAGATGACTACCCACACACATGACAACGTACATCGAAGTGAAGGCACTGACACCCAACACCAAAATAAGAAAGGTGGGACTAACACCCCCTTTAAACTGAGTAAATGGGAAAACACTGAAACCCGTCCCAAATGTAAGTAACAGTGAACGTGGGGTCATGGGACTAAAACCCCACTCCCATCCCTAGACAGGGATAAAATATCTGAAACAAGGGGTCATGGGACTAAAACCCCACTCCCATCCCTAGGCAGGGATAACATATCTGAAACAAGGGGACATAGGACTAAAAGCCCACTCCCATCCCTAAAGTACGGATACTACATATGAAAAGAGAACATGCATTAAAAATGAAAATACAGTTGTAAATAGACTATACATGAGCATATACCATGACATTCGATGTACACATTTTTTTTTAAATGTTGAATGACCACACCAGTGATAAAACGAAAGATAATCACTGTAAGCTTAAAATGTCTCTGGTGTGCCTGTCACCGCAATATGGAGGGATAGACGATCAAAGGACGCAAACAGACCTATGCTAAGACGAAACAGGTCCAGAAAACTTGCATCTAAACACAAATTTCCCCACAGACAAATATAAAGTAGACCAGCGGAGGGCGTGTGCAGACAGTTATTAGTTTACTTAAATACTTTAGTCAGGCAGAAACAGCAGGCTCTATCCACTAACGGATCACTTAACTCAGGACTTGACTCGGTAAACAGTTGGAAACCTACAGTCCTAGCATGAGAGAATAAACGAAGCTAGAACATGCAGCTTGAGGTTCAGCCCACCTAAAGTACTAAGGTTAAGTTGTGTGTCAGAGCCATAACAATTTCATCTACCTGTGAGGGCCTATTGGTGCCCTATTAAGGGGGGTATCTCTTTTGCTCTATATTTGGTATGGCAGCCATAATTGTGTGTCAAGTATAACAATTCCAAAAAAGTCCCCCTTCCCTACCTTACCGTGCTGTGATCTAGAAATTGATCACCGCCCCAATTCATGGTATGTGTGGACCCTTAGCAAAAGAAGCATTGTAAACAAAAGGAATTCTACTACTCATGAGGTGTGACCCATGCAGGCACTTTATCTGATATAGTGGAACACAACACATGTAACCCATTAGCCTTCTGTCATGGTTCCAGCTGTCACTTTAGGTCACAAATCGCCATTCCAAGCACTGTAAGCAAGAAAGTATGAATGTGTTCACTGTGAGATTAGTGATTAAGTCTGATTTTCACTTCCAGCAGTCCTGTGGGTCAGCAGCACAGTTTGGCCTACTGGGTTGCAGCATACACATCCCTCGTCCTGCTTGCAGATGCTGCTTTGTTTTTTATCTATTTCCCTGATTGCTTGCTCTGACGCAGGTGGCGTTACTGAAGCCGCATTTCCTTGAATTCCCTGCTTGAAGATCTTCTGTCAACTGATCAACGCACGCAGGGGTGTATTCTCAAAGATTTATCGCCGAGTTAACGGCACTTTATCACAGCCAAAGTGGCGATAAATTCATCGCCCCATTCGCAAGCTGGTGCCAACAGCCTATATCACCAGCTTATCTGCGATAGCTGTCGCAAAAAATATCGCCACAGATGACCCCCGCAACTATAGCTAAAGAGATGCAAAGTAGGCGTTTCCGTGCAAAAGCAGCGACAACACCACTCCACAACATTCTCAGCGCCCAGCCACCGGCGATAAGATAACTAAACATGCAATAAAGTGCGGTAGCAGCAGGAATCTAACACCTGCTCTGACCTGGTGTAAAGTCGGACGACAGCCTGCACCAAAAAAGTTAGCCCAGCCCAGAGCCACACCAGAAGAAAAACAGATGCCATGGAACCCCTGATCATGCAGGCCGGATGCTCAAGAGGGCCACAACACCCACCGCCAACACTCCCAGGACCCACCCACGGCCGCCCCCAGGCCAAGACATGTCACATCAACTCCACAAAATTATGTACCAAAGACAGGTGATATGCATGTGTCGTCACAAAAATGAGCATCACACATTCTCCTACGAATTACCAAACGAAAATGTATTTTAAAAAACACAGAAGAACATTAAGGATGACACATGGCTCTCCTCAGACAATCTGTAGGTCACAGCCTGCAAGACAAAATTCTAGATAAGAAGGTGTGTCATGCACTCATCAAAGAACAGAGAGAGAGCGAAGGAGAGTAAGAGAAACAGAGAGACAGAAAGAGAGAGAGGAAGATGGAAAGAGAGGGAGGGAGAGGAAGACAGAAAGAGAGGGAGGGAGAGAGAGGAAGACGGAAAGAGAGGGAGGGAGAGGAAGTCAGAAAGAGAGGGAGGGAGAGCGAGAGAAAGATGGAAAGAGAGGGAGGGAGAGGAAAATGGAAAGAGAGGGAGAGAGAGGAAGACGGAAAGAGAGGGCAGGAGAGAGGAAGACGCAAAGAGAGGGAGGGAGAGGAAGACAGAAAGAGAGTGATGGAGAGAGAAAGATGGAAAGAGAGGGAGGGAGCGGAAGATGGAAAGAGAGGGGGAGAGAGACACAGAGAAAAGTAGAGAGGGAAAGGGAGAGAGAGTGCCGACACAGTGAACCCAGGCATCACTGCTCACCTGCTGCCACCAGTGGGTCTCCAACCACGTGCCGGTATGTAGTGCAGTTCACTAGGTCCCTCATTTGAAACAGAGTCTAGATACATGAATGGCAAAGTACATACAAGTGTACACTGCATCATCACCTGTCCCCCCTGCACATCAAGGCAGCTGCACCCCAGCCCCTCCCTCTGCCAGCGGTGCATGCCCGCCCCAGCGCACCCAGTCAGCTGGACCCCAGCCCCTGCCGCCACCCAGCGGTGCATGCCTGCCCCTGCGCACCCAGGCCTCATTGCTCACCTCCGCCACTGGCGTGTCGCAAAGAGGGCTCACCATGAGCTGGTGCAAACCCCTAGCCCGGGGACCTTGTACATGGCACGCTCTACATCATACAGCCCCGCTCCATGGGCCGCCAGGTCACACACTTGATTCTGGGTCTTGATTTTGCTATGGCAGAGGACATAACACTGCACAGGGCATCATTGCAGGCTGCACACTCGCTCAGCCCTTTAGGTGCCACCAACTCTGTGATCCGCGAGGCAACGCAACATGGTGGTAGGTCCGCGCTACCTGCTGGCTCTGGCCAGCAGGGTACATAAATCCTGAGCAGTCTGGACCGCCAGGACGGGGCATCATTGCAGGCTGCACACCCACTTAGCACTTAAGGTGCCCCTACCTCAGTGCACCGAAAGTCACCGTCCCGAGGCGGTGGGCCTGTGCCAGCCGCAGTATATATGGTGCCACCAAGTCTGTGCCCTGCAAGTTATGGACCCTCTAGGATTGAGTATCGTGGTGCGGATGACAGCATGTCACCTCCGCGCCGGGGGAATTTGAGGTTGCATGGCCCTAGGCCCTCATGCATAAATAATAACTACATGGATACACCCAGACAGAGAGTGGAAATGACATCGAGCACGTGCACCCAGCTCTTTTTATTGGCAGGGTCACATGTCCTGTGACACGTGTGCTGGATGGGTGCAGAGTGGGTGTAAACCAGCCGTGAGGGAGTGGCTGTGACATACTGTCAACTAGACCTGTGATCTGCAGATCACTGAAGGGAAGTCCTGGCACATGTAGTGTAGTACCTGTGAGCATAAGCGGAGTGGGCTGGCCCAGTATAAGGGTGTGAACAATGACGCCGTGGCTCTGGGTATGGTTCCATACTGGGCTGGACAAGGAAGTAACTAATGCGTGTGTCCTTGTTGTATTGCCGGCTCCACCTGGACCGCATTCTGCAATGTGTCATCCTGTGACTTGAGTCCCACAACATGAGCAACATGGACGTAAGGGGGAATCACTGACCCTACATTCATCCATACTTCCACACTTGAAAGATCACAGACATGACACATCTGTGTGATTATGAATTTTTAATGCACATTCAGTGGAGTGTTGCAGCTGGAGCAGTACATGGCCATGCAAACCCCACATCACAATGTTGGGCTATGGAGGGCCAGCCAGAGTCCTTCATGGAATGACAAGCCCAAAGGAAGAGGAAGAGTACAGTCTGCAATCTGAATGCTGTGTCATTGGCGATCAAACAGAATATGGCAGTCCATTTCGAGATCCAAGGTGAGTGTTGCAGAGTGTACCGGGGACAATGGAAGGTGGGAAAGCAGAGGGCAGAACCAAGCAGAAACCTGCCATATGGGGGAGATGAATGCTACTGCATCCTTCGTACCACAAAGGCAGGTACATCCGTATCTTCGTCCACTGCTGTTTCATGTGCCTCACATGTGGGCGGTGGTGTTCTGTCTCCGGCACTGTGTGGCAGGGACACCTCAGGGGCCAGAGGTGGAATGTCTGCCGCACTGTGTGTGGCACTGACACTTCAGGGGACGGAGATGTGGATGGAGTGGTAGCAGCAGCATTCATCAGTGCCTGGCCTTGTTGCAGCAATCCCAGGAGGATGGTCTTGAGGTCATTGAGGAACCCAGCTACCTCTCGCTGGTGTGCAGCCGGGCAGCCGCTCTTTCTGCCTGTGTCCGATCCATGTTCTCCATTAACCTGACTAGACAGTTGGTCTAGTCTCTGAGTCAGGCCTCCAGGACTGTGGGTATCCGTTAGGGACCGTGAGTGGTCCCTGATGGGACTTAGACACCCAGGAATGGCATCTACTTTGGCTGCCATGTGGTTAAAGCCCACCCGCACCTGTTCAGCCAGATTCTCCTAGCACCCCAACACACGGCATTGGAAGGCCATGTGTTGTTCGTGGGGGTCGTGGGAGGCAGCTGTGGTGGTGGGTGCTGCCTGCTGTGTGGTCTGTGCAGGGAGTGGGGTCTCATTGATGCAGCTGGGCTGCCCTGCTCCTGCAGGTGTGTTGCGGAGGCTGTCAATAAACTCTTGGAGGGTGTCGGAGTCAAAAGTGTGGTGGTCCTCTTCATCATCAGAGAAGAGATGTTCGGGCTGCTCTGCAGGAGGTGTTGATTCTCCCTCTTCAATGTGAAGGGGAGATGCAGTTTAACCATGTGTTCACGTGTATGTTGTGGCATTGTACATGTTTTCATACAGTCTGCATGACTGTGTACATTGTGGCTGTTTGGGAGGAGCTGCCTATTTGATGGGGGGCAGTAGACATTTTGACAACATAACGGATGTGAATTTGTATTTGTAGATTGTCAACTCACATTTCCCTGCAATGCCAAATGTGATTGGCCAGTTTCTACACACAAGCGGCACCAGCTGTGTCCTGTGTTCTGTTGTAGACGTGTTGCGGTTTGTACCACATTGTTGTCAATGTTGATGTGCTCTGCATGTTATGCGTGTGTGTGCTACATTTCAGAGTCACCCCTGCAGTTCTGATTTTGCTGCCCTTATCTCTTCATGTGGTGTGCCTTTGACATCTGTGCTCATGCAGTGCTGAGATGTTGCATACTTGGGTACATTGTCTCTTGGCGGGAGTTGGGGGCTGGGGCATGGTTTGTCCACAGATGTGTTCTACTCAATTGCACATGTGTGCCATTGTGCCCATCTCCCCCCATTCCCCAGTCCCTGATCGTTACTCACCCTGGTGATTATAGACACAATTTCCTCCATCTCGTCCAGCTCCTCCTGTGGCGCTGAACTCCCACCTCCAGTCTGCATGCTGCTTTCCTGTTGTTGGCAAGTTTCAGCTTGGTTTTACGCTTTACATCATTCCAGCGCCTCTTGACCTCTTCCATTGTCCTTTTCAGCACTCCAACTGCATTCATCTTGCCCACGATGGACTGCCATAGTCCATTTTTTGTTACCAATGACACATTGGAGGTGACGAACAGTTGTTGATGGTGTTCTACCACCTCCGTTATCAGGATCCTGTTTTCCTGGGGACTGAACCGCTTCTTCCTACTCTTCTTCTCCATGCCCTTCCCTGACCCCGAGGTCCCAGGCTGGTCCTCCGGCGGGCTTGTGGGGTTCTGGTTGTCCTCCGTACTTGCTCCGGTAACATCCATTGTGCTTCGCTGTTGTTTGGCATTTGTTTGTCTTTTTTTTAACTTTTATGGTAATTTTTTCCACCTGACATGTGTGAATTGCAGGCCTGTCGCAGATTTTTGCAGATTTTTGTATTGTGATTGGCCTCATTGCAACTTTTTCTGCATTCATGTTTTGCATTTTTGCGGCATCGCTTTGATTTCATCGCAGATATTTGACGCGTTGTCGTGGGCCTCTCGCATGGTACTGACGTGTTGAGAATACCACGTTAACACAACGTTATTTTCCTGTGATAGACTGTGATGTTGAAAGTTGCGTTAAGCTAATTTTGCGATTGTTAGCCCACGTTATTGAGAATATCCCCCACAGTGTGTAACTGTCTCTTGTTAACTGCCGCATGTGTTTGGAGAAACCTTGTTGGGAGAGCATTCTCTATACTTGGGAGTAGCATGCACTGGAGCGCTTTGTTCTATTAATTGGCAGCACGTGCTGGAGCACTTTGTAATGAAATAAACATCACACGCTGGAGCACTTTATTAGGTACTTAGAACCATGCACTGGTGAACTTAGTAGGTACTTAGCACCACATGCTGGAGCGCTCGTTAGGTTCCTCAGCACAATGCGCTTGAGTGTATTGTTAGGTACTTAGCACCACACACTGGATCGCTTTATTGGGTATTTAACATTACGCGCTGGAGCACTATGAAAGTTTGGTTAATGAACTGAGTATTTTTCTCTTATACTTTCTACATGCACCGAAGTGCTTTTCATTTGTCTAGAGTCAAGTGCTGAAGCACTTGTAAGTTGTGACTGTATGTGCTGGAGCACCTTTATTAGTCATTCATTGTTACGCATTGGAGTGTTTCTTAATGTTCACATTTCCACTCCAACCCTGAAACACTGTAATTTGGTTCATGAACAGATGTGCATGGAGTATATACTTTTGCTTATATATTCAGTGACATCCTAACTGAGTATTCCTTAGAGGAGTTCCTGATTATGATATGCTTAATTGATTCCAAGATTAGTATATATTGATTACATCTATTCCTCTCATGTGGGAGAGCAAGCATGTGTGTATATATTGAAGAAAGATGTGCTCATAGATTACAACATTGTTCTGTTATTTTTAGGATTTTTTCCCGTTGCCTCTGTCTGCGCTTTCCTTCGCCCCTGTCTGCATCTCTTCATCTCAATCTACAGATCACTCTTCCCCAGGTAGATTTAGAGACCAAAGGTGGTGGCATAAGCAAGCACATATGTCACTTCTTCATGGTCCTGAGCCTGCTCTTCTTTTTTACGTGGGCTTTTCGAACACACCGATTTCACCTATCCAGGACCAGCCTTTTTCTCTTATTTTCAGATACATTTATAAGCAGGTAGAAGAAGAGGGACGATGGTGGTGGTTCATATGGTCTCTGCATGATTCTTTTAAGGGCTGGAAGGTAAGGCTCGTGGAGTATTGACACCTTGCCCCAGTCCAGTGCAGTCCCGGAGCATTTAACCAAGAGTACCAGGCCCCAGATAGAAGCACTTATTTAGCGGCACCCAGCCCACCGACCTGAATTGCCCATATCTGCACTTACAGTACACACAGGTAGGCAAAGTTTAAATTGCTTGCAATGTGTTCTGAAGACCTCGAGGTAACCACTGGCAACTCTGTGCCAGAACCAGGGATTTGGCTCTCCATTTATTGGTATCAAGGAAGTCACGACACTTCCCTAATGGCTCCCAAGGACTGTTCTTGTTCCGCCTTCATCTGCGCCTTCGTAGGGGAAGATCTGTTGTCTGCACCTCTCTGTTTCTTGGACTTCTGCTGCTGCCATTCATTGTCATTCTTCTGTGAAGTGTCCTAGCCAGACCACAGCCAACGGTACTCCAGCCACTGCCATGCCTCCTGCACCATATCTTGGTACATCACTCTTAGTTTCGCCGGAAGACAAGTGCATGTTTAAGTTGGCGCAGTACTTTCTTAATGCTCCCCTTTGTCATTGGACCAAATACAAATAATATGGATAGGTATTAACTTTCAGTCCCTCCAGTAGCCAAGGGTCATGTCGAAGGGCGAGCTGGATGATATGTCCCGGTATCTGTAGTTCATTAACCGAGTGATTATCGTTCATGGGGGTTGGTCCGGGGCTGATGCCCTTGCTGGTATCTTGTACTTTCTTTCCACCAGGTAGAAGTGCGAGGGCTGTCCCCGTGGTACAGTCTTTTCTAGCCAGTCGTCAACGAAGAGCTCAGTGTTTTGCCCCTCTGCCTTTTCAGGAATCACTTGGGTCTCACATTATGTCTCCCGGACCATCCTTCTGCAACCTCCAGGCATTCAGCCTCATCAAATAATGCATGGTACAGCTCAGACAAAAACGACATAAAATTTAAGCTCAATGAACTGATAGATTGCATATCATTAATTAAAACAATTTAGGAGTAAAATTAATTGTTCGTGAGTAGACACAAATATTTCATAAACATAGCTTAAAAAGAGGGTACTAAAGGCACTTGATGTAATAAATTTAAAACGTTTGATCCAAAGTGCTTACCAAAATCTGGCCAAACCAAAGACTATCACCCTGTGAATATCAGTGGCTAAAATTCTCAAAACATCAGGCGAATGGCCAGGTCCGATTAGTTTACAAAGGAGAACAATCCACTTGACCCTCAAGCTTCTGTGATAGGGTAAAAGAATAACAAATGGACTATGAATTCAGGACTAGCCTTACACACTGGACATTGGTCATCAGAGGGAACCTCGCAACACCACTTTTTACAAAACAGTTTAGTGGGGAGACACTTCTATCGGAATTGCAAAAGTAATTTATGTGCAATGGGTGGAACAATTTCGTCAATGGTTTCCTCATAAAATGGAACAATTTTAAAGCTCATCAAATCCTGGGTCAGTGTGTCCACCGGTTTGGCAGTCTCCTTCTCCATTATGGTTTCCCAATATATTTATCTAACCCTGCACTTCGGTATGAGGTCTCAGTCTTTTAGGAATTGACCAGTACTCTTCCATCCCAAGTCCCCTAAGTAGGTAATTTCAGCAAATTAATTGTCATCTCTCGGTCAGGGACGAGCTCTTTATCAGACCACAAATGATGCAAAAACATTAGCAGCTATAGTTCAATTTATGCCCCAGCAGTTTATGGCCCAAAACCAAAAACATAGGAACCAGGGGGGTACTAGTGGGAAGATTTAAAGATGATCCTAGAAAGCGAGTAACAGAGTTTGTATTCCCGATACCCTGGCATGTTTGGCTTTAGGATCTTTCTTTAAAGGATCCGGAGCAGCTATATTTAGAATTTTATTTTTTACATCTCTTTGCCCCCGTTGTTCCCTTGGTAAGTTTAATAAATGTTGCCCCTGGCCGCCATCTGAAGTAATTAAATTACCAGCCCCCATGCCAGGAAGAACAGAGCCCTCTAGGTCCTCCTTAGAAATATTAGCACACTGTGCTCCTGGAGAATCATCGGAGAACTCATTGTTTCGGTCCTTGTCCTTGTCACTGTGCAATTTAATGCTGCGCGCTTCCATGCTGGCATTGTCTGGGCCCCCACTCCCTCTGCCCCCTTAGGGCTGTTCCTTCGCCCCTGTCTCTGTCTCTGCCCGCACTCCTGAGCTCTGAGTTTCAGTTAAAGAGCACTGCTGCAAAAGATCAGGAGGATTGGGGCTCTGTAGCAGAGAGTTAGTGCAACATTGTTGTTTATTAGCGATGGCATTAATTATAGTGTCCACTAGTTGGCCTTCTCCAAGGGGCTGTATAGCGGTATGTGAGAATTCTGGTACCCTATTAGTCTGGTGGTATTGTATGAGAAGTCGGTGTTCAGCGTGCAGCGTGCGGCGTGCAGTGTGTGTGCGGTCTGTGGCGGCGTTAGGAGCCGTGACCGCCAGGAGCATCTAGATGGGAGAAGACGGCGTGCAGTGTGTGGCGGTATAAGGAGCCGTGACCGCAGGAGCTGCCAGAGGAGGGAAGCTAGCGGTGGCGGTGTGAGGAGCCGTGACTGCCAGGAGCCGGAGGTGAGAAGCCGTCGTGCGGTGTGAGGCTTTTGGCAGTGTTGGAGCTGGCAGATCGAGCAAAGAGAGCGGCAAGTGGGAGGAGAGCCAGCAGTGGTAGCGGTTCGGTTCTCACTCCCTTGCTCTCTTGCTCCCTTGCCTTCACCTTTCCTCACATTACGACGGAGATAAGGCAGGCATCGGTGAAGGTATAGGGGATCGGAGTGGTGCTGTGGTGTGGTGCTGTGGTGCTGTGGTGAGGAGCCGAAACAATATACCATGTTGGGTGGGTCACAAGCAAGAAAGCTCCCGGCTCCCCTGCGCCCACATTGTTTCCCCCCCCCCCGGCCAGGTAGTTAAAGGAAAAGGAATTCCCCCCATCCTCCCATATCAAAGTGGTCTGAGGGTTGTGCGTCACCTACTGGAACTGGGATACAACGAGTCATAACGCTTGGAGAAATAACGCTGAGCGTGGAGCAGACACAAGCAGAAGCAGTCGGGGGTGCCGCTCGGAGAAAGAGACACTTGCTGCCATAACTCTCGGGACCCGAACTCTTGCTCTCTTACCTGACACACGCTGATTTGGGGCAGAACAACGGACCTGCGGGACTGCGAGGACCAGGGATCATAGCGGCGAGTGACCGGCCGCACCTGGGTCCTCTTCCAGCCTCACCTTCATATTTAGCCACGCCCACCTCCGCGTTTCGCGGGACGTGCGCGGGTGTGCGCCGGGCGAAGCCCGGGTCAAGGGCGGGCCCGTTGTAGCCCGTTCGAGCCCGGCAGAGACCGGACCGGGCCACCCCTTTTGGATGTCCCTTGAACCATTCCAGCCAGCTACTTGTAAGTACCTTTTGTGGAGTGGAGGATCTCTGTCATCCTGTACATTTGTAATATGGCCGAACGGGAGTCCAGAAGCAAAGGGCATAATAAGAAACTCACTGGAACATTGGATGACTTTAATATTAGAACCAATGTGGCGATTGATCAGGGTATTAAACAATTGGAATGCAGGGTCTCGCAGGATCTTGCCACGACTGGACACACCCACTCCGGAAAAAACCCCGGACAGACCGATTACCCGCCAGTTTAATGGGAATTCCAAGGGTGTAATTCCTAAGAGAAAGCAACCTATTGCAAAAAAGTTTGAAGGCAGACCAGCCAAAAATCGCAGGAAACATGTAACTCCTCAAAGCCCAAAGGAGGCCGAGACACTAAGTCCAGCCATTGTATTTGATTCACCTGATTTATCGATCATTGTGCCAGGTACAGGTCCATCCAGGAATGAACTATTGTTGTGAAAGGATCGCTTATGCTAGAAAATAACTGCGCATCTGAGTGCCATACTACGTCCGCTGGAAGATAGACTTGCTAATATTGAAAGCCAACTATTCAATTTAGAACAAGTAACTGTGGCTACTCTAAATAGTTTGGTTAACAACGCACTAGATCAGGCTAACCAGAACAGACCAATCGAGGCTGGAGGGGTTGCGAAACATAATAACCTTGCAACCTCTGAGACACAAAAAACTGTTGTCAACCCCATTGTATCTGTGGGGGGAACAAACGTTTTGCCTAATAGACTGGGAGAGGGGCTTACGGTTGATCAGCACACTGCGCACAGTGGCGTGGGGGGAGTGCAGGCTTGCACTATGTCCCACGTCAGGCTGGCCACTCTGGACCCAGATGTAAAGAGGAAATCGCACACGAACCCAAGGTGGACTTGCCTCCTGAAGTTAGGCCCTACCTAACTATTCTAACTGGGGTCCCCGAAATTGGCATGCCGAAAGCCGAATCATACCCAACCCTAAAAAACAAAGTCATTCAGTGGCTCAATGCGCACAGACCTCTTCCTCCGCACATGTGTCCCGAAATATCTATGGTTAGGAGGGTGGGATGGGTTGGGCACACTGCCAAAACTCTAGATGGAGACTGCGTATTAGTCAACTTCAGGGATCCACACATTGTAGATTACATATGCAATTGGAATTTAGCTAGTGTAGGCACAAAGATAGAAGTCAGACCACTCTCTTACTTCTATCCCAGCAAACAATCGAGTAACATAGATGAGGGGTGGTCTCTTGTACCTCATCATCGAGCGGGCAGGGGAGGGAAAAATGGGGCGCCTGTCTACCATCTGCCCAGAACCAAATTCCATACTATAACAGGTTCAGTGGCTTGGACCAGGTCGATTGACTGACCAGTGCCGATAAGGAGATACAAGATGAGGCTCAGATTCACAGGTCAGCAGCAGGGGATGGCCAGATCTCGGAGGAGAGAGATCAGACACGCGACCAGCAAGGAGTCCAGAACCCCCCAACAGAGAGCCATAGGAGTGGCAACACGTACGCACTGGATAGAGTAAACGATGTCTATTCACCAACATCCAAATTTAACAAAGGAGGGAGGTAGGGTAACAGAAGCAGGATTCTTACTCCACGGACTTACATGCATAAACAGAAGGAATCCTACTGGCAGGCGAGTGTTACCCAAACAGAGGTATGGGAGCACTCAGTGTTTGTTAAAATACCCCTCACACACCAAAAGGCCCCTTGGTGTCATGCTTCATCATTGGGGTCTTCGCACCCCTCTAACGGGATGCGGCGTGCTGCGACCTGCGACTACGCGGGAGCACTGAAATCAATGACTATGTGTGCTGTGTGTGGTGCAAGTGATAGGGGTATTAATGTGAGTGGTGGGTTTTGGGTGAGCTCTGCTGCGTGTGGGGCATGACGGTGGACAACTCGTCCCAAGTTTATTGCACAAAGTAGCAATCACCCCCCAGACGTTCTAAAGTGCTCATGAAGCAAGCAACTTGTATCTAATAAGTCATGCAAATGCATGCATCCTGAGTGAAAATCCGCTGTAGGCACATTATTGCTTGTTTTTACACACTTAAAAATAATTTTCACTTTTTACTAAACGCAAACTTGTGATTTTTTGAACTAGTGAAAGGTGGGGAAGTTGTGCCCCCGTCCTGAAGAAGGAGCATATGCTCTGAAACATGTCGACGCACACCTGAGGTACTGTCCATAACCACGACAGATACTACCTCGCACTTCACTTCTTTTAGTAGTGCCAGCTCGGACTGTGAATAAAGTTTTTTCCAATACACCCACGAGCCAGGTACTTTTTAATCCTTCACTAAAAACCCACCACTCACATTAATACCCCTATCACTTGCACCACACACACCACACATAGTCATTGATTTCAGTGCTCCCGCGTAGTCGCAGGTCGCAGCACGCCGCATCCCGTTAGAGGGGTGCGAAGACCCCAATGATGAAGCTTGACACCAAGGGGCCTTTTGGTGTGTGAGGGGTATTTTAACAAACACTGAGTGCTCCCATACCCCTGTTTGGGTAACACTCGCCTGCCAGTAGGATTCCTTCTGTTTATGCATATTCACCAACATCGTCCACACCCAACACTAGCAACATACACGTACTTGATAGGGCAGTCGATGCTTACTCACCAGCATCGCCCATACCTATCACTAGCTCTGGAGATATAACGGTGAAGGTAGACATCGTGCCTGTCCGCACACAGTATTGCATGCGGAGCACAAAGTGTATGACAATTCTATCCTGAAATATGGCAGGCCTACCCAATAAATTAGCCTGCCCAGAGTGGGGAACTTTTGTGGATGGCAGTGATATTTGCCTATTTCAAGAAACCTGGGCTAGGGAGGACCAACATAGAGTGGGCTTTGCATCATATAATATTCTTGCACGGTGGGGGGGAAAAGGACGCCCATCAGGGGGCCTCACAACCTGGGTTGGCCTACATCTGGGCTGCTCGGCTGAGACTATTCCGACTCACTCTGATGATATCCAGTGTGTTCTTCTGTCTTGGCCTAATTCCAACAAATTTGCCATCATGAATGTATATTCACGGCCAATTAGCGTCGCCAATGGGTCGAAAACTATCGAAGAGTTGTCATCTTTTCTTGGGTCTCTCAGTTAGGATGTACATTATCTGGTCGCCGGGGACCTAAATTGTCACTATGAGCCACTTAGTGGCTTAAATGAGGGTGTCTTGTCGTGTGAGGATGAACACTGGGGAATTCAGCTTTCCCAGTCTCCACATCCGAAGTCCTGGTCTCCATTGGCTATCCAGATTACCACCTTAACTCTGAACAATTGTTTAAGGGCCTGCAACGGTCGCACGCCATCTGACACTCCGTCCAAGTGCACCTTTAACAAAAAGGGCCACGAATCTAGATTAGATTATATTATGGTGGAGGTGTCCCTATGGCCAAAGGTCATTGACTTTGAGGTTTTATCTAGGGCGGACAGTGATCATAATGCCCTGACTCTGAAGCTGGAGTGCCCACGACCTAGAGCAAATAGAAGGGAATCCGACCTGGATGTGCCAGAAGGGCTGGCCTTAATTAAAAACAGGCGCAGAGTTGAGTGGGATAACCTGGCTGTATCACGGGACGCACTGCCCAAATTATATAGCACAGTTGTACTTTTCCTCGAGAAAGTGGCACTCTTAACCTCTCAGCACACGGCTACGGATTTTAATGATAAACTGTTGTGCGTGCATCAGGACCTAGTAACCTGTCTATTAGAATTCCTTAATCCCCCGGCCTCCAAAAGAAAACATAGGGTGCCCGTATCCACGTGGTACAACGCTCCATGCAGGAAGGCAAAAGCAGAACTAATTGGGGCCATTAAAGATGGAAGAGATAAAACTAATATTCGCACCTTAAGATCACACTATAAAGAAATAATGAATCATGCGAGGATGGAATGGGACATGGACAAATGGTCGAATCTGTCATCCTCATTGGACTCCAGAGATCAACGCAGATTCTGGGCAATAGTCAGCACAGGGTCAGGAGAGCCTAGATCTGCAATTGAGCCAAACATAGCGGCTGAGGTCTGGGAGCTCCATTTTAAGACCCTATATGCTGCAGCCTTAGGTGTAGGAAGCCTGTCAAATCAAAAATCCCAGCAGGCCGAACGTGGTGAGCAGGAATTCTCTGTTGAGGAAGTTTATGTTGCTATCGGGAAGCTGGCCACGGGCAAGGACCCTGGCCTAGATAGGCTCCCCGGCGATCTATTCAGGGACCAACCGCTGATCTGGGCCCCTTATCTTTGTGTCCTTTTCAATGCGATTCTGGCGGGCATGGAGATACCGGGCACATGGTTGGGAGCAGAGATTGTTCCAATTTTTAAGAAGGGCTCTCCTCTGCTACCGACCAATTACAGGCCCATTAGCCTCATACATGTCCCTCAAAAAATCTTCTCCCGACTAATCCTACATCGCCTACAGGAATGGATCAAGGAGCATGATATCCTCAGTCCTTACCAGGCTGGATTTGGGAAAAAAACTTCAACTATGGACCAGATTTTCCGTCTCATAATGTTATTCTGGAAGACGGCAACACTGGAGGGTGGCAGCCTCTATATGGTCTTCGTGGACCTTCCGTCCTCGTTTGACCTAGTAACCTAGGGACAAACTGTGGGTGGTGCTCCTGGATATGGGTGTTCCAGACGCTCTATTGGTGGTCCTTATGAGGCTGCATACGCAAAATTACGCACAGGTTAGATGTGGGAGGGATGGGGTGCTGTCGCCCAGATTCCCAGTTTCCAGGGGGGTTAGGCAGGGGTGCGTTCTGGCACCAACGCTGTTCTGACTTTATGTAAATGGTGTTATATCACACCTGGATGCAGTTCCAAATAACGATGCACCCAGATTGGCAGGCAGGAGGGTGCCAGCGATAATGTTCGCCGATGACACCCTCATGCTTTCCAAGTCCCCAATGGGGATACAGCGAGTGCTGGACGACTTTACTAACTTTTGCCGCTCCCGCGGACTGGAGATCAATGTTGATAAGACCAAATTCATGATCTTCAGTCCGCCGGCACGCACCCGCCCATCACCGCTCCTGGGTATGGTCAGACTGGAGAGGGTACAGACTTTCCAATACTTGGGGGTGACGATAAATGAAAATCTTTCCTGGGGTCCCCAACAGGTGAAATCCCAACTCAAACTAACTCAATTAGCAGGTGGAATCCTCAAAATGTCTAACACATCCACATTCAAGCCAGTGAGCCCGGCACTGGAGATCTACAAAGTGAAGGTAAGGGCGTCGGCCCTCTACGGTGGGGAACTTTGGGGCAACTATTGCGGGCCTAAAATTGTTAATGCAGTAAATAGGTTTATGAGGCAGTTACTGGCCCTCCCTCAAAGTACCCCTCTACTTCCACTGAGATTGGATTTAGGACTGAGTTATATCCAGGACGAGTTAGCATTGAAACCTTTAAGGTTCTGGCGCAGGTTATGGACAACTCCAGAACTGTCCAATTACAGGTCCGAACTGAGAGATGTCCTGACCCATGGGAGTGCAGCAAAAATCCCCTGGCTTGTTTTTGTGAAAAATGAACTAGGGAAAATAGGACTACCAGACCTCTGGTATGACCCAGAACAGGCATGTAGGGGGGTCCCAGGCAAAACGCTTGCTAAGCTATTTATGGACCATAAACAGAGTAGATGGTTGCATGACTCCAAAGTTGGTTCCTTGACAACAACTTTTTTAGCGATCAAGGATTCCTATGCTTTTGAGAAGTTTTTAAATGTTATCTATCCAGTAGGAGCAAGGAAGCTATACATCCAATGGAGGCATGGGACACTACCTCTAGGATCATTTGTAGGCAAGTGGTCGACAACCACGAGCGAATAATGCCCAGGGTGTGGGGCGACAGAGGAGGATGAATTGCACATCCTCTTCTTTTGCCCCGCCTACAGAAAAGTCAGAAAGTACTGGCTAATACCCCTATGCAAGAACATGGGATTTGATAAATGTCTGGTTGCAATGAGAGTGTTTAAGACTGATACATCCCCACACATAGTCTTTGCACTGTCTAAGTTCCTCCTAGCAATGTGGTCCAAAAGATGCTCCCTCATTACAGCGGCACAGAGGGGCGATTTTATACTCTGATTCTATTTGTGATCATATATCATGAGTTTTAACTTTTTTATTTTTTTTTATTTTTTTTGAAACCTGTTTTTATGTAATGAGAATTTTATGGTTCCATAACTGTTTTTACTGCAATCTTTTATGACTGAAAAAATGTCGAAATAAAGATTTTGAAATGAAATGTATTACCTGCTTACCAAGCTTCATGTTTGATTTTGAAATATGCTCAGCACCAGCGTTTCCTAAAGCCTCCCGTCCACCTGCTAATCCCGCCACAGCTCTCTCAGCTTTTCCCAGCTGGACATCGAGTGCAGCCCCAGAGCCCATCGCCTCTGGATTCTTGCTTATAGGCGCTCCCCCACTCACCTTTAAACCTGCCTGCTGGCGAGTTGTCCCGCGCCCCCCCCCCCGAGTCGGGCTTCTTGTCGGGGCCATGCCTGGAGCAGAAATGAGAAGCAGCTGCCGAGTGAGGCCGGAGTAGAGGCTGCGGTGAAGTCGGAATGGAGAACGCCAAGTAGGAACCCTCGCAGCAAGCAGACAAGGAGCAGCTGAGGCAGGTCCGAGGAAAAAACTGCATCAAAGCAGCAGAATTGAATGAGCCTTCTGGTTTTTCTTTTTCTTTTCCCCAGGTATGCCGATTTTAGTAGTTTCTCTCGGTTTCCTATTTAAACCGAATTATAGGTTTCTTTCATTGCCTGTTCGTTTTTAAACGTTGTCATCGGTATCATAGGGAGGAACAAGTGCAACTTGAGCCACAACGGTCTGCTTCCTAGAGATGGCGTCCATCCGCCATCTTGTCTCCTCCCCCCAGGCAGAGGTTTAAGCTGCCTCTGCCACTAGACACAATTCCTAAATATAGCTGTTGCGGATCCTTTAAAGAAAGATCCTAAAGCTAAACATGCCAAAGACTTAAAGAAAATTATAAATACATCTAACACAGGCAGCGTGAAGGAAAAGAAAAAGCAGGCTAAAGAGGATTTGAAGAATAGCCCAATGAGGAAATGGGTCCAGGCAAAAGGTGGAATCAAGAAGGTTATTGCTAGACTCTTGGATGTGAGACTCATCGATGTACTATTAGAAGGTGTGCCCGGCAGCCTAGCGGCAGATAAAGGCATAGTGGGAGTCAAGGCTATGGATGCCCCGTCTCCTGAAGTAATGGTAAATCTGATAAAGACACCTGGCGGACAAGGCGGCACAGTTGGATCTAATGAAAAAGGCGGTGATCAGATCTCTACAGCTCTTACATTCAATCTGGACACCTCTTCTCCTCTGCTTCCCTCTCCATCTATAGAATTGTCCTCGGCATCTCCAATCCTCTATACATCTCATCCAGACGAAGATCCTCAGTGCAGAAGTACTCAGGGCAATGAAGTAGCTATACTCTCCATGATTCTCCAGGCTCTAAAAGAGCGGAGGGAAGAAATGCGAGAACTTTTTGCCCAAGTGAGAGCGGATAATGGAAACATACAGCAAACACTGAAGGAGGTTACGGAGAAAGTAGGAGCTGTGACGGAAGAAATGACAAAGCTTCAGAAGAGAGTTGTTTGCACAGAAGAGATCTCATCTAGAACTGCTAGCTCTGTTGCACAACATGAGGAACAGCTCAGAAATATGCAGCTTAAACTCGAGGACCTCGAAAACAGACAAAGGCGACAGAATCTCAAGTTATTTGGAATTCCTGAAGGTCAGGAGGGGGTGGATCCCAGAGTTTATATAGTCCAAATTATGCAAAAGGCCTTCCCTGATCTGGGAGACTGGGATTGCCAGATTTAGCGGGCACATAGACTCCCAATGGTACAACGTCGGCAGGACTCTCAGTATCCAAGGCCATTCTTACTTTATTTCGGCAATTTCCTGCTGCGACAGGCGGTCTTACTAAAGGCTGACCCCAGAACACCAATCGTGGTTGACTCCGTTTCCATATTCTTCCGATCAGACTTTTGTACAACTACAATGGACAGGAGATGGCAGCTGAGGCAGCTAATTGATTCATTGAAGGAAATCGGGGCTCAAATCTTTCTACAGGAGCCAGCTCGTCTAAAAGTTATTAGAAAGGGGCAGAGCTACTTTTTCTCCTCTAAGTTTGAGGTGTCTGAAATGATGCAGAAATGGCAAAGGGCAGGTGTGGGTCTGAAGTAAAGGCAGCTGTTAAAAAGTCTTTTTCTGTCCGTATTCTCTCTAGTGTACATATAATCTGATTATGATGGTCTAAAGCATAGAGGTCCTCCATCGGGAGCCATGGGGGACGGTTGAATCCTAGATGGCTGCCATATCAACGGCAGCTGATAGAAGAGGATGATTCCTCCTTCTAGAAACAGGGTGGGAGGGAGGGATGGGGACTGGAGTTTAGGGGTGGGGGAGGGTGTATGGGGGAGGCAACAAAATATAAAAACCAACATGAAAATAATACAAAATAAGAGGGCGAAAGCTAAGGCTCTTAAAAGATTAATCAATAATAATGAAGCAAGAGGAGTATCATTTTTAATTAGATGGAGCTAGTGAAATGCTTAGCTTGGAATGTTGCAGGGCTCAATAATAGAAACAAGAGACGGTTGGTGGCAGAAGAATTGCGGATGTATAATCCACAGCTCGTGTTGTTGTCAGAAATGCATATCTCTTTTAAAGATCGAGGTGTGGTAAATAAATAATTAATTACCGGTACTATTTTTCTATGCATTAACTGAAAAGGATAGCTCAATAAATAAGAGGCAGAATCCGTGGTATCTGAGTCATACGGGCTTTAATAAGATGGCTCGAGCCAATGGACCATCGGGTTCCATCACCTGCAAAGGTTCAGGAAGGGACAGACACAGGAAAAGGAAGTCGCGCAGCGCTTCATATTAACATCATACAGTATATATAGTAAAACAGTACAATTGCATTGCATACAGTAGGCGTAACAAGTGACAAACGGAAGATAAGAACATATGGGCGTAAAAAGAAGGCGTGCACAGGGCGTGCACGGAGACATGTGATGTAAACGTCACAGAAGTGTCATAAATGGGTGGATACATGGAGGGGGCTACCTGGGCAGCTGGAACCTTTAACCTACTGGTGCGCGCAAACGGGCCATGACGTGTAACTGGGGAGAGCTGGGGGCTCTGACTTCTGGCACTAGAAGAGGAGACTAAAGTCTGGGATGTCAGGACGACATGTACCTATAGCATATCTGATATCTCGTGTTTGGAGTACATGTTGCTTGAATCTAAATGTCATCAGGGCAAAGGCTACTTGACACTAAGGCTGGTGCATGCATATATTCTACATGTATTGCGTGTGCTATGAATCTTCTATGGATACTAATTCAGTAATTCTCTTGCATGGAGACAGAAAGACTAGACTATAGATGAAGATGTTTATGCGGTTCGTTAGCTAGGAATGTGAAACCGGGGAGCTGAACTGATAACTGTAAGCATAACATATTCCTGGCAGACAGGCAGGCAGGCCAGGCCGGGCACCGCGCTGCTTGGCAGGAAGTAAGTGAAGGCTCAGGGATGCGGGAGGGGCTGCATCGCTCCTCGGAGTGTTTTCAGGAGACTTGCGCTTGAATCTGGTGTCCGGGCCCTGTGAGGCCTAGAAACGGGGACAACTCGATGATTTAACGTGCATAATGTAAAACGTTGGCAACATAGGCCTAATACTCGTTGTTTTCACGAGGACTGGATAACTGGCATACTAACGTTGGACACAACTGTAATTGCGTCTTTATTCGGGCAAGGGGGTAACATATGCATATCGATCATGCACATATAACATACGATGGGGAACACGTAGGGACACATGACAGGGCAAAATTCAATTTTCCTCAGAGGTCTATTAAAACAGCTGGGATACGAGGTGGTTGTTAGGTCGGACCAAAATACCTCAACTAGAGTGGTCACTAGTCTAAAACATAAGCCGTTCCAAGCTACGCTTGCTGAATCATTAACAGATAAAAGTGGTAGATAGGCTAGAGTACAGATGGATCTAGAGGGCAGTAAATATGTCTTCTGTGTAATATGTGGCTCAAATATTGATGATTCTCTAGTTTTAGATAGATTAACTATGGAATTGCTAAATTGGGAGGGTGATAGGGTGGTGATGGGCGATTTTAATTGCATTATGAACTATGAGATAGATACCACTAGACGAAACGCTTTTCAAAGGATAAGAAAGACACAGGCTGCGATTAAAGAGCTAGGTCAACTACATGCTATCAGAGACGCCTGGCGGGAATTATACCCGAACATACCGGGCTATACTTATTATTCGGCTGCACATAAGCTAGGCTCTCGGATAGACATGGCTTGGGTGTAAGACGACATTTTAGACTCAAGTATAATGGAGATATGCCCAAGGGTCACTTCTGACCACAATCCCATTCTCCTGTCATTTAAGGTCTCAGCTGAGAGAAGACGATCTAGGACCTTCTCGTTTCCTAAATACCTTCTTTCAGATGAAACTTTTATAATACACATTAAGAGACACCTGAAAGAATTTATCGAAATAAATACTGACTCTGCAGCACCCACCGTCGTATGGGATTCATGCAAGGCTAGTATTAGAGGATTTTCCCAACAATATATTTGGAGACAAAATAAGGAGCGTAAGAAAAAACAGAAAAGACAATTAAGGATATTCTCATGGTTGAGAATCAACAGGCGGAAGCATTATTAAAGGGTCTCCCAAACGCAGATGCTCTAGGGTATGCATTAATTGACTTAAAATCCGCACTAAAAAAGGCATTTAGAGAAAAAAGTGCAGCCAAACTGAATAAATATTGGGTATCTCAATATGAAAGCGGGAAGCTCTTAGCATTTAAGGTGGCAGGTGACAAAGCTAAGTCACATATAAAGCTGATTAAAGGGCCTAACAACGTGGTGTACGAACACCCAACTCAGATATTAGGGCAGTTTGCCGACTAGTATCAAAAATTATATACCCTAGAGGCTCGACCGGAATTGGCTGATATAAATAAATACTTGCAGACACATTTAATGAAAAGCGTGGATGCCGAAATATCTGACTTATTGTCGTCTGATATAACAAACAAAGAAGTCAAGCTGTCGATAGCTGCTTTGCCTTCGGGTAAAGCATCCGGCGAGTACTCTCTTCCTCTAGAACTATACAGGCTCTGTATATATGTATTACTTCCGCTCTTCACTCAGCTGATCAGATTCATCGGGGCAGGGGGAAATGGTCCTGATTCTTAGAATGTCACTCAGATTGTCTTCTTTCTAAAGAAGAATAAATCTCCAGAGGAATGCATGTCATATAGACCCATATCACTTATAAATACTGAAATACTGATGGAAAAATCTTTGTTAAAATTCTTGCGACTCGCCTTGCCCCGATAATGCCTGAACTGGTGTCTTCTCAACAACACGGATTCATCTCAGGGAGGGACACTATGGCCCATGCAAATATGGCTGTAATAGCATGTGATGTGGCAATGATAAAGGCAACCTCACTCTGTATGATTTTATTGGATGCTGAAAAAAGCTTTCGACCGAGTGGGGTGGAGCTTTCTCTGGGCCACATTGACAGCATTTGGCATCAAAGGCAAGTTCCTGCATTTGATTAAATCTTTATATCATCATTCTAGCGCTAAACTAGTTTATGCAGGACTACAATCTACTACTTTTCCAACACTTCATGGCACCCGTCAGGGGTGCCTTTTATCGCCGCTTTTATTTGCACTGTCAATAGAACCATTTATTCTGGCTCTGCAAAGCAAACCTCAGATCATACCCTTTACATGCTGTAGTGTAGTTCCTATTTTCCCAATAGGCTCTGCGCATTGGAATAGTACCTACAGCAGTAAAGGCCTAGGCCAGACGTTAACTAGGTCTACTACTGTCGATACTAGACTTAATTTTTGGGTTTGCCAGCTAAGCTCAGAGTTCGCTAGAAACTTTCTCGAATGTTCAAGGAAGGAATTAACTCCCCTGATTAGACAAGAAGGGATTTAGTTTCTGACAACCATAGAACATGACAACTTTGCTCTCCCCTAATCAAGAGTCAATCTCCAGAGTCGTGTGAGCACAAGGCAATTATTTTACTCAGTCAGTACGTGCGTTCTTAGTCTCATCAGAATGTAGAGAAAAGGAAGAGACGGGCGTGTTCAATAAAAGGTGTTATTTATTGATCAGTCTCTTTTCTCGTACAAGAGAAATGGATCGATATTATTGCGATACTTATAGTTAAGTAAAGTGCATACATTAAAAGCAATAGTATAAAATAATACTGTAAAAACATTGATATGGTTTCTGAGCCATATGATGTTTAAAATGATTAAAATATATTTACATACACATATACATTTGACTAAACGTACTCAACTGGTGTTTCTAAATACGCCTACCCCGTGTACCTGACCTAAGTCTAATGCGTGGGCGGGAATAGAAAGTTACAGTTTAAGTTAAGTTTGTTTTTGCCAAGTGAATAACTAAAGAATTCTCTAGGAGGGGTTATTCAGTTCTGTACCTGGAATTTAGGATGAATGAGGAATGGTATCTCTTTCTCTGCTCTCGATATTCCAGGCTGCCTGCGAGGGCTACCCGGAAGCGCCGGTGCTGGGTCTCTCGGCTTGAGATAGCAGCGCGTCTCTCAGCGCGTCAGGAAGGCGGGGCTGCTGCCTGCGGGGTCTGCTTCTGCTCTCTGCTTCGGCAAGTATGGCTGCTCCGTCTTGTCACCACGCGTGTGTTTTGCATAGGGCAAGATCGGCAATATTTATACCTTAAAGGTGCCGGGATTGACGTAAGGATGGACATAGGTACGTCAATAAAGATGTCATACGACTTGCTCGTTAGCACATTCTTTACTAAAGTTCTCTGTGAAATCAAAACAATGGCCGCACGGATTATCCAGGTTGTCATAGGTTTGATTTGTTATGAGAACGTCGTATGCCTTATCAGGGGCTGGAGGAATATCGCTTGTCTAATTAGATCTCAAGCGTTATGACCTAATCAGATAACACGTTCCTGTGCCGTAGTGTGACTGCGTCAGATAACGGTATCTGCATCATGGGGAATTTCTTGCCTCATGGGCTGACTGTTAGTTAACTAGCTAGGTAGTTTAACCAGAATAGGGTCAGGAATAGGGGGATCGATTCAGAACCTATAGAAATACACGACACCCACTCCACGCTAACTATGGTCATATCTACTAATCTATGCATAGTATAACATAGTACAACATACTATAGAGTATAGTGTATACCTTACCACCCCAAAATACATAAATGCATTTTGAAATTTTCTAATATACTGAAAAATTGCAGTCATATATATCGTATGCACTTAAGCTATGAATTAAATGCAAAAGTAAACATGCATTGTTATGCATTATTGCTTGTTGGTATATGAGAAATACACATGAAATGGCTCTTAATATGGCTATACAGAAAAAAGTCGAAACCATTTCATCACATAAAATATACTGTGAACATACCAGTGGGCAGCTAAAGTCTATATAAAGTCTATAAAGAATCTAAAAAAATAGAAATCTTAGTTCTCTAGGAATAGTTTCTTACTTTAAGCAGAAGATCAGTGTCCCGGGAAAAAATATATAGAAAAATATTTTAGGGGCTTGCTGAAAAAAGTTGCTGTCCGTGAACTGGATTGTAATTGTTCATGTGACTTTATTTTTAAAGTTGAAGGCCGAATTCAGGGAACGCCGTGTGCGAGTTTACTCAAAAGTCTCTATTTCTGTTCCGGAGAGAACATCATATCATTCAGGCTTTCGAAAAAACTGTCAACAGCTTCATGGGAAAGTTCCACTAAGTCGGAAATAGGGGTAACCATGCATTCATGCGCATGATTGTCTCCATTGACATTCTGATTTGCATTGCTGACAGAAGGTCGTACCTGTTCGATGCTGCTTTCATCTTGAACTTCACTACTCTTCAATCGCAGTGGTGAAGATTCCAGGAATGCCGTCATCAGAATTGGCAGCCTTTGAGGGCAGCACAGTGCGTGAACCTTGGTAGGAACCAACAGTGTATCTGCATCCACTGGCGCATCCGATTGTAGCGTCAGACAGGTGTCTAACACGCATTCTTCTCCGCATAGCAGACACCTTAGTACAGGTAAAACACACCTTTGCCACATTGGTCGAAATGATAGAAACCAAGTCATGTTTAGGTCTCTAAGCCGGGAGAGTCCCAGGATTTTTGATATCCGGTCCCGGTATCCAATGGCTAGGATCGTATCTTCCATTGTCGTGAGATTTTGTTCTGTGACATGGGTTGCCATAACGAAAAATAAGGACCAGGAATAGGATTCCTGCAATTAGTCCTAGGATCAGGGGAAGTCCGCCAAAAATCGAATGGACGAAATCTGGAGAAATACCCAGTATGGCTTTGAATGGTGTTAATGCCATCGAAAATACTGTCTTAAATACCTTTGAGACCCCTGTGGTATCAGAAATATTTAAGATTTCGCTCAGGATTTCCGCGAAATGTACGGGGGAATTGGTTGATAATAATGTATGTATCTCTGCAGTCGTCCTAGCGACTTGTAGATCATACGTTTCTTTAGATGACGTGAGCCTTGTAGGCGTCTGAAGAAGCACTGTTTTCATTCTGCTTAAAGTATCTATTCGAATAGAAGTAATTTTCAAACCGGGCCATGCCCTTGCCTCCCTGTCTGGAAAGGAGCTGGGGAACAAAGAACGTCCACAGCACTTGACCTTCGCCGTCGTAGTGACGAGATAAGGAGTCCCGGGCATAAGACTACAGCATCTGCGGTCTACAATAAGAATATAACTCCCATTATAGAGTCTTTGAAAGAATGGTTCTATTTCAGTTGCAGGTGCGCCTTGCTGGTGACATGAAAGGTTGTATGAATTCCCTTCACAGGCTCCGTGCAAACTAATACCGTTACACAGAAGCGTGCCGCTCAGTGACATAGCACAATTGTTGCCACTAAGAAACACTTTCTGTCCTTTGTTACTGACACATGCATGTGAATAGGGCAGGTTCCAAGTTGTTTTAAGGTACCCTTTTCCCAATTTCTCGTACATGCCAGCCTGTATATATTTTTGGCAGTATTGAAACCTGAAGGTTGAAATTGGAATATTTATGATTCCGTGTATTATCCATTCACTGACAGGTCGTTCTGACATTGTCATTGGTAATCTTTCTAGTTTTTCAATGCTCAAGATTGTATAATCAGCACCCTTCTGCGCCATACCGATTTGTCTATCAGTAAGGTTAAAGATTTGGAATAGTGACGTTGTGTTGATTAAACGCCAAGGCACATAGCCTGAACGCAGATTTTGTAACGTCCAGCCAAGCTGTACAATAGAACGCAATTGTGACTGACCATGTTGTAATAATAGTAAGTCTTGCGATAATATATCGATTGCTGAAGACACAATGCTGTCCAATGAAAAAATTCTGGAGGACAGAGTCATTAACCCATTGTCCACTACAGAAAGTGATTTTTCCAAATTAATACGGTCAATTTCCCGTATTCTCTCTGCTGTCTCAATTTGAGTAACCTTCCAGGCCTCATTGTATGCTGCATATACAGAGGCTGCTATGAAACGCTTATGACGCTGTTTGCGTGGTCCCAGTATGAAATCACGCAAGTCAGCACCATCAGTAAGTAAAGTTAGGTGTTGCTTAATTTCAGGCAGTGTGGAAGTTTGTAGCCATTGAAGGCATAATTTGCCCACACTGTAGGTTGTTATTATCCCTGGGTGATGTCTTTGGGGATATCTAGGGTCTGGCCTGTTCATTTTGAAACCCTGTGTTTTATTCAGGAATCTATCTTGACAGTTATTTGTATCTGTGGGCCAGATCAACCATTGTTTCCAATCAGGATGTGTTCTGTTTTGGTTAAGTATATGGTTTATGTCTATTTCTTCATCTGTATCAGAGTTATTGCTAAACATTGTTGGCTTTGGAATAGACAGGTTATTTAAATCTTTGATTTTTGCTAGGCCAAGACAGGTGGTTTGTTGGACGGTGTCATTTAAAAATATCATTTGTTCTGGGATCATGCAGGCTCTAAACAAAGCTTCTAAACCCTGTACTTGCCATTCTTTTGTACCCCAAACACTTTTCAAATCAACATGTTTGTCCCAATAATCGAATCCAAAAGTATTCATTTTTTCAAAGAAAGAATCTGAATATATCAATTTTGTGTTGGTTATCATGGTTTTCATCCCTGTCTTGTTTGACAATTTGTAATAAAATGTTTCAGCATTAGTTATGTTAAAACCTGAAAAATATGAATATTTGTCATATACGGTTCTAGAGCTCCCTTTTGGAGGTGTAGCACAATGTTCCCATTGATTAAAATTTAAAACATTTCTAGGTTGTGCAGATTTATGCAAGAAATGGTTACCATAGTGGTTATAGCAATACATACTATCATAATTTGTAGAACCCTGCAAATAATCATGTTTTGTAAATTTAGCAGACATTACTAAGTCAGACATCATATTGTTAATACTTTCAAAGTCCCAATCATCAGCAAATGAGTTTGGTTTTGCAAAGTCACTCAAAGAGATCTTGATTTGGTGTGGATATTTCAGGATCTCGACCGGACCATAAATTTCATAGTCAGTGTTGTCCCAGGCTACCCCACCAGGTATTGGAATTGCTGTGAAGTTGGCTGAAGAAAGTTCTGAAGAAAGTTCTCGTTTCTCGACGTGTGAAGATGTGTGTGGTTTGAGGACCAAGTTGATGTTCTGACTTGCTGTGTCCATTTTAGCATATTTTCCCTCAATGAAGCGTCCCAAGGTAAATACCATGATGAGCCAAAGTATGAGGATAAATGCACCAAAACCCACCCAAAATTCAATCCATGGAGAAATCAGATATGTTTCTTTTAGTTGTTTCAAAAGTTCCTTCGCTTTGTCTTTAAAGGATTTTGATGATGGCTGTGTCTTTTGTTCGCTGAAACCGTCAGAGGAATCATCGAAGTTGATGAAGTAACCGGATGCAGTTCTGTCAATTGTTCCAATTGGTTCAGGATTTTTGTTTCTTGCATTTTCACTTGGTACTTCAGTATAGATTGGTGTGTCTCTGCTAAATGTCTTTATTTGGGTTTTCAGAGGTCTAAGTTCTATTGCATTGTTGCATAGTCCTTGTTGTTCTTCTGTAGGCGTTTCGAATGTGATGAGCCTCTTTGATAGGACCTCTGTACTGGTAGCAAACCTTGGTGTTCTGCTACTTATTGGGAGTCCACTTGGCCTACTGTTTGTTATCGGCCACATGTTGTGGTTTTACCAGGTCGATGGATACAACTCGGTTCTCCTTTTTTCCAGCAAGTGGCGGTAGTACAACTGATCTTGTCCCGTTGACAGACAAGACAGGAACTGCTTTTCTGTAAGAAGGCCCAAATTCCTTCTTTACCGCGATCTTTTCCCTGACTAGATCCCCGACTTTTGGAATCCAGACAGGTCTTGCTGGGACAGGTGGTGATTCTTCAGTGGTTGTTGGCTGTTGTTTCAACTGTATGTTGCTCAGGTCTTTTCTTGTTTTGTTTAAGTCCTGCAAAATAGCCAAACGGTCTTTGACATCAAAGGTTTTTTCTATTACCACTGAAGTCTGACTATCAAGGTCAGAGATCAACATCCTAGTTCCGAATAATAATTCGTACGGACTTAATCCCTTCAGAGAATTTCTTGGCAAGTTATTTAGACTACGTTGGACACTTATTAGATGTTTGACCCACCCAGCTCCCGAACCTAGTATCCTTTCTATTATAGATTGCTTTCTGTCTTGGTTTTTTCTTTACACCATCCCATACCCTCAGGAAGGAAGTGAGAAGATTCCCGCTGGGCTGTGCTCATTTGGCCATTCTTTCCCCCCCCAGGCTGGATTGCCTGAGAAAAAGAAAAAAAAATGGTCGAACGTAGCATGCTCTTAGCGTATATGCCATTTAGACTTGCAAATCTTGTATAACAGTCCGGACGTCAGCCGAGTGCTGTGGATCTACATTATAAGTGGGAACTAGCCTGTATATGTTAATCGCAAGCCATTCTTTTTAGTGGAGATGTTATCTGCCTTGATACGACGAGGTATTAAACTGCTTCTCTCCCCACTGCGATCTCTGTTGCAGTTTGGGCAGTTTTTTACAAACATGGTGTAGTGCAGGCTCATGCCTGGCCACCAGTACCGTGATTGTAATTCTTCCAGAGAATCTTTTAATTTAAGGTGTCTGTGACCCTCGCCCATGTGTGCGTCTGCGATTAACAAGTTTCTCCTGTCCATGTTTGGAATCACTCTATCCCCCACTCCAGGGATTCGAGCAAAAGGGACGGAGTTTGCATCGATTATGTATGTATAATTGAGTGGATAGTTGATCGGTAACGCTGAGCAGTCGCCTTTTGATGACGTTTTCACCGCCAGCAATGTTTCACCGTCAATGTATTTTAATGTACGCTTTTTTCGATCTACGGGAGCCGGTTTACTGGCTGCCGCTGCGGCTGTTTCAGCCAATGAATTCCCTACAACGTGAACGCCATCACGCTGGTGACTCAGTGAGTGTGTCACGTGAGTCTTTGGTAGTTCTTTTTTCAAAAGAGCTATTTGTTCCCAGAGAAGTCTCTGCTTTATTGGTGCATCTGTGTCATCTTTGTAACCGTTCTGAATCCATGTCTGCAAATCCTTGTTATATGCTTTGACGCAGAAATATGAATCTGACACTATAAGCGTCGGGAATTCGCGATCCGCATTATCTAGCGCCATTTTCAAAGCTAATATTTCAGTTTGTAGTTCTGAATTAGTTTCTACTGAGTGTGATTTTGTTAATAGAGGTCTTAGTTTACCTCCGTGCCACACTTCTTTTGTAATCTCACATGTGGGATTGTATGCATGTTCTCCCCAAACGGAGGGTTGAGCATGTCCGTCTGTATAGATTACACAGGCGTAATGTCTTAGAGGCAGAATGTCGATTGGCAGAGGATACGTTTTTTCATATTTAAGATTTTTCAATTCTTCTAGTTCTGGATCAAAGAAGTAGTATACTTTGTCCGTTGTGATTGAATTTACCCATTGCAACCAATCTGGATCCAATGTTGTTGTTGGTAAATTACACGGTGTTGTTAATGCCTCGAAGGCTGATTCAGCTGTTCTGACTGTGATATGTCGACCATCAGCTATGTCTTTTTCTCTAGCTATTGCGGTTTGAACTGCTTGAACCATTTTTCCTTTGTTGCTGAATCTCTGTTCAGCTTTTGTGTACAAATGTGATTTGAATGCAATTGGTACCTTTTCTCCCTCATTAGAGGTCAGGTATGTGTATCCGCATTTCCCTGGGATGACTCGGATCACAAGGTTGCGTGTATTATCACGGGTTTCTAATTTTGTTTTAATTAGCATGTCTGTTTGTAAGGATCTCAAAATTTCTGTGTGAGTTTGAGTCCAACTGGATCTTTTAAAGTCTGGTTTAATTAGATCGTAAAGGGGCTTGACCCTTTCTGCGTAATTAGTAATGTAAGTTCTTCCGAAATTTAGGAAGCCTAGAATTGACTGTAGGTTTTTTAGTGTTTTAGGAGCTTGGATTACGGCACATTTCTCTAGGAAATTGTCTGCCAGGCTTTTGCCTTCACTTGATAACTCATATCCTAAGAATAGGACCGTCAGATGGGCAATTCTGGACTTTTTGAAGTTGAATTTGTAACCCTCTGCAGCGAAACCAAGTATTATGGTGTTCACTCTTTTCAAGTGAGTTTCCAAGTCATCATCTGTTAAGTAAATGTCATCGACATAAGATAATGCTTCATCATCATATTGTTGTAGTAATTCTGTTACTCTCGCTGAGAATACCCCCGGGCTATTCTTGTACCCCTGGGCTAACCGACAGAATTGTTTTTGAGTGCCATTTACTGAGAATGCAGTTAAATATCTGCTCTCTGGTGCTATGTTTTGACAAAAGAATCCGTTGGAGATGTCCAAGGTTGTTTTGTATTTTTTGCGTACTATGTTATTCATTAGTGCAGCACTGTGTGAGTTTTGCACTGCAAAAGTTCTGCAACATGTGTTAAGGTGTCGGTAATCCAAAACTAGACGGTACGAATTGTCTGGTTTGGAGACCGGAAACAAAGGATTGTTCATTTGTGAGGTGCAAGTTTCAATCACCCCTTGGTATTCTAGCTGATCTAGTATTTCATTTACTTGTTTTTTAGCTTCTTGCTTAATTGGGTACTGCCTTTGTGCAGTTGGTTGTGATTTTAACTGGACTTTGTGAGGAGGAGAATCCTCATCCCATCCTACGTGATTTTTATATAAAGCAGGTGCTAAGGCCACTGCCCACTTTCTAGCAAGTGTGTATTTTTTATGAATCGGTATTTGATTCGAGAAGGCAGGCATAATTACTTCTTCGCCATGAGGGCACTCCCTGACAAACTCAGGTGGCCAGTCTTTTTCAGCTAGAAGGATGTCATAGCCCTTGGATAGGTTATCCCAAAATAGTCCCCTTATTTTCCTAGTCTTATCTCCCTCTATACGTAATGTTATCTCGTATATTTTGTGGGGCTTGCTAACTCTGGTATCTGCAGTTTCCACTTGAAGGTATTCATTCGTGTCCACTGTCTCCAGATGATTCATAAGGACTTTGCGAGCTATGCTCACCTCTGCTGCGCTGTCTAGCATTGTCTGGGCCCACTCTCCGTTTTTCAATTGTGTCCTCAGTATTCTCGGCATTGTTAACTACCTTGATACTGGCTACCTTCTTTTTTGGAAATTGTGATTTCTTTTTCAGTTGAGCAGGTTCCTTGTCTTTGGACTTGGTGTGCTCTTCTGATCGTCCTCTTCTTTCCGATTTCTGCGAGGAATTCTGAAAAGATTGAGAGGGACGTGTATCAATGTCTTGATATCTATCAGGTTTTTTAATATTATCCCTATTTCTAAGGTTATATCTATTCCCAGAGGGTTCACTCTGAGGTGACCTTTGTCTCGGGTTTGGAGATTTCTCTCTTCGCCTAGGAGACCTTCCTCTGGACTGGAATTTCTTTTCTTTAGGATTGGATTGTTTGTTCCCATCCCAGTTCTTTTTTGGTGAATTATTATTATTATTAAAAAACATTTTTTCTGGACTTGTAGTCAGTTGCGGTTTTACTGGTATTCCACCTAGACTATCTCTGCCTAGTTCTTCATAGGATTTTTCTATGATTCTGGCAATTTCAGCTGGTTGGTCTGCTATATCTGTCTCTTTTAACCTCTGGCGGATCGCCACGTTTGCTGCTTCACCTTTTATGTTGGCTAG
Source organism: Lissotriton helveticus (assembly GCF_964261635.1). Taxonomy (NCBI): domain Eukaryota; kingdom Metazoa; phylum Chordata; class Amphibia; order Caudata; family Salamandridae; genus Lissotriton; species Lissotriton helveticus. The sequence goes on along the minus strand of NC_136065.1, from coordinate 983,068,923 downwards.
TAATATAGCCGAGACCTGCTTGAAGTCTTTCAGTAATTTCATACCAAGAGTTAAAGCAGGTTCTGGACCGTATTCATCTTGAATTTGTTTTAGCACATCTGGTATTACCGAAATGGATGGAACACCGTGCGTTTTTGTGTAGATGGAAGCAAAGACTGTACCCCAAGTGTCACAGTCCTCAATGTGTGGTGCGATTCCCATTGGGAGACATATAGTCAGAATCCTGTGTTTTTCTAGCGGGGTGGTGTCAGGAAACACCGCCTCTATTTGGGTGATTTTCTGTGCCAACCAGAATGGTATCTGTTCCCTTTTAGCTGGAACCTTACCTAGGCAGGATTGGATGTTCTGTGGTGTAATTTTATTTGTGTTCCCCTGGTGAGAGGTCAGCTGTGGTAGTTTAATCGCTGGCTGAATTGTAGAAGTCCGCATTACATACTGAACTAATTGTCTGTGAATTTTTAGTAGTTGTTTTAGCTGTATTAATAGCTCTGGTGCAGTCATCTCGTCGATGTCTGGATGTGGTGTGTATCCGGCTAAGACCGGCCACGTTGCTCCTGGTCTTCCTAAAGGACCGAGCCTTGTAATGTGATTATTATGTTTTAGGGCGCCATCAAATAAGAGCAAATGCTCTTGGAATTTGAGTGGTACTTCCACCTCCTCGAAAGGAGTGTACGTTTCAGGAGGTTCCTCTACTTTGTAATAGTGGAAGTACTTTGTTACAGCATTTGCTGCTGGAAAATGTATCCATGTATAGTATACCTCTGTCTGCCGATATTCGTGTGCCTCAATTACGAATATGACTGTGCCACCTCTAGGTGTCAGTCCATTTTCTATAAGTTTTAAGGTTATAGATCTCCTTTTGGCGACCTGGATGAGTATTATATCCGGGTCTGCTGTTTGCATGGTAGCATCAGCATCTGCTATTTCAGTAGCTAATCTAATTGCCTCTCTTTCTCCATCACTGTCTCCCATTTTACTGACAGGATGGTATTATTTTTATTTGCAGATCAGGTTTCTTTATGGAAACAGAGATTAGATGCACAATATTCTGGAACTGTTTTATCCTTCAACGTTGACTAGACCAAGAACCATACATAGGAGTTCCCTCCTGCGAGGTTTTGGAGGATATAATAACCTTTCACCCTCTCCAGACGTCTTTGGAGTATTTTGGAAAAAGGGGTCTGAGTGAGAAAGCACGACTGAGTTACTCTAAATGTCTTACGTTAGTTTTATCGCCCTTTCCAAACGCGTTGGGCGCCATGTAGTGTAGTTCCTATTTTCCCAATAGGCTCTGCGCATTGGAATAGTACCTACAGCAGTAAAGGCCTAGGCCAGACGTTAACTAGGTCTACTACTGTCGATACTAGACTTAATTTTTGGGTTTGCCAGCTAAGCTCAGAGTTCGCTAGAAACTTTCTCGAATGTTCAAGGAAGGAATTAACTCCCCTGATTAGACAAGAAGGGATTTAGTTTCTGACAACCATAGAACATGACAACTTTGCTCTCCCCTAATCAAGAGTCAATCTCCAGAGTCGTGTGAGCACAAGGCAATTATTTTACTCAGTCAGTACGTGCGTTCTTAGTCTCATCAGAATGTAGAGAAAAGGAAGAGACGGGCGTGTTCAATAAAAGGTGTTATTTATTGATCAGTCTCTTTTCTCGTACAAGAGAAATGGATCGATATTATTGCGATACTTATAGTTAAGTAAAGTGCATACATTAAAAGCAATAGTATAAAATAATACTGTAAAAACATTGATATGGTTTCTGAGCCATATGATGTTTAAAATGATTAAAATATATTTACATACACATATACATTTGACTAAACGTACTCAACTGGTGTTTCTAAATACGCCTACCCCGTGTACCTGACCTAAGTCTAATGCGTGGGCGGGAATAGAAAGTTACAGTTTAAGTTAAGTTTGTTTTTGCCAAGTGAATAACTAAAGAATTCTCTAGGAGGGGTTATTCAGTTCTGTACCTGGAATTTAGGATGAATGAGGAATGGTATCTCTTTCTCTGCTCTCGATATTCCAGGCTGCCTGCGAGGGCTACCCGGAAGCGCCGGTGCTGGGTCTCTCGGCTTGAGATAGCAGCGCGTCTCTCAGCGCGTCAGGAAGGCGGGGCTGCTGCCTGCGGGGTCTGCTTCTGCTCTCTGCTTCGGCAAGTATGGCTGCTCCGTCTTGTCACCACGCGTGTGTTTTGCATAGGGCAAGATCGGCAATATTTATACCTTAAAGGTGCCGGGATTGACGTAAGGATGGACATAGGTACGTCAATAAAGATGTCATACGACTTGCTCGTTAGCACATTCTTTACTAAAGTTCTCTGTGAAATCAAAACAATGGCCGCACGGATTATCCAGGTTGTCATAGGTTTGATTTGTTATGAGAACGTCGTATGCCTTATCAGGGGCTGGAGGAATATCGCTTGTCTAATTAGATCTCAAGCGTTATGACCTAATCAGATAACACGTTCCTGTGCCGTAGTGTGACTGCGTCAGATAACGGTATCTGCATCATGGGGAATTTCTTGCCTCATGGGCTGACTGTTAGTTAACTAGCTAGGTAGTTTAACCAGAATAGGGTCAGGAATAGGGGGATCGATTCAGAACCTATAGAAATACACGACAATGCGGCTCGAATAGCCTTAAAGTCACTGCATACGCTGATGATATTGTGGTATACTCATCTGATGCTAAGAAAGCACTGAAGTGTGTGGTTGAGCAGGCAAAAAGATATGGTGTAATATCAGGCCACAGACTCAACACTAATAATTCTCAAGTTCTACTGAACTATAAATCTTCTCATCCAGTATCTGGAGGCTGTAGCGTGGCTACTTATCTAGGGATTAGAATATCGGCTAAAACAGATAAGATTATCGTATTAAACTACGAGGAACTCTTGAAGGAAACTGCTAAGTAACTTAAGAAATGGCATACGGTGCCTATAAGTATTAGTGGGCGTATAAACATAATTAAGATGAAAATCCTGCCTAAATTCTTATATTTGTTCTAGTCCATCCCTCTACGATTAAATGCTTCTTTTTTTTTCAGATGTCTAGATGGAGTCTGTAGTGGTTTTATCTGGGGTTACAAGAAGGCGCGCAGAGCTATCGATCTATTAAAACTTCCATTCAATCAAGGGGGACTGGATTTCCCAGACTTCAAATTGTATTACTGGGCAGCTTTCTTGGGGCGTCTTCGCAGCTTAATAAATCCTACAAGCAATACCTTTTTTTCAGATTTATGCTAGGAAAAGATCATAATATGTTTCTCTTTAGAACTAACGACCCAAATTATTTTAAGCAGGTTAAATTTAAGACTGCACGTGATGTTGTAAACATATGGTGCGCTATTATGCTTAAATGCAATATATTGTTTTATCATAATAAACTCCCTCTGTGGGGCAACCCGGGCTTACCAGAGATCTTTCAAGACGCAGAGGGCAAGCAATGGGCCAGTTCTGGGATAAAATACTTAGGGTATTTATATGATTATAATGGATTTATCTGGTTTGAAAGACTGAATATTTTATATAATTTATCATCAGACATGCACTTTAAATATTATCAGATCCGAGATCATTTCATACGTAGTATGAAATTCATAAATGTATCGGATTCTGATATATGGGAATGTTTGTATGTAATAAACGAAAAATCTTTGATTAGCATCGGATATAAAACCTTATGTACCTCTAAGAAAGACGACTGTGCTAGATTAGGTGAGCGCTGGAGCCGCAGTATAGGGACACCAGTATCAGCTAATACTATATCACGTACCCTCATCAGTATCAATAAATCAGTACATTCTTCTAACTTGAGGATGCAGCAGTATAAAACAATCTGCCAACTATACTATACACCTGAAAGGGTATTGAAATGGTCATCACATAATTCTTTTAGTGATCAAACTAAATGCCTGAACTGTGATTTAGACGCAGCTGATCTGAAACACATGCTTTTTTCATGTCCTGTACTAGCAGAATTTTGGCAGAAGGTGACTCAAATTATGTCCCAGAAATTCGGGAGGGTGTTTTTGTTCTCAGCAGCAGATGTGCTGATGGGCGGGCAGAATATAGTGACCAGCCAGGTGGATTTAATCACTGTCCTATTGGTATGTACTAGGCTGACAATCGCCCGGGTCTGGATCTCACGAGTACCTCCATCTGCTTTTGAATGGTGGGGATTGGTTAAAGAAACATATGATATGGAACAACATTGGCTAAAATAAGAGGGAATCACGCATTATGCAAACTAAAGAAAGTTTGGGGATTATTGTTTTGAAGAATCTAAGAAATAGTGTAGAATGCTTTGGTTTGATTAGCTCTTTGTTCCTTTCTCTTTTCCTTCTCTTACCCAGTGTAAGCCAGTATTATTGATTGTCTATTTCAATTGTATATTTTGTCATTCTTTTTTATTTCTTCTCAAATATCTTTTTTTTGTTCATGTTGGTAAATAAAAAAAATCTTTTTTTTAAAATTGTATTCCCGATATCCCACAGTTCAGCCCGATAGAGAGCCCCCCTTTGCTGTGATATTATACATTTCCAGTGCTGGGACCACTTTCCTAGACACTGTGTTTTTATGGCTTTTGCTTATATGAGCGGTCTACTGGATTTGCGATAATTTTACTTTTTCAATGTTGGGGCCCAGTTTAGGTTAGATGTTAAATGGATACCCTGATAGTCAAAGGTAAATACTTGCTCTAGTGGGATACTTCCTGCATATATAGTTCTTTTAGGAGATTTAGTATTCTTTTTTTAATAAAAATCATATATTTTGTTTTAGATACATTCAGCACCAGGCCCCTCGCCTTACAAAACCCAATAGAATCATTTTCAACAGTTGTTGGAGCCCTTGGGGGATATTATGATTAATAAAGTGTCATTCGCAAAAAGTAATGCAGGAACTCTTTTCTCATCTACTTTCGGGCATTAGACCCATCCCTATCCGGGTATTCAACCACCCCTTTAATAAAAAGTGAAAACAAGGTTGGTGCTAAAACTTATCCTTGTCTTACTCCGTGTTTCATAAAAAACTGCTGCATTAGTTGGTTATTTTCCCCCACCTAACGTGGGCTGTATTTAGTGAATGAAGTCAAATAAAAATTTCAAATAAGTTATGTGGTAAGCCCATCTCTGCTACCACTTTCCATAGCTTATCTTGCGGTTCTAGATCAAACACAGTGCGTAGGTCCACAAAGGCAAGATATAACTTACCACCTCTGATACTAACCTCCCTCCAATAAATACACAGAAAGCAAAAAATCTGGTCCAATGTGCTAATATTTGCACACAATCCTGCATGACGTCACTCAGGACGTGATGCTCTGAAATCCAGTCCTGAACCCTAGATAACACCTGCTTGCAGAAGATTTTCTGCTGTGAATCAATTAGACTTCTAGGTCTATAGCTGGCTGGCTTTGGTCTATCGCCCTTCTTATAAATAGTGATTATTTCCACTATATTCCACGAAGGGGAACGTTCATGCCTGATAAAACGGCATTTGTTAACATATTAATATATGGAGCCCAGACAATTGGGTCCTCCCTATATAAATCACTTGGAAATCGATCGGACTGGGGGCTCTTGCCGGAATACTTGCACCACACAGAGTTTCCCCCATGATTTAATTTAGCTCTTGACCTCATTACTACCTAGCACGTAGAGCCCTCCCAAAGTGGGTCTCCCACTCTTCGGGTAGGACTCTGAACTCCAATTTAGTCTTTCTACTGTTAGGCCACTAGGCTGCTTATTTCCAGAAAGACTTTGAGTCTTTAACTGTTAGTGACTTTTGTAAGGATGACCAGAGCGAACTTTCCCATGTTTTTTTAGCGGACTCAATTGCTTTCCTATATCTTTTTCTACAAGCCACCAATTCAGAGTGAATGTTAGATTTTGCGGCCCATACAAGATCAGCCTTAGCTGTCCTACAGTCCTGATTATACCAAGCTGCCCGGGATTCTTACTTTGGTTGTGTCTTACCTTGCTCAGAATTCAGCTCCCTGTGCAGTTTACCCAGCAAATCCCTGATCTCATTAAACAGGGTTTCATGTTGGGTGATCCGTTTTTCCGCTAGTTTGTCCTTAGAGAGTTTGCACCTCTCTTCCATCACCATCTGTGCTTTCGCTTTAACTACTTCCAAGGCCTCTGGCTGCTCCGCCACCCTGTCCCATCTGATTGTTCTCAAGTTGTTCGTAATGGACAATTCAACCAGGTCCATCCTACCTCTAGTGTTGGGTTCTATTTTGCCCTGATTTATTAAAGAAAGAATAAGGGCATTATGGTCTCTATCTGGTCGGTTGGCCTCTGCCATATCGTAGACCAATGGCCAAAGACTTAGGGCTAGCAGGCAATAGTCAATCCTGCTAGCGTAACCAGGTGTGTTAAAGTTTAGGTCCCCACTTACATCTTAAATCGTTTTGTAGGGTAAGAGCCAACACCAGACTTCCTCTTTTTGTCGATCTAACTGGGGGAAGATCAAGCTGTGGGACATGCCAAGCACTGTCCCACTCCTCAGTTAGATCTCGGTTGGTCAGGGAAAATGGTTCAAAAGTGCAGTTAAAATCCCCGCCTACCCAAACCGGGACACTATCAGTGGATTCAGATAGAACATGATCTAGAACTTCGATGGTATTAGTTTCTTAAGAACCCCTAACAACTTTGTTATAAACATTAAAAATATACATTTTCAAACCACTGCATCGTTAAAAAATGATGGCTAAAATATCAGGGGAATCTATTTGCCCCTTTCTAACGCTTGACCCAAGAGCGATTTTGACCCAAATCGCCAACCCCTGATGGTCTCCTATTTTCTTTCCTTGTGGCACTTAAATTAGAGGAGGAAAACCCAATTCTATGTGGTGTTTGCAAACTCCAGGTTTCTTGGAAGAGTATCACATTATATGAATCAACAAAGGAACCACAATCGGGGTCTACTACCAGTTTGTTGATACCTGCCATGTTCCAAACCTTAGGTGTCGGGGGACAAACTTTAGTGTTGGTATCAGTAGTACTACACTCAGTGATTGCTCCTGCTTGCTCAATATTGAGGAGATTGCCAACCCCTTCTCCCCTTAGATTCACATTCAAGTGCTCACTATTAGCCTTGGATTTTGTGGTCAACCCTGGCCATTTTAGGGCTTTCATTAGGGGCCGGTCACATTTCGACCTGGAGGGGATTACATGCATATTTTGGGGCGGGAGTCCTCCTACCTGTAGTCATACTTGTGTTTCTGCGCCATTTGCTTTAGTGTGGGGCCTCCATGTCGTAAAGGCCATAGTTCACCATTATAGCTGTTTGTCCATTCCTGCTGGTTGTCTATACTTAAGAGTGATGGAGGTATTAACAGTAGGGATGGTATGGGAATCTATAGACATTAAACTGTCTACTGTGGCCATATCAAAAAAAGGAAACGGCATAGAAGAGCATTCTAATGGGGCTCCAGAGTTAATGTCAAGGCTAGCGGAAATTACTGGTTGGGAAGGGGGCAAAGAAGTTCCCAAATTAGCTAATTCATGGCATTCGGTAAGAAGGGACTCAATTCTATCCATTGCCTCGTGACAAACTACACCTGTACCCCTATTTTTTTTAGCACAACAAGCTTTGTCCTAGCCCTTTCTTTTGCCAAGTGCTAATCAGCAGACCCCACAAAGATACCACTGAACACAATTAGGAGGAAAACAATGGTGGTAAAGAGAAATCGTGAAACTCTTTCCCTGTATACCCACATCAACTCATTAAGTTTCCCTGTGGTAGCCACACCCTCCCTCTGCAAGTTCCACAAAGGCAATTTTCCAGTTGATACAATGGCAGACATTGGTATAGAAGCAATACAGCAATATAGCAGAGAGGAACAGCCAGCCAACACCAGGATCTGGGTGGATAGTACAGTACTTTGTAAACAGGGGGTTCTCCAGGTGTGGCCCGCCCGCCTCTTCCTGACTCTGATGGGCGCAGACAGACCCACCCTTAGCTTGGGCTTGGCCTGGGCACGGCTCGGGTGCATCTGCCCACGTCCCTTACTACGGATGCCCGAGCTCCAGATAAGCGCGTTATGACACACGTAAGCAACGTTGGTAGGTGTCAGCTGCTGGGTACTCTAGGGGCTGGAGTCCTCTCATAACAATGACGGGCTCCTCCAAGCAATCAGTAAGTGCAGTCACCCCCCTCTCCACCTTCGATCAGTGCCACACGAGGTCCTGTACTGCCAGGTGTGTTGTGTCCAAGTTAATTTTCACCTCTCTGACCCACTCCACTAGTTTCTTACGGTCAGCCCACAGTGTGCCTACTTCATTCACCACTGCCGCTATTTGCACCTCTAGCATCAGCTTAGTGTTTTTGATGGCTGCCAATATGACTGTCGTGTTTTGGCAGCTCCTGAGTTAGCGTTTAGCACAGCTATACGGTCTTTTCTGTTAACTTGACCAAAACGAACGAGGGGCCATTTTGAATCCCTCTGACTTCCGTTTCCTATGAACACGCTGCCTCGTGGTCAGTGTGCCCTTTTGTCCTTTCTCGATACCCATGGTCACTAGTCTGCTCGGCAACAGGCTATTTTTAGTACTGGTCAAGCGCACATGCGCATTACGCACCAATTGGTCACTCTTTAGGAATGTTCACACTAACTGACCAGTGCTGTTGAAACTCCTCCCACATGTTGGCTGTGTTCCAAAAATGACCTTATATGTACCTAAAATGTGTAACTTGTAACCGCCTATCTTTTTATTGCTAATAAACTGTATAAAAGAGGTCGCGCACCAATGTTCGGTGTGCTACTTCTTACATTACCGAAGGGTGCTGTAGGAATGTATCACCACCCCATGGGGTCTTAATAAACTTGTCTTTTACCTTTTCCAGTGTCCGTGCCAACTTCTATACTAAGGTGTTCGAGAGTTTAGCAACGTATGTAGGCCTGATTTGAACCCAACACCACAATTGGCGACCACGAAGGGACTCATCGGCGACTCGGATGCCCGAAGGAGAGGTCGTGACGAAGGTCAGGAAACTCGCCATGGACGCGTACGCTGCCACTGAGTGACCCGAGTCTCGGCACCCACGGTGTGTTTTCCCGTCCTTCCGATCTGACCTTCCAGGTGGCGCCGGTCTTCGACTGAGATTCTGATCTTGGATTGTCGTGATGTGCCGTTTTGGCTGATTTGACCACAGAACTTGGCAGTTGGACTTTGGACGTTTGAAAAGAAAATTGGTAAGCTTGTGATTGGTGAGGTAGTCTACTGACACTTACTGTGGCTTTTTGAAACTTTGAATTTGAATTTGAATTTGTTAGCTAACGTTTTGAATCTTTTGAATTTGAATTTGAATATGTGAAGTGCACCTCACATAGGCAGGCATGTAGGGATATTTCTCTGATTTATTTGATTTGAACAGTGCACCGTGTTAGGTGGCATTTTGTAGTATCGCGTTTTCGTGGTACTTTTTGAAACATGCCTGTTTTTAGCACACTCCGTAGGATGTGCTGTTCTGAAAATGGTACCAATTATCGATTAAGTGCAAAACAGCCGGCTCCCCCAGAGGGGACTCCAAATCGCGAAATGTATGTCAAATTCAGTATTCCACCAATAATGTATAGTACATTATGGCATAAGTATACTAAAACTGATCATGAATTACAGTGGCCGCTATATGGGTCGTTTGACCTTCGAAAGGTACAATATGTAGAGCAATGTTTGTTTCAGCGAAGGTCTAGACAAGATATGTTTGATTGTGTGCGTATGTGGGAGAAAGAGGTGCGTGAACGAGCGAAGCGTGAGGAAGCCTTGGCGGAGAAAGTGCAGCGGAAGGCTACACATGACAAAGCTTTACAGCTACAGGAGAAGGAATTACAGGAAAAGAAAGAGAGGGAGAGACGAGAACGCAATTTACAGGTTAATGGTCAATTCCCTATCAGGCGTCCTCTCTATCCAGTCCTTACTAATGAAACGGATGATTTTTCATTACTAGATCGTTGTCCGCCCCCGTACGTCGCACCAACGGCTCCGAGCGAGGGATCAGACGAGGATAGTGATCGAACACAGCGTACCAGGTTACATGCGGAACGAGCTGCGGAATTACGTTCATTTGCACGAAAACTAAATATTAATACTGTTACTGTTTCTGACGTTACTGAACAAATGGAACAGTGGCCTGATAAGGAACGACTGTATTTTTTAGATCATTTTGGAGATGAAGTTGTTGAGCGGTATAGAAAATATTCTCTCGAGTTAGAACCAAAGGAGATATCCAAGGGTCGTGAGTATTTTCGTAAAGGTCTTTTTGTTCTTTCAGATGCGGATGACTTCTTCAAGCGTTTGATTGAACTGCGTAATGAGGCGACACGACTACGGGAGTTGGAAAAGTCGAAGAATTCGTCTACGTCCGGAGCGACGGGGATATCCAAAGAATGCCCTATTTTTGAAACAGATAAGATCGCTGCGATTAATGTTAGACCTATGCGAGAAGCTGCGCCTTTATATGTCCCTCATAAAGGGGATGGCACAGATGATGATAAAAGATCCAAAGACGCAAAAGGGTATTTTGTATATAATTGGGTTTATACGCCTTGGAATAGAGCAGATGTCATGGCGCTTAAGAACGCTTTACCTGATCCCCGTAAAAACCCTGCGGCTTTTTATGAAAATGTTGAAAGTGCAATTTCTTCATGTATCATGACGTTAGTTGATATTGATCTATTTTTCGGGTTGATATTGCCCCCTGATATGTGGAGAGTAATTCGTAGGTTTGATGACCTCACGACTCTCGGGGCCACTTGGAAAGATCTTGTTCAGGCTGATTTAGATAGAGAACCAGCATGTAAGCCGTGTCAATTAATATTAGACCTTCCAGGGGCCATACTAACAAAACTAAAGACTCTTGCTCCCGCTAAAAAGATTGATTGGACTATATTAGCCTCTTGTAAGCAGAAAGCGGATGAATCAGTTTCCGATTTTTTCTCTCGCTTCGAGGAAGCGTTCCATGATTACAGTGGTCAATTATTGACAGAAGATACTGGCAGGCATCTATTCGTTGATAAGTATGTAGCTAATCTCCTACCGGAGATTGCGAAACGATTAAAAGCGAGTGAAAGTTCATGGACCACAGCAACCCCTGCTTCTTTATTGACTATGGCTCAATATTATGAAAGACAGGAATTGGAGGCGAAAGAAAGTAGTGAAAAGAAGGCGAAGGAATTGAAAACGAAGGTAATGTTAGCTCAGGTTCAGGCTACGAGAGGAAACAGTAGAGGAGGGCGAGGATCATACAGTAATGCTCCTCCCCCTCGTTCTGACATTTCTGTGAATCAATGTGCATACTGCAAACAGTTTGGGCATTGGATTGCAGACTGTCCGGTGTTTCGAGAGCAGCGTAATTTGAGGGGACGAGGAAGTGGGAGATCTAGGAATTATTATGGAGGGTCACGAGGAGGTTATGGCACGAATGATCGTGGAGGATATGGAGCAAGGGGTCGTGGTCAGTCAGATTATAATACGTTTGATAATCGCAATCAATATCAGATAAATGAGGGTGGTCCTGCTGAACCACGGGATGAGCATTACGCATAGGATTGCGTAGGATGGGGTGTGGAATCGGTTGAGGTACCAGTTGATCAGAGGGGTCCATACATAGAAGCACATGTTCTGGGTTCCACTGATAAATTTCTGGTCGATACAGGAGCTACTCGTAGCGCTTTGTCCAAATACTTGGTTCCAAGGGCTCCCCTGTCTGGCGAGGTAATTACAGCAATAGGGTTCGATGGAACACCTACTTCTAGCCCATTGTCTCAACCAGTTGCATTTCATGTTGATAAATTTGCTGCCCCTTGTCCCTTTTTGTTGTCTCCAAATACACCAGATAATATTATTGGACTCGATATGTTAAAACACTTTCGAGCTACTATTCGCTGTGCCCCAGAAGGAGTGCGAGTTGTGTTGAATGAGAATTACCCGGAATTAGAGCGAGTGTGTTTTCTCCATGAATCTGAAGTTCTGGCCTCCTTACCGAAAACGTTGTGGGCCACTTCCGATACGGATGTAGGGCAGATGATAATTCCTCCAGTGCGTATTACTGTAAAGGAGGGAGTATCTCTGCCACGTGTCCCACAATATAAGATTTCCAGAGAAGGTGAACTTGCTTTGATACACATTGTAGATGATTTAATTTCGGCAGGAGTAGTTGAGGAAGTCCCCTACAATGTTTGTAATAGCCCAATTTTACCAATCCTTAAAAGAGATACCGATGCTAAGGTTTATCGTTTCATTATTGATTTGAGGGAAATAAACAAGATAGTAGTGCCTCAGTATCCAGTGGTGTCTGACATCACCACATTGCTTACGTTGGTTCCACCGACGGCAACTACTTTTACAGTCATCGATTTGAAGAATGCCTTCTTTTCGATCCCTGTACATCCTGACAGTCGATATCTATTCGGCTTTACATTAAATAATAAATCGTAAAGATTCTGTCGAGTTCCTCAAGGCTATACTGAAAGTCCTAGCATTTATAGTCAGGCATTAAAAAGACAGCTTGATTCCTTTGACTTACAGGAGGGAGTGGTTCTCATTCAATATGTAGATGATATCTTACTTGCTGCAGACACGCCAGAACAATGTGAGAAGAGTACCTTTTCCTTGCTTTCCTTCCTGGCCAAACATAATCATAAAGTTTCGAAGAAAAAGCTGCAATATTGTAGACCAAAGGTGACCTACCTCGGTCATCTTTTGTCTAAGGAGGGCCGTGCATTGACACCAGATCGAATTCAAGCAATTCTAGATACTCCAGTCCCTCGCACTCAGAAGGATGTTCGCGCCTTTATAGGTTTGACGTCTTTTTGTAGGCAATGGATATTGGGTTTTTCGCATATTGTTAAACCATTGTTAGCATTGTTGTCTAAAGATACACCGATTCCCATTGAATGGACGGATGAATGTCAGAATGCTTTTGAACAATTGAGACAAGCTCTTTGTTCTGCACCAGTGTTAGGTACACCTGATTACACGAAGGTTTTCACATTATATGTACACGAGAAGGATGGGTGCGCATTGTCAGTCTTAGTGCAGACACACGGAGACAAACAGAGGCCTTGTGCATACTTCTCGGCGGTACTCGACCCTGTGGCTCGAGGATTGCCTGGATGTTTTCGAGCAGTTGCAGCAACAGCAGTTGCGATACGACAAAGTGAGGGAATAGTTTTGTCACACAAATTGTTGGTGCTAGTTCCCCATGCGGTAGATGCGTTACTGAATCAAACGAAAACGCAGCATCTAACCAGTGCCCGACTTACAGGATATGAGCTAACGTTGTTGGCGCCTCACATCACACTAAAACGATGTGCAACACTAAATCCTGCTACTTTATTGCCGGATCCTGTTGCTGAGACCCAGAAGGAAGAACAACATGATTGTGTTTTTCTGACTGAGGAACAGACAAAGGGTCGTATCGACTTACAGGATACGCCATTTCCAGATGTAGATGGGGAACTGTGGGTTGATGGATCGTGCGTGAGGTTACCAGATGGTACGACTTCCGCAGCTTATGCGATCACGACACTTAAGACTGTGGTAGAAGCAGCACGGATACCCCAAAAATCGGCTCAAGCGGCTGAGTTGATAGCCTTAACGAAGGCATGTGAGTTAAGTGCTGGACTATGTGTGAACATTTACACGGATAGTCGTTACGCTTTTGGAGTAGTGCATGATTTTGGCCTACTTTGGAAGGAACGAGGATTCCTGACTTCACACGGAGTACACATCATGCATGGAGAATTGGTACGCGATCTCCTTAATGCACTGTTATGCCCAGAGAAAGTTGCAATAGTCAAGTGCAGTGCACACAAAAAGGTGACGGACAAGATAGGACAAGGCAATGCTTTTGCAGACCGTATTGCAAGAGAGACCGCTATGCTGCAAAATAATTCCCCCATGTATGTGGTGAAGTCACAAGCTGAGCGGTGGCATGATGCTAGAGAAGAAATACTAGATATACAGAAGTCAGCATCTGAGGCAGAACGTATAAAATGGGCCACTGAAGGAGTATTGGATGATGAGGGTTGCTGGCGTAGTAAAGATATGGAGAGATGGAAACTACCCATGGCCTATTTACAAACAATGGTGCAAATGACACACGGGCTGGCACACATTGGAGCTATCGCAATTACTAAATTGCTTACACGAGTTTGGGAAAATGCTGACATTGCTAGCACGGCTAAGAGAGTAGTGCAGACCTGTCTGATATGCTTGCAGCACAATCCTGGACAAGGGACTCATACTCCTAAAGGAGGGCTTGTTCCACCTACTGCACCATTCGAAGTACTACAAATGGATTACATCCAGCTGGAGCGATGTAATAATCTCAAGTATGTCTTAGTAGTGGTGTGTGCCTTCAGCAAATGGATTGAGGCTTACCCTACGAAAGACAATACAGCATTGACAACAGCTAAGGTGTTATTAAAGGAGTACTTCCCGCGCTACGGTGTTTGTAAACTTATGTGGAGTGATAATGGCCCTCATTTCATTGGAAAAGTAGTGGAATATGTCCTGAAAGGATTGGGAATCAAACAACGATTCCATGCTGTCTTTCATCCGCAATCAGCAGGTTTAGTAGAACGATACAATGCAACTCTGAAGCTGAAGTTAGCAAAGATAGTGGCATCTACATCTCTGAAATGGCCGGATGCTTTGCCTTTGGCATTGCTGTCCATTCGATCAGTGCCACATTCTCGATCTGGCCTCACACCCTACGAAGTGGTGTTTGGAAGGCCTATGAATATTTGGGGAGTTCCAAAACCTCGTTTGATACATGATATGCCTTGTATAATGATGAACGATTATCTGGCACGATTAACAAATGATTTGCTTTCTATTCATCAACAGGTTCGAGAGGCGCTCCCTGATAACTCCACTGGTGAGGCTCACGATCTCCGCCCTGGGGACCACGTGATGGTCAAAGTCTTTGAGCGATCCAGCAGTTTGGAACCGAGATGGCATGGCCCTGAGCAAGTGCTGCTGGCTACGCGAACTGCTGTGAGAGTCACCAACAAGAAGCGGTGGATACATTCAACGCACTGCCGACGTGTCTCTCCGGATCTGGTGAGCCCTGTGGTGCTATCCGACTACAGAAAGATTTTGGATACAGAAAAGAGCCCAGCTGTCACGCCTGATGAATTGGAGGGAGCCTTCCCGGACCACGTTGTTTCTGATAAAGTGAAGTATAATCTACGCCCCAGGAAATAAGATTCCTTTTGTGTTTTTGAAACTGGTTGGTAACCGCTCTGAGGTTTGTGAAACGGAAGCCGGGAATATCAAGGGGGGGGGATCAGTTCTGCCCAGTGTAGCGACACCCGTCTTGAATCCCGGAGAACAAATCAACGGCAGCCTCGGTTCAGAACCATCGGTTTTATTTTTCCCGCTTAGTGTTGTTTTTGAAGAGTATTGTTTTGTGAACTATGGCATCTCCTTCGACACAAAAAGGGAGAATTCTTGGTGCTGTTTTGTTTGTCTTGACCGTAGTGGTGATCGCAGTATTAGCCTGGACTATAGAACTGTTGTTTCCTGTACGAGAACATTTGCTGCCCACCACTCCAAGTCCATCTGAACATTTTCATTTCACTCTGCCTTTTCACGAAGAAAGACATAGGCAGACTTATTTGAACAACAGCTTTATTAAGATTCTGCATCATACTCATAATATGACCAACACGTCCAATTGTTGGGTATGTGGAATGTTGCCCGGACACCAGAAGAAGGGAGGAACACCACTTATTCCTCTCCCGTTTTCTCATAATGGTTCTTGTCATGCTTGGTACACTCTTCTTTTTACTCTGCGATGGCCAACGAAAGGTGGACTACTTTTTCGGTTGAATAAAATATGCTATAACGATAAAGATGGCTATCCACACGCTGAAGGAACTAAATTCGAATGGGAAGAGTACCGTCCGGACAATGTTTCTACACCTCGTGTATATACGAATCAAAGACTTATAAATGTGACGAGCATGCATATAATAACAGTCATTGATACAAAAGCAGATTTGTGTATTAGAAATAAAGGTACAATCCCTGTAGGCCGCAGTGAATGTAATATTACACTTACCTTTGATACACCAACTGGAATTGCATTTGTAGCTTCACGTAACACATATTTTATTTGTGGAAATAAGGGATACCACCGTCTACCATTGGGATGGTTAGGAACGTGTTATATAGCTTTTGTATTACCACCTGTATTTATTGCTCCTCCCATGTATCACAATGATTATGTTTTGTACCATGATTTCATATTGAATAGAGTGAAACGAACAATAGATCTTGATGAAATAGACCAGACTGATACCACATTACAACAATATGTAGACTTCAATTTGGGGTTATTTTCATTCGTAGGAGCTGCACTGAATAGCAGGAAGATAAGGCGGCTTACACGTGTGGTGGAAGCCGTCGCTAATGAAACTGCCTCTGCTTTAGGGAATATTACTGAAGAATTACAAATTACCAGAATTGTAGCGCTCCAGAATCGAATGGTTCTAGATGTGATACTAGCTGATAGGGGTGGAGCATGCCGCGTCATCGGAAGTAGTTGCTGCGTTTACGTACCAGATAACTCACCTTCTGTATATGATTCGATTACAAAATTACATAAAATAGCTGCTGAAATCCACCCAGAAAATGGAACATGGACCTTTTCTGGTTGGTTCTGGACCCTGCTTAGTACTTGGGGTTGGAAATTATTAACGATTCTCTGTGTTTTTATTGGAGTACTATTTTTTTCTTTGTCTATGTATTCAATGTGGCCCTACATTATGTTCTGTATGTATCACAGCCTGTATTCCGTCCAAACGAGCTATTGTTAAGCAAGAGAAACTGATCAATGATGAAGTATTGAAAATAATGGCTATTAACATTGAGGATGAACATTCTGACTACGTCCACTATGAGGTAGCTTTTGCTAAACGCTAAAAGGGCCGTCTGTCGTGTTTTGGCAGCTCCTGAGTTAGCGTTTAGCACAGCTATACGGTCTTTTCTGTTAACTTGACCAAAACGAACGAGGGGCCATTTTGAATCCCTCTGACTTCCGTTTCCTTTGAACACGCTGCCTCGTGGTCAGTGTGCCCTTTTGTCCTTTCTCGATACCCATGGTCACTAGTCTGCTCGGCAACAGGCTATTTTTAGTACTGGTCAAGCGCACATGCGCATTACGCACCAATTGGTCACTCTTTAGGAATGTTCACACTAACTGACCAGTGCTGTTGAAACTCCTCCCACATGTTGGCTGTGTTCCAAAAATGACCTTATATGTACCTAAAATGTGTAACTTGTAACCGCCTATCTTTTTATTGCTAATAAACTGTATAAAAGAGGTCGCGCACCAATGTTCGGTGTGCTACTTCTTACATTACCGAAGGGTGCTGTAGGAATGTATCACCACCCCATGGGGTCTTAATAAACTTGTCTTTTACCTTTTCCAGTGTCCGTGCCAACTTCTATACTAAGGTGTTCGAGAGTTTAGCAACGTATGTAGGCCTGATTTGAACCCAACACCACATGACTGTGGTATGTGTTGCTAGAGGATCGTTCTCAGATTCCTGGGAGAGACCATCATCCTCCAGTGACATAGGGTAATTCAAGCCATGCGGGACATCAGTTGGCCCTCCATTGCAGTTCTGTTCACCACATAGATATAGGCCCCCCGGTGCCGCTGATTACTGAAGGCTGGGCTCAGTATAAAATAGCTCCAGTGCAGCTCAGACAACAGGAGCTCAGCCGAGAACGTCCACCACCATTGCCTGCCAATCCAAGCCCCCAATTTTGCTACTTTTTAAA
This sequence comes from Lissotriton helveticus, assembly GCF_964261635.1. Taxonomy (NCBI): domain Eukaryota; kingdom Metazoa; phylum Chordata; class Amphibia; order Caudata; family Salamandridae; genus Lissotriton; species Lissotriton helveticus. Next base: position 983,051,105 of record NC_136065.1, on the reverse strand, counting down.
AGTAATAATTTTCTAGTAATTTATAAATGGCTTTTAAAATGCTTGTCTACTAACCTTTTTCTTTAGCAGCTGTTTTGTTTACTTATTTGCCTTTCTAGCAGTCATATACAATGATGCTGTTAAGCTTGAACTTAACTGTTGTTTTCTACTGTTATTATTCTACGGGTATTTTTCTACGTATAGCAAGCATAATTTTATTTCTAACTTTCCTGGGGAATTGTCGGACCTGGCCCTCCCTGCAGGGTCACCCCCCAAATATTTTACCTGGCTTCCTTCCTTTTTGCAGAAATGTGTTGGCCTTAGGACCAGTTCTTTTTTTCTTTCATATATTCTTTATTATTTTATACATATGCACCCCCCAATACAATTGCCTCCCCCCACCCTTCTCAGACATTACCCACAAGCAAAATGTTTATTACATATTTCATTAATATCCTGAAAGCAGATCTTAATTCTCCTGGTAAAAAAAAAATCACAATCCATATCTTCAAATTGTAGTTAACTCCTGCTTAACTTCCACCGTCCTACATAATACATTTATAATCACTAATGCATCATCTTTGCATCCACTGCATTAGAGGGTCCCAAATTGCCAATCCTTTTTACGTTTATTACGCCCCTTTCTTTTATATAAGGCTGCCTCTAAGCTACATGTTGCCAATAATCGGGATCTCCATTGTTGGAACACCAGCAGATTCGGATCCAGCCAAGCTGAAGCTATCCACATCCTTAGGACATCCATTGCCCCAAAGATCAAGCCTTGCATATATTTTGGTCGATTTATGTTAGCTGTAACTAGGATTATTTCATCCACTGAGATTTCTATTCTTGCTTTTAATATCTCTGACAAAAAACCTGATATATTGTTAACCAATTTCACTAGTATATCGCATGATGCAAATATATGCATGTTGTCAGCTTCAAATAGCGCGCAGCGTGGGCATGATGTTCCTTTTCCAGTCCCCCACTTAGCTATCTTGTTTGGGGTGTAATATAATGAGAAAAAGGTTTAATAGTATTGGGCTTGTAATTTTGTAGACATTAAATATAATTCGTAGGAGTGGTCGAGGGTTTCAGCCGAAACCCCTAATTTAGACTGCCATTTTGACACACGTTTATCCCTTTCATCTGGATAGGAAACATTCATATATTCATAGACTTCTCCTATAGTTATTGTTGTTTTTTTAAGCAGGTTCTCCATGATGTGAATTTCTTGAAATGTTGCTCCCTCACCCCCTTTCCACCACAAAAAGTCTCTAACCTGTATGAAATTTAAAGAAATCCCTATGACCTAGTTTATAATAATTTTGTAACTCCTCAAAAGACTTTAACCCTATGGTAGAATAAAAACAGCCTAGCTGCGTGATCCCTCCCTGTACCCACCTATCCATACAGGTATCCCTAAAGATCTCTGGAAGGTTGTCGTTTTTAAGTATTGGAGTATTGTGGGATAACCGTCCAATTCACAGCAATTAACGTACATTATTCCAGACCTTATAAATGCCAGAGAGGGTCTTAAATCTGACCTTCTTAAAGTAAATATCGTTTGAATGTCGCCAGAGGCACCATCTAGTTATCCGTCCTAATTCATAATAATTCAGCACAATACCACAATGGGGCAGCCCGATAATACAGTTTGAAATTAGGCAGTGTCAGTCCACCTCTATCTTTAGTTAGTATAATAAATCTTAATGCTCTACGTGGTTTCTAGTATCCCCACAAAAACCTGGAAAACATATTGTCTATAGATTTAACCCCTTCCGCGCTCCCGTCGGACGTTGGCCGTCGCGAGCACTACCTGGCTGGTGCTGTGAACGGCCGACGCGGCCCCGCCCACTCCTTAGAACACCCACACTGCTCCGAAATAACGACAGCGGTAAATGGTTTAAACAGTTGGGGTGGAAATTCCAAACATATTGTTCTAAAAAAATATAAACATCTAGGTAAAAAAAATCTTTTAATTTAGTTGCACTTGCCCCCAATGGATAAATGTAGATTATTTAACCTGATCAAATCTTTTTTTGTGTGTTGTAATAATGGTTTGAGATTGTTTTTGTCTAAACTCTCCAATTTTGCCGGTATGTTAACACCCAAATATGTAGCTTTATCCATTACTTGGTCGTCTCTCATCTTGATTTTACAATTGAGGATAATCCCCGTTTTATCTTGATTCAATTTATATCCTGACACCCCTCCCAAGATTTTGGCATCCTCTTCTATTGCGCTTATCACGTTAATAGTGTCACTAGTAACTAGAGCGATATCATCCGCATACGCCAATGTTTTTGTAGACTGGTTTTGTGCCCATATTGGTGGTATTAATATGTTGTTTTCAAGTCTACGAATGAAAGGGTCAATATATACCTCAAATAGAAGAGGAGAACATGGGCACCTCTGTCTTGTCCCTCTAGTAATAGCTAGCTTTTCTGATACTGGCCCATTTACCATTACTACAGCCGATGTTTCAGTATATAGCGTTTGTACTGCTTTGATGAATTGTTCCCTGATGCCACGTCTTGACAGTGCAGTTTAAAGATATTTCCAGGAGACCCTATCAAAGGCCTTTTTGGCGACCAGTAATATATGTGCCATAGGGTCTCCTGCAACACCGGCAATGTCGAACAATGAGATCACCCTTTGAACATGATCGGTTGTGGATCTCCCTGAGATGAACCCATATTGGCAGACAGATACAAATGTATGTACAATCGGTGCCAATCGGCTAGCTAATAATTTAGAATACATTTTTGAGTCCCCATTTATCAGAGTGATAGAGCAATAAGACTCAAGTTCTGTGGGGTCTTTTTTTTTTTTTTAAGAAAACCATGATTTTAGCTAAAGACCATGTTCCCGGAGCTCACCCCCTCTGAAAGATACATGCCAATACATCATACAGAATTTTTTTTAACTGTGAGGAAAATTTGACATAAAACTCTGTTGGAATCCCATGCATACCAGCCATTTTTCTTGCAGCTAAGCTATTCATTGAGAGGAGGATTTCCTCCCATTGCCTTTTACCCTCTAAACTATCTTGGCCCTCTACCTCTAGTCTTAATGGTGAATTTTGATCTAGATATTCCCTGATTTTTTCCTGTTGTATATCTGTATCCTCATATAGTTTTTGGTAGAACCGTTGAAACGCAGCTCCTAATGCGTTAGGTTTGGTCCTTTGGCCATGTTCTTGATCTTTAATTTCCCTTATTAGATGGGCTGTACTTTGTTCCCGGGTACGTACTGCTAACTGATGTCCAACCTGTTCACTTAATTCGTAGATGCTTCCTCTATGCATTGTTGCCTTAACTATGGCTTTATCCATTTGGATATCAATGATAAAAATGTTAGCAGTCGCTACACGACTTAATTCGCTTTCAGTTTCCCGTTCCTCCTGAACAACCTTCATCAATCCTTCCTCAGCTATACCCAGATTTCTCTGCAGTGCCCCCATTTTTGTTTAGCCTGCTTATTAAAATGTAATGAAAATCATAGCGTCTCCCTTCTGATTCCAGCCTTCAGGGCATCCCATACCATATCGATTGGTGCACTACCTATATTACCCTCCAAAAACCTGGGTAACCATTTTCTCATATGATGACAATATTCCTCATTTACCATGAGTGCTCTTTCGAACGTCGAAGTTTTCACATTGGAGTTTGTTGCTCCACATTCTATATCTAAAACAAGATGATTGTGGTCAGACAACAACCTTGGCAGTTTTTCTAGTGTGCAATTAGATCTTAACGTGCTAGAGACCAGTATATAATCAGTCTCGCATGCATCGAGTGTGGATTGGAGTAGCAGGTAAATCCAGGATCCGCTTGTAATTACTCTTTTTCCCTTTTGATAGCCTCTTCATTTTCCTGGGTATCCTTCTCACCCCTTGCTGGCTGTAATTGCTTGTGGAGGTATCCCCACAATCATTGTTGTTACTACTACTACTGTTTGATACCACAATGTCAGATACACCGGATTCCTCATTCAAACAGTAAAAGTTTTCCATGGGGTCAGGGGAAAGGTATCCCATCTCATGGCTGTTTCCCTTTATACACCCTATGGGAGGAGGTTTCATTATTTTGTTAATCGCCTCAATATTACTTATCTCTTTTTCGGTTATTTCTGTTTCGCCAATATTTTCCCTGGTGGGGCTACCCTGCTCCAAGATACTTTCCTTAGCTTTGTCATTCTCTTGGTGGGCACTGATGAGTGTCCCTGGCATTCCCAGTACGGTATTTTTGCAATTTGACCCCCTTGCTTAGTTCTAGCATGTTATCCTGGGTGACAGTCTGAGGATCTACTAGTTCAGGCATTTCCGTGCTGGTAGGGGTATAGGTTGAATCATCCAACTTTCCTCTCTCTTTCACGTTATCGTTCATACCCCTCAGTAGAAACAAACTCATTATGAGGGCCTTCTTTTTCCCTTGTTCTCCCGCTTTCGTACCCTCTGGACAGACTTTTTATTAGATTCAGCTTTGCCTCCCTTACCGGTACACGGTTCACTCTTCTTTAAATCAGTGTCCAATTTTGTGTCAGTTTCCTGCCATGCTGACATCGGCGCCGTCTGCACAGCCGAGCGCTTCTTGTTCCGCGTTCCTCGCACTGCCATGGCTTCTCTGGAATGAGCAGTGGAATCTCCGGTGTCCTCGTTGCTAGGCGACTCCGACCGGTATCTGTGAATGATTCCCCAGCCGGAAGCCGACAGAAGCAATAGCCTAGCAAGAGATACCCACCGCGCACAGAAGCCCTTGCTTTGGTCGTTTTTTCCCCTCGGCCCGATGATCGCCCAGTCTCCTGTCACCTTCACCTCATTCAGTCCTTCAAGTCCAGCGGTTGCATTCTGCTCGCATAGTTGGCTCCACTCGGAAAGAAACCGCATCGAGGATCAGAGCAAAGCGGAGGTGAGTGACAGTGGTCTTACTCAGACGCCATCTTGCCCCTCGTGAGGCCTTAGGACCAGTTCTTAAGTACGTTTGCTCCCTCCTCTAAACATGGTATGATTGGCTTGCAACGCTTTGCCATACTTTATTGACTTTTAAGTCCCTTGTAGAGTGGTATACCTTTACACAGGGCATATAAATGAAATGATTCTAGTGGGCCTGTAGTACTCATTGTACCACCTGCTGAAGTAGCCCCATAAAACATGTTCCAGGTTCATTACAGCCTAAATTCAACTTTAAATTGCCAATTCATCTTGACAATATAACCAGTTGCCAAGCCTTAAACTACCCTTTTTATTGCATAAAAAGTCATCCCTAAGGTATTCCCTAGGTAGAATACAGGGAAGGGTGCATTGTATTCAAAAGGTCAGGCCTGTACTTTTAAGTTTTTATGACCTGGTAGTAAAAAACTCCTACATTTGTTTTTCACTACTGTGAGCCCTAACTATCTGATAGGATAATATTGGGTTGTCTTATTACATTTAAGAAGTGCTAGCTTTTGATTGGAGACAGATAAGCATTTCCTGTTTGTGATACTTGAATGGTGTGCACAGGGATAAAAGAATATCCAGGAATTTGCTCTGTAGTATTCCAAAAAGTTCATTATTAAATATATTTCATGAATAACATGCAGTTCAGCCAATGCGTTTTGTTCTCATTGAGAACTTCATCAGGGCTTCTCAGGGTAATAACTGTGTTGAAGGAGAGAAATCTATTAAGTTCTCATAAAATGTGAGAACAGATGCTACTCTGTACACCAAAACAATCCCAGTCAAAAGTAAAATTATCTTTTGGAGGATGAAAAATATACTCCTAATACGGTCACAAATCAAGTAATATCGATGGGTCCCAGGACGTTCCCTCCAGTATCTGGATAAGGTATTTCTGAGTCAAATAATTCCGTTAAAGAGAGGTCTCAATCCAAGCCACATGAAGGTGGAGTCCAGAAAAATTATAATCTGGGGCAAGTTTGGATAAAGTTGCCTATGAAGGATAAGGTTTCCATAAGAGGGATATTCTCTGGTGTACAGAAATAGTCTGATGAAAAAAAGAAGGGGCGAGCCTTGCAACCAATAAGTCTTCAAGGTTTTTCAGAGCAATACTTCCAAAGTAAAAAGTGGACACTAACCCAAGGACATGATCGGGCCTGTAAGTGTGCCAACGGCATCCAAGATGAGTGTACCTACGTCGTCCGAGATTATCATATCCGCCTGAAACACCACTTGCACATTGGAGGAATGGAAATGCTTCCTGTTCCTGTAAATGTGCTCACGTGCCTGTGGTGGAACCAGGCGAACATGTGTGCAGTCAATGGCACCAACAACATTTGGGATGTGCCCAAGTGCATAAAAATCTCCCTTCACAGCCGCCAATTCATGCCTCCTGGGGAAATGGATATATCTGTCATTGTAGATCATCATAGCGGCCAGGACATCACGTAGCACCATGCTGAACATAGGTTGCGACATCCCACGTGCGCTGGACACCGGTGCTGGAATGATCCAGAAGCAAAAAAATGTAGGCCGCCATCACCTTAGACGTTGTTGTGAAGGCACTCGGATATGTCCTGCAAGGCTGCAGGTGGGGTTCCAACATAGCACGTAGGTCTTGTAAGGTGGGTCGATCCAGACGGAATTTCGGTATGACCTCCTCATCCTCCATGTCTGCCAACACTGTGTAGGAACGAAGCACATTAGGCCTCCTCCAAGGTGAGATGAAAGGGGACACATGTCAATGCAATCCACCAGGAGATGTGTCCAACATCTTACATTTTGACTGACACACCGGCAACAATGACTGTCACCACAGTTAAGGTCACAGCCTAACTTACATGTAGGTACACCTATCTGCTACACCATCCGTACACCTGTCCACTTTTCACACAGCTAGCACCTCCCAAACAATTCTTGAATATGTGAATGCCCAAAGGGATATGTCCAAGTCTTGCATGTGCAGCCCTGAGAGTAGTTCAGACAGTATATGTGCGAAATAGCAACACTACTGTCTCATACCTATCTGCTGTACCTGCCACACCTTCTTGCGTAAGTCGAACCGGGCACACATCAACAACACAATGAGCCCAGTCTGTACGTAAACAACAATTCTGTGCATGAGCCACAAAAAGTAGTTACTCAAATATGCACATTGCGTAGTCAGACATTCATTACCATGAGTTGTATTGCGCTTTCACACATTAACATGTGTACCCATTGGAGAGTCCATCATGACACTGTTCTGTGTACATGCCCAGCAATATCACAAGTGACATGTGAGGGAGTACCTGCCAATGTTTAAAATCATTTAAACAAACATGGCATGTGTAGTCTGCAGTGGGGTTAATGTTACATTGCCATTGTGTGCACAATCATGTGCCATTGATCATCTGGCCACTGTGCAACTGCCGATTGGCCATTGACACAGCGTGATGTGTCCATAGGTGCTGTCACAGTGAACTCCCACCAAAATCACGGTCACTGGCTCAAATGTATGGCAGCCATATCACGGTAGCTACCGCCTGGCCCCTGTGGTGTGTCACTGCCAAAGCCCACACGCGGTAGTGATAGTGATATGTGTGTTGCCAAATGGTGGTTGGCATGCTCCGCCACCCAAATCACAGTCATTCTTAGCAATGTATGGCAGCTATATCGCAGTAGCTACCGCCTGGCCCCAGCGGTGTGTCACCGCCAATGCCAAAGCCACACTTGCAGTAGTGATAGTGATATGTGTGTTGACAAATGACAGTTGGCATGCTCCGCCACCCAAATCATGGTCACTGGCTCAAATGTATGGCAGCCATATCGCGAAAGCTACCGCATAGTCACTGCCAATGCCAAAGCCCTTACAGCCAATGGGAACCACAATCGCAGTAGACTAATGCAATTTTGAAAATCGCGGTAGGCGTGCTCCGCCACCGCGGAGCCGGTCATTGAATGCAATTGAAAGATGCACAACCGCGGTAGTGACCACCTGGCCCCTGCGGTGTGTCACCGCCAATGCCCATGCCCTTACAGCCAATGGGAACTGCAATCGCGGTAGACTAATGCAATTTTCAAATTCTCGATAGGCTTGCTCCGCCACCGCGGAGCCAGTCATTGGATGCATTTGAAAAAGGCTGACCTGGAACACCAATTGCAGCAACTTACAACCATTGAAACTACCCCAGGGGGATATATATATGTGTGGGAGAGAGCCTCACATTCCACAGCTTCCCGAGCCTGCTGCCTGATACCCCTCACCACCAACTGCTGCTGCTCCTGTCTCCAGAGCCTGTTGTCTGAGACCCCTCACCACCAACTGCTGCTGCTGTTTCCAGAGCCTGCTGTCTGACACACCTCACCACCAACTGCTGCTGCTGCTGTCTCCAGAGCCTGCTGCCTGATACCCCTCACCACCAACTGCTGCTGCTCCTGTCTCCAGAGCCTGTTGTCTGAGACCCCTCACCACCAACTGCTGCTGCTGTTTCCAGAGCCTGCTGTCTGACACCCCTCACCACCAACTGCTGCTGCTCCTGTCTCCAAAGCCTGATGCCTGACACCCCTCACCACCAACTCCTGCCCCTCCTGTCTCCTGGACCCAGTGATGGCAAGGACTGAGAATATGCTGGCCAGTTCCTTCACCACAGAGGAGCTGGAGGTCCTGGTAGACGAGGTGCTCATATAATATGGGAGGCTATATGGTGCTCCAAATGTCGTGGTAAGTGTTTCAGAGTGGAAGTGAGAGTACAGGGAGTGCACACATGATGTTGATCTGCTGCAGTATGTGCCTGAGAGTGTGGGGTTGTGTCATGCACTGCCTAGCATGCTGTCTCCAGGGAAAGGGGTGTGTAGCCTATTTCACACGTTTCCCTGCCTGCATATCAAAATTGGAGTGACATGTATTGTCTTGTCAGCCATACAGTGATGCAGCAAGTTGGTAATGTAGGAGTAAGGACAGAAAATGCCTGTGTGAATGGATGTGTGGGTCCCTGATGTTCTTCACAGGCTCATCTGTGGCCTCAGCAAGGGTTTTCATCCAGAGGTTACTGATGGAATTGTGTCTGACACAAAATGTGCATCATGTATAGGTCAGCACTATGCTCAGGACTTTAATACCAGAGGGTGACACTCTTGGTGGTAATTCCCCTATGACATAACAGGTTGTCGTACTTTTGTGCACAGCCTCTTCCATTTCCACCAGCATGTGTACTGACTGGCATGTCTAGGCACTGTTAAAGCTCTCAATTTTTCCATTCATGTGACATTCCTGATGCCCCACGTTGGACCTCAGTGTGAGCCCACCTGGCCTGAACAGTCACTGTCCAATCTGACAAGGACACATCACTGAAAGTACAGAGTGTAACATGTGTGTTGTTTGCTAGACTATCCATCAAAGAGCCAACTCAGCCATGTAGATTGCACACAACAGGACTTGTGAGAAGGGTGTTGGATTGTAAGATCATGTCCCTCAATGTGACCGGATGTATGACGTTACAACGCACACTTTTACAACGCATACCTTTACAATGCATTTTTACAACGCAACATCCATTACAACGCATTCCATTACAACGCATGCCATTACAACGAAATTTTAAAAACTACATTCACAACGCATTCCATTACAACACATAATACATTTACAACGCATACCATTACAACGCATAACATTACATTGCATGTTTGGTAAGTATTGGATAGTGTAGGGGCACAAATTACTATTCTAACTCCAGGGGGTGCAACGGTAGGGTAAGTGTTGGATAGTGTAGGGGTAAAAATTACTATTCTAACTCCAGGGGGTGCAACAGTAGGGTAAGTGTTGGATAGTGTAGGGGTAAAAATTACTATTCTAACTCCAGGGGGTGCAACAGTAGGGTAAGTGTTGGATGGTAATGTTATGCGTTGTAATGGTATGCGTTGTACTGACTGAGTTGTAATGACATGCGTTGTAGTGGTGTGCGTTGTAGTGTCATGCGTTGTAATGGTTGCGTTGTAATTGAATGCGTTGTAATGGATGTTGCGTTGTAAAAGTTTCGTTGTAATGGTAGTGCGTTGTAAAAGTTGCGTTGTAAAGGTTGTTTCCCATGTGACCTCTATGACACAGTGAGCCTTTCACAGGTCAAAGACATTGATGGCTGTGCAGTGTTGTACACAGTGAGTCTGCCCCGAAACACATTTCGAAATGTAATCTATGTCTTGCTCACCTTCAAATTAGATAGTAGATGACGGCAGCCTACACATAGCTTTCTATGCTGGCATCCTGCATGTGTATGAGCTGGGCAGGTACTGTGTCCACCCTCATACCTGCATGCATTTTCGTATGATTCTCCCATGCTAATGTACTATGTGAGATGCTGTACTGTCTCTGCTAGACATATCTGGGAGGTTGTGCTGAGTTAGTATCATGCTCCTGTACTGAGAGATACTGGTACATAATACTGTCTAACTGATTTTTCGCCCTCTTGTCTCCCATGCCTGCAGCTCAACGTCCACCAGTGTAAGGCAGTGTGGACGGCCATTGCACACAAGGTACGGGGTCCGGGTGTCTCCGACTGAGGGCGCACACACTGTCACAAGATGTGGGATGACATCTGTCAGCTGAGCAAAAACGTGGCAGAGATTACGCTGGGGCTGCTCACTCTGACTGTAAGGTTGGTCCTCAGGAGCATGACACCACTAATGGCCCACATCTTAACTGTGACACAGCCTTAGCTGGATGCATGTTTGAAGGAACATCAGCAGCAAGCTGGGGGTGAGTATTCTGGGAAGGGTGACTTTGGTTGTGAGTGGCTGCATGTGTTCATAGCCTGGGCTAGCGATGGGCTCTGTGATGTTGCTAGTGTGATGCAATGGCTTGTAATTGGCCTCAGTTTTGGGTGCAGCTGTCATGCATTTGCCCTACCTGTACTTTCTCATGTCATTGGTGTAATGGCCCTTGACATTGCATTCTGAGTCGTGGCCTTCTGGCATCATCTGCATTGGGATAGTCAGGGACATCCCATGGAAGGGAACGGCAGTGTGCATCATCTGAGTGTGCTTTCAACAATGCCAGAATTATGAGGACTACACATCTGACACCAATGTGCAAATGTAGTTGTGCCCCAAATACGACATAGTGGATGGCATGAGCTCATGGCCATTGTGGACTGTTATGTTGGAGTCTGTATCTGTGCCCTAAGTGTGCTCAGAGGGATCTGTGTGTCTGGTTACACAGAGCCACCAACAGGCTATTTTGCAGTGTGGTCATCACATGGGTCACATATGCCACGTTTGCATAACAGGCAATATTCGACTATAGAATTGAGGTTGCACAATGTTACTGCACATGGTGGTGTGCAACATGGGGATATCATTATCTTGTTTCGTGCTTTGCTTGCATGTGGTGGTTCTATTAATGCCACTGAACTGACCCTATATCTCTGTCTCATGCAGCATCTCCCGTGGGCATGGAAGGACAGGGGACGGACACCAGTGGCGAGGCATCAAGCACGACTGCTACACACGAGCACAGTGACACTGATGTGACCAGTGAATCGGAGGAGTACAGGAGTCTGCTTGAAGAATCACAGCCAGAGACACCAACCTCAAGGTCATCTGATGATAGGGGTGACACATCTTTGTTGGCGGGCACAGGGAGTGGGAACTCAGCCTCCTCTTCTACCACACAGCGTCCAGTGCCCACCCTCCCACCTACTTCACTAGTGCTGCCCGTGTTCGCACCAGTAACAAGGAAAGAGTGTCCTTCACCCCAGGCATCGCTGCCCATGTCTCTGCCTCCCCTGTTGCCATCAGTGTTGAGTCTGCAAACCTTTTGCGCCAGCTGTGTGTGGCCAGACAACTCTCATCAATGCCTTCCTAGACCAAAACAACAATTTGGCACAGGTAGTTGCTTTCATGGAGGGAATTCATTCAGATGTGGGTGGGCTACACTGGACTGTCCAGTCTTTGTCCTCTGCAGTGACGGCAGACATTCAACTGGCACAATCTCAGAGTCCAGCTCCAGTCCCTTAGGCCACCCACTGCCAGTGGCTACATCTGATGATAGTGACCACACACCACAGACCTCAAGGTCACACAACAGCAGCAGCCTAAGTGGTCCAGAGTGCAAACACCATCCCCCCAAAAAACTAAAGCCACCCCAGAGCGCGAAGGCAAAAGCCCTTCAGGTGACACCCAGGGGCATAAAGCCAAGAAGCAGGCGTCAGGCTCACATGCCTCAGAGGCATCCTCAGCCAAGGACTCTCTTGTCCCAAAAGCATCTCGCAAAGACAAGCAGACAGTTGCCGTGCCTGCTGAGAGGCTGGTGCCTGCTAAGAGTCCACATAAAAAGATCTCCAAGGCAGATTCACCCACAACCTCAACTCCCATCCACACCCCTGTGAATCAGGGAAAGGAGGGCATTGTAGGGGGTACACCTGGTAAACAGGAGATGGAGGAACAAAGGCAAGGCCTGGCCTAGCTTACCACTGGATCCGGCATGTCCCCAGAGGGAGGGCCTCTAGTTGCACCTAATGCAGCTTTGGTGGAGAGTGTGCCTGTTGTGTCTGCCCCACCTCCCACTCCTACCAAGACAGGAAAGCCATTTAGACTTCCCAAGAAGTGGAAAGGCACCCCTCCACATTCTCCCACCCACACTGTATCTCACAGCAGCATGACTCCACCTCCATATGCCACCACATCACCCGGTCCAAGCAGCCCTCTGGTTTCCAAAGCCACTGATACCTCTACCTCAGCTGGGCCTCGCTCACCCCGGTTCAGTCCTCCAATTGTCCCTGAAACAGCCACCTCCCATTCCGACTGACAGCCAAGTCTGAGTGAAAGTCCCCCTCACACACCTGTCTCTCCCACAGCGGTGCCTGGACTGCCCATTGTTATCCCCCTAACTGTGTTGCAGACCATGGCAGGGTACAGTCTCGCCCATTCCCTGTGCAGGATTTAATGCACACATGTGCCTTCTCTGCACTTTGTACTGGCCACTGGCCTTGATGTTCGCTGCTGTTTGCCCATTCTCTGTGCAGCTTCTCATGTACCTACTCTGCACCTTGGACTGGCCACTGGCCTTGATGTTCACTGCTGTTTGCCCATTCCCTGTGCAGGATCCCATGTACCAACTCTGCACCTTGGACTGGCTGCTGGCCTTGATGTTCACTGCTATTTTCCCATTCCCTGTGCAGCTTCTCATGTACCTTCTCTGCACCTTGTACTGGCCACTGGCCTTGATGTTCACTGCTTTTTACCCATTCCCTGTGCAGGATCTAATGTACCTACGCTGCACCTTGGACTGGCCACTGGCCTTGATACTCACTGCTGTTTGCCCATTCCCTGTGCAGCCTCTCATGCACCTTCTCTGCACCTTGGACTGGCCACTGGCCTTGTTGTTTGCACATTCCCTGCACAGCTTCTCATGTACGTACTCTGCACCTTGGACTGGCCACTGGCCTTGATGTTCACTGCTGTTTGCCCATTCCCTGTGCAGCTTCTCATGTACCTACTCTGCACCTTGGACTGGCCACTGGCCTTGATGTTCACTGCTGTTTGCCCATTCCCTGTGCAAGATCTCATGTACCTAGTCTTCACTTTGGACTGGCCACTGGCCTTGATATTCACTGCTGTTTGCCCATTCCCTGTGCAGCCTCTCATGTACCTACTCTGCACCTTGGACTGGCCACTGGCCTTGTTGTTTGCCCATTCCCTGTGCAGCTTCTCATGTACTTACTCTGCACTTTGGACTGGCCACTGGCCTTGATGGTCACTGTTGTTCGCCCATTCCCTGTGCAGAATCTCATGTACCTACTCTGCACCTTGAACTGGCCACTGGCCTTGATCTTAACTGCTGTTTTCCCAATCCCTGTGCAGTTTCTTGTGCACCTACTCTGCACCTTGAACTGGCCACTAGCCTTGATGTTCACTGCTGTTTGCCCATTCTCTGTGTAGGATCTCATGTACTTACTCTGCACTTTGGACTGGCCACTGGCCTTGATGTTCACTGCTGTTTGCCCATTCCCTGTGCAGCTTCTCATGCACTTACTCTGCACTTTGGACTGGCCACTGGCCTTGATGTTCACTGCTGTTTGCCCATTCCCTGTGCAGCTTCTCATGTACCTACTATGCACTTTGTACTGGCCACTGGCCTTCCTCTTGTCTACTTGTGGTTCCTATCAGTGTAATATGTGAATAAAGACAGTCACTCCTGACGTCTGCTTTGTTTGTGTCCTTGCTAAATAAAGGGTGTTCTATGTGGGTATGGTTTAATGTGACACAGGCCAGTATCCAGCCATCACTCCATTGAGATAACAAGATCCACACTGCACGCACGTTGCAGAGCTTCTCATTTCCAGATTGTATTGATGCCTTTATGCCTCCCTCACTTCATTGAGAGAGAACAAGATATGCATCATATGGCAAACCCTGACTGCCGACCCCGAACGGAAATCTAGACTCCGCGGCCAATTCGCTGTCAGCGCCGCTGCCGGCTTGACATATATCCCCTCTAGATTATTCTGGATTAGGTGCATTTCTTACGACTGGTGATCCCTGCAATCCTGGCGCAATAGCGCGTTGTCTTGCCCACACGGCATCATTACAGTAAATTACAGGCAATTGTTTTCAGGCACTATAACTGAAGGTCCTGATGATGATCCTATATCCCTTGGTTAATGATCAAAATGCCGTCGACAAAGTTGTTAACCTTATACACAGTGATTTATATATGATAGTATGTGTAAAGGTGACCTATTTGCAATTGTTGTTTATTTTATTGTAATTATTTGATACAAACAATTACAAGCTGCCTGAGCCTTTCATCGTGTTTGTTTGCTATGTGAGTTCATGGATACAGGCTTGTGTCCCACTGTAGTTAATGCGGCCGCCAGGCTACTTGGGCGCATTCCAAAATACCAGTCGGTATCAGCCACCATAAGACAGCTGCATTGGCTACCGGTGAGAAAGAGGATTGAATTCAAGTCCCTCTGCCTGGTATATAAGGCCTTACATAATATTGGACCTGCTTTCTTTACCCAAAATCTCATCCCTTACCACCCGATTAGAACGTTGCGTTCATCTTCTTTACAGGAATTACATGTACCACGCACAAAATCAGTAGCGTGGGGTGACAGAAGATTCCTTGTAGCGGCCCCGAAACTGTGGAATACTGTCCCACTTACCATTAAAACGAGTACCTCTCTCTGGATGTTTCGCAAACAGCTTAAGACCTGGCTGTTTAAACAATAAAATCTCAGTCCCCTAGATGGTTATACATTGCAGAAATTTTCAGCGCCGAGATGCCCCAGGGCCTTTGTTCGCGCTATATAAATGTTTTAATAAATAAATAAATAAATAAATAAATAAAATAAATTCACATGTTTGTTTTATTTCATTTATTTGCATATTAAACTGCCCTTATTTGGCTGGATAACAGCTAAAATATAGTACAGATTGGGGCTATATTTATTTCGACCGTATTTCTCATTAACATTAGGGACCACTGTCTCTTATAATAAATTAGCTCCCAAGATCCCTGACTGATTTAAATTGGGTTCCCTTGTACTTTATATACACACTGTATGCCACTTCAACATAGCCAATGGGCTGTTTAACTTTTTCTTGGTTTTGCAGAGGTGACAGGCACTCAGTTCTTCTTGACTCTGAGGCTTGGGAGTGCAATGATGGTGGTGTGTGATGAACTACTGTTATCATAATCATTCTTTGGTCAGGTTAGCTATATTGTACACGTCATGTTTGTATGCACTTCCAGAACAACGCGGGATTCTATCCACAGGATTGCAGGCAAGATGGCCAGGGCTGTCATGTCTGTGTGATTTTTCTTGATGTGTGACCAGCAGTGTTGGTGTATGCTCATCCATCTTGTGATGGCCAGTCATCCTAGTCACATGGGTAAATTTCTATGTGTGCACTTGGGTGGTCAAGAAGTGTGCAGTGCGAAGGGGATGACTTTGTCAGTAGTGTTGAAGTGTGTGTGCCCCTGCAATGTCAACTGCACACATGTATCACCCAGGAGTTGAGTGCCTGTTATTTTGATTATTCAGCCCTGTGCTAGTGATTGTGTGCAAATATGGGAGTTGTAGGTTGTGCACTCTGCAGTGTGTTGGTGTGTCCTTGCACTTATGGGGGTCACATACTTGTTGTTGGTGGCAATTGTGAGTATGCAGAGTGGGTTACTGGCAAGTCAGTGTTGTGTTTTGTTACTCAGCCATGTGTCTTCATACTGTTTGTGCTCACTGTGCAAAACTGCTCAGCAAAGGGGGTGGTGATGAACAGAGTGTCTGAATTAAGCAGACCACTCTTACCCAGTCCAAAGATCAGGGCTTGATCCATCACCGTTATCTAGCTCACTGCCCCATACCAGCTCAGAACCTGGCTATATGCAAATGAGTCTGTCCCTGGCCCAGTGCATCATGGGAACAGGGCAGACCAAACTACCAAGCCAATTCTTCACCAGAAAGGAGACAAGCTTCCGGGGACCGGTTTCTGGCATTACAGCCGTCGTCGGCCCAGCTTGCTTGAATCCTGATGGAGCAGTGAGCAAGGGACTCATGTCTGAGTATACCCTGCCACACCTATAGTGGCCAAAAACGATTCAGAAAAGGGGGTGGTGATGAACAGAGTGTCTGAATTAAGCAGACCACTCTTACCCAGTCCAAAGATCAGGGCTTGATCCATCACCGTTATTTAGCTCACTGCCCCATACCAGCTCAGAACCTGGCTATATGCAAATTAGTCTGTCCCTGGCCCAGTGCATCATGGGAACAGGGCAGACCAAACTACCAAGCCAATTCTTCACCAGAAAGGAGACAAGCTTCTGGGGACCGGTTTCTGGAATTACAGCCGTCGTCGGCCCAGCTTGCTTGAATCCTGATGGAGCAGTGAGCAAGGGACTCATGTCTGAGTATACCCTGCCACACCTATAGTGGCCAAAAATGATTCAGAAAAGGGGGTGGTGATGAACAGAGTGTCTGAATTAAGCAGACCACTCTTACTCAGTCCAAAGATCAGGGCTTGATCCATCCCCGTTATTTAGCTCACTGCCCCATACCAGCTCAGAACCTGGCTATATGCAAATTAGTCTGTCCCTGGCCCAGTGCATCATGGGAACAGGGCAGACCAAACTACCAAGCCAATTCTTCACCAGAAAGGAGACAAGCTTCCGGGGACCGGTTTCTGGCATTACAGCCGTCGTCGGCCCAGCTTGCTTGAATCCTGATGGAGCAGTGAGCAAGGGACTCATGTCTGAGTATACCCTGCCACACCTATAGTGGCCAAAAACGATTCAGAAAAGGGGGTGGTGATGAACAGAGTGTCTGAATTAAGCAGACCACTCTTACCCAGTCCAAAGATCAGGGCTTGATCCATCACCGTTATTTAGCTCACTGCCCCATACCAGCTCAGAACCTGGCTATATGCAAATTAGTCTGTCCCTGGCCCAGTGCATCATGGGAACAGGGCAGACCAAACTACCAAGCCAATTCTTCACCAGAAAGGAGACAAGCTTCCGGGGACCGGTTTCTGGCATTACAGCCGTCGTCGGCCCAGCTTGCTTGAATCCTGATGGAGCAGTGAGCAAGGGACTCATGTCTGAGTATACCCTGCCACACCTATAGTGGCCAAAAACGATTCAGAAAAGGGGGTGGTGATGAACAGAGTGTCTGAATTAAGCAGACCACTCTTACCCAGTCCAAAGATCAGGGCTTGATCCATCACCGTTATTTAGCTCACTGCCCCATACCAGCTCAGAACCTGGCTATATGCAAATGAGTCTGTCCCTGGCCCAGTGCATCATGGGAACAGGGCAGACCAAACTACCAAGCCAATTCTTCACCAGAAAGGAGACAAGCTTCCGGGAACCGGTTTCTGGCATTACAGCCGTCGTCGGCCCAGCTTGCTTGAATCCTGATGGAGCAGTGAGCAAGGGACTCATGTCTGAGTATACCCTGCCACACCTATAGTGGCCAAAAACGATTCAGAAAAGGGGATGGTGATGAACAGAGTGTCTGAATTAAGCAGACCACTCTTACCCAGTCCAAAGATCAGGGCTTGATCCATCACCGTTATTTAGCTCACTGCCCCATACCTGCTCAGAACCTGGCTATATGCAAATTAGTCTGTCCCTGGCCCAGTGCATCATGGGAACAGGGCAGACCAAACTACCAAGCCAATTCTTCACCAGAAAGGAGACAAGCTTCCGGGGACCGGTTTCTGGCATTACAGCCGTCGCCTGCCCAGCTTGTTTGAATCCTGATGGAGCAGTGAGCAAGGGACTCATGTCTGAGTATACCCTGCCACACCTATAGTGGCCAAAAACGATTCAGAAAAGGGGGTGGTGATGAACAGAGAGTCTGAATTAAGCAGACCACTCTTACCCAGTCCAAAGATCAGGGCTTGATCCATCACCGTTATTTAGCTCACTGCCCCATACCAGCTCAGAACCTGGCTATATGCAAATTAGTCTGTCCCTGGCCCAGTGCATCATGGGAACAGGGCAGACCAAACTACCAAGCCAATTCTTCACCAGAAAGGAGACAAGCTTCCGGGGACCGGTTTCTGGCATTACAGCCGTCGTCGGCCCAGTTTGCTGAATCCTGATGGAGCAGTGAGCAAGGGACTCATGTCTGAGTATACCCTGCCACACCTATAGTGGCCAAAAACGATTCAGAAAAGGGGGTGGTGATGAACAGAGTGTCTGAATTAAGCAGACCACTCTTACCCAGTCCAAAGATCAGGGCTTGATCCATCACCGTTATTTAGCTCACTGCCCCATACCAGCTCAGAACCTGGCTATATGCAAATTAGTCTGTCCCTGGCCCAGTGCATCATGGGAACAGGGCAGACCAAACTACCAAGCCAATTCCTCACCAGAAAGGAGACAAGCTTCCGGGGACCGGTTTCTGGCATTACAGCCGTCGTCGGCCCAGCTTGCTTGAATCCTGATGGATGAAAACTGCTCAGCCACACTGACATTGTGGGTGTGTTTTCTCATGCATGCATTGCTGTGACTTGAGGCTATTTTGGCTCCAGCATGGCATGTGGGGTGTTGAGTCATAACATCCCCTATCTGTGTTTCTGATGCTTACCCATTGTGAGTGTGCACTCAATCTATTTGTGTATGGGGCACTCTTCACCTGTCCACTACTGAAGGACACCCCACTTCAATCTCATGTCTTCCACCCCATGGCTTGCCAGTGTGTGAGCCTCCCCACCACTTCATAGTGTGACACTATACTGTGGGAGGCTGATCTGTGTACAGGACTAATGTGCCACTAGGACAGATTCCTATTTGGTAATATGTGATTTTCCTGTACTGTTTTGCAGTCATGGTTGTTCATATGCAGTTTAACTGTTTGTGCTGCACAGTCCTCTGGTCATGTTGTTTTCACCTGGGTGTCCCAGGCGTGTGCATCTGTGGGTGATGGGTGAGCTGTATGTGTGTTTGCTGAGGTACTTCTTCCCTTCCTGACTGTGATGTTGCCTGTGTGCTATGGTGATATGTGCTGTGGTGGTTCCTGGTGTGGCACTCATACCTGTGTGGAACTGGTATGCTTGGTGTGCACACGCTGTTTCTCGTGCATGCAGTGCTGTGAGTGTATGTTGCCTTGTTATTGTCTGGTGTGCATCCCCTGATGTCCAGCTGTGTTTGCAATTTGATGGATTGGCATGTGCATCTGTTGTGCGTTTGCTGTGGATGTGTGCAGTTTTTGGCCTATGTAGTCTCTTGCAGATGACATACACTTATATTTGACCTATCACTAGTCAGGATTGTGAATGTGCAAGCATGTGGTACACAATGACACCGTGTTGACTTGATGGGTGGTGTGGTATGTCTGTCTGTGCTTTATTATTGCCCCATTGCTCCCAGTTTGTGTCCATGTTTATTTTGAGATGATGCACATCGTGTCTGTGTTGGGGTATGTTGTCTGTGCATTGTTCCAGAGTGATGTTCTTGTGTTCTCCTGTTCTGTCTGAGCTCCCATTACCTTTCCGCAGTTTTACTGCACAGGTCTGGACTTGTTGTTGTTCTGTGAATGTTGTTAGTGAGTTTTGTGTTTGGCTGTTGCTTTTGTGCCTGCATTGGTTCAGGCATCCCTGAGTGTGTGTTTGTGATGTTTGTGGACGCCCCCCAGAGATAGTGATTATCAGTGTATTGACTGGACATTTTGACACCCTTCTGTGGGTTTGACACTGGTGTTGAATGCTGCAGGTGTGAGGTGGAGGGGGTATGCTTGAAGGATCCAACTTGTGTTTGACAGTCATGGAGTGTGACAATTGGCCCTGTGTGTTGTGCTGTTGACATACACCTGTCAAGTAGTTGGATACAGATGTGTGGCTGTTCGGTGTTTGACTTCAGAGACTTCCTTTCATCCCTGTGCCTAGGCATGGGTTGTTTTGCTGTCTCCCTGAGTTGTTGCACAGAGGTGACTGTGGTTTAATTTCACTCACTGTGCCAGCCATGTGTGATTTGATGGTCTAAGGGTGCTGTTACATGTCCCTTTTCTTGCATGTGATATACACATGCTTAGTGGTTAGCTCCTTGACCTTCCATTTGTGTCCACCTCACTATAGCTTTCCCATTTATTGTCCTTCATTGCTGCTGACATCTGGACTGTGTATGTGGCTGTGTGTCAGTGTGGGGTATGTCTGTGTTACTTGACAGGCTGTGTGTCCAGTTACTTGATTGTTCAGACTCTGTATGAGTGTTCATTTTGTGCCTGACTCAGTTTTCTTGACATGAGTGTAGTGTAGGTGTGGTGTGAGGGTTGCCCTGGCCCTGTGCTTCTGTACTGTGTGTTCCTCTGCAGCCCCACCTGCCGAGACTGTCTCCCTAGTTGTTTGGTGTGTGGTGCAGGGTGAGGGTTCACCTGGCTGTTTATTGTGCATGGGGGAGCACCAAATGGGCACATAGTATGTCCCTTAATGTGTGGGGGGCCTAGTGTGTGGAGGGTGCAGGTGTGGCCCTATGATCTTTGTGGACTGCCCATTCCTGGTGCTGGCCCTACCTTCTACATTATGCGCATGTTTTCCCACGTCTTCACCGCCGCAGTGACATTACCGGGACATTTCATTGAGATCGCGGTTGGTGGGAGACCTTGATGCGGAGGGGTGATTTGGTGACAGGTAGGACATGGGTGGGTACACTTGTGGATGTTTTTCTGTCCCCACCAGGGTGTCTGGTGTGGGCAGGAAGCCTATATCTGACCATGAGTTGTGTGTTGTTGTGTGCGGAGTTGTGTTATTGCGTACCTGCGGCGGCATCCATGACGGTGCATAACTTGCTGGTAGTGTATCAGTTACAGCACCGGAAAGATGTCTAGAGCTGGATCCATTGAGGTCGGGACCGGGTGGAAGGGACTGGGAATCTGGTTTTGCGCTCCGCAGTCGTGCTCCCGCTGTCTCTGGTTGGCCGGTTTCTCTGCTGCGGTGTGACTGGCTGTTTGGGGCATACTGATTTGTACTGCGGTCGGGACGTCACTCCGCACGGCGGTGAGTCGCCATTGGCTGCCACCGCCATGGTGGCGGGCGCATTTTGATGGCATTCCGCGTCACACCGTGGCGGACGGGAAATGGGCCATACCAATACGGCCGGCGTGAGGAGTGCTGCTGGCATGCAGAAAATGGCATTTTCCGCTACCGCCAACACCACGTGGTGCCTCCGCCCGCCATCATAACGGACCCCTATATTTTTACAAACAATTAAACACTTTGATATTTTTTTAATCGTTATTACTTACCTAAAATAAATATTCTTGACCACAAGGATTTTTTTGCTGATATTCCTGACCCACTATATCTGTACCACAATATTTATCCAATTTGATATTTCTTCCTCAATATTCATTCTCTGCACACTCCTAGCAGAGGGGAAACCACCACCCTCATCCTCCTCGATCTCTCTGCAGCCTTCAATACCGTATCCCACTACACACTCCTACAGGGACTCCACCAGATAGGGATGTCCTCATCCCACCCTACACCATCGTTCCAAAGAAAATCATCTGCAACATTCCCCAAGGGCCCTCTCTGAGCTTGTTCAACACGTGCATGGCCCATCTGGCCACCATATTCAGGTGCTAACATCATCTCCTATGCTGACGATACTCAACTCATTCGCTCCTTATCTTCGGACCCCACAAGCACTAAATCCAACTTCCACAGGTACATGACTAGCATTCCTAGCTAGATGTGGAACCGGTGCCTCAAACGTAACACAGACTAAACAGAGATACTCACCTCCCTATGGGATGACTTCTGGTGCCATCTGAATTTGGCCCTTCACCCACTCCTACAGAACACTCAAGGAACCTTGGCATCATACTCGACAGCAATCTCACTATGAAGAAACAGATAAACGCCATCTTGCCTTCTTGCTTTTTCATCATATGCATACTCAAGAAGATCTTCAAGTGGCTTCCCATCAGCACCAGACGCATCATCACCCAGGCCCTCATCATCAGCTGCCAGGGTTACGGCACTCCCTATATGTAGGGATCACCTCACAACTACTAAACAGACCATCAAGAATGCAGCAGTCAGGCTCATACTCAACCTTCCGAGGTGGACCCACATCACCCCTCACCTCAAGTCCCCCCATAAGCAAACAATGCCAATTAAAACTGCTTATACATGCCTGCAAGCCCCTGCACAACAAGGGACTGGCATACCTCACTCACAGAGTGAATTTCCACCAACCCGACAGACAATTATGTTCCGCTTCCTTCTCCTTAGCCCACCAGCCCTGCATCCATAGAAGCAGAAGTGGTGGCCGCATATTCTCCCACCTGGCCACAAAATCTTAGAAGGGCCTACTCTTCCACCCTTCAACAACTCCCATCCAGCAGGATTTCAGGAAAGGCATTAAAACCTGGTTATTCAAATAAAGTCCCTCAACACAAGCACCCCACCATAGCTCCTGGATACCCTCACAGGTGATAAACAGCGCTATGCAAATCCTGTTTGTAAGACTTACAGTTGCAACCTTGGATACTTCCCTTGCACTGGCAGAGCTTATGTTTTTCCAATAATATAGCTAACATAATTTTGATTAATCCAAATAAGAATGGAGTTCTTGCTAGTCCCTTGTATTAGTTCCTGAATACAGGTACGCAGTACTTGAGCAAAATCCTAATATTTCACTTAATTTGTTTGCTCTTAAGAAAATGCATCCTTTCCATCTAGTAATACACCACTACTCTGCTTATGTAGGATTAAAGTTGTTCCTTTTATTTCACTTGATTCATCCATATTCATGGATTAAGTACTGTTGTTACCTGGGAAACCCTCACAACAATGTAAGTCATAGGGGGACTAGTGTTGTGTGGCCTAGAGGGGTTTGTCATGAGTCTTGATATGAATGAGGCTTTTCTGCCATGCATTGCATCTGTGGCATGCACTTGGGTGAGGATTGTGTGATTACTGAAATGTGAATATGAGACAATGTTTAGACAAGCAAATACTATTTTTAAGGGCTGGCCTTTAATGGGCAGTAACTAGGCACAAACTATACAATGTTTATCTACTAGCGCCTCTCTAATGTAGAGTACACCAATGTAATCATGAACACTTGTGAAACGGAATTTGAAAAAAACATAGAGAAGATATAGAGATCCTTGAAGCAAAGAGGAAGTTCAACGAAGAAAGCATCTTAACAAGAAGAACAGTGCCTAAAGTGATATAAGGCATAGCATTTATATAACAGGGCAATTACTGGAATGCTAACTGAATTAGAACAGTGTGTGTACTCTCACAAAAAGTAGTAATCCAGTGGCATATTAGGTAAATACAGATGAAGTGAGAGACCTTTGCCTTAATCCAATTCGCAATATCACCCAAAAATACCTCTCCTTGATGAAACATGAGTTAAGTACAACACCATTTCAATGGTCACTCAAATATACGGCAGAGGCCAGTGCATAAATAGAAAGATTTCCATTAGTGTGAGAAAGTGTGAGAATGTGGATTATTAGGTAATTGAATGATAGTCCTCTACAATCAATAATGACAATATTCTTGTTAGAACTAGTAATCAATTCAGTAATTTCAACCTGAGCTCAACACCTTACACCTATAGCACCAAGCAGAGTTAAATTAAGAAAATGAGTAAAGTAGGGTAGGGCTGTAGTCTAGATTCGACGACGAGCATGTCGACAAGTGAAAAAGTCTTAGTGGGGCCATCAATAAAGATGGGAATAGCTCAGAGCAGAAACAGTACAAAGTTCACACCAGGGAAGCTGTCAATGTCGATCGGATGCTGCTCGATGCAGGGTCCAGTGAAGATTTCTACCTTCGGACTAAAACTCATTTCTGGAAGTCTGGTTCCTTCAGTGGATTGAAATTGCAGGCTGTAGCTGGAGAGGGTTTGACATCATTAAATACCACTAGGCGTTGTGCCAGTGGAATCGAATTTTCTGCTGTAAAGAAGAATGTAGCTGGAGCTATTGCGAAGTCATGTCCCCTAGCCATGTACCCGTGGCAGGTCACATTGGCAGTTTGGCCCGGCTTTCCGTTAGTTCTCCAGGCAATAATCCATGAGAAAGTGTTTAAATCACAGGTTGCAGGATTAGGGAGGAGGTGTACACTCTGACATCAGTCAAGGGTTCAAGGACCTCGGGAACAGCACTTGTGGGTCAGGACCCACTACACAGAGGCCATCAGCAAAGTCCAGTATAGGTCCAGTTGAATCTGGTCATTGGGGCTCCTTTAGGAAAGTGAGTGTCTTGCTTTGTGTCCCTATAGCTTAACAGGAGTTCAGCCAACTGACCCTTTGAGTCTATTTCTCAGTCTTGGGTACAAGTGGGGGAAGGCACAGCCATTAAAGTTTTGCTCCCAGGTCTTAAAAGCAGGGACAGCCCTTTCTGTCTTCCAAAGTTCAGTTAATGTTCAAAAGAAGGTACCTAGGGGTGCCACATTTATTCCTTGTAGTAGCCTGTGTAGGAGGGGTAACTCCTTGCCCCTTCCCAACTAATAGGGAAAAGGTTCCCAGGGGTAACCTTGTCCACTTTTACAGCAGTTCCTGCGTGCCCTACTGTTAACAATCTTAGAGTGCAGTGCCCCTCTATACTGAGATCCAACATGGCAGAACATTTTCTTCCTGTGAAATTAGCAAACAGTTCTCTGGAATCACTCAAAAGATGTTCTGGGGGAAGCCCATCTGTCACTGGGACTGGGGACTGGCTGTTTAGGACAACCGAGAGAGAAGGACACATTGGGACACATTGTGAGCTCCGACTGCTTGTGACAGGATAGGCCCCTTTGAAGATAGGTTTCTGGGCACTGCCACAGCCCTTAGGGGCAGTTTACACGAAATTAAAAAGCTAGTCAGATCCTGGGTGACAGTTGGAAGCTTATGCAAATGGGCTTCTAGATGCTTTAGACAGGTAAAAGGTGATTTTATAAAATAATTTTTGCACAATATTTGTTACAAATCCGACTTTACATTGCCTAACACATTTTACGTGTTTGTGTCGGAGTGTCTCTGTGTCTGTGTGTGGAGATAGCATATGTGAATACACACAGAGACATTTTAACGCATGGGCAAATAGGGCTCTAGCCCTGGGCCTCTGCCTTTCAAGGAGGGGCACTGTTAGAGCCATCTCTCTTCTGCTGAATCTCGTCCTGATGACTTAGAATAATTCTTTTAAGAGATGGTTTTAAATAGCTTTTTCCTTTCATTTATTTTAATTTTGGTGAAGTGTGAGGGGGATATGTACAAGGCAGTGGTGGATCGTTGCGGTAGTCTCCTTGGCTTAATGCCACGCTCCGCCACTTCTGAAACGCAAGGCTGAACCATATTTACAAGAATGTGGTGCAGCCTTGCGTTTCCCCCTGCGATGGTGCTAGGTTTAACAACTTAGCGCAAATGCAGGCATACTTTCACCATAGTGCAAGGGTGTCTGCGTGCAGGGGAGGATTGTTTATGTGTAGAAAGGTGTCCCTTCCTGCACATAAACAATCCTAAAATGCAATTCTGTTACTTTAATGTGTGCTGCTTTATGCAGCACACATGAAAGTGACAAAAATGCCATTTTCTTAAAGGGTTGGTTATGTACAGGCAGGGAACCTTCATGTACATAAACAAACTATGGCATTTTGCTTTTCCCATGTGTGCTGCACAAGGCATCACACATGGGAAAAGTAAAAACGAGGAGAAATAATGAATTTCTCCTTGTTTTGCCAACTTAAGACCAGGATTTACCTGGTCTTAATTTTGGCGCTGCCTCCTGTGTAAGCCACCCTTGTACATAGGGGGCAGTGTAAAAATCAATGGGTGTTGCAGTGGAATGCTCACCGCAACACCCACAGCCCACCCCTTTCAGGCTAACCATAATGTTAAAGGGGGCATTATGTACAAGGTAGCGTTAAGCCACGTTAAGTGGCTTAACACTGCCTTGTACATATGGCGCAGCACCTTTCGCCGCCACAATGTCGTTATAAATGACTTTGTGATGGTGATAGAGGCTTGTACATATGCCCCTGCGAGTCTATTACAGACATTTTGCGGAGAAACCTTATGTTTATGTATTTTGCATCAATAAAAGAAAAGGGAGCATATTATCCAATTGAAGCACATGTTAGATGTGAAGGACATCTAACATGGGCTTCAATTGGAATTCCATAAAGCATATTATCAAGCCCATTATCGCCGTTTTAGTTTTCTGCCGCTAAAACGGCGATAATTTTATCGCCTGTCTTGATAATATGCCCTAAGGTTTCTTTTAGATCAAAACAGGGGAGTGTGTCTCGGAGATTATTTGCAGAAAGATTAGTGAGCTGCTGCTGTATTTCAATATTGAAAACACAAATCAATATCTTTTAGAACTTGGAGAAGCATGCCTGTACACTGTCAGTGAACTGGCCAAAGAGGGCATGAGAGAGGTGAATTTGGATCATAAATTCAAAGCTGTTCCAAACAAGGCCCCCCAAAATCCTTAAAATGTCCCTGAATACATATTTTGCTTGTAAAGAGGGCTTGGAGAGATGTTCAACGGTGAGAATACGTGTATTAGTAATTTTGCAAAATGGACACTAATTCTTATTTGTATCTACACTCATTGTATAAACGATTTTCCATGCAGACAATACGCAGTACTTGAAGCAGCAAAATGTAATCATCAGTTTACTTTTAAATATAAAATATAGGTATCTCCACATAAATGCAGGTTGAACATGTCGGTGTTTTCACCAAATGACCGCATGCTATATCATTATAGCATCTTTTGTTTCTTTGTCATAATTGCATAGAACTGTAAAGTGTTCAACATAAGAATGTGTTCTTTGCTTTTAAGAAACATGTGCATGACTTGGCCATATTTCAAATTTAAGGCTGGAAACTGAATGAGCCGTCTGGCAAGGTATGCTTATAAAAATCCCATCAATATAAATCAACACTTTAAAGGACTTCACTCCATTTTTCATGGTGAAGACAAGCTCTGGCCCGATATTGATGATCTTGAGAAATGTGTATTCAGAGGGGTGCACTTTTTCATCGTAGAAAATAAAACTTTCAAGGAACAACAGCTCTTTTAACAAAAGAGTCTATCCTGCCTTATTGTGCTGCATTGTGATGGGCAAATCCCGACACAATAATAGTAAAGAAAAACTGAAGGATTAATCCCCGAAGTGCAGTGACAATGGCACAGAAAGTACGCCTACCCCCAAAGATACTGCACACAGTCGTTGCCAAGAACACAGAGAGTGCCACCTTAATATCAAGACGCCAAGTTTTTGTTCTATGATGAATATAAATATAGACCCAAATCGGCACAAGAGTGGACCTCCCAATTATGCATTTTGGTTACATCTTAACATGTACATCATTCACCTGCACTGTCTTTTTTAAATAGGATCATGTTAAATATTTCTCATTGCTATTCAGCGCAGGTACATTGTGGGGCTTATTTACAAGCCCCATGCATTCTACAGCACGCATTAGAAGAGGAAATCACCTCAATTGATTGTTTTTGTGTTTCGGAAGGTGCTCCTTCCTGCACAAAAACAATCTCCTCACAACGCAGGCATCCTTGCACCATGGTGCAAGGTTGCCTACATCAGCACATGGCAGCAGTTTGTGCGCCAGTGCAGGGACGAGCACAGAGATGCAAAATATTTTAAATATGTTGCATCCCTGTGCTTCGAAACTAACAAAGCACGGCGAAGCAACATTACTTGCAGCACCGCACTGAGTTAGTTTCTTGTAAATAGGGCCCTGTATCTTTTTTAAATATGGACACATTTTCTCTTTTTTACTGCAGTCATCTATTCTGTCCCCTTGATAGGCGGTAGCAAGGAGAGAGCAAGCATGTTAGATTTGAGTGTATCGTCTCTATGCCAAAGGAGGGTTAATTCTGCGGGCCCAATTTATGAGAAACTACCGTAGCACAGTGCCGCAATTCATTTTGCCATGCCGCGCTGCATCCGTTTCGAAGCACAGGGATATTACATATTTACAACAATATGTCGCATGGCTCTGCTTTTCCCTGCAATGGTGCACAAACTGCTGTCATGCGCCGGCGCAAGTACCCTTGAACAATGGTGCAACAATGCTGTGTCATGGGGAGATCTTCCTGCACAAAAACAATCAATTGAGGTGATTTCCTCTTCCAATGCATGCTGTAGAATGCAGCACACATTGAAAGAGGAAAAAAACTAGGAGAAATGAAAACATTTCTCCTTGGTGTGCCTCGCTACGCCACCCCTGCGTAGCATTCTGATGCATTTCCAGTTTTACGATTGCTCGAAAAGCTTAAAATATATCAGTGGGCACGGGTTTTGCTTGGGAACAGCATTCAACAAGAAAGGTATGCTGTTCCCCAAAGGCGGACAACAGAATAAGA
This sequence comes from Lissotriton helveticus, assembly GCF_964261635.1. Lineage (NCBI taxonomy): Eukaryota > Metazoa > Chordata > Amphibia > Caudata > Salamandridae > Lissotriton > Lissotriton helveticus. The sequence goes on along the minus strand of NC_136065.1, from coordinate 983,022,362 downwards.
GGGTGTTAGGAGGGGAGTCCTCCTTGTCGGGACTAGAGTCTTCACACACCCAGCAAGCTAGGTGTCATGCTTCAACATATGGACATGGTCCTCGTCGGGTCGGCGCTGCAACCCTTAAAGGGGCTCTTTAGCAGAGATCTTTTGTTCCTGCTGTATGGTGCATGGGTGTGAGGGCCCTAAAGAACAGTGTAGATGTGGTGCAAGTGGGTGACATTAAAAAAGGTGGGAAAGTCCACATAAACTCTTTATTAGGCTGATAATCCACCTTCTTAAAAACAAACCGAGTTGCTGCTCTCTGACTCTATGGTCCAGTGGAGCTCAGCTCTACTCATGTAGTGTGGTCGACATGTTTCATGCGTAGCGTTCAATACTGATTCATTGCATTTCATCAGGACCTTGTGTTATAATACTATCTACACTTGGTGGTGATGGGAAAAGAGGCTCCTACCTACCACACATCTTGGATGCGAGCACGAAGTCCCGTCAGTCCTAGTGGTAACCTATCTAAATGATATAACTCACTCCATTCGATCTTTTTAGGGCTTCAGACACCAGAGTCTAAGTGTCCTGTCCTCATTGGACGTGCGCCGGTTCACCTCCCGTGCGTGGAGCCGTAAAAAGCCAGCTTTTTGCGGCTCCACGTGCGGGACGTGTACAGGTGGTGACCACTTCGCATGAAACATGTCGACCACACTACATGAGATGAGCTGAGCTCCACTGAACTATAGAGGCACTCAGTTTGTTTAAAGAGCCCCTTTAAGGGTACCCGTTGGGTATTGCAGCTCCGACCCGGCGAGGAGCAAGTCTATATGATGAAGCATGACACCTAGCTTGCTGGGTGTGTGAGGACTTTAGTTCCGACAAGGAGGACTCCCCTCCTTACACCCCCTTATCTCGTTGTCCGCCTTTAGGGAACAGCATACCTTTCTTGTTGAATACTGTTTGGGCATGTATGCTGGACCCCGTTATTAAGCCCTTAAGTCCCCCTTCTTTGCTAAAGTGCTGCTTGAGAACACCCACTGCAACACCCATATAAAACCCCTAACACACAAAGTGTTGCGTGAAAAGGTGCAATATTTATAAGCACCTGTAAAGTCATGCAGGGTGGCTTTATGTGTGCTTGTAAATATCATGCAGCAGGCTGAGCCACTGGTGTGTCACGCAACATGACGCACCGGTGGCGCAAGGGGCTTGTAAATAAGTCCCTGCAATGTTTTAGATACAGCAAGAGCTGGTAGTTTTCAATCTCCATTGAGGGATGCACTTCTAACTTTTTGAGGGTTCGTTTAAGTGGATCTATAATATTTCGTATAACATTTCCAAAATACCGAACATTTGAAAGATAATAACTAAAATTAACCTGTCAATGTTTTTAAGGGTTGTGGGAAGTATTTTTCTACTTTTCTGAAGCTTTGGCAAGATCTGTGTTTACGCCCTTATACTTCTCCCCTTCTCTAATGCTGTTCCTTTCTGTAAGAAATTGAGTTGTTAGTTGACTGGGGTGTGAGCCTGGTCAAGCTGAAACCACAATCCTTGTCAGGGTGAGGCACAAACCAACCCTAAATTAACCTGTGCTCAGCTCTCTGGTGGATTTGCACAGAAGAGTCACGTATACCTTAGAGCAGTGTTTCCCAAACTGTGGTCCGTGGACCCCCAGGGGTCCGTGACACATTCCCAGGGGGTCCGCAGGCAACAGTTTTAAAAGCACAGAAACGTTTCTTGTATACTTAGCAGCTTTCCAGCAACAATAAAAGTGTCAAGATAAAGCCAGTGATTAATGTACCTGCTGGAGCATGAGGAGAGTTTTGTTTAGTGGCAGCTTTGACTTAACTAATGTAGCACAGAGGGTTAATGTGCCTACTGCAAAGAACGTGTAACATGCATTTTAAAAAGCAGTATTTTATGTGCATGGGTTCGTGGTTACTGCTTTTGTCACAGAGATTCTTTCATTACTGTGCACTTCATAAGTGACAATTATAATCTAGCAGAGGGACCTATAAACTGTCATCAAAGAGCAGCTTGCAAACTGCATGGTACCAGTTAGTAACTTATGTTTTTTCCCAGTTATTCATTATCCTGATGCTGCTAAAAAGATTTATTTGGGTGGAAATACATTTTTAATGTTAAAGTCAGTGCTAGCCACTGTGTTATGTTCTGAATCCTGAGTTTGTGCTTTTCCAGACCAAGCACTCTTTAAACATTTTATATACACACTGATTTACATGTATTATTCAATGTCTCTATATGTGTGTGATGTAAAGTGCTCTGACATCCTACGATGGTATGAGAGATGCTATAAAACAAATGAAATACATGTGACAGAGGGGCTATTACTTCAATATAAACTACTAAGGGCCAGATGTACGATCCGTTTTTATACGCGCGAACGGGTTCGTGAACCCGCTTTCACATGCAAAAACGTATTGGGCCATCTACATTGCCTATTTCGCGAGTCGCAATTTGTTTGCGACTCGCTAAATAGGTTTTGCAACTTGCTATTTGGAAGGGGCATTCCCTTCCAAATAGCCAGTCTTAAAACCATGTACAAATGTTCTGCGGTCGCAAAACACTCGCAATTACCACTTACTTCAAGTAGATGGTAATGCATTCGCAAATGGGAAGGGGTCCCCAGGGGACCCCTTCCCCTCTGCAAATGCAAGCAAAATTATTTTTTAAGGGCAGGCAGTGGTCCCAGGGACCTCTGCCTGCCCGTAGAAAATGAAACAAAAACGTTAAATTATTATTATTTTTTTTAAATGCATGGTAAATGGGCTGCATTTTTTTTTAAACTGCTTTATTTAAAAGCAGTCCCAGACATGGTGGCCTGCAGAGCCCAGCAGGCACCATACCTAGGAGGGCTGGCTTTCCCAATAGGCTTGCAAATTGCGAGAGGCTCGTTAATATTAATGAACCTCGCAATTTGTGACCCCATTGGGAATCCGAAACAGTGTTAAACACACTGTTGTACATTTTTCTTAGCGACTCGCAATTTGACACTCGCAATGTGTCACCAATTGCGAGGCGCTAAATGAAATGGTCCTACATCTGTCCCCAAAATCCTTAGGGGCATATTTACAAGCCCCTTGCGCCTCTTTTGCGCCGCCGTTGTGTCCCTTTCGTGATGCAGCGGTGGCGCAAAAGATCCACCATGGTGCAGGGTATTTACAACGTGACGCATCTGGGAGATGCGCAGTAACGGCTCCTAAAAGTGGCTGAGTGAAATCTACAAGATTTCACTCAGTCACTTTGGGGCCCATGCTGCGTCAAAACCCTGCGCCTGCTTGAAGCAGGCGTAAGGATTGACACAGCATTAGCAAGATTCGGCCCCCCAGAGCATTGCTGGAGCTGTGTCGCACTTGCGACGCAACTCCAGCAATGCACCACCTTTACGGCACAGATGAGTCATGCATCTATGCTTTTTTGCCCCATGAGGCGCAGCATTTTAAATGCGGTGCATCAATGGTGGCGGAGGCATGGCGCACAATAAGTGGCGCATCCCTGCTGATATGCATGGATGCGTCACTTATTGTAAATCTGCCCCTAAGTACTTTGAGTATTTGTTTTGTGTGCACACGTGTGTATTTTTTTCGAATTACTGTTTTAATATTTGAAATTTAACTCATACAAATTGCTTGGGGGTCCCCGGCTTCCAGTGGTGACTCACTGGGGGTCCTCAGGAGTCAAAAGTTTGGGAACCACTGCCTTAGAGGCAATGTGTTAAGTATTTTTGCAACACTTCCAACAGTAAATTGGTGGCAACACACCACAAAATGGCTCCACTGCAAATTTAGAAACATAGAGTAATTTTTCATAAATAAAACAAGATAAAAATGACAAAAATACAATCAGTAAAACTGGAGATATTCAATCTTAAAGATGTTTGTAAAAATAGCGCCAACAAGCACTAAGCAGCAGCTGTGAATATCTGGTCGCACCGGACTGGGACTAAGTCACAAGTTCAGGCAGATTGCAGTGGCATGCAGGTTCACTACACGGACCCAGTAATGCCCACAGTACAGAGTATTATTATTCCTGATTTGCAGACAATTGCGAGGATCCACGTTGAAGATGTGTTGTGCAGCTGAAGTGATACATCAATTCCAAGTTGCGGTGAGGCTATGGGGTGAGGCCCTGTGCCATCGACGAGGATCCCATCAACAAAGTCTTGTGAGGCAAAGACCGGCATCGAGGATTGGGTTGCAGAGTCAGGGTGATACATTGGATCGAAGAAACTGCGAGCCAGTCAAGAGGGCAGCAAGCAGCAGGTATGAAAAGCAGGTCAGCAGTCCTTTAGTGCAGCAGTACAGCAGAATGGTAGTCCTTTCAGCATCACAGCAGTCCTTCTTCCTGGCAGAGAATCCACAGGTTCAGAAGTGTACTGAAGAATTGGTTGCTTGAGGCCCTATCTTTATACCCTGGTGCCCACCTACTGGATGGTGGAAGAAGATTCTAAACAGTGGCTTTGAAATGGATGGAATCTCCGGACTCCCCTTCCCTGACTCCAAGGTGGCTGAAGTGAAAATGTGGCTCTGATAGGGCCTTTGTGTAAAGGCAGAGCACTCCTTATTCAGTCGCAAGTGGGGAGTGCTGAGCTCCTCCCCCCCACCTAATCAGCAGATGGCCCACTCAGATGCACCTATCCCTTTATTGTGTGACTGGGAGGAATTCAAGAAGTCTGTCAGTTACACCAAGTCATGTGACCCAAGACAGGCACAGAAAGAGTAAGGGCATAAAATGTCAACTTTCTAAAAGTGGCATTTTCAGAATTGTAATAAAAAACCTGACTTTGCAATAAAATAGGGGCTTTCATTAGAATTTCAAAGACACCAAACATGAGAAAGCTACCAGATTCTAATTCGAAATGGCAACCTATTAAATGTAATAGGGAATCCCCAATGTTATCCTATGGGAGAGGTAGGCCTCACAGTAGTGAAAAGCAAATGTAAGAGTTTTTCACTACCAGGCCATGTTAGATTTAAAGGTACATGTCCAACTTTTTAACTACACAGTATCCTGCCTTATGGTCTATATAAGACCAACCTTAAGGGTGTCATATGTAATAAAAGTGGAATTTAAGGTTTGGCAAGGGGGCTTTATTTGCAAGTAGAAATGGAAGTTAAGAACTGCATTCAGGCTGCAATGGCAGGCCTGGGACAGTATTAGGGTGCTACTTAAGTGGGGGACATAATAAGTTGCTGCAGGTGCTACAGAGGGACTCCAAAAATCATTTCTAATCAGTACTCACCATTTCCCTGAAACACACAACCATTCGTCAGTGGGGCCCATAACACTGCAAGTTTACTCTGTTCACTTACACTTGGCTTCAGGGCTTTTGGTGAATCACAATGGAGAAATGCTGTAACATTTGGTGGAGTGTCTAAACCTATCTAATCAGTTATTATTTACACATACAGTTTATTAAACTTTACCATGGTTTTATTCAAACATTTAAATTATTCAGACGCACCACCATAGTGGCAATGGATCTGCAAAAAAGAAAAATAGGCGTACGAAAATCACAAGACCAGCTTTAAAATTCCATTTTCCCAATTTTATTGAAAGCAAAACGTTAATATGTCTGACATTTAGGCATTGATTAATTCTTTATTCAGTAAAATCTTAAACTTTATTTCAAAATGATCATTTTATTTAGAGCTCAGGAAAAATCATTTATTTAAAAATCTGTTAAAAGTTTAGCAAAGAACAGATAGTTCCAAATCCATTCTCTCCTAACATCCCTAATTAACACCCTCATCTTATCCTAATATCCTGAAAAACAAACAAAGAGTAAATTAGAATTCTCTTACATCCAGGAATCGATCTTCAGTCGGGCAGCACTTCGAGAGAAAAATCGAAAAAGCGACGACTCTTAGACAAAAACAGGGGTTTTTATACACTAATTTCCTAACTTAATCTATCTAAAAAGTATCTAACATTACCAATTCGGGTTCTGATTGGACAATTTGGGGTGGGTGAGCATCTTCTCACCATTACAACATCATCTTCACAATGATTCAGCAGAAAAATTAAAGGGGCTTTGTTTAGGACAGTCCATGCCCTAGTTACTTCCTTCACTTGCAACTTCAGGATTTTTTCCCAGGACCAGAACATTCAATTGTCCATGTTTGGCACCCATCCTAAGTTCCGGGGCATGGTAGCCTTGAACCTCCACGAGCACAGGCAGTTCACTCTGACTTGCAGGCTTTAGGCGCGCTTGCGCTGTCCAGCTCTCGCTCACCGTTTACCCGAGCAGCCATTTTCTTATTTATTATTTATTTATTCATTTATTTAAAGAGTTTTATATAGCGCTGGCTAGACCCGGAGGTATCAGAGCACTTTACATGAGGTTCAACAAAATTACAAGATTACATCAGTTTCAATATACAACAGTTGCTAGAAAAACAATTACAAGAGTATAGAGAACGAGATAAGTGGAGTATAGAGGGGAAGGGGGGAAGGGTAAAGGGGAGATACAGCAGAAAGATGGAGGAAGGTCTGCCCAAAGTCCGGCTGGGTAGGTGAAGGTCGAGGGGGAGTCCCAAAACCCATCTCCTCTATAGATATCAGGTAGCTCCACTGGGCTTTGGCCAAATAACTAGGTCTCAAGGGAAACATAAAACGAGCATGGAGGGCAAAATATTGGAGCGTAGAGGGGAGGGTGAGAAAAGGGAGGAAAGGGGATATACAACATGGAGAGACGAAAAGAAGTCAGTCTAAAGGCCGACTGGGTAGGTGACGACCAAGGAGGGAGTCCACGGCCAATCTCCCCTAAAGCTAAACCAGGTAGCTCCATCGGGCATCAGACAAAATAGTTCAGTCTCAAAATATTGAGAGAGGAGAGAAGGAGAGACATAGAGGGAGGATGCGGGAAGAGATAACAGAAGAGATGAAAGGAAGTCTGGCTGAAGACCGACTGGGTAGGTGACGTCCAAGGATGGAATCCCCGACCTTTCTCCCCTATAGCTAAACAAGGTAGCTCCATCAGGCATCAGGCAAAATAGCTAGATCTCACATGCCGAGGGAAAATTCATGGGCAAGCAGGGTGGGGACTAGGGCCAGGACAAGGTGAGGGCAGAGGTCAGTAGCAGGTAAGTGGAGAGGAGTAGAGCGGGGAGGAAAGAAATAATTGCAGATGTCCGCATAAGGGTAGGCGCAGTCTTGGACGGGAAGAGTAAGTCAAAGTTCAGCAGGGGGGGGGGGGAGTCATCATTTTCGGCCATGATGGGGTCAGGTATCCTTGGACCCTGTTCCATATGGAGTGTGTCGCCTCTTAACACAGAGGCCATTCTATTTTTGCACTCCATGATTTGTACTCTCTACTACAATAAACAAGATTCAACATAGTATAGCGAAGGATTTTAAATGATATTGTTGTGCAAAAAGAAGTCTTTTGATATATGGTATTTGTTCAAGAGACTACGAAAACCTTTCAAAAATTGCAATTAAAAAAACAAGCTGGTGCTGCGACTTTAAAAACAAGACAGCAAATATAGCTTGAATTTTTCAAGAGACAATTGTAAGTCAGATGGGGAAAAAATGAATAACGCCTGAAGTTACTAGAGCATCGATGAAAAGCAAAATGGAAAATGCACTAGAGAGAACAAACCAAAATACGGAAAAAAGTTAAAAGCAGAATAAGAGTGGCTCTTAAAAGCACAAGAATGGTGTGACATGCTACACACCTGTCAGAAGTGGGTAGCTGTTCAAACACAAAGTGGGTTGATACTTTACATTGTAATGTATGAGGAAACATAAACATATCAGATTTAATATTAACTACCAGTTTTTTTTAGCTCTTCTGGTGGGTGGGGGGTCTAATGACAAGTTTATAAATAAAAAAATATCCAATAGTGAAGGGGAAAAAATGGGCCGGACAATCAATTCATTTTACATGGACGAGTGAAACTAGGGCAAGTCATTGGACAATACCCCAGAGAACAGCAAAGACATGTCCCAAAGGTAGTTTGAAAAAATATACACATTTCACAGCCCCAGTGCACAGAAGAACGGTAAATGGCACTAACCTGAATGCGGCAAATCACTGTGTCCCATACGCCTAAGCGGTAATATGCATTGCTATAGACAGCACTGTAAGACAAGCCAATTGCAAAAACTGCATCCTTAATAACATTAACATTCTCAGCAGAAAAAGACCACAAAAGAAGAGGACAGACTTTCAGTACATAAGGACTTTCACGTAATCACAGGAATGTCACCACCCCGTATGTCATTCTTACAGGCCTCAGAGGCCACTTTTGGAACTATCATAGAAACAAACACAAATTCATGTTAAATATGGAATTAAAACCCTTCTGTTTACCTCCCACTATACTAATGTTTCCCCATTAGTTGTTACCTAGCAAATACGCTACATAAATGCGCTTTATACTTACATATCTGACCACTTTCTAGCACAAAACGTGTACAATAAGCACATTTAAGCTGCGTTTGTTTATATCTAAGCTGTGCATTAATTCACAACACAATAACAACACATATTAGTTAATTTTATAGCATCATGCAGGCAAAATTAGTATTCCTGTGTGTAAAAATGTATGCAACTTACTCTATGGTTGATTAACTTAACACAACATACCATTAGTAAACATTAACGTTATGGAACATTGACTTTACAAGGGGTACACAAAATGTTGTCTTGCCACCTTGCTCCATCAATTCCCTCATCTGGTGATTTTATCACCAAACATCTCTCAAAATTTTAAAAAGTTTTGCAGAACATGTTTAGAATTCTTCCGTTTAGAGTCATCTACACTTTAGTATCTTTCTCCTTTGAGTCTTTGAAAATCTTTTCTCTTATCTCTTCCATTCCTATTTCATTCTTTCCTCTCATTCTTGCCTGTTGTTCTTCATTCCTTTTTCCTATTGACTTTGTAAAATCTCTTCTACCTTTGTATATACAGCATAATCGTATTAGAAAAATTACTATCACTAAGATTGTTATCGGTATTAGTATTTTTCCTATAATTGAACTACCTATTTCTTGGAACCAATGCTTAATTGCTGAGAAACTTTTACCCAGCCTTTCAAGGCCACCTTCAACCTCCAGTGGTTCAATTTCTTTATGCAAATCTGTAATATTTATAATATACTTTTCAATATTGTGACTTTTATCTGGGATATAAGTACAACAATGTTGCACCTTCAAAATCCCACAGACTCCTCCCTCGTTTGCTAAAATTATATCAAGGGCAAGTCGATTTTGCATAACCATAGCTCTCATAGCAACCATTTCAGTATTGACCATCAGGAATCCTCCTGCTGTGTCTGTTGATAATCGATCAAATATTGTGGACAATTTTCTGATTCTATTTGCATTAAACAAAATTCCCACTGCTGGTATCAGTGCTCCAAATACATCACCTATTATTTTTAACACACTTTCTCTTCTTTTTCAACTTAGAACTTTGCCTATCTCATGCTTTCCATTAGTACTTCTATCTACATGAAAAATTTTAGGAAAGACCAAACCCACATAACATGTCCCGTACCAATGGTCTGGTAACCTATAGTAAGCTCTATTCCCACAAATAAAATAAATTCCAGGAAAAACAGGATCATCTCCTCCTTTAAATCTCCAACCCCCTATAATTCTATAGGTGTCTTGACATTGATTTGCACTCACAAAATAATTGTCATACATTGAATTGTCTCTTCTAATACAAAATGTCCCTAACATTGGAGCATCTATATTAATGGCTACATTCACATTCTTATCCTCAATATTCTCATCATCAAATATAAAATATTTAGATTTTGCATGTTTCATTTTCTCATTTCGTTTGTAAGCAATCCTTCTTTCCTCAACCATGTTTAAAAATGCCTTCTCTTCAATTCTCATTTTGCATGTCAAGTTATTGTTAAAAGCATACTCATGTGTCAACTCATCTAATTCTAAGAAATATTCTCCCATTTCGTTTGCAGGTTTTCTTTTATTCAACATGCCATCAATTTTTTATTTTGCAAATATTTCATCTACGTTGGAATAATGATATTCCAATTTCCCTGTCTGATAAAACAAATTTGCAATTACACTACAAGTTACTCCACATGTAAGAGGAAGGTGGTGATAGGTCTTCCCTTCTGACACTGATGCTGGCAATTTTACACATACATAGCAGTCATCAACATTCATAGTTTTAATGTATTCTAGTAACAACTTTGAAAAGGTGTTTTTTTAGTAAAATCACTGATTGACCTATCTTGATACAACTCTGGTTTCTACACATGAGTCTCATGAATTTTTCCTTTCTCACTTGGCTTATTTGAACTCACATTCTGTTTCAATTTCGTTAAATTGCTTTGAAAAGGAATTACAACAGCCAAAATTACCCACAATACTATCAACAATCCCATACATATTGAACAACATCAACACCATTTTCTAAAAATAGAACATTTCGTTTTATGGTTATTCATTGCCATTTTCCCCTAACACAGTTTCTTCGACCTTATATCACTTACAAGTTGCACACCACTCAGTACACTAACAAGTTTTCTTCGACCTTGTGTCAGACCTATTCTAAGATATACTATAGTTAAATTTTTCTAGCAAGATTTCTTAAACCTTTTGTCAACTCTGACCTCTCCTATATTTACAATATCCGTCTCACAGGACTTCAGACTTTTTTACTTTAATATCATATATTTTGAGCACCTATCTTTTATTTCTTAGTTGACTTCTTTACTCACTTTTCGCAATTGACTTTGGGTTGTACAGGTTTTCTTGACTGCTATTAACCTCAACAATTGTTGGTAGGACAATGTATGTCCACTCAGGTGATTTCTACCTCTGATTCGGACGTCATACTTTTTTTGGCCTTTGAATAGTCTCTATTTTCTTTCCCAATGTTTTCTTCTGGCTAGTGATTTCATTCACTTGCTCTTCTGGTTCTTTTGTTTTGTTCACTATTTTAAATCTCAATCCACCTGTTTCCATAGGCCAGTTGTCTCTTTTGCAGACTTTCTTAGTCTTTGGCTCTACTGTGTTATGCTCCACTCTCCAAGCTCTTTTCCTCGGGCTTTTTCTTAATGGAGTTTCGTCTGCACTGTCATCAGTTTCACTTTCAGTTTCTTCAACTGTATCATTGATTATTATTTTCACAATGACTTTGTCTTCATCAGATTCAGCTTTCTCTTTTGTTACTCTGTTAGGAACACCTTCATAACTGGTACTTGGAATCTCATTCTTATTGTGAGCTACTTCCTCTTCCCCAGTCTCAGGATTTCCGTTCCTGCTTTCAGAGTTTTCAGCTTGCTTTTTAGTTTTCTCTTTTTCAACAGCTTTCTCTTCACTTTCTTTTGCGTCTTTACTGGTGTCTGTCTTTACCGATTCTCAATCTTCAGGTTGATCTTCTGAATCTGGTATTTCTACAATCTCCTTTTCACCTTCACCTTCAGACGCAGAACTGGCTTCTGATACTTCCATATGTCGACGTTCCTGTCGATCTTCAGTATCTGGAGTCTTTTCTGGTTCAGCTTCAGAATCAAGGTCAGTTGTACTTTCACCATTGTATGGGTATTCAGGTTCAGGCACACGAATGGTGTGAGTAGCATGAACCCACCTTTTCAGTCCAGCACACTTAACTGCAGTAGTACTGACCAAGATAACTTGACATGGCCTCTGCCACCGAGGTACCAAGCAATTTCTCCTGCGATGCACTTTCACTCGAACCCCAGTCTCCAGGGACTAGATCATGAGCTGGATTTTTCTCTTTGGAATTTGATTCAGTTCCCACCTGGTGGAGCACAGAAGTTACCACATCAGACAGATTTTTGCAGTAATCCAGTATGATGTCATCATTAATTGTCAACAACTTATCAACTGGTACATAGGCCTGTCTCATCACCCTGCCCATCAAAATCTCATGTGGACTCAATCCAGTTTTCCTGTCAGGTATGCTTCTTAATGTCATTAAGACATGTGGCAAGGCATCAGGCCACTTTAGTCCTGTTGCTAAACACATTTTTGCAATTCTGTTCTTAATCGTTCCATTCACCTGTTCAACTACTCCTGAAGTCTCAGGTCTGTGTAAGCACAATGCAGCTTCTGGCGAATGTCCAGAGCTTCACAGATCATCTGCATAAGTTAATTTTGAAAATGGGGGCCTCGGTCTGACTCAATTGTCACCGGAAACCCGAACCGTGGTATTATCTTGAGCAAGAACAGTTTAGCAACAGTGAATTCATCGTTTCTTCGCGTGGGGAAAGCTTCCACCCATCGAGAGAACAAACAGATTATCACAAGAACATATCTGAGTCTGTTGCATTGAGGCAGCTTAAAAAAATCCATCTGAACTCTTGTAAATGGAGCACCCTCCCGTCCTATGGTTCCCAAACTTACAACAGTTCTCCTGTTAGGATTAAATTGCTGACACACTAAGCACCTCGGCACAAACTCTCAGCAATCATCCTGAACTTGGGATTATACCACGTCTGCCTAAAGAGACGAATCATAGCATCTCTACCAATGTGGGCTTGACCATGGTATATTCGGGCCATGTCTGAGATCATGCTATCAGTCATTCCTGGTCTTTCATCTTTGTAAACCAGATTTCATCTTCCTCCCTTTGTCTGCATCCTGATTTTAGCCAAATGTCCTTTTCCTCTGCTTCTGCCTCTTCTTGCATCTGTTTCACTTCCTGCCAAGACTCAACTACAGTGGTTAGCATTAAAGGACTCGGAACATGTTCTTTTAACTTCTCTCGATTGATTGAAATTTTGATTTTTAGCACAATGCTTGGCAATTGTATCTGCGTAGTTGTTTCCACGAGTAATGTAATCCTCACTCTTTTAATGAGCTGAACACTTCACCACTGCTATTTTTTTAGGTAGCTGTATCACATCTATTAGTGTTTTCACAAATTCAGCATTTCTAATAGGTGTTCCTGCAGAGGTCAAATAACCTCTTTGGGACCAAAGCTGCCCATAATCATGAACAACTCCGTAACCATATTGACTGTCAGTCACTATCGTTACTTTCACCTCTTTTCCCAGTTCACTTGCTCGTATCAAAGCAATCAACTCCGCTACTTGAGCAGAATGAATTCCTTTCAAACAAGATGCTGCCAGCACTTCTGCCACTGTTTAGACAGCATATGCAGCACTTAAAACACCACTCTCCGTTCTCAAGCATGATCCATCCACGAACATTACAAAGTCTGATTCAGGTAAAGGTTCATCTCTAATGTCTGGACGAGGCTTTGTACAATACTCCAGAACATCCAAACACTTGTGATCAAGCTCTCCTTTCACTTCTGCCTCAATGGTATCAGGTAACAATGTTGATGGATTGACATTCACACATCTGGTAATGGTCACATTCTCAGCTCCAAAAATTATTTTCTCACAACGGGTCATTCTGCTGTTAGTCATGTACTGTTTCTTTGCTCTAGTGAGGAGAATCTCCACAGAATGAGGTACATACACTCTCCCAGGAAATCCCATCACTATTCCCTCACTTTGCTCCAGACTTACACTGGTTGCTGCTACTGCTTTTAGACAACCTGGCAAAGCCTTTGCAACAGGGTCCCAAACAGCTGAGAAACACACAATTGGTTTTCTTAATTTTCCATGTCTTTGAACCAATATTGACAAAGCACATCCTTCTCGCTCACTGCAGTACAGTTCACATTCTTTCACATAATCAGGCATTCCCAAAGCTGGTGATTCACACAGTTTAGTTTTCAGCTGTTCAAATGCTTCCATCTCTGTTTTGGTCAGAACAATGGGGTCTCTGATATCTGCCTTTGTCAATCTCTGCAATGGTTTTGCAATCAATGAAAATCCACGTATCCACTGTCTGCAATACCCTACCATTCCCAGGAACATTCTCACCTGTCTTTGAGTTTTTTGATTCTCTCAATTGTGACCTGTCTGATTCCTTTAGCAATCTTGTGACCTAAGTATTGTACTTCATTTTGACAAAACTGCAACTTTGATGGAGACACTTCATGTCCCTTCTCAGCCAAATGATTTAACAATGCCACAGTATCAGTTACACATGCATCCTTTGTGTTTGATGCAACCAAAAGATCATCACTGTACTGTACTAACACAGACTCTCCAGGCATGCTCAGATTCTCTAACGATTTCTTTAATAGCTGATTAAAAATCAATGAACTTTCAGTGTACCCTTGCGGAATTCTACACCATGCTAGGATACGATTCTGGAAACGGTGCTCAAAAATTGGTTGGCTTTCTGGATGCAACGGAACAGTAAAGAGCGCATTGCACAGGTCAATCACAGTGTACCATTCTGCATCATGAGGTAATTGGTACAAAATCACTGCTGGATTCGGAACAATTGGACAACATGGGACAACAATTTTATTAACCTTTCTCAAGGTCTTGCACAATTCTAAAAGTTCCATTTGGCTTTTTCAATCCCATAATTGGTGAATTGCAAGGACTGCTCTCTATTTCTCTTAAAATTCCCTGCTCAATCATTTTGTCAATCACTGGAGTTATTCCTTCAATTACTTCTGCAGTCATTTTATACTGAGGAATATTTGGGTAACTTGCACCTTCTTTTACTGTAACTTTCACAGGATCATCCCCTTTCATCAACCCTATATCTTTTCCGGTGAAATCCCACACTCTTTCTTTCACTGCCTCTTTCAATTCAACAGGAATTTTCTCTTTGTCAAAAACAGGAAATAGTTTATCCTGCTCTGCTTCAATCATGAGCATTGTCAATTTATACAAACGATCTTCATCTGGAGTTTGCAATTCTATGCCATCTGGTGAACAATATATGGCACAGTTCATCTTGCACAGTATATCTCTGCCTAGCTAATTAACAGGACTGCTATTGCACACCACAAATTGATGCATGTCTTTGAAAGTTCCAATTTCTATTTCAACTGGTTCTGTTAAAGGAGTTTTTATCTGTCTATTAGCTACACCTACAACTTGAATGGACTCACCCGAAAGAGGAAGATTTTGGACTTCCACTGATATAACAGTAGAACGGGTAGCACCAGTGTCCACTAGGAAAGTTATTTCCACATCATTCACTTTTCCACCCACAAATGGACCTGACTGATCTACCTCAAGAGTGGCTCCAAGTATACACTCTTCTTCCTCTCTCAGGCACCGTCATAAGCTTTCATCCGGCTCACTGCCATCTTCCTCTTGTAACCAATACTGAGGACACGCATTCACTCTTTGCGGTCTTTTTACCTGTTCACCTCCGCTGAATCCTGTCTCTGCACTGTATCTCTGTGGGTTTACACTGTATTGCGCCGGGAAACCCTTTGTTGGGTAGCTGTGCGCCCTATAAATGTAATTAATAATAATAATAATAATATGGCAGTGACGGTTGCGGCACCTGACTTTGCTGATTTGCTATCTGCTGTTGCTGCGGTTGCTGTTGATTTACCTGAAACTGCACCTGCGAATTTAATGATGTATTTTCTTCATTAATTCTAGGCGGACATTTACACTCTCGTTTCCAATGCCCTAACTTGCCGCAGTTAAAACATGGCATTTTCTTTTTCAATTCATCAATATTCCCTACCAATTTTGGTTTACTTTTAAAATTACCGTGATTCCCTGTAATCTTATTCTCCATTTGGGCTACTTGTTGCTCCGCTACCTTCACTTGTGCCCACATAGCTTTCTCCATCAGCTTTTTCTGTTTCGCATCAATTTCCTCACTGCAATGTTTTGCTTGTCTCAGTACTTTATCTACTGAGCTCGACTGCCATCCTATCATACCATGTCTAATCATGTCTGAAATCTCAGGTCTCAAACCATATACAAATCTGTTTATAAAATGGCTCATATCCTTTTCATTCAGCTCCTCATAACTACTATACTGTTTAAAAACTAACAACAGTCTTTCATAAAAAGAATGTACAGTTTCCTTCGGCTCTTGTGTGGTCCTGTCTATTTTCACCGAATCAGTTTCTTTTGGAGGTATTTTATTTTTCAGCCACACTATCACCTGTTCATATTTTCTCATTACATCTGGTGATGGGGCTCCTATTTCTTTGTCTCTGGAAAACTCTTGTCTGGGCCAGTCTACAGATATTTTACATTCTGTCCTTAGATCTGCTGGCACTACTATGTCAAACAATCCATCCAAATCGATCCATAACATTTTTGACACTTTTACAAATCTGTCTACCTGTCTGTACCATTCAACTGGTTTCTCTCTCCATCTGGGAAAATAATTTGTGAATGACAATATGTCTTGTCTGCTCCAAGGAACATTGACATATCCTCCTCCAGGTATCTCTCTCATAGGGAATTCAGTTGCCACTGTCTCTTTTTCTCTGATCGGAAAAGCTAATGTGGATTTATCACTAGTTTCTTCTTTCTTCTTTGCCCACTTGACCCTCCATTTACCTACATCACCCCATTTTCGCAACAGCACAACCAAGTCTTTTATCTGGACTAATCTTCCAGCAGTATTCATGTTCTCAATGTCTCTTTCTGCAAAATCTACTCGATAAGGCTTCTGCAATGATTTTATTTTTGAAAATTCTATTCCACACTCACTTGCCACCTCTTCTAGCTGATCATGCATGGTCTTAGCTTTCCATGTTATGCTTTTACATAAAAAACATGAGCTCAACATCCTGGTATGTTTTTAATCTGTCCGTCCCAATCGATCCAATTATTAATTCTTCCATATCTACTTTTAGTTTAGCCACATCCAACACTTTTGATTCTTGCTCTTTTAATTTTAAGGTTTTAATCCATTCACTTAATTCTTTATCTGATGGTCCTACAGGTGTTTGTGTTAAATCTATTTTGTCTACACTTCTCTCTGGGGTTGCAGAGTCAGATTCTGCTCCTGTCGGGTATCTGCATAATGAACTTTGATGAAAAGTCAATTCTGGTAGATTTACGTTTACATTCTGCCTTATTTCTGACAAATCAGGACAAATATTCTCTTTCACTTTTTGCAAACTCTGTTGCAACGGAATTGTTAAACTTGGTTATTATATTCTCTGATTTTCAAATACTGGTATCGTAGGTCCTATTGTTACTGGGACAGATACAGCTTCCATATTTTTAGTAAGGTTTTGAATCAGTTCATGTGCAGAACGTTCATAATCAGAAATATTTGGTTGCACATCATTTCGTCTTTCAGCACTTAGCACAATTTTGTGTGAGTCATTACTCTGTACAGGAGTACCTGTAATTCTAGCTTCTCCTATCGGTGTACTTGGGACATATCTTGTCTCTTCTCTCTCAGGGAAATCTCGGAAATGTGATGGTTGTCTTGGCGTTTCATTAACTCTTTCTTCTGCTATTGGGGCATTCGGGGTAGTCCATAAAGAACTTGGTTGATATGGTGGCGGTCTCCTATTTAATATTTCTTCTAATACAGTATCCTCTGATTTACTTTCACCATAGCTTTTATTCCCTGATTCCCTGATTCAACATTCTTTTTCTTTTCTGTGCATTTCTGTCCCTCATATTCTTCTACCAATCTGACTGGATACATGCCATCACACATGCTTCCATTCCTCCATCTCCGCATTCTAGTCTCATGTGTTTCTCTCCATAAATCTTGACCTTTACCTCTTGGTCTGATATGCCTGCTCAACCTCTCACTTTCCATTTCATGCATCTCATCTTCCCACTCAACCAATGCTTCAAATTGAGTTGGTCTAGGTCTCCGTTCAAGTTTCATCATTTTGTCTCTCAAATTTCTCAAAATTGCCAAATCAAAAGATCCTCCTACTGGGAAAGCTAACACACCATCATCCTTGGTATACCGTACCCAATTCTCCAACCAAACACACGTATGGTAACCATATTCCGTTATCATATAAGAAGCAGGTGTCCTCGGCGAAGGAAGTATTTTTCCCTCTCTCGTAACTATCTCTTTGTCCTTTACAAACATGTTCTTCCGTTTTTCAAACCATGAAGGTTTCTTCTTGTCATCATCACAATAGTAGTATGACATTTTCAGTAAATTTCCCTACTTTCAAAAGATTGCGTACTATTCTATTGCTGTTTCCGTAACACCAACCTATCACAGCGCGGTTTGCACTAATGTACCAATTAGAACACGATAAGTCACTATAGTGCTTAACCAATAGCTTTTGCTGCTTTTTGTGATGAACCAATCAGCTCCTACTCTGTCTCGGTCACGAGGACCAATCCCAGCGCGACACTTTTGATGTCACCAGCGCTCCGGTTCCTGCAGTGCCAACTGACCCCTCCTTTACAGGGTTTTTTCAAGAAGCCATATTTACAAGGTATTTTTACAAAATCAGTTAGTAACTTACACAAAACAATACCATTTGCCTGTTTCGCTAATAAAGTGATGAATTTCTCAATCACACAAGTATTCTGTAACCGGAGTAGACGACGCTTATCTCCTCAGAATTTTTAATCTCGTTTATAAAATAGCACTACCCTATTTTACCCTTCTATCAGGCAATTACGAACTCGTTTCTCCAGGAAAGCACATACAGAGATCTTTTTCACCTCCTTAGAGACAATCTCAGAGTTTCACCAGAACGCGTATTGCAATTACATTTACACACGTTCATACGGAAAACTCTATTCATATTTACATAAACTCTGTTTTACCAGTAGGCAGAGCTTCCATCTAACCCACCACAGAATTCCTCTATCGTTAGTAAAGTAGACGCCGCTCCTTTACCCTTCTTTCGAGCTCGGGTTAAGTCCTACTACTCTCCCAGCAGTACGTTTTAATCAGGATACGCAATGATCCCTGTGCTTGAAGGCTAAAATTTCATAGACTGTCCTCACTATACATTTATCCTTTCACACCTAATGTCCCTAAACAGTGATATGCGACAATACCACAGCAGTATTCGACGATACTCCTTTTTTGAAACAGACCAAGGCTCTGTGCGACTTTAATTGCCACACTTTCTCTGCCTGCAGACAGTGGCACTAGCTTTACGCAACACTTGGAAGCCTTTTCAGAACTACATATAACGTAATACGAAATCAACGGAGGTTAGTCATAATTCTATACATCAAATTGTATATAGCAGTTAATACATAACCCTAGCTAATTTCCTTAGCAACCACTACTCTGCTACCAAGATATAACTGCTACAGCGTGACTCCAAAAATCATTTCTAATCAGTACTCACCATTTCCCTGAAATCTTTAAACATACAACCATTCGTCAGTGGGGCCCAGGGACCTAGGGACGTTCTTTGCTCCTGAGGCGGAAGCCGGGAGCTAGTTTGCTATTTTAATATATTTTAAATCGTTATTGCCTGTACTTTTTTAATAAAAATTATAATTGCTTATTTGCACCAGACACTTTCACGAGTGAGTGAATACACCCACCTCGCGCCGCGCCCTTCAGGGACCTCATAGTCTTCCTCGAGCCGAGTTGGGCATTCTGTTCACCGGGACCTAGAGGGGCCGATTCACTACAGCGGCCATCTTGGGCGAGGACGAGGTTGCCGCGCTAGTTGTTGGGAGGTAGGGCTGAACCCGACGCGCTAAAACGCATAAATTGAAACGGTCCCTCTACGCGCTAGCGTACGCGTTTGCGGATGCGCCTTATCGCGCCAAAGGAGCGCCTAAGAAAAGCCCGTCTGTGCCCGTCCGTGCCAGGCCGGGCTAGGACGTGGCTTAGGGCTACAATAATGGAACCCTTATTCCCTAAAACCCTCTGCTATAGTGTGGATTTGCTTAGGGCACTCAGAGGAGGTGTGAGGGCTAGCTGTCCTATAGAGACACTACCAGAGGAGGTAATTTCCTTCTGTCCACATTGCAAGCCTTTAAAGCTAGTGAGCGATAATAATAACCTTTTTACATTTGCTCTGTTAAATTGCCGATCTCTCCTGAGGCATGCGGTGGAAAACCATCTGCTCCTAGAGGAACGAGGTCCAGAGGTACTCTTTCTAACTGAGACTTGGCTGACTGATGCATCTGATCCAGACATAGTCCAGGCGCTTCCGCCCAACTACTCTATTATCAGGCAGGATCGTCAGACGGGGCGAGGAGGAGGTGTGGCAATTATCCATAAGAACATCTTTAGGTGTAGAACCTCTGAGAGTCCACTTACAGAGTGCGAGAGTCTTGGCTTTTCTATAACTTTTTCGCCCACGTGTACTTTATCAGGGATCTTGGTTTATAGACCTCCGGGTGATTACCACGACTTCTGTAACAACCTTCTAGATAAGATCTCTCTTTCCATCAGCAGTGCCCCCAATTTTTCCATCTTGGGCAATCTCAATATTCACCTTGATGAAGTCGATGCAGCTGCATCGCAGTGTCTGCTGGATACCCTGGGAGTAGTACATTTGGAACAAATTGTGGCTAGCTCTACTCATGTAGCTGGGCACCTACTAGACCATTTTTTTACTAATCTTGTGAACATCGTGTGTGGTCAGCCTTACTTTGTTCCTTGGTCAGTCCACGCCCTACTTTCTTTTGTGTGGTCTCCAGCAATACAGAATCACAGGGTTACCCTGTCAAAGAAAGTTGGTCGAGTATGGTCTAGACTACCGGTCGAGGACTGGGAGGCAGCCCTGAAGAGGTGCCCGCCTATTCCCCATGAGGAGCCAGTGGTAGCTAACGAAGCCTTTGACAAGTGGCTTAATTACACCTTAGATGCCACCCTCCCTAAAAAAGAGGTGCGACATCGGGAGGGCCATAATAAACAACCGTGGTACTCTTGGGAACTTAAGGAGCATAAACAACTGTGCAAACGAGCGGAAAGGAAGTGGAGAAAGGACTATGCCCCTGTGGTGAAAACCGAATATAAAGCATCCCTGAGATCGTACAAAAAACTACTAATATCTACACAAGCAGCATATTATCAGGGTAAAATCTCGGAAGCAGCTAATACCCCCAGAGAATTTTTTTAAATCTTTCAATCTCTGGTCGCTACCCCTAGGGCTACTAGTCCTGCTCCGGACCCTCAGAAACGCTGTAAGGACCTAGCCGTTTTTTTTTGGCATCCAAAGTGTCTAACATCCACTCCAGCTTTGTGCCAACTCCATATACTCCAGACAAAATGGAGAGTGAAAACGAGGAGTCTGAGGAGGTAGCCCCTAACTTATCTGGAGATCTCGAATCCTTCCCGCTGCTAGATCTGGCTATTGCGGAAAGTCTCCTTAACAATCTAAAATCGGGCTCTCCTCAGGATGTTGCACCTCCGGCGGTTCTTAAACAGGTATCGGGGACAGTAAGCCCGGTGATAATGCAGGTCATTAACGCGTCTCTGGCCTCAGGAGTAGTACCCCCCAACAGGAAGAAGGCAAAGGTGCGGGCCTTGTTAAAAAAATCGAGTCTGGACCCTTAAGATCTGGCTAATTACAGGCCTATTTCGTTGCTCCTGAGTCTCAGCAAAATAGCTGAAAAACACGTGAACCAGGCCCTCTCTTCCTTTGTTGAGTCTATGGGTTCATTACATTCTACCCAGACTGGGTTTAGAGCCAAGCAAGGAACAGAGACAGCTTTGGTAGCGGTGGTGGAGGCAACCAGGGGTATTGTGGATTCGGGAGGCTGCGCTGCGGTGATCCTATTGGACCTCAGTGCAGCCTTCGACACTGTGAACCACTCTCTCCTGCTGCACCGGCTACGTCTCGCAGAGGTTTCCGGATTGGCCCTAAAATGGCTCCATTCCTTTCTATCGGACAGATGCTTCTTTGTTTTTGAGGAAGAGGTGTCATCGAGCCAGCTGCAATTGAGTCACGGCGTTTCCCAGGGATCATCACTCAGCCCCAAGTTGTTTAACATTTACATGAGACCTTTGGCTGAGGTGGTGCTTCCCTGGGGAATTCAGCTTGTCACCTACGCCGATGACACGCAGCTGGTTGTTTCTTTGATGAGGGACGATGCCTTAGATCAGGGGATCAACAATCTGACCCCGTGTCTCACCAAAGTCCTGGAATGGATGACCTCGTCTTTTTTAAAGCTAAATGGGGCCAAAACGGACATTATGCTTTTGGGATACAAAGCCCCAATCAATTTGGACCCCTGGTGGCCGCATTGTCTGGGACCCCCTCCGGTGCCCAAGACTAAAATAAAAAGCTTGGGGGTCTGGCTGGACTCCTCCTTAGGTTTCCAATACCAGGCCAAGAAGGTGGCTGCGACCTGTTACGGATTGATGAGAGTCCTTAAAACAGTCCTAGATCTTCTTCCATTTGAAGCCAGACGCGTACTGGTCCAGTCGTTGATTCTTTCGCGACTTGACTATGCAAATGCCATCTATATGGGGGCACCAGCAGGTACCATAAAAACTCTGCAATCTGTGCAGAACTGTGCAGCTCGCCTGCTTATGAAAGTCCCCAAACGATGTTCGGCGAAGGCCTCAATTCGATTGCTTCATTGGCTACCAATTCAGGAAAGGATTGTGTTTAAGACCCTGTGTTTGGCGCATAAGTCCATCCATAATGCTGGCCCGTCCATTCTTGATTCCCTGTTTCGTCGCCATCAATCGGTGAGATCTCTTAGATCCAACCAACGAAATCTGCTGGTAGTACCCAGGGTGAAGCTGGACCGGATGGGCGGCCGCCTGCTTTCTGTCCAAGCAGCCAAAGGATGGAATAAACTCCCAGACAACATCAGGCATGAATCTAATCACCTGGCTTTCAGGAAGCGACTAAAGACATTCTTGTTTCAATAATGTCTTTTTTTAAGGTCCTCCGGTCTTACAGCGCTGGGATGCTCGAGGGTAGCCATGCGCTATACAAGAAAGTATTCATTCATTCATTCATTCATAACACTGCACGTTTACTCTGTTCACTTACACTTGGCTTCAGGGATTTTGGTGAATCACAATGGAGAAATGCTGTAACATTTGGTGGAGTGTCTAAACCTATCTAATCAGTTATTATTTACACATACAGTTTATTACACTTTACCATGGTTTTATTCAAACATTTTAATTATTCAGACGCACCACCATAGTGGCAATGGATTTGCTAGAAAGAAAATTAGGCGTAGGAAAATAACAAGACCAGCTTTAAAATTCCATTGTCCCAATTTTATCAAAAGCAAAACTTTAATATGCCTGACATTTAGGCATTGATTAATTCTTTATTCAGAAAAAATCTTAAACTTTATTTCAAAATGATCATTTTATTTAGAGTTCAGGAAAAATCGTTTATTTAGAAATCAGTTAAAAGTTTAACAAAGAACAGATAGTTCCAAATTCATTCTCTCCTAACATCCCTAATTAACACCCTCATCTTATCCTAATATCCTGAAAAACAAACAAAGAGTAAATTAGAATTCTCTTACATCCAGGAATCGATCTTCATTCTGGCAGCACTTCGAGAGGAAAATCGAAAAAGCGACGACTCTTAGACAAAAAAAGGGGTTTTTATACACTAATTTCCTAACCTAATCTATCTAAAAAGTATCTAACATTACCAATTCGGGTTCTGATTGGACAATTACAACATCATCTTCACAATGATTCAGCAGAAAAATAAAGTGGCTTTGTTTAGAACAGTCCATGGCCTAGTTACTTCCTTCACGTAGAACTTCGGGACTTTTTCCCAGGACCAGAACATTCAATCGTCCATGTTTGGCACCCATCCTAAGTTCCGTGGCATGGTAGCCTTGAACCTCCATGAGCACAGGCAGTTCACTCTGACTTGCAGGCTTTAGGCGCGCCTGCGCTGTCCAGCTCTCGCTCACAGTTTACCCGAGCAGCCATTTTCTTACAGGCCTCAGAGGCCACTTTTGGAACTATCATAGAAACAAACACAAATTCATGTTAAATATGGAATTAAAACACTTCTGTTTACCTCCCACCATACTAATGTTTCCCCATTAGTTTTTACCTAGCAAATAAGCGACATAAATGCGCTTTATACTTACATATCCGACCACTTTCTAGCACAAAACGTGTACAATAAGCACATTTAAGCTGCGTTTGTTTATATCTAAGCTGTGCATTCATTCACAACACGATAACAACACATATTAGTTAATTTTATAGCATCATGCAGGCAAAATTAGTATTCCCATGTGTAAAAATGTATGCAACTTACTCTATGGTTGATTAACTTAACACAACATTACCATTAGTAAATATTAACGTTATGGAACATTGACTTTACAAGGGGTACACAAAATTTTGTCTTGCCACCTTCCTCCATCACAGGCTTGTGGGTAGCATGACATTAACAGGTTCTGGATATATGATATACTACTCGACAAGAGACTTATATGTAAATGAAATATGCCAATTGGGTATAATTAAATCTAACTCTGATTTAAAGGAGTGAGCACAAGCACTTTAGCACTGGTTAGCAGTGGTAAAGTGCATAGAGTGCTAACAAAAATAAATTCAGTAAAATGGAGGAGGAGAGCAGAAAGTGGGGAGAACTACCCACTCCCTTGAGAGCTCTCATCAGTGAGTCAGAAAAACCTGTGTAGACCATGGGCATTAGCATGATCTGACCCGGATGGTGTTCCATCTTAAAGTTCATTCCATGTAGGGAGATGGACCACCTTAACAATTTTAGATTCTCACCCCTCATTTGAGCCACCTGTGGGGCCTGTAGACTTTCTGAAGCTGGAACTGGGTCCCAATCAATTATGGTTTCAGCTTCCTCAGGGCCCAGACCACAGCAAAGGATTCTCTCTCAATAGCACTCAACCTCTGTTCCCTTGGAAGTAGCCAACTAGAGACGAATGCTGTCGGTTGGTCTAGGCCCTCCTCATGTACCTGTGAGAGGACTGCCCCACACCATGCCTCATGCATCTATTTGGACACTAAACTCCTGGGAAAAGTCAGTGGTTTTGAGCACACGGGCTGTGCACATGGCCTGTTTTAGGGAATCAAAGGCTCTCTAACAAGCCTATGTCCAGATCACCTTCTTGAGTTGCTTTTCGGAAGTCAGCTCAGTCAAGGGGGCAACAGTGGTGGCATATCTCTTGGCAAACCTCCTGTAATATCTGATAAGGCCCTCACCTTTGTCTGTATGTTTGGGACCTCCCAGGCCGGAATAATATCTATCTTGTCCTGGAGGAGGCTGCACCTTACCCCCGTCTACAAGGTGTCCAAGTGCACTACAGACTCTTGCCTTACCTGGCACTTATTGGCCTTGATAGTTAGGCTTGCCTGTTGCAGGGTCTGAAGCACTTCTTGTAGGTGCAATAAGTTATTTTGGCAGGCGGTGCTATGTCATCATAACTTGTAGCACTAAATTCCTCCAACCCAGCTAAGATCTCGCGCAGCAGCCTCTGAAACCTGGCTGGGGCATTTATCAGTCCAAAGCACATCACAATGGAAGGGATTGATATTGAACTAGGGGGAGAGACAGAGAAAAGCAGTCGGCTTATGAAAGTCATGATTTGAAAAATATATATGAACTTGACGGTCAAATGTCAGTAGGCTGATTGGAAGACATTAGACATATGCAACACCTCTAATTTTGCAATAAAGGTGTTTCACGATAATTTTTCTAGGTTCTATTGAAAAGTCCTATTTTTATATTATTGTTTGAACATTTGAGACAGCATGGACGTCTAGCAAAGTGGTGTGAAATATGTTGATTGCAGGCAGCCTGTCGTCAAGATGACACAGGTAGTGTGTAAGCCTGTGGTTATCGGGCAATGAAACAATTCTTTGTCAATCTTACATTTAAAGAGAATTCTATACAAGAAAATGATAAAATACATTATAGGTTCCCGTCAGATGTCTACATTGGGGTAGAATCCCCACCATTGGAATATGGGATGACTTTCCAATTTGGCCATGACTGTTGACTGCATTGGATTGGTTCACTGCACAAATCAAAAATAATTTATCATAAAGAGGTACATCTTGTCTAACAACATATGGAGGTTTTGAATACAAATCTCACTTTTCTGAACAGGTGTTGTCATCTTATCCTATTGGAATTCAGCGCTTAGAGACCAGTGGTAATTTGCGCCATATAAAAATAACAAATTCAAAATTTAACATGACTGCTTTTTCTGGATGACCGGTGTGTATGTCTTGGGTTTAAAGTTCTGCAAAGACTATAAATATATGTATTTCTCTGTTCTATTTCCTCTCTATAGCTTGTTGGGTCTCTCACTATGGTGTGTTTTTTTATTTCCATGAGTGGTTAAATAATGCAGCATTAGGAGTGGCACATCCCTTGGTTGAGTTTGCTTCAACAATTCCTATTGAGAACTCATTTTAAAGTATTTTTAATGGCTATGGTTTCGATGATGTCTTTTTTTAAATGTATATGCTGTGTTTTGT
Source organism: Lissotriton helveticus (assembly GCF_964261635.1). Taxonomy (NCBI): domain Eukaryota; kingdom Metazoa; phylum Chordata; class Amphibia; order Caudata; family Salamandridae; genus Lissotriton; species Lissotriton helveticus. Next base: position 982,996,171 of record NC_136065.1, on the reverse strand, counting down.
ATATGGATTGTGACTAGGCCTGGGCGGTAAATTCCGTTCCGCTCGCGGAATTTGTGAAATTTGGCAATTTCGCGTTCCGTGGGGAATGATAAATTGGCCAAAATTCTGCATTACATGACTTCGCAAATTTTTTTGCTTGTTCGCATTCTCAAATGCGTGTACGCGATATATTTCCCCCCGAGCGCGCAAACAGCGATTGTGAACAGTAAAAAAGCATCACAAACAAGCAATTTCGCTTTGCAATTTCCCCTCTACCTTCTGCAGTTGTTCTTTTTGAGATTTTAAAATATAATTATTTAGCATAGTTACTTCCAATAGACCTTGCAGGGTTTTCTGAAGGAGCACCATTATATCCAACATTGAAGACGCTGGAGTTGCAGAGATATTAATGTCTAATGTGAGGTTTTGGCCAAGTCCCTGTAGTTTTTCAGTTGAGTGGGAGCCTGGATGGTCTTGACTCTTGACTTGGCTCTTATCTTGGCTCTTATCCGTTTTGTACTTAAATTTATATCCGCTGCCTCATCCCAGAACATACTTGACTCCTCACTATTGGTGTCGAGCCCCTGTTGTTCTGAGAATATTCATGGCGACAAGGAGAGACGAGGATGAAGGCTTAGCTCACTTTGATCTAAGTTTATAAGATCAGATAGTGTATGATCCACCTCAGATCCCTCCAAATGGACCGGTAGATCGTCCCTGCAGATCAGAGATCCATCATTAGACTGTTGACCGAGGTCTGCAGACTTTCCTGGAGATCATATTTTTCTAAAATTTTTACCAACAAAGTCCTTCAGTGATTTAGAGGCGGCTGCACCTTTTTTAGCTTGATTAACTTGCGCATCCTCGCCTGTGGGTTTTCTTAATTGTGCTTCCCGCCAGAGTTTTTTTGGCCCTTGATTTCCGGCCTTTAATACTCGCCCATGTTACTCTGTGCTTCGCAGTAGATTATTTTGTCAACTGCTCTAGCACCAGGGGTTCCTTGGAGGCTTTAAGCCTTTTTGGCACCATCACATACCCTTGATGGCTTCTAATTAGAGAATAGATCCAAAATCAAATATGAGCGTCACTTTTTCTTATCAGCAGCTAGTCCACGCTTTGTCCAGCCCAATAGACTGTTTTTAGCGCCTCGTGCCCCTGTTATCAAACTCTTAGAACCTAACATACCATAAAACCATTACATTTATAAAATTAAACCACTTACCTCTGTTGAACCACCTAGCTGACTGCCAAGCCGTACTTCTTCCAGCAAAGTTCACTTTAAAACGTAATATCTTTAATGCCCAGATCTGGCTATTATGGCCTCTTGTGCCTTAAGTTTGCCCTTAGTTTGTGCCCTTCAAAGACTGCAATGTCCTTCAAAGACTGCAATGTCCACTAAAGGGCCAATCTCAGGAACCCTTTCCAGGGACGCTCCTCCCTTAGGGCTGGGTGCGTCCAAACTTCCAACTGTGACCCCTTGTAGCTCCCGTCAGTCTCTCCCCCGGACTCCTCCAACAGTAACACAGCAACGCGAGTCGCTGAGGAAAGGAAGGAGACTTCGGGGCCCCTGGGGTCGGCCCAGCAGTTTGCACCTCTGCTGGAAAACCGCGCCGCGGGTTCCTGTTCTTCTCCTCCAACTCCTGACTTCCAGGACGGGTGTTTCGTGGTTCCGGGCAGCTCCAATCACCGAGGACGAATGCGCATGCGCGAGAACGTGGCTCAACGCGACATGGCTACGGCAGCAGCAACAGGGATTCAGCAGAGGTCCGTACATAGGCAGGGAACTGGTATTCCATGGACAGAACCTTTGGTAGAATGTTCATTTTTAGAACATTGCATTCTCCCAACATTGACAGGTGAATACCTTCCATCCTGTCTAATTCCTTTTTAATCTTGTGTAACAGAGGATCCCAGTTAGAAACAACCATCAAATTGAGGCACGCATTCAAGCGCACCCCCAAGTATGTTGCCTCCTCCATGACCCTTGGATCATTAAAATATATTTGATCTGTACATATATCCTGTGTCTTGGCCAGATTTACTTTATACCCTGAGCTCCTCCCATATACTGATGCCAGTTGTTCCATCTCTACCAATGTGGTGGTGGGATCCGGCGAGATTATCGCTATATCGTCTGCGTATGCTAATATTCTAACCTGTTTCTGCCTCGGGCCTAATGGTTGTACGTTTAGCCTTTGTTCCAATGGGTTTAGGAACGAGTTAATATATAGCGCAAATAGCAGGGGGCAACAGGGGCAGCCCTGTCAGGTACTCCTTGATATGGACACTGGGTTCGACTCTAGCCCCAGCGCACAAACTCGAGTGTTTGGTGATCTGTACATAGCTTTAATTGCCTGAATAAATCCAGCTCCAAACCTTTGCCACCTCATTGTTGCCCATAAAAATTCCCAGGAGACACGGTCAAATGATTTTTCTGCGTCCAGTAGTATCACCCCACATTGCAGTTTACGTGCGTTGGTAATATCCAGCATTGCCCTAACTGTGCTTATATGGTTGACCATGTCTCTCCATGGTGTGAATCCATGTTGGTGGACCGAGACTAAAGGTGTAATCACATGAGAAATTTACAATGCTAATATTTTTGCATAGATTTTCCCATTGCAATATATGAGCGATATCGGTCTGAATGACCCTGGAAATATGGGTGGCTTGTCTTTTTTAGGAATATGATAATACTAGCTGCATCCCAAGATGCAGGGGCAGCGCCCTTTTGTGCCTCCTGAAATAAAGCTAGCATTTTAAATTGTATTTCTGGTAAAAGAAGTTTGTACAATTCTAGTGGGAGCCTATCAGGGCCACCGGCTTTCCCTGTAGCTAGTGAGCCTACGGCATCTACAAGCTCTTCCATTGTAATTGGTTCCTCTAGTGCTTTCTGGTCTTCTTCATTCAAGATTTTCCTATGAGGATCTTTATACAGGTCTTCCTCTCCCCCCTGAGTGTCACTATCCCCTGAATACAACCCCTCGTAAAACACCCTGAATAGCTCTAAAATCCTCTCTGATGTTTTTACTATGTTCCCCATTGAGTCTTCAATTGACGTAATAGTATTTTTAACCTCCTTACCTCTGATTTTATTGGCCAAGCATCTACCTGTTGTCTCCCCAAACTCGTAGCACTCTCTCCTAAAAAGATAATATTTCTTTGCATAATCTTTGGCCATTCCTCATGTATCCTAGTTTTGCAGCATGCCACCTCTGTTTGTGCCTGTGTAATGTCTAACTTCCCCTGAACTGCTTCTATCAAGGTACATTCGGCGTGGCGCAGATCCTGATATAACGCCATTTGGTGCTGCCTATGTTGGTTCTGCACATGTAAATCCAAAAAGTTTAGGTAGAGCACGGAAGCATGTAGCACAAGGAGGAGGAGTGGCCGCAGGTGCTGAAGTTGGAGGAGCTGCGGAGCACCAGACCCATGGAAGCTTTGATCTACCCGCAGCTTTGTCCGGACTTTGTATCCCTCCAGCTTGTGGCTCCCCGCTGGCGCTGTTGATGGCCGTGGGCACAGAAAACCAGTGGTGATTCCACCACGAGCCCACAGCCAGAGGAAGCTCGCCTGGTTTTCACCCCCGAGGGTGAGTGCGCCCGGATTCAGATGGCAGCCGCTAGGATCGTGCCCAAGGCAGTCGTGGAGGCAGCCAGGTTAGTCCCAGGTGCATCCTGAGCCTGACTGTAGAGCCCTGCTTGCCCCGGGTTCGTAACACACCTACCGCTACTACAGGATTCTGTGGCATTCCAGAAATAAGGAAGACAGACGTTTTTCAGACATTTTGTGGCGCCAATGGCAGAGACAGAGACAGCTTTGGTAGCAGCACATAAAGCGCTTTGCCTGGCCAGCTGTGCTCTACTCTGCTCTGCATTTTACCCAGAGGATACATCTTCACTACTTTCACCCCTGCCCCATGAGTGGTGCTTGGACTGCACTGCCCTCTGATTAATACTTTCATCTCCCTGGGAGTCGCTTGGTCTGGGGTATATATTTGTCAATCTACCTCTTCTAAAACTCCAAATCTCTTAGCAATAGGTAGATTTAATAACAAGGACGCCCTTGAACCCCTGATATTTTGGCCACACCAAGGAGCAGGGAGGACCACAGCTTCCAGGCCACACCGCAGCAGTAGCCGCATCCGTTCCGGGCAGCCAGCCGGCGCATAAAGACATGGCCACTACGTGCGCGGGCGTGCGTGGGCCCAGGGCAGGCCCGTCTGCGCCCGTCTGAGACTGGAAGAGGCTGGGCTGGGCCAGCCCCCTAATATCGAAATTCCCTACAACAGCAATGAGGAAGGGGAAAACAACCCGTGGTGGGGGCCAGGGAGGGTAAAAGCAAAAAATACCAAGGAACTCTGCCTCCATTATATCCTCTCTGACTTCGGTGGTGGGAGCCTTAAATAAAGAAATAGCTAACGCAGAGAAAGAACTGGGACTGGGAGCAAGCCAAGACTCAGAGGAGGGGCGAATTGTAATCGACAACAGCCCTATAATCTCTGTTCCCCTGGAGCCTACTGTGCTGATAACAAGAGGGAAGGGGGAGGGAAGACATGATTACACTTTGACAAGGGGTAAGGTTGGTGAAAATAAGGAAGATAAGGAAAAAATGGCACCCATGGATAAGACAACGAAAGGGGCTTGCATAGGTCCCGCAGGAAAAAAGAGGGTAATAAAAAAAAGGCAAACAAATGTGACAAAGCACACGATAAGAGTATTTTCACCCAGGCTGAAGGTCTGGACATGAACATCCAACTGACACTGGGAACATTTGCGGAGGAGATATTTAGTTCTCGGCTGGAATCTATACTTACGAGCATTGCCAAAGACATAACTGATACATTGAACACTCTTGTGGAGGGTATTTTGAGGAAGTGTGAACGTATTGAAACTTTTCTAAGGGTCTTAAATATTTCATGTGAGGGTTCTAATTTAACTACAATACACCAAGTGCAAATACAGCCTAAGGCCCATACTAGTGTGGATTGCCCTGGTAGTCAATCACAATCAATTGATAGGATAAAACCTAACCTTTTGGCCATTACAGATGCAACCACAGGGAGACAAGCAGGGAGGAGAACCTCCAGCCGGGATGAGAGACCCTTAAGCCATTTGTCCAATGGCATGATTTCAGCTAATAGAGGGAACCAAGGTACTCAATAGAGGAATATTAGATTAAACAGCAGTAGACTTAATCTCTCTCCAGAAGACACTCCCTTGGTTGTTGTCCTTATAGGGGTGTCCTCACTTAAAGAGCGTGAACGTAAATCTACCCTGGACCTGTTACAAAAAACCAAATACTGGTGTGACCAGCATTGTAGTGGCAACTTGGAAACTTCAAGGTTTCATCTAATATCATAATGGCTAGACGTGTGGGGTGGTAACAGGCTGAAGGCGATTGTATCGTCGTTAACTTTGATAAAAAGTAAATATAGCGGGCCAGCTGTTCGGGGACAGCTCTATGTTGGGGAAACGGGGCATCGGGGCTTTGCCCCTCGGCTTTTTCCACCCACCAGCAAGAGGTACGCAGACACATGGCAGACCCCCAAGCAGGGCCGGCCCAATGATGATGTATAATCAGGCCGGTAACCGGTCCTTTTTAAATGATGAGGTGGAGAACCGCTCAGATAGGCCTAGTTTGAGATCAGTAACAGCCCCACAATCATTATCCCTGCCCACTGTGCAGATTGAAGAAGTAGGTGGTTTAGGCTTAAAACATAGATTCCTCCCACTGTCCCAATTAGATAGGAATAACTGACTGGAGATGCCACAGCGTCAAGAGAGCTTTCCTGGGGACAGCGATAATGGCCAGATAATAGATGTAGATGCAGCCCCCAATTGTAAGATCATTAGTTGGAATATAGCGGGTCTCAGAAGCAAGAAAAATGATCCCAATTGGTTGGATTTTATACAAAATATGATATCATTAGTTTTCAGGAGATCTGGGACAAGGCAGGTAACTACTGAATGGATGGGTATAAATCGTATTGTTCCTCAGCACTTCCTACTCCGGCAGGTAGAGCAAAGGGTGGGCCTTTTAATGTTATTTATGATACAATTGATAGGGACCCAAAGGAGGTTGGAGGTGGGGGTCTCATAACTGCCTGGCTATAGAACTGATAACTCCTAACCTCCCTAAAATGTTATTTGTTAATTTTTATAATTCCAGAAAGAGCTGTTTTATAAATCAACATTTATGTTATTTGAAATCTTTCCTGATGACTTTAATATTCATGTGTGTGACCTAAACTGTCAGGTTGCTGATCATCTAGGACCAGCCTATTCCTCATTCCCCCATTTTGAACATACACAACAGGGGGAAGCCCTGGAGGATCTTTTGGCTGGGGCAGATCTTTTTGAATCTAGTTTCAGCGATTCTACAGACCGAATCCCTACCTTTAAAGCACGGGAGCGGGACACTGTTATAGATGATATATTTAACGGATCACTGACATAATAACGACGGACAGAATATCTACTAGCAAAAATATCGATGACAAAATATCGACAGACAGAATATCGAGTTTGTATCTACAAACAGGAAAGTACAAAAATATCAAGTACAAAATATCGTTTACAAAAATATAGTTGATAAAAATATCGACTTTATTAAAAACAGTGTTAAATTAAATTGATAGTAAAAATTAATTACTAAAATATACTTAAAAATACTTAAATTAACTTATAATAATTAAATTAAAAAAAATTTACAATCATATTTGTTAAAACATATATATATAGTAACATAATATAATTAAATAATATCCAATATTATTACCGTACGATAGCAGAAGTGTAAAAAATACTATTCCCACTCCAGAGAGTGCAACAGTAGGGAAAGCGTTGGATAGCTTAAGGGTTAAAATTACTATTCCCACTCCAAAGAGTGCAACAGTAGGGAAAGCGTTGGATAGCGTAGGGGTAAAAATTACTATTCCCACTCCAGTGAGTGCAACAGTAGGGAAAGCGTTGGATAGCGTAGGGGTTAAAATTACTATTCCCACTCCAGTGGGTGCAACAGTAGGGAAAGCGTTGGATAGCGTAGGGGTTAAAATTACTATTCCCATTCCAGTGGGTGCAACAGTAGGGAAAGCGCTGGATAGCGTAGGGGTTAAAATTACTATTCCCACTCCAGTGGGTGCAACAGTAGGGAAAGCGTTGGATAGCGTAGGGGTAAAAATTACTATTCCCACTCCAAAGAGTGCAACAGTAGGGAAAGGGTTGGATAGCGTAGGGGTAACAATTACTATTCCCACTCCAGTGAGTGCAACAGTAGGGAAAGCGTTGGATAGCGTATGGGTAAAAATTACTATTCCCACTCCAGTGAGTGCAACAGTAGGGAAAGCGTTGGATAGCGTAGGGGTAAAAATTACTATTCCAACTCCAAAGAGTGCAACAGTAGGGAAAGCGTTGGATAGCGTAGGGGTAAAAATTACTATTCCCACTCCAGTGGGTGCAACAGTAGGGAAAGCGTTGGATAGCGTAGGGGTTAACATTACTATTCCCACTCCAGTGGGTGCAACAGTAGGGAAAGCGTTGGATAGCGTAGGGGTTAAAATTACTATTCCCACTCCAGTGGGTGCAACAGTAGGGAAAGCGTTGGATAGCGTAGGGGTAAAAATACTATTCCCACTCCAAAGAGTGCAACAGTAGGGAAAGCGTTGGATAGCGTAGGGGTAAAAATTACTATTCCCACTCCAGTGAGTGCAACAGTAGGGAAAGCGTTGGATAGCATAGGTGTAAAAATTACTATTCCCACTCCAGTGGGTGCAACAGTAGGGAAAGCGTTGGATAGCGTAGGGGTAAAAATTACTATTCCCACTCCAAAGAGTGCAACAGTAGGGAAAGCGTTGGATAGCGTAGGGGTAAAAATTACTATTCCCACTCCAGTGAGTGCAACAGTAGGGAAAGTGTTGGATAGCGTAGGGGTTAAAATTACTATTCCCACTCCAGTGAGTGCAACAGTAGGGAAAACATTGGATAGCGTAGGGGTTAAAATTACTATTCCCACTCCAGTGAGTGCAACAGTAGGGAACGTGTTGGATAGCGTAGGGGTTAAAATTACTATTCCCACTCCAGTGAGTGCAACAGTAGGGAAAGCGTTGGATAGCGTAGGGGTTAAAATTACTATTCCCACTCCAGTGAGTGCAACAGGAGGGAAAGCGTTGGATAGCGTAGGGGTAACAATTACTATTCCCACTCCAATGAGTGCAACAGTAGGGAAAGCGTTGATTAGCATAGTGGTAAAAATTACTATTCCCACTCCAGAGAGTGCAATAGTAGGGAAATTAAATACTTCAGATATTATTTCAATAAATATAAATTAATATCTATAAAAAATTAATTAAAAGTAAGTACAAATGTAATATATTAAAATAATTAAACTATGAACATTACAAATTAAAATAAATTATTACAATTATTTACCTATTAATACAAATTAATTACAAATTAACAATTAATAATTTAACATTTACAAATTAATTAGCAATTAATTCAAATTAAATACAATTAAATAAATTGATTTATTTAATTAACTATAAATAAATTACTTCCCACCATATTCCCCTATAAACCCACAACCCACTACTGAAAAATAATTAGTAAAATTAACATAATTAGCAATTAATCAAATAAATAAAATTAATTGGCAATTCAAAGTTTATTAATTACCCATAAAAAATTAATTAACAATTGATTCTAAAACAATACCAATTTTTTTTTAAACATATTTAATTAATTATAAATAAATTACTTCCCACCCAATTCCCCTATAAACCACCAACCCGCGACCGAAAATAAATTAGTAAAATTAACATAATTAACAATTAATCAATTAATTAAAATTATTTGCCTATTAAAATTTAATTAATTACAAAATAAATTAGTAAAATATAACATAATTAACAATTAATCAATTATTTAAAATTAATTGCCAATTAAAATTTAAGTAATTACCAAATTTAAATTAATTAATATTTAAATAAAAATGAATACCAATAAATAAATTGACATATTTAATTAATTATAATTAAATTACTTCCCACCCTATTCCCCTATAAACCCACAACCCGCTACAGAATTAAATTACACAAAAATTTAAAAAAACAAATTTCATTAATTAAAATAAATTATAACATAAATACACACTTTTCACACATATAATAACATAAAAAACACTATAAAAAAATTGATAATATTAAAAATTCGATAATTTTAATAACCTATATTATATACTTCGATATTTTAACTGTCTATTTTTTTAACATTCGAATTTACATTACTTACCTTAAAAACGATATTTTTGATGTCTATATTCTGTCTAGTCGATATTTTGTCCATTCTATATTTAAAACTCGATATTACGTCCATTCGATATTTTGTAGTCGATATTTTGACTATTTACCATATTTAACACGCCCTCCATGCTATCCCAGGTGCTGTTTTATAATGCCAAGCTCCCGCCCTTTAGGGATCACAATCCGGTTATTCTTGTGTTAGATAAAGAATGTGGCCTCCTGGGTAATACGGGAAAGAAAGAGGGAGCTAATAGCCTGTTAACAAGTGATCAGGGGAGGAGGCTTAAATGGGTCAAGGTAATCTCGGACCTCTTTTTTTCGAACCTATGTGAGAAGGCTAAAGACAATATTGCAATATGCCTTGATAATACCAGTCAAGAGGTAAATTTTCTTAGGGCTTTTGAAGGTATTTGTGGTCAGGTGGCCTCTGATCTGACAATGACAACTAAACCCAGATTAACAATGGCTGAAAGGTGGTTTGATAAGACCTGTTCACAGGCCCATCGTAATCTGGGTCAAGCCTTAAAAAAACATCCCACGAGATAAGGGCCAGATAGCTATGTCAAGGAAACAGTATAAGATTGGGGTTTCTACATGGAAAAACGAGATTAAAGAGGAGGCTTGGAATGCACTATTAACAGTTAAAGTTCTTAAGGATAGTTCTAGATTTTGGGCCATTGTCAATAAACCTTTTTTCTCTGGTACAGAGAATGGTTCTCTAGAATGTAACATTACAGAGGACCAGTGGCTTTCCCATTTTGAAACAATTTATGGGTCTAATGTTCCTGTGTTGCTCCCACTAGCTTAGAAGCTGAAAGGGTTTTTTCTCCTGTGGTCGTTAAGGAGGATGATGTAGAAAGGGCAATGAAACAGATGTCTAGCAGTAAAGCTCCTGGCCCTGATGCCGTCCCTGCTGATCTGTATAAATGCAATCCAAAATTTTGGGCCAAAATACTAACTAATGTTTTTAATGTTTCAAGTTCCCAGGGTTTCCCTACATCATGGTCTTTATCTACGATCATCCCAGTTCCAGAGAGGGGATCCACAGTGTTACAGACCAATATCTCTAATTGATTCTGCTGTGAAAATCCTAGGTAGAATGATCCTAGCCAAAGTCACGGACAGGGTGAACGAAAATGAGGTTTTATCGAAGGTACAAAATGGTTTTAGACAAGGTAGGAGTACTATGGATTAGTGCCTTAACTTACATTTATTAATAGGTAAATATAACATAAAGAAGGCACTTTACAGTTAGTCTTCATGGATCTCTCCTCGGCTTTTGATCTGGTTAACAGATCGAAGTTGTGGTCCATTCTGCTGGATATGGGCATTGACCCATGTTTAGTCTATTTCCTGGTGGATTTACACAGGGATCTCTCAGCTACAGTTAGGGTTACCCAGGAAGGGAAATGCACAAGTGGCCTCATTTATGAAGGCCTTGCGCCACTGGTACGTCACTTTTTCCCATTTTAAAAGTGACGCACCGGCGGCGCAAGACCTTCATAAATAAGGCCCAAGGTACTTTAAATCTGGTAGAGGTGTCCGTCAAGGATGTATTTTGGCACCATTACTTTTTACCCTTTATAATAATAATTTAGAAAAGCTTTTAGAATTGGCAAGCTTGGACATCCCACAAGTAGAAGAAAGGGGTATTCCTGTTCTCCTATATGCGGATGACGCTGTGTTAGTAGCCCGTACAGCCATAGGCCTTCAGAGACTATTGGATGCCTTTGGGGCCTATATGAAGTCCTTGGACTTAATAGTGAACATAGCAAAATCCTACGTTATGTCTAAGGGTCGAAGAAATAGAAAAGTAAAATCCTTTTATTGCAATGGAGCTGAGGTGTCTAGGTTTTCCTCTTTTACCTATCTGGGGGTTCTATTTGAGGCGAGAGGTTCCTGGGTCCCCCAACAGAAAATCAAAAGAAATGCAGTGGTAAGATCAACGGCTGCTATTCAAGGGTTCACACAGCGTCTGGGGGCTAAGTCTTTCGAATCCATGCTTAATATTTATAGATCTAAATGCTTGGCTATTCTCTTTATGGCTCTGACATCTGGGGCTACAAGCACTTGGAAGGGGTGTAGATAGCTGAAAATAAATGTCTGCGTACCCCTTCTTCGGTCTCCTAATCAACCTCAACTTTTCTTATTCATCAGGAATTGGGGCTCGGATACGTGTCAGACTCGATGAGGTTGGCCCTGTTAGTATGCTGGCTTAGGACCTGGCTTAACCCAGACTTAAACATGAATCATCAGATCTTTCGGGACTGTGTTACCCTGGAGAAAGCCAGTAGTATCCCGAGGCTGCACTACGTCAAGTATATGTTTTTTTAAATTCGGGCGCCCAGATCTTTTTGTCTACCCGGATAGGATTAAAGAGGATGTTAAATGGGTTAAATCCCAACTTTAGAATTTATTGAGGAGGGAGCGTGAGGAGAGGGAGTTATTGAACCCCTCAGTTAGGGCTCACTTTCTGTTAAAAACCTCCCCATTGATTGAGCTCTACCTAAAAATTGTTACCAAGCCCTTTCTTTGCTGGCTTTTAACTAGGTTCCGTTTTAACTTAATTCTTTTCTCCTTAGGTAATCTGCAAGGCTGGTGCAAACCAGAGGATATAGGCCTATGTCCCTGTGATCATTTTCAGCACAGGACACTATGCATCTCATAATGTTTTGTGATTATTATAGTGAGCTTCGTAGGGGTTTTTCAGTTCCTCTGTTAAGGGGAAAGGACATTTTTACAGGTCAGACCAGCCTTACTTTATCTTCAACTGCTTAATGATCCTTGGAAGATTTTTAACGTTGCCAGTTTTCTAGTGGCAGTGGTTCGTCTTAATAAAAAAAGGAACCCTAAGTTAAAATCTGTATGACCTTATAGCATATAGATAACCTCTGCTTTATTCTTTATGAAATTATTCTTAATTGTTTTTAAGCTCTTTTTCATTTGAAAATAGATCTTGCTGTATTAATTTCTTTTAAAAAATTGCTTATATGTTTTATTGGGTTACATGATTTTATTATATTGTGCAATGTGCACAGTACTTTTAAGATTGTAATTCATTGAATAAAGTGATTTGACATGTATCCCAAAGCTCAGTATCCCTCCCCTGAGCCCTGCTTTCATAGCATCCCAAACTATGTCACATTGAGTGGAGTTACGATTTATGGCCAGGAATTGTGTCACCCATTTTCGTATATGGCTGACAAATTCTTCATTTAGTAATAACTTTCTAGCGAAGGAAAATGTGCATCTGGCCCCGTCAAGCCATGCATTATATGTTTAAATAGGACTGAGTAATGATCCAAGATTATTCAGGGAAAAATCTGTATGTATGCATCTTTAGGTGAGTTTTGGTTACAAAAAAATGGTCTAATCTGGCTACCTTTTGATGAGGACAGAAATAGTGTGTGTATCCTTGTTCTGGATGTTTTAACCTTGGCCATACATCAACTAAACCATGTTCATAAAGAAGTTGTAAAACTTTGTAAACCTTAGGTTTCTTGACAAAATATTTATCTCCCCCAACCCATGAGTCACTTCTCCCAATTAGATATTGAAAGTATCAGAGAGGTTGCCCAGGTGGATAATTCTATATTCAAGTATTCAATAACCTGAGTTTCATTGTAGTTAGAACCATATACAGACCATATTGTACATTTCTCATTAGCTGCGATACACTCAATCATGGCTCAGCGCCCATGCTTATCTGCTGAGCTTTTCCTTGCTTTTAATAGGCTCTTTTTATCAATAGCGACATCTCTAGTGGTAGTGCCTTGGGTGGTACACACCAGAGGCTCATACCCTAGCTCCTTTAGTATATTATGTTAGTCCATGGGATATGCGTCTCTTGGATACATACTACATCAGGAGACAAATTCCTGATTTCTCTTTGACGTTTCCCCCTTTCATTAAGTCCTCACACATGAAATGTACGCACAGTTAAAAATGCCATTTTAACCTGGTTTAAAAGAGTAGACATTGCTTCCTCTCTGTCTTAACATCATCTCTCTCCTTTTCATAAACCCTATAATAGCTAATGTCTTTTTTATGGTTTTTACCCTCCTGGACCCACCACCCTTGGTAGCCGTCCTCTTCCCCACACTGATGAAACCCCCTCCTCCCTACTACTGCCTTCTCTACCAAAGAAGGCCCCCCTACCCTCCCCAACAAGGAGGCTGGTAGACCCAACAGTCTGCAGTGGTGGAGAGCCTTGTACCCACCCCTAACCCCCATGTCCCCCCGATTGCAAAATACCCCTATCTCGTGTGTATAAAACAAGATGTAAGAAAAATAGTTAACTGTAGGAGAATACCCTTAAGAAATCTCTAGCGTATGGGTCAGCATAAGTCTACAAGAATTACAGGCATTGACCCTGCAGGCATTGACTATAGTTTCCAAACGTATATATTATCCTTCCTAGGGCTTGATCTCTTGTAGATATTCTTTCGCTTTTAACTCAGACGTGAAAAATATTGTTTTTCCCTTATATATTATTTTCAATTTGGCTGGACTTAAGAGAAATGCTTGTGCACCCGTATCCTGAAAATAATTAATTAACTGCCTTAACTGCCATCTTTTTTCCACAGTAGCAGGGCTAAAATCAGGACGAACAAAAAACTCTACTCCAACCGATTTTCTCTGTCTATCTTTGCCTGGCTAGATAGTACAAAGTCTGCTTAGACAAACATTTTGACAAACATATCAATATAGCTCTGGGCCTCGCATTAGATTGGTTCTGTTTCACTTGGAAAGGAAATCAGTGGGCTTGTTGTATCTCAATGTCCCATGTCCATTGAGCCAGTTCTGGTAAAGCTTCTGTAAAAGGTTTCACAACAAATTTTCGGGGATCTGAACCTTCAATTCCTTCTGGTACACTGAGAATTCTTAGATTATTCCACCGCAGGCGGTTTTCCATGTCCTCAATCTTCCAGGATATATAATTCCTCTGTGTGGTCAAAGCATCAGTGGCTATCTTCTGTGCTATCAACTCATCTTCAAGAGTAGAAATTCGATTCTCGGCTTCAGATATCCTTTCCGCAATCTCTAAGCAGGATTGAATTCTGCAATTTCCTGCATGCGCCTTGAGTTTATTGGCTCTCCACCTGACTTTCTTCTCTGTGCACCATCATTGTTTCATATATAAATGCCAGCAAAATGTCCCCTGACTGTTCTAGTAAATTATCTTGATCTTGTCCCCCCGATAAATACCCATTATTGGGTCAATTACCTGATTTCTCCTTTGAGGATTGTCCAAGAGCTGAATACATATCCGCCCGCTGTGACTCACGTGGCACAGCAGATGTTGTGTTTTACGTATAGGACCGGAGCTAAACATCCTGTTATCTTTCCCAAGGGTCTCGTCCTTCTGGCATATACTGCTTGTTTCACCCCACCGCCTGCTCATTAAAGCGAGAGGGTCTTCAGATATCTGTAGCGATTCATCACCTGAAGAATTAGACTGATCCAACAGTGAAAAAAAGGGACCCTCTTCATCCTTCTCCAACAGATTTACACCATTCTTTAAACCATCCATTTTATTTGCAGATAACAACCTGTCACCTGGTGAGACCTCTGCTTCTTGTCTTATGTCTTTTATGGGGACTACAGAAAACACCACGGCTGGCAAAGCCTTGCTCCTAGCATCAGCCTTTAAAATCTGCTTTTGCAATACGGGGCTGGCATGAGGCTCTGAGTCCCCCTCTCTCCCTAGCACTGTATTCATCACAACGAGGCCCGTAGCCCCTATGTCTTCTGTGCTTACCTCTTCAGGGATTCCCACAGCAGCTGCTTCCTCGTTATTGTCCTGCCCAAGATTAAACTTTTTACCCTTTCTGGCTGCCATGAAGATTGCTGGAGTCACTCTCTTCCCGCTGTCGATGTTACTGACCGGGCTGTTACTGCAACTATCCTCAGTCGCTCCTCATCGTTATTTGCTTTGGGTGATTTCCGGGGGCTTGCTCAGCACAGCGATTCTTCCTACACTGCGGGTCTTTCCACTCCTCGCATTCTTCGGCAGCATCCCGGCTTGACCGATGATCCAGTCTCGTCCTGCAGACACCTGCCACAGAGCTCCTCGAGCCAGACGCCAGCCCCAACAGTCGTGTAAATAGAGTAATCGCAGACAACCCGCAACAAGACACTGCAGCGAAAGTAAGTCTCACAGCATTCCCATGTTTACTTAGTTGTTCACTAGTTGTTTTTCTCTGCTGTGCATGCCGAATCACAGTCTCTCATCGGGGGGTTCAGGGAGGTCAGGTTACGAACGCTCACTCGGCTGAGTGATCAGTCTCCATCTTGCCTCCGACACTTGTACTGAATTCTTAAACTTAAAAATGACAGAATCAAATGTTGGTTTGAAAGGCCTCTTCCCACATTTGGCTCTGCACTTGGATGAGACTGCAAAACATATTTCTTCCTTACAAGACTTCAAAGGGAACGCCTGTCAGAGTTCTTCCTGTCTAATTTTTGTCTCTGTCTAAAACTCATTAAGAGGCTTGACAGTTAATGTCAGCTAACCACCATATGAAGATGTATCCCCACTCCTTCCCCTATCAGGAGAAGGCTACACCTCTAGGTCTATTGTCCAGGGTGAGGCTTCCAGAAGAGTCACTACTTTAGCCAAAAACGGGTGATCAAAACCTAAATCTCATTAGGTCTGGCTGAAAGAAATATCAAATGAAAATCTAACAAGTAATATTTATATGGCTAAAATGATATTTTATGTGTACCCAGAACCCATGCAACATAGGAAAGGTCATAGCAATCACTTTTCTATGTTAAATATTGTATTTTATCTAGTTTTCACCAAAGTGTGACTACAGTTTGCCACCATAAATGTACTCTTTAGTTACTAAAAAGGGTGCACAATTAGATTATGAGGCCTGTACATGTCATAGCCATTTTATCTTGAGTCCCATCTGTGACAGGCTCATAATGCAGATAACAGATTGCATTCTACAACAGACATTCTTCAGTCTGCACATGTGTACATGTGCATATATGTTCACATGAACCAACAGAGGCCATCGTTTGAAAAAGCGGACACTGGCTGTTACCACTCAGATCATGATGACTAAAGGATGCATTGGCCGAAACTCCATTATGGGGTCTGAGGCATGTCTGAGATACACAAAACAAGAATTGCAAAATCAAAGTAGCTGGGTCAGAGCCCAATGTGTCTCCCTCTATACTACTAAAATACAGTAAAACTGCATTGTATCATGGAAATAACATGACTAATTACAACTAGCAAAAGCAATAATACAGAAAGATCTGTGTTAGTTATAACTATCATGTATTTCACTTCTATGTGTTAATTTAGTGTTAATTTCCAAAGTGTGCCCTTAGTTGGGATTCAAGCAAGAACTCAACATAGGACAATTCCGCAAACATATAATTAGGATACTTAGCATGCTGCAGATAATAGGTAAAGAAATATTATGTAAATTTGAAGTATTTTTGGAAATCGGTGAAACAATTCCTTTCTGAATTACTGTAGAGTTAGAGCAGTTGAGATGAGTATTAGGATGTTGTTCCAGGCCCTGGCCATGTTGCTGGAATAGGTATGCTTTACGGTATTTTCCTCCCTGTGTTTCTTTGCCCCCGGACACTTGTTTGACCCTGTCTTTTCCAACATCGCCTCTCTTTTAGTCAAGACACCTAGCCCGGTGTGTTGGTCGGACCATTTTATGTTCTCGATCTCCTTCCCGTTGTCAGAGGTAGTGCCTAGAGCTGATCCTAATGCCTCCTTTAGACAATGTTAGCATAAACTTAAACTGGAGGACGTGCATAC
Source organism: Lissotriton helveticus (assembly GCF_964261635.1). Taxonomy (NCBI): domain Eukaryota; kingdom Metazoa; phylum Chordata; class Amphibia; order Caudata; family Salamandridae; genus Lissotriton; species Lissotriton helveticus. Next base: position 982,979,099 of record NC_136065.1, on the reverse strand, counting down.
CATCCTGGCACGCTGTCCCGTTACTCCAGCTACCGATCCGGATTTGGCATACAAATCACCCTGTGACTGGATCCTACATGCCCTAGACTCTCTCATTCCAGCTAAATGGTCCAAGGGAATTCTAATTCATGGTTCAACGATTCTCTGGCCGTCTTGCGCAGTACTTGTAAAAAACTGGAACAGGTCTGGAGAAGGGACAATTACCTTGGGGCTAAGAAGGCCTGCCAGGTTGCGATCAAGTGCTATCACAAGGCCATACATTCGACGCGTGCAGCTTACTTTTCTAATGAGATTAAGTCTAGTAAGAACCCTGCCAAATGAATTTTTAAAATACTTAATGATCTCAAAAATAGGAACGACCCCACCACCCCTGTGATCGCGTCCGGGCAGCAATGCGAGGACCTGGACACCTTCTTGGTTAAGAAGGTGGAAGCCATCTATGAGTCTTTCCCTGTATACCCTATTGATCCCTTCACCTCGCAAGGTCCTCCACCCACCCTCAAATTATTGGCAGCTATTCCCCCTATTTCCCAGGATGAGTTGCTCATGCTGAGCAAAAAAGTAACATCTGACTCCCCTGTGGATCCTTTGAGGCCTGCCCAAACTCTAAAAAACTCTTCGGGTTTGGTTCGATTCCACTCTTGGGTTTCAGGAACATACTAAGAAGGTTGCAGGCACCTGCTTTGGCCTCCTCCGGGGACTTAGGCCCATGCTAGGTTTTTTTATCCTTCTACCCGCCAGTTGATAGTCCAGGCTTCTATTTTGTCCAGACTGGACTATGCTAACTCACTCCTGTTAGGCTCTAACAAGGCAGAAGTGTTACGTTTGCAGCAAGTCCAGAATGCAGCTGCCCAAGTCCTTTTGAGGCTCCCTAGAACCTGTTCCATAACGGGAGCCCTTCGCCGTTTACATTAGTTACCCTTGTCCAAAAGGATTGAATTCCTGCGCACTATTTAAAAATACCTAACATAACATAACATAACATAATGTGACATGGTTTGGTTGATTTATAGGCAAGGTCTCTAGGAATGTTTAGTTGCAATTCACTTGCAGGTTATACAGTTGGTTTAGAAGATCAAGTGAGCTTGCAGGACGGACTAGTGTAGTTCACTCCGCTCTGGGAAGTTGTGGGCACTTCTTCAAGCTCTTGATGAGAAATGTTATATGTAGGATGCTTTTCAGGGAGTGCTACTCAGAAGTAAGGGACATTGTGAAGCAAAGTATTGCTTCCATCCCAGTGTTAGAGGACCAGGGCATGTGCTGTTGCTATGAAATAGGCTTCTGGAAGGAAGGTTTTTCCTTTTTTGAGGAGGGAGTTCTAGTATTTTTCTGTCTTAGCTTTCTTGGCAATATGATCTTGTAAGGAAGGTCTGTGTCAATGGGTGAATATAGGTGTTTTACCTTAGCTGTCAGCTTGAGTTAAAGCTATCTAGGTTCATGTCAAATACTGAAATGTTTATCTGTTGGGTGATGTTTTTGGCGTACAAGAGCAATTCAGTCTCTGTGTGGTTGAGCTTCAAGTACTTGCCATTCAATTTGCTTGAGTCAGGTTATATGTCCCCGAATGCCATCAGTTGAAGATATTTCGAAACAGAGCTCCGTGTCAACTTCAATATATTGGCCACAAACTCTAAATTCAGAGGTAATTCTGCATCTAAAGAATATGGCATTTTTTCTGTTTCTAGGTATTCATCAGGTATTCACAAAGGTACTGGAGTCACGCTCATATTTATTTAGATCTGTACTCAAATGGCCCAAATACTCTTTCCCATAAGTACATTTCTGCTTTGTTATAGCATTTCACTTGATTGAAAAATAAATGGTATATACCCTGTGTGTCCAAGTCTGGAATTGAAGTGAAAAGCTCTTTTTACACTTAGAGATATTTTGAGAACTAATGGGTATCAAATTATATTATATTAATAGCACTTACATGACAATGAAGAAATGTTTTGGGTGTATGCATACCAATTTGAATCGCTCCACTTTAGCTTCAAATATCAGGAAAGAAAGCTAAATAAAATCCCTGTGACATTCACAAAACATATACCTGAAATGGTAAAAGGTAGACAGCTATCACTGGAAGTGTGAATTGAAGAAATCAATAGCTGAGATATTCAATCACTGAACATTTTGAACTTTGAAGTTACAAAAACTAGAAGACAAAAATACAATAATAACTTCTGTCTAGTTAGCAGTCTCATGAATAATTGGGATTCATGTTAAATGGTACAGAGCTAAAGAGAGAGCTCATTTAATTAATGGGAAACCCATTCAATTACAGCCCTGCATTGAATCAAAAAGTATTCTTTGAAAGATTAAAGTCAATCTTAAATTACATTTTGCTGTACATTCACTTCTGACATGTTATGCCAGCATCTGGCATATTCTGTATATTATTGTAATGGGAATTGGTTGACCCGATGTACAAAGCACATTTATGGTCACTTATTTGGAGTTTATGAATGTTAAAATGCTTTCTGCAAAGTAAGGAATCTGTAACTGTTTTTGACTCCTACAAAGGGCTTATATGAAATAAATAAGTTTTATTTTTGAATAATTGTTTTTTTTATTTTTCCAAACTTTGGGGGACATTAGGATGACGGGCGGACTTTGTCCTCCCGCCATCCTAATGGGCAACAGGGCTGCCCACCATAAGGGCGGGAGTCCCGTGGGGGGAATTAGGATGCGCCCGCCACGGTGGCGGGTGCATCCTGCATTTTCAACATTGTGGCGGGCGGTGCTCTCAGCACCGCCCACCGCAATGCTAAAAATGCATGTTGTGCTTTTCAATGCACAACATGACAGGCACCGCGCGGTGCCTGTCATGTTGTACATTGAAATGCAGGGGGGTACCATAGGTACCCCCCATGTGCACCCCCAACCCCCTCGGAGTCCCTGGGGGCCCGCAAGGTACCCCCGCAGGGAGACTCTGCATGCCTTTCGCCACGGAAAGGCATTGTTTACAGCCCATTGTAATATGGCTGGTGGTGTCTGATAGACACTGCCACCATATACAACCCTTTTCCGCCCCGGTCGCAAGGCAACCGGGGCGGAAAAGCGGCGGACGGTCTTTCCGCCCGCCGCGGACCCCCAGCCATCTTAATATGGCAGGGGAGTATGCAGCAAGGATGGCGGGCGGATCGCCCCCGCCAAACCGGCGGTGGCTACCGCCAGCCTGGCGGGGGCAATCCGCCCCCCCCCATCCTAATGGGCCCCTTTATACGGAAAGAACAAACGTTACAGGATATGCATTGGAAGACACTGTAGTTTTGCATACCAAGACATCAAGACATTTTTGGGGAACATGGCGGCCGCAAGGTAAATGGCCGGGGACCGCCGGAGAGGAGATGCTGCCATAGATTTAGTGCCCCATCCCACCCCCCTCTAACCAAACTATATGTTTCAGAGTTGTTTGAGTTGGGGAGTCCGTGTATTGGCACCTCGTGAAGCCGAGAAAGTCGAGAAAGCTGAGGACTGCAGGACATGGTGGAGCTTCCGGGTTTCGCAGGACGGGCCGAAGGGCCACGCTGGGGGCGACGTGGCGCGAGGCTGGAGCGGCAGTACAGGGGCTGAGTGGAGCGTGCGCACAGCGCGGAGGAGGAAACACAGCTTTCACCACCGCGCTTGGCTCCTACTGTTATTATCGGAAGACAGGTTCTTTAGGAATAAGGAGAAGGGATTTCACAGAGAATTGTGGACGGCGCAGGAAGGAGGACGGGGTAAGTGGAGTCCCACCCTTTATGGAGAAGGAGATTTAGCTCCCACCTGAAGGTAAGAACCGGGGGGGACCTCCGGTGGCACGCCCTAACTCAATTACAAGGTATACCCTTCGCACCGCGCCTCAGGAGCTATGGGCAGCCTTAAAGGGGCAAATTTAGGTTTCACTTCTACTCCTAGCACCGCAGCAGGGCATATCTCTGTCAGTAAACCCTTCAGAAAAACCTACAAAAGTTGGGAAAGGAAGAAAGAACCAGGGAAAAAGCCCTGGGGGGGAGTAAAAAGATCTCACCCCCTTTAACGAAGATAACCCCTCCTTAAAAGCATATTACGGGGTACTTTTGCAAGATATGGCATCTAGGGATGCTCGACAGAATGGCCAGAGTGGGGAGAATGCAGTGGACTTAGTTAGCTCTGGCTAATCCCTGAAGGGTGGAGAGACACAAGGAAATAAAGAAACCCAAGATGGGGGTATCATCGTACCGTACTCCCAAATTGTAACTCAGAACAGGTTTGATGCCCTACAAGGGAAGGACTCTGGGCAGACCCCCCAGGATATAGCGGCATGGATTAGCAAATTTAGCGGCACAAAAATGGAAATTTAGCGGCACAAATATGGAACTTTAGCGGCAATTTTGAGGCATTTTATGTGGCCATTTTTCCTACAACAAACACAGATATCTTAGTTTTTTTAGTTATTTAACAACATGAAGCTATGTATATTTGGTTTCTTTACAATGTAGACACTTTAGGGCAGATTTACAAGCCCCTTGGGCTGCTTTTACGCCGCCGTTGCATCACTTTTGTGACGCAGCGGCGGCGCAAAAGATGCACCATGGTGCAGGGTATTTACTACGTGACGCATCTCCCAGATGCATCACGTTGCAAAGCCTTGCACCAGAAGAGGCGTACCATTGCAGGTCAGTTTGTTTCTTGCAATATCCTTAGAGCTTGGTGCCACTGTACCTGCTGCACTAATGATGGCTATACCTATCGCCCTTTTTATTAGTAAGCACGTTAAATAGTACAGTGTATTTTGAACACGATCTGATATCCCACCGGATGCCCATTCGACAGACCTAAACACTAGAGAAAGAGCAGTCAAAACCGCCAAGTGGTCACTTGTTAAACAGTAGCGAACTGCATGTTGGTACTTGTAGTTTCGTTGCAAAATGTCAGCCTGCAAATCGTCTCCGATTTAAAAGCGGGGACTGGTTGAAGTTGACACCCATGACATGGGGCCACTTGACGCCCGTGTTAAATGTCTCGCCTCTAGGATTTTTCCCATGGCTCACTCCCAGGGGGAAATGGTCTGCAATAGGTGAGCTCAACCCTCTGACTTCATCCCTTGTCCAGCGCGCCTCTGCAGATACCCCGTCCCGTGTGCGCCTCAGCTCTCTCGGCTGAGTGGTTCTGTCTGTTTATCTTAAGGGACAGACATCTCTGCACGGCGCTCCGTCTCCAAGCCAGCGAATAGGGTGACCAACTGGCATTGGTGCAAATTCAGGATGGTGAGTGTAAAAATTCAGGACAAAGGGTCAAAATTCAGGACACAAATTCAGGACAGGAGCTCAAAATTCAGGACAAAACTTCAGGACAATAGGTACGTTTTACAGACACATCAGAGGTCGCGCAATAGTATATAAGTAAGCCCAGCCATTTCCAAACATATTCAACCGTTTGCAAACCTATCCATCATGTATCCTTCCATCTATCATTTCACTCATCCATCCCTTCATCCATCCCCTCATCCATCCTTTCACTCATCTCCATTATCCATCCACCCTTTCACCCTATCCATCTGTACACTTATCCATCCACTCTTCATCCCATCCATCCATTCACTCATCCATTCAGCCATTTACCCTTTCACCAATCCAGCCATCCTTTCACTTACTAATCCTTCCACCCATCCACTATTTTAGTCATCCATCCATCCTCCCTTTCTCTCTCCATCGACCCTTTCACTTAGCCATCCTTCCTTCCATCCATCCTTTCACCCACCCATCATCCATCCATCCATCCATCTGTCCTTCCCCTCATCATCCATCCTTCCCCTCATCACCCATCCATCCTTTTCCCTCATCATCCATCCATCCTTTTCCCTCATCATCCATCCATCCATCTACCCACCCACTCTTCATCCATCCATCCTTCCCCTCATCATCCATCCATCCTTCCCCTCATCATCCATCCATCCTTTCACCCACCCCCTCATCATCCATCCATTCCCTCATCATCCATCCATCCACCCTTCCCCTCATCATCCATCCTTTCACCCACCCCCTCATCAACCATCCATACATCCATCCCCTCATCATCCATCCATCCATCCTTCCCCTCATCATCCATCCTTCCCCTCATCATCTATCCTTTCACCCACCCATCCATCCTTCCCCTCTATCCATCCCCTCATCCATCCTTCCTCTCATCCATCCTTCCTCTCATCCATCCTTCCCCTCATCCATCCATCCTTCCCCTCATCCATCCATCCTTTCATCCATCATCCATCCTTCCCCTCTATCCATCCCCTCATCCATCCATCCTTCCTCTCATCCATCCTTCCCCTCATCCATCCATCCTTCCCCTCATCCATCCTTCCTTTCATCCATCATCCATCCTTCCCCTCACCCATCCATCCATCCATCCTTCTCCTCATCCATCCATCTTTCCCCTCCATCCATCCATCCATCCTTCCCCTCATCCATCCTTCTCCTCCATCCATCCATCCTTCTCCTCATCCATCATCCTTCCCCTCATCCATCTTTCCCCTCATCCATCATCCAGCTACCCTTCCACCCATACATCCAGCTATTTACATTTTCTCTCCATCTTCCCCTCTCATCAATCCATCCATCCTCTCTCATTATCCATTTATTCAATCTTTCATTCATCCATTCACCCTTTCACTAATTCATCCAGCCATTCACCCATCCCTTCACTTACTTACTCGCCGACCTTTCCATATTAATTTTGAGCTGAGCCCTTTTGAGAAGAGGCCCATCAAGAACTTCACCCTCGCTGCAGGGGCCGTTCCAGGACTGGGACAGAAGCCACCCAGGGCGGAGAAAGGATCCACCACAGGGGGGGACAAGAGCCATCACAGGTGTAGGTGGACTGGAGCCACAACATGGGGGGACAGGAGCCATCACAGGCGGGGGGTGGACTGGAGCCACCACATGGGGGGACAGGAGCCATCACTGAGGGGAGGGCAGGAGCCATCACAGGAGAGGGAACAGGATCCACCAGGGTAGGCACAGGGGTGGGCATGCAGTATTCTAGTGTCATCTTGGGCTCCTCGCCCCCTCCTGCACAAGACAACGAGAAGACAGGCTCTCTGTCCAAAATGCCATCCCCCACTGTGATGTACAGTACTTACAGGAGATACTCTAAGAGAACTGATTGAACTGATTGTCCTCCATACTTTGTTAATCAGTGTGGGTGCGATTGTGCCATTTCTTTATTTTCTTAAATTATAGACTGCATGTTTGAAGAACCGAGGTTTGCTTACAATTTTGTGACAGCAATTACGCTCTGTGAAGAGAACCACGTGCTGCCTCGGTGTAATCAGGGGTGTAATCTGGCCGAGTCTCGGATGTTTGGGGCCCTGGGTAGAAATGGAATGTGTGATCCCCCCTCTAAATAGCAGAGACATGACACATTGCCTCGTGCAGGAATTCACAGACGCAGAGCGCTTGCCGCCCCAGAGCTCGAGAGACAACCCTCCAACCTCACCTCTCTCCAGACCCTCTTCCACCTGCTGGCGCGTGCTGCCCTCCTGGGACCCTGTGACCTCTGCGGCTGGCCCCTCTCGATAGCTGAACCTGTCTGCTCCTTAACAAGCACGTGCGAGCTGTGATCAATGGGGCGCAGGCTAGCCACTGAAAGGTGCTTTTATCTGATAATTAGCATCAACTTGGAGACAAATTGATTGTTGGCTCGGGGTAACAAGAGGGAAATGGCAGTCACGGATTCCACCATCAGGCAGGGCTGTTTGCATGTGAATAGATGTCACTGCTCCTGAACCTGCAGCCCCTCCCTCTCAGTCACCTTCGAAGCACCTCTTAACAGGTCATCAAGGGCTGGAGGTGTGAGGGTTGCCATCTCGCTGTGCCTCTCCAATGCTGCTGATAAAGCAGACCCCCCAGGATATAGCGAAAAATGCCGCGATTTCTACAAAAATGCCGATTTCGCGGGCATTTTTGTAAAAATCGCTGCATTTTTTTAAAAGTCCCGATTTCGCGGCAAATCGCGAAATCGCGAAATTGCAAAATCGCGATATCCTGGAGGGTCTGCCTGGGGAAGGAGAGCAGGTACGTCGATTAGGAGAGGTTGAGCTACAAGGAGACCTTGGGATTTCAGCAAGGACGGGCATAGTGGAGCCACAGCTATCCTGGCAGAAAACTCAGGGGCAACATTGGCTATAATAATAATGGAAATGAAAAAGGAGCTTAGAGGGCGGTTTGAGGTGCCTGAGGCTAATCAGGCCGACATACAGACATCATGCTCAGCACTTGCTCAAAAATTGGATGATGTGGCTCTACGAACAGGTAATTTGGAAGAAGAAATTGGCGCCCTGAAGAGTGAGGTGCTAAAGAATACCAAGGGAGTAGAAGCTCTGACAAAAGAGAGTATGAGTCTAAGAGATGACCTGGAGAGGTTAGAAAATCACTCCCGAAAAACAATCTGAGGATCCTGAATATACCGGAGGCAGTTCAAGGCTCAAATCCTAAAGAGTACATGATAAAAATGTTATCTGAGACAGTCTTGAAGGACAGATCCGATACAGACATACAGAGGGTCCATAGAGACCCCTTCAAGAGAAATCCTCAGCACCTTAAGCTAAGGAAGATCCTCATAAATTTCCTCTCCTACATGGTTAAAGAGACTATCCTGACATCCGCATTAAAAAATGGCCCCTATGTATTTCGAGATACCCCGTTCACCATCAGATCAGATATATGCCATATATATGCCAGAGACAGTGGGAGCTGGGGAATAAAATGGGGAACTGAATAAACTGGTAGCCAAAGCTCAGCTAAAATTCCCAGCCACATTGAAGGTAATAATCAAATGAGGAACATAAGATCATTAGAGGAAGCAGATAGACTAATAAACACCATTAGGGGAGGAGAGACATCAAAATAATAAGCCTTTTTGATTCAGATATGCATAAATGATCACAATAGCGAATAAAAAGGTTAAGTAGGGATGAGGTTAGATTTGTACGTTATTTTCACAGTACTCACGCACATAAAACACACTCACAAATATGAGAGAATATGATTATCACTCATGCTTTGGGGGTTGGAGTGTGGGGAGTAAAGGGGAGGCACAATGTATTTTATTTCTTTTGACTGAGCGTCCCCCTCTGATGGTTCGAATGCAGGGCTTTATGCCTAGAGGTATGGGGAGGGTTCCCATGGGGGGAGTAAGGTTGCAGGGTAGGTTGCAGTGGGATAAAATAAAAAATAAGTCCTCATTAGACAGATTAGTGATATCATATAGCCTATATGGGTCCAACTGGTTGCCGAGAAATCAAAAACCCCTTTTGTATAAGAGGTACCGTTACAAGGAATAATGGTAGGAGATCATGAAATCAAAATTACAACATGGAATGTGACTGGACTAAGATCAAAAAGAAGACAACGGATGGTAATGGGTCACTTAGAATCTTCAAAAGCTCAAATATATATTATACAGAAAACACACATAACAGCAGATGAGAGTAGAGGGGTGTTTTCTAAATATAATTGAATAGGAAGCTATACAACATCCAATCAACCTGGCTATACAAAAGTAGTCTCTATATTAGTAGTGAAAGGATCAGGGGTGGAGTTAAAAGCCTCAAGTACGGGCGATTCAGGGAGATGGGTGATGGCAACGCTTGATTGTTTATATGTGTTGGTTTTTACTGCCCAAATATGGATGACCCCCAATATTTACTAGATCTGCATGTGAGGTTAGTTGAGAAATCATTCCCTATAGTGATAGGAGGAGATTTTAATACATTGTTAGATCCATCAGTAAACAGTTTGAAGATCAGAAGGGGGACACAGGCACAAACTGTGAAAACAAGGCTCTAAAACATATGCTTATAGAGCTAGGAATTGTCGTCCACAAAGACACCCTCAGAGTCTCGACCACCACCGACGACACCCTCATCACCGCCGAGCACATGCACTTTCAGATCTACACCGACCCCAACACAACCCTCAGAGGAGCACTCGTCTACAGACCACCCGGACCACGACCACAGTTCAGCGACACCATCACCGATCTCGTCAGCACTCACGCCTTCGCCTCCACGGACTACATCCTCCTCGGGGACCTGAACTTCTACCTCGAGAACAACAACGACACCAACTCCACTGCCCTGATCGACAATCTCGCCAACCTCAGACCCAAACAGCTTGTGACAACACCCACCCACGCCACTGGACACACGCTGGACCCCATTTTCTCAGCAAGCCCCCACGTCTCCTTCAACCACACCACCGTTCCCCACTGGACCGACCACAGATGCCTTCACTTCACCTTCAGGAAACCCACCCACACACCACCGCACCCAACAGCTGCCACGCCACTGCTGGGGCAAGGTCACCAAGGATCAACTGATCACCACTCTCGCCCTGAGACCACCTGCCGACCCCATCGACCCCAACTCCGCCGCTACCAACCTTAAACAGTGGATCAACGACTGCGCCAACACCTTCACCCCCCCCAAGATCTCCATAAACAACCACACCAGCAAAAAAGCCGCCTGGTTTACCGAAGACCTCCGGACCTCCAAGCACACCTGTCGGAAGCTAGAGAAGAAATGGCTCCGCGACCTTTTACCAGACAGCCTCACAGCCCACAAGAACGCCACCCGCAGACACCACCAACTCATCAGGACCGCCAAAAGGACCGCCTTCAAGGACCTCCTAGACAACAATGCATACAACACCAAAGAGTCCTTTAGCATCGTGAAAGAACTCTCCAACCCCAGCTCCAACACCAACGACATTCCACCATCACAAGACCTGTGCGACTCCCTGGCCACCTTCTTTCACCGCAAGATCACCAACATCCACGACAGCTTCAACTGCGACACCCCCGCACCCACCACCAAGACCACCATCCCTGCGACCTCCACCCACACCAGTCGCCTGACCGCCTGGTCCAACGTCAGTGACGAAGACACCATCAAAACCATGAACTTCATCCACTCCGGATCCCCATCCGACCTGTGCCCTTACCACGTTTTCAACATTGCCAGCCCAACCATCGCACCCCACCTCCGGAAAACAATCAACATCTCCTTGGAGACAGCATTCTTCCCGGAAAGCTGGAAACACGCCTTCTGAAGAAACAAAAGGCGGACCCCAAAGACCTCAAGAACTTCCGGCCCATCTCCCTGCTTCTGTTCCCGGCAAAAGTGACAGAGAAGATTGTCAACAAACAGCTAACCCAATACCTCGAAGAGAACAACATCCTGGACCCCTCCCAAACCGGCTAACGCAGCAACCACAGCACCGAGACCACCCTCATCGCCGCCACCGACGACATCAGGATCATGATGGACAAAGGAGAAACAGCCGCCCTCATTCTCCTGGACCTGTCAGCTGCCTTCGACATGGTCTGCCACCGCACCCTATCAGCACGCCTCCATGACGCCGGAATTCAAGTGAAAGCCCTGGCCTGGACCACTTCCTTCCTCTCCGGCAGATCCCAGAGCATTCGCCTCCCACCCTTCCGCTCAAAAACCACCGAGATCATCTGCGGCATCCCTCAAGGATCCTCCTTCAGCCAGACACTGCTCAACATCTACATGGCACCTCTCGCCCACGTCGCACGACAACACAACCTCAACATCATCTCCTATGCCGACGACACCCAGCTGATCAGATCCCTCACCGAAGACCCCCTCACCGCCAAAGCCAACCTTCACAGAGGAATGAAGGCCGTCGCTGACTGGATGAAAGACAGCAGACTTAAGCTGAATTCAGACAAGACGGAGGTCTTCATCCTCGGGCCCACCCCATCAGCCTGGAACGACTCCTAGTGGCCCACATTGCTTGGCACCGCCCCGGAACCCACCGACCAGGCACACAACCTGAGTTTCATCCTCGACTCCACCCTCTTCATGACCAAGCAAGTCAACGCTGTCTCCGCGTCCTGCTTCAACACCCTCCGGATGCTCCGCAGGATCTTCAAATGGATCCCTACCGACACGAGAAAAACTGTCACCCAGGCCCCCATTACTGGCAGACTCAACTGCGGGAACGCCCTCTACTCAGGAACAACAACCAAGCTCCTGAGACAATTACAGCGAATCCAGAACGCCTCGGCACGACTGATCCTCGACGTCCCCCGATGCAGCCACATCACACCCCACCTGAGAAGCCTACACTGGCTCCCCGTCAACAAGAGAATCACCCTTCAAACTCCGGACCAACATACCTCAACAACCGACTCAGCTTCCACACCCCCACCCGTAACCTCCGCTCTGCGACCCTCGCACTCGCCACAGTTCCTCGTATTCAGAAAACCAGCGGCAGATCCTTCTCCTATCTCGCCGCCAAGACCTGGAACGCTCTCCCTACCAGCCTACGACACACCCAGGACCTGCTGGCCTTTAGAATACTTCTCAAGACCTGGCTCTTCGATCAGTAGCAGCCCCCCCCCAGCGCCTTGGGACCCTCAAGGGTATGTAGCGCGCTTTACAAATGCATTGATTGATTGATTGGAGACATTTAAAGAAGGGTATAAGAGCCTACACCTTCAATATTAAGAAGTACCACTCTTTCTCCCGGTTAGATTATAAACTGGTAGGTAGAGAATGGGCAGGAAAAATAAAAGATGTCTATATATCTCGTGGACATACATCGGACCATAGTATGGTCAGTATCGTATTGGAAGGGATTGCGGTAAGAAAATGGGGTAGTTGGACCCTGAAAAGGGCAATTTTGTTGGATCCAAGAGTTGCAGCCACTATGAAGGAAAAAACTGTGGAATTCTTTATAAGGAATTCCAACTCAGCTCCGATAAATATTATATGAGACACCTACAAGGCATACCTAAAGGGGGTTTTGCAAAATCATGCTGCATATAAAAACATAGAGGAATGAACAGAGTTACAAGAATTAGAGAAGGAGATAGAGACTCTGGAAAGGATAGTGCAGCAAGTTTCAGATGATGAGACAGTAAAAAAAGTAGATGAAGCTAGATTAAGCTATAGGTTGAAATTGGAGACCAAGAGTAGGGTAAGGTGGGAGGCAAGTTGTAAGCAACACTTTGAATATGGGGAAAAAGCAGGGCCCTTTTAGCCTGGAAGGCGAGGGCAGAAAGGGAAAGAAATCACATTAGAGAGTTGGTTATAACTTTTGAGGGGGAAATATCCAATAATGAGGAGTTAATGCAGGAAAGAATGATAACACTGTTTGCAGAACTCGATTCTGAGCCAAAAAGACCAGATGCAGAGGTTTTAAAGGGCTGGCTGAGTAATATCGGGTTGCCAGCCTTAACAGCAGTAGGGAGGGACGGGTTGAACTCCCCATTTTCAGAGGCAGAAATAAGGGATCAAATAAAGCATATGAAGAATGGGAAAGCGGCAGGCGTGGATTCAATTCCGGCTAAGGTCCATAAGGCATTAACAGAAGAGATAGTCCCAGAACTGAAGCTTCTTTTCAACGCTATATATAAGGAGGGGGAAATAATTCCAAATTCTTAAAATGAGGCTATTATCATGCTAATTTTAAAACCTGCTAAGGATCCGAAAAACCCTGACTCATATCGCCCGATATCTTTATTAAATGTAGATTTGAAAATATATACAGGGATACTGGCAAGGCGATTAGCAAAGGTGGCACCACATTTGATACATCCTGACCAGAAAGGTTTTGTCCCCAAGAGACAGATACAAGATTTGACATTTACATTAATTGGAACAATAGATTTAGCGGTCGAAAGATCAATCCCTTAGGCGGAGATCACAATCGCCAAAGCTTTTGATAGGGTTAGCTGGTCATTTCTGTGGGCCGCGTTAGATATAATGGGTTTTAGTTCTTACTTTATTGGTGCAGTACAAAAACTAAACGAACAGCCCACTGTGAAAATCCTGCTGAATGGGGTACTGACAAGAGGATTAAAAATTAGGAGAGGGACGCGACAGGGTTGCCCCCTGTCCCCCCTTCTTTTCGATATATATATAGAACCTCTGGCACATAAATTAAGGTTGGATGATGAGATCATTCCCTCATACCAACTCCCGACCCACAGTAAAATAGCATTAAATGCGGTGGACCTTGTAGTATATATCCCAGATCCAACACGAACATTGGCAAGATTAGAACAACTGACTGCTGAATTTAGTTTACTCTCAGGGTATCTAGTAAATTTAGAAAAAACTGAAGTAATGTGTTGGAATATGGACGGATGGGGGGGCAGAGTTTCCTCGGAGATAAAATATTTAGGGATATTAATTGTAGAGAAGATTGAAGCGATCCAACAGGTTAATTTGAAGCGAGTGTTGAAGAGAATAGACAGGGATTTGGCCAGATGGAAAAATCTACAACTTTCTATATATGGTAGGGTTAATTTGATTAAAATGTCAGTTCTGCCAAAATTAACCTACCTTTTTAACAGTATTTCACTTAGTTTCCCCCCCAAAAAATTAGGGAAGATCTCTAGATTTATATGGGCTTCACATGGAGTATGGTTGTCCTGGAAAAAACTTAGAACATTATTAAAAAAAGGGGGACTGACATTACCAGATATTAGGCTATATTGTATGGTCCTTCAATGGAAGAACCTTTGGATGTTGGCCGGAGAACCCGAGACTACCATGCGGGCCTTAATCTTGAGTGAAATGGCCAAAGAAACTGGTGGAGCTTTTTTATATAAATTTGGAGCTCAGAAATGTTTTTAAAAAGTAAGACTGAAAGTACTGAGAACTGCTTTAAGTCTATGGGTGGTAATAAAACGAATTCTCAAGATAGGGTACTTCTCAGAGTTCGCTCCAATATGGAACTCCCCGGGGACGCCGGAATGTCTCAAGGATGCTCTGAGTTTACCTCTACAACAGGTAGGAGTTGAAAAATGGGGTGACTTAACATCAGAAGGTACAATGGTCCCATGGGAAGCCCTAAATATTAGGACAGGTAGCAAGTTTCTTGAGATTCAAGTATTTACAGCTTAATTCATGGGCTATAATGGCAGGGCATGAAATTGGAGGTAATTGGGAATTCAAGACATTAAATCAAGACCCTGTACAGAAACCAAAAGAAGTAGCAATGTGGTATAGAACCTTTTTGGATGCGGAAGAGGAAAAAGCTCAAGATCCATCGTAGGTTTGAACTGAGGTGTTGTAGGAGGGAAGTAGGAAGGATATGTGGGCGGATTCAGTTAAATTCTTATATGACATGATAACTCCAGCAATCCTTTAACACCTTCGCCGCTCTGCACATTCCCCTGCTGTGCTGGGGGTATGGTGGATTCAGTGCATTCATGACGAGCTGGGCTCGTCATGAGCGTGTGAGCGCCCTGCTTCATGACGAGCCCAGCTCGTCATGAGCGTCGAAGGGGTTAAAAGAAACCATTTCTTTGTCATACATAGGATATACTGGACATCACATAGACTCTCAAAATTCGTGCAACAGCCGGTGCCAAGATGTAAAAGGTGCAACCATCTGAAGACAAATTATATACATGTCTTTTTTACATGCCCAGGGATAAAGGGCTATTGGAGCGCAGTAGAAAAAGATATAAGCAATATTTTGGGAGTAAATATAATCTTAACTGAAATATTGGTGCTTCTAGGAGTGGATTATGCAACCCAACAGGCATTAGGATTTAAACAGAGGGGGTTATTGTTTTACTTAATCCTTCTGGCTAGAAAGGAAATTTGTAAATTATGGTTAGACCCTCAACCCCCTAATGTAATTGCCTTGATGAATGCGGTCAAATGGACATGTAGATTGGTTATTAAAAGTGGAAAGAAGAGCCCGGCTGAAGTATGGGCCCCTTTTCTGAATTGGCTGAATTGAAATGATAATCTAATTCGGAACCTAGTAAAATGATTACATCAATCAATGGATTGGGGGTAAGTGGAGTATCCCGTTTCCCTCCGTGTCCTATTAAGAAGGACAATGAGGTGCCTTGGAAGGTACTGGTTGTAACTGCTTGGACCATAGAAGAATTAAGGGTGCCTCGGTTTCTGAATTGGCCCAGACTACAGTAAGGAAAAACAAAAAAAAAGGAATGAGAAAAAAAAAAAAAGAAGACACTGTAGTTTAGAATTACATACAACGGCAGCCCGCTGGTTTACATTTACACATATTTAAGCTTACAGAAAAAACCAAAAATCAGTGCATGAAAAATCTTTGCGTCAGAGTAATATAAGGGTCCCCACATCATCATTATCAACCATAACTCTCGGAGGTGCATCTGGATTTGTCATTGTGTGCTCGGGGGAGGTAGGACTACTGCCTGATCGTTGTAGATACGCTACCAAGGGGGCCCATATGTCATGAGGTCGGCTAGCTGGGGCATGAGATTCCAAAAGTCAGTTAAATGAGTCTAGCTATATGCCGCATCTGCCAGCCAGGCCTTAGGAGGCGGAGCTGGTTTCCGACCCCAGTGAGTCGCCACTCTGCCACGCACAATTATTATCAGCATTGCAGACAGGCGTCTGCTGGCATCTGGGATGTCTTTAACATAGCCCAGCAGACATGTCATGAGGTCCGGAGTAAGAGTGTCTGAGGTGATGTCACTAAAGATGCGGCATATGTCCTGCCAGAACGCAGCAATCCCGAGGCATGTCCAGCCTAAATGCATAAAGGAGGCATTCGGAACCGCATAATTCACGCAATTAGAGTCCGCCATCAGTCACATTATATAAAGCACTATGGGTGTGCGATATAACCTGTGTAGATACTTAAAATGTATAAGGCGTAAGCGATAGTTCTGAGAAAGCTTCTGGGACTGATCACAGCAGTATGTCCACTGCGCGTGTGTGAGAACATCCCCAAGATCAGACATCCAGGCCAGCCGCGCCTGCTCAGTGTCAACTGGAGAAGCTGCGAGCGTCAGTGCGTAGAGCCTTGTGATCAGTTTTCGTGGGGAGGCATTAGAATGGATATACTCTAGCGCAGAGCGCTGGGCTGGAGGGGCGGGAAATGAGACATTGTTGTCTTTGCATGTAGCACGGATTTAGAAATACAGCAGATTATCTAGAGGGGTTGTGTTCTCTGAAAGAGTAAGAAACCCATCATTAGTGTACAGATCGGCATAGGTGGTAATTCCTAGTGAGGCAGCGCGGCGTGCCATACCTGTCGTCTGTAGAGGTGGGAACGAGGGGCTATTCGCAAGTGTCATAGATTAGGCATACAGCATTGGGTTCCCAGTGCATTTGCAAATTCCCTCCCAGGCCTAGCGTTACCATTCAACAGTGTCTATCTCACCCTTTGGGGCTGTATAAGAAAGGAATAAGGCTGACTGTATCGGCCACAGGACGGCAAGGTCAGTTTCGACTGCTACGTTGGGGTGAAATTTGTAAATAATTTTTAACATTAAATTGCATTTTTCAATCTGTTTTAACAAACTTTTTTAAAATGTAATATTATTTACTGAGGTGTTTTATTTTAAGATCAGCGGTTTGTTGGAGGTCATTGGAAAACTAGCTATTAAAAAAACGCCGTATGCCCCTTACCTGCTGCCGCCGGCTGCTCAGGCGGCTTCTATGGGAACCTGCACAAGCTGCGGGGAAGCTCACGTCGGGAAGCGTGTCAGCAGCCGGACTGCTCGCACAGCTGATCGAGCAAGCGCTGCGGAGTTCTCGCAGCGGTCGGAGTTTGTTGGCGGAGAAGCAGCAGAAGCAGCAGAAGCGGCAGAGGCTCTGGGAAAACAAAGCAAGAGCGCACCAAAAGACGGAGGAGACGGAGGAGAGCAAACGAAGCACCCTGGAGGCGGAGTTGATCGAAGACAAGACTGGGAGCACAGCGCGCGGTAAGGAGCAGTTTGGGGACAAGGAGAGGAGGAGGGAAATCATGGCTCCCAAACAGAGTGCTAGCTCCAAAGCTGCTGCAAGGAGGAAAGCTGCAGCTGCGCAGGCTGAGGCAGCGGCTGAGAGGGAGGCAGATGGCAATAGAAAAAAAAAGCTAAACTCCCCTATTAAGAAAATGGTGCAAACACATGGGGCAGTTAAGAGTAATCATGGCACTACCCCGATCTCGGATATTTTTCAAAAACTTAGCAAGGACAAAGACTTTGATGAGGTCAGCAATGGGGTATTGGAAGGAGGCAGCAACCCTAAAGGAACTGTTCTGGCCGCAGACAATGTTGAGAACACAGAGAATACAGAGATTCTGACGGATATGCCTCCACAGCTTGTTGATCTCACAAACATAGAGGAGGACAGCAAAGATAAAACTGGCTCAGCTGCAGAGACGGAAAATAATACTACCTTGTCCCTGAAACCAGAAGCAGAAGCTGATAAACCCCCTCTGGCGCTGGTAGAGGTGCCAGAAGAAGAAGAGGCCGGCGAGAGCACAGGGGACAAGAAGGAGGCCCCCAGTGAAGCTTTCTTCTCAGTCTCCGAGGGGGGAGAATGGTCGGACGAAGATGATGACAGTTTGGAGCAAGAGATTAGTGGCTCAGCTACCGACAGTGAACCAGAGAAGGAAGATCTAAGTCCGCCGACTACAGCAGTAAAACATGCTACAGGTTCAAAAACACATGGAGAGAAATGCGAGCACTCTACTGTTAATTCTCTGTGGGAGAGCCCTGGAGGGGAAACAGCACAGATGTCTCTCCTGGAGGTGATACATCAGGAAATAATCGCGCACAGGGAAGAGGCCCGACAGGAGAGCCGTAAATCACAGGCTGCAGTCGGGAAAATGCAAGGAGCAGTCAGAAAGTTGGCTAAGGTGTGTGTGAATCTGGGAGAACGAGTCAGCAACCTGGAAGAAAGAGTTGTGTCAACGGAAGCAGAGGCGGCAGCTGCCACCAGCAAGGTTGATTTACAGGGAGAGCAGCTGACAGATGTGCAATGGAAACTGGAGGCTTTGGAAAATAGATCTCGGCAGAATAACCTGCGGGTGTTGGGGATACCAGAGGGATCTGAAGATTTGGATATGAGAGCCTTTGTGGTAAAATTGTTTGAACAAGCCTTCACGGAGCTAAAGGGGTGGGATTGGGCGAAGGAGATTCAGAGGGCACATCGTATCCCCTTCAAAATCAACAAAAATGCTAAGGAAGGTGATAAGCCCAGAGCAATCTTAATATTTCTTGGTAACTACAACCTGAGGCAGGCAATTTCGGATAAGGCAAGACCGGACTGGAAAAAAAATTGTGACGGCTTCTCCTTTTTTGTTCGCCCAGACTTCTGCCGTGTTACTGTGGAGAGACGCTGGAGATTAAGACAGTTGATAAAACCGTTTCAAGACAAGGGTATGCAGGCATACTTAATTAATCCGGCTCAGTTGAAAATAATCAACGGTGGGAGAACCTTGTACTTATCCTCCGAAGTGAAAGCAAAGAATATCTGGACACATAAGGGGTTTAGCTTAGCCAGTAATGGTAGATATAATCAATTTCTAAATCAGCTGAAATAGGAAGCAGTGATAACAAGTTTGCTGTGGTGTGCTGTGGGGTGCTGTGTTGGGTAGGGTGATGTGTAAAATAGTGGAAAAAGGTGTCACAGGTATTATTGTGGGTATTCAGAATTCTCCCCGGTTATCACTGCGATCCATCACGTGCACAGACCAGTGGGTCTGAGCGCCTCTGAAAAGGGGGGGTGGCTGGGGGGCTTGGGTGGTGTGGGGGGGGGAATGGGAGGGGTTGAGGGAGGGGAAAGGGAAGAAGGGAGGAGGGAGGTGGGGGAAGAGAGGGAGGAGAGGGAGCTGTGGGGGGGAAAAAAACATTAAAAAAATTTGAGATGGAAAAGGGTTTGATGTTGGTATACTGTAGAGTCATGGATAACAGTCAGGTCAGACGTAGAAATGTTGTCAATAATGTCAAACATTAAGATATGCACTATTAATGTAGGGGGGTTAAATGATTGGAAGAAACGGCAGAGGTTGAGCCACTTTGCCAAATTTAATAATATAGACATATTGTGTATTCAAGAGACCCACTTACCCTGGGATAAAAGGAAGCTACTGAATATGCACGGATATACTATGTTGGGATGCTCGTCACAATCAACTACAACCAGGGGGGTGGCTATTATGGGGAAATGCAATTTGGGGGGGGGGGTAAGACGTACTAAAACGGATGGCTCCGGCAGATGGGTTCTGGTTGAATTGAATCTGGGTATCACACTATGTGTGATATATGGGCCTAATGAAGATGAGCCGGTAGTATTTGATGAGTTGGAGGAGGAGCTAGCTAACTGGGCTACCCCGTTGGTACTGTGTGGGGATATGAATATATCGGCTGATTGGAAGCAGGGAGGTAAATATACAGGCCGAAAACACAAGGTCTATAGGGCTTTAGGCTCCCTACTACAGTCGCATGGCCTGATCGATGTATGGGGGGAAAAGCTACCTGCGGATCAAGGCTTTACTTATTTTTCACATCCAGCTCAAAAATACTCTAAGCTGGATTATTTCTTTGTCTCAACGGGGGAGATATGTAAGGTCAAAATCACCAAATTACCAAAAATAGTCTCGGATCACAACCCTCTGATATTGACATATAAAGTGCATAATATCCCTAGGAGTGTATTCAAGTGGACATTTGAAAGGAAACTGTTAAACAATGACAGGTTTGTTAAACATCTTAAACAGTGGGCGAAGGAGTTTTTCGACATAAATAGATATAGCGCATCCCGAAACGGAGTCTGGGAAGCCTTTAAGGCAGCTTTAAGAGGCGAGACGATCAGTTGCTCTGCCAGGTTAAGGAAGGAAGACAGAGGTAAAGTGGAGATGCTTATTTCTGAGTTGGCAGTTTCAGAGAATCGGCATATAGTGGAAATAGGATCAGGTAAGGATGGTAGTCAAACCGCCAGAACTATGGCCTTGATTAAGGGAGATATCCTAAAAGTGGTCACGCAAAGGGAGACAAGAGAATATCAGTCATCTCGTGCCAGACGATATGAGACAGGGGAACAAGCTGGTAGAGCACTAGCGCTCCGCATAAGACAAGAAACTAACAAAAATAACATTCGCAAGATCAAAGATAATGGGGTTGAATATACGGGCCCAAAAGAGATAATGGGTGTCTTTCAGAAATTCTACCAGAAATTATACGATCAGGAGACGGGATGGGTACCACCCAGGCAAGGGTCCGGATCTGTGTGTCCGGTTCTAGAGGATAGAGATAGCGACCAGTTGGAGAACGATATAACTCCAGATGAGATAAGGACTGCATTACAGGACTTAGCTGCAGGTAAAGCCGCGGGACCAGACGGGATACCTATGGAAGTATATAAGACCTTAGCGGATGAAATCCTCCCGTTGTTGGTAGATCTTTTTAACGGAGTAATTTGTTCTGAGAAAATCCCTGACTCCTGGAAACAGACCAATATTGTGGTGTTTCTTAAAAAGGGTAAACCTGAGGAAAATCCGGGCTCTATCGGCCAATATCGCTGATAAATGCCGACACCAAACTGTATTCCAAGGTGTGGGCTAAGAGGCTGGGGGGATCATCGGACAGCTTGTTTCCCCGTGGCAGCATGGGTTCGTCCCAGGGAGAGGCACCACAGATCACACCTCTCGCGCGATCTCGCTATTTGATGCAATTGCTGCCACGGGGGGAGAAATGGCCATGGTCCTCCTTGACGCTGAAAAAGCCTTCGACCGTGTGGTTTGGGAATTTATGTGGGAAGTTTTGGACAGTAGAGGTTTCGGAGAGAAGTGCAAGAAAGCAATAAAGGCTATGTATTCTGATCCGGTAGCCAGAATTGTGACTATGGGCCTACAGTCGGAGGAGGTGATAATTAGAAGAGGAACCCGCCAGGGATGCCCTTGCTCCCCTCTCCTTTTCTCACTTTATATAGATCCCTTGATCAGGGAAATTTTTGCCTCAGATAAAATCTCCCCCGTTATACTAAATGGCCATACCACCAAATTATTGGCATATGCGGATGATCTGGCAGTTGTCACCACCAATCCGCAGACGGCTATAGAGGAACTAAGTCAACTGGCAAAAGCATTTGGAATCCGCTCTGGGTATAAGCTAAATGAAGAAAAAACTATAATAATTAGCACTAATAATATCCATAAAATCGACCAGAGGTATGTGGAGTCTGCAGTTTATCTCGGGGTGAGAATTAACGCAAATGTGGAGAAAATTATACAAGAAAATTATGTTCCCTTGATCGATGCAATTGATAAAGAATTGAGAAGAATAGATGTTTTACACTTATCCTTGATTGGTAGGGTGAACGTGTTAAAGATGTCAATGTTTCCGAGAATATTGTATTTATTCCGTGCCATACCTTTGCTAGTAGAAGAAGGTCTTTTGAAGAAAATGGAAGCAGTCTTTTCCCAATTTGTGTGGCAATATGGCAAAATTTGCCGATCCTTAGCTCGACTATCAGCTCCACTGGAGGGAGGGGGACTGTCCGCACCAAACCTGAGGCTCTACCACTGGGTGTGTTTAATGATGCAAATGAATATTTTGTTCAAACAGGTTAGTATGGATGGGCTGATAGTTACGGGTAGAACCCCCACAATATATGAACTGTTAGTAGGGGGGAAGGCAGTGGGGCTTCTAACACGAGAAATAAACCGTAGGTATTTTAAACGGAGTAAAAGTAGGGTGATGCTCAGCGCCTGGGACACCTGGAAGTCAATAATGAGGTTCCTGAAGATTCCAAAGATTAACAGTATACTGGATTTGTGGCGGTCAAATCCGTTTGTTCACCTCGGACACAATAGTAATAGTAGGCTATGGAAGGAACTGGGTGTTAGATGTTTGGGGGATGTCATGATTGAGGATGAATTATTGGGATTTGACATACTCCAGCAAAAGTTTGGTATACCTGCTGGTCAATGGTTCCTATATAGACAACTAGAGCAAACAGTTAAGTCAATTAGACCCAGGATGTTTATTCAGGAGTCTAATGTATTTGTGAACTATCTAAGGAATGGTGGAAAGAAGATTAAAATTGGGTATAGTTATCTTTTGCAGGGTCTGGGGGATGACATCGGACAAATCGAATCTGATTGGGCAGAAAGAATTGGGGATCCGGATATAGATATAGACTATGCCTTAGCACTGAATAAGAAAATACTAAGAGCTTCAAACTTAAAGGCACAGCATTACAAGACTATTTTTAATTTATATTATACGCCAGCCAAATTGTTAAAGTGGGGCAAGAGAGAAAACGATATGTGCCCCAGGTGTAACCAAGGCCCGGCAGATTTACCCCACATGTTTTATAAATGTCAGAATCTTACCCCAGTCTTCAAAGAAATTGAAAGGTTTTTAACGGGGCTGCTAGAGCTTCAGATAACTCTATCCCCTACTATGGTCTTGATTGGTAGAGACGAAAATCTAAAATTGGAGTATGAAGCCTAAGCTTTCATCTTTCTTTGTATGGCTGTTTTTAGAATTTTAATTTTGGCCGGCTGGAAAGACCCTGTAGCCCCTACATTCCCGATGTGGCTAACTAGACTCCTCGGGATCCTTAACATAGAGGAATGCTTGTACGATTTTAAAGGAAAGAGGTCGAAAGAATTCGGTAAGAACATTTGGGCTCCTCTTAGGAAATGGAGAGAAATCAGATGAACAAGAGGTTACAGGTCTTGGGTGACGCTGAGCGCATTCCAGCGTATGCTTTTTCCCGAAAATGTTTTATCTCTCCTACGATTGTATTTATAAGATGTATACTGTATTTTCAATGTCTGATTTTATCCTGTTGACCATTGTACTAATGTAGTAATGTATTTTGTTGATACCCGCTACCATCTCAATTTAATAAAAAAAAAAAAAAAGGTGTTTTATTTTAAGTCCCTCCCTCGATTATTTTGTATGCGAGGTTGATGCTGTATCAAGTGTTGGTCATATGTGGTGTTACTTACTACTGCTCCATTTTAGCTATTCTACCTTTCCACTTGTAAATCTGGATCCACCCCTGTTTCATTGGGTGGAGATATATTAGTCTATACTTCTGAATATCTTTACACTTGTAAATGGTGACTTGCCCAAAGTAGTGAAGTTTCTCAAAAGTGTTAGAGTAAATTTACAGATGTAAATTTACACACCTGTAAGATTGCTGTTGCAAATAGGCCCTAATATGGAAAAAAGAAGAGATTTTCATGCGACATGAACACATCAGTACATGCCAGCCATCACACCTTTACAACACAGTCATCCATCAACAAGACATTCATCGGAGAACGAGACTGCCATTGCTGCCAATAATTCTATATATTTGAATTGTGTTACAAAATAATATCCTTGCTCAGGAAATACACAGATCACAAACTTTAGTTCAGGAATAAGACCTAGACCATCAGATGATAAACGAATGTGGCCAGATGGACACATTTCTATGAGTAATTATGTTTCTTAATCATAGTATTTCCAAACAGGCAGTATGCAGCAGTCATGGGTTTCTGTAGAAGCAATCACTGAATGTAATGCAGTTCACTAGGACTACAACATCCATAGCAAAAGTTTTAGTACCTAGGAATCTCATGCCTCATTCTTCCTCACACTTGACAACAAAACTCATTCACCTAACACACGCTCACACATTCAAATGTAATACACTTGTCACTGCCATCATAAGTGTATCATACTGATCATACTGATCACACATTCCGTCCTTCCCACTTAACGACACAACACATCATCATATGCAATAACAAATTACTTTTCAATTCTAAGCCACATATTACAGGAGCCCTTCTAGAAGAAAAATTAAAGCAAATGGCAAACCAACTTAACACTCTTAAACATACTTAAATGGCTGAGCCACAAACTGTGTCAGAGTGAAAAGCACAAATACCTGTGGTCAAACAATTTGCACATCTGCAAATCACATACCCCAAACCACAGAAACCAGCAGTATCTGATCTTCATCCAGTTGCATGACAAAATATAGTGAAAAACAATGTTGACTGACACACATATTGTGTCAAAATATAATCTACCATATTGTGCTTATTTATAATGTAAACATGTGGTACAGATTATCATCCCGCTCCTGCCCTCTATTGTCTATGTGTGAGACCCCTGACACTCCCTGCCCTCCACAGTCAATTGTGTTGCCACTACCATTCGTGTTTGCCATGCTTTGTCCGCTTGATGCCCTTGCCTCCCTCCCCACGCCCTCTGTTGTCCATGTGCATGCCCTTGCACCCACCCTCGTGCTCTCCATGGTCCGTTTTGCTGCCACTGCACCTCCCATCTGCCCTGCATGGTCTGTTGAGCTGACACCGTTCCTCCCGCCTGCCATATGGGATCAACTTGCTGCCCCATCCCCTCCATTGTCTGTTGTGGTGCTACTGCTTCTTCCTCCTACCCTTCATGGTCCACTGTACAGTCACTCCCCATCCCTCATAGCATGCTGCTCCAACCCTCCCAACTGCACTCCTTTGCAGCTTGCTGCCCCTGCTACCACCTCTGCACCCTCGCCAACCCTCCATTGTCCAAGTCCATGACCCTATTCCCTTTCCTCCTGCTCAAACTGGTCACCTGACATGATCCTGACCTCTAGCTATTGCCTTGAATGGCTAATTGTGCCACCATATCCCCTCTTGATTGTCCTGCATAGTCAGCTTCCTACCTTGCCACCCTCCCCACCCTCTGTTGTCCATGTCAGTGTCCCTACCTCCTCCCTTCTTCCCTTCATGTCCTGTTGTGCTGCTACTGCCCTCCCACATGCAATCTGTGGTCTATTGTGTTGCCACTACCCCTACTGCCTGCCTTGTGTGGTCAGCCGGATGCTCTTGCCTTCCATTGTCCAAGTGTGCACCCCTACCT
Organism: Lissotriton helveticus; assembly: GCF_964261635.1. Taxonomy (NCBI): domain Eukaryota; kingdom Metazoa; phylum Chordata; class Amphibia; order Caudata; family Salamandridae; genus Lissotriton; species Lissotriton helveticus. The sequence goes on along the minus strand of NC_136065.1, from coordinate 982,953,458 downwards.
CATCTCATCTGCCTTCCGCAGTTAATTATGTTACTGCTGCCTGTCCCCTGCCCTCCAAGGTTTGATGTTTTACCATTGTAATTTCTGCCTGACCTACATTGTGCGAGTCTATCCCTCTGCCCCCTCCCCACAGTGTTCAAATGAATAACTAGAGCACTAATATTCTGAATGATTGACAACAATGATTGCACACCTGAAGTCATAAAGGGGTTCCTTTTCTCATAGAAATTGTGGTTAGCTCTCTGAAAAACAAAAAAGCTGAACACATTTTCTGCAATTTTTGTTTTTATCAAATAGATCACTTGATTGTGTGTTTCATACATTACTTAACCATTTTGTATACTTCTTTCATTGGGTTATATATGGTTCATATGCTGGCAATATTTGGGCTCTTGGGAGACCTTTTTTTCAAGCTCCCTCTTTTCTTCATTTATTGCAGTATCCTCTGTAGGAAATGCTTTCAGTTTTACAGCTTTGATTCCATCAAGATGGAGTTTAGGTGTACCATACTTCTGGCAAACATAGAGAATATCAGCATTCTAGCTACTCATTAGGACATACATACACATATGTTGTATTTAGGCCTGCATGTCAGAATGGTTTACTGAAATGGATGAGGAAGATATTTGAGAACTCGTAGAAAATGTGCTCTAATTTTGTTTTTTACAGCACTATCTATAATTTCTCTGACAAATTGATGCCTTCATTTTGTTTATTTCTAATGGAAAAATGTTGAGTTTTATAGCTTTGATTCAATCAAGATGGCTTCAGATGTGCCACTGTTTTATCATAAATAAGAATGTTAGCACTCTAGCGCACTAGAACACTGGGGGAGACTGCAGAAAAACACTGGGAAATCAAATGACTGACTCCTGCTACTGTTGAAAGTATGTTTTACTCAGTTTGTCAGATTTTGTTCCCATATGACTGAGGATGATATTTTGAATTCACAGAAACATATGCTCTGATGTTTAGCCTCTGGAACACCTTTGATAATCTCTATGAAAAGATCATGTGAGGAAACAGTTCATGGTTCATTCAATTCCAGCAGATTATCAGCATTTTCTACAATTTAAAATCACCTTAGAATACACCACAATTCCTAGTATTAGTATGGTACCACCTACAAATGATTTATACTGTTATTAAAATCTGTTTGCATTTTTTTTTAAATCACCTTAGAATACACCACAATTCTTAGAATTAGTACGGTACCACCTACAAATGATTTATAATGTGACTAAAATCTGTTGCTACCCCTGCACCATTCCTCCCTGCCCATTGTTCTCAGTGTGCATATCCTTGCCACCTCCCTTTCTGATGAGTTGTGCTGCCACTGCCCATCCGGCCTGCCCTCAACTGCTGCTCCTACCCCTTCCACCTAGTACTCCTGCACTACTGTTCTTTGTGTGCTTGCCATCGCCCCCCCCCCCCCTCACTGGTCCATTGTGCTGCCACTACTCCTTAGCTGCTGCTGCCATCTATTGCTGCCCCTTCCTCCCTCATTCGCCGTATGACTGCCCCTGCCAGTTGCTATTGTTTATTATTTTTTTTAATGATTAACTGAGAGCCATGGTGGGTGTGCAGAATGTAAAAAAAGCAGTGCAACACATGTTGCATTATTGCCTGACTAGAAGGGTCTGTGCCTGGTCCGGATAGGGACACAATGAAGTAGGCGCATGCTGTGACAACTATTTACAGTTTTTACTTGAATGAACAGAGTTTACCAGTGTGGTACTGATGAGAGGTTACTGACTTCATGCTGACTGATCATGAATCTGTGCAGAAGTATACATACCACAAGTGCTGACATTGACATTATCAGATGATGGGAAAGTCTGGCAGCCAAACTATGAATTACCACACTGCAACTTTACAAAGCAAAAGCAGAAGGTGGAAAAATTGGGTCACATTTCCTAGATACTGTTATCCTCATTAATATGAACAAAAATACTGAAATTAGATTAATGAATTTTTACTTGAACTTGGCATTATGAACTGGTGTAAAGTAACTGACCTCTAGTCAAAGATACTTTTCATATTTTGGAAATAGAAAGTGTTCGAAGCCTTTAGGGAGGAAGGAGTAAGTAGGTTATTATTTTGAGTTGTTTTATTTTCTTGTGTTAACTTGTTATTTTAGCTAATTATTTTAGCCTGATATGTTGTGTCATTTAAAAACTTCTTATTGTGGGGTAGAACCTTGATAAGCAGGATAAGAAAGTGTAGTCCAGTCCTTCCTCTGCCCAAGACAGAAGCAGCAACCAGCATGCCAGCACAATTCAGCAACAGCAGAGTGGCAGTTCCCCTCCTAAAGCTTCTCCAGCTTTTCTTCTTGGCAGAATTTCCTCTTGACTTCCACTCTTGTTTCTTACACTTAAAGAACTCTATATCACCCCTGTTTCAAGGAACCCAGCCAGTTGTATTCAGTCTTCCCCCATAAAATGATATACAAATTAAACCCCAAACTGAAATGTAGTGCTAGCACGGTTTTTATTACAAAAAGAGAGCAAAAAGAAACTTTTTTTGCTTCAATCCAAGTATCCAATAAATATACACAAAGCAATACATGCAAATTAAAAATCACAATTTGAACAATACAATATCTTCTGTAAACACATTAAAAAACAATTTCAAAAGACAAAGACCCCTGAAAATCAGTTCTTATAATCTGTTGAAAATCCACATGATCCAAACATAATACATTATACGTGGAGAGCGTTTAGTAAAAAGGAATGTTTCTTATCTAAATGTCCCTTGTTTTTCTTGGATTCTTGGTAGATGAATACGTTGACGCTTTCGGTGGTATAACCGCTTGTTACTAGGAACTACCTTCTTCAGGACAAGAATTATTAAAGGGTCAATTGTTTTCCACTTTATAGGTATTATATCCTGATTAGTGTAGAATCGTAACTCTTGATCTGGTTACTAGTTATCTTATCCTAGATCCTACCTTTCACTGGATCCCAGAATCTGCTGCATAAGATATATATATATTTACTACATGTGTGTCATCAGTGCTGTGCCTCATCTTTCCTTCTTTACAAATGCGCCCAATGTTTGGTATATCACACACTTTAAAACGTTTTGTATAGAGGCTTAATAAAAACATGCTCGTTTTTACAGTTCAAAAAAAGGGGAGAAGAAGGACGCTACGATACTGAGACAGCATGACGACAGAGACACCCGGATAGACACATCACAAGTCTACGGGGCTAAGGTCGAAATGCGGGTAGAACAAAAGACTACCACATTGTTTTAACTGTACCAACAAGCACGTTTTTATTAAGCCGCTATCCAAAGCGTTTTAAAGTGCGCGATATACTTCCAAGTTTTCAAACATAATAGTCTTGATTAAGAAGGAAAAACCTATTAAGTCCCTATTTGATGACTGTTCAGCTTAAAGACAAGCTATTAGACTTAGTAGCTATAAAGGATATGAAGCCCTTGCAGTAGTTGGTGCATGGGGGTCCTGGCAGAATGAGAAGTTTATGAAATGTGCAATGTCTTGTTGACAAACTGTAGTGTCTGGAGCAGCCATTGCCCAACATATTTGAGTCACTGGTGAGGTTGGGTGTGTAAAGAACCTGTCCTCAGATTATCACTAAATATTACCACATGAGGCATTGAAGTCTTTCACTTTATGCGTTAAATCATTGGGCAAATACAGGTATGTGAGTATGTCTTTAACTAACACCAGCTGCTGCTTATTTTCAGAGGGGAATGATTAGGAATGGGTGATGAACTCCACTACACTGACAGAGTTTGGTGTGTTTTTGCCACACATCATTACGCTTATAATGCAGACTTCCGGCCAAACTCCACCAAATCATTGTGTCCTGGAGTTTTTTCTCAGCTGTGCTTTGCGATAGTAAATTGGCAAGCAAGAAATGGTGTCCCCAAACATGATTTCTATGTGCTAGGAGGGCACCCGGTGAGATTGTCTCAATGCGGGCCATAACAGCCGTTTGCGGTGAGAAAGCTGCAGCTTGAGAAGAAAATCTATGTGAGCGGCAGAGGCCTCTGGTGCGCTATGTGGCACCATTCGCACTGATTTTACAGCACGGAACAAGCCTCTGGCGCTAAAAATCAACACAAAGAGTGCAATGGGCCTATTTCCACCCATTTGAAAATCTCTGCATGAACTCTGTGAGTTCTGCCCAACTCTAGTAATCATGAACATATTTGAAGGACATACATAAATGATGCTCCTCCTAGATGAAATCCTTGTTTATGGGAAGGACTGGGAGGATCATTATAAAACACTGACTAAGATGTAATCAGAGTTGTAGAAGAATGTTCCTACTATGCAGAGAGAAAAGTGCAGATTCTGTATGAAGACGGTGTTGCTCTTTGGCTTTCAGAATTCCGGAGGTGAGGGTTGATATTTTCCATGTTAGATTTGCCATAATACTCATGATTGATGTTGGTCTTATGTATGATGATTCTTTGGGTTGAAGAGTACTCGTCTCACCTTGTTCATAATTTTGCTAATCGTTGAGACAGTTATGGAAGAAGGGAGTGTATTTTGAGTGGCTGGAGGGTTATGGAGTTGCTTTTGAGTTGTGAAGCTGAAGCTGAAGCTGAAAGTATTTGTAAAGCGCACTGTGACCAAGCGGTTTCCTGGCGCTGGAAGGATAATAGCGTCAGAGGGGGGAGGCAGCCAGGAAATTAGAGGTTGGTAAAAGCTTGGCCATACAGATGGGTTTTAAGAGCCTTACGAAATTGTAGGTAGGCAGTGATGGACCTAATTGTGGGGGGGAGACTGTTCCAGAAACGGGGGGCAAGAATGGAAAATCTAGTGCCGCCAGTTCTGGATTTTCGAAAACGAGGGATGCAGAGGAGGGCCTGGCTGGAGGAGCGAAGGTTGCGGTAAGGGTGGTAATGAGTGATCAAGGAGTTAATGAAGGCGGGGCAGTGCGGTCTCGGGCCTTGAAAACTAGGCATCCCATCTTAAAGAGAGATCCCTGCAGGATGGGAAGCCAGTGAAGAGATTTAAGAAGGGGAGTGGTATGGTGAGACCTGGGAAGCCGATGGATGAGGCGGGCAGCCTGGTTCTGGATGGTCTGAAGGCTCCGAAGCTCGTAGGCAGGGATGCCCACGTAAAGGCAGTTCCCATAGTCTAACCGTGAAAGAATCATGGCCAGGACAATTATTTTAAGAGCATCAGCAGAAAAAAAACGGGAGATCTTGCGGATAATCCTAAGGGAGAGAAAACAGGATGAAACAGTAGAGCTGACCTGGGGATGCATGGTGAGGTCCTGACTGATTTTGATGCCCAGGGTCTTGACTGACCCAGAGGGAGCCGGAGGAGGGCCGAAGGTGGGAGGCCAGAAGGCAGATGTCCATGGACTATTGGCACCACCTGTCAGGACCAGCTCCGTTTTGTCAGGGTTGAGCTTAAGAGAATTTTGGTTCATCCAGTCGGAGATGAAAATAAGAACAGATTGGAATTTGAAGAGAGAGTCAGGAGCAGGGGTGAGGTCAAAAACAAGTTGAAGGTCGTCGGCGTAGTTATACACAGAGACCTCCATCTTGAGTAAAGAAATGATGAGGGGGTAGATATAAAGATTGAAAAGAAGGGGGGACAGGGACGAGCCCTGGGGAACCCCACAAGACACAAAACGGGGGGAGAGGAGAAACCAGAAAGACGAACGGCCTGGGTTCTGCCCTGAAGAAAAGAGGAGAGACAGGAAAGGGCGGTGCCCTGGATGCCCGCTGCCCTGACACGGCCGAGAAGGATGGAGTGGTCGACCGTGTCAAAGGCAGCGGAGAGGTCGAGGAGCACCAGCGCCTGGGGGGAATTGGAATCCGCCTTGCTCTTCAACTCATCGAGAACAGAGACGACCACTGATTCGGTCGAATGAGCTGGGCGAAAGCCGGCTTGGTGAGAGGCTAGGAGATGATTTTCCTCTATGTAGGTCGATAGGCACGAGGTGATATGGCTTTCCAGGATCTTACTTAGGTAGGGGAGCAACGAAATGGGTCTGAAATTAGCGGGGAGGGTGGGGTCAGAACCTGGTTTCTTTCAAATAGGAATAACTGTGGCTGATTTAAACAGAGAGGGAACTTTGCCTTGGGAAATAGATGCGTTGAGAAGGGATAAAGGAGGGTCGGGGCAGCCAGAGAACAGCTCCCGTAGGATACGAGCCAGGCCACAGTCAGCAGGAGAGCCTGACTTGACCTTCCCAAGGAGGGCAAGTTAGGATTCCTGCGAGATAAGAGGAAAATGGTGAAGAGAGGACAGCAAGGGAGGAAGGGGAGCAGCAGGGAGAGGAGAAGATGGAGGGGGGATGTTCCGTTTGATGTTAACAATCTTCTCGAGAAAAAAGTCATTAAGAGAAAGGCAGAGAGATTGGGAAGGGATAGGATTGTGATTGGTTCTGTCTGATGCGACCAGGTTATGGACAATGGAGAAATTCTCCTTAGATTTATTGGCTGCTGACAGGATTTTCCCCGAGAAATATTCCAATTTTGCTGAGAGAATTGCTCTCTTATAGCTTTTAAGGAGAGACCTGTAGCGGTCCATCAGGAGGGGGCAATAGTTGCGCCTCCACTGGCTCTCCGACTGGCGAAGGGCCAGTTTGAGTGCTTTAAGGTCACTGGAAAACCATTTATTGGCTTCGTGGGGGCGGCAGGCTTTGACCACCCTGAGGGGAGCGACCAGGTCACAGGAAGAGGACAGCCATGAATTGAGCGCATCGACTTGAGAATGAAGGGAGAGGTCAGAAAACTTAGGGAGAGAAGTTGCCAGGGAGGAGTGGAGGATGTTAAAATCCACTCGATTCCAATTCCGTGCTGAGATGTTTTTGGGAAGAGGGGGCCTGTCGACAGCTGAAAGGTCTATAGAGAAGGAGATAATGGAATGGTCCGACCAGAGGCAGGGGAGAACAGTAGTGGGAGAGATGGTTCGACCAGAGGACCATATTTGATCAAGAATATGGCCGTGAGCGTGGGTCGGAGCATGAATGTGGGAGGTAAAATTAAAAGAACGGAGAGTGTCGGAGAAATCTTTGGAAGTCTGATCTTCCCTGGGGTCACCAGGCCAGTAGTTGAAGTCACCCAGTAGAAGAACAGACGAATTATTAATTGCAAGGGTGGCCAGCAAGTCTTGAAGGGCGGGCACAAAGTGGGGCATAGTTTGGGGGGGGTCGGTATTGAAGGACAATAGTAAGGGGGACTGACAGGTTAGTTGAACGGGCGACTAGGAAGTCCACATTGGGTATGGGAGGGTGGGCCAAGGGTTGGAATTGGAGGTGAGACCGAATAATCATGCCCACACCTCCACCGGTTTTCCCGTCAGGGCGATCTGCTCGAAGGGCATAATAGGACGCGGGCAGTGCGAATAAAATGTCGGGCGCGGAAGCAGCAGAAAACCAGGTTTCCGTCAAGAACAGAAAATCAGGGGAATCCGTGTCAAGGAGATTGAATAGTTCTAGTTGGTGTTTACCAGCTGAACGAGTGTTAAGCAGGTAGGAAGGGGCCCAGGAAGGAGAGGAGGAAGGGGGGTGGAAGGACAGACCAAGCCAGGGACGTGCTTGGGTTTAAGAGGTAAGATAGTAGCATGAGCGGGGGAAGGAGTCATAATGCCAAGGGCTGATATATCTTCCAACGTGGAAGAACTAATGTGCCAATTGCCCTGAAGGGCAAGAAGCTGTGCAGAGGAGTACATAAAGAAAGGTGCAGGGTTGTGAAGAAGGAGATCAGCAAAATGCAAACATTAGGGCACGTTATGTGCTGGAAAAGAAAGCCTTGACCACTGATGTTAGGCTGAAGCAGTTATGTGAAGTGTTTTCTCAGAAGACGGAAAGTAAATCGAAAATAGATTAATTTGCTTCCAATTCTTTGAATGGCACAGAAGATTGCTACTCAGTAATTGAGAGTGAAGCATTGGATTGTTCATTCGAAATTCAGAATTTTAGTTTTTTCTTGCAGGGTCATCCTTTTGTTGTGAAGACTCATTACTGGTCTTTAGTGGAAATCTTCCCTTGCACAAGAGAGGAAAGAGATAATTTCAGGATAAATGATGAATTACAAGGTTGAATGATTTACATTTCTGCATGGACCTGCACAGCGGAATGTCTTTCATGATTACACACTGAATATTCTGAGAGCAGGGAAGAGGTGGTGTTGGTGTTGTGACTTGTGACTGGAGAAAGTGATTTAGGTGTTGAAGAAGAACAATTGGCCAAAGATGTGAATATGTTTCAGTCAGGTCATGGAGTTTGTGGTTAAGGAATGTGTGAATCCACGTGAACTGGCTAAGCCAGATAATTAGAACTGAAATATGAGAAATTAGTTGTGGATCTTAGAGGAGAGAGATGGGGTCCTCCCACAGGAGGGAGAGAAAAAATGTTAATCTTGCACATGATGGTAATTTGGGGAAAAGCCCTAGGTAGGTAAGTGTGATGGAACAGGATCAGTGGCCCAAAGTTAAATGTCTTGGTGAAGATGTGGTGAGAAATTCTGTTTGACGTTCATAGAAATGATAACTTTCGTGTTGTCACAGCCACTCCTTTGTCACCTTTGAAAGTTCTGGAGAAGCCATGGTCCAAACTAGGTTGCAATGTTATCGGTCCGTTCAACTGATATCTATCTTTGGAGAGATATGTCTTACTGTTGATGTACTAAACTTCTAAATGGATCACTGTGAGGTGTGTGAGTTCTATCGGCGTTTTAGAATGATGAATAGAGTTACCCAAAAGGTTGGCATGGTCAAAACTTAACACATTATAGTTGAAGAGGGCCTCTAGAAGGAGAGATTCTCGACATAGAGAGTGTTCAGATGAATGGAAAAAAGATCAGTGATGATGCAACAGGAGATGTAATGAAAATAATAAAGGCAAGAGAAGAGTGTCATTGATAGGAGAGGAGGTCAAAGTAAAAGATAGTGTGTTGTTGGTTGAACCTGCCAATGTATGTAGTACTTCGAGACTTGCAAGGTTGAAAGGACACAGATGGAGAATGTTGGCTCTGGGAATCCTCAATGGGTTCCCAAGCAGAACCATTCTTTTGAGGATCTTTAGAATCCCATGGTATCACTAAGAAGCTCTATGTGTCTTCAGTACGTTCTGCATCTTGGTGGTATTCCTGTGGAGGTTAAGAGAACATCTATATGTTTCTTTCTGGATGTGTTGTTTGTTTACAGAGGGATAGAAGAACATACCATTGTCAATTCAATGTGGCGGAATTCTTCCAACATACTGCAGCTATGTCTGCCAGTGTGTCAACAAAGGCATAGATGAGCTTGGAGGCACTTTAGATAATGAAGACTTTTACCTAACTGTCCCCATGTAGAAACAGAAATAATAAAGAAAACACACAGGAAAACGGCTGTTATCACCCAAGGCTTCTGTTGCAAATTAAAGATAAAACAAGGACAGCTTTAATGCCATCCTCAAAATAAAATGGATTCACCTTCCTTGTTTCAGGCGGAAATGGAAATAAGGATGCCCACGGTCTGTATAGTTTTGCTGCTAGCAGTGCTTATTTTGAGCCGCCGGTTGCAGGTGAGGCCCACTTGCACTCATTTTTGGGCAACAGCACTTATTTTCCCTCAAGAGATAGAAAAACATACGACAGGAAAGAAAGTGGAAGAGAAAGATGCATAAACGGTCACAAAGGGAGAAGGCAGGGAGAGCATTAAAGGGCCAGCAGTGTCTAACAGTGGAATAAAGGGGGTTGAGGTGAATTCAACACTAGGCAGACTTGTTATTCAATGAGCCGATTATTGATAGCAGCGCCAGAGCTGACCTTTGGGCTCCAGCACTCATTCGTTTACAAATTAAGCATTACCTTAGCTAGGATACAGTGTTTATTTTAGTAAGAATAACATGTTATGCTAGCCAATGTTAAACTGTCTCAAAGACTTTTTCGAAGGTCCATCCACAGCTCATACACACTATGCGTATTTTCATTTCTGCTAGAATTCTGTAACAAAGTTTTCAAATTGATACACCTATTTCATTTAAATCTCCCTTCCTAATAGAGGCTTCTCACTGGTGCATGTAATATTCTAATCTAACACACCTCTAGCTCAAATGACAAAACATTCGTCTCAAATCATCTCTCACATCTAGAGCACAGTTTAATAAGCACCGGAGCGCAATACAGTTGCTGCTGTGTAATAAACTATCTCAAGTGCAAATCATGTGCCTTGGCATTCAATCCGATAGTTATTCCGTTTGCATCTGTTTTCTTAATTACACATGAGCCACCTTCAGTATTTCGACTTTTAGACCCCCAAATCGGTATAATATTTCATGGCGTTATCTCCATTCATTATATTATGAGGAGCAGAGACCCTCTATCCCCTCCCCTCGAGATTTCTTGAAAGATTTCCCTTTAGGCTTTTAGAGTTGGCAGTTTCCGAGTGTCCTCGACTGGCTGTTAATAGAATTTAGTATCTCAGGATTAAGACATGCAGAGATCTAGAATGCAAACTGGAGTAATGCGTTTTAATATTTAATGTGGAGGGTAACAGTAGTTAAAGTGGCTCGCCACTTTTGCTCAGCATATTTCGCTAAAGGCAAATTCTCGGTCTCTTCAGCATTATCAATTTCTAGGCACGTTGTTTTACAAATGACAAGCGCGTCGCGCATCAGATATATTAAGTCACATTAACGAATATCCGTTGAGTTATTTACTCCTTTCGTGCGTGACATGATTGTATTAGGAACCTAATGCACGGTAAGTAAGAGGAGTGGCAGGCAGAGATAGTCGCCTCGCTTTAATTCGTGCAGAAAAACGCAGATGCTTGTCAAGGGAAGTGCGTACCTCTGCGGGGGCTGAAACGTGAATTATCTTCGGCGGTTCATAATTGAGGTGGGAGTTCTGTCATCTCTTAATGCTGGTAAATGGTTTCACAATTCCCTCTTGAACTGGTGAAAGGGCTGCTCTTCTCGCTTGTCTGTGTGGGTTACTTTGAGAGATTGAATGGCTCAGGAGAAAATTCCAAAAGGGTAGAAGAGAAAAGGGGAGTTGCGGAGAAGCACAGCTGTACTGTCAGCTTGTTGTAAAATAGGAGAAAGATTTCCAGTTTGAGAAAAAGAAAACATTTTTCGCCTCGCAGGGTAAACAGATATTTACATTTCAGGCTCTCAACCAGAGAGAATTTAGACAGGAACAGCAGTACGACATTTTAGTTGAGTGTATATTCAGCTTCATTGTGCCATGGTGTCCTCACTGGGCGTGCGCTAGCAGAATTGCAAGCATCAAAAACAAACATTGGAGATCTCGAGTTTATTCTCCGAGGTCCAAGCTATTGGTTTAGAAAGTCAGGGGTTGTTTTTAAGGCATTGTTAAGAAAGTAAAGTATTTATTTTTTTAGAAAAAATAAATAAATTAACACATACCTTGAGGCACTAGCATTTAACCTGTGGTCCATGGGCCCCATTGGTCAGGTGGTGTCCATTCAGAGGGTCCATGGACCCATATGACCTCTATTCTTCGTTTTCTGCCAATAACCATAAGCATTTTGATGTGAATAGCCGTACAAAGATGGTTCCTCCAACGACGATAACTGTTTAATCAAGTAACAATAATGCATGATAAAAGTATACTGTAAAGCCACAGAAAGTTTTCGAAATATTTATTTATAAAGTTAATAAAGATTTTTTTTAAAATCACAAGCATTTAAAAAAAAAACTTTGGTATAATCTGATTGTTAGTACAGGATGGAGCCTATGTAAATGTGTAATGTTTGTATTCAAACAAACTCCACCATGAATTACCAGTCAGCTTTTGCCTGAAGACACTTTTGAATTACTTATGATCTTTGGTGGAAAGTGGGTTATTGTTAAGGGTAAGTATGCACCTACCACTAGTAATAAGTCCACTAACACGGTATAGGGACCAGTAAAGGTCTCAGTAAATTAGCCTTTTTCTTAACCCTTGGTAGTTGACTACGACCTGTCAGGCCTAAATTAGCAGGCAGGAATATAAATCATGTAAATACACCAATACGTAGGACACAACACACAATAAAAATCCTGCACGAATGTATAACAATAGTAAATATTTTTATGAATAAATTGACATAAAAATAATAAAAATCCAATGTAGGGAACTGGAGATATCTAACACAAGGGTGTCGATGGGTCTAAAGCAAAGGGTGTCTATCGCGATGTGGAAACTAACCGAACACAAAAGTGTCTAACCTAAAAAAGGGGGAGGGCATCCTTGATGTAGATCAGAAAAGGATACCCATCAGTCACCACACGGAACCGCCCTTCATCATTTGGGAGTCCATTATCGACCATAAAACTGACAGCCTACCGGTGATATGAGAGGACCAGATGGAACATCCTCCATCTACCAAGTAAGGTGCCTGTACGGTCTTAGTACTGATTTTCAGTATTCCTATATGGAAAAAGGGAGAGATGACTGATATGCAGTGCAGGTGAAAAGTGTGAATAGGAGTGTAATAAAATTGGGTGAGGGAGCAGCATGACATTTTTATTCTGGTTCTACTCTCTCCTCCAACATTAAAAAAGCAAAGGCAGTTTGTAACAAATAACGGCCTAGGTGTAATAAAAGGTCGACATGTTTCAGCAAATATGTTGGACAACTGAGTCCTTGCTTTCTTCAGGACCTAGGAATTGCTTGTGCTACTGCAATGTGAAAAAAATAGATAAACATACAAGTGACTACACTTAACTCATGATATGGCAAGGAATGAGATCACCTGCATCTTAGGTGTCTTCTTATCATCCTGTTTATGGATCATGCATGCCACCGAGTTATAGTAGTTATGGACCTCACCCCTCCTGGCAGTCGCTCAGGTAAAGAGGGAAGCACCGCTCTGTCCATCGGTACTTCTCTGTCGGCATCCGAGCCGACTGGGGATATACATTTTTAAAGATTAAACACTCTATTGTGCTTAAAAAATAATATACCACCACTCTGGGGCAATTTTACCTTCATGCTTAAGACTTTTCTGGGACTTTCCTTCCGATGGCACTCAACCCAACTCAGCAGCAGCCACGGCCCGTGGAGGGAGTTCGGTGGGGCAGGGAGGCAGTGCGGAGGAGGGGCAGGGTGGACACTGGTAAACACCGGAATATAGACAATTGCAGGTAAGTAAACAATTTAATAAATAAAACGAATTTAGGAGCGCACCATGCATCGCAAAATGCGATGCAGCGTGCGCTACGAAATTCGTTATATTTAGAGGGTCTGTCAAGCCAGTTGTATGTGTACCCTAATACATAGTTAACCCTATAAATGTGTTGTGTTTTACACATAGCACTGGCCTGGGCCTGCCAGCAGAGCCCATGTTACAGTGCACAGTCAGAGTCAGTTACCACCAGTGTCATTCAGTACAAAATGGGGGAGCATGGCAAAAAGATGACTTTCTAAAAATGTTCTATACAAATAATGCGTCTCTGCAAACTTAAGCACCAATGTTCTGACCACTCAGTGATCTATGAAAGTACGCACTGGTAGATTGTACATAAAGCTCATTTCAGGCTGCATGTTCTCCTTCTATCCACTGCCTTACTTGGGCAGGCATTTTTATACATGAAGTACACTCTTCTAGACTTGGAAACGAGGCATGTGTGTAATTTTCAGCAGTGCTGACATACTTCTACAAGCAGAGTAACATCGGCGGCGGAAGGTGACATTTGAAGGTGATGAGGCGTGGAGGTCCGGGTTGCCCAGTGGTGGGAGTGGGGGAGGGGGCTCGGGAGTGTTTATTAAATGTTTTAATAATTGCACTGCCACTTACATGTTGTCGTACGACTCACACCTCAGCCAGTCGGTAGTCTCCAGTGCTGTCTGCTGTGCTCTGACTGGTGAGAGTGGCAGTCCGCTACTCCCCGGAGTTCAGCTTCCAAGTAGTTTGGCCCCGGAGGAGACTGCATTCCAGCGGGGCAGAGAGTCATCTAGGGTGAGGGCCGGGGGTGAGTACTCTGAATGAGCCACTGTGCGCTCCCGGTTTGCCTAAACAGAGTCTGACCCTCTGATGTTTAAAGCATGTGCGCTTACCAGCTTAGGGACACCAGCTGCCACCTTTCCACAGACCTTAAGAGAGGCACCTGAGTCAGAGCTGCACGGCCATCTGCGGTCTCTTTGGCAATCCGAGGCCCACTCCCACACCTACCATTGTCCAATCAGGAGGTCTGGGACAAGCGTGATTGGCAAGAGAGTGTTCAGGTTGTTGCCCCCCACTGCCCTGCCCCTTGCCAATCATTTCAGTGGCGCGCTGCTGAAATCGCGTGGGCCGCAACATAGGCGCCCCATGTGAAACCAGCTATTTTCTGCTTTCTCTGGCCACGCCCTTCAGGATGACATCACTCCTTTCGCATGTGCTTCGAGGGCAAGCAATAGTTCTTGCCCTGGTCTTTCTAAGAGGTGTTGGTGCTGTTAGCGGTGCCCACCCAGGGAGTATCAAGGCAACACCCTGGGGTGTTCACCCCCTTAGGGATCCCACTCAGTAAAATTTGAGTGAGGTTCTTCTGGGCATTTCTTTGTTTAGTGATAGCATGGCCTCAGGCCTTGGGCTGCCGTCTTAAGGTCAGACCCCGGCAGTGGGACACGCTCATATTGCCTCCTACCTTTGCGGGTGCCTTGTAGCTCTGCGTTTCCTCATCTTGCTCCAACACCTGTGGAGGCCCATCTTGCTGGGATCTTCCGTCCCTGCTGCAGAGGCGTTGCCTTTGACAGTGGCACTCGACTGGGGGCTCCTCCTCTCAATCCCGCCACTGCTGCACATTAGCAGAAGCCTACCCTCTGTAAGTCTTCTTTCTCTGAGTGGTCTGGCAACAACCAGTCTCCTTGCTGTGTCTGCCTTGTCGCCCGGATCAATGTGCTCAGCAGTGGGCCGTTTTCTGTTGTTTTGCTCCTATGCAGTCCCGATCCACCATTATAGTTGATCGCGGATCGCTCTTCATCTGTTGTGAATCCGCCCATGAAGATCACCATCTAGGCAACAGCTGATTGTGTTTCGGTCGCTGGACATCGCCGTGGGCGATCCATGTCTCACAATGCGGATTCGCTCTGTGTTTCCTGGTGTAAAGTAGCAGCGGCGGCAGAGCCAGTGTGGATCACATCTACCAGACCATCTTGCCTGGCCACGCCACCAAGTTTACCGCTTTTGAGTCATGTTATCTTCTGTTACAGTTTGGACAAATTACATTTCCCTGAGGAAGGATGCCACTGTAGCTACATCCAAGAAGTCAGATGTTTCTGCAATTGCCAGGTGCAGGATCGTCAGGCCTGATTTTACTGGAAAGAAATGCACCATGTAAAATTGCATGTGGGTCTGGGTCAGAGGCTGTGATCAGAGACACAGTCCAGCTCCATTTCTCACCCACCAACACAAGAGTGGGCATAGAAAGATCCCCAACCAGCAAGGCTGACTCCTCCAGACTCACACCCCATGTACTGCATTTATATCATACTCTGGTTTGCCAAATGCTTAGAGCAGATGGTAAATGGGAGCTGAAAAGACCCCAGAATTAGCATAAACCTGTAGACCCAAATATTCCTGTGTCCACATGTTCATTCCCCATTCTGGGGACTCAAACTCGTAATGCATGGGTGCAACAACCCTCCGGAATCAGCAATTCCAGCTCCTGTAATTTCAGCACCATTGCATTGTGCACCTCATATCAATGTCCACTGAGTGCACCTAAGATCACATTGCATCGTGATGTTTATCTAGTTATTTGCTTCTGTCCATTTCATCAAGTGGCTACTTTTTCGAATGTACACATGTTTATTTATATTAAGGAACTTTTAAAGTTGTATTCTGTACACAAATTAATGGCTTTGACTTGGCATTTCACTCTTCATTGAAACAGTGCTATTTCTGTTGTGTTGTACGTCAGCTGGTCTGTCAGACCTCCTATTTTGAGCTAGGCATGCAATGCATGATGAAGACAGGCTACGAGCAATGAAATCTCGGGAGCGGGGTGGCTCGCCTATTAGGATTTAACATTGAAATGCTGCCCAGATCATTTTCCTCCATCTCAAGGTGTCACAGGGGAAATATTTAACCTGTGCATTCCTGATGATTGGCCAGCTCATGCCCAGCCCACCTGGCTTGTTCAGTTTGTATAAGTTAGAATGCGAATTTTCAGCTATCTGTTGGAGTGGTGTGGTTTAAAGTGATAACCAGCTGGTCTCCAGCACACTGTTGTTTCACAATGCCCAAAAACCAATGTGAATCCCTGCATCACTCTAACAGATTGATTGACCGAGATCTATGATGCTTTGCCTTTTACTGATGGCGCATGGGAAAGAACTGAAGTAAAATGCTTGGAGCTGCCTATGAAGAGATGTTTCAACTTCTGTGGCTGTCAGCATGCATGCCTATGTACGAGTAATTGTACCAGAAGTGATGTCCACTTCTCCTCCTAGTAAAGTACTGGCCCTGGACTAATGATGGTCATATTTGGTATGCTGTGGCCTTTCATGGAATGGTGGTGACCTGTTGACAGTTGGTAAAATGTTGGGAAGTGGCCTAATGGGAGAGATCCTTATCCTTCTGTGGGCATCCTTGCTATGATGTTGCTCACAACTTGCAAAATGCCAGCTTAACATAATGTGTCAACATGCCTGTGTAATTGCCAGGTGTTGCTTTCAGCAAGAAAGTACCACAATTTTCGGGGTACATTTATGAATTTTTGTAATTCATAATACATTCCAACAGTACACTAGGAAGCTCCTACAGCTTTCCTGGAGTAATCACATTTATAAGCAATTCCATACCTGCAGTTGTGCATAGTGTACCATTACACATGTGAAAATACTTTAAAACAGTTAATTTGCAGAAGCTGAGTTTTTCATCCCAGGGGAAACGTTTCATTATTGAAAAAAAACCTTTTCACTAAATCTGGGGGTGTTTGTCTCCATTTAAACACATTAGAAGAATTTACTCCTGCACTTGAAAGAAGTAAATCTCTGGCTATGTTCAGTTTGGAAATATGGCTTGGAAAATATTGCATACTCTTGATGAAGCAAAGCTTCGCATATTTTGCGACTTGCTGTACTCATGAACCTCGTTTATGTATAACAAGGTAATAAGTGTACGTCTTACTAATGTTCATTTTTATGTTTAAACGAGGTTTCCAGACGCTTGCCTATGTGTTTTACTAAAATAATTTACTCGAGTCGTTTAAAATGTCTGCCGCTTGTATTTAGTTACTGCGCATGCGTCAGTTACACTCACGTGTCCTGACGCGTCTGCAGAGTTGGAGGGAAAATTATGCACATGCGTAATACATAGCTTGGCCCATAATGTGGTACTGCTCGTGCCACTGCTCTTGTCACCGTTTCTATGTAGCTAACATTTAGACTGCATAAGTATATTTTTATAATGATAAGTTGAAAGTACAACCCTGTGATGTGATCTCATAATGTTATTTCTATGTATTAATTTGTTCTCGCTTACTTTTCATGTACCGCGGGGAATGGGGGTCCAAACTGATTGGGAGCCATATTGAAGGTCTCTTCTGCGCATGATCCTGGAGCACTGAAAGGTGGCAACTTTGGACAGCGGAACTCAGCCAGCTGGCAGCCACAGTCATGATGCTCCTGGGAAAGCCACCTCTGCGCTATGAGAACGGAGAATGTTGCTCCTCATATGATACATTGTAAAATTGCCATTGTATTTCTGCACAGTTTCTCATGGGAACCCCAATCTTGCTAGGCGGTACCCAAATATGATAATGAAGCATCTAAATAGCATGTTATGATTGGTGTGTTACCCAAATCCTACCTTAGGACCAATCCAAATTGAGGGATTCTGACACTTTGCAACATTGGGGGGTGGTACACCGTCCCAAAAGAGTATATCTACCCTGGGTTCGCCTAGGGAAATTGTCCGACTTGTCTGGTTTAGCTGACCTGTCACTGACCCATCGTACTCAATAGGTGACTGAAGATACAGAGAGCTGCGGAGCACTTTGTCCGAAATTGACCCTAGACTAAGGTTCTACTGAACCTTAAAGTGCTGGCGAAGCACTTTGCTGGGAGTTCGCTGACCCAATCGGGGTCTTGATCGATAGCTGCAGAGAGGGTGGAGCGCAGGCGTTGCTTCCAAACTGCGGGTGCGGTCCGGTCCTGAGCTGTCCTGTCCTGAGGGTTTGCTGTCCTGTCCTGAGGTCCTGTCCTGATTTCTAATCTGAGGGTATCCTGTCCTGTCCGGGGTGTCCATTCTGCACCTGCTGTCCTTTGAGGGATATTCTTCCTTGAGGGTTTCCTGTCCTTAACTGACCCGTGGCCAGGGTTTGGTTTCCACACCAGTCTAGGTCATTACTGCTCTAAGTTCTTTTAAACTTGCACCTTTCTATTTTTTCCTATCTTTGCTTTAATAAAGAGACATCTTGCACATGTTGATTTTCCATGCTTTTGCCGCAAACTATTGAAACGTGAAGTCATTTGCATATTTCTTGATATGTTCCCATGTTACCCTACCTTTTAGAAATCATATTTTGCATTGCAATTTGTCATTTTCTGATATGGTCTAGAACGGCCTTACTTGAACTGTTTAAAGAATTCTTGCCTTGAATTGCATAGCATATTTCTCTTTGCATCTCATATTTGCATTTAAATGATTACCCTGTCTTTATTTCTCTATAGCTATATAATTTACATGATCTTGGTTATTGATTGCCTTATTCTTGTGTATCTTATGCATGAAGAGAACGAACTTTAGATAAACATTTTAAACTTCCAGTTGTCCGTGGTTATTTACAACAGTATTGAATGTCACTTGAAATTGCATTTGCTGCCTTTCCTTTTACAGCTAGGCCCCTGATCCATTGAAGTCATAGGTACCCGTGTCGGTGGATGGTAAGTCGGGTACACTGAGTAATAACAGTAGGGAACACACACAATTGGTAGCAGCCCGTGAAGTCGCCCTGTCAATGAATAGTGTGAATTGAAAGTATATGGGCCCTGAAGCCGGAAACGGCGGAATCATTGGCTGGGTGACCTCGCGCGCTCTATCAGTTTTCTGGTAGATCAGAGGATGGTTAGGGACTAGCTAAAGGTTAGGTAGAACTAGTTAGACTAGTTAAGCCGGAAGCTGCTAGTACATTAATGCTGCTATAAGAGCGGCTGTCGCGAGGGAACTGATCACTCTCTTGTGAATACGCTGCTGAAATTCATGAATTGCTGTATTGTTATTATTCTTGTTCTTATATTGTTATATGTATTAATCCATGCATTTGTAAACCGTCTCGTATTGTGTTGTCCGAACTCCCCGGGGAATTGAAAAGGGCAAGTGGTGAATAGAATCCATTGTCCTGAGGTCACAGGCTTAAGGAAAGTTAGGTGCAGGTTAGGATAACCGGGAAGCACTAACTAGGGTTTTCTGAATACATGTGTGAATAAATGTCAGTAACGAGGTTCATTGGCAAAATTCCCATAGTGGCGTAACCTGGTAAGGGTCACATCGGAAAAGTAGCAGGTTCCTCGGAGCTTGGGTGAAAGCAGAGGGGTCCACTGAGAAACCTTAGACTCAGATATATCCCGGAGAAGTGGATGAGTTTAGGGGAATAACAGGTTCACCGATGCTAGAGTGAAGGGTAGGCGGAAGAGATCTGCCCGCAGCGCGTGAAAAGTAAATGGAAGTAGTTTACTTGCAGTAAAAGAAATCTTTCTGTCTAGACACTTGAGCACTGTGGCGAATGTGTATTCGTTGTTAAATAACCAAGCACTGAGCACTTTAGAAAGAAAGAAAGAAAGTTTCCGTTACCTTGTGAAGGGAGGGAGTCAGCCGCGAAGCGCCTCTGACGTCACTCCGTGCCGCGCTGGGATTGGTAGAAGCAGCGGGCGGGTAGCGGGGCTGGAATTGTAAAGGAGGGGTGAAGCGCCGAGGAGTGAGAACTGTCTCACGAAGGGGCCGCGCACCCATTGGCCGAAATTATTTGAACGCGCGCACCTCATTGGTTGCACGAAATTGCAAGACGCGTTCTGATTGGAGGTGATTTTGTAAACAGAATTAAGTGTAGAAAACGTATGTGGCACTCGTATTGTCCAGAGACTAGACCAGATCCAAGAAACCAAGGGTTCGAAAGGGATCAGTGGAAAGCTAATAGATACGATATCATGTACGGAGCTAAGAGAAAGATGTCCCTTGTAAGTAGGGTAAAGAATTATTTCAAAACGGACAAACCGATTAAGTCTAGAGAGGGCGTTACTATCCCGCCACCGAATACTCCCGCCTCATTCATGATGTTTGACCGAGGGTACAATACCTGTGTGTGGTTGGAGAATTGGGTGAAGTACACAAAAGATGACGGAGTATTGGCTTTTCCGTTAGACAGTACTTTCAATGGCAGAATTTTATTTAATTTGAGAACTCGCATGAATGAATTGCATCCCAGACCGAGACTAACGCAGTATGAGGCATTAGAGGAATGGGAGATTGAGGCTTTTGAAAGAGAGAAACCCCGAATGGACAAAGGTCTGACTAAATGGTACCCCAGGCTGAAACAAGAGACAAGGGATAAGAGTATGAAACAGTGGAGGCAGAGCATGATTGTTGAGGGTCTGTTTCCCATGATGCCAGCAGGTAACCCTTCTGGGGGAGAGAAAAGGACAGAAAAGAGTAAGCATTGGGGAGCGCCTGGGGAGTCAGACGATGAATTTTTAGATGACATTTTTACGAGAAGTCCGCCACCTTATAATGAGGGAGCCCGACCTTCCAGTGCAGGAGAAATTGCCCAACGTCCATCTATTAAGGAGGAGGACAGATCCCTATGTAGGGGGGGAGGGGGCCAGGTATTGCCCTATTTTGAGAAGCCCGAGCCCCCGGAGGTACGAAATATATATCCCAGTATGCCCGTGAACCCGGAGGAAAAATATTCCCGTGAAAAGCTCTTTTACCCCAGACCTCTTTATGAAAACGAAGAGAAGCCATTAAGTTCAGGAGTGCCCTTTTTGCAGCCTCCATATGGGGAGGAGCGCAGGTCATTTGGGACAGGAACTTTGTTCCCGAAACCAAATTATGGTGGGGGTCCAAGTGAAACGCATCCTACTGCCCCGAGTTTTACGCCTCACCTGACCCCACAGATGATACCTGACCGAACTTTAGGAAGAGTATTAGATGAAAGGGAGCAAGAGGCCATAGCTAGACAGAGGTCAGAAATAATTCAGAAGATCTCCCAGTTAAATACCAGTCCTGAAGCTTTGACTATTCCGGTAACAATCGGACCCGTGGTTCCATTGTACGGGAATAGTCAAGGAGGTCCGAACCCTCCAGTTATGAACCCGATAATGGCCCCGCCGAGGCAAGAGCCCCTACTGATAGACGATCAGTCCAGTGAGTGCGAGTCCGAAGTTGTGTTCTTGGACCTGCCAAACAAACAAACAGGGAAGGGAGTGCAGAAGAGGCATAATCCTTTTGATACAAAAGAAATTAAATTAGAATCAGCAACGGGTACCAGGAGTGTCTCTTTGGTAACGCCGGAAGAAATTGAAAATTGGAGTCGTGAGTTAGAAAAACAGGCTACGCAAACGAAACCTTTAGACCTCTACAAACTGAGAGTAGAAATAGAAGAATTAATGGCAGGAAATGTGGGATTAGACAGATTGAATACTTATTCCGAGGAAGAGTTGCTGTTTATGTGTAAAAGCCTTACCCGAAGTACCAGGGGGCTCCACGAAAAACTGACAGACACCGCAGCTAGTATGGGGATAGATATATCCAGATCGAAGCCCTTGCAGAAACCATACCGAGCTGAGTTCTCAGACAAGGATTTAGAGAACCTGAATGTGTCAGGGAGGAAGTTGCAGATTAAAGAGTTGCTTGCAGTCTTACAAAAATGGGGAGATGTGGAGAGGTGGAAAACGAGGTGGGCACGTAAGAAAGATGAGGCCCGATCGAGACAAGCTACCCCTGAGTTCCCTCTGAGAGAAGTAGACAAGCCCGAAACGTTATGCCCCATGCGGGAAGTACCAGGTGGGAGGTATGTGCACGTTCCATGGTCCAGACAGGATATTGTGTCCTTTACTAACGATTTTCCGAAATTGCGCGAGAAGCCGGTTGAATGGTACCGGCAAGTGGAAAGGTTCGTAAAGGTGCAGAAATGCCTGTGGAAAGACCTGGATGGGTTTTTCGACATTGTGGTCCCGGTAGATCTATGGACCGAGTGTAAGATAGCCATAGCCTGGCCCAGTGAGGAGTATACAAGAGATAAAGAAACAGGGGAGCCATCGAAAGAAGTGATGAGAAAATATGAACAAGTAATTCAGCATCTGAAACTAAAAGTGCCAGCTAAGGAAACTGATTGGACCAGGATAGATAGAACAACGCAGGAAAGAGAGGAGACAGTGCACTCCTATTATGAAAGGCTGTTGCAGGTGTTTAAAACATATAGTGGTATAGATAACATCGAGATGAAGGATATGACGCACTTCATTTACAGGTTTGTAAACGGTTTAAGACCTGAAATTTGTCAGTGGATAAAAGATAACAAAATCTGTTGGCACTCCAAAAAGGTAGACGAGGTCCTGCGGTACGCAAAGTACTGCGAGGACGAGATGGCAGAAAAGAAAGAGGCTCTCAAGGAGAAAGTGATGTGGGCTCAGGTGAAGCTCGCAGAACAGCAGGAAAAGCAGTTGAGTAACATGGTCAAAAATGCTAAGAACGAAGGCCCTGGGGGAGGGGGAGGGGGCAAGCCCCGGCCCAAAATGAGCAGGGAGGAGGCTATGAAGAAATTTCCCTGCCATCAGTGCGGCGAAATCGGACACTGGCGTAACGAGTGTCCTTACTTGCCCGAAGATAACCCCAAAACTCCTGATTTAACTCCACAGACGCAGAAAGAGAGGCCAAGAAAGACTCAACCACAGGTAAAAACAGTTCAGGTGCCCCGAGCACCAAAGCAAGTATACAGGGGAAAACAGGCAGAGGGAGATGAAATAGAAGTCTGGGAAAGCAATGAGAACAGAAATGCAGCAACTTCGCAGTATCTTTTAAATGATACCTTCCTTTGTGATGACCAGTACTGACGGGGCCTGAGAGGGGAGGACGAGGAGTGCGTACTTGGCGCCTCTTTGCCGGTAGACCAGTCCGGACCATACATTGAAGGAAAGGTTGACGGGAATGATGTCACCTTTCTGTTGGACACTGGCGCTACCCGTTCTACTGTGAGAACAGTGGACGTTCCAAACCTACCCCTCTCGGGAGAAGCCATCCAAGTAGTGGGTGTATCTAATCAATTGATTAGTACTCCTGTTACCAAGCCCATGGAGATCTCAATCGGAAACTTTAAGGAAATGCATAGATTTGTCGTTTGCGACACCAGTCCAGTAAACTTACTGGGACGTGATTTGCTGTGCAAAATGAACTGTACCATCTTTTGCACACCAAAGGGTGTTGAAATTCAGACCCCAGATGAAGACGGCATTTATAAATTAATGTTAGTCCGCCCTGACTCGGAAATTAAACGAATGACCATGCAGGATTTACCCCAAGAACTCCAAGAAGCAGTGAAGCCAGAGGTGTGGGACTTTACTGGGAAAGATGTAGGGTTAATGAAAAATGTGGACCCCATACAGATAGCAATAAAAGACAATGCAGTATACCCCAATACTAAACCCTACAGAATGAATGCAGAAGTGAAAGCTGGTGTTGCTGTAGAAATACAGAAATTGCTGGAAGGAAACATCATACAGGAGGTAATGAGTAGCCCATGTAACTCTCCGATTATGGGCATCAAGAAGCCTAGTGGCAAGTACAGAGTAGTACAGGATCTACGAAAAGTCAACAAAATAGTAGTTCCCTGTTGCCCTATTGTCCCGAACCCAGCAGTGATTCTGTATCAGATTCCCTGGGATGCTGAGTGGTTCACTGTGATAGACTTGTGTCATGCATTCTTTTCCATTCCTTTGCATCCAGATAGCAAATTTCTTTTCTCATTTGCCTTCGAAGGTCACGTGTATTGCTGGAACCGGGTCCCTCAAGGGTATACAGAGAGCCCCTCTATCTTTAATCAGATCTTGAAAAAATGTTTGGAAACTTTGGTCTTACCTGGGAACTCTGTCTTAGTGCAATACATAGACGACCTCTTGGTGGCGTCTAAAAGTCATAAGGATTGTGTGATTGACACCATTGCCCTGCTGAATCACTTGTGTGAAAAGGGACATAAAGTGTCCCCTGACAAGTTACAGTTCTGTGCAAAATCGGTGAAATATCTGGGGCATCAGATAGAAAAAGGTGTCAGAAAAGTGACATCGGAAAGAGTGAGGATAATTCAAAGGATGCAGCTACCCCGTACTCAAAAGGAGATCAGAATGTTCCTGGGTGTGATAGGACACTGCAGGCAGTGGATTTTGGGATTTGCAGTCCTAGCCAGGCCCTTGATAAAAATGACCAAGAGAGGAACACCCGAGATTGTAGAATGGGATGATGAAAGCTTAACAGCCTTCACCAAACTGCGAGATTGTCTGTGTACAGCCCCTGCATTGGGAATGCCAGACTATTCCAAAGAATTTGCCCTATTCTGTGACACTCGCGATAATTGCGCATTGTCAGTCCTAACTCAAGAACATGGCACAACAAGAAGGCCTGTGGCATATTTCTCTGCCACCCTGGATCCAGTGGCTGCTGGATTACCAGGTTGTCTGAAAGCAGTAGCTGCTACCTGTGCCAGTTTAGAACAGAGTGAGTCAATTGTCATGGGACATCCAGTAACTGTGTATGTTCCACATGGAGTGGTAATTTTGTTGACCAGAACAAAAACTCAGTATCTCACCCCTAGTCGGCTGACTAAATATGAGAGGATTCTTGTGGGTGCTGCAAATGTAAACATTGTTAGGTGCAGTATTCTGAACCCAGCCACCTTACTCCCTGACCCAAAGGATATGGAAGGGGGGGTGGATGATGAACATGATTGTATTGATCTAACAGAATTCAATACCAAGCCACGCCCAGACATAAAAGAAACGCCATTGCCTGTGCATGATAAAGAACTATTTGTAGATGGTTCATGTCTAAGGCATGAACAAGGAGGCCTGAGTGCTGCCTATGCAGTAGTGTCCCTAGAGAAAATTGAGGAAGCAGGTTATCTATATCACATCAAGTCTGCACAAGTAGCCGAATTGATTGCTATGATAAAAGATTGCCAAATTGGGAAGAACCTACGCATAACAGTGTATACTGACAGTCAGTACTGTTATGGGGTCGTGCATGACTTTGGCCAATTGTGGCTACAGAGGGAGTTCCTGACTTCATCAGGTACCCCTATTCGAAATGGAAAAGTGGTTCAGGACCTTTTGGAGGCAATCCAGTTACCAAAGGAACTGGCAGTGGTAAAATGTGCTGCTCATAAGAAGAGCATGGACAAGGTATCACTGGGAAACGATTATGCTGATCGAGTGGCCCAATGGTGCGCTAGAGATCGGTATATCGTAAATCCCAAACAAGGGGGGCCAGGAACCAGCTGCCAACTTCAGGTGTTTGAAGAAGTGCCCACATGGGATGAAGTGAAAGAGTGGCAGCAGGCGGCACCTTGGCAAGAAAGAGAGAAGTGGAAGGACGATGGGTGTCGACCAAGGCGTGTGGATGGTGTCATCTTAGGTCCAACTGGTATGCCTGTGTTACCTAGACACTTACTTAGCACAATGGCGAGGTTGATACATGAAGGGTCACACATTGGTAGGGATGCCATGATTCTAGTGTTCCAACAGACTTGGTACAGTAAAAAGTTCAGGAAAGTAGCAGAATCCCTCTGCCAGAGGTGCCTGTCATGTCAAAAGATGAACCCAGGGAAGAAAACTTTGGTGGAACTGGGAAAAATTGGGAGGTCCGGGGGTCCCTTTGTAAGAATACAGGTTGATTTCATCACCATGCCCCGTTGTGAAGGGAAAAGATATGTCCTTGTCATGGTCTGTTTATTTTCCAAGTGGGTGGAAGCTTTCCCTACTCCCCAAAATGACGCAAAGACAGTAGCTAAGTGTTTACTAAAAGAACTGATACCTTGGTTCGGGGTGCCAGTCACTATTGAATCAGATCAAGGCTCACATTTTCAGAATGCAGTGATCGACGAACTCTGTAAGGCCTTTGGAATTGCCCAAAAGCTTCACTGTGCCTACCGTCCAGAGGCTTCTGGAGTAGTGGAACAAATAAATGGAACTATCAAAAACAGACTAGCGAAACTGTGTGATGCATCTAAATTTACCTGGGTGAAGGCCCTGCCCGTGGTCCTGATGGGACTGAGAAGTGTTCCTGATCGCAAAACAGGCCTAAGTCCCCATGAAATCATTATGGGAAGAGTGATGAGACAAGCATGGGTGCCAGGAAGCAAACTGTTGAGTATTACTGATGATTTGGTGCTTGAATACTGCAAGAGATTGGGTGACCAAGTGCGTTCTATCTCTCGCCAGATCGGAGAAGACGCCATCCTCAATCCAACGACTCCTCTCCACAAACTGGTCCCAGGGGACTGGGTGAAGATAAAGAAGCATACTCGGAAGAGCTGCCTGGAGCCAAGGTGGGGAGAAAAACGTCAGGTGATCCTGGTAACCACCACAGCAGTAAAGTGTGCAGGAGTTCCACGCTGGGTACACGCCAGCCACACCCAGAAGGTACCACCAGACGAAGTGCCTGAAGCAGAAGGATGTCCAGCAGAGGACTCTGCAGGAGCCAGACCGGAAGTGGCTGATGACGTACAGCCCAGTACCAGTCGAGCTGCAGAATCAGCAGCCGTTGGCCCAAGGATAGTTGATGACGAACTACCAAGAGTCCAGCCTGCTGAAGGGGTCCAGGACGCTGAGCCAGAAGTAGCTGAAGACGAGCTGCCAAGCATATGGCCAGAAGAGTGGATTCCATTGATTGACCTCACTGAAGACCCTATTCGAACAAGTGAGAGACTTTGGGAAGGTAGAGAGTGGACTAGTCAGGAAAAGCAAGGCATAGGCGAAGAGCCTCAGAATCTTGAGATTCACATCAAAACTGAGGAAGGAGAAGGTCAGACAGGGACAGAGCACGTGGTTGATACAGAACAAGTGAATAAGACTGAACAAGTGCCCGATACTGAACAAGTGCAGGATACAGAGCAAGTGTTTGATACTCCTCCACTGACTCCTGATATCGGGAAGGGACAGACTAGATATAGTGTAATAGTTCGAGCAGAAGAAAATCAAGAGATCGAAGTGCTTGAACAGGATCAGATAGTGCCAGAAGAAAGTGTTCAGGAAACAGAATCAGAGACCCTTGGAGAGCAAAATTTACCTGAACAAGGCCAGATTAGTAACCAGGCAGAAGAAATAGATGCGAGCCCTGGTGTTAGTCAGATAGAAGAAGAAGAAACTGAAACAGAATTACCAACAGTAAATGAGAACAAAAGGGCAAGAGAAGGAAACGAAGTCCAAGTACCAACTAAAAGACTTAAGAAAAGAAAGCATCTTGAGCCCAGGTTCGTAAAGAAGTTAAGACTAAGGATAAAGACGGTAGAAGAAAAACGTGCAGAAGAAAGGAGAAGTGCACGCATAGCTAAACAACAAGAGGATACTTCCAACAGAAGGAGTGATCGAATAAAAAGGCAAAACAAAAAGTACAAGTCACCTGAATGGACACTTGTGTTGGAAGAACTTGAAGATCTTGATATAACTGACGTAAGCGACGGAGAGCCCGTCCCTGAGTACTCTGACGAAGAAGAAGACGAGCCACCGTGAATTTGCACAAAGTAAGCTACTCGTGTAAAGTCACAAAGAGGGGTCGAGAAACTTCTTCTGAGCCAAAATGTCTGATTCAAACGTGAGTGGTAGACCTAGTCGCAGCTGTTGCAAAACATGCTGCAAGGTATGTGTCTGTAGTGTAGTTGTCCTGATATTACTTTGGATAGGACTAACAATTTTCATTCCCTTTGCTGTGAGTAAAGATACTAACATTGTCCCTACTGAAATTGTAAATACTGACAGTGAGGAGCTGACAACACAGAGTGTAGCAAGACATGAGAGAGCACTGAGACAAACAAAACAAGACTTAGAAGCATCAGATGAGGGAGGACTACATTATCATGGAGTTAAGAACAAGACACACTTAAATGTTTTCGCAAACTTGTTAATACACTATGTAGAGACTATGGAAATTGAAGATTGCTATGTCTGCATGAAGCTACCTACTTCTGTGGCTGAAGGCGTGACATACCATCACTTGCCGCTGACATATGGAATTTCCTGTAGCATTTTAGCTAATTTATTTTACAAAAGGGGACCGTTACAGTACTATTACTCTAACAATGACGTGATCTTTTCTGAACTTCCTATACGTGGGAACTTGAATCCTGTACATACCAAAAGTGACGTAATACGATATATGGGAGACTACTTTCTGACTATAGGTAACATTGACATAGCTGATGCACACAGAGATAACTTGACTTGTTCTTTGCGTGAGCAGGAAAAGATGTTCCTGAACATGGCAGAGAAAAGGAGAATTAAAATACAAAAGAAGGCTAATGACGAAAGTCAGAAAAGGCCAAGATGGGCAGAGAACATGGAAGGCACCTCAACTGGTGGGGCGGGTCCTGCTCTGTTGCTGGATCTTGAAAAGAAAGGCAAGCTATGTCTTCACCGCGAGAAGACTAGCTATTATAATACCATTTTCATTGGTTCCAGTGAATGCGAACATAATTACAAGGTAATTGGAGGTTGGGGTTTCAAAAATGGGTCAGAGCCTGTGTTTCCTGGAATCTATTATATTTGTGGGGACAAGGCTTATTTCAAATTGCCGGATCACTGGTATGGAAGCTGCTATTTTGGCATTGTCTTCCCGAAAATATACCATGTGAATGGAGTTGCTGGAAGCAGTGAAAATACTAATGGCTTAGTGCGTAGTAAAAGAGAAAGTATAGGTGAAATTATGGGTAGTATTTTCAGTGCACTGATACCTGGAGTGGGAGTGGTTCTGAATACTCAGTTTCAGTTTCATCAACTTTTATTCGATTATAAAATTGAATAATCATAAAAAGTACATTTAACGGAATATTACACACTGAAAGAATTTAAAGAAATAGAATCATATAAAAATGAGATCATTGTACAGGAAAAAATATTTTAAAACAGTAAAATCAATTTACGAATTAACACAAATGCTTAATTTTAGCTAGGGATATTACGACGTGCTATTATAACTGCCTTGAGAAAAGTCACTATAAGTTTGGCTTCGTGTGGTGATTTTGGAGATTGGAGATAAGAAAGGGCTGGGTAAGATTGCCTGAGACCACTGGACCGAAGGATAGGAATGATCCACGTTTTCCTAGCTGATTTATAGTATTTACAAAAGAGGAGAACGTGAATAGTAGATTGTGAAGAAACTCCATCACAAGGACATCTCATCAGGTTACGAGACCAGTTCTGTATGTCAAGGAATGTCACCAAACGAAAGAAGACATCGAAGCGTAGTCTCGTTAGAAGGAACTTTTCATAGTTTGATAGGAAGTATGTTAAGTATGGCTGGATAACTTTTCCTGTCTGCAGCGGGCAAATCTTTTTATTTTGCGGTTTGGTAATCTCGGCCTGGTTTCGAAGGTCTCTCAGGTGGCTCATGGCCAATTGCTTTAGCTTTTTTCTTGAGATGTCTTCGACTGAAGGTGGTTCTAAAAAATAGTGTTCACAGTCCAGATCTTTAAAGAAATTGTGAATATATTTTAGCCACGGGATTTTCCGCCAGTGTGTTAGGCCTAGACAGTCAGTAATAAGGGAGCGAGTTAGGTGACTTTCAGGATTACACCATATTCGATGCCACAGTAAGATAGGTTGGCATCGGATGGTATCGATGATGTATTCCATACCAAGCTCCCGGTGCGAAGCTAATATCGGGGAACTTTGGGGAAGTGCAAGAATATACTTAATGAAGGCATTTTCGGTGAGCTGGAGTTGGTCAATGCGGCTGTACCCCCAAATTCCAGCTCCATAGGTAGCCACGCTATGGCATTTGGCGTAGTAAATGGCTAACAGTTCGGATGGAGCTGGTTTGCCGAGTTTCCTCGAAAAGTATGTTAATGCTGAGGTTGCTCGGCGGAAATGAAGATTTCTAGCTTCCACTGCCTTATGCCAATTCATTTTGTCATCCACTAGGATACCCAAATATGGATACACCGGAGTTTTGTCTAATCTGTTGTTGTTGACAAAGATGGGTTTGGAAATTTTTGTCCTTGGGCCAATATTCATTGTGAACGTTTTTTTGATGTTAATTTTAATGCCAAGAGAGTCCATGAATGTTACATATTTGTTAAGCTGCAGCTGAAGTTCATTTAGGGTCCGTGCTAGGATTACTGAGTCGTCAGCATATAAGAGTGTAGGTATCGGGCGATGGTTAATCTGTGGCAATTCCTGACTCCCTCCCAGCATCGCCTGCTCAAGCCCATTTGTATAGAGGTTGAACAGGAAGGGAGCCAGAACACAGCCCTGTCGTACTCCTCTCATTATCTGGAAGGGGCGTGACAATTCCCCACTAGTGCCAAATCGTACACGGCCTTCTGCGTTGGTGTAAAGTTGTCTTAAGAAGGTTAGTATTGGGGGATCCACGCCAAGGTCGGCTAAGATTTGCCAAAGCTTAGCATGCTGAACGCAGTCAAAAGCCGCGCTTAAGTCTACGTAAACGAGGAAGATGTTTCCTCCTTTAGCACGGACATATTTATCGGCCAGGAGGACAAGGTTCTGAATACTCACAGAATTTGCAAATTGTCTACTATAGTGGATGTATTGTCTACTGAGACAGCTCATGGATTTCTGCTGGTCAATACCGAAATGGTTGCGATCAGATCAATGGTTTTGCAGAATCGACTTGCTCTTGACACCTTATTAGCGAAAGAGGGCGGAGTCTGCCGGATGTTGAAGGCGCAACATTGTTGCACTTATATTCCGGATAAAAGTGTACAGCTCAAAAGATACGTGAAAAACATTACTAATTTGACAAAGGAACTCAAACCACTCGAGGTTGATAGTGCCTGGAAGAGACTGGTAGATGGTCTATCAAATGTAGGTCATTGGCTTGCTAGCGTAGGTAAAGGCTTATTGTTTAAGGTACTGATGCCAATTGGAATTATAGGTCTCATCCTATTTTTCATATTTGTCTGCTGCAAATGCCGCAAGCGCACCGGAAAGCATGAAGTGAATGCAAGAGGGGTGAAACGAAGTGTGGATGAGATTGAATTGGAGGAAGTGAATGATCAGATATACAAAAAGGTGAAGACTTCTCACCCTACCAAACCTGAAAGAGAAAAGTTGGAACGCTTGCTGGAAGAGATAGAATTGTATAAAGTGTGAAAGAAAGTTGGCATCTGGTTCCATTATATTTTGTGATGATAGTAAATATCATCAAAGAGGGGATTGATGAAGCAAAGCTTCGCATATTTTGCGACTTGCTGTACTCATGAACCTCGTTTATGTATAACAAGGTAATAAGTGTACGTCTTACTAATGTTCATTTTTATGTTTAAACGAGGTTTCCAGACGCTTGCCTATGTGTTTTACTAAAATAATTTACTCGAGTCGTTTAAAATGTCTGCCGCTTGTATTTAGTTACTGCGCATGCGTCAGTTACACTCACGTGTCCTGACGCGTCTGCAGAGTTGGAGGGAAAATTATGCGCATGCGTAATACATAGCTTGGCCCATAATGTGGTACTGCTCGTGCCACTGCTCTTGTCACCGTTTCTATGTAGCTAACATTTAGACTGCATAAGTATATCTTTATAATGATAAGTTGAAAGTACAACCCTGTGATGTGATCTCATAATGTTATTTCTATGTATTAATTTGTTCTCGCTTACTTTTCATGTACCGCGGGGAATGGGGGTCCAAACTGATTGGGAGCCATATTGAAGGTCTCTTCTGCGCATGATCCTGGAGCACTGAAAGGTGGCAACTTTGGACAGCGGAACTCAGCCAGCTGGCAGCCACAGTCATGATGCTCCTGGGAAAGCCACCTCTGCGCTATGAGAACGGAGAATGTTGCTCCTCATATGATACATTGTAAAATTGCCATTGTATTTCTGCACAGTTTCTCATGGGAACCCCAATCTTGCTAGGCGGTACCCAAATATGATAATGAAGCATCTAAATAGCATGTTATGATTGGTGTGTTACCCAAATCCTACCTTAGGACCAATCCAAATTGAGGGATTCTGACACTTTGCAACATTGGGGGGTGGTACACCGTCCCAAAAGAGTATATCTACCCTGGGTTCGCCTAGGGAAATTGTCCGACTTGTCTGGTTTAGCTGACCTGTCACTGACCCATCGTACTCAATAGGTGACTGAAGATACAGAGAGCTGCGGAGCACTTTGTCCGAAATTGACCCTAGACTAAGGTTCTACTGAACCTTAAAGTGCTGGCGAAGCACTTTGCTGGGAGTTCGCTGACCCAATCGGGGTCTTGATCGATAGCTGCAGAGAGGGTGGAGCGCAGGCGTTGCTTCCAAACTGCGGGTGCGGTCCGGTCCTGAGCTGTCCTGTCCTGAGGGTTTGCTGTCCTGTCCTGAGGTCCTGTCCTGATTTCTAATCTGAGGGTATCCTGTCCTGTCCGGGGTGTCCATTCTGCACCTGCTGTCCTTTGAGGGATATTCTTCCTTGAGGGTTTCCTGTCCTTAACTGACCCGTGGCCAGGATTTGGTTTCCACACCAGTCTAGGTAATTACTGCTCTAAGTTCTTTTAAACTTGCACCTTTCTATTTTTTCCTATCTTTGCTTTAATAAAGAGACATCTTGCACATGTTGATTTTCCATGCTTTTGCCGCAAACTATTGAAACGTGAAGTCATTTGCATATTTCTTGATATGTTCCCATGTTACCCTACCTTTTAGAAATCATATTTTGCATTGCAATTTGTCATTTTCTGATATGGTCTAGAACGGCCTTACTTGAACTGTTTAAAGAATTCTTGCCTTGAATTGCATAGCATATTTCTCTTTGCATCTCATATTTGCATTTAAATGATTACCCTGTCTTTATTTCTCTATAGCTATATAATTTACATGATCTTGGTTATTGATTGCCTTATTCTTGTGTATCTTATGCATGAAGAGAACGAACTTTAGATAAACATTTTAAACTTCCAGTTGTCCGTGGTTATTTACAACAGTATTGAATGTCACTTGAAATTGCATTTGCTGCCTTTCCTTTTACAGCTAGGCCCCTGATCCATTGAAGTCATAGGTACCCGTGTCGGTGGATGGTAAGTCGGGTACACTGAGTAATAACAGTAGGGAACACACACAATTGGTAGCAGCCCGTGAAGTCGCCCTGTCAATGAATAGTGTGAATTGAAAGTATATGGGCCCTGAAGCCGGAAACGGCGGAATCATTGGCTGGGTGACCTCGCGCGCTCTATCACTCTTTATAGAAATCCTATGAAACTGTCCTCTGGTCTTAGCAGATTCTTTAAAAATAGCAGCTGAGTTTAATTTTAATGGTCCCTTCCAATCTAAGGTTGATGTGATTAAATTATGTGCGATCGTGCTTCCTTTCTTCACATACAACCATCGCTTACAGCTCCATTGAGACATTGCCTTGACTGTTAGCCCCTACTAGCGAAAGGAACAGCATATTCCTCCTGTCTGTAAAATATGTAAAGCTATTATTTGTGTATAAACATTAAGCTGCATTTGGAAACAAGGCCTGGCCTTAATGACTGCCATTAGAATGCTACATAAAGATAGATATATGCCTCAGCTTAAAAGCCATTAACCATTGTGGAGTTTACACGAGCAGGGCAAGAGAGACACAGGTATGGAAGATCCTCATGTGAAGAGGAAGACCATGATGAAGAAACGTGCAGTGAAGCTGAGAAAATGATGGCTCAATCTATTTACCTGGTGAGCTTTCGGCCCCTTTCAAAGAAGGTCAACGAGGAATCTTTCATCGATTAATCATGCAACATTAAATTAGATTTGGGCAAGAGCATCCTAAATCCAGAAGAAACAAACGAGTCTTGCTGAGGTGAGACTGGCTTGTGGGAGAACTGGTGCAGAGAAAAGTGCCCATAAGTCAACACTTAAACAGATGCAATTACAGGCGCCAGTAAGAATGTGCACAGGGAGGATGGGCTGAGCAGACATAACATTCTGGCACAAGGTGGTCGGATGAACTCATTAGCCTAGGAACTCTGGAGTGCAGTTCTTGTGTGAGTATTATCAAAATGTAACAGAGACCATGTTTGAGGGGGTATCCACTGGGTGAAAATTGAAGGCAAGCACAACTGTGGCAAAATAATGAATATAATGCATGGGATTCTGCTATGCCTGGCTCTAATTTCTTTAAAATAGTCGACTTATGAGGTGCCCAGACGCCAATTAAAAATGATGTAACCACTCAACTGTAATGACATAACTTATAACAGTTGAGGTCTGTCCTTTCAATGCCACACAAAAACAAACTGTGGCTGTTCTTTTTTCTGCTTTAGTTATCTAGCTGTACATAGACAAGCAGAAAGGAGAAATATTATTGCAATATATACATTTTATTGCACTCCTTAGGCAAGTTAGACTCTTTCTGAAGGTTTCTGTACATCTGACCTAATGTACCTTTTTTATAACATTTGACTTGAACTAAACTGATTCTAATATATTTTTGCATCAAGTATCTAACAGATTGTTTGATGTGGTTTTTTTTTTTACCAGCGATTCCATATTTATTCTTCATGTTTGAAACATGCTCTCTCTCTCTCTCTCATATAAAAGAGCTATGCCCCAAGGTTTTAAGTGGTTTGCCGGAAAGGTGTTGGGGAGTCTATGTATTATAAGAAATAAATTACCGCCTGCTGTTCATGCTAAGCATATTGGAAGTCACCTCAGAGTTACATAACCGTATACAGAACTCAGCCTTTGGCTTTGTTCCTCTATATGCTCATGGAACTCCTCGGTGTCTTGCAAAGTCTTTATAATGTACAGTATGGGGTACTTTATCACATCTATAAACTATTTTAGCACTTAGGGATAGCTGGAAAACCAGCACACATTGGGTAGTACACCTCTGTTCAGTAAACGTATTAAAATTACATTTAAAGTGAGTTACCTATGAGAGGATATACCTTGATAAATCTTTATCTCTAAGACGACAGGTAGATTAAGTTACTAAAATTATTTTCCTCTTAACCTACTTTTTACAGACGTTTGTTTCCAAAGTGTGTGAAACCAATAATTGGCAGTACCATGTTAAATGTTAATTCATCTGTGCCAATTATATCGCATCCAGATTTCTAGAACGTCCTCCTGCAGAAAACTTCAGACCATTCAGAATACATGGGTCAGGCCTAGTGCCGGTTTTCAAAGAAGAGAACATATATCCCAAGTCAGGTGATACCTCCACTAATGTTACGGTTGAAGACTGTACCATGTTTAAATGTTTATTCAAACTGTTCAGATGTTATTACATGCTGGCGCTTTCATAGTAGTCAAGATGTGAACCGATCTTCTGCATGTACTCTAAAAACAAATGCTTTCTTTAGTGATTCATTTCTTATAATTCTCCCTTTCCAGAGTTGGACTGGCCTACAGGGCAAACAGACAGTGCCTGATCAGCTGGTCTTACAGGTCAGAGTGTGGGCCATTATTTTGACTTCTTGTGAGTCTGTTTTATGGTCTACTAGGCCAGTTTTACTGTTCATTTCCCTGCTATTAAAACAAACTTTGCCAGTAGCAAGCTCAAGTCCATGCAGTCTTCTACCCCTTGCAAAGCACTTATACAGCGTGTCTTTACAAGTTGAAAACTGTATTAATTGGCAAACATAGGCAACTTTTTTAGCATTATAATTTACTTGTATTATTATTATTATTTACTAAGTTCACTTTTATTTTGGTACCTAAGCCTATTTTCTGTCTCCATCTAACTCTGTCCCTATCTGATTATTTTCATCTATCAACTCTATCTCACTTGAATCAATCCTTAATATTCCCCTTTTCTTAACAGTGTCTTGCTGGTGGAGGGTAGTTAGGGTTGATAGCGTATTAAGTGCTGCATATACGTGGCTTTGCTATGAATATAGTTAAAGAAGTGTTGAAGGGGTGCTGAATACTTTTAAGAGCACTATAGTACTAATGGTAAGACACTGTAATAGGAATGGGCAATTTGGGTAAATGTTCTTTTAATGATTCAGAGTGCCTTGTTAACAGAAACTAATGGAGCACATGTGAACCTTATTCTATTGGTTATCAAGGACATGTTAAAATAATATTTTCTTGTCATCGTCGTCATTATTATACTTTATTCGCCTCAAAGCCATAAAAGCAAAACCATATAAAATAATAAATAAAAACACATACAAAGTCAAGTCAATAAAATGATATATACGTACAGGTAAACATTACAGAAGTCCCATAGGTTTTTCTTATACTAAGGGCAGCTTTGAGAACATTTAAAAAAACATAACAAATATAAAGGGAGATTATTTTCTGTAAATATAATAAAACAGTATGATGTCAAATATTAGCCGCACACAGGTACTTACCAAAAAATGTCTACGCGGAACACTGAAATAGTTCAAAATATCAAACAGTGGCTCATGCTTGGAGTAAATCGCAGTGACATATAGAGAGTGAGTCAAACCATCAACCTTGTATCAGAAAAGAAATGAAAACGTACAAAATGTTAAGTCTAGAACGAGTAAGATAAAATCTGTATTGAACATTTTGAATAAGAGTCAAGGACCGTTTCGGCCCTGTGGAACACATTGGGTAGAATGGTTAACCTCAATCCTCAAAGATTCTGCTTTTACATTATGCAGCCAAGTTTTGTATGTTTGATATATAGTTTTCAAAGTAGTGTTAGGAGCTGTATCTGAGACATCAGGGCTATGATAGTATTGAGGGACACCCATTTCAGATAAAGTCTGTTTGAAGTTATGAAAACCATGTAATTCAGAGTACATTATCATGAGCCAGACAATCACTCAGAAGGGATTTTGATAATCCCACAAATCGTTGATGCCAGATTGTATGCCAAAATATACCAGGTAACAGTCCAATCAAATCATCTAAATAACGCACCTTTAATTCGGCATCACAAGTTATGTTAGCCATAGTCCATTTACTGACAACAAGACACATAAATAATCTATCTTCAATTCTCTGTATTACCTGAGAATTAATGTATCCACAGACACCAGCTCCATAAAATGACACTGAAGAGAACTTGGACTTGGAAATGTGAATAACTTACTAAACAGGTCTATGCTGAAGCCCTGATGCACATCCAAAGTCTGTGTCACCAGCACTCTGAAACACCTCAAGACCTGGCTATTCGAGCAGTAGCGCCCCCCTCTCCCTTCAGCACCTTGAGACCCTCGCGGGTGAGTAGCACGTTCTATAAATGTATTGATTGATTGATTGATTGATTGATTGACTGGATGGACCTAACATTGCGTTGATAAGACCGTTTTAACTCTACATCAAAGGAAATAACCAAATAATTACAAATTGTAACCCTGTTTTCAGTGAGGCCCCAATCACATATTTCAACCATAGTTTTTAAGGGCCCTGAAACGATGGTATAAGGCTTGAACATATATAACTTTGGGTCCAACAGATTCATAAAGGAGGCAAACCCATCCAACATCTTCTCATCATATCACATTGACAGATTCTAGCATAGCCTGCAGATCAGTATCAACATGCCAAGAGTAACGTAAAAGATCTAGGAGATCCCATGCTATCATGACTGGGTCATAAAAGGGTCACTTAAGCAAGGTTTAAGAGATCACTCAACAGCAGGACAGATTACAATGTAGTGCTCCAAAGGCCTCAAGGAAAATGAAGCTCAGACATGGAATAAATGTTGTATGTTCTTTGACTCAATTATACTAGGATTCTCAAATAAAAAATAAAGGAGTTGGTACATAATGCCCTGCAAATCAAACCTTTACTAGTCAGTCAGCCATTAATTAATTCCGCTTTGCAAATGTCTTGCTGTGAGCAAAGCTTCCCTTGTGGGGAAATAGAAGTTCACTCTTGCATGCTATCCTAGATTCCTACCAACATCCAGTGAAACCTTCTAAATGTTGTTGTCAATGAAAACAGTGTGCCTGTTTCAGGGGGATACCACAGCCATGTAGGTCAAGCTACAACGTGATTAGTGAGTTAATATCCATAGCTGATAGGCCAGGACTCAGTGGTGAAAGAGTTCAGAAAGCCACATAGAGCAGAGTGGATTGTTCCTATTTGTAAATAATGAATGTCCAGATGGCGTACACAGTTTTAAGGTATTAGCCTTTACTTGTGCTTCTCCATTAAACAGAACTATAGGTTACAGCAGAGAGTAACTCAGAATGTGTAGTAAAATGGACTCCACTAAGCCAAGTATAAATGCATTTCTCTAATAAATGGCCAAAGTTGCTGACTTTGAAACCCAGAATTCAGGTTCACGTCCTGATGCCATCTCAACATCTGGTGAGTATAACCAAAACACCCATGAGGCTATTCACAAAGGTAACCTACACTTGTGAGTAATTTACACGTATAAGTTACTCTTACACTTATGAGCAATCTTACTGCTTTTGGCTATTCACAAAGTATGAGCATAAAGTTAGTGTAGACTTACACATCTCCACCCACTTAAAAAGGAGTTGGAGCCACATTTATGAGTGATAGAACTGCCAAAAAAAGAAACAAAAGACAGTAGTAAGTCCAGTACCACACATTCAATCACTGGTACTCTAACAATGTCCATAGGAAATTATGGAGGTAGATACTTAAACCAATGTTAAATTGAATTAAATAATTTATAATAGTTAAAAATATGAACCCCATCTTAATCCTCCCTAAACCCTTTCTGTTTAGTATTAGGTATGCCCCTTTTCTCAGCCATTCCCTTTGGCCCTCCCACATTTACTTCTAAAGGCCCAATTCCTATCTCGTTTTGAAAGCCCTCCAGACGACCCAGTTCCGGAGAGCTTTCCAAACAACTTGTGCTCCAGGAGTCCACTCGACCGATTCCAAAGCATCCATATAGTGACAGACTCAGTTTGGTCGGATTCCCATTGAACTCAATGGGAGCCTGTGTACCCAACATGTACACAAGCTCCCATTGGAAAAAGGGGTGGGTGGGGAAAAGCGTGTACCCTGTGGCAGGCTCCCCATGGTGCCCACCACACTGTACATGTATGGAAAGAGGGGACCCATGGGTACCCCCTTGCGACTGATTTGGAAGGCCGTGGGAGGAGGGGGGCCTGCCACGGCCCCTGAAGTCTGTTTCCCACTGCCGTTTCATCCCGGCAAAACTGAGTCAGTAAGGCTGTCAGAATTGGTCATCGTATTCACTTGTTTGGAAGTCATCCCCATTGAGCTGCACGATTTGGCTTCGAACGACTGGGACTGACTGATTCAGGTTCGGAAATGATTTGGTGAGTGCGGACGGCTTCCTGCCATCGAATTCTGTCGTTCAGAATGGGAGACGATTCGGACTGCAACATATGTTCTGAATCAGACTTGCTGCTTCCGAATCCCGTTTGGAGCCCTTTCAAACGAGATCAGAATTGGGCCCTAATTTGCAAACTTACATGTGGAGTGCCCCATAAAAAGATAACAGAGATGAAGGAGGAGATTTACGCTCTCAATAGGCCCCTTAATCTCCCTCGTGTCTAAAATCAAACAAACAAACCTAGACTGGTTCTCATGTAAAGAGCTCCAATGTCCTGGAGCTGAATTCCGTTTATATAAAACTGTATTTAAAAGCAGTTGGTGAAGTGAAGTGAGGCAGCAGAATTTCCATCTTACCACCAATTCATTGTAGCTCTATGTTTACCTGATGTAAATACAAGAAGTTAACATCGCCGAGCAACACAGCGTCTAAATAAATCACACGGATAACTTTCCATTTTACCCTCAGTCACACGTGCTCGGTGATTAGAGTGCTCTAAGAATACATGTGGCTTTTCAGCAAACAGTAGGATTACACCTTGTTCAATATTAATAATGTAGTGGTGCATACAGCTGCCCTTTCTCTTTCAGGTGCACACGCATTTCCTCATTCATGCAACATTCAAGGACTTCAAATCAAAATTCTGTTTAACAAGTAAATGGGTTATACGTATTACAGCGTCGGTGTTCCCTGGTGTTTTGCTCTAAGAAATTTCTGTTTAGACAGCTTTTTGAAAGTATCCCCAACGGTGCTGCTACTCTTGTTTCGCTGTTTGATTGATGTTGACAGCAGGAGATGAAACATGCATTACAACGCATGAAAACTAACTTGATTAGTTGTGAGGCTGAATACATATATTTGATTCTGTTCCAATAAAATCACAATCAGGGTGTACTGAATAACATCTTTTAGCAATTCTTCAGAACGTCACATTTGCATTCACATTGTTCTGTCACAATTGATGTCGAAAATGTGACTGTGTGTGGGTAGAATTTGAAATGAACCCTATATCGAGATTTAGATTGTTTAATGCTTTTTACATGCTCACACACTTAACTCCTGTGCACCTATACATATTCCGACCTGAATTCTAAAAATTAGATTTCAACGAAAAAGTA
Source organism: Lissotriton helveticus (assembly GCF_964261635.1). Lineage (NCBI taxonomy): Eukaryota > Metazoa > Chordata > Amphibia > Caudata > Salamandridae > Lissotriton > Lissotriton helveticus. Next base: position 982,913,032 of record NC_136065.1, on the reverse strand, counting down.
CGCGATGGAAAACATACCATTTTATTTCAGAATTTCTAACAAGGGCATCTGTGTTTTAAATTCACTTACATAAGAGCCTTGTCAAATAATCAGTGTATTTTTTTTTTAGTCAGAGTGCCATAGTACGCTAATCTTATGTGAAATGATGTGCAGGAAAGTGTGCTGCCTTAAATTGCCTATAATACCATTGTATGTAGGGCCTGATTACGAGTATTCTTGAATTAAATGCAGAGATTTTTGATAGGTAGAATCACCATTATTGGTAATTATCGCTCCTTGGGATTCCTGCAACTTCGAGTTACACCTATTGGGAAAGGGGATGAAAAATAATTTGGGGCAAACGTTTGACACCATTTGTAGGATTTTTGCTATGATTGATGGGATTTTTCCCAGAAAATATGATCTTGTTGAAATTAATAGATACAAATTATACACTAGTTTTTCACTTGTAGTACATAATTATAAGAAATAAAGAATCAATGTCAATAGTGTATGCCAACTAGTAAAGCCATTGTGATACAATTAGCATAATAGCGTATCTAGACCTTCGATTGCTCGTTACCTTAGAGAAGTAGTTCTTAACATTTTGAGTTCTGTGGATCCTCACTCAATCATTACTGAACCAAGTGACTCCAGCCTAACCATTTTCGATGACTTGAACCGCAAAAAAATACACAACAAAATACATATATAACCGTTCATTAAACAAATAAATAAATTATGAAATATTTTATCTAATTTATAAACAAATATAAAAGAAATCACAATTTTAATTATAGTGGGACGGTTGGAGCGTTTGATGCACTTGTACTGCTTCTATCGTCAATCTGAGGATACTAGCTTTTTAATTTTTAACCTTCAAATTTAAAGAACATTATAATATTTTCAGTTAACAGTTTGCTCCTTTAGTTACACACACTGTATTAATCTGTTAATGCCATTTATTTATCTAAGCAGTCACGGACCACTGAATAGGCCTCGCAAACCCATTGAGGTTGCTGAACCACAGGTTAAGAACCACTGTCTTAGAGCTGGCTCAACATTGGAGACAATATTATCAGTGGCGGCTGGTGAAGTTTCAAAGTGATAGGGCTGAAGGGGATGGGGTCATGGACACATAAAAAACATATCAACACAACCGCACACTAACTTACAAAAGCACACTACCATAGATCGGTTAAACATAAAACCTCCCTATGTACATATTATACAAAGCCAGGCCTCAAAACAGCTACACATGGAAAACAAGCACAGGGACATGCTGTCCTTCACAATCACACCATGGGTGAGGTGTCCCCACTCACTTAAGCCAGCACTTTCACAAACATCCCTGCCTTTTGTCATAGCTAACACACCAACAGCCCTCTCACAAACATACAAAATTAAGCCACACACAGCTCCCCTAGTCTTTACACGCAACCTTTGTCTCTCAGATGCACACCTCCAACACTTAGGCCCTCCTATGGCAGACACGTTCATGTATTCCACCCCCCCCCTCTTTCTCACCCTTCTCAAATCAGATGCATGGTTATGAAGTTAAGAAAAGTTCACTGTACCTCCTGCTGGGCTTCCGCAGATGTCAGCGCTGAAAAATGTTGATTTATAAATCCATAGGTGTAGAGAGGAAGCTCGACAATACCGCCATAGAAAGATGCCCTCGTGCACCATCAGAATTGCTGCCTGCTGCATACTCTTACATCCAGCGCTCTTGTTGGTCCTAATAATTCGTTCTGATATTGTGCTTACTAATATTGATGATGAAGTTGATTTTGCATCAGTAGCACTTTAAAATAGGGATCCAGTAGGCTAGCAACGTGGTTTTCATTGAGTTCACTGTGTTCCGACCCTTCAAAACTCCCCCCTAACCTAGAAAGCTAAACTTAACATATAAGTAAAATAAAGACGCTTAACACAATTAACATATTTAATAATCAATTAAATATTATCAATAAATGAATAAATAGTTGTTCATTAATTAAATTCCCACCCTACAATCATATCACCATGAACCTTATATATAATTAAACATATACTTATGAAATCATTTACATAAGTAATCATTTATATAATTTATAATAAATTAATTATTAAATAATGATTACTTTATTAACTGCCCATCCTATACCCCTATAAACCCAAACAACCCACACTTGAAATATAAGTTTAACAATTATAATAATGACATGGTTTACATGATTGAAAAGCTAGTAAATAATTAAGAATATATTAATAATTGGTTATGAATCAATTATTACTTAATAAACTTCCCAACCTATACCCTTCCAAACCCAATAGCCCACACATAAAATGTAACTGTAAGCAAATATAATAATTACACAATTTACATAATGAACAATCAATTACATTTTTATTAACCAATTATTACTTAACCTCCCACCCAATATCCCTATAAACCAAACAACCTGCATTTAAACTATAACTTAAAAAAACAATTTCACAGTTTATATGAATAATTTTCAAATACATAATTAATAATACATTAAAAATAATTAGGATTGATTACAATTATTTAACTTCACACCCTGTACTCCTGCAAAACTTACAACCTGCTACAACACTATATATTAGTATTAGCAATTAAAAAACGGATTATTATTTACACATAATTGAAAACTATAATTACAAATATTGTCAATAATTATACAAATGATATTTAACATATACACTTAATATATGAACTAAAACACATAATGATATTTTAAAAGCTATATTTTTACAACTATATTATTTAAAACACACTTATATTTTCAAAACGATATTGCTTACCCAGAAAATCGACTTTCTTGTCAACGATATTTTTGCATCACAATATATATGTGCCATGATATGTAAAACTCGATATTTCTGTAGTACAATATTTGTAAATCAATATTTTGTTCAAATACCTAAATAGGGGACAGCACTGATAATGCCCAGTACATGTCTTTTATTCTCAAGATACATCCATTTAAGCTTTATGTTTGCGAATTTAGCAAATTATGTTCAAATTATGTGGGAAATTCTGTAAATCCATTATCATTTGTCAAGCACTGTAGCAAGATTAGTACAAAAAACCCACCAGCACTCAGTACTGACCATTCAATTATTAATAATTTGTGAAGGCAAATAAAACCTATACATTTGATTTCCCACGTCCATTCATAGCAGAGTTTTGATGAAAACAGCAGGTATTACTCAAAATATAGTTTGAAACGATGTAACAAGGCCGGATCCTACAACTTTAAAAAAGTGTGCGTGGCCTGCCATATCAGATGCATTAAAATTGTTATGAATTAATTCCCCGAAGTGTAGGGGGAGATTCATGTTTTATAAAGATTGTATTTCACTAGATGTTCTCGCCACCTGCAATTCAAAGGTCTCACCAGCGGATGTGAGAGCCACTTTTTGTGCTTTGAGTCTGCCTAGTTTATTGAAATCTATGTTCAAAGTCGTAATGGAAGGCCACAGTAAACTATCTACACTCCTGTGTGGGGGGGAATAGGACATTGCTGCAAGAAGTAACAAGCTGTGAAACTGTTAGTATGTACAGGAAACCGTGAGTACATGTCAGTGAGCAGTTATTATTGACCTGAGTCCCACTGCTTTGGTCCACGGGCTCACACTAACGGGGACAGTGCTCTTGGGGGCTGGTGTTCAGTCCTAACTGTTGGCGACTCGTTTTTGTACTCACCTCCTCATAAGCAGAGTTATTACTGGCATGCGAGTAGTTGATACTACGCCCTCTGATGCTCAGCAACTCTAGTGCTGAAACATTTTATTGTGGACGTGTATGTTTACATTTGTGTGCCGTTACTCCGGCTGCTCTATTTGAAGTGTGAGTATGTGATTCGTGATCATGGCTAATTATTGTGTTGTAATGTCGCGCTATAGGATACACGGGACACAGCAGGTTTGGCGGTGTCTGGTGTCATGTCATTCCTAGGCCCGGGTCTGATAAAAATCATTTTTGTTGGATGGAATTGGAGTTGGCCACACCTAGTCACCAGACACTCTGGCCTTTCCCTCTGTTTTAACAGCGGCTATTTCAACTACAATAATCGGGTCCTAGCATCCACTCAGACGCCTTCCCCAGTAGTGACAGCTTCGGGCGTCCACTGGTGAGTGCGGCACCGTCTTGGGCACTACATGAGTGGTTGTCTACATATCTCAGATCCCTTGCGAATGTGTTAAAAAGTCTATTGTTTAACCCCCATTCCGTAGGACACTGCAAACTAGGGGGCCTATTAGGATGGCGGACGGAAATGTGTTCCGTCCGCCATGGTCGCTGCAAAATCACTCCCGACCGCAGTTGCGATTAGGATATTTATGTCAAAAAACTTTGACCGCGGCGGACGGATCATAACAAACACCATCCGCGGCAGACGGAGCACACCAAAGACCGCCATAAGCGGATGGTTCCAAAGAAACACCCTCCGCCGCGGACGAACATGACCGCGGGAACAGGCCCAACCGCCGCCATACCAGTGGAGGGTCCGACAGCGCAATTAGGATAAGGCCGCCATTCCAACGGAACTCACCACTGTCCTCGACCGCCGCGGAAACAATGCATCGCCAAACGGACCATGACTGCGGAAGGACCACACAAACACCATCCCTGCCGTCAAACCGATTACAAAATGGCAGACGGAAGTAAATAGAAAACACACTAAACAGGACACCCAACCACCGGAAACACCCACCCCCAGCAACTACACGCCCCAATGACACCCCCCAAGCACCGAAAAATGCACCAAAATTACCACACCCACAGAACACCTGATTGCCAACAACCATTGGGACACCACCACCACACAGAGTATAAAATGAATCCCTCCCACTACCACAGTCCTTTGCATCACAGCATAGCTGCAAGCAAGAGCCACAAAACCACTAACAGCAGACACACACAAACACACATACAAGCTGCACACAAACACACCCACCACACAAACCCCACAACACCATCCCTACACACCACACACCTGCACACCCCACCCCACCCCACCAACATCACACACCATGGCACCAAATAAAAATCCCAAGTTCACAGACAGTGAGTTGAAGGTCATGGTGGATGAAATCATCGGTGTCGAACCACATCTTTTCGGCACCCTAGTCCAGCAGACCACCTTGGCCACCAAAAACAACATGTGGAACAGGATAGTGACCAGAGTGAATGCGTCAGGGACCGTGCCACGCACAAAACACGAGATCCAGAGGCGGTGGCACGACCTCAAGGGAAGGGTGAAAGGCATCAGGGCGAAGAACCACCTGCGGGCACACCACACTGGCGGCGGCACTCCCCCGGAGCCCATACCATTTGCAGAATGGGAGGAGAAGGAGCTGGGCATACTGCACCCTGAGAGCCTGGAAGGAATCGAGGAGGGACTAGAGGCTGGTAAGTACAAACCAATGACCACTATCACACTGCCATGGTCTGCCTTGCACAACTGCCAACACACATCTCCCTGGCTCCAATCCATGCATGTGGACCACATAGTCACCCAAATGTGAAGTCCTGGGCTCAAATGCACCCACCATGACCAAACACAAATGTTGCCTCCTACGTTCCCAGCCTTGCATGTTGTCAAAGCAGCCAGCACCACAACTCCCAAGAGGCCCCCATGTCTACAGAGAGGGTGGTAGTGGGTGGGGTGTGTGAGAGACCAGCACTACAACTCTCAACAGGCCCCCATGTCTACAGGGAGGGTGGTGGTGGGTGGGGGGTGTTAGAGACCAGCACTACAACTCCCAACAGGCCCCGATGTCTACAGGGAGGGTGGTGGTGGGTGGGGGGTGTTAGAGAGGTGGGTGGGGTGTGTTAGAGAGGTGGGTGGGGTGTGTGAGAGACCAGCACTACAACTCCCAACAGGCCCCCATGTCTACAGGGAGGGTGGTGGTGGGTGGGGGGTGTTGGAGACCAGCACTACAACTCCCAACAGGCCCCCATGTCTACAGGGAGGGTGGTGGTGGGTGGGGGGTGTTAGAGACCAGCACTACAACTCCCAAGAGGCCCCCATGTCTACAGGGAGGGTGATGGTGGGTGGGGTGTGTGAGAGACCAGCACTACAACTCCCAACAGGCCCCCATGTCTACAGGGAGGGTGGTGGTGGGTGGAGGGTGTTAGAGACCAGCACTACAACTCCCAACAGGCCCCCATGTCTACAGGGAGGGTGGTGGTGGGTGGGGGTGTTAGAGACCAGCACTACAACTCCCAACAGGCCCCCAAGTCTACAGGGAGGGTGGTGGTGGGTGGGGGGGTGTTAGAGACCAGCACTACAACTCTCAACAGGCCCCCATGTCTACAGGGAGGGTGGTGGTGGGTGGGGTGTGTGAGAGACCAGCACTATAACTTGCAACAGGCCCCCATGTTTACAGGGAGGGTGGTGGTGGGTGGGGGGTGTTAGAGACCAGCACTACAACTCCCAACAGGCCCCCGTGTCTACAGGGAGGGTGGTGGTGGGTGGGGTGTGTGAGAGACCAGCACTACAACTCTCAACAGGCCCCCATGTCTACAGGGAGGGTGGTGGTGGGTGGGGGTGTTAGAGAGGTGGGTGGGGTGTGTGAGAGAGGTGGGTGGGGTGTGTGAGAGACCAGCACTACAACTCCCAACAGGCCCCCATGTCTACAGGGAGGGTGGTGGTGGGTGGGGTGTGAGAGAGACCAGCACCACAACTGCCAACAGGCTCCCATATCTACAGGGAGGGTGGTGGTGGGTGGGGGGTGTTAGAGAGGTGGGTGGGGTGTGTGAGAGAGGTGGGTGGGGTGTGTGAGAGACCAGCACTACTGCTCCCAACAGGCCCCCATGTCTACAGGGAGGGTGGTGGTGGGTGGGGTGTGTGAGAGACCAGCACTACAACTCCCAACAGGCCCCCATGTCTATAGGGAGGGTGGTGGTGGGTGGGGGTGTTAGAGACCAGCACTACAACTCCCAACAGGCCCCCATGTCTACAGGGAGGGTGGTGGTGGGTGGGGGGTGTTAGAGACCAGCACTACAACTCCCAACAGGCCCCCATGTCTACAGGGAGGGTGGTGGTAGGTGGGGGTGTTAGAGACCAGCACCCATGTCTCACCCCAGAGCAAGATTGAGTCCGCCCACCATTTGGTGACCAGTGCATCTCCTCCTGCAAACTGACAGGTAGATAGACATCTTCTCAGGGGAACATCCAATAGCAGGACAGGACCACACATATCCAAGTATTGCCTTCCCAACTCCACGCCACCATGTTGCCCTGTACTGTCAACAACAAAAACACTACGGTAGGGGGGGACCTAGGGGAAGTTTACAGACCTCGCTCTGGGTACAATCCCCAAAAGGCATATAAACAACAAAAGGTACCAGAGGGTCTCGAAGGGTGTGCCCACAAAGAACATAGAGCCAACCTATCCCTACAAACCAAAGTGATGCAACACAGAAAATTCTCAACAAGATGAGGAAAATACCCATCAGTCACCATACGGATCCGCCCTTCATCATTTGGGATTTTATCCGTACCACCCGTCTGAGAAGCTCGGTGCCACACTAAGAGGTCAACCCGGTGGTAAGGGGGTTCCTCAAAAGATAGTGGCAGTGACAGTGTGGTAGACCACTCGATGTTGGTAAGTGGCCCTAGATATGGGACTGGGGTGTGCAGTGCTGGAAAAAGTGATAGAGTGAAAGAAACCAATAAAACAGTGTATTTAAAATTGGTTTGAATAGGCACTTGAAAAAAGGTTTATTCGGTGTTTGCCTAACATACCAAAAGTATAAAATCAATACAACCTAAGGCCGTCTCATAAGGTAGACTGCTCTAGGTCAGGATAGGTCAACTAGTTTCTGCAATACTGGGACTGTTGTTGCCTTGCATTCATCAGGACCAATATAGATAAAAACTACTGCACCAAGTGGATTAAAAATAAAGTGACGGGTGACACCAGGATAACAGTACAAGTGCAAAAAGTCACCTGAACGCTCCCGATGCCCTTACAGTCTGTGTTGATCACTGAGGAGAAAGAGAAGGGTTAGGTATAGCTAACATCATTAAATGGGCTGACCAGAAGGTCCATTTTATATGGATCAAACGTTACATCACACTCACAGTGTTGACATATAGGCACTTAGTACTAATATGGCCTGATTTATAAGTTATTCGGAAAGACATTTTCGTAAGCCAAATATATCACAATCCTTACCTAGATCTGTAAGGTTGACTGACCTCACCCCACCTGGCAGCGGCTCAGGGGAAGATGAAGCACCGCTCTATAAAACATGTAAAAAACACGTAAAAAACACAACACACACAACAAGGACTGAGCACTTCTTCTAAACAATGGCCGACAGGAAATGGTGTCTGTATCTTTACAAAATGAATATTCATGGTATCCATCATTCACGGAGCCAGGACTCTATTTAAAGCCTGCTGCCGTTTGTTGGAAAAACGCGAAATGGCGTGAATAAGAGCAGTAGACACAGGGCCTGAGCTCTGTTAAGAGCTAGATACCGTGTGTTTGAAAGAGCGCAGCAAAGCGCGTAAGACAGCGACAGGCTTCTCCTACCTCTCCGTCGGTACTCCGTGCCGGCGTCCTGGCCGACTGGGGAGGTAACGAGAGGCGAAGTGGCAGGTGTATATAAGCCGCGCTCCTATTGGTCGCCAGGTCACGTGGGGCGACTAACAGACCTGTGAGCATGGTGCAAATTTAGACGAGCCCATGATCTCATAGGCTGTTGCACTGTAGGTCGTGAGAGCTCATTGGCCGATCCAGCGTTAGGTCGTCATGGTAACGCGGGTCTAAGGCCAGTGTAAACACAACACGAACAGAAACCAGAGGGGAGAGAGAACTACGGAATTACATAAAGGTAGTCTAATTTTTATTAAAAGCGGGGAAGAACTGGCTTGCAGTTACTGTCGCCTGCTCAGGCGCTCAGAAAGGAGCTTGACACGCGGGTCACTGGGGCTAAAGCTAGCCGCTGATACAGCTAGCGAGGCATGCCTGATACCTAAGGCTGTTGTACACAAAGAGATTACCTAGGCACAGTGAACCATAGATATAGCTGGGATCAATATAGTATGGTCATATTAATCGGGACAAAGTCCCAGGTAGGGTCACATAGTGATCAGGATGGACACATCCAGCAAAGTGCTGTAACTCAGCCCTACTAGCGACATTCAAAGGGGAGAGAAATGAGATGACGACAAGCCTTTCATTCATCATTTTAAGCCAATGATACAACTAAAGACATGTGGGCTGAAACGGTGGGGCCCTGCACTGTTATTGTAGGCAGAATCATAATGTAGACCAGGGAATATCATCGTTCAGGCCCCCTCTGTGTGTCTTCAATTTCAGCACCCATCTTTGCTCTTTTTTCAGCAGGTACCTCGTCACATCAGCTGTGTGTTTCGGGATAAATGGTTGCTCCAAGACAGTCCATTCGAAATCAGTGGCTAGGTGCTTAGCTTCAAGAAAGTGAGCAGTTAACTTAGTGGCTTGTCTGGCACACCTGATGGTACTCTTGTGCTCAGATATCCGTATGCGGACCTTCCGGGTAGTCATGCCCACATACTTGTACCCACATGGGCAAGTAATCAGATAGATCACATGATCACTGCTACAACTAGTGAATTTTGTTTGTTTCCACGGTCTGGCCGTGCCGATATCTATCTCCAGTGATTTCTTTGTTTGTGCACAAGCCTGGCAATTGCCGCAGGGATGGTGTCCCTGGACGGGGGGAAGGTTCCAGAGTGAGCCTACCGCCCTAGGCGGTTCTTCACGAGGCCTCGTGTGCACCAGTCTATCTCTTAGATTCGGGCCCCTCTTAAAAGACACCAAAGGATGAGAGAGTGTTAGGCTTCCAGAGTTCAAAATAGGCCAGTGTTTCTTAACCATACTTTGAATGTTGTTAGAACGACTCCCAAAGGTCTGGACAAAGGTGAGGCGTTCTAAATCAGGCTTCGGAGGTCTGGGTTCCAACAAGGCCTCACGATTATTGTTCATTGCCCTTTTCAAAGACCTTTTAACAAGTTTTGGGGGGTATTTCCGGGCCACCAGTTGCATACTTAGATCCCTCGAATGTTTTTTGAAGGCTGTTGTCGTGGAACAGTTCCTCTGAACCCGTAAAAATTGGCTGAAGGGTAAACTCTCTTTCAATGCTCTAGGATGGTTGCTATCAAATAGCAGCAGAGAGTTCCTTGCAGTGGGCTTCCTATAGAGCTCTGATCGTAGGCCTTCCGGGCCAGCAGTGATCAATAAATCAAACCTTCCCTGCTCACTATTCTTTGCGCGTTTGAGAGGAGGCAGGTGACTTTTTGCACTTGTACTGTTATCCTGGTGTCACCCGTCACTTTATTTTTAATCCACTTGGTGCAGTAGTTTTTATCTATATTGGTCCTGATGAATGCAAGGGAACAACAGTCCCAGTATTGCAGAAACTAGTTGACCTATCCTGACCTAGAGCAGTCTACCTTATGAGACGGCCTTAGGTTGTATTGATTTTATACTTTTGGTATGTTAGGCAAACACCGAATAAACCTTTTTTCAAGTGCCTATTCAAACCAATTTTAAATACACTGTTTTATTGGTTTCTTTCACTCTATCACTTTTTCCAGCACTGCACACCCCAGTCCCATATCTAGGGCCACTTACCAACATCGAGTGGTCTACCACACTGTCACTGCCACTATCTTTTGAGGAACCCCCTTACCACCGGGTTGACCTCTTAGTGTGGCACCGAGCTTCTCAGACGGGTGGTACGGATAAAATCCCAAATGATGAAGGGCGGATCCGTATGGTGACTGATGGGTATTTTCCTCATCTTGTTGAGAATTTTCTGTGTTGCATCACTTTGGTTTGTAGGGATAGGTTGGCTCTATGTTCTTTGTGGGCACACCCTTCGAGACCCTCTGGTACCTTTTGTTGTTTATATGCCCTGTACTGTCAACCACAACAACATGATGACAACAACAATCATGTCCTGATTTCATAGTGATTTGTAATGTTGCTACCAAAAACATGTCATGTCCACAGGTGATCCGGCGAAAGCAGCAACCGCCAGCACCAGTGGTCCCCCTCACAGCCCGGACTCTCCGGGGACGATCCCATTGACAGCTCGGGTGCAGAGGACGATGCTGGCCCAAGCAGATTCCCAGGGCCATCAGGCTCCCAGGACATCCCGGCCTCCACCACCTTGGCCTGTGTCACTACACCAACACCTGCCATTGTGAGCTGTGCAGCTACCACCACCACCACCACCACTCCTGCCTGTGCCACCCTGCCTGACCCATCGCCCGATGATGGGCCATCGACATCCCAGGCTAGCAGGGAGAGTGGGCGGGAGAGGACACAGGTGAGGCCACAGCTCACAACCAGGAATGTAGTTGCTCGGCGAGGTCGGGAAGGAGACCCACTGTCAGGACTAGGGTGGCTTGCGGTCTAGGGCCCGCCCCACTCTACAGACAACCTGCCGCCTTGTGTGGAAAAATGCACCGTTTTATGTTGGGAGGGCGCTGGTGGTTAAAATGTGCCAAGGTATCTTGTTTGCTAACCTGATGATGTGTGCCAACATAATGCCATTATATTCCCAACACTTGCAATGTGTTTAAACTGTGTTCTGAGGTACTCCGCCTAATGCGTGAGGTTTGGCACCCGAAAAGCGTCCGCCAGATGCGTGAGCTTTAGGTTATTAGTCGCATGCGTGAGATTTGGCTTGGGCGTTGTCACGCTTATATACGCGACCGCGCCCAACCTTCCCTGCTCACTATTCTTTGCGCGTTTGAGAGGAGGCAGGTGTTTTCTTGGTTCTCCGCCTCTGTTGCAGGTTCTGGGCTCGTTTCTTGGTTTGGACCAGAGGCCTTCGGTGGACCAGTAGTGTGGGCGTGGCGACTTCGTGTTTGGATCGACGCCAGAGTTCCTGATTCCACCGTTCTGAGGAGAGGGTCTTCGTGATTCCTGGAGGTCTTCCTGCGAGGCATCTTGTTCTTCCTAATTTGTAGAGTAGGTCGTACTCTGCAGGTAGGGGAGGAATTCTGCGTTAAATTTGAGAATACTGTTTAGTTTTACTTTAATCATAAGGAAAATTATGATTCAAAACTATAATGCATTTATAATGAGTGGTATTGTTGAGGCTATTCGTCAGAAATCTTTTCCTGCGTCAGTCACTATCTTTGGAGGAATAAAAGCAATGTTAGCTCTTTGTTCATTTTGACGCAATTCAGTGTTGATCTAATTTCGTCGCTATTCACAACAAAATTTCACAACAGAAGTATAAGCAGGTTAATATGTGGTAATGATGTTTATTTACTGAATTCTGATGCAATTTACAACTGAACTCTGATTAGACAAATATTTGGTAAAGATGTTTATTTACTGAATTCTGACGCAATTTACAACTGAACTCTGATTAGACAAATATTTGGTAAAGATGTTTATTTACTGAATTCTGACGCAATTTATAACTGAATTCCGATTAGACAACTATTTGGTAAAGATGTTTATTTACTGGATTCTGGCGCTATTCACAACTGAATTATAAGTAGGCAAAAATTTAGTAAAGATGTTCATTTACTGAATTCTGACGCTATTCACAACTGAATAAAAAGAAACAAAGAACTTAAAGATTGGTTCATCTAAATGTAAATTAGAAAAGCATGTTTGTAATCAAAAGTTGGTTACTTTTAATTTAGAATATTGAGATAGAGAAAACCTCTGATTGTATCATTTAATTTGTTAAGCAAGAATTCGGTTTAGGAATACTTGCTGCAATAACTTTTCCTTTTCAGGTCTCCTTCCCAGCTGTTCCCTTCCTAATCCCCTTTCCCCCCCCGCTTATTCACTTCAAAATTCTGTGTAATAATTACAATCAGAATTGGAGGTAGCGAGAGGTGGGTCCTTATGACTTCACAACAGACCCTGAGGAAGACGTCGTCTGACAGAATAGTGAGCCTACGAATTATTTTCCTCCCGGTCTGTTTGCGAAGTCATAATGGCCACCTTGAATGATTTGATGTCAGCTATAGTTCGGATGCAGGCTGATTTAAAGGAAACTATGAATGCAACAGCATTATTGGCTGCAAAGGTTGATAATATGCAACTCCAGAATACTCCCCTTCCCGAAGATGTCCAAGACATGGGAGCTAGAGCAGCTACAAACATTGCAGTCACTGTTCCTCCTCAGATCCCTTTAGCGGCACCAGAGCGCTTTTCTGGGGATTCTTCTAAGGTCCAAATTTTCTTGACTCAAATTGAATTACATTTTTCTTGTAGACCAGCAGCTTTTCCTACCCCTCAGTCCAAAATAGCATTTTTTATTTCTTATCTAACTGGTGATGCAGCAAATTGGGCTGTTCCTTTGGTCAGACAAGACGACACCTTATTATATAATTGGCGACGCTTTGTTGAGGAATTTGAAAAGGTTTTTGATAGGCGTGCAGTAACCCTATCTGCAGATCGAGAACTACTACAGCTAAGACAAGGTAACAGAGATCTAGTTACTTACTTGTCACATTTCAACAGATTAATCGCAGAAACGTCTTGGCCAGAAGAAAAGAGAGCGGCTCTCTTTTATCAGGGACTTAAAGATGATCTGAAAGATGTCTTGGCGCAAATTGATCCGCAACCAACTGTGTGTTCAGATTTGATTAATCTGACGTTACGTTTAGATCACAGACTTTCGGAACGAAGAACAGATAAGAAAAGAGTTGACAAGCCAAATTGGAAAATTGAAAATAAATCCAGAACTCATTTTACCAACTCTGAATCAAGTTCCGAGCCTATGGAGATTGGGACACTTAGACAACCGTTGTCCAAAGAGGAAAAGGACACTAGACGAAAGAACGGTCAATGTCTCTATTGTGGTCGCAAAGGACATTTTGTGAAAGATTGATTGATGAAACCGAAGGGAAAGTTTCCAAATGTGAGCAAGGCAGCAATAATAGAAAAAACTGATCTAAAGTCGGAAAACTAATATACCCAAGATGTTTTAAGGGAGATCTCTTGGGAACCATAGCCTTCCCTTCTGTGAATTCTTGTGTATCCAATTACAAAGCACATTTCAGATTAGCAATCTCTTTTGTGCCCTTCCTGGATCATACAACTGTGGACTCTGCTTCATTGTCCTTGCCGGCCACTAACTTTTGCTCAGCGCTCGCACTTGAAGGCGCTTGCTTCGGGATTCTACTACTGCCTGCTACCTGTTTGGGAATCGCCGTCCCTGCTGGGGGCTGGACCTAGGACGCCGCAACCGGCGCTGCGGAGGACCGGGCTTGGGCGTGAGGCTTCAGCGGGGCTGCGAGCGTTAGCAGGGACTCCATTGCCCAGGAGTCCCTGCGTGACCGTGGGAGACCTTCCGGTCCGCTCTCCCCGTTGGCCCGCCCACTGAAAGGGTTTTTAAACTTCTGCATTCTTTCCCTTCCTGGGACGCCACTAACTTTTTCTCAGCGCTCGCACTTGAAGGCGCTTGCTTCGGTATTCTACTACTGCCTGCTACCTGTTTGGGACTCGCCGCACCCGCTCCGCGGGTGCCGCTTCGCCGTCCCTGCTGGGGGCTGGACCTAGGATGCCGCAACCGGCGCTGCGGAGGACCGGGCTTGGGCGTGAGGCTTCAGCGGGGCTGCGAGCGTTAGCAGGGACTCCATTGCCCAGGAGTCCCTGCGTGACCGTGGGAGACCTTCCGGTCCGCTCTCCCCGTTGGCCCGCCCCCCGCCCACTGAAAGGGTTTTTAAACTTCTGCATTCTTTCCCTTCCTGGGACGCCACTAACTTTTGCTCCGCGCTCGCACTTGAAGGCGCTTGCTTTGGGATTCTACTACTGCCTGCTACCTGTTTGGGACTCGCCGCACCCGCTCCGCGGGTGCCGCTTTGCCGTCCCTGCTGGGGGCTGGACCTAGGACGCCGGAACCGGCGCTGCGGAGGACCGGGCTTGGGCGTGAGGCTTCAGCGGGGCTGCGAGCGTTAGCAGGGACTCCATTGCCCAGGAGTCCCTGCGTGACCGTGGGAGACCTTCCAGTCCGCTCTCCCCGTTGGCCCGCCCCCCGCCCATTACATTCACTATATCAAGGCCCAGTACTCCCGCAGCGCGGGACGCAGCTCGGGACGCACTTCGGGCGAAGACCGGGCAAAGAGTGGGCCGTTTGAGGCCGTTCGAGGACCTTCGAGACTGGACTGGGCCATTCCCCTTAATTTTACATTTATAAATTATCTTATTTATTTCTTAATTATAATTCTAAAGTCATGGTAGTCACCAGAGGGAATAAATCCAAACCCAAGGCCCCAGGTAGTGTCAGTACATTGCTTGGTCCCATGGATGAGTTTATAACTAAAGCTAACACGTTCATAGACCAAAGCATCTCATTGATAGAAGAGAGAGTGTCATTAGATCTCGCATTCGCCAAGAGATCCTCGTTGGGTAACCTGGCCAACGCAAGAACACCAGTTGCGGTAGGGAAAAATAAGGAGGGAGAGAGGGAGCGTTGTGGGAGGCAAAGTCTCCCAAATAATGTGGACTTATCCGTGTCCCAACTTGCTGATTCACAACTAAGCACTGATTTGGAGAGATCCCCCGACCTCCCACCACAATCCCCCACGCTACCATCCCCCACACAAATGTCCCCATTAGAGAAACCCAACGAAAGAGGAAGGAGGGAGGGCGCGGTAAGCAAGAGAAATGACGATTTAGTTAACTGTAGCCTGAATATATTACATCATACACCAAGCGCCCCGCAGAATTTACTACCCAAAGTAGACCACCTAGTAGTCACTGCTTTAATACATCATAATGAGCATGACACCCCTACTCTTATTGACCTAGATTCCCCAACTCCACCACTTGTTAATAGGGGCCCAGGAAATGCTGAAGAAACCCAATTTTTAAAGAAGATTGCAGACTTATTCAAAACATCCCTCCAACCAATAGTAAACAGATTAACCCAGCTGGAGAGTCAGATAGGTAAACTTGTGAAACTACACCAACAAATCCAACCAGCAGGGGCACAAAACACACGGGGAACCACTCAGACAAACCACCCCCCCACACAGTCATCAAACCTTCCCCAGAAAATCGCATTAGTACAGAATAGGGCACCCCAACCCGCAAAACTCTCTCGCTCGATCCCCAAGAGCACCTTGAATACAGTGACAAATGCCGCTTCCCCCCTGATACAAGATAACCCTCAGACATTAATCTCACCTGCGCCAAACCCAGTGGATACAAATAAGGCCACCCCCAAGATAATATCAAAACCACTGGCCCCTCTAGCACCCATTCCCGACCCTCCACCCTCCAAAGCCCATAGAAACACCCCTAGAGGAGCTGGGGAGGGTAGACCCCCAGTGGACTTACCACCCGAGGCCTCGCCCTATGTTGCGGTCATGATTGGAGTTCCAGCAACCACAGACCGCAACGCGGAACCAGCCTGGTCCCTTAAAAATAAGGTACAATTCTGGCTACAAAATAATCGTCCCCTGCCACCAAATTGGAATGGAAGGATCTTGTCTGTTCGGAGGGTTCCATGGGTGGGCAAAACAAGAAAATCGATTCCTGGGGACTGTATCCTGGTTACCTTCGAGGACATCCGCATCGCAGAGTATATTTGCTCTGGGGAAGATACGGGTGTAAGCGGAGGTATTAGCCTCAAACGTCTGTCCTTTTTCTACCCTTCAAGACAACCAAAGGGCCTCTTCCAGGATTATGATCCCATATGGTCCGCTCCTGCTCCTCGTTATGATTTCCATAACACAGGTTACCAGGGGCCCCCTAGACAATATGATCAAGATTACTCATGGCAATTAGTAGGATCTCGCCAGCAGAGTGGCGGATGGGGCGATTGGAGGCCCCCCGTACAAAGGATGACATATAGAGAATTGCCCCGTTGGGAACCATGGTTTAACATCCCGATGACAAACAGATTTAGTGGGCTTGAGATGGTTGATTGACCACCAACTGACATTGAATCTGCTAGTTTAAGTCCCCCCCAACAAACTTTCATACCTAATTTCTCCCCGCTATCTATAGACCAAATAGACCAAAAACCTGATACCTTGCCTATATCCATTCTTTTTTGGAATATAGCAGGTTTACGCAACAAGATAGAGGATGAGTCGGCCCAAAAGTTCTTGGATAAATATAATATAATTTGCTTGCAGGAGACATGGTCTACCATTGAGCTTCACCTTCAAGGCTTTAAAACATTCTTTGTCCCTGCGACCCGAAGTACAATAGGCAGGCCAAAAGGGGGCTTTATAACGTATATTGCAAATACTCTGCACCAATTAAAAGTGACCACTATCCATAATGACTCCAATTGTCAAATTCTCTAAATCACCTTAGCGAAAAAGGAGACTATTCTTCTTGTCAATTTCTATAACAATTTAGATGAAGACCAATTTGTGATCCTTCTCAATGACATCGGCGAGAGACTAGCTCAACTCTCCCTGAGGAAAGGTACTCATGGGGCAAATCATGTACTATGGGGAGGGGACTTCAACCTTCACCCGTGTTTACGGGCGAATCCATATTCTTGTGGAATTGTGGACGAATTCGACCTCCCGTCAGTACATCTCACTCACAGTAAGGCGGGGAACGCTCTAAACAGCGTTCTATGTGAACTAGACCTGCAATTTGCTAATTGCCAAACCTCTGATCCAGGTCGCTTAGCTCCGACATACGTGGGCAGAGGCCACCAAACCACTGTGGATTATATCTTCTTGTCACCTGGACTGGTAAAAATGGCTGACAACTTCCAGGTCATCGACAACTCTCTGAGTGACCACTCTGCACTGAGCCTGCATCTTCACCTATCTAACTATAAACATCAAAACATAGAAACAGTAAACATCCTCGCTCAGAACAATTTACAAGTAGGCAATCTGAATGGATTTACAATAAAGTGGGAAAAAATTAACCCGAGTGAAATCACTAAAAAGTTGGTCAAGCGGGCGTATCCCAATATCATTAAATGTCTGGACCTTTCGGTGGATCACGAGGAGGTCCTAGAAAATTTTAACCAAATTTTGGTTATTATCAAGGGACTTCTCTCGTCTAAAAATACGTCTAAGCATTTCGTAAACAAAGGGTGGTTTAATCATAATTGCACATCAGCTCTCACCAATCTAAAACTTGCCCTACATAATAAACCAAGAGATAAGGTACAAATCCAATCTCTTAGGCGAAATTATAACAGGGAACGAAAGCAAAGAATTAAGGATCTGAAGCAGAAACTGTGGGAAGATCTGCACAAGAGTGCCTTACTAAAAACAGTGAGGCTTTCTGGCGCACAGTTAGAGCACCTTTCTTTACAGACAATAACACCCCCAAGATTGAAGTAGCTATCGATGAAGAAACCTGGGTGGCTCATTTCTCAAAGGTTTTTAAAAACAGCTCTCCTATTGACGGCTCTGAGAAGACCCCTCCAAAGCCACATTATCCAATCTCGATCCTCTTCGATATACCAGACTTGCTTCTAGCTCTGGAGGCAAGCAAAACAGGGAAAGCACCGGGACCCGATGGGGTCCCAGTAGACTTTTTTAAATATTCTCTTGACCTCTGGGCTCCCATCCTTACAAGAGTATGTACAGCAGCGGCAAATAAGGGGGTACTGAATTCCTGGACTAGGTCCATTATGGTCCCAATTTTTAAAAAGGGGGACCGCAGAGACGTGAAGTGCTATCGCCCCATCTCATTGCTGGACTCGCTCGGCAAGGTTGTGGGAAGAGTAGTCCTGGAGCGCCTTCAGCAATGGGCCGGGGAGAGAGGCATCATTTCTGACCTTCAATTCGGCTTCCGCGAGGGGCTCGGAACCGTGGAGCAGGCCCTAAACCTTAGCCTGATAGTGGGCAAATACACGCAGGCTAAGGAGAACATGATCTATATGGTCTACGTAGACCTTTCCGCAGCTTTTGACTGCGTTTCGCATTCAAAGCTGTGGACGGTCCTAACCCAAATGGGCTTGGAATCTTCTCTAGTGGACTTTGTAAGGGAACTCTACTCAGGAGCCTCGGCCAGAGTGCGCTTTGGGAAGAGCGGCGAGCTGACGGCGTCGTTTGGAGTGGAGCGTGGAGTCAGGCAAGGCTGTGTCCTGGCCCCCTTTCTCTTTTCACTCTACACTAACGGTCTGGAAGAGGAGATGTTGAGAGGGGCCCAGGACCTTCCTCGAATAAATCAACGCCTGATCCCCGCCCTGCTCTATGCGGACGACGCTGTCATCCTCGCGCGCACTCCCCGCGAGCTCCAGCATTCGCTGAAGAGATACACGACTTTCATGGGGGGTCTAGACTTGCAAGTCAACGTTAAGAAAACGTTTGTCATGATGGCAGGTACGAAGAAAAAAGGAGTAAAAGAGATCTTCCTTGATAAACATAAGCTGGAGGTTACTCCCCAGTATCCCTACCTGGGTATCATGATAGACGACGATTGACTTGGAAGCCGGCAGTAGAGTCAAGAT
Source organism: Lissotriton helveticus (assembly GCF_964261635.1). NCBI lineage: Eukaryota > Metazoa > Chordata > Amphibia > Caudata > Salamandridae > Lissotriton > Lissotriton helveticus. The sequence continues at coordinate 982,893,624 of NC_136065.1, read as the reverse complement.
GCCTCTTATTTAAAAGATCAATAGCGGCCCTGATGAGTTTTTCTCGGAGACTGGGGAGAAGGGCTCCAGTGGAGCTTTTGAAGATATATAGTGCCAAATGCCAGGCGATTGCTCTGTATGGTGCTGGTGTTTGGGGACATACGGATACCAGTTCCATTCAAGTAGCGGAAAACGCCTTTTTGAGATTTCTCTTAGCTACCCCCAGAGGCACCTCGACCTATGCCACACATTTAGAATTAGGAATTCCCTACCTGGAGGATGTGATTAAGATCCAACCGCTGATGCTGTGGCGGCTTATCTGGACATCTGTGAACAATGCCCTATCTCAGTCCATCATCACAGATACAATGGCTCTTGATAAATCTTTCAGGATAAGATGGCTTTCATACATCAGGAATTTTTTCAAAGATCTTGGCTTAGAGAAATATTATGCCCATCCAGAATCCATTGCCAATCTTTCAAAGAAAGCATTAAAACAACAAGCTCTCCGACATCTGGAGACGCTGAGACTGGCTTCGGATCCACTGAAACGAGCGACCATTCACGCAAATTTGGTTCAAACATCATACAGCATGCAGTTGTATTTAACTCTCCCGCTAACGATATACGACAGAATGCTGTTGACCAGATTCAGATTAGACTCTTTTTTTAGACTGGTCGCTTTTCCTGTGAACAATGGATGGCCTACAAGTTTCCCTCCTTGTCCCTGTGATGAGAAGTCTATTCAATCTGAATTACATGTTATCTTGTTCTGCAAATTCCACCAAGCACACAGGAAAATCTGGATCATGCCGACACTGAGGAGCTGGCACCTAAGACAATGCAGGCCGGCATTACTCAGACTCCAAATGCTCGAATCTGAGTCTGTCTGTTATTTCGTTCTTAATTTCCTAAAATGCATCAAAAGGCATAAGAAAAACCTATAGCAATCACTGTTTACACTGTAGTGCATAATCATGCCTTGAGGAAACGAACTGGACTGAAAACCCTACTTTTTTAAGCATTTGTAGGAACTCTTAGTTATGTTTATAAAATGTACACTGTATTTTTTTATTTTTTTATTTTTATTGTTTCTTTTATGGTTTTCATTTGTGAAAAAAAACGAATAAAGAAGTTTAAATCTAAAAAAAAAAATTAGCAGTCCAAATTCGGTTAACTCACGAAACTTGCCAGATGGAAGTTTTAATTGACTCAGGAGCTACAGGAAATTTTGTAGATTTAGAGACTGCTCAACGATTAAGTATAATTTGTGAAAAGAAGGAAACTCCAGAAATAGTTCAAGCAGTTGACGGAAAAATTTTAGCTGGAGGTCCAGTAGCCATGCAAACTTCGAAAGTCATTATGTTCTGCGAAGATTCTAAACAGCAATTGCATAGGGAAGAAGTTCAGTTTGATGTAATCCAGGCACCTCAGTATGGTTTTATTCTTGGAATGCCTTGGCTTTGCTTGCATAATCCTTCTATAGATTGCCAGAAGAGGGAATTGTTTTTTCTATCTGACTTTTGCCATTCAACTTGTTTGAGAACCCAAAAATCAACAGTTAGTCAAATAGCCACTGCAGAAGAGAAAGAGACTGTTTTACCAAAAACATACGAAAAGTACAAAGAAGTATTCAGTGAAGTCAAAGCAGCCCTTCTTCCTCCTCATCGTAAGGGGAGTCAAGACCTCAAGAACATAACAATTGCAATAGCTCAGAACGGTCATCAAACCCTGAACAGCAGCAGGAGGTTATCAACCACGAAGAGCCTAAGATAATACTCTTCATTCCAGATTATAGATCTAAAGGCCGTGAGGATACGTTAAACCGAAGGAACATCTTACGTGTCCTGAATTTGATTGCATCTCTAGCTAAGCTAACCACTCAAGATCTGAAGTCTGTTGAATTTATCACACTTAAACAACTATCAGAGCAGGAAATAACAAAAACAACCTGGATCTCTGGAGAACAAGTGAAAAAAATCTTAGAAGAGGAAAACCAACTAAAAGCATGGGGGATTCGAATCAAGCCATTTTACAACCCAGGCTATCCAGCCCCATTACTCCGCAATCCTCAAGAAAACGCTAACTTGAGTTTGAGCAATCGTTACCCAGTCATGCCCACGAAATCTATACTGAGAGGAGCACGAGGAATCTCAACTGAACGAAGGCCAGGGGCAACCCTTCTGCAAAAGACTATTGATTTTCCAACACAAAACCAAGAATGGGACTGGATTGCAAAAACAATTAATCTTTCACAGCGGCGCCAATGACAATCTATAGAGCAAAACGGCACCACCCCAAATACAAATCGTCCGCTTAAATTGTGTTCCTGGAACATCAACGGACTAGGGGCAAAAATTACCAACAAGGATCTATTGACATATTTTCAGCAGTATGACTTAATACTGTTACAAGAAACCTGGTCAGCGGAACCATTCCATCTGCAGGGCTTCACTACATTCCATCTCCCAGCAAGGAGAACCTCAAAATTTGGCCATGAAAAAGGCGGTTTAACGATTTACACCTCGATTCAAACAATAAACCACGCAAAAGAGCTGTTAAATAAAAATACTCAAGGAACTGAAAACGGTATAATTGCAGTCCAGCTAGAAATATTAACAGGGAGCTCCATCAGGCAAGAACTAATCGTGGTTAATACTTATCTGCACCCAAAAGGGAAAAAAAATGGGGCCACCACTCTGGTGACAGAATTGAACAAATTAATAACGGAAGTGGACAACCCGAACCTCATTGTCTCAGGAGACTTCAACATGTTCCTATCAAAATCTACAGGGAAGAACTGTCCAATGGAAGACTACTTGCATGTCAGGGGGATTCCATCTCTGGAAGTGTGCCCTTGGGGAAAACAAACAAATATATCAAAAAACTTATTAGAAGACCTAACTAATCTGGGCCTGATTTCGGTAAATGGGCGAACGCCGGGGGATTGTCCCCAAACAGCAACCTTCCATAATTCGACTACATCATCAGCGATTGATTATACCTTCTTGTCCTTTTCACTGTTCTCATTAGTAAAAGACTTTAAAATCGGAACATCAGACTGCAGCGACCACCTTCCGCAAGAATTGACACTAGGGGTACAAGGAACTGCGCTAACATTTCCAGCAAATGGTCCAAATTCACGGACTTCAGTAAAACATAATAGAATTAAGTGCGATACTAGCGACCCAGAACGATTAATGCAAGAAGCAAAGATGAGCTGGGAAAGTGCTGCTGAGTTGAACGATAACAAAATACTCGCCTGGGAGTCCTTCTTGAAATCTTTCGGCCCAATGAACACCAAGCACTATTCCGTTAAAGAAACTGGTCCATGGCCATGCGGGAAAAAAACATTTCCCGGCCCCAGAAGTTATCCAAAAAACCACCCTCAATCCCCTTTAACGCCTGATTTAAGGGCAACAAAAACAGCCATTAACAGCACACTTCGTGATTTGCGGAAAGATGGGAGTGATAATGGTTTAGTGACCAAATTGAGATCACTAAAACGCACTAAGAACAAAATTCTGTGGCGAATCAAACAAGAAGCCTCGGAAAAAACTTGGGCAATGCTACTTTATGATTCAAAAAACAACAACAGTGCAAGATTCTGGAACACTGTAAATAAAATAGATAACCCAAATACCCCCGGAATAAATTCCCACATCACAGAGGCAAGCTGGGTAAATTATTTGTTTAAACACTTCAACGATGAAGAGCCAAGCAAAGGACACCAAAAACCAGAATTCTGCAAGTCGACTGTGTTGGCCTTAAGGCCTACAGATGTGGACACCAAATTCCCAGGCACGATTGAGCAACTGAAGGGACGAATTGCGAAAGGGCGGAAGGAGGGAGCCCCAGGCCCAAATGGAATTCCTCCAATCATCTATAAACAAGATCCAAAGTACTGGGCCGAACAACTACTTCCGCTCTTTGTTGACTCCTGGAGGGTTGAACAACTCCCATCCTCCTGGAGGGGCTCAATAATAGCTCCAATTTATAAAAAAGGCAACAAGAACGAGGCTAAGAACTACAGACTCATAGCCCTTATAGATATAGGGGCAAAATACTTTTCAGGGCTACTCTTGGAAGAACTAACCTCTTGGGCATCAGATAAAAAACTAATCCCTATCAACCAAACTGGATTCCAAAAAGATCTGGGACCTCAACGAACCTTCTAGCCCTCTCCCTGTTGATAGATGCTGCTATTAAAAACAAAAAGTCATTATATGTGTGCTATATTGACTACTCGGCCGCCTTTGATAGCATAGACAGAGGGAAACTGTGGTCTAAACTTTCAAAGTGGGAGGTGGACTCCAAACTTCTCAACTCACTGATCTTACTGCATTCAGACACCTGGGTCCAAATAAAATTGGGGGACGGCAACTATCTATCCAAAGAAATTCCAACCACAAAAGGGTTGAAACAGGGGTGCGTCCTTGCGCCGACACTGTTCAACCTTTTTATGTCCGACCTCTCCAAAGAACTGGACGACTGCAACCATCATGCCCCAAAGTTAGGGGGCTTTATATTATCGAATTTATTATATGCAGACGATCTGATATTAATTAGCCACACCCCAGTAGGCCTGCAACATCTTATTAACACAACTAGCGCATTCTCGGAAAAAAACGGCCTTTCCATAAATACGGAAAAATCGAAGGTGATGGTTTTCAACCAAAAATCCCAAAAAAAGCAAACGTTCCAATGGTCTCTGCGCGATCTCAAAATGGAAACAGTTAAGGACTACAAATACCTGGGGATAAGTTTTGATTCCAACGGCTCATTTCAGCGACATGCAACAACAATAAAAAATAGGGGGATTTCACTAGCCATCGCTTTAAAAAATATCAAGAACAAAATAGCGGGCCCAAATCTAATCCCTTTGCTGGACATATTCCGTGCAAAACTGCTACCATCACTAACTTATGGCAGCGAATGCATGAGAGGGAGAGATGAGGATATTTTAGACAAAACGGTTAGTAAAACACTCCGAATACTCTTTTCACTCCCTCCTTACACTTCCCCAGCACAGCTAAGACTGGAGTTTGGTCTAGAGAAGCAGCAAATTGCACGCAAGGGCGCATATGCAAAAAGCTGGTACAAAGTTAAGCACGCTGTAACAGACTCCCTGAACGCCCACCTTTGGAAAGAGCTGGAGACAAACAAGGGATCCTCAGCAAAGGCCTACCTCCAAGCAGCTATAAAATCCCTTGCATTAAAAGACCTTTGGGAGTCGAGCTGTTCACATAAGTGCTTTAAGCGCCTGGTCAACAAATCAGTGAAAACTCTCTCCATGGAGGAAGATAAAGCAGCGTTAACCAGAAGATCACATGGGTGGTTCACAATACAAAGCTACACCAGCGCTTCACCCCAACCATACCTCGGTACCAGCTTTTCAAGGAAGGCGAAGGAAGAATTCCTACGGCTGAGGATGGGAGTAATCCCGTCAAAAGCCCATCTTCCCCCATGGAAACGCCTGGAACCCAACTCCAACTGTAGGCTCTGCAATAATCCAAATGAGGACGTTTTACACTTGTTATGCAGCTGCAAAGCCCTAGACAGTGCCCGAAGGGGCCTACTAACCCAGCTCTGGAATCAATATGGTGTGCGAACTCGTAGACAAGCCTTGCTGTTTAGCTTTAAAGGAGAAAATATTCAACTGGCCTGTCGACTAGTGCGCTTCATGAAAACAGTTAATACGTTCCAAAACCCAAAGACCAGCAACTGAATTAGACTCATAAAGACCCACGCCTGCGTTTCTGTATAGATTATAGTTCATTCTTTGAATTTTCTATTATCGATTTTAACTGCTTTTTTTGTAAGACTCATGATTGTGAAATTCTTCCTGTATTTTATTTTTATTTTTTATTATAAAGTGTTATTGCAAAGATTTTTATTAATCATGCAATACATTGAATTGAATAGTCCTCATCGTAGTTACGATTGTCAAATTGATCTTATACCTGGGTCCAGTGTGCCTAACTGCAGAATTTATGCATTATCCGAGAAAGAAAATCAACATTTTAGACAATATCTGGATCAGTATTTAGAAAACGGTTTTATCCGCCCCTCCAAGTCGCCGGCCGCATCCCCTTTGTTTTTCATTCCAAAAACAAATGGAGAATTAAGAACATGTATCGACTATAGGGCGTTGAATAAAATAACAATCAAGAACAAATATCCTTTGCCGCTGATTCCAGTTCTTTTGGATCAAGTCAAAAAGGCCATAATTTACACAAAGCTGGATCTTAGGGGAGCTTACCATTTGGTGCGCATTAGACATGGAGATGAATGGAAAACAGCGTTCAAAACTCGATATGGCCTGTTTGAATATTTGGTAATGCCCTTTGATCTGTGCAATGCGCCAGCGGCTTTTCAGTTCTTTTTAAATGATGCTTTAAGAGAATTTTTGGATCTTTTTGTTATCGTCTATATAGACGATATTTTGATTTACTCCAATTCTGTAGCAGAACATGAAGGACATGTCAAAAAGGTACTGAGTACGCTACAATCACACAATTTCTACTGCAAATTATCCAAATGTGACTTTCATGTTTTTGAAGTAGAATTTCTCGGAGTTTTGCTTACACCAACTGGCATGAAGATGACAGAAAGAAAAATCAAAGCAGTTACTGAGTGGCCTACGCCAACTTCAGTCCGTGACATACAATGTTTTTTGGGATTTGCGAATTTTTATCGCCCCTTCATCGATCACTTCTCAGCAGTAGTGACTCCTATTACACGATTATTGAGGAAGAAAGTAAAATTAGAATGGACGTCCGAAGCCGACAATGCATTTCAACGGTTGAAAAAAGCTTTTACTGAAGCACCAATTTTGATGCACCCAGATGTGGAAAAACCTTTCATAATTGAAGCTGATGCATCTGATGTAGCAATTGCAGCCATTCTATCCCAAAGGCACCACAACACTGGACAAATGCACCCGGTTGCTTATATGTCCCGAAAATTGAATCCAGCAGAACAAAACTACATTATTGCTGAAAAAGAGTTATTGGTCATACTAGAAGCCTTCAAAGAATGGAGACATTATATAATGGGAGCAAAGTTTACTGTGACTGTTTATACAGATCATAGAAATTTGCAGTTCATGAGTTCAGCCAGAATGTTAACACCTCGACAACTAAGATGGATGATGTTCTTCGCGGAATATGATTTTGTGTTAACTTACCGCCCAGGACAAGACAACAAAAAGGCGGATGCACTTTCCAGAAAGGACTCTTCTTTACATAGATTTGAAGGAGCGCCTCAAGCCATAATCGATCCAGATAAAGTTATCTGTTTATTGACTGCGGAACAATTCTTGGAAAACATTCATGAAAACTTTCCTCCTTCCCAGTGGAAGCAATGGTTGAACACAAAAAGTAATCAAACTATCAAAGAAGGAATACCTTTTCATGGAAAACAAATATATTTACCCACCAAAGACTTACAAGAAACAGTGTTCAATTGGTTACATTCTCATCCTATGGCAGGACATCCAGGTCCCAGAAAAACTGTGGAAAAAGTACAAAAGATGTTTTGGTGGCCAACCCTGCAGAAAGATGTATTTACTATGGCTCAAAATTGTGAAATCTGTGCAAGATTTAAAACTGATCACAGTAAACCAAAAGGATTATTACAAGTATTGCCAACACCAACTGAACCATGGAAACATATTTCTTTAGATTTCATTACTGACTTGCCATCAGTCAATCAACATTCAGTCATTTTAGTAGTTGTGGACAGCTTAACGAAGTACGCACATTTCATTGCTTGTAAACGATTGCCGACTGCTGGACAATTAGCACAACTATTTCTACAAAATGTGGTACGTTTACATGGATTGCCTTCAGTGTTACTTTCGGACCGCGGAACTCAATTCTCCTCCAAATTTTGGCAACAATGGTGCCGAAGCTTGCAAATGACTTCTAATATGTCCACCAGTTATCATCCACAAACTGATGGTCAAACTGAACGATTGAATCAAACTTTAAAACAGTACCTAAGATGTTATGTTGCAGATTCTCAAAAGTCTTGGTTAGATCTGCTTTGGATTTCTGAATTAGCATACAATACTTCGTCTCATTCTTCCACAGGATCCTCCCCTTTTGAGGCCTTATATGGTTATGTACCAAATACTATTCCTTTAACCTTGCCTAAAGGTATGAGTGATGCACCAGCAGTACAAGACACTGTGCAACGCATGCAAACTGTTCATCAGCAAATTCACAAGCGATTGCTACAGAGCAAGGAAAGATATAAGGAACAGTATGATAAACGACATCGTTCAGGTCCTACATATGTCCCTGGAGATAAAGTATGGTTATCCACCAAAAACTTGAACTTTAAATACAAGAGCATGTTTCAACCCAAGTTCATAGGTCCGTACCCGATACTTCGTCAAGTCAACCCAGTGACATTCAAATTGTTGTTGCCCAAAACACTACGCATACATCCTGTGTTTCATGCTTCTCTTTTAAAACCTGCTAGTCAAACCTTGACTCCCCGGCCAGCTCCGGTTCTGGTTCATGGCAATTGGGAATATGAAGTACGGAGCATATTGGATTCAAAACGTAGGGGCTCAAAATTGTGGTATCTTGTTTCATGGAAGGGTTATGGCTCTGAAAATGATTCCTGGGAGCCAGCTGAGAATATTCATGCCTCTCGTTTGTTACGGCGTTTCCACCTCCTTCATCCTTCGAAGCCGGGCCCTAGACCGCTCCAGGGAGGGGGGAATACTGTCAGGACTAGGGTGGCTTGCGGTCTAGGGCCCGCCCCACTCTACAGACAACCCACCGCCTTGTGTGGAAAAATGCACTGTTTTATGTTGGGAGGGCGCTGGTGGTTAAAATGTGCCAAGGTATCTTGTTTGCTAACCTGATGATGTGTGCTAACATAATGCCATTATATTCCCAACACTTGTAATGTGTTTAAACTGTGTTCTGAGGTACTCCGCCTAATGCGTGAGGTTTGGCACCCGAAAAGCGTCCGCCAGATGCGTGAGCTTTAGGTTATTAGTCGCATGCGTGAGATTTGGCTTGGGCGTTGTCACGCTTATATACGCGACCGCGCCCAACCTTCCCTGCTCACTATTCTTTGCGCGTTTGAGAGGAGGCAGGTGTTTTCTTGGTTCTCCGCCTCTGTTGCAGGTTCTGGGCTCGTTTCTTGGTTTGGACTAGAGGCCTTCGGTGGACCAGTAGTGTGGGCGTGGCGACTTCGTGTTTGGATCGACGCCAAAGTTCCTGATTCCACCGTTCTGAGGAGAGGGTCTTCGTGATTCCTGGAGGTCTTCCTGCGAGGCATCTTGTTCTTCCTAATTTGTAGAGTAGGTCGTACTCTGCAGGTAGGGGAGGAATTCTGCGTTAAATTTGAGAATACTGTTTAGTTTTACTTTAATCATAAGGAAAATTATGATTCAAAACTATAATGCATTTATAATGAGTGGTATTGTTGAGGCTATTCGTCAGTAATCTTTTCCTGCGTCAGTCACTATCTTTGGAGGAATAAAAGCAATGTTAGCTCTTTGTTCATTTTGACGCAATTCAGTGTTGATCTAATTTCGTCGCTATTCACAACAAAATTTCACAACAGAAGTATAAGCAGGTTAATATGTGGTAATGATGTTTATTTACTGAATTCTGATGCAATTTACAACTGAACTCTGATTAGACAAATATTTGGTAAAGATGTTTATTTACTGAATTCTGACGCAATTTACAACTGAACTCTGATTAGACAAATATTTGGTAAAGATGTTTATTTACTGAATTCTGACGCAATTTATAACTGAATTCCGATTAGACAACTATTTGGTAAAGATGTTTATTTACTGGATTCTGGCGCTATTCACAACTGAATTATAAGTAGGCAAATATTTAGTAAAGATGTTCATTTACTGAATTCTGACGCTATTCACAACTGAATAAAAAGAAACAAAGAACTTAAAGATTGGTTCATCTAAATGTAAATTAGAAAAGCATGTTTGTAATCAAAAGTTGGTGACTTTTAATTTAGAATATTGAGATAGAGAAAACCTCTGATTGTATCATTTAATTTGTTAAGCAAGAATTCGGTTTAGGAATACTTGCTGCAATAACTTTTCCTTTTCAGGTCTCCTTCCCAGCTGTTCCCTTCCTAATCCCCTTTCCCCCCCGCTTATTCACTTCAAAATTCTGTGTAATAATTACAATCAGAATTGGAGGTATCGAGAGGTGGGTCCTTATGACTTCACAACAGACCCTGAGGAAGACGTCGTCTGACAGAATAGTGAGCCCACAAATTATTTTCCTCCCGGTCTGTTTGCGAAGTCATAATGGCCACCTTGAATGATTTGATGTCAGCTATAGTTCGGATGCAGGCTGATTTAAAGGAAACTATGAATGCAACAGCATTATTGGCTGCAAAGGTTGATAATATGCAACTCCAGAATACTCCCCTTCCCGAAGATGTCCAAGACATGGGAGCTAGAGCAGCTACAAACATTGCAGTCACTGTTCCTCCTCAGATCCCTTTAGCGGCACCAGAGCGTTTTTCTGGGGATTCTTCTAAGGTCCAAATTTTCTTGACTCAAATTGAATTACATTTTTCTTGTAGACCAGCAGCTTTTCCTACCCCTCAGTCCAAAATAGCATTTTTGATTTCTTATCTAACTGGTGATGCAGCAAATTGGGCTGTTCCTTTGGTCAGACAAGACGACACCTCATTATATAATTGGCGACGCTTTGTTGAGGAATTTGAAAAGGTTTTTGATAGGCGTGCAGTAACCCTATCTGCAGATCGAGAACTACTACAGCTAAGACAAGGTAACAGAGATCTAGTTACTTACTTGTCACATTTCAACAGATTAATCGCAGAAACGTCTTGGCCAGAAGAAAAGAGAGTGGCTCTCTTTTATCAGGGACTTAAAGATGATCTGAAAGATGTCTTGGCGCAAATTGATCCGCAACCAACTGTGTGTTCAGATTTGATTAATCTGACGTTACGTTTAGATCACAGACTTTCGGAACGAAGAACAGATAAGAAAAGAGTTGACAAGCCAAATTGGAAAATTGAAAATAAATCCAGAACTCATTTTACCAACTCTGAATCAAGTTCCGAGCCTATGGAGATTGGGACACTTAGACAACCGTTGTCCAAAGAGGAAAAGGACACTAGACGAAAGAACGGTCAATGTCTCTATTGTGGTCGCAAAGGACATTTTGTGAAAGATTGTTTGATGAAACCGAAGGGAAAGTTTCCAAATGTGAGCAAGGCAGCAATAATAGAAAAAACTGATCTAAAGTCGGAAAACTAATATGCCCAAGATGTTTTAAGGGAGATCTCTTGGGAACCATAGCCTTCCCTTCTGTGAATTCTTGTGTATCCAATTACAAAGCACATTTCAGATTAGCAATCTCTTTTGTGCCCTTCCTGGATCATACAACTGCGGACTCTGCTTCATTGTCCTTGCCGGCCACTAACTTTTGCTCAGCGCTCGCACTTGAAGGCGCTTGCTTCGGGATTCTACTACTGCCTGCTACCTGTTTGGGACTCGCCGTCCCTGCTGGGGGCTGGACCTAGGACGCCGCAACCGGCGCTGCGGAGGACCGGGCTTGGGCGTGAGGCTTCAGCGGGGCTGCGAGCGTTAGCAGGGACTCCATTGCCCAGGAGTCCCTGCGTGACCGTGGGAGACCTTCCGGTCCGCTCTCCCCGTTGGCCCGCCCCCCGCCCACTGAAAGGGTTTTTAAACTTCTGCATTCTTTCCCTTCCTGGGACGCCACTAACTTTTGCTCAGCGCTCGCTCTTGAAGGCGCTTGCTTTGGGATTCTACTACTGCCTGCTACCTGTTTGGGACTCGCCGCACACGCTCCGCGGGTGCCGCTTCACCGTCCCTGCTGGGGGCTGGACCTAGGATGCCGCAACCGGCGCTGCGGAGGACCGGGCTTGGGTGTGAGGCTTCAGCGGGGCAGCGAGCGTTAGCAGGGACTCCATTGCCCAGGAGTCCCTGCGTGACCGTGGGAGACCTTCCGGTCCGCTCTCCCCGTTGGCCCGCCCCCCGCCCACTGAAAGGGTTTTTAAACTTCTGCATTCTTTCCCTTCGTGGGACGCCACTAACTTTTGCTCAGCGCTCGCACTTGAAGGCGCTTGCTTCGGGATTCTACTACTGCCTGCTACCTGTTTGGGACTCGCCGCACCCGCTCCGCGGGTGCCGCTTCGCCGTCCCTGCTGGGGGCTGGACCTAGGATGCCGCAACCGGCGCTGCGGAGGACCAGGCTTGGGCGTGAGGCTTCAGCGGGGCTGCGAGCGTTAGCAGGGACTCCATTGCCCAGGAGTCCCTCCGTGACCGTGGGAGACCTTCCGGTCCGCTCTCCCCGTTGGCCCGCCCCCCGCCCACTGAAAGGGTTTTTAAACGTCTGCATTCTTTCCCTTCCTGGGACGCCACTAACTTTTGCTCAGCGCTCGCACTTGAAGGCGCTTGCTTCGGGATTCTACTACTGCCTGCTACCTGTTTGGGACTAGCCGCACCCGCTCCGTGGGTGCCGCTTTGCCGTCCCTGCTGGGGGCTGGACCTAGGACGCCGCAACCGGCGCTGCGGAGGACCGGGCTTGGGCGTGAGGCTTCAGCGGGGCTGCGAGCGTTAGCAGGGACTCCATTGCCCAGGAGTCCCTGCGTGACCGTGGGAGACCTTCCGGTCCGCTCTCCCCGTTGGCCCGCCCCCCGCCCATTACGTTCACTATATCAAGGCCCAGTACTCCCGCAGCGCGGGACGCAGCTCGGGACGCATCTCGGGCGAAGACCGGGCAAAGAGTGGGCCGTTTGAGGACCTTCGAGGACCTTCGAGACTGGACTGGGCCATTCCCCTTAATTTTACATTTATAAATTATCTTATTTATTTCTTAATTATAATTCTAAAGTCATGGTAGTCACCAGAGGGAATAAATCCAAACCCAAGGCCCCAGGTAGTGTCAGTACATTGCTTGGTCCCATGGATGAGTTTATAACTAAAGCTAACACGTTCATAGACCAAAGCATCTCATTGATAGAAGAGAGAGTGTCATTAGATCTCGCATTCGCCAAGAGATCCTCGTTGGGTAACCTGGCCAACGCAAGAACACCAGTTGCGGTAGGGAAAAATAAGGAGGGAGAGAGGGAGCGTTGTGGGAGGCAAAGTCTCCCAAATAATGTGGACTTATCCGTGTCCCAACTTGCTGATTCACAACTAAGCACTGATTTGGAGAGATCCCCAGACCTCCCACCACAATCCCCCACGCTACCATCCCCCACACAAATGTCACCATTAGAGAAACCCAACGAAAGATGAAGGAGGGAGGGCGCGGTAAGCAAGAGAAATGACGATTTAGTTAACTCTAGCCTGAATATATTACATCATACACCAAGCGCCCCGCAGAATTTACTACCCAAAGTAGACCACCTAGTAGTCACTGCTTTAATACATCATAATGAGCATGACACCCCTACTCTTATTGACCTAGATTCCCCAACTCCACCACTTATTAATAGGGGCCCAGGAAATGCTGAAGAAACCCAATTTTTAAAGAAGATTGCAGACTTATTCAAAACATCCCTCCAACCAATAGTAAACAGATTAACCCAGCTGGAGAGTCAGATAGGTAAACTTGTGAAACTACACCAACAAATCCAACCAGCAGGGGCACAAAACACACGGGGAACCACTCAGACAAACCACCCCCCCACACAGTCATCAAACCTTCCCCAGAAACTCGCATTAGTACAGAATAAGGCACCCCAACCCGCAAAACTCTCTCGCTCGATCCCCAAGAGCACCTTGAATACAGTGACGAATGCCGCTTCCCCCCTGATACAAGATAACCCTCAGACATTAATCTCACCTGCGCCAAACCCAGTGGATACAAATAAGGCCACCCCCAAGATAATATCAAAACCACTGGCCCCTCTAGCACCCATTCCCGACCCTCCACCCTCCAAAGCCCATAGAAACACCCCTAGAGGAGCTGGGGAGGGTAGACCCCCAGTGGACTTACCACCCGAGGCCTCGCCCTATGTTGCGGTCATGATTGGAGTTCCAGCAACCAAAGACCGCAACGCGGAACCAGCCTGGTCCCTTAAAAATAAGGTACAACACTGGCTACAAAATAATCGTCCCCTGCCACCAAATTGGAATGGAAGGATCTTGTCTGTTCTGAGGGTTCCATGGGTGGGCAAAACAAGAAAATCGATTCCTGGGGACTGTATCCTGGTTACCTTCGAGGACATCCGCATCGCAGAGTATATTTGCTCTGGGGAAGATACGGGTGTAAGCGGAGGTATTAGCCTCAAACGTCTGTCCTTTTTCTACCCTTCAAGACAACCAAAGGGCCTCTTCCAGGATTATGATCCCATATGGTCCGCTCCTGCTCCTCGTTATGATTTCCATAACACAGGTTACCAGGGGCCCCCTAGACAATATGATCAAGATTACTCATGGCAATTAGTGGGATCTCGCCAGCAGAGTGGCGGATGGGGTGATTGGAGGCCCCCCGTACAAAGGATGACATATAGAGAATTGCCCCGTTGGGAACCATGGTTTAACATCCCGATGACAAACAGATTTAGTGGGCTTGAGATGGTTGATTGACCACCAACTGACATTGAATCTGCTAGTTTAAGTCCCCCCCAACAAACTTTCATACCTAATTCCTCCCCGCTATCTATAGACCAAATAGACCAAAAACTTGATACCTTGCCTATATCCATTCTTTTTTGGAATATAGCAGGTTTACGCAACAAGATAGAGGATGGGTCGGCCCAAAAGTTCTTGGATAAATATAATATAATTTGCTTGCAGGAGACATGGTCTACCATTGAGCTTCACCTTCAAGGCTTTAAAACATTCTTTGTCCCTGCGACCCGAAGTACAATAGGCAGGCCAAAAGGGGGCTTTATAACGTATATTTTAAATACTCTGCACCAATTAAAAGTGACCACTATCCATAATGACTCCAATTGTCAAATTCTCTTAATCACCTTAGCGAAAAAGGAGACTATTCTTCTTGTCAATTTCTATAACAATTTAGATGAAGACCAATTTGTGATCCTTCTCAATGACATCGGCGAGAGACTAGCTCAACTCTCCCTGAGGAAAGGTACTCATGGGGCAAATCATGTACTATGGGGAGGGGACTTCAACCTTCACCCGTGTTTACGGGCGAATCCATATTCTTGTGGAATTGTGGACGAATTCGACCTCCCGTCAGTACATCTCACTCACAGTAAGGCGGGGAACGCTCTAAACAGCGTTCTATGTGAACTAGACCTGCAATTTGCTAATTGCCAAACCTCTGATCCAGGTCGCTTAGCTCCGACATACGTGGGCAGAGGCCACCAAACCACTGTGGATTATATCTTCTTGTCACCTGGACTGGTAAAAATGGCTGACAACTTCCAGGTCATCGACAACTCTCTGAGTGACCACTCTGCACTGAGCCTGCATCTTCACCTATCTAACTATAAACATCAAAACATAGAAACAGTAAACATCCTCGCTCAGAACAATTTACAAGTAGGCAATCTGAATGGATTTACAATAAAGTGGGAAAAAATTAACCCGAGTGAAATCACTAAAAAGTTGGTCAAGCGGGCGTATCCCAATATCATTAAATGTCTGGACCTTTCGGTGGATCACGAGGAGGTCCTAGAAAATGTTAACCAAATTTTGGTTATTATCAAGGGACTACTCTCGTCTAAAACTACGTCTAAGCATTTCGTAAACAAAGGGTGGTTTAATCATAATTGCACATCAGCTCTCACCAATCTAAAACTTGCCCTACATAATAAACCAAGAGATAAGGTACAAATCCAATCTCTTAGGCGAAATTATAACAGGGAACGAAAGCAAAGAATTAAGGATCTGAAGCAGAAACGGTGGGAAGATCTGCACAAGAGTGCCTTACTAAAAAACAGTGAGGCTTTCTGGCGCACAGTTAGAGCACCTTTCTTTACGGACAATAACACCCCCAAGATTGAAGTAGCTATCGATGAAGAAACCTGGGTGGCTCATTTCTCAAAGATTTTTAAAAATAGCTCTCCTATTGACGGCTCTGAGAAGACCCCTCCAAAGCCACATTATCCAATCTCGATCCTCTTCGATATACCAGACTTGCTTCTAGCTCTGGAGGCAAGCAAAACAGGGAAAGCACCGGGACCCGATGGGGTCCCAGTAGACTTTTTTAAATATTCTCTTGACCTCTGGGCTCCGATCCTTACAAGAGTATGTACAGCAGCGGCAAATAAGGGGGTACTGAATTCCTGGACTAGGTCCATTATGGTCCCAATTTTTAAAAAGGGGGACCGCAGAGACGTGAAGTGCTATCGCCCCATCTCATTGCTGGACTCGCTCGGCAAGGTTGTGGGAAGAGTAGTCCTGGAGCGCCTTCAGCAATGGGCCGGGGAGAGAGGCATCATTTCTGACCTTCAATTCGGCTTCCGGGAGGGGCTCGGAACCGTGGAGCAGGCCCTAAACCTTAGCCTGATAGTGGGCAAATACACGCAGGCTAAGGAGAACATGATCTATATGGTCTACGTAGACCTTTCCGCAGCTTTTGACTGCGTTTCGCATTCAAAGCTGTGGATGGTCCTAACCCAAATGGGCGTGGAATCTTCTCTAGTGAACTTTGTAAGGGAACTCTACTCAGGAGCCTCGGCCAGAGTGCGCTTTGGGAAGAGCGGCGAGCTGACGGCGTCGTTTGGAGTGGAGCGTGGAGTCAGGCAAGGCTGTGTCCTGGCCCCCTTTCTCTTTTCACTCTACACTAACGGTCTGGAAGAGGAGATGTTGAGAGGGGCCCAGGACCTTCCTCGAATAAATCAACGCCTGATCCCCGCCCTGCTCTATGCGGACGACGCTGTCATCCTCGCACGCACTCCCCGCGAGCTCCAGCATTCGCTGAAGAGATACACGACTTTCATGGGGGGTCTAGACTTGCAAGTCAACGTTAAGAAAACGTTTGTCATGATGGCAGGTACGAAGAAAAAAGGAGTAAAAGAGATCTTCCTTGATAAACATAAGCTGGAGGTTACTCCCCAGTATCCCTACGTGGGTATCATGATAGACGGTCGATTGACTTGGAAGCCGGCAGTAGAGTCAAGATGCCTCTTATTTAAAAGATCAATAGCGGCCCTGATGAGTTTTTCTCGGAGACTGGGGAGAAGGGCTCCAGTGGAGCTTTTGAAGATATATAGTGCCAAATGCCAGGCGATTGCTCTGTATGGTGCTGGTGTTTGGGGACATACGGATACCAGTTCCATTCAAGTAGCGGAAAACGCCTTTTTGAGATTTCTCTTAGCTACCCCCAGAGGCACCTCGACCTATGCCACACATTTAGAATTAGGAATTCCCTACCTGGAGGATGTGATTAAGATCCAACCGCTGATGCTGTGGCGGCGTATCTGGACATCTGTGAACAATGCCCTATCTCAGTCCATCATCACAGATACAATGGCTCTTGATAAATCTTCCAGGATAAGATGGCTTTCATACATCAGGAATTTTTTCAAAGATCTTGGCTTAGAGAAATATTATGCCCATCCAGAATCCATTGCCAATCTTTCAAAGAAAGCATTAAAACAACAAGCTCTCCGACATCTGGAGACGCTGAGACTGGCTTCGGATCCACTGAAACGAGCGACCATTCACGCAAATTTGGTTCAAACATCATACAGCATCCAGTTGTATTTAACGCTCCCGCTAACGATATACGACAGAATGCTGTTGACCAGATTCAGATTAGACTCTTTTTTTAGACTGGTCGCTTTTCCTGTGAACAATGGATGGCCTACAAGTTTCCCTCCTTGTCCCTGTGATGAGAAGTCTATTCAATCTGAATTACATGTTATCTTGTTCTGCAAATTCCACCAAGCACACAGGAAAATCTGGATCATGCCGACACTGAGGAGCTGGCACCTAAGACAATGCAGGCTGGCATTACTCAGACTCCAAATGCTCGAATCTGAGTCTGTCTGTTATTTCGTTCTTAATTTCCTAAAATGCATCAAAAGGCATAGGAAAAACCTATAGCAATCACTGTTTACACTGTAGTGCATAATCATGCCTCGAGGAAACGAACTGGACTGAAAACCCTACTTTTTTAAGCATTTGTACGAACTCTTAGTTATGTTTATAAAATGTACACTGTATTTTTTTGTTTTTTTCTTTTTATTGTTTCTTTTATGGTTTTCATTTGTGAAAAAAAACGAATAAAGAAGTTTAAATCTAAAAAAAAAAATTAGCAGTCCAAATTCGGTTAACTCACGAAACTTGCCAGATGGAAGTTTTAATTGACTCAGGAGCTACAGGAAATTTTGTAGATTTAGAGACTGCTCAACGATTAAGTATAATTTGTGAAAAGAAGGAAACTCCAGAAATAGTTCAAGCAGTTGACGGAAAAATTTTAGCTGGAGGTCCAGTAACCATGCAAACTTCGAAAGTCATTATGTTCTGCGAAGATTCTAAACAACAATTGCATAGGGAAGGAGTTCAGTTTGATGTAATCCAGGCACCTCAGTATGGTTTTATTCTTGGAATGCCTTGGCTTTGCTTGCATAATCCTTCTATAGATTGGCAGAAGAGGGAATTGTTTTTTCTATCTGAGTTTTGCCATTCAACTTGTTTGAGAACCCAAAAATCAACAGTTAGTCAAATAGCCACTGCAGAAGAGAAAGAGACTGTTTTACCAAAAACTTACGAAAAGTACAAAGAAGTATTCAGTGAAGTCAAAGCAGCCCTTCTTCCTCCTCATCGTAGTTACGATTGTCAAATTGATCTTATACCTGGGTCCAGTGTGCTTAACTGCAGAATTTATGCATTATCCGAGAAAGAAAATCAACATTTTAGACAATATCTGGATCAGTATTTAGAAAACGGTTTTATCCGCCCCTCGAAGTCGCCGGCCGCATCCCCTTTGTTTTTCATTCCAAAAACAAATGGAGAATTAAGAACATGTATCGACTATAGGGCGTTGAATAAAATAACAATCAAGAACAAATATCCTTTGCCGCTGATTCCAGTTCTTTTGGATCAAGTCAAAAAGGCCATAATTTACACAAAGCTGGATCTTAGGGGAGCTTACCATTTGGTGCGCATTAGACATGGAGATGAATGGAAAACAGCGTTCAAAACTCGATATGGCCTGTTTGAATATTTGGTAATGCCCTTTGATCTGTGCAATGCGCCAGCGGCTTTTCAGTTCTTTTTAAATGATGCTTTAAGAGAATTTTTGGATCTTTTTGTTATCGTCTATATAGACGATATTTTGATTTACTCCAATTCTGTAGCAGAACATGAAGGACATGTCAAAAAGGTACTGAGTACGCTACAATCACACAATTTGTACTGCAAATTATCCAAATGTGACTTTCATGTTTTTGAAGTAGAATTTCTCAGAGTTTTGCTTACACCAACTGGCATGAAGATGACAGAAAGAAAAATCAAAGCAGTTACTGAGTGGCCTACGCCAACTTCAGTCCGTGACATACAATGTTTTTTGGGATTTGCGAATTTTTATCGCCCCTTCATCGATCACTTCTCAGCAGTAGTGACTCCTATTACACGATTATTGAGGAAGAAAGTAAAATTCGAATGGACGTCCGAAGCCGACAATGCATTTCAACGGTTGAAAAAAGCTTTTACTGAAGCACCAATTTTGATGCACCCAGATGTGGAAAAACCTTTCATAATTGAAGCTGATGCATCTGATGTAGCAATTGCAGCCATTCTATCCCAAAGGCACCACAACACTGGACAAATGCACCCGGTTGCTTATATGTCCCGAAAATTGAATCCAGCAGAACAAAACTACATTATTGCTAAAAAAGAGTTATTGGCCATACTAGAAGCCTTCAAAGAATGGAGACATTATATAATGGGAGCAAAGTTTACTGTGACTGTTTATACAGATCATAGAAATTTGCAGTTCATGAGTTCAGCCAGAATGTTAACACCTCGACAACTAAGATGGATGATGTTCTTCGCGGAATATGATTTTGTGTTAACTTACCGCCCAGGACAAGACAACAAAAAGGCGGATGCACTTTCCAGAAAGGACTCTTCTTTACATAGATTTGAAGGAGCGCCTCAAGCCATAATCGATCCAGATAAAGTTATCTGTTTATTGACTGCGGAACAATTCTTGGAAAACATTCATGAAAACTTTCCTCCTTCCCAGTGGAAGCAATGGTTGAACACAAAAAGTAATCAAACTATCAAAGAAGGAATACCTTTTCATGGAAAACAAATATATTTACCCACCAAAGACTTACAAGAAACAGTGTTCAATTGGTTACATTCTCATCCTATGGCAGGACATCCAGGTCCCAGAAAAACTGGGGAAAAAGTACAAAAGATGTTTTGGTGGCCAACCCTGCAGAAAGATGTATTTACTATGGCTCAAAATTGTGAAATCTGTGCAAGATTTAAAACTGATCACAGTAAACTAAAAGGTTTATTACAAGTATTGCCAACACCAACTGAACCATGGAAACATATTTCTTTAGATTTCATTACTGACTTGCCATCAGTCAATCAACATTCAGTCATTTTAGTAGTTGTGGACAGCTTAACGAAGTACGCACATTTCATTGCTTGTAAACGATGGCCGACTGCTGGACAATTAGCACAACTATTTCTACAAAATGTGGTACGTTTACATGGATTGCCTTCAGTGTTACTTTCGGACCGCGGAACTCAATTCTCCTCCAAATTTTGGCAACAATGGTGCCGAAGCTTGCAAATGACTTCTAATATGTCCACCAGTTATCATCCACAAACTGATGGTCAAACTGAACGATTGAATCAAACTTTAAAACAGTACCTAAGATGTTATGTTGCAGATTCTCAAAAGTCTTGGTTAGATCTGCTTTGGATTGCTGAATTAGCATACAATACTTCGTCTCATTCTTCCACAGGATCCTCCCCTTTTGAGGCCTTATATGGTTATGTACCAAATACTATTCCTTTAACCTTGCCTAAAGGTATGAGTGATGCACCAGCAGTA
This sequence comes from Lissotriton helveticus, assembly GCF_964261635.1. Taxonomy (NCBI): domain Eukaryota; kingdom Metazoa; phylum Chordata; class Amphibia; order Caudata; family Salamandridae; genus Lissotriton; species Lissotriton helveticus. The sequence goes on along the minus strand of NC_136065.1, from coordinate 982,872,640 downwards.
CAAGACACTGTGCAACGCATGCAAACTGTTCATCAGCAAATTCACAAGCGATTGCTACAGAGCAAGGAAAGATATAAGGAACAGTATGATAAACGACATCGTTCAGGTCCTACATATGTCCCTGGAGATAAAGTATGGTTATCCACCAAAAACTTGAACTTTAAATACAAGAGCATGTTTCAACCCAAGTTCATAGGTCCGTACCCGATACTTCGTCAAGTCAACCCAGTGACATTCAAATTGTTGTTGCCCAAAATACTACGCATACATCCTGTGTTTCATGCTTCTCTTTTAAAACCTGCTAGTCAAACCTTGACTCCCCGGCCAGCTCCGGTTCTGGTTCATGGCAATTGGGAATATGAAGTACGGAGCATATTGGATTCAAAACGTAGGGGCTCAAAATTGTGGTATCCTGTTTCATGGAAGGGTTATGGCTCTGAAAATGATTCCTGGGAGCCAGCTGAGAATATTCATGCCTCTTGTTTGTTACGGCGTTTCCACCTCCTTCATCCTTCGAAGCCGGGCCCTAGACCGCTCCAGGGAGGGGGGAATACTGTCAGGACTAGGGTGGCTTGCGGTCTAGGGCCCGCCCCACTCTACAGACAACCCACCGCCTTGTGTGGAAAAATGCACCGTTTTATGTTGGGAGGGCGCTGGTGGTTAAAATGTGCCAAGGTATCTTGTTTGCTAACCTGATGATGTGTGCTAACATAATGCCATTATATTCCCAACACTTGTAATGTGTTTAAACTGTGTTCTGAGGTACTCCGCCTAATGCGTGAGGTTTGGCACCCGAAAAGCGTCCGCCAGATGCGTGAGCTTTAGGTTATTGGTCGCATGCGTGAGATTTGGCTTGGGCGTTGTCACGCTTATATACGCGACCGTGCCCAACCTTCCCTGCTCACTATTCTTTGCGCGTTTGAGAGGAGGCAGGTGTTTTCTTGGTTCTCCGCCTCTGTTGCAGGTTCTGGGCTCGTTTCTTGGTTTGGACCAGAGGCCTTCGGTGGACCAGTAGTGTGGGCGTGGCGACTTCGTGTTTGGATCGACGCCAGAGTTCCTGATTCCACCGTTCTGAGGAGAAGGTCTTCGTGATTCCTGGAGGTCTTCCTGCGAGGCATCTTGTTCTTCCTAATTTGTAGAGTAGGTCGTACTCTGCAGGTAGGGGAGGAATTCTGCGTTAAATTTGAGAATACTGTTTAGTTTTACTTTAATCATAAGGAAAATTATGATTCAAAACTATAATGCATTTATAATGAGTGGTATTGTTGAGGCTATTCGTCAGTAATCTTTTCCTGCGTCAGTCACTATCTTTGGAGGAATAAAAGCAATGTTAGCTCTTTGTTCATTTTGACGCAATTCAGTGTTGATCTAATTTCGTCGCTATTCACAACAAAATTTCACAACAGAGGTATAAGCAGGTTAATATGTGGTAATGATGTTTATTTACTGAATTCTGATGCAATTTACAACTGAACTCTGATTAGACAAATATTTGGTAAAGATGTTTATTTACTGAATTCTGACGCAATTTACAACTGAACTCTGATTAGACAAATATTTGGTAAAGATGTTTATTTACTGAATTCTGACGCAATTTATAACTGAATTCCGATTAGACAGCTATTTGGTAAAGATGTTTATTTACTGGATTCTGGCGCTATTCACAACTGAATTATAAGTAGGCAAATATTTAGTAAAGATGTTCATTTACTGAATTCTGACGCTATTCACAACTGAATAAAAAGAAACAAAGAACTTAAAGATTGGTTCATCTAAATGTAAATTAGAAAAGCATGTTTGTAATCAAAAGTTGGTGACTTTTAATTTAGAATATTGAGATAGAGAAAACCTCTGATTGTATCATTTAATTTGTTAAGCAAGAATTCGGTTTAGGAATACTTGCTGCAATAACTTTTCCTTTTCAGGTCTCCTTCCCAGCTGTTCCCTTCCTAATCCCCTTTCCCCCCCGCTTGATCACTTCAAAATTCTGTGTAATAATTACAATTAGAATTGGAGGTATCGAGAGGTGGGTCCTTATGACTTCACAACAGACCCTGAGGAAGACGTCGTCTGACACCCACCCCATCCTGGGGACGAGACCCTGGAAGCCATTGCCAGAGTCAATGCCTCCTATGAGCAGTCGCAGGCACAGTCCGATCGGGCCCACCAAGACTCGCAAGAGAACAGCCAGCTTTTGCGGTCCATTGACACACAGATTGGCCAAATTGTGGACCTCATAGGCCAGCAAACTGCTCTGTGGAGGGATTGGTTATCCCGTGCCACACCACCACCCCCTCACCCAAGTGCTCAGCGGGACAGGTCACCAACACCACCGCCACTATCACCTGAGGCCACGGACAGGGAGGAGGACCCTGACCAACCTGCCCCCACAGCTGTCTCCGCTCCGGTTCCAAGACGGAGGGGTCGTCCAAGGCTGGATGCAGCTGAGAGCAGTGGAAGTGCACCATCTGCCCTTCCTTGAGCCTGCCATTCACCCTGACAACTATCCTGCCCCACAATGCCAAGCATTGGCACACGTCTGTTGGACTAGGTGGACATCGCACAATGTGGTGTCCCCACGGTGTTTTCATGTTTTCGGTGTAATCACATGTTTGTCTAATAAATTGTCATTACCAGGAACAGGGATCAATGTTCTTGAGAATCATGCCTCTGTGGGAGTGACCTAGGGATAATGAGAGAACAACAAGCACAGGTCAGGAAAGTGATTCACACCCATCACAACACACTGTACTGCAACATCCCACAAACCACACTCATCACCAATTAAGTGGATCACAGGACACACATCAGGGAGCATTGCATGTACAACATCTCACACACACATCAGCAAACAGAACATACCAGAACAGGCAGCATAGACACACCGCACCCACACATCACCAGCAAACATCCATCACGCATTGTCTAGCTGCACAAGAGGTAGCTACTTACATTCAAGGAAAATATCGATCAATGAGCTGACGCCTCTGGTCCACAACTTCTTCCTCCCCACTATCCTCATCAGTGGACATGGGTGGGATGGGAGGTGGAGCAACCTGTTGGTCTTCAGGGTCCATGATCAGTTCAATGTTATTGCGCAAGGCCAGGTTGTGGAGCATGCAGCAGGCAATCACGATTTTGCAGACTTTGCCTGGTGAGTATGGCAGGGCCACTCCGGTTTTATCAAGCCAGCAAAACCTAGACTTCAGCAGTCCAAAAGTACGTTCTATCACTCGACGTGTCCTCCCATGGGCATCATTATAACGCATTTCACCAGGGGTAGTAGGATTCCGTATGGGGCTCAGCAGCCACGGCCGGTTTGGGTACGCAGAGTCGCCTAGGTGGGGGGATGACAGACACAAATATCATTACCAGGATTGGTGGGAACACCATACCACACATACGACACAATTGTCCTCGCAGCACACTAACAACACAATTGTCCTCACAGCACACTCACAACACAATTGTCCTCACAGCACACTCACCTACAAGCTACGCACGTTCTGGACGCAGATTAGCCATCAGTTGGGGGACAATGCTGCTCCGCAGGATGTGTGAGTCATGGGCGGAGCCGGGAAATCTGGCACACACATGTGAGATGATGTTGTCAGCCAGGCACACCACTTGCACGTTTATCGAATTGTAGTGCTTTCGATGCCTATATACAGGTTCACGTGCCTGGGGTGGAATGAGACCAATATGTGTGCCATCAATGGAACCCACTACGTGTGGTATCTGTGCCAGGGCATAGAAGTCTTCTTTGACTGCTGCCAACTCTGCCGGACATGGGAAATGGATGTAATCATCCTTGTAATGCATCATGGCATTCAGAACATCCCGCAGTACCATGCTGAACATGGATTGGGACATCCCCCCGGCATGACCAATTGTGTACTGGAAAGTGCCAGTTGCAAAGAAGTGAAGTGCCGCCATCACCTTTGCTGTGGGTGTAATAGCTCCTGGATATGTCCTGCGTGGCTGCAGATGAGGTGATAATTGTGCTACTAGCTCCTGCAAACTACGTCGATCAAGCCGGAATTTTCGGATCACCTCCTCGTTAACCATGTCCTCCAGCACAGTGTATGGTCGATGCACATTTGGAGCCCTCCTGTGTGGGAGTAGATGTAGCAGATGTCAATTGACCAACAACGCATAGTTGTGCCACACTATCACATCTTGACCATCACAATGCAAATAATACATGTTGCAGACAGTGATTATATGTGTGATGTGACCAATATATAAGGCAATACAGCTAACTACACACACAATGTTCAACCACAAACAACATCCTGTGTGCAAACATGTCCGACGTAACGTGCACACATGTTGAAATGTCTGGCAACAACACACGACTGAGGGCCCAAATGTGGACAAGCGTCCACACAGACACACATGTACGTGCACACACAACAGGAACATGGAACACACCCACCTTGTCTTCATGCACCCATGACCCCACCTGCAATACTGGCCATCCTCACATGACATGCATGGGCACACAACAACAGACACGCATACACAGAATGCATGTACACCCCCATCATTGTTATTTGCACACACAAACCACACACTCACAACAGCTTCTAAATGTGGGTACACACCATTGATGTACTGTGTAGATGTGTACAAATGGAAACGTGTGTCCGCAAAACCAAGACGTCAACACGTCGCCATGCACATCTTACGCAACTTGGGTGCACATCACTAGCCTTTGTTAACCACTGGCAAGGTCAATAGTATGAGCACACATGCAACAAATGGACATGAATGTCACACGTGGACACGGGCCATTGACTTGACATCATTATTCTTGCAGCATTCTGGACATGTCCTGACACACATGTACAACTATGAACATTACATGTGTGCGGAGACATGCAGTGTGTGTACATACGCCATCTGGGGATGCCTTCCACCAACACAGAAGATGATCGTTGACACAGCAATTAAGCATGACATATGCTGTATGGTCAAGGACCATCCCGGTCACGCCCCGCAAAACGCATATGCGCACTACCGCGACGGTGCATCATTTGAAACTAATCACTCACTGGCGTCGCTATGGCGGTGCACACATTCCGCGGGGGCGGTGCAGGCGAACACATACATTTGAAAATGCAATTCAAAATGACAGTTGATACCACCCCATACAGTCACATTTCAGCACCCACCGCAGCCCGCCGGTCCTGGCCGGTCACCCACCACCGCTCCTGGCCGGTCACCCACCGCCGGGTGCTGGCGGTGGGTGAGAAGCCTGTGCATTGAGGTCACCATGGCATGGATGGCCCTGGCCGGTCACCCAACGCCGGTCCTGGCCGGTCACCCACCGCCGGTCCTGGCCAGGGCCATCCATGCCATGGTGACCTCAATGCACAGGCCGCTCACCCACTGCCAGCACCCGGCGGTGGGTGACCGGTCAGCACCCGGCGGTGGGTGACCAGCCAGGACCGGCGGGCTGCGGTGGGTGCTGCAATGTGACTGTAAGAGGGGGTTTCAACTGCCATTTCAAATTGCATATTCAAATGTATGTGTTAGCCTGCACCGTCCCCGCGGAATGCGTGCACCGCCATAGCGACGCCAGTGACTGATTATTTTCAAATGATGTACCGTCGCGGTAGCGTGCACATGCGGTTGCCGGTGTGTGACCGTGACGGTCCATGCACATGTAGCCAATGGAAACAGGTTACGCGGGGCGCCTAAGCGCATTCAAAAATAGCGGAAGCCGTGCACCGCCACAACAGGTCGAGTCATTGGCTCATTTTGAATGATGCATCCAGGGAAAACCAATTGCTGCAGACGTGTGCCACAGATATGAGCTCAGGGCCCTATATATGTTTGAAATTCTTCTGCACACATTCACTGCTTCCAGCCACTGCTGCCTGCGACCGTCACCTCGACCTGCTGCTCCTGAGCCATCCAACAACTGCTGCCTGCGACCGTCACCTCGACCTGCTGCTCCTGAGCCATCCAACAACTGCTGCCTGCGACCGTCACCTCCACCTGCTGCTCCTGAGCTATCCAACAACTGCTGCCTGCGACCGTCACCTCCACCTGCTGCTCCTGAGCCATCCAACAACTGCTGCCTGCGACCGTCACCTCGACCTGCTGCTCCTGAGCCATCAATCAACTGCTGCCTGCGACCGTCACCTCCACCTGCTGCTCCTGAGCTATCCAACAACTGCTGCCCATGACTGTCACGCCAACCTGCTGCTCCTGAGATATCCAACAACTGCTGCTGTTGTGCCACAGTCCTGGACCTTGCCATGCAGAGAGTGCGAGAGATCTGTTCTCGTCCCTTTACCGCAGCGGAGCTGGATGTCCTTGTGGACGGTGTGCTCAACCACTATGAACGGCTCTACGGTGCCCCCGGACAGGTGGTAAGTGCAGTGGGTAACATGTTGGTGGGCATGAGGTGGTCACTGACTCCTGGATTCTGCAAGCTTGGAGGTGTGCTCTGGGACCTTCACATGTGCTGTACTGAGCATGGCTGCATGAAGATACGTGTTTCTACGATGTTTGTGAATGTCAAACTGTCCACTGACGTTCCCCTCTTGTCTCCCATCATGGTAGGCAAAGCTGCACCTTCGCAAGGCCGTGTGGAGGACCATAGCACGTGATGTACATGCAGTGGGGGTGTGCAATAGACGACACACACACTGCCACAAGCGCTGGGACGACATATCCAGGCTCAGCAAGAATGTTGCGGAGATGACACTGGGTATTATTCCAAGATCAAGCCGCCTTGCCCGACGCACCATGACCCCTCTAATGCACCGTATAATTGCTGTGACGCATCCTACCTGTCTGCCCGGCTGAGAGGGGATCAACAGCAAACTAGCGGTAAGCAGACTGTATGTGTCTGTAACTTGTGCGTGCATGCATGTATTGGTGCTCAGACACAGTAGTGACATCCGTGGTGCGTATGTTTTGCAGCAATTGCATGTTGTTGCCATTAGCGGAGTGAGCGTTAGCACCCACGTCCGCCAGGTGGACATACCAGTTGATTTGTAGTGGAGGGTTCCAGGACATGCCGTTGAGGTCTGTGGTCCCATGGCATGACATGTGTGGTGGTCTGCATGCACTTGCCCTGTTTGTATGATGTACATGTTTCACAGGCACCCCCGGTTCTTTGATATGAGGATGTCTGGTAGGGGTGGTTTGTGTGCAGGATGGGTGCTACATGTCAATCGACTGTAAGGAAAGGTGTGAATTTGTAACTTTCAGTACGTGAGTCTGGCACTTAGGTTAACATCTCTTCCCTCTCTTCCAGCTTTGGCCGAGGGCACTGACACACAGACGACGGAGATGAGTGGTGAAAATGCATCCGGATCCGAGATGACACACACACAGACTGACACTGAAGGGGGCAGCCCCGGAGAGGGGGACAGAACCGTCCCTGAGGACTCACTTGTGGAGACACCATCGTCCTCATCCTCAGACAGTGGTGGTGAGTCAGCACTGTTGTCACAGACAGGGAGTGGGCAATCAACACCTTCAGTCGGTACACAGCACACAGGGCCCACACTGCCAACAACTGCAACAAGTACTGCTCGTGCTCGCCAGAGTAGGGGGAGCAGAGTTGCCTTCGGCGCAGGCACCGCTGCCCCTGCCCCTGTGCCACAAAGTGCACTTTGTGCTGAGGCTTTTGATCTGCTGCGACAGCTGTGTGTAGGGCAGACCAACATGATCAATGCATTCCAAGACCACGATAGGAAGTTGGGGCAGGTGGTAGCATTCATGGAGGGGATGCATGCCGATGTTGCTGGTCTCCACAGAACAGTTCAGTCATTAGCAAACACTGTGTCTTCAGCCATTCTTCAGTCGCATGGACAGGGTTCTGCTTCTGTTCCCCCATCCACACCACTAGATGTCTCAGGGGAGAGTGAAATTTCAGACCAGGCGTCATTTTCGGGGTATTGCACTAGAAGCAGCCACAGGCAGCTAGGCAGTGCACGGATGGCACACACACCATCCCCTAGCACAGTGAAATCTTTCATCCATCACGACATGAGCTACACTGGAGTTGACACACAGGATCCTCAAGGGGTATTGGGGGAAAGTGATTCACATGTAACAGACACATCCCCCTCAAAAGGTACTCCCAAGGCAAGGGCACCTCCCAAGTCCAGAGACACTCCCAAGGACAAGGACACTACAAAGGAAAGGGCACCTCCCAAGAGAAGAGAAACTCCCAAGGACAAGGGCACTACAAAGGAAAGGGCACCTCCCAAGAGCAGGGACACTCCCAAGGACAAGGACACTACACAGGAAAGGGCACATCCCAGGAGCAGGGACACTCACAAGGACGCTTCAAAGGAAAGGGCAACTCCCAAGAGCAGGGACACTCCCAAGGACAAGGACACTACAAAGGAAAGGGCACCTCCCAAGAGCAGGGACACTCCCAAGGACAAGGACACCACAAATGGAAAGGGTACCTCCCAAGAGCAGGGACACTCCCAAGGAAAAGGCCGCTTCAAAGGAAAGGGCACCTCCCAAGAGCAGGGACACTCCCAAGGACAAGGACACTTCAAAGGACAGGTACACTACAATGGACAAGTCTGCTCCCAGGGACAGGGCACCGCCCAGGGATCAGGGACATTCCAGAGACAGGACACCTCCTATGTCCAAGGCACATCCCAGGGACAAGGGTTCTCCCATGGACACGAGCTCCATCAAGGACAGGCATACATCACCCCTGGCTGCCCTGAGGCTGATGTTGTTGAAGGAACGTAAAACACATGTGTCAGCGGTGGAGTCCCCACATACCTCAACTCCCATCCACACCCCACAGAAGCAGAATAAGGAGTACACTGTTGTTGCATCCCCCATTACACATGATGCAGAGGGCAGAAGGCAGGGCCACAGCAAACATCAAGCAGGGTCCAGCACGTCCCCAGAGAGCAGACCACCACAAGCACATGATCCTTCTTTGATGTCTGATGAGGCCACAACACTTACCAGTCCAGTCATGTCCAGGGTGCCCCTACATTTCACAAAGAAATGTAGACACACACCAGTGAGACCCGACACCCCAATGTCACTCCAGTACAGCTGTCCCCAGCTCCCAGAGCCACCCTGCCTCCTGGCCCATACAGCCCTGTGGCTCATCATTTCAGTGGTCCTAGTGGGTCAGCTGCCGTTCACTCTCATGCGTCAAATAGTGGCACTGTGTCTGTTGTTCCTTGTCATGCATCATGTAGTAGCACTGTGTCAGTTGTGCCCTCTCCTGTTTCAGGTACTGGCACTGTGTGTGTCAGCCACTCTCATATGTCAGATGCTGGCATGGTATTTGTTGGTCAGTGTACAGGGACATGTCCTGGCAGTGTGTCTGGGTCTATGGCTCATGTGTCAGTCACTAGAGCTGTGGCTGTGTCTCACACTCCTGTTTCTGGTGCTGGCAATGTGTCTGGGTCTATGGCTCATGTGTCAGTCACTAGAGCTGTGGCTGTGTCTCACACTCCTGTTTCTGGTGCTGGCAGTGTATCTGGGTCTATGGCTCATGTGTCAGTCACTAGAGCTGTGGCTGTGTCTCACACTCCTGTTTCTGGTGCTGGCAGTATGTCTGGGTCTATGGCTCATGTGTCAGTCACTACATCTGTGGCTGTGTCTCACACTCCTGTTTCTGGAGCTGGCAGTGTGTCTGGGTCTATGGCTCATGTGTAAGTCACTAGAGCTGTGGCTGTGTCTCACACTCCTGTGTCTGGTGCTGGCAGTGTGTCTGGGTCCATGGCTCATGTGTCAGTCACTAGAGCTGTGGCTGTGTCTCACACTCCTGTGTCTGGTGCTGGCAGTGTGTCTGGGTCTATGGCTCATGTGTCAGTCACTAGAGCTGTGGCTGTGTCTCACATTCCTGTATCTGGTGCTGGCAGTGTGTCCGAGGCGACTAGTTCAAGCAGTCCACCAGATTCTGTGCTGTGAGGTGTAGCTCCCATCACTCACATGTAATTTGACCTTGTGTCTCGATTGTGCATTGTAACCACCCTTGCATTGTTACTGTCCTTGGGCCGGGGCGCTTGACCCACGTACTTGTGTTGCTTCTGATGTACCAGTGCCTTGCCATGGACTGTTGATGCACTTAGCCCCTCTCATGTGCTGCCTCTGATGTACCTGCTATGTTCTCTGCCATGGACTGTTGATGTACTTGGCCCCTCTCACGTGCTGCCAGTGATGTACCTGCTCTGTGCTATGGACTGTTGATGCACTTAGCCCCTCTCACGTGCTGCCTCTGATGTACTTGCTCTGTTGTAAACACTGCCCTGTTGCTGTTCTTATACTGCATTGTGCCCTCTCATGTGCTGCCTCTGATGTACCTGCTCTGTTGTAAACACTGCCCTGTTGCTGTTCTGATACTGCATTGTGCCCTCTCACGTGCTGCCTCTGATGTACCTGCTCTGTTGTACACACTGCCCTGTCTCTGTTCTGATACTGCATTGTGCCCTCTCACGTGCTGACTCTGATGTACCTGCTATGTTGTAAACACTGCCCTGTTGCTGTTATGATACTGCTTTGTGCCCTCATGTGCTGCTTCAGATGTACCTGCTCTACCCAGTGCTTATGCTCTTGGGTAGTGTACGATTATACCCCTATTATGTTTAATAAAGCAAGTCAATCATGTGTCGTGGTTTGTCGTTGTCATTCCTGGTTGTGTACTTGAATTGTTGATATATTGGTGCGATCGTAAATGCACTCCCCCTCCCTACGTCACAGCCCTGGCAGGTATTCCCTTTCTGACAGCAATTGGTGTATTGGCGTACCTGAGTCGTCGGCGGCGATGGGCCATGACTTGCAGGTGGTGGAGCATGAAGAGTATCGGAAATGCCTGTAGCGCTGGGTCCATGATGGTGATCTGCTTGTGGTGGGTATATCTGCAATGTGTTGTACCTCCGCTGTGGTGATTCCGCCGTGTTCAGGCAAGTTGTTTTTCCGCAGCGATTTGATGTGTGTTTTCCGCCATCGTGATTTGGAGGACGGTCGAAGACGTCATTCCGTATGGCAGTGTCTCTGGATTGGTTATGTCCGCCGCGGGGTCGGGTGTACTTCGGCGTCGGTGCGTGCTTATTTCCGCCGCGTACGGACATTTGACAGTGTTTTTTTTGCATCCTAATATGGCGGACGGAGTGCCCGCGGCAGGCGGACTGAAAAAAGGCATTTTCTGCCTACTCCAGGCCGGCGGTCGTCCTTCTGTCCGCCATCGTAATCGACCCCTAAGTGTCTGCCTCCACCAGTACTGGTTTCCACATGTTCTCGACTTCAGTTGGGTGAGTTCTTTTGGACAGGAAACTTTTCTTGATCCCTTCAATGTCCATTTATATCTGATTGTTGCTGCTGCAGCTATAATGATTTTCATGTGACCAATTCACACATATGGGTCACAGAGGACGCATGCCACAGATCACCTGTGTTCCTCACGCGTTGAGCACCACACACTTTGTTTGGTGCATTTCTGCTTGAAAATCATGACATTGGAAGACTTCAGATCGAGAAATGCAAGAATGAGAACTGGAGACAGTGTATGCACCAGGACCTCCAAGAAAACCCCTTCTGGATTTCAGGCTCACCACATCACTCTCGAAGTTCAGAAAGGAACTAAAGTCTTTTCTCTTCTGTGATCACCTCATCTGGCATTATTAAGGACCTCTGAGCTCCTCTGTCTATGAGCCCAACTATGAAGAAACTCTGTCCCACTTAACTCTCTCCTTCCATCGTACACTCCGAATTGCTCCCTAGTCTCCACGTGAACTAAAATGGGTTCACTTTCCTATTACTATGTAACGCACTGCACTGATTTTGTCGTTTTCTTCAATTTTTGGAGGACCCGTTCAGACATAAAATCGATTCATATTTTGTGGAGGCGAGGAGTAAGATGAGCTAGACAGTAAAATACCCAACGGTACAAATACAATTGAAGAGACCATCATATACAAGGGGAAGCATTTCTACAGATCAGGATTTGTTGAGGAGTAGCCCAGAATGTGTAGTAAATGCCTGGAATGTCTTTGCAGCAAAAGTAGCAAAATAATAACAAGGATTGACAAAGACAATATGCCTTATTTTTACAGCCTCTTTTCCAAAACCTTTTAGCTATGCTATTCAGCAGCATCAAGATGGTGCTATTATGACGCCATACTATTTTGAAGGCACGAGTATGCTGCATTGCACATGCATGCCTACAAAATATTTTATGTTTACAGAACTCAGATGGAATAGTAGATTTAAAAGAAAATGGAATAGAAGTAGCTCAAAAGTGCAACGGGGGAGGAGATAGCCTGGGGGAGCAGGAGTGTGGAGGGAAGCAATGGGGAGTGATTGGGGAAGATATCACTTGTGGCAGAAGAACAGAAGTGTAGAAGCAAAGTGGTGGAGTAGCACACGAAGATGCGTGAAACACATAGAGGGGGAAGAAACACATGGGCAAGAGAGGGCAACATGGAACATAGCAGAATATGCAAGAGAAGTACACAAGGGAGACAGCTGGAAAACACATGCACTCTCATGGAGTGCTGAACCAAAAAGGAAAATTCGGTTCACAAAAAGTAAGTGATTGAAGGAAGTAAAGATGCTATGTTCCAGTGTTCCAGGGGGAGGGAAAACAGGAAAGGAAGGTAAGCCCACACAAGGAAATTAATAATGAGCAAGCTGACATTAAAAATAAAGCCAACCAAAGGGAAGCAGTGGGCAGCGTCTAAGACCACTGCAAGTTTATCATAGGTCTTTTCATAACCAGACAGATTGCGCTGTGTGGTAGGCGAGACCCAAACAATCCCAGATCTGGCGAGAAAGCAAGGTCTGTAGATTATAGCAGGCGGCCCTTATGTGCGGTAAATATTTACTTTTCTGTGCATCCGCCATTCTCTGCAGTAGGGTCCGCTGAAAAGTAAAGCAATTGTGACATATTATACAACCCATATGAGAGCTTATTGATACTTCAAACAGCGGTGTAGATCCAGATGCAAGGAGGAGAGATCCAAGTGAAACAGTAACATTCTCATAGATTATGGGACCATCTCTGCTTCTGTGTTTATTTATCTGCATGCTGTTGAAGGGTTTTCCAAAGCTCTCCTTAGTGGTTTGTTGGGCACACTAAAGTCCTTGCGGTCTCCTCGAAAGCAGGCAGCCATATTGGATCCCTGACAGTGTGGCGCTCGTCCGCGTGTCTAAGCAGAGAATCTCGAAAAAGATTGCCTGCCGTCTTATTAGCACTGGGTTTAGTGCTTAAATTGAGCTGGTGATTTCCAGTGTTGGCACCAGCACTTACTTGTCAACACCATCACTTGTGACAGTATGCCACAAGGTGGCAGTGTCTTGCTAATTTAGAGATGACCACAACAACAGTTAATTATTAATTCAATATACATTTTAAACTATTATTACCTGCGGCCCAAGTTATTCCTAAAGCTTTGTGGGCCTGTAATAATCCGAATTATCACACTTGTAGGAGGAGTGTGATGGTTATTAGTTGTGTTGTTACTATAATTGGCAGCATGGTAGGGGCAATGTGTGGTGCAAGCTGCATTGACCTCCTGACGAGAGCCCAGGCATTTTTTTTTTTACAAATTAACTTAAGCACTGGCTGGTTTTCTTGATCCTGCGAATAGTTAGTTACACACAATCCGACTTTGGGATAGCTATCAAATATGCAAATTAGTTCCAATGAAATGTAAGCAGGTTCATTTTTCTCAGTTGTTTTCATTGTGGATATTTTAAAATCCTGGCTGAATGGTACTATCGGGTGGCTCGACCAGCAGAACTCAACTTCGCATTAATGGGAATGTTTGAGCTCGAGCCCACCCTAGTGGAGGAGCCCCAGTACTTTTTGGTCATGCATGGCCTGGCTATGTTGAGAGGTATAAGTTATGTTACACTGTTTTCATACAGATGGTGCTCATTGCACCATCAGGATTCAAGCAAGCCGGGCCGACGAAGGCTGTGATGCCAGAAACCGGTCCTCAGAAGCTTGTCTCCTTCCCAGTATAAGAATTGGCTTGGTAGTTTGGTTTGCCCTGTTCCCATCATGCACTGGGACAGGAACAGACTAATTTGCATATAGCCAGGTTCTGAGCTGGGATGGTGCAATGAGCTAAAAAACAGGTGATGGATTAAAACCATGATCTCTTGACTTGGTAAGAGTATTCTGCATCATTCAGAAACTCTGTCCATCACCACCCCCTTTTTCCAAAATCAATTTTATCCACACTATGTGTGGGAGGGTATACTCAGACATGAGTCCCTTGCTCATTGCACCATCAGGATTCAAGCAAGCCGGGCCGACGAAGGCTGTGATGCCAGAAACCGGTCCCCGGAAGCTTGTCTCCTTCCCAGTATAAGAATTGGCTTGGTAGTTTGGTTTGCCCTGTTCCCATCATGCACTGGGACAGGAACAGACTAATTTGCATATAGCCAGGTTCTGAGCTGAGATGGTGCAATGAGCTAAAAAACAGGTGATGGATTAAAACCATGATCTCTTGACTTGGTAAGAGTATTCTGCATCATTCAGAAACTCTGTCCATCACCACCCCCTTTTTCCAAAATCAATTTTACCCACACTATGTGTGGGAGGGTATACTCAGACGTGAGTCCCTTGCTCATTGCACCATCAGGATTCAAGCAAGCCGGGCCGACGAAGGCTGTGATGCCAGAAACCGGTCCCCGGAAGCTTGTCTCCTTCCCAGTATAAGAATTGGCTTGGTAGTTTGGTTTGCCCTGTTCCCATCATGCACTGGGACAGGAACAGACTAATTTGCATATAGCCAGGTTCTGAGCTGGGATGGTGCAATGAGCTAAAAAATAGGTGATGGATTAAAACCATGATCTCTTGACTTGGTAAGAGTATTCTGCATCATTCAGAAACTCTGTCCATCACCACTCCCTTTTTCCAAAATCAATTTTATCCACACTATGTGTGGGAGGGTATACTCAGACGTGAGTCCCTTGCTCATTGCACCATCAGGATTCAAGCAAGCCGGGCCGACGAAGGCTGTGATGCCAGAAACCGGTCCCCGGAAGCTTGTCTCCTTCCCAGTATAAGAATTGGCTTGGTAGTTTGGTTTGCCCTGTTCCCATCATGCACTGGGACAGGAACAGACTAATTTGCATATAGCCAGGTTCTGAGCTGGGATGGTGCAATGAGCTAAAAAACAGGTGATGGATTAAAACCATGATCTCTTGACTTGGTAAGAGTATTCTGCATCATTCAGAAACTCTGTCCATCACCACCCCCTTTTTCCAAAATCAATTTTATCCACACTATGTGTGGGAGGGTATACTCAGACGTGAGTCCCTTGCTCATTGCACCATCAGGATTCAAGCAAGCCGGGCCGACGAAGGCTGTGATGCCAGAAACCGGTCCCCGGAAGCTTGTCTCCTTCCCAGTATAAGAATTGGCTTGGTAGTTTGATTTGCCCTGTTCCCATCATGCACTGGGACAGGAACAGACTAATTTGCATATAGCCAGGTTCTGAGCTGGGATGGTGCAATGAGCTAAAAAACAGGTGATGGATTAAAACCATGATCTCTTGACTTGGTAAGAGTATTCTGCATCAATCAGAAACTCTGTCCATCACCACCCCCTTTTTCCAAAATCAATTTTATCCACACTATGTGTGGGAGAGTATACTCAGACGTGAGTCCCTTGCTCATTGCACCATCAGGATTCAAGCAAGACGGGCCGACGAAGGCTGTGATGCCAGAAACCGGTCCCCGGAAGCTTGTCTCCTTCCCAGGATAAGAATTGGCTTGGTAGTTTGGTTTGCCCTGTTCCCATCATGCACTGGGACAGGAACAGACTAATTTGCATATAGCCAGGTTCTGAGCTGGGATGGTGCAATGAGCTAAAAAACAGGTGATGGATTAAAACCATGATCTCTTGACTTGGTAAGAGTATTCTGCATCATTCAGAAACTCTGTCCATCACCACCCCCTTTTTCCAAAATCAATTTTATCCACACTATGTGTGGGAGGGTATACTCAGACGTGAGTCCCTTGCTCATTGCACCATCAGGATTCAAGCAAGCCGGGCCGACGAAGGCTGTGATGCCAGAAACCGGTCCCCGGAAGCTTGTCTCCTTCCTAGTATAAGAATTGGCTTGGTAGTTTGGTTTGCCCTGTTCCCATCATGCACTGGGACAGGAACAGACTAATTTGCATATAGCCAGGTTCTGAGCTGGGATGGTGCAATGAGCTAAAAAACAGGTGATGGATTAAAACCATGATCTCTTGACTTGGTAAGAGTATTCTGCATCATTCAGAAACTCTGTCCATCACCACCCCCTTTTTCCAAAATCAATTTTATCCACACTATGTGTGGGAGGGTATACTCAGACGTGAGTCCCTTGCTCATTGCACCATCAGGATTCAAGCAAGCCGGGCCGACGAAGGCTTTGATGCCAGAAACCGGTCCCCGGAAGCTTGTCTCCTTCCCAGTATAAGAATTGGCTTGGTAGTTTGTTTTGCCCTGTTCCCATCATGCACTGGGACAGGAACAGACTAATTTGCATATAGCCAGGTTCTTAGCTGGGATGGTGCAATGAGCTAAAAAACAGGTGATGGATTAAAACCATGATCTCTTGACTTGGTAAGAGTATTCTGCATCATTCAGAAACTCTGTCCATCACCACCCCCTTTGTCCAAAATCAATTTTATCCACACTATGTGTGGGAGGGTATACTCAGACGTGAGTCCCTTGCTCATTGCACCATCAGGATTCAAGCAAGCCGGGCCGACGAAGGCTGTGATGCCAGAAACCGGTCCCCGGAAGCTTGTCTCCTTCCCAGTATAAGAACTGGCTTGGTAGTTTGGTTTGCCCTGTTCCCATCATGCACTGGGACAGGAACAGACTAATTTGCATATAGCCAGGTTCTGAGCTGGGATGGTGCAATGAGCTAAAAAACAGGTGATGGATTAAAACCATGATCTCTTGACTTGGTAAGAGTATTCTGCATCATTCAGAAACTCTGTCCATCACCACCCCCTTTTTCCAAAATCAATTTTATCCACACTATGTGTGGGAGGGTATACTCAGACGTGAGTCCCTTGCTCATTGCACCATCAGGATTCAAGCAAGCCGGGCCGACGAAGGCTGTGATGCCAGAAACCGGTCCCCGGAAGCTTGTCTCCTTCCCAGTATAAGAATTGGCTTGGTAGTTTGGTTTGCCCTGTTCCCATCATGCACTGGGACAGGAACAGACTAATTTGCATATAGCCAGGTTCTGAGCTGGGATGGTGCAATGAGCTAAAAAACAGGTGATGGATTAAAACCATGATCTCTTGACTTGGTAAGAGTATTCTGCATCATTCAGAAACTCTGTCCATCACCACCCCCTTTTTCCAAAATCAATTTTATCCACACTATGTGTGGGAGGGTATACTCAGACGTGAGTCCCTTGCTCATTGCACCATCAGGATTCAAGCAAGCCGGGCCGACGAAGGCTGTGATGCCAGAAACCGGTCCCCGGAAGCTTGTCTCCTTCCCAGTATAAGAATTGGCTTGGTAGTTTGTTTTGCCCTGTTCCCATCATGCACTGGGACAGGAACAGACTAATTTGCATATAGCCAGGTTCTTAGCTGGGATGGTGCAATGAGCTAAAAAACAGGTGATGGATTAAAACCATGATCTCTTGACTTGGTAAGAGTATTCTGCATCATTCAGAAACTCTGTCCATCACCACCCCCTTTGTCCAAAATCAATTTTATCCACACTATGTGTGGGAGGGTATACTCAGACGTGAGTCCCTTGCTCATTGCACCATCAGGATTCAAGCAAGCCGGGCCGACGAAGGCTGTGATGCCAGAAACCGGTCCCCGGAAGCTTGTCTCCTTCCCAGTATAAGAACTGGCTTGGTAGTTTGGTTTGCCCTGTTCCCATCATGCACTGGGACAGGAACAGACTAATTTGCATATAGCCAGGTTCTGAGCTGGGATGGTGCAATGAGCTAAAAAACAGGTGATGGATTAAAACCATGATCTCTTGACTTGGTAAGAGTATTCTGCATCATTCAGAAACTCTGTCCATCACCACCCCCTTTTTCCAAAATCAATTTTATCCACACTATGTGTGGGAGGGTATACTCAGACGTGAGTCCCTTGCTCATTGCACCATCAGGATTCAAGCAAGCCGGGCCGACGAAGGCTGTGATGCCAGAAACCGGTCCCCGGAAGCTTGTCTCCTTCCCAGTATAAGAATTGGCTTGGTAGTTTGGTTTGCCCTGTTCCCATCATGCACTGGGACAGGAACAGACTAATTTGCATATAGCCAGGTTCTGAGCTGGGATGGTGCAATGAGCTAAAAAACAGGTGATGGATTAAAACCATGATCTCTTGACTTGGTAAGAGTATTCTGCATCATTCAGAAACTCTGTCCATCACCACCCCCTTTTTCCAAAATCAATTTTATCCACAGTATGTGTGGGAGGGTATACTCAGACGTGAGTCCCTTGCTCATTGCACCATCAGGATTCAAGCAAGCCGGGCCGACGAAGGCTGTGATGCCAGAAACCGGTCCCCGGAAGCTTGTCTCCTTCCCAGTATAAGAATTGGCTTGGTAGTTTGGTTTGCCCTGTTCCCATCATGCACTGGGACAGGAACAGACTAATTTGCATATAGCCAGGTTCTGAGCTGGGATGGTGCAATGAGCTAAAAAACAGGTGATGGATTAAAACCATGATCTCTTGACTTGGTAAGAGTATTCTGCATCATTCAGAAACTCTGTCCATCACCACCCCCTTTTTCCAAAATCAATTTTATCCACACTATGTGTGGAAGGGTATACTGAGACGTGAGTCCCTTGCTCATTGCACCATCAGGATTCAAGCAAGACGGGCCGACGAAGGCTGTGATGCCAGAAACCGGTCCCCGGAAGCTTGTCTCCTTCCCAGTATAAGAATTGGCTTGGTAGTTTGGTTTGCCCTGTTCCCATCATGCACTGGGACAGGAACAGACTAATTTGCATATAGCCAGGTTCTGAGCTGGGATGGTGCAATGAGCTAAAAAACAGGTGATGGATTAAAACCATGATCTCTTGACTTGGTAAGAGTATTCTGCATCATTCAGAAACTCTGTCCATCACCACCCCCTTTTTCCAAAATCAATTTTATCCACACTATGTGTGGGAGGGTATACTCAGACGTGAGTCCCTTGCTCATTGCACCATCAGGATTCAAGCAAGCCGGGCCTACGAAGGCTGTGATGCCAGAAACCGGTCCCGGGAAGCTTGTCTCCTTCCCAGTATAAGAATTGGCTTGGTAGTTTGGTTTGCCCTGTTCCCATCATGCACTGGGACAGGAACAGACTAATTTGCATATAGCCAGGTTCTGAGCTGGGATGGCGCAATGAGCTAAAAAAACAGGTGATGGATTAAAACCATGATCTCTTGACTTGGTAAGAGTATTCTGCATCATTCAGAAACTCTGTCCATCACCACCCCCTTTTTCCAAAATCAATTTTATCCACACTATGTGTGGGAGGGTATACTCAGACGTGAGTCCCTTGCTCATTGCACCATCAGGATTCAAGCAAGCCGGGCCGACGAAGGCTGTGATGCCAGAAACCGGTCCCCGGAAGCTTGTCTCCTTCCCAGTATAAGAATTGGCTTGGTAGTTTGGTTTGCCCTGTTCCCATCATGCACTGGGACAGGAACAGACTAATTTGCATATAGCCAGGTTCTGAGCTGGGATGGTGCAATGAGCTAAAAAACAGGTGATGGATTAAAACCATGATCTCTTGACTTGGTAAGAGTATTCTGCATCATTCAGAAACTCTGTCCATCACCACCCCCTTTTTCCAAAATCAATTTTATCCACACTATGTGTGGGAGGGTATACTCAGACGTGAGTCCCTTGCTCATTGCACCATCAGGATTCAAGCAAGCCGGGCCGACGAAGGCTGTGATGCCAGAAACCGGTCCAGTCCCCGGAAGCTTGTCTCCTTCCCAGTATAAGAATTGGCTTGGTAGTTTGGTTTGCCCTGTTCCCATCATGCACTGGGACAGGAACAGACTAATTTGCATATAGCCAGGTTCTGAGCTGGGATGGTGCAATGAGCTAAAAAACAGGTGATGGATTAAAACCATGATCTCTTGACTTGGTAAGAGTATTCTGCATCATTCAGAAACTCTGTCCATCACCACCCCCTTTTTCCAAAATCAATTTTATCCACTCTATGTGTGGGAGGGTATACTCAGACGTGAGTCCCTTGCTCATTGCACCATCAGGATTCAAGCAAGCCGGGCCGACGAAGGCTGTGATGCCAGAAACCGGTCCCCGGAAGCTTGTCTCCTTCCCAGTATAAGAATTGGCTTGGTAGTTTGGTTTGCCCTGTTCCCATCATGCACTGGGACAGGAACAGACTAATTTGCATATAGCCAGGTTCTGAGCTGGGATGGTGCAATGAGCTAAAAAACAGGTGATGGATTAAAACCATGATCTCTTGACTTGGTAAGAGTATTCTGCATCATTCAGAAACTCTGTCCATCACCACCCCCTTTTTCCAAAATCAATTTTATCCACACTATGTGTGGGAGGGTATACTCAGACGTGAGTCCCTTGCTCATTGCACCATCAGGATTCAAGCAAGCCGGGCCGACGAAGGCTGTGATGCCAGAAACCGGTCCCCGGAAGCTTGTCTCCTTCCCAGTATAAGAATTGGCTTGGTAGTTTGATTTGCCCTGTTCCCATCATGCACTGGGACAGGAACAGACTAATTTGCATATAGCCAGGTTCTGAGCTGGGATGGTGCAATGAGCTAAAAAACAGGTGATGGATTAAAACCATGATCTCTTGACTTGGTAAGAGTATTCTGCATCATTCAGAAACTCTGTCCATCACCACCCCCTTTTTCCAAAAACACAGTTTTCATACAACACAAGTCCATCTAGGAGGTTAACAGTGGAGAGTGCTGTGCATGGGATCCTTCTGCCCATGTTGGGTGAAGAAATTTTCCCCAACATTTCACCCTACTCCATAGAGCATGCTACTGTCTAGCGTGAGATTTGGCTCCTCTATTCCGTGCTCAGTTTATCTAGTTCTTTAAAGACCAAATGTTTTTCCTGCAAGCATGCCGTCTGAATATTTCTTCAGCATGGATAGGTAAGAGATCACCTAAGAGATTGGCATGGGTGGGAACACTCCGCCTAATACGTTTCTAGGCAGGGCTTGGGTCTCACCGGTGCTGAGAACCTGCAGTGTTTTTAAGGGGGCCTTGAAACGGGTCTCTATCGTGCTCTGTTTTGTGCCCTGGCACAGGCGGTCCATTTTTTTCCGGAGTGCGGTGACAGCAGGACCCTCGATGTGCGCTGCTCACACTGCTTGCTCCTCACTAGTTGAGAAGTTACGGCATGACGCCATGCCAGATGAGCACTGTAGGGGAAGGGAAATCCTGTAAAGAGTGTAATTTTCTATCTGGATTTCCCTCCTCTTTTTTAAACTCAGGAGCAGCAACATATTTGTGGTGTCACCAAGGCTTTAAGTGGAAGATTCTTCAATATTATATACAATCAATAGTTGCTGCTTATTTATCTAATGCAACTAAAAACCTTCGACAAAGCCAATAGTCCGGACTTGTAGGTATGATGTTTCTTGTGGTATCATATATCTGGATGCAATGAAAGACACAGCAAAATACAAGTCAGACGGCTCACTTTGCTAAGCACAGATTTTTAACATGTGTTTTAAGCCATGCCCTCAATTACATTGGCCACGCCCCTTCGAGAGACACCCACCCCCGTTTTTTCATCCCACTTAAAGCCCTATTTCTAGGTAGTCTGTAATCACACCCCCTGACAGAGGTTTAGCTAACTACCTTGCCAATCTCTTGAACATACTTAACATATTTTGTGCAGTTTCCCATTGCAATGTAGTGTAGTGGTGTGTCGAAAGAAACAAAGGAGTGTGCTCCGACCTGGCTTACTCAGATACACAAGTTGTTTCTGTTAATTTATGCCCCGTTTTTGACAAGCTCAACTCCAGATCCAAACCTCTGCGATGAGACTCAACAAATAACACTCAGCACGTGACTTCAGATGCCCTTTCAAATTTGCACAAACATTTTTAGCTTAAGTCATCTTCTGTCATTGGTGTAGATGTCTCGTGCCCAAATCTCCGGAGTCACAGTGTTGCCTGTGAGAACCTCTTTTCCTGAAAAACCCTGATCCGATTCTGATGTGGAGGCATGTCGATATCTCATCCGTAGGACATCTTCTATCAAACGGACACATTTCTCTGTGGCATGTTCTTTAGTGAGTCATTCGATCATTGCAGCATTTTGTGCCCTTCTGCGTGTGTTTGATCCTCTTGGCTGCCGCACTTCGCCATCTGGAGTAGGTCATGGGACATCTCGGCAATCTATTATTATTAGTCCGAGAAAAGGGGGCAATGTTTTTACAACTTGTGTCAGCCAGCCCCAATCAAATGTGTAAAAGTCTTAATCAGCATACTGTGGGATGTCTGTGGGGGCAAGAAAGGACAGTGGGGCCCACCCCTGTCGAAAGAGTGTGCGAATGTCACCAATTAACTTCCCTGCCCCCAGAGACACCCCACAGTATGCTGATTAAGACTTTTACACATTTGGTTGGGGCTGGCTGACAAAAGTTGTAAAAACATTGCCCCCTTTTCTCGGACCAATAATAAAAGTATTATACCTGGACAATACTGTGCCAAGATTGCCGAGATGTCACATGAGCTACTCCAGATGGCGAAGCAGGACGTATGCTTTTAGAAACACCTGAAAGCACACGTCATGCTGGTAGACTTGCTGCCTTTCATTTGTTAATAGGGCACAGCTGCGGGGCAGATTGTGTGCCTTTGTGAAAGTGTTCTTGTTAATTGCAGCACACACGGGGGCTGTGATTAACATGAGTACTTTAAAAAAAGTATACTTATCTGCCCCACAGCCGAGCCCTTTGAAACAAAAGAAATGCAGCAGGAGCCACTTGTTGATGAACTTCAGGTGGTCTCCCTCTGCCTTTCGCGCCGCCCGCATTTTAAAAGCGGCACCGCGAACTGTCCTCAGCTGAGTGTGCACTCTTAGCACATTACACTGCGCGCTCTGGGACACATAGCTGCCCCGGCACCCAGGCGCGCAGGTTACTGGGAACAGTGGTCAGAATACACCATCCCCCCTGTTTGATCTGACCTCCACCTGCTCTTTTTCATTAGGAACTTCATACCTTGTTTGTTATACTATGTACGGGATGCCTGCTTATAAACCGCAGCAGTTCTGATTGTTGAGAATGAGATATCTGCCATTAGAAAGCAAAGTGAGAATCAGGATAATAGCAGGGACTGATGTACCATTTAAAAAATAATCTAAGTTTGGTGCGGAACCTTTCAAGTGGCGTGGAGTTTTACTTGTTTACAGACAAGGGAGTGCCCGACAGTAGAGTCACAATCCTCCCCTGTAAGGAAAACTTCCTTCTCTGCACACTGACAACGGAAAGCAAATGGCAATTACCATAATTCATGTATGAAACTACTTCCGAGTGGTTTATATCTACTGAAAGGATTATGTTTCATGCAAGCTGTGAATTAAAAAAGTGAGATTGGTAATGAAATAACCCCATGTATTAACAGCACTGCTGATTCTATTTCTACTATGTGAATGCCAACTGTTCTAGTGTCTCAATGTGTAACATAGTGTAAGTTGCATCTTTCATAGACATCATTTTCTGCTTGTCTGTCAAATGAAATGGTAAAAACAGTACAGAAGCATTCAGGTAATCCAATGGTACTCTCTAATTTTAGGTGTCTATAAAGTCCAACCAAATTGCATAACAAAACGTAACTGATTTTGCCCATGATACAAGGTGTACACTTCATTCTGAACAATATGAAACTCTGATGACACAATATTGTCTACGGTATCAATACCTGAAGATAATGTGCTTATGCTGTTATCACCTACTTCAAAAACCATGTCAAAATTATCCTGATTAATTTGGCATAAGCGCAGAGCCGCCTCCTTTTGTGAAAGTTTCCAAAATGTATTATAGGCTGCATATACCATGCGTTTACTGCAAGGGTATTTTGGACCCAACAGAAAATATGAAAGATCAGTGTCACCTGACAAAAGGGAAGGGGGTGTTTCACAGCTGCTAATGTAGAATGTTCCAACCACCGTTGACTTAATTTTCCAACAGAATAAGTGGTAACTGTATGTACATTTGGGTAAGGAGGATCAGGTCTAATTTGGGTAAAACCCTTAGTAACAATCAGAAAACATAAATAACAAGCATTGGTGTTCGTGGACCACAAAACCCAACCATCTGGTTTTATCATTGATGAGTTAAAAAAAAAGCCATTCTGTATCATCTGAGTCAGCTCATGAACAGTATAAATGGCGTGTAGGCTTCACTACTCATATTGAGCTAACAATGGAATATAAGGAGTATTAAAATTGTTTGCAGTGACCAAACCAATGCAGGTTGTTTGCTGCACTGGCTGATTAAAAAATAATATCTGAGACGGTATTAAACATGCATGTTGCAAGGTTTCACTCCCCTGCACTTGCCAAATTTTAGTGCCCAACATAGATTTTAAATCAACAGTGCCTTTCCAAAAATCATAACCCTTCAGTGATAGATCATCTATAAAAGATGAGGAATGCATTAATTTAGTCTGTGTAAGCATATATGTGTTCAATAGAGGGACATTCAATTTAAGATAATAGAATGCTGGTTCAGAAAGAATGTAACCCGTAAAATATGTAAATTTATTTTTCTGGGTAACAACTAATTTTAGACGGTGTCGGACAATGTTCCCATCTATATATATAAAAACCAAAGTATGTCCGTTTGTCCTTTATGCATTACTACACCATTCATCCGATCGGCATGAAACTTTGGGAAGTTGTTGAGTACACTTCCGCGAAGGTTTCTGGCTAAAAAAAAAGATAAATGTAAAAATTAAAACAAAAAAAAAGAACAATTGTTAAAAGTTGTTAAATATCGGTCCCCCGGCCACACAGGGCCCTCATAATCTTTCCAATACTGAACGTTTACAGTTTACGGTGGGACTCGCTTTTGCAATGACCATCAAGAAAGCACAAGGACAATCGCTGCAAGTGTGTGGACTAGATTTGGAGAATCTGTGCTTCTCACATGGACAACTGTATGTGGCCAGTTCACGCGTTGGAAAACCTTCTGATTTATTTGTGTACACAACGTTTACAGTTTCCGGTGCGACTTGGTTTTGCAATGACTATCAACAAAGCACAAGGACAATCACTGCAAGTGTGTGGACAAGTGTATGTGGCCAGCTCACGCGTCGTAAAACCTTCTGATTTATTCGTGTACGCACCATACGGAAAAACAAAAAATATCGTGTATCCACAAGCACTCGAATAAATAAACAGAATTAAAACAACACTTTAAAATGTTTTCCATATTAAAATGAATGTTTCAATAAAAATGACACAACGTAAATTGAATGTTATCATAACAAGTTTCCTTAAATTTCCTTTCTTCTGAGATCGCAGCAACGCGCGACGGGTAAGCTAGTCTATATATATAAAAACAAATGTATGTCTGTCTGTCTTTCTGTTTGTCCTTTATGCATTACTACACCATTCATCCGATTGCCATGAAACTTTGGGAAGTTGTTGAGTACACTTCCGCGAAGGATTCTGGCATATGCATTACTACACCATTCATCCGATCGCCATGGAACTTTGGGAAGTTGTTGAGTACACTCCCGCGAAGGTTTCTGGCATAACTTTTTTTAAATATCGGCCCACCAGGGCCCTCATAATCTTTCAAATACTGATGTATGGACCAGATGGAAAAACAACAAATCGTGTATCCACAAGCACTCAAATAAATAAATAGAATTAAAACAGCATTCATCCGATCGCCATGAAACTTTGGGAAGTTGTTGAGTACACTCCCGCGAAGGTTTCTGGAATAAAAATTCTTTAAATATCAGCCCCCCAGGGCCTTCATAATCATTCGAATACTGATGTACGCACCAGACGGAAAAAAGAAATTGTGTATCCACAAGCACTCAAGTAAATAAATAGAATTAAAACAACACTTGGAAATGTTTTCCATATCAAAATGAATAAGTTTCAATAAAAATGACACAATGTAAATTGAATGTTATCATAACGACTTTCCTTGAATTTCCTTTCTTCGGAGATCGCAGCAACGTGCGACGGGTAAGCTAGTTGTGTATAATTGAAAGTGGGTCTTTGAGTACTGGATTTGTGAAGGAAATGATGGCCATAATGTTGTTAGGTAAAGAGAGCTGCATAACTTTCTGAATTCAAAGACAGATCCTCAGTATCACAAACAGTATAGCATTGTTAAGAAGAAAACAAAGAATTAACAGCACTGGCATCCCAAACATCTGAATGCACCCCAGGTAAAACAAAATCCCCCAAAGCGACACGGAACACATATGGAACTTTCAAGGTTTACACCGGACCATATACGTCGAAAGGCACTTTGTCCCAAAAAATGCCATCAGCGATCGGGACTGCTGAAATATTAACTAATGTTTGGTCTCTTTTCATTTTATGTGAGGAAATATGCGGGGCCAGCACACCATCAACCAGTTCCACAGTAAAGCATTCAGGTAAATAGTGGCCATTAATCAAAAGAAAGAAGACAGCCGTGAAACCAATCCACATAAAAAGGAACACTATTGACAATTTACTTGAGATATAAGTCCAAGGTGGGACCAGGTACATGGTCTTCAACCATGAGAAGAAAATACTAATCTATGTTCGAAGCACATCAATAGATGAAGAAAACGAAGATGTATCTGAAGAAATGTTATCTAGAACAATATGAATATATTATTTATACTGACCGATCTGCGCAACCGGCCATAGGATGTAAGCAGCAATACTTTTTGGCGTGTGCTATCGTTAAAGGTCGCATGCGTGGTGGCAAGTTCCATTCCAATTGCGCAAAAACGCAATCTCTAGGAGACTGCACGGCTCAGTTGGCAGAATTGAAAGCGCTTATACTGGCACTTGTAAATACAGATCACGAATTCCCCAAACTAATCGCGTGTTATTCTTTTTACTGTGTACAGTCGTACAATGAGTACTTACAGCATTGGGCACAAAACGGGTTTAAGGACAAAAAAGGTGGCACAATTAAGCACAAAATGCTATGAGAACAGGTAGCAGAATTGAAAGCTGAGCTACTGAGGACTCATGTGATCCATGCGCTGAGTCATCAATGTGATGGCATTCACGTTGAAGGGAATTAATTTGCTGATGAAGCCGCAAAGGGGGAAGTTCGTACGGTTTCCGTAGCTGCGCTGACTCATTCAAACAAGAGAATAGATGAAGATATTATGGTAGCTGTCATCACATCACACAAAGGCAGCACAAGAGTATCTAAAGAAAATACACTCAAATACTCCTACAAATTAGATGCACAAAACATTCCATATGCTCAGATTTCTGGAGTGGGGGAAAGAGTAATACCAAATATGGATCGCAGACAAGGTTTAATACTAGCTTCACACAAGGGTTTGGGCTCTGCACACACAGGCGTTACACCGACTATTTATTTACTGAAACAGCACTATTGGTGGCTAGGGTTAACTAAGCAAACAAAAGACTATGCCTTCAAATGCAACATCTTCCAGCAGATGAAAGGCTCCATTACTAAAGTCAGACAAACCTCTTGAACGTGTGTACTTGGACTACTGCAGCCCCTTGCAAATGGACGGGGCTTACAGATATATCATGGTTGCAGTGGATTAATCAACGAGATTTCTATAGGTATGGCCTCAGCTTTAGGATGATGCTCAAACTGTTATAAAAGATTTGCGAGTCTTTATCAGCACATACGTAGTTAGCACGTTACATTCTGACAGCGGCTTACAAAAAGCCCAAGGAAGGAATATGCGTAGCATTGTGGTTCTCATCTCTGTACCATCCTGAGGGAAATTCGGTAGTGGAGAGAAAAACAGGACTTGAAGCAATCTTTAACAGCTAGGGTATTAGGCAAGGGTGGTAGTTGGGTCACACACCTTTATGGGGCACAGTGGGCATTAAACAACAAGCCAAGAAGCTCTCTAGGGGGTGTCACTCCATATGAGGTCCTCTTTGAAATACCAATGTGGGTACCTGATCTTGATTATGAAGGCGCAGTGGCAGATGAAAAACCATTTGATACCCATGATCGATTGGCTGTTTAACAGGATCTAAATGAATCCAGGACAAAACAAAGCAATGTCCATGTAAAGAAGACCTCCACTGAGGATGTCAATGTAGTCACGCAAGACCTGTCTGGATCTGGTCAGAGAGAAAGTTGCAGACAAAAAGGAATTTGGACCCTTTTACAGAAACCCTGTACCAGTCCATGCAGTACACAGAACAAGAACTGTGCTGCTCCCGCTCCTGCCGGAAACAAGGAGAAAAGATGTGTCTCAATTGACTTAATCAAACCACACTATGTGGCCGATACTAAACAGTAGGCCAAGTGGACTCCGCTGTAGCAAATGCCCTCCTCTAACTACAATCCAAGAAGTTCAAACAGAAAGACTCATAACCAGACATTCAAATTCAAAATGAAAATCAGAATAATTCACAAATTGCAATTAGACTGAATACAGATGTCTACATCAACATGCCTCGTCGAGATGAAAATAACATTTTAACTAATCCCGATGCAATTCCTACAATTGATCAAACAGCTTCCGGCTATTTCATTAACTTTGATATGTTTTCTCTGGATCCAAGTGAGCCAGAAACGATGCCAGCTAAAACACTATACAAGCAAGAATGAAAGAACTTTTATCTCTTTATTCAAAAGTCAAAGCTGGTATAACCTTGGATTGAACTCTGAGTAATTTCTGGGATGTTGTTTTTTCTTTTCTTAGTACTGACTTTTAGTATGTTTATCAATGGACACTATCTACAACAAGGTTCCACATCCCAAAAGTTCAAAATCCTACCGAAGCCACATCCATTATCACATCGCGAACAAAGAGACTTGTCATCAGGGAACATTACAGCTATTCTTATACCGGACGGTATAGTATGGGTCAAGGTTGATTTCAACATTTTCGGCCCGACCAAACTTTTAAAAATTAATCATGTATTTAAAATCTCATTGAGTGATTTTGATTTCATTACCTCAGTACATTTTCTGATGATTGGGCACTGAAACAGGAAATAGAATGTTGTCTGATTTAGAGAAACCTGCTGCATTTTCTAATAATGAAATGTTACAGGGTTCTTCAGACTATGAAAAATTGTACTGTTACCAACATTATGGTCATCAATTCCTGCACAAATCCATTTCGGCTAGGAATGTTTTTGAGTACCATCAGTGGGAACATTGCCCTTTTTAGCACAATTGTCTGAACAAAAGTTCAGCCTATGGAAAGACAAAATTGACTCATAATCGATTTGGGGTTCAAGGGACTAGCAAGTCCAGGGTACAGCAGCACTATTTAGAGCATGCTTCATTCCACAGCAGATGAACTTTTTAAATTGATGGTTTATATCTACTGAAAGGATTATGGGGCATATTACCAACCAATAGAGATAATTTTTGTCTCTAACTTGTTTAGAGACAAAAATTAACGCCGCAAATCGGCGATTTTTATCGCAGATAAACCTTGCTATTAGCAAGGTTTATCGCAAATGCAATAAAAAACGGCCGCAATGCATGAATACCGCTGAAAAGTCAGCGATATTCATGCATTATCGAGCAAATGCTCTTAGCCATGTTATCCACCTCCCATTGGATAACATGGCTAAGAACTGCGCAGGGCAGGTGTTCCAAAAGTTGGTAATAGGAGATAGCGATGTTAGCGACTGTTTCCAGTCGCTAACATCTTGGCACGCCCACTTTGCATGTCATTAGTGATAAATATCACTGACATGCAAAGCGGGGCCCAAGATGGTCGCTATCTCCTATTAGCTGTCGCTAACTGGTGTTAGCGACAGCTTGGTAATAGGGAGATAATTTTATCTCCGCTTTCTTGGCTTTTAAAGCCAAAAAAGCGGAGATAAACCCCCTTGATAATATGCCCCTATGTTTCATGCAAGCTGTGAATTAAAAAAGTGAGATTGGCAATGAAATAACCCCATGTATTAACAGCACTGCTGATTCTATTTCTACTATGTGAATGCAAACTGTTCTAGTGTCTCAATGTGTAACATAGTGTAAGTTGCATCTTTCATAGACATCATTTTCTGCTTGTCTGTCAAATGAAATGGTAAAAACAGTACGGAAGCATTCAGGTAATCCAATGGTACTCTCTAATTTTAGGTGTCTATAAAGTCCAACCAAATTGCATAACAGAACGTAACTGATTTTGCCCATGATACAAGGTGTACACTTCATTCTGAACAATATCAAACTCTGATGACACAATATTGTCTACGGTATCAATACCTGAAGATAATGTGCTTATGCTGTTATCACCTACTTCAAAAACCATGTCAAAATTATCCTGATTAATTTGGCATAAGCGCAGAGCCGCCTCCTTTTGTGAAAGTTTCCAAAATGTATTATAGGCTGCATATACAATGCGTTTACTGCAAGGGTATTTTGGACCCAACAGAAAATATGAAAGATCAGTGTCACCTGACAAAAGGGAAGGGGGTGTTTCACAGCTGCTAATGTAGAATGTTCCAACCACCGTTTAAATTTTCCAACAGAATAAGTGGTAACTGTATGTACATTTGGGTAAGGAGGATCAGGTCTAATTTGGGTAAAACCCTTAGTAACAATCAGAAAACATAAATAACAAGCATTGGTGTTCGTGGACCACAAAACCCAACCATCTGGTTTTATCATTGATGAGTTAAAAAAGCCATTCTGTATCATCTGAGTCAGCTCATGAACAGTATAAATGGTGTGTAGGCTTCACTACTCATATTGAGCTAACAATGGAATATAAGGAGTATTAAAATTGTTTGCAGTGACCAAACCAATGCAGGTTGTTTGCTGCACTGGCTGATTAAAAAATAATATCTGAGACGGTATTAAACATGCATGTTGCAAGGTTTCACTCCCCTGCACTTGCCAAATTTTAGTGCCCAACATAGATTTTAAATCAACAGTGCCTTTCCAAAAATCATAACCCTTCAGTGATAGATCATCTATAAAAGATGAGGAATGCATTAATTTAGTCTGTGTAAGCATATATGTGTTCAATAGAGGGACATTCAATTTAAAATAATAGGATGCTGGGTCAGAAAGAATGTAACCCGTAAAATATGTAAATTTATTTTTCTGGGTAACATAACTTATTTTAGACGGTGTCGGACAATGTTCCCATCTATATATATAAAAACCAAAGTATGTCCGTTTGTCCTTTATGCATTACTACACCATTCATCCGATCGGCATGAAACTTTGGGAAGTTGTTGAGTACACTTCCTCGAAGGTTTCTGGCTAAAAAAAAGAAAAATGTAAAAATTAAAACAAAAAAAAGAAAAATTGTTAAAAGTTGTTGAGTACACTCCCGCAAAGGTTTCTGGAAAAAAAAAAACAATTGTTAAATATCGGTCCCCCGGCCACACAAGGCCCTCATAATCTTTCCAATACTGAACGTTTACAGTTTACGGTGGGACTCGCTTTTGCAATGACCATCAAGAAAGCACAAGGACAATCGCTGCAAGTGTGTGGACTTGATTTGGAGAATCTGTGCTTCTCACATGGACAACTGTATGTGGCCAGTTCACGCGTTGGAAAACCTTCTGATTTATTTGTGTACACAACGTTTACAGTTTCCGGTGCGACTTGCTTTTGCAATGACTATCAACAAAGCACAAGGACAATCACTGCAAGTGTGTGGACTAGATCTGGAGAATCCGTGCTTCTCACATGGACAAGTGTATGTGGCCAGCTCACGCGTCGTAAAACCTTCTGATTTATTCGTGTACGCACCATACGGAAAAACAAAAAATAACGTGTATCCACAAGCACTCGAATAAATAAACAGAATTGAAACAACACTTTAAAATGTTTTCCATATTAAAATGAATGTTTCAATAAAAATGACACAACGTAAATTGAATGTTATCATAACAAGTTTCCTTAAATTTCCTTTCTTCTGAGATCGCAGCAACGCGCGACGGGTAAGCTAGTCTATATATATAAAAACAAATGTATGTCTGTCTGTCTTTCTGTTTGTCCTTTATGCATTACTACACCATTCATCCGATTGCCATGAAACTTTGGGAAGTTGTTGAGTACACTTCCGCGAAGGATTCTGGCATATGCATTACTACACCATTCATCCGATCGCCATGGAACTTTGGGAAGTTGTTGAGTACACTCCCGCGAAGGTTTCTGGCATAACTTTTTTTAAATATCGGCCCACCAGGGCCCTCATAATCTTTCAAATACTGATGTATGGACCAGATGGAAAAACAACAAATCGTGTATCCACAAGCACTCAAATAAATAAATAGAATTAAAACAGCATTCATCCGATCGCCATGAAACTTTGGGAAGTTGTTGAGTACACTCCCGCGAAGGTTTCTGGAATAAAAATTCTTTAAATATCAGCCCCCCAGGGCCTTCATAATCATTCGAATACTGATGTACGCACCAGACGGAAAAAAGAAATTGTGTATCCACAAGCACTCAAGTAAATAAATAGAATTAAAACAACACTTGGAAATGTTTTCAATATCAAAATGAATAAGTTTCAATAAAAATGACACAATGTAAATTGAATGTTATCATAACGACTTTCCTTGAATTTCCTTTCTTCGGAGATCGCAGCAACGTGCGACGGGTAAGCTAGTTGTGTATAATTGAAAGTGGGTCTTTGAGTACTGGATTTGTGAAGGAAATGATGGCCATAATGTTGTTAGGTAAAGAGAGCTGCA
Source organism: Lissotriton helveticus (assembly GCF_964261635.1). Lineage (NCBI taxonomy): Eukaryota > Metazoa > Chordata > Amphibia > Caudata > Salamandridae > Lissotriton > Lissotriton helveticus. The sequence continues at coordinate 982,839,832 of NC_136065.1, read as the reverse complement.
TAACTTTCTGAATTCAAAGACAGATCCTCAGTATCACAAACAGTATAGCATTGTTAAGAAGAAAACAAAGAATTAACAGCACTGGCATCCCAAACATCTGAATGCACCCCAGGTAAAACAAAATCCCCCAAAGCGACACGGAACACATATGGAACTTTCAAGGTTTACACCGGACCATATACGTCGAAAGGCACTTTGTCCCAAAAAATGCCATCAGCGATCGGGACTGCTGAAATATTAACTAATGTTTGGTCTCTTTTCATTTTATGTGAGGAAATATGCGGGGCCAGCACACCATCAACCAGTTCCACAGTAAAGCATTCAGGTAAATAGTGGCCATTAATCAAAAGAAAGAAGACAGCCGTGAAACCAATCCACATAAAAAGGAACACTATTGACAATTTACTTGAGATATAAGTCCAAGGTGGGACCAGGTACATGGTCTTCAACCATGAGAAGAAAATACTAATCTATGTTCGAAGCACATCAATAGATGAAGAAAACGAAGATGTATCTGAAGAAATGTTATCTAGAACAATATGAATATATTATTTATACTGACCGATCTGCGCAACCGGCCATAGGATGTAAGCAGCAATACTTTTTGGCGTGTGCTATCGTTAAAGGTCGCATGCGTGGTGGCAAGTTCCATTCCAATTGCGCAAAAACGCAATCTCTAGGAGACTGCACGGCTCAGTTGGCAGAATTGAAAGCGCTTATACTGGCACTTGTAAATACAGATCACGAATTCCCCAAACTAATCGCGTGTTATTCTTTTTACTGTGTACAGTCGTACAATGAGTACTTACAGCATTGGGCACAAAACGGGTTTAAGGACAAAAAAGGTGGCACAATTAAGCACAAAATGCTATGAGAACAGGTAGCAGAATTGAAAGCTGAGCTACTGAGGACTCATGTGATCCATGCGCTGAGTCATCAATGTGATGGCATTCACGTTGAAGGGAATTAATTTGCTGATGAAGCCGCAAAGGGGGAAGTTCGTACGGTTTCCGTAGCTGCGCTGACTCATTCAAACAAGAGAATAGATGAAGATATTATGGTAGCTGTCATCACATCACACAAAGGCAGCACAAGAGTATCTAAAAAAAATACACTCAAATACTCCTACAAATTAGATGCACAAAACATTCCATATGCTCAGATTTCTGGAGTGGGGGAAAGAGTAATACCAAATATGGATCGCAGACAAGGTTTAATACTAGCTTCACACAAGGGTTTGGGCTCTGCACACACAGGCGTTACACCGACTATTTATTTACTGAAACAGCACTATTGGTGGCTAGGGTTAACTAAGCAAACAAAAGACTATGCCTTCAAATGCAACATCTTCCAGCAGATGAAAGGCTCCATTACTAAAGTCAGACAAACCTCTTGAACGTGTGTACTTGGACTACTGCAGCCCCTTGCAAATGGACGGGGCTTACAGATATATCATGGTTGCAGTGGATTAATCAACGAGATTTCTATAGGTATGGCCTCAGCTTTAGGATGATGCTCAAACTGTTATAAAAGATTTGCGAGTCTTTATCAGCACATACGTAGTTAGCACGTTACATTCTGACAGCGGCTTACAAAGAGCCCAAGGAAGGAATATGCGTAGCATTGTGGTTCTCATCTCTGTACCATCCTGAGGGAAATTCGGTAGTGGAGAGAAAAACAGGACTTGAAGCAATCTTTAACAGCTAGGGTATTAGGCAAGGGTGGTAGTTGGGTCACACACCTTTATGGGGCACAGTGGGCATTAAACAACAAGCCAAGAAGCTCTCTAGGGGGTGTCACTCCATATGAGGTCCTCTTTGAAATACCAATGTGGGTACCTGATCTTGATTATGAAGGCGCAGTGGCAGATGAAAAACCATTTGATACCCATGATCGATTGGCTGTTTAACAGGATCTAAATGAATCCAGGACAAAACAAAGCAATGTCCATGTAAAGAAGACCTCCACTGAGGATGTCAATGTAGTCACGCAAGACCTGTCTGGATCTGGTCAGAGAGAAAGTTGCAGACAAAAAGGAATTTGGACCCTTTTACAGAAACCCTGTACCAGTCCATGCAGTACACAGAACAAGAACTGTGCTGCTCCCGCTCCTGCCGGAAACAAGGAGAAAAGATGTGTCTCAATTGACTTAATCAAACCACACTATGTGGCCGATACTAAACAGTAGGCCAAGTGGACTCCGCTGTAGCAAATGCCCTCCTCTAACTACAATCCAAGAAGTTCAAACAGAAAGACTCATAACCAGACATTCAAATTCAAAATGAAAATCAGAATAATTCACAAATTGCAATTAGACTGAATACAGATGTCTACATCAACATGCCTCGTCGAGATGAAAATAACATTTTAACTAATCCCGATGCAATTCCTACAATTGATCAAACAGCTTCCGGCTATTTCATTAACTTTGATATGTTTTCTCTGGATCCAAGTGAGCCAGAAACGATGCCAGCTAAAACACTATAAAAGCAAGAGTGAAATAACTTTTATCTCTTTATTCAAAAGTCAAAGCTGGTATAACCTTGGATTGAACTCTGAGTAATTTCTGGGATGTTGTTTTTTCTTTTCTTAGTACTGACTTTTAGTATGTTTATCAATGGACACTATCTACAACAAGGTTCCACATCCCAAAAGTTCAAAATCCTACCGAAGCCACATCCATTATCACATCGCGAACAAAGAGACTTGTCATCAGGGAACATTACAGCTATTCTTATACCGGACGGTATAGTATGGGTCAAGGTTGATTTCAACATTTTCGGCCCGACCAAACTTTTAAAAATTAATCATGTATTTAAAATCTCATTGAGTGATTTTGATTTCATTACCTCAGTACATTTTCTGATGATTGGGCACTGAAACAGGAAATAGAATGTTGTCTGATTTAGAGAAACCTGCTGCATTTTCTAATAATGAAATGTTACAGGGTTCTTCAGACTATGAAAAATTGTACTGTTACCAACATTATGGTCATCAATTCCTGCACAAATCCATTTCGGCTAGGAATGTTTTTGAGTACCATCAGTGGGAACATTGCCCTTTTTAGCACAATTGTCTGAACAAAAGTTCAGCCTATGGAAAGACAAAATTGACTCATAATCGATTTGGGGTTCAAGGGACTAGCAAGTCCAGGGTACAGCAGCACTATTTAGAGCATGCTTCATTCCACAGCAGATGAACTTTTTAAATTGATGGTTTATATCTACTGAAAGGATTATGGGGCATATTACCAACCAATAGAGATAATTTTTGTCTCTAACTTGTTTAGAGACAAAAATTAACGCCGCAAATCGGCGATTTTTATCGCAGATAAACCTTGCTATTAGCAAGGTTTATCGCAAATGCAATAAAAAACGGCCGCAATGCATGAATACCGCTGAAAAGTCAGCGATATTCATGCATTATCGAGCAAATGCTCTTAGCCATGTTATCCACCTCCCATTGGATAACATGGCTAAGAACTGCGCAGGGCAGGTGTTCCAAAAGTTGGTAATAGGAGATAGCGATGTTAGCGACTGTTTCCAGTCGCTAACATCTTGGCACGCCCACTTTGCATGTCATTAGTGATAAATATCACTGACATGCAAAGCGGGGCCCAAGATGGTCGCTATCTCCTATTAGCTGTCGCTAACTGGTGTTAGCGACAGCTTGGTAATAGGGAGATAATTTTATCTCCGCTTTCTTGGCTTTTAAAGCCAAAAAAGCGGAGATAAACCCCCTTGATAATATGCCCCTATGTTTCATGCAAGCTGTGAATTAAAAAAGTGAGATTGGCAATGAAATAACCCCATGTATTAACAGCACTGCTGATTCTATTTCTACTATGTGAATGCAAACTGTTCTAGTGTCTCAATGTGTAACATAGTGTAAGTTGCATCTTTCATAGACATCATTTTCTGCTTGTCTGTCAAATGAAATGGTAAAAACAGTACGGAAGCATTCAGGTAATCCAATGGTACTCTCTAATTTTAGGTGTCTATAAAGTCCAACCAAATTGCATAACAGAACGTAACTGATTTTGCCCATGATACAAGGTGTACACTTCATTCTGAACAATATCAAACTCTGATGACACAATATTGTCTACGGTATCAATACCTGAAGATAATGTGCTTATGCTGTTATCACCTACTTCAAAAACCATGTCAAAATTATCCTGATTAATTTGGCATAAGCGCAGAGCCGCCTCCTTTTGTGAAAGTTTCCAAAATGTATTATAGGCTGCATATACAATGCGTTTACTGCAAGGGTATTTTGGACCCAACAGAAAATATGAAAGATCAGTGTCACCTGACAAAAGGGAAGGGGGTGTTTCACAGCTGCTAATGTAGAATGTTCCAACCACCGTTGACTTAATTTTCCAACAGAATAAGTGGTAACTGTATGTACATTTGGGTAAGGAGGATCAGGTCTAATTTGGGTAAAACCCTTAGTAACAATCAGAAAACATAAATAACAAGCATTGGTGTTCTGTGGTAAATAAATAAATAATACCCTATTTTTGACTAGACATATATCATAACAGATAGCTCAATAAATAAGAGTCAAGATTCGAGGTAGTAGGAGTTTTGCAGGTTTATTACAGCATAAGGACAGGAACAGGACAACCTGCATGGGAATAGGATGGCAGGGCCCGGCAGGGGAAAAGAGGCCCAGCAGCTGCTGGGGCTGGGTCGGGGATGAGCGCGCTAACTTTTAATAACAATCCATGAGCTTATATACATAATACAAACACATAGCATTACATTACAGTAGGCGTAGCAGTGGGTGGAGCAGAAGGCGTGACGCGTAGCAGTCGCGAAAGATAAGAGTAAAAAGAGGTGTAACTGGGCGTGTACATAGACATGTGGTGCAGACGTAACAGAATATGTCATGAATGGGGCGGAAACATTGGAGGGGGCTACCTAAGGAGCCGGGACCTCTAACCTGATGGTGCGCGCAAACTGGCAATGACGTGTCACTAGGAGAAGCTGGGGGCTATGAACTCTGTGCTAGGAGCAGAGACTAAAGTCTGGAGAGTCGGAGCGACATGTACCTAAACCCTATCTCGTATCTGATGTTTAGGGAACATGTTGATATAAACTAGAAGTCAAGAGGGGAAAGGCTAACTGACTCTAAGACTGGACCATGCATTATTCTACATGTAGTGCGTGATGAAGAATACTAAATGACCAGTAAATGCAGTATTTCTCTAACGTGGAGACGAGAAGGCTAGACAATGACGGAAACTATTGATGCAGTTCAGTAGCTTAGGAATGCAGAGAAGGAGGACTGAACTGATAACTGGAACTATAACATACTTTTGGCAGACTCAGAGGCAGAGCCAAGCTGCACCGGGCACTGCGAGGCAGGAAGTAAGTGAAAGGTCGAGGATACAGGTGGGGGCTGTATCGCTCCTCAGCGAGGACTTCAGGAGACAGGAGCTGAATCTGATGTCCAGGCCCTGTTGAGGCCTAGAAACGGGGACTTTATAATGGAATAACGTGCACACTGAGAAACGTGGCAACATTACTTTACATAGGCCTGATATTCGTAGTATTCACGAGGACTGGAAACTGGCATACTAGAGGTGGACACAACTGTAATTGCGTCATTAATCAGACATGGGGAATAACATATGCATATTTAATCATGCACACATAACATATGATGGATGAGGCGTAGGGACACAGAACATGTCAAAATTTACTTTTCCACATTCCCTCCTTGTCACTACGTTTCCATCAGGAAACATCTATTTTCATGATACCATCTATCATTTCATACAGTATCATTTGCTCGTCTCGAATTATCCTGGAACGGGATTTAGAACGGGGCTTGGGACTAGGAATACAAGAGGTAGCACAAATGCCGCAAATCGCAGGGCCACATTGTATACAGAGGCAGCAGCTGAATATGATCGCTACTGCAATACCTAGAAAGGACAGGACTTTCCATCCCCATGCGGAAATTATATTCCAGAACCAACCGGACCATGTCCAGGTGCCTGGATTCTGGTGTAACAGATGGGCAATTTTATGGAGTCTGGTTATAGCTGAATAAACAGACGGCGCGTTATTTGGAATGAAAATGCAGCAACTAGATCCGATGACTCTACAGGCCCCGCCCCTATCGGCCAGTATGACGTCAAGGACGAGACGATTCTGTAAAACGACAAACCTCATAGCAGATTGCTCCTCAGTTAAGTTACCTAGAGCAGAGGCAGTCTCATCTACTACAGCTTCAAGGGTTCTTGTTAATCTACGAATTAGCTTACTGTTTACAATTGTGCCTAAATAAGGGAACACACCTTTATCAATATCAATGAATTGCTCTGCAGCAGTTTCAGTATAATCGACAATCGGGAGGTTTCTCTTGTGTCTAGTATGTACTAGGAAGGAATTCCTATGGTAGTCAGGTGGGGCTAGAAAAACTGGTGGCAGTAGGAAGGCAATGTAACAGGTTCCCTCCCAATCGAGGGGCAGACGAACATATGCGGTTTGACCACAAACAAAATATGAATGACGTGAAGCTTTGAAAATAGATTTCCCACTGTCACTATACTTGACAACAGTAGTACATTCACTATGTCCTACGTGTACGGAACCCTTATTTCGGACACATAATTCGCCTTTGACTGGTAGTACTGAAATAGCAGGTGAGTCTGGAGTAGTATCAGACTGAACATTCAGGACCATAAAATTCGACGAATAATTACCTAAATTATATACTTCATTTTCTAGATCTAAACCTGTTCGGTGGGGGAGACCTTGCTTGTCTGGGAAACATGTACTGTTAAGAAAAGACATATCTGTTGAGGATGACGTTAACGTGGACCATGCTCCACACGAACCATTATGGGAAAATGGATAAGGAAAGAGTGGCAGAACTCCCTTCGGTGTCGGGAAAGGGGGGAGTCGACCACACACCCAACAATTAGTGGCATTGCTGGTCTGGTGTGAGTAATGTAACATGCGGATAAATGAGTTATTACGCATAGCGAGGCGGTATGAATATTCGTGAGGAGGCAGATCACTAAACGTGTGCTCTACTGTAGCATTAGCAGACTTATTTACATGGAGAACTGGGAAATATAGGAAAAATGCGTAACTAGTGCAGGAAATCAAAATGCTGAGAAATAATATGAAACTTAGAAAAACGATACATTGAATTGAGTTGTGACTGACTCTCTCACTATGGGGGTCTATTTTATACATGTCAGAAACAGTCTAACCGTTTCACCTAGGGGAGGACTTAGACAATCAAACTGACTGACTTATTTTACTAGACCGTAGTTTATGCTTATACTCCTGCTGCGGAGTTTTCTCTACCAAGGGAGGGGTTGTATCAATGTCATTTGCGGGACAGTCCTTAAGAGCAATATTTTGGCAGTCCTTAAAATCCTGGGAAATGTTTTTAAAGACGGGTTTCAGTCCTTTAAAAAGTTTAACATGAGAAAGGTGTATCCATCCTTTTCGGCCTTCCAACTTCACGGCTGTACGGGTGGTGAGGAGGACCTGACGGGGCTCTTTCCATCGAGGCTCCAGCGGACTTGATCTGTCAAAGTTCCGGACCATCACCATGGAACCTGGAACGATCTCGTGCGGTGCCACCTCGGTATTGTCTGGAAATGCGGCGGCAACCTGTGAACGACATGAGTTGAGGGCAGACATCAAGGAAGCTAGGTAATCTGTCAGCATATTACATGAAACATCAGTAATACTTCGGGGTCTAGGAGTACCCCACATGTTAGGGGGGCGGCCGAATACGACCTCATACGGGGACAGACCTGATCTGGAATGTGCGACCATGCGCATATAAAACAAAGCGACTGGCAGAGCTACTAGCCAGTCCACACCCTTATCTTTACATATTTTTGCGATTCGAATTTTCAGAGTCTGATTATGTCTCTCGACTAGACCGGCTGCTTCAGGATGGCGTACACAATGGAACTTCCACTGGTACCCTAACAACAGGGAAACGTGCTTCATGAGTTCAGATGAGAATGGCTGACCGTTATCAGAATATACGACTCTAGGGAGTCCATATCGAGGGAAGAATTCACGAACCAACTGCTTGGCAGTGGTCGTGGCTGTGTAATCTGGGACTGGATATGCTTCTGTCCATCTGGACAAAGCGCATACAACTACAAGAACATACTTGAAACCTCGACATCGCTCCATCTGAATATAATCCATCTGGAGGACTTCAAAAGGGTGGTCAGGAGGCTGGAAACCACCTTGTTCCACCGGGACACTTTTACCTGGATTAAACTGACAACATATCATACAGGTACGGACTTTCTGCTTGGCTGCAGCTCGTAAATGCTTGTTGAACCAAATGTTCTGGATACTGTCTAACATAGCTTTTTCTCCTAAATGTGCTGGACTATGTGCGGTATTAATAATGACTTGAACCATAGAGTCGGGGAGAAACCATGTGGCTCTACCCTTCGTTAACCATCCTTGATCTGTCTGGACCCCTCCTTGTTCGGACCATTTCTTGATTTCATCGGGAGTAGCATGTAACTGGATATCTATGACATCTTGTGTAGGGTCCTTAACTGTCATACATGTAGTCGGATCTGGAGTATGTGTCAGGTTAACTGGAATGTCTGGAGTCTGTGCTGTAAGCTTGGCTGTGCGATCTGCTAGATCGTTACCTTGGGAAATAATGTCAGTAACTTTCGTATGTGCTTTGCATTTCATGATAGCAATGGATGTCGGTAAATGTATTGCATCTAACAGAGCTTGAATAAGGAGACCATGCTGAATCTTGGTTCCATGAGAAGTCATGAAACCTCTCTCCTGCCAGAGCACTCCGAAGTCGTGTACAACTCCAAATGCGTAACGTGAATCTGTGTAAACATTAACTTTCAGGTTCTTGGCATGTATGCAGGCTTGTGTCAGAGCAACTAGCTCTGCTGCTTGAGCGGACAGGGTATCAATACGATGTGTTTCAATAACTTCGGTGTCAGTAGTCACTGCATACGCGGCGACTAGTTCTCCTATACTAGTTCTCATACATGAACCATCCACATAAAGTGTCAGGTCAGGATCTGGTAACGGAATATCTGTCAGGTCTTGTCTTGGCTTTGTCGTAATGTTGACTACTTCCACACAGTCATGTGGGGCAGGATTTGAACTAACTGATGGTAACAGTGTAGCAGGATTCAGGACGTTGCAGCGTCTGATTTCTATGTGTGGCTGGAACAGTGTCAATTCATAACCTGTTAAACGTGCAATTGTCAAGTGCTGAGTCTGTGTTCGGTTCAAAAGAACTTCTACTGAATGTGGGACTTGTACTGTCAAGGAGTGTCCTAAAACTATGGAATCACTTTGTCTAATAGCTAGTGCTGTGGTTGCAACTGACTTGAGGCACGCAGGCAACGCCTGGGCGACTGGATCTAGTGTGCTCGAAAAATAAGCACAGGGCTTGTATTGTCCTGCTTGATCTTGTGTGAGAACAGATAATGCTGTACCTTCACGTTCAGTAACGAAAAGTGTAAAAGGCTTACTGTAGTTCGGTGTAGCTAGAACTGGAGCTTGGCATAGAGCTTTCTTTAACTCGTTGAAACTAAGTGTATGTTCAGATGTCCAAGGGAGGACAGTCGATACGGCTGCCTCCTGTGTCGTTAACTGTATCAGTGGCTTGGCTAGAAATGCATACTGGGGAATCCATTGTCTACAATAAGAAGTAAGGCCGATAAAGGCACGTACCTCCTTCTGGGTTCTGGGCTGGGGAAGACTCGCTATTAACTGGATACGGTCTGGTGTCAACTGCCTACCCCTCTTGGACAGTAAGTGTCCTAAGTATACCACTTGCTGGACACAGAATTGAAGCTTAGAAGGGGACACCTTGTGCCCCATCTCGGCTAGGAAATACAAGACTGTAAGGGATGCTCGCTCGCAAGCACGTTCAGAACGGGCTGTGATCAGTAGATCATCGACATACTGGAGCAGGGCAGTGTCAGTTGGCATGTGAATATTGTCTAGTTGTCTCTTGAGTGCTTGACTGTAAATACTAGGGCTTTCTGTGAAACCTTGAGGAGCGCGTGTGAACATATAGCTCCTTCCATTTAAACAAAATCCGAAAAGAAACTGGCTGTCTGGATGAATTGGAACACTAAAAAATGCATTCTTGAGGTCGATTACTGTGAAGAACGTGGCTTCGGAATCAATGGCTGTCAATAGGGAAGAGATGTCTGGGACAACTGGGTACTGCGGAATAATACATTTATTAAGTTCTCGTAAATCAATCACTAATCGATATACTGGGGGTGCATTAGGATCAGTACGTTTCATGACTGGAATGATCGGAGAATTACATACGTTGGAGTCAGTTTCTACAACTACTCCTTGAGCCATGAGCTCGTCAATAATTTTGGATAAGGCTGCTACAGCCTCGGGTGGCAATCTGTACTGTCTGATACGTGGTAACACTACACCTGGTTTGAGAGTCACACGATAGGGTGTGATTTGCATGTAACCTACATCAGTTGGACCTTGCGCCCATAAGTGCTGCGGAACATTAGACAGTCTTGGATCAAAATCTCGTAATACATAGTGACCCTTAAAGTCACGTAGGAACAGACGTATTCCCTCTGGGGAACAGCAAATGACTGCACCTAATTCTTTCAGTGTTTTAATGCCTAATAGGTTTTCTGGACATGACTTAGTAAGTAACAGATCAGTAGTACGGGACAATGGACCTACTTCTAGAGTGACTGGCTTTGAAATCTCATTTATGATAGGCTTTCCTGAAAATCCAAGGGAAACATTTCTTGAGCCTGAGAGCGGAGCCCCTGGAACTTCGGCATGACTAATTGTGGTCCTACTTGCCCCTGTATCAATCAAAAACTTTCTGTCTTTCCCTAATACTTGACTGTGAACATAGGGACCTTCTTGATCTACAGGTATCTCGATGAGAGGCAAGCCTACCTCCCTCTCTAGGCTGTTTCATGAATATGGCTGGTACTCTGGATACTCAGACTGTGCATACTGGTACATCTGCGATGTAACGTGCTGTGTTGCAGCGATAGGCTGCGGTGCGGTAACTGTCTGTGGTGCATTCTGTGACTGAGGAGTCTGTGAAACTTGTTCTTGTCTAGGCGGACGTGGTCTTTCTTTAGTCTTACCAGTAGCTATGTTGTGTTTCAGAACTGCACACTCATTTATAAAATGACCTGGCTGTTTACAATAATTGCAGTTCCCTTTAACGGGAGCTGCAGGATGACTGGCTTGATTCGGACCCCTCTTCTGACTGTCTTGAGGAACAGATTGTGCAACTAGCACTTTCATTTTCGTGTCTTTCATACGTTTTCTCTCGTGTTCTTGCTCTTCCCTGATTCTATTCTGGTGATACTGGAGCATTTGCAACATCTGGGACGGAGTATTAGCTTGCCAGGTACTTTCGACTTTCAAAACTCGATTTTTAATTGGTGGGCTTGAATTCTCGACTAATTTAGTAACAAAAAGGTGAGGGTATGACTCACTACTTGTCTTGAGACCACTATTGATACTGAAACATTTTTCAAATCTAGAATAAAAATCACTAATATCTTCGTCTTGTTTCTGTTTACAGGCTGAGATTGCATCCCAGTCTTCTTTTCTAGTTGTCAATAATCTGGGTAAAACTTGAATCAATAATTCTGGTAATTCTTTACATTTATCTCCAAGACCGGTACCTGGTACTCGTGCCTTGTCTTCAGCTTCTAGAACTGTCCAATCGATCTTTTTCTCTCCCACCTCCCATTCTTTTTCTTTTAGCTTTTCATACACCCCTGCGGGCAACAGGACCTTTAACATTTTAATGATATCTGGGTAAGTGTATTCTCCCATACGGAGCATGTCTTTTAATTCTCTATGGAACCCTGCTGGATCTTTGTCATGACAGGGAATTAATTTCTTCATCTCGAGGAGTTCCATCTTTGTGATTGGAGTGTATACAAACACTCGTTGCATTTCGCCACCCGTTCCTTTGACTGGGTGGACTTCTCGTAACGGATTCTGTCTGTCTATGTAGAATGATTTACTTTCTGGGGGTGAGACATGAACAAAATGCGGGTTCAAGAATGTTCTATATTTGTGACGCTGTTCTAGAATTACACTAATTAAATCGGTACCTAGACCTCTCCATCTATACTGGAGTAACTCGTTCAGGATATCATGTAACGGACCTGGATCAGAGTGCTGACCCTCATACAGAGTAATGAGGTGCTGAATCATATACATACCCACCAGTCGCTGCTCGGCTGGGGGCATTTTCAGAAACATTTGTGCCACTATTTCGTCTGGAAAAGTGGTAGAATCAGTAATCCATCGGACTGCTGATCGGACTAGTTCTTGTTCATGCATAGTACTTAACTCACTGTAACCGATTCGTGATTTCAGAATGTGATCGGTAGCTTGGAACACTTGTTCTAGGGAACCTTGTTCTGGTGCTGGATGATGGAAAATAGACTTGTGTTCTAGACGTAAATGGCGATCTGGAAATCTAGGTTTCCCTACATACGCTATTCTGGCAGTATTCTCGTCGTCTTCCTCTTCAGGATCAGAAGTACTTTCTTTCTCACTTACTTGTGCTGCTTTACGCTGTTCGTGTATCTTTATTATCTCTCTACGGATTTTCTTGTACATACTTTCCATGGCACTAATGGTATTGTGCTTTCCTTCGGCTATATTATCACTCCACTTTGTCAGGATTTTCATTTCCGCTGGATCTTTAGACGGGTAATCTTGTTCTCTTATTAGACAGTTAATTAAAAACTTTAATATCATACGCTGAATCTCGGCTTTCCTTTGAGACATGGCATCACTAATACTTTCTGGATCATCCCCTGTACGGATGAAACGATATATTCTGTCTAGATCTTCTTTCATATTCGGCAGGGTGACTAGATACTCGGTCACCCTCCTTACGCGTACTGAGTATAAAACCATATTAAACTCGCCTGGAACTGGGTCATAGGCACATTCGCCAAGGGTTTGCCTGATCTCTGTAACAGACTTATTACTTTTAGGAGTACGCTGTGATGCTTGAGCATGTAATTCGAGTGCTGATAAACGCTTGTGTGGCGGCGGGGTTTGAGGAAGACCTCCCCCTGCGGCCCCTAAACTGGAATCATCAACTGATGCTTTTCGTCCTGGCAAGGTCGGTAATTGTAACGTGGGCTGGACTTGTATGGCGGGCTGACCCGGGGGGGCTGTTAAGGGCACCCCGGTGTCTGGAGGAGCAGGAATTACCTGATTTACAGGGACTGGCGGAGCGTGAACAGGATTTGCATATTCGGGGACTGTGTCGTCCAGATAGGACGAGATAAAAATATCAGCTGCGGTCGGTTTGTGACGTAGCTTGGTCGGAACTAATGGTGGCGGGAAATTACTGGATGCCTCTGGGGTCGCTTTTGGCAAGCCCTCAGCAAGAAGAGGATACATACCCTTAATAAGGGCATGCCTCTGTCTGTCTGATTGCTCAGTTCTAACTCGTTCACCTATCTCGATTAATTCTCTTTCTTGGGCTCGTTCTTGGGATTCTCTACTTAGTTCTGACTTTCTGATTTCTTTTTCGGTTCTTTTATGAGCTTCCTTGCGCCATAACTCGATGGCGTCTTTCTGTGACTGTCTAGCTTTCTTTTTCCATAATGCTTCTTCTACTCGCATGATGCATTCAGCATCCCATGTACCCGATACGGGCCATCTATACTTTTCTTCTAACTGTTTGGTATAATCTACCCATAAATCTAGATACAATATGGCGCTTATGCCATGTTTCTGATACATAAAGTGACCTGGACTGTCCCTAGGCGGAACAGGAACTGCTTCTTCTAACAAACCCTTTCTAGTTTTTAACTGACGTAATCTCGAAAAGAGAGACATTGTAAACTTGAATCGGAACACAATACAATAGACGAGGAACAATAACAATTGGGAAAACAATTCAGGCATACCACGACATTGGAAATACATTGAACAACATCATAACATTACAGTTCGGACAGAAATATTACCTGGAATACTGAAAACAGAAACACAAGAATTTCTCGAGAACGGAACAGACTAGAGTTACTGGATGCACTGCTGAAACAGTACGGAACATACCGGTCCCATAAAGGGACGCATCAAGACCCGTATCCACCTAGGTGAACACTTCGTTTGTGGGCCTGGGTACCACCTACCCACGGACCAGAGTCAATTTAGATTGACCCTGTCTAGATACTACCCCAGTAATGGTACTCACCGGGCAGCAAGAACGGAAGGCCTTGGACTGGACTGGACTGCTACGACGACGGACGACGAACTTCGGACTTCAGTTACGGGTGGGCCTCCGGATACCTCGGACCTTGGACTCTTGGCTTGGGCTCTGGTCGGGACTCGCCGCGTTCCTCCACCGTCTCGTTTGGATGCTGGACCGCCTCCTCCGTCTCCTCCGTGGGCCTGAGGGATACTTGAAGCAGAAATATCTGCACGTGGCCGGTATGGTTCCGTCACGGCTGCAGAGGGTCAGGGGGTCGGCGTGGCTTCACCGACGCGTGGGGAAAGGGCAAGTCCCTGTTCGGGCGCCATTATGTGGTAAATAAATAAATAATACCCTATTTTTGACTAGACATATATCATAACAGATAGCTCAATAAATAAGAGTCAAGATTCGAGGTAGTAGGAGTTTTGCAGGTTTATTACAGCATAAGGACAGGAACAGGACAACCTGCACGGGAATAGGATGGCAGGGCCCGGCAGGGGAAAAGAGGCCCAGCAGCTGCTGGGGCTGGGTCGGGGATGAGCGCGCTAACTTTTAATAACAATCCATGAGCTTATATACATAATACAAACACATAGCATTACATTACAGTAGGCGTAGCAGTGGGTGGAGCAGAAGGCGTGACGCGTAGCAGTCGCGAAAGATAAGAGTAAAAAGAGGTGTAACTGGGCGTGTACATAGACATGTGGTGCAGACGTAACAGAATATGTCATGAATGGGGCGGAAACATTGGAGGGGGCTACCTAAGGAGCCGGGACCTCTAACCTGATGGTGCGCGCAAACTGGCAATGACGTGTCACTAGGAGAAGCTGGGGGCTATGAACTCTGTGCTAGGAGCAGAGACTAAAGTCTGGAGAGTCGGAGCGACATGTACCTAAACCCTATCTCGTATCTGATGTTTAGGGAACATGTTGATATAAACTAGAAGTCAAGAGGGGAAAGGCTAACTGACTCTAAGACTGGACCATGCATTATTCTACATGTAGTGCGTGATGAAGAATACTAAATGACCAGTAAATGCAGTATTTCTCTAACGTGGAGACGAGAAGGCTAGACAATGACGGAAACTATTGATGCAGTTCAGTAGCTTAGGAATGCAGAGAAGGAGGACTGAACTGATAACTGGAACTATAACATACTTTTGGCAGACTCAGAGGCAGAGCCAAGCTGCACCGGGCACTGCGAGGCAGGAAGTAAGTGAAAGGTCGAGGATACAGGTGGGGGCTGTATCGCTCCTCAGCGAGGACTTCAGGAGACAGGAGCTGAATCTGATGTCCAGGCCCTGTTGAGGCCTAGAAACGGGGACTTTATAATGGAATAACGTGCACACTGAGAAACGTGGCAACATTACTTTACATAGGCCTGATATTCGTAGTATTCACGAGGACTGGAAACTGGCATACTAGAGGTGGACACAACTGTAATTGCGTCATTAATCAGACATGGGGAATAACATATGCATATTTAATCATGCACACATAACATATGATGGATGAGGCGTAGGGACACAGAACATGTCAAAATTTACTTTTCCACAGTTCGTGGACCACAAAACCCAACCATCTGGTTTTATCATTGATGAGTTAAAAAAGCCATTCTGTATCATCTGAGTCAGCTCATGAACAGTATAAATGGTGTGTAGGCTTCACTACTCATATTGAGCTAACAATGGAATATAAGGAGTATTAAAATTGTTTGCAGTGACCAAACCAATGCAGGTTGTTTGCTGCACTGGCTGATTAAAAAATAATATCTGAGACGGTATTAAACATGCATGTTGCAAGGTTTCACTCCCCTGCACTTGCCAAATTTTAGTGCCCAACATAGATTTTAAATCAACAGTGCCTTTCCAAAAATCATAACCCTTCAGTGATAGATCATCTATAAAAGATGAGGAATGCATTAATTTAGTCTGTGTAAGCATATATGTGTTCAATAGAGGGACATTCAATTTAAAATAATAGGATGCTGGGTCAGAAAGAATGTAACCCGTAAAATATGTAAATTTATTTTTCTGGGTAACATAACTTATTTTAGACGGTGTCGGACAATGTTCCCATCTATATATATAAAAACCAAAGTATGTCCGTTTGTCCTTTATGCATTACTACACCATTCATCCGATCGGCATGAAACTTTGGGAAGTTGTTGAGTACACTTCCTCGAAGGTTTCTGGCTAAAAAAAAAGAAAAATGTAAAAATTAAAACAAAAAAAAGAAAAATTGTTAAAAGTTGTTGAGTACACTCCCGCAAAGGTTTCTGGAAAAAAAAAACCAATTGTTAAATATCGGTCCCCCGGCCACACAAGGCCCTCATAATCTTTCCAATACTGAACGTTTACAGTTTACGGTGGGACTCGCTTTTGCAATGACCATCAAGAAAGCACAAGGACAATCGCTGCAAGTGTGTGGACTTGATTTGGAGAATCTGTGCTTCTCACATGGACAACTGTATGTGGCCAGTTCACGCGTTGGAAAACCTTCTGATTTATTTGTGTACACAACGTTTACAGTTTCCGGTGCGACTTGCTTTTGCAATGACTATCAACAAAGCACAAGGACAATCACTGCAAGTGTGTGGACTAGATCTGGAGAATCCGTGCTTCTCACATGGACAAGTGTATGTGGCCAGCTCACGCGTCGTAAAACCTTCTGATTTATTCGTGTACGCACCATACGGAAAAACAAAAAATAACGTGTATCCACAAGCACTCGAATAAATAAACAGAATTAAAACAACACTTTAAAATGTTTTCCATATTAAAATGAATGTTTCAATAAAAATGACACAACGTAAATTGAATGTTATCATAACAAGTTTCCTTAAATTTCCTTTCTTCTGAGATCGCAGCAACGCGCGACGGGTAAGCTAGTCTATATATATAAAAACAAATGTATGTCTGTCTGTCTGTCTGTCTGTTTGTCCTTTATGCATTACTACACCATTCATCCGATTGCCATGAAACTTTGGGAAGTTGTTGAGTACACTTCCGCGAAGGATTCTGGCATATGCATTACTACACCATTCATCCGATCGCCATGGAACTTTGGGAAGTTGTTGAGTACACTCCCACGAAGGTTTCTGGCATAACTTTTTTTAAATATCGGCCCCCAGGGCCCTCATAATCTTTCAAATACTGATGTATGGACCAGATGGAAAAACAACAAATCGTGTATCCACAAGCACTCAAATAAATAAATAGAATTAAAACAGCATTCATCCGATCGCCATGAAACTTTGGGAAGTTGTTGAGTACACTCCCGCGAAGGTTTCTGGAATAAAAATTCTTTAAATATCAGCCCCCCAGGGCCTTCATAATCATTCGAATACTGATGTACGCACCAGACGGAAAAAAGAAATTGTGTATCCACAAGCACTCAAGTAAATAAATAGAATTAAAACAACACTTGGAAATGTTTTCCATATCAAAATGAATAAGTTTCAATAAAAATGACACAATGTAAATTGAATGTTATCATAACGACTTTCCTTGAATTTCCTTTCTTCGGAGATCGCAGCAACGTGCGACGGGTAAGCTAGTTGTGTATAATTGAAAGTGGGTCTTTGAGTACTGGATTTGTGAAGGAAATGATGGCCATAATGTTGTTAGGTAAAGAGAGCTGCATATCTTTCTGAATTCAAAGACAGATCCTGAGTATCACAAACAGTATAGCATTGTTAAGAAGAAAACAAAGAATTAACAGCATTGGCATCCCAAACATCTGAATGCACCCCAGGTAAAACAAAATCCCCCAAAGCAACACGGAACACATATGGAACTTTCAAGGTTTACACCGGACCATATACGTCGAAAGGCACTTTGTCCCAAAAAATGCCATCAGCGATCGGGACTGCTGAAATATTAACTAATGTTTGGTCTCTTTTCATTTTATGTGAGGAAATATGCGGGGCCAGCACCCCATCAACCAGTTCCACAGTAAAGCGTTCAGGTAAATAGTGTCCATTAATCAAAAGAAAGAAGACAGCCGTGAAACCAATCCACATACAAAGGAACACTATTGACAATTTACTTGAGATATAAGTCCAAGGTGGGACCAGGTACATGGTCTTCAACCATGAGAAGAAAATACTAATCTATGTTCGAAGCACATCAATAGATGAAGAAAACGAAGATGTATCTGAAGAAATGTTATCTAGAACAATATGAATATATTATTTATACTGACCGATCTGCGCAACCGGCCATAGGATGTAAGCAGCAATACTTTTTGGCATGTGCTATCGTTAAAGGTCGCATGCGTGGTGGCAAGTTCCATTCCAATTGCGCGAAAACGCAATCTCTAGGAGACTGCACAGCTCAGTTGGCAGAATTGAAAGCGCTTATACTGGCACTTGTAAATACAGATCACGAATTCCCCAAACTAATCGTGTGTGATTCTTTTTACTGTGTACAGTCGTACAATGAGTACTTACAGCATTGGGAACAAAACTGGTTTAAGGACAAAAAAGGTGGCACAATTAAGCACAAAATGCTATGAGAACAGGTAGCAGAATTGAAAGCTGAGATACTGAGGACTCATGTGATCCATGCGCTGAGTCATCAATGTGATGGCATTCACGTTGAAGGGAATTAATTTGTTGATGAAGCCGCAAAGGGGGCAGTTCGTTCGGTTTCCGTAGCTGCGCTGACTCATTCAAACAAGAGAATAGATGAAGATATTATGGTAGCTGTCATCACATCACACAAAGGCAGCACAAGAGAATCTAAAAAAATTACACTCAAATACTCCTACAAATTAGATGCACAAAACATTCCATATGCTCAGATTTCTGGAGTGGGGGAAAAAGTAATACCAAATATGGATCGCAGACAAGGTTTAATACTAGCTTCACACAAGGGTTTGGGCTCTGCACACACAGGCGTTACACTGACTATTTCTTTACTGAAACAGCACTATTGGTGGCTAGGGTTAACTAAGCAAACAAAAGACTATGCCTTCAAATGCAACATCTTCCAGCAGATGAAAGGCTCCATTACTAAAGTCAGACAAACCTCTTGAACGTGTGTACTTGGACTACTGCAGCCCCTTGCAAATGGACGGGACTTACAGATATATCATGGTTGCAGTGGATTAATCAACGAGATTTCTATAGGTATGGCCTCAGCTTTCGGATGATGCTCAAACTGTTATAAAAGATTTGCGAGTCTTTATCAGCACATACGCAGTTAGCACGTTACATTCTGACAGCGGCTTACAAAGAGCCCAAGGAAGGAATATGCGTAGTTGTGGTTCTCATCTCTGTACCATCCTGAGGGAAATTTGGTTGTGGAGAGAAAAAACGGGACTTGAAGCAATCTTTAACAGCTAGGGTATTAGGCAAGGGTGGTAGTTGGGTCACACACCTTTATGGGGTACAGTGGGCATTAAACAACCAGCCAAGAAGCTCTCTAGGGGGTGTCACTCCATATGAGGTCCTCTTTGGAATACCAATGTGGGTACCTGATCTTGATTGTGAAGGCGCAGTGGCGGATGAAAAACCATTTGATACCCATGATCGATTGGCTGTTTAACAGGATCTAAATGAATCCAGGACAAAACAAAGCAATGTCCATGTAAAGAAGACCTCCACTGAGGATGTGAATGTAGTCACGCAAGACCTATCTGGATCTGGTCAGAGAGAAAGTTGCAGACAAAAAGGAATTTGGACCCTTTTACAGAAACCCTGTACCAGTCCTTGCAGTACACAGAACAAGAACTGTGCTGCTCCCGCTCCTGCCGGAAACAAGGAGAAAAGATTTGTCTCAATTGACTTAATCAAACCACACTATGTGGCCGATACTAAACAGTAGGCCAAGTGGACTCCGCTGTAGCAAATGCCCTCCTCTAACTACAATCCAAGAAGTTCAAACAGAAAGACTCATAACCAGACATTCAAATTCAAAATGATAATCAGAATAATTCACAAATTGCAATTAGACTGAATACAGATGTCTACATCAACATGCCTCGTCGAGAGGAAAATAACATTTTAACTAATCCCGATGCAATTCCTACAATTGATCAAACAGCTTCCGGCTATTTCATTAACTTTGATATGTTTTCTCTGGATCCAAGTGAGCCAGAAACGATGCCAGCTAAAACACTATACAAGCAAGAATGAAAGAACTTTTATCTCTTTATTCAAAAGTCAAAGCTGGTATAACCTTGGATTGAACTCTGAGTAATTTCTGGGATGTTGTTTTTTCTTTTCTTAGTACTGACTTTTAGTATGTTTATCAATGGACACTATCTACAACAAGGTTCCACATCCCAAAAGTTCAAAATCCTACCGAAGCCACATCCATTATCACATCGCGAACAAAGAGACTTGTCATCAGGGAACATTACAGCTATTCTTATACCGGACGGTATAGTATGGGTCAAGGTTGATTTCAACATTTTCGGCCCGACCAAACTTTTAAAAATTAATCATGTATTTAAAATCTCATTGAGTGATTTTGATTTCATTACCTCAGTACATTTTCTGATGATTGGGCACTGAAACAGGAAATAGAATGTTGTCTGATTTAGAGAAACCTGCTGCATTTTCTAATAATGAAATGTTACAGGGTTCTTCAGACTATGAAAAATTGTACTGTTACCAACATTATGGTCATCAATTCCTGCACAAATCCATTTCGGCTAGGAATGTTTTTGAGTACCATCAGTGGGAACATTGCCCTTTTTAGCACAATTGTCTGAACAGGGTTCAGCCTATGAAAAGACAAAATTGACTCATAATCAATTTGGGGTTCAAGGGACTAGCAAGTCCAGGGTACAGCAGCACTATTTAGAGCATGCTTCATTCCACAGCAGATGAACTTTTTAAATGATACTGTGCAACAGATATCCTATCTTGGAATAGCCAAGATAAAGGACCTAAACACTCCAAAACTTCCTACACCAAAACAGGGGTGGCAGAATTATTCTACAGAGGAAGGGGCAACAGTTGATGACATACTAAAGTACAATAAGTCAGACCCAAATTGGAAGGAGTGGGTGGTTTGGCCCTTAGACACAAAAAAATGTCATAAACGTTTCCTGCACATCACCAAGGGTATGCATTGGACAAATCCACCATATGTGCAGAAAGAACGTCCAGGGGTAGTGACATCTTATAGTGTTGGGAAGTTGTGCCTAGATTGGCTAGAAACCTCAACACTGGCAGAAGTGAAACAATACTTATCTTTACTCTCATAAGACATGGATCTTAGGGACTTTTTACCAGGACCTAGGAAACAACGTCAAAAACGTTTCATATATGTAGGCATTTATGCTGCCTATAATGAAATCTGGAAGATTTCCCAACAAGTAGCCGCAGATAGAATACAGGAAATGGACCGTATACACTTAGAAAAAGTGTTAGCTGTTGTGGATAATGGGTTAACAAGTTTGACCTCCAGAGTAGATTCATTGGGCAACATTGTATCTTCTGCTATTGACATACTGGAACATGATTGAGCATTATTACAACACAGCCAATCACAGTTTTGTTCCATTATGTTATTGAGCTGGACACTGCAATCTTTGCGTACAGGCTTCGTACCTTGCCGTTTTAGAATCAGTATGTCTCTGTTTTCAGAATACAATCTAACTGATACACAGATAGAAACGGCACAGAGGGGAGCAAAATATACAATGCTGCAAATTGAAAAACTGGACAGGCTACCATTCACAGTGGCCGAATTGCCATCCACTGAGTGGCTAATTCATGGCCAAATCACTCTCGCAGTCACTACCTTTCAGTTTCACTATTGCCTTGAGCAAAGGCAGGCAGGCAAATATGAAAAGTTGGGTAAAGAATACATTAGGAAATCCTGGGATTTACCATATAGATATCAATGCCGGAGTGGGGCTTGAGAAGTGTTTTAGTGGTACCAACTGCAAGAAAACTTTAATCGGTTCTCTCATTTGCCAAGATATCGTTTTGCATGGGGCCTGTAATGGTTCAGTTTCGAATCTGTCTTGCCACATGAAAGGAACTCCAGCTGCTGTGATTACGTCAGCATTTGAGTTACTTTCGAATGGGAGTTACTTGATGCTGAGCGATCAAGGCTGTTGTGGGAGGCTCCCGGGCATTGCCTAGCTGGTCACCGTCAACACCAGGGTTACTTGCTGTATGCAAGTATTGTTTTCTCCAACAAATACAGTCAGGGAGGCGCCACTATGGCCTTCACTGAATGTTTCTTTTATACAGTTTGATGCTTTGAGCAAAATGAAACATCAATAGGGCAACCCACTACTCCCCAAGGTTCTGAAACATCAAGAGGGCAACCCACTATTCCCCACGGTTCTGAAACATCAATAGGGCCAGATGACTTACTTGAATATATTACTGTGTATGCGATAGATAAGATCTAGGTTATATATCCATTGTGACACATGGCATCTAGTAGGTTGCTGATATTCAATTGACAATTCATGATTCTCTAATACGCTGTATCTAGTTATATATGAGCGTGGTGGATTTTTGAACTATTATCCGAAGTAAATGCCTGTTTACTTGGTAGTGTGAGAATTGAAGGTTTGCAGTAAGGTTATGACATGGTACAATATAGATAACATCATGTGCAAAACGCTATATTTGAATATTGATGCATGTGGCACTATTGTTTGAATTCAAGTTAAAGGTCGGTGGTAGTATTACGGTACGGTATGTGATAGAGAACACCGTGTGAGTACACCTAAGATGGCCGATACGTTTTAGACGTTGTAGCACGTTACGCCAAAAAGGTTATAGGTCTAAACAGATACCGCGTCCTCACTCGGTCTTGCTGGCGAGTGTTCGACGGATTAAGTCAAGTCCTTAAAACAGTAAGTCAGCATGTCACACACACACTGAGTGAATTTGTGAGTTAATGTTTTGTAATTAGTTGGCAGTATGATTGTAATCAGGCTGTGGAATCTTTGTTTTGTAGGAAATAGTAGCGGAGTGATACAAAAATGTCTTTGTGAGTTTAACGATATTTTGGAATTAGAAGCTTAGAGTTGTTATATTAACGCTGCCCTTGAAAGCACAGTTATGGAATTGATAATTGAATGTATTCTAGTTTTAGATTTAATGAGAAGAAAATTGAAGGTAAGAGTAGAAGTTGAATGGATATATTTGTTTTATCTTTTTCTCACTACATATTCCTTCCTGTAACAAGTATTTTCACCCTGTCCTGGGACAACAATAACACTAGCACTGATAATTTGTATATTTTATTCACAAAGAAAACTGCCTCAAACAGTATTCGATCTTTAGGTCATTTTGTTCTATAAATATCACTTTGGTCTTATCCTGTTTTTTTTTATTTCTCTGCAACTGAGTCCTATTCTAATCCTTCCAGGTTTTCCTTATTCTCTGTTGGGTAAATGCTTAATATTGGTTTCTTGCCAGTGAACCCCTTGAAAAAAAAACTGTGATTGAATTAGCCAGATGGGATATGTACAGGAAGAGTGGAAGCGACTAATGTATATTTCACTAGTGGTGATTGATAGTGGTTAGTTTGAGTTACTCATGAGTTGGTATTGTTTTTAGGTCAAAGTTGCCGAAAAGTATCCGGCGCTTAAGTGAGTAAGCATGTGGTTCATGTGGTACTGAGGTTCCTGTCACCACTGAAGTTGGGCTAAATCATGTAGCATGGTTCTTTTTGGTGGTCTGCATGAGCATACACAGTGTTGGTTCTCTAGTTTGAAAGTTCTGGCACGTGATGATTATGTACATAGAGGGTGCACTCTATTTTCTTATTGAGTAATAAGCAGTCAATACTCTTTTGAACTCAAGGTTTTTTCTAATTATGTTTTCTGAATATGTTGATATTGTATGTTTTATGTTAGATTCATGGTGCGACGTTAACGTCCTGAGGATGGTCTCCTAGAATTGATAGACCTTATATGAGACCGAAATGTCAACGCTACTACACCTTTTTGTGTATATATAGTTATTTGTGGAAGCATAATGAAATGAATATAAACAATGAATTGATTGCAATGTATGGCTGATTCCATGTACTGTCCATACTGTATAACGAAAGGTGTTTGATACTACTGTTTATGCTTTTCGAACTAAGGGGCCGATTATGATGGCGGACGGACCTGAGTCCGTCCGCCACCATAGAGTAGGAGGGACCGTCCGCAGGGGCTGCGGCGGTCCCTCCGTTCAGATTAGGATGTGACCGCCAGGGTGGCGGTCACATCCTCAATCTTTAACATTGCGGTGTGTGCAGCTTCAAGCTGCACCCGCGGCAATGTTAAAAATGCATGCACGGCATTTGCGTGCACAAAGCAGCAGGTACCGAGCGGTGCTTGCCGCTTTGTCCACGCAAATGGTACCCCCCATGTGCACCCCCCACCCCCCTTCACCCAGGGGGCCCGCAACGGGCCCCCGAAGTGAAGCTACGTATGCTTTTCCACGGCGGAAAAGCCGCCGTGGAAAAGCATACTTTGTACTCCATCCTAATATGGATGGCGGTGTCTGATAGACACCGCCAGCCATGGTAATGCTTTTCCACCGCGGTCGGAAGGCGACCGCGGCGGAAAAGCGGAGGACAGATTGTAAGACCCACCAGCCATCCTAATTTGGAGGTGGGTCTTTCAAGCCTCCGCGGCGGATTTCCCGCATCCTCCGGGCCGGCGGTGGCTTCCGCCGGCCCGGTGGATGCGGGAAATCTGCCATCGTAATAGGCCCCTAGGATAGTAGTTAATGTGTAGCCATACGTGATATGATTAATGAATATTTTTCTATGTTCTTTTAAAAAAGTTTATTGTGTTACAATTGATTGATTCTAATATAAAAATATCTATTTATTGATGGAAAACTCTTTGAGTTCTGAGAGAAAATATTGTTCACTTGTGTGACGACTCCTAAATAATAAGTTATAGTTGAATGATTCCTCAAGGATCACCTATGTTTTGTTATTGAGCAGAATGAAAGCAAACTGTGCAGTTACCCTCCGCTTGAGAAACCATTGAACTTCAAGTTGCAAGGACCTCGACAGAGATACAGGCGCTATTACTTACTAACTGCCCCCGACATTTTGTAGAAATGATGGGTCGTATCGCGAATATGTCAGATCGAACGGTGTAGTAGACCTACTTAAAACCATACGGTCAGGATTCCTTACCACCTTTCAGACCATCCTATGAGTTATTCCTAACTTTATACACTCCGTATTTGGAAGCATTTTTGGGTGTCTACCTCTGATTAAAAAATAAAAATGAAATTTTTCATTTTCATTTTTTAAGCAGCGTGCAGTGTTTTTCCCTGGACCACTGCCTCCTCTTTAAAAATATTTGTGCATGCATTCACAAAGAGAAACTGGTTCCCTAGGGACCTGGGGACCCCTTCCCGTTTGCGAGTGCCTTACCACCCTTTTGAGAAGGCTGGTAAACTGCGAGTGTTTTGCGACAGCAATTATGGTCATAAAACATTCATACATGGGTTATAGACTCACTATTAGGAAAGGGCGCTTTTGGCACGCCCCTTCCTAATAGCGAGTTGCTTGCCCTATTTTACGAATAGGTAATTGATTAGCGACTCGCAAAATAGGTTTAGTAAATTGGGCTTACCTATTTTGCGGTCGCAAAGGGGCCAAAATCCCCTTGGCACCACATAAAATGTCGTACATCTGGCACTTAGTAGCTTAATCCTAATGTCTTGCCGTCTGCAGAAGTTTAAATCCCATAGGACGTAATGGGATTTTTATTCGCCAGATGGGATATCGTCACTGTCGCGGTGGAGCAATCTATCCGTTAAGATCAGGCTTTTTAATTAATTTTGATGCACATGCATCAATATAGGCAATTGCGATTTCTTAATTGCGATTATTAAGGAATCGCAATTAAGGAATCGTAATTGCCTATGCATGAAAGAATCGCTAAACAATTTGCGATTCCTACACATTCCTTAATTGTGGCTCACAAAGTGCGACTCGTGATTAAGGAATGGCCCAGAGGAATGAATGGGAATTGCATACGCAATTTGCGAGTACCCAATATGTACTTGGAAATTGCACATGCAATTTAAAGGGTGCAAGGGTGCCAAAAGGACACCCTGTTACACCCCTGAAATTTCGATTTTACAACATCTTGCGCACACATATGCCCCAAGGGCATGTGTGTGTGTAACATGGAACTTTGAAAAATACACTTTAGTCCATTTTTCAAAGTTTCGCAAATTATCATCAACCCTGAGTTGATGGTAATTTGCGTTTCTTAAATGTGAAATCACAATTTTTGTTGTTGTTGCATTGAATTTAGGGAATCGTAATTTGCAATTGCCTAAATGGAATCGCAATTTAAGTAATCACAAATCTAGCGATTACAAAATTGGAAATTTTTGCATTTGGGATGCATCATCTGCAAATCTGTCCCTTTGCGACCGCAATTTCCAATGAGACATGTGCCCCTTTGTCTCTAGAAGAAAATTAATGAGGAAAGGAAGTCCTCAAATATTTTTAAAAACACTAACATTTTAGAGCATCTTTATCATGCAACTAAGCCTAAATCTTCAACTGGTTAAAGACAAATAAGAATTTAATAAGAAAACCAGTTAAAAGTGTGTGTGATTATTTACTAAAGGTTAATGCATATTATTGTAGCAGAGAGAATAAATCAGAAACAATATTCAATAACTATGTAAAGGTAAAAATCCCACTTTTACTTCTATTACTGCTGATGATGGTAGAGCGACTCCCTTAGACTCTGCTATTTCTGATTGTTCTGTTCAATTTTATAAGAAACTTAATACCTGGGTACCAATGCATTGCATCAGGATTTGGAAAATATCTTTGATCATTTTAAATTGAATGGAGTGAATAAACAAGATGTGTATGTTAGATAACTATGTCTCAGTGGAATAGATTTCTACTGAAATTGCTGTGATCAAATAAGAGAATACCCAAAGAGCATTGTTGATTTTATTACGATATTAATGTTTTTTTTTATTATATGTTTGATTGCCTCTTTGTTTATACATTCAATAGGAATGTTTGGTATCAATAAACTACATTTTGAAATTCCTGATACTTTTAGCTTTTTTGAATCTCCTACAAAAGGAAAGCTGTTTGATTTATTAAAACCAATTGTCTTTAGTATATAATTACTAATTGAAAATATACTATAATATTATCCTGTATTGTCTGGTGGAATTATATTTGTCACTATTATTGTGTAGTTAGTGTACGTGTTTCTCCCTTCAACTTAAAAGAGATCTAATAAGATCTGTCTTTTCATATTTATCTTATATTATCTATTCTAATTGGGTTATTGGGCCATAAAATAGTGTCAGCATGGAATTTCATAATGAATCATATTGTGTCTGTTGGAACCTAAATATGTCAGGTCACCTAGGGTTGCCTGGCCTAGGGTAAGACAAAATCACTAGAGGCACATGTGTAAAGGTTGCAGACCACCCAGCAGTAATTCAATGCAATAACACGCAAAAATGACACTACACCAAAATTTGTGTAAAAATACGAGCTTGTTTATAAAAATATTCTCTGCTCTCTTGTCTTCAGATATCACAGTTCAGTACATTACATTTATCCATGAAATTATGAAGATTTTCAAAGTTGCCAAATTATGTCATTAATCAGCATTAACAGCACATTACATTAGTCTCCAAACTTTGCTAAACTTGAATCCTCTGAAGGGTTTTATACCTTTGCCCCCTCTCCACCTTTGACTCCAGAAGAATGGGCTAGCCTCACTCACTTTAGTTTCTCTAATCAAGGGAAGGTTGGAATATAGTTATTTAATCACAAAACGGGGAACATCCTACATTCAAAGTTAAGTTTCAGAAGATCCTTTCAAGAACCTAGATGGGCATTACCCAGTACTAGCCCAATCCTAATATAGCCAACCGGAAGTCTTTGCTCCTTTAAGAGAGACGCTAAAGCCTCCAAGTTCCCCCTCACAACCTCTCCTTACTTTGTTTTATGTTGGGCCCACCGGCCGGTGTCTCCGTTTGCTGGGGGGGAAAAAGACAAAAGGACCCAGACTCCTCCGGCCGAAGTTGCGGCCCCTCGTCCCTCCTCCTCGTTAGCGCGGAGTCAGGGAAAGAGGACACACCAGTCGCACCTCTCCGCTTGAAGTGCGCTCTCCTTTGGAAACCGGGCCGCCCCGATCCCTCTCTTCTCAGAGAAGCAGGGGCCCGCCTTGATGTAGCTCCCAGCGCTTAAGCGGGAAGCCCGGTGCTCAGCGGCTGCTCCCCGAAGATCTCCTCACCGGCTGCTGACAGGATTTCCCCCGCGAGGACGCAATCGCGCATGCGCGGGGAGTAAGCGGACCAGCCAACAGAGTCTGCTCCGCAGCGGCCTGCTCGGTCCTAGGCCCCTCCTGTGATGGATCACCAGTTCAACTTGGAATATGCGCACTGTAGCCGGGCACTATACCGCTAGTTCCCTTTTTCTCTTTCTTAAAGCAGCGCTGTCACGGAAGCGCGATCAGCGCCCCAGGGGTCCCGCTCACGGCGGAATCAGGGAAGACGGCTCAGCCCCAATAACCCTGTCACCCCACTCTTTCTCCTCACGAGTGGGGAGGTTTGCTCACACGCTGCAGGACCAAACACCGGTAAGGGGGTCTCTGCGTCACGCAGGGCAGGAACCTGCTTCACACCATGGAGAGAGGGGGTTAGAGGTGGAATCCCTCACATTCGGGCCCCCAGGTCTCCAGTTACAGCAGTAATCCACTAACCCTCCATACTGGACAGGAACAGGTGCACAGGAGAACTCCTTGTTTGGTTCCCACAGCAGGGATCTCCGCAGCTCCACAGTCCACTGGGATTGACCCCTTCACCTAACTTGGGCACCTCCCTGACCAGGGTCTGCAGGACGAAACTAACTCGGCTAGGACAGCAGGAATGGGGGGTGGGGAAACCAGACAGAGGGCAACCCTTGGAGAGCAGTCCACCCTTGGACCCTACCCCTTCCAGACCTCAGCCTTCACTCTAGCTGTTCCTCACTGGCAAGACAAAATGGTTGCCCAGCATTCCGCCTTTTATAGGCTGACCCTCAGGAGTCCAGAAGGGACCAGAAGGTTCTGGAATGCCCTACTCTATCCTATGGCACAGGTTCTAGGTATGTCAGTTATGACAGTTGGTAGCCACCATTTTGTGACTCCAAAGAAATTCCTGTCAGGAAAGGCCTCTAGGCCTGAGGTGAAAAACTATAAGGGCGAAAGAGCACCTATCCCCTAGACCAACACCTTGAAAAATCTAGTGGACACAAAAATGAACAAGGTTATGAGGGGCAAAAAGGGAACAAAATAAATAATAAATTGGAGGGACTACGCAAAGGGCCAGACAGGTCTAACACGCGTCCCCCCCAGCTGAAAGTGGGGAGAGCTACCCAACCCCTTGGGAGTCCTCATCACTAAGGCGGAAATACCTGGAGAGACCGTCTGCATTGGCGTGGTCCACTCCAGGCCGATGTTCCACCCGGAAGTCCATTCCCTGTAGGGAGATGGACCATCTCAGCAACTTGGGATTCTCCCCCTTCATCTGCATTAGCCAACGAAGGGGTCGGTGGTCAGTCTGAACCAGGAAGTGTGAGCCAAACAGGTATGGCCGCAGCTTCTTCAGAGCCCACACCACCGCAAAAGCTTCCCTTTCAATGGCACTCCACTTCTGTTCCCGGGGAAGCAGTCTCCTAGATAGGAAGACTACAGGCTGATCCAGGCCCTCTTCATTCAGTTGCGATAACACTGCCCCAATGCCATGTTCTGATGCATCTGTCTGGACAATAAACTCCTTGGAGACGTCTGGGGCCCTCAGGACCGGTGCTGCACACATTGCCTGCTTCAACTTTTCAATGGCTTGCTGACAAGCCTCCGTCCAAACTACCCGTCGAGGTTGTTTCTTTGAGGTGAGCTCTGTGAGGGGCGCTACAATAGTGCCATACCCCTTCACAAAGCGACGGTAGTAGCCTGTGAGACCCAGGAAAGCTAGGACCTCAGTCTGTGTCTTGGGGGGTTCCCAGGCCATGATTGCCTCAATCTTTGCCTGCAGGGGCTGCACTGTCCCCCTACCCACCAAGTGTCCAAGGTACACAACCGACCCCTGCCCAATCTGACATTTGCTGGCCTTGATTGTCAATCCAGCTTGTTTCAGGGCCTGGAGAACTGCTTGCAAATGTTGCAAATGGTCCTCCCAACTGCTACTGAAGACAGCAATGTCATCCAGATAGGCAGCGGAGAAACCCTCCATTCCGGAGAGGACCTGATTCACCAGCCGCTGAAAAGTGGCAGGGGCGTTTTTGAGCCCAAAGGGCATCACACAAAATTGGAAGTATCCCTCAGGCGTGGAGAAGGCTGACCTTTCCTTTGCTCCATCTGTCAAGGAGATCTGCCAGTACCCTGAAGTGAGGTCAAAGGTACTTAGGTATTGGGCAGCTCCTAGCCGGTCAATTAACTCATCCGCCCTAGGGATCGGATGGGCATCAGTTTTTGTAACTGAGTTCAGTCCCCGGTAATCCACACAGAACCTCAATTCTGGCGTGGTGCCTGGTGGAGCGGCTTTTGGCACTAGCACCACCGGACTGGACCAAGGGCTGTTGGAAGGTTCTATCACTCCTAGCTCTAGCATCTTGGGAACCTCTCCATGGATGCTAGCCTTCCCCTTGTCGGACAGCCGGTAGGTCTTTGACTTCACTGGTAGGCTGTCCCCTGTGTCCACATCATGGGTACACAGGTGAGTCCTTCCCGGGACAAGGGAGAACAACGTAGAGTACTGCTCCAGTATCTGGCGACAGTCTTCCCGCTGTTCAGAAGTTAGGGTGGGAGAGAGAATCACTCCCTCCACTGACCCATCCTGTTCTTGAGACGAGAACAAGTCTGGGAGAGGTTCACTTTCCGCTTCCTCTCCCCCATCAGTCACCATCATTAAGATGACCTCAGGCCTCTCATGGTGGGGTTTGAGTCGGTTGGCATGAAGCACCCGTAGGGGCTGTCGTGGGGTCTTAAGGTCCACCAGGTATGTGGCCTTACCCCTCTTCTCCAACACCTCAAAGGGGCCTGTCCAGCGATCCTGGAGGGCACTAAGCTCTCCAGGCTCCATCACCCACACTTGTTGGCCAGGCTCCAATTCCACCTGGTGAGCATTGTGGTCATACCACTCTTTCATGACTGTCTGGCTGGCCTCCAAGTTGTCAGAAGCTTGCTTCCACAACTTCGCCATTTGGCTCCTGAAGGCCAGCATGTAGCTCACCACATCCTGGGGGGGTTTCCTGAGAGACTTTTCCCAACCATCCTTCACCAGGCTGAGAGGACTGCGTACAGGGTGCCCATACAGAAGTTCGAAGGGGATGAAGCCCACTCCCTTCTGTGGCACTTCCCTGTAGGAGAATAGCAAACAGGGTAGGAGGACGTCCCATTTCCTCCGCAGACTTTCAGGCAGACTTCTGATCATGCCCTTCAAGGTCTTGTTGAACCTCTCGACCAGTCCATTGGACTGGGGGTGATAGGGAGTGGTGAACCGGTAGGTCACTCCACACTCCTTCCACATTGCCCGCATGTATGCTGACATAAAGTTGGTCCCCCTGTCGGACACAACTTCCTTGGGGAATCCCACTCGGGTAAAGATCCCCATCAGGGCCCTAGCCACCACAGGTGCAGTGACAGTCCTCAGAGGAATGGCCTCTGGGTACCGTGTGGCATGATCCACCAGAACCAGGATAAACCTGTGACCAGCTGTTGTTGGTGGATCCAATGGCCCTACAATGTCGATGCCCACCCTTTCAAAGGGGGTGCTAACGACTGGAAGTGGTTCCAGGGGAGCTTTCAGCTTCACCCCTGTTTTACACTGGCCTGGCAGGATACACATGTCCGACAGTAAGTGTTGGACGCCACTTTCATCTGAGACCAGTAAAAGTGGGGGACAAGCCGAGCAAAGGTCTTGTCCTGACCTAATTGTCCTGCCAAGGGTATTGCATGAGCCAATTCCAGCAGAAAGGCTCGGTCTTGTTGCGGGACTACCAAGGCCCTTGATGAACCAGGTAAGGGTACCTTGGGTTCACTGTAGAGGAGTCCATCCTCCCAGTAAATATGGTAGTGTCCCGTAACATCACCTGCCGCCTGGGCTTCAGCCTGTCGCCTCAGTCCCTCCAGGGTAGGGCACTCCCTCTGCCCCTTACAGAATTCCTCTCTAGTAGGCCCCCCTCCACATGCCACTCAGCAGGGATGGGTAGGTCCTCCAGAGAGACTACTTCCCCCTCCACGGACTCCTGGTCCACCACCGCAGGTGGCCGATCTGTCACATGGGGTGTGGAAGTCGAAGCAGGCTCTTCCTGTCTTCGGGTCTGTCCCTTTTTGGCAGCGGGTTGGGCCTTTGTTCCAGGCTCCAACCCAAGCGAACTCCCTCTCCGGGCAGTCGCAGACCTTGTGCTCACACAGGCCCAGTCAGGTGTACCCAGCATCGCAGAGTGCGTCCGGTATTCCACCTCTCTCCAAGCGCTGTGCTCCATATCATTCCCCAGCAGACAATCAACTGCACGGCAGGGCTTACGGCAACTCAAAGTGAACCTGCAACCCCTTCCCACTCAAAGGGAAGCTCAGCCATGGGATAGTGGCCCATTCTGCCATCAGCCATCGCGGCGGGGTGGAGTACATTGGGAATCACCTGCTCTGGAGACACCAGTTGACTTCTCACCATAGTCATACTGGCTCCTGTATCTCTCAGAGCCTCCCCTCTCTGGCCATTGATGGTGATCCATTGCCCATACTTAACAGTATTTGGGGGCACCTGGATCTTAGGAACCATCTCCCATTCCCCCAGGGACACTAAGGTGACACCCGCCCACTCACCCCCCTTATCTAAGGGCAACTCCTCCCCGAGCGCTACACTAGCTACTCCCGGTGGTTTTCCTCCGGTGGGAGGGGGTGGTCTCTTTGGGCATCTGACATCTCCCTTATAATGTCCAACACCACCACACTCGAAGCAGTGGAGAACCCTTGGCTGCTGGCTTTGGCCAGGATTAGGGTTCCTGGGCGGGTTTGCCTTAGGGGTGAAACCTGTTCCCTTGCCCTGGAAATTGTTTTGGGGACCTTTAGGGAACTCCCGCTTTTTATCTCCCCCCCTCCTTCTTCTGAGGGGCGCCCTGTCCGGCCTTTTGGGAATCCCCTCCAGTCCCCTTTGAGGATACCCGGGTACTTGCCCAGATGTCCGCCTCCTCTGCAAGCTTCCGGGGATTGGTCAGCTTGCTGTCCACCAGGTGTTGGCGCAGCTCGGGAAAGCATTTCTCGAGGAGGTGCTCTTTCAAAAATAGATCATACAACCCCTCATAATCCTTCACCTCACTGCCCTTGACCCAGCCCTCTAATGCTTTTCTTGCATAATCAAGGAAGTCCACCCAGTTCTAGGTGCTTAACTTGTGGCTCCCCCTGAACTTCTGGCGATACCTTTCCGGGGTAAGCCCAAACTTCCTGACCAATGCTAGCTTCATGGTGGGGTAGTTGGTCTGCTCCTCTGATTCCAAGGCCAGCAAGGTGTCCCGACCAGTAGGAGGCATGTACTTATACAACCCACCCCCCCAGTGCTTCTCCTGGATCCCATGGGCTCTTAAGGAGACCTCATAGGCTGCCAGCCACTTGGCTATGTCATCCCCCTGACTATAGCTGGCAATTATATCCTTAGGCAGGTAGGGTCTGGACTCCCTGGTTGGTTCTCTGGTTTCGCTGCCACCATTTGGAGTTGGAAAGGGTCCCCGTTGCAGGGCCTGGAGTTCTAACTCTTTTAGTTTGAATTCATGAGCCATTCTCCGCTCTTCCTTCTCCTGTTCTAACCTCCTGTTCTCCCTCCTTTCTTCCAACTCCATTTTTGCTATTTCCCACCTTAACAGTCTATCCTCTCTCCTGTCAGCTAACTTGGTTTCTGACAACCCTCTCGATGACACACTGCTGCCCTCCCGTGAGGTTGCCTTGGGGCTGATTGACATCTCACCCACCCCCGGGGGACATTCCACAGTCCTATCAATGACAGTACCTCTGTCCGATTCCTCCTCTTCCACCGTTCCCTCCTCATTGCGCGCTTCCACCCAAGCCCTCAAACTGGTCTGGAGTTCCCCCTTCTTGGCACCACGCTTAAAGAACACTCCCAATTGTTGACAGAAATCTTTTAGCTGCTCCAATGAATAAGTGTCCAGTTTTTCCAGTGCAAATTCCATTTTGCAAAAGGCAACACAAGGTTAAGCACACAAAAAGAATAGAGTGGCAAGGGCAACCTGAAGCTACCTCCACCCCACCACCAGGAACAAATTTGGAAAAACAAAAGTAAAAATTAGGAGGGCCGCTAGGAGAAAACTCCAGGTGTAGGCTAGTGGATTACACTAAATTACTACAGAGTAGTTGCAACCACAGTCAAGATCCCACCGCTAGACACCAACATGTTGGAACCTAAATATGTCAGGTCACCTAGGGTAGCCTGGCCTAGGGTAAGACAAAATAACTAGAGGCACATGTGTAAAGGTTGCAGACCACCCAGCAGTAATTAAATGCAATAACACGCAAAAATGACACTATACCAAAATTTGTGTAAAAATACGAGCTTGTTTATAAAAATATTCTCTGCTCTCTTGTCTTCAGATATCACAGTTCAGTACATTACATTTATCCATGAAATTATGAAGCTTTTCAAAGTTGTCAAATTATGTCATTAATCAGCATTAACAGCACATTACATTAGTCTCCACACTTTGCTAGACTTGACTCCTCTGAAGGGTTTTATACCTTTACCCCCTCTCCACCTTTGACTCCAGAAGAATGGGCTAGCCTCACTCACTTTAGTTTCTCTAATCAAGGGAAGGTTGGAATATAGTTATTTAATCACAAAACGGGGAACATCCTACATTCAAAGTTAAGTTTCAGAAGATCCTTTCAAGAACCTAGATGGGCATTACCCAGTACTAGCCCAATCCTAATATAGCCAACTGGAAGTCTTTGCTCCTTTAAGAGAGACTCTAAAGCCTCCAAGTTCCCCCTCACGACCTCTCCTTACTTTGTTTTATGTTGGGCCCACCGGCCGGTCTCTCCGTTTGCTGGGGGGGAAAAAGACAAAAGGACCCAAACTCCTCCGGCCGAAGTTGCGGCCCCTCGTCCCTCCTCCTCGTTAGCGCGGAGTCAGGGAAAGAGGACACACCAGTCGCACCTCTCCGCTTGAAGTGCGCTCTCCTTTGGAAACCGGGCCGCCCCGCTCCCTCTCTTCTCAGAGAAGCAGGGGCCCGCCTTGATGTAGCTCCCAGCGCTTAAGCGGGAAGCCCGGTGCTCGGCGGCTGCTCCCCGAAGATCTCCTCACCGGCTGCTGACAGGATTTCCCCCGCAAGGACGCAATCTCGCATGCGCGGGGAGTAAGCGGACCAGCCAACAGAGTCTGCTCCGCAGCGGCCTGCTCGGTCCTAGGCCCCTCCTGTGATGGATCACCAGTTCAACTTGGAATATGCGCAGTGGCGCCGGGCACTATACCGCTAGTCCCATTTTTCTCTTTCTTAAAGCAGCGCTGTCACGGAAGCGCGATCAGCGCCCCAGGGATCCCGCTCACGGCGGAATCAGGGAAGACGGCTCAGCCCCAATAACCCTGTCACCCCACTCTTTCTCCTCACGAGTGGGGAGGTTTGCTCACACGCTGCAGGACCAAACACCGGTAAGGGGGTCTCGGCGTCACGCAGGGAAGGAACCTGCTTCACACCATGGAGAGAGGGGGTTAGAGGTGGAATCCCTCACATTCGGGCCCCCAGGTCTCCAGTTACAGCAGTAATCCACTAACCCTCCATACTGGACAGGAACAGATGCACAGGAGAACTCCTTGTTTGGTTCCCACAACAGGGATCTCCGCAGCTCCACAGTCCACTGGGATTGACCCCTTCACCTAACTTGGGCACCTCCCTGACCAGGGTCAGCAGGACGAAACTAACTCGGCTAGGACAGCAGGAATGGGGGGCGGAGAAACCAGACAGAGAGCAACGCTTGTAGAGCAGTCCACCCTAAGGACCCTACCCCTTCCAGACCTCAGCCTTCACTCTAGCTGTTCCTTACTGGCAAGACAAAATGGTTGCCCAGCATTCCGCCTTTTATAGGCTGACCCTCAGGAGTCCAGAAGGGACCCGAATGTTCTGGAATGCCCTACTCTATCCTATGGGACAGGTTCTAGGTATGTCAGTTATGACAGTTGGTAGCCACCATTTTGTGACTCCAAAGAAATTCCTGTCAGGAAAGGCCTCTAGGCCTGAGGTGAAAAACTATAAGGGCGAAAGAGCACCTATCCCCTAGACCAACACCTTGAAAAATCTAGTGGACACAAAAATGAACAAGGTTATGAGGGGCAAAAAGGGAACAAAATAAATAATAAATTGGAGGGACTACGCAAAGGGCCAGACAGGTCTAACAGTGTCATATCCATATATTTTCTAGGACTTGGTTATATGATTATGGGGATTGTTTAAATGACATATTACTTACACATGACCTAGGTTTTGCAAACACTCTATGTTCGCCTATGGTCCCTTTTTGCCCTACTTTCAACTGCTGAAGAACTTTTTCTTCTATAGATTTCATAATAACATCAAACAGATATGCTTCACACATTAGAGACTTTAGAGTACATGATATTTCCCTAAGCGATCATTTCCCCATTAGTATTGACGTGTTGGTGCATAGTCAGGATATCAACACGAGAGATGGTACACCACATTTTGTGGATAATGTAACTCTGCACAGACTGAACGGCTATGCGCTTAGATGGGCGATGGTGGATCGCAAAGTATATACCAGCACAGTTCTGTCAAAATGTAAAAATAAATTCTTGCCCTGTTTGGACGAGAGGGCATTACCTCAGGAAATTTTGGACAGTTTCTCTGTGATATAAAAGAAGCTGGTTTGACACTAATTGTACTAAGGCCTACTCGAGGCTTAAACACTTCCTTCATGTGGGAGAAAAAAAACAGGAAAATATAAGAAAAGCCAGAAGAGATTATAATAGGGCTTTAAAAGATAGAAGGGTGGCAATGAAAGAGGAAGCATGACACACTTTACGTGAGGCCTCAGAGAACCTCGATTCTTCTGCCTTTTGGAGCGTGGTAAAGGCGCCCTTCCTGGGGGAGTGTGATAAAGCACGTTTAGAGATAGCAATCACCGAAACAGAGTGGATATAGCATTTTTCCAAATTGTACAACAACACTATGACAACTGAGCCGGATTCGAATGTAAATGTGGGGGTGGCTGAGCCTCCATTAGATTTGTCTTTGCAATTTACCTTAGGCGAAGTTAATAAAGCAATAAACTCAAGCCGGGGGGAAAGGCCCCGGGATTAGACTGAATCCCAGTGGACCTTTTTAAATCTAACTTAGCACTTTGGGGTCAAGTTTTACCACAGGTTTTTAATGCATGTGGTACAAGGGCCTCATATCGACATGTTAGGACTCAATAATTGTTCCTATTTTTAAAAAAGGGGATAGGGCCAACCCAGCCTGTTATCGTCCAATCTTGTTGTTGGACTCCACAGTTAAGATTTTCGGAAGAGGGGGCGTGGCTTCGCAGCGAAACAGCATGACCGCCTGCTAGGGATTCTCTGAGGCCCCCTTTCCTACCCCGCAGATCTGCCACACAGATCCGAATCCTCAGGTGTCGGATTCTCGCACCGGAGATACTGCAGTGCTTCTCCCTGCAACCCTGATCCTGATCTGACGTCGGGCCGAAGATATATCATCCGGCAATTGAGGCCTCCAACTCTGCAGAAGCCAGGGCCTCGGGTGGGTGCACCTGCCGACCCAGAAGCTGTGCTTACCGGTGAGGTCCCCTCCCCCATCCCTGGAGCGACCTCGGATCGCCGTTGCGGACTCCCCCAGCACCCGGCAGGTGCCCGCACACAGGGACATTGCATTCCTGGATTCCGGCCCATGACCTGAGGCAGCTGGCCGGGCCTGCTGTGGCGGGACAGGACCCCTATGGACCAGATCGAGAATTTCCAATTGGCACTCCACAGAAAGGTACTTCTATGCCTGCAGTGATGGCCGCACCAGACCCCTAAGCCCCGCAACATCACGCACGCCTGGGCTTGGAGCTGAAACACTTGTCGCCTGGGGCTCCCACCACCGTGCACTCAAGGCCTGACACAATAATATCCACTGCAACATAATTCACCTGCAACACTGCGTTCCCCATTGATTATCTAGTAGTGGCAGCTAGCCCACAGCGCGAGGTTTGCTGGTTTCATGTGCGGCCCCGGACCCATATACATCGCTGTCCTTTGCTCCTCCCGACTACCTTGCATCTGGTCCCTGGTCCTAAACTGAGGGGACACTTGAGCATAGCACCAGGAGATCCAGGAAGGGTCGGTAACCATGGGAAGGAAGCAGACGACCTTGAGTCATGGAGACTTTGCAGAACCCACCATTGGCTTGGAATCTACGCCCAAAGGACCCCCCGTCACTTGCCCTCTACTTGTGGTACCATGTCACGCCCTGACTCGACTGGTCTAATCCTGATGGTCCTAACAAGCAGTGCATGGCCGGCCTGCGGTGCGGGCAAAGCCCTCATTATGTCCAACGTGAAGGGAACAAAGACGACCCAGCAGAGCAGGCTGGACCGCTACGCCTGTCCAAAGGCAGACTTGCATGAGTGGAAGGGGCTTTGAGATAAACAGAGGAGTGGGGTCGAACACAATCCTACGGAACCCACGATGAAGGACTTAACGGCAGCTATCACTGGGGTGCGCACCTCCATAGACACCCTATCCTCCGAGGTGACCCTGATTAGAGCTGATCTTACAAAGTACAGGGAGAAAGTCAAGCAGCAGGATCTCACCACCACCAGCCTCATGGAAGACACCTCACAAATACAGACAGACATTAGGGAACTCCAAGCATTCTGTAAGTTCGCAGAATACAAACTGGACGACTACGAGGGATGCTCGAGACGCAATAACATCCGCGTTCTCGGTGTGCCAGAAAAATCGTAGGGTCCCGCCACCGACCTGTTCATGGAAAACCTGATCACAACGAAACTGCAACCAAAGGGCCAATCCAAGTTGTTCGTGGTTGAAAGAGCACACAGGGTGCCTGGGGGTCGCCCCAAGCCAGGAGCCTTCCCGTACTATACTGGCCCGGCTGCTAAACTATAGAGACAGAGACACTATTCTGCAGGCTGCTAGAGTTGCTCCTCCACTTACGATAGACAACTCAGAAATCGCTTTCTTCCCCGACTTCAGCCAAGTGGTTCAGACGCGTCGATGCTCATTCCTTGATGTCAAAAGAGACTGCGTGAAAAAGGTCTCCAATACGCCATGCTCTTCCCTGCGCGTCTGCGGGTCGAGGCCGATGGAAAAACCCGCTTCTTTGACCTACCAGAGGTTGCATCTGACTGGTTGGACAGCTGGAGGCCCTCCCCAGAAAGAAGCCTGAACGATCACTGAAAGGGACAACCCGTCATCATTGGAAAAACTCTTGTTTGCTAAAGGCAGCCTGTTCTTTTCACACGCTGAACATCACTCACGGCCTCTGGTTGCTTGAAAACATTGAACTGTAAGCGAGTATATGGATGTACTGTCCAGTTTGTGTTCTAATTCACGATTACAAAATGCACCTGTAACTTAGTAACGTTAGGAAAGGGGGCCATCATCGCGCTAAGACCCTCCCCCCATTTTCTTCATTTAGTGCATTGTTGGACGACAGGCACTCTGCATTTGAGTATCATGGGCAATTCTGAGCCCAGAGTGCAGGGGAGCAGGGTGAGGGGTTGTTGGGAGGGGTTGTTTTTTCTTGTTTGTTATTTTTTGCATTATCTCGATGGTACAGCCCCAGTCTGTAACCAAAGAAGCTGCTACGCTCCGCATATAGGTCAATGGGTGTGCAGTGCAACAAGGAAGTTAACATTTTAAGTTGGAATGTTAACGGGTTGGGGGACAAAATTAAGAGATGTGTAGTGTTGCAATATATAAAGAGATCAACACCGGACATTGTATTGCTTCAGGAAACTCACCTTATTGGGGACACATGCAAGGCTATGCATGGATGGGGCTACTCAATGGTAGCATATGCAGATTTTACATCTAATGCCATAGGGGTGGGCATCATGCAAAAAAAACATTCCCCCTGTCAATTGTGTCCACCTTTGTGGATGACCGTGGCAGATATGTCGGGATTACGGGCACCTGGGAGGGTAAACCATTCCCGTAATGTCGATATATGCACCTCCAGGGTTCAAAGCCACAACATTTTCTGCCCTCAGCACTGTGCTGCTAGTGCTACCAGATGATTCAGAAAAGGGGGTGGTGATGAACAGAGTGTCTGAATTAAGCAGACCACTCTTACCCAGTCCAAAGATCAGGGCTTGATCCATCACCGTTTTTTTAGCTCACTGCACCATCCCAGCTCAGAACCTGGCTATAATACAAATTAGTCTGTTCCTGTCCCAGTGCATGATGGGAACAGGGCAAACCAAACTACCAAGCCAATTCTTATACTGGGAAGGAAATAAGCTTCCGGGGACCGGTTTCTGGCATTTCAGCCGTCGTCGGCCCGGTTTGCTTGAATCCTGATGGTGCAATGAGCAAGGGACTCACATCTGAGTATACCCTTCCACGCTTATGGTGGACAAAATGATTCAGAAAAGGGGGTGGTGATGAACAGAGTGTCTGAATTAAGCAGACCACTCTTACCCAGTCCAAAGATCAGGGCTTGATCCATCACCGTTTTTTAGCTCACTGCACCATCCCAGCTCAGAACCTGGCTACATGCAAATTAGTCTGTTCCTGTCCCAGTGCATGATGGGAACAGGGCAAACCAAACTACCAAGCCAATTCTTATACTGGGAAGGAAACAAGCTTCCGGGGACCGGTTTCTGGCATTTCAGCCGTCGTCGGCCCGGCTTGCTTGAATCTTGATGGTGCAATGAGCTCCATCAGGATTCAAGCAAGCCGGGCCGAAGAGGCTGAAATGCCAGAAACCGGTCCCCGGTAGCTTGTCTCCTTTCTGGTGAAGAATTGGCTTGGTAGTTTGGTCTGCCCTGCTCCCATGATGCACTGGGCCAGGGACAGACTAATTTGCATATAGCCAGGTTCTGAGCTGGGATGGGGCAGTGAGATAAATAACGGTGAAGGATCAAGCCCTGATCTTTGGACTGGGTAAGAGTGGTCTGCTTAATTCAGACACTCTGTTCATCACCACCCCCTTCTCTGTATCGCTACCAGATGGGCACCTAGTGCTCGGCGGTGACTTCAACTCAATAATATCGGGCTCACTAGAAAGACACCCCCTCGCTCAATCCCTCAAACTGCACACTCCTTCTCTAGCTTCTTGGAGGCGATGGGGTTAGTAGATGGTTGGAGAGCACATCACCTTGACAAAGTCCAGCACACCTTTCACTCCGGGGTGAAAAATTAAAGGGCTAAATGGAAAGGAACAGGCATTGGGTCACGCTGGACATATTATGGGATCACTCATAACATAGCTTGGTTGGGATTATAAGAAATATCTTCTCCAGAATGTGAGGGAATGGTAACTTTGAATGCGAGATAGGAAGATAGTGTGGTCATTTTTGGTGTAGGCCAGGCAGGGAGCTGTATGGAGCTAATGTAGTTAAATGCGTGTATTTTGATATTTTGATATATGTTTTCGTATGTGATTTATGATGGTTTATCTTAAAGAATGTAAATATGTTTATTCCCATTTTAGGCTCTTCATGCAAATATTTCGTAGAGTACCAATTCACAAGGGTTCCACAAATATTACACAGTGTGCTGTCAATATTGATATGTGCACCACTTTCTCAAGAGCAGGTACTATGCTTATTTCAGGTCAAGTGCTTTGCATTCAATTGCAAATGCTTGCATCCACATACCTGTTATCAGGAAGGGGTGTTCCAAGGACATCCCTTCCTAATAGCGTCTCTGAACCCTATGTAAGAATGCTTTGCGACCTCCTTTGCGGTCGCAAAACACTTGCAGTTTACCACCCTCTTCAAGAGGGTGGTAAATCATTCGCAAACATTTTTTAAGAGCAGACTGTGATTCCAGGGACCACTACCTGCCCTTAAAATAATGAAACATAAATGTTTCATTTTGTTTTTTAAATGCATCCTGTTTTCCATTAAGGAAAACGGGCTGCGTTTTTAAAAAACTGCTTGCTTTATTGACAAAGCAGTCCCAGACATCGTGGTCTGCTGACCCTAGCAGGCCACCATCCCTGGGAGTGCCAGCTATTCCCAAAGGGGTCGCAAATTGCGACAGCCTCATTATTATGCAGGAGGTATGCAATTTGTGACCCGATTGTTGTGGTGTAGCGCTCTAGTTATGGAGCTGCTCGCCGGAACCGGAAGAGTGACGCGGTTCCGGCGGAGACGGGAGAGCGCAGCGGACAGTGTTGGAAGGTGCCGCGCCGCGCTCCATTGAGGCGAACCTAATTAAATAAAGGTTCTTAAACATAAATTGGCAGTGGCTCCGAGTCCTTCTTATGCATCGGAAGCACACTGCCACAATGGCGACGAGGAGTCGGTGACGGACCCGCGACACCACACGCGGTCACATCGGTAACGGCCTGACCTCAAC
Source organism: Lissotriton helveticus (assembly GCF_964261635.1). Lineage (NCBI taxonomy): Eukaryota > Metazoa > Chordata > Amphibia > Caudata > Salamandridae > Lissotriton > Lissotriton helveticus. The sequence goes on along the minus strand of NC_136065.1, from coordinate 982,797,064 downwards.
AGGAGCGCAGCCGCAGTGCACACGCCGCCCACAGCAACTCACAGGCTTGAGGAGTATTGGGGAAGCACCACACGAGAGGCGATCGGGGACCAGCACTGCCCCACTACGTCCAAGGTGCACTTACAGGCCCAGCAGTAGGGTAATCAACTGCAAGACCCGAGGACATGTACTGACACCACGGAGGCCTGACACACTGTGGGTGACGGAGGTACAGCCCAACTGACAGTGCCAGGAACCAGGTGCCTCGAGGAGACCCGCACAAATCTGGGGACAACACCTCTCACAATATCAACACATCGGCCACCCCGAGGGGGGACAAGTCGGGGAACAGCCACACGCTACAAAAGCACCCAGGCAGGCCTCAGGAGAGCCACCCAGAGCAACAGTGGCCCACCAACAGGTTAGTGACACGGGTGAAGACGACGCGAGCCCAGAAGAACGCGAGGACGACCGAGAACCCAGCGCAGAGAGGGAGCTGCTGGACAACGACGACCTACCACATCTTCAAGTACCCACAGTAGGCACGATGTGCGCACAAACCTTCTCCCTAACCAATCCGCTCCCTTTTTTAGCGAAACCAGGTCAGCCGGAAATGCCCTGGGAGGACTGGAGAGAGTATTTCAAGAACTACATCTCGGCGTTGGAGGAGGAAGGCGGAGAAGCCTTTCCCAGTGCGAGGAAGAAGAAAATACTCCTGCACAACCTAGGACCAGCAGGCCAAAGAATACAGGTGGTGTGCACAGCAATCGATAGGTTCAATTTCTATCAAAGGAAGCAAGCCAAGGGAGAATCAGTCGACGAATACATAGCGGCCCTGCAGCAACTTGCGCTCATGTGCAAATTCGGAGCGCTGCAAGAAGAGCTGATAAGGGACCAAATAATAATGCACACCGTCAACACATCTATTCAGGAAAAACTGTGGGTAAACGGGGATGCCCCACTCAAGGAGGTGGTAGCCTTAGTCAAGAAGGCGGAATTGTCAAAAAGGTGCGAAGAGGCCGCACGCAATGAGAACAAAACGAGTGCAGCGGTATGCAAAATCACGAATAGAAACCACACAGACACGAGACGACAAGGTCAACGCCAACATGGGACCAGGGACAAACAAATATACCCGTCGAAATCCTCCAGAACGACGAAACAGCAAACAGAAGGGAAGAACGCATGCTACAGATGCGGCAGTCAAACACAGGCCGCTTACGACAAGAGGTGCCCTGCTTTCAGAGCAAAGTGTTCCTACTGTGGTATATTAGGGCACTTCGAAAAAGTATGCAGGCGGAAGGCAACGAAAACTGAAGTAAAGTGTGTTGAACATGGTGAAGACAGGGAAGAGGTCAGCACGGAAGAAGAGAGTGAAGAAGGCGTCTTGTGCATCGAAGACCAAGTTCTAGGAATCGGAAGCTCCATGCACAGAAAACCAGCGTGCGTCATGTCCATCGGAGGGGTATCAATAACCATGGTAGCGGACTCAGGGTCGCCGTACACCATCATACGAAGGAAGGTGTGGGAAAGAGACTTTGAGCCCGTAGTAGGAAACCATTTGATGACCACGGACATACACCCAGTGACATTTACAGGAGAACCAATCCCCATGGTGGGATTCCGTCACTTAAAGTCTGAATTTAATGGGAGAAGTGCAAATGGGAAACTATACGTGGCGGAACTGGGGCCCTCAGTACTAGGATGGAGAGATCAGGGCTCCCTAGGGATCAAATTAAATCCTGGTGGCGACACACAAGTGCTAATGACCGACGACAATCCAGACCCGGGAAGGAACAGGTGGAGAGATGAGTTCCCGGAAGTATTCAAGGAAACCATAGGGTGGATGGCCAAGTTTACTCACAAAATCTGCCTAAAAGAAGGAGCGACACCTTGTAAGCCACAAGGTCAGAAACATCCCGTTCAGAAGCAGGAGTGCGGTACAGGAAGAACTGCAACGGTTGGAAGAAAACGGGATCATCGAAGCCATCGAAAGTGCAGAATGGTTGGCGCCCTTAGTAGTGGCGCAGAAGCCGAACGGCAAGGTGCGTCTCTGCGTGGACCTAAGAGAATTGAATAAGAATATCATAGTGGACAAGTTCCCACTCCCCAAGATAAATGAAATGCTAGCGGAAACCAAGGGAGTAAAATGGTTCTCAACAGTGGACCTCACGTCCGCCTACCACCAGATAGCGTTACACCGGTCATGCAACCACTTAACTTCCTTCATAACCCTGCTCGGATGCTACAAATTCTTGAGAATGCCGTTCGGGTTGGCATCCGCAGCAGTGGTGTTCCAAAAACTAATGTACCGGTTGTTCAACAAGAAGGAGGGCATTCAGTATTTTCAGGATGACATCCTAGTGATGGGAAGATCCCAGGCGGACCACGACGAGAAACTGAGAACAGTACTGACAATCCTGTCCGAGAATGGACTGACAGCCCAATGGGACAAATGCAAGTTCGGGGAGAAGTCAGTAACATATCTGGGACACAGGATCCATGATGGAAGAATAGAACCCAAACATTCCAATGTGGCGGCCATTACAGAAGCACCCATCCCCACGACAAGAGAAGACATCAGATCTTTTTTAGGAATGGCAGAATTTTATAGCAAATTTGTGCCCCACTTTGCATCCAAGACCCACCACATGAGGCAACTCTTAAAGGAAAAGACTACCTTTCAGTGGACGGAAGCCGAACAAAGAGAATTCGAGACACTCAAACAGGGAATAAGTGCGGCCATACCTCTGCAAGGATTTGATCAAGAAGCGCTATCAGTGCTAACCACAGATGCCAGCGACAGAGGATTAGGAGCCGTCTTAGCCCAAAGAAGCCAGCAGGGAGAGCTCACCACTATAGGATTCGCTTCAAGGGCCCTGGCACCCAACGAGGAGAAGTTCAGTGTGGTGGAGAAGAAGATGTTGGCGGTGGTGTGGGCGATGGAACGATTCAGGCAATTCTTGTGGGGTGCAAAATTCCTACTACGTACGGACCACAAACCTCTGGTGAAGGTTCTCACATCGAGTGGACATGCCCACGCGACCCCCTGCATCGCAAAAATGACCTTGAGACTCCTAGACTTTGTCTATGAAGTGGAATACTTGCCCGGCCAGAAGAACAAGGTAGCCAACTACCTAAGCAGGGCGGCGGCCAAGGAAAGAGTAGAGGATCAAAGTCCATACGAATGGGAAGAATACGCGATAGCTCATACGGAGGACCAAGAGACAGCAATCAGTGCAAAAGAATGGGAGGAAGGGTATGCAGCGGACGACACGATCCAGGCAGTGAAAGGATACGTGGTAAATGGATGGCCTGACAAAAGACTGCTGGACAGCAAATTAAGAAGCTATTGGGAAGTGGGATAAGAACTTTCCATAGGAGAAAATCCCAGTTTCCTGCTCAGAGGGACCCGGGTGGTACCCCCCCACAGCTTAGTGGAGAAAGTCCTGAATATAGTACATGAAGGGCACTTGGGAATTGTCAAGACCAAGGGGAGGACAAACGAAGCCTACTGGTGGCCAGGCATGGATAATCACATCGAAAGGCACGTGAGAGCATGCGATCAGTGCAACAATGCAGACAAGACACAGAGGCTGCTCCGTCTACCCCTGGGTAAATACGATTGCCCCACGGGCCCGTGGGAGGAAGTGTCTATCGACCTCCTAGGCACCATTCTAGATGCCCAAGGGGTCCCCAAATACGTCACAGTGACCATAGACCAGTACTCCAAGTGGCCCAAAGTGGAAGTAAATGAGGCGGGGAACACGGAGACGGTGCTAGCGTTCCTAATGGAACTATTCTTAAGAGAAGGAATCCCCAAGGGCATAACGTGTGACAACGGACCTCAATTCACATCCGAGAAGTGGTCAGCGTTCATGGAAAGGACTGGCATCGAAGTGAGACATACACCAGTGTATCACCCAGCAGGAAGTGGCTTAGTCGAACGTTTCAAGAGGGTTATAATGGGGTCGGTCCAGGCTGCACTAAGTGCCGGAAAAGACTGGGAGAAGGAGCTCAAGCGCCTTATATGGGCATATCGCATAACGCCTGCCAGCATCGGACACAGCCCGTTCAGGATCCTCCTAGGGCGTGAGCCATTCACGAAGGACAACGTGGCGTGGAAAAACCTCATTGTGAAGAGCCAATGGTCCTCGGCAGTGGTACGAAGAAACTTAGACAAAGCACAAACCATATACATGGACCAATACAACAGGAGCCGAAACGTCAAGGAGACTACACTAGAAAAAGGAGAGTGAGTGAGAGTCAAACAACCCACACTAAAGAAAAAAGGAGACAGCAGATATAGTCCCCCTCTGCAGGTCATGGAGCCGTTCTCCCGTTCCGCTCTGCTCAGCAACGGGAAGATTTGGTCTCAGGACAGGATGGCAAAATGCAACCGAGTGGTTAACTGGGAAGGAAGCAACAGCACCAGAGATCAGTTGCCCAAAGTAGAGGCACCCAGGAGAGAGAGAGAGGTAGAGGACGTAAGAGCACAAGAAGCAAGTTGTTCGAACACAGGAGAAGGAGAGAGAGAAGGAACTGGACAGGAACCCGAACCTTGGGAGTGCAGCAGAGGAGAAGGAAGCTCAGAGGTAGAACCCGTAGGCAGTCAGACACCTAAACAGCTAGTGGGTTCCCCGAAAAGGAACGCGGACTCCAAAGTGTCACGAACGCGCCGGGGCAGAGAAGTAAAACTCCCCAAGAAGTTTGAAGACTTTGAGATGTGACTCAAGTAAGATTGTTGCCTTTATATGTTCATTGTTATGAAAAGGGGGAGGTGTGGTGTAGCGCTCTAGTTATGGAGCTGCTCGCCGGAACCGGAAGAGTGACGCGGTTCTGGCGGAGACGGGAGAGCGCAGAGGACAGTGTTGGAAGGTGCCACGCCGTGCTCCATTGAGGCGAACCTAATTAAATAGAGGTTCATAAACATAAATTGGCAGTGGCTCTGAGTCCTTATTATGCATCGGAAGCACACTGCCACAATTGTGAATCGCAAACACTGTTGGACATTGATGTTTGCGACTCGCAAACTGCGATTCGCAATTTAATGCAATTTGCGAGTCACAAACATCAATGGTTGTAAATCTGGCCCTAAGCCACTTCCTTCACTCGCTATAAGAAATAAAAGTGTACCTGATTAGAAGTGCATATTCACAATCAAATAAAAATGAGGGATTAAAAAGTACATATGACAGAAATACAAATATCAGAACCCGCATAAAATTGGCGCACCCATGTGCTACACGCGAAGATACACCTTCTTGATAAAGCCGCTCTCGTGTTTTTGCCAAGGAATAGTTTTAAGAAATGTGTGGATTTTGGATTACTTGTTACATTTTCCAAAACCCAATCTGGGCGACCGGCTTCAGTCTGGAGAACAAACACACATGTGATCCAGCCCACACATGGTGTGTGTAAAAGGCAGCATTTTCAGTTTTTTTTACTTGATTTTCTGTAGGATCCAGGAAACGTTAGCTATCATCAAATCAGTAATCATCAACCTACGCCAGCAAGCAGCGGATAAGCAGAGAAACATTAACAATAATGCAGGTGTTTAATTGTGTGCAGTGTCATCTCATAATCAGCTCCCTGGAGCTGTAAGTAATAATTACTTCGAATTCCGCGTTAAGTACAATCAGGCATTTTGAACAAAGACAGATTTGTTTTTAAATGCTCACACATTTTTCAAAATCTTATGAATAATTCCGCTATGTCCAAACGAGGCAACAACTTAATATAGTTTTACAAAAGTGCAATAAAACTATAACACTGAGGCAAACAATAACCCCCACCCTTTTTTTTAAAAGAAGAGCAATGATGATTTAATTTTCAGAGAGCACACATCCTTTTCCTCTCTTAATGAGAATGGCATCACTGACACAAATGCGTTTATAAGTTGCATAGGACATACACGATTTTTTAAATGCATTTTTGACTCCTTTACATCTCGTCGGAGACCTTGATTGTACCTGCCAAACATTGTGAGGGGCCTCCACTGCCTCTCTCTCAAGGAATGGTACCCATAAAGGACCATAAAGGCTTGGCAAATCTGCCAATACTGGTTTGACACCCAACTACCAAAATAAATCGCTTTAATCAAATGCTGAAATACAATTTAGCGAGTACCGATTATTTTTAAGGGTTCGAATACATCTTTATTTCTACCTCCCTACCTCGCAAACTACACTATTGTCGCATGTTTTATAGGTGGCCTGAGGCCTGGGAAGGGGAACATAATTTCCTTCAGTTTTTTTAGCTCTTTGCTTTTAACTTTGAACTGCTACCATTCCTCTGCCCCTCCTCTCTGCCCCATGCTCTGCTTCATACTTGCCTTTCTTCTTTTTGGACATTTCTACTTTTTTTTTTATGTGGGGGCGTGTTGGTCATCTAAAAACCTCTCTGTGTAGGCACACACACCAATATCCATTTTTCATAATTTCCCACATGATCTTCTTTTAACCCATTGCCTTTTCAATAATTACTTAATAACCCTTTTCCTGCACCCGTAATGTTTGTTTCATTCCCCCCTTTCTTCTTACACGGACAGTATGTTTCCCTGTCTTTTTAGGTCGAGCGACCTATCTCAATGCGCATGCGCATTGAGAGCGGGAGCTCGATCTATTGCGGCTTAAACAGAGCTTACCGAGATCAGGCGATTCCCAGGCGATTTCTTCCAGTGCACGTGAAAGCGCGTGCACAATGCCACCAGCCGCTTGCCTCGCATTACCACATCAAAGGCAAGGCGGCCTCGTCTCAGGCCCCTGCTGCTTCACACACTCATGCCGCTCTCCCCGCTCCGCCCCCTCCCCTGCCCGCCGTGTCCACTTCACTTTGACGGCCGCAGGCCGTCTCTCGTGTTTCTGCTTGTTACTACTGCAGACACGTCATGCTTTCCTGCAACGTTCAGAGTGCCATCCACGCTTTCACTTTCCAAGCAACCCGTCCCATGTTTTTTTTTTAAACTAGCGCAGCTTGCCTAGCTGGATCTTGATTGCACACAACATAATAAAATTATTTAAAAGCAGCACGACTAATATTGCTGCCCTCATGCCGCTCTCCCCGCTCCGCCCCCTCCCCTGCCCGCCGTGTCCACTTCACTTTGACGGCCGCAGGCCGACTCTCGTGTTTCTGCTTGTTACTACTGCAGACACGTCATGCTTTCCTGCAACGTTCAGAGTGCCATCCACGCTTTCACTTTCCATGCAACCCGTCCCATGTTTTTTTTTTAACTAGCGCAGCTTGCCTAACTGGATCTTGATTGCACACAACATAATAAAATTATTTAAAAGCAGCACGACTAATATTGCTGCTGGAACGAGCAGCAACGTGCACGCTGCGTGTCCCCTTTTGTTAAATTTGTTAGGCTTTGTAAGGGGCTGTGATGGGCCCTAGGCCCACATGCTGGCAGGCACACACATGCTGACACAGGACACACTGGAGGTCTGGTGCAACTGGCCCAGAGCACGTGCGCTCGGCCTCTTTTATTGATGCTGTGTCACATGACCAGTGACATCAGTGGTGGGTGGGTGTTAAGTGTGAATACAGGCTTCAGCACTAGACTGCTAACTTATGCTGGGCATTACATCCCTTTCCAAATTGGTTAAAATTAAACCAAACAGAAAAAGTCCAAAACCTGTGGGGGAAAGAAAACACAGAAAATAACACTGGACTTGCGTTTTCAAAATGAGTCTCTTTGGCTGCTTGCAAACCGCAGGCAGTATAGTTCTCGTATTCTGGACTTGCAGTTCTCGGAGGCACGGTCCGCAGTTGTTCGGCGGGTTCTTTCCTTGGCTGTGCTGTCTGTCTGCTGTTCTCAGCCCTGCCTTTGTTTTGCCCCGTTGGTGATGAGAGATAACTAGATGATACAGGTGTTGACAGTTTTCTGGTTTTGTTCTCTCTTCTGGCTTCGTTATATTCTTCCGGGCAGGCTTTCATGTTGACTCTTGGCAGATGAATGGAGTAGGTGCACACATCCCTCTCACTAGGATGCCCCTCTCGCCGGTATTCCTCTCTCACCAGATGTCCGGGAGGACCTCTTTGCCAGGCGTCCACTGGACTGGTGTCTTCGGTCGTGGTGCTCCACCATAGCCTTCGGGCCGTGAGCAGGGCGCTCCACGAGCTTCACCGTCGTGTCCTAGTTCCACCTGAAGGTTGGGTTGTAGACTCTTCTCATCGCTCGCGAGGCTTTCATCCCCTTAGGTCCTGCAGACGTGCATCGGTAGACCTGTCTCCCGTGCGGGACTTGCTGCCACCAGAGTCGCTCGAGGCCTCTGATTCTGGTTTGTCACGGGCTGGTGCGAGGTAGGTCAGGTCCTCAACCTCCAGAGGCCTGAGTAGTCTCGTCATCCAAATCTTCCGCTCAAACCACAGAGGTTGATGTCGCCAACCGTCTAGCTTGCTCTCTTCTGCGATCGCCATGTGGATGGATGGCTCGTAGGTGGTTGTCTTTGGTCTGCACTGCCGGTGCTCTTACCAGGCTGGTCTTCCTTTGCACTCAGGTGTTCCAGTGCTTGCCACTTTGCTTCTTTCCGCAGGGGCGACTCCTTCTTGCAGTGGCAGCTTGCCATTCCGATTTCTCCTTTCTTCCTTTCTTGGGTGGCGGTGTGCCACTACGATCATTCTTCTTCTCTTCTCCTTTTCTCACGACGTACCCTGGTCCCTTTTCCTTCATCTTCTCTGGCCAGGCTTCCCCATGCAGTTGCGCACTCTGCACGTGTCATCCTGGTCTTGTCCTAGGACACTGTCTTCTTGTCACTCACTTCCAGGGTTAGCGTTGCGACCTTTTCTACTGTTCCTTCTTCATTTTCATTTTGGCGTCACGCCCTTCTTCTCCTTGTTCCTTCTTGCGACGTGATCTGGTCACTGTGCTGCCTTGGCCTTCCCCGCCAGTCTTCTCCAGGTAGCGTGCACTCCACCTGTTTCTCTCTGTTCTGGGCATGGCTCTCAGACATTGGTCTGTTCTTCTAGTGACTGGACCGGTTGTCGCTATCTTCTCAGTTGATTCTTTTCTTTCCTTGGCGACCATCCTGGGTGTTCGGCTTTCACCTTCTGCATGAGTAGTCATGTTGTGCTATCTTTTCCTGGTCGCTATTCACCGTCCCGGTGCCCTTGGCGCGTCGCTGTGTAGCGTCACTTTGGCGCGCCTGATTCCTGGCACGTCCCGGCGCAGTGCTGCGCGGTCCTGTCGTGCGGGGTGTGGAATTCTTGCACTCCTGTCGCATTCCTGCGCGGTCTCCCGACGTCTTCCTCAGCTTTCTGGAGAGTGCCTGCGCTTCTGGCGTTGCAGTGCTGACCTCCGTTCCTCGCTCTCCTTTTGAGCACTTTGGGCACTCCTGGTGCTTTCGTGCACTTGACCACTGTCACCGCTCCTTCACTTACGCAGCTCCTGTTGCTTTCTTGCACTTGACCACTGTCGCTGCTCTTTCACTTACGCAGCTCCTGGTGCTTTCTTGTACTTGACCCCTGTCGCTGCTCTTTCACTTACGCAGTTCCTGGTGCTTTCTTGCACTTGACCACTGTCGCTGCTCTTTCAGTTACGCAGCTCCTGGTGCTTTCTTGCACTTGACCACTGTCGCTGCTCTTTCACTTACGCAGCTCCTGGTGCTTTCTTGCACTTGACCACTGTCGCTGCTCCTTCACTTACGCAGCTCCTGGTGCTTTCTTGCACTTGACCACTGTCGCTGCTCTTTCACTTACGCAGCTTCTAGCCGTGTCGCACTTTAGATCCACCTCTTACTCCTTGCGGTGGCGTCGACACCTACTGGGCGTGTACTCTGCTCCTTTGTTCGTCCGTGTCGTCGGGTACTTGCTGCTTTAGATCGTTGACCTGCTCTCTCCGTCGTGTGATTATGGCAGTCTTTTCCCTAGGAATTGTTCCAGTGCTTCCTTGCACTTTGTGGCGCGTTCCTCTTTTCTTGCGAGTAGCCACCTGCCAGCAGGTGTTTTCTCTATCCGTCTCTGGGCGTCACTTGTGGGGGTTCTCGTGTTGGATGGGCTTTCTTTACTTGTCGTAGGCTTGTCTCATTTTGACCTCCTTCAGTAGAGTGGTAATGCCACTGACGGTTCTCCCTTTGTTTTCCTTCACCTGGCCGTAGACACCGTCCAACTTCCACCTGCCCTTCAGACGGGCGTCGCTGCACATAATCTGTCCTTCACTTGATCAAAACCTGGATATGTGTCTCTATTCTTGTGGTGTTGGCAGGCAGCTACTGGGATTGTGTAGCACATCACTTCTCTCATGGGAGGTGCTCCTTCTTTATGTGCACATCCATTGTTGCCTACTCCTTATTTTATATCACTAAATATATCTTGGTTTTTTTTTTTTTTCTCTCCCAATGCACTTATTTATTTAGCTGCCTTTCTCCTTGAACTGATCGTAAGCCACAGCCGTTCCTTTTTGTTTTTTCTATATTGCAGGCCTAGTAGTTGCCTTTGTCCAATTCGCGATTATGCAGAATGCCCACTAGGTGGCGCTGAAGCTTTTCTACTGTGATCTATGCCTCTGGGTTTTCTTTAACTCGGCGTCCTTCGATGCGATCATGTCCCTTCTCTCTTCTACGCCGTGTTGGGGCTCGGCCACCTGGATATCGGCCAGCCGCTGAACAATTTGCCAAAACGGCCACCACTGACCTAAACACCACTGGGGCACTCTCTGAAGCAGCTGACCCTCCTCGTTGCTCCCGGTAAGTTTTTTTTTTGTTCGTTCACGCACCTCTCCGCATGCCTCTTCTCTCCCAGGCTGCGCATGGGGGGTTGTCTGTCAGTGCCGCTCCGTTTACGGGCACACACTCACGGAGCAGCAGGGCAAAACGGGCGGTCTTCGCTGGACGGCCTTCCTTCCTTCTCCGGTGATTCTCTTCACGGCGCTGCAGGCCGGGGCGGCTGGAGTTATTTATTTATCTATTCTTTTCCTCACCGGCTGCAAGCCGGTTGCCGAACATTACCGCCTCCCCTCCCCCGCCGCCACACTTCACACACGGCGCGGGGTGGGGAGCAATTAGCGCGATTAGCGCTCCACTGCGGGTGGGCTCCGCTGTCAATTCAGTTAATTTCCCTGGGCGCCCTTGCGATCGCGGGTGGGCTCCGCTTTATTTACAGTCACTTCCCCCCCCCTCCCGGCAGCCCTGCACCTCGCACGCTGCTGCAGGGGACGGGGACACTTCATGCAGGCCGCGGGTGGGCTCCGCTGGCGCTGTTTTACTTCAATGTCTTTCACCCTCGCCGCGGCCGCCTCTCCTCACACGCGGCGCGGCGGGGGACAGCAGACGCCGCAGGCAGGCCGCGGGTGGGCTCCGTGAGCCTTGCTTAACAAAAGTCAAAAGCTGGCACAGCTATCATTGCAGGGGGCACATTAACTGTTTATTGTTCATAGCGGGTGGGCTCCGCTTACACTGCCGGTCACGGCCAGGGCTCACCTTCGGCCAACGGGCCTCCTCTCACGCGGGTGGACACCGCATGGCTCTCTCTCTTCGCCCCAGGCAGGGGGCACACACGCGCCGGGCACAGGGTGAGATCACCTCTTCCTTCTCCCCTAGGCCCGAGGCTCTTGACACGCCTCGTGGGCCTCGCGGCGGCCGGCTGCTTTCATCGGGGGTGTGCCTTCACTGCTGGCAGTTCCCCTTTCCTTTCACCTTGAAGTTCTTCTTGCTTAGCTGGCACGCATGGGCACAGCTCCGCCTCGTCGCCAATGTAAGGGGCTGTGATGGGCCCTAGGCCCACATGCTGGCAGGCACACACATGCTGACACAGGACACACTGGAGGTCTGGTGCAACTGGCCCAGAGCACGTGCGCTCGGCCTCTTTTATTGATGCTGTGTCACATGACCAGTGACATCAGTGGTGGGTGGGTGTTAAGTGTGAATACAGGCTTCAGCACTAGACTGCTAACTTATGCTGGGCATTACAGGCTTGTCGCCCTGTGCCGCATTTGCCCGCTACCCACCACCGCGCCAAGATCACTGTGTTTTTCAACAATCAGTCGTGACGGCTGCGCGTCGGTCGCCCAAAAATATACCCTGATGTTAATAAACCATTCCATTCGCCTCTTCTTTTTTTAATTTTAATTATATATAAAAGCAGGTGCTGCTCGGATTAAATCACGATGTGGTGAAACCGATATGGGAAACACTGTTTTTTGTAGTTTTCAGTAATTGCCTTCTCCTTTCGTGATTTATGCAGTGCTTGTTTTAACTTTAAAAAAAAAAAATGCTTTTTATACTTTTGTACCCGCACTACAAAGGTATCAGAGTGCTGGCTCAAACCCGGTATCTCGGCTCTACTTCCTACGCTCGCGGGGCGCCGAGGCTGCCATCTCCCCCTTGCCACTTCCCCGCCCCTTTCCTTCTGTGTTCTCCCTGCCCCTACTCCTCGGTCTCTTAACTCCCTAATGCCCAGGTGCTCTCTATTTCCTATTTGTCCTCATGCTTTACCCGCCTCTTTCACGCTTCATGCCTCTCCCCTGCTTCATGCCTCTCCCCTCCCCGGTTTCTGTAGTGCTGTGGGTCACTGCCTTTCCACTGGTCTCTCTGTGTATTTTTCACCCATGGCCTCCTTCCTCCTCACAATTCCCCGTCGGTTCCCTCCCACCCTCTCTTCCTTGCAAAAACAATGGGCAGAAACAATGTTTAATACACTTTTCAGGCGTGTGGTTAACTCAAAATGTAAGGCAGTTTACAAGTATCTTCTTGTTAGTGTGTAATCGCACTCGTAACAGCAGTCAACTGCACATTATTTTAATTTTTCAGAACGGCGAATCTATTTGTACATCTCATTAGGTATTTCAAAACCTCCTCAGCATAGGTTATATGATGATTCACAAGATGTGCTTTTGACCTTTTTTCTGGTTTTCTGCTATACGCGGTTTCATTTAACAATTTCATTTTTAACTGAAAAACATGGTATAAATTGGTTGAGCCCCCCCGTTTGTTTGCTGTATATTCAGAACATCTTTAGGTTGAAAGATTAATCAATGTTTACATGTGATGTTACTCGTGTTTCATTGTTGAAGTACGAAGTACGGCTCAACAAAGGAATGGAGTTACCAAATACTGCTTTCTATCATTCTTTATACTTTGTTAGAGTGCTGCAATACATATTGACATTTCTTTGCTCTCAGATCTGTCTCAAATGCGCCTCATAACATTTATGCCACAGGTTTAACTGATAGGGCATCAGTTTTTCGTTGGTTTCACTCTGTTTGTTTTCGCCATAATAGCATCTTGTTCACTGCATCAACGGTCCTCACCACGTGGTCCTCGTTGTTCCCTTAATTTCTAGTTGGCCACCACACCCATGGCCTATTTCTGTTATGTGACTTGTGGAATTCCTTTGACCTCAGCTGCTTAATAGTTATCTTTCCCAGTTAGCCTCACTCATCTGTTTTTTTTGCTGATATTGTACACACATTGATACCCTGCCCAAGAATATTTTGGACTTGAATGCTAGCAGTCTAATTGAAGACAAATTTGTTAAAACGTCATAGTAATCAGGGGTCCTTGTCTTTTTTTTGCCATTTTTATTGATGAAGAATACATAGGAAAACAAGCATTTGCATAGCCAATAGGCCTTGTCTTTGGGACCTTTTAAGTGTTTAGTTATCCAGCACAATATCCTTAGTGCTACAACATCACAGAATGCATGGCTAAACACTTATAAGGTCCCAAATGCGAGACCTATTGGCTATGCCAATGCTTGTTTTCTATTCCTATTGTCCGACAACTTAGCTCCTAGTGGGCCAATTCACCAAACGATCGCCATGCCGATGACAAGCATGAAGAGAAAAATTGTTTTTTGTTTTTTTTTTAGCTCAAGGCTGGCAGAGAAACAGTGTAATCACATTTCCTCACATGTGCCTTGGTGACTAGCAGCAGTTGTCAGGCTCTGGATCAGCCGGCAACAAGGACACTTTATGAACTATGGGCATTTATTTCTGAATCCTAGAGAACCAGCAGAATCCAGGGTGGTGTGATTTGCATGGGTCTGACTGGTGATGCACACTTACAACGCAACTTTTACGTCGTAATGCTGTTACAACGCAGCTATTACAACGCAGGATCCATTACATCGGATGCCATTACAACGCATGGCATTACATCGCATATGCTATTACAACGCATACCATTACATCGTAAGTATTGGTAAGTATATAAATGTTTTTTATTTTATTTAATATTATATAATTGATTTAATTATTATTAATTATAAATAAAAATAAATAAAAATATTTATTTATGTTTTTAAATATTATAAATTAAATTTATTAATTTAAGTAATTTTTTAAATAAGTATGAGTATAGGAGTATATGTTTTGGTGTACTGAGGTATATGTTTTGGGGTGTTTGGGTATTTTTTGGTTTTAGGGCAGGGTTTGGGTTTTGGGGTACAGGGGTGTTTTTAGGTTACAGGGTAGGGTTTGGGTTTTGGGGTACAAGGGTGTTTTTAGGTTTCAGGGTAGGGTTTGGGTTTTGAGGTACAGGGGTGTTTTTAGGTTTCAGGGTAGGGTTTGGGTTTTGGGGTACAGGGGTGTTTTTAGGTTTCAGGGTAGGGTTTGGGTTTTGGGGTACAGGGGTGTTTTTAGGTTTCAGGGTAGGGTTTGGGTTTTGGGATACAGGGGTGTTTTTAGGTTTCAGGGTAGGGTTTGGGTTTTGGGGTACAGGGGTGTTTTTAGGTTTCAGGGTAGGGTTTGGGTTTTGAGGTTTTAGGGTTCAGGGTTGGGTTTGTGATTAGGGCTAAATAAATTATATTTACCATTTATAAATTAATTAAAATATATTTATTAAATTAAATTAATTATATTATATTAATTACATTTTTAATTAAATTAATTAAATTAAAAAAATTATTTTAATTAATTTAATTTCATTACAATTTTAAACATATTTAAATTAAAATAATTTCATTATATTAATTAATTAAAATTAATTACAATTTTTATTAAAATTAAATTAAATAAATAGATTTAAATTTATTAAATTAAATTAATTACTATTTTATAATGTATTTTAATTAAATTAAATAAATTAATTAATTAAATTAAAATAATTACATTTTTTTAAAAAGTATACTTACCTATACTTACGATGTAATGCCATGCGTTGTAATAGCATCTGCGATGTAATGCCATGCGTTGTAATGGCATCCGATGTAATAGATCCTGCGTTGTAAAAATTCCGATGTAACGGAATGCGTTGTAATAATCCGCGATATAGTGACACCAATCCGTCTGACTACGTTTTCGTAAAGAGAATTCATTGCAAACCTTAAATTTTAGTGTAAGAAATTGCGTTATTAGTTGTGCAGGATATAAGGCCAGCACAAGTTATAGGTCCACCACTAGCTCCTTACTGGGAACCTAGAAACCCATTGACGCACTTTAGTCTCTCAAGGTAAATTGACCCACTTTAGTCTCTCAAGGTAGCAAAGCAGAGCTGTTCAAGGCCAACTCGGGTGAACCTGTGTAGGCTAGTGGCACATAATAACAGCACTCAATAAATGATTGTCCAGTCAGTTATTTTTCTTTGATAAAAGGAAATGTACATTTAATACATACATACTACTAAATAATGCACATTATTTTCATATATATCCATCCGGCAGATGAAAATACCTTTGGTGACATTCCGATATCACAGTTGACCCTCAGTGGATCATGACCCCCATTATCACAACCTCCTCCCACCTGTACCAGATAAAGCATCACAATATAAGGGTGTGTCGCTTTGAAGGAAGCAGGCCTGTTGGCTTTGTCAAGGGGTCTCAACATTTCAAAGATGATCATCACATGTTAGGCTTCACCCTTAACCCACCAGTTTCAATAAGGATGTTAAATGCATGCATTATCCATAAGTCTTACCTTGTTCAACACAAATAAAATAAAGCAGTTGCTTTCAAAACAACATTAAACATGTGTAATAGTCTTTCTTTTACCACTTGAGGTCACATAATGCAGCCAGAGAACCAACCCCTAGAGGGCCCTGCATTCTGGAGCTGTAGGGCATTAAGCCCTAGCTCGAAGAATGCTTAAAATTTAGTTGCTTTATCTGGGGATCATAATTTCATTGGGAAAAAAAACTTGGGTCATCTTTGAAAATCAGTACCGGGGCGAGGGGATGCTGCATCTCCCACAGCACTAATACTGCTTTGGTCCATTGATGGTGCCCCTGCCCAGACTGGAGTAGTGAAAATAGGCAAATGACATCTACAGATGGTATTGGTCGAGCTACCTCAATGGAGAAGTGAATTCTTAATTAGCAAGTTTGCCAGTTACGTAGTTCTGCACCATGCAGTTTCCCTCGTAATTTTATTTTTGAGGGGGTACCCTTGTCCCTCCCGGGACACCTTGGGGGCTGCAGGGTGAACCCCAAGGACTCTGTGCCCTAGCCAGCTCTGTGTGAACTGCTCTGTGCAGTGCCAGAGCTGAAAACTGCCTTCCTTGCCCCTCTGTGCTGATCGAGCATGAAGGTCCTTCCGCCCACAGCCTGTGAGCAGCGTGTCTGCGGAGTAATGTAGGAGGATGCCTCCTAATCCCTTTAGTCCTGGGGCCCATTATTACCACACAGAAAACCCAATGGGAAGGAATCTCTGGGCCAAAAGTAAGTCCTGGGAGGGGCCCTGCACATGCCCACTCCCTGAAAAGTGTTCCTTGCGTTGACCCGACCCTGGGATTGGCCCACCCAAAAGGTGATTTCAGAAATGCCGTAGAACCCAACATGCTCCATCTTTCATACAGGGGTCAAAGGTCACGTCTTTTAAAGCTGCATAACTGAGACCCGAACAGGGTGATTTTCTCAGACTAGGGATCATTTTACTCTGGTGGTGAGCTCTATTCCACAGGAGCATCTTCTGCAGGCCTCCCAGACTCAAAAGAGGTGAACCTTGCAGGGAGCTTGTTTCAATGAATTCTTGGGACAGCTTTCTTCTTTGCATTGTGCTCCACAGAACCCATGGTCTCCTGGCTGTTTGCAGGGCATCCGGGGGGCAGTGGAGTACACATTGTCCCCCAGCTGGTCCTCAGGGGGCATAAGACGGCCTGTGTCACTGAACCTGGAGAGACCCATCTAGTTCTGGTGGTCAGGTGGAGGCACAATCCTTAATCCAACAGGTGACTTGTCATTTTTGCTGGCCTTGAGTCTGGAGTAATCACTGTCCAGGTCCAGGGTCTTTGTCTCTGTTCGTCCCTTGTGCAGAGATGTAGAAGTGTGGTTGGAACGTTATACATGTCAGGCACTCCTGGCTAAACATAGGATGCCACATCATCCTTCTGCCCCTGTCCCAACTGTCCTGTAAAACCTTCTGGGACAATCCAATATTGCAGAACACTACTTCCCTTAGTCAGAGCTCCTGTGCCTACCCAGATATGTGGCTATGATAATAGGCAAACCCTCACTTGTGGTCAGTCCAAATCAGTTCCGGGGCTCCCTCCACCCACTGGGTTTGTAACCAAGTTGGCTGGAGCCACAAAAGAAGAGGGCAGGCCTGGTATCAGTTTCATCTGCTTGTGGCAGGGGAAGTTTGTTTAAAGTGTGCCTAGTCTTGGAGCACAGATCCCAGGTCATCCTTTAAATGGAAGGCCAGATCCTCCCTACACACAAGCCCTTGGAAAACAGTCTGGGAGCAATACACATCTCCCCACAGGGAAGATATTTAGCTGCCATGTGATAGTTGAAGGCTTACAAGCTTTAGGTGCAGAACCGATAATTATGTAAAATACCAGTTACTTGACAGTTTGACAAAATCCAATCTCACAGTTAACTATTAAAATGAGTCTTTGAAATATTTCTCTAACGGCTACCAATCTGAATTTATCATTTAATATATACAACAATGTAGCACATAGTTTCCCTAAGACAGTACTCAGCTTTGCTGCAGTGAAAATAGCTTTTGGAGATATTTCACTGTAAGGACATGTCCAACAACAATACCCTACTTTTGAATACCATGCACACTGCCTTTAAAGACAATTAGGTCTACATAGTGGTGACTTATAAATATTTAAAAGAATGATGTAGGCCAGTCAAAAGTTCTTACTTTCACAGGTCTAATTATCGGTTACCTTTGTACAGCCACCAGGCTGCCTACTATGGTAGCATCTTATGCGTAGCCTCCACATGTGCACACATTCAACTGCACACATGTTCATATGTAACCAGCCCAGCACCCTTTACTCTGAAAGCACTGCAGTGACCTTACCTTAAAAGGCAGAGACTGGTGGTAACCTGTTAAACAGGAGCAGTCCTGTTACTATGCGATTACCATGAGTGAGACACACTAAAGTTCCAAAAAACGGGTTATGCTATGAGTGCTTTTATAGAGTGCTTATCCCATGTGACGGGATCCAGGTGCTTCACAAGTGTGTAGGGTAGACCCCTGTGCCTTACTCTAAGAGTCTAGACTATAGGTTCTTGCAGAATTCAAGAGGAGATGAAGAGGCTCTTATGTGTTGTGGAAGGTCGGTCCAATCTTGAGGAGTTATGCTTGACAAGGCATAATCTCTTGATTTGCTTTTGTGTATGTGATTGACGCATGTCAGTTAGTCCACATTGAACAGAGGTGTCTGGAGAAGGGTAGGTGGAATTGTACGTGGCTGGTTATCTAGGCAGGACCTGTGCTGCAAAGTGCTTTAAACATGTGTGTTAGTAGTTTGAATTGTACACATTTGAGTATCGGGAGACAGTCGAGTTCCCTAAGGTGTGGTGTGATGTTGGGTGACGTGGAGGTTGGGTACTAGTTTGGCTGCTGAGTACTGGTTGGCTTAAAGTCTGTTCAGGAATTGTTTGGTGATTCCCGTGTATAGTGATTTGGAGTAGTCCAGTCTGCTGGTGATAAAGGCCTGAGGGATGGTTTTTCTGAGGCTCTTTGGAAGCTACTCAAAGATCTTACACAGAGTCCACAGGGTGTGGAAGCAGGGCGTGGCGAAGGAGCTGACCTAGGTGACTATGTTTAAATAGTTATCCTTGGAACAAGTGTTCACATGGAACATATTTCTAAAGAAAAATAATAGTTGCACAGGTCTGGCTGTGTGGAATCAATCTTTATATGCCAATATTGTTTCTGTCATCTTCATCTTCATTCTCATTTAATAAATGTTTGGAAAAAAGGAAATATATTGAAAAACTGCCAGTATTGCATGAGTAGCTACAATTCAGCCGAATCGAGATTTTTTAGCAAAATATAAATATATTTCCAACAGTTTCATCAAGGAAAAACAAACAGTGTGTGAGTGATACAAAGTCTCTCTCAACAGGAGACGGAGAAGAATATATAGACCCCTGGTGTGAAGAGAACTAAAACCAGGAAAAGGGAAACACAGTGAAGAAATGTTTTGAATATCAATGGTGTATTTGTTTTGGCATGCTCCTTTTCTTCATACAGGCATATTATTCACATTATCTCATAAACAACAGCAATAATGGCCGCCTTCATGAAATAGGATTGTCAGTTATTCGGTCACCCGGAGCTCTCCCCATTGGACTTCTACACAACCAGCCAGTATGTACCATTTCTCTCCTCTAGCACTTACTTCAGAATTATAATCCCATATTCTAACTATCCCTTTCGTGTCTTTCTCAAGATCCCAGATTATTACAGTCCTGATGAGACCATTTTATTCTTTTAGGGATCAAACTGCCATCAACATGTTTATAAATACAGTCTTCTATATATTTTGTGGTGCAATGATTTAATTACTGTGTCCATTATACTGAATATAAACTGCTGTCTTTGACCAAACCAATACACTGTTGGTATTCACAATTATTCTTCCCTGTGTTTCCCTTATCTCAGTTTTGGTTTGCTTCACACCTGGGGTCTACATATTCTTCTCTGCCTACTTAAAATATATGTATATCTTACTAATAAAGCTCAGTTAGGCTGAGGTCTACATATTCTTCTCTGCCTATTGAACATATATTTATATCTTGCTAATAAAGCTCAGTTAGGCTGAATCGTAGTTACTTCCACAATACTGGCTATTTTTCAATGTATTTCCAACCATTTTTTAAATGTTACAATATTGACATATAAAGATTGATTCTACACAGTCAGACCTGTGCTTCTAATATTTTTCTTTAGAAATGAGTTCCATGTAAATACGTGTTCCAAAGATAACTTGATACTAACCGTGAGCAATGAACTCCGCTCTGCTAGCGGGAGATTTGTTAACTGCGCATTACATTGAAAACACTGAATTCATGCAAACATTCCGACTCCATCCTGTACCATAATTCGCTACTGCACCCACAACCCTTTGATATAACAACTTACCCTTTACATGCTAAAAAGCATATAACCAATTCACAAAAGGGAACTTTGAAAAATATTAGGCAATGAGAGAGGTGATGATTTTAGGGTCACCCCTAACCTAGAGGGAGGACCAAGTAGATGCCTTGAACACAAAGAGCATTTCATATTGAACGGTTCGGTGGTGGTCCCATACACCTAGGACCACCCCAAGCAAAGTTATGGGCAAAAATACAATGCCAACCTAAGGCCCAGCAAAGCATCATAGGGCAAGAGTCTAAAGTACAGTGAATATTATTGTATTAGCTCTCAGTTGAGCCGGGAGAGCCTGCTCCTTGAGGAATATTTTGATATTGGATACTATAATATTGACTGCACTCTAGAATCTTGTCCCATAATCCTTTACATGACCTTTGGTTGGGATTGTATTTTTGCCCAAAACTGTGCTTGGGGTGATCCTAGGAGGATCGAAAGAACCATCAAATGGTTCAGCACAATGAATGTGCTCTTTTTGTTCAAGGCATCTGCTTGGTTCTCTCTCTAGGTTAGGGAGGACTCCAAAATCATCACCTCTCTCACTGCTTGCTTTCGTTTCATTTTCACTTTTGTGAGATGACTATATGCATTTTAGCATGCAAAGATAGAGTTCCTTGTTGTTTAACTAAAGGCACTTGTTGCTATATTTTCATTTTCACTTTTTGTGAGATGACTATATGCATTTTAGCATGTAAAGATAGTTATTTGTTGTTTTACTAAAGGTGTATGATATTTCTTTTTGTTAATTGGGTTGAGGGGAGTTTCACTCATTACATTGGAAACACAGAATTCACGCAAAAACTCTGGAGTAAGCTACTGCACCCACAACCCTTTGGTAAATCAACTTTACATTTACATGCTAAAAAGCATATAACCAATTCACAAAAGTGAGCTTTGACAAATATCAGGCAATGAGAGAGGTGATGGTTTTGGGGTTTCCCCTAACCTAGGGGGAGTACCGAGCAGATTCCTTGAACACAAAGAGAATATCATGCTCAACGATTGTGGTGGACCCATCCTCCAAGGACCACTCCAAGCAGAGTTATGGGCAAAAATACAATGCCAACCAAAGGCCCAGCAAAGCATTATGGGGCGAGATTCTAGAGTGCAGAGAATATTATAGTATTAGCTCTCAGCTGAGCTGGGTGAGCCGGCTGCCGCTTGAGGAATGTTTTGCTATTGGATACTATAATATTCATAGCACTCTAGAATCTCATCCCATAATGCTTTGCAGGGCCTTTGGTTGGGATTGTATTTTTGCCCAAAACTGTGCTTGGGGTGGTCCTAGGAGGATGGGACCACCACCGAATCATCAGCATGATGTGCTCTTTGTGTTCAAGGAATCTGCTTGGTTCGCTCCCTAGGTTAGGGAGGTCCCCAAAATCATCACTTCTCTCACTGCTTGCTTTATTTTCATTTTCACTTTTGTGAGATGGCTATTTGCATTTACGTATGTAGATAGAGTTACTTGTTGTTTTATCAAAGGTATTTGAGCTTTCTGTTTTATTAATTGGGATGAGACAGAACGGAGTTGCGCAACAGAGTTCACTGAGTTTTTGTTCTATTCTGCAGAATTCCGTGTAGTGGTACTCTGCCAACTACGCCCACCCTTTCTTAATACCCATGTTCACACAGATATAAGGGTTGCTCTTGTTTTTGTTAACCCATTAAGACTAATGGGTTAACCCAGTATACCGCAGATCCTGGGAAATCTAGAGGAATGTAACAACAATTGATTCTGTAGGGGGTGCTCTATTTCTTTTACAAAACGTATTTAGTATCCTGTTTCACTAGGAATAGACAAATAAATTGTGTAAAGCAGCACATTAACACATACAGAACAAACTGACACCAAGAGGAATTGAAATTAGCACGGTATACTGTTAATCATATATCTTCAAGCGATGCAAATAACATATCAAGGGAACACACAGGACTGTCATGTAATATATACAATAATGAAAAAATATAAGATTAACAAAGTGTATCTAGACTGAAATACATTAAATCTGAAAGACATTACACAGATTAACATAAAATACTCATTAAGGTGTCTGTCAAAAACATACATATGTTCAGCAGGAATCCTTTTTTGCTTGGATGTGTAGTATGACCGACAAAGGTAAGAAGCACCTCTAATTATCATCAATGTTTTAAATCATTAAGGTTATGTGCTTATATTAAACATCCCCACAGATCTTAATCAGGACTGGGAAAAAAGAACAGCCTGTGTGGCAAAAGATACTAGGTGTCAGGGATGGGAATTCATCGAGGTGTACGGTAGAAAAAACATGGAGCATGTACTAATCTGCTGTACATAAAATCGCACCTGTAGTTAGGGTGAAGGCAGCCTCAAAAATAGGCATTCTGTTCCAACAATAAATGTATTAACCAAAGACAACTTTTTGTTAAAGCATGTTTAACTAGCTGTCAAGAATGAGTCCAAGGTTTCTTGATTGAGAACAGGGAATTCCACAGCGAATTCTCCTTTCCGAAGATCACCACTTCGGTTTGTCTGTGTTGAGCAGAAGGCAGATGGACTTCATACTGGCTGTCACTTTAAGCATGCAGTTGGTGAATGAGTATCATCTCATCTTGTCTGAGAGGGACAGTATAATTTGAGTGTTGTCTGCATAGTTGAGCATGTTGAAGTTGTTGTGTGTCCAGATAACACTAGTCAGTGTGGGTTATCTAGATGTTGATGAGTGCAAGCTGAATGATAATCCCTGATAACTCCAGAGAAGAGTTTATGGGCATTTGATGAGTAAGAGGGCATGTGAACTGTGTGTATTCTTCAGGAGAGGATTGTGCATATCCAGTTAAGTTTGGGTCCTTGGATGCCGGTCTTGTACATTCATCTGATAAGGTTGGGATTGAAGACAGTGTTGAAGGTTGTTAAGAGGTCAAGGGGGTGGTTTTTCCAGTCGAGAATCATCTGGATGTTATTTGTTGTCATGATGAGGGCAGTCTAGGTGTGGTAGTGTGGTCGGAAGCCTGATTGCGTGGCACCTAGAAGATAGTGTTTGTGGGATGGTCCATGAGGCGTCTGTTGATGGCTTTTTCCATGACCTTGGCTGGGTATGGTATGAGGAATATTGATCAGTAGTTTGTGACCTGGGCTGGATCTTCGAAGGTCTTTAGGAGCACATTGACTGCAGTGTATTTTCAGGCATCCAGGAAGATGGCTGAGTCAAGGGAAGTGTTGAGGATGCAGGTGAAAGGTTTGCTGGTTAGAGATGACCCCTTGTTGTAGAGGGGTGAGTGGGCAAGCGTCTGCTGGGGCCCCAGAGTTTATGGTCCTCATGATGACAGTGGTTTCCTCCATGATTATGGCTTCCCGTGTGGTGAGCATGCTTCCTGTGTTCTTTATCTGCAGGCTAGAAGTGAGGCTGCTGGGGTCCAGTTGTGGGTCTAAGTTGTATATCTGTGGGTTTTATTACTAATAATGATTGATTGGTTGTTGCATTGATCTTGAGTAGGAGTGATTTTGTTGGTGATGGCTGTGGCTGTTGGGAAATCTTTCATTATCTTGCTGCTGCGGGAGCTCTTTTATATGCACTCAGCTAGAGTCCTTTTCTTGGTTTTTCTGATTCATTGGTGGTAGTGTCTCAGAGCTGATTTATGTTTTCTGTTTTGACTTCTCATGGTTGTCTCTCCACCTTCGTTCTAGCTGTTACAAGGACCTATATGTTATTTGCTTATTGCTTATGCCACCCACATTACTTGTTATCTTTTTAGTGCTTTTAAATCTTATGGAATAAGTTGTATACATTTACGTGAATTCATTTTATATCAGTCAACGACGAATGGAAACATAATTAATTTGTATTATGATGCCACACTAATAACCACCAGGTAAAAATTCAATACAGCTTGAAATTGAGGTCTCCTTACGCTACATCTCCTACATTCTTACCCGTTTAATGTTTTGCAGTACTGCACCTCCTCTTTGTTTGGGTGACATAATTGATATTTTTACATCTTTCAATGCCTGATACATAACTACAACGAGAATATAATATTTATATTTTCTGCGAAATATCATGAGTGATCTCACAACATCTGTTAGACTCATTGATGTGCACTGTATGGTGTTCACTGAACAGCACAAATAAGAAACCCCATCCGCACACTTAGCCTGCAGGCCGTATAAACAAATGATCAGGCTAGGTGCTCGCCGTTCTGTTTCAATCAATCACCAAATTTCAACCTATAATTACCTTTAAATCTCTTTAGCAATATTTTTGAGCTAAGCTAATTTTTTGAAGTGGTACGAAATTATTACTTTTGTTTGTTAAGCATGCCCCACAGTTATCATGCTTATGTCAGCCCATAGTGCTGACATAAGCATGCAGCATAATCAAATATCCCAGTACATATAGTTTTACCAGTAAAGGTATTTTGAAAAACTTGGACATGACATTGGTCAAGATGGTGAAACAATGTCACATAAATGTGGCATGTATTTATGTAACCGAAACAGCAGTAACGACTCATTTGCAGTATGAAATTGCGTTCTTGGCTAGCTGTCAATAGCCCCTTGCTTTCGATTTTCAGACCCAAATGTAGAGCAGCACGTAGCTAACCTCACACAAGTGTAACTCCTGGGCACGCTCCTCATTAACCCAGCCGTCAATTTGTTAAGGGATTTGTGTCACTAGATAAATGAACATACATTTTCATGCTGTGGTTCATTAATTTCGAAACATACATGGCACCGATTTTGACTGTGAACTCTGGACCCATCATTGTTTGTTGACTTAATATTTTTGTTCTCTGAAGTGTTTCTATAAAAGAGATGTCAGATGACCATTATTTGGTTCGATTTGCCTCTGGTCAGAGAATTAAAATTAAAATATTAAAGCAATCGGCATTCGCAGATTTTAAGGAGGTCACCTCTAACTTGAGGAGAACTTTTTGGAAGATCTTTTCTGTATTCAGAAGTTACTTTGTTCTTTCTGCTTTTATTTTAGAGCTGAAAAATACTGGGGCATATTATCATTGATAATACGCCCATGAGAATTACAACAGAAGCCCATGTTCACTCCAGAACATGGACTTCTATGGGAATTCACAACAGCATGTTATCAAGCCCATTCTCGCCGCATTAGCGGCAGTTTCCTGCCGCTAAAGCGGCGATAATTTTAATGCCGTTTCTTGATAATATGCCCCACTGTCCCCTATTTTTACAGTTATGGTATTGCGAGCAAGGTGTGAAAGTCTCCAATCCACAATCAAAATGGTAAATTTGGGCAGCATGTATGTGTCCTCCACAGTGAACCCAGAATTTATTGTGGACCTTTCCCTAACAGAAGTTTGCACTGCTGCCTGTAATTCGGCATCTTTCTTGAAAATTAATAGAGGCAGTACAAATCAGTATGAAGCAATTCATATATTTATTTAGTTAAAAATTCTGTTATGTGGCACACATTTCTGATTGGCCACTTAAGCAAGCTAAGTTGTCCATAGGGGAAAGCTGCATGTGATAGTTAGGGTCCGGCTGAGATGGACACCTATCCAGCATTCCTCAGCAGCTGTCTAAATCAGTGTCATATACAATCAAAGCTTAGCCTAAGTCCCTGCCTTGCCTTACTCTGCATCAAGGAGGCGTTCCATGGTTGTTGCTATGGGTTTTCCCACACAATACCCATGGATCGTGACAATGCCCCAGATTTACTTAATCACGTAAACCTGGGGCAGCGCGAAAACCTTACACATACCTAGAGCAGGCTTACAGAGGAGAAATAATGTAATTTCTCCTCATTATTTCCTCTTTCCATCTGTGCTGCATTCTACAGGACATATAGATAGAGGAAAACGCCTCTCTGGATTTTTTTTGTTCAGGAAGATAACCCTTCCTGCACAAAAGCAATCCTGACACCCTTGCATCATGGTACAATTGTGCCTATGTTGGCACTAGACAGCAAATTGTGCGCCATCACAGGGGGAAAGGACAGGAATTCTCCAAATTCCATAAATACAGTGCAGTCCTGTCCTTTCACATTAGCATAGTGCAGACTTGTGGCACTGCCTTAAGCCAATTCTTCATTAATAAGGCCCTCTGTATTCAATAGGTTTCTGAAGTTCAGGTACTTTGAGTTTGCTCACAAGATTCAGTCTGGGACCTTGAAATCTGTGAATCTGCATCCATGGACATGTTTTTGTTGATTATAAATTCAAATGAAACCGAGATTTTACCTTCCTCAGTAACGGAGCTGAAGAATAACGAATAAGGCAATACAATGTAACGCATTACGTATCATTTACACTGTACATATTGATTCTTTTTTATTATTACATTAAACACACATTCAGTTTTAGGCACAATAAAATGAACTCATGCCCAGAATCACAATCACCCTCATTTACAGTTTGGCAAATTGCATAGACTGACATAAATTGGCAGTTCAACCGCCAAACTTGAGGTTCTCCCACCTCATTTAGAGGTGGGGAAACATTGATTTTCTGCTACGGAGCCCCAATTGGATTACATGATACAAATCCTTGTCCAGGTAGCCTGTTGGTCAATCAGGTAGCTTGCCATTGTGACAGTTGCCCATCAGTAGGTTTCTCTGCCTGCAAAAACTATAGAAGATAAGATAGACCTAGTCAGGAAAATCGCTTAAAGGACCACACGTGCAGGGAGAAAAGATGCTGCACAAAAGGTCCACCGAGATTTTTTGAGATTGCAGAACAAATATAGTGCTTGCTTAGAAAGTTCTTCAGCCTTCCGAGTAAGCATCACAGTGGTGGTTTTCTTTGAAGGTTGCCTTAGATATCCCCACCAGACAGACAGGGATCTCTAAATCTGGCAGGCAGTACACCACCAGTGCAAACTTAGTGGGCTGTTGGGCTATCTGAAGCTGTCGCCTTTAGACAAGTGACAAAGCAGAATCAGGGCTCAACATCTGCTCTATATTCCATAGTTTTCAAAATCTCTACATTTATACAAATACTGCAAAGGCTGTATAGTATAATTAGGCTGTTATATAAATAGATCCTGAGCAAGGCAGCAACATTTAATGAACAAATGGCCATAAATAAGAACATTCAGTGCCTGATTAAATAGTGCCTCCCTATAGACTATACGCCTCACACAATTAAAGTGTACTCCAATTATCACTAATGAGTGGTTTCTGGATTGAGCAAAACTTCCTTTACTAATGTCTCTATTTATTTTCAAAACATTCAATCAGAAATGCAAATAGTGTGTCCTTTTAACCCTTTTCTTTTTCATACTACTATGTTATCTATTTTTATTTTTGGCTTAAACTAAAAGATCAACACAATTAGAAAGGAACAGAAAAAAGCTGACAGTCAGTTTGAGAGGGTTTAATTTTATCCTGGCATTTATTTGGGAGCCAATTACAGCTCATTATGCTGGGACCAGCCAGGATGCATTTGTTATCTAAGGTTATGTCACATTCTCAAAGATCAATACTGTTTCCAAGAACACCCACAGCCTTCCAGTTTTCAGTTTCACCTTGATAGAGACATAGCCCTCTGCTTATTAGGAAACACTGTCCACTTGGCGGTTGCAAGAAAATGTTTTCTTTCTGAACTTACCCAAACTTTACACCTGGGAAGCTATACTCAAGATGTGTTTCTGCAAAGAATGTTAAATAGCCTATGCTGGAGCAGAGAACAATCCATCTTCATAGAGGCGTACTTTCTGCAGACAGGCCTGCCTAGAGTGGATTTTCTTAGAGTTCAATTTTTTAATAGATGTTGGCTTTCCTCACTGCCATTTCCCTTTCCTGTGTTTTTACTGCTATTTACTGGTTGTAAATCCTTGACTTTCAAATGATGCCCACATATATACCTTATGATAATTTCATCACTTCAGTATTTATGTAAAGCACATGTGCTACTTTAGACACATCTGTCACTTTGAAGTTCATTGTTTTAATTGGCTTCACATAGTTATTTTTACGTTTTAGATTTGGTTGTAATTGTGCCTCATGATAATTGTATTTAATATAAATTAAGAAGAATGGGTTAATGTATTGGTTCAGGTTTGTGAAATTGCAAGCATTGTAATAATGAATTTGCAAGGAGCAAATGATGTTTAGATATTTTACAGTTTAGTGTAATTGGGCAAGGCTTGACGCCCAAGGATGATGGCACCATCTGAGTGACTCTCTGCTGGATGGCATGAGGGAGATGCAGCACTGTGCTGGTATTTCATTATGACAACTTGCGTTCTTGGGGCTCAGAGCTCAACTTGAGATCAGGCATTCTTCTCTCCTATTTACAGCATAGAGGAGAGTCATGCACCATGTATATTGGCATTAGCGTAGTTCCTTTCATAAATGCATCTGCCATTTTGTGATGCCGAACAGCTGTAAGGAATGGAATGCAGCCTCATAATGAACATTCTCAGGTTTGCACTTCACTAATCCCCTATTTTATGTGGCACCTATCTTTTGAAGGAACATGTTGGAGCACCCATTTCTGCCTTTCAAGAAATTATGGGGCATATTATCAAAAAGGGCGTTAAAAAATTATCGCAGTTTTAGCGGCAGAAAACTGCAGCTAAAGCAGTGATAATGGGCTTGATAATATGCCCTGGAGAATTCCAATAGAAGCCCATGTTCTGGTGTCAACATGGGTTTCTATTGGAATTCACAAGGCCATATTATCAAGCCCATTATTGCCGCTTTAGCGGCCGTTTTCGGCCGCTAAAGGTGAGATTATTTTTCACGCCTTGCTTGATAATATGCCCCTTGATTACTAAACTACTATAATGTCTCAGCTCCAAACTAAGGGGGTCATTAGGATGCGCCATCCTGACGTTAAAAGGGACAGCCAGCCATAAGGGCGGCGGTCGTGTGGGGTCCAATAGGATACGTCCGCCACAGTGGTGGGGGAATCTCGCATACTTGACATTGCGGCTCCGCCTGCCGCAATGCTAAAATGCACGTCATGCACTTCAATGCACAACGTGACAGGCACCGCGCGGTGCCTGCCACATTGTACATTGCAATGCAGGGGGGTACCATAGGTACCCCCCATGTGCACGCCCACCCTCAGAGTTCCTGGGGTCCCGCAACGGGCCCCCACAAGAGATTCCTGCATGCCTTTCCGTGGTGTCAATGCCACCACAGAAAGGCATGTGTCCGCCCCATCATAATATGGATGGTGGTGTCTAGCAGACACCGCCACCATATTAAACTCTTTTCCACCTGTCGACTTGTCGAGAGGGCGGGAAAGCGGCGGACGGTATTTCAGTCCGCCGTGGTCCCCCACGCCATAGTATATGGCGGGGGGAAATGGGTGGTGGGTGGGGATGGATCTCGGGCAGATTGCCACCGCCATGCGATCTGCACAAGATCCTAATGACCCCTAAGTGTACAATATTGTATGTGATTTTGCTCTTTCAAACTACCTTCTGCAGACTACCTTTACTTGACTTTGTTTGTGGTTAAATATCTACAGCTTAAAACGGAAAAAAGGGGGAACACCCCAAATAAGAGCATCACATGACCATTTCTGACTATTTTGCTGTTTTCAACAAGATTCCTCAATCCACGTTTAAAATCTAATAAGCTTCAATCTCACCTATGCACTTTCCTGATGTTGATATACATTTTGAATTTGGCATTAGTAACAATTCTCATTGTTCTAGCATCTGACTTATCTATGGGAAGACTGCAACAAATCAAATTGCCACTGACGTGCCCCTCACACAAATTTTTCAAGAACTCATATCTTTTCCCAGTTCTCCAAAATAGAAGATTCCATTACAAGTCTGCATAGAGGTAACCACTCCTCCTCAAATTCCATTACAGCCCCTCTATCATGGTGGATGGGAATGCATCCACCAAGCGACTTAAAAAAATATCCACCTTCCCTCACAGAAATCTCTTATTACTGTATCAATGGATCTTCTACTGGAGGAGATTTGTGATATATGCTCAGAATGGAAGAAACTAATGCTAAATCACAACTCCTTAGTGAAAGATGATCTCAAATGGAAGAAAGGCTAACTACAGCTGAGCATCACATCACGTCACTTGAGACCACCAATATTAAAATGAACACCCTTCATTGACAAGTTTTCTCTGTACAGAACCAAGTCGAAGACCTTGAAAACAGAAACAGGAGAAACACCCTTCTGCCTGAAGGTACTGAGCCTATTACCTTCTTTAAACCCTTTCTTCATAAATTACTGAACATGCCAGGGGAGACCTTGTTGGAATGGGTGAAAATGATGTTAATGAATACCTTGATACCTGCAGGCCTGGCAATGACAATACCAATACCACTATCAATACCAATATATGCAATGTCAATATATGCCATAACCGGTGCCGGCATAACTGTGTCAATACCCATCTATGTAATGTCAATGTATGCCGTAACCTGTGCCTGCACAGCAGTGCCGACATCAGCAGTTACGTTGTCAATGAATGCCATAATCCATGCGCAAATGACATTGTGATTACCCGTAAGAACATTGTCAAAGTACGTTATGACCTATGCAAGCATAACCGCGTAAATACCAGTAAGGACAATATCGATGTATGCTATGTCAACTGTATGCACAATGTTAATCACGTTGATAAAATCTATACCAGTAACTACCATATTATTTTCAGGAGTTCTAAAGAACTCACATGATTGCTGTCCAATTCACACAAGGTGACCATCCCATCAGTCCAAAGTCAGAGATACGTGTTTAGGTAGGTCCTATGACACACACCAATGTCTATTGAACACCATGTCCCAGGTGGGGTCTTTCTTAACCCAAAGACAAACCTGTGCCCAGGGAAAACCCTGATCGATCTCACAGACAGATAGTTGCACCACAAAATGGTCAAAGGCAAATGACCCCAATAAAACACATTTAGCCAAAGGCTCACGTTCCCCAAAAACACCACACAGCTAGATACCACTTTTAGATTGAAAAATTCATCCAATTAGAACATACCTTTCACATCACATGTACTGATCATGCGCCCCTCATGCTGGACATCTGGACACATACACACAGGCTCACACTAGCACTCCACAAGGTCAAGAGCCATCTTTGTCCACATTAGATGCCCCCACTTACCACTTGTTAATGTATGTCTGACATGCATGTCATAATGTATGTCTGACATGCATTTTGAAATGTAGAAATTGTTTTATTGTACCTCATGAACTGGATATAATGATGGGCACAGTTTTGAGAGACTTTGAGTAGAAACGCTCTGTTGAAGTTCTCCCATCCATAGCATTAGGGGCCAGATGTACGATGGCCAAAATAGAGCCTCGCAAATTGCGAGTCTTTTGCGACTCGTAATTTGCGAGGCGCTACTTTGGATGTACAACAGTGCGTAATACACTGTTAGCGATTCCCAATGGGTCGCAAATTCAGAGGCTCGTGAATATTAATGAGCCTCCCATAATTTGCGATCCCATTGGGAATGGCAGGCCCTCCCAGGTATGATGGCCTGCTGGGCTCAGCGGACCACCATGTCTGGGACTGCTTTTAAATAAAGTTTTTTTTTAATGCAGCCCATTTTCCTTAAAGGAAAACGGGATAATTTCTTTTTTAAAATGAAACATTTTCGTTTCATTTTTTATGGGCAGGCAGTGGTCCCTGTGACCACTGCCTGCCCTTAAAAATCATTTTCCCCTGCATTTGGAAAGGGGACGGGATCCCCAGGGGACCCCTTCCTTTTTAGGACCCCATTACCACCCTCTTGAAGAGGGTGGTAATTCACAATTGTGTACACAAAACATTCTTCCATAGGGTTGCTCTCGCTATTAGGCAGGGAACGCCCCTTCCTAATAGCGACTCGCAAAACCCTATTATGCGACTTACAAAAAATTCCAACTCGCAAAATAGGGTTTGTACATTCCCCATGCTGTTTTTGCATGCTCAACAGGTTCGCAAAACCGTTTGCGCATGCAAAAAGGGTTGTACATCTGGCCCTTAATATTTAAAACTTGTTCCTGTTTTACCAAATGCCTCTTGCCTTTTTCTATATTTAAGGTAAAGTCATTTCTGAGCACCAACCTCACAATGTCCAACATGCTCACAGATTAGGGCACCAATCTGCCATTTCTTCCACCTTGAAACAGCCATGAGGAGTTATCCTTTACTTCCTGGATATACTGACCTACTTAAAGTCCTCTCTGCAACTAACTTGGTGAAACAAAGTTCATGGGCAGGTAATGTTATGTTCTTTTCCCATTACTAGGTCAAAAGTATTGCAGATAGATGTAATGACTTTCTAAGTAAAAGATCTGCACTTTGCTTTCCTGGGGCTCAATTTGGCTTGTTTCAACCTTGCCCATTTAAAGTAACCTACAAGAATAAAGCAACCACTTACGATGATCCCGCCAGATTGAGGATTTTTCTCGAGACCTGCAGGACACTACTATGGATTTTTTACTTAAGTTACTTGTTTCATCATCATCACAAACTTTATTTCGGTCAATGTGACCTCAAAAGTACAATCAAAATACATACAGTGGAAAAAAGAAAAAAAAGGAGAAAAGAGGTTGTAGAATGAAAATATAAAATAACCTCATTATACAAATAAATATTTTTAAGCAAGTATGGATACAAATGACTATCAATATGTACAAAATTTGAAAAGAATATAAATACAAAAATTCACGAGCCTGTTAATACGGGGCAACAGATCATATCGTAGGGGAATTGACTGGGCTGTAAACAAAAATTTATCTATGGAAAGTGCATAGTACGGATAATAAATAAAAAAATACATCAATTTTAAAAAGTTCATAAAAAGATGACCATATCTTATCTTACAAATATTAACATAGTCCTCACATTGGGATTATACCCTGCTAGAGGTTACTTCTACACATAAACTTTTTACAAAAATTGTGGAAGTAAACTAATTGATTTGCAGTTCCTTAAACATTGAGTAAACAAGTTTTTGTCAAATCAACATAGCAAGACTATATATTTATGACCATCATTAAATATCCATGGGAGAGTGGACTACCAAACTTGTGCAAGAGTGGAATAATTACATTTCTGTTATAGGGACATCTATCACCTGTTGGGAAGATTTTAGATAATGCCTACGGGAACACCACATAGAAAATTAAAAACCTGCGACTGAAAAAACAATGGGGATACTTGTATCAAACTTGAGGATCCTAAACGCCTCTGAACAGTGTCTAGTTCCAAGGTTCATGCAAATCTGCACCAGCCAACGTTTTCTTGCTTTACGGTGGCCAGGGCAGCTGAACAACACATGTAATACTGTCTCATCGGGCAATCCCATGCCGGACAATTTGAAACTTGCATACCCTTTTTTCTAGCGGCAGTGGGTTTGATAACATCTAAGGCCGGCTCAAGTAGAGGCCTATCTTTTATCTCTAGGAATACTGATGTTAACTTGCCTATTCGGGGACAGCTATGCAGCTGTGCCAGAATATGCTCCTCAAAAAGAGTCTTCAATTGTTTTCCAGAGATTGAGGAGCAGGCAAGCTCAGGGTCCACGCAGAGTTCCCGGAGTTCCCGTAGCCCCATACTGGTGAGTGTTTGTTTCATAAAAGCTAACCACGGCAAATTAGCAGCCCCCCGCAGATTCATTACCTCTAGAAGTTCCTCTCTACAGAAAGAAAGTTCTGGGGTTACCCACAGACGACGCCAATACATTAAGGGCTTGAAATTTAATAAATCTGAGATTGCCATAAGCCCCAAATCTAATCCGGGTGGGGTTAACAGGGTGCTCTGGGGGAGATTCAACAAGTGTCGTAAGAAGTTGTTCTCAACCTGTAGTACATTCACAGCACCATAGTTCAGCCCCGTATAGAGCCCCTCCCCGAGCTTGCACCTTGTAAATCTCAATGGCTGGGCTAATCGGTTTCAAAGTGGACTTGCAGAAGACCTTCATAATCCCACCTGATGATTGAGACATTTTAGAGATGATTTTTTAATGTGTTCCCCCCAGTCCATTTTATCTGTAATGGTGATCCCCAGATAAACTAAACGACACAAAACGAAAAATTGCTTGTTTCGTTCATTGGTGGTCTTAGTAAGGGGTGGGCGTAACTCATGGAGTTTTACTCAGCAACTTTTGGGAAGTTACATACAAACGCCACGACATTTCATGAAGTTTTGCCCATCCCTAATTTACAAACTATAAATATATATATATATATCTATATATATCTATATATATTACCTACTGGCGGTCGCCAGTAGGTATATATAGTTAGGATTTTTTCTCTATGGGTTTTTTGAAAATTCTATGTCTAATAACTTTGGCGTTTGTGGACGGAATTGGCTGAAATTTTCAGGAAAATGGCACATTTTGTTTCTGAGCAGCCCTTGAAAATTTGGGGGGGGTTCGTCAAGGGGGGGCCGAGAAAAAAGGGGGGTCCCAAAACGTGTTTTTAACATTGAGTTTTCCATAGGGCGGTTGGCCTCACTTTTAGCCCGAACGGCTGAATGGATTTGCACGAAACTTGGCAAAATTGTAGGGACTGGTAGCCCGATGTGCCTTTTGTAGGTCTCAATATATGTGCTCCAGTGGATTTTGAGAAATTAACGTTTAAAAAAAGATATATATCTGTAACAGCGGACCGGGCAGCGTCCTAGGACGCGTACTTTTCGCGCAACGGAGCTTTGTGAAGCGAAGCTGATTGGTTCTCCGGCGTCTGTCAACATTCCAAACAGTCCGTAGCGGCCGCCATCTTGTCTCTCGGTAGGATCGAGAGACAAGAGGAGGCCAAAGCGAAGGGGCAAATGACCATAAGGGGGAATAGTAGATCCTCGCTGACCCCCTAGGTTTGATGTGGAGGTTTTAAAAGGGCCCCGCGGGGCAAAAAAAAATAATAATAATAATAATCGAACACCTGAATGGATTTGCACGAAACTTGGCAAAATATTAGGGACTGGTAGCCCGATGTGCCTTTGCTAGGTCTCAATATATGTGCTCCAGTGGATTTTGAGAAATTAACGTTCAAAAAAAGATATATATCTGTAACAGCGCTCCGCTTCGCGTACTTTTCGCGTTACGGAGCTTTGCGAAGCTGATTGGTTCTCCGGCGTCTGTCAACATTCCAAACAGTCCGTAGCGGCCGCCATCTTGTCTCTCGGTAGGATTGAGAGACAAGAGGAGGCCAAAGCGAAGGGGGAAATGACCATAAGGGGTCATAGTAGATCCTTCCTGACCTCTTAGGTTTGATGTACCATTTTGCCAAGTTTGGTGTAATTCCGTTCAGCCATTCAGGCTGTAGACGTATGTAAATGTCCTATGGAAAATTGCATGGGGAAAACACATTTGAAAGTGTTGAAATTTAGAACCAATTAAAATGTTACTTTGGTTTTGTATTTGTGTGTGATGAAAGTTAATTGGTTATGTATATATGTCAAATGAGAGGAAACCACAGCCATTTTGTGATACTACTGTCTGAGGTACATTTGTGAGGAATTTTTGGTGGTGAATTTCTGGTGTTTGATTTACACAGTACTAACACTTCTGCTACTTTTAAAAAGGTGAGTTGTTAATTTGTAAGGGGAACTATGTTGTACACTTGAAGATAATTTGAAAAATGTTTTCTGTTATTTATTTGCAGTCCTTCTGTTATACTAAATAGTTGATGAAGTTAGTTTTATATTATGTATTACTAAAAACGATAAATGAAAGTGATTATTTTTTTCTGCAATTTACAGCAAGCAATTTCAAAATAAAATGGCTCACAATGAAGAGACCGTGGCAATTTCTTTTGAATTGTCCACTACATTGATTGAAATTGAGAGCACCAATAATGAAATATTGTCACAAGGAGGACATGACTTGTATGATTCCATTAGATTGATTGAAATGGACAGCACCAAGAATGAAATATTGTCACAAGGAGATGACTTGAATGATTCCACTACATTGATTGAAATTGAGAGCACCAATAATGAAATATTGTCACAAGGAGGAGATGGCTTGTATGATTCCATTAGATTGATTGAAATGGACAGGACCAATAATGAAATATTGTCACAAGGAGGAGATGACTTGAATGATTCCACTACATTGATTGAAATTGAGAGCACCAATAATGAAATATTGTCACGAGGAGATGACTTGAATGATTCCACTACATTGATTGAAATGGACAGCACCAATAATGAAATATTGTCAGAAGGAGGAGATGACTTGAATGATTTTTTTGATCAATCTCTTGATGGCGAATTTATCGAGTGTTTGGAGACCATAGAGTTACAAGAATCATCATTGCAGACTTTTAATGAGGAGATTCCAGATGAGATGATTGAAGAGGAAATTACTGATGAGGACATGTTACTAGTTGTTTCAAATTTAGAAAATTTTGAAGAATAAATTTATATTTAGAAATCAAAAATTGTTTGAGACATTATTTATTTTTATTTTTAATTTATGAGGTTGTAGCGAAGTGATTGTAGTATAAAATGAGACTTATAGTATAGAGTGCAACATTTTTATGTTACATGGTAAGTTTACTCATATTTACTTCCCTTCTGCCACTATATTATCTCCAATGTGTATTTGACATGTCTTCTTCATCTCCGGCCTCCTTTCTCTCACTGTGTGTCTCCGATGCATCTTATCGCTGGTATTTTGTGTAATTACAGAAGAGAGTAAAATAAAATAGTTCGGAACGTGAAAAGGGGGCAAAGTAGAGTACTCCTCACCCCCTAGGCCTTTTTAGGCGGTCCCAAAAGGATCAGTTTCTGCTTTCCTGAGAGATTATGGTATGAGTTCCATATACCACAATAACTTGCATTACAACATGCAAGATATCTATCTCCTATTACCAACTTTTGGAGATATTCGCGCTAAGCGCGAATATCTCCAAAAAGTAACACCTGCCCTGAGCAGTTCTTAGCCATGTTATCCAATGGGAGGTGGATAACATGGCTAAGAGTATTAGCTCGGTAATGCATGAATATCGCTGAGTTTTTAGCGATATTCATGCATTGCGGCCGTTTATTATCGCATTTGCGATAAACCTTGATAATAGTAAGGTTTATCTTCGATAATTTCTGACGATGCTTAGTGGTAAAAAATTGGTTGGTAAGCATCGTTAGCGATAAATATCGCTTAACTTTGGTAATATGCCCCAACGTCTGTTAACGTTCGATTCGAAGGAAATGAGGAAGTGTTGAAAAACATTGTCTGCGCCATCTTGCCTTTTTTGAAATGCCACACTTTTGTCGTGCACGGCAGCCATTTTAGATGTCTTGACCAGACCCACTCTCTGCACGCTGTCGATTCGTAGCATGGCTCCTCACCCTCGCAAGCATCTTCCCCAGGCACTGGTCACCCCCGCTCTCTGTCTTATGCATGGGCAATAAACCTCCCCCCATCTGCGCTGCTCTTCCCTGAGAATCACACTGTGCCCGCCCGACACCTCCCTTTCGCCCTATTCACTACCGCACCCTGTGACACTCCTCTTCCTCTGTGTCCGATTGTCCAGGCTATCAGCTAGCCCTGCAGATGTAGTTTATGGCCCCAGCTGTAAAGAATCACCCCTCTTCAAAGGAGTTATAGTAGATCAAGGCCCACACCCGATGAGATCCGTCACACCACACGTGTTCCTACTATCTGAAAACTATCCTGTATTGTGATTGGGGAGGGGACCGAGCCTGAAGCGGAAGATTCCAGGAATGACTCTTTGTACATCAAAGTTTTTACAATTATGTGTCACATAAAAAATATATAGCACTCCAACAAAGTAGTAGGAATATAAAACTTTAATAACATATAAATATATACAACAAAACAAAAACAGTAATAGATTTATTGAAATTGACAGCACCAATAATGAAATATTCTTGTCAGTAGCGGTCTGTTGTGCGAATAGTTCCAAGGCAGCAGAACGCGCTGAAATCTGGATGTCACGAAGGTGATGTCTAGCAAGTTGCCGCCCAGCAAATAACGGCGTGGGGCGCCGCGGGGGTGAGTGAGTCCAGTAGGCACCACAGCTATTCTTACCGGCATTGCAGAATTACTGCTGGGGACAATGCCTGTGCTGGAGCAGGGTCACAGCAGAAACAAAAAGGATTCTGTTGAAGATGTTGTTGGTTTTCAATTTGAAAACAGTTCTGGTGTCAACTGCTATGCTAATGTAGTGGTTAATGTTTTGTTTTCTCTAGAAAATGTAAAAGAGGGGGAGGCAGTCCAAAGTTCCGTTAAAAGGGCAAAGGAAAGGATCGGTGGTTTGAACTATCAGTCAAAAAGGGGAGGGGGTGCAACAATTTTTCCTACCGGGTCACACTGTGCTTTCACCGGAAGTGAGGTCTGCAGGATTCTAGTAATTCAAAGTGAGGCTGGCGCCGACGTCCCGCGGATACAGTTTCGTCACTCCACGGGTGATCATGGCAGTCATTCCCCATCGGGGGTGGGAGACTCCCGCGGCTCCTCTAGAATCTTCAAGGTCGTGGAGGACTACGGTGGTGGAGTCAACCAGTGACCGGGCCATTTCTTTATGCTGGGCCCGCTCTTGCCAGGTCGACCGCCATTTTGAGAGTTCGGTAGCTACTGGCGATCGCGGGGTCAAATGAACGGACGGGCTCCACCCTGCCGGGCGAGACGTTGCAGCATGGCCACAGTGGAAGAACTCTTTTCCGGGCGCCTGGACCGCTGAGGGTGCAGCTGGGAAGCCTACACTGGGGAGGCGGGAGAGGCCTGTTCGCACCGTCTCTCCCTCCCAGTGCACCCCACGGCGTCTCGCTTGAGATTTGTTATGGCCGGACCAGGCGATGAGGACGAGGGGGGGGTCGGAGGCATGTGCAAGACATCCCCCCCCAGTGTTGTCGCAGCCATTATAAAAGAAAGAAGTGTCCCGTCCGTCTTCGGGCCGGGCTTCCGGTGGATGTCGGCCGGACGCCCCTGGCTCTGGCCCCATGAACGGGTTTCTTGGTTTATCGGCTGCAGCCGGATTCCGTCGGCCTCGGCCCCCCGACCGTTGGTGGCCGGACCGGAAGAGCATGTGGCGGGACTACCTGCAACTCTCAAGGGCCACCGCGGCCGGACTGGGAGAGAGAGGGGAGGGTCGAGGAGACATTCCCCCCCCCCTGCAACTGTTCAGCGTTGTAAAGGCAATCCCCTGGCCGGGTCCCGTTGGTCTCGGCCTCTCCTCCGGCTACACCCTACGTTAGGATCTCCTGGCCGAGGCGTGGCAGCAGGACCTGCCTTATATGGGCTGCTCCCGGCTGGGCGTAGCCGGAACCCTGCCCCACCTTGGAAGTTTCCAGAGTGGGGGCGGATGTTCTACTGACTTGCATTTTCCCTAGTCTATCGATTTTTTTGGCGTGGCAGGCGGTGGGACAGCGAGGGGTGATTTGGTTTCTCTTACTGTTTTTCTGGTCTCTCACCACTGGCATATTTTAACGTTTTCTTGTTTCTAGGACATTAATAGGTTTTATCATTACGTTATGTTATCGTTTCTTTGTTCGTTGTTTAATAAAAGTTCATGTTCATCAGTGGCCTACTGATTTTCGTTTTCCTATTCTTTTCTTTCCAGGTTGTTTCATGCTAAAGTTTCTGTTAACAGGATACAGTGATCACTTCGTTATTATTGCATATGTCCTTTTCACTAGGGGTGCTCTCTGGTCGGGCCAGATGACGTATGTCTAGTAAATGGTCCGGGTGAAACAGGTGCATCAATCAGTGGGGATAGGCATGATAGATTACAACGGGGGAGAAAGGTCCGCATTACGTACCCTTTCACTACTTGCAAAGATTTTCCTACGTTTATTTGCAAACAGGGAATACCTCCAAAAAGAACTAATTCCCAAACAGTCAATGTTCGGACAATCAATCAATCAATGAGGAATGAAATAGGTACGACGTGTTAAAGGCTTGCGTTACCTACCCTTCACTATCTGCAAAGGGAGAGAGAATATTCCTATTCTTCCTCGTTTGCAGGTAGAGAAGATCCTTAAGAGAATTAACATCGAACAATTCAATGCTCGATTGAAACAATCAACAAGGGGTACTGTGAACACAAATGAACGCCGCTTATGTACATACGCATTGCTATTTTCAACAGGTTGTTCCTAATGTTTCTATTTTAGCGAGGTCAAAAAGAGATCCCATTAGTGGCCTACTGATTTTGCTCGATTCCTTTTGTTTTTTTACACGATTTTTCGCTATCTGCAAAGACTAAACAGAGTATTGCGACTCTGTGCTTGTTTGTAAATAGAGAATGAACCAAAGAGAACAATCAATCAAATGGAGAGAGAAGCAGGCACGACGGATTACAAAGGGGGAAAGGGCTGCGTTAACTACCCTTCACTATCTGCAAAGAGAGAGTACTCCTAATAGAAATGAGGGGTGGGGGGCAGCAATCAAAGCAGATCAGTGTGCATAAACACGAAAAAAAAAATTCTTACCACGTACTTGACATTCGACAGCTTATGATATTTGCTATTAAAAAACCATTGAAATTCACTGAAAAAACCATAGGTTATAGACCATATATAGTTAGGAATTAGCATTTACAAAACCTTGAAAATTCACTGAAAAAACCATAGGTTATAGACCATATATAGTTAGGAATTAGCATTTAAAAAACCTTATTTTACTCACACAAAACCATTGAAATTCCATATATAGTTAGTTGCACTAACTATATATTGCGCACCCGCAATCCACTGCTGATGATGTCACATATTACATCATTCATGACATGGTCAGTGACATCACTGATGACATCACTGATGACATCTCAAATGACATCACTGATGACATCTCATTTGACATCAATGACCACATCACTGATGATATCATTCATGTGACAATACAATGCATCTCCTCACATTTTAATATAACCTCTGTTTCACCCAGTGTTAAAAACAGAGTATAATTTTTGAAACCATTGACACACCAATACTAGTTACTACATACGTACTCACTGATTCCTACGTCTACACACACATTCACTCATTCACCCATACAATCATTCATACATACAATCACTCATGTTTACAACACAATCATATGCACTCATACACCTATACAGACACTCACACTCTGCCACTCATCCATGGAGTTACTCACACACCTAGTCAGTCCTGTAAAGAATCAATCACACTTCCATTTTCTACTCTATACAGTTAAACATAGAGCACCTTACGTTTTCAACCATATACTAACACATACTTACTCTCTTATACAATCATTGATACAAGTACACATTGATCTGTACAGAGTCACACACCTCCCATCCAGCCACACACACACTCAGTCTCCCATGCAAATACTTGGGCAATCAATCAATAACCCATATAGTTACTCATATAGCTACTGATCAACACATGCAGCAGTTTACAGAACAACAGACATAATGATGCACAAATTAAGACAGTTTAGTCACTAACCCATGCACTCAGTGAGACACATTTAATCACTCACTCATACATTCAGTCATGCACCTACTAAATCCTTCGTCCAGACACTTATACATCCACTCATTCTTCAATATGTAAGACATATTTTAACTTTACAGAAACATAGTCACTGGATGTTGTCATCAGTGATGTCACTGACCATGTCATGAATGATGTAATATGTGACATCATCAGCAGTGGATTGCGGGTGCGCAATATATAGTTAGTGCAACTAACTATATATGGAATTTCAATGGTTTTGTGTGAGTAAAATAAGGTTTTTTAAATGCTAATTCCTAACTATATATGGT
Source organism: Lissotriton helveticus (assembly GCF_964261635.1). Taxonomy (NCBI): domain Eukaryota; kingdom Metazoa; phylum Chordata; class Amphibia; order Caudata; family Salamandridae; genus Lissotriton; species Lissotriton helveticus. The sequence goes on along the minus strand of NC_136065.1, from coordinate 982,755,151 downwards.
CTATAACCTATGGTTTTTTCAGTGAATATATATATATATATATATATATATATAGATATATATATATATATTACATATAAGGTGCTCAATTTCATGAAAATAGATAATAGAGCAGCTTTACACTATAGCCACCAGGTATCATTAAAACTGCATGAATAATAAAAGATTGACTTTTTGACCATATTAACATTAACCAGATAGAATTATTATTTACGACCTGGCCTCGCTCATAGACAAAATCACTGTAATTGTTGGAAGCTGTACTGAAACATGATTCTGTGAGGCCACCACCGATGACCGCTCCCTATATATATTGGTATAATATCACTTACTTACAGGCCTTCGAGTGAGAAGGTCCTGGACTGAATGGTAGAAGTCTGGCTGCATTATGTTGCATAGTACACAGCACTACCCACTTTTAGCGTTCGAAAGTTTGGGGACCATGGTGGTGATAACTATATTGTTATTTTGCCACACAATGTCTCTGAAACCACTAACTGGAGCACAATGGATTGACATGAAGTGATCAGCATCATGAGTCAATGTATGTTCTGTCCTACATGTATGTCCTTGTCATTTTTTATCTACAGGTGCAGAAACCGTAAGTTCGGAATCCTCCTAAACCAGGAGTAGTCAGTCAAATTTCTTTATTCGATTAATTAAAATCATAAAAGAGCGAGCAATACACGGGAACATTTCATCATGACACATAATAATATAAATCAGGAATTTGTTTAAAAAACCCTAAAAACACATTATACAGAATAAATTATGCAATAATCTTTAAAAATGTAAAATCGATAAGATATAGAGGGTAAACATTAATCAGGGACAGAGTGCCTAATACTAAAACGATTCTTATTTATACGTGCACCGGCAACCAAAAAACTAGCAACATGGAATGCCACTTTTAAATTAGGTAAGAGTTGCAGGAACAGCATAGCTGGTTTTACCTGTGTAAAACCCTTACTGCACAATATAGGCAGCAAGAATTTTTTCCTACTCTCTTTGTAGTGACCACAGAACAGGATAAAATGGGTCGTGTCTTGAATAGAAAAATAATCGCAATCACATGGATCAGCATTTTCAGGTCTAGTCCATTTTTTAAAATTGCCCAGAATAAAAGGAATTAAATCAAGACGAAATCTTGTTAGGAGAAAACGGTGGTATGGTTTATGTACCGAAAAAAGATATGGTTCCATACCTACAACAGATGTTATCATACAATGTTTCCTAACCGTAGGTTTGTTCAACTCTGTGGCTTCCCTCTCCAAGACATAGCAGTCAGTCAAAAGATTTTTGACTATCTTTACGTCTTCCAAGTTTATCAAATGTGGGGAGGTAAAAAGTTCGGGTCGGCCGGCTAGAGTTAACTGCGTCTTAACATATTTTAACCATGGAATGTTGTGTGCTTTGTCCAGGGCTAAACAATCTTTAAAAATATGGTGGTTTAGAGTAAGCTCCTGATTGAGCCACACTTTCAACCAACCAATAACTGGGGCTGCCTTCAAAATGTCGGTAATGTAGCCCAAACCAAGCTCTGTATGTATTATATATGTAGAAGTCGACTGGGGGACAGAAAGCAGGGTTCTCAAGAATTTGTTTTCTACTTTCTGAATTTTGTCATACTCGTGATTAGTATGCCCCCAGATAACAGAGCCGTATTGAGCAACCGACAAACATTTGGATTTATAGACCTTTATAATGCTTTCCATGGGGCGAGCACCGAGCTTTTTAGCGAACCCAAGCAGCCCAGCAGCCGCTCTTGCTACTGCGTTGCTTTTAGCCAAGATCACGCCTAAGTAGGGGAAAGATGGGACTCTCCTAACCTCCTTCCCAGCACAGAAGAAAGTTTTAGTCTTTCTTTTCCTGCCTGCGGCTCCTGCTATCATTATATGGGATTTTTCTACATTAGTTTTCATGTCCAGCGAGGACATGAAATCCCCAAAGGCTGAGAGGAGTTTATTCAGTGCCACTCCAGAGCGTGCTAAGAGGACAGCGTCATCCGCGTACAGGAGGACAGGTATCTTTATCTCTCCTGCGCGCGGAATGTCAATATGAGACACTGCCAAGACTGCCTCAAGTCCATTTATATAGAGTGTAAAGAGAAGGGGTGCAAGGATACATCCTTGCCTAACCCCTCTCCCTGATTCAAAGTGGCAGGTGCATCTTCCTTCCCTGGTCACTCTGACCGACGTCTTGAGGTCTCTATGTAACTCTGCCAAGTACCCCACCAGGGGGGCATCAATGCCCATGGCCAAAAGGACCCCCCACAGCTTAGCCCTGTTAACCAAGTCAAAAGCTGAGGAGAGGTCCATAAAGGCCATGTACAGAGAGCCCCCCTTGGCAGTTACGTATTTGCTTATGATCAGTTCTAAATTTAAACACTGATCTAAGGTTCCTCTTTTGGCTCTAAAGCCATATTGTGCATTCGATAAAATGCCCTTTCCTTCTAAAAGCTGGGTCAGTCTTCCTAAAAGGACTCTTCCCAAGATCTTGATACTAGAATCGATTAGGGAAATTGGTCTATAACAGGCTGGATCTGTTCTTTGACCCTTTTTAAAAATCGGTATAATGGTAGACTTTGACCAGCTGATAGGGAAAACAAAGTCTCTTGTGGCATTAAAGACGTTAGTAAGAATTTTGGCGCTTAATTCAGGAGCACTCTTAAAGAAGTCTGCGGGGACCCCATCGGGGCCCGGAACCTTTTTAGAATGTGTGTCGCTGATCGCTTTTTTTACCTCTTCTATGCTAAAAGGGGAAATAAGAGGAGCTGCTTGTGTGGATTGTGATCCACAGCCTGGGATATTATCAGGACAACTATAGATATTACTGAAGTGTGTGACCCACTGTTCGTCCGGTATGATGCAATCTGCTCTCTGCTTGTCTAGATCCACAAAAAAAGGATGATTTATTATTGCCCAGAATTTTGAGCTGTCTCTCTGTATGTCGGGCGACAACAGGTCGTTCCAGGCCTCCTTTTTAATCTCTGTTTTTCTCTTCCTGATAGCGTCATTATAATTTTTCCTTAGCGACGCTATCTGTGCTTTATCTCTTGGCTCAATTTTTAAAGCCTTCAGGAGAGTTGAGTGGGCCTTTGAACAATCTGAATCAAACCATTTTTTGCCCCTACATATCCGGGCCTTTTTCCTTACAGTCAGATCTAGGTTAACCTGGCTACAAATAGTGTTAAATGCTTGTATCAGGGTAATAGGCGGGTTATTATTATCCAGGCAGATTGCAACCTCACCCTCAACTTTGGCCAAGGTGTCCTGTATAAAAGTGATTGGGGTGGCTTGGTCCCACTTCAGCCTGCGGTTCTGATCTCCCAGGACTAAGTTAGTCGCACAAAAAACTGCAGCCTCTCTCTTTCCCAGAACTCCCTGGGATAAAATCTCTAAGATTACGGGGTTGTGGTCACTGAAGACTGAGGTTTCTACCCTATAGGTTGAAACCTCAGACAAAATACTAGGCGACAAAAAAATATAATCTACTATTGTGCCAGAGTTGTTACCCACACATGTTGGTAACCTCAAGCCTCTTTTACTACTAGAAGATTCATAAAGGTTAAAAGTTGCTAAGAGTGATTCCAAAGCCTCCCCACGCGATGAGTGTTCAAAGTGTGGAATACAGAGGAAGGGGGGAAAATCTTCATATTCCTCACGGCAATCCAAGTTGCATGGGTGGATATTATAATCTCCCATGAGGATCACATCAAAGCCGTGAGCACTATTCTCGCTGTGGGTAGACAAGAAATCCTCTAGAGCTACCAAATGCTCGTTGCACATTTGACTGACAGGGGAATTATAAAAATTAACTAATAAAATAGGCTGTGAGTTGAATGTTGTTAATTCAACCGCTAATATATTTGTTGAGTTAGTTTTAATCTGTCTTGGCTTTCCTTGGACATCTAAGGAAATATATATAGCCAAGCCTCCCTTTGCCCTTCCAGATGTGCTAGATACAGCAGGTACAGAGAAATGGGAAAAGCCGTCTAGAACAAATCCGTCGGACGTCTCCCAAGTCTCCTGGAATACAAGAATGTTGTTTGATCTAACCATTTCCAACCAGTTCTTATTACTAATTTTAGAACTGATACCAGCGACGTTCCAGCTCAAGATACTACAAACCCTGTTACTTATGATTTTTTGGTCTGGGAGTGCAGGGACAGGTAAAGAACCCTCATTATTGGGATCTTCTGTAGGAGCGAGTCAATCATTCTGATCCATGATGGACAATGGGGCATAGCGATTAAATAACTGGAGAGGTTCAATGAAAGAGTTTTGCTGTGGTAAAAGGGGATAATGGGCCACTGAGTTATGCCTTATGTCCTGCCCCCGTCTGGGGTTAAAATCCCAGAATCTATCCCACCCCAACGCAGGAGTCCTTGGTTAAGTGACATTTTGTTGCTCCCCATAAAAAAACTTCAGAGTTAGAGGAACAACAGTGCCTTGTCTGCGTTGGGGGGGGAATAAATTGGCCAGTATGTTAGGGAGAAAATCTTGATTCGAAAGGGTCACTGCCACACAGTCCCCTTTAAACTTCTTCGGCCGGTTTCCCAGCCAAGGGACCCTGGTCGCGGACTTGATAACATTTGCCAGTTGATGTTTCCCCCCTGGGGCTAACTGCATGTTACTGGTTAGCCAGTGCAGAGCCTTGCTTGTAAGGGAGGTAGGGCTTTCCGCTGTTCCCCCTTCCAAGGGGGGTACGTTTGCTAGCACCAGGACCACTGGGGTGGCCTCGACTAGAAATTGGAGGGGGACCGTAGTGTGGGTAGTTGCTGGGGGTGGTCTAGCAGAAGGGAGATCATCTGTTGGGATGTTAACTAGAAGAGGGCCCTCAGTGATGGTGGTCAAAGGTATTAATGGCTGGGGCAATAAATTTTCAACAGGTAACTGAGTCCCTTCATTATCACAAAAGACTTCACTAATCACATCTCCCCCTATATTATTGGGCAAGTTTGTGACTATCTTAGTGATATTTTCTACCCCATCTATGACCAGAGTATTTAGGCCACCCAACCTCTTAACCTCTGCATGCAATTTGTCTAATTTAGATATTAAGGGTTTAACAATGGCGTTGATTTTTTGTTCAAGAAAGTCAGCAATCCTTTCGAAGAAGGCATCCTCGGAAGTATGACTCTGATTGTCCTCCACGACGTTTGCTTGTTTTATCTTTGGGGTAGTAACCCTTTTCTTTCTTGCCCCTATGCGTGGGCCACTCAACTTAGGAGGATTCTTGGTGCATAAACGTCTTGGCCTTGTTGCACGCCCTTTTGGTGTCATCTCCTCAGGTGCAACTTGTACATGTCTCTCTTGATCAGAGTCAATGTCAGTACCACCCTCGACCTGTATATTGGAGGTCTCAATAGCCTGGACTGCATTATCAGGTGCACTACTTAAATCTAGGAGAATGGGGCCGCCAGTTACATTCTCCTGACTAGTTTCCTGCAGAATAGTGACATCAATCATAGTCGAAGCAGTCGGGGACAAACAGCGAAGGTCTGGGGATTGACTTAACCCAAGAGAGTCTCTCCTTTGCGTGTTTATTTTCCTCACTGTCTGAACAAGATAATTGTCAAGGGTGTTCTGTGGGGCTTCCTTCACTTTCGCAGGCATACTTTTCAATGTACTCACAGCCTGCTTTTAATAAATAGGATACTTAATAAATGTAATATTTACGACAATGTGGCTTACTTGCGTGTAAGTCCCGTAGAGTTTCTGGCCCTGCCTTGCCTCCTCGTGCCGCTGAGGGCCGTAGAGGGCCCGCCCTTTGCCCGGGCTTCGCCCCGGGCGTCCCGCGACGCGGGGCTTCTCCGCCCTTTATCTTCCCCGTTGGCGCTCTCTGGCGCGTGTGCGTCACCCTGAACGCGCCGCCGCGTGGCCTGCCGGGTGCTGTAGTTCCCCGGAGCGGCGGCGCGGAGTCAAGTGCCTTCCTGACTCTTGGTGGTGGCGGCGGCTGAAGAAATGGAATCCTTCACTGCAGGTAAGTGACTCTCGGCGGTGGCGGCGTTTTCAGAATGTCTCCCCCGCTCTGCCGGGCTTCTCCGCCCTTTATCTTCCCCGTTGGCGCTCTCTGGCGCGTGTGCGTCACCCTGAATGCGCCGCCGCGTGGCCTGCCGGGTGCTGTAGTTCCCCGGAGCGGCGGCGCGGAGTCAAGTGCCTTCCTGACTCTTGGCGCTGGCGGCGGCTGAAGAAATGGAATCCTTCACTGCAGGTAAGTGACTCTCGGCGGTGGCGGCGTCGGCGTTTTCAGAATGTCTCCCCCGCTCTGCCGGGCTTCTCCGCCCTTTATCTTCCCCGTTGGCGCTCTCTGGCGCGTGTGCGTCACCCTGAACGTGCCGCCGCGTGGCCTGCCGGGTGCTGTAGTTCCCCGGAGCGGCGGCGCGGAGTCAAGTGCCTTCCTGACTCTTGGCGGTGGCGGCGGCTGAAGAAATGGAATCCTTCACTGCAGGTAAGTGACTCTCGGCGGCGGCGGCGTTTTCAGAATGTCTCCCCCGCTCTGCCGGGCTTCTCCGCCCTTTATCTTCCCCGTTGGCGCTCTCTGGCGCGTTTGCGTCACCCTGAACGCGCCGCCGCGTGGCCTGCCGGGTGCTGTAGTTCCCCGGAGCGGCGGCGCGGAGTCAAGTGCCTTCCTGACTCTTGGCGGTGGCGGCGGCTGAAGAAATGGAATCCTTCACTGCAGGTAAGTGACTCTCGGCGGTGGCGGCGTTTTCAGAATGTCTCCCCCGCTCTGCCGGGCTTCTCCGCCCTTTATCTTCCCCGTTGGCGCTCTCTGGCGCGTGTGCGTCACCCTGAATGCGCCGCCGCGTGGCCTGCCGGGTGCTGTAGTTCCCCGGAGCGGCGGCGCGGAGTCAAGTGCCTTCCTGACTCTTGGCGCTGGCGGCGGCTGAAGAAATGGAATCCTTCACTGCAGGTAAGTGACTCTCGGCGGTGGCGGCGTCGGCGTTTTCAGAATGTCTCCCCCGCTCTGCCGGGCTTCTCCGCCCTTTATCTTCCCCGTTGGCGCTCTCTGGCGCGTGTGCGTCACCCTGAACGTGCCGCCGCGTGGCCTGCCGGGTGCTGTAGTTCCCCGGAGCGGCGGCGCGGAGTCAACTGCCTTCCTGACTCTTGGCGGTGGCGGCGGCTGAAGAAATGGAATCCTTCACTGCAGGTAAGTGACTCTCGGCGGCGTCGGCGTTTTCAGAATGTCTCCTCCGCTCTGCCGGGCTTCTCCGCCCTTTATCTTCCCCGTTGGCGCTCTCTGGCGCGTTTGCGTCACCCTGAACGCGCCGCCGCGTGGCCTGCCGGGTGCTGTAGTTCCCCGGAGCGGCGGCGCGGAGTCAAGTGCCTTCCTGACTCTTGGCGGTGGCGGCGGCTGAAGAAATGGAATCCTTCACTGCAGGTAAGTGACTCTCTGCGGTGGCGGCGTTTTCAGAATGTCTCCCAGGAGTAATTAGGAAGACATCATTTCCTCCTAATTTTTTTGCACTTTACACCTTTTTGTTAATTTTCACTTTCACGTCCCTAGGTAAGGGTGGGTCTTAGAGAGTCCATACCACGAGGGTTTAATACACGCTGAGTCCTGATGAATGCCAGGTAAATTCATACCGTTTCGTGGCTGAAACATGTCGACTGATAATTAGGAAACTACCACTTAATTAATTGTGGACGAATTTCCAACACATAATTTTAAACTATAAGTCCTTAGTGATCATAAGAATAAAGTTATTTTTGACACACTAATGACTATTTTTAACTATCCACTACTCACTAATTTTCTTTGCACAACACTGCCTGAACCCACCAACCCGCTCCGCAGTAGATCTGGCGTTGTAGCACACAAAAGAGACACTCGGTCTCTTTTGTGGGGCCCGATGATGAAGCATGTCATCACTAGGTGGTGAGTGAGGGCTTTCTTTAACGCCTTAAGTGAAGTCGTTTACCTGCTCCTAACGGTGGTTGAACACTACCATTGGACACTCTTTTCTTGTTTAGTGATTAATACCGGGGAATAAGAGTGTCACACTACTCTCCCTGCCTCTCTTTTTGTTTGGACACACATTTTTATTTTTGTCAGAGAAGGATGGCATTCCTGGTCACTCTGAACAGGCTTTGCTTCATTCAAATGTGCTCATGCAGCTCTTCTGACTTGACCAGGGCTTGGCTTAAAACCCTGGAGCACAGCAAGAGAGAGAACCCAGTTTTATTTTTGGTCCTATTCAATAGCATGACAAAGAATACATGGTGCCATGAGACAGAACTATATACATCTAGTTACATGCATTTCAACTCAAACAAGGCCAGATGTAAGGCATGCATATAAAAATCACGCATGTGCAGATCAGCAGATCAGCAGCTCACAGCGTATTGCTCTCGATAACCGAGTGCTAATAGATATACATAGCTCTAAAAGGAAACAACTGAATGGCAGTTCCTCAAAGCATAAAGGTATTAACAAATATCTTAAGTTCCATATACATTTACAGAATTTAAACCAAAGCTATAGGCCATGGCGTACGTCCTGATCATAATCAAGTACATGGGGTGTTATCTCGGTTTCTTTCTATTCCTCAAATCCCATGGTCACGCTTCATTGCTCATAATACTGGATGGTTATACCAGGAGCGTGGGAATTCAACAGACAGAAAATGTACCACAAAATAAGAAAGCGAAACAAAATGATATATGATAAATTGATAGCGAAAAAATTAAAATGGATCCTTCTTTCAATTATGCCTCGGTTAGTGTAGTCTAGTCTAGTTTATCTGTCCGTGAATATAATTTTTACAGCGCTGTCCGAAAAGCAAATCGAAGAATAAAAGGCACAGCCTGAACACAGTGTCCTCATCTTAAATAACTGCTTTGGTATTTGACTCAGATACCTGCATAAGTGTTTGAAATGATTAAATACAACACCTTCTTTAATGATATGGGGAGAAGAGAGATCGTGATGTATGTTAAATATTGTTCGTTAGACGGAGCTCATATACATCTGTCACTGCATGAAAAGACGAATTACCAGACTTTCTCGAGTGATATTCAGAGCAAACCAGGGCACATATTTGTGATGTGTTTTACCTGGCTCTGCTGTCAAAGGAAGGTCACTTTCTTTCATGGCGCTATAAAATGATGACATGTTAAATTGCTAACCCCTTTTGTGTGATATGCAGAGAACAGAGACTGCAGTGCATTATGAATAGTGATTCTGTTAAAGGAAGACCGGTTTCCTAAATGGCTGTTTGAAATGATGAAAGTTCAGCCCTTCTACGCTGATATGGTGAAAGGAGAGATTGTTTTGCACAGTAAGCAGCTAAAACTCAGACACAGACGAATTACAAATGATGACATGCCAAATCTTCTCAGGTGATCGGAGACCTGGAAGGTGATAGCTCGCAGCTGCCATTTTAGGGGCAGCTCAGACACCCCTGGGTCTTGCTTGAAATGATGAAATGCTAGTTAATTTGGCTAGTATGGAGAGAGGAGGAATCACAGTGCCGGTTAATTGCAACTTTGTTGGATGCATGTCAGATGCCCAATGCACCATTCTAAACGATGAAGACTAAGTGGGGCAATACAGTCCCACCCTGCAGTGCCCAAAATGTAAGGAGACCATGCTGAGTAGTGAACACTTAGCAATCTGCAGAGTTTAATTAATGTAACCCTGCCCTTGCAGTCTGTACACTCTTAGCCACAGTGCCCATCTAGGCAGATTACACTCCTAATGGCAGCGCATGTGTGAACGCCATGAGAGCCACCATTGAGGTAAGGGCCATAAATATTGTGCTGGGCCATAAGCGCATATGGGACTAGGGGTGTACTGCAGCAACAGTAACACAGGGTCTAACACCAAGATAGTGAGGGAGCAAAGGTGCTTAGGGATGGGGCATAAGAGGGGGGAACTCCAGGCATAGGTACAGGTTGGGTGGCTTACTCCACTGGTTAGCGTCACAGCAGGAATGTAGCCATATGTGGGTCTACTACTATGGGGTGGACAGCAAACTCTACCATGCAGTAGGTGGCAGATATTTTGCTGAACTCTGCACTCCAGGAGGAGCACGGAGTAGCAAAACTCTGTGAACTCCGCCGGGGGAGCGGAGTTTACCACCCACCCCTGGTCTCTGTTACCCAACTACAATTTTTTCCTATTGACAATGTTGTTGTTCCGTTATATTATTCCTGTGCTATAGAATATATACACCTTCACCTGTTAATGCTCTACTAACTGTTGTCTTTTCCCCACAGGTATTGTCTTTCTGGATTTGCCTGTTTTCTTTCCGTCTCACGTGCTACAATCCTCCTTATGCCCTTTCCCCTGGAGTTCAGATGTGTCATTTGTGGTTTCACTTCCCCTATACTTTTTGGGAATTTTCAGATATGTTTTACTTTGTCTTCACATTCTTATTTGTGACTTTCTCCTTATCTGCTCAATCATTTCAACCTTCTCCTTTTCACTCTCTTATTTTCTCTTCTTACCATACCTTTTACATCAATTACCTATTTACTCCTTGTATTTTCCTTCAACTTTTTTCTATTGTTTCCTCAACTGCATTTTGTGTTAGGTGGTTTGCATTTAACCAACTGTACAACTTGCCTGGTCTGACTTTTCTCTTTGTTTACTTCTTTTGTGTTTAGAAATTGTATCTTGGAATGTCAGAGGTCTGAATTCTCCAATTAAAATGCAACTTGTTTTGATCCATGTATCAGAAGTATGTGCCAACATTGCTCTCAAACAGGAATTACAGCTCAGAGAAAGTTGAAAAAGAGGTGGGTGGATGAGGTTATCTTTTCTCTGGGAAATGGCAAGTGAAATGGAGTTACTTTATGTCATAAATCACTTCATGTTCAATTGCTATCCCAAGAGTCCCAAGAGTCTGATGATGACAGGCGACAGCTATTTAGGAAATTATTAATTGATAAAGTTCCAGTCTCTCTCTTCAATGTCTATGGTCCCACTTCTATTGGTTGGCAATGTTTGTCTACCCTTACCCAACAGTTCATGCAATATCCTGATTACAATTGTATTTTAAATTATTGACCCATTTATTGATTGAAATTCTACGACTACTAACACACCAAATAATTCCCCAAAATATTAGTCCAAGCCCTCAAACAGATAAATCCAATCGATGCCTGGATGCTATGTATGGATGCTATGTATCCCCACTTTGAAAGAATACATAGATTTCTCTCCCATTAATCACACCCAATCAAGAATAAGTAACATATTCATCTTGTACAATATATCTCAAACTCTACATCCTGCAGACATAGACTCCATCTTCATATCCAATCATGCCCCTATCTGTATACAACTAGATATATTTCCTAAATCCAACTTAACAAAATGACGGTGATTCAACAACCTACTTCTCTTAGATACCTCCTTCACTTCATCTTACATTTACTTTTTTCATGAATATTTCTATTTTAACCAACAGTCAACATGGCTTTTAACACCATCTTGGATGCTTTCAAGGCCTTAGCTTGTAGCTTTATATTGTGACCGTATCAAGAAAGAGGAAGCAATGTCGTACTCATTCTGCAGAAATCTTAGGAAAAATAAAATAAATCGAACACTTTTACTACACTTCCAAATTAAAAGAATGTTTATCAGAACTCATTAACACTAAACTTCAATTTAATAAATTATCTACAGACAATGCACAGGTTTTCAAGTTTATTGATCCTTTATTTGGACAATCAAGTCAATCAAAGTGAGGGCATCATAATGTAACTGTGATTAAAATGAATACAATACATAAAAAGGCATTACAAACTCAATAGTTAGCACAATTCTTAAAGAGATTTAAGCCAGAGTTAGCGAATGACTTAGTAAATGTTAACACATGTCTGACAGAATTCCCAGCAGTTTTAGCAGCATTCTTAAATAAGGCATAAAAGACTTCATGGCTGACACAATTTATAAATGGATTTAAGCCTTAACTAGGGTGAAATATAGAGATGTAAGTAAATGTCTGACAAAATACCCAGCTATTTTACTGACCTGCATAAAAAAGATTGAAGACGCCATGAATGACATAATCAATCCATACGTGGCCTTGGCCATAAATAGGATGTTATATGGCAGAAATAAATACTCTAAAGAAGTACCCAGTTATTTTAGCACCACAGGCGCAACAGTGTGCAGAGAGCAATCTGGTTTTAACTTGAATGCTAAACCCTGTGGTTGTGCCTGCAACATTGCCATACCCCATAGTGTGTGGATTGCTGTGCTATAGGCGGCAGAGCTAGGTCAGCTTATAAAGTGACATGTGCTATAATTGACATGGGAAAGTATTTGCTAGTGGTAACACTGTGCGTGATCTTTGTGTGCCACAGGGTTCTATTAAAAAATCCTACATTTAGCACCAAAATTAAAACCGGGGTTATTAAAAACAAGGAGTTAGCTATAAAGGGCTGGTGTTAAAAAAGTGCCTTGGACTACAGTCTAAGAGAGCTAAGGGATTGCTATTGCAGCGATTCAGAACATACATGTCATAGCCTAAGTCGGCTCCTGGCTGAGAGGAGGTGACATAGAGGTGGTATAGGTGGCATTCAGCACAGAATCAGCAGGAAGTGAGGGCTAAAGGAACTTTTGACTACATCATACTGTCTGATCTCACCTAGCAGACCACCCACTGTGTCATTCACCAACGAGAAAAGGAACATTACACACTCATGCCAAAGGAGGAAATTCATTCTACAAACGCATTCTACAAGCATCGTCCTACGATCCTATAAAGGTCGGGTGAGGCTAGATATCTTAACATTTTATCCACTTGTTAAGGAATGTTATTACTCTAGAGATTGCTTGAGGATATGCACCATTCAGAAGAAAGTCCAAAGCTGCCTGTATTGTTTGAATCTTTTGTTTAATCAGTAGATGACAAAGAAATCTTCTGAGGATGTTGATTAATATGGAACAGATACAGTGCAGATGGGGTGAGGACTCCTGGGGCAGTCAACAGAGGCGGCACTTGTTACTGGGATGGTGAATCGTCTATGGAGGGAGAAGATCTAAGGAGAAGTTGCCAATTTGAAAACAGCTTGTTTACCTGTGATGCAGCGGTAATGTCATCTGGTAATTTCTCAATGCAAAACCCTCATGTTACCTCTAAATTACCGCTGAAAAGGTGTTGGGCCCTTGACACCATGTATTATCTTCAGGAGACTTTAAATAAACATGAACAGTCAAAATTGCAATTATTATTTAAGCCAATGAAGAGAGTTGTTGAGTATTTTAAAGGGTTTTATTTTCTAGTCAAAAGTCAATTTTTCTCTGACCCTTTATTCATTAGTAAAATATCAATCAGGTTACAGAATTTGGAAAACAGGAAAATTAGCATTAATACAGAACATATTACAGTCTGCATATAAGCATCACATATAGACAAGAAAATGTGGCGAAAAATGTCAGTCAAAACTCTTAAAGAGTTTCTAAGAAAAAGAGTCTTGCAGGCTAATCAATAATTAGATAGTTTGCAAAAATCTCCCATTAAGAAAAATAAATGCATAAGACAAATAACTCTTTTCAGACCCAGTCAAAGCATAAAGTCAGAATTTTAGCATCTAAATCTAAAAAAGCCTTTCTATCTGTTGCTGCTCCCTGCATCTCTGCCACTCTGATGTGAGCTGCTCCTTGAAAGCACCCTCTCCTTCACCAGACCTAAAAGAAATGTGACCTGGTGCCGAAAATATGATGTGCAAGGACTCGCTGAAAAAACTATGAGCAAGGGAACCCCCCCACCTGAGTCTCCTCGGACGCAATCTCTTCCCAAGGCTGCACAAGTGACGATCTCGTACCTAACCCATAGAATGTCTCGTCTAATTTGCAGCCTTTCCTCTCTTCTCCCTCTCTGACAGAGGCCTCCTGAGTTAAAGAGAAGAAGGCTAATGAGCCTAGAAGCCAACCACGCCGCGAAAGAGATCATTATTTATACTCTAATTCTTGGCAGACTACACAAAAATGTTTCATGTTCAAAAAGGCTTGTACCTGATTGGTCAGCCAATGATGGCATGATCGTTCACTATCCTGACTCACTAAAAAATTCTAGAGCATACCAGTTTTAACAAAAGAAGCGCAAATGATTAATACTTTTTATATGTTTAGCAACATTTACTAGGAAAAATGTTTCTGTCAGATTTTCCTTCCTGTCATGTCGTAGGCTGGACGGATACTTTAACTAACATTGGTACATTGGCACAATCACAAGAATGTACTATTCACAGTGGCCTTGACTCCTTCTTGTCATGAGAAAAGCGGGCACAATCTGTGCATGCTCTATTATTTTAATGCAAGTCACAGCCTTGCTGGATTCACAGGCAGCCATTTAATTGTAGGCCCAAAAAATAAAACAAACAAAAGAGAGTATTAATTTCATGTAAATCAGCCCATTATGTTTTTCCAACTCCATACTAATACCCTTCATAAAATATTTCCTAGCAAAGCTATTAAAGCATATTTTCAAATAAATTGTGCACAACATGCAAAAATATGTGCAATGTACAACATAGCATTTTTATGCTTTAGTGTAAATTTCAAAAGCGCACACAGTTAATTCATAGTCATGCTTTAATGTTTTAAATAGCTTTTCATGCAAAAAGCATTTAGCCCCATATGTAGTGTTTGGTGCATTGTTAATTCACACATATTATAAAAGTGGTGCTCTAAACTGATATATATATATATATATATATATATATATATATATATATATATATATATATATATATATATATATATATATATATATATATATATATATATATATATATATATATATATATATATGTATGTATATATATTTTTCAAATATGCAACAAGCCAAAGTCCTTTAAGACAGGGACAGGGGTGTACATTATAAGGAAAAAGGCTGGGAAAAGAGAACACTTTCTATGGTTATTCTTCGGAACTTAAAAGGCCACTTTTCTCTCCACTGCAAAAACACATGTTAATTCAGCACAAGCATCCCTTGCCTTCTCCCTATCCCTGTCTCCTCAACAATCTGTCAAGGGGCTCCTAGTATATAGACCTCCGGGGCCTGCGGGGTCCTTTTTTGAGGAACTCCAGCAAGTCATGTCCACTTTAGTATTAAGAACGGAGAGGTGTGTACTAGCCGGGGACTTCAACTTCCATATGAAAGATAGTCATGATCCAGATACTATTAGGATGCTAGATGTCACATCCTCCTTGGGCCTGCTTCCCTATCTGTCTGGCCCGACCCACGACAAAGGTCATACCTTAGACCAGGTCTTCTCCACCTTTCCGGTTGAGGTGACTGCAGTGCTGCCGGTTCTATGGTCTGACCATCGACTAGCTCATTTCCAAATACTTGGCACGGAGAAACCAGTAGTCACCGCTCAGACAGCAGGGATTTGCCTTTAGAGCATACCATCAGGTGACTCCAGACCTGCTTGCCCAGGCCCTTGTGAACCATCCCGTGTCTTATACTGGAGACTTGGATAATGATCTCGAAACCCTGCAGACCTGGCTCTCAGCCAGACTGAATGAGCTTGCTCCTGCACAGCCCCCACGTACCGCCATCAAACGGGTTTCGGCACCATGGTTACTGCGGAACTGGCTCATTCCCGTAGACAATGTAAAATTGCCGAAGGGACATGGAGAGCTCAGTATGATACCGAGGCAAAACTGACCTATAGATCCATGATTAAAACTTACCATAGACTAGTCCTCCAGGAAAAGATAGGCTACTTCGCTAAAAGAATTGAGGAAGCAGCTAATTCCTGTAAGGAGATTTTTGCGGTCGTTAGAGAATTTACTACCCAGCGATCCAACTCAGCACAGGAAGCCCCTGCTGAGACCTGGGCTGATACCATAGCCAATTTCTTCACCACCAAAATTAGGCAGATACAGGATTCCTTTCCCCCGAGGCTGATAATTGTCATCCCGCCCTCACCGGAGGAGTCAGCCCATTTGCCTACTTCTGGTCCCGTGCTAGCGGTCTTCCCGCCTCTTACGGTATCTTCATCACTAGCACTTATGATGAGTCTGAAATCTGGATCACCACGTGACCCTTGCCCCGCCAAATTTTTAGCCAGAATGGCAGAAGTTGTTAACCCTCTTGCTAACCCCATTTTAAACCTTTCATTGAGTAAGGGGGCCCTTCCACACTTGTGGAAACAGGCCATGGTCATTCCTCTTCTTAAAAAGCCTAGCCTTGCCCCAGATGTCCCTGCCAATTATAGGCCTATCTCGCTCCTTCCGGCTCTCACTAAAATCTTGGAGAAACATGTTCATGGCGTACTCTCCTATTTTTGGAATCCAACGAGCTTTTGCACGCGTCTCAATCAGGTTTTCGACCTAACCTAAGTACAGAAACCGCGCTCCTGGAGGTTTCAGAGATTGTTAAGGAGGCGCTGGATGCAGGAGGCAGGGTGATGCTAGTTATGTTAGATCTGTCGGCGGCTTTCGACACCGTCCCCCATGAGGATCTCCTCATAAGACTACATGACATCGGCTTGAGGGGGTCGGTGCTCAGTTGGTTCTGTTCCTTTCTAGCCAACCGCCAACAAACGGTCTGGGCCTCCCCTGGATCTGCCGAAATGTCGCCTTTGGGAGTCGGAGTTCCTCAGGGCTCAGTATTGAGCCCAACTCTTTTTAACATCTTTATGACCCCTCTGGCGGCATTGGTGGAGTCCTATGGGGCCCAGATCGTTTCCTATGCTGACGACACCCAGCTTCTCTTCACCTGCCAGAAGGGCGAGGAATTCGAGGGTGAAAGTATCCGTGAGTGCCTTGGGGCTGTTTTTAACTGGTTCCAACTGAACAGCCTCAAGTGCAACTCGGATAAATCCGAGATACTTTTCTTCGGATGCCCCTCGGAACCGGACTGGCAGGGGTGGTGGCCGGCTGACATGTTCCCTCCAGCTAATTCTTCTGAGTCAGCTAAGAACCTGGGAATTAAAATAGACAATGGGCTTACGCTCAAATCCCAGGTGCTGACCCTCACAGGAACATGTTTCGGTATCCTCAGGACGTTGCGGAAGTTTTTTCCGCTGCTTTCTGAGGACCATAGGAGAATAATTGTCCAGGCCCTCATCGGGTCCAGACTCGACTATGCCAATATCCTGTATCTGGGCCTGCCGGAATACCTCCTACAGCGCATGCAGGTGGCCCAGAATGCTGCCGTGCGTGCCATCTTCGGCTGGCATCGACGAGTGAGGGCGTCAAACCTACTGCGAACTTTACATTGGCTCCCCATCCGGAAGCGGTTAATATTCAAGGCTATGACATTGGCTCATAAAGCCTTGCATGGCGCGGGTGCCCAATACTTACAAAAGAGGATGGCTTTCTATCTGCCGGCACGATCTTTAAGATCAGAGTCACTGGCATTAGCAGCAGTCCCCCGCATAAAGAAGGCCCGTATCGTAGGATGATCTTTTAGGTTGTTGGCCCCTCAGCTTTGGAACTCCCTACCTTTGGTCTTGCGCTCCATGCCCAACTTATTTGCTTTCAGGAAGAGCTTAAAGACCTTGCTCTTTACTGGCTAGAGTCTCATGGTTCCCTTTTTGGCCCTGCTGTTCTGTCCTTTTACTGTTGTGTTGTGTATGTTCTCCTTCTCTTCTGGTCTGGAGCATAAAGCGCCGGGAAACTCCATTGGAGTAGCCGTGCGCTATAGAAGACCTATAATAACATAACATAACATAACATAACATAACTAACTAGGCCTCACTTTCATATTTTTCATGTGCCATGGTTTTAACTTGCACCAAAATGTGCGTGTCAATTTAAATGCAGTCTGTCTGAAGCACAAAAATAAAGCAATGCCTGACTCCAGATGGAATCTGCTCCATCACCTGCAATTAGACTCACGAGGAGTGCAGCTCCAGTCTTGGGACAGAAATGGGGATATATTGCTTGGCAGTCCAGCCGGGAAGCATGCACCACTGCTGGAATAAATGCAGGTCCATTTGACTTGGATTTGTCAACGTCATGCTTCGGAACGTGAGAGCAGAGAAATATTAACTCTTAACAGACAAAGCTGACAGCCCACTGGAGGGCAATGGAAATGTATTAATGTTTGGCGATTGCAACTCCCACTGGAGGGAAAAAACAATGAAAATACCAGTTCCATAGTGCAATGCGAAATTGGCCCACCTGAGGGAAATAAAAATTATAAAAGTGCACTGTTTACGCTGTCCTGTTATGTTACATTACATTACGTAGTTTTTACATAGCAAAATATTTAATGCCTAGTTTATACTTTGGCACATGGCTACTCAATTACAAACGTGACATCCCATCCTCCTTATTGCACATAGATTTTATCCTAATGCTCTTCTAATAAGGCAGATAGGAGTCCACCAAACTCTAAATCAGGGCCCTAGTCCCTAACCACACTTATGTGCAGACATATGTGTCTGTGGATGTGGGTTTGCCCACCAAGGATCATCTGTGGGTTTTCTGATAGCAGACCAAAGAGAATGAAGAATGTGGTATTGTGCTGAATGTTAGATTTCCCTGAGTTTGTTTTCCTAAGTGTAGTGAGTTATGTAATGTGCAAACCAATTGGTGTGGGTGGGTGAGTTTTTTCAGACAGGCTACGTGAGGTGATTCATAGTGATGTGTAGGTCATTTGGGTCTTTCCCAAGTTCTCTTTCGATCAGTGATCTAGTCTGTCAGTTTGAGGTTTTGTCGGACCATATAATATTGGGTTAGCTACAACACTTTCTGAGATGTTTTGGTGAGTTGTATAGGCTGGGGAGTTGCTGCATGAATAGATTTTTGCCAGGTTAATATGTCTGAGTCTATCAACATTGCTGATATGGTGGTTAGCTTTGATCTTAATACATTGCTTTAGCTATGTTGTCATGGTAAATCACAGCTCATAATTCTCGAAATTGTTTAAAATCTCTCTAAGGTAAAGTACCTTAATTTGTTTCCCCTGTTACCTTTATTCACTGTTCCAGTGATTCTGTGTTTTTTACCCCTGCACCCCATTCCTTTTAACATGCTTAAGTGCATGCTCTACATTTTCAGATCGGTAAATGCTCATCATATATGCATTGCAGACACATTCCTACTATAACTTAAACCTAATATTTCTCCTGAAATTCTGCAAAACTGCATCGCACAGGCTATCATTAACTACCTTTTCTCACCCCCGAATATTCTATCAGAGAATGTACAGACCCAAAAATCAAGGTGAGTGTCTTGCAAGCTTTCAACAAAATACTGTCAATTCCAATAATTTACAGACACCTCTTCACTCCTCGCCTTAACCTCAAAAGCAACATCGAAAATGCTCCCAAATTAAACACTCAACATTCAGACCAAAAGAACAAAACATAATTGTGGAACTGACTGATAACTTGACTTCTCCAAATTCTCATCCCATTCATAATCAACTGTCTTATTCATCAATGTTTGACTTCATCAACAACGCAAAAGAAAAGATGCTATACCCGACACCCTGACAAACTCCTCCAAATACCCATCACAGAAGCATCTCTATCTTTTGAAAAATGAAGACATTACTCCAAAAGTAGACTTCTGTAATAAGTATCCACTTTCAGAAGTTTGATGAACATTAGACCTTTTATTTAGGGTGGGCAGTTTAGTATTAGTTTTCTCTCCATCACCAGCAGTCTTTGTTTCAGCACAAAAATAAACCACCATAAATCCCACACCCTGGGATAAACCTCCATGGTCATGGGGCCATTAGGTTTGCCTTTTTCAAAAACAAACTCCCATTCTAGGGCTTTGTTTATGAAAAACAAAACAAATATCAAACGTATGGTGGACAGCCTTCAAACCTGATGGTGGCCACCCACCAAACGTCTAGTACACTAAAAAGAACCACTGTAATCATGGTTCACTTCAATATACAGATAACATCATTGGACTGGAAGCCATTTCTAAATTCGGTGGTTGGAGTACCATTGAGATAGCAAAGTTAATGTCCATAGCCATCCTGACAGATGATGCAGGTATCCATTTCCCATGTTGGCATGGTTCCTCTTGGTCACTCCTGTATCCTTTGGGTTTTCAAACCAGGCTTCCAGGCACTAGGCCTTTCTACAGCCTGGGCCGCTGCAGGAGCAGGTCCTCAGTGGTCCGCTGGGTGTTGACAGACCAGGAGTCCTCATGCTTTTTATGTGCATGGAGCATGCACCTGATCCTTGGAGATGAGCTCCAGGTACCAGTATGAGTCAGGAGTCCTTGAACCTTCTTTCTTACCACAGGGTCGTCCTCTGTAGGTGTAGTCTTCCCAGGTCCATGTATGTCATGCAGAATATGTGGTGATGAGGTGCCAGTCTTCTGATTAGAGATTTTTTCCTACCCAATCCTGTTTTCTTTCCTGCTGTATGAACCCTTATTTTTGCAGCAATTACTCTTTACCTTACTAAAAACATTATCAAATAGGTTAAAGCATTCTTCCAATAGGATTGTCTCAGGCTGTCCCTAAACTCCTCCAACTCACAAATAGTGTTAAGGCTTTCCTTAGTTGAGCAAAATATTTCTCTCCCTTTCAAGATGGCTAATTCATGCTGATTTGCCAGTAGCCAGTTATTGACAGCACACCTGCCTTCTAAGGCTAACAGCCCAAGCCATGGTCATTATCGCCAGGCATGAATTTTTCTTCAGTCACTTTAGGTGAGATCAGTGACTAAATGTTACGGGTGGGTGCAACTCCTGGAGTTGTATTCCACAACATTCTGCAGAGTTACATAAAAAACATTGCAAGAATCTGTGGAGGTTCATCAACTGCCTGTAAATATGTACTTCATGCAGTTCGCGCTGTAATTTAGCACCAGTAGTGCAAGCCGAGCTGACATTTTTTGGTGAACTGCACCATGCAGTGTGCAAGAGTGTGTGACCATTCTAGTTGATTTTGGTGCTGCTTGAGTAGAAAACCAGCAAATCAGAGAAGCAGATGTCTGAACACACACACTCGTAAACTGCACAGTTAGAAAAATGCACTTGGGAATGCCAAATCTTGCTTGTTTATGTTTATGTTTATGTTTTGGCAATTTGTATAGCGCACAAATACCCGGGGGTGTCTCGGCGCTTTAAAGAATAAGAAACTAAACAAAAGAGTGCAACTAGTATGTGAACATCCAGGTTTTCAATTGCTTCCTGAAACTAAGGAGGGTGGGGCTGGTTTTGATGCTGAGGGGGAGAGCGTTCCACAGTCTAGCTGTGGAAACAACAAAACATCTGTCGCCCCAGTTGACTTTGTTTGTTCGTGGTACATTCAGGAGATGTGCAGATGCTGAACGAAGTGTTCTATATGATGCAAATGGACGGAAGGCATGTTTGAGAAACTGGGGGACAGAGTTATTGATGGCCTTGTAGGCGATACAAAGTGCCTTGAACTTAATGCGACTCCTGACAGGACCAGTGAAGCTGGCGGATGAATGGGGAGATGGAACAACGTTTGGGAAGACCCAAAAGGACCCTTGCTGAGGCGTTTTGCACCAGCTGGAGTTTATTTAGAGCCTTTTCCTGTGCGTTAAGAAGGAGAGCATTGCAGTAATCAGTTCCAGAGAAGATAAGGGAGGTGATCAGGGTTTTCCCTGCCAAAGCGGGGAGGTAGGGGAGTAGTTTTTTAATTTTTCTTAGTGCAAAGAAGGAGGTGGATACCACCTTGTTAACATGGTAATTGAAAAGCAGTCTGTCTTCAAATATGACACCCAGGTTTCTGACTTTGGTTACAGGTTGGGGTGGAAGGCCCATGTCACTTGGCCACCACTGAGGGGACCAACTCGGTCCTAGCTTCCCAAATGTCATAATCTCAGTTTTTTCCGAGTTTAATTTTAAACAGTTGGATGACATCCAGGTGCTAATGGCCAGCATTCCCTCTCGAAAGCTGGCTGCAACTGTGTCTCCATCATGATGAACTGATAGGACCAGCTGGGTGTCATCGGCATAGGTTGTAAGACTGATGCCATGTGCCTTGATCACCCTCGCCAAGTCCGACACATAGATGTTGAATAAGGTCGGACTTAGCGAGGAGCCCTGTGGCACTCCACATGGGAGGGAAAAGATGGGTGAGAAGTAAGGACCTAATTTTACGGCTTGGGAACGATTGGCCAGGAAGGAGGCGAGGAGATCTTTAGCCTTATGTCTGATGCCAATAGCTGAGACATGGTCGATCAAGGTGGTATGATCGACCGTGTCAAAGGCTGTGGACAAATCAAGCAGTATCAAAACTGCCGCCCCGCCTTTGTCCAGGGTCATCCTGATCTCATCAGCAGCTTTTATAAGGGCCGTCTCGGTTCCGTGTCCTTGCCTGAAGCCAAATTGGGTGTCGTCCAGCAAGTGGTTAACGTCAATGAATTCAGATAATTGTCTGTTCATTATACTTTCAAAAATCTTAGTGGGAAAAGGGAGACCTGCAATAGGTCTGTAACTGGATGGAATAGCGGGATCAAGTGAGGTTTTTTTTAAGAGTGGCCTGATAATAGCCTTTTTCCCAACGGAAGGGTAAATGCCAGTATGGAACATGGTGTTGCAGATATTCGATATGGCTGGTGTGATGACCTCTGGAATGAGGTTAAGAATGGACGGTGGGCAAGGGTCCATGGGTGAGCCTGATTTAATGGTAGAAATTAGGTGTGAAATTTGTTCAGAAGGGGCCGGGCGAAATTCAAGAAAGGAAGGGGAGTCGGAAGTGGAATCCTTCCCGGAAATGTTATTTAAATGGGAGGACTGGGGAACAAAGGCAGAGAAGATGGAAGTGACTTTGTCTGAGAAGAAATCGGCCAAGGAATTGCACAGTGCTTGGGAGGTCTCTTCCGGTGGGTCTGGGGGGTTAGCAAGATGGTTAACCACCTGAAAGAGCTTTTTTGTAGAATTGTTTGCCGCATTGATTTGAGTGACAAAGTAATTGCTTTTTTCGGAAAATATTAGCTGTTTATACTTGGCCAAGGCGTTTTTATAAATTTGTTTGTCAATCGGATTATATTGCTTTCGCCAATGTCTTTCGAGGTTTCTGCAATATTGTCTTTGAAGCCGAAGTGGTTCCGAGAACCAGGGGGCAGATGGAGACCTTCGATTCCGGGAAGTAAGTTTAAGGGGTGCCAAGATGCTGAGCGCCGTATCAAGATGCATAAGATAGTTGTTGGAAGCCTGTTCTGGGTCGGAATCAATCTCATTAAGGGATTTGGCCAGAGTGGAAGAAAGAAGAGGGATATCAATGTTTTTCCAGTCTCTGAAAGAGGTAGAGGACGTGGATTTAACATGGACGGGAGGGGGCCTTCTGGGTTTGATGTTGAAAAGGACTGCGGAGTGGTCTGTCCAGGTGAGAGGGATTGGCGTAGTTATCATAATATCAGGGTTGTTTGTAAATATCCCATCAAGGGTGTGGCCTGCTTTATGTGTGGGGAAGGTGACCTGATGGCGGAGTCCAGCTGCCAAAAAGTAATTGATGAGAGCATTTGTGTCCTTGTCTGTGAGGGAGTCTAAATGAAAATTAAAATCCCCTAGAATAGTATAATGGAGGGTTCCAGCTGCGACTTCGATGAGATTGTTAAGGTTGACGAGAAAATTGGATCGAGGGCCTGGTGGTCGGTATAGCAATATGCCATTGAAAGACTGGTTATTGGAGAGAGCAATGGAAAAGGAAAAGGATTCACAGCCAGTATCGTTAAGGGCTGTAATCTTTATACGAAAGTGATCTCTATGGATAATAGCAATGCCACCGCCTTTTTTGATAGTTCTGTCTTGTCTACACACACAGAACCTGTCTGGTAAAGCCGCCCTAAAGTCTGGACCTGAAGCATTATCGCCCCAAGTTTCTGTGATAAAGAGTAGGTCCAGTGCGTGGGCAGAGATTAGCTCTAATATGTCTAATTTATGTTTATGGAGAGAGCGAGCATTAATAAGCGCGGCTTGAAGCGGTTTGGGCGGGGCTTGTGGAGGGAGATTTCTTATGCATCGATCGCATTTGAAAGGGCCTCCAACTGAATCAAAGAAGAGAGCGTGTGGTGGACAGTGTGGTAAGTGAGAGGGCGCCCTTAGTGTCCGTAGCTGATCCAAAGAGTAGGTGATCTTCGGAGGGTATTGTGAAGGGTAAAACTGACCAGGGGGTAAGACCCTTGGCCCGGTCTCAGCACGGACGGGCGCAGACGGGCTTGCCTTTGGCGCGCCTTCGGCACGCAGGCGGCGCGTCCGTGCGCGAGACGGGAGACATCGGTTTATATGCAGGGGGAGTTGATCAACTAGAGAGCTGATTTTCGTGGCAACAGGAAGTGGTAGGAGGACACTTCCGGCTGTGGCGCACGTTCCCTCCACTCAAACTGAACCTTCAGCGGTGGAACGGGGAACAAGCCAGGGCACAGGACAATGGTAAGTGCAACACGATAATAGTGACAGTTCAATGATGTGAAGTAATTTTAAATTGCAAGCTTGCAAGCTCGCATTTCTGGACCATGCGGGAAAAAAATAACACCTTACGGTGACTAGTGAAATTTGGCTGGAACTCTGAATTAGAGGAGTACTGCAGAGTCGCCAAATTCTGTGGGTGGTATAAAGTATTCCACGTACCCTTGGTAAGTGTGAGTGTTCTAAGAAAATATTGGCACAGGCAACAGAAAACCACTAAAGTTACCAAAACTCTGATTTTGCCATTAAATGAATTTGTAAAACTGTGAGGAAAACTGTGAATCATTTCACCAGCATGTTCCAAGACAGAGATATTGATTAAGAATGTAATTATACCTGGATCTGTTCTTTGAGAATGTAGACTACAACTACACAGTCAAAACAACTGCTTTCAGGCACTGTGAGGGCACACTTCTTATAATGTTTGACACTTTCTTATATATATATTTGTCCTCAGCACCCTGTCCTGTGCTCGTACATGACACTTTTTAGGAGTAGTTTATTAGTAGTCTTTCCTATACAGCAAAGGCAATTCAATTGGTGGAATAAAGTATTCCATACACTCCTGCTAAATGTGTGTGTTCTAAGCCAATCTTGTAACAGGCAGCAAAAATCCACTAAAGTTACCCAAACTCTGATTTTACCATTAAATGAATGTCTAAAAATATGTGAAAAATAACAGTGAATAATTTTACTGGCATGTTCCAGAACAGAGATATAGATTAAGAATGTAATTATTATACCTAGATCTATTCTTTGATAATGTAGCCTACAACTACAACGTTAAAACAACTGTTAGGCTTTGAGGCACTGTTAGTACACAGTACTTACAATGTTTGCTGCTTTTTATATACAGATGTGTACTCAGCACCAAGTCCTTTGTTCGTACATGAATTATTTTTGGAGTAGTTTATTAGTTATCTTTCCTATACGATGAAGGCATTTTTTCTTTCTATGTGTCGCAGCAGTTCTTTTATCATGCAGCCTAGGTAAAGCATCCAGACACCAACATGTTTTTGTCATAAGTGTGGGTGATATAATACACATTGCAACTAGCAAATGGCATTTAACTTCCATGGTGTGGTGGATTTTCTGTGACAAAGTACAATTGACTTAGGGGACATTTATGTACACAAATTAGGCTGATTTTACAGAACCATTCTTGCCCCAGAGGGCACAATCTGTGACACTGAATAGCAGTGTCAGAGGGCCCAAGAGTCTTGACACCAGCAACTAAAGAGTTGTGAAAAAATATGAAAAATCATGTGTGACAATGCAGAAAAGGTAAATTCCCTATAATGATCAAAACTCACTTTCCTTCTTTTGCAAATTCTGGTGCAACATTATCAACACTTCTTTATAGGAATGCATCTACCCTGATGCCGCACACTGGTCAGGGAACCTCGTCTAATGAAGAAGACAATGGTTAACCCAAATTTACTGACAGATGATAGACCATAACTTAACTGCTATGCCTTCAGAAAGCAATTGCAAAATGTGAAAAAAGCCTCTTGGATTACTGCTAATCTGGTTCTATTAAAGGGTTAGCACAGAAATAGTTACTTTAATGTTCCTGGGTCACATTCATAAAATACTGGATGAAAGTATTCCTGCACCCTTGCCAAAATATGTTATGTTATGTTATGTTATTTATTTTTTTGTATAGCGCACGGCTACTCAAAAAGAGTGTCCCGGCGCTTTAAGTAAGGAGAACTGCAGCACAATAACATAACACTGTAAAAAAGGAGAGGAAAAGAACACAGAAAGAGCAAAACATCGGAACGGCCTACTGAGTAAACAGCCAGGTTTTGAGGCCTTTCCTAAAGGCAAGTAGACTGGTGGCCCCCCGGAGTGTGAGCGGCAGTGAGTTCCACATCTGTGGCGCCAGCAATCCAAAGGAGCGGCCTCCCAGGCGGGCTCTCTTCACTCGCGGGACAGCCGCCAGGAACTGATATTCTGACCTCAGAGAGCGAGCCGGATGGTAAAAGGCAAGTCTCTTTTGGAGATACTTCGCTCCCACCGCATGGAGCGCTTTATAGGCCAAAGTCAATGCCTTAAAGGCAATCCGTTTGCGGATGGGAAGCCAGTGCAACGTCTGCAGCAAACCCGCAGCACTTGCTCGTCTGTTTAATCCAAAAATCGCCCTCGCGGCAGCGTTCTGCACGACTTGGAGCCGCTGTAGCAGGTACTCTGGTAGGCCCAGGTAAAGAACGTTAGAATAATCTAACCTAGAGCCGACCAAAGCCTGCACAGTCAGCTTCCTGTGCTCCTCCGACAAAAGGGGCAGAAACCTCCGCAGCATCTTTAGGAGGGCGAAGCACGTACCCGTCACACCGAGGATCTGGGCTTTCAACGTTAGCCCCTTATCTATCTTGACCCCCAAGTTCTTAGCAGTTTGGGAGGAACAAGACGGGGGGAACATATTAATGGGCCACCAGGCCTGCCAGTCTGGCTCCGTATCACACCCAAAGAAGAGTACCTCGGACTTATCGGAATTGCACTTGAGGCTGTTCAGATGGAACCAATTAAAAACAGCCCCAAGGCAATCCCGGATACTCTCCCCATCAAAGTCTCCTCCCCTCTTACAAGAGAAGAGGAGCTGGGTGTCGTCTGCATAGGATACGATCTGGGCCCCAAATGACTCCGCCAACGCCGCCAAAGGGGCCATAAAGATGTTGAAAAGGGTCGGGCTCAATATAGAGCCCTGTGGGACCCCGACTCCCAAAGGCGGCATCATGGCGGAATCTGGGGAGGCCCAGACCGTTTGCCGACGGCCAGCTAGAAAGGAAGAAAAACAGCTGAGCACCGTCCCCCGTAGGCCGATCTCATAGAGTCTTGCGAGAAGGCCATCATGGGGGACGGTGTCGAAAGCCGCCGACAAGTCCAACATCACCAGCATGGCTTTGCCCCCAGTATCCAGAACCCCTTTAATGGTTTCTGAAACCTCTAGGAGTGCGGTCTCTGTGCTGAGATTTGGGCGAAAGCCAGACTGGGTAGCGTGCAGAATCTCGTGTGTCTCTATGTGTCTCTAAAAAACTGGAGAGCACCGTCTGAACGTGCTTCTCCAGAATTTTCGTGAGGGCTGGCAACAGAGAGATAGGCCTAAGGTTGACTGGGGCCTTCGGGTCAAGACCGGGCTTCTTGAGCAGAGGGATGACCATTGCCTGCTTCC
The DNA here is from genome assembly GCF_964261635.1 of Lissotriton helveticus. Taxonomy (NCBI): domain Eukaryota; kingdom Metazoa; phylum Chordata; class Amphibia; order Caudata; family Salamandridae; genus Lissotriton; species Lissotriton helveticus. The sequence goes on along the minus strand of NC_136065.1, from coordinate 982,727,649 downwards.
AGGCCGGCGGAACCACTCCCTGGCTCAACGAGAGGTTCAGGAGAGGGTTCGCCAGCGGATTGATCACTTCCGCAATTTTCGCCAAGAATTTGGCCGGGCACGGGTCCAAAGGCGACCCAGATTTAAGATTGCCCATAAGCGCTAAGGAAGCAGGGGCTGAAATAGGTGGAAACACAGCCAACGTCACATCTGGGGGGGCCAGAGGGAGCATAGCAGCCTCAGAGTTGATCGGCCCCGCCGATGCTCCCGGTGGAAAGGAGTCCTGTATAAGTTTGATCTTGCTAGTGAAAAAATTAGCAAGATCCGAAGCCCAGGATTCAGAGGGCCTCTCTTCCGATGTAATGGACCGAGGGGCCATGAATTCTCTCACTATGGTGAAAATCTCCTTACAGGAGTTGGAGGCGGCTTCTATCCTCCCTGCAAGGTAGGCTCTTTTTCCAAGGCGAATGTCCCGGTGATAGGCCTTAACCACCGACTTATAGGTCAGCCTATCCGCCTCGTCGTATTGTGCCCGCCAGGCTCTTTCGGCCACCTTACACTGCTGCCGCATAGCCCACAGTGCTGCGGTGAACCAGGGAGCCGAAACCCGTTTCGGTGTCAAGCGGGGGGCCAACACCGGGGCAAGATCGTTAAGCCTGTCTAAAAGCCATGCCTGCAGGGACTCCAAATCCTTCTCCAGGTTACCTGTGAGCGGGCAGGGGTGATCCAGGGCGGCCTGGGCCAGCAACGCAGGTGTCACTCGATGGTAAGCCCTAGGCTCTCAGCCCCGCTGCTGTGGCACAAAGGTAGATGATTTAGCTGTGTGCCTAATCGAGAATTTAGCGAGCCAATGGTCCGACCATAGCACCGGAAGAATCTCTTTCACCTCAAGCGGGGATGTTGAGAAGACCTGGTCAAGGGTGTGTCCCTTATCATGCGTGGGCCCCTGAAGGTAAGGAATAATATCAGTTTCTTCTGCCACCATCATTTAGGATTTTAAAAGTTCTTAAATTTATATTGGGCATCGATAACATGGTTTTGAAAAATTTCTCCTCATTCCTTAACAAAGTCACACAGATGACCAGGATGAGTAAGTTTGACTTTGCATCCAAAATAGTATCCATTGGCATTTCCGAAGGATGTGTTTTTGCTCCAACAATCTATACCATCTATGTGGAACTCCTGGGCATCCTAATGGAGTGATATTGAGTTAAGTACACAGATTGCATATAAGTTGAAAGAATTTCCAACTTCAGTAACACCAACTTATTAAACACTTCTTAGGTACTCTGAAGAATTGGATGCTCCATGGCTTCCTAAAATTGAACATGTAAAAAACTGATTTTATGTTAGTTTCATCACAATATAATTCCAGTTTTAATAACATTCCAGTTATCAGAACTGCAAATCAATGTTGTCTCTCCAACTTGCTCAAGAGGTCCAAACCTCTAAGCTCCTGGCTGGGATCACAGTCTTCTATGACCTCTACATAGCCACACCATTTAGACACCCATAGTGGCTCTCTTCTTTCTCAATATACTCAAACTCTTATTTAAACCATCTAAAGTTTGATCAGCATAACTCACTTTTGGCTCCAGATACTTTTATCATAATATACCTATAAGAAAAAAATAATCTTTGTGCCTGATTCACCAAGGTAAATGTAGGCTTTTGTGGAAGTTTACTCTTTTTTTTGGTATTCACAAACTATAAGTTGATAGTAAGTTTATGATTGTGGAGACTCAGCAGATGGGCAGAGAACTACCGCACATAAAAGATAGGCCTGTCCTATCTTTTTATGCACAGAGCTCTCCTCCCTGACTGAGGAGTCTTCGCAGTTGGGAACTCACTATTAACTCCTAGTGTTGCACCACGGACTGTGGTTCAGCCTGTGATGCTGCCAGCTTCTTTCTCCGGGGCCGTAATACAGTCCGCTGCGCCTCCCTCTAGTCTTTGGGCGCTTTGCGGTGCAGCGCGGTGGCCCACTATTGCTGTTTTGACATCACGGTGAGTCCCACAGTGCCTGCTCTCTTTCTGTGTTGGTACACCGCATATCTATGAGGCAGACCGTTATCTGACAATTTGCATGACAGGTGTGCCGCAGCCCCAGTTTTAAAACTGCAGATTCCTATTTTCAGATGTTGAGGCACTATCATTTTACCTTCCTTTCACTGCATATATATTTCTTCTTCATCTTGGGGCCATCTTGCCTTTCCATGATTCCATAGTCTTCTTCCCAGGGGGCCTTGGGAAGTATCTGCTCTACCAATTCAAGATGGCGACCTTCCTATTCCGTTCACCATCCTTTTCCTTATTGAAGATGGTGGTTATTTACTTCCTGTTTGGCCACTTCCTGTTACGGTTTGGGCACTTTCTGTTCCTCTTTGGTCACTTCCTATTTATTGTTATTTAAAGGGCTGAATCCTCCATTTACTTGCGTTGCAACACTCTTTGCTCCTGCTGGTGTGTCCTTGCTTCTGTTGGTATGCTGTACTCCTGCCTGGAGTATCTGTGATTCCTGCTGATGTACCTTTTACCTGATTATAGTCTTCTATTCCGGTTTGGATTCCTTGCCTACTAATTCCTTCTTAGTGGTAGCTTCTTTCCTTCCTTTTCATTCTTGGAGTCCCCACTTCCATCAGAGGTTTTTCCCTATGGGTTTTTTTCCTCGTGGGACTCCTTTTGGATGGCATAGCCTTTTTCCCTTGTCGCCAGCACCGTGGCTACAAGAAGGGGTCACCCTTACCTCGGACTGACCAGAACCATCAGGAACTGAAGTCAAGGATCTCTCCAATATGCCAGAACCTGTAAGAACACTCCAAGTCGTGACACCTAGCTTGTGAATTGCAAAAGTGTAATTTTACATTTTTTAATAAGGCTCTTTGGGTTTAGTATTGTTGCTTCAGTGGATCTTTAGCTTTGCAGTAACAACAGTTTTTGATCTCTCTCCATTGTCTGGGAACAGATGTTTATAAGGGGGTTTTATGTAATTGTTGGACTTGGCCCTTTTTGACAGGTTCACCCCTAAACTTTTTGCCTTAAGCTCTGACATGGTGGTAGTGATTTTAGGCCTCTGTGCACTTTAGCACTGTGGCCCAGTGTAAAGTGCGTGCGCTGTCTGTGGTACATTTGGAAGGTTGGCCTGCCCTCCCGTAGGAATGCATGGGGATTCCCTGATCAGTGTGTGTCAGTGGTAATTCATGTTATGAGAGGAGCTGTATGGTCAACTCTGGTATGTCTGAAATCGTGTGAATAAATGCTGTGCAATAGTGTGAACAGATTAATTGTGGTTATTTTAGAAATGCCACGTTTAGAAGTTGGCATTTCTGTGTCCTATGTGTCTGCCTGCATGATGTGAATTGCATGTCTGGCTTGTGAGTGACAGGAGCTGAGAGGTGTGGGTTGCTCCAGGAGCCAGTGAGAGTCAGCCCAGTGGTGATTAGAGAGATTTGCTTGCTGATGGGAGGGAGGAGTTGCACCTGGGACATGAATAGGACTGTGCCTTCCCTCCACAATGCCGGCTCCGCCTCCGGTGCTCCGTCTGATCCCTGAAGCCCCCACCTGACAAAGGAGAGAGGAGCTGAGCAGAACAAAGTGCTCCAAAGCTCCCCTGAACCAGTTGCATCTGGTTTTCCCATGCCCTGCACTTTTACACAAAGGATTATGTGGTATAAATATAGGGGTTGTGACCCCATGAAGATGTTCAGTTCTGCAGTTCTGTTCCCGCCAGGGCGTGCTGCTGCTGGGGCCCACGGGGACTACCATGAGGGCTTGCTCATTGAGGACCATTTGCTCATTTCTTCACCTAAGGGCTGATGCCCCTTGACTCCTAAAGGACTTTTTGGGACCCATTTGCTTGCTTGGCTCCCGTATTTTGGGATGCAGTACTTTTTGATGCTTCCAGCGCCTTGTGTGTGCTTTTATTCCAGTTTCCCCCAGAAAAGCATGTGGGCTGCGCAGCGCTGTTGGGCGAGGCAATCCCGGCATGAGGGATCCCCTCGTGATGCCTCTGGAAGCGGGTGCCCACTCTGCATTATATTCATGCCTAGCAGGAGCCTAACCCACTTATTTCTTGATTGAAAAGGCGGGTGACCACTCCGCATCCTTTGGGAACTTTGCGGGTGCCCACACTCACCCTGCGTCTCACTGCCGCGGCTCGATCAATATCCCCGACCCGGAAGCCAGGCAGAGTTCGCCTGATTCCGGGCACGACCAAAGCAGGAGGTAGTTGGCCGACGGTGCCTGCCTGTGCGGGGCTCCCGTGAGTGAGGGAGAGCCCCGCGGGCACCAGCCAGCGTGGAGAAAAACACATGAGGAGTCCCGGGTCCCAGGAGGGGGCCTGGGTGAAGAGGCGGCCGGAGCAAGCAGCAACCTCGCAGGCCACCGCAAGAGGAGTCCGGTAAGGGGAGCTGGTGCGGAGGGGGTGCATGGCACATTGTTGGTGCCTGCCCCTCCGCTCTGGGTTTAAGAAGTCTCGAATCAGCCTGGTGAGTGGGGCTGAGTCTTGCAGTGTTTGGGGGGTGTGTTGAGGCACATGGCCGGTGCCCGCCCCCAGTCTGCAACGTCTTGGGCATGATTATTTTAGAGCACTGTGAGGCTCCAACAGGGGCATGTTTATTTCCAGAGCCGGTGTGGCTCCAATGTGGGGCAGGATATTTTAAATATCCCATTGGGGCCTTATGTTGATTTCCAGTTGCCCCACTTGCTAGAGGGCAGCTGCTACATTAGTTGTGGCCATGATTGTTTTAGAGCCCCATGTGGCTCCCACGTTGGCACATTGCATTATAGGGCACAGTGGTGCCCGGCCTCTTTTTGAGATACACAGCAGCCCAGCAAGTAGTGGGCAGCTGCACCCTTTAGGTTATTCTTTCTTTGGGGGACATGTCTTTTAAGTAAGAAGTGAGATGCACTTCTTTGCCCGCTTTTCTTTACAGCTGCGCAGCACTTAGTGCCAGCTGCACCGTTTAGGTTTGCACAATGGTGCAACTGGATTCAGCTGCTAGGCAGCAGACCTGACTTTTAGACATAGGGCATTTGAGCCCCTTAGAGATGGCCAGTTGGCCAGGGGGACTATTAGGTTTGTAGGGCCCAGGCCCTAGTGTGATTTATGTGGTGCTAGGAAATGTAATTTATATAGTACGTTTTATGCACCCTGATTTATGACTCTAGATGTGGTTTTATGATTATGAGGCTTTACATATTGTGTTATGTTTTAGTTTATTCTCTACTGTGGGTTAGGTGTGAGTTATTCCTTACTGCGGTTTATGTTAGTAAGTTTATTTTCTAATGCGAGTTATGTTTAGGAGGCTATGGTCTACTACATTTAGGTTTATGAGGTTGGCGCAGAATATATTTCTTGCCTGAGATGATACTGTACATGATATGATTTATGTTACAGGATGATGCTGAGTATAGTGTGCCAGTAATTACTGGTTGTGTTCTAAGTTCATGATATGTCTTACTTTTACTATTTTTACCAAGTGATAATTCTGACAGTGGTCCATGTGGCCCTGTCTTGTGTATATAATCCCCTGTCAATATTGCCCAGTGCCAGTTGGCACAGTGTATATTGTGTGACTACCATCTAATGTGTTTTATGATAATACAAAGGCTATTTTTATATATAAGCTTGTGTGGAGTTCCATTTGTGGTGTGCCTAGTATGTTGTTACTGTGTGTGTTGCGCAAATGCTTTACACATTGCCACTGCGATAAGCCTGGCTGCTCGTGTCAAGCTACCAAGGGGGTGAGCAGGGGTTATCTTTGGCGTGTAACTCCCTTGCCCTGACTGGAGTGGTGGTATCTGCCTGGCTTTGTAGCAAGCCTTAGCCAACCAGAGATCACATTTGTAACAGTAATGCATTAATTTATATCATGAGTAATAGAGAAAATCAACCCATTTTGATACATATACCAAAGTTTGCCTTCAGCAAAATATTGAACACCCAAAGATTAAACACCCATGACTCAGTTATTCTCTAGTTTTTGTGAATCCTTCTTTACAACAAACACAATACATATGCACAACTGGTATGCCAGTGGCAAGGACCAATCCCTGATTAGATAATCAGAATAGGTACTGTTAAGTAGTAAATAGCTGATGCACTTTTCATTTACAGCTCTTTAGCCCTCAGGCTAGATTATTTTATCTAACCTTCTGTCTTCTATAAACACAACATAGTTGGATTCTTCTTCTATTCAAGGTCAAAGGAATAAGCCACTATCCTGCCACTCTAGCACAATGTTATATGACTGATGAAATGTAATCTGTTTGTGATGTTGCCTTTTACATAGTCAGCTTATCTTATTTTGAGTACAGAACAGAAATTATTTATTCTTTGCTTTTTTGAATATTGTTATCTTTCTATTTATAGAGTAACTTTGCTCTCAGCAGTGATCTGTTCAGTCCTTGTTATTCTCTTTAAACAATAACAGTTGGCTAAAGCTGGCTGTGACCTACATTTGCACTACAACAGCTGGCTAAAGTTTGAAATGGTCCTTTTTTCTACCCATAGGCACAGGAACATGATTCTATCTCAATATTTTATTATTATGTGTTATGCTCTGATGCTATTGTATACTGTGTTGTACTGTATATACTGCTTAGTGGTACGGTGGTAGGAAATTTGTGGATCCATGCAGATTCCAGAACTTTCCCACACAGAAAATTGAGAAAAAAAGTAATTTTTTCAGCTAAATTTGAGATTTTCAGGGGATTCTGGGTTGGAAAACTTTGAAGGGTCCATGCAAGCCATACCTCACTGGACTAGTTTTTGGATATGTGTGGGTTAGATAGTTCCCAAGATCCACCCTTACAAAACCTGGGGGCATATTATCAAGGGGGTTTATCTCCGCTTTTTTGGCTTTAAAAGCCAAGAAAGCGGAGATAAAATTATCTCCCTATTACCTAGCTGTCGCTAACACCAGTTAGCGACAGCTAGTAGGAGATAGCGACCATCTTGGGCCCCACTTTGCATCTCAGTGATATTTATCACTAATGACATGCAAAGTGGGCGTGCCAAGATGTTAGCGACTGGAAACAGCTAAGCGCGAATATCTCCAAAAGCTAACACCTGCCCTGAGCAGTTCTTAGCCATGTTATCCAATAGGAGGTGGATAACATGGCTAAGAGCATTAGCTCAATAATGCATGAATATCGCTGACTTTTCAGCGATATTCATGCATTGCGGCCGTTTTTTATTGCATTTGCGATAAACCTTGGTAATACCAAGGTTTATCTGCGATAAAAATCGCCGCAGCTCAGCGGTAAATTTTTGTCTCTAACCAAGCAATAGCGATAATTATCGCTATTGCTTGGTAATATGCCCCCTGGTTGTTTTGTGATAGGTCATTTTGATGTCACCGCAATATATTTTGGGTCCTTTCGTGTCGCAGGTACTTTACCCACCCACACAAGTGAGGTACCATTTTTATCGGGAGACCTGGGGGAACAATGGGTGGTAGGACATTTGCAGATCCATGCACATTGCAGAACTTTCCCACACCGAAATTTGAGAAAAAAATGATTTGCAGGAGACTCTGGGTAGGAAAACATTGGGAAGTCGAAACAAGCCATACCTCACTAGCCTCCCCCGGGTGTTTACTTTCCGGAAATGTGTGAGTTTTGTAGTTTCCCAAGATAGCCGCCGAGCCCAGGTGACCCCTTTGCAAAACCAGGTTGTTTTGTGATAGGTAATTTTGATGTCACCTCAATAGGTGTTGGACCCTTGCCTGTAGCGGGTACTTGACCCACCCACGCGAGTGAGGAACCTTTTTTATTGGGAGACCTGGGGGAACGCTGAGTGGTACGAAATGTGTGGATCCACACACAGATTCCAAAACTTTCCCACACAGAAGTTTGAGAAAAAAGTGTTTTTTTCCGCTACATTTGAAAACGTTGGGGCACCCACGCAAATCATACCTCACTGGATTCCCCCGGCTGTCTAGCTTTCAAAAATATATATTGGTTCACTAGGTTTTCCTAGGTGCTGGCAGAGCTAGGGTTCAAAATCTACAGCTAAGCACGACACAAAAAAAGGTCAGTTTTCCCTGTGAAAATGTAGTGTGTCCACATTGTGTTTTGGGACGTTTCCTGTCACGAGCACTAGGTCTACCCACACAAGTAAGGTACCATTTTTCTTGGAAGACTTTGTGGAATGCAGGGTTGGTGGAATTATGTGGATCCACGCAGATTCCAGAACTTTCATTACAGAAATGACAAATTTTGAGGTTTGCAAGGGATTCTGGGTAATAGAACCTGGTGAGAGCCAGTCAAGTCACCCCATCCTGCATTCCCTGGGTGTCTAGTTTTCAAAAATGTATAGATTTGAAGGTTTCCCTAGGTGCCGGCAGAGCTGGGGTTCAAAATCTACGGCTAGGCACTTTGTAAAAAAAGGGTCAGTTTTCAGTTAGGGAAACAAAGAATTGTAGAGCAACTGTTATTACCTAATGACATTCGATGATGCATTTCTGCCTTCCAAATGAAAGACAATGTGTAAAAAAGGAAGTCACTTTGAAAAATGTCCTATAATTCTCATGCTATTATAGATATCCACAATTTTGGAAATGTGCAACTATCTACTGTTTCTAAACTCTATATTTTGTTCCGATTTCAGAAATACATAGGTGTCCTTAATACCGATTTTTCCATGTATATATTTCCCCAAATTAATTGCTATATACCCAGTACATAATGAAAAACCTTTGCAAGAAGCTGCTCAGTTATTGGCTCTGAGTTTGTCAGGTTCTTGGTGAACCTACAAGGCCTATATATCCCCACAACCAGAAAGGTCTTGCAACTGAAACAGTATATTGCTTTCGAACAGCTGTCTTAATTAGAAGAAGTTACAGGTGAAAACGTTGGCAAAAATGGCAGTTTTTTTTTCAACAAATTCTCAATTTTTCCTATATTCAACTGTTTGTTTCTATAAAGAAGTCTTGCACCAAGACTGGAGCATGCACTCACCTGTTGGTCCGCTGACTTGGCCTGCTGCATCTGGGGGGCTAACGCTGTGTGTCTCCCTGCCGCCGCTTCCCTCCACCTCGTGGCCGGAGACTACAGCTCCCTGGTAGCTTAGCGGACACTTCCAATTTCCGCTAACATCATGTCCGGAGGCGCTACTAAAGAGGAGAGGCTCCCTCGGTGGAGCGAGGGGCATTCTTGCACGAAGACTGGAGCGTGCACTCACCTGTTGGTCCGCTGACTTGGCCTGCTGCATCTGGGGGGCTAACGCTGTGTGTCTCCCTGCCGCTCCTTCCCTCCACCTCGCGGCCGGAGACTACAGCTCCCAGGTAGCTTAGCGGACACTTCCGGTTTCCGCTAACATCGCGCCCGGAGGCGCTACTAAAGAGGAGAGGCTCCCTCGGTGGAGCGGGGGGCATTCTTGCACGAAGACTGGAGCGTGCACTCACCTGTTGGACCGCTGACTTGGCCTGCTGCATCTGGGGGGCTAACGCTGTGTGTCTCCCTGCCGCTCCTTCCCTCCACCTCGCGGCCGGAGACTACAGCTCCCAGGTAGCTTAGCGAACACTTCCGGTTTCCGCTAACATCGTGCCCGGAGGCGCTACTAAAGAGGAGAGGCTCCCTCGGTGGAGCGGGGGGCTTTCTTGCACGAAGACTGGAGCGTGCACTCACCTTTTGGTCCGCAGACTTGGCCTGCTGCATCTGGGGGGCTAACGCTGTGTGTCTCCCTGCCGCCACTTCCCTCCACCGCGCGGCCGGAGACTACAGCTCCCAGGTAGCTTAGCGGACACTTTCGGTTTCCGCTAACATCGCGCCCGGAGGCGCTACTAAAGAGGAGAGTCTCCCTCCGCGTCGCGGGATGCGAGCGGGACTCGCCGGGCTAAGCCCGGGCTAAGGGCGGGCCGTCTGTGGCCATCCGGGGCCAGACGAGGCTGGGCTGGGCCACGGATTTTGGTTTTGCAGCTGTGGATTCATATTCCCTAAGTGAGACTTTTAATTTTTGATTTTGGGCAGTGCCCTGTTTTCAGTCAGTATCTTAGGACATATGTTTGTAACCCTAGTATCAGGGTAATTTGCATTTTACGTCTGCTTTGTTATTGAAACATCTAAATATTTAAGTATTTAATGAATGATTTGATCATGTCTAAAGCTAAATCTGATAAAACCGCATCTGGGTTGGCCACCATAGATAATTACTTAGTGAAAGTAGTCAACAAAATCAATAATGACCGGAGATCCTCGCTAGGATGGGGGATCCCCCCTGCTTTACACCCAGTCACTCCTATCCCACAGGTGGAACTACCAGTGGATGATAGCTTTGATCTGGGTAATCAGGTTCCCGTAATGACTGAAGCGCAGGTCCACTCTGAGCTTTATCAGGATATCCCGGACACATCTTTTGAGGCAACGGAGCAGTACCCGCCAGTCCCCAGAGCAGTGAGGGCTTGTAGGAAATTACAAACTAAACGAGGGGGGAATCGTAGTAAAAAAGAGTAGAAACAACCCAACTACCCCATAACAGCCCCTCTGGTGGAATTGACCCACAGGAAAGAAAAAGCGCAGCCAGTGTAAATATAAACCCTGAGCAATTTGAATTACTAGTCTCTTCCATAGAAGCTAAGATAGAGGCTAAGATGGAAGAGATGATTAAACCCCTAGTTCTTAAATTGGATACTGTTGCTCTAGACGTTAACAGACTAGGAGGTTTGATAGCATCACATCTGGCCTCTGCTGAAAGGACTAAGATTGTCGCTAAGGGTCCTGCTGGGGAGGGGCAGGGTACTAGTAAAAGTATTCCCCATCAATCTACCCAGCTAATACCAGCAATTGAAACTGCTTTGCCTGATCCAACATTAACAGGTTGTCAGAATAAATAGGCTATAGCAGTACCAGAAGGTAAATTGGGTCTTAGAGAGGTAAGGAAAAGCCGCTTTATTAACCTTCCCCCTGACTGTGCACCCTATGTGGTTGTCCTAACCAATGTGCCGCCTATTGATCATCATCCTGCTCAGCCCCATGAGGAATCTCATGAATCACTAAAAAACAAAACAGTGTTGTGGCTGAACAAGAGATGTGGCTTCCCAATTACTTACTCTGAGCAAATACTGTCCACCAGAAGAGTAAATTGGATTGGCTCATTTAGAAAGACATGTAGTGGGGATTGCGTTAATGTTAATTTCAAACACCCGCAACATGTTGCAACAGCTTTGTTAAGAGCAGCCTCCATAGTCTATGACGTGAATAGTATATGTGTACGACCACTCGGCTACTTCTACACTCATCTCATTAAAGTGCCTGCTGATCCTAGTAGAAGTAGACCATTTACTCCTATTCACCGTTTTGCCCCTGAAGTAACACAACTTAATAATCCTGATAACTACTGTAGGAATGGGTTTAATGTTGTGACTCAAAATAGATTTGACCTACTCTCAGGCCTAGTGGCGTGGGATTGACGTGAGGACTCTGTGGAACAGGGTAGGGAGATAGCGACTGACTTGGGAGGCATAGAAGCCACACGGGTAAAGAAGAGTTATAATAATGTAATTTCATGGAACATTGCGGGGTTGGGTGCTAAGATGCAGGATTGTAATTGGATTAGGAACATAAAACAGTATCATATAATTTGTTTGCAGGAGACCTGGTCCATTGAATGCAATCATTTTTTAGAAAGTAACAAGGCATTTTATGTCCCTGCCATTGCATCCACCAGGGGAAGACCTAAGGGGGGGATGGTTACGTACATTTCGGTTGCATTGATTTGTAAAGTACGTAGAGTACCATCTGCCAACCATGGAATTATTTTAACTGGAGAAAACTGTATAGCTGGTCTGGTTAATTTTTACAATTCTGTTAATCTATGCTCAGAATCCAGCCAAGTATCTGCGTTAAATGTTTTCATTAGCACGTCAATGAAACAGAGCCTTCATAACCTTATGATTATGGGCGACTTTAATGTCCACCCCTGTGGTGACCCCCTTTTTAAATGTATTCTGGATCTGAATTGTGTACGATCTAATGGTTTACATTTAGAACATACAACTGAGGGGAAACTTTTTAATGACTTATTGAATGATCTGGATGTGACACCGACCATGGCCCTGATGGATCCTGTTAAGTGTTTTGAGATCCCGACCTTTAAGGGGCATGGGAGGGGAACTTTCATTGACTATATATTAATTTCATTACCAATGCAGTGCTTTGTGGACTCTTTTACTATAGAAGTCAGTGAATTCAGTGACCACAATCCGCTCACTGTGCACTTGTCGGGACCGTGGATAGCCAAAGAAGGGCCAAATCATACTCAGGGTAGGGTGAGCACAACTGATGGGAGACGCCGACTGAGATGGTCTAAGATCACCCCAGATGTGCTGTATAAAGACATTAAAGTTATTTGTGCATATGAAATCACTACCTGCACTCAAGAAGGCATACAGCCGAGTAAGGTACTCTGTGCGCTCCAAGGACTCTCGGATAAGGTCTCTAAGCTGCTGTCGGTACCAGCAAAAAATTTAGTCAATGTGGGACCAAAGTGGTTTAACCATGACTGTTCCAAAGCAGCAAGTAACCTTAGAATGGCTCTAGTAGCTAAACCAAGAATACAGGCGACTTTGTCGAAAAGAATATAAATCTACTATTGCCAAACGCAAAGAACTCCTAAGGGAAGAGGCCTGGGATGAGATCCTTGATCCCACTGTTTTGAGGTGTAGCTCAAGATTTTGAGCTGTAATGAAAAAACCTTTTCTGGTTCATGAGCCCGGTGATGGCTTAGAATGTTACATACCAAAGGGGGAGTGGGAAGCACACTTCAAGCAATTATACTGTTGCCCGATGGATGAAACTTCTAACCTACCACCGTATACTACCGGGGAGCAGATTAGTATTGATAGGGGTGAAGTCATTGAGACTATTATGGGATTAAGAGCTGGGAAAGCACCCGGTCCGGATGGGATCCCTCCTGACTTATTTAAGCCCGAACCAACCTTCTGGGCTCCTATACTAGAGTCTGTTTTTAACGTTGCAGTGAAAAGTGGTTGCCCACAATCGTGGGGGGTCTCCACGATTGTCCCGGTCTTTCAAAAGGGTGACAAGTGTAGTCCACACTGCTACAGACCTATTTCATTAATAGACTCTATGGTTAAAATAATAGGAAGGATACTACTGCAGAGACTCTCAAACTGGGTGGTGGAAAACAACATCATGTCCATCTCCCAGTATGGATTCTGCAGTGGTCGCTCAACAATAACCCAATGCCTTAACCTATTTTTAATCCTAAGCAAGTACACAGTGGCTCATAGGGGCACCGTCCACCTCGCCTTCATGGACTTGTCCTCATCTACACAAACAACACCTTGCTGAATTCAGAATGTTGTGTACTTTTCTAAAATGTATAGCCTTCAAGGATCCATTTTTGCTTTCTTACCCATTTCAAACCATTAACTGGAAGAAGGTTGAAAGCATAAAAAATAGTAAAAATAGGCTATATCCCAGTAAAATGCCAACACTGTATAAAAAATGTTGTTTTTCTGACAAAAGTCTGTCAGTCTCTAAAATATGAGAACATTTTGATTTCAGAACCACAAACCCTTTGTTGAAACCATTTGCAGGGGCAAAAATAGTTACTTTCATTTGAAGCACTTTTTCCCATTTTTCTCAAAACAGCCAACAGTTAGCTGTATTTTGACTAATTTCTGGGTCACCTCCAGGGATCTCCAGAAACCCTGGGTACCTTTAGAATCCCCATGATGTTGTAGTAAAAGGACGTAAATTTGGCATGGCTACCTTATGTTGTCAAAAAGGTTACAGGGGCCTAAGCGCAAACTACCCCAAATAGCAAAAACAACGCTTAGCACGGGGGTCAAAGGCCTAGCAGCGAACGGGTTAAAGAAATGATATATAAATTATGTTTACAGAAATGATATACAAATTATTTTTAAAGAAATCGTATATAAATAAAAACTAAATATTATTTAATTGTAGCATGTTAATAACCTTATTTCATAAAATATATGGAGTTTTAATAGTTCCATTAATTTAGAATAATGATATACATAACTTATTATTGTGTATTACATAATAAACTAATATACTTATATTGGCTTAGGTGCGGATTTTTCTAATTAATATGTAAAAAAATTGACATTAATGTAATGTATTTAAATTAAATTTAAATTCATTAAACACATACATAAATATTAAGGTTGTTGTGTAGCATTTTTGCGCTTTGTTCTACATTTGAAATAAATACATAAAACTAATTTACAATAAGGTTTATCATTAATAAAAACAGTCAAATAAAATGTGTACTTGTCTCTATAGTTCACAATAGTAAGATCTCTGTCCAGGCAGTGGAGATCTCCACCGTGTGGAAGTTACTAATAGCAACTGTTCCCTCAAAAATTAGGTTTAAGCCCCTAAATTTATAGCATGGATCCATTTAAATCTACACATTGTAGTAACTTTATTTTCGGGAATGGTGAATAACCAAAAGTAGTAAAGTTACTACAATGTGTAGGAGTACATTTAAGTGTATAGATTTACTGACAGTTAAATTGTGCTTTGCAATTAGTACCCAAAGTTTCATATTTTTCTATTAATATCATTGTGAATGGGCAATGAGACCAGAGAGAAAAAGTTGTGCAAAAGGAATTTATTCAAAGTCTCTTTGAGGTGATTGTATAACCCGGCTTGGTTTCCCTCCGGTCTTTTTGTCAGAGGACATGTGCAGGGCAGGACCTCGTCACCGTCCAAGCAGGGTTTTTTCCAGGGGCATGACACCAAAACAAAATAATAAAATACGATTTAGGGTGTGCAATCAGGTTTACGCACGTTAAATAGGGAGGCGACTGAGGTATGAACACCCAGACACACTACCGTCACCAGGTGGTGGTCGCTAGCGTTTTGCGGGAATACGCGGCAAAGGCGTGCCCTTTATGTGACTATCCCTCCCCTGGCATGGCTGCGGGCGCCATTGCCGCTGAGCCCCCCTTTTCCAAAGCACCCCTGAATGCGATCTCAGACCCCTGGTAGCCAAGCTCCTCCGGGAGCGTGCCTGGCGTGCGGGTGGTACTGGATAGGGTCTGGCTCCCTCCTCCTGGTGTCCTGGATCCATAGCCATGGGGCTGTTGATGACGCCATCCATCCAACCCTCACAGGTGATTTGCAGTCGTGGTCTTGAGTGTCGCAGCTATTCTGGTTTACGCTCTCTGTCCCCGGTTCCTTGACCTCTTGATATTCCCTGGTTCTGTCTTCTTTCCACGTATTTCCGGCTCTAAAGTCCTCCTTCTCAACCTTCTTGTTTTTCATTGGAGCATGTGATGGTGTCACATGGATCAGCCGGGACTCCCAAAAGTAGGAGAAGTTTAAGAGGCAGCTACCGCCCTCCGATGAGTGTTCCAATGGTGACTGAAAACAAAGTACAGGAGATACATAAGGGGGAAAACGGTCATCATTCTCCTCCTCCTCCCGGTACCGACCAGGTATAGCGTGACAATCATATAATATTTATGGGAGCAAATTTTCATTTTGTGAATTTCTATATTGTGGTTGCACTTGTTAGTATTTGAATTTGTGCACATGTATTCAATTTGTGTGTGCAAGTGCCTGGTGAATCACTCCCTACACCTCTCAATACCCCTGACATGCGTGTGATATAAAGCACCAAAACACACCGAAGGTTAAACAGATTAATGTGATTCTCTGTTCGATGACACAAGGTATGGAATGCGTTCTCAAAGATCTGCCTCATGGCATTGCTGTCACAAGCCCTGGCGCTGATGAATGCTGCTGCTACTGCTCCATCCACATCTCTGCCCCCTGGAGTGTCAGTGCCACACAGTGCGGCACACATTCCACCTTCGTCCCCTGAGATATCACTGCCACACAGTCCTGGAGACAGAACACCCCCGCCCACACGTGAGGCACATGAAACAGCAGAGGACGAAGATGCGGTTTCTGCTTGCTTCTGCCCTTTGCATCATCACCTTCCTCGGTCCCCCGATACACTCTGCGACACTCACCTTGGACCTCAACATGGACTTCCACAGTCTGTTTGGAAACCAATGACACAGCATTCAGAGAGCGGACTGTACTCTTCCCCTTCCGTTGCACTTGTCATTCCCTGAAGGACTCTGGCTGGCCCTCCACGGGCCAACAATGTAAAGTGGGGTTTGCATGGCCCTGTACTACTCGAGCTACAACACTCCGCTAAATGTGCATTAAACATTCATGTTCACACAGATGTGTCATGTCTCTGATCATTCCAATGTGGAAGTTTGGATGATTGTAGGCTCAGTGATTTCCCCTTACGTCCTTGTTGCTCCAGTTGTGGGACTTGGGTCACAGGGTGCCACATTGCCGAATGCGGTCCGGGTGTGGCCGGCACTACAACAGGGGCACACACATTCGTTACTGCCTTGTCCAGCCGAGGACAGAACCACGTCCATAGCCCCAGGGTCATTGTTCACACCCTTACGCTGGACTGGCATACGCCAGGCCAACCCACTCCACTTACGCTTACAGGGGGGACGACAATGCTACATGTCCCAGGTCTTCCCTGTAGTGATCTGCTGATCACAGGTCTAGTTGTCAGCATGCCACAGTCACTCCCTCATGGCATGTATAGACCCACACCACACTCATCCAGCACACGTGTCACAGGACATGTGACCCTGCCAATAAAAAGGGACAGGCGCACGTGCTGGATGCCAGTACAACTCTTCATCTGGGAGTATCCGTGTGGTTAATATTTATGCATGAGGGCTTAGGGCCCTGCCACATCACATTCCCCACTGCTGGAAATGACATGATGGCGTCCGCAGTACAGGACTCAAACATAAAGGGTCAAAGAGGTGGTGGCACCGGATACACTGCGGCCGGCACAGGCACATCACCACGGGACAGTGACTTTGGGTGCTCTGAGGTAGGGGCACCTTAAGTGCTGAGTTGTTGTGCAACCTTCAATGATGCCCCGTCCTGGTGGTCCTGACTGGTAAGAATTTGTGTGAGCCCTGCAGGACCGCAGTGTAGGCCTGAGGCCCTACCGACACGTGGTGTTGCCTCGCGGGTCACAGAGTTAGTGGCACCTAAAGGGCTGAGCGGGTGTACAGCCTGCGATGATGCCGTGTGCACTGATATGAACTCTGCCATAGAGAAATCAAGTGTGTGACCTGTGGGACCGGGACCGGAATCCATTACAGAGCAGCCCACAGCCATAGGTTACTGATGAACCTTGGCGACGATATTGATTCATCACACTGATCACCTGCAGACATTGCAAAAGCCTGTCTGGCCTACTCATCCCTCCCTCCCATTTTCCACGTTGGTCCTGATGAAGACCCCCCGTTAGGGCGTAAAGTGTCATGTTGTACAAAGGGGTTGAAACGTCGACAGTATTGCTATTTTGTTTTGTCGAACATTGATGACAGAGATTGTGTATCTGCATCTACTCCGTTATGTTATGATTTGCCATAGGTGAAATTGCCAGGTGTCTGGCTGGATAGGTTAAAAACATTGGCTGTTGATGTATAAAATGTAGACCACCTTCCCTTCCCACATCACTATCACAAGTCCCTCCTATGCACTTGTCAACCCACTTTCTGTGCACCAATTTTTAAACGCTTAAAAGTGTAATGCATTTTGTTTTTTTGACTTGATCCATTCTTTTTGTGTGAATTCTGTGATAAAATAAAATCACAATCCTCTGTTTCGCCTAGCCTAGCCTAGCTGAGCCTAAGCCGCGCCCTGCCTCACACCGCTGCAGCCAGACCAAGTGGATCGAGTGACGAGCGGGAGCAGGACCGAGAACGGACCCGGTGGAAGTCCGCGACCGAGGACGAGGACGTGGAGACAAGTTTTCTACGGCCGAGGACAACGAGACTTACAGATACCCTCCCCAGCCCCGGAACACCGCGGAACCCTCGGGGTGAGACGAGGGGAGTGGGGTGCGGCGCGGGGCGGAGGGCTTGCCGAGCGTCGCAGAGACGCAGTGGAATGTCGGGCATATGCTGAGCCCGTAAAGACGCCGGCAACTCCAGCGACCGCGAGCCCTTGGGAGACCCCCGCTGTAGCAAAAATTGGGGCAAGATCGGAAGACCCAACCCCTGCAGGAAGTGAAGGAGGCAATTGGTGTAACTAAGCACAAGCAGGAGCACACCAACGGAACGCCAGAAAATAGGGGGGGGGGGCAGTACTGCTGGCTTGGATAATCAGCATAATCAGTAAATCAGCAGAGCCAGACAAGGGAACAAAATATTGTAAATTCCTGAGGCACCTGAATGAGCGAGGAGCCAAGAAACAAAAGGGCATTAAAGTTTCCCGGACATAAGAAGGACAAGTACCTCAGAAAAGTTGGTGAAACAATACGACAGAGATATACAAGTGTGGCAAGGCAAGCAGGCTGAAGGCAACAAGGTAGAACAGAGGTAAGTGATAATTCCTAAATAAGAGTAAAAATTGTATTTATTAAATAAGAGATTCCACCTTCAGCAGAACTACAGATTTGGCATTAAAACTCTAGAAATGGCACCCAAAAGAGGGCTAAAATCACGTACAGTGGATGAACCAGGGAGGAGTAAATCAATGGAGGGCTCAAGATCCCTGGAAGAGAGCCAGGAAAGTCATGCATCCTCTATGGACAACAGTAAGGGGAGACGCAAGAAAAGAAAAGTCAAAAGGGCAACGAAGAACGCCCAGAAGGCGAAAAGAGGATGTAATCAAACAACTATGAAACAGAAAGAGAACACGGCAGCGTCAAAATCCATAAAGGAGTTTGTAGGGAAACACTATAAATCAATAAACCCAGTGATAACATCGGAACTAGACGGAGAAATAGTGGAAAATAGTGGGGAGATTGGCGAAAAATCAGGCACGACAGTAGAAAACCAGAGATGGATAGATAAGGGAGAACTCCAGGAAGAAGATGTCCTCGACACTGACGAGGGAAGGGAGAACCCCAAATCCATAAACCAGACGCTTCAGAGCCAAATCCACCACATTTCTGCGCCCCGACTATCATCCTCTCCAAAATGTTCTCATTGCAGTCACCAGGGAATGAAGGACATAGGGGAAACAAAGGTGAGAACCAGAGTTTTGTCTGGGGAGGCGCGCCAGATCAATTCCTGCAGCACCTCACAATGCAAAAATCCCCACCACAGCAAGATAGCATAAGTACTGGTCACCAGGTAAACCCAGTCAGAAATAATACACAGGATTTGGAGATCTCCGAAACACCCACATCATCTCTGATGGAACTAATATTGATGCTTCAGAAGGCTCTACAAGGAATCCTTGAAGTAAAACTCTCAAACAACGGAGTGATGAAAGCTCAGAAACAACATTTAAAAAAAATAGAAGAAGAATTAGTGGAGATAAAGAGCCAAATGCCAAGTAGGTTAAGGCCAACCGACACAGCTCCACCCATCGAGGAAAGTGCCAAGATAGAACCAGAAGAAGAAATCATGGTAATTCTTGAAAGTTCTCCTCATCCCACAGAGCAAACCGCAAAGGATTCCGCCGAGGTCTTAGATAACGTTTATATTTCGAAAAGACCTATGCTGATAAAAAGGGGTTGGGGGTATGTAGCATCTGTGGCCAGGAACAGGGCTGAAAAGTCCAGTCAACCAAAACCATCAGGAAAGAGAAAAGGGAAGAAAACAACGGTGGGGGGAGGGGGTACAGTCAGGATTAAATGCCTCAGCACCAACCTATATACCAAATAGTCACACGCAAGTAGAGGCTAAACCAACAAAGACCCCGAGAGACTTAAGGAAAAATCAGACAAGTAAGGAGGCAATTAAGAAATCCTCTTCTACCTGCACTACGAAGCAGAAAGTAAGGATAACGGCTGAACGATCCAATGGCCAAAGGTCAGTAAGCCCCCAAGCACAGGAACCACCCGGCACGAGAAATAAAGGGTGGCAACCAGGGAGAACAATTGCTAGTCAACAGGTGCATGAAACAAACATAAATTTACAAGAGAGAGAGAACAACAAATGGTTATTTCTGGACCTGTTACCGGCTGGGAAGAAGGAAAAGTTGGCAAGAAAAACAAAACCCCTGAATAGGGCACGGATTTTGACTGCATTTGCAAATTGCAGTAGTTTGAGGTGGATCGGCACAAAAGACCTCCAGCAAGTAGGCTTTGTAGAGAACAGGAACGGAAAGGAAATAACAAAAATCACTCTTTACTCAGACCTGGTAAAAAGGGCAATCCAGAAAGCCTCCAATGAGATAAACCAACAGGGAATAAGGTTTATTCCTGAGAGAGAAATAAAAACCCCTAAAGACAATACCTTTCTAAAACAGCACGCCGGGCTACAGAAGAGACAAGTGATTCTCTATAGGGAAACAGAAGGAGACCGGAGTTGTCTGAAAGTAGTGATAGATAACACAGGTAATGAAACCTCATGGGACAATTGGTCCTTACACAGTAGTCCCGTGGGAGATTCCAACGATAGCAATACGGAGGATGAGGAAGAAGAAGGCGGTCTGAGTGATGTAGAATAGGATGGGGGGGGTCGCAAGAACTAGGTCTCCTAACCTGGAACGTGAATGGGCTAGGCAATGAGCAAAAACGGGAATATATAAAGGAAATAATAAATAAAGTGGACATTGCCTGCCTTCAAGAGACCTGGACATGCGACGAAACCCCAACTTTTGATGGATACTTACAGTTACATCATCCCGCCACGAAGAAAAACTTTGGCCGTCCCTCGGGGGGTCTGTTGACACTGGTATCAGCAAAAGTGCTGAGGGAAGTAAAACTGTTGAAAACAAAATGCAAAGGGGTTCAATCAAGTAGAATAGAACTTCTGACGGTGGAATCGAATCATAAAATGTTGACTTTAATGAATGTATATATGCAGTGGGATAATGGAGAGGAGTATGAAAAGGAGATGAGGTTTTTTAAAGAGGATGTTGACAGTACATTAGAAAACTATGCCGCAGATATAATAATAATAATGGGGGATTTTAACCATAAACTAAATCCTAAAAAGGCAGACCAATGGAATAGGGAACAGTTAGAGGTGTACGGAATAAACCCTGCTAGCTTCCCAGCTGGGGAGATCTCGAAACAGGACTCAGAACTAGTATATGCCCTAGGAGGTAGGGGTCTCCACTGTTTAAATGGTAGAATAGAGACAGACTGCCCAGCAGGGAAGACCTTTAATCTAGGTCTACAGAACTGCCCATATGTTTATGCAAGCCTGGAACTTCCCCCAGATTAGGGGATTTAGGTTAGAACAAAAAGAGGTGAGTGATCACAAACTTCTCCACCTAATAATATCGGGGGGAAGGAAATTGCAGAGAGAAACCGTGATTAACCAGGAGGTCGAGTACCCCAAACGGGTGACGACACGATTAACAGAAGAATATACGGAAAAACTGAAGGCTATGCAAATAAAAATGGAACCCGAAAATTTTGAGAAGAAAAACCTGGAATGGTTTATAGGGAAATTAGAAGACGTGGTCCAGTGCCTAAGAATAGAATTAAAAAGGGAGAAATTCACTAGGGTAAAACAGTCAAACCGAGGTAAAGGGTTTTCTGTGGAGTGTCAAACCAAAAAAAAGGAGATACGGGCAGCACAAAGAAGGCAAAAAAAGAACTTCACACAAGAGAGACAGGAACATATAATCAAGCAGAAAAAAGAATTTAAATCAATGATAAATAACGCAAAAAGGGCATATAAAGAGAAATGCTGGTTAGACCTATTAGAAGCCATAGAGGAAAAAAATGTAAGGCAATTTTGGAAATTAGTAAAGGCTGCAGCCGGAACAGCAGATGGAGAATTAAATTGCGTGGTGAGTGAGCCTGCATGGGAAGAGTACATAAGGGAACTGTACGGGGTAAGAGCTCCAAGAGAGTATGTAGAGGCCAAAATATAGCAAGAAATCTCAGAAGACTTAATATCCAAATTTAATGAAGAACAAGTAGAGCTTACAATAAGAGAACTTAAGCTAACCCGTGCAGCAGGACCAGATAATCTCCCTGCAATAATACTGAAGTCGGAGGTAAAATGGTGGGCAAGATTTTTGGCCAAGATGTTCCATGTAATATTAAAAGAAGGCGAAATGCCACCTACCTGGAAGGGTGCCATAATTAGGCCAATCCACAAGAAAGGGAGCAAGAAGGCGCCACAAAACTACCGGCTGATCAACCTCCTAGATATAGGAGAGAAAGTATTCTCAAAAATTGTACTGAACCAATTGAACGCATGGGTAAAAGAGTTCCAAATAGTACCCACAGAACAGGGAGGATTTAGAGCGGGCCACTCTACAATAGATCATGGATTTGCTCTATGGGCTATGGCTAGGAAGTCGACGGAACAAAATGGCAAGCTATGCTGCTGTTTCGTCGACTTCCGAGCAGCCTTTGATTCAGTAGATCGGGCTTGCTTATGGGATACCCTAACGAGGATAAAGATTCCCAAAGACCTCCTGACCATAATAAAGGAACTACACAGAGAAAACTGGGGCAAGTCATTAAGGATACTGTGGGATCTTTGACCCCAAAAATACCCATTGCCAATGGACTAAGACAGGGCTGTGTGTTGGCCCCTCAGCTTTTCTCTATATTTCTGTCAGACCTCCCGGCACATCTAGAGGTTGAGGGTAGTGCCAGCCCCAAAATGGACGGGAATAAGGTATCCTGCTTACTTTACGCAGACGATCTGGTAATAGTAGACCAGACCGAGAGAGGTCTCCAAAGAAAGCTCAACGCCTTTAATGCATACTGTGCTAGTAAATTTCTAACAATCAATCCAGACAAAACAAAAACCTTATGCTTTGGGAAAAAGATAAGCAGGTTCAGTTGGTACATAGGCGATCTCAAACTGGAGACAGTTAATGAGTATCGATACCTAGGTATATGGTTCGATAGGGCTTTAAATTGGAACACCCACCTGGAAACACAAAAAGCAAAGGCATACTCTTCCATTTGTGGTTTAAAAAGGTTTAATAGGGATTATGGAGAGATGTCACATCGACCAATGCTTAGAGCTTTTGAGGCAATGATCCCCTCCCAAGTCCTGTACGGAGCAGAGATCCTTTATTTGAGCGGTAAGGGATCCTGGGACGCGGTAGAGGGGAAATGCATAAAAAGTCTCCTATCTCTTCCACAATCTTCTATGATACAAGCCATAAGAACAGAAATAGGCACAAAGTCCTGGGTGATACAAACTCAGATGGCTGTAATCAGATTTTGGAAAAGACTGGAAGATCCAGAAAGGCAAAAAGTAGCACACTGGTGTCGGAAAGAAATACTGAAAAGTGAGCTAAAATGGGCAAAGGTCAGTAGGGAAAGATTGGTGGAAATTTGTAAAATGTTAAAGATCGATGTGGACCAGGAAACGTATCAAGTCCTCAGTACCCAGTGTGAGCTGAAGCAAAATGGGAAGGAACTTTCTAGACTGATTGATATAGAATATTTAGCAAAGAAGAAATCAGTAGTACATATGCTAAACGCTTGGTCCAACGAAAACTGGTTCCCCTACCTTGACATTCTACCCAACCGCGGATACAGGCAAGAGATTCTGGGGCTGCGGATTGGGATTAACCCATGGTTAATAAACAGAGACCTTAAAGCAAAAATGCTAGATCAGCAAGGTCTCTGCAGGTGTAAGTTGGGAACTAAAGGAAACCTGCTACATATATTGCTAGACTGTTTGACACTTTTAGAACAGCGAAAACTGTGGCTGCGCCCTGTATTCCTAAAACATGATATAAGAACAAGGGCGCAGGCGGCCAGCCTCCTAACAGAAATCCCTTTCATTGATATTGTAATTGCCCTTGGGAAATTTATAAAGGTGGCCCTGAGTGCATTGAGAAACCAGGAATAATCCGTAGTACTGTATGAAATTTTAGTTGAATGGAAATACTCGCTGTGGTAAGAAAATGAATGGGCTTTTAAATGTAAATATAAGTTTTAAGGCAAATGTAATTTTTACTGGTGTTTTGTATTTTTTATAATGGTGTGTAAGATCTTTTTAACGGACTAATTATGAAAAAAAGGTTTTATTGAATTTAATGTGTATACTCTATTCTGTGTTACGATCATCGCATTGTTTAAAGACTATGGTCATAATAAACATATATGTTGACTTGACTTGACTTGACAATCATTCTTTGAATGGGAATATGGTGATGTCTTATTTGAAGTAAATAATCAAGATTAATTCTAATCTGTTAAATTTTGCAGCTGTATACCACGGTGACAAACAATTGTATCATATTCCATGAAACATTCATTAAGTGCATGAAAAGCGGCGCCAGCACTGAGAGGTCAAAGTCCATGGTACCTTGATGTCACAAGAGTCGAGGAGTTGGATAAGAAATACCTGAGCAGGATTAAAAAGAGTGTTGCTTTCAACTTCAGTTATTTTACAGACTAGTGTAACTTCATTAATAAAACAGAACTGAAAACAGTTTAAATATGTTAGTCAACACCTTGTTTTAATTTATGCAAATGTATATATTAATAGGCATTGAGCTTCACTGTGTGAAGCTTAGTCCTTTCCAACTAAAGCACGTTCCCTGTGTGTGCGGGTCCCTTTATAGAGTTCCGCTTGTCAGTTTCATATCGCAGAGGACAGTATGATTCATTTCCCAGAGAATAGTGTGTTTAGATGCTGTGTGCTTTCCATCCTACTTTTGTCGTGAAGCAGAACTAGAAGTTATCAACCTGCATACCTACCTATTCGTATGTGCTGCGCCTCCTAAATGATCCTTGCATCCCAGTCAGCTAATGCACTTTGAGTGTCCTGTTAAAGCATAAAACACGTTCTAGTTAGTGTTTGGTTTACAATATATGGTGTTAATTTTTCATAAAATGCACAGCATATAAAATACTTAAATGTTTCATCTAATATTAAAATCAACTTAAATCATACAAAACTTGAATGTAGGCAAAACAATCTGCCTTACAATTCTGAAGTGCACGTGCGTGCAGTTATTAATAGTCCCTCTTGCAATACACATGCTATTTTATAGAATATATGTCTAGAAGCTTTGTCATACTGTTTACTCACATTGGGGTGATTGGATTTCACACTGTGTTTCTTTGGAAAGTATTTTAGGTATTAAACAATTATTTTGTGTTATATAATGCCTGCTATTTATTATTGATGACATCTTATAAAATTAAACTGCATCACTCACATACCAATACAAGCCAGCAGTCGCAGTCGATTAGCGTTTTATTGCTGGAGGGGACAGCTAGCTGCTTGCTTGAACTACACAATAAATCTCAACGGACACAAAAGCTTGCTGAAAAGGCAGAAAACGCAGCTCCTAATAAACATATTAAATGCTTTCAATTTGTTCACGATAGCACTTCAATTCCACTGCAGAATTGTTTTTATTTTCGCTTTAGTAGAGTGTGGATATCTCAGATGCATTTGAATGTATTTCGAGAAGGGATCATGTTGCAGTTTAATAACATAAATTGAATGTGTAATGTTTAATGGTCTAATAAAGCTAAGATAGAAATGTGAGTTGCATCGTTAATATGAGAGAATTGTTTCTGCGATTATAATTTAAAAATGTTAAAAATGATGCTACAGGAATGTTCCTGTTAACCCCCCCCCCACACAAAAAAGGGTCCCTTGTAAAAATCTAGTACAACCTGTAGAGCATTCTTAATGTGTTGCTCTCCTTCAACCACTCCCTTTCTAATGTGTGAATTTGTTGCATATGAAACAGATAATGCTCCTACCATGTCAGTGAAAAGAATTCATGTTAAAATTAGATCAATCCTACTAATGATCTTAGATACACATGTATTATTGCAATGCAATGTCAAAGTGAAAGTTATCTCTACACTACATGTTAGATTGACCCATGTTCATCTTGTGCACCTGTTCTGGTTAAACATCGTTGGTTAGAACCTTAATGCATGAAACATACCATGCCATAAAGCATACATGTGGATCCACTGAAAAGCAGGCAATTATTCACATTGTTGTGGACGAGACCAATGATCTGGTCAGTACAACTGCTCTCTCCCTGTGCAGCTCCACCACTGAGTGCTGCCCCCCCCCGAACCCTGAGCTCGCTGTTGCAGGGTGTAAAGAGGTCATCCTCTACCCGCAGGCTCCTGCCTGCGCCTCATCCCTGGTGGTCCAGAGGGAGAGCACCCTGCTCTTCTATCTCTCTAGCCTCTTTCCTCTTATTCTCTTTTCTTTCCTTCTCTGCCTCTTGCCTCTATGCCCTCTTGTTCTCTTTCTTCTCTTTCTTTTCCTTTTTCTTGATCCATTTTTCCCCCGCCTCCCAGCTACCCGCCCTCCCCCATCTCTATTTAATGGTGGCCGTGCTGCAGGCCCACTGAAGGAGCGCCAAAGGCAAGCCTGTCTGCGCCTGTCCGCAACCCCCATGACCAACGCCAGGGACCCTGGTCCTCCGACCATCCTACAATACAACTCCAGCACCCTCCACGATCTCAACCCTGCAAACAACAACAACTGCCAGCTGTCGATGCTGAACAACAGCCGTAAGCAGCTAAGAAAGACGAGGAAAGCCTACAATAAAAGTGTACTACAATAAAAAAAAAAAACTTTTTAGAAATGAACTTGATAATGCAAAGAACAGACCGAGAAAACTAATCAATCTACTAAAGGATCAATTGAACAAATTGGCCAAATCCTCACACCTAATAGCTCACTAGTTTTCGAGCTGTGAAGACTTTTCAGCATTCTTTACAACCAAAATTAGCTAACTGGATAGAACTCAAGGATACCGCTGATAAACTTGTGACTCAACATTTTGCGAGAAGAGGATCATTGTAATAGTTGATTGGTTTTAAGGTCAGTAAAGTTTTGGCAATGTCTTCCTGATCATTTAGTTTGAAGGTTGACCAATAGGCATTATTTTTGGGCTGGCTGATCCACTTGAGTACTTTTGGAGTCACCCTCCACATGTTTCGAAAGACATTTAGATGTAGCCAATCCGAATCCAGAAAAATTGTCACACACGCTCTCATCAGCAGCAGAAAAGACTACGGCAATGCTCTCTATGCCGGAATCACTAAGAAACTCCTTCACAAACTCCAGACCATCCAGCCAGAAGGCCGCAGTCAGTCTGACCCTCAATGCCCCCTGTCCCAGCTACACCAACCAACACCTCTATAATCTCCTCTGGCTCCCAGCTGAAAGAAGAAAGAATAACTTTCAAACTCCTCACCCTTGCATACAAGGCCCTTCACAACATTGGACCCACTTACCTGAACAACCGCCTCACCTTCACGCACCTAAATACACCTCTGATCAGCTGATCTCTCTCTGGCCACAGTCCCATGTATCTACAAGACCAGAACAGGAGAAAGTGCTTCTCCTATCTCGCAGCCAAAGCCTGTAATGACCTCCCCCTCCTGCTCCACCTCAAGCAACTCCCACATTGCCACAGTTCAGGAAGGACCTCAAGACCTGGCTCTTCGGAAAACCCCAGCACTCAATGGAGCCACCGCCCCATACCCCCAGTGCCTTGAGACCCTCAAGGGTGAGTAGTTGCACTTTCGAATGATTGCTTGATGATTAGATGGAACATGATCAATTCTAGGCTTCACATCTTGCCACATGCCACACTACACCATGCCATTAAGTAGTATATTATGCTCTGCACATCTGCATAAATATGTATGCCATGGCAATGAACAGAAATCTACTAAAAAACATAATATGTGCCTGTAGAGCAGTAATAAAAGTAAATTATCAAACTTCTGCAGTGCAAAGTAAAAATTCCTTGATATTACCAAAGTAAAGACCAAGAAGCTCGTGAAAGAAGTCAAAACCACTACCAACTGCCTCGGAGATTGCATGTTATAGGAATTGTATGGAGAAAAACTACTTGGCTCATAGCTCCAAGTCCTATGTACGGAGATTAAATTCTAGGGTATGGAAATAACCACTCGTGTCCTGGTTCTGATCGATATGTTTTTTAGACGACAGCGAAGCATGCCAAAAAGCATATATGCAGGACTACTAAGTAAATAGTTTATTTATTACCATTGGGGCAGGAGGAAGGGGAAATGTTGAATCAGTTAAGCCTCCTCTGTCTCTTGTGGGCCGTGACCACAGCTAAACCAAGGAAATAGATTGTGTAGTATATTAGGCATATATATTATAAATCATACTTCAGTGAAAATAATTTGGAAGAAACTCATTATTACACAGCACAGGTAAAACAGAATAGACTAAGCCCAGATTGCTATTAGGCAGAGGAAAATTGCTGCATGATTTTATGCTTTCGTTTCTCGCCATCAGATTACAAGTTTTCGATATGTGATTTTACCGTGCAGTAAATTGCATGCAGAAAATGCATGGGAATGAAAACAGGAGCATTTATACCATTTGGTAAAATAGAAATAGTAAGCCGGAAAGGTAAACTGATGTTAGAAGTTGTGAGGTAACCTTTTCTCATGAGAAATGTGTACCTACATTTCCAGTTGCACCTAGCAGGTGGTTAATGTTTCAAAAGTAGATAAAACCATTAACAAAGATTTGATACATATTAAACAGTTATACATGTTAACATTTTTACTTTTTATAATGGAAAATGTCAGGTATTAACATTTTTATAAGAACGTCAAAGGTCTAGTGAAAATCTAATTCAAAACTAATTACAAGTCATTTATGAGTGAAGCACATAGTAACCAAACTGCTAGACCTGTCAGCCTTTGGGTGTCTTCCCCTCAACGTTTTGTCTTCCTCCTCTATTTATTTCTGACCCCCATTTTGATGGCCTTAGGCTCCTGAGAACTTTACCAGTGCTAACCAGTGCTAAAGGGCATGTGCACTCTCCTCTAAACATGGTAATATTGGCTTATATCCAATTGGCTTATTTAAATTACTTATAAGTCCCTAGTAAAGTGGTCATATAAGAGTCCAAGGACTGTAAATTAAATGCTACCAGTGGGTCTGCAGCACTGGCTGTGTCACCAACTTAAGAAGCCTTTAAACCTGTCTCAGGCCTGGCACTGCAAAGCCTGTGTGCGCAGTTTAAACTGTCCTTTCAACTCGAAAAATAAACCTTTTGCTGGGCCCAAACCTTTCTTTCTAATACAGATAAGTCACCCCGGGTAGCCCTGGACAGCCCAAAGGGCATGGTGCAATGTATTTAAAAAGCAATACATGTACGTTTTACATGGTCTGGTACTGAAACATTTTTAAACTTGTTTTTCACTACTGCAAGCCGTGTCTCTCCCATAGAATAACATTGGAGTTGCCCCATTACCCTTTATAAGTATATTATCCAAATGGGAAGAGTTATCCTTTCAGATTTGGTGTCTCTGGAATCACAATTTAAAACCCTAACTCATGGTGAAGTCAGATTTTAAGTTGCAATTCTGAAAATGCCACTTTTAAGTTGGCATTTTCCTGTCTTAGCCATGTGGTGCCTGTAACGTGTCTCTGGTCACATGACTGGGTGAATTTGACAGTTGGACTTTCTGTATTCCTCCTAGACAGTCAAGCACAATGGGAGCTTAGGTGTGACTGAATGGACCATCACTGGCAGGATGGAAGGGAAAGGCTGGGTCCAGTCCCACTGACATCTGAATAGAGGGTAACCTGTCTTCACTAAAAGGGCTTCATACCCCTTGTACTTAGTTTGGAGCTAGTGCAGGGAAGGCAGGACATCAGTGCTATTCAAAGGGATGCCTCTAGAAGCTTCTCCCACTCCAAAAGCACAACAGTGTATAAAAGAAGGACTTTCGACACCACCACTTCAGTCCACTTCTGGACCTTTGGATACTCTGACAGGAAGTACTGATTTGCTGCTGAAGAACTGCCACTCTGTTGGATTGCTGCTCTGAAGCAACTGGGGTCCAGCTGTGCTGCCCTGCTAGGGTCCGAAGGACCTGGCTGAGAAGGACTGGACCTGCATCTCTTCAACCCAGAGTGACTCCAAGGGCTAGATGACTGGCCTCCTGATCTAAAGCCTGAGGAACATAACAGGTTTCAAACAACTTGCATCTGGACTCTACCATCTGTGAGTCTGCCTTGCCAAGTGGTGCCACTCCAGTCCTGGTCCCTTGGAAGTGGGCCTAAGGTAGTTGCTTGCAGAATCAATGCATCTCCTCTGCTGGGCAGTGCATCCCTGAGCTGATCCAACACATCACCACTGCTGCATGGACTATATCCATTTCAAAGACACACAACCCCTCCGTAACCCTCAAAATCAACACATCGCCCTGAAGGCACAGCATTTCCAAGGCCCGGGTCCTCGCATCTCTCATCATCTGCAGCCTTTGACGACGGTGCTGGACCTCGCATGGCAGTCTCACAGCTCTTCGAAATGGATGGATTGCAAGCTGCACACCGCATGCCCCACACTGGACTCCGCATCGCAAACTTCATTGACAGGATCCTCAGCGATAATGCAGCAGGACCTTGAGCTGCAGCCTCGCTGAATATCAGAAGTGAAGCATCGCTTCAGTGTGGATCCACCCAATTCTCTGCAACCTGTATTTAAGGTACTTTGTTTAGTGGCCCTAACTCGGTCCCAGTAGATGGCTTGTGCTCCACCGCAGACAGCTTGAACAGGAGATTTGTTTCTGGTCTGGTGCAGCCAGATATTTTTGATTGCAGAGTTATGCTTTCAAGAGCTATTCTACAGTTTAAACTTTAGAATTCAATATCTCCTGTTCTAATCTCTGGATTTTTGTTAATTTGGTCTTCTTTATTTATTAAAATCTGCTTTATTTTTCTAAATCTATCGTAGGGTCCTTATGTGGTGTATTTTCACTGTTTTACTGTTTGAAGTATTGCACAAATACTTTACACATTGCCTCTGAGTTAAGCCTGACTGCTCTTTGCCAAGCTCCCAAGGGTTTGAGCACAGGTTAATTTGGGGTTTGGTTGTGCCTTACCCTGACAAGTAATGTTGTTGCTGTGTGACCAGGGCTTACACCCCAGTCACCAGCAACCCAATTTCCTACACAAACCTACAGCTTAAATATGTGTATCATTACTCACATATTGAATATTATAACTCAGTCATCTGTACACCACCAAAATGCTGCATTTTGATTGTTTCCTAGCTGGTTGATATCTATATAGGAGATACAAAGCTGGTAGCTGAGACAAATTTCATTGCAGTATCAGCCTGTAAATCACTACACCTTATTTCTGTAACAGTTGCTTTCTAAAGAAGAACTGGAATCTTTACCTATCTCACAGAATGTGACAACATGGGGAGGCATGATGCTGAAGAGATAGCTTTAACATAATACACCTTCCTGTACAGAAGACTGAATATTTATGTGAAAATGCTTAAATTAATACAGAGTTCCCAGTCTGTGAACATTTCCTAGTTTATTGACATTTTCACTGCATTTTGAAATAGTAACCTTAATGTTTTGTCTTGTTTGAAATGTTAAATATTTTAAAATATGTTTGAATAAGATATAATAATAATAATGTTCTTTATTGATTGGTTAAATTTTTTTTACAATTTACGACATGACAAAAATTTATCGAAATAACCATGATAAAAGTTTTAAAACAATTAGTTAAAAATAATTTAAGATTCGGGGGGCCAATAAGATCTGATAATATTCTGATACAGTACATAAATCAGGGTTTCTTGTAGTCTCTGATTTGGATGTTGTGTCTGTTAACTCAACCGCTCTGCTATGATGGGGAGACTTTGGGTTGGAGAGTGGCTACAAGGAGTTTTTAACGCTTTATGGACAAATTTTGAAAGCCCAATGTTTAGCTAGGTGTTGTCAGGTTCGAGAGCGGCCATTATTGCTTGGCGGCAAGATCGAACTCCCAACATGATACATTGGCCTCGCAACAGTGACCGTCTGGCTGTGAGAAGTGCAGGGCATGCGCAGACGATATGTTCCATTGATTCTGAATGGTAGCCACACAATCTGCATTCCGTGCTACTACCCGGCCGCCGCCATTCCGGGAGATTCTTCAGAAAGGGCCATTCTCCCATCCTCAGGGCTAAAAACTTGCGTTTCCAATAAAGTGCGTATGTGCTTGACAAGTAGAGCGGCTGAACCCCCACTTTAAAATAGGCGATTACTGCCCAAGCATGTCTCCCCTTTGAGAGTATCGCCCTGTCCGAGTGGAAGGACCACAATCTAACGGATTTTTTGATGGCGGACTTTAGTACCGGGAGAGATGGATTTATATCCCAGAGATCTTTTGCACCTAGTAACTGTAGGCTGTAATCCTGCAATTGCAGATGCTTGTGGCTAGTCTGTTTTTGCTGTATTTCCTGCCAGAGTCGGGCCTACAGGGAACCCTCCTGGGCGTAGCGCAGTCTATGACACAGTTTAATTAATGCACCTGCCTCCACTCCATGCTGATCTTGGAGACCCAATTCAAGTCTCACTTGAGCTGGCGAGGCAGATTTTGGCAACCCAAAGGCTCTTTTAAAGATTTTTGTTGTTAACTTGTTTATTAGTATGCTAGTTGCGCCTTTGGTGATCTCGTGGCCATACGTCAGGGAGTTGATTACTTTGGCTTTCATTACTTTCAGCATGGGTGTTAGGCTGGGACCTAGTAGCTGTTTTGCCAACTTTGCAGCGGCCACGTCTAACGACAGAGCTTTGATTTTTAATGATTCTTTGTGCTTGATAAAGGTACCTCTTAATCCAGAAAGATGCCCAGGTATTTGTAACTGGTAGTTGAATCTAACTTTGTTTTGTTGAAATACCAGCTTATAAGATATACAGAAAGCCAATTTTATAGACAATATATATTTATAATTAAATCTTTTTTATAATTTCCTCTCATTTAACTCACCATAACATTATTTTTAAACCACTGCACATTCGTTCAGGGAGATGCAACTACTTACGAATGGAAGTGATAGAAAGTAAAAAGAAAATATAAATGTTCAAAATGTTCAATTCCTTCAGAGTTTCTCATTACCATAAGGAGCACAGACCTATAACTGTTAAATATAAGATGTGACTGTTAATACCTCCCTGCATCTCTAAAATAAGCTACTCACATGCATTTAGATGAAAGACTAAAAAACAAAATTTCGCTTTTTTAGAATTGAAGTGGCATTATGCAACAGAAAAGATCAATGCAGAAGTAAACAGATGTAGACAGGGAACTTTGGACTTATATAAGAAACACTTTCTTACCTTTTACATACAGATTGTGCCTCTAATTACTAAATCCCTTACCTTTCCTCAAATGTTTAACCAGATGGAGTTATATCTGCTTTAACACCTCAATGCTCATTTACTTCAGCCTGCTCCATGTTGTGTTATGTTATACTACGGTATGTTATGTTATGTTAAGAAATGTGTAAAGCACAACTGGTACCTATACAGGTGTACTGGTGCTAATTCTTAGCCAACATAGCAAAATACAGCATCAAACTGTTAATATTAATTATAAAGCCAATAATTCCAGATATTTAGAGTCTTTCTAAAAGCCATGAGCTCACATATGGCTAACAAGGATAGACAAAGGCCATTCTGTATGTGAGCAGCTATAACGGAATAGGTTCTGCCTTCCATCAGTTTCTATCAACATTTTAGAACAACCACCAAATTCGCTTCAGCAGAACATAACAGATGCCTGGGAGTGTAACGATGAAACCCCAGCCAAAGATATAATCGACCACATCCATGAAGGACCAGAACACAGTACAGAGCTTTGAACATTATCCTCTTAGGCAGATGCAACCAATTTACAGCATCAAGAACACTCAATTCAGATGAGTATCAGGTACGTTGTAAAG
The DNA here is from genome assembly GCF_964261635.1 of Lissotriton helveticus. Classification (NCBI taxonomy): domain Eukaryota; kingdom Metazoa; phylum Chordata; class Amphibia; order Caudata; family Salamandridae; genus Lissotriton; species Lissotriton helveticus. The sequence continues at coordinate 982,694,007 of NC_136065.1, read as the reverse complement.
CTAGTCAGGAGCAGCAGTTTTGGATATGGTAAAGCCACTTCAGAATAAGACTGCAGCCCTCCAAATAAGGATTTACAATAGACAGGCTACTTAGGAGAGTCAACTGTTCCACCAGAGGGCATGTCTGAGCAAGAAGAGGACATCAAAGCTGAATTACATATGCAATTTAAAAAAGCAGGAGGATCACAGCTTATTTATGATTGGCCAACCACAAGCTATTGTCCACATGGAAACCAATATTCTGAGGCTAAAGGTGAAAGCCTGGAGTCCGAAGTTAGCCAAGAAATCGGATGAAATATCAGAACTGTCGTGAGAACAGCACAGGGCCTCTGTCTTTTCTGCACAGGGCCTCTGTCTTTTCTCCACTGAATATCAATGTGTTTTGCAACAGCCAGAAATTATACATTGATGGAAAACATCAAAAGGATGAGATATCGTGTAATCAATTTGCATAGCCCATGAAATTAACTTCATGAAATTGAATAGCTGTGTCAAAGGTCATGAGTACAGGTTAAAAAAATAAAGCTCCAATTTCAACTATATAGCGTTCAGGTGGGCCCCATTCTTGCCATGAATATAGAATTTGAGCACTCTAGTTGTTCATTAGAACTCTAGTGTACCTCCAGTGGAACACAGAAAAATAAACTGACTTGCTGCAGCTTTTAGCTGCTCATTTTTTTCAGCATGTCACAATATGTTGTCACATAGCTGAGGAAGGTCTTTGTGATCTTATAGAAAAATGTGTTCTCATTTTACGTTTTAGAGAACCTTCCATAACTTGGTTCAACAAATCCCAGAAGAGGAACAACATTTTCAATGGGTAAAATCTCCTTAAAACTCAACCCATTTCCTAAAAGTAGTTTGATACCATCAACAAATGATTTGTACTGTGACTAAAATCTGTTATCACCCTTTATATTTGTTTCTTATAGTGACCTTTAAATTGAAGCACAGTAGTCCACCTAAGTAGTTGCACAATCCAGAAAACAATGTTGTGAATTTCACCCCGATTTTTAAGGGTCTAATTAACAATAACAACATTACCGAAGGGGGATGGCACTCTCAGGCAGTTATTGGACAGTGTGGTGTAGTGCATTTGCCTTTGCCTTTGCCTCTCGACCCTCTGCTTACACCCCAAATATAACTAGCTGGGAGGTGCCTACCACATGCATTATATTGCTTAAGCATTGGTGATGCATTTGAATAAGTATAAACACAGCAGCTGGGCAATCAGGAAACTTCTTGTGATACATTCTCTGCTTACAGGGTGAAATCAAAAGACTGTAGGAAATCATCAAGGAAGGTTATAACCTACCTTCTATTAGTTTCGGAGGGAAGAGATGTATGCATGACTAACAATTGTGATGTAGCATATCACTTTCCCCATTTATCCCCAACAATAAATACTACCAAAACTCTATAACATTTCTATTGAAATATGTGCTTATACCACAACAATGTAAATATAGATGATGACCAACCTAAATAACATGGTTATGACTATCAGGCACAACTATGGAATGGAGCAAAGATAATTGTCACTCTGCAAACATGGTGATAAATTCTCAGAGAGCTTAGGTCAACAGATGGATAGATCTGCAGTTCACCTCATGTTCAACCAGTTCACTTTGACGCTGCCTTTCATCCGACCTCATATCACATCACATTAGAATTTGATGGCATTCATAAGACCTTTGTTCAGCGCTCACCAGCTGCTCTATTGATGCAAAGCCACAATGCAGGAGTGAACATTTATAATTCTGCATGACTGTGACTCCTGGGTGATATGACTTGATACCATCACAGCCAGTGTTCTAAAATGCATTTCCAGAGTCTGGATTACTGTGTTGGCGGAGATTGCCTCAGTTGTCACAGAATCGCCTCCATCCTCTGATAATGGGCTTCATGCAATGTTCTGCTAGTGGTACATTCAATTTATACTATTCCATTTAGCCTTTTTGCATTTCAGGTATGCTTTCTGCAATTGCTGCAGATTGTACAGTTATTGCCTCAGATATAGCCGTGGTGGACTGTGGTTGACTACTTCTGTCACTCACAACAGATGCAATGGTGGAAGTTGTGCATGTTGTTACAGATACATGTGAAGTCTAGATAGGTGGAACGGGGGTAGAGATGAAGTACTAGATACTGTGACTCCGATGAGTGGCATTGGAACAAAACCTGCAGTGCTCACAGCAGTGGTAAGTGTGGGTAGGGAGTTTGTGTCTGGGCCAGTAGTGAACAAAGGCTTTTTTGGAAGAAGGATCTTTAGGGTGTCTTGCTGTTGGTAGAGGGGCTTATAAATGGTTTGAGGGCTGATACTCATCAAGTGCTGTGTCCCATGCAATGATAATGGAGAAGAATATTTAATATGTAGTTCTACATTTTATATTTTTAATGATCAATTATTTGTTTGTCATATGTTACAATTGGCCCTATGAAAATAAGAATTTGTTTAAAATTCACTAACAAACTGGGCTCTAATTGTCATGCAATTTGACAATTGGGCAATGCTAACCTACTCCTTATTCTAGAAAATAGATATGTATTGTGATAAACCCCATGAACTCCTAATAATACAGCTATATATTAAAAGAAATTTTTCAAATATACAAGAAGTATTGACTTCATATTAACATAACAATTTATACATAATTAAAAATCCACACTATAGATATATTTTACAGTCGGCTTGAACAGTTAAAAAGTTATCCCCAAATGTTTTCTGCAGAGCCAAACATTATACAAGAATTTGCATAGGCAGAAAACTGTTAGGGATGAAGTGTCAGTTCCCATGACATGAACAGTAGACAAAGAGTTTCAAAACCCCAATGTTTCGCATAGGAGTCAGAACCATCTGATCCTTGCTTTCATGTATGCAGTGGAAAAAACATTTGCACGTATAGGCATTTATGTACAATGTACCAATACTGAATTTCATAAATGGGACATTTGCCTTGTCTAGGCAGATGACATCCAAGTATGGTTCAAGTACTGGAAAAGGTGTTTTATCCAAAAATGTAATAGTCAAACTACCGATTTTGTTGTTTCGATGACGTTGTGAAATGATGTAACTTCAATAAGCAGTTAATAGTGTACCCTTTAATGCTTATTCAGCGAACAGGGTTAGACCACATAATTTCTAGCCTAAAGCACTGAACCAGTTCTTCACATGCAGAAATCATGGCAAAGAAGAGGTTTTGTCAAAGGTAAAATGTTCTCGTAGACCTGCCATATAGGCAGTTAAGCATGGCAGTTGTCCGCACTAGTACCCCATGCACCAGTGGATGCAATATTACTAAATAATTCATTTTTTTAAAACCCATGCAAAAATTAAAGGCAACACTGGGGTACTCTGCGGCACGTTAAAGAGAAATCGGATAGCGACATTTCCTTTAGAATCACTCCCTCTACATTCACTATACCATAATGTTCTGCCCCTTATAGGGACACGGATTTCAGCTTGAATCTATACACTTTATGGGCTGGGGACACTCATTTAGATATGGTGACCCTATGCAATTTGAATATTGCTGCAAAACAATGGAGTCCAATGGCTCTGCTCTTTTTAATTTGTGGTTACCATCATGACCTATTATTAATTTGTATGCCCAAGTATTCATATTGAGCAACCCTTTCAAAAAGCAAATCCCCAATTCTTCACCTGTCCTTGAATGATCAATGAGGATTGAATGCCATTAACTTGATTTTTCAAATATTGATTACAAGCCCCTTTGCTTCACAAAAGACCTTAAATCTATCCAATAGGTTCTGCAATCATGTAGGTTTTGCACACCATCAAGCTTGGGCAAGTCATGGATGCAATCTAGACGGTCCTGTGTGACTTCAGTAATGCAAAGAGAAAACAAGGTTGGTGCTGATTCACAGCCCTGTCCTACACCTCTGTGAACTGTGATTAGAACTGCCATTTCGCCTTTCCTACTTCAACAGACCTGTGGATGGTACCTTGTCTGTAGCCTTACAATCATGGACAGCAGTTCAGCTGAAATGCCAATAGCATTGAGAGAATCCAACAGAAGTTGTCTAAATTGAAAGTTTTCCACGAAGGCAACATACAGGTGATCATTCTTTAAAGTGATGTACTTCCAAATCAGCAAAGGCATCCTAAACACTTGGGCCTCATTAATCAGGATTTGAAGAAGGGCAGCATAGCAAGTCATATTGCTGCACAGCGCTATGTTAAAGTGAAAGGGCCGAAATGCACCGTACTCATCTAATATGATGCATTCCTGACCTTTCCCTCAGAGCTGGTACTCTTTAGTCACCCTAGTTCCAATGGTGTCAGAAAGATTGTTTTTGTACAGGGTACCTTCCTGCACAAAAACGATCCTGAGAGATGTTTTCCTTCTTCTATGGGTGCAGCAGTTTGCAGCACAATTGGAAAGAGGAATAAACAAGGAGAAATAAAGTTACTTTTCCTTGTTGCACCTCACTCCGGGAGGTGTATGGTGTAGGTGCTTCCCTGGTCTACATGATCTTGTATATCTGGGGAAGTGTCAAAACTCATGGGTGTTGGGTGGGAACACCCACTGCAGCACCCATAGAACCCCTCCCAACCAAAGAGTAAAGCAACACAGAGATGTGCGCTGCCTTGCCTTGCTCCATGTCTATGAGGCCATTCAAAGCCATGCAAAGTGTCTTTGTGTGACCTCATACATGTGATTTTGTAGTTTGCGCTGTCATAGCATCACAAAAAGTGACGTTCCAGCGGCAGGACTTATAAATATGCCACTGGTCTATTATGCTCATGCAAGGCTTAAAACCTGCAAAGAAAAGGGAAAGTACATGCTCCTCGTTCATTCACAGTTCTAGCTCGTATAAAACATGTCTGGAGAAGACCTGCAGAATTCCGGAAGGCCTATTGGTATGTAATTTCCGGGGACACCACGCCTACCCTTATAGTACATAGGTAGAATTATAACCCCATGCCAGATTTTCAGCATAGAAACTCCATTCATAATACCATTAGCCATAGTACTAATGTAAGGAGCCCAGTTTCGAACATCGGTTCAGTATTGATCAACAGGTATGCCAACAAGTTTAAGGGCTTTACCCGGTTTCAAACGTTCAAAGGTGTTTATGGTACGAATAAGAGAAAACTATGTTGTATTTAAGCATAATAAAGAGTATTTTACAATTAAATCTGCATGGGTGCCATTGCTACGCATTTAGAATACAAATTGGTAAAGTAGTTGACCCATAATTGTGGCTGGATGTATTGAGATATATATAACCATTCGACCATTGCGACTTCTGTGTGCAATTATATGTCAAAGGGTGATTGGATCCCCTCATCCTAATGCATCTAACAAATTAGTTGCTTAAATCAAAGGTCAAATACTAATGGCCTTGGCTAGACAAATGGAAGTGGGTTGATGGGCTTTTATACATGAAATCAGCTTAGATTTAGATAGTTGACAGGCATTTGTGTACCAAAGGAGGACTTTCTTAGGATTACTAGCATTTGTACTTGGGGACCAAGAGAAAAAAGTCCTTTAATTGTCCAAATAAATGTGGCATGGGTTACAAAATTGGGATATCGCCACCAGAAAAACGAACATATGGAGGAACAGAAAGTTTTCCTCGTTGGCCTTTACGGTTTCCTCATAGGCCAATATACAGGGCCATCATATGCCCCAATGGTTATTGGTTATCAGAGGTTACTCGCGTAAAGACCTAATAATACTCTCTGAATCAGCTAATAGAGAGATCTTGGAACAATAAGAAAATCTGCCATTTTGTCCCAAATGACCAAATCCAACAGGAAATAGTCAATCCTGCACTTATATTCCCCTTGCTCAAAGGTGTGTACTCTAGCTGTAATAGACTTAGATCTACAGTTACATGGAATGGAGACAGAATGAAAGGAAAAGTGAAGCTAGTGGTACAGCGTCCATTGAATAGTTTTAATGGGGTCTGCGTCAATATGCAGGATACTGTTACGGCGGGATTTTTGATCTATGGCTATAGGTCTAGATCCCAACTCTAGATCCCAACTCAGGTCGACTGAACCGTTGATACCTGTCATAGAGTAAAAGGCAATCCACTACTAGGTCAATCAATAAGGACTTACCACACACTAAAGAACCACTTAATATGAATACGTTTTAAAAGTTTATTATAAAGCCAAAGTTAACTGGAGATACAAACATCTCAAAATAAGGTTCAAAAGATATACTGGTATCAATACAAACATAAATTTTCTAAATGCTCTTAGTCGGCAAAAGAATATCACCAAAACCAATTCGAAAATCATCAGAGTTGCAAGAATAGACACAAGCTGTAGCTTATGAGTCATTTACAGAAAGGAAGAAAATTCAGATTAGACTGTCCCTACACTAGACTAAGTGACATCCCTACTTAGCAGAATCTTAACCTAAAAAGGAGTCAGCAGTGGTGTCTTCCAAAGAAGATCACTCACTTCCCTTAGTCTTCGTTGTAAATCGGTGTCTCGCAGTTAACCTATCTGCCTACCCATCCGCTCTCTTAGGTTCCTCAGACCCTCTGCCCTAACTCCACCCAGGGGTGCTGTCCCTAATACAAAATCACATTTACAATAGAAACGCCCTTTAGAGACGCCCCTCACGTGGTGTTGGTTCTGGCATTTTCCATGCTGATACTCCTCTGGGCCCATCGTTAGCGTTGACCTTGCTTCTCAGACTCTTCTCCGGCAGGACGGTACCCCCCAGGAAATTCCTGAAGCCTCCTCCAGGCCTGTGCCTGGCTCTCTGAACAAAACTCTATTCATCACTCTATTGATTGGAACCTCCTCGCACCTGCAAACAGACACTTGTACAGTGGGCCCCAAATTCCGGCCTCCACCATATCTTCTAAGTCGTAAACCATCGAGCAGGCTCCGCAATTTAAGCCTAACATGACATTCTTCTAACTAGCACATGCAGATCAAAAGAAATGAACTTATCTATTCAGGCCTATTAGAATTACATGAAACGGGCCTGTGCACTCTGTAAAACATTTAATTTCTTAGTCTAAACAGTATTCTAACTTATTACACACAATGGTTATATGAAACAATTCTATAAAACATATATTTTAGTTCTATGATCAATAATACCTTGAATTGTAACAACATTAAAATCCATCTCACGTGTGTGTGTAACAACCCCTTTCATTCTCTGTGAACTGCCATGTGGCCTACACATTTCTTCGTTTAGCAGCGTCACATTCTCCTCTACGACAGCCACATAACATGGTATTTCAACATCATTATAACATCTTTACACACTTCTACATTAGCTTTTCACACAGATATATGCATTCTATTTTAATTCAACACTCTTATGTATTTTCACTCTATAAATTCGACACTCTTATATAATCTTTACTAAACTAATACAACGTGCTTGTAAATATGGTGCACTTCTAATTTTGTTTTCGATTTGCGCTCTCTCAGTTCCCCCCTTTGATGACTTTCAGTAGTCATCACCATCACAACACCATCCCTGAGGTATGCATGGAATCAAACTGAACTCGTTGCAGTACTCTCTTGTTTCATCATCTCTAGAGCCCTCAGACTCCTGTACTGATTATCCTGCATCGCAGCTAATCTCCTTTCCTGCTCTCTCATGGATCTCTGCAATCTGTTTGATCTATACCATTGGTACAGCCGCACCAATCCCCACAAAGTGATTATACAAATCACTATTATGATGATAGGTTTCAGTATGTACCTTTCCTAGGTTGGCAAACCAACTTCCAGCTTTACCCATTCCATGACCTACTTTTTCACACACATTTACCTGTGTCAAATCCTCAATCTCATGATGAATTTCAGTGATATTCCGTATATACTTTTCTAGAGGTTTTGAATTGTCTGGAATGTAAGTACAACATTCCTGAACTTTCAAAGCCTTACAGACTCCTCCCTCTTTGGCTAACAAAACGTCTAGAGCAAGTCGGTTCTGAAGAACCATTGCCCTTATCGATTGCATCTCTCCCTCCACCAGCATTAATGATCTAGCAGTACTGGCGGACAACCTATCCACAACTGTTGCCAATCTTCGGATCTTGACATCATTCAGTGCTATCCCTAAAAGAGGAAACATAGCACCAAATACGTCTCCAACTACCTCCTCATCGCTTACATCCCTTCTTCCTCTAGCTTGAGTTCTTCCCTCTATAATTTCCAAATCCTTAGCATGGTATATTTTGGGGAAGACAATTGCTAAGTAACATGATCCATACCAATTATCCGGTAGTTTCACGAATGCATTTCTTCCACAAACAAAATATACATTCGGGATTTGTATAATACTCTAATTGGAAAGCATGTTCACAATTTACTTCTCCCACAAACACATTTTCATCATAGGTTTTACCCCTATATATACACAGTTTCCCTTTCTTCTCTCGATCTAAAGCTATTGGACCATTACTACCCTTCCTTTGGTGTGATCTTTCTTCCTCTGTCCAATCTGTTTTCCATTGGCCTGGGGCTTTTAAAATCTTCTGTCTCCTGTACCGATCATCCACCTGCCCTATGAACCTTTTCTCAATTTCTGACACTTTACAAGTCAAATTATTTCTTCGGGCATGTGAAGTATCTAACGTTTTCTAAGGAATGAAAAATTTCTTTAATCTATCTTCACTCTTATAATAATCCCACTTATTCATATGCTTGTAGTTTGGAACTTCTGGTAAAACAGCATCAAAGTTTGAAAAATAATATTCAAAACCGTCACGTTCATAAAATATACTAAGCAACAAACTACATGTGATTCCATAAGTTAATGGAAGATGATGATATCTAATACCTTCGTCTACAGAGGCTGGCAATTGCATGCAGACATAGCAATCTTTCGCCTCCATAGCATCAATATATTCATAAAGCAATTTAGCATATGCATTTGACTTGAAATGTCCCTGTGATTCATCCATATGCAACCTACGTGTCTCTGCTGCTAGTAAAGCTTTATCTTTCTATGTATTGTCCCCCTTTTGACCAGCAGTATTAGGTTTCTGTATCGGTACAATTTTTGCTTCTTTTGTAGCCTTTTCTTCATTTTCATGTCCCACTACATATGATATAGTAACAACTAAAACTATAAGAAAAAGTACTCCCACTAAAAGTGTGCCTACTATGCATTTTGTCCTGCGGTTTGGGTTGCCAGCCTCCATGATCTCAAGACAGTGTAGTTCTGGTTTTCTTTCACAACACAAAGTCTCTTTTCTTTGCTTATTCAGTCTCTCCGAACCACATCTGGAAGCTGATAATCCCTTCAGCAAGATCAGTCTTTGAGTTCTAAAGCAAAATACAACCCTAGCCCTTCTCCATCCACTAAATGGGAAGCCCCTAAATTTCTTCTTCTTCCACTTGGCGCTAGGTCAGCTTTCAATCTGTTTATTTACAAAGTCTTTAACAATCTGGAATCGGGCGTGTTCCAGCGGCTCTAATCACGTATTCTAATATTTCCAAACGAAGAGTGATCTCCTCATGCGTTGGCCTCGTTGAACAAAAAGTCGGAAATTCTATTCTGTTTAAAACCATGTCTCTTATCCCGCTCAGATAAGGAGGATTGGGGACAGTGAGTGTCAGCAGCCCTTCGACCTCCACTCCGGGTATCACCAACACTATTTCCACTGTTATGATTGGGTCAGTACTGATCAATGTCACTTACCTCACCCTCCCAGATCTCCGTGCACTGGACATCTGTAGCTAGGTAGGTCCACTCAGGAGTAGCGTATCTTCTGCAGGGCACTCGCACCCTCCTTGATCTTCTCGGACCTTCCTGTTCCTGTCCTTGTGCACCTTCGGCCAAATCCGAGTCTTCAGATATAGTAGCAAGAGTTCTCTCTGGAGTTGGCTTCAAGCTTGGCCTCTTCTTTCTTTCAGGCCAACTAGCTTCTCCACGCCTTGTTCTCCTATTTCTTGTCCTCACACTTGGTTCTTGATCACTCTTGTCTTGATCTGTCTCTGAGCCGTATTCACAACAACTTTCTCCTTCGGTGGCAACTTCAGTTTCACTGTCGTCCTGTCCCTCTTCTTCTGGATCTGTAGCACTCCCAACTTCTTCCGACACCCCACAGCTTGACTGATCCCCTCTAGTGGTTCGCCGTCCACAGTTGGATTTTCATCTGTGAGAGGAGCTGTTTCTTCTAAGGGTGCTGGAACTCTTCGAGTATGGGAAGCGTGGGTCCAGTTTGGCAGCCCTCCACACTTTACAGCAGTATTCGTTGTCAAGATTATTTGGTAGGGCCCCTTCCAACGCACATCTAGGCAGTTCTTCCGGACGTGCTTTTTAATAAGCACCCAGTCTCCAGGGCACAAGTCGTGACACAGGTCTCTTGAAGATGGAACTTCAGCAGCCTGCACCTGAAGAGACACAGAATGAATGACATCAGAAAGTCCCTTGCAATAATCCAAGATCAGGTCATCTGTAATATTCAACAAAGCTGTAGTTGGAACAGACGGAAGTCTCATTGCCCTCCCCATTAAAACCTCATGTGGAGAGAGACCTGTCCTCCTGTCTGGTGTGCTACGCATACTCATGAGTACCAAGGGCAGAGCATCAGGCCAGCTTAAGGACGTCGATGAACATACTTTGGCTATTCGGGATTTAAGAGTTCCGTTTATCTGCTCCACGATACCTGAAGCCTCTGGTCGATAGCTACAGTGCAACTTCTGATCAATGTTCAATGCAGAGCAAAGCATCTTCACAACTTCGCTGTTGAAATGAGTTCCTCTGTCTGATTCCAAAGAGGTCGGCACCCCAAAGCGCGGGATCAACTCTCTAAGCAACAACTTTGCTACTGTGAGTGTGTCGCACCTGCGTGTAGGGTATGCTTCGACCCCTCTGGAAAATATACATACAACCACCAGAACATACCTGAGGCGGTTGCCTTTTGGCATCTCAATAAAGTCTAATTGCATTCTGTTGAAAGGCCCCCCAGACCTCCCAATGTGACTCATTGTAACTGGTGTTCTTTTCCCTACGTTCAATTGCTGGCAGGTGACACATCTCCGACACACTGCTTCTGCTGCTATCCTAAACCTAGGATTATACCAAGTCTGCCTAAATAACCTCAGCATGGCATCTCTTCCTAAGTGTACTGGACCATATATCTGTCGTGCCATTGGACTCACTAGTTCGTCAGGTAATACTGCCCTTCCATCTGCTGAAACCCACAAATCCATTTCACTTTTCACGCAACCTGCTGTTTCCCATGCCTTTTTCTCAGTATCAGGTGCTTTCTCTTGCAGGTCTTTTAAATCATCCCAAGTATCAACTGTTTCTAGCATCATGTTTAACTCTGTCTTTTCCTGAGTCCCACCTACTTCCACTTCCGTGAAAGAATATCCTTGCTCCGCACAGTAGCGGGCAACTTCGTCTGCATATCGATTTCCTTGCGACACAAAATCTGTATTTTTGGTGTGGGCTACACATTTAACAACCGCAATTGCTGCTGGGCCTTGTAATGCTTCTAACAACAGTCGCACAAATTCCCCATTTCGAATAGGCGAACCAGAGGAAGTCATGTAACCTCTCTGAGACCACAATTGCCCATAATCATGAACTACACCGAAACCATATTGGCTATCGGTATAAATGGTGACTCTAATTTTGCTACCTGCTAAACAGGCACGTGTCAATGCAATGATTTCGGCTACCTGAGCGGAGTGTACTCCTTCCAGGCAAGCGGCTTCCACAACTCCAGTAATGGTGCAAACAGCATAAGCTGCTCTCAACCGACCAGTATCGTCTCTTAAACATGAGCCATCAACAAAGAAAATTTCGTCAGGGTCAGTCAACGGCTCATCCACAATATCTGGTCTTGGCTTGGTGCATAGTTCAGTCACATCAAGGCAACTGTGATCTTCACATTCTTCGCCTTCTATATCATTAGGAAGTGGCATCAATGTAGCAGGATTCAAAACAGAGCACCTCTTAATGGTCACATTCTCCGCAGCAAGAATAACTTGCTCGTAGCGCGTGAGCCTATTATTGGTTAAGTGCTGTGTCTTGGTCCTGGTCATTAACAGTTCTACAGAATGGGGTACATACACCACTAATTGGTGTCCCATAACGATATTTTCACACCGTTCAATGCTGACACCTGTTCCAGCAACGGATTTGAGACATCCGGGCAACGCTGCGGCTACCGGATCTAAAGTAGCCGAAAAGTATGCAACTGGTCTACGGGCATTTCCATGAGTTTGTACTAAAACTGACAAAGCACAACTCTCTCTTTCGCAGCAGTAAAGTGAAAATGGTTTTTCGTAATCAGGCATTCCCAAAGCTGGAGCACGGCACAAGTCCTCTCTCAGCTGTAGGAACGACATCAAACAATCCTTGTCCCATGGTACCGGATCACTCACCTCCTTGTGCGTCAGTTTTTGTAAGGGTTTTGCTTTCAGGGAAAAGTTAGCTATCCACTGTCGGCAATAACCAACCATTCCTAGGAACATCCTGACTTCTCTCTGTGTCGTAGGCGCATTCATCTTCATTATCGCCTCTATCCTATCTGGTGACACCTTGCGCTTTCCCTTCTCTATCCGGTGACCCAAGTACTGTACTTCTGTCAGACAGTACTGCAATTTACTCGGAGATACTTTATGCCCATTTTCAGCTAAATGGTTCAGCAAGGCGATGGTATCTATCTTACAAGCTTCTTCCGTTCCTGACGCAACAAGTAGGTCGTCTATGTACTGGACCAGAACCGAGTTCTGTGGCAGTATTAGACTTTCAAGGTTTTTCTTCAATAGCTGGTTGAAAATTGATGGGCTTTCTGTATACCCTTGTGGGATACAACACCATGTTAGGACACGATCTTCCTGCTTAAAAGCGAAAAGATACTGTCTCTCTTCATCCAATGGGATAGAAAAGAAAGCCTGACAAAGATCTATCAATGTGAACCACTCAGCTTGGAATGGTATCTGAAACAATATCACTGATGGATTCGGTACCACTGGACAACATGAAACAACTATGTTATTAATCTTTCGAAGATCTTGCACTATTCTAAATTTCCCACTAGGTTTCTGCAAACCCATAATCGGGGAGTTGCATGGACTACCCACGATTTCCTTCAGTATTCCCGGTTGAATCATGGAGTCGATTACGGGTTTTATTCCTGCAATCGTCTCTGGGGTCAATTTGTATTGAGGCGTTCTTGGATATTCAACATTTGGTTTTACCATGATCTTCACTGGTTCTACTCCTTTGATCAGTCCTATCTCTACTCCAGTAAAATCCCATACCTCTGATGACACTGTATCTCGCAAGTCCCGAGGAAGGTCTCCCACAGTCAGGGTAGGATACAGTTCTACGCATACTCTCGAATTTGCAACTTTAAAGGTAGCATCCTCGTCTGTAGTCTGTACCTCTACTCCCTGAGGTGAGCAGTATATTGTGCAGTTCAGTTTGCACAATAAGTCCCTTCCTAACAGACACACAGGACTAGAATCACATACTACAAACTGATGTTCATAGTTGTGGTTTCCTATTCGCACTAGCACTGGTTCCGTCAAACGGTTGGTCATTCTCCTATTTGCGACTCCTACCACTTGAATAGTTTCCCCCGACATTGGTAGATCTGGAACCACCACCGATCTCAAAGTTGATCGAGTAGCTCCGGTATCTACTAAGAATGTTGTAGGACACCCTGCCACTTCAGCCTCAACAAACGGTCCTCTTTGATCCACCTCTAGAACTGCCCCGAGGGTACAGTCCTCCTCTCTACTATAGATCTTTCCCCCTGTCGTAATCTTTGGTGGCTGCGGGAACTGGGCTCGTGGAGCCAAAGTCCCCCCTTTGACCACCTTATTTTTTGGCACTGTCACCCTTTGAACTGGAACTTCTAATACTTCCTCCTCCTCTCCTTCTAGCTCTCCGTTTTCAGTGTTATAGGGACACTTGCGTTTCCAATGTCCCACCTGGTGACACTGGTGACACTTTGTCGTTTTTTTTCAATGTAGCAATGTTTATTCTAAGTCTCGACTTTTCCTCGCTGTCCTTATTCTGACTATTTGGTTTCCGTCTCATCGTCCCTGTTCCCTGTTGCTGCTGTCCACCCTTTCCAGCCGACTGCATCTGTACCATCATCAGTTTCTCTTTTAATTTCTTTGCTTTGGAATCCATTTCATCACTGCAATACCTTGCATATCTCAGAATTTCATCCAATGGTTTGTTTTGCCAACAAATTAAATGTTGCTGAATCATCAAACAAATATCAGGTCTCAACCCCAAAACGAACTTCGATACAAACTGTCCTATATCTTTGGGATCCATTACATCTAAACCACTGTATTGTTTGAACGTTTTCAGCAATCGCTCATAAAACTCATGAACTGTCTCCTTGGGTTCCTGTCTTGTTCGGTCTATTTTTACCCAATATATATCTTGTGGTGGCACCTTCTCCTTCAGCCATGTCATCACCCTATCATATTTTAACATTACTGTTTCTGACGGTCCATTAGTACGTCCATCCCTTTCTGGTTCTGCGGTTGGCCATTCGACACTAACCTTGCATGCTATCCACAAGTCTCCTGGGACCACAATGTCAAATAAGGTGTTCAAATCAATCCACAATACCTTTGAAATTTTGACAAACCTCTCTACCTGCTTGTACCACTCTACGGGATTTTCCCTTAACTTCGTAAATGAATTGGTAAATGCAGCCAAATCTCCCCTACTCCAGGGCACATGTACATAACTCCCATTCGCTATTTCTCGCAAAGGGAATGCCTCCATCTGCAGTAGCCTTCCCTCCGGAGACATCACATTTGCGCTCCGCCTAACAGTTCCCTTTTTGGACCACCTCTCTTCCCATTTGTCCAGATCTCTCCATGCTCTTATTCCCGTGATCAGTTCCCTTATGTGTGTTTTTAATCCAGTTGTCCTCCTCTCATCTAAGTCCTGATCTGAATAATGCAACCTATGGTTACCCTGCAATGCCTTTGTTCTGGACAAATCTACCATATACTTGTCTGCCAATTCAGACAGTTTCTCATGAGTTGCTCTTGCCTTTCTAGTAACATCCTTTGCTATAAACAGCAGCTCATCTTGTTCATACATGTCAATCCTTTCTAAAGGCAACACACCATCGATTATCTCGTCCAGGTCAGATTTTAAGCTGGTCACATCGAGTCTTTTGGCTTTTATCACAGCTTTCAGTATGCTATCTCTAGAGAGTCCATTTACATCTCTCCCATCACAGCTCTGAGTCCTACGTCTGGGCTCAGGCGTGTTATGGGGAGTCCTCCCATGCTCCCATCGCTCCAGGTCCCATGCAATTCCATCCTCTCTGGGTGTATAGTGAAACACTTCCCTATTTCCCATAGTCCCACATTTCCCATTCTGCCTGGTTTCTCTGGGCGCATGGTAAGACATTCCGTTATTCCCCATGCTCTCGCAATTTGTCTGTGATCTCTGATCACTCGACGCATGGCAAGATCCTCCGCGATTCCCCATGTTCCCACAGTTCCAGTACTGTACGTTATCATCAGGTGCGTGGGGAGTGCACTTAAACCTATCCCTGTACTCTTGTGTCCTCACTTTGAATGAGACGAGACGTCTCTCCACACTCTGCACTTCTACCTTTTTGCTCCTGCACATTTCCACCGTCAATATGACGTATAACTCCTCTATTCTCCTGACTTTTACCGTCCCACTCCTGACTGCTTTCGCTAGCCCCGCAGTGAGATAATGTCCCGTTGCCTCGACTTCCCCATCCAGCTTCTGCTCTTGACCTGTCGCTCGGTGCTTCTGTGGACCTATCCCATTCCTTCAAGTCAGCCCTCAACTCTTTTTAGGATTTCGGCCGTGGTCCCCTCAGGTCCATCGGTCCTCTCTGACCCCCCTGTTCTGCTACGGGATCCACTGCTGAATCCAATGGGGTGCTCCACGTTATCGGTCCTGGCAATTTCCTCCAGGCATTTGTCGTATTATTCCTTCTCTCCATCTCAACTCTTTCTCTGTTTAGCTGTACCTGTTCTTCCTCTCTCCCTTTCTCTGGGTGATAAACCGACACTATAGGACCTATGGTAACGGGTACTTGAAGAGCATCTGGCAATCCATAAGACTCAACCCTCTCTGTTGCTGGCATCTTCTGCACCACAGCCCTTCCGACTACTCTCTGTACAGGACAATGTTGAGGTGTCTCCTCACCTTTGGTAGGTACCCAATTCGTTATAGGGAGTGGCCTGTTCTCTTCTATGTCAACCCTATCTTCCCTTGGGAGCTCAGTACCTTCTATCTCCCTATTGTCCGGAGGCGGTCTATCTATCAACAACCTATTTATTAGGCCATCCTCCGACTCGCTCTCGTCATCCTCTTCTATGGGTCTCTTTTCTCCTGTAACCTCTCTCACTGGGTACAACTTATCCACTTCAATCGTCTGTACCCTCCATCTCTTGGCCTCCGCATCCCATTTGGCATCTTGCACTGCCCTTACTGATCGCCTTACCCTTTCCTGGCGTCTGTTCTGACTCCTGTCGTGCGCCTCCCTAATCCACGCATTAAGCGCCTCAAACTGTGTTGGTCTAGGCAAAGGTCTCAATGAGAACATAACTGCTTTCAGCTGATGCAACACTTCTAATCTAAACGTTCCGTATTTCGGAAAAGTCAGCTCCTCATTCCCCTCTGTAATCTTACTCCAAGTACCAAGCCACAGTATAGTATGCAACCCAACATTCGTTGCCATATAGTGAGCTGGTGTACCCTCTGGCGGTGCCTCTTCCCCGTAATAAGATTCTCTTCTCTTTCTCTTAAAGATCGCTCTCAAACATTTAAAACACTTCATGTTCAAAATCTACAAAATTTCTATTTTCTCCGCGTTCGTTTACTTTCTGATGACAATCCACCAATCCCAGCGCGGTTCTCGCTAACTGGCCTATCACAGCGCGGCTTCACACCAACTAGCCTATCTCAGCGCGGCTCTCGCTGACGTCACTCCTACCGGCCTATCACAGCGCAGCTTCACACCAACCGGCCTATCTCAGCGTGGCTCTCGCTGACGTCACTCGTCCCCCTTCGCAGCAGTTCCCCTCCTTTCTCCGCTCGTCTCCCGGTCATGCATGCGTCCCATTCATACTCTGAAAAATGATTACTTCCGACCAAGCGATCACTTTCCTTGACTGTACGCCCACAGTCTAACTGTAATTGTCACCTTAACTGACGAAATGTCTTTCCGTGTACGTCCAGACAATCGCCTTAACTGATAGGTTACTTACACACGGTAACTTTCGACCTGCGTCCGTTACCCACACACTCACTCTTGCGTTCCCCCTATCTCGGTCCTGCGGGCGATCAATGGTACCTCATGACCCCCTTCACTCTGGTCGACAACTACTCTGGATGTTCGATACACCCGAACCACTTAAGCTCTTCCCCGAACTTAAGATTTTCCCCCAGCCAGGTTGCGCGCGCTCACAACCCTCTCTCACTCACACTACAGGCATTCAACTCCGCATGACATTACAATACAGATACAACACAAAACACCGCAATCTGTCAACGCATGACCCTTGTTATACTCTCGTCCGACCCTGCTGCTTTTTCTTGCACGTCAGCACCTTCTTCGGCAGGCGATTCTTCCGCTGCTCATCTCTCGATCTCTAGGGACCTTGGGGTAATCTTAACCTAGTCTAGATCACCTTCCTCTAGAAGGTAACCATCCTCTGCTACCAACTGTTACGGCGGGATTTTTGATCTATGGCTATAGGTCTAGATCCCAACTCAGGTCGACTGAACCGTTGATACCTGTCATAGAGTAAAAGGCAATCCACTACTAGGTCAATCAATAAGGACTTACCACACACTAAAGAACCACTTAATACGAATAAGTTTTAAAAGTTTATTATAAAGCCAAAGTTAACTGGAGATACAAACATCTCAAAATAAGGTTCAAAAGATATACTGGTATCAATACAAACATAAATTTTCTAAATGCTCTTAGTCGGCAAAAGAATATCACCAAAACCAATTCGAAAATCATCAGTGTTGCAAGAATAGACACAAGCTGTAGCTTATGAGTCATTTACAGAAAGGAAGAAAATTCAGATTAGACTGTCCCTACACTAGACTAAATGACATCCCTACTTAGCAGATTCTTAACCTAAAAAGGTGTCAGCAGTGGTGACTTCCAAAGAAGATCACTCACTTCCCTTAGTCTTCGTTGTAAATCGGTGTCTCGCAGTTAACCTATCTGCTCTCTTAGGTTCCTCAGACCATCTGCCCTAACTCCACCCAGGGGTGCTGTCCCTAATACAAAATCACATTTACAATAGAAACGCCCTTTAGAGACGCCCCTCACGTGGTGTTGGTTCTGGCATTTTCCATGCTGATACTCCTCTGGGCCCATCGTTAGCGTTGACCTTGCTTCTCAGACTCTTCTCCGGCAGGACGGTACCCCCCAGGAAATTCCTGAAGCCTCCTCCAGGCCTGTGCCTGGCTCTCTGAACAAAACTCTATTCATCACTCTCTTGATTGGAACCTCCTCGCACCTGCAAATAGACACTTGTACAGTGGGCCCCAAATTCCGGCCTCCACCATATCTTCTAAGTCGTAAACCATCGAGCAGGCTCCGCAATTTAAGCCTAACATGACATTCTTCTAACTAGCACATGCAGATCAAAAGAAATGAACTTATCTATTCAGGCCTATTAGAATTACATGAAACGGGCCTGTGCACTCTGTAAAACATGTAATTTCTTAGTCTAAACAGTATTCTAACTTATTACACACAATGGTTATATGAAACACTTCTATAAAACATATATTTTAGTTCTATGATCAATAATACCTTGAATTATAACAACATTAAAATCCTTCTCACGTGTGTGTGTAACAACCCCTTTCATTCTCTGTGAACTGCCATGTGGCCTACACATTTCTTCGTTTAGCAGCGTCACATTCTCCTCTACGACAGCCACATAACATGGTATTTCAACATCATTATAACATCTTTACACACTTCTACATTAGCTTTTCACACAGATATATGCATTCTATTTTAATTCAACACTCTTATGTATTTTCACTCTATAAATTCGACACTCTTATATAATCTTTACTAAACTAATACAACGTGCTTGTAAATATGGTGCACTTCTAATTTTGTTTTCGATTTGCGCTCTCTCAATACCCAAAGCTTTGTCCTCATCAACTGGGACATAAAGTGCAAAATCTAATGGTTTAAGGGTGAATCGCCTCTTCATGGAATAGATAACTGGTCTAACTAAAGCCCTGGCAGATGGTCCACCAGAAGAAGAAGAGTAGGGGCCTTTTTACCCGGATGAAGAGGGTGCACATAAAAATTGTATACATTTATGTTCGCATTATGGCTTATAACTTGTAATCCATTGATATTGAAAGAATCGACATAAAGATTTTTAACAGAGCGATTCAATGAAATTTTCAGCCAAGTCAGAAGACTATCATTATACAGAACGGCTAGAACAAAGAAAGTTAAGTAGTCTTGTTGGTCGGCAGTCTCTGGTAGCCAGGTTTCCTGTAGCATGCATATATGGCAGTCATCTACAAAAGACCGCCACTCTGGGTCTAGTGTCTCTCTCCAAAAATCTGCAACTTTCCAGGACAACAAATGTATAAATCCATCGCCATGGGGTTTGCTGGGCTAGTCAATTTAGAATAGCCAATGGATGGGAAGATAAAATGCTCCCCTCTCCATTATTACAGTGGTTAAACTTTCTATTTCAGATCATAAGCCAAAACATGATTTCGTGGATTTACCATAGTAGCTTTGTCATCAGCCCTCATTATTACATCTTACGTCATTGTCTTCTACCTTGTCACCTGTAGTTGCATAAGCAGCTGAAAGTGTCCGGCTCTTCCTTAATAGACAGTTGGATTCCCACCTGTCCACATCATGGTTCATATCATTAACTCAAACAGCTTGCCAGAAACAGAGGTTGGAGAATTAAAGCTACGATTGGAGTCTAGTAAAAGGGGTGGGTACTCTGGACATTGGGAAATGATGGGGTCCATATTGGTCTGTTAGAGATGTATATAGAAAACCCCAAAGGGGAAAATTTGAGCATCGTCGAACGTAAAAAATATTTGCACAAATGTATGAAAAAATATTACTACAGCCTACCTTCCTTAATGTTGACCACTATGCAGTCTGCTAAGTAACAATCAGAGTTTCTACACAGCCAGTGCCATATCTTAATTGTTAAGGTGAATGGTTGTTCCTGTGTTAGCTGGAGGATGTGAGGGGAAATTTGATAGAAAAGCTACATACAGACAGGCTTCCGGGGGCAGGTTTATACAAGGAAGTGCAGATGTTGTTGTATAGCGTTTTAGGACCCTAGTGTAATTTTCCCAATTCATGCCCTTATATAGGTATAAACAACCGTATCCTTATATAGGCATAGAAATCATAACCATATTAATACATAGCTCAAGTAGTCCCAATACGGCTTGGCTACTTTCACTAGGTTTGAAAATCTACAACGATTTCTTGGAAAAACCCGCCTTCAGCAGTCAGGGACTTCCCCCTGCATGAATATTAATTTATCCAAGAATTCATGGAGTTTTCAGAGAATTAAGTCTCTAATGACGTTATTATGTACAATCTTACGTCAAACTCGGCACCTTCAAGGTGTAAATATGCCCACACTTGTCCAAACACACGGTGATTTGGAGCAGTTCGACTATCTACTTGCCCGACGCGCCCTGCTGTAGCAAGTGCCGAAGGAAGCCGACCCTCCAGCTGACGCACTGAGAGACGCTGTACTTTCTCCAGCCGAGAAATCCATCTCCGGTGTTTCCAGGCTACCTTTGTGGGTTGCTGGGAAATCGAGTCCTGAGAGAGAGATACCAGACCTCCTACATTCTAAAAACCAAGGTACGGAGCTATTAGACCCTAAGAGAATTCTTGGATTAGATTCTTGGCAAAGAATACTAAAACTAGGATAAACCTCACTTACTTCTTCCCTTGTACTAGACCTAGGTTAGGTACACCGGGGTAGGCGTATTTTAGAAGCACCAGTTGAGTACTTTTAGTCATTATTTATCACTGTATGTATTTTATGCATTGTAGGTATTTTATGGCTTAGAAACCATATCATGCTTTTACAGTATTATTTTATAATACTCTTCGTATTGTACGCTTTGTACTTTACAGCAAGTATTACGATTGCAGCAGTTCATTTCTTTTTTTTTTTTTGGGTCCTCATTTTCGCCCTTGGTTACCAAATAGAAGCGCACGGAGAGAGACATACTGACACAGATGAACTGGTAGGGGCACAAACCTATATATGAGGTATCCTCTCCCAGTATTGTCTCAATGCTCCAAAAACACCACCTTAGGACAACCAAGAGAATGTTTTTGCTGCAGTCAAATACCCATTGCTGATGCCGATACCGCCCTGTTGGGTATACCAAACCAAGAAGTTACCAAGCACCCTAATCATTGGACCATGGGGGGGAAAAAACAAACAAAAAAAACCCCCACAGTCTAATACGCCGATTACGCCCAGTTCAACAGGAGCCAAAAGCTTCTCTTATCAGGATTACCCGATCTTATTAAATCAACTTTAGAGGTTTGTAAAACCGAAGTGCGCCATTCCAGCAGGGTAGGTGGTAACGAATCTTTCCATCTTCTGCAGATTTCTCTTCTTGCCAGCAATATACAATAAAAAAGAAGATTTTTAGCTGGTCCCCGGATCTCTGGTGAAACTCCAAATATTACGAGAGCAGAGCTAATCAAAACTGCAGAGCCCAAAGCAGTCGAAAGTGAGAGGGTTATCTCATTCCAATAAGGGAGCAGGAGGGGACACTAAAAAAACATATGTACATCTGAGGCAGCTATCAGCCCACATTTGGGACATGCCACTAGAGAGTTATTTAAGAATTTTGAAAGTAGGCCCTATGTAAGGTAAAGAGAGGGTTCCTACGAAGCCAGGCAGGTTTTACTATGTCCCACATGATCTTAAAAGAAGCAAACCATAGGTTCTCGACGTTATGGTCAGTAATGGAGGAAGCCCACAACAACTCTGGCAGTTGGAATTCGCCATCGACCTCTTCTAATAGTAGATTATACCAAAGTTAAACCTCCTTTCTGGCTAGTGGTTTATCCAGAAAAAGGGTCACTATGTTACTGTCTCCCCCTAGCTGAAATCTGCCCCTAGCGGAAATCTGTGAGTGTGCCCAACTTGCAATCTGTAGGTACTTAAACCTAGAAAGGCCCGCCCCAATTTTAGATAGTAAAGCCTCCAATGGAAGCAGACAACCTTCCATAAATAAATCCCCCCAAACCTCCAAGCCTGCCTCTCTCAGTGGTGTTGCAAGACTGTCAAGAAGCCAACTCGGGCTCCCAGGTGAATTCCACAATGGTGACCTACTCGCAAAATAATCAATCTTTAAAGAGCTCCTAAGTTTCACCCATGTTTTTGCCATGTCCCGCACAGAAAACCCTGCTGGGCCACTCCTTCTCCTCTGAGTAATGCTGCAAACATACATCCAATTCCAGAGTTCGTGGGCATTTTTAGCAGCATCCTAGTGTGGGAAAATTGAAATGCCCAAGCATATAGTTGTAAGTCAGGAGCCGCCAAGCCTCCCTTCTCTCTACGACGCCTACTTTTTTTCCAGGCAATCCTAGCTGTATGGTCATTCCAGATGAAGGAACTAATGTCACTCTGGAGTTTAGATATCAGAGAGGGCTAAAAAAAAAAGGGGAATGGTGTTAAACAGAAAATAAATTTTTGGCAGTATAGACATTTTAATTAGATTTACTCTGCAGCAGTTCATTTCTTATGCTCGAGAAAGAAGACTGTTCAATAAATATATTTTACTGAAAATGCCCGTCTCTCTATTTTCTCTGCACCTCTGGTGAAACGAAGGATGCACGATTGAATGAGTGAAATAACTATCTATTGTTTCCACGACTCTAAAGATACATTTCTTAATCTTGGGGAACAAAATTGTCATGTTTTAAGCGGTTGTCAGAAACTAATCCCTTCTTGTTTACTTGAGAAAGTTTCGAGTGACCTCTGAGCTAGCTGGCACACACACACAATTAAGTTTAGTATATTCGGTAGAGACCTAGTCGACTTCAGTCCTACCTCTAAACTACAGGATACACTATTCCAATGCGCAGAGCCTATTGGGAATATATGAACTACACTACAATGTATAATTATTTATGGCAGTAACTGGCCTGCTGTCCCTCCTTTGTGTCTGGCACTCGACACCCCAAACTCTACTAGTTGCAACTGTAGGGTAACCTGTGGGCCCTTTCAGTGCCAACCCTGATTGAACAGTGGCTTGATGGAGGGAGGGATCATTGGACCGTAATGTGGCACAGTTCAACCAGTAGACTTGAAAAAGGACTTGGGTATCCTCTGCTACTGGTAGAAAAACAGGTTGTGTAGTTGGGAACGGAGATGGGTGTTTGATGCTTACTTCCAGTGATGTACAACTGCTTCAATTTGACACAAACGTTTAAGCAATGGTTCCAGACAAGAATCAATCAATCTTTTCAGTCGATCAAAACTTGTATCTCAACATAGCCCCCCCTTCTTGTCCACAGAAATGTGGGAGTATTTACAGTGACGGCTGGTTTTACCACCTTGCCCCCTCTTTTTGTTTTGCTTGGGAATTGGTTGTATTTCAATGGAGGTTAGCTGCGCAGGCTCAGGATTTTAGTGAAATCGCCTTCCTTAAAAATAATTTATTGCAATTCTGGTTAATTGCAGACTGTGGTCTAGTCATGTTCTTTTGTTGAAACTTTCAAAACATTTTCATTGTTGTTGGTGTAGTTTTAATGTTATACAGTTGTAGCAAATTTATCACAGCTTTTTTGTTATTTCCTGGAATTACATAAAATATATTTAATGCTGACTAGTGGCTATTAAACATCCCTGTGCTCTTTTTTGTAAATCCTGCAGTTGGATAGCAAAGTGGCACCTGATTTAGAGCACTATTCTCACATGGTTTAAAAGCATTAGTTTAAAGGCATCTCACTGATCATAAGTAACTGCCAACTATAAAACATATTTTTGTTTGGAATCAATTTATTCTTAGACCTAGACATCTAGTTTCAGACCCCTGGAGTAGCTTAGAATACTGACCATGATACAGTTACATGTCCTCTTCAACTAAAAATGAAAATAAATATAGGCCTGAAGCTTTTACAATGGAGAGGGAAGCTAGAATTTTGATGGCCCCAAGTGCAAAGGAGATAAGGTCTTGACAGTGGAGACTGCTTGCCTGTGGTATCTTTCTCCTTTAGCTGATGATTCCACCATGTCCTAAAGACAAAAGAAATTGAGTATACCTGGACAAATCAAGTTGACCGTGGATTAGGCGAATGTGTGCTCGAGCTAGGGAATCCTAGAAATTAGTTGTAAATTGATATTTTACTGTTGAACTGAGTTGTCGGGTTCCTTCTTCTTGGTGCCCTGGTTCTGGAACAAGAGAAAAGCTTCTAGACAGTGTCTTTGAATGGCACGCAAATCCCCACCACCTCTGCCCTGGCTCTAAGCTGGCTGAAGTGACAATGCAGCTTTGTTAATCCTTTTGGGTCATATTTAACAAAAAGTCATGTTGTGTAGCACAGCAAGTCATCTTCCTGCACTGTGTGACAGGGAAAGGGCAGGAATTCTCTGTATTAGAAAACACAATGTGTCACATGCCTGTCTTTTCCCAGCACTGAGGCACAATGTGCTGCCTAGCACCAACATAGGCACCCATGTACCATGGTGCAATGGTGCCTGTGTTGTTAGCAGGTTTTTTGTGCAGGAAGGGACACCTTCCTTCACAAAATCAATCCCCTGAGGCATTTTCATCTTTCTATGTGTGCTACAGAAAGAGGAAGTAACGAGGAGAAATGCATTTTGTAAATCTGGGAATACTTCCGAATCCATGGTTGATGATTGGGAACACCCACGCTCCACCCATGGAACGCCTTCTTAGGGCTGAGTAACACAACGCAGCGCTTTGCGCTGCGTTTCTCTGGATTTATCAAGCCACTCATAGCCACGCAAGGTGTCCTTGCATGGCTTGATACATCAAACTTTAGGGTTGCATTGCTTTTTCAGACCATTGAGTAGCGCAAAAGCAAAACAACCATTTAATTAATGTGCCCCTGCTTGTGAATACAGGACACAGCCTATTCCTGTGTATTAAGGCTGGACCTGGTTTCTCCCACCATCCTGCCAGTGAGGGCCCATCACGTCACAACTAAGCTCCCATTGTGTTCAGCTGTCTAGGAGGAATACACAAAGCCCAAGTGCCAACTACAACCAGTTATGTGACCAGAGACAAGTCAGAGCTATCAAATAGTTAAGGCAAGAAAACTTTCTAAAAGTGGCATTTTCAGAATTGTAATTTAAAATCCGACTTCTCCCTAAGTTAGGATTTTAAATTAGGATGTCAGATACACCAAACATGAACCAATTATCTCTCCCCATTTGGAAATTAAACTTATAAAATGTAATAAGGCAACTCTAATTTTAAAATAAGGAAGTGATAAGCCTTGCAGTAATGAACAATTACGTTTTTCAATACTGCAAGGCTTATCACTTACTTATTTTAAAATTACCACCCCCTAGTGTAGGCCCTAGACAAACTAGAGGGCAGGGTGCAATGTATGCAAAATGTTTTTAATTTGTGTTAAAAAGGAAGGCTTGGGCCTGGCAAAAGGTGTATTATGCCAGATCGACACATCAGTTTAAACTGCACACACAGGCTCTGCAATGGCAGGCCTGAGACATGTTTAAAAGGGCTACTTAAGTGGGTGGGACAATGAGTGATGCAGACACAAGGTAGCATTTAATTTACAGGCCCGGGGCACATTCTGTGCCATTTTACTAGGAACTATCAAGTACATTAAATATGCCAATTGGGTTAAAGCCAATGTTACCATGTTTTAAAGAGAGAGCACAAGCACTTTAGCACTAGTTAGCAGTGGTAAAGTGCACAGAGTCCTGAGGCCAAGAAATACAAATTCAGCAAAAGTAGTAGGAGGAAGGAAAAAGATTTTGGAATGACCCTGCAAAAAGGGCCATTTCCAACAATAACACTTTGATTAAAACCTTGTAGCTATAGCACAGAGCTGACAGGCTTAACTTGGAGTACAAAACAAATTAAAAAGTATAATCACAACTCAATAAAAAGAAAAAAACAATTGCTATCAACAGAGAAGGTTTTAGTGAGGAAAAAGGCACCAAAATAACTAAAATTCAATAAGTTGAAACGGAAATGTATTTTTTTTTTAAGTTGTAGAGACAAAAGCACCAAGTTAAAGTAAAGCACACATCATCATAGCTAATGGTTCATGGTTGACTCGGACCTAGATGCAATTTCATTTTAGGGTAACTGCAATAGAGTGGATGTTGGATACACCAAGCAGGTCATCCTGGTGTGAACACCATGGGCCGGATTCACAAAGGTAAAGTGAGACAAAAGTCTATCTTTACGACTTTCCGTATTCACAAAGGGCATTTATGAGTAGTAAAGTTAGACTTTCGTCTCGCTTTACCTTTGTGAATCGAACCCCATATCTTTAATTGCTCCCAATTACAGTTAGCACTTATTAAATGTAAAGGTGAGTGTTTTTACTAAGCAGAATTCAGTGGCGCTATATAAAAACTCTTTGAGATTCAGTGGAGGTCAGCCCACCCCTACATCAGTACAGATTCAAACAATCACAAAAAAGCAACAAATAATGTTAGTGGGTGCAGGTCCTATAATATTGACAGCAACCCCATAGCTAAATTATAATAAGGCCCAAGCTGCCCATTTATAATTATTTAAATCACTATGAGTCTTCCAACCCGTGCCGCTGACAAATCAAAAGACAAAATTACCAAGATCAAAACTAATTTATTTAGGGACAGATGTGCACAGAGCAAGCTTTTTGCCACACTGATAAACTGGTTCGTTGAGTATGGTCAACAAAATTACATCGCTGTATTTCATGGTTATTTTAATGATCAACGGGCTAACTAGGCAGTGTGAACCCACGTGGAAAGTGCACAACAGGTAAATAAACAGCAGTCTGAAGTTCATACTGCCCCTGACGAGTTATTGTCCCTCAAGTGGCAGTGGAGTTGCTTTAGCATTACACTCCACCTCGGTCACACACTTCTGCCTGTCTTGAACATACTTCTCCCACCACAGAGTCACACAAGTTAAGATAATATTTTGCATATCAATACTCCCCCCCACCCCGTTATCGGGCTCAGAACAAACACTCCCCAATGGACATGCATTGACAGAGATTCCCATTCCCACCCTTAACGGGTCAGCTATTGACACTGGCGTGCATATGGTCTACAGCTTCCTCTTTGCATAAGGCAACTCAGCAGAAGTTTAGTATACATTTCCAAAAGTTGTCAACGTACCAAAATGAATATGCTGTCACAGCTACATATTTAAATACGGATTTTAAGACCGAGCAGCAACACAGCACGGAGGGTGCTAGAACATGTGGAGGCAGATTTACGTTGCCAGACGCATCTATGCAAATCGGCAGAGATGCGCCAGGAAAGATACGGCACGCAAGTCATCCTTGCGCCACCCATGATGGCGCAGGAATGAACAGATGCGTGTTGCATCTTGAGCGTAAAGTTGGCGCAGTACTGAAGTTGTGTTGCGTGCGGCACGCAACTCCAGCACTTTTCCAACTTGCCCTATCTTTAACGTGGTCCGTCAAGCATTACGCCTGCTTCAAGCAGGCGCAGGTTTTTGACGCATCAGCGTTGGGAAAGTGACTCAGTGAAATCTTGTAGATTTCACTGAGTCACTTTTCAGGGGCGTTCCTGCGACGGAACGCCCCCCCCTGCACCGGAACGCCTACATGAAACCTGACGCAGGTTTCATGTGGCGCTGACGCATCTCCATAGATGCGTCCCGTTTAGGGATGCGCCACGTTTACGCCACCTTGCGTGATGCAACAGCGGCGTAAACGTGGCGCAAGGGGCTTGTAAATCTGCCCCGTGGTGTTTGTTCAAAGGGCGAAGGTAAGCACTCTGAATGGGACTGGATTCCTCCTAGAGCAATTTTCCAACAAGAGAACTACATGGTTATTGTCCCTGACAAAATGCCTGTGCAATGGATAAGGTATCCACTGACACTTGTCCGAATATAACCCATACGTAGTGAAAGAGGAGAGCAGCCCAGAGTGACCACCTGATTTTACCCCCTGTGGGCAGTCTAGCACATCCTTGTAAAACTCAACCATACCTGCATCCCAGACTCCTCTGTGCTGCCTCTTGGTCCACACCTTTTGTCCAACACTTTCCTGGCTGGCCACCTATTCAGTGGTGGCGAGTCCTCTGGTCTGTGTGCTGCCTGCAGCCATGCACCTTCTGCGCTACATCCCCTGCTCCGGGCCCACCAGGCTCTCTGCTTTGTGCCCCTGGAGCAGTGGCACCGCCTTGTCAGCGAAGTGCTCTGCCTCCAAGCATCCTCGCTGCCAATGCATTTAATCTGTCCCTCTCCAACATGGTGGCTACTTGACTGTTCCAAAAGCTAATGTCCCGTTTTAAAATTAGAGCAGATTAATTCTGACAGTAGAGCGGCCGAATGTATTACTAATTCTGCGTTACATGAGTAACACAAAACTACAAAATTCCTCCAATTTCGCTGGTAGAATTTAAAATTTCCGTCCACCCCTAATTAAATATAAAAACATAACCCAGTGTTAGACGACGGAAGAGATAGGCCTAACAACAGTGAATAATGGCTTTTCGAGGACATGTAAAACATAAAACTAAAAACCACACGCCATGGTTCTTGAATACAATACCCTATAAATCTTTAGGGCCGACCTTAAGGATGACCTATAACAATTAAAAAGGAAGGTTTAGGCCTGGCAAAAGGTTTATTTTGCCAGGTCGAAATGACATTTTAAAACTATAGTGATGATGGTCATTAATGATGCTCCATCCCTAAGGAGTGGCACATTATATCATAGTATTTAAACCACTGCATCTACGTGAGGTGTTCAAAGGTTATTAAGGGCATGGAACAGAGGTTCCAGTCTAAACACCACACTGCATGCTAATTTATGGAGGGTCGTTCAGATGTGGAAAGATGCAGAATCTAATCTGTTGCTATTGCAAAACCAGATTGGCACGGACGTGACGTTTATTGGCTTGCAAGAATGATCAAGAACAGTGTAGAATTGTCATAAGACTGCCACACAGAGTAAGAAAGAAGACATATCGAAGCATTGGCACCTCAGCCACTGATAAACCTCTAACTTTTATGGGTGGGTCGAGCAGTCAAACAAATGACCACTTGTAATCACAAGGTGAAATTTGTATACCGTGACACATACACAGAAGTAAAGAGAACTGCACAGAGAAGCAATACGCATAAACAGGCCTGGTTAAGCTCCCCAGATGGCTTGTGAAATTCTCAGAGTAATAGTAATTGCCCTTTGAATTAATGGGTCAGTTTTAAAGACATCTATAACACGCAGTGGAGTGGTACCTGAGGCCCAATGATTTAGTGGAAAGCAAAGTGACACCGTGACAGCGTTTGAAAAATGAATATAGCCTTGTAACTCACGCACAAGTCATTCACCAGCTCAGAAAATATCTCGTTCTTTCGACCACGTCGATGAACTTTGCCATGTCCGTTGCTCTGCTTTGAATAAAGATAATGTGTACCATGCCTAAATAAACATTTTAGCGTATGTTTATTCGTAAACCATCAGTAGACATTTATCTTTGCAATTTTTCTTGTGCGTAGTTAGTTGTGAAATGTGTGTCTCTTTCTGCATGCGTATGTGAACATGCACACACAAGTATACCTTCTTCTAAGAAGTTGCTTTCTTTTTTTTATTTTTTTTTATTTCAGTAGAATTTTATTGAAAATTATATTTACATGGTACAGAGGATATACAGGATATACATTCGATTTTTTTTTTGTCAGTCCCATTCATTTACACAAAACAACATTGCATTTCTAAACCACTATGGGGCAGATGTATCATCCGTTTTTTTTGTCGCAAACGCTGCGATCCGGGATTTGGAATGTATCATGCAAAAAGCCTCGCAATATTAAGGAATTGCAAATTTTGCGATTACTTAATATTGCGAGGCTTTTAAGAAATGGCAAATTGCGATTTCTTAATTGAAATGTATTAAGCATTTCAGTGTTGCAATTTTTGACTAAGAATTCGCAAATTACCACCAACTTGTAGTTGGTGGTAATTGGCGGACTCTTCTCACAATGCACTTTTTTAAAATTCTAAAGGTGCCATATGCGCACACATGTCAAATTCAGGGGTGCAGCAGGGTGTCCTTAAGAAACCCTTGCACCCTTGAAATTATTCTCAATTTGCGATTAGCAAATTGCTAATCGCAAATTGAGAATAATTTCGCATTCATTCCTATGGGCCTCCTGGCCCATAGAAATGAATGGGAAATTATTCCTTAATTGCGATTAGCAATTTGCTAATCGCAATTAAGGACTTTTAAGAAATCGCTAAAAAATAGCGATTTTCTACATACATACCATTTTGCACTTCCCAAATAGCGATTCCTTAAAAATCGCTATTTGAGAATCGCAAAATGGTATCTTGATTCATCTGCCCCTATATGTCTAAAATTCGCAATTGAGTTTTCTCTGTCCCTCATCCATATCACTTCAGTGGGAATGTATGAAAGCATAAATGAGATGTGCAAATACCATTATATTGCTAGAAGCATTCATAATATCAAGAATATCTCGCCTAAATCTAAACGTTGAGCACATTAAAAATGACTGTAAACATTATTTACAATAACATGCAAGAACTTAATGTACTAAAATAGAAGGCAGAGCCCCATGGGATGTGATTTGAAGATTTGGCACGGGCTTTAATTTTAGTCTGAAATCATTGAGGATTCAGTACCACCCAATTCCATTTATGTGTTCAAAAAAGAAATTCATGACATCTGGAATGGTGGACTTTTATTATGGTAAATCTCATTTACAAATATGGAAAGTCCACCACAATGGTCCTCAACAGGTCATTCAAAGTAAACATACTTCCCAAGTGGCGATAAAAACATGGTATCAAATATAAATATCTGCATTTTTTAGTCATGCTTTTTTCCCTCTAAGGAAGTTCAATACTAGCATATTTTTTAATTGAAGTGTTCCTGAATGTTTTTGATGGTATTAGACTTACAGGAGGACTCTGCATTTTTTTGTGAATCCAAATCGAGGAGCTGTCCTACTGAAGTTAGTTCACCAATTTAGAAACAATGACCTAGACCGGGCACACTAGGACAGCTGACAGGAAATCTAGGAGATGGAAGGTTGAAATTAACTAGGGGTGGGCGTCAATCACCTGATTCTGTGCAGCCTAGTGGCATGGAATTTCCTGAGACTTCTGCTAGATTGCACGGAATAATACGAGAAGAGTAATTCTGGAAAGTAAAACTTGGGGGGCCACTTATTCCCTTGTTTTTTGTTCTCCAAATCTCTACAATACCTAAATCTTCCATCAAGACTATGATAAATGATCCCATTTTAGTAGGTACTGCCCTACCCTAGGGTCGCCTTTGCTGATTTTTTTAATAATAGGAGCTACTCCTTTCGTGCAACATGTTTGGGTTGTATGAAGAGAACTTTCAATCCATTTCTGCTTGGCTCGAGCGGCTTCCCATTCATCAAGGGTTCAGTGTGTTTCTTGTAAAATTATTATATAATTGTATTGACTCAAATATAGGAGGATCCTCCTTCATCTTCCCGCTACTCCAAGGCCATTAACATTCCATGTTAAGATTTTTACTGGGTTGTAAACAGGCATTTAACTTTTATCAGTTCCGATGTCTTAATACCAGTTTGGATGACTTGGTCATGGCCTGACCTAAAACAAAACTAAATTCCTTCTCTTGTGACCACCTCCCTTCCAAGGGAACCCTCCCTAAAGATAACCTGAGTAAGATGAAAAATGTATCGATTGGAGCTCACATCGCCCTTCGAATTGAAATAATTACACCGAAAAAGAATTTAACCCACAACCTTTTTCTGGTCAATAAAAATCCCTACCTCCATAGGATCCCTAAAGTTAAGCATTTTATTCTTCCACATGACTTAAAGTAGGGCCGGAAATCTCAGTTGGATTGTTGCACCTGAAGATCTTAAAATCAGTATGAATTTCCCCAGCTCCCACTGCCCGTCCTGTATAATTCTAGTGAGATCCGATCTAATCCAGAAGAACCACTCCCCTTTGGTGAAACTACCCCTTTTTAGAGCCTCAGACAGCACTCGCTCTTTTAATGTGTATGTTTTAAAATTGATAAAAATTCTCCATGAATTCTCTGAATATCGGCCTCTAGATCTTTAGAGTCAATAGAAGGGATAAACTCCTTTGATAAGTTTATGAAAAAACTTTTAATGTTACCTCCCTCCAGACCTTCCGGGATGTTGAGAACCTTGATATTGTTTTGCCTAGCATTGTTTTCTAGGGACTCTATTTTATCCAGCATGGCTTTCACACCACCTTTTAGTGTTTGTTTCTCGGTCCGGTTGAACTCCATTTATTTATTGAGGGCCTTTACTGAGGCTTCCATCACACAGATTCTCTCTGTAATTGCCAACATTTTGGCCTCTAGTGTATTTCAAGAGTCTTGAATTTTAGACTGATTCGTTTCTGAGATGTCGAACTTGTTTATGATCTCTGAGTATAGGGCCTCTAACATATCTACCAAATCCAGTTGTTTCAGACTATTTGAGGTCGGAGGGGTCTCCAGGGGCCAACGGGATGGACACTCAGTTCTTCTCGCCACGTGGGTTGACTAGGTCGCCATTGCAATCTCCTAGGACCTGAAACCTATTAGAGGTGGCAATATTCAAGTTAACCGCTCCTTTAGTTGAAATATTAGTATTATTAGGTCCCATGCTTACCACAGAAGCTTTGTCCCCCTTATTCTGATACAAGCCCACAGGTGCCAAGGGGGTAGGGCCTGCCAGTTGAACTTTAGTGTATACCTTGAAAATGGATCTAAGGGACAGATAAATCCTAACTTGGGATGCTTCCTTTCGTTGTCGTGCCAAGGGTATTGAAGAAGAGATTTGAAGGTTTTAAGAAAGATTACACCATGTTTTCCTGCCAGGCTTTTTGGTCACAATTTGTCTGAAAATAGGAGCAGGTTGGATCATAGTAGGGTTTAAAAGAGGCCTAAAAATGCTTAAAATGTTTTCGTAGTGCATATCTGCTAGGGACCCCTACCCGTTTTTACCAGTTATACCCGTTTTACTTGCTCATCTTGCACGGAATCTGGTTTGACTGGCTCTGCTTTTCTTCTTCTCTATGGTGTCTGTTTAGGGGGACAGGTAATGCTCGACTCCCTGCTATTGAGACACTTGGGCCGTCTAGGGCTCATGGATAGTGAGAAAACTGTATAAACCATTGCAGACTGAGAGGAACCACAGAGTTGTAAATGCAACCAAAGCAGCAATTTGCCAGATGACTCAGTCCCCTCAGAACCAGAATCGCTGGGGTTGAGGCTTGCAGCGCGGGGCTCCCAGCAGGGGCTGATCCTGCCTGGAGTGCTCCGTAAGGAAATTCTCGAGCCGGCGCCCCTTTCCAGGCGAACGCCATTGGCAGCCTGAAGCAGATGCCCCCCGAAAATCCGCAGAGCCGAGCTGTGTCCGCAAGCCAGCTCCACCTCGCACACGGGTTCCCCTCATTCAACAAACGAAGATGTGCAAAAGCCTCTCGGGCTGGGGGAAGCAGCAGTGCCATCCTCACCACTACCCCAGCCTGCCGGCCAGAACCAAGACTACACAGAATGCCCGTAAGGAGAAGGGCAATGGGGCAGTGGAGGAGCAGGGCAGCAGGAGTGCAAGGGATTACAGGACTCAAAGAGTTTTTAGCGAATGCTCAGGGAGTTTAGTAGAGACATATACGGAGGAGGTAAGACGGAGCTCGTGACCAGACTAACCCGCCATATACCTTTAGTTACACGGGGGCATCCGTGATAAGGTATATCCTCCTTGGTGTAAGGAGTCCCAAGTGATGACAAGGGCTGCACCGAACGATAACTGATGGGTACTTGTACACTCTGGAAGAACCACCTTTTCTTTGGTACTTGTACACTCTGGAAGAATCACTTATTCTTTGAGATTACGTTTTTAGTTAGGATAAGGTTGGTGGTCAGACTCTTACAACAATTTGCTTATTTAGACCCACAGTTACTTTGTGTTTTTCACAGACTAACCCGCCACCATGTTCCCCAAAAATATGGGTATTTTTCTAGAATTTATTTTTTCTTGGTAGATGCTAGGCTGATTAATAGCTTTAAAGCGGTGGTACATATCCCAGAGCATCTTTCAGATTACTCTGCTGTGCTTATGGAGCTACAAATAGAGATAGATCTCTCAATTGGAAGATGAACCTTTGATAGATCTCTACTCTCTCCAATATGTCAGCAGTAGCATAGTTGAAGTAAGAGTGATACCTTGTCTTTCTTTGAAATTAATGACTCCTCTGCCCCACAACATGTAATATGGGATGCCTATAAGGCTTTATAAGTGGCAAAGTTATCGTCTTGCTGCCAAAAAGCATAAACAAACTAGAGCTGTGATAAACAAACTGGAAGAAGACATCTCTAGAGCTCTGAATAAAAGAACTATACAACAAGGCAGTCAGGAGCAGAGGGAGGATAACATTGAAATAATAATTAAAAGACAGGCGTTAGCAGATTACCTGGATAGCATTAATAGAAGAAAATGGAAGGCTAGTAAATTAGCTAATTATGAATTTGCGAAGGATGTGGGTAGCTCCTTGCTTGGAAGTCTCGTATCAACCAAACAAGTGATATAATTAAGGAGATTGCCAATGCTGACTCAGGGGGGTTCTGCTCGGAGAGTACTAAAATAGAACAAGCATTTAAGTCCTTTTTTCAAGATCTATATACTGAGGATCACGTAGTCTCCTACACCCAGATTAAAGATGATGTTGATAGAATAACACTGTCCTTACTTGCTGATGACCAAGCTCAATGGTTGAATCAAAATATTTCCCTAGAAGAACTTAAGGCTACATTGAAGAATTTAAAAAGAGGTAGCACCGCAGGGATAGACAATCTTCCAATAAGCTCTATATTTCTCTTGCTGAGAAAATCTTACTGGTCTTGATGAAATCCGTTGACAGCATTTTCTCAGATGATCTCCCGATTCCTAAATCATGGGACGAGGCAGCTGTCAGTCTAATTTTGAAGCCTAATAAAGACCCTAAAAGGTGTGACTCCTACAGGTTAATCTCCTTGCTGAATTGTGACTATAAAATCCATTCGCAAATTTTACCAGGGAGGTTGAATCCTGTGATGGGCTCCCTGATTCAGGCCGACCCGAAGGGGTTTATCAGCGGTTGTCAACTTCATGATTTAACTCATGAGTTGATTTGCACAATTGATATTGCCTCAGAAAAAAACCTACCTCTTACCATCTTTGCATTTGATGCAGCCAAAACCTTCGATAGGGTGAGCTGACCCTTTTTGCGATATATGACTCACATCTTTGGATTGGGGGATAATTTCGCCAGGGCTAGTAGTAACTTCTACAAGACCCCCACAGCAAGAATAGTGGTTAATGGGAACCTAACTAACTCAATCAAGTTGGAGTGAGGAACAAGACAGGGCTACCCCTTTCTCCATTACTTTTTGACTTATACATTGAGCCTCTGGCATGTAGCATTAGGGCTAGCCAAATCTTCGCACCGTTTGAATGGAATGAGTGGGTAAAGAAAGTAGCACTGTATGAGGATGAGTTGATGATTTTCACAAGGGAAAACACTATTTTACCTACACTGGAGCAACTTTTAATGGATTTTGAAAGGTTTTATGGTTATTCAATTAATTGCCAAAATACAGAAATCATGTCCTGGAACGCGCAGGAGGAGTACAGATCACACATGATACCATGAACCTTGAACTAAAAATGAAAGAGGCAGGAGCACTACTACAATCTTGGGGTAGCCTCCCACTCTCCATTCTGGGCTGTTCCAACCTGGTTAAAATGCAGGGTGAGTCAGTTTGATATGGATTATTGATTTGGATGCAGGCGGGAGGAGCCCAAATTAGTATATGGGATTAAAAGATAAAGTGATTGGTTGGAGTTTTGTTAGCTGCTAATCATGAGGGACTGACGTATACATTTTAAAATTATTGTACATACCCCTGAAAAACATTATTAATATGACCGAAATGCATTGGGTGAAGATTAAATGTGACAAGGAATCAAGTTTGTTAGAGTGCCGACGATATGGCCCGGATAGGGAATTCTTGTGCAACTTAAAATGCGTAAAAACATGAAAACTTTGTGTCCTTGAAGTGACGGATAAAGATGGATAAACTTTGAAATAAACAGGATGAATTTGAGCACAATTTTGAGTGCGTGGATAATTTGATCACAAATGTGTAGCAGGCTGTGTAACTCTTTCGTGACACAAAAACTGCGTGTTGCAAACCCGTAATCATTTCTCACAGGCGCATTTGGAACGGAGTGCATCAAGAATGTATGCACGCCAAATGGGAATAACATGGATAATAAAAGTAACTTTTGGATTACTGAGGGTGTGCTTCAGGTTTATGCAAAAATGAACCATTATGAGCCGTTCCAACCCTGTTAGCACCCCATGAATTGAAACATTGGAATAGATGAAGCAACTGTGTCACGTCAAGTTTTCTAGGAGTCAATGTCAGCCTAAATATCGGTCAAACGACAATGATTAAATACGTTTTTGAAATGTATTTCACTGTGATTGTGTTGTTCATTTTAATTGTTTATTTGTATATTTTGATTCACATTATGCAAATAGGTAAGCATGGGGCGTTTGAGAACTTTAGCTGTGGTGTAAAATAGGGTTGCACGTCTTTTTTATTTTTGAAACTCCTGTAGGGCGGGGTTTGGAAGCCATGTGATACAACTTGGGCACACGTGAGGAAGGTAAAGTGGGATTTAAAAGCAGTTTGCGTAGGGAGTTTGTGCTCAATGTGGCATTCGAATTTTGAGGCGAGTAGATTGTCAGTGAAACCGTAAGTCTATCACAGGTAAACACTGGGAAGTGTCCAGTTTTTCAAGGGAGACTGGAGTAAGTTCGGGGAATGCGTGAAAGGGATAATGGAATGTTTGTTGTATCTGAGGTTTAATTATGTGGGTTTCGGGAGAGCTAATTAGTTTCAGTTTCCATGAACTTTACTGTGTTGGCAATAACGGGGAGGTCACATTTTTGTTTTGCGGGGAGGATTGGAGGGTGAGTCAGTTTGGTTTGGATTATTGATTTGGATGCTGGTGGGAGGAGCATGAATTAGTATATGGGATTAACAGATAAAGTGATTGGTTGGAGTTTTGTTAGCTGCTAATCATGTGGGACTGACGTATACAGTTTTAAATGATTGTAGATACCCCTCAAGAAGGTTATTTTATGACTGAAATGCATTGGGTGAAGATTAAATGTGACACGGAATCAAGGGCCAGATGTAGGTGTCCAAATACCGGTCAGAAACAACCGAAAATACAGATTTCCGGCCGTTTCCGACCGATATTTGGACATTGGTATGTAGGGCTTTGAAAAACATACAGTTTTGGTAATTTTACCGAATCGGTAATTTTACCAACTCGGTAAAATTACTGATTCTGTAAAATTACAGAATCGGTAAATTTTACCAATTCGGTAAATTTACCGTTCGGTAAAATTACCGAATCTGTATTTTCCTATGTAGGTAGCACTTTTTACATTGCAACATGGCATTTAGGATTCGTTATTTACCATGCAATACAATTGCATGGTAAATTACGAATTCTTGTGTACATGCACATCTGTGCATGTACACCTGTACCATGTGGCACACAGACATGCCCTAAGGGCATGTCTGTGTGCCACATGGCGCACAAGCCAGTTACAGGGGTGCAACAGGGTGTCAAAGTGACACCCTGTCCCCCTTTGCAATTCGGTATTTTTACCGATTCGGTAAATACCGAATCGGTATTTGCTATTAAATCCTATGGGCTTCAAGGCCCATAGGATTCAATAGCAAATACCGATTCTTACCGAATCGGTAAAAATTACCGATTTTTTATCTACATCTGAGTTACCGATTCATAAATACCGAATCAGTAAAATTCGGTATTTATGAATCGGTAATTTAGATTTACCTACATCTAGCCCCAAGTTTGTTTACGTGCCTATGAATAGGCCCAGATGGGCTATTCTTGTGCAATTTAAAATGCGTGAAAACCTTAAAACATTGTGTCCTTGACGTGACAGATTAAGATGGATAAACTTTGAATTAAACAGGATGAATTTGAGTACAATTTTGAGTACGTGGATTATTTGATCACACATGTGTAGCAGGCTGTGCAGCTCTTTCATGACATGAAAACTGTGTGTTGCAAAACGTAATTATTAAAATGTCAATTGTGCCTAAATCCACATTTATCTTTGATGTGATTCCTCTATCTTTCAATCCCAAAACATTGAAAGCTCTGCAGGGTGATATATCCAGCTTTATATGGTATAATAAGGGGGTGAGGATCGCCTGGAAGAAGTGATGAAGCTCAAAGTTAGACAGTGGTATAGCAAGCTCCGATTTTCACTTTTACTGCTGGGCCTCCCAACTAACGAATGTAAGATCTCTCTTATTTGTATCTTCTTGTTTTCCTCCCTTCCTGCAAGCAATGTCAAAATATGTCCCTCAGGGTGACAGCTTTTTTTTTAAAGTTTGGTCATCCTAATTTTTTTTTAAGTTAAGCTAAATACCTTGAGATCTGCTTTTGAGCTTTGGTATCAGTTTAGAAGGACTCTAAAGATCCCGTACTATATCGTTGGTGCCCCCATTTGGAATTCCCGGAGAACACCTGCATGCCTTAAGGATAGTTTGTTGCTCCCGTTGTTGGAAGAAGGGATTGAGAAAGGGGGTCAACTACTGCAAAACAACCAGCTATTCTCATGGGACCTTCTAAGTAACATCACGAGCCAGAGATTGTCTAGATAAAAATGTTCAACTATTCAGCTGGGCCGCTAAGCTGGGTAAAGATGGGGATGGAAACCAAGAATGTGAGAATACTCTTCTAGGCCCTCTCTATCAATGTAACGAAGTATCTAAATGGTACTGGCTGCTAGTAAGATGGGAGCCTCCACCGACGCCAATGAAGGAGCCCTGGAGAAGAGACCTGCCCTTGACCAAGATAACATTTCTATGGCAAGTATCAATGTGCACCGTATAGAGTGTTGTTAAAGCTGCCCCTCTTAGGTGAAACGATCTGTTTACACTCCAAAAAGCATACTGGACTCCTAAGAGGCTTGCATAGCTGGGAGGTGAAGGCATGAAGGTCTGTTTGAAGTGAACCTCAGTGAATGCGGATGACCTGCATGTTTTAGCGTATGCCATAGTAGGTCACCGGGAACTGCATGCAGTGAAACCTGGACATAATGATCACAGAAAGGAGGGAGTTTGCTGTGGATCCTGAGCATCTGTAGAGCACAAAGGAATCCCAGCAGAAGTGGCATGCCATTTCCCCCTCACCGCAGGAGTAATCGTAGAGTTACCCAGTAAAGAGGAGTCGTCAAGAACCTCCAGTCGCTGCAGAGGTGCGACCACAAGTGAAGGCTTGCTGACTGCTTAGTGCAACTCCTTTGTGGCCCCATGGAGCTAACTCACCTGAATCAACTTCTGCTACTCAAGAGCCAGTGGAAAAGGCACACTCCGGTGAGTTGTGAGCCTACATTCAATCCCCTGTATCCACACCTCCCCTCTGTCTGTCTCCCTCTGTCTCCCTCCCTCTACCTCCCTCTGTCTCCCTCTCCATCTCCCTGTCTGTCTTTCTGTCTGTCTCTGCCTATGTCTGTCCCTGATTCTGCCTCTCTCTGTCTCTATCTGTCCCTGCCTCTATCGCTGTCTCCATCTCTGTCTTGGGTTTCAAAAAGGGGGGAGGCGAGAGGACACTATTAACCACTCAAGATGGTGGAAGGTCCAGTAGCAGCTTAGTGTCCGTACTGAGTACTAGAGAAGCAAATCAAAAAATGGGGTTGCTGCACTGTTCCATGAGGAAAAGGAGGGAGGGAAATAGTTAGCTGGCGTGACCAAGAAGGGGGATTAAATGATACCCTGGGGCATCCATTATGTTGGATGTATTTGCCTCACACACCCCGAGGAGTGTCATGCTTCATCATCGGCGGTTGCTCCTCGTCGGGGAGGCGGTGCAATCCCCGACGGGCACACCTCAGAGAGGGGCTCTTTGGCGGAGATCTTTTTCCAACTGCCTTTTGGTGAAGTGGGGGTATGTGGGCAGGGTAGTGTATTCCTATGATAAGGCGGCTAAAATGTAACAAGGGGTACCGGAATGGACTTTATTCTAGGGGTCCCCTGGCTACAGTTAAAAGGTGAAGCTAGTTGCCTAGGTGTCAGCCTATTATGTTGTGTGACCCCTAGTAGAAACTAGCTGTGCATGTGGTCAACATGTTTCTCGCTAATGGTATATTAACCGCGATTCTTCAGGACCAAAGTGAAGACAACAACATGCTAGTATCATACGTGTTGTATTGTTACCTTAGTGGATCCTCCTATGCCTAGTGGTCATATATTAGAGGCCACATGAGTGTTCGGCAGGGCTGAACTGCAGAGCTAAGCCCTCGAGGTATGGCTAGAGTCTTCTGCGTCCGGGCGTTGTGACCTACCCATCCCCGCCGAGCTCGAGGGCTTAGCTCTGCAGTTCAGCCCTGCCGAACACTCATGTGGCCTCTAATATATGACCACTAGGCATAGGAGGATCCACTAAGGTAACAATACAACACGTATGATACTAGCATGTTGTTGTCTTCACTTTGGTCCTGAAGAATCGCGGTTAATATACCATTAGCGAGAAACATGTTGACCACATGCACAGCTAGTTTCTACTAGGGGTCACACAACATAATAGGCTGACACCTAGGCAACTAGCTTCACCTTTTAACTGTAGCCAGGGGACCCCTAGAATAAAGTCCATTCCGGTACCCCTTGTTACATTTTAGCCGCCTTATCATAGGAATACACTACCCTGCCCACATACCCCCACTTCACCAAAAGGCAGTTGGAAAAAGATCTCCGCCAAAGAGCCCCTCTCTGAGGTGTGCCCGTCGGGGATTGCACCGCATCCCCGACGAGGAGCAACCGCCGATGATGAAGCATGACACTCCTCGGGGTGTGTGAGGCAAATACATCCAACATAATGGATGCCCCAGGGTATCATTTAATCCCCCTTCTTGGTCACGCCAGCTAACTATTTCCCTCCCTCCTTTTCCTCATGGAACAGTGCAGCAACCCCATTTTTTGATTTCCATCTCTGTCTTGCTCAGTCTCTCTGTCTCAGTCTGTCTCTGCCTCTATCTGTCTCTGCCTCTATCTGTCTGTCTGTCTCTGTCCCTGTCTCTGCCTCTGTCTGTCTCAATCTGTCTCTATCTGTATCTGTCTCTGCCTCTATCTGTCTCTGCCTCTATCTGTCTCTGCCTCTCTCTGTCTCTGTCTGTCGCTTTCTCTATCTGTCTTTGCCTCTACCTGTCTCTGTCTGTCCCTGTCTCTATCTGTCTCTATCTCTGTCTCTATCTGTCCCTGTCTCTATCTGCCTCAGCCTCTGTCTGTCCCTGTCTCTATCTGTCTCTATCTGTTCTGTATCTATGAGTCCCTGTCTCTATCTGTCCCTGTCTCTGTCTGTCCCTGTCTTTATCTCTGTCTGTCCCTGTCTCTATCTCTGTCTGTTTCTGTTTCTATCTGTCTATGTGCCTACCTGTATTTGTATCTCTATCTGTCTCTGTGTCTCTGTCTCTATCTGTCACCTCTATCCGTCTCTGTGTCTCTATCAGTATCTGTCCAAACAGGAAGCTTCCCAAAATGCCCTTTTAAAAGTCAGCTGGGAAAGCGCTTACAGCTGACTTTTAAAGGGCGTTTTGGGAAGCTTTCTGAAGGTTCCCTTAAGTCACAGAGGCAGGCAGTAAACACAGAAGATGGCCGCAGGAGCATAAATAGTGAATACCTATCTAATACGTATTCACTACGAATCCGGCCATCTTCTGTGTTTAGCGCCGGCCGTGGAAACTGTAAGGCAAGGTCCGCGGGGTGCCAGTGAAGGCACTGGAGTGTCAGGCCGCTGGGGGCTCGCGGGCCATACTGTGATTACCAGTGTGTTAGAGCATATTTACAAACTCCCAAGGGAAAACACACCTTGATTTGCCCAATATCCAGCTCTTACCAGTGATTTACAACTGCAAGTTTACACAATCATGAAATACAATTATGCAAGACTAAAATACAGAACAGATGCAAATAGACCAATTTTACACCATAACTTTAAGTAGGTGGGTTAATGTTCTTGGTCCTTTTTAGGTCTCGGCCTGCATAGGCTGCGCTTGCGCAGTCTCACTGGGAAGATCTTATATTTTTCAGAGTGGGGCTTGAACCCGCCCCTCTCCTCCATTGGCTGGCTTCCTAAACGGAGGCCAGCCATTGGAGAAGACAGGAGTCTTTCCATTTAAGCCCCTTCTTTTTGAGATTGAGGGGTGTGTTTTTTAGTTTCTTTCTCTCCTCTTCCCATTGGCTGGAATTTTACATTCCAGCCAATGGGGAGAAAGAAAAACATGCCCCCCAGTCGGAAAATGATGGGGCGTTTCTCCGAGGCATTTCTGCTGGACCTCGGAGAAACATGGTGGTGTGGAGCGCTCCTCTCTTGTTTTCTCTTCTTCTTCCCTCTTCTACTTTCTCCTCTCCCTCTCATTTCAAGCTCTCCTGTACCTCCTTTCCCTGTCCTTCTCACCCCGCCCCCTCCCTCTTCCTCCTCCTTTCCTGGCCGCTCCCTTTTCCTTACTCTTACCCTCCTTCTGCCCGCCTTTACTGCCCCCTTCCGCCACCTGGTCCCCGTCTTCTTGCTCTACTTTTCCTTTCATGCATCTCCCTTGTCTTCACTTATTTTCCTCCCTCCCCCCGCCCCCTCTTCCTCTCTGAGCTCTGGGCGCCCCCTTAATCGCCCCTCTCCGCCCTCCCCACCCCTCCTCCTCCTCCTGGGTGTGGTGCTGTACTTTTCAGGGTGGGGTCAGCTCGGCGCGGCTGTGAGTCAGGCGGGTGGGGCTGGGCTCACTTCCCTCGCAGACCTCACTTCCCTCTCTCTTCCCCCTGCTCTCGGCCCTCCCTCCCTGCCTCTCTCAGGCTCTCCCTCCGGTCGATGCTTCCTGCCTCCAGACGCTGCTCTCCGGGACCCTCAGGTGAGCCTGGCCTCCGACCCCCTGCCAGCATCCCACTGGGGGGTGCTTTACTTCCAGCCACCGTGGGAGAGTGCCTGGGTGGGATTGGAACTCGGGGTTGGTGTGTAGTGGGGGCCGCCGGCCTCCGTCTCTGCTCTTCCGTGTCTGGTGATTGATTTTGAGGTGGTGGTAGTGATGGGTGAGGGAGGGGTCATGTGTTGTAGTGTCTGTTCTTTTCCCAGTGGGATTGGAGTGCGTGAAGTGGCCATTTTTGTTTGCCGTTCCCCGACTTGTGTGTGTGTGTAACTCTACAGGCCCGGGTGGAAACTCTGCCAGGGTCTGTGCAGTTGCAAATATGTCTTTTGGGCGTGTTTGTGCGGCGAGCGTTGGCAGGGTGTCCTTTCCCAGCGTGTGATTACTTGTGTACACAAGTCAGGGATGTTTCACGAGTTAAGAGAGTTGTGTACAGTATCTGTGGCTTGTTGCTCTTTGGCAGTGGGGAGTGTGTGGCTGGGTTGTGTTTGCAGGGTACTGTGTGCGTGTGGTTGTAATGTTTGTAGGCTGTGGTGTGTGGTTGTAATGCTTGGGG
Source organism: Lissotriton helveticus (assembly GCF_964261635.1). Lineage (NCBI taxonomy): Eukaryota > Metazoa > Chordata > Amphibia > Caudata > Salamandridae > Lissotriton > Lissotriton helveticus. The sequence goes on along the minus strand of NC_136065.1, from coordinate 982,650,254 downwards.
GCTGGGTGTGTGTGTGTGGCTGTAATGCTTGGACGATGTGGTGTGTGCGTGTGGATGCTTGGAGGCTGTGGTGTGTGCATGTGGGTGTAATGCTTGGAGGCTGTGGTGTGTGCGTGTGGCTGTAACGCTTGCACAAAATAATGGTGTTTGCACAATTGCGCGTGTTCGTACTCCTCCATCGGCACCGAGTGAAACCCGCCTCTAGCTTGTGGTGGGTGTGATTGTTAAAGTGGATGCTCCGGAGAGGATGCGGCCCCTGGGCCTCGGCTGTCCTTGTTTGTCCCTCAGTCTGAGGTGTGTGCTTGGAAGTGTTTGCATTAGAGCAGGTCGTTGTGTCCCCAGCCTCGTGCGAGTCATGGGGCGTTTCGTATCACACACTTTTTGCATGTAAAGACATCATCGTGTTCACTGTTCATGGGGAGACGTGCGTGTGTGCAGTCTGCTGGTGTCTCGTGCACGTGTGGTGATTGTTTGTGGTCTGCACACCAGGCCTTGTTCTGCGCCGTGTGCTGGCCGGGGCACTATACAGCATTTCAATATCTGTGTAAAGTGTTGTATTTGGAACTCGTTGCACAACCTGTGCTGCAATTTATTTAGGTGTAGCATGTGAGGGGTCCGTGTGCACTTTGTGTCGTGCCGGCAGTGTGTGACGCGCCATGGGTCGCACTCACCAGACCTACCTGCTGCCCCAGGGCCCTGCCGCCACTTCCTATTTCACACTTTCACCCAGCAGCTCTTGTGAGGGCGGCTGAGGCCACCAGGTGGTGTTTGTGCTCTGTGTGTGTCCGGGCACCTTGTACCGCTCCCTATTCGGTTGTTTCACGGTTGTGCTGTAACTTTCATAACATTTGAAGAGCTTTAGCCAATAATGTTAATATGACATTAAAAGGGGGTGAGGGTGCTGACAGCTGGGCCTGAAAGGGAGGGAGTGGGCTGTGCCACCCGTCCTCCGAGGGTGGAAGGTGTTGCCAGCCTAGGAGGGAGTGGTGTGCCACCCTGCCGCCGAGGGTGGAAGGTCGTGCCACTCAAGGAGGGGGCGGGATGTGCCACCCAGCCTTGAGGGTGGAAGGTGGTGCCAGCCTAGGAGGGGTGGGCTGTGCCACCTGGTCTCCGAGGGCGGAGGTGGTGCCAGCCTAGGAGGGGCGGGATGTGCCACCCGGCCTCCGAGGGCGGAAGTTTCCACAGCACACTCTAGGGTGGGGGGGTCCAGTCCAGCCTGGGAGGAGCCTCTGACATCCGGCAGGCCCCGGAGAGGGAGCCGAGCCTTGGACCGTGAGCTGTTAGACCAGGGCAGGGAGGGAGGGCGCTGGGGAGCGGCGCCCGCCCCCTCAGAGGGAGGGAAGGAGTGCCGTCAGCCCCTCCTGGGAGGGAGGCGTCTTCTACCCTCGTTCCTCCCAGCACCGGAGGCATCCAGAGACCTCACCAGAGGCAGGGGGAGGGTGTGCTTGCCCTCCCTCTGGGCCCTGCAATGGTGGTGCCAGTGTGTGCCCGGGCTCGTGCCCTCCTGCACCGAGGCAGGCGCCCTGAAGAGTTGAGGCACCTAGGCCCCCCTGCAAAGAATACATGGAGAATCTTTCTCTGACACCAGTAGTGCGTCAGTGATGTCATCAGCAGGCGTCCCCTGACTGTTGCCGTCACCGGTGACATCCATGATAGTGACGTCTCAAGTGGTCGACATGATAGTGACGTTAGCGGGTAGGCTGGCATGACAGTGATGCCATCGGCAAGCTGTGATGGCAGTGACTTCCTTTGCAAGCGTCCATGGCATTGTGACGTCAGCCGCCATCAGTGACCTCACCTACAGACATCCCTATGGGTGACGCCACCATTAGGCGACGTTTGTGCGCCCACCTCTTGACTCAAGGCCTCTGAGCGGCTGGCACCCCTGCCGTAGCCCTGCCCCGCACACAGTACAGTGTATGTCATTGGCATGGATGTATGTGCGTGACGTGTCCACTCTGACCAGTGGTGCGAAGGAGACAGGTCCATGCATGAAGTGCTGCCGTCTCTCCTGTGCTGGCACTTGAGGTATCTGCTCCCTGCCTGACCTTGCGTGACCCAGCTCTGACCCACCCGTGACCTCTAGGTTGGGATTCTGTGTCCGTCTGAGCAATGTCACTCAAGGTCAAGGCAGGCTGGGTGACGTCACTAGCCGGACACCCCTGACTGACCCTTCTGTCTGCTTATGACATCTGTGTTGTGGGCGTGACTTTGGAAATGTATCTTCATATTCACGTCTTTTGTCGGTGTGTGTGCCAGCCATCTGTTGTGTGTCTTTTAATGTGTGTTACTTGTTGTGCGTGTGCCGCTTGGGACATCTGTGCAAGGGATTAGCTAGACATGTAAAATGCCTCTTTCTTTGAACCAGAGCTCTTATGGCACCAAGTCTTCGTGACCCTCCCCAGCAAAGCTTGCTTGCCTCTTCCATTCAGGCATCTATCCATTCATTCTTTCCTATTGATATCCACCATTTCACCTTTACATTCTCTCATCATTCAATCTTTCATCCATCATTGTCACCATGCAGTCTGCCCATCCATAAATCCATCAACCATTCTTTCACTTCTCCATACATTCGCTGTTTCACACATCCATTCTCAATCTTTTACTCATCCATTCTCAATCTTTCACTCATCCACCCTTTTATTCAGCCATTCTTCCTTTCAGTCATCCATCCACCCTTTGAGCCATCATCCATTTATCCTTTCCCTCTTCCATCCACCCTTTCACTCATCCAACCTTTCACATTTCTATCCACGCTCCCTTTCACTCATCCATCCTTTCCTTGACTCATTCATCCTAACATCCTGTGTGTGTGTGTGGCTCCCTGTGTCGTTTTTAGTGCCTCTGTTCTCTGCTTGTGATCGTTTTTAGTGCCTCTGTTCCCTGCTTGTGTGTGTGGCTCTGTGTGTGTGTGTGTCTCTCTGTGTGTGTGTGTGTGTGTGTGTGTGTCCCTCTGTGTGTGGGTGTGTGAGGCTCTGTGTGTGTGTGTGTGGGTGTGTGTGACTGTGTGTGGTTCTGTGTGTGTGTGTGGGTGCAAATGCAATAGGTCTCACATTTGCGAGAGATTAAGCTATTGGCATTGTAAATGACAATGCCATTTATTTATATGTTTTAAAAACAAAAAGAATGTCATGAGCAATGCCAATAGCTCTAACTTTAACAAGGACGAGACCATTGCATTCTAAATGCTTGTTTATGTATTGCTATTTATGATGGGGAGCTAGTTTCAAATTGCAGGCATGACTGTACTTCAAGGTCATGAACTTTTCTCAATGAAAAGTAAAATGTGTTTATTAGTTCTTAAAGCAGTAGGAGAAAGTACACGCCCAAAGCTGCACATCTTTATATATGTTGATAATGATTCGATACATTGGGGCTTCCCCATTATTTGACAAATTTGTATTCTAAAGCAAAAACGTATTCGAAATAGCACGTCATCTAGTGAGAGCAAAAAAAAGCTGTAAACAATGTTTCTTCTTCAGAGAACAGGAACATTCATTTACCCGTGTGAAAAATGAATGGCAACAATACCGAATACATTGGAAGTCTGATTTGTTCATAAAAAGAAAAAGAATTCCAAATAAATGTGATACAGAAAATTTGATGTATTATTCAAACTTGGGATGTCATTAAGTTATGTGATTGCAGACAGCCTTGTCCATCTCTGGAAACCAAATGTTTTCAAGGTTAGATATTGTTTTCTGTATTGGACTTGACATTCAACTAGAGTTACAAAAGATATATTAAATGAGAAGTGTGAAGCTCATTTACACCTAAGGCCTTATTTAGAGTGTGGCCCACAGGATATCCCTTCATACCAAAATCCATATTAAAAGTGCATTATAGCCTACCGCACTTGTAATATAGTGGACCAGATGTCAGCCACATATTGAGTATCCTCTCTGCTTAACTCTAAATAAGGCCCTTAATTGCTCTGTAACGCAGCACAGCAAGCAGTGGTGTAACAAAACTTGAGGGTCCTACCTTGCGAAGTACATGGACGGCCCCCCTTTCCCGGCCCACCACCTATCACTTTGCCCCACCGGTAAAAAATCTGGTATATTTTTAATTGAAACCTCCTACATTTAATCAACAAGAAAGTGAGAAACATTCTTAAAATATAAGCTATGCCAATTGTAACATTATTGTCAAGAGCAAATTAATAAACTGAGACACCAATCAGAACAATGCCAAGTAGCTATCCTATTGTCTCAAGAACTGCCTATCGCTGATGAATAAAGAACAAGTACATAGGGTCTGAATTAAAATTGACATTGGTGGAAAATACCTTGAACATTTGGAAGACAAATCCACACCTGCAATTTCACAAACGAGGTTAACAATGTACAGTAGGAGTACTAAGATATAACTCAGCATCCAACCAGCTCCAAGAAAAATAACCTGGTGTGAATTATCTGCATGGCCACACACTTTTGTCAATCAGGGGTTGTGCATGATAATAACCACTCTTTTGTATTTAATCTGAACTGAGGAAGCAATTTCAGTTTCTACCATGACACTTCTGACACCCTGGCTGAGAAAGGAAAGTACACAGCAAATATCACAGAAGGCAGACTGAAGCATGCTCTTCCTCATCACTGATGTGGTATCATGCAGGCTTCCTTTCTACAGGGAGACATCGGAGCCAAACAGAAATCAACAGCAGCTGCTAGATATGCCTGGAGTTCAAGTTCGCCTTTACCTTGGCTGCATGGGGTGGGTGAGCTCACAATGCAGAGGCTTTAAAAAGAACAGTGTGAGTGGTCTGCCAACTGCACAAACCAACAACAGCCCTGAGATATACCTTAACCTGCAGGTTTTATTTGTGGCAAGGCTGAACATCATTAACAGAACCACTAAAATATAAAATGAGCAAAGAGATAATATACTTATGGCCCACACAGTGTGAGTCCAATTCACAAAGGTAAAGTGAGACAAAAGATTAACTTTATGACTTTCAGAATTCACAAAGGGTATTTACTACTCGTAAATGCCATTTGTGAATACCGAAAGTCATAAAGTTCAACTTTCTGTATTCACAAAAGGGCATTTACGAGTAGTAAATGCCTTTTGTGAATACCAATGAGCACCACAAATAACAAAGACAAAATCCAATGCATTTTTTGGAAGGCCGGGACGGGAATCCCACAATCCTGATTCGAAAAAGAATTACACACTTTCTCCAGTGGAGCTTATAGGCCCAGTAAACACCATTCTCAGCCGGGGCACAAGTTATGGATGCCATGTTCGGCCTTTAACAAGACAGGCCAGATGAAGAACAAGGTACATCTTAAGAAATTTGGAGACTCTGGGCCAAACATATTTTGGGGGCCCCTGCTTCAAAGAGATTAACATGTATGATCCAAGTTCAGATATTTCATGCCCTCTTTGGCCAGGTCACAAACAGTGCACAGGCACACTAGACCAGATTCTAAATGTGTTCACATCTAATATTCAGGAATAGGGACCTGTGTTTTCAATATTGTACCAAAGCAGCAGCTAATTCATATTACTGCAAATAATCTCTGTGATGCTCATTTCACATATATGAGGTCCTGCTTTGATGTAAAAGAAACTTTTATGGATGTTGCAGAAACATAAAGACAACATTTCTCTGCGAAATACATGTTAGGGGCTCTCACACATTACCCACCTTAAGAATAAATTAAAGGAAAATGGTATTTAAAACTATTTGTTCAGGAATTTCCCATGGTCATGGAAATACCTGTCGGGGACCTTGGAAAAATTCGGAGTAGGCTGGGCTTTCCGCAGAGCAGTGGAACTATTGTACCACAAACCTTCAGCCTCGGTATTGGTTAACGGCGGACTGTCGGTACCTTTTGTCATCACAAGGGGCACCCGGCAGGGTTGCCCGCTTTCGCCCCTACTTTTTTTATATCTATATAGAGCCATTCGCTCAATTAATTCGTGAAGACATTAATATCGCTCCATTTAGATATAGAGACTGGGGAAAAAAAGTATCTTTGTATGCTGATGATCTTATGATCTTAACTTCTGATATCAGCACAGCGTTTTCATCAGTCATTAATTTGGCACAACAATTTGGTAACATCTCTGGCTATGAAATTAATGCCACAAAGACTGAGATTATGGCATGGAACAGCATAACAGTGCCACTCCCAGTACAACCCTGTGACAGTATGAGATATTTAGGTATAAAAATCCTAAAAGATATCAATCAGATCGCCCATACAAATTTTACTTTGGTGGCCAAAGACTGTAGGAAGTTAATGAATTCATGGAGACATCTTCCATTGACGCTCCTAGGTCGATCCAACTTAATTAAAATGTCCATTTTACCTAGGTTGATCTTTATTTTTAATAGCTTCCCACTTTACTTTGAAAAAAAAATGTTAGCAAAGATGCAGAGCGACATTACTTCATTTATATGGAGGAACAAGATTGCAAGAATTTCTTGGAATAAATTAAGGCGTCGCAGGGAGAAGGGGGGTTTGGCCGGCCCTGACATTCAAATCTATGCTTGGGCATTTCAGCTGACACATGCTTGAATACTATTTAAAACTCCATCTGATCAGGGTATCGGCCTCATGTTCTCAACACTATTAAAATGTGAAGGGCTAAACCAGATGGGATTTCTATTCAAGTTTGGAGCCCCAAAATTTTTTAAGAAAATTAAGTTGAAGATACTGCAAGGCCTGGCGAGAACCTGGTGTAATCTTAGATCCACTACCAAAATAGGCTACTACTCTAACGGTTCTCCTATATGGGATCTTCCGACTCCTCCGGGGTGGACTAAAGATGCATTGACAAGCCCGCTAAAAGATGCTGGGATCTTAACTTGGGGAGATTTGTTTTTGAGGGTGAAATGCTTACCTGGGAACATCTAGTGAGTAAGGTAGGCCCCAATCTCTCTAGACTTAAATTCTTTCAGATCTCTAGTTGGGCGCTTGCACAAAAATCTGGCCCCACACGCCGATCACAACGACCACTGGGAGGCAATAGTCAACTATAATCTTCCTTACTCGATGGCGCCCTAAAAACCAAAGAGGTTTCCCACTTTTATAATTTAATCTTATAGGAAATAGACGGAATATTCCATCTTCCGGATCAGCTATGGGGTTCTGTATTGCCTGCAACAAATATAAATGAACTATGGGAGATATCCTTTACCGTTCTCTGGGACATTGTTAAACCTGCCTGGCTGCGAATAAACCATTTCTTTACTCTTCACAGGGCTTACTATTCTCCTCAGAGGTTGTCCAAATTTTCATCAGGTACACCAGTAGCATGCCCCAGATGTGGTCAGGTCGCAGCCGCTGACGAACATATGTTTTATTATTGCCCACATTTAGCATCTTATTGGCAATCAATAAGCAAAAAGTTAACTTCTTCTTCAGGCACCATTGTGAATATAGATCTAAGCCTAGTAATTCTTGGAGTAATGGACAAAAAACGTAGTGCAAATAACAACCTCCTGTTCTACTCAATGCTAGTGGCTCGACGGGAGATCTGTAGGCGCTGGAAAGAGGCCTCTCCCTCGACACTACAAGATTGGAGTTCTTCCATGCTTTATATATCGAAATTGGATCTTTCCAGAGGTGGTAAACCTGAAAAAAGAGCTTTTTGGTTGAAACTCGATTGGTCTCAATAATTGGAAGCTGTTTTTTTTTTTGTTTTGTTTTTTTCCCCCAGTTCCAATGATTATGAAGCCTTGTCGCACTTTCTACGCTTAATCGCGCCTGCCCTTTTTATTTAAGGACAATCAGTGATTGAAGTAATGGTGGATTCTGGCTAATGGCAAGCACCATCCCAATAGTACATATGGGTCGGTGATTCATTGTGAAACTGACATAGCTGTAGGGTCCTGGTGCTTCTTCGCAACGATCGACCCCTACCAGTCCTGCACTGAAACAGTGCGTCGGTTTGTCAAGTCTCACTTTACCTAGTCCACGGTACTGATGGGCCTGCCATGGTTAACATGAGGAACACAAAAAAAAAAATAATAATAATAATTTCCCAAGGTCATCAGAGCACGGCTCTGTGGCCCCGATGAACAGAGCTGACTCTCTATTAGGGTCCTCCCTTGAATGCTGAGGCCTTGGGCTGGAGACCACTTTTCCCATGCCTTAAAAATCTCTGAATGTCTCAGGTACAGCCTATAAGGCTTTATGCCCCTGAAAGGAAGACTCACCCTCTCCCTGCAGCACCAGCTGCACATTTCTGCCCCGTGTCCAGTACCTAGGCTTTGCACAGGAAAAGCAGCCTGTGCTACTATGTTTTCATGATAATGGGGGAGGGGCAGGAAATGAGGCCTCAAAAATACCGCTGCCGTTACACTCCCCAGATAACCTGCACCAGCACCATTCAATGGGTCTACTAGGTAGTGGCAGGGTGTACATATACTGCACCTTCATAGCCGAATTGCAGACTGCTTCTCTTAGTTCGCTCCCATGGCACTGGCAGCAGTAGCAAGTGCAGAGTTGACCATTGGTCCCATCGCAAGTTGTGCAGTTTACATTGTGTGGTGCAGGCATGACCGACTCATGCTCCTGTGCCCCACCCTGAAGAGCACTATGAGCGGTGGTCACCGCACAGCAGCATCACGCAGATGGCCCTGGCATGCCTTGCACAAATGTGAATGTGTGACACTGGGCGGCAATGAAAACGACACCCTTGTCTCTAGGGGCTTATTAAATTAATAATAGCCTGGCGCCCATTGCCATATGATACACTACAAGTGTGGTGCACAGGCGCAGTGGCAGATAATTATTAAAATGCCCAGAGACTGTGTGCAGAGCTTGTTGTGACAGTGTCAGTGACACTGAAGCTGCTACTACTTAAACTAATTGACCCCGTCATCCCCAACCCAGTTCCAGAATCAGAGGCTCTCTGCTAAGAGGCTGTTTGCATTTGTGTTGAGGGGGCCCCTTGGACCTCAGAGGCCTCCCTGCACAGGGACATCATACTGTTCAGCTCTCTCCCTGCACTGGTGTACTTATGGCTGCACAGCACCTATGCAGGAACCCTTGAGCCAATGTGCAAGGTGGCCTGCATTGTGGGCAGGATAGTTCTTATACAGGAAGGTATAAAAAAAACTATTCTTAGAGGTGTGTTCCTCTTTGTGTGTTGCAGAATGCAGCACACATATAAAGGAAGAAATCAAAATATTTCTTCTTGTTACGCCAACCTCTGGTAGGTGCACGATTTTTAATCAGACCCAGGTTTACAGACTTTAGTAAATCTGGGATTGCATCAAAATACACAGCTGAATGCATGGGAGCACTCATGGGAGCACTCATGTAATGCCTGCCAGTGTCACAAGATTTTTGTTTTTTTACAAAACCATGCAAAAGCACACAAATCGGGCTTTCCATGGAATTTTAATTTCCAAAATACTTTTTACGTCCTGCACTAAAAAAAAGAGGTGCACCCACAACACAAAATGTTAGTAAAGTGGGATCTTACACTATGGCACTTCTCAAACAATTCAGTGTAGATGCAAATCTCAGCAACGTTAGATTGAGCTGTTTCTGTTCACTACTGTATGGTTTTTTATATAGCAAGAAAGCACTGAATAACATAGCAGGTGCCTTAAAACACACAAAATTAGTTGGAGTATTTGTACATTAAATATAATATTGGAAAGTGTCATACTGCATTTTGTATAAAACATGACTATTTTTAGGCTAAACCTATTCTGTGTGTGTATATACAGGGTGATTATTTGAATTGTGGCACTCTCTGATGAGAGAATTGTGTTACGAGTATTTAAAGTAAACCTAGTGTAGGGTGCCGGTGGATACCGCCCTCTGATCAGGGGCGTGAAATCCAAATGAACACAGGCTGCGTCGTCTGGAAAAATAACAACATCCCCACTAAGCACTCCTAGATAAATTGTGGCCAATAAATGAAATCATTCATATCATCTTGTTTTTGCATGAAATTCTTTATTTGATCATCATTCCATGAGTTACGTTAATTGTGTTGAGTATTCATACATAGAAGCGTGAATTAAAAATTTGCAAACATACGTGACAAGAATTTTTGATTCTATTAAGGACAAGGAGGCGAGGATTATGCTTATCTCATTTCTTTACTAGAAATGCTCAGCAGCCAATCACAAAACAGTAAAGAAAAACGCAACTACAATACCCATGAATACTCTGGGTATCACCTGGTAAACCATAGAGTAACCACTATATAAGGTCCCATAGAGAATACCAGATCATCTTTCTTTGGCCATTTTAAAACAGTTCGATTGAAGAAATTCTCAGTCCAAAACAATGCTTGCAGCAGTAGAATAAATATTGAAACTGGACACAGTCATCAGACAGATCAAAGGACCGTACAGGAATAACCTCATTTAGGATCAGAACCCGAAAAGAAACATAGATTCGTAATATACCATTCCACCATAGTAGAAATGTGTAATAACAAGAAAGGGGGGAAAAACAAGGAGTAGAGATAAACAATACACAATATACAGTTGCTAGAATATGGCAACAATAGCATCACATTTGAAATGCAGCAAGATAAAACTGGGTGGGATAATCCTCGCCTCCGTGTCCTTAATAGAATTGAAAATTCTTGTCAAGTATATTTGTAAATTTGTAATTCTATGTCAGGACCAGAGGCTCCAATTATGCTTGTTTAAAGCTGTGCCACCACCACAGATGCAACATCAACAATAGGTTTATAATAGAAAGATTTAAACATAGAGTCGAATGACCAATCAGCGGCCTTCATTATGTCAAGCAAACTCACTCCCATAGAAAAGGCTTTGGAAGCCATAGCCCCCGTGCGGAATGCGCACCAAATTTGGAAACATCAATACCTGCTTCAGGGCATGAGCCAATGTACCCATCTTGCTAACGTAGCTGTGCTCACAGGACGAAAAGGCTTCTGCAGAGCAATTAACAACTGACCATGTTGACCCTGTCGAAAATGAGTAGTACTCACCTCATAATCCTTAATACACTGAACCACGCAAAGTTTTGGATTATTTGGAAAAGAGGGATACGTAACAGAAGACGTATTATATTTGGTGCGTCTGGGGATAGTAAAAGTAACACCTTCAGGTGAGAAAGTACGACCTGCAAGATCCAGAGCACGAACATCAGAGACACGTTTTCACGAAACTAAACACATTAACATCGTCAGTTTAGCTGAGAGTTGTTTGCGAGATAACGAAGAGTTGGAAGGCCAAGCTTCCAAGAAACGCAAAACAACGGAAACAACCCATAAAGCCACATACTTTGGACAGGGTGGTTTTACCAGCTGCATACCCTTGAGTAACTTAGAAATGAAAGGATGTTCACCAGCATGTTTGCCATTGATAGAGATATGTCCCGCAGAAATGGCAGAACGAAAATTATTTACTGTCCTGTAAGCTAGACCTGACGAAGCAATAGAGGCCAGAAAATTCACATTTAAAGAGATATCCACTGAAGCGGGATCCACCTCCTGTTGAGAACACCAACCACACCATCGTCTCCAGGCTGACGCATAATGTTTGTGTGTGTTGGGAGACCAAGCCTCGCTGATAAATCTGGAAGCGTCTCTAGAAAGACCTGGGATTTGCCAGCGTTCCCCGAAACCCGCCATGCCACTAGGAAGAGTTGACCCGATTGTATGAGGGGATGCGGATTGAGAAGAGGGTCCAGCAACAGTTTCCATCTCTGGGGAAGGAGGAGCGGCACCGCACAACTCTTCTCCAGAAGAACCGGGAACCAAGCCTGAGCCCTCCACAGAGGAGTGATCAGAATGAGCTCCGACTGGCAATGCTTCATGCGAGCCAAGACCCTGGGAATCATCACAAACGGGGGAAACGCATAACACAGAAGCGGAGGCGAGTTCTGAAGAAAAGCATCCGTGGCTAAGGCTTACGGATCCGGACGCCAACTGAAAAAACAGGGGAAGCTGAGTGTTGAGGCGAGAGGCGAACAGATCTATCTGACACTGACCCCAAATCCGGGACAGAGACCGGAATACGCGGGGATGAAGCCTCCAATCGCTGAGATCCCTCAGATGACGAGAGTTCCAATCGGCTATCAGATTGTCGCGACCAGGTAGATATTCTGCAATAACTGTGATCTGCGCTGAAGACAATAGTGCCAAAAATCCTTGGCAATCTCTGCCAGAATTCTGGACCTTGTCCCCCCTAATTTGTTGACATACCGAACTGCTGAAACATTGTCCATGCGGAGGAGTATGCAACAACTCGTCATGTGCAGAGCCAGACTACAAATCGCAAAAGACCCTGCCAGAAGCTCCAAGCAATTTATATGGAGAGACAATTCTTTCCGAGACCACCGGCCTCCCGTCGATATCTGTCCTCAACGGGCTCCCCATCCCCACAGACTGGCATCGGATTCTATCACCACATCTGGGGACGTTCCGAACAGGGCTCGCCCGTTCCAAGACTCCATGTGCTCAAACCACCATAACATCTCCCACCTCGCGTCTTCCGACAGAGGAACCTGATCTGAATAGTGGAGGCCTTCCTGGAGATGTCTGATCTTTAGAGACTGAAGAGCCCGGTAATGCAAAAGACCCATGAAGATCGCCTGAATCGAAGAAGCCAGCAGACTGACAATCCGAGCTACTGATCTCAATGAAACACTCTGTCTGGACAAAACCAACCTCAACTCCCTCTTGATGGATCTGATCTTCTGATTGGGCAAGAGGAGTTGACAAGAGACCGAATTGACCAGTAATTCTATCGACTGAGAGGGACTGAAAACAGACTTCTGAGGATTCACCATAAACCCTAGTGATTGTAAAAGAACTATTGACCAATTCAAATGAGTCAGCAACAGGAGAGGACACTACGCCAAAATGAGAATGTCGTTGAGATATATGATCAGGCGAACACCCCGGGCTCGCAGAGACTCCACAATGGGCCTCAGAAGCTTCGTGAATCACCACGGTGCCGACGAGAGGCCGAAAGGGAGACCTTGTATTCGAACCAAGTCCCTAGCCACTGGAATTGGAGGAATCGTCGATGAGGACCATAGATTGGTATCGACAAGTATGCATCCTTCAGATCGAGGCGGACCATCCAGTCCCCTTCTCAAAGAAGATCCCTCAGAAGATGGATGCCCTCCATCTTGAAGTGGCAGTAAACTACCCCTCCATTGAACTCCTTGAGATTGAGAACCAACCGGGATCTGCCCCCTTTTTTCTGGACCAGAAAGATATTGCTGGCGAAACCCTGAGGATGACGGGAAGTCTGAATTAAGGCCCCTTTGGCCAAAAGAGACTCGATTTCCGTGGAAATTACCTCTTGATCTTGTTGGGAAAAAACTAGGGGCGAAGGAGGATGGGACTGATGAAGACAACTGTAGAACTCTATTTTGTAACCCAGTACTGTCTGCAACACCCAAGCATCGCTCGAGATCAGACGCCAATTTGGAAGAAAAAATTGTATCCTGCCCCCCAAGACATCCTCTGAGGCTGGGATCAAACTCACCTTAGTTAGAGGAGTCGTGATGTCCTACCTGATTACCACTGTAGCGTCCTTTTTTGAATTGCCCTTTCCCTTTGCGGAAAGGGATAGAAGGAGGACTTATTACTGGTGTAAAAGGTATCTTGACCACCTCCTCTCTGAGACTGATATCCATGCTGGTTATGTTGGTTAGACCCATGGTCGAACGATCGTCCCCTGTATCGTCCGGCCCTTCCAAAAACCGGGCGGAACGCCCACTGAAAAGAAGATTGAGCCTTGTCGAGCCCACTAAAAGTTGCTACAAATTTGGTTAATTCCTTAAGGAATGGTTGGCCAAACAACAAGCCCTGAGCTAAAGAGCCTGACTCAGATGTAGCTAATTCTGCTAATTTGGGATCCAGGTTCAACAAAATAGAGCAACGGCGCTCACAGGATATTGCACAGTTGGCATTCCCTAACTGGCAGATGGCCCTATGGGACCAACCAATTAACTCGTCAGGGTCTATGACAGTTGCAGACTCTTTGGCCTGAACGCCTAAGTCTAGAATCTTCATAAGGGGACCCAGGAGATTTAACACTTTATCCTGACATGAATGCCATGCCCTGTCTATGCCCTTTTTTGGAACCTTTGCATACTTCTTGAGATACGTCACCATCGTTGGATCCACTTCTGGGGTATCCGCCAATTTGTCTGCCAAATCAGGGCGCGGGCACTCCGACCTAAGACGGGTCCGCACATCCCTTTCGAACAGCTGGGGAATATGTGCCTGTATATACTCCGCCACCTCCGGAGACGGAAGCCAAGATGTGGATTTTGGGTGCACAATGTCTGCAGGGTCGAATGTAGGCAGTTGGGGATGAGATGGCGCATCCACAAAATGCTCTTTACGAGCTTTTTTAGATGGAGGAGGAAAATCCTGATCAGAGGACGAAGAAGAAGATGTATCGCCATCATCGGTCTGGAGATTTGGAGATTGCCAAGCATCCTTGGACGATTTCCCAGAAGCCTGCTCAGAAGACAGCACCTTGGCCAGTTTAGCAAAATCCGACTGGTGTGGATTTTTGGGAGATTTAGAAGTGCGCCCTGAAGAATAAGGCAACCAGCCTTGTTGCAACGCATAATTTGAAAGATGACGCTTCAAGGGTGCAATGGCGCGGACCAGCGCCTTATTAACAGAGTGCTGGACACCTTGATCCAGGGCCTCCACCAAATTCTGTTCCATAGAACCAGAGGCCTCCTCATCATAATAATAGCCCTCTTCCTCGTAATAATCTTCCATAATTACACAAAGTGTAACAATGCACACCCACTAGAGGAAGGAAATACAAAAATGCAGAAGGCAATATATCTGGGGGAGTGGTAACCCCAAAGCAAGCCAATGTAAGGCAGACAGCCACCTGACTGAAACAAATATAAAGTGTGGAGGGAGGGCTTGCTGACAAACAGGCCACTCCAGGCAATGCCTATGAAAGTTATTCAGCCCAAATTCGATAAAATACAATTAGGACATAATATGGGGACTAGAAGCGCAGGGTGTGGGCATGAGCTGTCAAAACGCTGCTCCGGCGTGTAATCCTCCTTGGCAATATGGAGATAAACAAAGAAAATGGCCGCTGCGCATGAGTGGTAATGGCCGCCTACAGAACGCTACAGAGAGGACCGCGCGAGCAGCGCGCGCAGCCTCTCAGTCCCCGTGTCTCCCGCTCCACAAATATCAGGCGCGGGCGCCAAGCGCCCAAACCGGTGAGGCGAACACACTCTCCCTGCAACGGCGGCACCATGAATGACCGCATAACGCAGTGCAACGCACACAAACGCTGCCACGAAGCTAGACACCACAGCGGCAATGCGCAAAACACAGCGTAAACACAGGCAGCATACAAGTAAGCAAAATCTAATATTTCAATGAAATACAGCAGAAGTAATGCAAGATATGAAACATATAAAGGAGATAATGCACTTAACTGGCTGCGGAGCAGCAAAGAAAGAGGATGTGGTATTCTCTATGGGACCTTATACAGTGGTTACCCTATGGTTTACCAGGTGATACCCAGAGTATTCATGGGTTTTGTAGTTGTGTTTTTCTTTACTGTTTTGTGATTGGCTGCTGAGCATTTCTAGTAAAGAAATTAGATAAGCATAATCGAAGCCTCCGGTCCTGACATAGAATAAAAAAAGCATTTTGTTTAATAAAATCCCAATGCATTTCGGGACAAGCCCTTCATCAGGGGAAGTAATCCTATAATACAACCAAAAATACATATAATCAGTGATCCAAGGTGAGCAGCTTCGGAAACCAATAAATAGGCTATGTGAAAATCACTTTAGCTGAAAAAGAATAAAAAATCAAGTGTGGGTGAAAAAAAAGTCCATAGAATATGGCGATGCGTCGTAGGTGAAAGATCGTGAAATGAAAAATATTTCTCATGGTGAACGTCACACAGTCGGAGAAAATAAAGGAAAATTCCCATGTCAGGTAGTAAAATTAATGACGAATAGTTCAAACATGTGCGTCCAAAGCGAAAAAAGGATAGTCACAAAGTGAAAACCAAAACTGCATAAAATCTTATGAACACCAGAGTTGAAGTGACCCAGAAGAAAAATACTGTGCAGCGCTGCAAGTGGTTACATACAGTTCATCAGAAGACTGGAGTCTTTCCCAGTGTGTACGTGCGTGGTAACATGCAAGACTGTTTGTAAAGAGATCATTTGAACTGGTGCCGAAAAAGCAAAAAAACAAGTACCTGCAAGGGTTTTGTTTGTTTATCTTAACAGAACTCAGACTTAATAGATGTATGTCATTGCTTGTCTGATCCAACTTAATTTGGAGTCTGTACAATTAATCATAAAAACTATGGTAATTTGCCAAATTCTTGATTCACTGACAAATGTATAAATTAAGACAAAAAGAGAAAAAGCTTAACAACAACACGGGGAAGATTTCTTATTCAAAAGATCATTCTTTATATGATATATAAATCAAAAGGGTACAGATCATAAAGATTCAATCATTGTAACAAATGAACAAAGGAATTAAAAATTTCTCCTAATGAACATTTGAAAAACACAAGTCCAATCAAAATTAATAAAAGCCAAACATTCCTATTCAAATAATAAAGAGAATGAGTGCGAAATCAATTGAAACTGAAGAAATGGACTTGATGGTGGACGTTTCGGTCTTATTCGATTTTGAAAACCATCTTCAGGACTATAATAATTACAATGTGACGATGAACCCTTAATCAGTGTGGGAGAAAGTCCACAGAGACAAATGATATCTGACAAAGCTTAAATTTGCTTTTTACTATGTGTTTAAAACACAAAATTGAAGGTGAGAATGTTGATTTGGCCAGACAACAATCGATTGTTGTCTGATGAAAGAAGGATAGTGGAGGCTCGATTGCTGCAAGAACGCTTTGCGCTGGCAGAAGATTGGTTTGCGGTCAAAAGAAATTGTGCCCAAAGAGGAAGCCTTGGCCAAATAAACATTCTCGCCTTCAATGTTGTGTTTTAAACACATAGTAAAAAGCTAATTTAAGCTTCGTCAGATATTATTTGTCGCTGCGGACTTTCTCGCACACTGATTAAGGGTTCATCGTCACATTGTAATTATTATAGTCCTGAAGATGGTTTTCAAAATCGAATAAGAAGACCGAAACGTCGACCATCAAGTCCATTTCTTCAGTTGCAATTGATTTCGCACTCATTCTCTTTATTATTTGAATTGGAATGTCTGGCTTTTATTATTTTGATTGGACTTGCGTTATTCAAATGTTCATTAGGAGAAATTTTTATTTCCTTTGTTCATTTGTTACAATGATTGAATCTTTATGATCTGTACCCTTTTGATTTATATATCATATAAAGAATGATTTTTTGAATAAGAAATCTTCTCTGTGTTGTTGTTAAGCTTTTTCTCTTTTTGTCTTAATTTATACATTTGTCAGTGAATCAAGAATTTGGCAAATTACCATAGTTTTTATGATTAATTGTACAGACTCCAAATTAAGTTGTATAAGACAAGCAATGACACATCTATTAAGTCTGAGTTCTGTTAAGATAAACAAACAAAACCCTTGCAGGTACTTGTTTTTTCTACATTTGCCTGAAACCGCAAGGGTATATTGGGTTACCCACCCTTCTTTTCATTGAAATAGCAAAAAGACGCAGCCGGAAAAGGCAAAGAAAAAAGGACAAGGTGCAAACAAACTGAACAGTGACATGACAAGAACACCCGTTCGCGCCATCTTGGAAAAGGCAAATACAACTGAATATGCAAATAAATTAAAAGGAAGAGCACAGCGCATCAAAATTGAATCATGCGGAGTGACTACAAAAAACTAAACACAGATGGCAACATATTGATAATGTTCCCAATAACTTATATCTCAAAAACTATCTCACCACATCAGAGGTTCCTCATAATGGAAAACAAACAAAAATAGTAAAAAAAAAAGTTAATTATTAAACATGTGAATAAAAATTCAGGGTGCAAAATATATGATGAACGGGGGGCATCAGTACCAGAAACCAATTCTTTCCTTCGAACGAAGCTAATAAAAACAGTGATCTCCAATAGAATAGCACAACATAGATTATAGCTCAAATCCAACCGTTCATTTAAACCTTTGGAGTTGCATGAGTCAAGTTTATATATCCAGAACAATTCACCTTGAAGCAACCACTTTTTATTGTCTCTATCATCTTGGTTTCTAAAATAAGATACCTTAATTGGCTAAAGTTATGCTTGTATTTGGTAAAATTTACAGCAACAGGTGATTTCTCATAATGATTACGAATATTACTTTTGTGTTCTGTAAGTCGAACTTTCAACTTACGTTTAATTTTCCACACATAGACTAGGCCACATGGGCATTTCAGCATGTAAAGAACATTTATAGAATCACATGTGGCTGTAGTGTAAAGCTTGATGGAAGTTCCTATGGTAGGGTGCATGATGGTGTTTCCCTTGATAAAGTTAAAAGAACATTTAAACTGCAAAGTATAGTAGTGATGCATGTTCCCAAACACATATGACTTTATTTTAAGGGTGAATTTTCAACATTTTTCAGCATAGCATCAAGACAGAACTATATATTTGCTCATTTTCAGACAACTTCCAAAATGATAAGTATTACAGTAATAGACATTGCCCACTGACAAAAAAACTTCACAATGTGGTCTTTCCATTGTAATGCTATGCAAAATCATAATCCTGTCTGCACTGTGCCACTGGATTCAAGCTAGTCTGACTGATGAGGGGTGAAGCCCAGAAACCGGTCCTAGGATGTTTGTTTCTGGTCCAGGGAGGACCTGGCTTGGCAGTTCGGTCTGGACTTTTCCCATGAGGCACAGGGTCAAGACTGATTTGCATGTGGCTGGTTCTAAAGTGGGGTGGTGTGCTGAGCAAAATAACAATGGGTTTAACCCAGATCTGTTCACTGGGGGTGAATGTTTTGATTTGTTCTGAATTCCATCCATCATTTGTGTGTCTTTTGCTTTCTGGCCCTAAGTGTGCTGGGTATGGTCAGGCATGGTTCCCGAGCTCACATTGCCACTGAATTAAAGCTAGCCTGGCTGATGAGGGGTAAAACCCCGAAACTGGTCCTAGGATGCTAGTTTCTGGTCCAGGGAGGATCTGGCTTGGCAGTTCGGTCTGAGCCATTCCCATGAGGCACAGGTTCAAGACTGATTTGCATATGGCTGGGTCTAAACTGGGGTGGCATGGTGAGCAAAAGAACAATGGATTTAACCCAGATCTGTTGAATGGGTGTGAATTTTTTGATTTGTTCTGCATTCCGCATTCTGTCCATCATTTGTATGTCTTTTGCTTTCTTGCCCTTAGTGCGCCGGGTATGCCCAGACATGGGTTCCGGGCTAACTGTGTCACTGGATTCAAGCTAGCTTGGCTGATGAGGGGGTTCTTACTGTGTCACTGGATTCAAGTTACCTTTGCTGATGAGGGGTGAAACCCCAAAAGCGGTCCAAGGATACTTGTTTCAGTCCAGGGAGGACCTGGCTTGGCAGTTCAGTCTGGACTGTTCCCATGAGTCACAGGTTCAGGACTGATTTGCATATGGCTGGGTCATAACTGATGTGGCATGGTGAGCAAAAGAACTATAGATTTAACCCAGACCTGTTGACTTGATTAGTTCTGCATTCCATCCATCCATTGTGTGTCTTTTGCTGTCTGTAGAAGTCAGCTGCTTTGATTGCAAATTGTTATTAAACCACCATAGCTCATGTATACACCTTAAGATATGGAGTTGGACAATAAGGAATGCACCATTGTTCACTCTAAAAACGTATTGATTGTTACAATAATCGCATACGTTTAAAAGAAAACAATTGCATAATCACATTCAGATCAGTAACATTTCAAAAATATATTTTTAGTTCAAACAAATCATTTGGATAGAGGAAAAATGGCGTTTGGTTCAAAAAGTCAAGGTAGCAATAGACACATATGTTAAGCTTTCTTAACGACATCTTCCTCAATTTTAATTTCAGAACTAGGCCATCAAGCCTACGTAATCAACACATTACACAGAGGAAATAAAATGCAAATTACGGGTTCATTATGCTATATGAAATCTGGAGTTTCTTGTATATCAAGCATCTTGAAGTTATTAAGAAGCAGGTTTACAACCGGCTGATGTACACGCAAGCAACCCGCTGTGTGGATGTATTTAGTGAGATAAATATTGGGAGTATCTTGTTAAGGAAAAACATATGGACGTAAATCTTCCTGCGAACAAGTGAAACGCTATTCGCATCTAAACACAATTTCATGAAAACGTCCTTTCAAAAGAATCTTTATAAATGTCAGCCTTTCTGATGTTAAAAGTGAAAATATTTTTTCAAAGGTTGATTCACTATTTCACCTTTATGAATACATTTCACTATAAGTGTATTAGCAATTGGTAGTAATCGGGAAAGGTGTGAGGTTAGGAGCTGGGATTGCCCAGTCCTTATCTCCAGAGGAGATTGCTTCCTTATTATTTTTTCCAAATATTTGGGAGAAATGATCTACCCATAGTGCTTCGTCAATCGCTACTTCTATCTTGGGAGACTACCTGTCTTCGGATGAAAAAGGGGATTTAACAATTTTCCAGAAAGCTGCACTGTCTTTTTACCTGTGCAGCTTTTTGGTAGTTGTTCCCTTGCCTAATTTTTTTTATTTATTTGTCCTTGCTTTTATGGCATGTTTGTATGTTTTTCTAAGGGTTGCTATTTCTTTTTTATCCCTTACTACCTTATGTAAGGAACATTTTAGATCGGAATATGCCTTAGTGCAAATACTATTAAACCAACCCTTATGTTTAGCAGTACTTTTATTGCTCTTGTTATGACCTCAAAATTGGTTAAAATCTCTTGAGGGGAGGTGGAATCAGCCAAGCAGGTCGTTATTGATTCCAAGGAATTGTTTACCGCCACCGTAGTTATCCCTAATGGGTCAATTTTAGCCAATTTAAGCGAATAACCATTTAACCTGTCTAAAATCAAGTTGTCTTGTTGGAGTGATCTAGACCGATCATTCCCACTTTATGCACTAGGATAATATAACCTGACACTATTTGGGTAATGATCGCTGGTAGCATTAGCATGAGTTTTAAAATGTAAGATGCGGGACGCGGCATTTCTAGCTACAAATATAAAATCTATTATGGTACTAGCTCCCCTGCCATTAAAAGTCGGTGTCGGCGAAACCTGGGGAAGCACTAAATCCTTGGCCATACTAATGTCCAATATAAACAACGTTTCATTTAAGCAGTTCCCTGTTATTGTGTGTGGGAAGTGTGTTAGGTTATTCCAATCCTCATCTGTCAGACCACAGACTAGGTCCTTATCATGGCCACACGGAGATAGATTAAAGTCACCTCCCCATATTATTGAAACATTTTTGGTGCTCTTATATATGACATCGTCAAGACGGTGTGGATCTATTTTAATACAGAAGTCAACTGAACGTTACATAAATTGTTATAGAAGTTAACCAAGACATAAATGTTGATTTGGGTCACACCAAGGGTGAATATTTGGTAGTTTGGCTCAAGTTTAAGGGCGACTATTTCTTTGAGATTGAGGAGGTTTGATATAAACCTTACCAAACCTCCTTTTGCTCTCCCTGATGTAGAAGGATTTGCGGGAGAGAAGTACGTCTTATAGATCTCCAGATGCATGGCAGAAGTGATCCAGGTGTCCTGCAAGCAGAGCATTCTGAATTTATTAACGAATCTGAGACATGCATCGTCAACTAACTTGGTTCGCAGTCTAGCTACGTTCCAGTAGATGATGCCAAGACCAGATTTGCCCATTTGTGCATTCTCAGGCAAACCATGATTAGTAATCCCCCATTGAAATGTGACGTCAGGCTACTCTGTCTCCACACCCGCACCTACCATATTTTGCTGAACATTGACATGCGGAATGGATGGTATACTCTCATCCAGATGACAGTGCTGAAAGTTCCGGAGTTCAGAACCAGTTAGGACAATTGGTAATTGTAGGTTATCGTTTGGGGGAGATGTCATGGGGGAGGAACCATTTTCACACAATAGTTCATAATCGTCATGTGTGATGTACTATGTGACATCATCAGCATTGCATTGCGGGAGCGCGAGTTATAGGTAGCTCAACTAACTACAACAGGTGAACAGGTGAATTTCTCTGGTTTTATATGAGTCAAATGTCCAACTAACTATAACGTCCCTGAAACCTATGGTTTTTCTACTGAATATATGTATATAAAACATTTTTAGTCTTTACAGAAATACATAGTCACTGGATGATGTCATCAGTGTGTCATCAGTGATGTCATTTGAGATGTCATCAGAGAGGTCATCAGTGATGCCACTGACCATGTCATGAATAATGTAATATGTGTCGTCATCGGCAGTACATTGCTGGGGCACGACTTATAGTTAGCTCAACAGCTGAATTTCTCTGGATTTGTACGAATGAAATGTCCAACTAACTATAACATACCTGAAACCTATAGTTCTTTCAGTGAATTTCAATGTTTTTTTAAATGAAAATTTGTAACTTTAACATCCCTGAAACTCATGTTTTTTTCAGTGAACATATAAGATTTTTTTCAATTGTAATTTGTTACTGAAATGCCCCAAAAGTATTTTTTCTTATTTTTTTTATTGTTATAAAAATAATGTATTATTATCTAATTCTTAAGGAGTAAATATATAAAAAAAATAATTCTTGTACCTGTGTCGGTCAGTGCGCGAATCCAAGCTGCCATATTGGTAAAGTTGTGTAGGATATGCGGTTCGTAAACGACAAGTGCGCTAATTATGACCCGCGTAACGTTACATAGGTAGTTGCGGAGGTCGGCTGGGTGCGTAAATTCCCCACAAAATTTTAAGTTTTAAAGCTATATATTTATAAGTTTAATATGTATATTGAAGCAAGAGATCAATTATTTATTTATAAAAATCTTATATTTGTAACTGGAATAAAGATAAATTATTGTTAAATATATTTTTACGAATTTGCGACTGGTACTCGCTGGGTGTGTGCGCAGTGCACGATTCCATGTAACATTTAAAAAAAGACTTTGATTGGTTAAGAACCTTTTCATTCTAGAAGTTAAAAAACCCCACCCAATTTTGTCATTCATTCCCTCAAGAACTTTTTCAGGAGACACACCTGTTGTGTTTTTCTTCGTCTTCTTGATCTTTTTTTTTTTTAGAACTCTACAAAGATGGCATCTTTAAATGCACCAGTGAACATCCATGAAGAAGATGATTACTTGGAGGAACCCCCACACAAAAAAAGGAGAGTATTTTCTGGGCCTTCTTTACTTTCCCGGAGGGTGAAAGAAAATTGAACACTAGAAAGGTCACCTGCAGCATTTGCGAACATGTTTTTTCTCGGGGCTCTTAGAAGAAGTACTCCTGTGATCCTTCTTTGATGTTAAAACATTTCCAGACCATCCTTCCTCGGCAGCTGGCATGAGAGCAAAGAAAAAGAGAGCTGGAAGAACAATCGCTGAAGGACGACCAGCAAGCAGGACCAAGTACTTCCTCTGGTCCTGGATCATTGAACAGAGGGTCAGATATATGGCCCAAATTGGCTGGTCTAGAACAGTTATGCATCAAATGCAAAAATATTTTGTGTCATGGCAAACAGTCCATTGATGCCATACTTTTTGCTGCTCGATGCTACCATTTATAATTGTTTTGTTTTGCAATGTTGTTTAAATTGCAAAAGTTTTGACAACAGTTCTGTTACTTTATTCTGTTGGGTTTTTTGTTAGTTTTTTTAAACACCAAAGAAAATTCAAAAAAGAGTTTGAAAAACACAAAAAAATATAAAACAAAAAAAAGAAAAAAAACTGTTCTTGTTAGAACTACCTATTCTGTTAAAAAAATAGAGTAATTTGTATGTGCTGTATGTAGTGTATGGATAATATCTGCATGATTACATGGGTGCATGAGTACTGCCTGAATGATTGGAGAAGTGCTTAGGTAATGGCGGAGTGATATGATGAGTTCTTTGGTAGTGCTTGGGTGATTGCCTGAGTGCATGGGTAGTGCCTTTGTGATTGCATGAGTACATGGGTGGTGCTTGGGTGACTGGAAGAGCGCATGGGTAGTGCTTGGGTGAGTGCATGGGTAGTGCCTGGGTGATTGCATGAGTACATTGGTAGTGCTTGGGTTATTGGGAGAGTGCATGGGTAGTGCTGCTTGGGTGATTGCACGAGTGCATGGGTAGTACTTGGGTAACTGGAAGAATGTATGGGTTGTGCTTGGGTGATTGCATGAGAGCATGGGTAGTGCCTGGCTGATTGCATGAGTGTATGGGTAATGGCTGGGTGATTGCATTAGTGCATGTAGTGCCAGGGTGATTGGAGCACTGCATGACTACTGTCTGGGTAATAGAAGGAGTGAATGACTAGTGGCTGGGTGATTGTGTAAGTTCTTCATTAAGGCCTGGGTGATTTTATAAGTGTTTAGATAGTGGCACACTGATTACATGAGTGTTTGGGTACTAATTGGATGATTGGAGGATTGCATAGGTACTGCATAGTGACTGTATGAGTACATGGGTAGTTCTTCGGTGATTGGAAGAGTTCATGGATAGTGGTTCAGTGATTTGAGTAATGCATGGGTAGTGCCTTGGTTATTGCATGAGTTGATGAATAGTACCTGGGTTGTTGCATGAGAGCATGGGTAATGCCTGAGTGATTGCAGAAGTGCATGGGTAGTTCCTGGGTGATTGGATGAGTGCATCAGTAGTGCTTGGATGATTGGAGCAGTACAATCATAGTACATGGTGATTTTGTAAGTGCATGGGTAGTGAGTGGATGATTGGAGGAGTGCATTGGTAGTGTAGGTGATTGAAGCAGTGAATGGATAGTGCTTGGGTTATTGCATGAGTTGATATGTAGTGCATTGGTGATTGAAAGAGTGCAAGGATAGTGCATAGTGATTTTATTAGTCCATAGGTAGTGACTGGGTAATAGGAGGAGTGCATGTCTACTGGCTGGGTAATTGAAGGAGTGAATGGGTAGTGTGTGGGTGATTACACGAATGCATAGGTAGTACACAGTTGATTGTAGCAGTCCTTGAGTAGTGCCTGAGTGATTGGATGAGTATATGGGTAGTGCATGGGTGATTGTATACCTGCTGGATTAGTGCCTTGGTGATTGCATGAGTGCAGAGGTAATGTATGCAAGATTGAAAAAGTACATGAGTAATGCATTGATTGCATTCCTTTATGGGTAATGTGTGTATAATTCCATGAGTGCATGGTTTGTGTCAATGTGATTTCATGAGTGGAAGAGTAGTGTGTGGTGATTTTATAAGTTTTTGTGTATTAGTGGAGTGATTGGATAAGTCTATGGTTACTAGCTGGTTGATTTCAGAAGTGCATGGGTAGTACATGTCTTATTGCAGCAGTGCATAGGTAATGCCTGCATAATTTTATGAGTGGATGAGTAGTGCATGGGTGATTGGAGAAGTGCTTTTGTAATGTCTGGGTGATTTTCTAAATGCATAAGTAATGCTTGGGTGATTGCATGAGTTTATAGGTAATACATGGATAATTGTATTATTATATAACTAGCAGCCCGAACCGACGTTGTCCGGGAGCAATTAGGCTTCAGGGCCCCCGCCCGCCCCGACGTTGTCCGTGGGTCCCCCGGAGCCTTCCTCCATATATTGCAGTATTATACCTCTATGTTTACTTTCTACGCTTTTGTAACCTGAACACGTCACTTTTTCCTCCTGTAATGCAGTATTATACCTCTATGTTTACTTTGTACGCTTTTGTAACATGCACACATAACTTTTTCCTCCTGTAATGCACCGTTTGACTCACTTTTGTAATGCTCCGTTTGCTTCCTCTTGCTCACGATGTACGCTTTTGTAAACTGCACACGTAACTTTTTCCTCCTGTAATGCACCGTTTGGCTCACTTTTGTAATGCTCCGTGTGCTTCCTCTGGCTCATGTTTGTCATTTTTGCTTCATTTTTCCGCCGCTCCTAAATAAATAAATAACCTATCTCATCCGCCGCTCACCGCTCCTCCCAGTCTGTCCGCCGCTCCTCACCGCCTGTCCGCCACTCTTTACTGCCTGTCCGCCGCTCCTCACCGCTCCTCCTCGCGCCATGTCCGCCGGTCCTCCTCACGCTCCTGGACGCCGTTCCTCCCCGCGCTCCTCACGTCAGCACGCACGTCGCGGCCGGCGCTTCTTCCAAGGAACTACTTTTTTTCGGTAAATTTTTTAAATAACATATATTTATTACGTTTATATAGCCTATGTCCATCTGCACACCCTGACGATTACAACTATGTATCGGGTGTGTGGGTTGGCGCTGTGGTTCCCGAGTTTACCCGCCTCAAAGGTTCAAAGTTCTTCCTTTATAATAGTAGTATAGACTAGTGCCTGGGTGATTGTATGAATGCATGAGTAGTACCTGTGTGATTGGCTGAGTGCATGGGTAGTGCTTGGGTGACTTTATAAGTGCTTGGATAGTGGTGGAGTAATTATCTGAGCGCTTGGGTACTAACTGGTTGATTGGAGGTTTGCATGGGTCCTGGATGGGTGACTACATGAGTACATGGGTAGTACTTGGGTGATATGAAGAGTGCATGGGTAGTACCTGGGTGATTGCCTGACTGTATGGGTAGTGCCTGAGGGATTGCATGAGTGGATGTGTGGTACCTGGGTGATTGGAGAAGTGCATGGCTATTGGCTGGGTAATTGAACAAGTGAATGAGTAGTGTCTAGGTGATTAGAGAAGTGTATGGGTAGTACTAGGGTGATTGAAACAGAGCATGGGTAGTACCTGGGTTATTCCATGAGTGGATGAGTAGTGCCTGAGTGATCGGAGGAGTACATGAGTAGTGCCTGGGGTATTACAAGAATGCATGGGTAGTGCATGGGTGATTCAAGCACTGTATTGATACTGTCACTGTTATTGCATGAGTGCATGAGTAGTGCCTAGGTTAATCCAGAAGTGCATTGGTAGTGCATGGGTAATTTTGTAAGTGAATGTGTATTGCTTCAATGAATTTGTAACTCTATATTTAATGCCTGGGTGATTGCATGAGGCATGATTACTGCTTGGACAATTCCATCAGTGGAAGAGTGATTCAAAAAATGCATAGATAATACTTCGGTGATTGGAAGACTGTGGACCTCATTTCTGGATGATTGCAGAAGTGTATGTGTTGTACCAGACTGATGAAAGGCGTAGATATGTAATGCCTGGGTGATATTCCAAGTACATAGGTTATGCTTCAGTAGTTGAAGGAGTGCATGAAGGCTGCTGAGGTGATTTGAGGAGTGAGATGGTTGAGTTTGATAAAATGAATAACTGCAATAAAAGTGACTGTAAATATGAATTCATGCTAATTACATTATTTCATCTTACCTTCTGTATTGAAGTAGATTCAAAGTGGTTGAACGTATTTTATAATTGTTTTATTGGAAATTAAATTTAAAATATTTCTTTGTCATCAAAATATTAGATATGAATTTGAAAATTCATAAGGCAACCGACATTTGAATGCTAAATGGGAGTCATTACAATGTGTCCATCCTTTATTGCATCTTAAATACACAGTATAGTGTCCAGATGTTGTACTAGGTCCGTCATGGAAAATAATTGCCGCTGCTTTAAAAGTTCTTCCTGAAATTGATACTTGACATGCCACAAAATGTTTAATTTTGATTTCCAATTTTGTTCCATCTGCTCTACAATGTTGTAGGATTACAATTACATATTGTCCAAATCTTTCTATAACTAATGTTGACAACATATCTGATTTGCAGTGAGTATATTTCATTTCTTGATTAGCTGTTTTTACAAATGTGTTAAAAGACACTGTTTTGCAATCTGTTTTGTCAAATATATCAATCGTTCAGTGTCAATTTCAGTGGCAGAAGAAAAAGAACAGCTATCACATTTATGTTCCCATCCGTAATGTAGTCCAATGTAGTCCAGATTATTAATTTGTATTCCTTCATCTTCAATACTGCAAGCAAAAACATAAGAAATTCTTGAGCATCTTGTACATCAAGTGTAAATTGAAAAGAACCAGAACACATGTCCAAAAGATGCCACCTACCCAAGAGGAACTTTCGTTCCGCAGACCTCGCCCTCGCAAAAACAAAACCACAGCCGCAGAACCAGAGCAGGTGTAAGAGCCTTCTCCTACATCACAGCCAAGGCCTGGAACAAGCTCCCTGTCAACATCAGACACACCCTCAGCTTCCACACCTTCAGGAAGAACTTAAGACCTGGCTCTTTGACTGAACCAGAGCAGCACCCCCTCCCCCAGGTCCTTGGGACCCTCACAGGTGAGTAGAGAGCTTTATAAACCCATGATTGACTGATTGATTGATGCTGGATGCCAGAAGCAGTTTGGATTTTAGTTTTATCAGTTTTCAATTTTTCAAAAAAAAATGCAACAAAAAACAAAAATTTTTTCCCTGTTCTTCATAATTTGATGATGAAGATTTTCTAGAAAAAACAGGACGTTCCTAATTACATCAGCATAGCAGCTGATACCTGAACTATTTTCTAACTGGTATCCTACAACATCATCAACAGTGTCCATTTTCATTTTCTTTTGAGCCTCAACATTCTCTTGATTTTTTCTTCTCTCCTTTTCTTTTCTACAGTGTTTCTCATATGTTTGTTTTGGACATACTGCACGTTTTTCATATACTGGATATACACTTAAGTTGGAAGCATACAGTCTTCTTCACCGATTATACTCTCTTACTCAATTTGTATCTGCACTAATCTTTCTCTCATCAAAATCAATCAAACACAATCCAGATAATGTTCTTACTCGAGACAATGCAACATATGCCATTCCCTCTTTAAACACAGTACTTCCAATGTTTACCAAAGCAATATGTACACTTATGGGCACATGCATCAATATTGCTTTTTGCGATTCCTTAATTGCAAAAAATAAGGAATCGCAATTAAGGAATCGCAAAATGCAATGCATCAAGAAATCACAAAAAAATAGCGATTTCTTAAAATTCCTTAATTGCGATTCTCTAATTGAGAATCGCAATTAAGGAATGCCTCCCCATTCATTCCTATGGGCCTAGAGGCCCATAGGAATGAATGGGATGACATTCTCAATTTGCGATTCTCAATTAGAGAATCGCAAATTGAGAATGCAATTTCAAGGGTGCAGGGGTGTCCAAAGGACACCCTGTTGCACCCCTAAAATCTGCCTAAAAGTACATCTTGCACACACACATGCCCCAAGGGCATGTGTGTGTGTAAAATGGAACTTTGAAAAATGCACTTTAGTGCATTTTTCTACGTTTTCGCAAATTACCATGAAGGTCAACTTCATGGTAATTTGCTCCCCTTATTAGCGAAATCGCTAATTTTTTAAGTTTGATGCATTGCATTTAAGGAATCTCAATTTGAGATTCCTTAAATGCAATCACAATTTAAGAAATCGCAATTTTGCAATTTCTTAAATTATGAAAAGTACAAAAATGATGATGCATCCCAAAAGTTCAAATTGCATTCTCAAACGGCCGATTTTTGCAATTCGCACCATTTGCGAATGCAATTTTCAATGATGCATGTGCCCCTTAAACCTTGAGATTTATGAATGGTCACTGCATATGCCAAAGAAAGAGGAAACTTTTTTCTACCAACATACAAGTCTTGAACAAGCAGAAAACAAACAGCACAATGTCCAATCTGTTTTACCAAATTTAATCTTCAAAAATTCTATTCCATCTCTGTTTGAATATTTAACAAAATCAACAACTTTCCCCATTGCTCAAATTACTAAACCTTTTTCTACATTTTTCACCTACATATACATTATTTTCTAAACCAGCAGTCTTAGATATAGACTTTTCCAAATAATCCAATTTTGATTTTAATTTTTCTGACAAAATAATAGTCATTCCATCATGTTAAGTTTTTTCAATGGCTTCCATTGTCATTATTTGTTGTTTTTCCAGCTTCAAAAGTTCTTCATTGAGCGAAGAACAGTCTTGCAGTGTTGGCACTAGGCAAATTATAGATTTCTTTTCTCCAATTGTGTTATATATTATTTCAGGAGCAACATTTTCATTTGGAAACAAGTTTGCAAGTAGCCAACTTTGCAAAGCTTCTTTACCATGTTTTGTCAAAACACCAATTCTTATATCTTAAAGAATGCTTCCACAATATTCATCACTTCCTTGTCGCATATTCTTAATAAGTTCTTTTTAATCAAAATAAGACCAAATGTTGACTTCGCAAAGATTTCCTGGTGCTTTCATGCACAAGTGTTTTAAAAACTAGTTGCCCTTTTACAGGAGTAAGTTGTAGTAGATCGCCGAATACAATTACTTGTTTTCTTCCAAATAAAACGTCATAATATATTTTTAAAATCTGCTACATTCTTAAATGTACAAAAGCAAGCATTAGGTTTGAGGCCATGCTTACCTCATCATTGATCAGAAGTTTAATTTTCTTTGGTACTCTTGAAACTTCATAACAAGCTTCTCTAACTGGTCAAAACTTTAATTAAAAAAACATTTTCCTGTACCAGCTTGACCACTGATATACATTCGAATAGGCATTCTTTTTTTTCATGAAGTAAACCATGGTCTATCTGTTGTGTAACTTTCTGATATATTTCTTTCTGTTCAATATTTAGTTGGTCTTCCAAGTTTTCCAACTCCATTATATCCTGTTCTGCTTGTTGCATTGATGTTTCTACTTCAGTCATGGCTATTGCTGCTTAATTTTCAAGAATTGGTTCTCCTAGTGGATCTTGACTCAGTGGAGCGGAACTTTGACTATCTTGAGAACTGTCTCTAGCAATTTCAGCTGCAATAGTAGTTTCTTGTTCTATCTCTTCATTCAACATTTGTAGATAATTTGGAAAAACTGTGCATTGAATTTTATCTGTACATGCATTAAAAGAATCTTCATTACACTCAATATCTCCAAGTAATTCTACTTCAGTACGCCAAGGCTAGAAGAGTTGCAGAAGTGCTAAATAGAACAATTTCCTTTTATCTGGAGTATCACAACTGAATTTCCTGTGATTAATAGGATTTCATTTGGCATGTTTGACCAACCATCCATCAGATCCAATCACTGAATATTTTTCTTCATTTATATTTTCTGTACCATTTCTCTTAAAGCTGTAATATTGCAGTTTTTCATAGAGACATATGTTTTCAAGATGTGGACTTCTTTTAGGATAGTACGTATCCAACATGTTTGTTTTTACAATATCTGTACTTTTTGGTTCAGTATTCAATTTCTTGTACAGATGTCAATACTCGATTTTGTGTTGCAGCAAGACCTAGACTTACCCAAATAATGCCTCTTGATTTATATATAAACTTGCAGATGTCAACCGATCCAAGCATTCGTAGGATCCAATCTCTCAATGGGAAAACATCTTTAAAATAAAGCTGTGCAATTTGTTACTAAGAATTTTCTCTTGTGAAATTTCTTCCCACATTTCTTTCAACTCCGTCTTTTCAGGTTTTATTATGTATGACGTAACATAGTGAGCAACAGCAATCGAATTATCTGCAACATACTGGATATCCATATTTGCATTCCACATCATCAAAATCACTGGATTGTAATCATTAATATACTTTGAATCTTCACTTCTTTTTATATTGCAAGTATTCTTTGGATATTTTTGAGTTATAGTATGCCTCACTTATGACATGAATCTGTTGACTCTTTCTTTGGAAATTACTGGACTTGGGAATCCAAAACGCCATTTTGTATAAAGATTTTGCTTTGACTTGTATTTCTGTAAACAATATTTCCCACATCGATGAGTTTGAAACCATAAAATGTGTTGTCTTAAGGTATTTTCTTCTCCTGTTTTTTGAATACCACATGTAACATAGTCTTCAATGAAAGATAAAACAGTCTCATCAGAATCAGTTCCAAATTTAGGTGCATCCTTGATCCATAAAAGCATATGTATAAAAGGAGCACCTCCAGCTTGGAACTCCTTTCTACAAAATAAATCAATAACCTCTCCAAGAGGTGGGTTGTTTTTATTGCAGATAACATACATATTAGCTTGAATCCTCTGATTAAAATATCTGCACACATTTACAGGATCCAAGGAACACAGATCACCAGCTGTCTTGAATTCAATGTTTTTAAAATTTGAATTTGCTTCTCGAAGAAATTCAAGTAAATTGTCCCATACCTATTCAGTACAGATTAGCGTAACAAAACATATAGGGGTTCCTAAGTTCCTTAACATACATTTAAGTTCTCCGTGACGTCGATACCAATACTCACTAGTACCATGTTAACAAGCCATCAAAGAATCAATTGCGATTCTAAATGATCATCTCGTTACTGTACTTTGTCCATGAATTCCTTTGCAGAAACATGTGTAAGATTAACTCCTGTTTTTAATATGTGGTTCACTGTATATGAAAGTCCAAACAAGTCAACAGAAGATCAAATATATATGGAATACATTGCTGAAATCTTGGATCTTCTGAGTTCAATCTTCTGAAGTTGGTATCTGCACGGGTCGTCCACCTTTTCCAGTGGGGAAGAGCTGTGGACAACAACGGGCATCTAAACTTCTTTCCCAAACACTCATAGGACTTCCCATCTCTTTCTTCATTTGGAATTATTCACTAGTATTTCCAATCACTTCCTTTGAATGTAATGGATGTACAGTATAATGTTCATAAATGTCTTCACTGCTGGAGATGTCCACTTTATTGATTTATCCACTTGAAATTTTGCTATCATCTTGTAAGACTATTTCTTCTTCCAGATATACCTTTTTGTACTAAAGATTGTTTTTATGAGATAAAACATAGCCTTCTGAACTTTGGTGATATCTACTAACTCTTATCATATTTTCCGACTCTTTGTTGGAACATGATCAACTAGAATAACTACATGTTCAGTTTCCTCTCTCTCTACACCAATAGTTTCAATATTTTTCTTTAAATCTAAAGGTAAATACACAACTCTTCCTGTTAATCCTCTTTGTAAATGTGATGGTGGCAGCTTACCTGTTTTAGGCTCCATACGAACAATAGCCTGAAACAGGTGCACAGATTGAATCATAATGGACTCATACGTATTTAAATCTACCAGTTCTGCAGGAATAGCTACCAATTCTAGGTTATTATGTACAGCTCTAGCTACATTTTGTACTCTTCTGGTTTGCTATAACAATATTTACAAATATGTTGATCTCTACCCAACTCAAAACGACCTTCCAACAAATAAGCACCAACATCCTCCCACTTATCACTGTTTTCCTTTTCACTTTTTAAATACAAATGAACATTTCTAGTTTGATTTCTATAGTGAGTACGTCAACAACAAATACAAACATAGGGGCCGATTATGATTGCGGATAATCCGCATCCTCTGGGCCGGCGGAATCCACCGCCGACCCGGAGGATGCGGATTTTCCGCTGCGGACTGGTTAGGATGGCTGGGGGATTTTTTTTCCGTCCGCCGCTTTTCCGCTGCGGTCGCCTTCCGACCACGGCGGAAAAGCACTAACATGGCTGGCGGTGTCTATCAGACACCACCAGCCATATTAGGATAGCTGAGGTCACATGCCTTTCCACGGCGGAATTTCCACTGTGGAAAGGCATACGGTGTTGTCTTCGGGGGCCTGTTGCGGGCCCCCAGGGGTGAAGGGGGTGGGGGGTGCACATGGGGGGTACCTATGGTACCCCCCTGCCTTTGCGTGCAGGAAGCGGCAGGTACCACGCGGTGCCTGCAGCTTCGTGCATGCAAAGGTAAACATGCATTTTCTTAACATTTGTTAAGAATACAGGATGTGACCGCCAGGGTGGCGGTCGCATCCTAATTGGCACGGAGGGACCGCCGCTGCCCCTGCGGACGGTCCCTCCTCCTCTGGGGTGGCGGACGGACGCAGGTCCGTCTGCCATCCTAATAGGCCCCATAGTTTGGTTTTTCAGAACAAATTACCTTAAACTGCAATTTCTTCTACAAACTTCTCAGTAGTACTATCTTCCACCTCCTCTTCAACACCTACACTCTCACTTTGTGTACACTCTCTCCAGTACTAAAGAAACAAAACTCTATATCATCACAAACTTTTTTTTACATCCCATACTGCCCCATGCAGTGTTTATTTCACTTAAAAAAAAAGGCAGGACTTTTTACATAGTACAATCTTCTTACTAACTTCCGCATTGCAGAGTGATAGACTGCTAACATTCTCAAATGATGAAAAACACTTTGACACACTTTACTCGAAAGACAGAGAATGACCTTGCAAGCCAGTATTTATCTCACTTTACAAGGATCTAGTCCTTGCAAAATCTTAATCTTTTGTTTAACACCTTTTTTTAGTATACTGTCATAAAAAACTTTGTAAAGTATCAATAGACTCCTGTCGTATACTACAAATACTACTACAATCCCATGTATACACTGGAGCTTGTGAACGTCTCCCTTGAACTTCTTCAGCTATCAATTATTTCACATTTCTGGGAATCATCTTTTCTTTTTCAATTGCACCACCAATCTTCACTTCATAAGCACGACCACTGGCATCAACTGGGTGAGCTAATGTATTGTTTTAAAAACAGCTCTCTTCATTAAAAAAAGGTTCTCACCTAGAAGTGTGCTTCCATTCATCTAAACATTTTTTACAAAAGTTAGTTCAGTTGATTATTCTTTTCCTTTTCCTTTTGTCCTGCATAGAATGCATTCCTTATCCATAGTTCGCATTCTTTTCAGAACTAATAAAAAACATTTTCTTTTCAATTCAAAAGCCTTTTCGACTATACTTTCAATCTCTTGTTTCTTTTTTATAAAATGCTGATTTTTTTAATACTTCTTGCAATCTCTCAATACATTTTGTACTACAATACTTTTATACATACGTTTTCTAATATTCTGATATTCAATTTATCCTTCTTCCAACATAGATTGTTTTCTCATTTCCTGAATTTCCATTAATTTGTCCTGTTTTCATTTCATTCTTGTTTGTTCAAAAAGTTATCTTTATAACTGTGAGAGGGGTGCATAAATGTGCAAGAGAGGTCCAGAAAGAAACAACACTACTGCAGAAGAAGCAACAGAGGTGCAAAAAGAGGCAAATGATGTACAAAAAGGGGCAATTGAACTGTAGAAAGAGGCAAGAGAGTTGCAGAAACAGGCAAAAGAGGTACAGAAAGAGTAAACAGGTCGGCAGAGAGAAGCAAGAGAGCTACAGAAAGAGGGAAGAAGGGTGCAGAATAAGGGAAGAGGGACAGAAAATTGCAAATCAAAGGTGTAGGAAGAAGACAAAGCAGTGCAGAAAGAACCAACATAGGTGTAGAAAGTGGCAAGAGGGGTACATAAAAAGGCAAGTGAAGTGCAAAACTAAGCAAAAGAGGTGCAGAAAGAACAAACAGAGCTGTAAAAAGAACCAACAGGAGGGGGCACTGTTAGATTACAGCTTGCTAGCCGCGCGGAAAGCGAAAAAGCTTTGGAGGCAGTGAGGGCTTGGGAAGCATTGGTAGTCTTATTGAAAGTTCTGGATGCTGATTTGGATGTGGACTCCACAGCTGAAGTACCGGCTGTCTTGCCTTGATAAATGTATGTTCCATACCTTGGTTAGCTATACCTACCACCGGCCAGCTGGACAACCTCGCCAACCTCGGACTCAAGCAACTGGCCAACACCCCCACCCACTACGCCGGCCACACGCTTGACCCCGTCTTCTCACCCAGCGAGCACGTCACCTTCAGCCACTCCACCGGACTTCACTGGACTGACCACAGCTGCGTCCACTTCAGCTTCAGAAGAACCACGACCCACCACCACCACCCTCAACAGGTTCCTCACAGGAGCTGGAGCAAGATCACCGCCCAGCAGCTCACCACCTCCCTCAGCCAGAACCCACCAGCCAGCACAACGGACCCCAACGAAGCAGCCCGCAACTTCACGCAGTGGCTGACCGCCTGTGCCGATGACCTCGTGCCACTGAAGAACCCTCCTAGCTGACCCAGAAGCAAGAAAGCCACCTGGTTCACCGACGAACTCAAGGACTCCAAGAAGAACTGCCGCACCCTCGAGAAAGCCTGGCTCCTCGACCGGACCACAGACAACCTGACTACCCTCAAGAACGCCACCCGCAATCACCACCAGCTTATCCGCACCACCAAGAAGAAATCACTGAAGGAACGACTGGACAACAACGCCCATGACAGCAAGGAACTCTTCAGCATCGTCAAGGATTTCTTCAACCCCAGCACCTGCAACAACGACATCACTCCCTCACAAGATCTCTGCGACTCTCCCGCCTCGTTCTTCCACCGCAAGATCGCCGACATCCACAACAGCTTCGACGCACCATCCACGTACCCAACCGGCGAACCAACGCCCCCCACCGCCACCCTCCGCACCTGGACCACTGCGACCACCGAAGACACAGCCCGCACGATGAACACCATCCACTCCGGATCTCCAACAGACCCCTGCCCCCACCACGTCTTCAACAAAGCCGACTCCACCATCGCACCCCAACTCCGGAACATCATCAACACCTCCTTCAACACCGCCACCTTCCCGGAGAGCTGGAAGCATGCCGAGCTCAGCGCCCTACTGAAGAAGCCAACAGTGGACCCCACCGACCTCAAGAACTTCCGCCCCATCTCGCTCCTCCCTTTTCCTGCCAAAGTCATCGAGAAGACCGTCAACAGACAGCTTGCCGCCTTCCTCGAGACGAACAGATCCCTCAACCCCTCGCAGTACGGCTTCAGAGCCAACCACAGCACCGAGACCGCCCTCATCGCAGCCACCGACGACATCCGAGCCCTGCTCGACAACGGGGAAACAGCGGCCCTCATCCTCCTGGACCTCTCCGCAGCGTTCGACACTGTCTGCCACCGCACCCTAGTTCAACGCCTCAGCAACATCGGTATCCAAGAGAAAGCACTGGAGTGGATCATCTCGTTCCTCGCCGAAAGAACAGAGAAAGTCCGCCTCCCCCCGTTTCGACCCGAGGCCACCGAAGTCATCTGTGGCGTACCGCAAGGATAATCACTCAGCCCCACCCTCTTCAACGTCTACATGAGACCTCTTGCAGCCATCGCAGCCATCGCACGCCAACACAACCTCAACATCATCTCCTATGCCGACGACACCCAGCTGATCCTATTCCTCACCAGAGACCCTGACACCGCCAGAACCAGCCTACACAAAGGGATGAAAGACGTCGCCGAGTGGATGAAGAACAGCCGCCTGAAACTGAACTCAGACAAGACGGAAGTCCTCATCCTGGGACCATCGCCCTCCGCCTGGGACGACTCCTGGTGGCCCCCCACCTGTGAGTTTTTAATATATATACCATCCTAAACACTGCATTTTTTGACCATATCGTTTCATAATGGTGAAACGAACAAAACACTGCTCGCCACAATTTATTCAACCGAGCCAGTGACTGATACCCGTTACATCATTTGGACGGGAAATCACGTACATCTAGGGGCAACTAACCCCTTGATCTGGGGCAACACCCCTTGTTTGGCGTGATAACTTTTAATCCGGACGCCATAACCTGTACATTACAGTGATCAGTACTGCATCTGACAGAAGAAATTATTGGCTAATTTCTCTCCATGTGTGTCTGTTTGTCTGTCTCTTTTTCCCTTACTGGTTTTTTATGTATCACTACTGAATTTGTAGTGACCAAATCACGAAAATTTCCTGATTTCTAACACTGTACATATTTTTCACACTACGAGCCTCCTGGGAGGGTGCGCCTTAGCGCGCGCACACCACCGGAGGACTTTGATTAAGGTCCTGACGAATGCTGAGCAAAAAGCAACTCACAGCAGAAACATATTGACCATTGTTTGATTCTGATTAGGATTCCGGTTCCCTAATTTAGAACCTGAGGAGTCCGCCCACCTTGTTTTTATTTAATGCAGGTTGGCCATTATTAAAGACTTTTGTAAAGGCACAACCTTGCATTTTTTAATACACCTACACTTTCACTATTAGTCACCTCCTAATTTCAGCACTGTTGCACTCACCACATCCTGCTCCGCTGTAATCAGGCGTCGTAGCACGCTGGGGGGACATTCGGTCACCCCAGCGGGGACCCAATGATGAAGCATGTCACCAACTAGTGGTGAGTGAGGGTCCTTTTAATAAGTAAGGTTCTTCCCTCGTTTTAGCACAGGGTGATTTTCAAAGCCCTTTAGGTTCCTTCTTCAATGAAGGACCCATCGGGTGTACATAGGGAGACAGCTTATTTTTTCCTTGCTAGGTGCTAGTATGCTAGTGTGTGAGTATTGATCACACTAGCGACACTAAGCGGGAAAATATCACACTTATTTTTTGATATGATTTAAATCCCAGTCACTCCTTTGTTGTTATTATATAATTACTTGGGGTACAGGAGTGTCTACTCATGCCCTCCCTCTCTTGGTGTTATTGATCATCCCCCGCCCTGGGCACCACTCCCAAGCCAACAGACCACGCACGCAACCTGGGCTTCATCCTGGACTCCTCCCTCTCGATGACCAGACAAGTCAACGCCGTCTCCTCATCGTGCTTCACTACCCTACGCATGCTCCGCAAGATCTTCCGATGGATCCCGACCGAAACCAGGAAGACGGTCACCCAGGCACTCGTCACCAGCCGACTGGACTACGGAAACCCCCTCTACGCCGGAACCACAGCCAAGCAACAGAAAAGACTCCAACTCATCCAGAACGCCTCTGCCCGACTCATCCTGGACATCCCCCGACGCAGCCACATCTCCAACCACCTGAGGGACCTGCACTGGCTCCCCATCAGCAAGAGGATCACGTTCAGGCTCCTCATCCACGCACACAAATCTCTCCACAACCTGGGCCCCAAGTACCTCAACGACCGCCTGACCTTCTACACGCCCACCCACCAGCTACGTTCTACAAGCGTCGCCCTCGCCGCCGTACCTCGCATCCGAAGAGCCACCACCGGAGGCAGATCCTTCTCCTACCTGGCGGCCAAGACATGGAACTCCCTCCCCATCCACCTCCGGCTGACCCAGGAGCATCTCGCCTTCAGGAGACAACTCAAGACCTGGCTGTTCGAGCAATAGCAGACCCCTTCCCCCAAGCGCCTTGAGACCCTTCCGGGTGAGTAGTGCGCTATACAAATGTTATGATTGATTGATTGATTATTGTATTCAGTGGCGGCTGGTGAAGTTTGAAATTTGTGGGGCTTAAAATGGAAGCACAGCTTTGCCATGAGCTAGCGCAACCGTCCTGAGTGGTTTGAGGGGGGCATTATGGGGGGGTTCAAGGAAGAGTGCTAGCTGAGGCAAGCAAAAAGGGTCCCCACTCAGCTGAATGAATAGAAAAATGCAGATATAACAGTAATTCAGTGCATCTATGGACCCCAGTGCCACAACACTATTGTATCTATGCCTATGAAGGATAAGGAGTGCACACTCAACACAGTCTGTGCATGGAAGACATCTGTACTTGAAGCGGGTGCCTAGATAAGGCTGTAAGGAGCATGTGCTGAAAGAGAAATCTGGTAGGCCACTGACTTGAGATCTTGAAAATGATCTGTTATCTGAAGTACTGCAGGAATTAAAGAGATGGAAGCATTGTAGGAATTTAGTGATAACTTAGTGATAATTGACGCTGTAGCAAGCTGGATGTAGTAGCACCTTGCAAGAACCTGGAGCGATAGAAGTACCATAGGAGCCTGAAAGGAGGTAATAGATGCAGGCACCTAGAAGTGAGGGATGACTACAGGAAGAGGAGCACCACAGGTTTCTGGAAGAAGGGAAGGGTTGCAATAACCAGGTAAGAGGAAAGTGCTGCAAGAAACTGAAGGAGTGAAGTGCTGTAGGAAGTTTGCTAGAGAGCAGTGCTGGAGCAAAAATAAAGCAGCTACAAGAGCCAAGTGCGAGAGTGGTGCAGCATGAGTCTTTATGGTGGGAAGAGTTGCAGGAGCCTGGGGTAAGGAAAAAGGTGCAGCAACCTGGAGTAGGAGTACTGCAGCAACCTTGAGGAAAGGAGTTGTAGAGGAAGTGCTAAAGGAGCCTGGGGAGACGTGCTGCAAGAGTCTTAAAGAAAGAAAGGACTGTTTGAACCCAAAAAAAGAAAATGGGTAGTGTGTAGGTTATTACATTACTGCATAGGTACAGCCTGCATGATTGCATGACTTTAGGGAAAGTACATAACTAGACCCTGGATAAGGTTATGTTCGCAAGGCTAATTTCTGGAGGATTACTAAAGTACACAGCAAGTGAGTGGATGATTTTATAAGTTCATGAGTACCGCCTGGGTGATTCCTAAACTACTAATATGCTGCCTGACTGATTACCGGAGGGCAAAGATAGTGACTCGGTGATTGAAGGAGTGCAACAGTAGTGCCTAGGTGATTATATAACTAGAAGAGTTATACCTTAGTGATTGCATAACTGCATAGATAGTGCCTAAATGATCAGTGCAACAGCAATGTCTGAGTGATTACAGCACTGCCTATGTAACGCCTGCATCATTGTAAGACTGCATGGTGAGTATTTGGGTATTTTCATAAGTGCATGACAGTTTGGCTCAACTATAAGTGTCTCCATATTGTTAAAAGCATGCATACATACCTCCCTACATTATCAGATCATCTTCATATATAAGAAATATGTATACAATATTTCTGAAATATGTTTAAACATAGAAACTGAGACAGGTAATAGATCTCACTAAGAAATTCCAACGCTCAATGGGTGCTCCTTGGGTAATTTTATAAGTGCAAGGGAAGTCACTGGATAATTGTAGTGACTAGCTAATTTTATGAGTGCCAAAATACACATTGAGTGCATGTATGCGTGCATAAATAGCACTTGAAGGCATAGATGAGTCATTGAGTACTGCCTAGGTGAATAGATGAATGCAACAGAAGGGCATGGGTGATTCTACAACTGGACAGGTTTTTGGTTATTACATGACTGCATAGGTCCAGCCTGCATGATTGCATGACTGTGGGGAAAGTACATAGCGAGACCTTGGATGATTACATGCCTGCAAGGGTAATATCTGGTGGATTACTGCAGTACATAGCAAAAGAGTGGGTGAATTTATAAGTTCATGAGTACCGCCTGGGTGATGACTGAACTACTAAAATACTGCCTAACTGATTACAGGAGTGCAGAGGTAGTGACAGGATGACTTTATAAGTACATGAGTACTAGCTGAATGATTACATAAGTACAAGAAAAGTGGGTATGTGATTGAAAGAGTACAAGGGGATTAAAGGACTACATGGGTAACACGTCGGTGATTGCATGACTGTAGGGATAATGTCTGAGGATTTACATGACAACATAGCAAGTGACTGGTGATTTTATAAGTGCATGTGTACTTCTTGGGTGATTGCTGGACTACTGAGGTATAATATACCCAAACACAATGAAGGAATACTATTTCACATATCTTTAGTAAAAGTATCACCATATTACTAAAAGCATACATAAATATATCTGTATCAAAACACTATCCAAACATTAAAAATTCAAAGAAGAAACTTACAATTTCAACCAAACATCTAAAATTATGCGGCATCTTTCAAGTATACCTTTCAACAGACTTAAAAAAAGCCTAATTAACACCTTATATGAGCATCTTTGAAACCACACTTTTGTGCCGCATTTTCACCAATCTATCTAAAATTATGCAGCATCATTCAACTATACCTTTCTACAGACTGGGAAAAAGAAGCCTACTTAATAACACATTATATGAGAGTCTTTGAAACCACACTTTTGGACTGCATCTTTTCCTTTCTATCTAAAATTATGCAGCATCATTCAACTATACCTTGGTACAGACTAGAAAAAATATGTCTAATTAATAACACCTTATATGCGTATCTTTCAAAGCACACATTTGTGATGCATCTTCGCCATTCTATCTAAAATGATGTGGCATCATTCAACTATACCTTTCTACTGACTAGAAAAAAGAAGCCTGATTAATAACACCTTATATGAGCATCTTTGAAACAACACTTTTGTGCTGCATCTTCACCTTTGTGTCTGAAATTATGCAACATCATTCAACTATACCTTTGTACAGACTAGAAAAAAGAAGCCTAATTAAGAACACCTTATATGAGCATCTTTCAAAACACACATTTGCGCTACATCTTCACCATTCTATCTAAATTCAAGTGGCATCATTCAACTTTACCTTTCTACAGACTAGAAGAAAGAAGCCTAATTAATAACATCTTATGTGAGTATCTTATAAACCACACTTTTATGCTGCATCTTCACCATTCTACTGGTACTGACACTATTGGCCCAACAACATAAAAAGCAACAACAGCACTTTGTTATACATCATACACCTTAAAATGTATAAGACATATGAAAATACATATACAAGTAGAAACATACATGAGACAGAAGTCCACGCACACCTTAATATTTGACAGAGTCCACCTCCAAATTTAAAGGGACAACTAAAATTATGTGGTATTCTACAAATATACATACCCACACAAACTACCATAATCAGTAATCCATATTCCTGTATACACATAGTACTATACAAAATCTATTTCAAACAATATTTAATTACAATAAAATAAACTATAATAAACATCTCTACATTGAAAAATATATTTCAAACATCAAAGTTCATGATTCATTTTTTACCTTTAAAAATAAAGCTAACACATAATACACCTCACAAATGTATAACTCAACTTCCAAATTGATATGTATAAAATGAAATATCATAAACTCAGAAACGATTTTCTTATGCACACAATCATTGTAATGCACTGCTCTCAGCAAGGCAAAACCAGTAATGGCAAAGTTTCCCTCTCTTTCCCCACATACATATTTGTAAGGAACAAATCACATTGCTTCCCAGGTTCATTCAAATTCTAAAACACATTTCTTTTGGTTAGACATATCAACCCTTACCAACTGACTTCTGAAAGTACCCAAACTGCTTCTGTAATTCTTTGGAGTCGTGACTCCACCGTGCAGCTAAGTGATGGAACAGGGAATCCATCCGGAAGTTCAAAAATATATTACAAATAAATTTACCACTATTTTTTAATATCACACCACTTCTAAAGATAGTACTGACTTGGGAGATGTCACTGTAATAACATATTATATATAAATTACAAATTTACATTTTAATGCCATAGTTAAGTTTTAACCCTACCCCCATTCTGCTTAATGCCAATTTCCATAGTAACATTTAATGGAACACTCAACTGAACTGACAAGTCACAAGTTCACCATATTTTCAAGTTCACTACACAATGTTGCAAATGCAAACATAAGGTGTGGTGGATATTTCCAAAATATGAGCTTATCCAATATACTGTACCTTTCAAACATTTTTTACTAACCAATAAGGAATATGCTTTTTAAATACATTAACATACACCCTATTTTTGAATGTACAATGTTCTTAAACAGCCAATTAATGCTCTACTTTTTGAAAAACAGCATCCGGTCCACCATTTTACAGACCTCTCATTCTACCAACTGACTACCTCAGCTACAGACATCTTTTCATTACTTCCAGACCCTACA
This sequence comes from Lissotriton helveticus, assembly GCF_964261635.1. Lineage (NCBI taxonomy): Eukaryota > Metazoa > Chordata > Amphibia > Caudata > Salamandridae > Lissotriton > Lissotriton helveticus. The sequence continues at coordinate 982,606,770 of NC_136065.1, read as the reverse complement.
AGATGCTTTAAGTGTGGATTATTGGACACAGCTATATTTTCTGGTGCAAAAGGTATGCTGAACGCAGAGGTATTGACAAAGACCTAGCTTTGGAAAATGTGGATATTAAATGGATAACACATAGAGGATCAAAGTGGCACCAATTGATGCCTTTGGTTAAAACCTTTTTGCATCTCCAACTCCCTGATCTCATGATTGTGCACTGTGATGGAAATGGCCTAGGCACATTGACTGGGGTAAGTCTGGAAATACTAATGAAGGACACCTTTGCACAATTGATGTTGATTTTACCACAAACTGTCTTTGTATACTCTAACATATGCCAAAGGCAGAAACAGAAGTGGTCAAATCAATTCTGTTCACAGATTGAGAAAGCTACAAAAAAATGTCAATACAGCTGTTTCTGCTTACCTCAGGGACCATAGCATGGGCTCCATATATAACAACAATCTACATTATTATATGGAGGGCATCTACAAGCGTGATGGAGTGCACTTTACAGATCAGTACTTACATGTAGCTGCAACAAAGTCATAATGAAAACATGGGCTCGTTTTAGAGCCACCATATAACATAATACTGATTATAAATATTTTCTAACACATACATATTTTTGGGGGGGATATGCGCACCCAGCTCAAATTCACAAAATAAAATCACAAACTCAATGTACTGCAACACAACACATGTTTCAACTTTAAATATTAAATTTTTATTTTATATATTTTTAACAACTCTATCAATTGTAATCTTGTCATTAATTTCAAGCACAATACCTCTTTTAAACAACTTCACAAACACAACACTACTTTCTATATTATATACTACTTAATTATTTATTTAAGGTGAAATCGCAAGCGTGAGTTTACACGGGGGCCGCGCGGGAGTCGCGACTTCAAACTTGAACAAAAAAAGAAACAATCCATTTCTATTATTTTGTTTACGCCCCTGGGACCCAATCCCCCAGTGCCCGATTTTTTTTTAAACAGGAGGGGAGCAAAGTGGCCCCCCTCCCGGGCCACTTCTGGCCCCGGGGACCCCATCCCCGGGGCCTTGCCTTACTGTTGGGTACCGTGGGGGAGCCCTAATGCCCACGGTCCCAAAGGCTCCCCACCTCCGGTGGGAACCGGCATTGCTTTTGGGCAAGGGGAGCTGCTGACATGCAGCTCCCATTGCCCAAAAGCAATCTGCTTTGGTTTTTGGAGGTGAGAGCAGGTGTCCTACTCTCGCTTCCAAAAACCAAAGCAGAGTTTGCTATGACAGGGAGGGAGCACGTGCTCCTGCCCTGCCATAGCAAACAGCAATGTAGGGACATTGCAGGAGCTGGCCGTAGGGAGTGGCTGTCCCCAGGGCCATCACGGGCTCAAGGAGGGTGGCTGCATGGACCCCTCCCCTCATTTACATAGCCCTGGGGAGGTGGTGGTCCCCGGGGAAATGTGGGGGGCTTGAGACGCCACACTAATTATTTTGAAAGCCCCAGGGAGGTGGCAGGCCCCAGAGCTTTGGGGGCCCATGAGGCCCCCACCCTAATATTAAGAAATCCCCGGGGAGGTGTCGGTTCTCGGGTCTAGGGGGGCCTTGACCCTTATTTCATAATGCCCCAGGGACGTTACAGTCCCCGGAGCTGCAGGGGGGCCGCATGTCCCCTGCACATCATAAATAAAGTCCCAGGGAGGTGGTGGTCCGCTGGGCTGCAGGGGCCCCTGTGGGCCCCTGCAACATAATTTGGCATGCCCCTGGGACCTGGACCACCCGGCTGCTCAAATACAATGAAGAGCGAAAACCCGTGGTACATTTTATTTTTATTTTGTCGTCCGGATTCGTGCAGCCAGTGCAAAATCGGCCAATTTTTCTATAAAAAAAAAGAAGCTTTTTTTGGCCCTGGGTGTCCTTGTGGGGCCCCCTGAGAAGACCTAGGGGGTCAGGGTGTTTGTACCCTGCACCCTTTTCTTGTTTTGTACCTTTTTGTTACTCTTTAATTGTGACTCATTTGCCATTTACTCACCTATATAGTTATACACACACCACCTCACTTATTCATACAGATACTAACACATACTTGCTCTCTTATACAATCACTGACACAAACACACATGAATATGGCTGTTTACAACGCATGCGAATACATCGCATGCCTTTACAACACAGTCGTTACAATGACCGAGTTGTTACCACGCATACCATTAAGCGCGCTGGACTTAGGAATAGTATTATTTACCATTCCTACTCGAGTTTGTACAACAGCAGGGAAGGTGTTGGATTGTATATACAACACCAGAGCACCCCCCCACAGCAAGTCGTTATAATGACTTGCGATATCATGGTAAGCCTGGTATCAACGTGGTCATTGTAACGACCGCGTTGTAAAGTTACCGCATTGTGGAGACAGCATTGTAACCGCTGTTTCCCGCACACACTCATCCATACATCTACTCTCACAATCGCTCACTCTCACATACAGTCACTTATATACTCCAACACTCACATATACTGCCATTCACATATGCAGCTACTTACACATATACCACTGAGACATCCATTCACTCACCAACACTATCATATGCATACTCATTCACCCATAACAGCCCCTCGCATATGCACTCATGAACCCATGCACCCAGTGAATCACCCACTCACACACCCATGCAGGTAGTCACACAACACACAGCCACTCAGGCACCCATACAGGTACTCAGACAACCAATCAATAACCCATATAGACACTCATGTACCTTTTCACCAACCCATGCAGCCACTTACAGACCAACTGACAGACTGATACAGACATTCACACAGATTAGTCACTCACCCAGACACGTATAATCACTCACTTATACAGTCAGTCACAAACTGACTGAATCATCATATATATATATATATATATATATATTACATTCTTAAACTTTTTAGAAACATTCATAGTCACTGGATGACATCATCGGTGATTTCATCAGTGAGGTCATTTGAGATATCATCAGTGATGTCACTGACCATGTCATGAGTAATATGTAACATCATCAGCAGTGCATTGCGGGGGCGTGAGTTATAGTTAGCTAAGCTAACTATAACAGCTGAATTTCTCTCGTTTTGTATGAGTGAAATGTCAGACTAACTATAGCATCCCTGAAACCTGTGGTTTTTACAGTGACTAAGGTTTTTTTAAATGCTAATTCCTAACTATAACGTTCCTGAAACATGTGTTTTTATCAGTGAATTTTATATAGATATGTATTCAATCTCCTCCCACTCTCACAAGGAAGGAAATCAGCACTCAGGTTGTAGTTTGGAAGTATTCAATCTGCAAAGGACGCTATCCACGCTTTTCGGCTCGTCTGAACCTTGATAATGATACAAGACGTCATTGTAGATTCCTTATTTAAATGTACGAACGCCACTAGTTTCCAACATTAACAAAGGTCTACATATTACATTAATCCAAAATGCTGGCGGCCATATTGGCCTGGTCACGATGCGAAAATTCAGGAATTCATACATAAAGAAAAGGAAACAAGTGTTGATATCCACACAATATCATTTCAGCATATCTTGCCCAGTGACCGCCAATCTTGTATGTTTGTCAATGTGACTTGTTCATAATAAACATACTAACGATTGCAAACATCAACATATACAATGGACTACACATTACTTTAAAGTGAAAGGCCTATCAGCCATATTGATCTGGGCACTTTGCGTATTATAATGGTTGTTACACGAAAAAATGGAAAAAAGGGGTGTTAATATACACACACTATCCCTAAATAAAGTTCTAGCGATTATAGTTCCATTCCATTCACAGCTCATTTGAGATGTCATGGGTGATGAGAATGACCATGTCATTAATGATGTAATGTCTGAGGTCATAAGCAGTGCATTGCGGGGGCATAAGTTATAGTTAGCTCATAAGTATAACTGCTGAATTGCACTCGTTTGTACGAGTGAAATCTGAGTCTAACTATAATGCCCCTGTAATCTTCTTTTTTTTCCAGAGAATTTATATTTTTTTTACGTTAAGTAAGATGCCTATCACAATGGATGGTGGGGGGTTGGAAGCAGGGCCTGGCCTGGCTGTGTGCTGCCCCCACCCAGGCTTGCTGCTCCTGCCTTCTCTCCTCCTTGCCATCCATTGTCCAAGTCCATGCCCCTGCTCCCTCATTACAGGCCGTTGTTCTGCCACTGGCCTTCCCACCTTTTCTTAACAGTTAGTTTGCTGCCCCATCCACTTCCTCCTTATCCTCTGTTGTCTGAATCCATGCACTAGCCTCCTCCCTCCTGCAATGCATGGTCTGATGTGCTGCCACTGCCCTCCATTTAGCATGATGTCCCAGTCCACTCCTCCTGCCCTCCATTGCCCAATTCTATGCCCCATCATTGACCTCCTGCTTAGCCTCAGTGCCTATTTGCTGCCCCTACTCTCCTTCCCCCTGACCTCCGATGTCTGTATGCATGCCCCTGCTCCATCATTTCTGCCCACCATGTTCCATGGACCTGCTTCTCCTATCTACTCTGAGTGTTCTGTTGAGATGCCACTCCCCTCCCACCTTCCAAGCATTGTCAGATTACGATAACCTGTCCCTGCTACCTTCACCCTGCCTGTCCACATTCCATGACCCTATCCCCTTCCACCCGTCCTCCATGGTCCATTTTACTGCCACACCCTTCTGCCCTCCCTGTTCTGCCCACGTAGGCTGTTGTGCGGCCCTTCTATTGAATTCTCTTGTCTGTGCCCAGTTTCTACCACTCCCTTCAACCCCCCATTGTCCTTTGCGCATGTCTCTTCCCCCTTCCTCTTACCCATCATGGCCATTGTGCTGCCACTAACCCTCCTGCTTGCAATGCATGGTCTTCTGTGCTGCCACTGTGCCTCCCACCTTCCCTGTGTGGTCAGCTAGCTGCCCCTGACCCCCTACCACCTTCCCTCCATGGTCTGTGTGCATGGCAATATAGTCTCACTGTTGTCCTCCATGGAGTGCTGTGCTTCCAGTGCCCATCCTGCCCAACCTCCATGGTCAGCTTGCTGTTCCTGCCCCCTGCCGCCTGTCCTCTGTTTTCCATTTACAGACCCCTATCCCCTCCCTCCTGGCTTGCCTGTTCCATTGTAATGCCCCTGATCCCTTCCTCCTGCCCTGTATGGTCTGCTATGATGCAGTTTTATCTCCTGTCTGTCCATTGTGGTCAGCTTGCTGCCATTGCTCCTTTCCCCTCTGTTCTCTGTTGTCCATGTGCATGGCCCTGTCCCCTTACTATTGCTTTCCATCGATTGTTGTACTGCACTGCTCTCCTGCAAGCCCTGTGTGATGTATTGTGCTGCTGCAAACCCTGATGCCTACCCTGTAAGGTCAGTTTGGTGCAACTGTCCATGTCCATCCAATCCTCTGTTATCCAAGTCCATGTCCCTACCCCAATTCCTCCTGCCATCCATGATCCAATGTACCATACTTGCTAACATTTTAAACTTGGTAAGAGGGAGATTTTGAAAAAAACCTGGGGAATTGATTTTCCTCATTGACTTACATTGAAAAAGAGGAGATTGTAGACAGGAGACAGATAAAATAAAGCCCATTTGAGCTTAAAAACATTGGGCGTTTCCTGGGTGAATCAGGTCTGTTGGCATTTATGGTTGTACTACCATTGCATTTTCCTTCTGCCCGCAATGGTCTACTATATTGCCACAGCCTCTCTTGCCAGCCCTGCATTGTTGGTTTGTTGCTTCTGCCCCCCTTTCCACTGCCCTCCATAGTCTGTTGTGCTGCCACTGCCCTTCCTGCCTGCCCAGTGTGGTCAAATTGTTGCCTCTGAACCCTCCTACCTGCCTTAAATTTTCCGAGACCCTGCCCCTGACCTCTTCCTCTCAACGGTATCCTAATGAACAACTAGATTGCTAACATTCTATATATATTTAAAAAGTGTGGCACGCCTGAAGTCTTGATACAATCAAAACTGTAATACTGAAAGCATTTCCTTTATAAATCATAGAAATGAGAGGGTCTTATTTGCATCGAAATTATGGTTAGTGCTCTAAAAATCTAAAATGAGGACATATTTTCTGAGTTCTCAAATAGCGACAAAGCACCTTTGAATTATTTGCTATCTGTATGTTTTTTTCTCCAGTTGACCACTTGATTAAATGTTGCACTTAGGGGAGAGGATGGGATGTTACTTCCAGAGCTGTAGACTTTGCAACTTGGAAACCAGGTTGGAGTTTATGCTTCAGCTCGACATTCTGTGATTCTGGTTAAATCACTTAATCTCCCCATGTCTAAAACCAAAATGAATTTGTCCTTGTGTGATGTAACCAATGCTCATGTAAAGCACTCCAATACCTGACAAGTCTGCACTATATAAAACTGCAAAAACATAACAAATAAAAAGTGTTTTGCACACTTCTGTCATTGGGCTACATGTGGGCTACATCTGGGTGATATCTGTGCTACATTTGGGCTCTTTTGTCTCTGGTGGCCATCTTGGTAGATTTATTTGTTATGAAGTTTTCCTAATTTCCTCATTTACTGCAGTCTCCTCAGTAGGAAATGCTTTCACATTTTTACTTTGATTCCATCAAGAAGGTATTCACATATGTCACATATTTGCAATATATTCATAATGTTAGCACTCTAGTTGCTCATTAGATCACTGTTGTAAAGCTACTGCTCACCAGGGAGTTAACTGGAAGTCTGCTGCTGGTATTGAAAGTGCATGTTTCAGTCTGCATGTCAGACGTTTTTAATGAAATAGAAGAGGATTTGAGAAGTCACTCAAAATGTGCCCTAATTTTTTTTTCTGTAGCACTAATCATAATTTCTATGGCAAAATAGCCCCCCTTATGTTGTTCCTTTTTAAATGTGATAAGTGTGACCAGTTTATTCCAATTAAGATGGCTTCAGATGTGCCATACTTTTGTCATACTTAAGACCGCTAGCGCTCTAGTTGTTCTTTAGAACATTCTGGGACGCTCATTCTGACATGACTGAGAAAGATAATGTGAATTTACAGGAAATATCCTCTCATTTTAGCTTCTGGGGCACCTTCCAAATCTGTATCGGAAAAGCAGAAGAAAATAGTTTTCTCTCAAACATGATTCATGATATCCCAGCAGAAGGCTTTTTCACAGGGAAAGATCCCCTTAGAACTCACTACAATTCCTAAAATGTGTATGGTACCATCAACAAATGATTAATAATGTAACTAAAGTCTGTTATTACCCTATATACATTCTCCTTTTGATGAACCTCTAAACCTTCTATTCTCTACAATGCATTTTAATGGGGTGCTACCATGTATATTGGTCCCAAGATGGCTGCAAACACTTCTTGGATGAAGTGCTGACAGCCAATCAGATCACATGTTGAGATGTGTGGTTAGGCTCCGTCGAGCTTTATAAATGTCTTTTGCCTTTAATATTTAAAAAACTTCTGAACGGATTTATACCATTTAAAGCAAAGAGTACAGTCTGGACTAAGAGCTACCTTTCTGCCAAATGTGGTGTAATTCCGTTCAGAAGTTCGGGCTGTAGCTGCGACAAAAGGTTCCTATGGAAATTAACATGGAAAAAACACGTATTGGGATCCCCTTTTTTCTTGGCCCCTGCTTGACAAACCACCCCTAAACTTTCAAGACAAGAGCTGACCTGAGGGCCGCCCCATTATTACAAAAATTTTGCAAAGAATCATCAAGAGGCGCCAAAGATATTGTCAAAATAATTCTTTTTTTAATAGAAACAAGGTCCTAACTAAAACTACCTACTGGTGACCGCTAGTAGGTAATTGATGCACTTTGGTTTGCACATGGTGTGTGAATAAAAATAGTGGAGAAGCTATCTGTTGCTGTGCCGTGTCTTTATCTACGAGAATCGTGGGAAAAAGAAGCTGATGCAAAAAAAAAAAATATATATATATATATATATATATATATATATATATATATATATTCATTGAAAAAAACATAGGTTATAGACCATATATAGTTAGGAATTTACATTTACAAAACCTTGAAAATTCACTGAAAAAACCATAGGTTATACACCATATATAGTTAGGAATTAGCATTTAAAAAACCTTATTTTACTCACACAAAACCAATGAAATTCCATATATAGTTAGTTGTACTAACTATATATCACGCACCCGCAATCCATTGCTGATCATGTCACATATGACATCATTCATGACATGGTCAGTGACATCACTGATGACATCACTGATGACATCTCAAATGACATCACTGATGACATCACTGATGACATCTCAAATGACATCACTGATGACATCACTGATGACAACATCCAGTGACTGTATTTTTCTGTAAAGTTAAAATATGTCTTACATATTTAAGAATGAGTGGATGTATAAGTGTCTGGATGAAGGATTTAGTAGGTGCATGACTGACTGTATGAGTGAGTGGTTAAATGTGTCTCACTGAGTGCATGGGTTAGTGACTAAACTGTCTTAATTTGTGCATCATTATGTCTGTTGTTCTGTAAACTGCTGCATGTGTTGATCAGTAGCTATATGAGTAACTATATGGGTTATTGATTGGTTGCCCAAGCATTTGTATGGGCGACTGAGAGTGTGTGTGGGTGGCTGGGAGGTGTATGACTCTGTGCATAGATGTATGGGTTCAAAAGTGCATGTGGAAACAGCTGTATGGGTGGTTGACTGTGTGCATGACTGTATTGGTGAGTGAATAGATATCTCAGTGCTACATGTCAAAGTAAGTACATATGTACAATACAGTACATGTGAGAGTTGACATATATAAATAACTGTGCATAAGAGCCAGTGAATGTGTGAGTGGCTGTATGGATCATTGTGCTCTTGTATCCAGGATTGTATAAGTGAGTAAATATGTTTTAGTATATGTTTGAATAAGTAAGGTGTGTATAACTGTATAGTTGTGAAAATGGAGCTGTGATTGATTCTTTGCATGACTGACTAGGTGTGTAAGTAACTCCATGGATGAGTGACAGTCTGTGAGTGTCTGTTTACACTGAGTGTATCTAAGGTTATATTAGAGTCTGAAGAGGTTCATCGTATTATCACATGAATGATGTCATCAGTGATGTGATCATTAATGTCAAATGAGATTTTATCAGTGATGTCATCAGTGATGTCATTTGAGATGTCATCAGTGATGTCATCAGTGATGTCATTTGAGATGTCATCAGTGATGTCATCAGTGATGTCACTGACCATGTCATGAATGATGTCATATGTGACATGATCAGCAGTGGATTGCGGGTGCGTGATATATAGTTAGTACAACTAACTATATATGGAATTTCATTGGTTTTGTGTGAGTAAAATAAGGTTTTTTAAATGCTAATTCCTAACTATATATGGTGTATAACCTATGGTTTTTTCAGTGAATTTTCAAGGTTTTGTAAATGCAAATTCCTAACTATATATGGTCTATAACCTATGGTTTTTTCAATGAATTTCATTGGTTTTTTAAAAGCTAATATCTATAGCTGTAAAATGTATTCTTCTTTAAATACAAAAATATATTTTATATGTTTATTAATAATTTTTTTAAAATATTTTTTTTGTTCCGCTCCCGGTCCGCGAACCGGGAAGCTTTCCGTTAGCTCAAATAGATGCCGCGACCCGGTCCGCGAACCGATAAGAAATCAACATAGTGACGGTATCGCGTTGCCGCGTAATGCGTCTTATGACGTACTGCGTTAGCGCACCCGGAAGTGCCCCGGGGCGCGGACCGAGGCGCGAAACGCAGCTCCCCGGAAGCGATCCGCGGCGCGTCGCGAAAGCGCGACGTATCGCGTTGCCGCGAAATGCGTCTTGTGACGTATCGCGTTAGCGCACCCGGAAGTGTCCCGGGGCGCGGACCGAGGCGCGAAGCGCAGCGACCCGGAAGCTAACCGGGGAGCGTTCCGCAGCGCGTAACATGAGCGTGAGAGGTCATGTGACTTGGTAATAAAACTTTTCATTGGTTCATTTCACTTTTGGTTTCATAATGATGGAAGGCTAGGTCAGGTGACCTAAAAATAACACTTTTCATTGGTTGAGAACTTTTGCTTTTCCCAAATGATGAAAGCCCCTCTTTCTTTCCTCACTCTGACTTTCATCTTGGTGAGAGAAAGACCCTTTTACATTCTAGAGAAATGGCTTCCATTGTTGCTTCAGCTAGTGTTCCCCCACCACCACCCCCACCTCCTCAAGGGAAGAAAGGACCAGCTGCTCAAGCAATCATAGAAGAAGAGGAAGATCAAGAAGAGGAGCAAGAGCCTGAGTTTTTGCGAGAGGAGCCCAGAAGATACAATAGAAAAGAAAACTACATCTGGCAATTTTTTAAAATTTCCAGCAGGGCAAAAAAAAGTCAATGCCAGATATGTGTTTTGCCGTATTTGCGACGATCGACTTTCAAGGGGCACTGACAAGAAATACAGCTTCGGAAATTATACGATGCACAGGCATATGAGTAGGTGGCACCCAAATAATTATAGTGCTGCCCAGCTTCGTGATGAACAGCAAAATCCCCCGGCAATGGCGAGAAGATCTGTTGTCAAAGAAGTATCGGGACCAGAGGCGAGGGAGGTGATCCCGAACATTCAAATGGACATGGGGGAAGTAAAGCAAGTGTGCGTGTGGTGCAGCCAAACACTTTGCTACCGAGAAAGTAGCATTACTCTTATAATGAGAGCTATCAATAATCATGTTTGCCCGAAACGCCCCAAAAAATAAATTCTTCTTTTTTTCGTTGCTCCTGTTGAGCCCTTTTCAATGAATCATTTTTGTTTCCCCCTCCCCCCCAAAAAACAAAAAAATTACAAAATGTTCAGAAAAAACAAAAAAAATATAAAAAATGTTCAGAAAAATAATAAAAAAAATTTAAAACAACAAAAACCAAAAAAAAAGTTCTTTTCAGAACTACCTCCCCATTATAAAAAAAATTGGTAGAATTTTTGAAACTCTGCCAACCTCTATTTCTTTTAGTTCGCTTCCAGTTCGCACTCCGGTACGCGAACCAGGAGCGAACCCAAAAATTTTTTTAAAAAAAAAGAACAGTAAGTATAAGGGAAGGAAACAGACAGTTATGTTACAAGAAAGACAGCTACAGGGAGTAAAGAAAACATACTGTTACCCGCAATCCACTTCTGATCATGTCACATATTATATCATTCTTGACATGGTCAGTGACATCATCAGCAGTGGATTGCGAGTAACAGTATCTTTTGTTTACTTCCTATAGCTGTCTTTCTTGTAACATAAATGTCTGTTTCCTATCCTTATACTTACTGTTCTTGTTTTAAATTTTTTTTGAGATCATTCAGAAACAGTAACATTAATAGAGACAGAATGAGTGAATAATAATGAAGAAGTATGAGAAGAGAGGGACTGAGAAAAATACTGGAAGGAGTAGAATAATTAAGTAAAAGAGAAAGGAATGAGAGAAGTAGCAAACGCAGGAAAGTAAGGATTAAAGAAATGAAGCAGTAGAACTAATAGATGTTAAATGTGATAGATTAAATGATTGATTCAGGATGACGATATGGTGTGTCCTCTCCAAAAGTTTGTTTAAGATGAGGCCTACTCAGGGTTGCATATCAAATTTATGCTTGTTGAAGAATACAGAGGAGATAATACATGTGAAGGCCTACCATTGAAGTAAAACATGTCCACTTCACTCTTGAACAACGGCCAGACCTCTTCTGTGTCCATAGACAGACCTAAAGTTCATCTGCACAATGTCATCCGTAAACTTAGAAAACACAAGTAATGTAATTGAAAAACGTGGAGTTTCTTTTGCTCATTTCACAATCACATCACCTGTGTTGCCTTTGCTTAGGTATCTCATAGTGCAGATGTAGTTCAGCATATGAAACAGTACGCAGAAGTGCAGCAGTGTATGCATTAATACATGTGAAGGCCTACCAATGAAGTAAGTCATGTCCACTTATTACATCATTCATGACATAGTCAGTGACATCATCAGCAGTGGATTGCGGGTTAAAAGAGTAGAAAACATTTACCTTATAATTCTTGTTAACCTTTTCAAATATTTTTTCATACTTTCAATCTGTAAAAGAGAGAAGAAACATTTCAAAAATATTAAAACATGTATTTAAAAATTTGAAAAGACAAGGGAAAAGGTTCAAGAAGAAACAGTTTTTCAAAAACTTTGAGATTTACAGAAGCCTCTGCTGCTATACGTCCCCTACACAATCCTAAAGATATATATTTTAAACAAACAGTATCTTGATGCTGATGAAGTGAGGCCTATTTTGGAACATGGTGCATCTTTTGCACTGCTGATGTCTCACAATAGTGATGCAATAGCAGCGCAAAAAAGATGTAAAGCCATCATAAAATTGTGTCTAACATTTTAAATGATTCTTTCAGGATACAAAAAAAACAGTACCCAGAAGTGCAGCACTGTAAGCATTAACTTTGACACTTACAGAAGCCTCAGTTTCTCCATATCTACCTCACATTTCTAAATGTATATCATAAGTACAAAAAGTAGAACATTAATTATACATGTTAAATGGTTTATTTTTGCTGTTCTCAGAATGTATCAAATTTCACTTAAATCAGTGACTTGAAGGTATTCATCATGTAACAGCGGGGGAAAAAAAAACACAATCAAAATGATTGTGTTTAAAAAACCCATACAACATAAGAAATCAGAATTCAGAACTCCTTAAAGTTAACTTACTTTCCATGACGTCAAAGGATGTCCTATGAACAGCTTACACTCTTTTGTGCTGTTATTACTTTCAGCCCGCCACTTTCTGAAAGAAAATCTCCATCGTTTTTAAAAACACGTTACATGCAATAAATGACTTCTTGCTCTCTACCACAAGTTTCCACAAGGCCAAATCTTGAAAGAGCCATTTATAACTCTTGGATTTCTTGTAAGCCAATTCCGTCATTTGGCATTTCCGCAACTTTCAGAATTAAAATGTTGAAGATCATTTTCACAATCCTGGAATAGTAATATCTTCCCCTTCTTGCTCAGTCATGTTCTACATTTCCTATGACACTGATACTGCTTACTATGAAGCAGACTTACACTACCTCTATGACTACTACAATTATTTAATTCTCTACATCACTTTTAATCACAAAGCAATGTAAAACAGTAGACAGCATTGCAGACTTACATTCCCTCTACTCCATGTTTTGATTGGCTGCTTCAATTAGCTTATAAAAAGAAACAGTTTTTCTGAACTCATTCAAAGTGCACGTATTTCTCCATGACGTCCAGTCTTATGGTTAGAAGTTATGTCTCTGAACTACACTTATCCTCAAGGCCAAATTGTGTAGGAGCCATTAGAACTTCTTGAAATTCCACAGAGCACATCCTGAGATTATTTCCCTAAAATTTTGGTTTTAAAAACACCAGGTAAGAGTTTTTAAGGTCATACGGCAATTTTTTTTTGAAAATTAAAACAGAATCATTGCAGAATGACCAGCCATTTCTAGACTTTAAATAAGCTGTGTAATGTCCTGATGTTATTGAAGGGCCGTCATGATATATAATTGCTGCAGTTACAAAAGTCCTTCCTGATATTGACAACTGCGAAGCTACAAAAATTTTAATTAAAGTTGTCAATTTTGTTCCATCAGGCCTACATCGTTGGAACATTAAAATTACATACTGGCCATATGTTCGTATAAATAATGTGGACATCATTTCAGATTTACATTGGCTACACTCCATGTTGTGATCAGCTGCTTTTACTAGCTTATTAAAAGAGACTGATTTACTGTCTGGCAAAGTTAAATATATAAATCTTTCTGAGTCTACACTAGTAGTACTTGATACCATACAGTTCTCGCAGTCATGCTGCCATTGATAAGAAAGCCCAAACAGCTGATCTACATCTACACCTTCAGCATGTAATACATCAAGCATATACATTAAAAACTCCTCACAATCTTGCTGAATATTTTGAGAGAATTGTGTTTGCCCTGAACATCTGTCTAACAGATTTCGAATTTCAGACACACTTTCTATGTTTCTTCTATCAGTGCTACATTTCTCTAACACAGAATTTAACAAACTGCAAAATCTTTGATCAGAATTGACCACAATCTCTTCTTTTACATTTTCTAGAGAAAACAAAACATTAACCACTACATTAGCATAGCAGTTGACACCAGAACTGTGTTCAAACTGAAAACCAACAACATCTTCAACAGAATCCTTTTTGTTTCTGCTTGTAATTTTAGGTTCATTGACTTTTTGTCTTTTTGCTACAACCTCCCCAGTATTGGTCACATTTCTTCGTTTCCGGCCTACCACACGTTTCTCAAACAAAGGATACTGAGGCAAATGTGGCGCATACTCTCTTCTTAACCTATTGTATTCCTTAACACAATCTAGATCCGCACAAATGTTTGTGACATCACACTCAATCAAGTACAATCCCGATAAAGTTCTAACTCGTGACAATGCCACATATGCCATACCCTCCTTGAACACAGAACTGCCAATATTCACCAATGCACTGTCTACACTTAAACCTTGCGATTTATGAATTGTCACCGCATATGCCAAGCAAACAGGAAACTGCTTACGGCGAACATATAAGTCTTTTACAAGCAAAAATCTAGCAGAACAACGACCAATTAGCTGTACTTCCTCAATGCCATCAAATTTAATTTTTAAAAATTCAATTCCATCTCTATTTCTGTATTTCACAAAATCAACAACATTACCCATTGATCCATTTACCAGACCTCTTTCAACATGTAAATTCCTTCTTAAAATTATACGGCAGTTCAAGCACACATTCAGAGTCTTTTCAAAACCTGCAGTTTTAGATATACTCTTCTCTAATGAATCCAATTTTGTTTTCAGATTCTCAGACAAAATAATTGTTGATCCCATATGCTCTACTCTATCAATAGCTTCCAGTTTCACAATCTCTTGCTTTTCTAAATGCAACATTTTGTTGTTAAATTTGGCACATTCTGCAAGAGTTGGCATCAAACATATTCCAGATTTCTTCTCAGTAATTTTCTGAAAAATATTCTCAGGCACAACATCTTGTTCTGGATATAAATTTGACAGTAATCGTGCATGTAAAGCTTCTTTCCCATGCTCGGTCACTTTTCCAATTCTAACATCTTGTAGAATAGTCTTGTAAACTTCATCCTTCGCCTGACGCATATTTTCATGCAGTTCAGCATAATTGAAGTTTAACCATATATTGACGTTGCCAATGCTGCCTAGGCACTTCCTGGTATCTTCATGCGTGAGCATTTTGAACACAGGTTGCCCTTTCACTGGTGTCAGCTGCAGAAGATCTCCGAAAACAATGATGTGTTTGCCACCAAATAACACATCATACTCTGTTTTGAGAACTTCTTGCATCCTCAAATGCACAAAGGCAAGCATAACATTGGAAACCATGCTTACTTCGTCAATGATAAGAAGTTTCATTTTCCTCAAGATTCTTGAAACTTCAAAACAAGCATCTCCAGATAGCTTGTGATATTGTAATTTGTTGTCATGCTCCACTGGCAGCATCAGTAAACGATGTAAAGTAATCCCTTTAATATTATGTGCTGCCAGTCCAGTTGGAGCAGTGACAACACAAGACAGCGATGACTCTGTCCTTTCCTGCAAATAGCATGAAATTGCTTTAATGAGGAAACTTTTTCCAGTTCCCGCTTCTCCACTCACGTACAGTCGGACAGGCTTCAACGACGTACATGAGCACTCTTTCTTATCATGACTTAATCCATGATCAATTTGCATGGTAACTTCGTCATATATTTTCCTCTGCTCAACGTTGAGTTGTCTTTCCAACTCTTCTAAGTTAACCGCATCCTCTTGAGCATGTGCCATGGCTCTTTCCACTTCATTCATAGCAGTGGCAGCTTCATTTTCAATAACAGGTCCTCCTAGTGGATCCTGACTCAATGAAGCAGAACTCTGACTGTCCTGAGAACTGTCTCTGGCAATCTCGGCTGCAATCGTTGCTTCCTGCTCAATTTCCGCATTCAACATTTCTACATATTTGGGAAAAGCAGGACATTCTATGGTCTCCTTGGCGGCATTGAAAGAGTCTTTGTAACAGAGGAAATCTCCAAGCAGTTCCTCTTCTGCACGCCAAGGCTTGAAAAGTTGCAAAAGTGCTAAATAGAAAAACTCCTTTTTTTCAGGAGATTCGCCACTCAATTTTCGATGGTTTACCAAGTGGCATTTTCTTTGCTTGACCAGACATCCCTCACTTCCTATTACAGCATACACTCCTTTCTCAGTATCTTCTTTGATGTTCCTCTTGAATATGTAATTTTGAAGAACCTCATACAGACAAACATTCTCGAGGTGAATGCTTCGATTTGGATAATATGTATCCAACATGTTGGTCTTCAAAATGTCGGTACTGTTTGGCTCCTTTTCCGCCAAATACTCAATTTCCCGCACAGGTTTGAGAACTCGATTACGCGTTGCAGCAAGACCAAGACTCGCCCAAACGATACTCCTGGACTTGGCATAGAGACTTGCTGAAGACAACCGGTCAGAACATTCGTACGCTCCGATTTCTCGATGCGACAACATCTTCAGACTGAAACTGTACAACTTCTTGCTGAGGCTCTTTTCATGGGAAATGTCCTCCCACATATCCTTCAATTCTGTCTTCTCTTTTTTGGTGATGTAAGACGTCACATACCGAGCCACAGCCATACAGTTATCAGCCACAAACTGTATATCCATGTTAGCATTCCACATGGACAAAATCACCGGGTTGTAGTCGTTGATGTACTTGGACTCTTCGTTCCTCTTCAAATTGTAAGTGTTTTTAGGTGATTTCTTCATGACATTGTGTCGCAGCGAAGACATCAAACTGTTTGCTCTTCCTTTAGAAATCACCGGTCGTGGAAAGCCGAAACGACATTTAGTGTAGAACTTGTCCTTGTTTCGGAATTTACGACGGCAGTACTTTCCACATCGATGGCTTTGGAAACGCAGAACTTTTTCTCTTAGGCTTTTCTTCTCCTTTGCGTTTGGAACAGCACACGTAGAATACTGTTGGATGAAACTCATCACTGAGTCTTCTGGATCCGTTCCAAATTTAGGTGCATCCTTGATCCACAGCAACATATGTATATGAGGAGCACCTCTTGCTTGGTACTCCTTTCTCCAGAAGAAATCCAACACCTCTCCAAGAGGTGGATTCTTCTTATTCATGATGAAAGACATCATAGCTTCAAATCTATGATTGAAGTACCTACATACATTGACTGGATCCAAAGAGCACAGTTCTCCGGGTGTCTTGAATTCGATGTTATCTACGTTAGCATTTGCCTCTCGTAGAAATTCAAGTAAGTCTTCCCAGCCATACTCGGCACAGCTCAGAGTGAGGAACCATGTGGGAGTACCTAAGTTCCTCAGCATACATTTGAAATCACCATGACGACGGTACCAGTACTCATTAGTACCACGCTGACACGCCATGAGATTAATCAGGTGAGAATCCAAAATACTGTCTTGGACATTGACTTTATCCATAAAGTCACTTGCCGAGATGTTTTGCATGTGTATACCACTTTTCAAGATGTGGTTCACTGCATATGACAGTCCAGACAGATCGCTTTCAAACAGGAGATGAAACAAATAAGGAATGCATTGTCGAAACCTAGCATCTCCTGCATACAATCGCAAAGTCCGGTATTCAGAAGCAGGAATTTGATGAGGTCGCTCATCATATCTTCCTCCCTGACCTGTTGGAAAAAGCTGTGGGAAACACCGAGCTTCCAAACTTTCCTCCCAAACACTAATGGGACTCCCTTTGGCTTGTTTAATTTGAAACAACTCAATAGCATTCCCCATGACTTCCTTGGAATGCAAAGGATGAACACTATAATGTTCATATATTTCTTCACTAGTAGAGGGTTCTACTTTCTCAATTTGACCAGCACACAAATCACTATCCTCTTCCTCACTTACTTCCTCTTCTGCAACATATACATTCTTATAGTATTTATTATTTTTTTTCAAATACAATGTTGCCTTTTTAACTTTCCTAACATCTACTAAATCTTGCCATATTTTCTTATTCTTTGTCGGAACCCCATTAACTAAGATAACCAGAGGTTCCTCTTCCACTTTTTCTACTCCAATTGTGTTAATGTTTTTCTTCAAATCTAGAGGCAAATAAACAACTCTTCCCTTTAATCCTCTCTGTAAATCTGATGGAGGCAATTTCCCTGTCTTTGGCTCCATTCTTACAATAGCCTGAAAGGGATGGATACTTTGAATCAAAATAGATTCATAAGTATTTAAATCCTTCAATTCAGAAGGAATCTCAACCAATTCCAGATTATTATGAACTGCTCTAGCAGGCATCTGGTTTTGATTTAATTTGCAACAACAATAACTGCACACACGTTGATCCAATCCCAAATCAAAACAATTTTCTACCATCAAGTATGTTGCGAAATCCTTCCATTCACTATTATTTTCCCTTTCACTTTTTGCATATAAATCCACTAACTTAGTCTGATTCTTATAATAAGTGCGTCGACAACACACACAAGTGAAATTAGGCCTCTCACTTGATTTCACCTCAAACGTCGCAATTTCCCTCTGGAAATTATCTGTACTGGAAACCTGTACACTATCTTCCACATGACCCTCTTCTTCTTGCTCAATTTCAACATTCTCCTCTTTACTTCCAAAGTAACAAAACTCAATTTCTTCACATATATTCTTCACATCTATTTCAGAACCATGCAAAAGAGCAGCGCATAATTGTTTAAGCATAATTGCTGGACTCTTAGCATAATACAACATTCTAACTAATTTCCTCACTTTATTATGATGCACTGCTAGCATCCTGAAATGATGAAAAACACTCTGGCATACTCTCCTGGAAAGACAAGCCAGTGAATGACCATGCAAACCTGTCACTTCTCTTACTCTGCAAGGATCTAATTCTTGCAACAACCTTATTTTCTGCTTCAAACTTTTCTTATTAAATGACCGTACAAAATCACAAAGCAAATTGATGGAATCCTGTCGCACACTGCAAATACTACTACACTTCCAGGTGTACACAGGACCCTTAGCACGTCTTCCTAAAACCTCATTACCTAACACCTCTTCTGCCTCTGTTGTCACAAGTTTTTCTTTTTCAACTGGACAACCATCTTTCACTTCATAAGCACGACCACTGGTGTCAACTGCATGCACCAAATCATTATCCTGGAAATAACTCTCCTCATTAAAAAATGCCTCACAGCTTGAACTATGCATCCATTCTCCAGAAAAAACTTCACAAAAATTACTACGATTAACTATTCTCTTCCATCTACTATTTCTTTTGAAATCATAAATTGCCTTGTTTAGCTTCCTAATTCTATTGATTATCAAAATAAATAACTTACGTTTAATTTCAAATGCCTGATCAATAACTTTCTCAACTTTTTTTTTTCTCTTATAAAAAACCAGTTTCTGTTGACCTTTCTTAATATTTTTTAACAAATTGCCAATTATCCTGTTGCGGAACATTCGTTTACGAATCTCCCTAAACTGTTGTTTCCTTCTACTATCATGCACAGAGTTATCTCTTGCTCTAGCAGTAACATTTTTGATTGGCCTTTCCTTTCCATTTGAATTCCTTCTCGTTTTATGGACTGAAACATTTTCTGTAGTAATATTTTTTTTACTACACATATTTCTTATGAAATATTTTGTGCTCTTACCCGGTGCTTTCTTCGTGACTTGACAAATCTTTTTGTTAGAGGACTGCTGCTTATTTTCTTTCACCTGCTGTCTTTGACGTTTTGCAGCCTTTCTCTGTCTTTCTATTGTTGGCATGGTGAAATCTTGAAATGATCTGCAGTTGAATCTGTGGTAAAATATAATAAAAAATGTTATTAACCATTATTACCAAACAGTAAAACAATAACAGTGATCAAAAACTTAACACACTACTTGACATTTTAAATAGAAGATTTTTTAGTCCTTGCAAATTTACAATACAGAAATAGCAGAAAAGAAATGACATTTATATTTATGTTACCTGTGCTATTTTATATGTGAATCTGATCTAATTTTATGAGCATATTTTAATATTTTATTGAAGACACTACACATAACCTGCTTTTGAAGGTGTCTTTATTTTTAAATTAAACGGTTTACCTTTTTACTTTTTATTAATTATAAATTTTAAAAATAAATGTTTATATTTCCATAGGCTCAAGCAGGTCAGCTTCCCATCCTATGTCATATAATTCGGACAAATCTGCATCCTCATCACGCTCTTCTTCATCCTCAGGATTTAAATCATCCAAGGGATCAACATCCACTGATGTTTCAATTACAAGTTCAATGATGAGGTCAAAATCAACTGATTGCAGATTGTCGCTCATGTTGAGGTTGTCTTTATCTTTAAAGAAAGATAACAACAATGAGATGTTGCAGAGTAAGAGACAAATCTCAGAGATTATAATAGTAAAATTGTTTAACGAGAGTAATATTTTGCAGCTATTATTTAGCCATGTCCAGCAATGCTGAGCAGGTGAAGACTATGTCTAAATTTTCAGTGAACAGGACTCATCTCTTCTTAACCTTGGATAAGCCTCACCGACTCTGTGTGTCCTGCACATACTTAAATGTAAAGGGGCAGATTTATGTTAAATGGCACATCCCCAGGCATGCACCAGTTAACGTGCACCACTACTCTGCCACCCATGGTGTGCCGTATTTACAATCAGATAGGAGAAAGCTTCGTCAAAACCCTGCGCCTGCTTTAAGCAGGCATAGGTCTTGACGCAACATTGTGGAGATGGGGCACCCCTGAGCCTTGCTTGAGCTGCATCGCACTTGCGATACAACTCCAGCAATCACTACCTTTACAGCACAGATACGTCACGCATCTGTGCCATTTTTGCCCCATGATGCCCCGCATTCTAAATGCAGCACACCATGGGTGGCGGAACAGCGGCGCAGGATGACTGACACATCCCTGGTGATGCACCAGTCATCATAAATCTATCCCTAAGCTTCTTATCTTGTTACAGATGAACCGCCATATGTAGCATGAAACTATTTTGCATTTCCTAAATAGCGAATTTTAAGGAATAAATAGCAATTCTTTACCATTCCTAATTTGCAATGAGCAAATTGCTAATTGCAAGTTACCCATTCATTTCCATGGGCTAGGAGGCTCATAGGAATGAAGGTTTAATTTGCGATTAGCAATTTGCTCATCACAAATTAGGAATTTTTCCAAGGGTGCAGGGGTGTCTCAAGAACACCCTGCTGCACCCCTGAAAAAGAAATTTGGGGGCATATGGCACACATACATGCCCTAAGGGCATGTGTTGGCGTCATATGGGACCTTTTGTTTTTTCGAAAAAAAGCTTTTTGAAAAGAATTCACCAATTTACCACAATAGTTTCCAAATCCTTAATGTCATTTTTTACATATTTTTTGTTTGATACATTGCATTTAAGTAGTCACAAAATTTGCAAATCCTTCAGTGCAATTGCAAAATAAGGAATAGCAAATTTTGCTACTCCTTATTTTGCATCAAACTTGTTTGATACATACCATTTGTCTAATTAACATTCGCAAAGGCCGAAATTCGTAGAATTTTGATCTTTGCGAATGCTAATTAGCTTGATACATATGGCCCCAAGTGAGGCCTGTCTTGCGACATGGTGCATCTTTTGCATCACTGCTGCATCGGTTTCATGTGGTACGTTTTTTTTACACCATGACATATCTGCCTAAATGCATCAATTTGTAATGTTGTCGCCTCATAGCAAATCTTTTGCACCGCCGCTGCATCATAAAAGTGACGCACAGTGGCACAAAAGAGGCATACACCTATCATAAATCTGTCCCTAGCATTTTAAATGATTAATCCAGGATGACGATAAGGTGTGGCCTATCCAGAGGTTTGTTTAAGGTGAGGCCTACTCAGGATTGCAGATTAAAGTTACGCTTGATGAAGAATACAGAGGAGATAATACATGTAAAGGCCTACCAATGAAGTAAGTAATGTGCACTTTATTGCGCCAGTCATCATAAATGTATCCCTAAGCTTCTTATCTTGTTACAGATGAACCACCATATGTACCATCAAACTATTTTGCATTTCCTAAATAGCAAATTTTAAGGAATAAATAGCAATTCTTTACCATTCCTAATTTGCAATGAGCAAATTGCTAATTGCAAATTAGCACCGCCGCTGCATCATAAAAGTGAGGCACAGTGGCACAAAAGAGGCATACACCTATCATAAATCTGTCCCTAGCATTTTAAATGATTAATCCAGGATGACAATAAGGTGTGGCCTATCCAAAGGTTTGTTTAAGGTGAGGCCTACTCAGGATTGCAGATTAAAGTTACGCTTGATGAAGAATACAGAGGAGATAATACATGTAAAGGCCTACCAATGAAGTAAGTAATGTCCACTTTATTGCGCCAGTCATTATAAATGTATCCCTAAGCTTCTTATCTTGTTACAGATGAACCACCATATGTACCATCAAACTATTTTGCATTTCCTAAATAGCAAATTTTAAGGAATAAATAGCAATTCTTTACCATTCCTAATTTGCAATGAGCAAATTGCTAATTGCAAGTTACCCATTCATTTCCATGGGCTAGGAGGCTCATAGGAATGAAGGTTGCAATTTGCGATTAGCAATTAGCTCATCACAAAATAGGAATTTTTTCAAGCGTGCAGGGGTATCTCAAGAACACCCTGCTACACCCCTGAAAAAGAAATTTGGGGGCATATGGCACACATACATGCCCTAAGGACATGTATAGGCGTCATATGGCACCTTTTGTTTTTTGGAAAAAAATGCTTTTTGAAAAGAATTCGCAAATTACCACAAACTAGAAGTTGGTGGTAGTTTCCAAATCCTTAATATCATTTTTTACATATTTTTTGTTTGATACATTGCATTTAAGGAATCGCAAAATTTGCAAATCCTTCAGTGCAATCGCAAAATAAGGAATAGCAAATTTTGAATTAAGGACATTTTAAGTAATTTCCACATGTGCAGTGTTTTCAAATTATGATTTGAAAATCGTTTTTGGGGAAAAGTAATGGTTTGCAAATTTATGACAAGGACATAATGGTGTATGCTTCTCTATAAGGCATTTCAGTGTCTCTGATGTCATTTTTCCCATATTACATTATAAGACCTTTCCCCATAGAGCACATTCCTTGTAAATATGCTCCCAAAATAGCGAATTTTAAGGAATAAATAGCGATTCTTTACCATTCCTAATTTGCGATGAGCAAATTGCTAATTGCAAATTACCCATTCATTTCCATGGAGCAGGAGGCCCATAGGAATGAAGGTGCAATTTGCGATTAGCAATTAGCTCATCGCAAATTAGGAATTTTTCCAAAGGTGCAGGGGTGTCTCAAGAACACCCTGCTGCACCCCTGAAAACGAAATTTGGGGGCATATGGCGCACATAAATTTTAACAACATTCCTTTACCTCAAAAACGATTTTCAATTCATAATTTGAAAACACTGCCCACAGGGAAATTACTTAAAATGTCCTTAAGACACATGAAAGTGTTTTTTTATTGCCTTTCCAGCATGGTTGGGTCACTTTTAACATGGCTATGTAACACAAACATTTAAAATCTAAATTTCCCATGCACAGGTCGGAGCATATTTACAAGCAACTTGCGCCACAGAGAAAGGTCTTACATTAAAATGGGAAAAATAACATCAGGGACAGTCAATTGCCGTATAAAGAAGCATACACCATTATGTCCTTGTCATAAATTTAAAAACAATTCCTTTTCCCCAAAAACGATTTTCAAATCATAATTTCAAAACACTGCACATGGGAAAATTACTTAAAATGTCCTTAAGACACATAAAAGCGTTTTTTGATTGCCTTTGCAGCATGTTTGTATCACTTTTAACATGGCTATGTAACACAAACATTCAAAATCTAAATTTTCCATGCACATGTGGGAGCATATTTACAAGCAATTTGCGCCACATAATTCATAATTTTCTCCTTAAAGCACACTATTCTCTATCTAAATTAAAGAAATATTTTCTCACCTTAGCAAATACTTTGAGTTTGAAAACAGTCTCAGAAACACACCAATTTGTCTTCAGCAGAGCAAAAGGTATGCACTCCAGAGTCTGCAGCTATCAAAAGCACAGAAATGCTGTAATTCTTCACACATATCTCTCATGTCACCCAATCAAAACTCTTCCCTCACTTTTTTTCAAATGAAAACCCTTCCCCCCTCTGCCCTTTCTGCCTTTTCTGCATGGCAACCACCTCTTGGAAGACTTCTGGTGTTTGCAAGTTCACACAACAATGTTGCAATTGAACTCTGAACTCTCAGTGCACCTGCATATCCAGTGCATTCTTTCATTTAATGATTTTTTATTGACCATTCAAAATACATCTTTCAAAGAACACATCCGTGCACCCTAACTTTCTGTTTTCAGCAATCAAAATCCACCAATCACTGTTACTGCTTCATGAACACAGAAACTCCACAGTTTTTTTCATTTTAAACTCTCATTTTTTCAACTGCCATTTCATTGCCACACTTCATCTGACTGCAGGAGAACCTTCTCTCACCATGTTTTCTGTCTGGATTGTTGGACATAGTTATATTCACTGGGCTCAAAGGTACGTTGAAAACAGGAAATTACCTAACCTCAATTTACAAGATGTGGAAATTAAGTGGTTTGGCCACAGAGGATTAAAATGTCACCAATTGATACCATTGGTGAAAACCTTTATGCATTTGCCCAAACCTGACCTGTTAATTGTGCACTGTGGAGGTAATGACTTGGGCACTTTGACTGGTGTAGGTCTGGAAATGCTTTTAAAGGACACCTTTGAGCAATTAATGGCACTTTTTCATCAGACTGCCTTGGTATATTCAAATATATGCCAAAGACAGAAATGGAGGTGGTCAAACCAATTTTGTCCACAAATTGAGAAGTCGAGGAAGCATGTAAACAAATCTGTTTCAGCTTACATGAGAGACCATGGAATGGGCTCCCTGTACAACAATAACTTGCGTTACTACATGCAAGATATCTACAGAGGAGATGGAGTTCACTTCTCAGATGAGGGCAACAGAATTTTCACTCTGAATTTAAGAATGTGCATTGGTACCTACTTATAAGTACCTAAATGTACCATAAACCCAAAAGCTCTTGTCAGAGCTACCCTACATCTAATCACTCACAATTATTATTTTACTCTAACATTTTTCACTAATTTTCAACAAAGTACGCTCCCTGGGGCGCTACCCGGTACGCGAACCGGGAGCTAACCTCGCGAATTTTTTTTAAAAAATGTTTTTTTTTCGCACATATAAGCCTCCTCAGCCACCCTCAGAAAACCTAGGGGGTCAAGATAACTCTACCGTGCCCCCTTCTACCCATTCTGAACATTATTTGCCCTCCATCTTGTATCTTAATTCGACCGAAACACAAAATGGTGGACTCCCGGAACGCTTAAGGTTCGCGAACCGGGGCGCTCAACGGTTCGCGTACCGGGTCGCTCCCTGGGAAGCGCACCATCAAAAAAGGTGGGAAAGTAGTTCACAGAAAAGCCACTGGAGACAATTTCACCAAATATAGATTAGCTCATACTACATACCAATCCCTACCATTTTCACAAATCTGATTGGAATTCCATTTAGTCATTTAGCCTGTAGACCTCTCTAAATACCCTGAGGTAAATTACTTCACAAAACACATCTGAAGTGTTGGAATTGACAACCAATGAAAATGTTACTTTCATTTTCTACTTTTTTTACCTGACATTTCATTGGTTATATACCTGAATATATATAAAGGAAGAGAAGAAAACACAGCCATTTTGACTACTACTTCTTGCTGTACATTTCAATAGTATTTTCACTAATTCCTTCAACTTCTTTCTAAAGGTAAGTTTTTATTTTTAAAACTGAAGTATATTGTGCACTATAAGTTAATATGGTAAACTTTTTCTGATAGATATATACTATCCCTCTGTAGTAGTTATAGATTTAGAGAGACTTCTCTGTTATAGTTATGGATGGAGTTAGGCTTCTCTTGTATAATTATGAATTTACTTACGTTAAATCACATACACTTTTTTATATTCCTACTTCCACTCTGATACTATACACTGCCCAAAGATAAATTCACTGATAAAAAATGCCTATCTAAAATTATTCCCAACATTGCCCTATCTCTACTAATATATATTTTTTTAATCCACATTTCAGGCAAAATGGAAGGCGAAAACCAAGTTTCTTTTGAAATGGACCTGCAAGAGAGCAGCCAAAAATTGATTGATACAATTGATCAAATTGACATTGAATTTTTCGATGAAACTTGGGACAATGAACTACTGCAATGTGTACAAGCAGTAGATAACCTCCTTGCAAATGAGGACATTTTACACCCTCAGAGACTACAATGTATATTCCATGATAATTATGAAATTTCTGACAATGAAATGTTAGAAAGTTTAATAAATTATGAAACACAATCACAATAAAAAAAAATGCTTAAAAAATAAAGAAAATAAAAAATAATCAACAAAACCAACAATCAATTAACATACTGCATTTGAAAAGTCTCTCATTCATTTTTCATTGTAGTACGCTGCCCAGAACGCTTCCCGGTTCGCGGACCGGGCGCTACCCACGCAAAAAAACAAAAAAAAATTATTATTTTTTTTGCCCCGCGGGGCCCTTTTAAAGCCTCCACATTAAACCTAGGGGGTCAGGGAGGATCTACTATGCCCCCTTATGGTTATTTCCACCTTTGTTTTGGCCTCCTCTTGTCTCTCAATCCTACCGAGAGACAAGATGGCGGCCGCTCCGGACTGTTTAGAATGTTGACAGACACCGGAGAGCCAATCAGCTTCGCTACGCGAAGTTCTGGTACGCGCCCCGGTCCGCGAACCGGGGAGCTGCCCGGTCCGCTGTTACAGATATATATCTTTTTTAAACGTTAATTTCTCAAAATCCACTGGAGCACATATATTGAGACCTACAAAAGGCACATCGGGCTACCAGTCCCTACAATTTTGCCAAGTTTCGTGCAAATCCATTCAGCCGTTCGGGCTAAAAGTGAGGCCAACCGCCCTATGGAAAACTCAATGTTAAAAACACGTTTTGGGACCCCCCTTTTTTCTCGGCCCCCCCTTGACGAACACCCCCCAAATTTTCAAGGGCTGCTCAGAAACAAAATGTTCCATTTTCCAGAAAATTTCAGCCAATTCCGTCCACAAACGCCAAAGTTATTAGACATAGAATTTTCAAAAAACCCATAGGGAAAAAATCCTAACTATATATACCTACTGGCGACCGCCAGTAGGTAATATATATATATATATATATATATATATATATATCCAACAATGCCCCTTCGATACAGACAAGCAAAAGGCCACACAGGGAAATCCAGATGGAAGCCTTTATTTGACACTGGGCATGATACACGATGTATTTCGGTGACCATTCGCCTCATCAGATGCCTCCGTAAATGCAGCACCAGTCCATCACCGCCTTTGAATCTCCTCCTTCTCTCCTATTGGTTGGAGAACAACACCCCACAGCTGTTGGCTTGCATGCCTATGGTAGTCCGTTGGTCTTGACTACAGTACCCAGGATGCACAATGACGAGCTGCTCCTGGCAGCAGCCCTGCCCCTTCCCTGCAGTCCGAGTCGGGCCGGAGCTACCAATCCCTTGGTTCCAAAAACATATCAGCAGCTGCTGTGCCAGAAACGCTCCGGCCTCAAAATGGAACTGGGCCTCTAAAACACGCTACTGGCCAGCGTGTATAAACATCCAACAATGCCCCTCTGATACAGACAAGCGAGAGGCCACACGGGGGAATCCAGATGGAAGCCTTTATTTGACACTGGGCACGATACACAATGTATTTCGGCGACCATTCGCCTCATCAGATGCCTCCGTAAATGCTGCACCAGTCCATCACCGCCTTTCAATCTCCTCCTGCTCTCCTATTGGTTGGAGAACAACACCCTACAGCTGTTGGCTTGCACGCCTACTGTAGTCCGTTGGTCTTGACTACAGTACCCAGGATGCACCATTATGGGAAGGGAATGCGTGGGGGAAACAGCGTGACAGTCAATGTTCACGGGGAAAGGTGAGTATTGTTGCGATGGCTGGCCACATTTGGAAATAGTGTCCTCTGACTTCCTCCGGTCCCCACTGATGTTCCAGCCCCTCTTGCAGCAACCAGGCGGGCCGCGAGTCGAGATGCAATTAATCCCGGCTCCTCGTATGGTGACGAGCGCTCCTGGCAACAGCCCTGTCCCTTCCCTGCAGTCCGAGGAGGGCCGGAGCTACCAATCCCTTGGTTCCAAAGAAATATCAGCAGCAGCTGTGCCAGAAATGCTCCGGCCTCAAAATGGAACGGGGCCTCTAAAACACGCTACTGGCCAGCGTGTATAAACATCCAGCAATGCCCCTCCGATACAGACAAGCGAGAGGCCACATGGGGGAATCCAGATGGAAGCCTTTATTTGACACTGGGCATGGTACACGATGTATTTCGGTGACCATTCGCCTCATCAGATGCCTCCGTAAATGCAGCATCAGTCCATCACCGCCTTTGAATCTCCTCCTGCTCTCCTATTGGTTGGAGAACAACACCCCACAGCTGTTGGCTTGCACGCCTACTGTAGTCCGTTGGTCTTGACTACAGTACCCAGGATGCACCATTATGGGAAGGGAATGCGTGGGGGAAACAGCATGACAGTCAATGTTCACGGGGAAAGGTGAGTATTGTTGTGATGGCTGGCCACATTTGGAAATAGTGTCCTCTGACTTCCTCCGGTCCCCACTGATGTTCCAGCCACTCTTGCAGCAACCGGGCGGGCCGCGAGTCGAGATGCAATAAATCCCGGCTCCTCGTATAAGGACGAGCTGCTCCTGGCAGCAGCCCTGTCCCTTCCCTGCAGTCCGAGGCGGGCCAGAGCTACCAATCCCTTGGTTCCAAATATATATATATATATATATATATATATATATATATATATATATATATATATATATATATATACATATATATATATATATATATATATGTATATATTACCTACTGGCGGTCGCCAGTAGGTATATATAGTTAGGATTGTTTCTCTATGGGATTTTTGAAAATTCTATGTCTAATAACTTTGGCGTTTGTGGACGGAATTGGCTGAAATTTTCAGGAAAATGGAACATTTTGTTTCTGAGCAGCCACTGAAAATTTGGGGGGGGTTTGTCAAGGGGGGGCTGAGAAAAAAGGGGGGTCCCAAAACATGTTTTTAACATTGAGTTTTCCATAGGGCGGTTGGCCTCACTTTTAGCCCGAACGGCTGAATGGATTTGCACGAAACTTGGCAAAATTGTAGGGACTGGTAGCCCGATGTGCCTTTGCTAGGTCTCAATATATGTGCTGCAGTGGATTTTGAGAAATTAACGTTCAAAAAAAGATATATATCTGTAACAGCGGACCGGGCAGCGCTCCAGTTCGCGTACTTTTCGCGTTACGGAGCTTTGTGAAGCGAAGCTGATTGGCTCTCCGGTGTCTGTAAACATTCCAAACAGTCCGTAGCGGCCGCCATCTTGTCTCTCGGTAGGATCGAGAGACAAGAGGAGGCCAAAGCGAAGGGGCAAATGACCGTAAGGGGGCATAGTAGATCCTCCCTGACCCCCTAGGTTTGATGTGGAGGTTTTAAAAGGGCCCCGCGGGGCAAAAAAAAAAAAAATAATAAGAATCGAACGGCTGAATGGATTTGCACGAAACTTGGCAAAATATTAGGGACTGGTAGCCCGATGTGCCTTTGCTAGGTCTCAATATATGTGCTCCAGTGGATTTTGAGAAATTAACGTTAAAAAAAAGATATATATCTGTAACAGCGCTCCGCTTCGCGTACTTTTCGCGTTATGGAGCTTTGCGAAGCTGATTGGTTCTACGGCGTCTGTAAACATTCCAAACAGTCCGTAACGGCCGCCATCTTGTCTCTCGGTAGGATCGAGAGACAAGAGGAGGCCAAAGCAAAGGGGCAAATGACCATAAGGGGGCATAGAAGATCCTCCCTGACCTCTTAGGTTTGATGTACCATTTTGCCAAGTTTGGTGTAATTCCGTTCAGCCATTCAGGCTGTAGACGTATCTAAATGTCCTATGGAAAATTGCATGGGGAAAACACATTTGAAAGTGTTGAAATTTAGAACCAATTAAAATGTTACTTTGGTTTTGTATTTGTGTGTGATGAAAGTTAATTGGTTATGTATATATCTAAAATGAGAGGAAACCACAGCCATTTTGTGATACTACTGTCTGAGGTACATTTGTGAGGAATTTTTGGTGCTCAATTTCTGGTGTTTGGTTTACACAGTACTAACACTTCTCCTACTTTTAAAAAGGTGAGTTGTTAATTTGTAAGGGGAACTATGTTGTACACTTTAAGATAATTTGAAAAATGTTTTCTGTTATTTATTTACAGTCCTTCTGTTATACTAAATACTTGATAAAGTTAGTTTTATATTATGTATTACTAAAAACGATAAATGAAAGTGATTATTTTTTTCTGCAATTTACAGCAAGCAATTTCAAAATAAAATGGCTCACAATGAAGAGACCGTGGCAATTTCTTTTGAATTATCCACTACATTTATTGAAATTGACAGCACCAATAATGAAGTATTCTCACAAGGAGGAGATGACTTGAATGATTTTTTGGATCAATCTCTTGATGGCGAATTTATCGAATGTTTGGAGACCATAGAGTTACAAGAATCATCATTGCAGACTTTTCATGAGAAGATTCCTGATGAGATGATTGAAGAGGAAATTCCTGATGAGGACATGTTACTAGTTCTTTCAAATTTTGAAAATTCAGAAGAATAAATTTATATTTAGAAATCAAAAATTGGTTGAGACATTATTCATTTTGATTTTTAATTTATGAGGTTGTAGCGAAGTGATTGTAGTATAAAATGAGACTTATAGTATAGAGTGCAACATTTTTATGTTACATGGTAAGTTTACTCATATTTACTTCCCTTCTCCCACTATATTTTCTCCAATGTGTATTTGACATCTCTTCTTCATCTCCGGCCTCCTTTCTCTCACTGTCTGTCTCTGATGCATCTTATCGCTGCCATTTTGTGTAATTATAGAAGAGAGTAAAATAAAATAGTTCGGAACGTGAAAAGGGGGCAAAGTAGAGTACCCCTCACCCCCTAGGCCTTCTCAGGCGGTCCCAAAAGGATCAGTTTCTGTTTTCCTGAGAGATTATGGTATGAGTTCCATATACCACAATAACTTGCATTACAACATGCAAGATATCTATCTCCTATTACCAACTTTTGGAGATATTCGCGCCAAGCGCGAATATCTCCAAAAACTAACACCTGCCCTGAGCAGTTCTTAGCCATGTTATCCAATGGGAGGTGGATAACATGGCTAAGAGCATTAGCTCGGTAATGCATGAATATCGCTGACTTTTTAGCGATATTCATGCATTGCGGCCGTTTTTTATCGCATTTGCGATAAACCTTGATAATAGCAAGGTTTATCTGCGATAATTTCTGACGATGCTTAGCGGTAAAAAATTCGTTGCTAAGCATCGTTAGCGATAAATATCGCTTAACTTTGGTAATATGCACCAACGTCTGTTAACGTTCGATTCGAAGGAAATGAGGAAGTGTTGAAAAACATTGTCTGCGCCATCTTGCCTTTTTTGAAATGCCACACTTTTGTCGTGCACGGCAGCCATTTTAGATGCCTTGACCAGACCCACTCTCTGCACGCTGTTGATCCGTAGTATGGCTCCCCACCCTCGCAAGCATCTTCCCCAGGCACTGGTCACCCCCGCTCTCTGTCTTATGCATCGGCAATAAACCTCCCCCCATCTGCGCTGCTCTTCCCTGAGAATCACACTCTGTGCCCGCCCGACACCTCCCTTTCGCCCTATTCACTACCGCAACCTCTGACACTCCTCTTCCTCTGTGTCCGATTGTCCAGGCTATCAGCTAGCCCTGCAGATGTAGTTTATGGCCCCAGCTGTAAAGAATCACCCCTCTTCAAAGGAGTTATAGTAGATCAAGGCCCACACCCGATGAGATCCGTCAAACCACACGCGTTCCTACTATCTGAAAACCATCCTGTATTGTGATTGGGGAGGGGACCGAGCCTGAAGCGGAAGATTCCAGGGATGACTCTTTGTACATCAAAGTTTTTACAATTATGTGTCACATTAAAAATATATAGCACTCCAACAAAGTAGTAGGAATATAAAACTTTAATAACTTATAAATATATACAACAAAACAAAAACAGTAAAAACATTTAAACAATGAAGAGACCGTGGCAATTTCTTTTGAATTATTCACTACATTTAATGAAATTATCTCTTGATGGCGAATTTATTGAATGTTTGGAGACCATAGAGTTACAAGAATCATCATTGCAGAGTTTTCATGAGGAGATTCCTGATGAGATGATTGAAGAGGAAATTCCTGATGAGGACATGTTACTAGTTCTTTCAAATTATGAAAATTCAGAAGATGTTGCCTGGGGGTGGGTCGTCAGTAGCGGTCTGTTGTGCGAACAGTTCCAAGGCAGCAGAACGCGCTGAAATCTAGATGGCACGAAGGTGATGTCTAGTAAGTTGCCGCCCAGCAAATAACGGCGTGGGGCGCCGCGGGGGGGGGGGGGTGTGTGAGGCAGTCCAAAGTTCTGTTAAAAGGGCAAAGGAAAGGATCGGTGGTTTGAACCATCAGTCAAAAAGGGGAGGGGGTGCAACAATTTTTCCTACCGGGTCACACCGTGCTTTCACCGGAACTGAGGTCTGCAGGATTCTAGTCATTCAAACTGAGGCTGGCGCCAGCATGGGAGCACCGACGTCCCGCGGCTACAGGTTCGTCACTCCACGGGCGATCATGGCAGTCATTCCCCATCGGGGGTGTCTGCGGGGGTCGGGGACTCCCGCGGCTCCTCTAGAATCTTCAAGGTCGTGGAGGACTACGGTGGTGGAGTCAACCAGTGACCGGGCCATTTCTTTATGCTGGGCCCGCTCTTGCCAGGTCGACCGCCATTTTGAGAGTTCGGTAGCTACTGGCGATCGCGTGGTCAAATGAGCGGACGGGCTCCACCCTGCCGGGCGAGATGTTGCAGCATCGCCACAGTGGAAGAACCCTTTTCCGGGCGCCTGGAGCGCTGAGGGTGCAGCTGGGAAGCCTCCACCTGGGGAGGCGGGAGAGGCCTGTTCGCACCGTCTCTCCCTCCCAGTGCACCCCACGGCGTCTCGCTTGACATTTGTTATGGCCGGACCAGGCGATGAGGACGAGGGGGGGGGTCGGAGGCATGTGCAAGACATCCCCCCCCAGTGTTGTCGCAGCCATTATAAAAGAAAGAAGAAATGTCCCGTCCGTCTTTGGGCCGGACCTCCGGTGGATGGCGGCCGGACGCCCTTTGCTCTGGCCCCATGAACGGGTTCCTTGGCTCATCGGCTGCAGCCGGATCCCGTCGGCCCCAGCCCCCGGCCGTTGGTGGCCGGACCGGGAGAGAGAGTGGGGGGACAACCTGCAACTCTCAAGTGCCACCGCGGCCGGACTGGGAGAGAGAGGGGAGGGTCGAGGACATAGACATT
This sequence comes from Lissotriton helveticus, assembly GCF_964261635.1. Taxonomy (NCBI): domain Eukaryota; kingdom Metazoa; phylum Chordata; class Amphibia; order Caudata; family Salamandridae; genus Lissotriton; species Lissotriton helveticus. Next base: position 982,573,163 of record NC_136065.1, on the reverse strand, counting down.
CCCCCCCTGCAACTCTCCAGTGTTGTCAATCCCCTGGCCGGGTCCCGCTGGCCTCGGCCTTTCCTCCGGCTACACCCTACGTAATGATCTTCTGCCGACGGTTGGCAGCAGGACCCGCCTTATATGTGTTGCTTCCGGCTGGGCGTAGCCGGAAACCTGTTGCACTTTGGAAGTTTCCAGAATGGGGCGGATGTCTGCTGACTTGTATCTTTCCCAGTTTGCCGTTATTTGGCCGTGGCAGGCGGTGGGACAGACACGTTTTGGGGCAGTGAGGGGCGATGAAGCCTCGTTGCCTTGTGGCCGTTGCAATGTCACACTTGGTTTCTCTTACTGTTTTCAGGTTTCTTATTACGGGCTTACTTCTAACGTTTCTTGTTTCTAGGACAATAATAGGTTTTATCATTACGTATTGTTATCGTTTCTTTGTTTGTTATTTAATAAAAAGTTCATTAGTGGCCTACTGATTTTCGTTTTCCTATTCCTTTCTTTCCAGGTTGTTTCATGCTAAAGTTTCTGTTAACAGGATACAGTGATCACTTCGTTATTATTGCATATGTCCTTTTCACTAGGGGTGCTCTCTGGTCGGGCCAGATGACCTATCTCTAGTAAATGGTCCGGGTGAAACAGGTGCATCAATCAGTGGGGAGTAGATAGGCATGACAGATTACAACGGGGGAGAAAGGTCCGCATTACCTACCCTTTCACTACTTGCAAAGATTTTCCTATGTTTATTTGCAAACAGGGAATACCTCCAAAAAGAACCAATTCCCAAACAGTCAATGTTCGGGCAAACAATCAATCAATGAGGAACGAAATAGGCACGACGTGTTAAAGGTTTGCATTACCTACCCTTCACTATCTGCAAAGGGAGAGAGAATATTCCTATTCTTCCTCGTTTGCAGGCAGAGAAGATCCTTAAGAGAACCAACTTCGAACAATTCAATGCTCGATTCAAACAATCAACAAGGGGTACTGTGAACACAAATGAACGCCGCTTATGTACATACACATTGCTATTTTCAACAGGTTGTTCCTAATGTTTCTATTTTAGCGAGGTCAAAAAGAGATCCCATTAGTGGCCTACTGATTTTGCTCGATTCCTTTTGTTTTTTTACACGATTTTTCGCTATCTGCAAAGACTAAACAGAGTATTGCGACTCTGTGCTTGTTTGTAAATAGAGAATGAACCAAAGAGAACAATCAATCAAATGGAGAGAGAAGCAGGCACGACGGATTACAACGGGGGCAAAGGCCTGCGTTAACTACCCTTCACTATCTGCAAAGAGAGAGTACTCCTAATAGAAATGAGGGGGGGGGGCCAGCATTCAAAGCAGATCAGTGTGCATAAACACGAAAATGTTTTTACTTACCACGTACTTGACATTCGACAGCTTATGATATTTGCTATTAAAAAACCATTGAAATTCACTGAAAAAACCATAGGTTATAGACCATATATAGTTAGGAATTAGCATTTACAAAACCTTGAAAATTCACTGAAAAAACCATAGGTTATAGACCATATATAGTTAGGAATTAGCATTTACAAAACCTTGAAAATTCACTGAAAAAACCTTGGGTTATAGACCATATATCGTTAGGAATTAGCATTTAAAAAACCTTATTTTACTCACACAAAACCATTGAAATTCCATATATAGTTAGTTGCACTAACTATATATCGCGCACCCGCAATCCACTGCTGATGATGTCACATATTACATCATTCATGACATGGTTAGTGACATCACTGATGACATCACTGATGACATCTCAAATGACATCACTGATGACATCACTGATGACATCATCCATTGACTGTGTGTTTCTGTAAAGTTTAAATATGTTTTACATATTGAAGAATGAGTAGATGTATAAGTGTCTGGATGAAGGATTTAGGTGCGTGACTGACTGTATGAGTGAGTGAGTTCTGTAAACTGCTGCATGTGTTGATCAGTAGCTATATGAGTAACTATATGGGTTATTGATTGATTGTCCAAGTATTTGTATGGGAGACTGAGTGTGTGTGTGGCTGGCTGGGAGATGTGTGACTCTGTGCAGATCAATGTGTACTTGTATCAATGATTGTATAAGAGAGTAAGTATGTGTTAGTATATGTTTGAAAATGTAAGGTACTCTATGTTTAAATGGAAAATGGAAAAAATAGAAAATGGAAGTGTGATTGATTCTTTACAGGACTGACTAGGTGTGTGAGTAACTCCATGGATGAGTGGCAGAGTGTGAGTGTCTGTATAGGTGTATGAGTGCATATGATAGTGTTGTAAAGATGAGTGATTGTATGTATGAATGATTGTATGGGTGAATGAGTGAATGTGTGTGTAGACGTAGGAATCAGTAAGTGCGTATGTAGTAACTAGTATTGGTGTGTCAATGGTTTCAAAAATTATACTCTGTATTTAACACTGGGTGTAACAGAGGTTATATTAAAGTGTGAGGAGATGCATTGTATTGTCACATGAATGATATCATCAGTGATGTGGTCATTGATGTCAAATGAGATGTCATCAGTGATGTCATCAGTGATGTCATTTGAGATGTCATCAGTGATGTCATCAGTGATGTCACTGACCATGTCATGAATGATGTAATATGTGACATCATCAGCAGTGGATTGCGGGTGCGCGATATATAGTTAGTGCAACTAACTATATATGGAATTTCAATGGTTTTGTGTGAGTAAAATAAGGTTTTTTAAATGCTAATTCCTAACGATATATGGTCTATAACCTATGGTTTTTTCAGTGAATTTTCAAGGTTTTGTAAATGCTAATTCCTAACTATATATGGTCTATAACCTATGGTTTTTCAGTGAATATATATATATATATATATATATGTATATATATATAAATATATATATTGTTGCTCCTTCCCTTGAGCCTCGCCAAGAAAAATTCACACTCGCCGGGGACGTTTCCTTTTCGATCTTGCTGAAACGCGTCTGTTGCTGCTGGTCTAGTAAGAAATAAAAATACCTTTGTGATACTCCCCCGCGAGTGTGGATTTTCCTTGGCGAGGCTCGAGGGAAGGAGCAACAATAAATTTGCGGTGTCCACAATCCATAAGTCCGCACCCACCTGCGAGTGCTCTCGTTGGTTCTGTGGCATTGGAGCGAATATATATATATATATATATATATATATATATATTACCTACTGGCAGTCGCCAGTAGGTAGTTATAGTTAGGATCTAGTTTCCATAGGAAATCCACAACTTTCTATTTGGAATAACTTTGGCGTCGGTGGACGAATCTTCGTGAATTTCTCCAAGAAAATGGCCTGCTCAGTTCCGCTCGTTTACTGAAAGTTTGGTGGTTATTCGTCAAGTGGGGGCCGAGAAAAAAGGGGGGCCCAAAATGTGTTTTCCTAAAGCAATTTTCCATAGGGATATTTAGCCAGGGCTACAGCCCGAACGGCTGAACGGAATTACACGAAATTTGGCAGAGAGGTAGAGTTCTATTCGCAGATTGTGCTTTTTGTTAAATGGTGTAAATCCGTTCAGTAGTTTCTGAGAAAATTGCAAGTAAAATCATAGCAATATCTAGAGACAGAGTTCAGCACTCGTACGGAAATCTGTTCAATTACGAGCGCGAGCTGCATGCTGATTGGCTGTGAACTGTCTGTCAACACTCGAAACCAGGAAGTGTTGGCGGCCATCTTGTTCCTCGCTAGAACCGAGTCACACGAAAACAGTAAAACAAAGTTGAGAAATAAGGGAAGGGGTACGCTAGAAACATTCTGACCCTCTAGGGTTGCTCAGGGGGTCGTACATGGATGTTTAGGATTTATTTTTTATTTTTATTTTTTTAAAGGAAAATGCCGGCGTACGCGTATGGAAATACGTACAATTACGAACAAGAGCTGCATGCTGATTGGTTGTCAATACTTCAAAACAGGAAATGTTGGCAGCCATCTTGTTTGTCGCGAGAGCCGAGTCACAAGAAAACAGTAAAACAAAGTTGAGAAATAAGGAAAGGGGGCAGGGTAGAAACATTCTGACCCTATAGTCTTGGTCAGGGGGGTGGTAAATGGATCTTTAGGCTCAATTTTTATTTTAAAAAAAATAAAAAATGGCGGGGTACTCGTGCAGTACTAGAAGTCCGTTTAGTTTATTAGGTCCTGGGAGGGGGGGGCAAATTACGGGGGCAATTTTTAGAGCTATATTTCTATGACAGTATGTAAAACTTTTTGGTTTTTTTCCTGCATCAGGCTTGTTTGCAAGTGTACTTTTTTTTCTTTTTATTCAAGTTCGCCAAGCAAACCACTCCTGATTTTAGGTATTAAATTTGCCGCTTTCTTTTCCCGGGTCATGTGTGTCATCTGATGCTATACTTTTGTAATATATTAATAAACATATTGCATGTATATTTATTTGAAATGTAGTGTCGAGGAGCCAAACGTTGATTACATACTCCGTCCAACCGCCATTTTAGTAGTTTTCCTCCGTTATTTTTACTATACCTGTTACTTTCATTTTACCCTGCGCATATTTTCTCTGTGATCGATGAGATTTCGTGCCACAGATACCACGGTGTTTGTCCTTGGCCTCCGATTTTATCAGACTTGGTCACACGTATACCTAGAAACTAATTTGAAGGACGTAAGGCACAGGCATTACAACACGTGTTGGTCAACAAAAAAACATTATTAAGATTATGCATTTATCATGTGTGGTAAATGCATACTAGTTGTAAAAGCATGTGTGGAAAAGCGATATGCGTGCTAATTGTTTTGTGGTGACGATCACGCGTGCTTATGAACAGGGTCTGGGTGTGGTGGAGTCTAGGACAGCAGGCGGAGGGCTACACAGCTCCACTCATACAATATAGAAGTAATATAGGATTTTTAAAACTTAAAAAAAATGATTCCATAATTATCCTAGATTAAGTCTTCTGTTAGTATGTTCATTAAATACATAAATATATGTTTTTAAGCAATTAAAAACATTTGCGTCTTTTTTGTACGGGGCGCCGTACATGACGTCACACGGAAGCTTTGACGCGACGTGTAACGTCAAAGGGTATTCGTAGCGTATGCTGAGAATGATTAGCAGTACAAACTGTGGTGTGATCACTCTCTCACTATCAAATCAGAGCACAGGGCGCGCTATGAGAATGGTTAGAAGTGGTAACTCATTGGAGATCCAATTCAGGTGTGTGGCTTATCCACAGTATCATGACGTTATTTTTTAACCTGGTTAAGTTTGAGGTTTGCATGAAATACTGTGCTATAGGCTGATATGGATGTTTAGGGAGCGCTTATCTGCATGAAGCTTGGTTGTTACCATTTACATATAGGTGTCTGAGGGAGGGAAAAGAAGTCTATGTGAATGGCACAATAGTACCAGATCACTCTTTAATTTGGAGACACATTCAATTGCATGGCTCTTGTATACAAGGTTTGCCTAATTTGGACTGAGTTTTGAAAGGTAGTCTGACACCTGCTATCATAACAACGTTCAGTTTACTGGAAAAGGGAGTTATTTACTTTGAAATAATGGAGATTGTTGTGCAATGTTAGCAGGCCTCGCTTACATGATTACGGTAACTGAGCGTGTGGTTTGATTAAAAAAAAGTTGTGTTAACTCCTCTGCATGGGAAGCTGGAGGTTTCCATCTGGCTGTCGATATGACCTTGAAAGCAGAGGCAACCAAATGAGTCGTATAAGAGCGCTATTGTCTCAAAAAGAGGTCGCTCTTATATCTGGTACAGAAACATTTGTCCTTCATGTTTCAAACACCCGCACAGAAGTGTATGATTTATTAAATACAGACGTGCTCTTCAATTTTGGGGAGTTAATTTAAAGTATCTTTAATGTGTCCTTGACTACAGGGTTACCTTACTTTTTTAAAGTTAGAAGCAGTGGCCTTGTGACTTCTGTAGAAAGTATATTTGGTGTCTTTTTGGGATTTTTTCATTCGATTTTTTCCAGCATCTTTGGTGGATTGCTCTTAATACTCGCATTAGTTGCCGGTGTGCTTTTACTACTTTGTTTACATAAATATGGATGCACATCCTGCAGCAGATGATAATATGTCCCGGCTGTTGCTGCTTCGCAACCGAATGATTCGTTATTACGGAGCGCTGCCTTTGGCTACATTCAGTGCAGTTTATCGATTATGGTTACAATTTTCCCTTTTCACATGTGTTCAACCTGTGTTCCATTGCCTGAGCTGTGATTTCGACTGGGCCCTGGGTTTGTTTCTCTGCAGTACGGTGTCTCCCAACGCGGATTATGACCAGCTGATGAGCCCCTTACTGGTTCATGACGTGCTCTGTTCTGGCAGCGGGATTATGGCCTTAGATGCGACACATAGAATAATGGGACGTTGGAATGTTTTTTCAGCGGCGCTTGAGTTCTTGGCACGCAGTTACATTGAAGATGACCCGAGCTTTCCTCCGATGGTGATAGAGTCTCCGGTCATTGAGGAACATGTGTGTTCATTCCCACTATTGAATTGGATGGCTGAAATGTGTTAAGATGAGAACAATGACTTCCTGTTGGAGGCTGTTGCTACATACTGTGATTACACGCTGTTGGATTAAGACTCTTTGATTTTTCTACGTATTCTTTATTATTTAGTTACTGCTTTCTATCAAAGAGCGAATAACTTTTTTTTGGAAATGTGAACTTGACTCTGCTCTTTAGGCTTGGACTCTGCGTTCCTAATTCGCCCACGTTTATATCACGTGCTTTGATCAAGAAAGGGTGCCGTGGGCTGAGCATTGCACTCACACCCTGTTAAGTTAGCATGGGTTTATTAGAAGCTTACGCGGTATTTTTGCTTTCCTGCTCTGCTTTGCACACAACACATATTTGTGATATTGTTTAGAGATGGCTGAGTATTTTGCTTTATATGAGAATAATTTGGTACGCTAGATTTGTAAACTGCCTCGTGTATAGTGTATAGTGTGTATAGTGAGAGCATGGAAAATCAATTCTGTTATTCAGAATGATCCTCGCACGTTCGAGCCATAATACATATGGAGTTGTGGCCACCTCTGATACTTGCGTGTTTCATAATCCATTGTGGAGGCAAAGTTACACACATCTGGAGAACATTCGTATCTTGACAGTTTGTGGAGCACTGAATGTGATCCACTACTGCTGAGTACCAGAGGTATGGGTCTGCCCATGTAATCCTATGAGACGTTCTGTAGTTATAAACTAATCTGCCAGGTAGAGAGGGTGAAATGTAGGTCTATTTTAAATTTGTTTACCTTTAGCATTATAGGATGCTTTTTCCGTTTGTAATTCATAGAATAGTAGCAATGCTGACAACCTTGTTTCTGATAATATGTTTGGTTGTATTTTCTAAGGTACTGTGCATGAGATTATGGCGTTAGAAATAAACATTTCAAAGTTGCACGTGTCTTTATTTACATCTTGTTTTGGACTGGTGTAAGACTATATTGAAAGAGTGTTTTTGTTATCCACTTTACTTCATCTAATCTAAGTCGCATGTTCTGGTTTGACTAGTCAATGGTGTTTTTGCTCTAGGGCGAAGAACCAATGAGTCACTGAATGCTAGTGTGGTAGGGGGTTTGTGTAGTAAGGTGGGTTTTGGTACACCGTAATTCACTGAGGTCCTAAGTCTTTATGCACAGTTCTGTGTATGAGCAGAATTCCTGGAACAGTAGTTACAACAAAAAGGCTCGATAAAGGCCTTGCACTTTGAATACGAATATAAAATAGAAGAATAGTTGATAATCACAGCTAAGGAATGCAACAATTAGATGTGTGTATGTGTGGATGATGTGTAGATTGAGTGGAAGATGAAAGACGTGAAAAATAAGAAAGGTTGGAGAGACCCAAAATGCCCACTGCATTGTCAGTTTAATGGATCCTTGGATTTCCAGGTCATTACACAGATAGGGTGTTGCATTCCGCAGTGGGAGCAAGAGAAACTAGTAAGACAACTAAGGAAGAAAGCTAGTGCATAAAGTACACACAGTTGAGCAGATTTACAATGTCGTGGGAAAAATGATGCAAAAGTGGCGCAAGGGGCTTGTAAACCTGCCGCAGTGTGTGTTAGAAAAGACGCAAGAAAGGACGGACGTGTGCAAATTACCCACTGCCATTCACTGGTAGTAGTTACCAAGAAGGCTGAATAAAGGGCCTGCACTTTGAATTTGAATTAAAGAAGAACAATCGATAAGCTTAGGCAAGAATGGTAGCAAGAAGGTGTGTGTATTTGTGGTTGTTGTGTTGATTGAGTGGAAGATGACTAAGGTGAAAAATTAGAGATGTTGCAGAGATGCAAACTTTCCATTTCTTTGTAAAGGAAGTGGGTGTTTAGTTTCCCAGTGCATATATATATATCCATACTAATATTATAAAGAGAGAGCCCAAACCTTTGAGGCGGGTAATCTCAGTAACCACAGCACCAATCACAACACCCAATACAGCGTTGGAAAGGGCAGTTGCAGCAGAAGGACATAGGCTATGCAGACGGATAAAAAAATGTAAAACAAAAATTGCAAAAAATCCATACTATACTATATACTATCCATACTAATATTATAAAGAGAGAGCCCAAACCTTTGTGGCGGGTAATCTCAGTAACCACAGCACCAATCACAACACCCAATACAGCGTTGGAAAGGGCAGTTGCAGCAGAAGGACATAGGCTATGCAGAAGGATAAAATAATGTATAGAAAAATTGCAAAAAATCCATACTATCCATCCATACTAATATTATAAAGAGAGAGCCCAAACCTTTGAGGCGGGTAATTTCAGTAACCACAGCACCAATCACAACACCCAATACAGCGTTGGAAAGGGCAGTTGCAGCAGAAGGACATAGGCTATGCAGATGGCCACCATATATATATTTTTTTTTGCAGAGTTTTATATAGCGCGAACTTGACCCAAACTGAATCAGGTATCAGAGCGCTTTACATAGCACCAGTTACGTTACATGAGGATACACATTCATTTTTGTTAGGCACGGGGAGAATAAGTGATTTGCCCAGAATCACAGGATGTTTGGCATCGTTACCAAGACTTGAACCCAGATCCCCAGGTCCGAGGTCGAGCGCCTTAGCCGTTAGGCCAACTCCTCTATACATTTAAAAGGTAAAAGAACCGTGCCAGCAAAGTAGTCCCTTGTGGGCGTGTCTGTGTTGTCCTGTGGGCGTGGGCTGGGGCTTGTGGTACGTCCATCACATCGTAGGCTGTGGGCGTGTGCTGGGGGGCATGACAAATGCTGGGGGCGTGACAAACGCTTGGGGCGTGTGTCCGCCCTTCATGCCATGTGAGTCGAACAAGCGCTAATTACGTTGCTGCGCAGCATCAAGGGGCACGCTGGGGGCTTGACACGCTGGGGGCGTGACACGCGGGGTCGTGAGAAACGCTAGGGGCGTGTGTCCGGCCTTCATGCCATGTGAACGCAATTGCGCCGCATCCAGGGGCACGCTGGGGGCGTGAGAAACAAAGGGGGCGTGTGCTACGTTTCGCCCTTCATGCCATGTGGGTCGTACATTAATCAGAAGATCGTCTGCTGTGGCCGTGTGCTGGGGGTGTGACAAACGTGTTCACCTGAAGGCCTGGTAAGTAACGATACTGCAGCCTCTCCTACGCGCTGTTACTGAACTCTCTCATTCAACGAAATTACACGCGCCTACTACCATCAACCAGGGCTCTAGCCGGGCTCAGGCGGCGGATCAGTACACTAATTACATGCGCCTGCTAACATCAACCAGGGCTGCAGCTGGGCCTTCTCCGTCCCTAATTTAATGAAACAAAAAATGTTGTCTACGGCGAGATTTTAAAATAAATTGCCCTTGCCAAATACACACATTACACACATTCTATTTAATACCCAGACAACGTCGGGACGGGCTGCTAGTATATATATATATATATATATATATATATATATATATATATTCACTGAAAAAAACATAGGTTTCAGGCATGTTATAGTTAGGAATTAGCATTTAAAAAACCTTAGAAATTCACTGAAAAAACCATCCGTTTCACCCATGTTATAGTTTACTGGAGATTTCTCTCATACAAAACCATTGAAATACCCCCGTTATAGTTAGTTCAGCTAACTATAACTTGCGCGCCCGCAATGCACTGCTGATGACGTCACATATTACATCACTCATCACATGGACAGTGACATCACTGATGACATCTTAAATGACATCAATGATGACATCATTGATGACATCTCAAATGACATCACTGATGACATCACTGAGGAAATCATCCATGTGAAAGAGTGGCAGACCTCCTCTCACCCTAATATAACATATAATATACACATTCAAAAATAGATACTAAATTTTTTTTAAAAATGGAGATACCAATACCAGTTACAACAACCTAGTCAGTAATTCCAAAATCTACATACACATCCACTCCTCCACCAACAGTTCTATATAGTCACTTAAACATGTATTCACTCAACATATGTACTCATACACCTATACATCCTGTTACACACACCGATACTCATCCATAGAGTTACTCACACACATACTCACACATGCAAAAAAACTATCAAACATCCATTTGTTCGCATATAGAGCCATACACACACCACTACACTTACTTTTACAGAAACGTACACATACTTACTCTCTTAAACAATCAGTTATAGAAACACATACTTATTTATACAGGAACTTTTTCAATCTGTCACTGTCATATATCCTTACTTATATACATCAATACTCACATATACTAGTTTAAAACATATGTACTTAGTCATAAAGACACTATTGAGGCAGTCATTCACTCACTAGCACACCCATACACACATTCATCCACCCGTACAGTCCTGCACACATGCTGTCTTCAAAACACATACAAACAGTGAGTCAGTCATTCATGCATCTGTGCCCTATGTAATACCCGCCACCAAACCATACAGGCACTCATTCTGATACTCAAAAACCAACTAATAACCCATATAGACACTCATGTAGCTACTCACCAACCCATGCAGCCACTTATACACAAAGTGAGACACTGATACAGATATTTATATATTTAAATATTACTCGCTAATAAATGTATTCACTAAGATACACTTAATAAGTCAGTTATACAATGAAATTTACAAAAAAACATCCATTTAGACACTTATTTACCCACTTATTCTTCCATCGACCTTTAGATATACATATATAAAAATATTTATTGTTCAGATAGACACACATTCAGTGGATGATGTCATCAGTGATGTCATCAGTGATGTCACTGACCATGTGATGAGTGATGTAGTATGTGACATCATAAGCAGTCCATTGCGGGCACGCGAGTTATAGTTAGCTGAACTAACTATAACGGGGGAATTTCAATGGTTTTGTATGAGAGAAATGTCCAGCTAGTATATATTAATCACATCATTATGGTGTCTTTTGAGGCCCATTGTTTTTGTAAGCCAGTAGGTAGTTATAGTTATTACCTAGTTTCCATAGGATAAGCGTTTTTTCTTTTCCCAATAACTTTAGGGCCGGTTGATGAATCTTCGCGAAATTTTCAAAAAGTGTTGCCAGCTCTGGTCAGCTTCTGTTTCAAAAGTTTTGGGGTGATTCGTCAAGCGGGGGGCTGAGAAAAAATTGGATCCCAAAACTTGCTTTTTCCCATGTTAATTTCCATAGGAAACTTTAGACAAAGCTACAGCCCGAACTGCTGAATGGAATTATACCAAATTTGGCAAAAAGGTAGGTCTTGGTTCAGAAATAGCCCTTTTTTTAAGATGGTGTAAATCCATTCAGTAGTTCCTGAGAAATTAGAAAAAGAATGGGTTCGATATCTGTCCTCCATAGGAAACTTTAGACAAATATACAGCCCGAACTGCGGAATGGAATTACCCCACATTTGGCAACACGGAAGCCCTTGCTTCAGAAAGAGCCCTTTTGTTAAATGCTGTAAATCTGTTCAGTAGTTGCTGAGAAATTAGAAAAAGAACATTTCAATATCTGAGCACGGAGGAGGGTTGACGCACGCTCCCGGGCACATGCTACTCTGTGGTTGAATGCCAACACTCCAAACCGGGAAGTGTAGGCAGAACTTTTTGTGACTCGGTTACAGAGTCAGAAGATAACTGTGGAAAAAAGGATGGAAAAGAAGAATAGGGGGAAGGGTAGGAACACCGTGACCCCCAGGGCCTCTAATAATAATAATAATAATAATTTTTTTTAAATCGAAGTTGCGCTGGCTGCAAGTCTTCTGCCATGGAAATAAAAAAAAAACAAGCAGAGGTTTCCTCGCTTTGTTTTTCAAAGTTCCTGGGTGGACCAGGTCCCAGGGGCACTCAGCAAATAATGTGCGGTGGCCCGCAGGGGCCTCCCACGGACCATCACCTCCCCGGGGCGGAAACGAAAAAAATACATGGGTGTGGGTCCCAAACTCCACATGCTGACCCAGGGCTTCGTTAATAAACTGCGGGACGCACACGGTCTCCCCCACAGCACCGGGGACCTCCATCTCCCTGGGGTTCTGTTTCAAAATTCAAATTGTGTGTGGGGGGAAGAGCCCCCCCACATTTCCTGGGGACCACCACCTCCCCAGGGCTGTAGAAATGTTGGAAAGTGGGCTGGGCAGCCCCTCCTCTGGAGCCCATAGTGGCCCTAGGGACCACCACCCACCAGGGCCGGCTCTTGCAATGTCCCGGGGTGCCCACCCCGGGACACTGCTGTTTGCTATGGCAGGGCGGGAGCCATGCGGCTGACTCCCTGCCATAGAAAACTCTGCTTTGCTTCATTGAAGCGAGAGCAGGGAAACCTGCTCTCACTTCAATGAAGCTAAGCAGGATTGCTTTTGAGCAAGGGGAGCAGCATGTGAGCAATGCCGGCTCCCACCGGAAGCGGGGATATGGCGGGACAGTGGGGGCATTGGGGCTCCCCCCATGGTCCACAATGAGTGTCCATGCCCCAGGGGATGAGGTCCCCGGGGTCAAAAATGGGCCCTTCTCCTTTAAAAACAAAAAAAAAGCATTTGGGTTTGCCCCGGGGGATGAGGTCCCCAGAGTGAATATAAATTAATGGAAGTAAACAATAATTTTTTTGCCAGAGTTTGGAGTCGCGACCCAAGCCTGCCACTCGAACCCTGAGCGCAAATGGGTGAACGGCTCCAAGCAAAGATAATTAAGATTTTTTTTTAAAGTTTGGTTATATGTTGGGTTATTTGGTGGCGCTAAGAGAGCCCTTGTTTTCATTGGGAAATTGTTGTAGCCACATGTAAGTGTGGATGCAGAGCTTCAGGTTGTTGAGAAACACTTAGTTGCCTCGATCAGTGATCAGTGATCAGTGAAGTATACTGCATCACTTCTGTAGAAGCCATCCATAGAGAAATGTAGATTGTTGTTATGTTGTTGTTGTATGTACTTTATTCGATATAAAAATATCATAAAAGCATGAGCAAGGGGGAAATAACTATAAAAGTCCATCATTTCTTACAACTATTAACCATATTAAAATTATCTAAAAAATCCAATAAAAGACAGTACAGTATACCCAATAAAAACAGACATCATAAGCTGGGTGGTGTTTATATAGCGTATATATAGCATTCTGGCCCTTATCACACTAGCTCTTACTGTCCTTCAGCAGCTTGATACGTATCCGCCAGTGCACTGCCTAGGTATTTTGCTACGGCACAGGTCATGCTAATGGAGGAAGTATCTGTTTTAAATGAGCGCAGTGCTGCCCTATAATCCGTAAACCCCAAATTTGAGCAAGTAGGTTTAAGCCATTTCCTTCAAGCAGCCCTATAAGCGGGACACGCAAAGAGGAAATGGGGAATGGATTCTGAGGGTGCTTGACAACCAGAGCATCTCACAGAAGTTGAACACTGGTTTCTCCAACCCACTACCAACACATTAAGAGGGAGAATTCCTAGCCTGAACTTCATATAGAGCATTCTGTCTCGTGGTGATTGTATACAATCGAGATAATGTTCAAATTTAGCATCAGGCATGTGCTCTAAAAACTGTTCTGTGAGAGTCCCCCAGTTTGAATTTCGGGCCTCCTCCCATTTCACCCATTCCCAATAAGCCTTTTTTACAATTTGCTTAGCTGGTGGGGTCTGGCTTGCCCATGTATCTCCAAACCCAATTTCTGTGACCAGCTGCTTTAATTTGCAGATCCATTTGATCTTGTTCCCTGAATCTTAAATAATGATCTCGCTCAATGCAGTAGCAGAGTTGACCAGTTCAGGGGTCCTTCTGAAACGCACCCAGAAAAGTAATGGTCGTAGTCTTACAATGTTTGTCATGGAGTGCTTCCCAAAGTCCTTGCGAAGTGGTGTCAAAGGGGTGGAGAGGGGGAGAGAAACCAAACCTATATAACACTTGTTCTCCGATCTTTCTAGGTCACAGACATTCTCAAATCCCCAGACTTCCGACCCGTAAAGTGCTGAGGGCAGTGCTTTACCATCGTAGACCACGAGGGCCGGGCCTACTGGTTTGCTAGATGAACGCTGCTGCTCTCTTTTGGCCAGATGGGTATTCCATTTCATCAGATTGTTCATCCTGATATCCAGATAGTCAAATAACTCTACCACTTCCAGGGGGTACCATTCAGGTTAATGCTGTTCTTAAAACGCTTGGATGGGGAAAGTGTCATCAGTTTCATGTTGCTAGTATTGATCGATAGTCCCTGTAGATTGCAAAACTGACTGAACCTGTCTAATAATTTTTGCAACCCACTAGGGGTCTTTGACACCAATAGGGTGTCGTCGGCGAATAGGAGGGTGGGGGTTTTCTCCCCAGCCAGGGTTGGGGCATCTGCTGGAACCTCTCTCAAGTTGTCTACCACCCCGTTAATGAAGAGGGAAAAGAGAGTTGGAGCCAAAACGCAACCCTGGCGAACCCCCTATTCACCGCCACCATTTCTGTTAACTGTCCTTGGTTACCCCATCTGATTTTAGCGTAATTCCCCTCATGGAAACGTTTGGTGAAATCGAGAATCATAGGGGGGATCCCCAGATCGGACAGTACTTGCCACAGCTTGGCCCGCGGGACCAGATCAAACGCGGTCTTGAGATCTATAAAAGCCAGGTATAGACTACCTTTCCCAATGGTCACTACTTTCCAATGTAGCATACAAAACCTGAACACTTGGTCCATCGTACCAACTTTCTTTCTAATCCCTGCCTGGAAGTGTGAAAGGACATTTTCGTCATCCATCCATGACCTTATCCTCGTTAGGAGGACCCTGCCAACCACTTTTTGTGTCACGTCGATTAAACTAATCGGCCTGTAGTTGGCAGGATCCTCCCTGTTGCCCTTTTTATATATTGGCACTACCTCTGCACCCTTCCATGAGTCCGGGATGGGGTGGCCTATAGCTACCAAATTCATTAAAAGCAGAATAAAATCAGCCCACTGTTTTACGTCACGGAGCCTTTCCTGCGGCTAATCCAGCTATTGCAGATGAAACCTCATTTAACTCAAAAGGTTCAACTGAGCTAAAGCGCTCTAGCGAGTAATCTGTTCTAAGTCCCCCAGCTGTTAATGAATTATTTTCACTGTGACCTAACGAGTTGGTTCCCGTGTCACAGTAAAGGCCAAGGAAATGGGCATGCCATTCGTGTTCAATGATGTGATGTGGAATCAGATCTGCTCCCTTTCGGATACCTTTATTAAGTAATTCCCAGAACACGGCAGTGTCTTTTAAAAGGGAAGCATCTTTAAGTTTCTGCCAGTGTTCTTCCCAATTACGCTTGGCTAGCTCTACTGCCCTTGCATACTCTTTCCTCGCTATTATAACCAAAGGGGGATTATTAGTTTGTAGAGCCATAGAAAGGCTACGCATCTTTTCCATGCAAACGTCTGACTGCCACAGGTTAGAAGGCCTGGGAGGTTGTTTTTTTGGGTACTCTGATTGCTAGGGTCCGGAATGATAAAAAAAAAAAAAAAACGTTCCCAGTTCGTCTAACATCTTTTGATAAAAATCAGGAAAGGGAGAGTTCTCTATAGCCTTTACAGCGGCGCTGATTGACTCTAGCTCTATAGACTTCTGCTCGATGAGCTCTCTTATACTGTTCAATTTGTCCTCCTGATGAGCCACCATATGCCATTTCAGACGGTGATTACAAAAGGAAGGGAATACCTCTTTTGTTGTCAGCCTCGCTGTGTTAAAGGGTTTAGAGATGGCCCATTTATTCCTTAACGCCATACAAAGTGGATTGTGGTCACTATCCTGGGTTGCTTTTACTTCCATATCCATGAGGTCCCCCCAAAGCCGGGTATCAAGCAGGATGTAGTCAATCCTTGATGGACAACTAATCCTGTTGTATGTGTTGGACCCATTTGGATCAGAACGAGTCCTTCCATTTGCTGCTCTTAAGTTATACTCCACAGTTAGTGCATTCAACTAAATAGCCCTTCGTGACCACTTTTTGATTGGGGGTAGATTGAGCGGTGGAATGGCAAATTTGCTATCTTGGTCCCCAGTAGCCAGCACATCCTCCCCACTTAATGGTTCGAATGTGCAGTTAAAGTCCCCAGCCACAATGATGACAGAGTTGGGGCGGGAGGTAGACAGTTCAGATTCTAAAAGTACTAAAGTGGCAGATGATTGATTCCCCGGAGACCCTCTGGTATACCCATTAAATATCTCCATATTGGGCCCATTTAGAGGGCCTTTCACTGACAGATGTAAAATGTCGTTTGATGGAGTAGTGTGCATGATGGTTGTCCAGTTTAAAGAAATACTACGCCAAATGTGGAGACCCCCTGATGGATGCCCCCTCCCCGGGCTTATAGCTGGAATTAAATAGGTGACAAATCCAGGTTTATATAAGAGAACCAAGCTCCATGTCACTTGGAACAGGCAGACATCTTGGTTGTCAATAAAATCGTTCCACTCTGGGAGCAACATTTTTTTTGTAAACCTGCTATGTTCCAAGAGAGAAAACGGATTCATCCAGAGTTTCTCACATTCCCAATGGGCACGTCGTTAGTAGTCCCCCTCCTCACTACCAATCCCTAACTCACTTGGGCAGGCAGGCTCATCTCCCCATAACCCATCCTCTGTTTCCTTGCGGGGATCTGATAACCGAGCGTCATTCAGTCAATCCACTGCAC
This sequence comes from Lissotriton helveticus, assembly GCF_964261635.1. NCBI lineage: Eukaryota > Metazoa > Chordata > Amphibia > Caudata > Salamandridae > Lissotriton > Lissotriton helveticus. Next base: position 982,556,092 of record NC_136065.1, on the reverse strand, counting down.
TTAGTCCAGACTCTCTCCCCTCCCCTCTGGTAACCATAGTGGAGCACTGTGTAACTGTATTGAGGAGTGCCCGGGGGGCAGGGTACGGAACTCCAGTGCTACCAGGTTCTTGGCAATTATGGCATTAAATAACTGTATCTCGATACAGTCAGTCTGTGAATTTCCCAGCGAAATCCTCCTTACTTTTGCCACATCCTCCCTTATTACCGACCTACAGCCCCTTACATATCGTGTCCAATGTATCACTTTATTTTGCAGTGATTCACTGCTTTCATTGCTTGAATTACTTGTGAGTTTTGGAACCTTTGTCATGTAAATTGTGGGAAGGGGTTTCTCTAAGGGGGTTACTCCCATATGAGGGCCCTATCTTGGCTGGATACCCTGGCCTTCCCTAATTGGGGCACTACAATGATGCCTTGCTTCTGTGGATTGTCGATCCGATGTAACCTGTTTTGTTCCGGCAGGTGTACCTTGATCACACTGGGAGTTTGGGTTTCTAGGCGATCCAGACCTTTCTAGGCTTGCCTGTGCACGAATATATTGCCCTAATGCTGGCCTCAACCCTGCTCCCTCAGAGACCCCCACCGAAGACCTGTCGTGTAACCTGCGGGGAATAGGAAGTGTTGAAAGAGCAGGGGTGGCAGACTGTCTATACCCACGATTGGCATTAGATAGTGCTGGGGGCAGAGATGTCTTTTCGACCATGGCTAAGTGCATCCACCTTCTCTCTCAAATAGACTAATTCTCTTTTGAGAAATTCTACTCTTTGTAGTAGAGTACTATTGTTAGAACAGGATCTACAGGTCGTTGTAGTACCAAAAGATTCTTAGGAGGTTTCTATACTCAAGATCTTATCTAATCTGCCCTCTTCTATTGATTCTAACACTGCAAATCTATTTGAGCATGGTAGTTAAACCTTAGTTTAAAATCCCTTTGGTCTTATCTCCTGATATTTTGCTAACATTTTGTGCTGGAGAGGAGGTCGCTGAAACTCCCTCCGCTGATCTATGGACTTCGCCAATGGTTTGATTTTGTGGTGTTTACTTGTTAAAAATTGAAGGGATTACTCTTCTATGCGACCCAGCTGTCGCTTCGTCCAGTATATTGTTATCAGCGACCTGGAGAGTTGCATTATTGCCCCCCAAAATTTCCTCGCAATCATTTACGATAGCTTCAATCCTAGTTAGGACACAGTTACTGGCCGCATGCAATGCTTTCTTTGGTTTCTTCCCTCTTTTAGTAGAAATTATCCCACCCCCCTCCATTGTCTTCCTTTTACCCATAGTTTGATACAACGTAACGGAAGATATATTCAGGTAGGGATGACACGACCCTTCGTTTGTTCAGCAAATTCTCTTAGCCCCAAAGTAAACTGTGTATTAGTAAAGAAAACAAACTCAAAGAGTCACCACTCAGCCCGAGTTACTAGCAGCAGACAGTACCTTTTTTTTGTCCATGAAACCCACAAGTAGAAGGGGGGCCCGGCCCGGCGGCCACAGACGGCCCGCCCTTTGCCCGGGCTTAGCCCGGCGCCGCCCGGGTGCGTCCCGCGTGGCAGGAAGTGCTGGTTGATTATATCCGTCCCCGGTGATAGTCTCCAGGTGAGAGTGGGAGGGGCGGCAGTCCGTTCATGGCCCGCAGCAGCCTGGTTGCTGTAGGCGCTGCTCTCCTGTCCAAGCGATGCATCTCCCGCAGAGCAGGAGGCGCGAGGAGTTTTCTAAGCCCCTGGTGATTGTCTCCAGGGGAGAGTGGCAGGGGCGGCAGTCCGTTCACGGCCCTGTGGCAGCCTGGTTGCTGTAGGCGCCGCTCTCCTGTCCCAGCGATGCATCTCCCACGGAGCGGGAGGAGCGAGGAGTTTTCTATGCCCCCAGTGATTGTCTCCAGGTGAGAGTGGGAGGGGAGGCAGTCCGTTCAAGGCCCTGCGGCAGCCTGGTTGCTGTAGGCGCCGCTTTCCTGTCCCAGCGATGTGTCTCCCGCGGAGCGGGAGGCGCGAGGAGTTTGTTATAGATGGAGTTGTTATAGATGGACAAAATTGATTGGACCAGTTCCATTTCTGTCTTTTGCATATGTGAGGTGAAAAGCAAAATCAATTCTGCAAAGGTGTCCTTCATTAGCATTTCCAGACCTACCCTAGTCAATGTGCCTAGGTCATTCCCACCACATTGCACAATCATGAGGTCAGGGGGTTGGAGATGCAAAAATGATTTTAACAAAAGCATCAATTGATGCAATTTTAATCCTCTCTGTCCAATTCATTTAATGTCTACATTTTGCAAAGCTAGGTCTTTGTCAATACCTCTGCGTTCAGCATACCATCTGCACCAGAAAACATAGCTATGCCCAACAATACACACTGAAAGCATCTTGAAGGGATGACTGAGAGTAATGAAAAGATGCCTGTAGCTGAAGTAGGGAGTTGGTAGAATGAGAGGTATCTAAAATGACAGACCAGATGCTGTTTTAAAAAAAGTATAGAATTGATAGGCTGTTTAAGAACTTTGTACATTGAAAAATAAGGTGCATTTTACTTTCTTTAAAAAAACAGGTTTCTTATTGGTTAGTAAAAAATGTTTGAAAGGTACAGTAGAAAAGATAAGGCCATATGTTACAAAGTCAACCACAACTGCTGTTTGCATTTGCAACATTGTGTGGTGAACTTAAAAATATGGTGAACTTGTGACCTGTCAGTTCAGTTCAATGATAAATGAACTGTTACTTAGGAAACATTAAGGCATTAAGCAGAATGGGGTTAGAGGGCAGTTGCTAATGGTTATTATGTGTAACCAATAGATGTGCAGCCGCCTGATAGTTCAGACAAAGGAGTTTTCAACCCTAATGTTAGTTTGTCGTCTGTTTGTATTCAGGCAATGTGATGTGGCTTGTTGGGGGTGGGGTAGGATGTGTGCAACTTTGGGATTCATGTTTGACATTTCTTGCATGTAGCAAATGTGCTGCATCACCGTGTGTTACGTTGCCTCACAGCTGCTCCTCTCTCCCTCTGAGCCTATTTACTTGTGTGCTTTGCGTGGTTGCATCATTTGCACAGCTACGGCATATCATTTTCATGCTTTTCTGTGCATGTCCACAAGCCTGACAATGAGACACTGAGGTTGACAATTGAAGGTGAGCGAGCACGTGAGTGTAGGCCTATGGTAAGGATAGGGCGGACACAGATGTGGAGTTCATGCCTGGCTGAAGTCGTGCTGTGAGTAGGGCTAGGCATGGGGCTCATGCTGTGGCAATACAGATACACTCATCACTTGGCATGTGTGAGCCACTACCCCGAGCCATCTTGTGCTCCTTCATTTCGCCGTTCCTGCAAGCCCGCCCACGGGGTACATGCTACATTGCAACATTGTCGATTGTGTGCCAGGTGGCACCCACACTGAAATACAGACACACACATTAGTTACTTCCTTGTCGAGTCAAGAACTGAACCACAGCCAGAGCCCAGGGAAATGCTGCATACCCCTATGCTGTAATGATGTATGCCAGCTCTGCCCACTCCGCTTACACTTACAGCGGGGGTGACAAGGCTACATAACTGAGGTCTTTCCCACTGCCAGAGGTAACATGGTGGCGTCCTCTGCCCACAGCACAAGGTAATGTGGTAGGACCAGGGGCATTCATGCATACTTAATGAACACATGGACACAGTTAGATAGATAGTGGACTGGCTACACGCACGTGCGCCCAGCCCTTTTTTATTACCAGGCTCACATGTCCAGTGACGCCAGTACTGGATGTGTGTGGGGTGAGTGTAAGCCAGCCCTCAGGGAATAGTTGGTGCTGTCAACAACTACAACAGTGATAATCGGATCACACACAGAGATTCAATCATAAAGGGTCCATGACTTGCGGTGCACTAAGTTAGGGGCACAAGATCTTAAATCACAAACAAAAGATTGTATCGTAAAGGGTCCATGACTTGTGGTGCACTGAAGTAGGAGCAACAGAGATGAACATGCTCATGTGAAGAAATTGTTAATGTCTCTTCGGGATATTCCTGCTGCCTGAGGTGACATTATTATGTTAGGTGTCCACAGCATGAAAGTTGATCATAGAGGGTCCATGAGTTGTGACGCACAGAGTTAGTGGCACTTGAAGAGCTCAGCTTGTGTGCAGCCAGCGATGATAGCATGTCCTTGCAGGTCAGGATTGGATTGGATATGTGTGAGACATGCTGACCGCAGTGTAGGCCGTAGGCAGCAGTCAGAAAGGGCCCACAGCCACGTGGTGTTGACTTGACAGTTAGTGGCACGTGAAGCGCTTAGCGTGTGCGCAGCCAGCGATGATGCGTCGTCCGGTCGGGCCGCACTGGATGCAATGTTTGTTGCATACTGGACTCCGCAATGAATGAATCAAGACTGAATTTGGATTGTGAGCCCTGCTGACTGCAGTGTAGGCTGAGGCAGCGGTCAGCAGGGGCCCACAGCCACGTGTTGATGACTTGAGCTGCACAGTTAGTGGCACCTGAAGCACTCAGTATGTGTGCAGCCAGCGATGATGCGTGGTCCGGGTGGGCCACACTGGGAGAAATGTACTTTGCCTAATGAATTCTGCCTCAATAAGGCCACATGGCGGTGACTTGTGGTGCACTGAGTTACTGGCATCTGAAGCCGTCAGCGTGTGCGCAGCCAGTGATGATGCATGGTCCGGGCGTGACACTCTGGGAGCAATGTCTTTTGCCTACTGAATTCTGCCTCAATCAGGCCATGTGGTGGTGACTTGTAGTGCACTGAGTTAGTGGCACCTGTGGCTCAGTGAGTGTGCAGCCTGCAATGATGTGTGGTCCGAGCGGGCTGCACTGGTAGCAATGTCTGTTGCCTAGTGGACTGCGTCATCTGTAATTGTGACTTGATCTGAATTGTGAGCCCTGCTGTCCGCAATGTGGATCGAAGGCAGTAGTCAGCACAGACATAACTCTACAGTTCTGTCCCGCTGGGTTTGCAGGGTGCTGTATCGAGGAGGCCGGCGGTCACTGTGGCGGCCTCATGGCAGGGTGACAGTCGCCACACTGGCAGACACGTGTCCCTTCCCAGAAGGGAACCACGCCCAGAGCCCCGACTTATTTAGTCACACTCCTACGCTAGAGTGGCGTATGTCGGACCAGCCCACTCTGCTTATGCTTAGTGTCTGTATAGGTGTATGAGTGCATATGATAGTGCTATATTGATGAGTGACTGCATGTATGAGTAACTCTATGGATGAATGAGTGGACATGTGTGTAGACCTAGGACTCAGTGAGTGGGCATGTAGTAACTGGTATTGCTGTATCTATTGTTTCGAAAATGGTAGTCTGTACTTTAGAGTGGGTGTATCAAAGGTTATATTAGGGTATGAGGAGGTGCATCATACTATCACGTGGATGATGTCATCAGTGATGTTGTTTAAGATGTCATCAGTGATGTCATCAGTGATGTCACTGACCATATCATGAATGATGTAATATGTGACGTCATCAGTAGTGCATTGCAGGGGTGCAAGTTATAGTTAGCTGAACGAACTATTACGGCCGAATTTCTCTGGTTTTGTACGAGTGAAATGTCCAACTAACTGCGTTTTTTTCAGTGAATTTCCAAGGTTTTTTAAATGCTAATTTCTAACTATAACGTGCCTGAAACCTATTTTTTATTCAGTGAAAAAAATATACATATATATATATTCACTGAAAAAAACCATAGGTTTCAGCCACTTTATAGTTAGGAATTAGCATTTAAAAAAACTTAGAAATTCACTGAGAAAACTATAGGTTTCACACATGTTATAGTTAGCTGGACATTTCACTCTTACAAAACCATTGAAATTCCCCCGTTATAGTTAGTTCAGTTAACTATAACTCGCTGGCCCGCAATCCACTACTGATGACGTCACATATTACATCACTCATGACATGGTCAGTGACGTCACTCATGACATCACTGATGACATCTCAAATGACATCACTGATGACATCACTGATGACATAATCCAGTGAATGTGTGTCTTTCTGAAAAATAAATATTTTTTATATATGTATATCTAAAGGTCGATGGAAGAATACATGGGTAAATAAGTGTCTAAATGGATGTTTTTTTTGTAAAATTGATTGTATAACTGACTTATTAAGTGTATCTTAGTGAATACATATATTAGCGAACAATTTTTAAATATTTAAATATCTGTATCAGTGTCTGTGTATAGGTGGCTGCATGGGTTGGTGAGTAGCTGCATGAGTGTGTATACGGGTTATTACTTTTTTTTTAGTATCAGTATGAGTGTCTGTATGGTTTGGTGGGGGGTATTACTTAGTGCACAGATGCATGAATGACTGACTCACTGTTTGTATGTGTTTTGAAGACAGCATGTGTGCAGGATTGTATGGGTGGATGAGTGTGTGTATGGGTGTGTTAGTGAGTGAATGACTGTCTCAATAGTATCTTTATGAGCAACTACATATGTTTTAAACTAGTGTATGTGAGTATTGATGTATATAAGTGAGTATATGTGAGAGATTGGAAGAGTTCCTGTATAAATAAGTATGTGTTTCTATAAGTGATTGTTTAAGAAAGTTAGTATGTGTACATTTCTGTAGAAGCATGTGTAGTGGTGCGTGTATAGCTGTATATCCAAGTAAATGGATGTTTGATAGTTTATTTGCATGTGTGTGAGTAACTCTATGGATGAGTATCGGTGTGTAACAGGACGTATTGGTGTATGAGTACAAATGATGAGTGATTACATGTATGGAAGACCCCACCCATTTTAATCATTCTTTTTGACTTTCTCAGAAGAACCATCTCTTGTCGGGAGCTCCTGTCATTTGACAAAACAATTTTAATATGGCTGCAATTCTGGAATCCACTTCAGAACATTCTTCAGAGGAGGAATGTATAGCTGAGGAGTCAGAGTGAAAAAGAAAAGGACAGAAAAAGGTAAATGCTGCAAAGGTCACCTGCAAAATCTGGGACACCACACTGTCAAGAGGACATCCGAGCAAGAAGTACTCATTTGGGACAGCAAGCATGGTTCGCCATGTTAAAAACTACCATCCTTGCAATTATGCAAGCACTTGCTCTGATAGGCTATGGGACAATCCATCACCTGCTGTTCCCAGCACTTCAAGCACACCAACCACACAGCCATGGACTCTGCATCTAAATATCGAACCACGATGAGACTGGACCTGGGTCTTAGACCAATCACAGAAGAGCTGGGACTAAAACCAATAACCTTTTGGCGCCGTATCTGGAGCAAGCCAGAACTTATGAATTATAGGACTGAGCTCCAAGAGATCCTACGCCTACCCAATGCAACACAAATCCGGTGGCTGAGATACATAAAACAAACATGTGAGAGCCTAGGAAGACCAGAACTATGGCTAGATCCAGGAAATGCATGCAGTAGGATCCCACGCAAACTCCTCTCGAGGGATTTTTATGAGCTAAAGTTACTGGCCTTAATGGGGAGTACACTGGAGGGGCCCCTTACTAATCTGTTCATTAAATCTAAAGATTCATACTATCTAGAGCATGTGCTCGATGGTATTACTCCCGTTCTGACCAGAAAACTATTTATGCAGTGGCGTTACGGTACACTCCCCATTAGGGCATTCACTAACCGTTGGGCCCAGTCATCGACTAGAGAACAGTGCCCGTCATGCTCATACCACCAGGAAAACGACTTGCACATCATATTTTTCTGTAATGCTTATCAAAGATCTAGGAAATATTGGCTTGTTCCTCTTCTTAAAAACCTAGGTTTCAGTCAATACCTCCCAGCTTACAACATTTTAAAGACGGATCTTTCACCCCGGATTGTATTTGCGGTGGCAACATTTTTAACAGCGATGTGGCACACCCGCACCCGCTACTTGAAGTCTGAGACAGATTCGGGATAAATGAAATGCACTGATGATTTTGAAATGTAACATACTGTAATTGATTTTAACAGGCTTATTGTAATGTTCTTTAATTCTTGTTTTATTGGGTATTATTTTAAATTGATTGTATACTCTCTGTATTTCTTTTATGATCTAAATAGATCGAAATAAAGATTGAAATGAAATATCGAACCAGATTTTGCTGACTTAATGATCCATTGCAAATTTTGCAATGAGATGCTCTGCTACGGGGAGCAGCACCGTTGCTTACAATGCTAATTTGTTTTTTTGTTTTTTTGTTCCTGTTGGACACTGCTTTGATTACAATTTATTTTTTTTATGTTAAAAAAAAGACAAAAAAACAGTTATTTTCAGAACTAACTTCACTTTTCAAAAAAAGGGCTATATTTCTATGATAGTATAAAAAACTTTCAAATTTTTTTCTGCACCAGTTGTAGTCTGTACGCATGTGCAGCCTCGTTTCCAAGACCACGCTTCTTTCTTTTTCTTCAAGTTCGCCAAGCAAAACTCTCCTCATTTCAGGTATTACATTGCCACTTTTTTCTCCCGGGTCGTGTGCCTCATCCGCTGCTACACTTTTCTAATATATTAATAATCATATTCTATCTATATTTATTTGAAACGTATTGCCCGGTGCGCCAAACCTTGATTACATACTCCGTCCGTTATTTTATTATACCTGCCACTTTCATTTTTATTTTATTCCCCGCCTACCTTTTCTGTGAGCCATGACATTTTCTACCACAGACACCACGGTGTTTGTCCTTGGCCTCCGATCTTATCAGACTTGGTCACACGAATATCTAAAAACTTATTTGAAGCACGTAAGCCACAGCCATTACAATGCATGACCGTCACCACAAAGCCATTACCACGCTTATGCCTTTATCCCACGTGGTAATTGCATACTAGTCGTAAAAGCATGCGTGGTAAAGCCATATGCGTGCTAATGGCTTTGTGGTGACGGTCACGTGTGATTATGATCACTTTGTAATGGCTGTTTCCCCCCCAGGACACTGCAGGAACTGGGTCTGGGAGTGGTGGACTCCAGGGCACCAGGCGGAGGGACACGCAGCCCCTATCACACAGTATAGAAAGCTCTGGGGGGTCCTTGTTTCCGTGGTTTGAAGGGCGTCATTGAGGCCCACACACTTTTAATTTTGTAGGGGGTTGGCTTTGCATGCAAAAGTGGCGCAAGGGGTTTGTAAATCTGGTACACATTGTTGTGTTTTACTTTGATTTCCTTTCTGTCTTGTAGAACATCCAGAGTAAATATAACTTATTGTACAGCCAGTACATTTCAAGCCTACTCTCAAATGTCTTGCCATAGTACTTCAAATTATAAATATTTCTATTGTGGACCGTCACCCCCCAAAAAAAAGACGTATATAGTTTTTTTTATTAACTTTTATTAAAACAATAATAACTGTAAACATAACTTAAAGATAACAATATAATAAACAACTAGAAAAATAAGTTTAATAAAACAATATTCTAAGCAAATGGTGATGTGGACTCCAAAAGACGTACAATAGGTAATCTGCAAAACAAAAAAGAAAATTAGAGTTTAAAATTATGTAGATGTGACTAAAGGAAGTGAAACATTACAAGTCAAGGTAACACTGCGATTTTACGTGTACAGTGTGCCTGGTACATTTCACTTTTGTTATAGTGGTGTCAATATGGAAGTGCCTACTGCGTTGCTGACACAAACGTGGCACAACAAGATAGTAAATACACCGATTTATTTCTAATGCATTTAATTGGAAGCATTGTATATCTAGTCCGCTGTGCTTACTTTGTATAAACACTGCGGCCATCAGAGTTCACAACTTGAATTTAACTCTGCTTCTACACTTCAAAGTATATTCAATAAGTTGCAAGCAATTCCATTGAGGTTGCTCGATATGCCGTGATTGCTTCTGAAGGATGTTTGATGAAGCAAACAAAAGACAATTTGATTAATCACCGTAAACTGAGTTGCGAAACTCCTGACAAAAGTGAATTTTAATGTGAGTTCTTAATATTCTGTACCTAGACTGTTGCACCCCATTGACTCGCACAGTCTGGAGTTGAGAGTTTTTCTTGAAAAGTCAGACGCAGGTTTACAAGTTCCTTACGCCACTTTTCCCATGTTAAAAGTGACACAAAAGTGGTGCAATAAGCTTGTAGATCTGTTCCTCAGACTGTTGTAACCTATCTGTAAGTATGGGTGAATTTTGCGGGTCTGCGGTCCGTGACTTCGCATGAAATCACAAAAAAGTCCGTGAATTTGCGGATTTTCCTGCGAAATCACGGATTTGTTTGTGATTTCCATCTACTCAACTGGAGTACTTTCTACTGGCTAATCAGTAAGTGCTACCTCGTTGGGTAAATGTATAGTGCTTTTCCTACACTGCGGCTGCGTAAAGGGCTAGAAGATTTGTCTCCACTGACCATGTGTGCCTGTAACTTTGCCACCGCGCCCAAATACGCCGAGGTCCCTTGAGTGAGCTGTCCATCATAGTTGGGAAAGGGCGGGAAGACGTTTGATACCGCTAGTGTGTGGTGTGGGGCTTCTATGTGTGTCAACATGCCTCTTGTATAAAGGGTCAGAGAGTGAGCAGGGCAGCAGGTGAGGAGATAGCAGCCTCCTGGTCACAGGAACTACACGGGGATTGCGCTCGAGAAACTCATGGATTCAAAGACCTCCCTCGAGTATTACAGCTAATTTTCGGCGGTAGATATGGGGTTAAAGCACACTTGCCCAGCCTCGACCATGCTCACTAATGTTTTGGGCTGATTAAAACGTTACTAAATTTGAGCTTGAACTTGGGCACCTGCTTTATTTATATCTGTAAGTGCTTCCTGTTGAGGTTTTTTGGCCCACAGGAAGCACTTACAGAGTTAAGGCAGGTGCCGGAGTTGAAGCTAACTTTGTAACCATTTTAGAATGGCGCCAGCAAGCAGTCTGGCAGCTTGCCGGCGCCATTCTAAAATGGTTACAAAGTTAGCTTCAACTCGAGCACCTGCCTTAACTGTGCTTCCTGTTGGGCAAAAAAAAAATCCGCCCGCTTGCGAAATTGCTGAAAAATTCGCAAATTTGCGAGCGGGCGGATTTCGCGCCCATACTTACCTATCTGTTGTCACTGCTTGGAGGTAAATATACATTTCTACACAGTCAAGCTGCTGCACACTACCCACTCTCTCCTTTCACAGATGATTTGTTGTTGTTTCGGAAACAAAATTCTTTGCTCACCTAGTGCCATAGGCATGATTAAAAGAGGGTGCTCTACGTCTCGAAGCAGGATTCACTGTAGCAAACAGAGTTCACCACTTAAACTCAGGTAAGGTTCTATATGGCACAGTGGACACAGCACTGTCCATAACTGTAAAAAAGAAAAAAAACGATGTGAGAGATAGTAAGAAAGAGAGAAAAAAGGACATTAAAACGTGGAAGAGACACACACGATGGGTGGGGGGCTGAGGCACCATTAGCCTAATGGGTATTGCGCGCCTGCTGCATACTACATATTCTCTCCTTTCACAGAAAACTTGTCATTGTATCGGAAAAAAGCTCCTTTGCTAACCTTGAGCCATTGGCGTCATTCAAAGAGGGCGCACTACGTGTCGAAGCAGGCTTCTCAGTCGTTGTTACAGTGGCCACGCATCATCGCAGAATACATGAACGTAGAGCTTTGTAGGTTTCTTTTGCGGGGGTTTCGTCAATTTGTAAAACACAACCTGTAAGATAAAAAGGTAGTTAACATTGTGTGCAATTTTTTTATGAAAGGAGAGAGGAAATAAGAGAGTGACTAAAAACAATATTCGCAGCTCAACTTTCTGTCACCGGTGTTTTTCACCACGTGCCGGACATAATGCTCTACATCTAAAAGACAGTAAAAGAAAGATGTTATGATTGGTAATTGTTACCATCTTAATGTGCAGTTAGATAACATTGCACTTTCATACACATTCCTTCTCACATTTATACAAACTATTTGTATAGGTAATATTCCGGACTTTTCAGCGATTATAAAAACGTTCCTGCTATTGGGAAAAAAATGTATACATGTAAATTGATACACTATATAGGAGTGCGTTTGTCTAAATCGCTGCGCCGTCTTTTTGTATCTACTCTGCTACAACCCTTTGACTCACTACGATGCGTAGCCAGGCCTCTCTGCTCACCTTTTCGTGGAAAAGACACCTTCTGCATCATGTAGTCCCGATCTGCAACAAAGAAGTCTCATATATGGTGCCGAGTCTTGATATCTCTATCGCTAACGACATACTCGTGCTCCCATCAGCATCATCGCAGGTTCTTCACCCGCTCAGTGCTTCGGGTACCACTAACTCAGTGACAAAAGAGGCCACGCATGTGGTAGTGGGCCCCCTTGTTCGGTAGCTTGGGAACAACTCTAAAATGGCGTACAACACGTGCCCTCCGTCTTTTTTATAGATAGGGTCACGTGTGTAGTGACGGATGCGCTGGATGGGTGTGGTGTGGGTGTATTCCAACCATGAGGGATCTGACAACAAGACCTGGAACTAACAAATCACTACAATGGAAATCTGGGCCATGTAGTGTTGTTGTGTTTTCCTGGTAGCGTAAGCGGAGCGGGCTGTACTAACGTATTCAGTCTCGATTAATTTACACCTCCCCTGGGGGCTTTTAAATGTTGGGAGGGGGGCCGCCTGGCTCCGAGAGACTGCAGGAGCTAGTCTTCGGCGTGGCAGTCTCCCGGGCCTTCGAGGGCTCTGGGCATAGGGTCACGCAGTCTGCCACACACAATACACTAAAAAGAAGAGAAAGTGATGAGAGATGATTTCTGACGTGTTTTGCCTTGAGAGCCTGGATAATAATTAAATGGGGTCTGGCAGTGAAGTGCGTTCTTATTCAGGAAGAAGCCTTTCGGGATCTTGCGAAAGCAAGTCATCTTTAATAATTCCCTCTCGCTGCGTGTTCATGCAAAGATATCTCATTTACTCATGTGTTAAAAACAGAAAATTTCAACACCTCTTTTTGATTGGTTGTGAAGCATTGTAAGAAAACGTATTAGTGACCAATCGCTTTCATGGCGCAGATTTTGAAAAAATTTGATTGGCTGTTGTGTACTTATGTCTACCTTCCTCATGCTAATTTTGATTGGCTTTCTTTTTTATATGTGATGTTACGATACAGTCACCAGGTATGTAGCCCATTTTGTGACGCACTTTATTTTACTATGCGTTTCAAAAACTAGTTGTGGTAGGGTGCTTTTAACTTATACTGTGTACTCTGCATACGAGTTTGTTGACTGTAAAAGTATTTAAAAACTTTATTCTATTTTCTATTCTATCATAATTGTGCTGACTTTTCTCCTTTGGCGTGCAGTACTACATTCTTTTATAAAATGTATACCTTTCAAACCATCCTTGAAAGAAAAATTCTCATGTTTTCAAAATATTTTTATTAGGTCTTTTAAATTCATCATATGGGTGAAATGCAAAAATTCTTTTACATTCATTGGTATCACGCGTTCGACCACATTTATTTTATTTTAACATAAGCACTCATTCCTTATGTTTACATTATATAAGTGTTGCCCCATCATCTTTTTATAAATGTTTGGGCTTCTTGTACTTTTAGATAAATTAGAATAGAAGTGACAAACACTCCCTCACTACTTCATCTTTCTTTTTTTATGTACATTTCATGTCATTATTACATTTCACAATCATGACATTTTAAACCACAATTATATTACTTTTTTACAAAAAAGTGCTTCCGAAGATAATCCTCGTATTCTTCACAAGTGAAATTTGCAAAAAGCACTACTTAATATAAATACATTTAGCCCAATTTCACTCTAGAAGAGAAAGAGTTGTGTTTTTAGTACATTTTTCAATCATTTTTTTTTTTTTTTTTTTTATTTTATTCAGGCATAGTAAGTAGCACATCATTACAGCAATACATCAGTTCAAAATTAACTCAAATAATACAATGTTATAAACAAAGGAATCGCAGGGCTTAAGATACAAAAACAAAAGAGTCAGCATAGATAGCTTTTTAGACAATTATAGATTACACAACAATATAAACACATTCTGAGTCAATTATAAATATGATCAAAAAAAAAAAAAAAAAAAAAAAAAATCACCCAATACCGCCAGGGAGGATGCGATTTTTCCATTCAGTTATTGGGCACCAAAGCGCATCTCCTCGCAATTTAGATCGTATCCCTCTCGTTTTAAATATTGCAGATTCATATCTATAAGCTGCCAAAAGACGTGCTAACCACATGTGAAAACTTGGAGGCTCTGTGTCTTTCCATCTCGCAGATAGGAGTATCCTGAAAACAGCCATACCAATAAAAACTAATCTTTCTTCAGCTTTTTCCAAATTTAAGGTAAGGTCATGACCAAAAAGAAATAGGGTTTCTGATTCTGGTATAGTGTGTCCAAAAATTTCCTCCCAAAAGGAATTTATCATGGTTTTTACTAGTGTCAAACTAGGACAAGTATACAACATATGAGTAAGAGTTGCCGGCCCTTGAGTACATCTTGGGCATAAATCATTCTCTCGTTTACCCCATGTAAATAGTTTAGCAGGAGTAAAGTAAAGGTCAAAAATAGTTTTGTACAATTGTGCCTTAAGATTACTAGCCATCAATAACTTTTGACTCATATCTAACACCTGGTCTAAATCCATGTTTGGGTTATTCAGTTTTAAGCTCCACTTTTTTTCCGTTTTATCAAGATCATCTTTCTTCATGCTTAAAAGAGTATTATATAAAATTCCAATTCTAGTATTTGTTCTAAAAATTACATCCATAATTTCATACTTATATAGGCAAATTAGCGATTCCTTAGCTTTTAGTGTGGCAAATATCTGTGCAAACTTCAAAAAATCCCCATTTGGTAAATTATATTTAATTTTTAAATCTGAAAAAGTTGTGTCGTAATCTTTTATTAGAAAATCACCAATTGTCTTAATTCCTATCTTAGCCCAAAGTTTTAAAAAGGCGTCTGAATCCTGTACTTGAATAACATTAGAATAGAGAAGTGGTGTATAGCGATTAATTTTCTCAATTTTACTGTATTTAGCAATTTTACTCCAAATTTTCCAAACATTGATCATGATTTCACCTTTAAAAGCTTTATAGTTTCTTGTCTCAGTTTTTCGCAGTAACAAACCTTTTGCCTCCCGCCCGACTATAAGTTCATATATTGTCGGTATTTCAGCACGACCCTCTAAATTCCATTCGCTATAACCTCTAAGCAACGACATAAACTGTTTTAGTTGTGCTGCCCAATAATATAGTTCCATATTAGGTATAGTAAGACCACCTTTCTGAATAGGCAGAGACAATAATTCAATAGATCTCCTAATTTTTCCATTCTGCCACACAAACTTAGATATAAGTGAATTAATCGCTGTTAAAGCCTCCTTTTTAATGGCTAGCGGTATTGCTCTAAATAAGTAGAGACATCTGGGTAGCGTATTCATTTTAACATAGTTAACTCTCCCTATAATAGACAGATGAAGGCTATTGACCCTTTTAAAGTCGTTCTCAATTTTTTTCAATAACGGATCAAAATTAATTTGTGAGATTGTTTTAATGTTTGCGCAGAGTTCAATGCCCAGATAAGTAGCTTTTTCAATTCTTCGTGGATCAATACAGACTGTATCGGGTGTGCTTATTATGATCGTCTTTCCTTTATTAAGGGAGTACCCAGAGTAAGTCCCAAATTCCGACGTAATTACCTCTATTTCATGAATAGCTTCTGTAGGATCCGGTGTGACTACCGCAATATCGTCAGCATACGCCAGTACTTTCGTTTCAATCTGATAACTAACAATCGGTTTAATAACAGAGCTCTCTAATAATTTCAAAATAAGAGGATTGATATATAGAGCAAATAGCAAGGGTGAACATGGACACCCTTGTCTAGTACCTCTTGTTATATTAATAGATTCAGAAAATAATCCGGCCGCAAGGACTTTCGCTTTAGGGCGGTAATACATTGATTTTATTGAGTTAATAAATTTGGGGCCAAAATTATTACGTGCCATAACTTCCCATAAAAATTTCCAGGTAACACGATCGAAAGCTTTCTCAGCATCCAGTAGAATCATAGACATTCGCTCCCCCTTAGCTGTCATGACGTCAAATAAGGCAATTGCCCTACGGATGTGTTCAGTAGTTCCCTTTCCAGGGATGAAACCATGTTGCCAGGGGGAGGCGAGCTGTTCTATGACTCCACTGATCCTGAGTGCTAGGACTTTTGCATATAATTTGGAGTCCGAATTAATAAGGGATATAGGGCGATATGATGTAAGAAGCTCTGGGGATTTTCCCTTTTTTGGAAAGACGATTTTTCAATCATAAAGAAATACTTGCATACTAAAAAAAAATTGTCGGTTGTAAGTCAATCAACTCCAGTTGAAGGATCATACACTTTAATATAAATTAAAATATATATTAACAATATGATCCCTCTCTGGAAATGAAAGATAAATTGAAGGTTATGACATCGCTCCTAATCAATACTTTGCACGTCCTAATTCATTAAATAACCTATATTTCCATTCATATAATTTACCTCTCTTCGATATTGTTTCCATCCTCCGTAGAAATTCATCCAACTCCTCTCGAAAGTACATACGGTAATATGTATTTTTAAATATACATTAACGATATGTACTCTCTGAGGAAATGAAAGATAATGTGAAGATGTTTCCGCAGTTCCGAATCATTCCTTTGCTCGTAATTTCTTCACCCGTATTGATTCTCTGAAACGAAACTAATCATCCCACGGGTGTGGTTTATATACTTTTTGGTTACTTAATAGTCTATAGGATCATTTTATTGCTCCTCCCACTATTAAGTCACGTTTTTCAGTTGACAGGTGTTCTCATTTCCACTGTTCTAGCATGTCACGTGTCGATGTAAATGTGCCTCTTTTCATACTTTTTAACTTTCGTATAATTTCTAAAATGCTTTATTTAAATTTCTTTTTATTATTAAAGCATTTCTATAGGTTACTATTTTTTTAATTGAAGTATTAACATTCATTCCCCTTTTATTTCCGACTTATTATTCTAGTAACTTCCCTTTTTTTAAAACTTTTTTTTAATTCTCTTTATTACTGTATATTATTGTAATCATTCACTCAGTAAGCATGTACTCATGAAGTGAGGCAGGCTTTAGGGAATGCACTGATTCAAAGTGCTATGTATTAAGCATTTTGTGGTGTAATAACCTTTACATTTATGCTTCAGGACTACAATTCCCCACTCACTATATATACCAGGGGTCTCCAACTACTAGCTTGGGAACTACTGGTAGCTCACCAGCACCCTAAAAGTAGCTCTCATACGTGAAGCCAAACCAAACCAATCTCAGAGATTATGTGTATATTAAAGAAGGTAGTACTACCCTTAAGAGTTACAGACAGACAAAGCAATGGCAGGGACTGTTCATAAGACTCAAACACAAACTGTGGTGGTGTATGAATTATTCAATTAGGGATGTATAGACCTCACTATTCACCTGTGAGGATTTCCAAGCGCTGGGGGAGTATGTGGGGGGCGGGATTTGTGCAGTTTTCGTCATTCGAAAAGGCAAGTGTTATGGCTATTCCTGAATGCTTTCAGTGTGGGGGTCCATCTGAGGCTGAGGGGAAATTCTTTCCAGGTCTTGGCCATGACGTACGAGAAGGGTGTGCCTCTTGTCTGGTTATGTCATTACAGAGGATTTCGGCCAAGGCCTCGTCAGAGGAGTGAGCCCCCCCGGGCCACCCATTATAAATAAAAACATTCCCCCGGGGATTTGCCCCCCCCCGTGGGCTAACTAACAATAAAGCGGGCTTCGGGTTTTTTCTTCTTTTTCACAGCAAACGCGTACCTTACGCGTATACCGCGACTTTTTAAAAAACAAAAACATTTTTTTGCCTTGGGGGTCCTTGTGGGACCCCCTGAGCAGGCCTACAGGGCCAGGGTGTTTCTACCCTGCCCCCTTTGCATGTTTTTTTTTTGCGTTTCTTGTGCCTCAGTTCGGTGGCTGCCAACACTTCCTGGTTTGGAGTGTTGAGAGACAGTCAACAGCCAATTAGCATGCAGCTCGTGCTCGTAATAGTACGCACACTATCCTCAGACAGTACTCGTACGGTACTTCGTCTATAGATATATCTATGATTTTACTTTAGATTTTCTCAGAAACTACTGAACGGATTTACACCATTTATCAAAAAGCGTAATCTGCGAACCAAACTCTACCTTTTTGCCAAATTTGGTATAATTCCGTTCAGCAATTCGGCTGTAGCCCGTCTTAAAGGTCCCTATGGAAAATTGCATAGAGAAAACATGTTTTGACATCCCCCTTTTTTCTCGGCCCCCGCTTCACAAATCACCCTGAAACTTTCAGGGAAGGAGCGGAGCGGAGCAGACCATTTTCTTGGGGAATTTTGCGTATATTCGTCAACCGGCGCCAAAGGTATTCCAAATAGAATGTGGCGTATTTCCTATGGAAACTAGGTCCTAACTATAACTACCTACTGGCGACCACCAGTTGGTAATGGATATATATATATTTATCTAAAAGGAGTTAGGTAAAGAACATCTAAACGTACGTACCTTTTGATATTTCAGTTTCAATATTTTGTCCTCAATGATATGATATTGCCAATTTATTCAGGGGACACCAAATTCCTTAATTATACTGGAAACCTGGGTCCTCACCTAGGCCGCGAAAATTGTATGACAATAGTGCAAGGTCACTTACCTTACTGCACAGATCACATCCCAGTGCCAACGGCTGCTTACCTTCTGACACTGGGTGCCTACCAAATATACCTCCATGCTATCCCTGTTGCAGAAAGGCCTGCACAAGCATCAGCAGCCTCTTCTACAATAAAAATTGTCCCACAGAGTGAGCTGGAAGAGGAGAAAATACACGCTAAACTGGGCGCTTATGTATTAGCGACTCAGACCTTATCTTAGCAAATGTATGGCTGTGCAATATGATGGAAAGGAACAACCAAATCCATTTCTCCCGGCACTTTTATTCCAAGGTCTATGTCTCAGATTATTTTCTATGTGTCAAAAGCAAATCCTTTGGTCAAAATACCATTGGTTTTGTATGCTTTACATATTGTCACATACATCCTTTCTGACAGTCCCATCATTTAATTTTGCAGCACCAGAAATATGTAAATTCTGTTTTGGAATAAACTCATCAGGCTTTTATTATGAGAAGTCCAGTGAACCCAGTTTGACTACAATGGGGAAAACAGAGTTGCAAGTAATGACCAGGTGCTCAGGTGCATAAATTCCACTTGCTTTACTTGGAAGAAATCATCCAGCTCATCATGGAGGACTTTGGCCCTCAGTAAAAGGCATGCAATTGTGGGTTTACATGTGAAAATCCTGATTCGTGAATGTTTTTTCATATTTCATACTGGGTTATAGGAGATAAACGTTCGATCTTCCCAATGCATGGAACTGGTATTTATTTTTTATTTCTTACATGTTTGGTTCTTTAAAGAAGTGTGTTTGCCAATTGTCTTTTACATAGAACTTTACTGGGAAAATCAGCATAAATTTCAGGCGCAGCTATATGAGATGTCGCAGAGTAACCATGAATGAGTTTCTTTGTTGTTGACATGGTATTCTATAATCGGGAAAAAGGAGTGTTCTGATGCCCCCAGTTCAGGTGGACCATGATGCCTTGCAGACTGTAAAATATGATTACGCTCCCTATAACAGCAACTGTGGGACTACCTCTCTAGTGGCAGTTTCAGATTTTGAGACTGCTGTTGGTAGTCGATGGACCCTTTCTATTAAGAAAACCTTTAGCAGCCCCTTGGGTGCTACCTGTTTCTGAACCCATTCCACTAGGAACAGCTACATGCATTGTCCTTCAGTCTTTTCAGGGAGGCCTATTATTCTGCTAATATTTATTCTTGAAAGGCCTTGTGAATCTTTTGCCCTGCATTCCAATGTAATCACTTTGTCAGGAGACCCGACACTTATTTTTGTCATTTCTGTATTGTTGAACTCATTCCAGTGAATGCAGACTCTATGTCTTTGAATCTTTCTGTTATGTTGCTTTGGTTGGCTCTGAGTAGAGTCTAGTCTATCACCGCTGTGCATATTTTGGACTCCAGCCATTCTAACTTGGTTGTTATTGCTTGTAGTATTGTGTTGAGTTTGTCAGAGGACTCCTGGTCTCTCATTGAGAATACCCCCCCTGTTTTACAGTGGATTTTATATTAATCTCAGATGTGGGCATATTTCAATTATGCTTGACTGCTTGAGCGAGTACCTTGGGTCTGACCATAAATGTTATCAAATAACAGTTTATATATGCCGAAATTGTTCACTTCTTCTTTCTCCCAGCTTTCACTTTATCTTATGGTCACATTCTCTCAGCTGTTCATTTTATCAACCTTCCCGCACCAGATAAGGTTATTGTCTCCTATCCCCAGGTTGTTGCTTGATATTGTTTACCCTACATATATCAGGCTTTTCCATATCTTGTTTCTTATGGTGCATAGTAGGATCACCTCGCTTTGTAGCTCCAGTAGGTGGGTATATTTAATGAAATGCAGGAAGGTTCAGCTGAGGGAAGCACTCTCCCCTTAGGGTACTGCAACACATTCTGTTTTGACTGTGCATTTCTACCTAGAGAGTGGTAGGTGTGCTAGGGCTCCCCCATGCAGCTGCTGTCACACTATCTTTTGATCAACACTTGAGCAAATCAGTCTCACCTCATTGTCTGCTCATCACTGCTCTGTGTTCAGCCCAAAGTGGCTATCTTGTCTCTGGTCTCAGCCATTCCTCCGGCACCCACTGCAATCTTCATCTCAGGCCATGCTGGTTCCAACACCACAGTGATCAGGGCCTGGCACTATCCAAATTCCTGAGCACCTATTGCAATCCATGTCCTTCATTTTCTACTCACCCAACACTCCAGAGGGCAGTGCCGAATCGGCAGCAGAGGTTCTTCATCTATGTTTTCTGTTCCTCCCGGGCAGTTGCTCTGGTGGTAAACCATTCTCTACCAGCCTCATGTTTCAGGACAATGCCAGTGTATTTAATTGGCCACGGTCTGCAGGTTGGCCAAGGGTTAGCCAATGAGTGCAAGAGCTCAGTCAGGACTTGGCTTATTGACTATCTAGTACAAGCCATGTTCCATGCTGGGAACAGTGTTACCGGTACCACTGGCACTGGTAAAACTAGCTCTGCAATTGCCACTCCTTATGTATATGCCACTCATAATGAAGGCTTATAGGCCTCCACATCTGTCTTGAAGGGGTCAGATAGCTGTTTGAGAGAAGTCCATCCAGGCACAAAAGGGTCCAAAATTTAAAGCATTGACTTAAAGCAGTTTTTTTTTTTTGCAGAGTTTTATACAGCGCGAACTAGACCCGAATCAGGTATCAGAGCGCTTTACATATTTTTCCAGTTACGTTACATTTTTACGTTTTCCAGTTACTTTCATTTTAGGCACGGGGAGATTAAGTGATTTGCCCAGAATCAAAGGAGGTTTTGGCGTTGTTACCGAGACTCGAACCTAGATCCCCAGGTCGAGCGCCCTAGCCGTTAGGCCAACTCCTCTCCCCAGTTGTTATCTAAGTAAGGGTGAGGATCATGTGTTTCACAGATCAATGCTGGCACACCTACATTCAGTAGAGTCCAGTTGTAGATTTTCAGGATGAGCCAAAGATTCACATTGGTTTCTGCAGAATAGTGAAGGGGACGCTAGTGTTCGGTCAGGCTGGACAACATACTGACACTAGAATCAGAAGCAACCTGCTGTACAGCCATAAATGGTGGAAAGTATGAAGATAATCAACTGACCAGCATTAGAGTCAAGTGTGTTTTGGTTTCCTTATAGTTTCCTTATCCGCTTTTTTAGAGGTTTAAGGAATTGCATTTGCCACATGCTTTATATTAAAATTGAGGTTTAGGTTTTCCCAAATTTCTTTTGCAGTTTTTAAAGGGACTGTCAGATGAGTACCCAAATCAAGCAAAGAACCTCTGTAAAACTCTGTTGGCCACATTTAGAGGTGGAGGTAGTGGAAAATCAGAAATCATCCACTTTCTGAAGGAAGACCTAATGCTGGAGGACGAGCCAAGTGGTGAAATACACTTTAATAAAGCATTATCATGGTGATGGTAATGTCACCCGATGGTTTCTCACCTGTCTTTAGCACTCCCTCTAAAAATCAAAGGATTGTCCATTACCACCATCTCATAAATATTTGCCTTGACTAGCATACGTTCTTTTTAGTTGCTTTCACGGACAGTGTAAAAAAGTTTAAGGTCTGAGTTCCATTTGACGGCACATTAGTAGACTTCTGTTTACTTATTTATCTCAACATATTAACAGTTACCAGCTTACACAATCTTAGATGCATAATACAACATACATAGCCAACATTCTTACCTAAATGGGAAATAATAATCAGTCACAGGCATCTGATAGGATAGGCCAAGCCTAGGCTCCAGAAGACCTCTTAAAATGTACCCCAGGCCTGTGATCTGAGTGGTAAGGAGTTTTTGGGGAACACGGTGGATGATATCACTTCAGTTGCAAGCTCAGGTACTGATGGAAGATGGAGTCCTGTCATTGATATTGCAGAGAAAACACTTATCACAGGTTTTTCAATGCATACACTCATAACAATTTATGAAAAAGCCTGGCTGAAACAATATAGCCTACTAGTTATCATTTTACCTTCAAACCATTAAGAGCCTGGGAAAATAAAGCCTGTTCCTCTTCCCTTACTTCATATGGCCAAAAAAAGAACAGGCTTGCTACCATACAAAAAGTCTGTCATTCATGTCAAGCAACTGATATCAGAGGGAAAACATTTAGGTTTTTTTAAAAAACCCTCCCCAATCAACCTAGTTGGTGGCATGATTCATCATCGGGTTCCCACCTAAGATGTATTCGGCATCTTAGGTAGGACTGCATCCTAGGTGTGCTGCTATGCCTGATTACAGTGGATCTGGTTTTTACTTGTGAAAAGGGGAATTCCCGAGTGAAATTGTCAAAACTACCTCTAGGGTATCCATCCTTGAGGAATACATTCTAATAATGGACTCCTGAGGTAGGCTTAAAATCAGTGGTGAGTGTGCTGTGGGAAGTTAGTGGTTTCTCACATCCTGGTGATTAGTCGACATTTTTCAGCCACCGGGATGCCCAATTTTTACTAAGATAGGCTCCCTCCTTCAGCCACTTTCATGGGTTTGTGATTTTTTTCTGAAACCCTTGGCACAAGGCACCTCAACTTATCTGAAGGGCACCAGGATTTGCTAAACCTACTCAAGAAAGTAAATTTTGATCAAAAGAACAATCTTTTGGTGAGCCTCGACATAGAAAGTCTTTAGACCAGTCTTCCACAAGAGGAAACCTTGACCGTCATCAGGGGCACCCTGGGCAAGATAAATTAGGACTACAATACCCAGAGCTAGTTCATTATGGACTGTGTATTTTTTCAAGTTTGAAGGAACACTCTACCACTAAACGTTTGGAACTTCAATGATGTGCACATTTACCTCTAGTGTGGCGGGACTCTATATGTACGACTTTGAGTAAAGGCATTTCTTAGATACTAACAACCTCTACAAAGGAAGAATAAAACTATGGAAACGATACATAGGAGATATTCTGATCCTCTGGGAGGGACACACACAGTCACAAGACCCATTTTTGGAATGGATCAATGAGCCTGATACTAATTAGAAATTCACGCATCTAGTAAAGGCTAGAAGTATTACTTTTATGGATGTGATAATATTCGTAGAGGATGGCAAACTACACACAAAAACTTACCATGAACCAATGAACAAGAATACCTTACTAAAATTTGACAGTATTCACCTGGGAGCACTTTGGGAGAATCTACCCTATGGGCAATTTTTAAGACTTAGGAGGAACTGCAGTAAAACAGAAGGCTTTCATGCACAAGCAAAATCATACGCAGAGAAGTTACAGGACCGTGAGTACCAAGAGAAAATCATAAAGTGTACTTGAAAACGGGCACAGAATCAAACCAAAGAAGCCCTGTTAAAGAGCAGACCAGGAGAGACGTCAACACATCATTAACATGTGTCACTACCTAGAATACTGTGTTGTATGTACTTTATTCAATATAAAAATATCATAAAAGCATGTACAAACTTAATCATCGATAAAAAATCCATCATTACATACAACTAGTGACAATATACACTTATCTAAAAATATGTATTAAAAAAATATTTACAATATGAACAGTATAAAACACATCTCATAAAAAAGCAGTAGGGATACAACATTGGACCCTTGACGACCTAACTCGTATTCTGCCTTAGCAGCTGGGTATGCGTCAACCAGGCACATCCCAAATATTTGGCTACCACACATACCAAGGTGAGGGAAGAGGCATTGGTTTTAAAGGTACGTAGTGCCACCCTGTAGTCCTTAAAACCCAAATTCTAACAAATAGGTTTAAGACATTTCCTCCTTGTAACCCTATAGGCTGGACAAGCAAAGAGGAAGTGGGGAATGGATTCAGTGGGAGCCTGGCAACCAGGACAACTAACAGATGTTAAGCTGTGTTTTTTCCAGCCTGCTACCAGGTCATTGAGCGGGAGAGTTCCTAACCTAAACTTCAGGTAAAGCGTTCTATCTCGTGGAGATTGTATAAAGTCGAGATACTGTTCTAGTTTGTCATCGAGCTTATGCTCCAAAAACTGATCAGTAAGAGACCCCTGGTTGGGTTTGCGGG
The DNA here is from genome assembly GCF_964261635.1 of Lissotriton helveticus. NCBI lineage: Eukaryota > Metazoa > Chordata > Amphibia > Caudata > Salamandridae > Lissotriton > Lissotriton helveticus. The sequence goes on along the minus strand of NC_136065.1, from coordinate 982,531,464 downwards.
CCTCCACCCCTTACACCCATTCCCAATATGCTTTCTTAATAATTTGCTTGGCTGGTGGAGTCTGGCTGGCCCATGCCTCCCCAAAACCAATTTCTGTTACCAACTGCTTTAATTTACAGATCCATTTGATCTTGTTACCTGTATCTAAATTGATGATCTCACTCAGTGCAGCAGCATAGATGGCCAATTCAGGGGTACTTCTTAGGCGCACCCAGAAAAGTAACGCGTGTAGTCTTGCAATGTCTTTGATAGAAGGCTTCCCAAAGTCCTTGTGAATTGCTATCAGTGGGGTAGAAGGCGGAAGAGAAACCAGACTTCTGTGGAACTTATTTTCCGATTTCTCTAGGTCACTGATATTCTCAAAACCCAATAGTTCAGACCCATAGAGTGCTGAGGGTAGTGCTTTACCATCATAGACCAAGAGGGCCTGAGCTACTGGTCTACTGATGGAAAGCTGCTGTTCGCTTAGAATTGCCCCTGACACCCGCTTATGGTTAAGGAGCATTTTGGCCAAATGGGTGTTCCACTTCATCAAGTTATTGACCCAAATACCCAAATAATCAAAGGACTCTAGAGCGTCTAAGGGAATGCCATTGAGTGTAATGCCGGTCCTGAAGCATTTAGATGGGGATAGTGTCATCAGTTTTATTTTGCTAGTATTAATGGATAGCCCCCGTGAATCGCAGAACTGGCTAAACCTATTGAACAGTTTTTGTAGACCTCTTGGACTTTTGGACATCAAAAGGGTATCATTGGCGAAGAGGAGGGTAGGGGATTTCTCCTCGGCCAGGGTTGGTGCATCGGTTGGGTCCTCTCTCAAATGGTCTACCACCCCATTTACAAAGAGAGAGAACAAAGTTGGAGCCAGCACACAACCCTGGCGTACCCCCCTGTTCACCGCCACCCTTTCTGTCAACTGTCCCTGGTTGCCCCACCTGATTCTGGCGTAATTTCCCTCATGGAGGCGTTTGATGAAGTCAAGAATCAAAGGTGGCATACCTAAATCAGACAGCACCTGCCAAAGCTTGGCACAAGGAACCAATTCGAAAGCGGTCTTACGGTCAATAAAGGCCAGATATAGACTGCCTTTCCCAATGACGACTACTTTCCAGTGTATCATACAGAATCTAAAGACTTGATCCATCGTGCCTACTTTCTGTCTGAAACCTGCCTGAAAATGTGAATGCACGTTGCCATCATCCATCCATGACCTTATCCTCATAAGGAGGACCCTGCCAACCACCTTCTGTATTACGTCGATTAAACAAATTGGCCTGTAGTTGGCAGGATCTTCCCTATTCCCCTTTTTATATATTGCTACCACCTTGGCGCCCTTCCAGGAATCCGGGACAGGATGATCTCTAGCAATCAGATTCATCAAAAGCAAGATCAAATCAGCCCACAATATTTTAATTCATGCTGAAGAAGATCGCCAGGAAGGCCATCGGGACCCGCCCCCTTTCCTGAAGCTAGCCCAGCAATAGCAGAGGAGACGTCATTGATCTTAAAAGGTTCAGCTGGTCTAGAGCCATTGGGCGATTCATCTATTGTAGGGCCCCCTGATGGCAATGGGAGCTTCTCATTATGTAGAGATGAGGTACTTCCAGCGTCACAATACAGGCCAAGAAAATGAGCATGCCATTGATGTTCTGTGATGTGGTTAGATATCGGATCAGCTCCCTTCCGAGTACCTTTGTCAATTAGTCCCCAGAACACAGCGGCGTCTTTCAGATGGGAGGCAGATTTAAGATCCTGCCAGTGGGATTCTTCCCAATTACGCTTAGCTTGCTCAATTGCCCTGGCATACTCTTTCCTAGCTGTTCTAACTATTGAGGGATTATTACTTTGTAAGGCTACAGATAGACTACGTCTCTTTTCTCTGCATGCAGCTGAATACCACAGATTAGATGGTCTGGGGATGTGTTTTTTCTGATAACTAGGCTCCATAGTAGAGAAGAACATTCCCAGCCTTTCTATTATGTCTGGATAAAATTTAGGAAAGGGAGAGTTCTGTGTTCCCTTAACGGTATCGCTGAGCAGTTCAAGCTCTATAGACTTCTGCTCTATGAGCTCTCTTATGCTACACAGTTTGTCCTCCTGGTGTGAAACCTTGTGCCATTTAAGGCGGCGGTTACAATTGGAGGGCACTACCTCTTTTGTTGGCATCCTCACTACATTAAAAGACTTAGTATCAGCCCAGTTATTACTCAATTGCATGCATAGGGGATTGTGGTCACTATTTTGGGTCGGTTTGACTTCCATGTCCAAAAGGTCACCCCAAAGCCGTGTATCCAGCAGGATGTAGTCGATCCGTGAAGGGCAGCTGGACCTATTATATGTGTTGGCCCCACTTGGATCGGAACGTGTCCTGCCATTCACAGCTCTTAGATTGTACTCCAGGGTTAGGGCGTTCATTTGGACCCGACATTTGGCCTACGGGCGGTCTAAGGGCCAGATGTAGGTAGCCAAATACCGGTCAGAAACGGCCGAATTCGGCCGTTACCGACCGGTATCTGGAGATCGGCATGTAGGTGACAGAAAATAGGCCGAATCGTTAAATTTCCCGATTCGGTAAAGTTACCGATCGGTAAAGTTACCGATCGGTAAAGTTACCGATCGGTAACTTTACCGATCGGTAACGTTACCGATCGGTAACGTTACCGATCGGTAAAATACCGAATCGGTAATTAAGAATAGGTAAAATTGAAGTTTGAGATGTAGGGAGGCTCTGAAATACCGATTTTGGGCCAAAATTGGTATTTAAGAGTCGGTATTTACCATGGATTCAAATCAGGTGTTAACCAGGTACAGCCTATAAAAAAGGACCCAAAATGTAATTCTGTTTGCAAAATGGCTGCATTCTATGTAATTGCAAGACGGCTACGGCTACAGGAGGAAGGAGAGAGGGAATGGCTGAGACAGGAGCAGGTCTACAGGCAGAGGGTGACCCTGTTCATGCTCACAGAGGAAGAGATTGTGCAAAGGTACAGGTTGGCTCCAGACACCATCATGGAGCTCATCAGGGACCTCAAACCCCTGTTGGAGCACCCCACCCCAAGGGCACATGCAATACCAGCACATGTACAGGTGCTGTGCAGCATCCACCTGCTGGCATCAGGGAGCTACCAGAGCGTGGTTGCTGTGGCGGGAGGGGTGACCCAGAGCAGCCTCTCAAGGTTTTTTCACAGATTCCTTGACGCCATGTTGCACAGGATGGACCATTACATTTCTTTTCCATCCACCCATGCAGAACTGGTTCAAACCAAATCGGACTTCTACCAGATGGCAGGATTTCCCCATATCATCGGATGCATTGATGGCACACACATCCCCATTTGTCCCCCTGCTGCCACAGAATACATTTACCGCAATAGGAAATCAACCCACACCATCAACGTGCAGGTGATTTGCAATGCTAAGCACTACATCACAGACCTCGTAGCTAAATTCCCGGGAAGTACCCATGATTCATATATATTTCAGAACAGTGGCATCTATGAACGGCTGACTGCAGGGGAATTTGGTGAAGGCTACCTCCTAGGTAAGACACAGTGTGCAACACCTATTAGACCTATTGCAATTAGCAGTACATGTATGCATGTGAGTAAATTATTCCCTTTTCTTTCCAGGAGACAGTGCATATGCCCTTCGCTCATTCATACTAACCCCCTACCTCAACCCCTCAACACCCAGCCAAAGGAGGTACAACCGGGCACACAAGCGCACACGCAATGTTGTTGAGAGAACATTTGGAATATGGAAGAGCAGGTTTAGATGCCTGCACAAGAGTGGAGGTGCAAGGCAGTATACCCCCATCACATGCTGTAAGATCATTGCTGCCTGTGCCATGTTGCACAATCTGGCTGTTAAGAAGGGGACTGAGGTGGAGTTAAGTGACTATGAGGATCACGACGACGACAATGCTGTGCCTGAAAGACATCCTGCAGGAGTGTCAACACCAAGTGATGGCAGATTAAGACGTGAGGAGATTACACGCAACTATTTCTGAGTAAGTGAAGACACTGAGCTATAGTCAAAGCACAAGCTTCTGTTTATTTAGGTTTCATAAACAGATGGTAAAGTAAAAAAGAGCATCAGTAAGCATTTGACATCAATGCTCACAGTGAGCAAACACACTCAGACAGGTCTTGAACCCACCCACCATAGTTGCATATTGTCACTAGGCTTGTTTAAATGGCACAAATGTGCAAATTTAACTTTAACAACTAAAGAAACAAATGTCCACAGGCAGTAGGCCATAGTAAAAAATGTTCATTTTCGGCCACGCTTTGCACTGCCAGGTGTTTGTGGCTCAGCCTGTACACTGGGCGTTTGGCCTGTAGCCTCACCCTGTCGCCTGCTGCTCCTCCTTGGCTCAACACCATGTGGGCTAGCTGTGCTGCTCCTACTGGTGCTAGGTTCACTGTCCGGCACGTCAAGAGCAGAACTTCGTGCACTTTGTGCATTGAGTAGGGCCTCCAGCGCACCAGTCATTCCAGCTATGCCCCTTGTTAACTGGTTGGTATTATTAGTCAGGACTTCCTGGCTATTGATGCTACGCCTGCATAGCAGGGATGTGGCTGTTGCCAGGCGGTGTAAGGATTTCTCTGCTCTCTGTGCCCGCTGCTTGTCCCTGTGCCTTGCAGCAATTTCAGAGTCAAGTTTAGTGCACAGTTGCTGTATGCCTGTTGCCATGCACTTGTTCACCTCCACAAGCTCTTGTATGCCCTTGCCAATGTCCTGAATGTTAATGTTCATGTTTCTCATTTGTCTCTGACAGGCCATGATGCCCTTGCCCTGCATCCTCTGGATCCTGACCATCGATCCCTCCAGGCCTTGGAAGACACTGGACCCCTCCCCACGTGCACCTGCACCCCTTCCTTGGACTGTGCGCCTTCTAGTGGTAGGTGGTACAGGCTCTGTGCCGGGCTGCAGTGTGGCAGTGATGTCAGCCTCAGACAAGTCATGTGACTCTACACCCACCATTTCCTCAGCACCTATCTCCATTTGCAGCAGTGGGGAAACAACATGCCTCCTGCTAGGGTGTGCAACAGGTGTTACCAATTCAAGGGATGCAGGCATTTCTGGTGATGACACCAATAGTGGTGACTGTGAGGGAATTGGGGATCCATGCATTTCCTCACTGATGTCTGTTGCTTGGGAGGGTGGCTGCCCACTCGGAACCCCTGTGTCCTGGGATGCACTGGGCCCTGGATCCTGACTGTCATCCCGCTGGGGTGCCGTGCCTTCTGCCTCCTCGGACTGCCTTCTGGATGTGTGACCTGTGGACATATGGGCACATATCAGCTAGGTGCTAATGTGTCACAGCCACTACAATTAAACATATCAATTTGCACTTTGAACATGCTGCCTGCCCTTCATTTTGTCTGCAAACATTTAAATTACTTGTTGGTTACAGTGCTATGTCACATGTTCTTTCAAAGACTGACTACATGTACCATGATGCTTTGCTACAGTTTTGCACACACACCATGGGACTGGGGTAACTGAGCTGCAAGGGGTGAGGGATGGATGGGGGTGGGAGGGGGATTGCTGTGCATGCATCTTACCTTTTGTTTTTGCAGATTTAGCAGAGCTGTCCACTTCTCCCAGTCCATGGACACTTTCAGTCTCAAGGGTTGTGGCTACCAGCTCCTCAAGCTCGGTGAGTGGGGGTGCTGTGTTCTTTCCTCCACCTGTTTTCTGTGACTGTTTGTGGCGATCAGCCAATTTTTTCTTTGTGAGGCTCCTTAGGTCATAGAACCTCTTCTTTAAGTCTTCTGTCACTCTGGTGGTCACTCCCACAGCATTCACTTTATCTAGGATGTCCAGCCATATTTTCCTTTTTGTGGATTCTGGCACAGTGAGGGACAGTTTTCCAAAAAGTCTGTGGTGTACCTTGACCACCTCCTCAACAAGCACCTGTAATTCAGTACTACTGAACTTCAGTTTCCTTTTCCTTTCTGCTTGCTCACTTTCCCTGCTGCTTTCCATTTTAAAGTGTTCTCAATTCACGAGCTCTGCCTGCTGCTGCTGCTGCTCCCAGTCTCTCTGCTCCAACTGCCTTTCCAGAACCTTCTAATTAGTTGCAGCTGCCTGTGTGCACACTTCCTGCCAGGAAGGGGGAGGGTGGTTGCACCTGATTGGCTGTTTGTGTTGAGTTTCACTTTTGGTTGCTGGCCGACGCGGGAATTACCGATCGGTATTTACCGATCGGTATTTACCGATCGGTAATTACCGATCGGTAATTACCGATCGGTATTTCCAATGCTTTCCTATGGGACTTTTGCCCCATAGGAATGCATTGGCCATACCGATCGGTAAATACCGATCGGTAATTACAGATTCTATATTTACCGATTCTTATTTACCGATTCTTACCGAATCGGTAATTGGAACATCTGGATGTTCCTACATACCCCCCCTTCTTATTTACCGATTCTTATTTACCGATTCGGTAAAAATCGGTAATTAAGGATCGGTAAATATTTTTTACCTACATCTGGCCCTAAGTTCCTAAGAGCTATAAACTCAGTACTGAACCTCCCTAAACCAAAAAGAGTAGAGGTGGTACTGTCATTACTTAAAATCTACAGGACACAATGCGTACCAATTATGACCTATGGGGCTGAAATTTGGGGATACACAAATTTGAAAAATGTACAGGTTGAGGAAAATAGATTTTGCAGAAGGCTCTTGGGTATACCAATTTCATTGTCCACTTTTGTAAGCCATAATGAGCTAAAACTGTCTTATTTGGAGGACTATATCAGGTCCCGCCCTGTCCTGATTTGGTTAAAGATTTGGAAAAATCCTGAAGCCTCTTTGACTAGGGAAATTTTGTCCGACTGCCTAAAATGCGACCAGGGCATTAGAATTCCCTGGCTGGCCCAAGTATGGGCGAGTTTGACTGCTGTTAACCTCAAGCATATCTTTGACAACCCCAACGAATTAGATGGGATTGATGGGAAGATCATCTGTAAAATTGCATATAAATATTATGGGGAAGCTAGATATGCCCAGGAATCAGCCAAAGTCTCTGTGAAACAGTATATCTCAATGAAAGGTGATGGTGAACCCACTTCGTGTTTACCTGTTAGTTATCTCCTAAAAGATAATACATGCTGGGAGCGCAGTCTTCTTTTCCGATTAAGATCAGGATCTATACAATATCTGCTGTGTTTCCCTATAGGCTACCAACCCAATATTGAGAACTTGGCCTGTCCATGCGGGAACTCAGGGAAACAATCCATACTACATTTCCTGTTTTTTTGCTCCTTTTATCAAAAATATAGTATGCAGCTGTTGATACAGTTTTTTAGAGCTAAGGGCATAAAGGATTTTAAAGTAGCTTATAAAACTATTCTCCAGCTTAAAGACGATGACATTATATATCATGTGTGCACCTTTTTGAAAATGGCAATCCGCTCTCGTTCCTCTATGAATTGATGTTTGCCAGACTAGGTTGTATTATATGCATTTAGAGGTTTTTGCATTCTTTGTATTTTTCACCATTGCACAGCCACACCTTATTTAAAGTTGCTAATTGTAACTTATACGAGCTTTAGTAATTTGCTCTTTTAGCTGTTGCTATGGGAAACTTTGCATTTTGTACCTTATTTTAATGTTACCTCAAATAGGAACTCTGCACTTTTGCACTTCTTGCACTTTACTTGATGCTTTTAATTGTAATCTATACGAGCTCTAGTAACCTGCTCCTTTAGCTGCCGCTATGGGAAACTTTGCATTCTGTACCTTTTGCTGCTACCTCAAATGGGACCTTTGCACTTTTGCACTTTACTTGATGCTGCTATATAGTAACATATCTGAGATTCAGTGATTTCTTGGGAAATAATGCATTTTGCACATTGCCATTCTAGTATTGCCACTGTCGTTAATGAAATCGAAAACCTAACAATGTTTTATTTTAAATTTTAAAGCTGATTTTTACTACTAATAATGATGGACCATGTACGTGTGCATAATTGTACTTTTATGGATAATGAAATATCCGAATAAAGATTTTTTATTTTTTTTTGTCCTCATATTCTCCCCTGGTAACCATATAGTGACGAAGAGATGTAGAAGATGACTAAGGCACTGACCCAGGTATACTGGGGGGGATTTAGATGGTACATGCCAAAGTATCCCTCAATGCCACGCATCCCAACTTTATCCTCATCTGATGGTACCAACAGGGTTGGCGAACGGCTATATACAACCCATTTCATCGCCAGAGTCGCATGTATAGGGTATGTATATCAAAAGGGGATCAAGAAAAATGATCCTTCCAAGCAGCACAATCATAGGACCTGGGGGAAAAAAAAAAAAAAACATGATGTTCTGGCCTATGAATTACCAATTCAGAAGTAGCCAAAATCTCCTCTTATGCTGGTTGCCTACTCTAGCCAAATCTAGTTTGGACATCTGTAACATAGCTGCTCGCCAATCTGTATAGAGAGGAGGTGTCTTGTCTTTCCACCGTTTACACATTTCTCTTCCAGCTAATAAACAGCTATAAAAGACCAGTTTTTTACTTATACCTTCAAGCTCGGGTATAATACCAAAGAAGACTAACGTGGGGCAAGGACTAACTTGTAGACCAATTGCTAGTGAGAGGGAAACACAAATTTCATTCCAAAAAGATGTTATATAAGGACACTCAAAGAACATATTTATATCTGATGCTGCTACGAGGCCACATCTAGGGCATGAGACCTGAGCATTACTGGGGAACTTTGATAAACGTAGTGGAGAATAGTACGCTCTATGTAGTGTAAACAAGTGGTTACGACGGAGCCAAGATGGTTTCACAATCTCCCCCAGAATCTTAAAAGATTTAAGCCACAAGCCCTCTACATTGATGTTAGAAATATATGTTTCCCAGAGGGAGTGGGGGAGCAGGAATTCGCCATCAATCTCGTCTAGTATAAGGTTGTACCAGAATGTTATCTCTTTTTTAAAGGGAGGTTTATCCATCAGATAGGTTACTAGATTGTTATCAGCACCAAATTTAAGCCTACCCCTACCTGGACTATAAGCTTGGGACCAACTCTGGATTTGAAAATATTTAAAACGTGAAAAGCGGATTCCTATTATTGAGCTCAAAGACTCCCATGAAAGTAATACTCCATCATCAAACAAGTCCCCCCAAGATAAGAGCCCAGCCTCTCTAACTGGTAGAGCTAAGCTATCCAAAAGCCAAGATGGAGCACCTGGTGAGTCCCATAACGGGGCCCGACTTAGATAGTAGTCCAGTTTGAGTGTACGTCTTAGATTTGACCATGTTCTGGCAAGGTCCCTCAACACCTTTAACTTAACCTTCTTAAAGTACTTAGGGTCCCCAAATTTTAACAGAAAGTTTGTTGGCCCAATTTTTTCACCCTTAAGGAGTGCTACGAATAATTTTCCACTCCCCACGTTATTAGGGGTCTTTAAAAGCATCCTAACATGGAAAAGTTGGAAAGCCCACCCATATATCTGCAGGTCTGGTGCTGCAAGACCCCCGTTTTCTCGACGCCGTCTAATCTTCTTCCAAGATAGCCTGGGGGAACAACTATTCCAAATAAATCTATTTAATTCCGTTTGGAGTTTGGCAGTCAAAGATGGATCAAAGAAAAGAGGGTTAGTGTTGAACAAAAACATAATCTTAGGTAAAATGGTCATTTTAACCAGGTTGGATCTACCTATCAGAGAAATAGGAAGAGCTGACCACAATCTCAGCGATCTTCGAGCTTCCTTAGCCACACGGGCAAAGTTTGAAGGGGCGATCTTATTAATATCCATATATATAGATATTTAACCCGAGATACCTCAGGGTGGAACTTGGCTGTACCCCTACAACCGGTGCAGGGTGATTCCAAACCATAATGTCGGTTTTGGATGCATTCACTTCATAACCGGATATTGCCCCAAACTCTTCTGCAATAGATATAACCGTCGGGAATGCTGAACCTAACTCAGATGAAAATATGAGGACATCGTCCGCATATAGTGCGACTTTCCGCTCCCATCCATCAAAAGTAAAAGGTTTTATATTAATATTATCCCGAATTAATTGAGCAAAAGGCTCAATATATAAATCAACAAAAGTGGTGAGAGGGGACACCCTTGACGGGTTCCTCGTGTAATGTCGAAAGGCTCAGTAAGTTCCCCGTTAACCAGTAATGAAGCAGAAGGGTTTTTATATAATAGTTTTACTGCTCGTCTAAAATTGTCTCCCAGATTGATTTTTTTTAACACTTCTTCTAAATACACCCAGTTTACCCTATCAAAGGCTTTGGTAGTATCAAGAGTAAAAACCGCCAAAGGAAGTGATGCTGAAGTAGCCATATCTATTGCACCAATGAGGTCATAAGTCAGTTCATACAATTGCCTCTCTTTTACAAAGCCTTTCTGATCCATATGCAAGATGTTATTTGCTATACCACCCAATCTATTCGCAAGCACGGCTGCAAAGATTTTATGGTCTGTGCTAAGAATTGAGATTGGTCTATATGGCCCACAGTTGGTTGCAGGTTTGCCAGGCTTTAAAATCAGGGTTATAGAGGCCCTGTCCCAGGAAGCAGGAGGTAAGGCACCTTCTAGTAGAATACTATTAAACAAATTTGTTAAATATGGAAGAATAGATGGACATATTACTTTGTATATTTCCGAGGGTAACCCATCTGGTCCTGCTGCTTTGCCTTTTTTGCTTTTCGAGATGGCGGAACTAACTTCCTCCGATGTAATGGGGCCGTCTAAGATTTCCATTTGTTCCGAGTCCAGAACCGGTAAAGCGATCCTGGATAACCAGTCCCTTGCTTGAGTGGGTTGTACATTATTATCTTCTTGATATATCTCACTAAAGAAACTTCTAAAAGCGCCACTAATTCCCTCATCTGTGGAGTGTAGTGCTCCATCTTTGCTGATGGCACTAATATTATTTCGAGCCCTATCAGTCTTCGACTTCCAGGCAAGGAGCTTACCGGCACCTTCCCCATATTCGAAGTGGGCCAATCTACTAGCCTCCTATCTCTCTAGGACCCGTGCACTCAAGACTGAGGCAAGATCTCCCTTTAGGACTGTTAATTTATCTTGCATACCAACTGGTGGGGACCCTGTTAATACTGAGTTCGTGTTAATCTCTTCTTGAAGTTTTGCTATCTCCAATTCGAGAGAGGCTACTGCATCCCTATAGGTCTTGTTTTTGTGTGCTGATATATTGGTTAGATAGCCCCTTATAGTAGCTTTAAATGCGTCCCATGTTATCCCAGGAGGAGCGGACCCCTGATTAAACTCCCAAAAGAATTTGACTTCCTGATTCAAAGCCTCTGAGATGTCAGGAGAGAAGAGTATTGATCTATCGAAAGACCAGTATCTAAGCGAGGGCCTAGATGGAACCTCAAACTCAAGCAAGATGGCTGTATGGTCTGAGAGATGAAAAGGTAAATGAGCAACTGATTTTACGTATTTAACTAAAGTGTGGTTAATCAGAATGAAGTCGATCCGAGACTGGTGGTGAAAATTGTAATTTTTAAAAGTAACCCCCTTTTGGGACCCATGTAGAGTCCTCCATATATCAATATAGTTCAATGCTTTCATATTATTTAATAGAAACATCCTAGTCTTGGATAACGTTATAGCCCTGTTAGTGGGTGACTTATCTAATATTGGATCTAGAACTATATTAAAATCGCCTGCTAAAATAACCGGCTCTGGAAATACATATAATTGTGAGAACAGTGTAACCAATACTGATGGATCGTCTTGGTTTGGCCCATAGTAACCTACTATGGTGAATGGTGAACCTGAAATAATAACAGAAGCTATTGCCCATCGACCATACGGGTCTACCTGTTTAGAGACTAGCCTAGCCCTGATAGATTTTTTAAAAAGAATGGCCACCCCCCTAATATGTGAGGTTTGTGTTGTTATAACCCCGAAATCTATCCATCTATTCTTACTCAGCAAGTTTTGCATTTCCGCTTCTGCCAGATGTGTCTCCTGGAGCACTAATACCTGAGCATCCGAATCTTGTAAATATTGCATGATATTATTTCTTCTAGGAGAGGTACGAAGACCATTAGTGTTCCAGGACAAAATGCGTAGGTTATGCATTACAGTGGGAAAAAAAATATTATAAAGCCCAAAAACCAATTCTGCCAAACTCCAAGGGATAAGCTATAAATTAGCTGACTCCTGTCATTCTTTTTTAGAAAGTACAGTAAAGGACGTTTAAGAGGACAATTTTTGCTTTTTTTCCCCCCCCAACCCCCCTCCCACCCCATGGTCCCCACCCACGGGAAACACCCACACTATCTATCTGGATTCCCAGAAAGATAGCACTCCGCTGTGCACCCCTGCCATGATAAACCATTAACCAAATATGGGAAAAAATAAAAAAAAGGAAAAAAAAAAACACGGGCAGAGAAGGAGAAAGACCTAAATGAGATTAAATAGATAATATATTTTCCTAGACTAAGGCCCGCAAGTGAATGTAGAACTTATCACCTGATTTAACAGGATTAAACTGGGAAAATAAGTACATATAGTTTTGTTATTTCATGCATATATATATTTTTTTCCCCTTTTTCTTTATCCTTTATCCCCTTTTTCTCTTCTTTCCCCTTTCTTTTTCCTTCTTTTTTTTTTTTTTCTTCCTTAAGCACCTTCTCAACACCTATTTACTCAATACTATAAGACTCATATTTCTTCTATGTGACTTTTCAGAGCCAATTGTGGGTTTATCGAAAAAATGGAAGGCAGTGAAGCAGTGAAGCAACCTAAAAAAAAACAAAAACAGATACAGAAAAAGGTACCCAAAGCTACTTAGCAGATTCTGACCCCCTGCCCATACTCAGCAAAAAATCATCCGCAGCCTGTACTGATCTTATGTTATGCATAGCGTTCTTGTACATAACTCTTAATGCCGCTGAAAAGACTAACTGAGCAACGGCCCCTTGGCTCCGGAAAGCTTCCAACCTTTTTCCAAGCTCCCATTGTCTATCCAGCGTGACTCTCGAAGGGTCGGATCTGATCTGAAAGTTGAATCCCTTAGCATTTACCACCTTCAGTTTCAGCGCGGTATTCAGAATAGTTTCTTTTAGGGAGTATGTGAGAAAATGAACCAAGATTTTCCTAGGTTTTGTTCTCTGGGAATTCCTCCGAAATGGCTCTCTGTGAATGCGCTGAATGTCTGTAGCTATTTCTTGTTCCGACATGTCGAGCTGTAGCGCCTCTTTCAAGAGAGAAACAATAAATTGTTTGATGTCCGAGCCCTCTTTATCCTCTGATATGTTCAAAATTCGGAGATTATTCCTGCGGGCGTGATTTTCCAAAGTCTCCAGCCTTTCAGACAAGCTCTGGTTCTCATGTCTAAGGTTCCTTAGTTCTGCATTTGTGGCGCTTAAGTTAATATTAACTTCTGTAACGGAATCTTCAAGAGTTTCTGTCCTGGTGGTGAGAGCACCAAGTTTGCTGTCCAATGCCTGACAATAGCATCGAATATCGGCTTGATTTGATGCTGAAGTCTCAAACCCCTTTTTAATGTCTGTGGCCGGGGTTGCAAACATTGCCTGAAAAGAGGCCTGCAGCGTGGAAACCAGATCTGAATTCAGGGCCGGAGTGGTATCATCGGGTGAACTAGAATCTCCCCTGCCACTAGTAGAGGGTATTGAACCTGTTTCTTGGAGGACTGACTGTAGGCTAAGGCCCAATGCCACACTCGATGGTGCTAGAGGAAATGGGGGTGTCAGGGGTACGAGCAGTGACGCAGATTGCTCAAAATTAATGACTGGTGGATTCAAATGACCTGCTCCTCCTCTCTTAGGGGAGAGTGGTTGGTCCAAATGGCAGTCCTTATCTTTCTTGCGATTGTCATTATTATTGAGGTTATTATTCACAATGATACTGTCTTCAGGGATTTTGTCAGTAGCGGAAGTACTGGTTTCATTTAGACCCTCAATAACTTCCAAAAAGGGATCAGGAGGGGTGACATTCGTTCCTGCCATTACCTCTATAAGAGGCCCTTCCACTTGTTTAGCGGCCATCTGCAGCTCTGGTATAATATCCCCTACATCCCGGTTCAATAAGGGAAAGCAAGAATTTTTTGCCAAGCGCACCACTTGAGGCACCACTTTAAAGTAGGAGCGCAATGAGGGGATTATTTTTGAGGTGGTAACAAAATTCTTTAATTTATTTTTTGTAGACTTAGGGGTATAGGAGCGCTTTGCCTTTACCTGACCAGTAAGATATGTTGACAACTTTATTTTGTCCGTACCCTCAGCAATATCAGCAATATCAGCAGCAGCGGTATTAATTTTAGGAATAGTATGAGGAGTTATGCCTTCTGTGCTCAAGCCCTCCTTTCCAATGTTAACAGAAGCTGCTACTGCACTCAAATCACTAGGATTTAGAGACGTACCCACTCTAGGGGCGGGAAGCTTATTTTTATTTTTAAGTTCAGTTTTGTGGGAGAACGCCTTATTAGTATCTTTTCTACCAACAGCTGTGTGTTTCCCTCTCATGCGCCCTTTCACCTTCTCCTTCCCTCTGCCTTCCTGGAAAGTCTCCTCGGTGCACACTGGTATGCCCACAGGATTCAAAGTGACAGACTCTTCCCCACTACTCCCTTCAGCGCTATTGCTGCTGTTACCGCCGGCTTGCTTCTTGCTCCGATGTCTGCGATGTCTTCGCTGACATCGCTGCTGAGCTAGGGGCGGCTTCTCCAGAATCTCTCCCTCCTCACGCTGCTCTAACTGCACCTGTACCGGTGCCTGTGCTTTAATCTTTGAAGCTAGAGCCACGCCATACTGCCCCAGTAAAATACCTCGTGTGCGGCGACCTCTCCTGAGCTCCAGGGCGGCCAGCGACCAGATCCACCCACTTGCTGAAGAATGCGGGTGCTCTACTGCTGGCTGACTTACTGCCGCGACGCGCCGTGGTTCCTTCTCTCGCTTGCCGGATGATACCGAAACTTCCTTCGTAAACGCTGCTGTCTCTGTGAGCACCGCCGCCGTGCACTCTGCTGCTGCTGCGGGCTCCGAGTTTGTCTCCTCCCCTAAGCACATTAAAGGCGGAGGTATGGCGGTATGGCGGAGAGACGCCGTTACCGAGGAAAATACCAATTTACTTAGAAAACTCTCTTACAACTAGAAAAGTAGGTGAGAGTTACAATGTAGTGCCACGGCTTGACAGAAAGACATATGTGATCAAGTTTGGAAAGATTCTACCCTCCGGTTAGAGAAACTGCAGGAGTCCGAGGGCGGAGTACTGCCGCGGCTCAGCCGGCCGCCGCCATGTTTCCCTCCGACATTCTGTATATCCGAATAAAGATTATTGACTTGACTTGGATAGCCCTTTGTGTCCACTTCTTAATTGGGGCTAAACTGAGAGGTGGAATAGCTAGTTTGATGTCCTGCTCCCCAGTGCCCAATAGATCCTCCCCACACAGGGGTTCATATGTACAGTTAAAATCCCCGGCTAAAATGATAACAGAGTTGGGAGGGATGCTGGCCAGCTCGGACTCTAATGCTGCTATGGTTGCAGATGATTGAGCCCCGGGAGACACTCTAGCATACACGTTGAATATCTCCACATTGGGACCATTTGAAGGGCCTTTCACCGTCAGATGTAAGATATCATTTGAGGTGGTTGACCACTTTAAAGAAGTGTTAACAATACAGTTTCAAATCAGGTGAATAGAGTAATAAACAGGAATGTTCACATATTGTAAACAGGAAGCTTACCTGGGAAAAAACACTGTTCTCTTTTAAGACAGCAAAAATCGTGAAGGACTGCCTAGTCTCCAAATGCCCTAAAAGACCCTTGGAAAAAGGAAGATTGTATTGAACAACAGGGGTCTACCTGATGTGGTGAGTTATTACGTGTGTGGCAATTGCATCGTATGCCACCTGACTGCTACTTCTAAGATTTTGGATCTATAACCAAGCAAGATCTGGACGATAACAAGACACACGAACTGCAATTAAATGAATGTTATATTTGTGATTACGTGTCCTTGCCAGCTGTGGTAAATAGAAATGACTAGCAGGAACGTAAAAAAAGTATTTGCGAACATCCCAGCAATGTGAGCTACAAAACAATTACCACGAGGATTACAGACCATTTTCCAAAAGAAGGCCATACACCAAATTACATACAATGGGTTGTAATTGGACAACTGGAAGCTGGGCAGGACAACCTACAGAGTTGCCTCTTTGAGAAAGAACAGCGATGGATCTATCGCCTGTCCACACAGAAAGTATGAGGAAAAAGGGGGGCTTGGGCCCACTGGGAAAGAGGGTAGGTCGGGCCTCAATGAACAATGTAACTGGGGAGTTGACCTATGCCTCTATTGTAAATTAAACAATAAATGTTTCTTGAGGACAAACTTTTTTTATTTATATGTTTATCCTGGCCTTAAATTCTGCCCATTTCTTTCAAATGAATTTTTGATTTTTTATACATACGTAGACTAGACAGAAAAACGTCATCAACTTCATGTGTTACCATATACGAACATTTTGCACAATTGAAAAAAATCAAAAATATTTACAATGAAAAGACCACATTAGTGAACATATAATACAATAGACAATTAGTGTGTGCTCACAATTTCATTAAAACATGGAACTTATTATTCATTATTGGAATCTCAGTACTTGATACAAAACCAACAGTTAGAGAATAATCTTAAACAATGTATCAACCCGATACAATATCAATCTGCTTATTTGCAGGTCACAATAATATAAGCTAATGAGTCGCTGGCATTAAATGTCGTTGATAAGAAAATGCCGACGCGTTTCGAGTCCTGTTCTATGGTTGCAAAGGACTCTCATCATGGCAGTATGAGTCTGGACAATGGAGACTATTTACAAAAAAAGAACAAAGGGGAATTTTTACTAAAGGGTCCTCAATCCATTTTGCTATTTACAATAATTGCATCATGGTGTAGCCTACCTGGTTACTTCGTGTCCAAGGCTGCACTTGTTATTAAATGCGGTCTCTGCCATGGGGGCACGCTGCAATAGAGTGACTGTTTTTAGAAAATTGTTCTAGGAGCTTGTTCTGAGAACAAGTGCTCATAGAAAGGGTCTTTACCTTTAATCGTTTTGTTCCAGCGGCCTGTTTGCCGTCGCGCTCGAGTTTATTATCACTTGTCTGGGATCACATTTCTACAAAAAAACATGTGGACATGTATTGAGGATGTTGTTTGTTTGAATTCGACTATAATTCTGCAGTAAGTTAAGGGCATAATAACTCACTCATTTCTCGGCCCTTGAAGTGCGGAAATAACCGCCGCTCCTTCTCTTTCTTGAATGGGTTTTTTTTGGGATCTGCAGAAACAGGAATGGAAGCGTGTAAAAACCATTTCACATTTCTTGTGGCGATCAGTTACTTAAATCTGTCCTTCGTGTATCTGGGCATACCTGAGTTTTCACAATTGGACGCGTGTCTCACTCCTACACGGACGCGGAGGGAATCTGCTTGCGATGATTCCGAGCGTCACAGCGAGTTTGAAAGGCGATCATGTGATATTCATGTAGCCTATCAGGGCAGTGGAGACCAGGGAACCCGAGTGGTGTCTTGTGGGACTGGTGGTTGTTATGCTCTGTTAATTTCACTTAGGCAGTTGAGACCTTTATTCACACTGTCAAATTTCATGATTAGGTAAGCCTCCTTTTGAAGTAGAGCTGTTTCCACATTGGTATAATGTTTTGGGTCAATCCAAAACAATACAGTCCATTTGAAATCATTTTCATTATGATTGCTGGTCACGAAATGTTCCACCATTGGTGCAGTTAAAACCCTTTTCTTTATTCGTGAACGGTGTTGTGTGATTCTGGTATTGACAGCCTGAGTCGTCTTTCCAATGTACACTCTATTGCATTTGCATACCACAGCGTAGACCACATTTTTGGTTCGGCAATTTGTAAATACATCATGTTTCCATATTACATCATCATGGGAAAACACATTTCCTTCCAAAGTCGCTGCACAAGAAACACAATTACCGCATTTGCGGTGCCCACATATGGGTTTTAAATTCCACTGTGTAATGAGATCACTTTTCTGCTTTGGAATATAGCTATCTGCTTTTATGAGTTGTTGTCCTATACTTGTATTTTTTCGCATGGCGAAAATTGGTTTTTGAAAAGGAGGTTCTATGGTTTCCAACAAATGCCAATTACTAAGGATGATCCTCTTGAATTGGTTTGTGTGCTGACCGAAGGTCGTCACACAGACCAATTTTTCAAGTTTTTCCTTCCTTTTCACTTGTAAAAGAGTCTCCCTAGGGATGAATCTAACTCTTTTTTTGGAGTGAGTGAGCAATTTTTTTGGGTAACCTCTTTTGGCCATTTCCTTGCAGAATGATGTGGCCTGAATCTCAAAATCAGAAGTATTCGTGCAGTTGCGCCTTATCCTTAACAGTTGCCCGTAAGGCAAATTTTCTTTTAGAGATTGTGGATGTGAGCTCGTGTAATGCAGAATTGTGTTCTGTCTGTTTCTTTTTTGTGTATAATTGTGTATAGCATTCCACCACTACTGTCTACTGTGATGTCTAGAAAAGTCATTTTGTGTGGGCTGGAATTCAAAGTGAATTTTATATCATTGTGACGGGAATTTAACCATGCATAGAATTGATCGAGCTCCGTCTGGCTCCCCTGCCACAAGAGCCAGACGTTGTCGATGCATCGTAACCATTGGTTTATGTGGCCAGAAAATGGATTATTTTTGTAGATGAATCGTTCTTCGTATTGGGCCATGTAGAGCACTGCCAGCTCCGGCGCATAACGACAGCCCATGGCCGTCCCCTTGATTTGTATGAAGAAATCGTTTTCAAATTTGAAATAATTGCTCCGTAAAGTAATTTCTGCCAGTGACACAATAAATGAAGTCGGTACCTGATGGGGTCTATCACGTTGATCGAGGTATACTTCTATAACCTCAAGTGCCTCATCCTGAGGAATTTGGGTATATAATGAGGCGACATCCAATGTCACCATCAGTTGTGTTTCTTTGTCAAATGTTTGCCCCTCAACTTTAGTGATAAAATCCGTCGTGTCACGAAGATATGACTTCACTTACACTATGAAAGGTTTTAAAAAGAAATCAATGTACTTGGACACTGGCTCTAGTGCAGAGTCGCAGCCCGAAACGATGGGTCTGCCTGGGGGTACCAGAAAGTATGGCAGAATGAGAACATACCGTGGAATGCGGTCTCTGTGAGATAGACAGTCCTACCCTGTCCACGTGCAATGGTATGCAAGATTCTCATTGCTGCAATCCAAAAACCTTATTTCATCAGGACAAGTAAAAGACTTGATGAGACCAGGAGATCAGATGGATATGACAGCACTTCTCATTACACCTGTGGCTTCTTCTGTGGGTGCAGAAAACCACCATAGCCTAGTACAAGCAATGAAAACACCTTGACCTAGGTTAAGCATAAAAAATGTCCAAGGCCTGGCTTGACCTAAGTAATGAGAATTATGTACACACAACCTTACGATCAGCAGACAGAAGATTAATATTTTTACTTTACACATACATTCCAGATGTCACGTATTGCTCTTAGATTATTCCTGGACAATCACACACAGTAAAAGGTCAGTATTGGAGTACTCGATTGGGGGCTTGTCAAAAAAATGTCCAATAAGAAAAGTCGCCTGACATCTTGATGTCAGCATGCACACGTTGACAAGCACACCCGAGACACTAATCTCGCTTTTGAGTCCAGCTACAAAAGAACACATTTTTTTACTTTACACATGCATCCAAAATGTCAAATATTGCCCTTAGATCATGCCAGGAAAATGACATACAGTAAATGGACACTATTGGGGTAAATGTACAGGGGGTGGTCACCAAATGGGGGCTTGTCAGTAAATGTCCAATGAGAAAAGCCGCCTGGACGGCTTGATGTGGCACAAGTGTACTAGTGCGCATACACCGAGATGCCTACCTCGCTGCTTAGTCTGCTCAGGGCAGGTTTGGAGTAACATCTGGATCTGGAGTAGCTAGTAGGTAGGATGGCAGGAGGACGACCTTGACGAAGTAAGTTGGGGAAGGGTAGAATGCCTTAGTTAAAGGTCGCATCCAGTCTGGGAGCGACTGTTGGACCTAATTGGAAATGTTGGTATAAGACTGAGCAAAAGCACAGGAACATTTCTATTTTACATATTATCTATGTTAGCATGCAGTCTCATTATGCCAAGGGCACATTATACCTCCAGTATGTAAATGTCCAACAGCAGACTCTCAAGTATAAAATATTCTTACTTATGGACACATGCACTAAATTACACTTATTCTCACTCAAACTCACTCTTTCACCCACTACCTTGCACTCACTCTTACTCATAATCACTCATTTGCACTGACTCTCACTCTTACAGTGACTTACTCATATGATATCACTCATTCATGCTCAAATTCATTCTGGTCTCACTCGTTTTCACTTATTCTCATGCACTCTCACTGTCATTCTTACTCACAGTTACACTCACTCACTGTCACTCACTCTCATTCTCAAACTCACTCAAGCTCTTTACACTGGCTCAATATTATTCTTTCTCACCTTCACTCCTTCTCTAACTCACTCATACTCATTAACTGACAATAAACCTCATTCATTCTAACTACCTCTCACTCACATATTCATGTTCATTCACACACACATTCTTACATAAGGCGTACATAAGGTCCCATTCCGGTACTTGTAGCTCCACTTTTTATTGCACCAATAATGAATAATATAATTGTATTGACTATTACTGATTCCAGAGGACACAATGCAGAGCTAGGGGTCACAATGGGCAAATCAGGGGTCGCAGCTGAGACCCTAAATAACCTTCATCATGTGTAAAGATTCTGAAGGCCATAGATAAAATACAGGGCTACAGTGGTAATCTCTAGGGCCATGGATAATTTAAATAATCAATAAACGTATCTGCTACTGTTCTGGAAAAAATCATGATTGTTTTGCGATGAACTATAACGTACACATTTGTAAACTTCTGATCAACTTGTGATTTACTGAAATTATGTTTTCATTACTTCGTTAAACATTACGAATTACCCTAATCTAGTATTGTGTCCAAGTGTTTTGCATGACAATATCATACTGGGATGTTACATTTTGAATTATCAAATTTAATGTTGCTTTTTATGATGCAGATTATCGTGTTGCTCGTGGCAATATGTAAAGTACAATTATTAAAACTAATCTAATAGTAGGTTTAAATGTCAATGAAATGTCATTACCAAATAAGCAGACAATATCCATACAGAAGACGACAGACAAATTACTTGGTACTAGATTTGAAATTAAAAAAGCAATGAAGTACTGCATTTTATAAGACAATCTATTTAATCAAAGACCTATTAACTGGTGCATGAAATCAGAATGCGTCTTCTTTAGATGCTTCATTGTAAGGCTTGACCTGCGTGACCTACGTACTCTGATTTGAATTTTCTGCTGCTTTCATTTACTTTGAACTCTCCAGATCTATAGTGAATGCTATCTCATTAGGCATGCTCTGATGCACCTAACAGAATGCCCAACTACTGTGCTCAACAATCATTATTTCCTACATGTTCATAAGGTGTAATTCAATTGTGAACGCCATTTAATTAAGACTATAAAATGGTATTTTGTGGTAATTAGAACGTGAGCCTTGAGATCAGGATGTAGAATTTCAGTTGGTTTTAAATGGGCTGAAAACTGATAGTGAAAGTCGAGGATTTTATGACCACATAAAAACCCCAAAGTTGAACCTAGCCCAATAGTTTTAATGCTATTATAGAATACTTGTGTCAATCATGCAACCAGGTAGATATCAACACTCATATATTGCCCACAACGCTAACATAAAGACTAATATATCCATTAATACATCATCCAAAACTAAATCCACAGCACTTATACCATAAATGCTGGTGCCAGGACAGACATGACCACATCTGGCATGAGATGGACTATAACATACAAATTATTACAGATGCAATAAACAATGCACACATAAAAAAGCATAGAAGCAGTATCACAAAAATGCAGTTCATATGCTAGGCATCAGACACACCACAAGACGCTCATAGGAGCGCGCACACGCACACACGAACACACGCACACCCACACACAACACATACAATCACATGAACCGAAGAGAACAACTCAATGTAATGGACCCTGCAACCCAGGCGTACATCCAGGTAGATGTTATAACTATGTAGCACTACAAAAATCTATGTAGTTTCCTCCTTGACTTCTAAAAAACTGGGACAAATTATCTTTAATTGAGAATGTACCTATGTCAACCAGCATGATGAATGACATAAAGTAGCAAAGTACATGCCACAATGAAACAACATTTGATGGTCACACACTTGACCTCATGGCTGCACAATTTTATATGTGTTCTCAAAAGAAGAGGGATGGCTTCAAGACTCCAAAAATGCCTAAAGTGAAATATTTTCATAAAATCTCATGACTGATAACAATTTATATGTGTAACCTTTCCCAACATTTCCCTAAGAACTCACTTGTTATATTGTTTTCTATTACGCCTATCTACAATGGTTCCCACCCTGTCCCTGCACATGCCTTCACAGTATTTCCTGTAATCATTTTGTTTAGACATAATATCCTTGATCTGTCTAAGTACTTTAAAAATATTGAAATAAAATTAGGCATGGGCAGAACTTGCTGAGTTTTGATCAGTGGAATTCCAAGGAGCTCCAAAGAAACTCACCAAGATTCCACACAATTCTGCGAGGAGGGCAGAAGAATGTTCAGTGTGAATGGCACCACGTACTCTGCATTGACGCAGGCATTTTGTTTTCCTGCTTTCTCTACTATTCTGTGCATGGTGCTCATCCTTTTTCAATCTACTTTAATCCTCCCCCTAATTCCACTCATTCATCCTTCATTTACTTATTCTTTTTGCATTGTGGATCTGTGTGTGTATTTTATGTTTTTGTCATTTTTTAAACTTTTTGTGACTTTTTGTTTCCTTTTCATCCTTGTGTTCTACTTCTCTCAGTTTTTCCTTTCTGCTCAGTCCCATTCTTTTTCACCCGGTCCCATGGCAGAACAAGCAACAAGCGGTGGTGCCAGAATGGCAACTATTCGCAAACCCTATGGCCGCTGGTGCCACTCAGGGGTGCATCACAACTCCATTTTTACATAGGTGGAGATGGCCGGGCTTGTTTTTTTTGTGCAGTGCCACCTCCCCTCCATGCTGGCAGGCCTGAGAGAGGGTACGCCCTGTAGGAGCATCAGCCTCTTTGAGGAAAAGTGTGCTGTATCACCGAGGTTTCGCACACCACTCGACAGCTTGCGCACTGATGGGTGGATCTAATAGATCATGAACAGGACCTGCTCGACCCGCTGGGTGTCGAGGTTCTGGGGCTCGGTGAGTAACATAGTTTGTGTTTTCTAAAAATGCAAATATTGTTTTTTCAAATATTATGCTTCTTTCACACTCAGAGGTAAGTTAAGTTTTCGTTATGAATAATATCTGATCCAACTTGAGCTAGCCAGGTGCTGACCGACATCTGCTCATACTCATCAGCACTCGCTTGGGCTGATTATTTAAGAAGTTATGCAGACTCCTCTGTCCTGGAATTAAGATAGTATTATATCAGGGAGTTTTCGCTCTCTGTGCCTTTCTTTATGTAGCTCATACAGTCCTAATCTCCCAGCGATGTGTAATATGCATTAAAAAGGGAGTCTGAGTTGGCCCATCAAAGGGGGGGAAGCAAAGATCATTCGTTACAATGTATTAGTAGTTCAAAATGTAGGTAGGTTTAGGAAAAATAGGATAGGGCTTAGGAAATTAGGAATAGGCCAACAGGCAATCTGATTTAGAAAAGTACAGTGCTACTGCATCTGCCTGTCAAAATGTTTTTGGAAGATGATCTGTACCACAAATCTATTTTTTTATCTTCTTTATTTCTTGCATCAGCACCAAGGGTAAGAGGGCATCATCGTAGCAGGGGCTGCAACGACAAGTGTTGTGGTGAATGGAACCACTAGCACTGCGGCAGATGGTTCTGATGGCCCCAGTAAGTTCTGGTATTATTATTTATTTCGCTAACTTTTACCTCTCCACACTAGTAGAATAATTTTGCTTGTTCATTTTTTTTTACTGTCTCCTCTTTTTCCACTACTCTAATGTTTGTTAAATTCTTGATATCCTTGCATTATCCTTTTTTCTATAGTTCATGTTTATTTTTTTAACAATTCTTTATTGAAGTATTTTCATTTTTTAACCATCCCACCCCTCCCCCCCACCCCCCGCTTACAAGCAATTTAAATTGATATATACATACATTGACAGGTGCAAACATAGTGATATACATATTCGAAATTGATTCAGTCATATTTATACCGATATACTGGGAAAGCTGGTTAGTCAGGACATTCTATCCTCAGTATAACGGGGGTCCCATATTTCTAATCCTTTCCTTTTCTTATTCCTTCCCTTCCTGCTGTAGATAGCTATCTCTAGGCTATATGTTGCTAGCAGTAGTGCCCGCCATTGCTGGAATGTTGGTGGATGTGGGTCTAGCCAGACCGATGCCAGGCAAATTCTGAGCACTGCGAAAGAAACGAACAAAAATCCTTTCTTTATATCAGGTCGAAAATCCCCGTCTGCCCCTAGCATTATTTTGGCAGTTGAGAACTCTATTCTAGTTTCAAAGATTCCTGAAAGAAAGATAGAGATGTCCCTTTTAATGGGGCTAAGTGTCTTGCATGTAGTGAACATGTGTATTAGATCTGCTTCAGGTATCACGCATCGTGGGCATTGCGCCCCTTTGCCCATACTCCAATTAGCTATTCTATTAGGGGTATAATACAATTGGAAGTAGGTTTTTATAAAACTGAGCATGCAATTTGGTTGACATTAAAGGCGATTGGGAAAATTTAAATGCCCTCTGAATTGAGGTCGCCGGTATATCTAATTTGTTCTGCCATTTACGGGTGTGTTTATCCAGGTCATCAGGTAAAACAGCAATTAAATTATTATATATTTCCTCAATTTTGACTCTAGTATTTTGAACGACTGATTCGATTGTCTGGATTCTCTGGAATGCAGCTCTGCCGCCCCTTTTTTTATTATAAAATCTCTAATTTGTAGGTATTTGAAGAAATCTCGATATTCTAGACCAAATTCACTTTTTATCTCTTCAAATGAACTAAAACCTGTTGAGTTATAAAATGATCCAAATTGCATAATGCCCGACCTGACCCATCGCATTATACATGTGTCCGTAAAGATCTCTGGGAGGTTATTATTTCTATGGAGAGTCGTATAATAAGAAAACCTTCCGATCCCAAGAAGTTTACGTAAATTATTCCATGCAGTGTAGATTCCTTTTAGGGTTTTGAAACAAACTTTTTTTAAATGGCAATTGTTTGTCAATCTCCACAGATGTTCTCCTGTTTCTTTACCAAGGATAAGTTCCTGTGGAGTTGGGACCCCCTCTCTTGATTGGGCTCCCAATTTGGAGTTAGAAGTGCCCTGCTGTATTTAAGTATTGTAGCCCACCAATAAGTTTTAAAGTTAGGTAAGGCAAAACCTCCTCTTTCCTTCGGTAAGGTGATGTATCTATAGGGTCTTCGTGACCTGCTATACCCCCAAATAAAACGAGAACAAATATTATCAATTTCTTTAAAGATCTGTGGGTCAAAGTTTAAACAAATAGTTCTAAAAAAATATAAGAATTTAGGAAAAAATAACATTTTGATTAGATTACATCTTCCGATAATTGTTAGATGCAGATTATGCAATCTACTAAGACTCTTTTCTGTTTGTTTCATGAGTGGGTTCAAATTAAGTTTAACCAGGTTATTTAATTTGGAGGTAATATTAACTCCTAAATACAGTGCATTATCACCTATCCGAACGTCATTATAATTGCTTTTGTTGTTGATTATAATCTGGGTTTTTATTTTGATTCAGTTTTTAGCCAGAGATTTCTCCAACATTACTTGCTTCCACTTCCATTAGGTTAACTGATTCATTTGGGTTGGTTGTGACTATTGCGATGTCGTCCGCGTACGCCAGGGTCTTGGTTTCTCCATTAGGGGTCTCATTGGTGTCATGGCTAAGTTGGTTTCTAGCCTGCACCTGACCGGGTCTATAAATATAGCGAATAATAGAGGGGAGCATGGGCAACCCTGCCTTGTCCCTCTGGTCACTTTGATGTTATCTGAGAATTCCCTGTTGATTATATCCACGGCTTCGGGATTGACATTCAACATGCGAACGGCATTGATGAATTGTTCCCCAATCCCACTCTTTGACATATCAGTCCATAGACATTGCCAGGAGACCCTATCGAAGGCCTTTTCTGCATCTAACAATATCAGCGCCATAGGGTCTCCTGCTACTTCTGCTAAGTCAAAGAGTATGATCACCCTCTGAATGTGATCAGTGGTAGATCTGCCAGGAACAAATTCATGTTGCCTGATTGAGATGATTTTGTGAATTACTGGGGCGAGTCTACTAGCTAGCAATTTAGAATAGATTTTAGAGTCGCTATTTATTAACGTAATTGGGCGGTAGGCCCCTAGCTTGGTGGGGTCTTTATTCTTCTTAGGGAATACGATAATTATAACCCGAGCCCAGGATTCCGGTCGCCGCCCTTCTAGGTAAACATGAGTCATTAGTTTTTGTTAAAATTCCTTTCAATTTCTTGTGAAATCTAGCATAAAATTCAGTGGGAATTCCATCTAGACCGGCTGCCTTTCCATGTGAAAGGCTGTTTTTTGAAAGGAGGATTTCTACCCATTGCGGTATCTCTGCCAGAGTCTCTTGGTCGGTTTGTGGGAGCTGAATCCCCATGACTGAATCCAGATATTCCTCAATTTTGGACTGGCTTTTGTTTGTCTCCGTATATAAATCCTCATAGTAACTCTGGAACGCATCCCTAATCTCTTTGGGGTCTTGTGTAAGGCCATTAATAGGGTCTCAGATCTCTTTGATCATGTTTTCCGTGCTCTGCTGTCTTGTTCGGACTGCTAGTTGGTGTTCCACCTGCCTGCTCACTTAATTCATAGATTTTCTCTTTATTCAAAGTGGCTTTGCATATTGCTTTTACAATAAAGATCTCTATTATTTTGTTCATTGCGCTGGCTACATCTCTTACTGCCCCTTCAATGTCTGGGCCCCCCTGAACTGCTCTTATGAGATATTCTTCCTTTATTGCTAGATTCTCCTGCAGATTTTTAAGTTTTGTATTGCCTCTTGGTTGATTTTAATTGAGAATGTAAGAGTTTTCCCCTGATTCCCAAACCACTTCCAACAGGGCACTACCCAGATTATACCCTAGAAATTCTGGAATCCAGTTTTCCATGAGCTGACAATATTTTTCATTTACCAATAAAGCCCTTTCGAAAGTCCATCTACTGTGGTCATGTTGTATCTTCCTGGTGTCAATACCTACGATTAGGGGATTATGATCTGATAAAACCCTGGGTAATCGTTCTATAGAGCACTTGGTTATGATGGTGTGGGAGGCAAATATATAATCCAGCCAGGCAAACTTAGAATGTGGGTGGGAGAAAAAAGTAAAGCCGGGATTATTTGTGAATTTCATCTGCCAACAGTCAGAAATCCCATGTGTGTTGCATAATTCCTCAAGGACTTTTGGTTTCCTACCCTGGTATACGAAATTGTGCCCCGACGACCAGTCAGATGAAAGATTTAGATGAAAATATCCACATACGATTATTGGGACTGAGCAATGTACTAGTTCATTAGACATAAATTCCATGAGGTCTGGATCATCTGTAACACACCCATACACCAAACAAATAGTTACTTTTTTCCCCAACACCATATTGGCACTCCATAATTGCCCACAGTCCCAATTTATCGGCGGCTGATCTCGTAAATTGGAGCCCCCCTCCACCAGCCAAAAGAGCCACCCCTCGTGTTTTATTTGCCTGAGTTGTAGCTGTGACCAATCTATATCCGAGGGTTTTCAGAAGATGTAATTGGGATCCCTTCACATGGGTCTCTTGAAGACAAACGATTTCTTCCCCAATTGATTTGAGACTTATTGCTGTTCTCTGTCTTTTTTTCGAATCGTTGAGGCCGCAGATATTAATGGTTAGTATTTTTAATTTAGCCATTCATGCAAATAGATTCTGCCTTGCCTAATTTTGAAACTTTGCCCAATCTAATAGACCCTCCTTTTTTGAAAGTCCCATCTGTTACAAGTTTAAATTCCGGGACATTTGTCTTGATTATAGCCCTGACTAAGGCTCCTGGCCTGGTTCCATGCCTGTATGCCCTCCCCCTCCCCCCTCCCCTGTAAACCCCCTACGAAACCCTGCACCCCCTCCCCTAGAACCCGCCCACCACCCTCTACCACCCATTGAGGCTTCCTGGTTCTGGAAGAACCAGGGTGTTGGCATCCGGGTAATCAGAACGCCTCTAGCGGCTCCGCGCCCCGATCCCTGTATCCGCTAAAGGGAAAGGGAGTATTCTTTGACTTAGGTTTTCAAATAAACTTTGCATATATACATATATACAGTAATGTTAGATTTGCTTTTCAGTCTTTTCTTCCACCCCTCTCCTCTTCCCTTCTCATCCCCTCCGCTTTCTTGCTCTTCTGATCTTATCGCTGGCGGTTTGGATAAACCGTCGTAGTTATGTTTTCTATTTACTCTGTTTATTTTTTAGATTTGTCTCTTCCTGAGTCTGCAATTTCCCTTAGATATGCTTGTGCCTGAATTTCACTAGTAAAACTTCGAGTGACTCCATTAAAAATTATCTTTAGCCGTGCCGGGTTCTGTAGATATACAGTACCGCCAATTTGCTCAAAGGGAGTAAAAAGTTGTCTCATCCTCCACCTTTGTTCCACTGTAGCAGGAGTGTAATCAGCTAAAGAACATGAAGCATTATGCTCCCTTTTACTTGTGGGCCATGCAAGATTGAAAATAGCTTCATGTAAAAGAAAGTTTCCAAAATATACCAGCATTGCTCTTGGATATTGTGTTGGTGTGTGAGATCATTTGGGGAGAGTTAAAGAAAAGCGGTGAGCACACTGTACTTCTCTGTCCAATTCCCAAGATTGTAGTTCCGGAAATGATTCTTTAAGAAGAGATGTCATTTAGCCCCTTGGGTCATTCCCCTCTGCTCCCTCGGGAATTCCAAGTAAGCATAAATTATTACGCCTAGCTCTGTTTTCTTGGTCTTCGACCTTCAGCATCAAGTCTTTTACAATTCCCTCCTGCTCTTTTCCCTGCGGTTGGAGAGCGGAGACGTCTTTCTCAAGGTTCTCAGTGCGTAGTTCTACCGAAGCCATTCTGTCAGATATCTCCAGACAAGTGTGTCCCACTTTTTTAATTGCTCTTTGAAGTTTCAGGATGGCGATGTGGTTCTTCTTGTTGTCCAATTTGATGCCTTCTTGAAAATTCTTAATTGAGTTTAGGACATCACCCAGGGAAGGTTCTACCTGCTTTCCAGAACAACCATCGTTACCTGATTGCTTATGATCGATCACTTTGGAGTCTCCCGAGAAACATAAATTAGGGTCCGACTGGGTCGTGAGTTGTGAAGATGGGTTCCTCAGTCTATGATTGATCTGATCAGTATTACTCCCCTAGTCAGTAGTATCTTCGTACATTAGCTTACTTTGTCTTTTTTGTCTTCTTTTCTTTTTTTCTGCTTCTTTCTTGCAGTGTTATCTTTCATAGACTCATTCAGCTTCTTTGAGTTTAGATCTGGTGAGTCTGAAGATTCTGTGCTTCTTTGTTCTAGTCTCTGTACCTCACTTGAGGTAGATGCGCCGGTTTTGTATATTTCAGAATCTGACTCGTCAGAGGTAGCTTGGGGTTGGGATTGGGATCTCTTACTGGGAGAGAGGGGGTTTCATAATAGAGTTTGGCTTGAGTTCATATTCTCCCCTGAACCTTCTTGTGTCATATTACGGTCCGAGATTATCTCCGATATTAGTTCAACAATGTCTGGTTCGCAATCTGGGCCTGGTTCGGATTCAGAAACGTCTGATTTTGTATCCGCGGTAATGTTCTGAAGGGGAGATGAGACTGAGACTACTGGTTCTGCCACCTTTTGTGCTTCTATTGCTGCGAGTTCGTCCATCTCGCTTGTCTCGGTTGTTTCGGTTTCCGACGTGTCTTTCTGAGCCCTCTGTCTCCCATTTTTGGCAGAGATGTTCATTCCTTGTACCCCAGGTATTTTAGTCTTACTGCTTAACTTTTTGCCAGAACCCCCATCTCCTTCTAGGTCAGATCCTTCTCTGATCATTGGGGTAAAGATGTTGGAGATCTGGGGTTGAGCCTCGGTTAATAGCCCGCTAATCTTTGCGGCCGACTTCAAGTTTTTTATTGTTTGAAGTCTCTTTGCCTTTTTTGCAAGCAGTTCCATTTTATCGCTAGACTGCATGCCATCCAGATCTTTATCTTTATCTTTATTTTTGTCTTCTTTGTTTTCCCAATTGCATTCTCACCTCTTTGAAAGACATGGTATAATTAATGGTTTGCACTCCTCAAACAGATGTTGCAACATGTAGTAGGTCTTGTTCCAACTTGTTGGCACCTCCTGTATGAGCGCTTTAACCGGTACTCTATTATCACACTGAATGATCCTCAACTACATTCAAGCTACTAAAGAATGACTGAAATGAGTGCAGATTCTTCTGCAGGTTACCAGTATCTGTCAAGTGTGCCCCACTCACCAACTTTAGTCAGGGGGCAGGGCGGTTCAGAGTGCAGCTAAACGGGGCGGTCTGTGAATAGAGCGCACTTCATGTTCTGTCACAGATTTCCGCCTAGCCTCTCCCGCACTCCTGCTTTCTTCTCTTACCTGCCTTGGTCCCAGCTGCATCATGCCATCAGATCTTGAAAGTTGTCTCTGATGCGTCCTGCTGTGATGGGAGGAGTCCTCTCTTCCTGAACCGTACTTGCCTTTTCAAGGTCATCAGCTGTCTTGGTGTCTCCTCGCCGGAGTTCAGTGATGATCAGCCACCTGAGTCCTGCGCTCCTGGAATATCTTTTCACCTTTCCAAACCTGGAACAAGAGAAGGGAAAATAATTTATTTAAAGAATTCTAGCCTCCTGATATATGGTAGGATGTTGACATTATGTATGCTGTGAATATATATACGTATATGATTTCCTGGATTCCACGAAGAATTGATACTAGCTTCTTCTTTAGTTTTTCTACATTTTTAATGCGCTTTTTAAAAAGAGAAAATAGGATAGGTTAGTTTCTTGAACCCTTGGACTTCGCCTATTCTATTCATACCTAGCACCTTTTTTGTGTAGCGTTTTGTTTCCTTGTTACATCCTGTCTAGAAAAATATATTTTTGTGGTTTTTCCTAGTAGTATCAGGATATATATATTTTTGGGTCTAGTTAAATATATATTGTGGCACTCGTTAAGGTTAGTATTGTTCACTCTCTTTGTAATTAAATATCTGGTTCCGCAGCCCTAACGTTAAGTCCTTATAGTTTCCATTCTAGACAAAAAAGTTCTAATTTTACTCCTGAATATCTATATTTTTAATTGAATTGGAAGAGGGATGTATATCAGGTATATTTCTCCTAAGTTTGTGTGAAGTCATTATTGATAAATACTATATATATATATATATATATATATTTTATTTTTTTTTCACCCAATTTCTTCTTCACCCTGAAGAAAACCGCACACCAAGGATTCAGCAATATTTGTTTTTATTCTTCCAGTAGCAGTGAAAATTTCCACACCCAACCAACACCAACGCGTTTCAACCCCTACGGTTCTTGCTCACGGCATGTGAGTCCTTTCTTTGTGTTACAATTTATAGTTCCCCATGTTTGCCTATTAGGAGGCATTATGGTACTTATAGTTCAGTTTCTTTATTTCACCATTAGCGAGCTTGTTTTTCAGATTTGGTTTCAATCGCAGATGTTCTTGGGTATCATTATTATTTTGACTGAGTGTCAAACACCGCCAGCTGTGATGATTTCGAGTTATGGAGCTTTTATTCTTGATGTCTCAATCATGAGGTTTTCTGTAGCATTTTTATATCTCAGTGTCGTTAGTGTCGCTGTAGTTTTCTTTGTTTGTTTCTTTGTTATTGTTTCTTTGTTATTTGTTAGGTTTGTTCAATGCCTGTTGATTAGTATCTCTCGGCATTGTCCAGTTCAGGTTAATGCGCAATAATGGCTTAGTGCCTGACAGAGTATGATATTGATGTTGGTTATTGCTATCCACCTCATGATCAATTTAGTTAGCCCAAGTGTACATGTAGGTCCTCATCTGCGTTTAAACCATGGGGAATTTTTGTTTTAAATCTCACGATCATTTTCGGTTTGAGTCTCTGTAGTTTGAGAGTCCTGTCACCCCCTCTTTCGTTTTTTGGAATGGTCGCCAATCCAAAGTATCTGATATCCTTCCACGATTTCTCTGTGTGGCTTTTGAGATGTTTGGCAATGGTGTAATTCAGATCATTGTTATGAATCGCTCTTAGATGCTCAAGGATACGTTTCTTTAGGGGACAGATTGTGCTCCCTATGTAGCAGAGTCCACAGTGGCATTCAATGACATATACCACATATGCTGTTTCACATGTTGTTTTCTCCATGATCGAAAAAGGTTTTCCCAAAATGTCCTTTATCATCTGAGTATTTTTCCCTATTTTGCAGGCTTTACATTTGTTGCAATACACAAATCCTTTGTTTTTATCCGTTAACCAGTCTGTTTTTCTTTGTGATGTCATGTGACTCTTGACTAGTTTGTCCTTTAATGAAGGAGCTTTCCTGTATGAGACGGCCGGTGTTTCACCGATTTTATTTTTCAAGTTTGGGTCCTTTTGTAGGACATGCCAGTATTTTTTCAGGGTTGTCACAATCTGATAATTCTCTTTGCTATAGGTTAGGATGAGTCTGATTTTATTGTCTTCAGTCTTTTTGTCTTTTTTCTGTAATGTATTTATTCTGGGCAAGTTCAGAGCTTTTTCCTGCCCTATTTTTACATCCTGGATGTTATATCCTCTTTGTAGGAATCTTTGTTCAGTTTCATGGAAAGTCTTTTCCATCATATCTTCATCGGAGCAATTGTGTTTCATTCTTATAAATTCGCCATATGGAATGCTTCTTTTCAGTTGTTTCGGATGAAAACTTTGCCCATGTAAGATAGAATTTGTTGCAGTTGCTTTTCGAAATTCTTTTGTTTTCATCTGATTGTGCTCAATGTAGACTGTGATGTCTAAAAACTGAACTTCCTTGTTGCTGATGTTATAAGTGAACTGTAATCCTTCCTCGTTCGTGTTCAGGATGGTCATATAGTTCTCAAATTCACTTTTGCTTCCGCTCCAAATAAGAAACAGGTCGTCGATAAATCGCAACCAGAGTTCCGTTTTGGCAGTGAACTCCTCATTGTCTTCTCTCCAAGCTATGTGTTTTTCCCACCAACCCATGGTAAGGTTGGCATAGCTTGGAGAGAATGACATTCCCATGGCACAACCGCAGATCTGCGTGTAGATTTGGTTATCAAAAATGAACACATTGTTGCTTAGGCACAATGATATCATTTCCTCTAACATCCTCGAGTGTTTTAGTTGGTGTACATTACGTTGCTTTAAAAAGTAACTGATGGCATTCATTCCTATATCGTGGCTTATTGATGTGTATAGTGATACCACATCGATGGTGGCAAGAAAAAACCCTCTTGCCAGCCCATATTAGATAGGATTCTTAAAAAGTCGCCTCTATCTTGTATGTAGGAACTTAAGTTCATGACAATAGGATTCAAAAAAGAGTCCACATAGGTGGAGACATTTTCATAGAGGGCATTACAGCTTGAAATGATAGGCCTACCTGGGGGATTTATTAATGTCTTATGTACTTTCGGAAGAAAGTACATCGTAGGCAAAACCGGACTTTCGTTTCTTAGGAATGCTGTTTCATCTTCCGATATTAGGCCATCTTGATGCCACTTTCTGATTCTGGATTCAAGATCAAGAGTTAGGTTGTTAATTGGATTTGGCGGTAACTTGATGTAATTTTTCTTTTCATCCAATTGTCTCTGTGCTTCCATGAGGTAGTCTTTTCTATTCAGAAGGACAATATTGCCCCCCTTGTCCGCTGGTTTTATTATTAGATTGGTGTTATCCATTAAACTTGATAGTGCTTGTCTTTCTGATTTGTTCAAGTTTTCTTTTTTCTTTTGATTGATTGTTTTCCTCATTGCTTCTAAATGAGTAACTACAAAGTCATGAAAGGTATCTATCCTGTTTCCAGGACACAGCATAGGACAGAATTTCGATTTGGCTTTGAATCCAGTGGACTGTGTCACATTTGTGTTTATCCTCAATTCCTCTAGAACTTGAGAGTCCGTAGCCATTTCCTCATCAGTGTTTTCTGCCAGATTCATCACTGTTCTCAAGATTGGTAGATCTTCAATAGCCAGGTTGCTTGTTAATGATTTACTATGTCTGCTGGCGATATTAGTAGATTTGTTGAAAAACTTAGCCAATTTTAATTTTCTTACACATTTGTAGATGTCTACTCGTGTCTCAACATGGTTATGATGTTGTTCTGGACAGAAAGTGAGTCCTTTATTCAAAACTCTACGTTCATCAATCGTCAATATGTGATCTGAAAGGTTGATTATCAGATTCTGTCTATGCCTTTTATATCGGTTTGTCTGTTTGGGATTGGTTACTTCAGCATACGATTCCGCAGTGGATATCCATTTGATTGTTCCTTTTCCTCTTTGGGTTTTTCGTTTCCTTTTGAAGTTGACCGTGAGCCTCTTCCTCGGCCACGTCCCCTTCCTCTGGACCTTGGTGTCGTTTGAACGATGTACATGAGCTTCATTTCCTCTAAAAAAGAGGGCTTTCCAGGTCTACTTGATCTCTCTTCCTCACTCAGGTCAGACTCAGAGTCGCTTGTGCCAAAACTAAAGTTTACATTTGGTCCTATTTATCCCAATTGTTGTTTCAATACATCAAATCTCCTAGCAAATGTAAGTATTGCTCCAGTTTCATAGTCTACCTCGTCTCGTTTAAATTTCCTCTGTTTTCTTAATTCTACTTCATGCTCATATTTGTCAAGATTTTTTTCCATTTCCTTCCTCAGTTGTTTACTTTCATCTTCTTCTTTAAGGTCCAATATAAGCTTATCAATGTCTCCAATCACTACATGTAACTCTTCAATGTCCTTTTTAGCATACTTAATGATTATCAGTACCATGTTCCTTGAACATTGCATCGAATTTTCGCCCCACTCTACCAGCATTTCAGGTTTTGTGTCCGGATGATTCGGCAGACCACACAGAGAAATCGTGGAAGGATATCAGATACTTTGGATTAGAGACCATTCCAAAAAATGAAAGAGGGGGTGACAGGACTCTCAAACTACGAAGACTCAAATCGAAAATGATCGTGAGATTTAAAATGAAAATTCCCCATGGTTTAAACGCAGATGAGGACCTACATGTACACTTGGGCTAACTAAATTGATCATGAGGTGGATAGCAATAACCAACATCAATATCATACTCTGTCAGACACTAAGCCATTATTGCGCATTAACCTGAACTGGACAATGCCGAGAGATACTAATCAACAGGCATTGAACAAACCTAACAAATAACAAAGAAACAATAACAAAGAAACAAAGAAAGAAAACTACAGCAACACTAACGACAATGAGATATAAAAATTCTACCGAAAACCTCATGATTGAGACATCAAGAATAAAAGCTCCTTAACTCGAAATCATCCCAGCTGGCGGTGTTTGACACTCAGTCAAAATAATAATGATACCCGAGAACATTTGTGATTGAAACCAAATCTGAAAAAGAAACTGGCTAATGGTGAAATAAAGAAACTGAACTATAAGTACCATAATGCCTCCTAATAGGCTAACATGGGGAACTATAAATTGTAACACAAAAAAAGGACTCACATGCCGTGAGCAAGACCCGTAGGGGTTGAAACGCGTTGGTGGTGGTTGGGTGTGGAAATTTGCACTGCTACTGGAAGAATAAAAACAAATATTGCTGAATCCTTGGTGTGCGGTTTTCTTCAGTGTGAAGAAGAAATTGGGTAAAAAATATTTGCGAGGACTGGCCTGTCCTCTCAACCTGCACCCGCTGTGAGACAGCTTGCTCTCTCTGAGGCCAAGTGGTGGAAAGAATATATATATACATATATATATATAAAATGTAAATGTTTGTTTGTTCAAAATTGCAAGTCTCCAAAAGTTCTTCACCGATTGCTTTGAACTTTTGACACAACGTTGGATTAGAATAGGGGGTGTCTTTATGTACACAACGTTGGATTCCAATACCCGTGTGTTGAATACATGCGTGCTTTTAATCGAAAGCTCAAACAGACACATAAAAATGTCAATGTTCCTTTGTTCAAAATCTTAAATCTCCGAAAGTTCTTTACCGATTGATTTGAAATTTTGACACAATGTTGGATTCAATTAAGCGCGTGTTTATATATACACAACGTGGGATTAGAATAAGCGCAGCAAACAGAAATTAAAAAGGATGCTTGGGATAAGCTCCTTTCAATTGATGTATTGCATGACAGTGGGAAATTTTGGGCAACAATTAATCACCCGTTTTTTGCCGCCTCAGAGAACACAAATTTGGACTGTGTTATTCAAGATGATCAATGGCTTCGTCATTTTAAAGAGATCTATGGCGCTGCTGGCCCATGCACCTTATGGGGTCTTCCCTTTGTGGCTGAGTCTATGCCCCCATTATCTTTTAATCTCGACGAAGTAGAAAGGGCGATTCAGGAGACCTCTAAGAACAAGGCTCCGGGCCCGGATGGGGTGCCTGCTGACCTCTATGGCAACTCTCCGACCCTATGGACCAAGATTTTAACAAATGTTTTTAATGCCTCTAGCAAAGATTTGTTCCCCGCTTCTTGGGCTACCTCTGTTATTATTCCGATTTTTTAAAAAGGGCAGCGTGAGGATCCCTCCTGTTAAAGACCCATCTCCCTTCTAGACTCTGCAGTCAAAATTTTGGGCAGAGTCTTACTGTATAAACTCAGGGATAACATAGAGAGTTTAGGGGTCCTTTCTAATCTACAGTATGGGTTTAGAGTGAAGAGAGGCACCCTCGATCAGTGCCTAAACCTCCAGCTTTTAATTAGTAAATATACGGTGGTGAAGGAGGGGTCCTTATTTATGGCATTTATGGACCTTTCCTCTGCCTTTGATGTAGTGAATCGGGGTAAATTGTGGGGGATTTTACTTCAGATCGGCATTGACCCTCCCCTGGTTAGCTTTTTAGCGGCTTTACACCAGGATCTCAAAGCCTCGGTTAGGGTCACTCAAGAGGGCAGATTACGAGTCATTTTAGGTCGGAGAGGGGGTCAGGCAAGGTTGTATCCTGGCCCCCCTTTTTTTTACTAGTTATATTAATGCTCTGGAGAAGTTTTTAGGGTGTTCTGAGGTGGATGTTCCGCGTGTAGGAGAATCTGTAATACCGGTTCTCCTATACGTGGACGACGCAGTTTTACTGACTCGCACAGGCGTGGGCCTCCAGAGACTGCTGGATTCCTTTGCTGCCTTCATGGACACATTAGATCTGAAAGTTAATATAAAAAAAATCACATGTCATGGTGATGAGTAAACTTCGCAACAGACTCAAATCTAAAACCTTCTTCTGTAAGGGAGAGGAGGTGTGAAGGGTTGCCGTTTTCTCCTATTTGAGGGTTCTCTTCGATGACAAAGGCTCTTGGAGCCCCCAAGTAAAGCTCAAAGGGATTTCTATGGCAAGGTCCACCTCAGCACTCATGAGCTTCACGAAACGGCTGGGGTCCCGTCCAATGGAGGCCCTGCTGAAAGTTTATAACTCAAAATGTCTGTCCATTGCTACATACGGTTCTTCATTGCGGGGATACGTTTCTCAGGATAAGATTCAATTAATTGAGTACAGATTTCTGAGATCCCTTCTGACGGTGCTCCAGTCTACCCCTACTTTTTCAACGCATTGCGAGGTAGGGCTGGGCTATGTAACAGATAAATTGAAGGTGGCCCCACTGATTTGTTGGGCCAAAACCTGGTTAAACCAGGAAATGACCTGAACCACGCAATTCTTGACAACATTTTAGCACTGGATAATGTTAAAAGGGTTCCCTGGCTGGAGTATTTGAGAATGATGTTTACACGACTAGGGCGCCCTGACCTTTATTTATTCCCAGGTGAATTATTAAGGAGGATGTAAATTGGATCAAGACTCACTTTACGGGTATGGCACGTTTGGAAAGGGAGGAGAAATAACTAAAAAAATCATCAGTTAGAGCCAATTTTGTGTTATTAACATCTCCCTCACTTGAGCCTTATCCGAGGACTGTCTCTAACCCCTACCATAGATTCTTATTGATCAGATTTAGATTTAACTTAATCCACTATTCCCTGGGTACCTATTCATCCTGGAGTAAACCAGAGTGCCATAAGCCCTGTATGTGTGACAACTTCTCTTGCCAGGACACAATGCATTTCATCATGTTCTGTGGGCTCTATTCTGATCTACGGAAAAAACATCTGCTACCAATTTTACAAGAAGCAGGGTTTATACAAGTCAGACCGGCTCTAATTTACCTGCAGATGTTAAGTTGTCCCCGCGACATTTTTTATGTGGCCAGGTTTTGGTGGCAGCTATGCGGGAGAAAACAAAGAGGCTGCCTTCTACATTGGACCCTGCTTGATTGTTTTTTATCTGATGGATTTTTTTATGTATGTTTTTATTAGAGAAGTAACTTTTATTCTTTATTGCTGATTTGCACTAGGGATGTATATATATGATGTATATATATGTGTGTTGTATGTTTTAAATTGTATAAATCTGTCTGCCTTTTATGATTTTAATTAATCGAATAAAGTGTTTTGATGATGATGATGAATAAGCGTGTGTCTAATACGCGCATGTTTTTAATCGAAAGGCCGAACAGACCCTATCGATTTGGTTGCTGCGCAAAACCTACAAGGGACGCATGGAGACAATAGTCTACATATATTGGGATCGACAGTTGGTGTCAGGATGGCAGACCGGGAAGTGGGTGGAGGGAGGGGGGAGGAGTTGGTTCACTTTGCAACATTAGCGAGTGTTTATATATACACAACGTTGGATTTGAATATGCACGTGTCCAATACACGCGTGTTTTTAATCGAAAGGCCGAACAGACCCTATTGATTTGGTTACTGCGCAACAACTACAAGGGACACATAGAGACAACAGTCTACATATATTAGCATGAACACTTGGTGTCAGGATGGCAGATCGGGAAGTGGGTGGAGTGAGGGGGGAGGAGTTGGCTCACTTCGTAACATTAAGAAAGGACGCAAAGAGACAATAGTCTACATATATTAGGATGAACAGTTGGTGTCAGGATGGCAGACTGTGAAGTGGGTGGAGGGAGCAGGGAGCAGTTGGTTCACTTTGCAACATTAGCGCGTGTTTATATATACACAACTTGACAATAGTCACAAAAACATATTGTGTGCCCACAAGCATTGTGAAATTAAACATATTAGAAACGTGCGCTTACTCTTTTCTTTCTCTTCCATTTAACCAGACTGAGCGACAGCAAGGCGTGGAAGGGTACAGCTAGTATATATTTATAAAACAGTTACTGTATGTTACTTCACATATGAAGTGTATGTATTCAATGCCATAAGGACATCGTGCCAGACGTGCCATTGTGATTGACTCCTTCTCCCTTTCCTTGTTTTGTTTTCCCTTCTTCCCTACATTCACCTCATTGGCTTTGACTGTGTTGGGCTGATCTGGTAGGTGAGGGAAGTTGTGATTCAGCATTGGTCCTTTCACCTCATTTTTGCGGAGACTCCAGGTGAGTTCCACATATATTGCTGACTATGCCTTCTTTTTTCAGAAAGTCCTCCACAATCAGGTTGCCAAACACAGGACTCTGAAATATCCACCATCTGCCATTCCATTGACTATATTACTGCCATTGTCCATAGCAACAAACTAAATTCTAAGACCTCATTGTCACAGACATTCAAACACCTTGCTGTTATAGTCCTCCAAGATGTTTTCAGCTATATCAGATTTCTGCCTGGTAAATACCTCTACTGTTCCATGCTGCCAAACACCTTTAAAAGTTTCTTCAGCACTGAGACTTGCAGATAGCTGTTGCCAAACCTTCACAACAAAATTCATTGTGCAATAATACACATGTAATTAGTTGCTTAACAACTGGTCCACATGTCTGTCACCAGGTGGAAAGTGTTAACAGCACCCTGCTGGAAAGTGTGTTCAACCAATTGCAGCACATCATGATTGGGTGCTGGAACAGCAACTCTGACAAAATGGGTCTGGCTGGGAACCTTCCATTTTATGCAGTAGCTCTGAAAATTATAGAAAAATCCCACCCCTTCCACAAAACAAAAGGGGAGGAGGTCCAGTGCAAACATTTTAGCCAGCTTCCCGTTGTTCACATGTACTGTTTGGCAGTTGAGTTCAAAGGGTCCCTCCTGGTTCAACTTGCCTGTTGGGTTGTTTTTTTCATTTGTGGTGCCACTGAAGCAGGAGACTTCCAGAAAGAAGCAGGAGGTGTTAGACTCAATGTACGCCTTGGGGGAATTATCACTGTATGTGGTGGTGTCTTGTTCCATTTGGAAGTTGCTGTAATCGGTGATGCTGACACACTGCTGGGGACAGGGCTGATCTGGTGTACATGTACAATCTTTTTAACAGTCGTAACTACATATGGGCAGTTTGTAAGTTGCCTTGGGCTTGCTCATTTATTTATGAGCTTGTTTTCCTTTATTGACCATTCCGTTAGCGCCCCATAATCCTTCCTTATCCTTCCCTAAACCACTTCCATTTTAAAGTAAGCTTTCCCAATTGTTTTACTACTTACTCCTTTCCACCTACATTTGCTACAAAAATGTATGTTTGCGTAGCTCTCAGAAATCCGATCTACTTATAGAAAAGATGGTAGAGTTGGAAATCTCCACATGTAGGTCTGCGAATAGCATTTTATAGTATGTAGTCATCCTGTTTTAATAATATTAAATGTACCACAAAGTGCAGTTGGTGAAGAGGTCCTTCAGTATTTAGTGGACGTGAGTGTCTGCAGGATCTACTCAAAAGGCATAAGGGACCATGTGGATCCTATTTCATTAGATGAGTATGTTATGAATATTATGTGTTTTACCTCTTTGGATATTTTCCTTCTTAAGTTACTTATGATAATCAATCAATCAAAAGTCAATACATCTGAATAATAGAATGCACATTTGGGGCCTGATGTCAGCGGATTACTCCAACACAGCAGTGATGGATACCCTGTCTGCCAAAATATAAATGCCATTATATCCAATGGGATTCATATTTCGACAGATGGGATATCCATCAAAAAGTGAGGGGGTAATCCATCCACCGAGATTTAAATTAGGTCCTTAGTTTTCAATATTATGTTTTTGAACATGATAAACAAGTTATCTTGCAAAATTTGATCTAAACAATGGCTGTTTTATTTTACATTATTAGTTATTGATTTCTGAGGCTCTTCTAAAAGATTGCTAAATACTTCTTTTGTTTATTGTTTTTGCTTAAAATAACCCAGAATGAAAATAACTGATTGGGTAGTATGGCACTCTCTGTTATTTGTTAATTCTGAGAACAACAGTGAATAAAGCAGAACATAAAAATTAAGAGGTTAGAGAGGAAATATTCCTGCCACGTAACATTGGTTCAAGTAGTGCAAAATTATGTTGCAATTCAAAGGCTACTGAGGAAGCATTAAGACTGATTTCTTAGCTGGCAAACCCCTTCTCAGTGCAGCTTGCTTCGCATGAGAAGAATGCCAGCCCTTGCTATTAAAGTGTTATTTTTCAATCAGGTATGCATGTGTGAACTATTGGAAACTCATAATAGTTTTTCCCCCTGTGCAAAATTTAGCCTAAGTGTTTAAAAGTAGCAGAATGAAGGTGAAATTAGCATAAACATAGGACAGCAGTCATGTTGGAGTGGCTCTGCTTATTCAGGGAATGTATAAACATTGCTGATACCATTTTTTTGCCTTCAATGTAGGTTCAATTCATATTGTGTGCATTAAACTAGGGCTTTGATCAAATGTATTCCTTATGCTCTATTGTTTTTGGGTGTATTTTCCCTTAATAAAAGAGGGTTTAATGTTCCACTAACTATCCTTGTAATGTCTCATGTGACTGATCATTACCTGAAAAACATCTCGTTCAAATATTGTTCCATGGGTCGCTGGTGGTTGCGTTACAATTAGTCCCTGGTGCCAGGGGGTCTAGAAAACTGCACTGTGTATTGCTAGGTATTGAGAATCAGAAGTGACAGTAACTCACCAGACTCTTATGAGCATCTGGTTGTGATTCAAATAAAAGACATCAAATACGCATTTAAATTCTCAGATAGGGTTTATAATGTAGACATACTTAAAAAAGGGCATATACCATGCAGCAAGAAAGCTGAATCTGGCCATAACTGTTGGATGGCATCTTCCTTGCAGAGAATGACTCACCTCCAGTTTTTGTAAGAAATGCACCTTGAGGTGAGGAGATAGTAATGAGAAGCATTGTAATCCTTGGTACCTGAAGACTTCCTGAAAAACATGCACAAGTAGATTCTAAAACAAAAAATGGCTCCTGAATTGTATCAAAATCAGGCTGGGTGGATAAATGGATCTGGTCTACATGTAATTCCCTTTAAGGAGTGAGCTCCAATTGCAGACCCCATATCCTTTGCATTTACAAAACAATGGTAGATGGAATGCCCAAATTAATCCAGTCACTGGCAATTACTCTGGACCGCATCCCAATCCATTGTTTGGTGCCCACCATGCCACCTCACTTTAGTACAAGCCATATGCAAAGAAGTCTTGACCATGCTCCTCATAGAAACAGTCCAGCCGGAACTGCCAGGCCATGTTCTCCCTGAACCGGAACACTAGCAGCCTATAACCAGTTTCACCATAATTAGGGCTCTTTAGCCATGTATAGCTTGGTTCCAGTGACACACAGAGGCTGGGAACCATATCTGGGTATTGCCATTGCACTTTGTGAGAAAAAATATATACACAAAATATAAAAACAACTTTGAACAAATCCAATGGTCTCTTTAAGCAAAATATCGCACATGTATCTAACTGTTTTACTTCTGTGGTTCTTAATATGCCTATATGAGATTTTCACAAATGTAAGAATAATCCTGGGCCTATTAAAGCAACAATCATGGAGATCTTACATAAATATCCTGAGGCACTATGTAATATCTATGTTATTATTATGACTTGACTGAACTCTTAACAGGGTGGACAGAATATTGAATTTGTTGGCCTGATAAAGATATAGAATTAACTTTAAGAATCTACAATTACACATTTGAATGTGATTTTTCTTGGTTATGATTTATCCAGTGAGAGTAAAGCGTTGCATGTAACTTCTCACATACTACTTTAAAAACTCTCAATAAATTGAGAACATTGCAAACCAGTATGGGATTTCTCAGCTTTGGCAGAGCGTTCTTACTACATTATGCTGAGTGAGTAAAGTCTGCTACACTTTAATGACTCCCACATTTTCTGAGAAATATTGGACAAAAAAACACACATGATATGTTACAAGGACTTCCGTATAAAATAGAGTTAATAGTGTTGTAGAATTAGTTTTTTATAAATACAGAAAAGATATTTACATTAATATTTAACATAAAAAATATCTATAATATTTATTTTTAATTTAAGTAAACTTTATTTTTTCCCATACTTTACGATGCTAAGATCTCCACAAGATAAAAAAAATAATAAAATTGGATCTTAAATTATTTTAGAATAAAATGATAAATAGGCACTATTTTTACATAATTTTATTAGCTATTTTAAATATTTTTATCTAACATAACATTACAGTTTATGGCTTTTATTTTCAGTACCCACCTTTGTTATTTTTGATGCCAAGATGTTGCAGTTCCAGTGGTTTGTCATGGGTTTGTTGGACTTATAATTGTTTTTTAGGTTGAGCCTATACAGCGCTTGTGCTGTTCGGTGATCTGTTGTATCTGTTTTGTGGAGTCTTACTCCTCCCACACTTTGGACTGGCTTTTTTATGGGTCATTTAAAAATCGCAGCCTCCAAATGGCTAATGGTTGGTGCATGTTCCACACTTTTAAAAAATGTGACTTCCCTGGAGTATTGCTACGGGAGCAAGTAGGGACAAGCACGCAGTCCCTGCCTTTCCATTTTCAGTGCAGTCCGTTTTTTTTCGGCATTGGTGTCATGTAGCGTACACTTTACAGTGCCCCGGGAGCACAAGCAAGGACCAACTAGAGTGCTCCTGTATTAGTACGCACTCTACGGTCCCCCGGGGCAGAAGCAGGCATCCACTCCAGCCTGCCTTTCTTGTTGGGAAAACCCGTGTGCTGAGGGGTTTTCCTGAGACGAGAGTGTTTCCCAAGGACTTGCACTGCACAGATGGTGCACGCTGAGTCCTCCAAGCCGCCTCTTGACATCACTGTTGCATTGGTGATAAGGTATTTTTTGTTTTCCGTGCTTCCACATTGTGCTGCTCATCTTGTCTCTCTTGTAAATGTCATTTTTGTCTTCCTGTTGTCTCACTGGGGCCCTTCAAAGTTACTGGTTTTAGGTGCCACTGTACTGATTCTCCTCTGCAATAAGTTAAAGGCTCGAAAATGTCACTTGCCTGCTCGCTATGGGCTACAAAAGGGGATGATGATGCACGCTGAGTCCTCCAAGCCGCCTCTTGACATCACTGTTGCATTGGTGATAAGGTATTTTTTGTTTTCCGTGCTTCCACATTGTGCTGCTCATCTTGTCTCTCTTGTAAATGTCATT
The DNA here is from genome assembly GCF_964261635.1 of Lissotriton helveticus. Taxonomy (NCBI): domain Eukaryota; kingdom Metazoa; phylum Chordata; class Amphibia; order Caudata; family Salamandridae; genus Lissotriton; species Lissotriton helveticus. The sequence continues at coordinate 982,486,632 of NC_136065.1, read as the reverse complement.
TTTGTCTTCCTGTTGTCTCACTGGGGACCTTCAAAGTTACTGGTTTTATGTGCCACTGTACTGCTTCTCCTCTGCAATAAGTTAAAGGCTTGAAAATGTCACTTGCCTGCTCGCTATGGGTAGCTGATTTTTGGCAGTTTGAAAACTTATAAGGAATTACTAATCATCTGGGGATGAGACGACTACTACAAGAGTGGCTCAGAGCAGTACCTGGCATGGAGAATACTTTCAGATTACGGTAAGAGGCTGTGGTATCACAGTGAGTAGGCTCTGCTTAGCAACAACAAAAAACTGCATGCTTTTTTGTTTGGAGCACAGGCTGTCAGTAATCCAAGCTTCACTTTAAATGAAGAAGCTTAAACCTGAACGATCGGCTGCGCTCCTTCACTACTTATTTCTCTTAACTGTGAGGTGGGGGGGAATATGAACCACTACACTGTTATTGTGCCCCTGAGTTAGTTGCCATGCCTGAGCGTTGTGACCCTTATAGATAGTGGCTTCAGTGGCTCTATATTCCACATAGAGTGGAATTCTTGATAACCTGTCAGCAGCTGTTATCTGGCATTTTTCACCCCTCCTTCCATCTGCCGTGGCCAAAAGCTAAATGTTGCCTTAATCTAATCTTTGCCTCGCTTACTTCCTCCTTGTCTTCTTTGATCCTTTTTTTATCTGTGTATTGCTTTTCAAAACGAAATAAGAAACAACAAACCCATTACACAATCTGCGTTCTGCATCAACTAGACACTGGAACACCGTGATCAGTTAACATCATCGGACCATTTACATTTCATATTAAACTGTAGGGCACAGTGCATTGCTATGAGGGCAAAGCTGCCTCTGGCATAAAGTTCAGGCGTCTTTAGTCCTGTGTTTCAGACGAATCCTGCCTCTGCAGAAACTGTGGCAGTGGCTTCCATATGTCTCTGGGCTTAGATGAAATCGGTAGTTCCTCCGCATATAGTTCAAGCTTTTTTTCTTACAGTACACCATGTCTCTGATCCAATGCAACTATTTCGGCATCCGTGTGGCTTCCCATGTTATAGCGATTCTACGTTTTGCTAAACGTAGTGCAATATGTACAAATTTCCCCAGAACCCCCCTGGCTTGAGGAACATAACATAGCAGACAGACCTGTGGTGTGGCCTGAAGCTCCATACCTGACATGTCTTGGATATTCTGCACTACCTGCCCCCAATACTGAGCCACTCCCTCACACTCCCATGCAAGATGCATGAAATCAGCGTCCGTGTGACTACACCGTTTACACCTACTATTATCTCTCAATCCATATCTGTGTAAGCGTATAGGGGTGTGGTAGATCTGGGGTCGGTACTTGAAATTAATTATCCGGAGGTTTCCGTTAGGGGTGAGTTTACCCGTCAGACTGCATACATGCTCCAATTCCTTCTGTGTCATATTGGGGACAAGAACAGCATTCCATCGGTCCAAACTCACATCCAATGCACTCGTCATATCAGTTCTTATAGTCTTGTATAATTTTGTGATTAACTTTTTCAGTATTGGGTAGGGCATTAATCACAGCTTTTATGACTGTTTCAACGATGGGTTGACTTAGGTATTCCCGGTGGCCATCCGAGAGCCATGCACAGGCAGTGCCCTCCAGATATTCTTCAATCGCGGTGTCCGAGTCCTTCCCACCCGACACATACATGCCAGCATAAAAATCTCTGAATTGCTCCATTATGTCTAAGGGGGTATAATGCTCCTTACCGGCTGAATCTGTTAACTGTCAATGTCTGAGTGTTCTTCTCTCATCCTAATTTTTTCAACCAAGCTACAGCTCTGCCTGCCTCCCTCTCCGAATTTCCGAGCTACATGTCTGCGCGAAATATATTGCAGTTCAGTCTCCGCAGCCGTGTCATAATCCTGAAGTAATGTATGAATACGCAATAGCATATCTGGGGTGGGACCTTCTACATACTCCCTCTCCAGTGTTTGCATTTCAGTCTCTATTCTGGTGAGCTGTGTTCTAAGATCTTTCAGAATACCGGCTGTGGTGCCTATACATACTCCCCTAATCATCACCTTGAACGCATCCCATAGAGTAGCAGCGCTGTCCACCGTGCCCTTGTTTTCAGAAAAGTAATTCTCTATTGCCGTGCGGATTGTATCAGTATACAGTGGATCTAGCAACGCCTCTGAACGGAAGCACCATGTAAATGGCCTATGTGTCTCAGTTGAAATATGTAGTTTCAATACAACTGGATTATGATCCGATAGCGTGCGCTGGTAGGTGGCCACTTTACATACCCACTCCGACGCGCCCTCACTCAGGAGCCAATACTCTAGCCTAGACAAGCTATTGTGCGCAGGTGTAGCATGTGTTCCCCTTTTTAACTGTACTATTACGTAATCGCCAAATATGCACCAGTCCAAACTCCAATGTAGCTTCGTTAATACTACTTGCTACATTAGGCGTGTGTGTGCTCTGTGGGTTAGATTTATCTAAGGAGGGATCCAGATAATGTTAAAGTCTCCACCCCACAATGTGACCGTTTCAGGCCATTGTCGCAAAGTGCTATACATTCGCTGAAACACCTCTGGCTCATCTACTATGGGGCCGTACATGTTTACAAGAGTGATTAACGTGTTTCCCAATTTACCTTGAACCATCGCACATCCGTCTGCGTCATCAATATGAGTCCTGTGTGGTGTGAATGGGATACCCCTTTTGATCAATATTCTGACCCCTCTGGCATAAGACAAGTAGGAAGAAGCCAGTCTAAACCCTGCCCACTTGAGAGCCATCTTAGTTTCAGTAACTTTGGTCAGGTGTGTTTCTTGGAGAAATACAATTTGGGCGCCATGCCGATTAAGATATGCAAATACATGTCTAGTATTCTTGGAAAGTTTGAACCTCTTATATTCCATGTGATAAATCTGTATTCGTCACCCATTACCTTCCGTGGTATAACAACTTACAACTGAGGTGACTCAGCGTCTCTCCCACCTGACAGAACACACTGGCGCTTAAACACATTCCATAATCCTGGTGTCCGAGTAATCACAACAATCAGTCGTTTCAGCACAATATTCCTCACAGTGGCTAGCAGCAGACGCATGATCTCCCCCTTCCCACCCTCCTCCCACTACAACCTCCTAATTGGGTCGAGAAAAAACATCCCCACACATCTCAAATCTATTACAAGTACTTTATAAGTACTAAAATCAACTAGGGGATCACCCTCAGGGGGGTAGGAACAGCAGCAAACACCTACCAGCCGGTATGGTGGCCAGGTACCAGTTATAATGAAACTTCCTAACTCTGCAGCTCCTGTAATTCGCTACATGCTAGAGTATCATCCCTTTTGAATAACATTAACATTCGTGACAGTAAACCAAACATTATGCAGCTATTAGATCAACAGTTCAATCAGCATCACTCTGAGACAGTGATGTTGGTACGCTCCTGGAGGTGGTTTTAGACACTTTGTTAGGACAGGTGTGTTTTGTAAATTTCAGAGCTGACTTTGAGTCCGTAAAGATATGAGTTTGACCATCATGAGTAATTCTTCATTTGGCAGGGTACATCACGGCATAGGCAATTGAGGCAGATTGCAGCAACCTCTTTGCAGGCATGAACTCCCTTCTCGCCACCTGCACTGCGGGGGTATAGTCCGGGTAAAAGGAGAGATTGTTACCCTGATGATTAATAGGACTGTTGGTCCTCGCCTCTCGGAGGATATCGTCCCTATCCGCATAATTGAGTAAGCGTGCTATGATTGGGCGTGGTGGCGCACCTGGTGCCGGTCGAGGGCCGAGCGAACGGTGTGCTCTCACAACAATCATTACGGAGGAAAGCACAGGCCTGAAAAGTTGCCGCAGCAGATTTTCGATAAATGGCTCAATTTTTGAGATGACTGTTGACTCCGGGAGTCCAATTATGCAGAGATCGCCTGGATCGCTCTTCCAAACCTTCGTTTTTCACCCTAATAATCTCCAATACTTTCTCCATGTTTAGAATCTGGGTTCCGGCTTCTGAAGTGGAGTCATGAGTATCTGACAGCCTGTTCTCCAACACATCCAGCCTGGTTTTGTGTTTATCTACCTTTTGCTTGACTGCGTCTAGGCTGGAAGTGGGGCACCAATTTTACTGTCAATAGTTTTAATCCCATGCGCATCTCCAATAAAATTGATTTCAAATCTTCATCCAGGTCTGCGTGCTCTGCCGGGCCTTGGGCGGAACCCGTCTCACTGAGCGGGTCTGCTGTACGTGTGTTGTGTTTGCATTTGAACAGGGTATTGGGCTGTTTGGGGTCCGCTTTGCCCATGATCAGTTATCAACAGCGAACCCAAACATTTTGTGGAGTAAAGCGCAATGTGATAGAGTAATCTGGACTACAGGTGGGATGATCAATTTATGACTCAATGACACCAGATCCAGTCAATTATCAGTATCCAGCAGACAGGGAAGAGTGCACAGCATCAGCAGTCCGGGTGGAGTAATTTTGATGCTCAGGCAGCCTACATAATATACAATTCGATATGAGCATCTGAAAGAGTTCCTCTTGCCAAATTGCACTCCAGTAGTGAACAGCTGGTAGCTATCTTTAATAGGTAGCCCATATGTATTGCTCTGGTGTCCACGAGACGCCACCTGCATTCTTCGATTCAGATCTCGGCTAGTACCATGACCCGGAGCAGGCCCAATGTATGGATGACAAGGGGACCCGGTTGCCTCATGGTACGCAGGGGAAGGGACACCCAGAGGACACAGGCGGCACCACGACCACCCCAGAGCGCTGCGTGCTAATGGGGAGTCAAGGAACCCACCCAATCCTCCCCTTGCCACACTTCACTCCGGGCACAAAGTGCAGACTCAAGTTCTCCCATGGGAGAAAGCCGGGTAAGCACGGAACCCCCACCTAGGCCCAATAAACCACGGCGGGAGGCCCAGGTCTCGTACGTCACTAATGTCCAAGAGGGACCTGGTCCGCACAGCGGGGTAGTGCCCAGTAACGGCTCCCACCTCTCTCACCTCTGTGTTGTTCTGGTATCCTTCTGCTCCGGGAGGAACATCCGCCGCAGCAGCTGACCTCACCAGCCGCCTCACAGCTTTCTCAATGGCACCCTGCAGGTCCCGGTCCCGAAACTCGCCAAAGGCCAAATCGACATCACAATTCTCCTTCACAATTAGTCAGTACATCTTACATTCACCTCCAGCAGCACTGATTGTGATCCTCTAGCACAGCCAGTGCACATAAGCCTGCTCCCAGACAGATGGCAATATAAATGTTGCTCAGCCTCTCAGCAGATGCGGCGGCTTCAGCTTACTCTGTAGCTTCACTAGTGCGAGTGGCCATTTTCCCTCTGCGCGCTCCGCTCTGCTCTCATCCCCATTCCGGCCAAATATCTCGTGTTCAGGGGATGAGGACCGTGGCCGCCAGCCCCAGGCACCGCCAGCAGTCAGTGCCCTTGATTTTGTGAGTTTCTAGAAAGATTCAAGGACGGTATTTGCCGAATGATTAGAACTGGCCTGCCGATCTCCCTTAGCAGGCAGCCATCTCGTCTTCTTTGATCCGTGTAAATTCATCAGCACTAAATGGGTAATAAGTATAGACAGCCCTCACCCGCAAAAAAATGTCAGCAAACAAATGGATGCAATATCAATTGAGCAGAGTGCATAGCCAACCAAGGCTCTTGCCCCACTGGACTGGGGTCAACAGATCCAGGTGCTGCATTCTACAGGCTCTCTTGCTTTCTGGTCCATTTAATAAAATACATGATATGGTGAAATGCAGGATAATTGGGCACAGACATACAATTTAAGAGTGTGATAATTATCTGTGTAAACTAAATTGGCATGCCATGGCAACATCCCTGTCTGAAGTCTAGCCGCCCCCTCCCTGTGTGTCCCTTTGAGGAGAATGGTGTGGGGATGTTATATGTTAAATTGAGGCCCTAACATAGGTGCACCGTTTCAGAGGCACAAATCCTTCGTGCCACAAAGACAGGTAGGCCCTTTCACCCAGTTAAGGCCCTTTCACCTACATTAGCCCTCCCTTTACAATAACGATCAACAGAGGCTGCTGCTTATCTGATATGTGCTCTGGGCGCAGAAGACGGTCCTTCCTAAATACGTAATCTCCATGTCCAACAGTGACTAACCTAAGTCACAACGAATTCTTAGAAAAAGATCCTTAGATCTTGGGATTTTCACTAGCACAGGATTATTGATTTCTCCAAGAACTCATTAAATATGCATGACGTCAATACTAACATTCCAAAGCACCTGTCTGGTATAAATATACCTCCCTTTGCCCAAGCAAGGCAGAGGAGACCGAGACTTCCATGCCGACATTCTGACCGGAGACGCTGCAACCTGCGTCATGCCACAGCTCCAGCTGGCAGAAGTCCCTCACCCACCCTGGAGGGTCCAGCTCGAGAATCAGGATGAAGTCCCACCAAGGTAATGGGGTTAGACTAAATCCTAGGGGGATTTGTGGCTCTCTAAGACCTACACACATGCTAGGTACACTTAGGTACATCTAGTTAGGCATCATAGGGGTTTAGGCTTTATTTTAATGCATTCTGTATTTCATGAATGTGTTCATTACTATTGCAAAATGGTAGAACTATACAATGCCTTTTTATTTAACTGCACTGCTGGCCATAATTCTCTGCTACTGTCCAACAGTTGTCGCAGCACATATAACCAGTACTAGAATAACAACTGTGCAATAAATTTTATTGTAAACACACCCGACTGTTTCTTCTATGTACTTCTCTGAGATGAGTGACTGAATGAAAAGTAGTATATTGTTTCCACGATCCTGAGGGATCAGGGTTTTATGTTATGTGGTTGCCAGAAGCTATTCCCTTCTTGTCTTCCAGAAGAGTCTAGTGGCCTCTGAGCTAGCTGGTACACAGTAATTAAGTTTAATATACATGATAGGGGCATACTGACCTCAGTCCTATGCCAAGCCTATCGTGTATGTTATTCCAATGCGCAGAACCTATAAGGGAAATAGGAACTACACTACAGGGATTCTGAGACCTCTTTGCTTTGCAAGTTATTTAATAGCCCTCTGTGAGTTGTTTAGTCTATCTAGAATTGTTCTGTGGTCAGAGAAGCCAGCCATGTTAACATCAAAAGAGCACCTCCTGCCTTAACTGACACTACACTTTTATAAAGTCAAATGTAAGTGTGATTAGTGGCATGCATTACTCATTTCGATCTCCCCCCAGTTGACTTTTGCATACCATGAGTATGCAGGGATATTGTACAAAACCTCCCTCCGTGGAGGGTATTTTTGCATGTGCACACAATTTTGGCCGTCATGCCCAATGGTGAGAGGCTCTGTCCAAAATAGTTTACAAGCAGCACAGCACACCTGCCTAGGATAGATAAGAAATGGCTGACACTTTGCTGGAGGCAACATGGGGAGGAGGGAACAATACTACTCGTACATTGGACATGCCGGACGTGCAATGAATACTGGGCTGACTTACTGTGCACCACATCACAAACTTAAAGGAAAACAGTGACTAACAAACTAGTACTCATAATGTTCGGCACTAAGACTGCACCCAGAAGCCCATTGCATTCTCCCAAAAGGAAGCGCTTTTCAAACTTGTTTCCTGCTGCCAAACCATGTTGGACCAGTGGGTTTATTTATTTATTTATGTATTTAGTTTAAAGTTTTTATATAGCACTAGCTGGACCCGAGAGTATCAGAGCGCTTTACAGGATTTAGTAACACAGAGTAGACCGACAGACTTAATACAAAAAAGAAAATAAGGCAAGGCAATATGAACTTTAAGAAAGTTGTACGTTCGGGAAATCATAATTAGGTATCAAATCAAAGATGGTAGATCAAGAAGACAGTGAAGAATTATATAGTGTGTCAGTAGATGGAGGGGCGAGAGAGTGAGACATGTATGTAGAGGGGAGAGAGGAGGTGAAATTATAAGCAAAGGGGCGCCAATATAAACAGTGAGCAATGGGGGAGTTGGCGGCCAGAGACAGTGAGTTAAATTAGGAACCCCAGTATTTGTTGAGAAGGAGCAGCTTGAGGTCTTTTTGAAAGCAGTGGTAGGAGGGGTTGCAACATAGATCTTTGGGAAGGGTATTCCAGATGGAAGGCGCATTACCAGAGAATGAGCGAGTCTAAGTTGATTTCTTTTTTAGCAGAGGAGTGACTAGGACAAGAGTGTTAGTGCTCCTCATTGTTCTAGAGCACCCAGCTTTTTGAAGTTTGTCTGTGAGGTAAGAGGGGGTATTTTGATGAAGGGCTTTGTGAGTGATGCAGGCGATCTTGTAGGTGGATCTGCCTTTGATCGGAAGCCATTTAAGTTTTTTGAGAAAAGGGGAGATGTGATTGTAGCGCTTACAGTCAGTAATAAACCTGGCTGCAAGGTTAAGAACAGATTTGATAGGGGCTAGGTGGACTTTAGAGGTACCAGCAAGAGTGGCATTGCTGTAATCATTTCTAGACAGGACTAATGATTGTACAACTGATTTAAAGTCATCTGCAGGAATGAAGGGTTTAATTTTTTTAAGGTGGTGAAGTTTCAAGAGAGCTCCTTTGGCCAAGTTTTTTTATATGGGGAGTAAGACTGAGGTTCAGATTAATGCTAATACCAAAGGGATTTGACCAAGTTGGAGATGGCTAGAGAGCAGTTGAGAGCTTTAATGTCCATGATCCAGTGTTAAATAGGGAGAGAGTTGTTCTTGAGAGAGAATAGGATGATTTCCATTTTTTGGGGGTTTAATTTGAGGTGATTTTGGTGGAACCACATTTGGATCTTAGTTAGGGCATCGTTAAGATGTAGGACGTCATCATGGGATTTGATCTCGTAGTATAGTTGTGTGTCATCGGCATATTGGTGATAACTGATTTTCGCTTGTTTAAGAATGAGGGTAAGGGGTTCCATGAAGAGGTTGAATAGAATGGGAGAGAGAATAGAGCCCTGTGGAACGCCCAAGGAGACAGGCAGAGGTTAAGAAAGGCAACCGCCGACTTTAATTTGTTGAGTTCTATTTTGGAAATACGAAGTGAATCACTTAAGAACATCACCATCAAAGCCGAAACGGTCTTTGAGAATATGGAGTAAAGCGTCATGGTTAACAGTATCAAAAGCTGCAGAGAGGTCAAGAAGAATGAGGAGGGAAGATTTGTCTTTATCAAGGGAGCAATGTATGTCATCAGTAATGTTGAGCATTGCTGTTTCCGTGCTGCATCCCATTCTAAAACCTGATTGGAAAACGTCTAAGAGGTTGAATAAGTCGATGTGTTTATCCAACTGTAGCAGGACACATTTTTCGAGGGCTTTGTATAGGAAGGGAATGTTGGAGATAGGGCGCAGGTAGTTTAGGTCATTGGGGTCAGCTGCTGTATTTTTGACGATGGGGGTAATTTGGCCTAGTTGGAGGGAAGCAGGACCAATGCCAGTGGCAAAGGATGAGTTAATGATATTGGTCCATAGAGGGGCGATGATGTGTTTTAGTTCTTGAACCAGATGAGCTGGAAGCGGATCTCTAGTATGTGAGGATGGTTTAATTTTGGTGATGATGTTAAGGACATCACTTTCTGACACTGGAGAAAAATTGTTTCAGGAAGCATTATTTTTTGGCTGGGGGGCAGTTAGGTAAGGCTTGTAGTGGGAGATAGAGAGGGGGAGTTGGGAGGAATCGGGGAGGAAGGCGTGGAAGAGGGCTCAGGGGAAATGTTAAGGAGGGGGGTTGACTATTTGGTGGAGGAGTTACGGCAAAGGATTGGTCAATCTTGGTGACTTTATCAGAAAAGAAGCTAGCAATTTCTTCGCACCTCTCAACCGTAGCTAGTAATTTAGGGGGTCTGAGGTAGTTTGGTTTTTGACAATGTTAAAAAGCTCTCTAGGACGACTCCTAGCCCGATCAAGTTGTATACGGAAGAAGGAAGCTTTTTTGTTGAAGATGTGTTTTTGTAGCTGGCCCTTGCAGCTCTAAGGAAGACAAGATTCAAGGTGGAAGGTTGCTGCCTCCAAATGTGTTTGGTTTGTTTGAGAGTTTGTCTCTCTTTGTTAAGGTCAGTATTGAACCAAGTTTTGGAGGGAATAGTTTTTTGAAGTTTTATTAAGAGGTATTGTAATGTTCAGTAAGACCAGTGGTACTTTGGGAGAGAGGGGAAAGATGTAGGCGAGCTTTGATTGTAGATTCCAGCTCACCAAGAGGAATAAGGTGAAGATTTCGGGTTATCTTCTTTTGTATGTTGGTGTTAGAGGGAGGAGGGGGCATAGAGCTGTTAATCGAGAAGAGGATGAGGTGATGATCGGACCAGTCAATGCGGATAATATGGGAAAGAGAAGCCAGTTCCTTGCTAGTAATAATATTTCCAGGGTAGCACCTTTGGAGTGAGTTGGATAGGTGCAGAGTTGTGTCAAGTCACTGATGTCAAGTAAGTCATTGATGAAGTTAACTGCAGGGTCGTCGTTTTTGTTCCATTGGAGGTTAAAATCCCCAAGGAAGAGGTTTCTAGATTTGGAGACCGAAGATTGAATAAGAAGGTCGGACAATTCCTCGGCAAAGGAGGGTCACCAGGGGGGTGGTAGATATTATGTAGGCATATAAGGGGGAACCCTGTACTGCAAATTCAGCACCTAGGTATTCAAAAGTGGATAGGTCATGGTGGTGGACAGGTGAAAGTTTAAGATCTTCTTTATAAATTATAGCGAGGCCTCCACCAATTTTTTCAAGTCGGTCTTTTCTGAGGATGGAGTAGCGCAGGGGAGAAAGTATGTTGAGGATTGATGAGGAGTGGGAGTTGAGCCAGATTTCAGTCAAAAAGGCAATGTCAAGACTTTCGTTGGGGATGGTTTCATCGATTTCTGTTGCTGGTACTTGGTAACACAAGACAAGGTGGCATATGAACTCAAAGTGGAGGCATTTATATTTAACAAAATGTGGGACCTAATGTTGCAATACCTGAATGATGGTAATAGAGGATTGTACTGCCCTATATGATTACGAGCTTAGTCGTATTGTTAGTTAGCACTATAAATAATAGGTGCTAGTACCACAATGAGCTTTTAACATTTGACTAGTAAGCGTACAGATTTTTGCAGTAGGAAATGAACCATGAGAATTAATTACCATATTTGCTAGCCAATTGTATCAGCTGGTAAAAAAGCTCAGTGTAAGGTACCTACAACTGAGATGTGTTTATTCAGAAAGTATGTGCTTCATATAGTACTAAAATACGTCTGGCGTTTAGCATGTTTCCTACTGTGGGTAAGGAGTAGGTCATAGTTTTGAATCCCATATTGTGCACGACTACTGTTTGCTTTGAAGTTGGCTGCATTTTTTTAAAGTGTGTATAAAATTACTTAAAAAACATAAATACCGTTTTTGACTATGTACAGGATACCAATTCAGCGCTAACTTCCTTGCATGTGTATATTTACATGTCATGTCTGCACTGCCTGTGCTGTTGTACTTTTGTAATACTTCCCAGATTTTTATGGCTAGATTGGATTTTACTCACTAATGAATACGGGGTCAGTTTACAGAGGCCGAGGGAGTCTGACTGGTGCCAGCCTGAGAGCTGCAGGAGTCATAAAATGCTCCGGCAGACAGCATATCTATTTAGACACAGCACTCACTCTTGGTGCCTTTTCTACCCAATTCTGCATTCCTTAGTGTTGGCCTACAGAAGTATGATTTACCACGCCATATATGTATAAACTGCATGGTTAAAAACTTGCAAGGTCCCAAAGGTGAGACCTATTGGCTATGCCAGTGGTTCCCAAACTTTTTTGACCCGTGGCTCCCTTGACCTAATTGGCAGTTGGCCGTGGCTCCCCACCATTTTTTTACCCGCGCACCGGGGTGCCGCGGCGCACCCTTTGGGAACCACTGGTCTACATGAAGAATCAAGCCTAGACATGATGAAGGATTCAGAGAGTAGCCATCACTGTCATAAAACTTTATTTGCAATCACAAACATCTTATAAAGTACATCTCAATGCATACATAGAGTAGTATAAAGCACTCCCACTAAAAGTAACCAGGCTAGAGAAAGGCTCAAGGAGCTCTGTGGCGTTACAACAAGTTTACGTGAGGTGGGCTCTGATCATGGGTATCCGCAGAAACTTTTTCGGGGGGGCAAATTATGAACTTCATCACCATCCCCCTTGCACTCTTTCCCCCTCCACCTTGCACCCTTCTCCCCCTTCCCCTTGTACCCTACTTCACCTCAGCCTTGCACCCTTTTCTACCTTGCACCCTTCTCCCCTCTGCCTAGCACCTTTCTCCCCTCTGCCTTGTACCCTTCTCCCCTCTGCCTTGCACCCTTCTCCCCTCTGCCTTGCACCCTTTTCCCCTCTGCCTTGCACCCTTCTCCCCTCTGCCTTGCACCCTTCTCTCTGCCTAGCATCCTTCTCCCCTCTGCCTTGCACCCTTCTCCCCTCTGCCTTGCACCATTCTCCCCACTGCCTTGCACCATTCTCCCCACTGCCTTGTACCCTTCTCCTCTCTGCCTTGCACCCTTCTTTTCTCTGCCATGCACCCTTCTCCCCTCTGCCTTGCACCCTTCTCCCCTCTGCCTTGCACCATTCTCCCCACTCCCTTGCACCATTCTCCCCACTGCCTTGTACCCTTCACCTCTCTGCCTTGCACCCTTCTTTTCTCTGCCTTGCACCCTTCTCCCCTCTGCCTTGCACCTTTCTCCCCTCTGCCTTGCACCCTTCTCCCCTCTGCCTTGCACCCTTCTCCCCTTTGCCTTGCACCCTTCTCCCCTCACACTCTCCAACATGCAGCAGTCACGAGTGATGACCCCCCAACGAGGAGTGAGGCAAAGACAGAAGCTGGCAGAGTGCGGCTGCATCAAGGCATAAGGCGCCCACCCAACGCTCTCCACCAGGCCTCTCACCCTGCACGCACCCAATGCTCTCCACCAGGCCCCTGAACCTGCACCTACCCAACGCTCTCTACCAGGCACCCCACCCTGCACCCACCCACCCAATGCTCTCCACCAGGCCCCTGACCCCGCACCCACCCACCCAACGCTCTCCACCAGGCCCCTGACCCCGCACCCACCCACCCAACGCTCCCCACCAGGCCCCTGACCCTGTACCCACCCTACTCTCTCCACCAGGCCCCCCACCCTGCACCCACCCACCCAACGCTCTCCACCAGGCCCCTGACCCCGCACCCACCCACCCAATGCTCTCCACCAGGCCCCTGACCCTGCACCCACCAAACGCTCTCCACCAGACCCCCCACCCTGCACCCAGCCACCCAACGCTCTCCATCAGGACCCCCACTCTGCACCCACCCACCCAACGCTCTCTACCAGGCCCCTGACCCTGCACTCACTCCTTATGAAATGTCATTAGTGCTCATGTAAAACACTCCAATATGTTTGGGTTGAGTTTGCTCTATATAAAAATTGAGGGGGAAAAAAATGAAAAAATTAGTTTCATTTACTCTTTCAATGCTATTTGCATCTAAATAACCAAAGGTGCTCGTGACTCCACAAGGAGCATGACCCCCTCCTGTGCTGCATCACCTTCCTTTCTGCCACTGACCGGCATCTCTTTCACAGCTCATCAGCAGCTGAAAGAGTTGATTGCCTTTTTAAATGGTTAGAACTGCCAGGCGCCAAAATGCGGGATTAGGGGCATCATCTTTTGCCTTTGAGTAAGAAGTGCCTGGATCTTCATTGGCAGGCGGGCTCACAGCTATGTCTGTAGCCGAGTCCTGTGTTCGCTGTTTGTGCACCCCCCCTCCCCCGCCGCCGTGATGCTCTGCTTCAGAAAGGCAGACACTAGGGGCAGAGCAACCTATTAATCTTGGAGGCGAGGGGGGGCGAAAGTGACACATTCTTAGTGTGACTTTCACACTTCTCCTTTCCCACATCGTGCCCGCGGCGCCCCTGGCTCCTGATAACGGCGCACCAGGGCGCCGCGGTGCACAGTTTGGGAACCACAGGGCTATGCCAATGCTTCTTTTTTCCAGTATCTTACACATTTTTTCAAATAAGCAAAAAGTACTAAACATTTCTCAAAAGTGTAAATTGCTTAATATACTATGTTGCATTTGTGAACCAGGCTCCAAATATTGGGTTAACAGATTACTGTAGTTTCCTGTTTACCTAAACTAAAAGCAGCAACAAAAACCGGTGTTCCAAATGCTCAAGCTCGACATTTGCAATGGGTTTAGTGGGCCTCTTCTTTAAATGCTAATGATGTGAAACTTGAGCATGATCCTACAATTTGTATGCAAATTATTTTGCAATACACACACAACATACCACACATTATAAGATTTTAAGAGCTGGTTCTACATGGACGGCACAGCACAGCATGTGGTTGCTACTAAGAAAACATCTGCAGCTTGTGCTACAGCACCGGTAATTGTTGGAGGTGCCATCTTAAGGGAGCTACACAGATACACACATTAACATTTTAGGTTATTACAGAGCACAGCTAGCAGAAGTACATGCTTTGTTGCTTCCCCTACTGAAAGCTGACCTAACAGTTCCAATACATATAGTGTTGTTATTCACCATTTTCTGTTGTTTAAACAGATTCAGAGATTCAAAGGGAAAGTCAATAAATAGTTATCAGCTTTGGGGAAAGCTAGCTATTCTTTAGCATGAGCTTCCTTTGGATCATGTGCATCACACTATACCCTATAAAAGTTAAGGAATGTATGCCAAAGGGAACTGTGAAGCAGACATGGCTGCACAAATAGCAGTTCAAACCTTTAAGGTGGCTGTTGTTGTTCGATTTCAATCCAAGATCAATGCAGAAATGTTGGTACCAATAAAAGCAACGTTGAAAGGAGAAAAGCCTCCTGAGAGTTTCCATGCTCAATATTTCTATACCCTCACTAAAGATAACACTCATATGGTTTTTGTACCTAGAGTCAGGGATATATATATAATCTTAATGAGCTATGTTAGATTTATTTAGGGTACCATGAACAGATAGCCTCTGCTCAATATGAAAGAAGCCATATTGTATCAATCCAACAATAAGGACATTGGTGGCAATGCTTAGCAAAACTTACAAAAACATGTGTGCAGCAATGCACTATTTGTCAACAGATACAATACTCTACTGTCGCAAACTCAATGCTGATACCCTTTGCTATCTCTCACAAGCCCTTCAGGGTAATTATCGTAAACCTTTTTTAGGCAAATCCCACAGTCAAACCACTAAAAATATGTATCCATTTCTGATGAATTATACTCTAGATTTCTTTGGGTTTGGCCTAGAAGCACATCCACTGGCGGAGCTGTCAGAACAGACTTGCAGTTCCTAGTAGCAGTAGGAGCAGTTCATACCTTTCATTCATACTGTGCCACCAAAGTGTTTATGGATGGTTTGTGTGCTCTGATAGCGTGACTGCCGTATCCATATCCTTTCTGCCCAAAAATGGGGTCCCAGAACATGCCAATGGGCGTTAAACAAGCCTTGACCACTAGCTAGGATATTGTATTCAGGATTGAAGTGGCTACATAGTTTGTACATAATTCGGAGAACATTAAATCATTTACCTAGATGGATATTAGGTTGTCGCACCACATATGAAATGCTCTTTGGGGTACCAGTGTATGTGCCAGATCGTCATGTCAATGGAGAGTTTAGTGTGCTTAACTTTATTACAGAACTTTCAGGAGACTAGAACTAAATTGTCAAACTCAGGCTTTGCCACTTGAGAATATAAGATTAATAAATCTGCTCACAGGTAGCACACCAACCCGGGAGAGTTAGTACAAGAAACAATGCCTACTAAACAGGTTTTTCGGCCATTCTGCAGACCACTTTTTCCAATTATTGCGGTAAAAGGCACTTAGCCAGTAATCTTGCCTCCATTCCCTGGGACAAATCAAAACGGGTATCCATCAATCACATTACAAAGCATTGCATGGCTGATTCTACTCAGTAGACCTTCCCTGAAGTCAAGGTGCTCCAAAGCAGATCAGCACATCCACTCCCTACTCTGCAAGAGTCATCCCAAGAAGATTACAGCTGAGATGTCTTACATCCCAGTCTAGGGACTGATGAGCCTGATGTGTCTTCAGCAAGTGGCAGTTTCAATTAAATAACCTGATGCTGTGATTTTAATCATCCCAACTATTGAAATCACTGCTGTAGTTTATTATTAGTGCTTATTATAAGCTACTGACATCATCTGAAGTGACTCTGTTACCAGAAAATATACTATATGAGAATAATTCTGATGTAGGTTTTGAAACAGAAGAAATTGTAAATCCTCCTCCAGCGCATATGCTTCTTGCTTCCTTGCTTTTACCATGACCATTCTT
Source organism: Lissotriton helveticus (assembly GCF_964261635.1). Classification (NCBI taxonomy): domain Eukaryota; kingdom Metazoa; phylum Chordata; class Amphibia; order Caudata; family Salamandridae; genus Lissotriton; species Lissotriton helveticus. The sequence continues at coordinate 982,470,355 of NC_136065.1, read as the reverse complement.
CTGGTTTGCCAGTGAAGTCTTTTTGTTTTTAATGTGGATTATAATGCTGATTATAATATTGCTTTTTGCACATGTGGGTCAGGAATTGCAGCTGCATTCATTTTCCCACAGAACACATTGGTATCATCATGCTGAGAATATCACTGCTTATTCCTTGTCTAACTGTGTTGTTTTAGAAAAGAATACGTATTAGATTATAGATCTATAAGATATTTGGATGTAAATTAGGTATGGTGACTACTCACCTTAAGGACCAAAGACAATCTTTGTGAGGATAAACCGCTAAAGTAGCTAAATTAACCTGAGCTCCGTCCTCTAGTAGCTTTGGCACCGAGCATACAGGCTTAAATTAGAGGCAACGTGTAAAGCATTTATGCCTTACAAAAACCGTAATAAAATCAAAACACAAAGCAAGAATAATCACAAACAAAGTTGTATAAAATAAAATACATTTTAGCTGGTACAATGTCTCAAAAACAACAAATACCCAATAAAGGGAACTGGAGTTAGGGATTTTTAAAGTTTTATATAAGAATTGCACCAAGGTTAACTGGTTGTGGTAGACTAGGAACTAGGGGCAATATGAGGCGGACAGTGATCAAGCATGGGTTGGATGCAATAATCAGGTTTGACACATTTGCAAGTTTCACCTTGAGACTTAGAGGCTGATTACGATGTTGGTTGGAAGGGCAACGAGAGCCTGTCGGAGACAGACTGTCTGACTGGCTCGTCCTTGGATGCGTTTGTTAGGACGGACGTATTACTATGCCCAAAACCCATTGCTTACCAACCGACTTGGTTACTCCAAATCCAACTGGATATTCCACCTGCGAAGCCTCCGGAAACGCCGAATTGGGCCGTTCGGAGCCACTTCTATGTTCGAAACTGCCCGCCCTATTACGATGCGTACTTCTGATGCGCCGAATCTGTCGAGCCAACCACCTCGCCAAGAGCAGTCGGAAGGGGAGTATTTCAACTCTGAATCTTATCACAACACAAATCCTGCGATCGATGCTGTGCAGGGATGGAATCTATTGCGCATGTCATCCCTCTATTCTACTTTTACAATGAATACTACAACCGCAACTGACGTGGTCCTTGCCGACGGTAAGTTAGACACCTACCTCTACAGGATAATGTAACTGTCCAGTGAAAGTCAATACATTAGAAAAGATTCCATACCATGTTGTTTATGGTAAATGAGGGAATGTCATAATCAGGTAACACATATTTTATGTAGGAGAGGAATGCCCATAGCCACATATATGTAATTTTTTCCCCTTTTTGTTAAAAACTTTTATTTTAGTTTTTCATAACAGCACAACCAATAGATGCACAGGTTGTCAGTAATAAGAGTACAGCTGGGTGAGATCCACATCAGAAAGCTAGAACATAACACAGTACATGAATGTAATCCACTTTACCAGACATTAGACAGCATTAGCCTGACTATAAGAATATCAACACCCCAACAGGCATCCTATTCGGTTGTACATCCACTGGTGTTTGAGTCATGCTAAGCACTCAAGCGTCCCATAGGGTTTAGAAAGACATGAATAACTCCCTCCAAGACCTGAGGTCCTCCTCCAGCTTCTCGTCCCTTCTACAAGCCTTCAAGTACATCTCCTCAGCCAAGAGCCACTCATGCACATCCCTCATCCCGACATCCAGGGAGGGGGAGTGCATCCCCATCCAAGTTATTGCCACCCTGCGCTTAGCCAGAACCGAGAGGAGTTGTGCAATTTATACTCTAAAGTACGCTTCTTAGGTTTTGTGACATGGCCAAGTAGACAGTGTAGCAAAGATATATGCACCTGGAAGCCCGTGCCTCTTCATATCGTCTCCACTACCCTAGTCCAGAAAATGTGTACCTCGGGACAGCCCCAAGCCAGGTGCAGGAAATCTGACTCCGTGACACCAAAGCGTGGGCGCACATCTGAGCGTGAGGGATCAATGTGGCTCAGGCCAATCTGAGTCATGTATGTGTGATGTAAATAGTTAAAGTGTGTCAGCCTGAAGAGTGCACTGCAGGACAAAATGCATGTATGTAAATTTATCACCTTCCACTTTGCCTCAGACAAGGCGTCTGACAGATCCCCGGCACAGGCTGAACGGGCCCTAGGGGGAGGGCCCGCTGCATCCAATCTCATTGCGCTATAGACAAGGGAAATAAGCAGACTGCCTGAGCCACAAGTAGTACAAAAGGGGGGTGCCACAAGTAAGCATTATGTCCAACGTTTGCGTTGTTGGATGGTAAGTTTGGGTATGTGAGCCACGCCGCCTTTCTGGATCAGAAAGGCTGGAATATTGAAGAAACTGGCCCCTGTCCAGCCCAAAACAGTCCCGAGCCTGCTTATATGAGATAAACATTTTGTTTGAGTACAGGTCAGCCAACACACAACCCCCCTCCCTCCCTCCATGTCTGAAACAAAATCCCATCAATCATTCCCTGTGAAACGGGGCACTCTTCAGTACATGTTATACAAATGATCGCCACACTTTTGCAGTCTGTTTGACCATGTACCGCATGCCACCTATAGCTCCAGAACCCTCAACCAGAGCTGTTTGAAGTCTATCTGACTAAACATGTCCCCTCAGTACCCTTTTTTCCCAGTTGTCTCCCTCATCCAGCCACAGGGCAGCATCTCATATACGTATTTTTACAGAAATCAACGAATGAGTCACTACAGTACACATGAAAAATCACAGGGCAACAGAACTTCAATGAACGCACAAAAGTATGTTCACAGACACATATGCACTGGCGCCATGCACGCACCTACATGCATCAGTTCCCAGGAAAAATCCAAATATCTAAAACACAGACAGAGACAACACCTCATGCCTTAGGAAGTTACTTTGCAGGAAATGACACCATTCATGCTAATTACCTTGCCATTTCCAAAGCAGTATAGCAAAAGCACATCATTTACTCTGTATAGCTTCAAAATGAAGAACAACATGTATAAACCACACAGGAAAGTGAAGTTAAATTCTATGGCTGTTCTACCAAGTTTCAATACAATACACCCACCCAATCAGATGGAACACCGAGACCTAGCTTGTTAACTTTCTCACACCTCACTTTACCTGATGCAACAATTGTTGACACATCAATATATGTCTCTAAACAACAAATTGACTACTACAGTCCAACCTGGCCTGCCAGTCCTCCGTCAGCCCAATCCAACTGTCCCACATCCTGAGTCCTGATGAGTATAGCAGTGTCTGAGCAGGTATCCACCAAAGCCTACGTCCACCATCATGTCAATCAATCAATCAATCAAGCCATTTATAGAGCGCACTACTCCCCCGTAGGGTCTCAAGGCGCTAGGAGGGGGGGGGGTGCCGTTACTGCTCGAACAGCCAGGTCTTGAGCTTCTTCCTGAAGGAGAGATGGTCTTGGGTCAGGCGCAGGTCGGTCGGGAGTGAGTTCCAGGTCTTGGCGGCCAGGTAGGAGAAGGACCTTCCTCCTGTTGTCGCTCTCCGGATGCGGGGGACGGCGGCGAGGGCGTGGCTGGTTGATCTGAGGTGGCGCTTGGGAGTGTAGAAGTTGATTCGGTTGTTGAGGTAGCTCGGGCCTTGGTCGTGTAGGGCTTTGTGTGCGTGGGTGAGGAGACGGAAGGTGATTCTTTTGTTGACGGGGAGCCAGTGCAGGTCTCTCAGATGTCCGGAGATGTGGCTGTTTCGTGGGATGTCGAGGATGAGTCTGGCTGAGGCGTTCTGGATCCGCTGGAGTCTCTTCTGGAGCTTGGCGGTGGTTCCGGCGTAGAGGGCGTTGCCGTAGTCCAGTCGGCTGGTGACGAGGGCCTGGGTGACAGTCTTCCTGGTCTCGGTGGGGATCCACCAGAAGATCTTCCGTAGCATGCGTAGGATGTTGAAGCATGACGAGGAGACGGCGTTTACTTGTCTGGTCATGGAGAGGGAGGAGTCCAGGATGAAGCCCAGGTTGCGTGCGTGGTCCGTCGGTTTGGGTGCGGTGCCCAGGGCGGGGGGCCACCAGGAGTCGTCCCAGGCGGAGGGCGAGGAGTCCAGGATGAGGACCTCCGTCTTGTCTGAGTTCAGTTTCAGGCGGCTGGTCGTCATCCATTCGGCTACATCTCTCATCCCTTCGTGCAGGTTGGCTCTGGCGGCGGCGGGGTCGTTGGTCAGGGAGAGGATCAGCTGGGTGTCGTCGGCGTAGGAGATTATGTTGAGGTTGTGTTGGCGTGCGATGGCCGCGAGGGGGCTCATGTAGACGTTGAAGAGGGTGGGGCTCAACTAGGATCCTTGAGGGACGCCGCAGATGACTTCGGTGGCCTCTGACTTGTACGGTGGTAGGCGGACTCTCTGTGTTCTTCCGTCGAGGAAGGAGGTGATCCATTCCAGTGCCTTCTCCTGGATTCCGATGTTGCCGAGGCGCTGCACTAGGGTGCGGTGGCAGACAGTGTCGAAAGCCGCGGAGAGGTCCAGGAGGATGAGGGCCGCTGTTTCTCCGTTGTCCATCAGGGTTCGGATGTCATCGGTGGCAGCGATGAGGGCGGTCTCGGTGCTGTGGTTGGCTCGGAAGCCAGACTGTGAGGGGTCGAGGGATCCATTCGTCTCGAGGAAGGCGGCCAGCTGTTTGTTGACGGTCTTTTCGAAGACTTTGGCCGGGAACGGGAGGAGCGAGATGGGACGGTAATTCTTGAGTTCGGTGGGGTCCGCTGTAGGTTTCTTGAGGAGAGCGCTGAGTTCTGCGTGCTTCCAGCTCTCCGGGAAGGTGGCGGTGTTGAAGGAGGTGTTGATAATGTCCCGCAGGTGGGGTGCGATGACAGCGTCGGCCTTGTTGAAGATGTGGTGAGGGCAGGGGTCAGTCGGAGATCCGGAGTGGACGGAGTTCATTGTGCGGATGGTGTCTTCGGTGCTGATCGGAGTCCAGGTGCGGAGGGTGGTGGTGGGTTGCGTTGCTGCGGTTGTGGCGTGCGTTGGTTGGATGCTGAAGCTGTTGTGTATGTCCGCGATCTTGTTGTGGAAGTAGGACGCGAGGGAGTTGCAGAGGTCTTGCGACGGGGTGATGTCGTTGTTTCCGGCGTTGGGGTTGGAGAGCTCTTTCACGATGTTGAAGAGTTCCTTGCAGTTGTGTGCGTTGTTGTCCAGCCGGTCCTTGTATGTATTTTTCTTGGTGGCGCGGATCAGTTGGTGGTGTTTCCGGGTGGCGAGCTTGAGGGTGGTCATGTTGTCCGTTGTTGGTTCCCTTCTCCATACTTTCTCGAGGGCTCGGCAGTTCTTCTTGGAGCTCTTGAGTTCGTCGGTGAACCATGGGGTTTTTCTGCTGCCGGGTCTGCTGGGCGGGGTTCTCAGAGGGGCGAGTTCGTCCGCGCAGTTGCTGATCCACTTCGTGAGGTTGTCGGCGGCCTGGCTGGGGTTCGCTGAGCCGGCAGGAGGGTGCTGGCTCAGGGAGGCGGTGAGCTGGTCGGCTGTGATCTTGTTCCAGCTTCTTCGGGCAACCTGTTGCTGGTGGTGGTGGATCGTCGTTCTTTTGAAGGTGAAGTGGACGCAGCTGTGGTCCGTCCAGTGGAGTCCTGTTGCGTGGCTGAAGGCGACGTCTTTGCTGGATGAGAAGACGGCGTCGAGTGTGTGTCCGGCGAGGTGGGTGGGGGTGGACACCAGCTGCTTGAGTCCGAGGTTGGCGAGGTTGTCGAGCAGGGTGATGGTGTTGCGGTCGTTGTTGTTTTCCAGGTGGAAGTTGAGGTCCCCCAGGAGGATGTAGTCGACGGAGGGGAGGGCATGCGGGCTGATGAAGTCGGCGATGTCCTCGCTGAATCGTGTGCGTGGTCCCGGGGGTCGGTAGATCAGGGTGCCTCTGAGGGTGGTCTTCGGGTCGGTGTGGATCTGGAAGTGCAGGTGTTCGGCGGTGGTTAGGGTGTCGTCGGTGTTGGTCGTGATGCGGATGGTGTCTCTGTGGATGATGGCGATGCCTCCTCCCGTCTGGTTGGCGGTGCGGTCCCTCCGGGTGATCTTGTAGCCCTCTGGGATGGCGATGGCGATGTCGGGCGCTGAGGAGGCGTTCATCCAGGTCTCCGTGAGGAAGGCGATGTCAGGGGCTGTGGTGTCGAGGAGGTTCCAGAGTTCTACGGCGTGTCTGTGGACGGAGCGGGTGTTGAGCAGGATGCACTTCAGGTGGTTGCTGCTGGTGTTCGGCTTGGCGAGTGCTGGTGCAGGGTAGGTCCGGATGCAGGTGAACTTGCAGGCGTGGCAGCTGAAGGGGCCGTGGGTATGCCTCGGGGAGGCGCAGTGACATCCCGGGATGCCGCCGGTGTTGAGTGCGATGAGGTCGGCGGCGTTGTAGGTTCGTCGGGTCGGCTTCCGTCGGTGGGGGCCAGGGGTCCAGGCGCGGACGGGCACAGACGGGCTTACCTTTGGCGCGCCTTTGGCGCACAATCGGCGCGCCCGCTGCGCGTTCGCACGGTCGCCATATATGGCGAAGTGCGCGGGGGGGCGGAGCAGCTGGGAGGCGGGAGCGGGGAGGGTACACAAGACAAAAGGGGCGGGGTTAGCGGCGGGAAGCGGGGAGCGGGGAGGGGGGACGAAGGGGCTGGCGCAACAGGAAAAAACAGAAGGAAATAAAACACCAAAAACAGGGGAAAACCGAAGGAAATACAACACCAATTACAGGGAGACAGGCAACAATATCAGCAAACAGTAAAACACAGCAACCACGGGGGCAGGTCGCGGACCACGCTGCAAGGAGGCAGGGGGCGTGGCCACGCGGCGGAGCTCGGCTAGCGAGGCAGCAGGCAGGGAACACGCACACAGCAGCTGGTGGCCGTGCGGCGCGGGGGTGTCCTAGAGCTAGGTCACACTCACCTGCGTCGCACGGTCGCCATATATGGCCAAGTGCGCGGGGGGGCGGAGCAGCTGGGAGGCGGGAGCGGGGAGGGTACACAAGGCAAAAGGGGCGGGGTTAGCGGCGGTGGCGGGAAGCGGGGAGCGGGGAGGGGGGACGAAGGGGCTGGCGCAACAGGAAAAAACAGAAGGAAATAAAACACCAACAACAGGGGAAAACCGAAGGAAATACAACACCAATTACAGGGAGACAGGCAACAATATCAGCAAACAGTAAAACACAGCAACCACGGGGGCAGGTCGCGGACCACGCTGCAAGGAGGCAGGGGGCGTGGCCACGCGGCGGAGCTCGGCTAGCGAGGCAGCAGGCAGGGAACACGCACACAGCAGCTGGTGGCCGTGCGGCGCGGGGTGTCCTAGAGCTATGTCAGCCTCACCGCAGGCCGTAGCCAGGTCATCATAGGGAGACAGAACCAGAATGGGATGTTGGATGTGTCAGGAATAACAACATGGGAAGGATCCAAAACAGCTCCAGAGCAGGACTCAGGCAGATGAATCCCTTAATAGAATCCCTAGCATGTACACAGGTCTGATAGCATGCACACTGCACTCAAATACATTAAGACACAAATATCTTGGGGCACCCTATGCTTTGCCAGGCCAGGTCTACCTGCCCCTCATGGACCTCTGCCATTCACCCAAGAGCATGGGATAGGATAGCTACCTCTAGAGTCAGGACAGGGTATGAAATTGTCCCACTTGGAGTCACAGCACTCACAAAAGGGACAAAGTGACAACAGTCCACATGGAACAGGCATAGAATCTGCAGGTGCACAGAGGATGATTCATCATCCAAAACCTTGGTGAAGGAAGACACACAAATCCAAACTAAGACAACTTCTCACATAGAAAAGACAGAGACAAGGAAATACCTTTGCTGGCATATGGTACAATGAATGTACCAGCACACAAGTCACAAGATATTTCAACATCCAAAGAAAAACCTTACCTGGACATAAATTTAGATTGATGTAAATCATCTTTCATTAAGCAGGCAATGCAGATATGCTCAGATGGAAAGAACAGACCTTCATCAATGAGTCAGGCATATTGAACAAAATTGAACAACACGATAAACATAACAAGATAGAACAGCACAGAGGGATCCTGTGCACTTAGAAGATCAGAAACACACATACCTCACATCCCACACATGGGGGGGTGAGACCCGGACCTCTAGGTCAATAGACATTGTCAACAGTTGATATTGGAGCATATATGTCCTTTAAAAGACACCATTACACGTTAACAAAGGAGGAAATGTCATGCGGCTAGTCTGCCTGACCTGACAGAGCAGCTGCCTCATTTAGCCATTTCTGAAACACCTCTGATAGCTCCATGGCCATTTGTCTCTGACCATCACACTACAAAGTCCTACACCTGTAACAAATTGTACAAAAGCTTAGCTATTGCAATCCTGTGGTGGCACACAACTCACTCCCTGCGCTGCACAGTAGCCTCAGCCCTACACCATTAGTAAGTTGATGTGCACAAGTGTTGCAGTGTTGGGAGTGCAGCAGCTACAGTGTCCTAACATTGCATGCAAAAGAGGCCTTGCGTGTGATGAGAATTCACAAATCCAGCCTTTCATTGGATAACTTAAAAAACATAATATGCAGGAATATCCCTCTCTGCATCCACTCCAATTGAAGGATGCTAAACCAACCCCTCACTGGGCCAAGTACATCCGTAACACCTCAACACAGGTTTGCAGGATACAGCCATGTCTCGAACATATGTATCAATTACAAAATAGGTGCATTACGTTGTTTGCTCAGATGGCAGGACACAAACTTTCATGCTAGGACAGCTAAGGTGAGACATGCCCTGTGCCAGATGTCAAATTGAATGGATTGAAGTTGGGCACCATGACATACTGTACATCGCTAGTACCCAATGTATTCTCATTCCTCACCCATGGTGGACTCCCAATATATCAGTGTCCCATTGCTAGCGAGCAGGTGACAGTGGCTCATTCTTCATGTGTCCAAAACATCAGTAAATAAGATAATCAGTCTCCAAGCTCCACCCATTACGTGCAGGCCGTGGGTTGGGGCAGATGCGCTAGTTCAGTGTCTTTCACTTTCCCCATGTGTCCCATCTCAGACATTACTGTGCCATGTGCCAAGAAATGGACCCCAACAATATCAATCAATCAATCAATCAGAACAATTTGTAAAGCGTGCTACTCACCCGGAAGGGCCTCAAGGCGCTGGGGGGGGGGTCCGTTACAGCTCGAAAAGCCAGGTCTTGAGTTGCTTCCTGAAGGAGAGATGGTCCTGGGTCAGCCGTAGGTGGATGGGGAGGGAGTTCCATGTCTTGGCCGCCAGGTAGGAGAAGGATCTTCCTCCGGCAGTGGCTCTGCGAATGCGTGGTACGGTGGCGAAGGCGAGGCTGGTCGATCGCAGCTGGCGGGTGGGCGTGTAGAAAGTGAGGCGGTTGTTGAGTTATTTGGGGCCCAGGTCGTGGAGAGCTTTGTGTGCATGGGTGAGGAGTCTGAACGTGATCCTCTTGCTGACGGGGAGCCAGTGCAGGTCTCTCAGGTGGGAGGAGATGTGGTTGTGGCGGGGGATGTCCAGGACGAGTCGTGCGGAGGCGTTCTGTATGCGTTGAAGTCTTTTCTATAGTTTGGCAGTGGTTCCCGCGTAGAGGGTGTTCCCGTAGTCCATTCGGCTGGTGACGAGTGCCTGGGTGACCGTCTTCCTGGTTTCGGTGGGGATCCATCGGAAGATCTTACGGAGCATGCGCAGGGTGTTGAAGCAGGATGACGATACGGCGTTGACTTGTCTGGTCATTGCGAGGGCGGAGTCCAGGATGAAGCCCAGGTTTCGTACATGGTCAGTTGGCTTGGGGGTGGTGTCCAGGGCAGGGGGCCACCAGGAGTCGTCCTAGGTGGAGGGGGATGATCCCAGGATAATTACTTCCATCTTGTCTGAGTTCAGCTTCAGGCGGCTGTTCTTCATCCATTCGGCGACGTCCTTCATTCCATCGTGTAGGCTGGCTCTGGCGTTGGCCGGGTTGTTGGTGAGGGAGAGTATCAGCTGGGTGTCGTCGGCGTATGAGATGATGTTAAGGTTGTGTTGGAGTGCGATGGCTGCGAGGGGGCTCATGTAGACGTTGAAGAGGGTGGGGCTGAGCGAGGATCCCTGAGGTACGCCGCAGATGACCTCGGTGGCCGCGGATCGGAACGGGGGAGGAGGACTCTCTGGGTTCTTCCAGTGAGGAAAGAGGTGATCCACTCCAGTGCTTTCCCTTGGATTCCGATGTTGCTGAGGCACTGTATTAGAGTGCGGTGACAGACTGTGTTGAATGCTGCAGAGAGGTCCAGGAGGATGAGGGCAGCTCTTTCCCCGTTGTCAATATTGTAAATAGAGGGGTTCGACCCATATAGTCAGTGGGACCTGGGTAATAAATTGAAGTGTATGAAGGGGTCCCAGACAAGGAATACACAGAATATATAAAATCAACTGGATTTTCACACAATTATATAAGATCAAACACACAAAGTAACGGTTGACAGTGTTTTTATTTTCACTGAACCCACAAAACCCTATAGTGGTTATATATTCACTAGTATTTATACACAAATGTCAAATGCGCCCACACAAGGGAGGGGAAAGGAGTGCAAGGGGAGGGGAAGTGCTTCAATTAGTTAACATCACTAATTAGAAAAATCGTTAAGCACAAGTCCACAAATGAAACCATCATTGTCATTGATCTATGAATCGGAGATCAAGAGAAAATACATGTTTTACAAAACATTCCACATAACAGAGACTCCTGTAATGATTATTATTATCAATCTTGGGGTGAGGAGTTCGTTTAAGTAGAAAACGGTCTACGTTTCGACCCAGGGGTGTAGGATGATGGATCCTTACTCGCGGGTCTTCTTCAGGACGTGAGGGGGGTGTGGTGAAGGAAGCGGTGGGGCCGAGTCCTAAATATAATAGTAGAGAAATGCGCAATTACTGTTGCGGTCTCAAAAGAGTCCCGAAGTGCATAGATTTCTAAATCTATGCACTTCGGGACTCTTTTGAGACCGCAACAGTAATTGCGCATTTCTCTACTATTATATTTAGGACTCGGCCCCACCGCTTCCTTCACCACACCCCCCTCACGTCCTGAAGAAGACCCGCGAGTAAGGATCCATCATCCTACACCCCTGGGTCGAAACGTAGACCGTTTTCTACTTAAACGAACTCCTCACCCCAAGATTGATAATAATAATCATTACAGGAGTCTCTGTTATGTGGAATGTTTTGTAAAACATGTATTTTCTCTTGATCTCCGATTCATAGATCAATGACAATGATGGTTTCATTTGTGGACTTGTGCTTAACGATTTTTCTAATTAGTGATGTTAACTAATTGAAGCACTTCCCCTCCCCTTGCACTCCTTTCCCCTCCCTTGTGTGGGCGCATTTGACATTTGTGTATAAATACTAGTGAATATATAACCACTATAGGGTTTTGTGGGTTCAGTGAAAATAAAAACACTGTCAACCGTTACTTTGTGTGTTTGATCTTATATAATTGTGTGAAAATCCAGTTGATTTTATATATTCTGTGTATTCCTTGTCTGGGACCCCTTCATACACTTCAATTTATTACCCAGGTCCCACTGACTATATGGGTCGAACCCCTCTATTTACAATATACTTCGAGCAGACGCTGGTCTGCGAGGTTCTCTCTCCTACCTATTCACTCTCATTCCATTTCATTCTTTACTAATTTTCAACCACCATGGTTGATAAGGAGGTTCTTTCTTACACTGAGGACTATATTAAACAATTTCTCTCAGACTCTGCAAACACTTTTCTATCCTCCACTACACCTGTGATTGATTTCTCACTCAATGACAAAGTCAATCAGTTGGAGCGTCTAGAGAAGAAACTTATTAGAACCAAACTTCATGGGCATTTCCTAGCACAGTGTCTTCAATCCAACATTATCCCTGTGGGCCTACAGGTTAAAGTGGAACCTGCCATCTTCATTGATGTTCCAAAGTTCCGCGAGGGTTTCAGTTTTGTCGCGAACAATTGTTCGCGACATTGGATGGTGCTAGGCATTGAAACAGCCAGCGAACAAATTGCTATTCTAACCAAGCAGATAGCCGACCTAAAAGCTGAGATTAGTGGGGATTCCACACTCACAAATTCCAAAGAGGCATTGACTAAACTGGTGTCAACCCTCCAGGATTTTGAAACAACCACAATCAAAAAGAAACTTGAAAAACTAGCCCGCGACGTGAGGTCGTACGACAAAAAAAGAACATATCCCTACCTCCTGGACGAATATTACAGACAAGATAACCAAGGGAGATTTACCAACCGCGGCCGGGGATCCTACAGGGGCAGGCGGAATTTTACAACTTTCTCGGATTCTTCATACAGTTCGGGTGAGGATTCAGAACGAGCCGGCCCCAGCAGTGCATACGGTTATCAGGACTCCTACGGACCATCGCACCAACCTCCGCCCCCTTTTTTTAGGACAGGGAGGATGGAGACCCCCACGGGGCAGAGGGGGCAATTGGGACCGTGGGACTGGCAGAGGCCAATTCAATGTAGGCCAGGACTGGGACTCCGGGAGAGGGAGAGGTTCGAAGCAAGTGAGCTTCCCCCAAGAGGAGCACGGGGAGAGATCCACACGCAGGAAGAACTACAGGTGGTAAAGGAGACCTCTCCATTGATTAACATCTCTACTTACACCCTTAAGGAGGATGAAACCAAAGTATTGAGCCGTGGTTTATCTTTTGTCCCCACCTCAAGACCTGATTCCTTCAACACTGTGGTCGAACTCCACAAGTTTTTTAGGAAGATAAGATTACGTTATTTTTTCAAGGATAAGCCTTACCAACCAGCCTCCTCAGCAACTAACCTGAGGCCACCGTCCACCTTTGTACCTTCCACATATGCCATGAGCCAACGGATTTTGGCATATGAAAGCTTAGTACTTCGCGATGTACAGACCATCTTGGAAGACAATACTTTCACCAAATACAATACGAGCAGAGCAGAGAAATTTGCACTCCAATCCCTGAAGGACAACACCGGAATAGTTGTTAAACCTGCGGACAAGGGTGGCGCAATTGTAATACAGGACCAGGATAACTACACGAATGAGATCCTACGACAACTAAATGACGGGATCAGTTACAGACAACTGGGTGGGGACCCATCCCAAAGCATCATGGCTGAGATCCAGAAAGTCACCCAAGACGGCCTCCAACAAGGATTTCTATCGGAACAAGAATTCCAGTATTTGAATCAGAAGCATCCTCGCCTCCCTACCATCTACACTTTACCCAAAGTCCACAAGGATCTCCTAAAACCCCCTGGACGCCCCATCGTCTCGGGATGTGGCTCCCTGCTGGAACCATTGTGCAGGTACATTGATTTCTTTTTAAAACCACTGGCCGAGTCTACAACTACATACTTAAGGGACACCACCCAAACCATCAATCTGATCGATGGGCACCCTTTCGACTCCACACGAGACCTCCTGGTAACATGTGACATTGTCTCTTTGTACACCAGCATACCCCAGGATGAGGCCCTGGTTGCAATGTCGATTGCTCTTGACAAACGGGAGGCTCCTGTCCAGGTACCAACCACATTCATCATCCTACTGCTCAAAATTGCAATGATGAGGAATTTCTTCATTTTCCGTAATTGCTTCTATCTGCAGACCAAGGGCGTGGCGATGGGGGCGGCCTTTGCTCCCGACCTGGCCATAATCTTTATGGCAATGTATGAAGACACTTTTGTACTCACCAACGCGAATCCTTTTAGATCTCAGATACACCTTTGGATGAGGTACATAGATGACGTTGTCTGTGTCTGGTCTGGTACCGAGGACGATATCACCAATTTCTTCACCTGGCTCAATGATAGATCACCAGATATCAAATTCACGACTAAGTTTGATAAAAAGTCCATCGATTTCCTGTACCTAACGATTTTTGTGGAGAATGAGACCCTTCAGACCAACTTGTTCAGGAAACCCACGGAGAGGAACTCCCTCCTTCTGTACTCCAGCCACCATCCCAGGGGCCTCCGTGACAACCTCCCTTTCGGCCAATTTTTGCGGATTCGCCGCAACTGTAGCAAAAAGGAGGATTACATGGATCAATCCTCAATCCTAATGGGCAGACTACTGGAACGTGGATACCCCAGGCGGTTGGTAAAGAAAGCCATGAAGAGAGCATGGTTCAACCCAAGGGAGACTTTACTTGAACCAGGAGATAAACAGAATAAGAATGAGGATCGTATGATCTGTGTTACAACCTTTTCCACAAAAAGCAACAAGATAAAACAAACTATCAACAAATACTGGAATCTGATATCCGAAGACCTGAATACGAAGTGCCCGCCCCTTCACGCTTTCAAAAAAGCAAGGAATATTAGAGACCATGTGGTGCGCTCCTTCCTATCAAGTCCCGCAGAACCGTCGATCACCACCATGTGGAACCTTCCTCCGATTGTGGGACATTATCGATGTGGGTCCTGCAAAGCTTGCCCCTCGACTATTCAGACGAAGATCTTCATCCATAAGCAACATCAAGTTCCCCTCAAGTCACATACCAATTGTAACTCCACCAATGTGGTGTACTGCATAATATGCCCCTGTGACCAGATATATGTGGGCCAGACACAGCAACGTGCGAAGGTACGTTTTTTGCAGCACTGCAGCCGCGTGAGATGTAAGGTTGTAGGAGCCCCATTGGTTGAACACTGTAACACACACAATCACCTCCCTGAAAGCCTAAAGTGGACTATTCTGGAACAGGTCCGACTGGGCCCTAGGGGCGGCAGCATTGAACCCGTCCTCAATGTTAGGGAGATCAAATGGATCCGTCTCTTTGACTCAGTGTCCAGTGGTTTGAATGAATCGGAAAGCAGTTTTGCCCAAATGGCCACCCTGTGATTTAGGTCCTGGCCCCACGGTTCTTAATACGTTCTCAATACGTACTAATATGCTCAGACTCACTTAACTTTTGATCCTTTTCTGTTTCTGACCACAACCCCCCCCCCCACCCCACCTTTTTGGTGGGTCCACGCTGTTTCAGCATCTGTAGTACACACCAATAGTATCATGCATGTGGTTTGCAAACTAAGTATGACCCATAGGCGTTTGACTACCTTGCATGGTTGGTCCGCGCCTACGAAGTACCAATTTTGTATAATCATGAGTATACGGGGTTAACGTGCATTTGATTTTATTGATGTAAATAATCCATTGACCCAGTTTTGCGCCTTGACTACCATGGTGGTTTGGTCCGCGCATTTGGAGTCCATCTACGACATACGTATGGCCCTTTTCCCTGAATGAGGTTGTTTCATAAATTTTTATAAGTGTGTTTATATGAGCTTTCATACTCCTCGAATTTTTTTATGATCTATAATGTCTTTTGGGAAAGTAAGTGCTAGACCGCCCTGCGCGGCAGGTCCGCGCTTTCTGACTTTTGTTCTTTTATTGAACACCAATTTTCATTCTTCAATTTTGTTATTTGTGGCCCTTATGATTATGTCACCATGCACACTGGTTTAGGCAACTCTGTCATCTGATGATGTATGAAACCCCTTAAGTATCCGGGTGTAGCAGTCTTTCCTCCAAGTTCTGTCACTATGTTACTCAGCAACGAGTCTTTCTTTTGGGAGTCTTTAAAATTGATCCTGGTAACCATGGAAACACTTCCTGGTTCCAGGCAGACACGCGCTGACGATGGCTCCGCTCTGACCCATTTCGGGTGAGTCCCTGCATAGGAGCCGCGTCTGTTATCTTTTACCAATTAGAGCCCAAATCGCCTCCTTACTATTCCCTCGTAATTCATCCCTGCAGATGGTTTCCAAAATGTACCTGATATATTCTGGGGACGCTTAGACCACGGAGGCCCCCGCCGCCAAACAAGGAGACACGCTGAGTCTGCTCCTTGTTGATAGAAATTCTTTATCCTGTCGGGTGAGTCACAATGTTTTGACAATGCGAGTTTAGCTCTAGCCTGCATATGCAGCGCACCGTTTTTTTGACAACATTCTCCATTTGATGTTTTGTAGACGAGGCCGGTTTCATTCCAACTTTAATCTTTGGTAATTGCAGAACGGGTGATCCACTGAATACAAGGTAGGCGCCTGACGCCATTGCTCCACGTTTTACTTTGTAACGTGTGCCCCTATGTGTGTGGTGAGACTGTACCGGTTTTGTCAGACACCGCTATTATTTATTTTACTGTTTTGAGCCCCAATCGCCTTACAAATCCTTCATAATTCATCCCTTTAGATGACTTGATTTATTCTGGGGACGCCTAAACCACGGAGTCATCCGCCGCCCTTAAAGAGACACGCTGTGCCTGCTCCTTGTTGATAGAAATTCATCATCCTGTTTGGGTGAGTCACAGTCCTTTTGATAATGCGAGGCTAGCTTTGCCTGCATATACAGCGCTCTGGTTTTTTGACACAATTTCTTCATTTAATGTTTTGTAGACGAGCGCTTGGTTAATTCTAACAATACTCTTGGGCAATTGAAGGATCTCACCCGCTGTACCTCCTAGAACGGGTGAGCCATTTAAATACAAGGTAGGCGCCTGACGCCTTTTACCCCCTTTTTTTGCTTTGTAACGGGTCCCCCTATGTGTTTGGTGGCATTGTACTGAACTATCTCCATATTTTCAGACACCGCTAGTATAATTTTGGACTGGACAGCGTCTGGAGACATAACACGCCCAGTAGGCCTTTGGCCCTGTCTACCTGCGTGCCAGGTAATCATTTGTTGTCCTGCCCTCAGTGCATCTACCCTCCTTTTTAACTCTTAACTTCCCTCTTACGCTTAGTATCTTGTTTATTGGCCCTCTGGCCTTTTTAATCTATGCACTTCGGGACTCTTTTGAGACCGCAACAGTAATTGCGCATTTCTCTACTATTATATTTAGGACTCGGCCCCACCGCTTCCTTCACCACACCCCCCTCACGTCCTGAAGAAGACCCGCGAGTAAGGATCCATCATCCTACACCCCTGGGTCGAAACGTAGACCGTTTTCTACTTAAACGAACTCCTCACCCCAAGATTGATAATAATAATCATTACAGGAGTCTCTGTTATGTGGAATGTTTTGTAAAACATGTATTTTCTCTTGATCTCCGATTCATAGATCAATGACAATGATGGTTTCATTTGTGGACTTGTGCTTAACGATTTTTCTAATTAGTGATGTTAACTAATTGAAGCACTTCCCCTCCCCTTGCACTCCTTTCCCCTCCCTTGTGTGGGCGCATTTGACATTTGTGTATAAATACTAGTGAATATATAACCACTATAGGGTTTTGTGGGTTCAGTGAAAATAAAAACACTGTCAACCGTTACTTTGTGTGTTTGATCTTATATAATTGTGTGAAAATCCAGTTGATTTTATATATTCTGTGTATTCCTTGTCTGGGACCCCTTCTTTCCCCGTTGTCAAGCAGGGATCTGATGTTGTCGGTGGCTGCGATGAGGGCGGTCTTGGTGCTGTCGTTGGCTCGGAAACCGGACTGTGAGGGGTCGAGGGATCTGTTCGTCTTGAGGAAGGCGGTGAGCTGTGTGTTGACGGTCTTCTCGATGACTTTGGCAGGAAAAGGGAGGAGCGAGATGGGGCGGAAGTTCTTGAGGTCGGTGGGGTCCGCTGTCGGTTTCTTCATTAGGGAGCTGAGCTCGGCATGCTTCCAGCTCTCAAGGAAGGTGGCAGTGTTGAAGGAGATGTTGATGATGTTCCGGAGTTGGGGTGCGATGATGGTGCCGGCCTTGTTGAAGACGTGGTGGGGGCAGGGGTCGGTAGGGGACCTTGAGTGGATGGTGTTCCTCGTGCGGGTGGTGTCCTCGGTGCTGACCGGGGTCCAAATGCAGAGGGTGGTGGTGGGGGGCATTGTTTCCGTGGTTGGGTGCGTGGTTGGTGCATCAAAGCTGTTGTGTATGTCGGCGATCTTGCGGTGGAAGAAGGAGGCGAGTAAGTCGCAGAGGTCTTGCGAGGGTGTGATGTCGTTGTTTCCGGCGCTGGGGTTGGAGAGCTCTTTGACGATGCTGAAGAGTTCCTTTCTGTTGTGGGTGATGTTGTCCAGGCGTTCTTTGAATGATGTCCTTTTGGTGGTGCGGACCAGCTGGTGGTGTGTACGGGTGGCGTTCTTGAGGGCGGTCAAGTTTTCTGTGGTCTGGTCATGGCGCGAGGCTTTTTCGAGGGTGCGGCAGTTTTTCTTGGATGTTTTGAGTTCGTTGGTGAACCACAAGGCTTTTTTGCTGCCGTGGCGAGGTCGTTGGCGCAGTTGATGAGCCACTGTGTGAAGATGCGGGCTGCTTCATTGGGGTCCGTCGTGTTGGTGGGAGGTTTCTGGCTGAGGGAGGTGGTGAGCTGGTCGGCTGTGATCTTGCTCCAGCTCCTGCGGGGAACTTGTTGCAGGTGGTGGTGGGTCGTGGTTCTCTTGAAGCTGAAGTGGACGCAGCTGTGATCAGTCCAGTGAAGCCCGGTGGAGTGGCTGAAGGCGATGTGCTTGCTGGAGGAGAAGTGGGTGGGGATGTTCACCAGTTGCTTGAGTCCGAGGTTGGCGAGGTTGTCCAGCAGGGTAGTGGTGTTGCTGTCGTTGTTGTTTTCCAGGTGGAAGTTGAGGTCCCCTAGGAGGATGTAGTCAGAGGAGGTGAGGGCGTGCGGGCTGATGAAGTCTGCGATGGCTTCACTGAATTGTGTGCGTGGTCCCAGGGGTCTGTAGATGAGAGTGCCTCTGAGGGTGGTCTTGGGGTCGGTGCGTATTTGGAAGTGGAGGTGCTTGGAGGCGGTGAGGGTGTCGTCGGAGTTGGTCGTGATGCGGATGGTGTTCCTGTGGACGATGGTGATGCCTCCTCCCGTCTGGTTTACGCGGTCCTTCCGGGTGATCTTGTATCCGTCCGGGATGGCTATGGTGATGTCGGGTGCTGAGGAGGCGTTCATCCATGTTTCCGTGAGGAATGCCACGTCTGGAGATGTTGAGTCGAGCAGGTTCCAGAGTTCGACGGCGTGTCTGTGGACGGAGCGGGTGTTGAGCAGGATGCACTTGAGGTGGTTGTTGCTGGTGCCTGACCTTTCGGGTGCGATGATGGTCCGGAGGCAGGTGAACTTGCAGGCTTGGCAGGTGAAGGGTCCGTGGGTGCATTTCGGTGTGGCTCAGTGGCAGGCGGGGTTCCGGTCGGGTTTGAGTGCGCTGAGGGTGGCAGCGTTGTACGTCCGATGTGTTGGCTGGCATCCTCGGGGACCAGGGGTCCTGGCACTGGGTGCGGTCCAGACGCAGACGGGCGTAGACGGGCGCGGGTCCACTGCCCGGTCGCTGCGCGGTCTCCATAAGTGGGAGGGGGAGGAGGGGTCAGCTGGGAGGCGGGAGGGCAGGCAGTCAATGGGCATGGGGGCGGGGCCGCAGGGGGGGTCAGTGGCAGGAAAAAACGGTGGGGGTCAGCGGCGGGAAAAGCGGTGGCGCGGGGTCAGGGGCTGCTGGCACACGGGGGGTGCAGGAGAAGGCTGGCAGGCTGAGGAGGCGGCTGGCTGGCAGGCTGAGGAGATGCTGTAGTGGTGGGGAAGCGACCTACCCGAGGGTCAAGGGTCGCTGTCTCCGTCGCGCAGCAGCCTCCCTTTAACTGGGTTGTGATAGAAAAAGGGGGTCAACCCAAAAAGTCAAAGGGACCTGCGTAATTATGCAATATAGAAACAGTGGTCCCTGACCCATAGTGGAATTATTCAAAATAATTATTAAAAAGAGGCTAAAAGTATTTATTAAGGTAATTGATCTTGCGTGCTCATTGAGTTTATATGCTGACAAGACTATTGAGGTCAAGAGTATTTGTCAGCTGGAGGTATATACTTAGGGTTGTTTGCACCTCTGTTATCTTTCCATGCAGGTTTTCACCAAGGATGAGGACCTACTGGATTATCAGTAAGGTAAACAATAAGGATCTTAACGGTACTGTAGTGATGCGCGTACAGTGTTAACAACACCAGTGTCCCTTTAATATACTCCCGCCTTTTTTCTACAGGATTGATAACCTGCAATTACTCACTTCTACAACACAAGGTAAAAACAAACACCTTCCCATGCGCGGACAATGTAGCCCTCATTATTGATGAAACCACTCTTAGAATTGCTAATCTTTGCAATTTTAGGTCCTTGCAAGACGACTTGTGACCATCACTACGTTCACTATGACTCCATGAGAACTCTATACTCCGGTATGTGTTTTAGGCTATTCTTTCGAAGCTCCCTATGTATGGACTAATAGGTCATTTCTAACCCCCGGCTGACAGTATGAGTTTCCTATGATGTACCTCTGTGTGCAATATCCTCATTTAATGGGATTTTAAATTATTTTATTAACTTCTCCTTGTAGGATATGCCCACCCCTCCCCTCGTGTCCTGAAGAAGAGCCGCCGTGTAAGGGACATTTTCCCTACAACTTGGGTCGAAACGTAGACCAGAATACCGGAACACATGACTAAAGTGTGATTTTGAACACCAGTTTCAATGTGATGTTGTTGTAAAGAAGATAACTGAACTCTGGATGCAATCTGCTTGTGCTCTTTCGAGAAGCCATTGTCTATTGTTTAATGGAAATATACAATTGACTTGTCACTTTTTTCCAATTTCACTTATCCCGATCACTGCACACCCCTTCCCCTCCTTTTGTACAGTGGGCACTGAATGTTATTTATATGTATAGCAATTTACAAAAAAGAAAAAGCAATGAAATGCTAAGAGACACTATGTGAATAAATACTAGTGTTTGCTGCAAATCGTTTTTGACATTGATTGTTTCCTCTTTTTAATAATTATTTTGAATAATTCCACTATAGGTCAGGGATCACTTTTTCCCTTTAACTGGGGTCAGCTGGGAGGCGGGAGGGCAGGCTGCCAATGGGCACGGATGGGCGGGACCGCAGGGGGGGAGGTCAGTGGCGGGAAAAAACAGCGGGGGTCAGCGGCGGGAAAAGCGGTGGCGCGGGGTCAGGGGCTGCTGGCACACGGGGGGGTACAGGAGAAGGCTGGCAGGCTGAGGAGGCGGCTGGCTGGCAGGCTGAGGAGGCACTGTAGCGGCGGGGAAGCGACCTACCCGAGGGTCAAGGGTCGCTCAGGATATTCCTGCAACTGGACAAAGGTTATGTGCTCCCGGACCCTGATGAGGTTCCCCACTGAGCTCAATCCTTTGTTTCTCCATGCTGTCAGTACTTCACAACAATGCTTATATAGAAATGAGCCAGGACATGCAGGATAACACATGAAGAGTATGGGACCATGTCCCTCAGTAGCCACAGGTTCACTCCCCCAAACCCACACTTTCACCAGGCTGTCGGCTCCACAGGGGAGCAACATTAATCACGCAATCTCATGGGCCCTGCATTTTAGGAACATGCTCACTTTGTACAACTGCCTCCCAAACAGATTTTACACTGGCCATTGCAGTGGTCCTGCCACAAAACATTCCATTTCAAATGCACAGCCTAGGCAGCCTCCACAGAGCCACACTTATCATGCCACTAATGCAGATAAACCCTCGCACTATGGTGTCAAACTCCCTGGAGGTGGCACCAGGCACAGCCACTGTCTGGTGATGGCAAAAATACAAGATGCAGGGGAGCATTAACTTCTTAAAAAGTGAAATACAGTCTTGGCCTGTAACCGGAAGAGTGATCATAAAAACCATCTGTGGACGTAATGAGGATATGGCCCTGCTAAGATTCACACAATGAGACCCTTTGCATAATCACATTTACAGATCCTAAATTTCCCAAAAACATGAAGCTCACACATCCCACAGATGGATTGTGGGTGTCTTCAATCACTCAAGATACCCAAAGAGAGATGCAGTCACCTCAGTTCAAGTATAAGCTCTTGAGCATTATCGAGACTTGGCTGGAATCTGTACAACGCATGAGTGGTCAACATGGCAGTGCGCAGAATCACTTTGAGTATCTCTTGTACCAGCCAATGGGTTGTTGGTCACTGCACGTGCTGCCAGATCAAGTACAGGTAGATTCAATCCAGTAAGGAATAAGGAAACGTCTACCATGCATTCAGGCTGGGGGGAATATATTGGCCGCCACAATACACCGTGAGGGTGACTAGTTTGCATCTGGTGTAGGTGATCCCTAATAATCAATATCTGCTGGGTTGTTAAGCAACAGAGGAGGCCAGACAGGAGTTACCCTGACTTATCTCACTCCGTGGGCATTCAAGCTTGTCATGTTGCAAAGCAAAGCAATGCAGTTGTACAATCAGATGGATGTGGTGCGTTTGAGCACCTCACGGCGTGGCTAGCATCACAGCCTGCAACTGAACTGCAGTCTATTGATGACCTAGTGATGACTCTGTATGCAGCAAAGCCCAGGGGATATTGGCCCTAGACAAAACCCAAGTCCCCAGCCTCTCAGTATTGAGTTCAGTGCTTCCCACTCCAACAACCTAGAAGCTGTTGTGTTGTCAGAACTATGAGTGAACTCTTACCACGGCTTGCACAGGAACAGGCTGATGCTCTTTTCCCGAATCCACCCCAAGGATACCTGGAGTCAGTATAGTAACGTGACCCCAAGAACCCTCGGGGGGGGGAGGGGGAAGTGGATAAAACTATAAACCAAAGAAGAGACTGCTCTGGAACTGTTCTCTCTGTCTTTTCTCTTTTCTTTCTTTTGTTGAATACAGAGTGTTGATTCTAATGCATTAAGGGAAGACAGATTAAATCACCCTCCCTTCTCTTCTGAACTTCCTTATCTATCTTCTGACTCCTTACCTAACATTAAAGATTCTAGTGCATCTCTTCGTAATATTTTGTTATATATCTTCTACTAGTATCAGCTTGTCTTCAGAGATTGGTATCTGTAAGTACATGAACATTAATCTCTAGCTTACTTCTGGTTTCCTATTTAATAACTCTCTTAAACTCTCAACTCTTACCATATCTTACTTCAGCTGAGCTTCACCTCTATCCTTCTTTAGTTGTGTATTTTACATTAGCCTTCGCTTGTCCTCTAAATATGTCTATCCTTATCCTTTTAGGACTTACTCTAAAGTTTGAGAATTCTATAGACGGTAAGTGTTTATTATCTCTTTCACTCTATGGTTCCTATAAGTCTTTAAATACGCTGGTTATCACTGTTCTCTTTCCTCATGTGCATGACTCTCTCTCTCTTTCTTTTACTTTCATTTAGTAACCACTTATTTGTTTTTTCTGTCCTTCACAGGTTTTCTACACAAAGTCTTGGTCTTGTCCGTCTTTTTATCTTCATGGGATTCGGCGCAATTGAACTTCCACGGATGTACCTCAGGTGCGCTTGGTTAGTATTCTTCTAACTTTTCTTTCCTTTGATTAAGTTCTACAATGAGCTCAGGGAATAGGGAAAAAAGGAAGGGAGGGAAGGTAGGGAACGAGCTCCGTTGAATAGCGAACTAAGATTTGAGTGCTTCCAGAAATCTCAGACTAAATTCGTCTTTTCTCTTCGTCAGAAACGCTGCAACGAACCGTTGCTCTCACGAACTCAGGTGAAGTGCGCAATAGAATTAGAGCCCGCGCTCCACCTGGATGCAGGCAACAGAGAGGGGACTAATAGCTAGACCGCCAACTTGTCCCTCGAGTTGGCGACCATGTTGGAGTGCCGCTCTAGTACGAGAGAACTCAAATTGCAGTTCAAGACTGAAAATATTCTGTTTTCCAAACTGTTTTTAGTAATTAAGGCGCAAACAGCATGAAATTGTTTAGGAGGCCTGACATGTGTCCCAGTTGTCAGTGAAATATTTGGAGATGGAATCCCTCAGGAATGAGCAAAATGCACGGCCACATAACAACGTAGGATGCAGTCACCATGTCAGGCTGTAGTGTGAGCTGCTAACAAATAATTCCAAAAAACACAGTTGATGGACAGAATGTAGAACAATGTCATACATTCACCCCAGTACAAGGATCTGGGCCTAAATCCATCGTTTTTTTGCACTCCACACCACCCTGGGTTAGACACTGGCTATATGCAAATCAGCTCAGACCCTGTGCCTCATGGGAACAGTCCAGTCCGAACTACCAAGCCATGTCTTTCCCAGACCGGAATCAAGCATCCAAGGACCGGTTTCTGGCTATCAGCCTTCAACAGCCTGAATAGCTTGACTCCAGTGGTGTGGAGAGCCTGGGACTCACGTCTGAGCATAGCCAGCCCACTCGGGGTGAAAATTGCAAAAAACACAGTTGATGGACAGAATGTAGAACAATGTCATACATTCACCCCAGTACAAGGATCTGGGCCTAAATCCATCGTTTTTTGCACTACACACCACCTTGGGTTAGATACTGGCTATATGCAAATCAGCTCTGACCCTGTGCCTCATGGGAACAGTCCAGTCCAGTCCGGACTGGACTGTTCCCATGAGGCACAGGGTCAGAGCTGATTTGCATATAGCCAGTGTCTAACCCAGGGTGGTGTGGAGTGCAAAAAAGATGGATTTAGGCCCAGATCCTTGTACTGGGGTGAATGTATGACATTGTTCTACATTCTTTCCATCAACTGTGTTTTTTGCAATTTTCACCCCGAGTTGGCTGGCTATGCTCCGACGTGAGTCACAGGCTCTCCACACCACTGGAGTCAAGCTATCCAGGCTGATGAAGGCTGATAGCCAGAAACCGGTCCTTGGATGCCTGATTCCGGTCTGGGAAAGACATGGCTTGGTAGTTCGGACTGGACTGTTCCCATGAGGCACAGGGTCAGAGCTGATTTGCATATAGCCAGTGTCTAACCCAGGGTGGTGTGGAGTGCAAAAAAACAATGGATTTAGGCCCAGATCCTTGTACTGGGGTGAATTTATGACATTGTTCTACATTCTTTCCATCAACTGTGTTTTTTGCAATTTTCACCCCGAGTGGGCTGGGTATGCTCAGACGTGAGTCCCAGGCTCTCCACACCACTGGAGTCAAGCTATCCAGGCTGATGAAGGCTGATAGCCAGAAACCGGTCCTTGGATGCTTGATTCCGGTCTGGGAAAGACATGGCTTGGTAGTTCGGACTGGACTGTTCCCATGAGGCACAGGGTCAGAGCTGATTTGCATATAGCCAGTGTCTAACCCAGGGTGGTGTGGAGTGCAAAAAAACGATGGATTTAGGCCCAGATCCTTGTACTGGGGTGAATGTATGACATTGTTCTACATTCTTTCCATCAACTGTGTTTTTTGCAATTTTCACCCCGAGTGGGCAGGGTATGCTCAGACGTGAGTCCCAGGCTCTCCATACCACTGGAGTCAAGCTATCCAGGCTGATGAAGGCTGATAGCCAGAAAACGGTCCTTGGATGCTTGATTCCGGTCGGGAAAGACATGGCTTGGTAGTTCGGACTGGACTGTTCCCATGAGGCACAGGGTCAGAGCTGATTTGCATATAGCCAGTGTCTAACCCAGGGTTGTGTGGAGTGCAAAAAAACGATGGATTTAGGCCCAGATCCTTGTACTGGGGTGAATGTATGACATTGTTCTACATTCTTTCCATCAACTGTGTTTTTTGCAATTTTCACCCCGAGTGGGCTGGGTATGCTCAGACGTGAGTCCCAGGCTCTCCACACCACTGGAGTCAAGCTATCCAGGCTGATGAAGGCTGATAGCTAGAAACCGGTCCTTGGATGCTTGATTCCGGTCTGGGAAAGACATGGCTTGGTAGTTCGGACTAGACTGTTCCCATGAGGCACAGGGTCAGAGCTGATTTGCATATAGCCAGTGTCTAACCCAGGGTGGTGTGGAGTGCAAAAAAACGATGGATTTAGGCCCAGATCCTTGTACTGGGGTGAATGTATGACATTGTTCTACATTCTTTCCATCAACTGTGTTTTTTGCAATTTTCACCCCGAGTGGGCTGGGTATGCTCAGATGTGAGTCCCAGGCTCTCCACACCACTGGAGTCAAGCTATCCAGGCTGATGAAGGCTGATAGCCAGAAACCGGTCCTTGGATGCTTGATTCCGGCCTGGGAAAGACATGGCTTGGTAGTTCGGACTGGACTGTTCCCATGAGGCACAGGGTCAGAGCTGATTTGCTTATAGCCAGTGTCTAACCCAGGGTGGTGTGGAGTGCAAAAAAACGATGGATTTAGGCCCAGATCCTTGTACTGGGGTGAATGTATGACATTGTTCTACATTCTTTCCATCAACTGGGTGTTTTGCAATTTTCACCCCGAGTGGGCTGGGTATGCTCAGACGTGAGTCCCAGGCTCTCCACACCACTGGAGTCAAGCTATCCATGCTGATGAAGGCTGACAGCCAGAAACCGGTCCTTGGATGCTTGAATCCGGTCTGGGAAAGACATGGCTTGGTAGTTCGGACTGGACTGTTCCCATGAGGCACGAGGTCAGAGCTGATTTGCATATAGCCAGTGTCTAAGCCAGGGTGGTGTGGAGTGCACAAAAACGATGGATTTAGGCCCAGATCCTTGTACTGGGGTGAATGTATGACATTGTTCTACATTCTTTCCATCAACTGTGTTTTTTGCAATTTTCACCCCGAGTGGGCTGGGTATGCTCAGACGTGCGTCCCAGGCTCTCCACACCACTGGAGTCAAGCTATCCAGGCTATTGAAGGCTGATAGCCATAAACCGGTCCTTGGATGCTTGATTCCGGCCTGGGAAAGACATGGCTTGGTAGTTCGGACTGGACTGTTCCCATGAGGCACAGGGTCAGAGCTGATTTGCTTATAGCCAGTGTCTAACCCAGGGTGGTGTGGAGTGCAAAAAATACGATGGATTTAGGCCCAGATCCTTGTACTGGGGTGAATGTATTACATTGTTCTACATTCTTTCCATCAACTGTGTTTTTTGCAATTTTCACCCCAAGTGGGCTGGGTATGCTCCGACGTGAGTCCCAGGCTCTCCACACCACTGGAGTCAAGCTATCCAGGCTGATGAAGGCTGATAGCCAGAAACCGGTCCTTGGATGCTTGATTCCGGTCTGGGAAAGACATGGCTTGGTAGTTCGGACTGGAATGTTCACATGAGGCACAGGGTCAGAGCTGATTTGCATATAGCCAGTGTCTAACCCAGGGTGGTGTGGAGTGCTAAAAAACGATGGATTTTAGCCCAGATCTTTGTACTGGGGTGAATGTATGACATTGTTCTACATTCTTTCCATCAACTGTGTTTTTTGCAATTTTCACCCCGAGTGGGCTGGGTATGCTCAGACGTGAGTCCCAGGCTCTCCACACCACTGGAGTCAAGCTATCCAGGCTGATGAAGGCTGATAGCCAGAAACCGGTCCTTGGATGCTTGATTCCGGCCTGGGAAAGACATGGCTTGGTAGTTTGGACTGGACTGTTCCCATGAGGCACAGGGTCAGAGCTGATTTGCATATAGCCAGTGTCTAACCCAGGGTGGTGTGGAGTGCAAAAAACCGATGGATTTAGGCCCAGATCCTTGTACTGGGGTGAATGTATGACATTGTTCTACATTCTTTCCATCAACTGTGTTTTTTGCAATTTTCACCCCGAGTGGGCTGGGTATGCTCAGACGTGAGTCCCAGGCTCTCCACACCACTGGAGTCAAGCTATCCAGGCTGATGAAGGCTGATAGCCAGAAACCGGTCCTTGGATGCTTGATTCCGGCCTGGGAAAGACATGGCTTGGTAGTTCGGACTGGACTGTTCCCATGAGGCACAGGGTCAGAGCTGATTTGCTTATAGCCAGTGTCTAACCCAGGGTGGTGTGGAGTGCAAAAAAACGATGGATTTAGGCCCAGATCCTTGTACTGGGGTGAATGTATGACATTGTTCTACATTCTTTCCATCAACTGTGTTTTTTGCAATTTTCACCCAGAGTGGGCTGGGTATGCTCAGACGTGAGTCCCAGGCTCTCCACACCACTGGAGTCAAGCTATCCAGGCTGATGAAGGCTGATAGCCAGAAACTGGTCCTTGGATGCTTGATTCCGGTCTGGGAAAGACATGGCTTGGTAGTTCGGACTGGACTGTTCCCATGAGGCACAGGGTCAGAGCTGATTTGCATATAGCCAGTGTCTAACCCAGGGTGGTGTGGAGTGCAAAAAAACGATGGATTTAGGCCCAGATCCTTGTACTGGGGTGAATGTATGACATTGTTCTACATTCTTTCCATCAACTGTGTTTTTTGCAATTTTCACCCCGAGTGGGCAGGGTATGCTCAGACGTGAGTCCCAGGCTCTCGATACCACTGGAGTCAAGCTATCCAGAATGATGAAGGCTGATAGCCAGAGAACGGTCCTTGGATGCTTGATTCCGGTCGGGAAAGACATGGCTTGGTAGTTCGGACTGGACTGTTCCCATGAGGCACAGGGTCAGAGCTGATTTGCATATAGCCTGTGTCTAACCCAGGGTTGTGTGGAGTGCACAAAAACGATGGATTTAGGCCCAGATCCTTGTACTGGGGTGAATGTATGACATTGTTCTACATTCTTTCCATCAACTGTGTTTTTTGCAATTTTCACCCCGAGTGGGCTGGGTATGCTCAGACGTGAGTCCCAGGCTCTCCACACCACTGGAGTCAAGCTATCCAGGCTGAAGAAGGCTGATAGCTAGAAACCGGTCCTTGGATGCTTGATTCCGGTCTGGGAAAGACATGGCTTGGTAGTTCGGACTAGACTGTTCCCATGAGGCACAGGGTCAGAGCTGATTTGCATATAGCCAGTGTCTAACCCAGGGTGGTGTGGAGTGCAAAAAAACGATGGATTTAGGCCCAGATCCTTGTACTGGGGTGAATGTATGACATTGTTCTACATTCTTTCCATCAACTGTGTTTTTTGCAATTTTCACCCGAGTGGGCTGGGTATGCTCAGACGTGAGTCCCAGGCTCTCCACACCACTGGAGTCAAGCTCTCCAGGCTGATGAAGGCTGACAGCCAGAAACCGGTCCTTGGATGCTTGATTCTGGTCTGGGAAAGACATGGCTTGGTAGTTCGGACTGGACTGTTCCCATGAGGCACAGGGTCAGAGCTGATTTGCATATAGCCAGTGTCTAACCCAGGGTGATGTGGAGTGCAAAAAAACGATGGATTTAGGCCCAGATCCTTGTACTGGGATGAATGTATGACATTGTTCAACATTCTTTCCATCAACTGTGCTTTTTGCAATTTTCACCCCGAGTGGGCTGGGTATGCTCAGACGTGAGTCCCAGGCTCTCCACACCACTGGAGTCAAGCTATCCAGGCTGATGAAGGCTGATAGCCAGAAACCGGTCCTTGGATGCTTGATTCCGGTCTGGGAAAGACATGGCTTGGTAGTCCGGACTGGACTGTTCCCATGAGGCACAGGGTCAGAGCTGATTTGCATATAGCCAGTGTCTAACCCAGGGTGGTGTGGAGTGCAAAAAAACGATGGATTTAGGCCCAGATCCTTGTACTGGGGTGAATGTATGACATTGTTCTACATTCTTTCCATCAACTGTGTTTTTTGCAATTTTCTCCCCGTGTGGGCTGGGTATGCTCAGACGTGAGACCCAAGCTCTCCACACCACTGGAATCAAGCTATCCAGGCTGATGAAGGCTGATAGCCAGAAACCGGTCCTTGGATGCTTGATTCCGGCCTGGGAAACACATGGCTTGGTAGTTCGGACTGGACTGTTCCCATGAGGCACAGGGTCAGAGCTGATTTGCTTATAGCCAGTGTCTAACCCAGGGTGGTGTGGAGTGCAAAAAAACGATGGATTTAGGCCCAGATCCTTGTACTGGGGTGAATGTATGACATTGTTCTACATTCTTTCCATCAACTGTGTTTTTTGCAATTTTCACCCCGAGTGGGCTGGGTATGCTCAGACGTGAGTCCCAGGCTCTCCACACCACTGGAGTCAAGCTATCCAGGCTGATGAAGGCTGACAGCCAGAAACCGGTCCTTGGATGCTTGATTCCGGCCTGGGAAAGACATGGCTTGGTAGTTCGGACTGGACTGTTCCCATGAGGCACAGGGTCAGAGCTGATTTGCTTATAGCCAGTGTCTAACCCAGGGTGGTGTGGAGTGCAAAAAAACAATGGATTTAGGCCCAGATCCTTGTACTGGGGTGAATGTATGACATTGTTCTACATTCTTTCCATCAACTGGGTGTTTTGCAATTTTCACCCCGAGTGGGCTGGGTATGCTCAGACGTGAGTCCCAGGCTCGCCACACCACTGGAGTCAAGCTATCCATGCTGATGAAGGCTGACAGCCAGACACCGGTCCTTGGATGCTTGAATCCGGTCTGGGAAAGACATGGCTTGGTAGTTCGGACTGGACTGTTCCCATGAGGCACGAGGTCAGAGCTGATTTGCATATAGCCAGTGTCTAAGCCAGGGTGGTGTGGAGTGCACAAAAACGATGGATTTAGGCCCAGATCCTTGTACTGGGGTGAATGTATGACATTGTTCTACATTCTTTCCATCAACTGTGTTTTTTGCAATTTTCACCCCGAGTGGGCTGGGTATGCTCAGACGTGCGTCCCAGGCTCTCCACACCACTGGAGTCAAGCTATCCAGGCTATTGAAGGCTGATAGCCATAAACCGGTCCTTGGATGCTTGATTCCGGCCTGGGAAAGACATGGCTTGGTAGTTCGGACTGGACTGTTCCCATGAGGCACAGGGTCAGAGCTGATTTGCTTATAGCCAGTGTCTAACCCAGGGTGGTGTGGAGTGCAAAAAATACGATGGATTTAGGCCCAGATCCTTGTACTGGGGTGAATGTATTACATTGTTCTACATTCTTTCCATCAACTGTGTTTTTTGCAATTTTCACCCCAAGTGGGCTGGGTATGCTCCGACGTGAGTCCCAGGCTCTCCACACCACTGGAGTCAAGCTATCCAGGCTGATGAAGGCTGATAGCCAGAAACCGGTCCTTGGATGCTTGATTCCGGTCTGGGAAAGACATGGCTTGGTAGTTCGGACTGGAATGTTCACATGAGGCACAGGGTCAGAGCTGATTTGCATATAGCCAGTGTCTAACCCAGGGTGGTGTGGAGTGCCAAAAAACGATGGATTTTAGCCCAGATCCTTGTACTGGGGTGAATGTATGACATTGTTCTACATTCTTTCCATCAACTGTGTTTTTTGCAATTTTCACCCCGAGTGGGCTGGCTATGATAAGACGTGAGTCCCAGGCTCTCCACACCACTGGAGTCAAGCCATCCAGGCTGATGAAGGCTGATAGCCTGAAACCGGTCCTTGGATGCTTGATTCCGGTCTGGGAAAGACATGGCTTGGTAGTTCGGACTGGACTGTTCCCATGAGGCACAGGGTCAGAGCTGATTTGCATATTGCCAGTGTCTAACCCAGGGTGGTGTGGAGTGAAAAAAAACGATGGATTTAGGCCCAGATCTTTGTACTGGGGTGAATGTATGACATTGCTCTACATTCTTTCCATCAACTGTGTTTTTTGCAATTTTCACCCCGAGTGGGCTGGGTATGCTCAGACGTGAGTCCCAGGCTCTCCACACCACTGGAGTCAAGCTATCCAGGCTGATGAAGGCTGATAGCCAGAAACCGGTCCTTGGATGCTTGATTCCGGCCTGGGAAAGACATGGCTTGGTAGTTTGGACTGGACTGTTCCCATGAGGCACAGGGTCAGAGCTGATTTGCATATAGCCAGTGTCTAACCCAGGGTGGTGTGGAGTGCAAAAAACCGATGGATTTAGGCCCAGATCCTTGTACTGGGGTGAATGTATGACATTGTTCTACATTCTTTCCATCAACTGTGTTTTTTGCAATTTTCACCCCGAGTGGGCTGGGTATGCTCAGACGTGAGTCCCAGGCTCTCCACACCACTGGAGTCAAGCTATCCAGGCTGATGAAGGCTGATAGCCAGAAACCGGTCCTTGGATGCTTGATTCCGGCCTGGGAAAGACATGGCTTGGTAGTTCGGACTGGACTGTTCCCATGAGGCACAGGGTCAGAGCTGATTTGCTTATAGCCAGTGTCTAACCCAGGGTGGTGTGGAGTGCAAAAAAACGATGGATTTAGGCCCAGATCCTTGTACTGGGGTGAATGTATGACATTGTTCTACATTCTTTCCATCAACTGTGTTTTTTGCAATTTTCACCCAGAGTGGGCTGGGTATGCTCAGACGTGAGTCCCAGGCTCTCCACACCACTGGAGTCAAGCTATCCAGGCTGATGAAGGCTGATAGCCAGAAACCGGTCCTTGGATGCTTGATTCCGGTCTGGGAAAGACATGGCTTGGTAGTTCGGACTGGACTGTTCCCATGAGGCACAGGGTCAGAGCTGATTTGCATATAGCCAGTGTCTAACCCAGGGTGGTGTGGAGTGCAAGAAAACGATGGATTTAGGCCCAGATCCTTGTACTGGGGTGAATGTATGACATTGTTCTACATTCTTTCCATCAACTGTGTTTTTTGCAATTTTCACCCCGAGTGGGCTGGGTATGCTCAGACGTGAGTCCCAGGCTCTCCACACCACTGGAGTCAAGCTATCCAGGCTGATGAAGGCTGACAGCCAGAAACCGGTCCTTGGATGCTTGATTCCGGCCTGGGAAAGACATGGCTTGGTAGTTCGGACTGGACTGTTCCCATGAGGCACAGGGTCAGAGCTGATTTGCTTATAGCCAGTGTCTAACCCAGGGTGGTGTGGAGTGCAAAAAAACGATGGATTTAGGCCCAGATCCTTGTACTGGGGTGAATGTATGACATTGTTCTACATTCTTTCCATCAACTGGGTGTTTTGCAATTTTCACCCCGAGTGGGCTGGGTATGCTCAGACGTGAGTCCCAGGCTCTCCACACCACTGGAGTCAAGCTATCCATGCTGATGAAGGCTGACAGCCAGACACCGGTCCTTGGATGCTTGAATCCGGTCTGGGAAAGACATGGCTTGGTAGTTCGGACTGGACTGTTCCCATGAGGCACGAGGTCAGAGCTGATTTGCATATAGCCAGTGTCTAAGCCAGGGTGGTGTGGAGTGCACAAAAACGATGGATTTAGGCCCAGATCCTTGTACTGGGGTGAATGTATGACATTGTTCTACATTCTTTCCATCAACTGTGTTTTTTGCAATTTTCACCCCGAGTGGGCTGGGTATGCTCAGACGTGCGTCCCAGGCTCTCCACACCACTGGAGTCAAGCTATCCAGGCTATTGAAGGCTGATAGCCATAAACCGGTCCTTGGATGCTTGATTCCGGCCTGGGAAAGACATGGCTTGGTAGTTCGGACTGGACTGTTCCCATGAGGCACAGGGTCAGAGCTGATTTGCTTATAGCCAGTGTCTAACCCAGGGTGGTGTGGAGTGCAAAAAATACGATGGATTTAGGCCCAGATCCTTGTACTGGGGTGAATGTATTACATTGTTCTACATTCTTTCCATCAACTGTGTTTTTTGCAATTTTCACCCCAAGTGGGCTGGGTATGCTCCGACGTGAGTCCCAGGCTCTCCACACCACTGGAGTCAAGCTATCCAGGCTGATGAAGGCTGATAGCCAGAAACCGGTCCTTGGATGCTTGATTCCGGTCTGGGAAAGACATGGCTTGGTAGTTCGGACTGGAATGTTCACATGAGGCACAGGGTCAGAGCTGATTTGCATATAGCCAGTGTCTAACCCAGGGTGGGGTGGAGTGCCAAAAAACGATGGATTTTAGCCCAGATCCTTGTACTGGGGTGAATGTATGACATTGTTCTACATTCTTTCCATCAACTGTGTTTTTTGCAATTTTCACCCCGAGTGGGCTGGCTATGATAAGACGTGAGTCCCAGGCTCTCCACACCACTGGAGTCAAGCCATCCAGGCTGATGAAGGCTGATAGCCTGAAACCGGTCCTTGGATGCTTGATTCCGGTCTGGGAAAGACATGGCTTGGTAGTCCGGACTGGACTGTTCCCATGAGGCACAGGGTCAGAGCTGATTTGCATATTGCCAGTGTCTAACCCAGGGTGGTGTGGAGTGAAAAAAAACGATGGATTTAGGCCCAGATCTTTGTACTGGGGTGAATGTATGACATTGCTCTACATTCTTTCCATCAACTGTGTTTTTTGCAATTTTCACCCCGAGTGGGCTGGGTATGCTCAGACGTGAGTCCCAGGCTCTCCACACCACTGGAGTCAAGCTATCCAGGCTGATGAAGGCTGATAGCCAGAAACCGGTCCTTGGATGCTTGATTCCGGCCTGGGAAAGACATGGCTTGGTAGTTTGGACTGGACTGTTCCCATGAGGCACAGGGTCAGAGCTGATTTGCATATAGCCAGTGTCTAACCCAGGGTGGTGTGGAGTGCAAAAAACCGATGGATTTAGGCCCAGATCCTTGTACTGGGGTGAATGTATGACATTGTTCTACATTCTTTCCATCAACTGTGTTTTTTGCAATTTTCACCCCGAGTGGGCTGGGTATGCTCAGACGTGAGTCCCAGGCTCTCCACACCACTGGAGTCAAGCTATCCAGGCTGATGAAGGCTGATAGCCAGAAACCGGTCCTTGGATGCTTGATTCCGGCCTGGGAAAGACATGGCTTGGTAGTTCGGACTGGACTGTTCCCATGAGGCACAGGGTCAGAGCTGATTTGCTTATAGCCAGTGTCTAACCCAGGGTGGTGTGGAGTGCAAAAAAACGATGGATTTAGGCCCAGATCCTTGTACTGGGGTGAATGTATGACATTGTTCTACATTCTTTCCATCAACTGTGTTTTTTGCAATTTTCACCCAGAGTGGGCTGGGTATGCTCAGACGTGAGTCCCAGGCTCTCCACACCACTGGAGTCAAGCTATCCAGGCTGATGAAGGCTGATAGCCAGAAACCGGTCCTTGGATGCTTGATTCCGGTCTGGGAAAGACATGGCTTGGTAGTTCGGACTGGACTGTTCCCATGAGGCACAGGGTCAGAGCTGATTTGCATATAGCCAGTGTCTAACCCAGGGTGGTGTGGAGTGCAAAAAAACGATGGATTTAGGCCCAGATCCTTGTACTGGGGTGAATGTATGACATTGTTCTACATTCTTTCCATCAACTGTGTTTTTTGCAATTTTCACCCCGAGTGGGCAGGGTATGCTCAGACGTGAGTCCCAGGCTCTCCATACCACTGGAGTCAAGCTATCCAGAATGATGAAGGCTGATAGCCAGAAAACGGTCCTTGGATGCTTGATTCCGGTCGGGAAAGACATGGCTTGGTAGTTCGGACTGGACTGTTCCCATGAGGCACAGGGTCAGAGCTGATTTGCATATAGCCTGTGTCTAACCCAGGGTTGTGTGGAGTGCAAAAAAACGATGGATTTAGGCCCAGATCCTTGTACTGGGGTGAATGTATGACATTGTTCTACATTCTTTCCATCAACTGTGTTTTTTGCAATTTTCACCCCGAGTGGGCTGGGTATTCTCAGACGTGAGTCCCAGGCTCTCCACACCACTGGAGTCAAGCTATCCAGGCTGAAGAAGGCTGATAGCTAGAAACCGGTCCTTGGATGCTTGATTCCGGTCTGGGAAAGACATGGCTTGGTAGTTCGGACTAGACTGTTCCCATGAGGCACAGGGTCAGAGCTGATTTGCATATAGCCAGTGTCTAACCCAGGGTGGTGTGGAGTGCAAAAAAACGATTGATTTAGGCCCAGATCCTTGTACTGGGGTGAATGTATGACATTGTTCTACATTCTTTCCATCAACTGTGTTTTTTGCAATTTTCACCCCGAGTGGGCTGGGTATGCTCAGACGTGAGTCCCAGGCTCTCCACACCACTGGAGTCAAGCTATCCAGGCTGATGAAGGCTGATAGCCAGAAACCGGTCCTTGGATGCTTGATTCCGGCCTGGGAAAGACATGGCTTGGTAGTTCGGACTGGACTGTTCCCATGAGGCACGGGGTCAGAGCTGATTTGCTTATAGCCAGTGTCTAACCCAGGGTGGTGTGGAGTGCAAACAAACGATGGATTTAGGCCCAGATCCTTGTACTGGGGTGAATGTATGACATTGTTCTACATTCTTTCCATCAACTGTGTTTTTTGCAATTTTCACCCCGAGTGGGCTGGGTATGCTCAGACTTGAGTCCCAGGCTCTCCACACCACTGGAGTCAAGCTATCCAGGCTGATGAAGGCTGACAGCCAGAAACCGGTCCTTGGATGCTTGATTCTGGTCTGGGAAAGACATGGCTTGGTAGTTCGGACTGGACTGTTCCCATGAGGCACAGGGTCAGAGCTGATTTGCATATAGCCAGTGTCTAACCCAGGGTGATGTGGAGTGCAAAAAAACGATGGATTTAGGCCCAGATCCTTGTACTGGGATGAATGTATGACATTGTTCTACATTCTTTCCATCAACTGTGCTTTTTGCAATTTTCACCCCGAGTGGGCTGGGTATGCTCAGACGTGAGTCCCAGGCTCTCCACACCACTGGAGTCAAGCTATCCAGGCTGATGAAGGCTGATAGCCAGAAACCGGTCCTTGGATGCTTGATTCCGGTCTGGGAAAGACATGGCTTGGTAGTCCGGACTGGACTGTTCCCATGAGGCACAGGGTCAGAGCTGATTTGCATATAGCCAGTGTCTAACCCAGGGTGGTGTGGAGTGCAAAAAAACGATGGATTTAGGCCCAGATCCTTGTACTGGGGTGAATGTATGACATTGTTCTACATTCTTTCCATCAACTGTGTTTTTTGCAATTTTCTCCCCGAGTGGGCTGGGTATGCTCAGACGTGAGACCCAAGCTCTCCACACCACTGGAGTCAAGCTATCCAGGCTGATGAAGGCTGATAGCCAGAAACCGGTCCTTGGATGCTTGATTCCGGCCTGGGAAAGACATGGCTTGGTAGTTCGGACTGGACTGTTCCCATGAGGTACAGGGTCAGAGCTGATTTGCTTATAGCCAGTGTCTAACCCAGGGTGGTGTGGAGTGCAAAAAAACGATGGATTTAGGCCCAGATCCTTGTACTGGGGTGAATGTATGACATTGTTCTACATTCTTTCCATCAACTGTGTTTTTTGCAATTTTCACCCCGAGTGGGCTGGGTATGCTCAGACGTGAGTCCCAGGCTCTCCACACCACTGGAGTCAAGCTATCCAGGCTGATGAAGGCTGACAGCCAGAAACCGGTCCTTGGATGCTTGATTCCGGCCTGGGAAAGACATGGCTTGGTAGTTCGGACTGGACTGTTCCCATGAGGCACAGGGTCAGAGCTGATTTGCTTATAGCCAGTGTCTAACCCAGGGTGGTGTGGAGTACAAAAAAACGATGGATTTAGGCCCAGATCCTTGTACTGGGGTGAATGTATGACATTGTTCTACATTCTTTCCATCAACTGTGTTTTTTGCAATTTTCTCCCCGAGTGGGCTGGGTATGCTCAGACGTGAGACCCAAGCTCTCCACACCACTGGAGTCAAGCTATCCAGGCTGATGAAGGCTGATAGCCAGAAACCGGTCCTTGGATGCTTGATTCCGGCCTGGGAAAGACATGGCTTGGTAGTTCGGACTGGACTGTTCCCATGAGGTACAGGGTCAGAGCTGATTTGCTTATAGCCAGTGTCTAACCCAGGGTGGTGTGGAGTGCAAAAAAACGATGGATTTAGGCCCAGATCCTTGTACTGGGGTGAATGTATGACATTGTTCTACATTCTTTCCATCAACTGTGTTTTTTGCAATTTTCACCCCGAGTGGGCTGGGTATGCTCAGACGTGAGTCCCAGGCTCTCCACACCACTGGAGTCAAGCTATCCAGGCTGATGAAGGCTGACAGCCAGAAACCGGTCCTTGGATGCTTGATTCCGGCCTGGGAAAGACATGGCTTGGTAGTTCGGACTGGACTGTTCCCATGAGGCACAGGGTCAGAGCTGATTTGCTTATAGCCAGTGTCTAACCCAGGGTGGTGTGGAGTGCAAAAAAACGATGGATTTAGGCCCAGATCCTTGTACTGGGGTGAATGTATGACATTGTTCTACATTCTTTCCATCTACTGGGTGTTTTGCAATTTTCACCCCGAGTGGGCTGGGTATGCTCAGACGTGAGTCCCAGGCTCTCCACACCACTGGAGTCAAGCTATCCATGCTGATGAAGGCTGACAGCCAGAAACCGGTCCTTGGATGCTTGAATCCGGTCTGGGAAAGACATGGCTTGGTAGTTCGGACTGGACTGTTCCCATGAGGCACGAGGTCAGAGCTGATTTGCATATAGCCAGTGTCTAAGCCAGGGTGGTGTGGAGTGCACAAAAACGATGGATTTAGGCCCAGATCCTTGTACTGGGGTGAATGTATGACATTGTTCTACATTCTTTCCATCAACTGTGTTTTTTGCAATTTTCACCCCGAGTGGGCTGGGTATGCTCAGACGTGCGTCCCAGGCTCTCCACGCCACTGGAGTCAAGCTATCCAGGCTATTGAAGGCTGATAGCCATAAACCGGTCCTTGGATGCTTGATTCCGGCCTGGGAAAGACATGGCTTGGTAGTTCGGACTGGACTGTTCCCATGAGGCACAGGGTCAGAGCTGATTTGCTTATAGCCAGTGTCTAACCCAGGGTGGTGTGGAGTGCAAAAAATACGATGGATTTAGGCCCAGATCCTTGTACTGGGGTGAATGTATTACATTGTTCTACATTCTTTCCATCAACTGTGTTTTTTGCAATTTTCACCCCAAGTGGGCTGGGTATGCTCCGACGTGAGTACCAGGCTCTCCACACCACTGGAGTCAAGCTATCCAGGCTGATGAAGGCTGATAGCCAGAAACCGGTCCTTGGATGCTTGATTCCGGTCTGGGAAAGACATGGCTTGGTAGTTCGGACTGGAATGTTCACATGAGGCACAGGGTCAGAGCTGATTTGCATATAGCCAGTGTCTAACCCAGGGTGGTGTGGAGTGCCAAAAAACGATGGATTTTAGCCCAGATCCTTGTACTGGGGTGAATGTATGACATTGTTCTACATTCTTTCCATCAACTGTGTTTTTTGCAATTTTAACCCCGAGTGGGCTGGCTATGATAAGACGTGAGTCCCAGGCTCTCCACACCACTGGAGTCAAGCCATCCAGGCTGATGAAGGCTGATAGCCTGAAACCGGTCCTTGGATGCTTGATTCCGGTCTGGGAAAGACATGGCTTGGTAGTTCGGACTGGACTGTTCCCATGAGGCACAGGGTCAGAGCTGATTTGCATATTGCCAGTGTCTAACCCAGGGTGGTGTGGAGTGCAAAAAAACGATGGATTTAGGCCCAGATCCTTGTACTGGGGTGAATGTATGACATTGTTCTACATTCTTTCCATCAACTGTGTTTTTTGCAATTTTCACCCCGAGTGGGCTGGGTATGCTCAGACGTGAGTCCCAGGCTCTCCACACCACTGGAGTCAAGCTATCCAGGCTGATGAAGGCTGATAGCCAGAAACCGGTCCTTGGATGCTTGATTCCGGCCTGGGAAAGACATGGCTTGGTAGTTCGGACTGGACTGTTCCCATGAGGCACAGGGTCAGAGCTGATTTGCTTATAGCCAGTGTCTAACCCAGGGTGGTGTGGAGTGCAAAAAAACGATGGATTTAGGCCCAGATCCTTGTACTGGGGTGAATGTATGACATTGTTCTACATTCTTTCCATCAACTGTGTTTTTTGCAATTTTCACCCAGAGTGGGCTGGGTATGCTCAGACGTGAGTCCCAGGCTCTCCACACCACTGGAGTCAAGCTATCCAGGCTGATGAAGGCTGATAGCCAGAAACCGGTCCTTGGATGCTTGATTCCGGTCTGGGAAAGACATGGCTTGGTAGTTCGGACTGGACTGTTCCCATGAGGCACAGGGTCAGAGCTGATTTGCATATAGCCAGTGTCTAACCCAGGGTGGTGTGGAGTGCAAAAAAACGATGGATTTGGGCCCAGATCCTTGTACTGGGGTGAATGTATGACATTGTTCTACATTCTTTCCATCAACTGTGTTTTTTGCAATTTTCACCCCGAGTGGGCAGGGTATGCTCAGACGTGAGTCCCAGGCTCTCCATACCACTGGAGTCAAGCTATCCAGACTGATGAAGGCTGATAGCCAGAAAACGGTCCTTGGATGCTTGATTCCGGTCGGGAAAGACATGGCTTGGTAGTTCGGACTGGACTGTTCCCATGAGGCACAGGGTCAGAGCTGATTTGCTTATAGCCAGTGTCTAACCCAGGGTGGTGTGGAGTGCAAAAAAACGATGGATTTAGGCCCAGATCCTTGTACTGGGGTGAATGTATGACATTGTTCTACATTCTTTCCATCAACTGGGTGTTTTGCAATTTTCACCCCGAGTGGGCTGGGTATGCTCAGACGTGAGTCCCAGGCTCTCCACACCACTGGAGTCAAGCTATCCATGCTGATGAAGGCTGACAGCCAGAAACCGGTCCTTGGATGCTTGAATCCGGTCTGGGAAAGACATGGCTTGGTAGTTCGGACTGGACTGTTCCCATGAGGCACGAGGTCAGAGCTGATTTGCATATAGCCAGTGTCTAAGCCAGGGTGGTGTGGAGTGCACAAAAACGATGGATTTAGGCCCAGATCCTTGTACTGGGGTGAATGTATTACATTGTTCTACATTCTTTCCATCAACTGTGTTTTTTGCAATTTTCACCCCAAGTGGGCTGGGTATGCTCCGACGTGAGTCCCAGGCTCTCCACACCACTGGAGTCAAGCTATCCAGGCTGATGAAGGCTGATAGCCAGAAACCGGTCCTTGGATGCTTGATTCCGGTCTGGGAAAGACATGGCTTGGTAGTTCGGACTGGAATGTTCACATGAGGCACAGGGTCAGAGCTGATTTGCATATAGCCAGTGTCTAACCCAGGGTGGTGTGGAGTGCCAAAAAACGATGGATTTTAGCCCAGATCCTTGTACTGGGGTGAATGTATGACATTGTTCTACATTCTTTCCATCAACTGTGTTTTTTGCAATTTTCACCCCGAGTGGGCTGGCTATGATAAGACGTGAGTCCCAGGCTCTCCACACCACTGGAGTCAAGCCATCCAGGCTGATGAAGGCTGATAGCCTGAAACCGGTCCTTGGATGCTTGATTCCGGTCTGGGAAAGACATGGCTTGGTAGTTCGGACTGGACTGTTCCCATGAGGCACAGGGTCAGAGCTGATTTGCATATTGCCAGTGTCTAACCCAGGGTGGTGTGGAGTGCAAAAAAACGATGGATTTAGGCCCATATCCTTGTACTGGGGTGAATGTATGACATTGTTCTACATTCTTTCCATCAACTGTGTTTTTTGCAATTTTCACCCCGAGTGGGCTGGGTATGCTCAGACGTGAGTCCCAGGCTCTCCACACCACTGGAGTCAAGCTATCCAGGCTGATGAAGGCTGATAGCCAGAAACCGGTCCTTGGATGCTTGATTCCGGCCTGGGAAAGACATGGCTTGGTAGTTCGGACTGGACTGTTCCCATGAGGCACAGGGTCAGAGCTGATTTGCTTATAGCCAGTGTCTAACCCAGGGTGGTGTGGAGTGCAAAAAAACGATGGATTTAGGCCCAGATCCTTGTACTGGGGTGAATGTATGACATTGTTCTACATTCTTTCCATCAACTGTGTTTTTTGCAATTTTCACCCAGAGTGGGCTGGGTATGCTCAGACGTGAGTCCCAGGCTCTCCACACCACTGGAGTCAAGCTATCCAGGCTGATGAAGGCTGATAGCCAGAAACCGGTCCTTGGATGCTTGATTCCGGTCTGGGAAAGACATGGCTTGGTAGTTCGGACTGGACTGTTCCCATGAGGCACAGGGTCAGAGCTGATTTGCATATAGCCAGTGTCTAACCCAGGGTGGTGTGGAGTGCAAAAAAACGATGGATTTAGGCCCAGGTCCTTGTACTGGGGTGAATGTATGACATTGTTCTACATTCTTTCCATCAACTGTGTTTTTTGCAATTTTCACCCCGAGTGGGCAGGGTATGCTCAGACGTGAGTCCCAGGCTCTTCATACCACTGGAGTCAAGCTATCCAGAATGATGAAGGCTGATAGCCAGAAAACGGTCCTTGGATGCTTGATTCCGGTCGGGAAAGACATGGCTTGGTAGTTCGGACTGGACTGTTCCCATGAGGCACAGGGTCAGAGCTGATTTGCATATAGCCTGTGTCTAACCCAGGGTTGTGTGGAGTGCAAAAAAACGATGGATTTAGGCCCAGATCCTTGTACTGGGGTGAATGTATGACATTGTTCTACATTCTTTCCATCAACTGTGTTTTTTGCAATTTTCACCCCGAGTGGGCTGGGTATGCTCAGACGTGAGTCCCAGGCTCTCCACACCACTGGAGTCAAGCTATCCAGGCTGAAGAAGGCTGATAGCTAGAAACCGGTCCTTGGATGCTTGATTCCGGTCTGGGAAAGACATGGCTTGGTAGTTCGGACTAGACTGTTCCCATGAGGCACAGGGTCAGAGCTGATTTGCATATAGCCAGTGTCTAACCCAGGGTGGTGTGGAGTGCAAAAAAACGATTGATTTAGGCCCAGATCCTTGTACTGGGGTGAATGTATGACATTGTTCTACATTCTTTCCATCAACTGTGTTTTTTGCAATTTTCACCCCGAGTGGGCTGGGTATGCTCAGACGTGAGTCCCAGGCTCTCCACACCACTGGAGTCAAGCTATCCAGGCTGATGAAGGCTGATAGCCAGAAACCGGTCCTTGGATGCTTGATTCCGGCCTGGGAAAGACATGGCTTGGTAGTTCGGACTGGACTGTTCCCATGAGGCACGGGGTCAGAGCTGATTTGCTTATAGCCAGTGTCTAACCCAGGGTGGTGTGGAGTGCAAACAAACGATGGATTTAGGCCCAGATCCTTGTACTGGGGTGAATGTATGACATTGTTCTACATTCTTTCCATCAACTGTGTTTTTTGCAATTTTCACCCCGAGTGGGCTGGGTATGCTCAGACTTGAGTCCCAGGCTCTCCACACCACTGGAGTCAAGCTATCCAGGCTGATGAAGGCTGACAGCCAGAAACCGGTCCTTGGATGCTTGATTCTGGTCTGGGAAAGACATGGCTTGGTAGTTCGGACTGGACTGTTCCCATGAGGCACAGGGTCAGAGCTGATTTGCATATAGCCAGTGTCTAACCCAGGGTGATGTGGAGTGCAAAAAAACGATGGATTTAGGCCCAGATCCTTGTACTGGGATGAATGTATGAC
Organism: Lissotriton helveticus; assembly: GCF_964261635.1. Taxonomy (NCBI): domain Eukaryota; kingdom Metazoa; phylum Chordata; class Amphibia; order Caudata; family Salamandridae; genus Lissotriton; species Lissotriton helveticus. The sequence continues at coordinate 982,427,462 of NC_136065.1, read as the reverse complement.
ATTGTTCTACATTCTTTCCATCAACTGTGCTTTTTGCAATTTTCACCCCGAGTGGGCTGGGTATGCTCAGACGTGAGTCCCAGGCTCTCCACACCACTGGAGTCAAGCTATCCAGGCTGATGAAGGCTGATAGCCAGAAACCGGTCCTTGGATGCTTGATTCCGGTCTGGGAAAGACATGGCTTGGTAGTCCGGACTGGACTGTTCCCATGAGGCACAGGGTCAGAGCTGATTTGCATATAGCCAGTGTCTAACCCAGGGTGGTGTGGAGTGCAAAAAAACGATGGATTTAGGCCCAGATCCTTGTACTGGGGTGAATGTATGACATTGTTCTACATTCTTTCCATCAACTGTGTTTTTTGCAATTTTCTCCCCGAGTGGGCTGGGTATGCTCAGACGTGAGACCCAAGCTCTCCACACCACTGGAGTCAAGCTATCCAGGCTGATGAAGGCTGATAGCCAGAAACCGGTCCTTGGATGCTTGATTCCGGCCTGGGAAAGACATGGCTTGGTAGTTCGGACTGGACTGTTCCCATGAGGTACAGGGTCAGAGCTGATTTGCTTATAGCCAGTGTCTAACCCAGGGTGGTGTGGAGTGCAAAAAAACGATGGATTTAGGCCCAGATCCTTGTACTGGGGTGAATGTATGACATTGTTCTACATTCTTTCCATCAACTGTGTTTTTTGCAATTTTCACCCCGAGTGGGCTGGGTATGCTCAGACGTGAGTCCCAGGCTCTCCACACCACTGGAGTCAAGCTATCCAGGCTGATGAAGGCTGACAGCCAGAAACCGGTCCTTGGATGCTTGATTCCGGCCTGGGAAAGACATGGCTTGGTAGTTCGGACTGGACTGTTCCCATGAGGCACAGGGTCAGAGCTGATTTGCTTATAGCCAGTGTCTAACCCAGGGTGGTGTGGAGTGCAAAAAAACGATGGATTTAGGCCCAGATCCTTGTACTGGGGTGAATGTATGACATTGTTCTACATTCTTTCCATCAACTGGGTGTTTTGCAATTTTCACCCCGAGTGGGCTGGGTATGCTCAGACGTGAGTCCCAGGCTCTCCACACCACTGGAGTCAAGCTATCCATGCTGATGAAGGCTGACAGCCAGAAACCGGTCCTTGGATGCTTGAATCCGGTCTGGGAAAGACATGGCTTGGTAGTTCGGACTGGACTGTTCCCATGAGGCACGAGGTCAGAGCTGATTTGCATATAGCCAGTGTCTAAGCCAGGGTGGTGTGGAGTGCACAAAAACGATGGATTTAGGCCCAGATCCTTGTACTGGGGTGAATGTATGACATTGTTCTACATTCTTTCCATCAACTGTGTTTTTTGCAATTTTCACCCCGAGTGGGCTGGGTATGCTCAGACGTGCGTCCCAGGCTCTCCACGCCACTGGAGTCAAGCTATCCAGGCTATTGAAGGCTGATAGCCAGAAACCGGTCCTTGGATGCTTGATTCCGGTCTGGGAAAGACATGGCTTGGTAGTTCGGACTGGAATGTTCACATGAGGCACAGGGTCAGAGCTGATTTGCATATAGCCAGTGTCTAACCCAGGGTGGTGTGGAGTGCCAAAAAACGATGGATTTTAGCCCAGATCCTTGTACTGGGGTGAATGTATGACATTGTTCTACATTCTTTCCATCAACTGTGTTTTTTGCAATTTTCACCCCGAGTGGGCTGGCTATGATAAGACGTGAGTCCCAGGCTCTCCACACCACTGGAGTCAAGCCATCCAGGCTGATGAAGGCTGATAGCCTGAAACCGGTCCTTGGATGCTTGATTCCGGTCTGGGAAAGACATGGCTTGGTAGTTCGGACTGGACTGTTCCCATGAGGCACAGGGTCAGAGCTGATTTGCATATTGCCAGTGTCTAACCCAGGGTGGTGTGGAGTGCAAAAAAACGATGGATTTAGGCCCAGATCTTTGTACTGGGGTGAATGTATGACATTGTTCTACATTCTTTCCATCAACTGTGTTTTTTGCAATTTTCACCCCGAGTGGGCTGGGAATGCTCAGACGTGAGTCCCAGGCTCTCCACACCACTGGAGTCAAGCTATCCAGGCTGATTAAGGCTGATAGCCAGAAACCAGTCCTTGGATGCTTGATTCCGGCCTGGGAAAGACATGGCTTGGTAGTTTGGACTGGACTGTTCCCATGAGGCACAGGGTCAGAGCTGATTTGCATATAGCCAGTGTCTAACCCAGGGTGGTGTGGAGTGCAAAAAACCGATGGATTTAGGCCCAGATCCTTGTACTGGGGTGAATGTATGACATTGTTCTACATTCTTTCCATCAACTGTGTTTTTTGCAATTTTCACCCCGAGTGGGCTGGGTATGCTCAGACGTGAGTCCCAGGCTCTCCACACCACTGGAGTCAAGCTATCCAGGCTGATGAAGGCTGATAGCCAGAAACCGGTCCTTGGATGCTTGATTCCGGCCTGGGAAAGACATGGCTTGGTAGTTCGGACTGGACTGTTCCCATGAGGCACAGGGTCAGAGCTGATTTGCTTATAGCCAGTGTCTAACCCAGGGTGGTGTGGAGTGCAAAAAAACGATGGATTTAGGCCCAGATCCTTGTACTGGGGTGAATGTATGACATTGTTCTACATTCTTTCCATCAACTGTGTTTTTTGCAATTTTCACCCAGAGTGGGCTGGGTATGCTCAGACGTGAGTCCCAGGCTCTCCACACCACTGGAGTCAAGCTATCCAGGCTGATGAAGGCTGATAGCCAGAAACCGGTCCTTGGATGCTTGATTCCGGTCTGGGAAAGACATGGCTTGGTAGTTCGGACTGGACTGTTCCCATGAGGCACAGGGTCAGAGCTGATTTGCATATAGCCAGTGTCTAACCCAGGGTGGTGTGGAGTGCAAAAAAACGATGGATTTAGGCCCAGATCCTTGTACTGGGGTGAATGTATGACATTGTTCTACATTCTTTCCATCAACTGTGTTTTTTGCAATTTTCACCCCGAGTGGGCAGGGTATGCTCAGACGTGAGTCCCAGGCTCTCCATACCACTGGAGTCAAGCTATCCAGACTGATGAAGGCTGATAGCCAGAAAACGGTCCTTGGATGCTTGATTCCGGTCGGGAAAGACATGGCTTGGTAGTTCGGACTGGACTGTTCCCATGAGGCACAGGGTCAGAGCTGATTTGCTTATAGCCAGTGTCTAACCCAGGGTGGTGTGGAGTGCAAAAAAACGATGGATTTAGGCCCAGATCCTTGTACTGGGGTGAATGTATGACATTGTTCTACATTCTTTCCATCAACTGGGTGTTTTGCAATTTTCACCCCGAGTGGGCTGGGTATGCTCAGACGTGAGTCCCAGGCTCTCCACACCACTGGAGTCAAGCTATCCATGCTGATGAAGGCTGACAGCCAGAAACCGGTCCTTGGATGCTTGAATCCGGTCTGGGAAAGACATGGCTTGGTAGTTCGGACTGGACTGTTCCCATGAGGCACGAGGTCAGAGCTGATTTGCATATAGCCAGTGTCTAAGCCAGGGTGGTGTGGAGTGCACAAAAACGATGGATTTAGGCCCAGATCCTTGTACTGGGGTGAATGTATGACATTGTTCTACATTCTTTCCATCAACTGTGTTTTTTGCAATTTTCACCCCGAGTGGGCTGGGTATGCTCAGACGTGCGTCCCAGGCTCTCCACGCCACTGGAGTCAAGCTATCCAGGCTATTGAAGGCTGATAGCCATAAACCGGTCCTTGGATGCTTGATTCCGGCCTGGGAAAGACATGGCTTGGTAGTTCGGACTGGACTGTTCCCATGAGGCACAGGGTCAGAGCTGATTTGCTTATAGCCAGTGTCTAACCCAGGGTGGTGTGGAGTGCAAAAAATACGATGGATTTAGGCCCAGATCCTTGTACTGGGGTGAATGTATTACATTGTTCTACATTCTTTCCATCAACTGTGTTTTTTGCAATTTTCACCCCAAGTGGGCTGGGTATGCTCCGACGTGAGTCCCAGGCTCTCCACACCACTGGAGTCAAGCTATCCAGGCTGATGAAGGCTGATAGCCAGAAACCGGTCCTTGGATGCTTGATTCCGGTCTGGGAAAGACATGGCTTGGTAGTTCGGACTGGAATGTTCACATGAGGCACAGGGTCAGAGCTGATTTGCATATAGCCAGTGTCTAACCCAGGGTGGTGTGGAGTGCCAAAAAACGATGGATTTTAGCCCAGATCCTTGTACTGGGGTGAATGTATGACATTGTTCTACATTCTTTCCATCAACTGTGTTTTTTGCAATTTTCACCCCGAGTGGGCTGGCTATGATAAGACGTGAGTCCCAGGCTCTCCACACCACTGGAGTCAAGCCATCCAGGCTGATGAAGGCTGATAGCCTGAAACCGGTCCTTGGATGCTTGATTCCGGTCTGGGAAAGACATGGCTTGGTAGTTCGGACTGGACTGTTCCCATGAGGCACAGGGTCAGAGCTGATTTGCATATTGCCAGTGTCTAACCCAGGGTGGTGTGGAGTGCAAAAAAACGATGGATTTAGGCCCATATCCTTGTACTGGGGTGAATGTATGACATTGTTCTACATTCTTTCCATCAACTGTGTTTTTTGCAATTTTCACCCCGAGTGGGCTGGGTATGCTCAGACGTGAGTCCCAGGCTCTCCACACCACTGGAGTCAAGCTATCCAGGCTGATGAAGGCTGATAGCCAGAAACCGGTCCTTGGATGCTTGATTCCGGCCTGGGAAAGACATGGCTTGGTAGTTCGGACTGGACTGTTCCCATGAGGCACAGGGTCAGAGCTGATTTGCTTATAGCCAGTGTCTAACCCAGGGTGGTGTGGAGTGCAAAAAAACGATGGATTTAGGCCCAGATCCTTGTACTGGGGTGAATGTATGACATTGTTCTACATTCTTTCCATCAACTGTGTTTTTTGCAATTTTCACCCAGAGTGGGCTGGGTATGCTCAGACGTGAGTCCCAGGCTCTCCACACCACTGGAGTCAAGCTATCCAGGCTGATGAAGGCTGATAGCCAGAAACCGGTCCTTGGATGCTTGATTCCGGTCTGGGAAAGACATGGCTTGGTAGTTCGGACTGGACTGTTCCCATGAGGCACAGGGTCAGAGCTGATTTGCATATAGCCAGTGTCTAACCCAGGGTGGTGTGGAGTGCAAAAAAACGATGGATTTAGGCCCAGGTCCTTGTACTGGGGTGAATGTATGACATTGTTCTACATTCTTTCCATCAACTGTGTTTTTTGCAATTTTCACCCCGAGTGGGCAGGGTATGCTCAGACGTGAGTCCCAGGCTCTTCATACCACTGGAGTCAAGCTATCCAGAATGATGAAGGCTGATAGCCAGAAAACGGTCCTTGGATGCTTGATTCCGGTCGGGAAAGACATGGCTTGGTAGTTCGGACTGGACTGTTCCCATGAGGCACAGGGTCAGAGCTGATTTGCATATAGCCTGTGTCTAACCCAGGGTTGTGTGGAGTGCAAAAAAACGATGGATTTAGGCCCAGATCCTTGTACTGGGGTGAATGTATGACATTGTTCTACATTCTTTCCATCAACTGTGTTTTTTGCAATTTTCACCCCGAGTGGGCTGGGTATGCTCAGACGTGAGTCCCAGGCTCTCCACACCACTGGAGTCAAGCTATCCAGGCTGAAGAAGGCTGATAGCTAGAAACCGGTCCTTGGATGCTTGATTCCGGTCTGGGAAAGACATGGCTTGGTAGTTCGGACTAGACTGTTCCCATGAGGCACAGGGTCAGAGCTGATTTGCATATAGCCAGTGTCTAACCCAGGGTGGTGTGGAGTGCAAAAAAACGATTGATTTAGGCCCAGATCCTTGTACTGGGGTGAATGTATGACATTGTTCTACATTCTTTCCATCAACTGTGTTTTTTGCAATTTTCACCCCGAGTGGCCTGGGTATGCTCAGACGTGAGTCCCAGGCTCTCCACACCACTGGAGTCAAGCTATCCAGGCTGATGAAGGCTGATAGCCAGAAACCAGTCCTTGGATGCTTGATTCCGGCCTGGGAAAGACATGGCTTGGTAGTTCGGACTGGACTGTTCCCATGAGGCACGGGGTCAGAGCTGATTTGCTTATAGCCAGTGTCTAACCCAGGGTGGTGTGGAGTGCAAACAAACGATGGATTTAGGCCCAGATCCTTGTACTGGGGTGAATGTATGACATTGTTCTACATTCTTTCCATCAACTGTGTTTTTTGCAATTTTCACCCCGAGTGGGCTGGGTATGCTCAGACTTGAGTCCCAGGCTCTCCACACCACTGGAGTCAAGCTATCCAGGCTGATGAAGGCTGACAGCCAGAAACCGGTCCTTGGATGCTTGATTCTGGTCTGGGAAAGACATGGCTTGGTAGTTCGGACTGGACTGTTCCCATGAGGCACAGGGTCAGAGCTGATTTGCATATAGCCAGTGTCTAACCCAGGGTGATGTGGAGTGCAAAAAAACGATGGATTTAGGCCCAGATCCTTGTACTGGGATGAATGTATGACATTGTTCTACATTCTTTCCATCAACTGTGCTTTTTGCAATTTTCACCCCGAGTGGGCTGGGTATGCTCAGACGTGAGTCCCAGGCTCTCCACACCACTGGAGTCAAGCTATCCAGGCTGATGAAGGCTGATAGCCAGAAACCGGTCCTTGGATGCTTGATTCCGGTCTGGGAAAGACATGGCTTGGTAGTCCGGACTGGACTGTTCCCATGAGGCACAGGGTCAGAGCTGATTTGCATATAGCCAGTGTCTAACCCAGGGTGGTGTGGAGTGCAAAAAAACGATGGATTTAGGCCCAGATCCTTGTACTGGGGTGAATGTATGACATTGTTCTACATTCTTTCCATCAACTGTGTTTTTTGCAATTTTCTCCCCGAGTGGGCTGGGTATGCTCAGACGTGAGACCCAAGCTCTCCACACCACTGGAGTCAAGCTATCCAGGCTGATGAAGGCTGATAGCCAGAAACCGGTCCTTGGATGCTTGATTCCGGCCTGGGAAAGACATGGCTTGGTAGTTCGGACTGGACTGTTCCCATGAGGTACAGGGTCAGAGCTGATTTGCTTATAGCCAGTGTCTAACCCAGGGTGGTGTGGAGTGCAAAAAAACGATGGATTTAGGCCCAGATCCTTGTACTGGGGTGAATGTATGACATTGTTCTACATTCTTTCCATCAACTGTGTTTTTTGCAATTTTCACCCCGAGTGGGCTGGGTATGCTCAGACGTGAGTCCCAGGCTCTCCACACCACTGGAGTCAAGCTATCCAGGCTGATGAAGGCTGACAGCCAGAAACCGGTCCTTGGATGCTTGATTCCGGCCTGGGAAAGACATGGCTTGGTAGTTCGGACTGGACTGTTCCCATGAGGCACAGGGTCAGAGCTGATTTGCTTATAGCCAGTGTCTAACCCAGGGTGGTGTGGAGTGCAAAAAAACGATGGATTTAGGCCCAGATCCTTGTACTGGGGTGAATGTATGACATTGTTCTACATTCTTTCCATCAACTGGGTGTTTTGCAATTTTCACCCCGAGTGGGCTGGGTATGCTCAGACGTGAGTCCCAGGCTCTCCACACCACTGGAGTCAAGCTATCCATGCTGATGAAGGCTGACAGCCAGAAACCGGTCCTTGGATGCTTGAATCCGGTCTGGGAAAGACATGGCTTGGTAGTTCGGACTGGACTGTTCCCATGAGGCACGAGGTCAGAGCTGATTTGCATATAGCCAGTGTCTAAGCCAGGGTGGTGTGGAGTGCACAAAAACGATGGATTTAGGCCCAGATCCTTGTACTGGGGTGAATGTATGACATTGTTCTACATTCTTTCCATCAACTGTGTTTTTTGCAATTTTCACCCCGAGTGGGCTGGGTATGCTCAGACGTGCGTCCCAGGCTCTCCACGCCACTGGAGTCAAGCTATCCAGGCTATTGAAGGCTGATAGCCAGAAACCGGTCCTTGGATGCTTGATTCCGGTCTGGGAAAGACATGGCTTGGTAGTTCGGACTGGAATGTTCACATGAGGCACAGGGTCAGAGCTGATTTGCATATAGCCAGTGTCTAACCCAGGGTGGTGTGGAGTGCCAAAAAACGATGGATTTTAGCCCAGATCCTTGTACTGGGGTGAATGTATGACATTGTTCTACATTCTTTCCATCAACTGTGTTTTTTGCAATTTTCACCCCGAGTGGGCTGGCTATGATAAGACGTGAGTCCCAGGCTCTCCACACCACTGGAGTCAAGCCATCCAGGCTGATGAAGGCTGATAGCCTGAAACCGGTCCTTGGATGCTTGATTCCGGTCTGGGAAAGACATGGCTTGGTAGTTCGGACTGGACTGTTCCCATGAGGCACAGGGTCAGAGCTGATTTGCATATTGCCAGTGTCTAACCCAGGGTGGTGTGGAGTGCAAAAAAACGATGGATTTAGGCCCAGATCTTTGTACTGGGGTGAATGTATGACATTGTTCTACATTCTTTCCATCAACTGTGTTTTTTGCAATTTTCACCCCGAGTGGGCTGGGTATGCTCAGACGTGAGTCCCAGGCTCTCCACACCACTGGAGTCAAGCTATCCAGGCTGATTAAGGCTGATAGCCAGAAACCAGTCCTTGGATGCTTGATTCCGGCCTGGGAAAGACATGGCTTGGTAGTTTGGACTGGACTGTTCCCATGAGGCACAGGGTCAGAGCTGATTTGCATATAGCCAGTGTCTAACCCAGGGTGGTGTGGAGTGCAAAAAACCGATGGATTTAGGCCCAGATCCTTGTACTGGGGTGAATGTATGACATTGTTCTACATTCTTTCCATCAACTGTGTTTTTTGCAATTTTCACCCCGAGTGGGCTGGGTATGCTCAGACGTGAGTCCCAGGCTCTCCACACCACTGGAGTCAAGCTATCCAGGCTGATGAAGGCTGATAGCCAGAAACCGGTCCTTGGATGCTTGATTCCGGTCTGGGAAAGACATGGCTTGGTAGTTCGGACTGGACTGTTCCCATGAGGCACAGGGTCAGAGCTGATTTGCATATAGCCAGTGTCTAACCCAGGGTGGTGTGGAGTGCAAAAAAACGATGGATTTAGGCCCAGATCCTTGTACTGGGGTGAATGTATGACATTGTTCTACATTCTTTCCATCAACTGTGTTTTTTGCAATTTTCACCCCGAGTGGGCAGGGTATGCTCAGACGTGAGTCCCAGGCTCTCCATACCACTGGAGTCAAGCTATCCAGAATGATGAAGGCTGATAGCCAGAAAACGGTCCTTGGATGCTTGATTCCGGTCGGGAAAGACATGGCTTGGTAGTTCGGACTGGACTGTTCCCATGAGGCACAGGGTCAGAGCTGATTTGCATATAGCCTGTGTCTAACCCAGGGTTGTGTGGAGTGCAAAAAAACGATGGATTTAGGCCCAGATCCTTGTACTGGGGTGAATGTATGACATTGTTCTACATTCTTTCCATCAACTGTGTTTTTTGCAATTTTCACCCCGAGTGGGCTGGGTATGCTCAGACGTGAGTCCCAGGCTCTCCACACCACTGGAGTCAAGCTATCCAGGCTGAAGAAGGCTGATAGCTAGAAACCGGTCCTTGGATGCTTGATTCCGGTCTGGGAAAGACATGGCTTGGTAGTTCGGACTAGACTGTTCCCATGAGGCACAGGGTCAGAGCTGATTTGCATATAGCCAGTGTCTAACCCAGGGTGGTGTGGAGTGCAAAAAAACGATGGATTTAGGCCCAGATCCTTGTACTGGGGTGAATGTATGACATTGTTCTACATTCTTTCCATCAACTGTGTTTTTTGCAATTTTCACCCCGAGTGGGCTGGGTATGCTCAGACGTGAGTCCCAGGCTCTCCACACCACTGGAGTCAAGCTATCCAGGCTGATGAAGGCTGACAGCCAGAAACCGGTCCTTGGATGCTTGATTCCGGCCTGGGAAAGACATGGCTTGGTAGTTCGGACTGGACTGTTCCCATGAGGCACAGGGTCAGAGCTGATTTGCTTATAGCCAGTGTCTAACCCAGGGTGGTGTGGAGTGCAAAAAAACGATGGATTTAGGCCCAGATCCTTGTACTGGGGTGAATGTATGACATTGTTCTACATTCTTTCCATCAACTGGGTGTTTTGCAATTTTCACCCCGAGTGGGCTGGGTATGCTCAGACGTGAGTCCCAGGCTCTCCACACCACTGGAGTCAAGCTATCCATGCTGATGAAGGCTGACAGCCAGAAACCGGTCCTTGGATGCTTGAATCCGGTCTGGGAAAGACATGGCTTGGTAGTTCGGACTGGACTGTTCCCATGAGGCACGAGGTCAGAGCTGATTTGCATATAGCCAGTGTCTAAGCCAGGGTGGTGTGGAGTGCACAAAAACGATGGATTTAGGCCCAGATCCTTGTACTGGGGTGAATGTATGACATTGTTCTACATTCTTTCCATCAACTGTGTTTTTTGCAATTTTCACCCCAAGTGGGCTGGGTATGCTCAGACGTGCGTCCCAGGCTCTCCACACCACTGGAGTCAAGCTATCCAGGCTATTGAAGGCTGATAGCCATAAACCGGTCCTTGGATGCTTGATTCCGGCCTGGGAAAGACATGGCTTGGTAGTTCGGACTGGACTGTTCCCATGAGGCACAGGGTCAGAGCTGATTTGCTTATAGCCAGTGTCTAACCCAGGGTGGTGTGGAGTGCAAAAAATACGATGGATTTAGGCCCAGATCCTTGTACTGGGGTGAATGTATTACATTGTTCTACATTCTTTCCATCAACTGTGTTTTTTGCAATTTTCACCCCAAGTGGGCTGGGTATGCTCCGACGTGATTCCCAGGCTCTCCACACCACTGGAGTCAAGCTATCCAGGCTGATGAAGGCTGATAGCCAGAAACCGGCCCTTGGATGCTTGATTCCGGTCTGGGAAAGACATGGCTTGGTAGTTCGGACTGGAATGTTCACATGAGGCACAGGGTCAGAGCTGATTTGCATATAGCCAGTGTCTAACCCAGGGTGGTGTGGAGTGCCAAAAAACGATGGATTTTAGCCCAGATCCTTGTACTGGGGTGAATGTATGACATTGTTCTACATTCTTTCCATCAACTGTGTTTTTTGCAATTTTCACCCCGAGTGGGCTGGCTATGATAAGACGTGAGTCCCAGGCTCTCCACACCACTGGAGTCAAGCCATCCAGGCTGATGAAGGCTGATAGCCTGAAACCGGTCCTTGGATGCTTGATTCCGGTCTGGGAAAGACATGGCTTGGTAGTTCGGACTGGACTGTTCCCATGAGGCACAGGGTCAGAGCTGATTTGCATATTGCCAGTGTCTAACCCAGGGTGGCGTGGAGTGCAAAAAAACAATGGATTTAGGCCCAGATCTTTGTACTGGGGTGAATGTATGACATTGTTCTACATTCTTTCCATCAACTGTGTTTTTTGCAATTTTCACCCCGAGTGGGCTGGGTATGCTCAGACGTGAGTCCCAGGCTCTCCACACCACTGGAGTCAAGCTATCCAGGCTGATGAAGGCTGATAGCCAGAAACCGGTCCTTGGATGCTTGATTCCGGCCTGGGAAAGACATGGCTTGGTAGTTTGGACTGGACTGTTCCCATGAGGCACAGGGTCAGAGCTGATTTGCATATAGCCAGTGTCTAACCCAGGGTGGTGTGGAGTGCAAAAAACCGATGGATTTAGGCCCAGATCCTTGTACTGGGGTGAATGTATGACATTGTTCTACATTCTTTCCATCAACTGTGTTTTTTGCAATTTTCACCCCGAGTGGGCTGGGTATGCTCAGACGTGAGTCCCAGGCTCTCCACACCACTGGAGTCAAGCTATCCAGGCTGATGAAGGCTGATAGCCAGAAACCGGTCCTTGGATGCTTGATTCCGGCCTGGGAAAGACATGGCTTGGTAGTTCGGACTGGACTGTTCCCATGAGGCACAGGGTCAGAGCTGATTTGCTTATAGCCAGTGTCTAACCCAGGGTGGTGTGGAGTGCAAAAAAACGATGGATTTAGGCCCAGATCCTTGTACTGGGGTGAATGTATGACATTGTTCTACATTCTTTCCATCAACTGTGTTTTTTGCAATTTTCACCCAGAGTGGGCTGGGTATGCTCAGACGTGAGTCCCAGGCTCTCCACACCACTGGAGTCAAGCTATCCAGGCTGATGAAGGCTGATAGCCAGAAACCGGTCCTTGGATGCTTGATTCCGGTCTGGGAAAGACATGGCTTGGTAGTTCGGACTGGACTGTTCCCATGAGGCACAGGGTCAGAGCTGATTTGCATATAGCCAGTGTCTAACCCAGGGTGGTGTGGAGTGCAAAAAAACGATGGATTTAGGCCCAGATCCTTGTACTGGGGTGAATGTATGACATTGTTCTACATTCTTTCCATCAACTGTGTTTTTTGCAATTTTCACCCCGAGTGGGCAGGGTATGCTCAGACGTGAGTCCCAGGCTCTCGATACCACTGGAGTCAAGCTATCCAGAATGATGAAGGCTGATAGCCAGAAAACGGTCCTTGGATGCTTGATTCCGGTCGGGAAAGACATGGCTTGGTAGTTCGGACTGGACTGTTCCCATGAGGCACAGGGTCAGAGCTGATTTGCATATAGCCTGTGTCTAACCCAGGGTTGTGTGGAGTGCAAAAAAACGATGGATTTAGGCCCAGATCCTTGTACTGGGGTGAATGTATGACATTGTTCTACATTCTTTCCATCAACTGTGTTTTTTGCAATTTTCACCCCGAGTGGGCTGGGTATGCTCAGACGTGAGTCCCAGGCTCTCCACACCACTGGAGTCAAGCTATCCAGGCTGAAGAAGGCTGATAGCTAGAAACCGGTCCTTGGATGCTTGATTCCGGTCTGGGAAAGACATGGCTTGGTAGTTCGGACTAGACTGTTCCCATGAGGCACAGGGTCAGAGCTGATTTGCATATAGCCAGTGTCTAACCCAGGGTGGTGTGGAGTGCAAAAAAACGATGGATTTAGGCCCAGATCCTTGTACTGGGGTGAATGTATGACATTGTTCTACATTCTTTCCATCAACTGTGTTTTTTGCAATTTTCACCCCGAGTGGGCTGGGTATGCTCAGACGTGAGTCCCAGGCTCTCCACACCACTGGAGTCAAGCTATCCAGGCTGATGAAGGCTGATAGCCAGAAACCGGTCCTTGGATGCTTGATTCCGGCCTGGGAAAGACATGGCTTGGTAGTTCGGACTGGACTGTTCCCATGAGGCACGGGGTCAGAGCTGATTTGCTTATAGCCAGTGTCTAACCCAGGGTGGTGTGGAGTGCAAACAAACAATGGATTTAGGCCCAGATCCTTGTACTGGGGTGAATGTATGACATTGTTCTACATTCTTTCCATCAACTGTGTTTTTTGCAATTTTCACCCCGAGTGGGCTGGGTATGCTCAGACTTGAGTCCCAGGCTCTCCACACCACTGGAGTCAAGCTATCCAGGCTGATGAAGGCTGACAGCCAGAAACCGGTCCTTGGATGCTTGATTCTGGTCTGGGAAAGACATGGCTTGGTAGTTCGGACTGGACTGTTCCCATGAGGCACAGGGTCAGAGCTGATTTGCATATAGCCAGTGTCTAACCCAGGGTGATGTGGAGTGCAAAAAAACGATGGATTTAGGCCCAGATCCATGTACTGGGATGAATGTATGACATTGTTCTACATTCTTTCCATCAACTGTGCTTTTTGCAATTTTCACCCCGAGTGGGCTGGGTATGCTCAGACGTGAGTCCCAGGCTCTCCACACCACTGGAGTCAAGCTATCCAGGCTGATGAAGGCTGATAGCCAGAAACCGGTCCTTGGATGCTTGATTCCGGTCTGGGAAAGACATGGCTTGGTAGTCCGGACTGGACTGTTCCCATGAGGCACAGGGTCAGAGCTGATTTGCATATAGCCAGTGTCTAACCCAGGGTGGTGTGGAGTGCAAAAAAACGATGGATTTAGGCCCAGATCCTTGTACTGGGGTGAATGTATGACATTGTTCTACATTCTTTCCATCAACTGTGTTTTTTGCAATTTTCTCCCCGAGTGGGCTGGGTATGCTCAGACGTGAGACCCAAGCTCTCCACACCACTGGAATCAAGCTATCCAGGCTGATGAAGGCTGATAGCCAGAAACCGGTCCTTGGATGCTTGATTCCGGCCTGGGAAACACATGGCTTGGTAGTTCGGACTGGACTGTTCCCATGAGGCACAGGGTCAGAGCTGATTTGCTTATAGCCAGTGTCTAACCCAGGGTGGTGTGGAGTGCAAAAAAACGATGGATTTAGGCCCAGATCCTTGTACTGGGGTGAATGTATGACATTGTTCTACATTCTTTCCATCAACTGTGTTTTTTGCAATTTTCACCCCGAGTGGGCTGGGTATGCTCAGACGTGAGTCCCAGGCTCTCCACACCACTGGAGTCAAGCTATCCAGGCTGATGAAGGCTGACAGCCAGAAACCGGTCCTTGGATGCTTGATTCCGGCCTGGGAAAGACATGGCTTGGTAGTTCGGACTGGACTGTTCCCATGAGGCACAGGGTCAGAGCTGATTTGCTTATAGCCAGTGTCTAACCCAGGGTGGTGTGGAGTACAAAAAAACGATGGATTTAGGCCCAGATCCTTGTACTGGGGTGAATGTATGACATTGTTCTACATTCTTTCCATCAACTGGGTGTTTTGCAATTTTCACCCCGAGTGGGCTGGGTATGCTCAGACGTGAGTCCCAGGCTCTCCACACCACTGGAGTCAAGCTATCCATGCTGATGAAGGCTGACAGCCAGACACCGGTCCTTGGATGCTTGAATCCGGTCTGGGAAAGACATGGCTTGGTAGTTCGGACTGGACTGTTCCCATGAGGCACGAGGTCAGAGCTGATTTGCATATAGCCAGTGTCTAAGCCAGGGTGGTGTGGAGTGCACAAAAACGATGGATTTAGGCCCAGATCCTTGTACTGGGGTGAATGTATGACATTGTTCTACATTCTTTCCATCAACTGTGTTTTTTGCAATTTTCACCCCGAGTGTGCTGGGTATGCTCAGACGTGCGTCCCAGGCTCTCCACACCACTGGAGTCAAGCTATCCAGGCTATTGAAGGCTGATAGCCATAAACCGGTCCTTGGATGCTTGATTCCGGCCTGGGAAAGACATGGCTTGGTAGTTCGGACTGGACTGTTCCCATGAGGCACAGGGTCAGAGCTGATTTGCTTATAGCCAGTGTCTAACCCAGGGTGGTGTGGAGTGCAAAAAATACGATGGATTTAGGCCCAGATCCTTGTACTGGGGTGAATGTATTACATTGTTCTACATTCTTTCCATCAACTGTGTTTTTTGCAATTTTCACCCCAAGTGGGCTGGGTATGCTCCGACGTGAGTCCCAGGCTCTCCACACCACTGGAGTCAAGCTATCCAGGCTGATGAAGGCTGATAGCCAGAAACCGGTCCTTGGATGCTTGATTCCGGTCTGGGAAAGACATGGCTTGGTAGTTCGGACTGGAATGTTCACATGAGGCACAGGGTCAGAGCTGATTTGCATATAGCCAGTGTCTAACCCAGGGTGGTGTGGAGTGCCAAAAAATGATGGATTTTTGCCCAGATCCTTGTACTGGGGTGAATGTATGACATTGTTCTACATTCTTTCCATCAACTGTGTTTTTTGCAATTTTCACCCCGAGTGGGCTGGCTTTGATAAGACGTGAGTCCCAGGCTCTCCACACCACTGGAGTCAAGCCATCCAGGCTGATGAAGGCTGATAGCCTGAAACCGGTCCTTGGATGCTTGATTCCGGTCTGGGAAAGACATGGCTTGGTAGTTCGGACTGGACTGTTCCCATGAGGCACAGGGTCAGAGCTGATTTGCATATTGCCAGTGTCTAACCCAGGGTGGTGTGGAGTGAAAAAAAACGATGGATTTAGGCCCAGATCTTTGTACTGGGGTGAATGTATGACATTGTTCTACATTCTTTCCATCAACTGTGTTTTTTGCAATTTTCACCCCGAGTGGGCTGGGTATGCTCAGACGTGAGTCCCAGGCTCTCCACACCACTGGAGTCAAGCTATCCAGGCTGATGAAGGCTGATAGCCAGAAACCGGTCCTTGGATGCTTGATTCCGGCCTGGGAAAGACATGGCTTGGTAGTTTGGACTGGACTGTTCCCATGAGGCACAGGGTCAGAGCTGATTTGCATATAGCCAGTGTCTAACCCAGGGTGGTGTGGAGTGCAAAAAACCGATGGATTTAGGCCCAGATCCTTGTACTGGGGTGAATGTATGACATTGTTCTACATTCTTTCCATCAACTGTGTTTTTTGCAATTTTCACCCCGAGTGGGCTGGGTATGCTCAGACGTGAGTCCCAGGCTCTCCACACCACTGGAGTCAAGCTATCCAGGCTGATGAAGGCTGATAGCCAGAAACCGGTCCTTGGATGCTTGATTCCGGCCTGGGAAAGACATGGCTTGGTAGTTCGGACTGGACTGTTCCCATGAGGCACAGGGTCAGAGCTGATTTGCTTATAGCCAGTGTCTAACCCAGGGTGGTGTGGAGTGCAAAAAAACGATGGATTTAGGCCCAGATCCTTGTACTGGGGTGAATGTATGACATTGTTCTACATTCTTTCCATCAACTGTGTTTTTTGCAATTTTCACCCAGAGTGGGCTGGGTATGCTCAGACGTGAGTCCCAGGCTCTCCACACCACTGGAGTCAAGCTATCCAGGCTGATGAAGGCTGATAGCCAGAAACCGGTCCTTGGATGCTTGATTCCGGTCTGGGAAAGACATGGCTTGGTAGTTCGGACTGGACTGTTCCCATGAGGCACAGGGTCAGAGCTGATTTGCATATAGCCAGTGTCTAACCCAGGGTGGTGTGGAGTGCAAAAAAACGATGGATTTAGGCCCAGATCCTTGTACTGGGGTGAATGTATGACATTGTTCTACATTCTTTCCATCAACTGTGTTTTTTGCAATTTTCACCCCGAGTGGGCTGGGTATGCTCCGACGTGAGTCCCAGGCTCTCCACACCACTGGAGTCAAGCTATCCAGGCTGATGAAGGCTGATAGCCAGAAACCGGTCCTTGGATGCTTGATTCCGGTCTGGGAAAGACATGGCTTGGTAGTTCGGACTGGAATGTTCACATGAGGCACAGGGTCAGAGCTGATTTGCATATAGCCAGTGTCTAACCCAGGGTGGTGTGGAGTGCCAAAAAATGATGGATTTTTGCCCAGATCCTTGTACTGGGGTGAATGTATGACATTGTTCTACATTCTTTCCATCAACTGTGTTTTTTGCAATTTTCACCCCGAGTGGGCTGGCTTTGATAAGACGTGAGTCCCAGGCTCTCCACACCACTGGAGTCAAGCCATCCAGGCTGATGAAGGCTGATAGCCTGAAACCGGTCCTTGGATGCTTGATTCCGGTCTGGGAAAGACATGGCTTGGTAGTTCGGACTGGACTGTTCCCATGAGGCACAGGGTCAGAGCTGATTTGCATATTGCCAGTGTCTAACCCAGGGTGGTGTGGAGTGAAAAAAAACGATGGATTTAGGCCCAGATCTTTGTACTGGGGTGAATGTATGACATTGTTCTACATTCTTTCCATCAACTGTGTTTTTTGCAATTTTCACCCAGAGTGGGCTGGGTATGCTCAGACGTGAGTCCCAGGCTCTCCACACCACTGGAGTCAAGCTATCCAGGCTGATGAAGGCTGATAGCCAGAAACCGGTCCTTGGATGCTTGATTCCGGTCTGGGAAAGACATGGCTTGGTAGTTCGGACTGGACTGTTCCCATGAGGCACAGGGTCAGAGCTGATTTGCATATAGCCAGTGTCTAACCCAGGGTGGTGTGGAGTGCAAAAAAACGATGGATTTAGGCCCAGATCCTTGTACTGGGGTGAATGTATGACATTGTTCTACATTCTTTCCATCAACTGTGTTTTTTGCAATTTTCACCCCGAGTGGGCAGGGTATGCTCAGACGTGAGTCCCAGGCTCTCCATACCACTGGAGTCAAGCTATCCAGAATGATGAAGGCTGATAGCCAGAAAACGGTCCTTGGATGCTTGATTCCGGTCGGGAAAGACATGGCTTGGTAGTTCGGACTGGACTGTTCTCATGAGGCACAGGGTCAGAGCTGATTTGCATATAGCCTGTGTCTAACCCAGGGTTGTGTGGAGTGCAAAAAAACGATGGATTTAGGCCCAGATCCTTGTACTGGG
Source organism: Lissotriton helveticus (assembly GCF_964261635.1). Lineage (NCBI taxonomy): Eukaryota > Metazoa > Chordata > Amphibia > Caudata > Salamandridae > Lissotriton > Lissotriton helveticus. The sequence goes on along the minus strand of NC_136065.1, from coordinate 982,409,277 downwards.
GTGAATGTATGACATTGTTCTACATTCTTTCCATCAACTGTGTTTTTTGCAATTTTCACCCCGAGTGGGCTGGGTATGCTCAGACGTGAGTCCCAGGCTCTCCACACCACTGGAGTCAAGCTATCCAGGCTGAAGAAGGCTGATAGCTAGAAACCGGTCCTTGGATGCTTGATTCCGGTCTGGGAAAGACATGGCTTGGTAGTTCGGACTAGACTGTTCCCATGAGGCACAGGGTCAGAGCTGATTTGCATATAGCCAGTGTCTAACCCAGGGTGGTGTGGAGTGCAAAAAAACGATGGATTTAGGCCCAGATCCTTGTACTGGGGTGAATGTATGACATTGTTCTACATTCTTTCCATCAACTGTGTTTTTTGCAATTTTCACCCCGAGTGGGCTGGGTATGCTCAGACGTGAGTCCCAGGCTCTCCACACCACTGGAGTCAAGCTATCCAGGCTGATGAAGGCTGATAGCCAGAAACCGGTCCTTGGATGCTTGATTCCGGCCTGGGAAAGACATGGCTTGGTAGTTCGGACTGGACTGTTCCCATGAGGCACGGGGTCAGAGCTGATTTGCTTATAGCCAGTGTCTAACCCAGGGTGGTGTGGAGTGCAAACAAACGATGGATTTAGGCCCAGATCCTTGTACTGGGGTGAATGTATGACATTGTTCTACATTCTTTCCATCAACTGTGTTTTTTGCAATTTTCACCCCGAGTGGGCTGGGTATGCTCAGACTTGAGTCCCAGGCTCTCCACACCACTGGAGTCAAGCTATCCAGGCTGATGAAGGCTGACAGCCAGAAACCGGTCCTTGGATGCTTGATTCTGGTCTGGGAAAGACATGGCTTGGTAGTTCGGACTGGACTGTTCCCATGAGGCACAGGGTCAGAGCTGATTTGCATATAGCCAGTGTCTAACCCAGGGTGATGTGGAGTGCAAAAAAACGATGGATTTAGGCCCAGATCCTTGTACTGGGATGAATGTATGACATTGTTCTACATTCTTTCCATCAACTGTGCTTTTTGCAATTTTCACCCCGAGTGGGCTGGGTATGCTCAGACGTGAGTCCCAGGCTCTCCACACCACTGGAGTCAAGCTATCCAGGCTGATGAAGGCTGATAGCCAGAAACCGGTCCTTGGATGCTTGATTCCGGTCTGGGAAAGACATGGCTTGGTAGTCCGGACTGGACTGTTCCCATGAGGCACAGGGTCAGAGCTGATTTGCATATAGCCAGTGTCTAACCCAGGGTGGTGTGGAGTGCATAAAAACGATGGATTTAGGCCCAGATCCTTGTACTGGGGTGAATGTATGACATTGTTCTACATTCTTTCCATCAACTGTGTTTTTTGCAATTTTCACCCCGAGTGGGCAGGGTATGCTCAGACGTGAGTCCCAGGCTCTCGATACCACTGGAGTCAAGCTATCCAGAATGATGAAGGCTGATAGCCAGAAAACGGTCCTTGGATGCTTGATTCCGGTCGGGAAAGACATGGCTTGGTAGTTCGGACTGGACTGTTCCCATGAGGCACAGGGTCAGAGCTGATTTGCATATAGCCTGTGTCTAACCCAGGGTTGTGTGGAGTGCAAAAAAACGATGGATTTAGGCCCAGATCCTTGTACTGGGGTGAATGTATGACATTGTTCTACATTCTTTCCATCAACTGTGTTTTTTGCAATTTTCACCCCGAGTGGGCTGGGTATGCTCAGACGTGAGTCCCAGGCTCTCCACACCACTGGAGTCAAGCTATCCAGGCTGAAGAAGGCTGATAGCTAGAAACCGGTCCTTGGATGCTTGATTCCGGTCTGGGAAAGACATGGCTTGGTAGTTCGGACTAGACTGTTCCCATGAGGCACAGGGTCAGAGCTGATTTGCATATAGCCAGTGTCTAACCCAGGGTGGTGTGGAGTGCAAAAAAACGATGGATTTAGGCCCAGATCCTTGTACTGGGGTGAATGTATGACATTGTTCTACATTCTTTCCATCAACTGTGTTTTTTGCAATTTTCACCCCGAGTGGGCTGGGTATGCTCAGACGTGAGTCCCAGGCTCTCCACACCACTGGAGTCAAGCTATCCAGGCTGATGAAGGCTGATAGCCAGAAACCGGTCCTTGGATGCTTGATTCCGGCCTGGGAAAGACATGGCTTGGTAGTTCGGACTGGACTGTTCCCATGAGGCACGGGGTCAGAGCTGATTTGCTTATAGCCAGTGTCTAACCCAGGGTGGTGTGGAGTGCAAACAAACGATGGATTTAGGCCCAGATCCTTGTACTGGGGTGAATGTATGACATTGTTCTACATTCTTTCCATCAACTGTGTTTTTTGCAATTTTCACCCCGAGTGGGCTGGGTATGCTCAGACTTGAGTCCCAGGCTGTCCACACCACTGGAGTCAAGCTATCCAGGCTGATGAAGGCTGACAGCCAGAAACCGGTCCTTGGATGCTTGATTCTGGTCTGGGAAAGACATGGCTTGGTAGTTCGGACTGGACTGTTCCCATGAGGCACAGGGTCAGAGCTGATTTGCATATAGCCAGTGTCTAACCCAGGGTGGTGTGGAGTGCAAAAAAACGATGGATTTAGGCCCAGATCCTTGTACTGGGGTGAATGTATGACATTGTTCTACATTCTTTCCATCAACTGTGTTTTTTGCAATTTTCACCCCGAGTGGGCTGGGTATGCTCAGACGTGAGTCCCAGGCTCTCCACACCACTGGAGTCAAGCTATCCAGGCTTATGAAGGCTGATAGCCAGAAACCGGTCCTTGGATGCTTGATTCCGGCCTGGGAAAGACATGGCTTGGTAGTTCGGACTGGACTGTTCCCATGAGGCACAGGGTCAGAGCTGATTTGCATATTGCCAGTGTCTAACCCAGGGTGGTGTGGAGTGCAAAAAAACGATGGATTTAGGCCCAGATCTTTGTACTGGGGTGAATGTATGACATTGTTCTACATTCTTTCCATCAACTGTGTTTTTTGCAATTTTCACCCCGAGTGGGCTGGGTATGCTCAGACGTGAGTCCCAGGCTCTCCACACCACTGGAGTCAAGCTATCCAGGCTGATGAAGGCTGATAGCCAGAAACCGGTCCTTGAATGCTTGATTCCGGCCTGGGAAAGACATGGCTTGGTAGTTTGGACTGGACTGTTCCCATGAGGCACAGGGTCAGAGCTGATTTGCATATAGCCAGTGTCTAACCCAGGGTGGTGTGGAGTGCAAAAAACCGATGGATTTAGGCCCAGATCCTTGTACTGGGGTGAATGTATGACATTGTTCTACATTCTTTCCATCAACTGTGTTTTTTGCAATTTTCACCCCGAGTGGGCTGGGTATGCTCAGACGTGAGTCCCAGGCTCTCCACACCACTGGAGTCAAGCTATCCAGGCTGATGAAGGCTGATAGCCAGAAACCGGTCCTTGGATGCTTGATTCCGGCCTGGGAAAGACATGGCTTGGTAGTTCGGACTGGACTGTTCCCATGAGGCACAGGGTCAGAGCTGATTTGCTTATAGCCAGTGTCTAACCCAGGGTGGTGTTGAGTGCAAAAAAACGATGGATTTAGGCCCAGATCCTTGTACTGGGGTGAATGTATGACATTGTTCTACATTCTTTCCATCAACTGTGTTTTTTGCAATTTTCACCCAGAGTGGGCTGGGTATGCTCAGACGTGAGTCCCAGGCTCTCCACACCACTGGAGTCAAGCTATCCAGGCTGATGAAGGCTGATAGCCAGAAACCGGTCCTTGGATGCTTGATTCCGGCCTGGGAAAGACATGGCTTGGTAGTTCGGACTGGACTGTTCCCATGAGGCACAGGGTCAGAGCTGATTTGCTTATAGCCAGTGTCTAACCCAGGGTGGTGTGGAGTGCAAACAAACAATGGATTTAGGCCCAGATCCTTGTACTGGGGTGAATGTATGACATTGTTCTACATTCTTTCCATCAACTGTGTTTTTTGCAATTTTCACCCCGAGTGGGCTGGGTATGCTCAGACGTGAGTCCCAGGCTCTCCACACCACTGGAGTCAAGCTATCCAGGCTGATGAAGGCTGACAGCCAGAAACCGGTCCTTGGATGCTTGATTCCGGTCTGGGAAAGACATGGCTTGGTAGTCCGGACTGGACTGTTCCCATGAGGCACAGGGTCAGAGCTGATTTGCATATAGCCAGTGTCTAACCCAGGGTGGTGTGGAGTGCAAAAAAACGATGGATTTAGGCCCAGATCCTTGTACTGGGGTGAATGTATGACATTGTTCTACATTCTTTCCATCAACTGTGTTTTTTGCAATTTTCACCCCGAGTGTGCTGGGTATGCTCAGACGTGCGTCCCAGGCTCTCCACACCACTGGAGTCAAGCTATCCAGGCTATTGAAGGCTGATAGCCATAAACCGGTCCTTGGATGCTTGATTCCGGCCTGGGAAAGACATGGCTTGGTAGTTCGGACTGGACTGTTCCCATGAGGCACAGGGTCAGAGCTGATTTGCTTATAGCCAGTGTCTAACCCAGGGTGGTGTGGAGTGCAAAAAATACGATGGATTTAGGCCCAGATCCTTGTACTGGGGTGAATGTATTACATTGTTCTACATTCTTTCCATCAACTGTGTTTTTTGCAATTTTCACCCCAAGTGGGCTGGGTATGCTCCGACGTGAGTCCCAGGCTCTCCACACCACTGGAGTCAAGCTATCCAGGCTGATGAAGGCTGATAGCCAGAAACCGGTCCTTGGATGCTTGATTCCGGTCTGGGAAAGACATGGCTTGGTAGTTCGGACTGGAATGTTCACATGAGGCACAGGGTCAGAGCTGATTTGCATATAGCCAGTGTCTAACCCAGGGTGGTGTGGAGTGCCAAAAAATGATGGATTTTTGCCCAGATCCTTGTACTGGGGTGAATGTATGACATTGTTCTACATTCTTTCCATCAACTGTGTTTTTTGCAATTTTCACCCCGAGTGGGCTGGCTTTGATAAGACGTGAGTCCCAGGCTCTCCACACCACTGGAGTCAAGCCATCCAGGCTGATGAAGGCTGATAGCCTGAAACCGGTCCTTGGATGCTTGATTCCGGTCTGGGAAAGACATGGCTTGGTAGTTCGGACTGGACTGTTCCCATGAGGCACAGGGTCAGAGCTGATTTGCATATTGCCAGTGTCTAACCCAGGGTGGTGTGGAGTGAAAAAAAACGATGGATTTAGGCCCAGATCTTTGTACTGGGGTGAATGTATGACATTGTTCTACATTCTTTCCATCAACTGTGTTTTTTGCAATTTTCACCCCGAGTGGGCTGGGTATGCTCAGACGTGAGTCCCAGGCTCTCCACACCACTGGAGTCAAGCTATCCAGGCTGATGAAGGCTGATAGCCAGAAACCGGTCCTTGGATGCTTGATTCCGGCCTGGGAAAGACATGGCTTGGTAGTTTGGACTGGACTGTTCCCATGAGGCACAGGGTCAGAGCTGATTTGCATATAGCCAGTGTCTAACCCAGGGTGGTGTGGAGTGCAAAAAACCGATGGATTTAGGCCCAGATCCTTGTACTGGGGTGAATGTATGACATTGTTCTACATTCTTTCCATCAACTGTGTTTTTTGCAATTTTCACCCCGAGTGGGCTGGGTATGCTCAGACGTGAGTCCCAGGCTCTCCACACCACTGGAGTCAAGCTATCCAGGCTGATGAAGGCTGATAGCCAGAAACCGGTCCTTGGATGCTTGATTCCGGCCTGGGAAAGACATGGCTTGGTAGTTCGGACTGGACTGTTCCCATGAGGCACAGGGTCAGAGCTGATTTGCTTATAGCCAGTGTCTAACCCAGGGTGGTGTGGAGTGCAAAAAAACGATGGATTTAGGCCCAGATCCTTGTACTGGGGTGAATGTATGACATTGTTCTACATTCTTTCCATCAACTGTGTTTTTTGCAATTTTCACCCAGAGTGGGCTGGGTATGCTCAGACGTGAGTCCCAGGCTCTCCACACCACTGGAGTCAAGCTATCCAGGCTGATGAAGGCTGATAGCCAGAAACCGGTCCTTGGATGCTTGATTCCGGTCTGGGAAAGACATGGCTTGGTAGTTCGGACTGGACTGTTCCCATGAGGCACAGGGTCAGAGCTGATTTGCATATAGCCAGTGTCTAACCCAGGGTGGTGTGGAGTGCAAAAAAACGATGGATTTAGGCCCAGATCCTTGTACTGGGGTGAATGTATGACATTGTTCTACATTCTTTCCATCAACTGTGTTTTTTGCAATTTTCACCCCGAGTGGGCTGGGTATGCTCCGACGTGAGTCCCAGGCTCTCCACACCACTGGAGTCAAGCTATCCAGGCTGATGAAGGCTGATAGCCAGAAACCGGTCCTTGGATGCTTGATTCCGGTCTGGGAAAGACATGGCTTGGTAGTTCGGACTGGAATGTTCACATGAGGCACAGGGTCAGAGCTGATTTGCATATAGCCAGTGTCTAACCCAGGGTGGTGTGGAGTGCCAAAAAATGATGGATTTTTGCCCAGATCCTTGTACTGGGGTGAATGTATGACATTGTTCTACATTCTTTCCATCAACTGTGTTTTTTGCAATTTTCACCCCGAGTGGGCTGGCTTTGATAAGACGTGAGTCCCAGGCTCTCCACACCACTGGAGTCAAGCCATCCAGGCTGATGAAGGCTGATAGCCTGAAACCGGTCCTTGGATGCTTGATTCCGGTCTGGGAAAGACATGGCTTGGTAGTTCGGACTGGACTGTTCCCATGAGGCACAGGGTCAGAGCTGATTTGCATATTGCCAGTGTCTAACCCAGGGTGGTGTGGAGTGAAAAAAAACGATGGATTTAGGCCCAGATCTTTGTACTGGGGTGAATGTATGACATTGTTCTACATTCTTTCCATCAACTGTGTTTTTTGCAATTTTCACCCAGAGTGGGCTGGGTATGCTCAGACGTGAGTCCCAGGCTCTCCACACCACTGGAGTCAAGCTATCCAGGCTGATGAAGGCTGATAGCCAGAAACCGGTCCTTGGATGCTTGATTCCGGTCTGGGAAAGACATGGCTTGGTAGTTCGGACTGGACTGTTCCCATGAGGCACAGGGTCAGAGCTGATTTGCATATAGCCAGTGTCTAACCCAGGGTGGTGTGGAGTGCAAAAAAACGATGGATTTAGGCCCAGATCCTTGTACTGGGGTGAATGTATGACATTGTTCTACATTCTTTCCATCAACTGTGTTTTTTGCAATTTTCACCCCGAGTGGGCAGGGTATGCTCAGACGTGAGTCCCAGGCTCTCCATACCACTGGAGTCAAGCTATCCAGAATGATGAAGGCTGATAGCCAGAAAACGGTCCTTGGATGCTTGATTCCGGTCGGGAAAGACATGGCTTGGTAGTTCGGACTGGACTGTTCCCATGAGGCACAGGGTCAGAGCTGATTTGCATATAGCCTGTGTCTAACCCAGGGTTGTGTGGAGTGCAAAAAAACGATGGATTTAGGCCCAGATCCTTGTACTGGGGTGAATGTATGACATTGTTCTACATTCTTTCCATCAACTGTGTTTTTTGCAATTTTCACCCCGAGTGGGCTGGGTATGCTCAGACGTGAGTCCCAGGCTCTCCACACCACTGGAGTCAAGCTATCCAGGCTGAAGAAGGCTGATAGCTAGAAACCGGTCCTTGGATGCTTGATTCCGGTCTGGGAAAGACATGGCTTGGTAGTTCGGACTAGACTGTTCCCATGAGGCACAGGGTCAGAGCTGATTTGCATATAGCCAGTGTCTAACCCAGGGTGGTGTGGAGTGCAAAAAAACGATGGATTTAGGCCCAGATCCTTGTACTGGGGTGAATGTATGACATTGTTCTACATTCTTTCCATCAACTGTGTTTTTTGCAATTTTCACCCCGAGTGGGCTGGGTATGCTCAGACGTGAGTCCCAGGCTCTCCACACCACTGGAGTCAAGCTATCCAGGCTGATGAAGGCTGATAGCCAGAAACCGGTCCTTGGATGCTTGATTCCGGCCTGGGAAAGACATGGCTTGGTAGTTCGGACTGGACTGTTCCCATGAGGCACGGGGTCAGAGCTGATTTGCTTATAGCCAGTGTCTAACCCAGGGTGGTGTGGAGTGCAAACAAACGATGGATTTAGGCCCAGATCCTTGTACTGGGGTGAATGTATGACATTGTTCTACATTCTTTCCATCAACTGTGTTTTTTGCAATTTTCACCCCGAGTGGGCTGGGTATGCTCAGACTTGAGTCCCAGGCTCTCCACACCACTGGAGTCAAGCTATCCAGGCTGATGAAGGCTGACAGCCAGAAACCGGTCCTTGGATGCTTGATTCTGGTCTGGGAAAGACATGGCTTGGTAGTTCGGACTGGACTGTTCCCATGAGGCACAGGGTCAGAGCTGATTTGCATATAGCCAGTGTCTAACCCAGGGTGATGTGGAGTGCAAAAAAACGATGGATTTAGGCCCAGATCCTTGTACTGGGATGAATGTATGACATTGTTCTACATTCTTTCCATCAACTGTGCTTTTTGCAATTTTCACCCCGAGTGGGCTGGGTATGCTCAGACGTGAGTCCCAGGCTCTCCACACCACTGGAGTCAAGCTATCCAGGCTGATGAAGGCTGATAGCCAGAAACCGGTCCTTGGATGCTTGATTCCGGTCTGGGAAAGACATGGCTTGGTAGTCCGGACTGGACTGTTCCCATGAGGCACAGGGTCAGAGCTGATTTGCATATAGCCAGTGTCTAACCCAGGGTGGTGTGGAGTGCATAAAAACGATGGATTTAGGCCCAGATCCTTGTACTGGGGTGAATGTATGACATTGTTCTACATTCTTTCCATCAACTGTGTTTTTTGCAATTTTCACCCCGAGTGGGCAGGGTATGCTCAGACGTGAGTCCCAGGCTCTCGATACCACTGGAGTCAAGCTATCCAGAATGATGAAGGCTGATAGCCAGAAAACGGTCCTTGGATGCTTGATTCCGGTCGGGAAAGACATGGCTTGGTAGTTCGGACTGGACTGTTCCCATGAGGCACAGGGTCAGAGCTGATTTGCATATAGCCTGTGTCTAACCCAGGGTTGTGTGGAGTGCAAAAAAACGATGGATTTAGGCCCAGATCCTTGTACTGGGGTGAATGTATGACATTGTTCTACATTCTTTCCATCAACTGTGTTTTTTGCAATTTTCACCCCGAGTGGGCTGGGTATGCTCAGACGTGAGTCCCAGGCTCTCCACACCACTGGAGTCAAGCTATCCAGGCTGAAGAAGGCTGATAGCTAGAAACCGGTCCTTGGATGCTTGATTCCGGTCTGGGAAAGACATGGCTTGGTAGTTCGGACTAGACTGTTCCCATGAGGCACAGGGTCAGAGCTGATTTGCATATAGCCAGTGTCTAACCCAGGGTGGTGTGGAGTGCAAAAAAACGATGGATTTAGGCCCAGATCCTTGTACTGGGGTGAATGTATGACATTGTTCTACATTCTTTCCATCAACTGTGTTTTTTGCAATTTTCACCCCGAGTGGGCTGGGTATGCTCAGACGTGAGTCCCAGGCTCTCCACACCACTGGAGTCAAGCTATCCAGGCTGATGAAGGCTGATAGCCAGAAACCGGTCCTTGGATGCTTGATTCCGGCCTGGGAAAGACATGGCTTGGTAGTTCGGACTGGACTGTTCCCATGAGGCACGGGGTCAGAGCTGATTTGCTTATAGCCAGTGTCTAACCCAGGGTGGTGTGGAGTGCAAACAAACGATGGATTTAGGCCCAGATCCTTGTACTGGGGTGAATGTATGACATTGTTCTACATTCTTTCCATCAACTGTGTTTTTTGCAATTTTCACCCCGAGTGGGCTGGGTATGCTCAGACTTGAGTCCCAGGCTGTCCACACCACTGGAGTCAAGCTATCCAGGCTGATGAAGGCTGACAGCCAGAAACCGGTCCTTGGATGCTTGATTCTGGTCTGGGAAAGACATGGCTTGGTAGTTCGGACTGGACTGTTCCCATGAGGCACAGGGTCAGAGCTGATTTGCATATAGCCAGTGTCTAACCCAGGGTGGTGTGGAGTGCAAAAAAACGATGGATTTAGGCCCAGATCCTTGTACTGGGGTGAATGTATGACATTGTTCTACATTCTTTCCATCAACTGTGTTTTTTGCAATTTTCACCCCGAGTGGGCTGGGTATGCTCAGACGTGAGTCCCAGGCTCTCCACACCACTGGAGTCAAGCTATCCAGGCTTATGAAGGCTGATAGCCAGAAACCGGTCCTTGGATGCTTGATTCCGGCCTGGGAAAGACATGGCTTGGTAGTTCGGACTGGACTGTTCCCATGAGGCACAGGGTCAGAGCTGATTTGCATATTGCCAGTGTCTAACCCAGGGTGGTGTGGAGTGCAAAAAAACGATGGATTTAGGCCCAGATCTTTGTACTGGGGTGAATGTATGACATTGTTCTACATTCTTTCCATCAACTGTGTTTTTTGCAATTTTCACCCCGAGTGGGCTGGGTATGCTCAGACGTGAGTCCCAGGCTCTCCACACCACTGGAGTCAAGCTATCCAGGCTGATGAAGGCTGATAGCCAGAAACCGGTCCTTGAATGCTTGATTCCGGCCTGGGAAAGACATGGCTTGGTAGTTTGGACTGGACTGTTCCCATGAGGCACAGGGTCAGAGCTGATTTGCATATAGCCAGTGTCTAACCCAGGGTGGTGTGGAGTGCAAAAAACCGATGGATTTAGGCCCAGATCCTTGTACTGGGGTGAATGTATGACATTGTTCTACATTCTTTCCATCAACTGTGTTTTTTGCAATTTTCACCCCGAGTGGGCTGGGTATGCTCAGACGTGAGTCCCAGGCTCTCCACACCACTGGAGTCAAGCTATCCAGGCTGATGAAGGCTGATAGCCAGAAACCGGTCCTTGGATGCTTGATTCCGGCCTGGGAAAGACATGGCTTGGTAGTTCGGACTGGACTGTTCCCATGAGGCACAGGGTCAGAGCTGATTTGCTTATAGCCAGTGTCTAACCCAGGGTGGTGTTGAGTGCAAAAAAACGATGGATTTAGGCCCAGATCCTTGTACTGGGGTGAATGTATGACATTGTTCTACATTCTTTCCATCAACTGTGTTTTTTGCAATTTTCACCCAGAGTGGGCTGGGTATGCTCAGACGTGAGTCCCAGGCTCTCCACACCACTGGAGTCAAGCTATCCAGGCTGATGAAGGCTGATAGCCAGAAACCGGTCCTTGGATGCTTGATTCCGGCCTGGGAAAGACATGGCTTGGTAGTTCGGACTGGACTGTTCCCATGAGGCACAGGGTCAGAGCTGATTTGCTTATAGCCAGTGTCTAACCCAGGGTGGTGTGGAGTGCAAACAAACAATGGATTTAGGCCCAGATCCTTGTACTGGGGTGAATGTATGACATTGTTCTACATTCTTTCCATCAACTGTGTTTTTTGCAATTTTCACCCCGAGTGGGCTGGGTATGCTCAGACGTGAGTCCCAGGCTCTCCACACCACTGGAGTCAAGCTATCCAGGCTGATGAAGGCTGACAGCCAGAAACCGGTCCTTGGATGCTTGATTCCGGTCTGGGAAAGACATGGCTTGGTAGTCCGGACTGGACTGTTCCCATGAGGCACAGGGTCAGAGCTGATTTGCATATAGCCAGTGTCTAACCCAGGGTGGTGTGGAGTGCAAAAAAACGATGGATTTAGGCCCAGATCCTTGTACTGGGGTGAATGTATGACATTGTTCTACATTCTTTCCATCAACTGTGTTTTTTGCAATTTTCTCCCCGAGTGGGCTGGGTATGCTCAGACGTGAGACCCAAGCTCTCCACACCACTGGAATCAAGCTATCCAGGCTGATGAAGGCTGATAGCTAGAAACCGGTCCTTGGATGCTTGATTCCGGTCTGGGAAAGACATGGCTTGGTAGTTCGGACTAGACTGTTCCCATGAGGCACAGGGTCAGAGCTGATTTGCATATAGCCAGTGTCTAACCCAGGGTGGTGTGGAGTGCAAAAAAACGATGGATTTAGGCCCAGATCCTTGTACTGGGGTGAATGTATGACATTGTTCTACATTCTTTCCATCAACTGTGTTTTTTGCAATTTTCACCCCGAGTGGGCTGGGTATGCTCAGACGTGAGTCCCAGGCTCTCCACACCACTGGAGTCAAGCTATCCAGGCTGAAGAAGGCTGATAGCTAGAAACCGGTCCTTGGATGCTTGATTCCGGTCAGGGAAAGACATGGCTTGGTAGTTCGGACTAGACTGTTCCCATGAGGCACAGGGTCAGAGCTGATTTGCATATAGCCAGTGTCTAACCCAGGGTGGTGTGGAGTGCAAAAAAACGATGGATTTAGGCCCAGATCCTTGTACTGGGGTGAATGTATGACATTGTTCTACATTCTTTCCATCAACTGTGTTTTTTGCAATTTTCACCCCGAGTGGGCTGGGTATGCTCAGACGTGAGTCCCAGGCTCTCCACACCACTGGAGTCAAGCTATCCAGGCTGATGAAGGCTGATAGCCAGAAACCGGTCCTTGGATGCTTGATTCCGGCCTGGGAAAGACATGGCTTGGTAGTTCGGACTGGACTGTTCCCATGAGGCACGGGGTCAGAGCTGATTTGCTTATAGCCAGTGTCTAACCCAGGGTGGTGTGGAGTGCAAACAAACGATGGATTTAGGCCCAGATCCTTGTACTGGGGTGAATGTATGACATTGTTCTACATTCTTTCCATCAACTGTGTTTTTTGCAATTTTCACCCCGAGTGGGCTGGGTATGCTCAGACTTGAGTCCCAGGCTGTCCACACCACTGGAGTCAAGCTATCCAGGCTGATGAAGGCTGACAGCCAGAAACCGGTCCTTGGATGCTTGATTCTGGTCTGGGAAAGACATGGCTTGGTAGTTCGGACTGGACTGTTCCCATGAGGCACAGGGTCAGAGCTGATTTGCATATAGCCAGTGTCTAACCCAGGGTGGTGTGGAGTGCAAAAAAACAATGGATTTAGGCCCAGATCCTTGTACTGGGGTGAATGTATGACATTGTTCTACATTCTTTCCATCAACTGTGTTTTTTGCAATTTTCACCCCGAGTGGGCTGGGTATGCTCAGACGTGAGTCCCAGGCTCTCCACACCACTGGAGTCAAGCTATCCAGGCTTATGAAGGCTGATAGCCAGAAACCGGTCCTTGGATGCTTGATTCCGGCCTGGGAAAGACATGGCTTGGTAGTTCGGACTGGACTGTTCCCATGAGGCACAGGGTCAGAGCTGATTTGCATATTGCCAGTGTCTAACCCAGGGTGGTGTGGAGTGCAAAAAAACGATGGATTTAGGCCCAGATCTTTGTACTGGGGTGAATGTATGACATTGTTCTACATTCTTTCCATCAACTGTGTTTTTTGCAATTTTCACCCCGAGTGGGCTGGGTATGCTCAGACGTGAGTCCCAGGCTCTCCACACCACTGGAGTCAAGCTATCCAGGCTGATGAAGGCTGATAGCCAGAAACCGGTCCTTGAATGCTTGATTCCGGCCTGGGAAAGACATGGCTTGGTAGTTTGGACTGGACTGTTCCCATGAGGCACAGGGTCAGAGCTGATTTGCATATAGCCAGTGTCTAACCCAGGGTGGTGTGGAGTGCAAAAAACCGATGGATTTAGGCCCAGATCCTTGTACTGGGGTGAATGTATGACATTGTTCTACATTCTTTCCATCAACTGTGTTTTTTGCAATTTTAACCCCGAGTGGGCTGGGTATGCTCAGACGTGAGTCCCAGGCTCTCCACACCACTGGAGTCAAGCTATCCAGGCTGATGAAGGCTGATAGCCAGAAACCGGTCCTTGGATGCTTGATTCCGGCCTGGGAAAGACATGGCTTGGTAGTTCGGACTGGACTGTTCCCATGAGGCACAGGGTCAGAGCTGATTTGCTTATAGCCAGTGTCTAACCCAGGGTGGTGTTGAGTGCAAAAAAACGATGGATTTAGGCCCAGATCCTTGTACTGGGGTGAATGTATGACATTGTTCTACATTCTTTCCATCAACTGTGTTTTTTGCAATTTTCACCCAGAGTGGGCTGGGTATGCTCAGACGTGAGTCCCAGGCTCTCCACACCACTGGAGTCAAGCTATCCAGGCTGATGAAGGCTGATAGCCAGAAACCGGTCCTTGGATGCTTGATTCCGGCCTGGGAAAGACATGGCTTGGTAGTTCGGACTGGACTGTTCCCATGAGGCACAGGGTCAGAGCTGATTTGCTTATAGCCAGTGTCTAACCCAGGGTGGTGTGGAGTGCAAACAAACAATGGATTTAGGCCCAGATCCTTGTACTGGGGTGAATGTATGACATTGTTCTACATTCTTTCCATCAACTGTGTTTTTTGCAATTTTCACCCCGAGTGGGCTGGGTATGCTCAGACGTGAGTCCCAGGCTCTCCACACCACTGGAGTCAAGCTATCCAGGCTTATGAAGGCTGATAGCCAGAAACCGGTCCTTGGATGCTTGATTCCGGCCTGGGAAAGACATGGCTTGGTAGTTCGGACTGGACTGTTCCCATGAGGCACAGGGTCAGAGCTGATTTGCATATTGCCAGTGTCTAACCCAGGGTGGTGTGGAGTGCAAAAAAACGATGTATTTAGGCCCAGATCTTTGTACTGGGGTGAATGTATGACATTGTTCTACATTCTTTCCATCAACTGTGTTTTTTGCAATTTTCACCCCGAGAGGGCTGGGTATGCTCAGACGTGAGTCCCAGGCTCTCCACACCACTGGAGTCAAGCTATCCAGGCTGATGAAGGCTGATAGCCAGAAACCGGTCCTTGAATGCTTGATTCCGGCCTGGGAAAGACATGGCTTGGTAGTTTGGACTGGACTGTTCCCATGAGGCACAGGGTCAGAGCTGATTTGCATATAGCCAGTGTCTAACCCAGGGTGGTGTGGAGTGCAAAAAACCGATGGATTTAGGCCCAGATCCTTGTACTGGGGTGAATGTATGACATTGTTCTACATTCTTTCCATCAACTGTGTTTTTTGCAATTTTCACCCCGAGTGGGCTGGGTATGCTCAGACGTGAGTCCCAGGCTCTCCACACCACTGGAGTCAAGCTATCCAGGCTGATGAAGGCTGATAGCCAGAAACCGGTCCTTGGATGCTTGATTCCGGCCTGGGAAAGACATGGCTTGGTAGTTCGGACTGGACTGTTCCCATGAGGCACAGGGTCAGAGCTGATTTGCTTATAGCCAGTGTCTAACCCAGGGTGGTGTTGAGTGCAAAAAAACGATGGATTTAGGCCCAGATCCTTGTACTGGGGTGAATGTATGACATTGTTCTACATTCTTTCCATCAACTGTGTTTTTTGCAATTTTCACCCAGAGTGGGCTGGGTATGCTCAGACGTGAGTCCCAGGCTCTCCACACCACTGGAGTCAAGCTATCCAGGCTGATGAAGGCTGATAGCCAGAAACCGGTCCTTGGATGCTTGATTCCAGCCTGGGAAAGACATGGCTTGGTAGTTCGGACTGGACTGTTCCCATGAGGCACAGGGTCAGAGCTGATTTGCTTATAGCCAGTGTCTAACCCAGGGTGGTGTGGAGTGCAAACAAACAATGGATTTAGGCCCAGATCCTTGTACTGGGGTGAATGTATGACATTGTTCTACATTCTTTCCATCAACTGTGTTTTTTGCAATTTTCACCCCGAGTGGGCTGGGTATGCTCAGACGTGAGTCCCAGGCTCTCCACACCACTGGAGTCAAGCTATCCAGGCTGATGAAGGCTGACAGCCAGAAACCGGTCCTTGGATGCTTGATTCCGGTCTGGGAAAGACATGGCTTGGTAGTCCGGACTGGACTGTTCCCATGAGGCACAGGGTCAGAGCTGATTTGCATATAGCCAGTGTCTAACCCAGGGTGGTGTGGAGTGCAAAAAAACGATGGATTTAGGCCCAGATCCTTGTACTGGGGTGAATGTATGACATTGTTCTACATTCTTTCCATCAACTGTGTTTTTTGCAATTTTCTCCCCGAGTGGGCTGGGTATGCTCAGACGTGAGACCCAAGCTCTCCACACCACTGGAATCAAGCTATCCAGGCTGATGAAGGCTGATAGCTAGAAACCGGTCCTTGGATGCTTGATTCCGGTCTGGGAAAGACATGGCTTGGTAGTTCGGACTAGACTGTTCCCATGAGGCACAGGGTCAGAGCTGATTTGCATATAGCCAGTGTCTAACCCAGGGTGGTGTGGAGTGCAAAAAAACGATGGATTTAGGCCCAGATACTTGTACTGGGGTGAATGTATGACATTGTTCTACATTCTTTCCATCAACTGTGTTTTTTGCAATTTTCACCCCGAGTGGGCTGGGTATGCTCAGACGTGAGTCCCAGGCTCTCCACACCACTGGAGTCAAGCTATCCAGGCTGATGAAGGCTGATAGCCAGAAACCGGTCCTTGGATGCTTGATTCCGGCCTGGGAAAGACATGGCTTGGTAGTTCGGACTGGACTGTTCCCATGAGGCACAGGGTCAGAGCTGATTTGCTTATAGCCAGTGTCTAACCCAGGGTGGTGTGGAGTGCAAACAAACAATGGATTTAGGCCCAGATCCTTGTACTGGGGTGAATGTATGACATTGTTCTACATTCTTTCCATCAACTGTGTTTTTTGCAATTTTCACCCCGAGTGGGCTGGGTATGCTCAGACGTGAGTCCCAGGCTCTCCACACCACTGGAGTCAAGCTATCCAGGCTGATGAAGGCTGACAGCCAGAAACCGGTCCTTGGATGCTTGATTCTGGTCTGGGAAAGACATGGTTTGGTAGTTCGGACTGGACTGTTCCCATGAGGCACAGGGTCAGAGCTGATTTGCATATAGCCAGTGTCTAACCCAGGGTGATGTGGAGTGCAAAAAAACGATGGATTTAGGCCCAGATCCTTGTACTGGGATGAATGTATGACATTGTTCTACATTCTTTCCATCAACTGTGCTTTTTGCAATTTTCACCCCAAGTGGGCTGGGTATGCTCAGACGTGAGTCCCAGGCTCTCCACACAACTGGAGTCAAGCTATCCAGGCTGATGAAGGCTGATAGCCAGAAACCGGTCCTTGGATGCTTGATTCCGGTCTGGGAAAGACATGGCTTGGTAGTCCGGACTGGACTGTTCCCATGAGGCACAGGGTCAGAGCTGATTTGCATATAGCCAGTGTCTAACCCAGGGTGGTGTGGAGTGCAAAAAAACGATGGATTTAGGCCCAGATCCTTGTACTGGGGTGAATGTATGACATTGTTCTACATTCTTTCCATCAACTGTGTTTTTTGCAATTTTCTCCCCGAGTGGGCTGGGTATGCTCAGACGTGAGACCCAAGCTCTCCACACCACTGGAATCAAGCTATCCAGGCTGATGAAGGCTGATAGCCAGAAACCGGTCCTTGGATGCTTGATTCCGGCCTGGGAAACACATGGCTTGGTAGTTTGGACTGGACTGTTCCCATGAGGCACAGGGTCAGAGCTGATTTGCATATAGCCAGTGTCTAACCCAGGGTGGTGTGGAGTGCAAAAAAACGATGGATTTAGGCCCAGATCCTTGTACTGGGGTGAATGTATGACATTGTTCTACATTCTTTCCATCAACTGTGTTTTTTGCAATTTTCACCCCGAGTGGGCTGGGTATGCTCAGACGTGAGTCCCAGGCTCTCCACACCACTGGAGTCAAGCTATCCAGGCTTATGAAGGCTGATAGCCAGAAACCGGTCCTTGGATGCTTGATTCCGGCCTGGGAAAGACATGGCTTGGTAGTTCGGACTGGACTGTTCCCATGAGGCACAGGGTCAGAGCTGATTTGCTTATAGCCAGTGTCTAACCCAGGGTGGTGTGGAGTGCAAAAAAACGATGGATTTAGGCCCAGATCCTTGTACTGGGGTGAATGTATGACATTGTTCTACATTCTTTCCATCAACTGTGTTTTTTGCAATTTTCACCCCGAGTGGGCTGGGTATGCTCAGACGTGAGTCCCAGGCTCTCCACACCACTGGAGTCAAGCTATCCAGGCTGATGAAGGCTGATAGCTAGAAACCGGTCCTTGGATGCTTGATTCCGGTCTGGGAAAGACATGGCTTGGTAGTTCGGACTAGACTGTTCCCATGAGGCACAGGGTCAGAGCTGATTTGCATATAGCCAGTGTCTAACCCAGGGTGGTGTGGAGTGCAAAAAAACGATGGATTTAGGCCCAGATCCTTGTACTGGGGTGAATGTATGACATTGTTCTACATTCTTTCCATCAACTCTGTTTTTTGCAATTTTCACCCCGAGTGGGCTGGGTATGCTCAGACGTGAGTCCCAGGCTCTCCACACCACTGGAGTCAAGCTATCCAGGCTGAAGAAGGCTGATAGCCAGAAACCGGTCCTTGGATGCTTGATTCCGGCCTGGGAAAGACATGGCTTGGTAGTTCGGACTGGACTGTTCCCATGAGGCACAGGGTCAGAGCTGATTTGCTTATAGCCAGTGTCTAACCCAGGGTGGTGTGGAGTGCAAACAAACGATGGATTTAGGCCCAGATCCTTGTACTGGGGTGAATGTATGACATTGTTCTACATTCTTTCCATCAACTGTGTTTTTTGCAATTTTCACCCCGAGTGGCCTGGGTATGCTCAGACTTGAGTCCCAGGCTCTCCACACCACTGGAGTCAAGCTATCCAGGCTGATGAAGGCTGATAGCCAGAAACCGGTCCTTGGATGCTTGATTCCGGTCTGGGAAAGACATGGCTTGGTAGTTCGGACTGGAATGTTCACATGAGGCACAGGGTCAGAGCTGATTTGCATATAGCCAGTGTCTAACCCAGGGTGGTGTGGAGTGCCAAAAAACGATGGATTTTAGCCCAGATCCTTGTACTGGGGTGAATGTATGACATTGTTCTACATTCTTTCCATCAACTGTGTTTTTTGCAATTTTCACCCCGAGTGGGCTGGCTATGATAAGACGTGAGTCCCAGGCTCTCCACACCACTGGAGTCAAGCCATCCAGGCTGATGAAGGCTGATAGCTAGAAACCGGTCCTTGGATGCTTGATTCCGGTCTGGGAAAGACATGGCTTGGTAGTTCGGACTAGACTGTTCCCATGAGGCACAGGGTCAGAGCTGATTTGCATATAGCCAGTGTCTAACCCAGGGTGGTGTGGAGTGCAAAAAAACGATGGATTTAGGCCCAGATCCTTGTACTGGGGTGAATGTATGACATTGTTCTACATTCTTTCCATCAACTGTGTTTTTTGCAATTTTCTCCCCGAGTGGGCTGGGTATGCTCAGACGTGAGACCCAAGCTCTCCACACCACTGGAATCAAGCTATCCAGGCTGATGAAGGCTGATAGCTAGAAACCGGTCCTTGGATGCTTGATTCCGGTCTGGGAAAGACATGGCTTGGTAGTTCGGACTAGACTGTTCCCATGAGGCACAGGGTCAGAGCTGATTTGCATATAGCCAGTGTCTAACCCAGGGTGGTGTGGAGTGCAAAAAAACGATGGATTTAGGCCCAGATCCTTGTACTGGGGTGAATGTATGACATTGTTCTACATTCTTTCCATCAACTGTGTTTTTTGCAATTTTCACCCCGAGTGGGCAGGGTATGCTCAGACGTGAGTCCCAGGCTCTCCACACCACTGGAGTCAAGCTATCCAGGCTGATGAAGGCTGATAGCCAGAAACCGGTCCTTGGATGCTTGATTCCGGCCTGGGAAAGACATGGCTTGGTAGTTCGGACTGGACTGTTCCCATGAGGCACGGGGTCAGAGCTGATTTGCTTATAGCCAGTGTCTAACCCAGGGTGGTGTGGAGTGCAAACAAACGATGGATTTAGGCCCAGATCCTTGTACTGGGGTGAATGTATGACATTGTTCTACATTCTTTCCATCAACTGTGTTTTTTGCAATTTTCACCCCGAGTGGGCTGGGTATGCTCAGACTTGAGTCCCAGGCTCTCCACACCACTGGAGTCAAGCTATCCAGGCTGATGAAGGCTGACAGCCAGAAACCGGTCCTTGGATGCTTGATTCCGGTCTGGGAAAGACATGGCTTGGTAGTCCGGACTGGACTGTTCCCATGAGGCACAGGGTCAGAGCTGATTTGCATATAGCCAGTGTCTAACCCAGGGTGGTGTGGAGTGCAAAAAAACGATGGATTTAGGCCCAGATCCTTGTACTGGGGTGAATGTATGACATTGTTCTACATTCTTTCCATCAACTGTGTTTTTTGCAATTTTCTCCCCGAGTGGGCTGGGTATGCTCAGACGTGAGACCCAAGCTCTCCACACCACTGGAGTCAAGCTATCCAGGCTGATGAAGGCTGATAGCCAGAAACCGGTCCTTGGATGCTTGATTCCGGCCTGGGAAAGACATGGCTTGGTAGTTCGGACTGGACTGTTCCCATGAGGTACAGGGTCAGAGCTGATTTGCTTATAGCCAGTGTCTAACCCAGGGTGGTGTGGAGTGCAAAAAAACGATGGATTTAGGCCCAGATCCTTGTACTGGGGTGAATGTATGACATTGTTCTACATTCTTTCCATCAACTGTGTTTTTTGCAATTTTCACCCCGAGTGGGCTGGGTATGCTCAGACGTGAGTCCCAGGCTCGCCACACCACTGGAGTCAAGCTATCCAGGCTGATGAAGGCTGACAGCCAGAAACCGGTCCTTGGATGCTTGATTCCGGCCTGGGAAAGACATGGCTTGGTAGTTCGGACTGGACTGTTCCCATGAGGCACAGGGTCAGAGCTGATTTGCTTATAGCCAGTGTCTAACCCAGGGTGGTGTGGAGTGCAAAAAAACGATGGATTTAGGCCCAGATCCTTGTACTGGGGTGAATGTATGACATTGTTCTACATTCTTTCCATCAACTGGGTGTTTTGCAATTTTCACCCCGAGTGGGCTGGGTATGCTCAGACGTGAGTCCCAGGCTCTCCACACCACTGGAGTCAAGCTATCCATGCTGATGAAGGCTGACAGCCAGAAACCGGTCCTTGGATGCTTGAATCCGGTCTGGGAAAGACATGGCTTGGTAGTTCGGACTGGACTGTTCCCATGAGGCACGAGGTCAGAGCTGATTTGCATATAGCCAGTGTCTAAGCCAGGGTGGTGTGGAGTGCACAAAAACGATGGATTTAGGCCCAGATCCTTGTACTGGGGTGAATGTATGACATTGTTCTACATTCTTTCCATCAACTGTGTTTTTTGCAATTTTCACCTCGAGTGGGCTGGGTATGCTCAGACGTGAGTCCCAGGCTCTCCACACCACTGGAGTCAAGCTATCCAGGCTGATGAAGGCTGATAGCCAGAAACCGGTCCTTGGATGCTTGATTCCGGTCTGGGAAAGACATGGCTTGGTAGTTCGGACTGGACTGTTCCCATGAGGCACAGGGTCAGAGCTGATTTGCATATAGCCAGTGTCCAACCCAGGGTGGTGTGGAGTGCAAAGAAACGATGGATTTAGGCCCAGATCCTTGTACTGGGGTGAATGTATGACATTGTTCTACATTCTTTCCATCAACTGTGTTTTTTGCAATTTTCACCCCGAGTGGGCTGGGTATGCTCAGACGTGCGTCCCAGGCTCTCCACACCACTGGAGTCAAGCTATCCAGGCTGATGAAGGCTGATAGCCATAAACCGGTCCTTGGATGCTTGATTCCGGCCTGGGAAAGACATGGCTTGGTAGTTCGGACTGGACTGTTCCCATGAGGCACAGGGTCAGAGCTGATTTGCTTATAGCCAGTGTCTAACCCAGGGTGGTGTGGAGTGCAAAAAAACGATGGATTTAGGCCCAGATCCTTGTACTGGGGTGAATGTATGACATTGTTCTACATTCTTTCCATCAACTGGGTTTTTGCAATTTTCACCCCAAGTGGGCTGGGTATGCTCCGACGTGAGTCCCAGGCTCTCCACACCACTGGAGTCAAGCTATCCAGGCTGATGAAGGCTGATAGCCAGAAACCGGTCCTTGGATGCTTGATTCCGGTCTGGGAAAGACATTGCTTGGTAGTTCGGACTGGAATGTTCACATGAGGCACAGGGTCAGAGCTGATTTGCATATAGCCAGTGTCTAACCCAGGGTGGTGTGGAGTGCCAAAAAACGATGGATTTTAGCCCAGATCCTTGTACTGGGGTGAATGTATGACATTGTTCTACATTCTATCCATCAACTGTGTTTTTTGCAATTTTCACCCCGAGTGGCCTGGCTATGATAAGACGTGAGTCCCAGGCTCTCCACACCACTGGAGTCAAGCCATCCAGGCTGATGAAGGCTGATAGCCTGAAACCGGTCCTTGGATGCTTGATTCCGGTCTGGGAAAGACATGGCTTGGTAGTTCGGACTGGACTGTTCCCATGAGGCACAGGGTCAGAGCTGATTTGCATATAGCCAGTGTCTAACCCAGGGTGGTGTGGAGTGCAAAAAAACGATGGATTTAGGCCCATATCTGTGTACTGGGTAAATGTATGACATTGTTCTACATTCTTTCCATCAACTGTGTTTTTTGCAATTTTCACCCCGAGTGGGCTGGGTATGCTCAGACGTGAGTCCCAGGCTCTCCACACCACTGGAGTCAAGCTATCCAGGCTGATGAAGGCTGATAGCCAGAAACCGGTCCTTGGATGCTTGATTCCGGCCTGGGAAAGACATGGCTTGGTAGTTTGGACTGGACTGTTCCCATGAGGCACAGGGTCAGAGCTGATTTGCATATAGCCAGTGTCTAACCCAGGGTGGTGTGGAGTGCAAAAAAACGATGGATTTAGGCCCAGATCCTTGTACTGGGGTGAATGTATGACATTGTTCTACATTCTTTCCATCAACTGTGTTTTTTGCAATTTTCACCCCGAGTGGGCTGGGTATGCTCAGACGTGAGTCCCAGACTCTTTACACCACTGGAGTCAAGCTATCCAGGCTGATGAAGGCTGATAGCCAGAAACCGGTCCTTGGATGCTTGATTCCGGCCTGGGAAAGACATGGCTTGGTAGTTCGGACTGGACTGTTCCCATGAGGCACAGGGTCAGAGCTGATTTGCTTATAGCCAGTGTCTAACCCAGGGTGGTGTGGAGTGCAAAAAAACGATGGATTTAGGCCCAGATCCTTGTACTGGGGTGAATGTAAGACATTGTTCTACATTCTTTCCATCAACTGTGTTTTTTGCAATTTTCACCCCGAGTGGGCTGGGTATGCTCAGACGTGAGTCCCAGGCTCTCCACACCACTGGAGTCAAGCTATCCAGGCTGATGAAGGCTGATAGCTAGAAACCGGTCCTTGGATGCTTGATTCCGGTCAGGGAAAGACATGGCTTGGTAGTTCGGACTAGACTGTTCCCATGAGGCACAGGGTCAGAGCTGATTTGCATATAGCCAGTGTCTAACCCAGGGTGGTGTGGAGTGCAAAAAAACGATGGATTTAGGCCCAGATCCTTGTACTGGGGTGAATGTATGACATTGTTCTACATTCTTTCCATCAACTGTGTTTTTTGCAATTTTCACCCCGAGTGGGCTGGGTATGCTCAGACGTGAGTCCCAGGCTCTCCACACCACTGGAGTCAAGCTATCCAGGCTGATGAAGGCTGATAGCCAGAAACCGGTCCTTGGATGCTTGATTCCGGCCTGGGAAAGACATGGCTTGGTAGTTCGGACTAGACTGTTCCCATGAGGCACAGGGTCAGAGCTGATTTGCTTATAGCCAGTGTCTAACCCAGGGTGGTGTGGAGTGCAAACAAACAATGGATTTAGGCCCAGATCCTTGTACTGGGGTGAATGTATGACATTGTTCTACATTCTTTGCATCAACTGTGTTTTTTGCAATTTTCACCCCGAGTGGGCTGGGTATGCTCAGACTTGAGTCCCAGGCTCTCCACACCACTGGAGTCAAGCTATCCAGGCTGATGAAGGCTGACAGCCAGAAACCGGTCCTTGGATGCTTGATTCTGGTCTGGGAAAGACATGGTTTGGTAGTTCGGACTGGACTGTTCCCATGAGGCACAGGGTCAGAGCTGATTTGCATATAGCCAGTGTCTAACCCAGGGTGATGTGGAGTGCAAAAAAACGATGGATTTAGGCCCAGATCCTTGTACTGGGATGAATGTATGACATTGTTCTACATTCTTTCCATCAACTGTGCTTTTTGCAATTTTCACCCCAAGTGGGCTGGGTATGCTCAGACGTGAGTCCCAAGCTCTCCACACAACTGGAGTCAAGCTATCCAGGCTGATGAAGGCTGATAGACAGAAACCGGTCCTTGGATGCTTGATTCCGGTCTGGGAAAGACATGGCTTGGTAGTCCGGACTGGACTGTTCCCATGAGGCACAGGGTCAGAGCTGATTTGCATATAGCCAGTGTCTAACCCAGGGTGGTGTGGAGTGCAAAAAAACGATGGATTTAGGCCCAGATCCTTGTACTGGGGTGAATGTATGACATTGTTCTACATTCTTTCCATCAACTGTGTTTTTTGCAATTTTCACCCCGAGTGGGCTGGGTATGCTCAGACGTGAGTCCCAGGCTCTCCACACCACTGGAGTCAAGCTATCCAGGCTGATGAAGGCTGATAGCCAGAAACCGGTCCTTGGATGCTTGATTCCGGCCTGGGAAAGACATGGCTTGGTAGTTCGGACTGGACTGTTCCCATGAGGCACAGGGTCAGAGCTGATTTGCTTATAGCCAGTGTCTAACCCAGGGTGGTGTGGAGTGCAAACAAACAATGGATTTAGGCCCAGATCCTTGTACTGGGGTGAATGTATGACATTGTTCTACATTCTTTGCATCAACTGTGTTTTTTGCAATTTTCACCCCGAGTGGGCTGGGTATGCTCAGACTTGAGTCCCAGGCTCTCCACACCACTGGAGTCAAGCTATCCAGGCTGATGAAGGCTGACAGCCAGAAACCGGTCCTTGGATGCTTGATTCTGGTCTGGGAAAGACATGGTTTGGTAGTTCGGACTGGACTGTTCCCATGAGGCACAGGGTCAGAGCTGATTTGCATATAGCCAGTGTCTAACCCAGGGTGATGTGGAGTGCAAAAAAACGATGGATTTAGGCCCAGATACTTGTACTGGGATGAATGTATGACATTGTTCTACATTCTTTCCATCAACTGTGCTTTTTGCAATTTTCACCCCAAGTGGGCTGGGTATGCTCAGACGTGAGTCCCAAGCTCTCCACACAACTGGAGTCAAGCTATCCAGGCTGATGAAGGCTGATAGACAGAAACCGGTCCTTGGATGCTTGATTCCGGTCTGGGAAAGACATGGCTTGGTAGTCCGGACTGGACTGTTCCCATGAGGCACAGGGTCAGAGCTGATTTGCATATAGCCAGTGTCTAACCCAGGGTGGTGTGGAGTGCAAAAAAACGATGGATTTAGGCCCAGATCCTTGTACTGGGGTGAATGTATGACATTGTTCTACATTCTTTCCATCAACTGTGTTTTTTGAAATTTTCTCCCCGAGTGGGCTGGGTATGCTCAGACGTGAGACCCAAGCTCTCCACACCACTGGAATCAAGCTATCCAGGCTGATGAAGGCTGATAGCCAGAAACCGGTCCTTGGATGCTTGATTCCGGCCTGGGAAACACATGGCTTGGTAGTTTGGACTGGACTGTTCCCATGAGGCACAGGGTCAGAGCTGATTTGCATATAGCCAGTGTCTAACCCAGGGTGGTGTGGAGTGCAAAAAAACGATGGATTTAGGCCCAGATCCTTGTACTGGGGTGAATGTATGACATTGTTCTACATTCTTTCCATCAACTGTGTTTTTTGCAATTTTCACCCCGAGTGGGCTGGGTATGCTCAGACGTGAGTCCCAGGCTCTCCACACCACTGGAGTCAAGCTATCCAGGCTGATGAAGGCTGATAGCCAGAAACCGGTCCTTGGATGCTTGATTCCGGCCTGGGAAAGACATGGCTTGGTAGTTCGGACTGGACTGTTCCCATGAGGCACAGGGTCAGAGCTGATTTGCTTATAGCCAGTGTCTAACCCAGGGTGGTGTGGAGTGCAAAAAAACGATGGATTTAGGCCCAGATCCTTGTACTGGGGTGAATGTATGACATTGTTCTACATTCTTTCCATCAACTGTGTTTTTTGCAATTTTCACCCCGAGTGGGCTTGGTATGCTCAGACGTGAGTCCCAGGCTCTCCACACCACTGGAGTCAAGCTATCCAGGCTGATGAAGGCTGATAGCCAGAAACCGGTCCTTGGATGCTTGATTCCGGCCTGGGAAAGACATGGCTTGGTAGTCCGGACTGGACTGTTCCCATGAGGCACAGGGTCAGAGCTGATTTGCATATAGCCAGTGTCTAACCCAGGGTGGTGTGGAATGCAAAAAAACGATGGATTTAGGCCCAGATCCTTGTACTGGGGTGAATGTATGACATTGTTCTACATTCTTTCCATCAACTGTGTTTTTTGCAATTTTCTCCCCGAGTGGGCTGGGTATGCTCAGACGTGAGACCCAAGCTCTCCACACCACTGGAGTCAAGCTATCCAGGCTGATGAAGGCTGATAGCCAGAAACCGGTCCTTGGATGCTTGATTCCGGCCTGGGAAAGACATGGCTTGGTAGTTCGGACTGGACTGTTCCCATGAGGTACAGGGTCAGAGCTGATTTGCTTATAGCCAGTGTCTAACCCAGGGTGGTGTGGAGTGCAAAAAAACGATGGATTTAGGCCCAGATCCTTGTACTGGGGTGAATGTATGACATTGTTCTACATTCTTTCCATCAACTGTGTTTTTTGCAATTTTCACCCCGAGTGGGCTGGGTATGCTCAGACGTGAGTCCCAGGCTCTCCACACCACTGGAGTCAAGCTATCCAGGCTGATGAAGGCTGACAGCCAGAAACCGGTCCTTGGATGCTTGATTCCGGCCTGGGAAAGACATGGCTTGGTAGTTCGGACTGGACTGTTCCCATGAGGCACAGGGTCAGAGCTGATTTGCTTATAGCCAGTGTCTAACCCAGGGTGGTGTGGAGTGCAAAAAAACGATGGATTTAGGCCCAGATCCTTGTACTGGGGTGAATGTATGACATTGTTCTACATTCTTTCCATCAACTGGGTGTTTTGCAATTTTCACCCCGAGTGGGCTGGGTATGCTCAGACGTGAGTCCCAGGCTCTCCACACCACTGGAGTCAAGCTATCCATGCTGATGAAGGCTGACAGCCAGAAACCGGTCCTTGGATGCTTGAATCCGGTCTGGGAAAGACATGGCTTGGTAGTTCGGACTGGACTGTTCCCATGAGGCACGAGGTCAGAGCTGATTTGCATATAGCCAGTGTCTAAGCCAGGGTGGTGTGGAGTGCACAAAAACGATGGATTTAGGCCCAGATCCTTGTACTGGGGTGAATGTATGACATTGTTCTACATTCTTTCCATCATCTGTGTTTTTTGCAATTTTCACCTCGAGTGGGCTGGGTATGCTCAGACATGAGTCCCAGGCTCTCCACACCACTGGAGTCAAGCCATCCAGGCTGATGAAGGCTGATAGCCTGAAACCGGTCCTTGGATGCTTGATTCCGGTCTGGGAAAGACATGGCTTGGTAGTTCGGACTGGACTGTTCCCATGAGGCACAGGGTCAGAGCTGATTTGCATATAGCCAGTGTCTAACCCAGGGTGGTGTGGAGTGCAAAAAAACGATGGATTTAGGCCCATATCTTTGTACTGGGTAAATGTATGACATTGTTCTACATTCTTTCCATCAACTGTGTTTTTTGCAATTTTCACCCCGAGTGGGCTGGGTATGCTCAGACGTGAGTCCCAGGCTCTCCACACCACTGGAGTCAAGCTATGCAGGCTGATGAAGGCTGATAGCCAGAAACCGGTCCTTGGATGCTTGATTCCGGCCTGGGAAAGACATGGCTTGGTAGTTTGGACTGGACTGTTCCCATGAGGCACAGGGTCAGAGCTGATTTGCATATAGCCAGTGTCTAACCCAGGGTGGTGTGGAGTGCAAAAAAACGATGGATTTAGGCCCAGATCCTTGTACTGGGGTGAATGTATGACATTGTTCTACATTCTTTCCATCAACTGTGTTTTTTGCAATTTTCACCCCGAGTGGGCTGGGTATGCTCAGACGTGAGTCCCAGGCTCTCCACACCACTGGAGTCAAGCTATCCAGGCTGATGAAGGCTGATAGCCAGAAACCGGTCCTTGGATGCTTGATTCCGGCCTGGGAAAGACATGGCTTGGTAGTTCGGACTGGACTGTTCCCATGAGGCACAGGGTCAGAGCTGATTTGCTTATAGCCAGTGTCTAACCCAGGGTGGTGTGGAGTGCAAAAAAACGATGGATTTAGGCCCAGATCCTTGTACTGGGGTGAATGTATGACATTGTTCTACATTCTTTCCATCAACTGTGTTTTTTGCAATTTTCACCCCGAGTGGGCTGGGTATGCTCAGACGTGAGTCCCAGGCTCTCCACACCACTGGAGTCAAGCTATCCAGGCTGATGAAGGCTGATAGCTAGAAACCGGTCCTTGGATGCTTGATTCCGGTCTGTGAAAGACATGGCTTGGTAGTTCGGACTAGACTGTTCCCATGAGGCACAGGGTCAGAGCTGATTTGCATATAGCCAGTGTCTAACCCAGGGTGGTGTGGAGTGCAAAAAAACGATGGATTTAGGCCCAGATCCTTGTACTGGGGTGAATGTATGACATTGTTCTACATTCTTTCCATCAACTGTGTTTTTTGCAATTTTCACCCCGAGTGGGCTGGGTATGCTCAGACGTGAGTCCCAGGCTCTCCACACCACTGGAGTCAAGCTATCCAGGCTGATGAAGGCTGATAGCCAGAAACCGGTCCTTGGATGCTTGATTCCGGCCTAGGAAAGACATGGCTTGGTAGTTCGGACTGGACTGTTCCCATGAGGCACAGGGTCAGAGCTGATTTGCTTATAGCCAGTGTCTAACCCAGGGTGGTGTGGAGTGCAAACAAACAATGGATTTATGCCCAGATCCTTGTACTGGGGTGAATGTATGACATTGTTCTACATTCTTTCCATCAACTGTGTTTTTTGCAATTTTCACCCCGAGTGGGCTGGGTATGCTCAGACTTGAGTCCCAGGCTCTCCACACCACTGGAGTCAAGCTATCCAGGCTGATGAAGGCTGATAGCCAGAAACCGGTCCTTGGATGCTTGATTCCGGCCTAGGAAAGACATGGCTTGGTAGTTCGGACTGGACTGTTCCCATGAGGCACAGGGTCAGAGCTGATTTGCTTATAGCCAGTGTCTAACCCAGGGTGGTGTGGAGTGCAAACAAACAATGGATTTATGCCCAGATCCTTGTACTGGGGTGAATGTATGACATTGTTCTACATTCTTTCCATCAACTGTGTTTTTTGCAATTTTCACCCCGAGTGGGCTGGGTATGCTCAGACGTGAGTCCCAGGCTCTCCACACCACTGGAGTCAAGCTATCCAGGCTGATGAAGGCTGATAGCCAGAAACCGGTCCTTGGATGCTTGATTCCGGCCTGGGAAAGACATGGCTTGGTAGTTCGGACTGGACTGTTCCCATGAGGCACAGGGTCAGAGCTGATTTGCTTATAGCCAGTGTCTAACCCAGGGTGGTGTGGAGTGCAAAAAAACGATGGATTTAGGCCCAGATCCTTGTACTGGGGTGAATGTATGACATTGTTCTACATTCTTTCCATCAACTGTGTTTTTTGCAATTTTCACCCCGAGTGGGCTGGGTATGCTCAGACGTGAGTCCCAGGCTCTCCACACCACTGGAGTCAAGCTATCCAGGCTGATGAAGGCTGATAGCTAGAAACCGGTCCTTGGATGCTTGATTCCGGTCTGTGAAAGACATGGCTTGGTAGTTCGGACTAGACTGTTCCCATGAGGCACAGGGTCAGAGCTGATTTGCATATAGCCAGTGTCTAACCCAGGGTGGTGTGGAGTGCAAAAAAACGATGGATTTAGGCCCAGATCCTTGTACTGGGGTGAATGTATGACATTGTTCTACATTCTTTCCATCAACTGTGTTTTTTGCAATTTTCACCCCGAGTGGGCTGGGTATGCTCAGACGTGAGTCCCAGGCTCTCCACACCACTGGAGTCAAGCTATCCAGGCTGATGAAGGCTGATAGCCAGAAACCGGTCCTTGGATGCTTGATTCCGGCCTAGGAAAGACATGGCTTGGTAGTTCGGACTGGACTGTTCCCATGAGGCACAGGGTCAGAGCTGATTTGCTTATAGCCAGTGTCTAACCCAGGGTGGTGTGGAGTGCAAACAAACAATGGATTTATGCCCAGATCCTTGTACTGGGGTGAATGTATGACATTGTTCTACATTCTTTCCATCAACTGTGTTTTTTGCAATTTTCACCCCGAGTGGGCTGGGTATGCTCAGACTTGAGTCCCAGGCTCTCCACACCACTGGAGTCAAGCTATCCAGGCTGATGAAGGCTGACAGCCAGAAACCGGTCCTTGGATGCTTGATTCTGGTCTGGGAAAGACATGGTTTGGTAGTTCGGACTGGACTGTTCCCATGAGGCACAGGGTCAGAGCTGATTTGCATATAGCCAGTGTCTAACCCAGGGTGATGTGGAGTGCAAAAAAACGATGGATTTAGGCCCAGATCCTTGTACTGGGATGAATGTATGACATTGTTCTACATTCTTTCCATCAACTGTGCTTTTTGCAATTTTCACCCCAAGTGGGCTGGGTATGCTCAGACGTGAGTCCCAGGCTCTCCACACAACTGGAGTCAAGCTATCCAGGCTGATGAAGGCTGATAGCCAGAAACCGGTCCTTGGATGCTTGATTCCGGTCTGGGAAAGACATGGCTTGGTAGTCCGGACTGGACTGTTCCCATGAGGCACAGGGTCAGAGCTGATTTGCATATAGCCAGTGTCTAACCCAGGGTGGTGTGGAGTGCAAAAAAACGATGGATTTAGGACCAGATCCTTGTACTGGGGTGAATGTATGACATTGTTCTACATTCTTTCCATCAACTGTGTTTTTTGCAATTTTCTCCCCGAGTGGGCTGGGTATGCTCAGACGTGAGACCCAAGCTCTCCACACCACTGGAATTAAGCTATCCAGGCTGATGAAGGCTGATAGCCAGAAACCGGTCCTTGGATGTTTGATTCCGGCCTGGGAAACACATGGCTTGGTAGTTTGGACTGGACTGTTCCCATGAGGCACAGGGTCAGAGCTGATTTGCATATAGCCAGTGTCTAACCCAGGGTGGTGTGGAGTGCAAAAAAACGATGGATTTAGGCCCAGATCCTTGTACTGGGGTGAATGTATGACATTGTTCTACATTCTTTCCATCAACTGTGTTTTTTGCAATTTTCACCCCGAGTGGGCTGGGTATGCTCAGACGTGAGTCCCAGGCTCTCCACACCACTGGAGTCAAGCTATCCAGGCTGATGAAGGCTGATAGCCAGAAACCGGTCCTTGGATGCTTGATTCCGGCCTGGGAAAGACATGGCTTGGTAGTTCGGACTGGACTGTTCCCATGAGGCACAGGGTCAGAGCTGATTTGCTTATAGCCAGTGTCTAACCCAGGGTGGTGTGGAGTGCAAAAAAACGATGGATTTAGGCCCAGATCCTTGTACTGGGGTGAATGTATGACATTGTTCTACATTCTTTCCATCAACTGTGTTTTTTGCAATTTTCACCCCGAGTGGGCTTGGTATGCTCAGACGTGAGTCCCAGGCTCTCCACACCACTGGAGTCAAGCTATCCAGGCTGATGAAGGCTGATAGCTAGAAACCGGTCCTTGGATGCTTGATTCCGGTCTGGGAAAGACATGGCTTGTTTTTTAGTTCGGACTAGACTGTTCCCATGAGGCACAGGGTCAGAGCTGATTTGCATATAGCCAGTGTCTAACCCAGGGTGGTGTGGAGTGCAAAAAAACGATGGATTTAGGCCCAGATCCTTGTACTGGGGTGAATGTATGACATTGTTCTACATTCTTTCCATCAACTGTGTTTTTTGCAATTTTCACCCCGAGTGGGCTGGGTATGCTCAGACGTGAGTCCCAGGCTCTCCACACCACTGGAGTCAAGCTATCCAGGCTGATGAAGGCTGATAGCCAGAAACCGGTCCTTGGATGCTTGATTCCGGCCTGGGAAAGACATGGCTTGGTAGTTCGGACTGGACTGTTCCCATGAGGCACAGGGTCAGAGCTGATTTGCTTATAGCCAGTGTCTAACCCAGGGTGGTGTGGAGTGCAAACAAACGATGGATTTAGGCCCAGATCCTTGTACTGGGGTGAATGTATGACATTGTTCTACATTCTTTCCATCAACTGTGTTTTTTGCAATTTTCACCCCGAGTGGGCTGGGTATGCTCAGACTTGAGTCCCAGGCTCTCCACACCACTGGAGTCAAGCTATCCAGGCTGATGAAGGCTGACAGCCAGAAACCGGTCCTTGGATGCTTGATTCTGGTCTGGGAAAGACATGGTTTGGTAGTTCGGACTGGACTGTTCCCATGAGGCACAGGGTCAGAGCTGATTTGCATATAGCCAGTGTCTAACCCAGGGTGATGTGGAGTGCAAAAAAACGATGGATTTAGGCCCAGATCCTTGTACTGGGATGAATGTATGACATTGTTCTACATTCTTTCCATCAACTGTGCTTTTTGCAATTTTCACCCCAAGTGGGCTGGGTATGCTCAGACGTGAGTCCCAGGCTCTCCACACCACTGGAGTCAAGCTATCCAGGCTGATGAAGGCTGATAGCCAGAAACCGGTCCTTGGGTGCTTGATTCCGGTCTGGGAAAGACATGGCTTGGTAGTCCGGACTGGACTGTTCCCATGAGGCACAGGGTCAGAGCTGATTTGCATATAGCCAGTGTCTAACCCAGGGTGGTGTGGAGTGCAAAAAAACGATGGATTTAGGCCCAGATCCTTGTACTGGGGTGAATGTATGACATTGTTCTACATTCTTTCCATCAACTGTGTTTTTTGCAATTTTCTCCCCGAGTGGGCTGGGTATGCTCAGACGTGAGACCCAAGCTCTCCACACCACTGGAATCAAGCTATCCAGGCTGATGAAGGCTGATAGCCAGAAACCGGTCCTTGGATGCTTGATTCCGGCCTGGGAAACACATGGCTTGGTAGTTCGGACAGGACTGTTCCCATGAGGCACAGGGTCAGAGCTGATTTGCTTATAGCCAGTGTCTAACCCAGGGTGGTGTGGAGTGCAAAAAAACGATGGATTTAGGCCCAGATCCTTGTACTGGGGTGAATGTATGACATTGTTCTACATTCTTTCCATCAACTGTGTTTTTTGCAATTTTCACCCCGAGTGGGCTGGGTATGCTCAGACGTGAGTCCCAGGCTCTCCACACCACTGGAGTCAAGCTATCCAGGCTGATGAAGGCTGACAGCCAGAAACCGGTCCTTGGATGCTTGATTCCGGCCTGGGAAAGACATGGCTTGGTAGTTCGGACTGGACTGTTCCCATGAGGCACAGGGTCAGAGCTGATTTGCTTATAGCCAGTGTCTAACCCAGGGTGGTGTGGAGTGCAAAAAAACGATGGATTTAGGCCCAGATCCTTGTACTGGGGTGAATGTATGACATTGTTCTACATTCTTTCCATCAACTGGGTGTTTTGCAATTTTCACCCCGAGTGGGCTGGGTATGCTCAGACGTGAGTCCCAGGCTCTCCACACCACTGGAGTCAAGCTATCCATGCTGATGAAGGCTGACAGCCAGAAACCGGTCCTTGGATGCTTGAATCCGGTCTGGGAAAGACATGGCTTGGTAGTTCGGACTGGACTGTTCCCATGAGGCACGAGGTCAGAGCTGATTTGCATATAACAATTATCAAAAATAGAATAACGGACACTAGTTACACCTTATGGCCTTTGGCATAAGGGATAAAGATCAAAGTAGCCTCAAAAAACTCTGTGTTTTGATTGGAAAAGGTGCGGTATATGTGTTTCGTCCGCCCCACACTAGAGTTGTGGCAGTTATCATTGGCTACTCTGAAGTAGTGGGTTTGCCAGCCTCGCCCGAGGCGCCTCTGGTCTAGGGTGCAGTGTCCAGAGATTTTTACGTGAAAAAAGGTGTAAAGAAAACTGTGCAAAAAAGGAACAAATATTTAAAAATAAGGGAGTAAACAGCCCCAAAGTTCTTTAATGGGGGGTGTTCCTCACCACAGGTTAAAATTAAGTGGTACGATCTTAGACCGAGTTACTAGGTCTGATAGTGTAATTAAAAGAAGTACGTCGACATGTTTCAGCTCCTGGGGCCTGGAAGGGTCTGCGGAGCTTTCGTCAGGACTCACAAAACATAACATAAAGGTATTGTACTCACACAATTTGTGCAGTCATTTTGGTACAAACACTCTTGTTCAGATTGTGTATTTGTTAGGGAATTTCCCTTCGTAATCTGCAATGGGATAAACAGAAGTACAGGTTGTGCATACACATATACGCCTTACACCTAATGATAGTGAATTTCATTATCAGCGTTTTGTGACATTTTCAGCAAAACTACTAGACTTTAAAAAATGGCAAATAATGGAGAGTAGAGATGCTAGGTTCTCTTATGTTAAAAACGAAATACTGGTTGATATCTTTGTTGTGTATACTTAATCTAAAGTGCGCGTTAGAACTGTACTCATATTACAAACAATTCTACGATCTTACAGTCTGGTAGGGTATAGAATGTAAACAAGGCACCCGGTGTATAGCAAAGCGTGGGGTCAGGCTGTATACATGGCGCTATTTTATCGCATAAGGCATGTGCAATGTTTTCATACCTGAAAGACAGTACGTATTCTGCCTCACCGGGGTCTCATTATTTTGAAGCCGCTTGAAGCTCAGAGCTGTCGTAGAGAGCGTTCCGTTAGTATTTGGAGGGAATTATTTGTCTTACCGGTATCTCTAGGTGATCGCCGCCATTACCCGCGTGTGTGGATGTTTCCGCCTTGTGCTGACTCTGCCCCGGGGTGTGGTTAGGATCGAGAGCACTGTGATTTAAAGGCGCCAGGCGCGTCAGATAGGCGTGCTGGTTTCATTGGAGTTTTTTTATTCATTGAGGTGATAGCTTTATTGATCCAAAGGAACAAATTTGTTATCGGGCGGTTTTATCATGAAAAACAGACTGTAGCTTATCAATGATCATTGTCAGGTGGCAAAACGGTGCCAAGGGATGGCGTCGTTCAGCCCGTATTCACAAGTTTTAAGGCGATCCACCCACCTTTGCTCTTTTTCAAACAAACGGCGCTCACAGTTTGTGTTTTTATCGGTGAGCATCTCCAGCACTGTCCATTGAAGCTCTTCACATGAATGGCCCATTTCAATGAAATGGGCACACAGTTTTGTAGTGTTTTTCTTAAGGCGGATATTACTTTTATGCTCTCCAATCCTCAATTTGATCTTGCGACATGTCATGCCAATGTATCTCTTGTTGCATTTGCAAGTAATCATGTATATGACATGTGACGAATTGCAGTTCGTATGCTGGCGTTGTGTCCATACCAATTTTTCAGTTAGCTGCAGTGTTTTAGACATGGTGGTGGTTCTGCAGACTACACATGAGCCACAAGGATAGTGGCCTGTCACTGGATTCATACTCACGTCCCTCGTGATGGTTAGTGGTTGTTTTTTCTGGGGACGGGTATGGACCAAAACATCTTTGATGTTCTTTGTTCTGCGGTTGGCAAACCTGGGCTTAGGCCAGTTGAAAACTCCAGTGTTCAGAATATGCCAGTTTTTCTTTATCAATTTGTTCACTTCATATGTTGAAGGGCAGAAAGTGGTGACACAGGTCGTCAGATCTTGTGTTTGTGTTTTGGGGTAGCTTTGTAAAAGGCACTCTCTAGGTTGATTGTTTGCTCTCTTTTTGCAGTATTTTATTGTTTTTTCTTTGTAGTTTCTTTTGGATAGTTTCAGGCTGAGCTCTTGTGCTTGGATCAAATAATCTTCTTTCTTGCTACAATTTCGTTTTAACCTGAGAAATTGGCTGAAAGGCAGATTGTCTTTTAGAGGTTTGGGGTGGTAGCTCTGGTAAGAAAGCAAACTATTTTTGGCCGTAGGCTTAGTATAGGTTTTTGTTTGTAAAGTTTTTTCTTCCACAAAGATTGTCAGATCCAAGAAATCCAAACTGTTATTACTGGAAGTGTAAGTGAACTTGAGCCAAGGGTCAAGATGGTTGAGCCAATGGATGAATTGTTCCAAATCAGCTGATGTGTCCCAAATTAGGATCACATCATCTATATATCTCCTCCAATAGAGAATGTTTGGAGAGAACTCATTGGCTGCATTGTAGATGAACTTATTCTCAAAATTACTCACATACAGCCCGGCTACCGATGGGGCAAAGGCACTGCCCATCGATGTTCCATGGGTCTGGAGATAAAGATCTTCCTCATAAGCAAAGAAATTTTCTTTTAGGGCTAGTTTGCAACACTCAAGAATAAAGTGCCTCGGTGTGGTATATTGCCATTCTTCTGAGTAGAGTATATCCGCAAACTTTGCGGACGAGTTCCTGAAACCTATTGTACAGAGAACACCATCATATCTAAAAGACACTCGAGATTTGCTAGTACAGATCCAAGAAAAAACCTTTGATCCAGACACTATGACCCTAGTAGGTCTGGATGTGGAATCTTTATTTACCAGCCTGCCACAAGATGACACACTACAAGTATTAGAAGATATACTCTACTCAGAAGAATGGCAATATACCACACCGAGGCACTTTATTCTTGAGTGTTGCAAACTAGCCCTAAAAGAAAATTTCTTTGCTTATGAGGAAGATCTTTATCTCCAGACCCATGGAACATCGATGGGCAGTGCCTTTGCCCCATCGGTAGCCGGGCTGTATGTGAGTAATTTTGAGAATAAGTTCATCTACAATGCAGCCAATGAGTTCTCTCCAAACATTCTCTATTGGAGGAGATATATAGATGATGTGATCCTAATTTGGGACACATCAGCTGATTTGGAACAATTCATCCATTGGCTCAACCATCTTGACCCTTGGCTCAAGTTCACTTACACTTCCAGTAATAACAGTTTGGATTTCTTGGATCTGACAATCTTTGTGGAAGAAAAAACTTTACAAACAAAAACCTATACTAAGCCTACGGCCAAAAATAGTTTGCTTTCTTACCAGAGCTACCACCCCAAACCTCTAAAAGACAATCTGCCTTTCAGCCAATTTCTCAGGTTAAAACGAAATTGTAGCAAGAAAGAAGATTATTTGATCCAAGCACAAGAGCTCAGCCTGAAACTATCCAAAAGAAACTACAAAGAAAAAACAATAAAATACTGCAAAAAGAGAGCAAACAATCAACCTAGAGAGTGCCTTTTACAAAGCTACCCCAAAACACAAACACAAGATCTGACGACCTGTGTCACCACTTTCTGCCCTTCAACATATGAAGTGAACAAATTGATAAAGAAAAACTGGCATATTCTGAACACTGGAGTTTTCAACTGGCCTAAGCCCAGGTTTGCCAACCGCAGAACAAAGAACATCAAAGATGTTTTGGTCCATACCCGTCCCCAGAAAAAACAACCACTAACCATCACGAGGGACGTGAGTATGAATCCAGTGACAGGCCACTATCCTTGTGGCTCATGTGTAGTCTGCAGAACCACCACCATGTCTAAAACACTGCAGCTAACTGAAAAATTGGTATGGACACAACGCCAGCATACGAACTGCAATTCGTCACATGTCATATACATGATTACTTGCAAATGCAACAAGAGATACATTGGCATGACATGTCGCAAGATCAAATTGAGGATTGGAGAGCATAAAAGTAATATCCGCCTTAAGAAAAACACTACAAAACTGTGTGCCCATTTCATTGAAATGGGCCATTCATGTGAAGAGCTTCAATGGACAGTGCTGGAGATGCTCACCGATAAAAACACAAACTGTGAGCGCCGTTTGTTTGAAAAAGAGCAAAGGTGGGTGGATCGCCTTAAAACTTGTGAATACGGGCTGAACGACGCCATCCCTTGGCACCGTTTTGCCACCTGACAATGATCATTGATAAGCTACAGTCTGTTTTTCATGATAAAACCGCCCGATAACAAATTTGTTCCTTTGGATCAATAAAGCTATCACCTCAATGAATAAAAAAACTCCAATGAAACCAGCACGCCTATCTGACGCGCCTGGCGCCTTTAAATCACAGTGCTCTCGATCCTAACCACACCCCGGGGCAGAGTCAGCACAAGGCGGAAACATCCACACACGCGGGTAATGGCGGCGATCACCTAGAGATACCGGTAAGACAAATAATTCCCTCCAAATACTAACGGAACGCTCTCTACGACAGCTCTGAGCTTCAAGCGGCTTCAAAATAATGAGACCCCGGTGAGGCAGAATACGTACTGTCTTTCAGGTATGAAAACATTGCACATGCCTTATGCGATAAAATAGCGCCATGTATACAGCCTGACCCCACGCTTTGCTATACACCGGGTGCCTTGTTTACATTCTATACCCTACCAGACTGTAAGATCGTAGAATTGTTTGTAATATGAGTACAGTTCTAACGCGCACTTTAGATTAAGTATACACAACAAAGATATCAACCAGTATTTCGTTTTTAACATAAGAGAACCTAGCATCTCTACTCTCCATTATTTGCCATTTTTTAAAGTCTAGTAGTTTTGCTGAAAATGTCACAAAACGCTGATAATGAAATTCACTATCATTAGGTGTAAGGCGTATATGTGTATGCACAACCTGTACTTCTGTTTATCCCATTGCAGATTACGAAGGGAAATTCCCTAACAAATACACAATCTGAACAAGAGTGTTTGTACCAAAATGACTGCACAAATTGTGTGAGTACAATACCTTTATGTTATGTTTTGTGAGTCCTGACGAAAGCTCCGCAGACCCTTCCAGGCCCCAGGAGCTGAAACATGTCGACGTACTTCTTTTAATTACACTATCAGACCTAGTAACTCGGTCTAAGATCGTACCACTTAATTTTAACCTGTGGTGAGGAACACCCCCCATTAAAGAACTTTGGGGCTGTTTACTCCCTTATTTTTAAATATTTGTTCCTTTTTTGCACAGTTTTCTTTACACCTTTTTTCACGTAAAAATCTCTGGACACTGCACCCTAGACCAGAGGCGCCTCGGGCGAGGCTGGCAAACCCACTACTTCAGAGTAGCCAATGATAACTGCCACAACTCTAGTGTGGGGCGGACGAAACACATATACCGCACCTTTTCCAATCAAAACACAGAGTTTTTTGAGGCTACTTTGATCTTTATCCCTTATGCCAAAGGCCATAAGGTGTAACTAGTGTCCGTTATTCTATTTTTGATAATTGTTAATTAACCATTGGGGAACGAAAACGGAACCTGATCCCTTATCCCTCCTTTTGATTAATTTCTGATTTGCATATAGCCAGTGTCTAAGCCAGGGTGGTGTGGAGTGCACAAAAACGATGGATTTAGGCCCAGATCCT
Source organism: Lissotriton helveticus (assembly GCF_964261635.1). NCBI lineage: Eukaryota > Metazoa > Chordata > Amphibia > Caudata > Salamandridae > Lissotriton > Lissotriton helveticus. The sequence goes on along the minus strand of NC_136065.1, from coordinate 982,369,912 downwards.
TGTACTGGGGTGAATGTATGACATTGTTCTACATTCTTTCCATCAACTGTATTTTTTGCAATTTTCACCCCGAGTGGGCTGGGTATGCTCAGACGTGCGTCCCAGGCTCTCCACACCACTGGAGTCAAGCTATCCAGGCTGATGAAGGCTGACAGCCAGAAACCGGTCCTTGGATGCTTGATTCCGGCCTGGGAAAGACATGGCTTGGTAGTTCGGACTGGACTGTTCCCATGAGGCACAGGGTCAGAGCTGATTTGCTTATAGCCAGTGTCTAACCCAGGGTGGTGTGGAGTGCAAAAAAACGATGGATTTAGGCCAAGATCCTTGTACTGGGGTGAATGTATGACATTGTTCTACATTCTTTCCATCAACTGGGTGTTTTGCAATTTTCACCCCGAGTGGGCTGGGTATGCTCAGACGTGAGTCCCAGGCTCTCCACACCACTGGAGTCAAGCTATCCAGGCTGATGAAGGCTGATAGCCATAAACCGGTCCTTGGATGCTTGATTCCGGCCTGGGAAAGACATGGCTTGGTAGTTCGGACTGGACTGTTCCCATGAGGCACAGGGTCAGAGCTGATTTGCTTATAGCCAGTGTCTAACCCAGGGTGGTATGGAGTGCAAAAAATACGATGGATTTAGGCCCAGATCCTTGTACTGGGGTGAATGTATGTGGTAAGAAAGAGTACTCCCAATTAATTTCAGGTCCCGAGGGGGGAGAAACAAACCAAGCAGAGAAGTATACAACCTCAAATATGGACCTATATTTCTTTTAGCATTGAATAAATCTTAAAACACGTCCCCAGAACCCCCGGTCGAGAGTGTAGATCTGTGAGAGCCAGGTAAGACCACTTTGAAATTCTGCCGTATTCGCGCCGTGCCTGACTCCGACGGCTACATCGCAGAAAGATTATGTTAGTCTTTTTTAATCACTCGCACGCCGGCATCTGCACATAGCCACCATACTCAGCCCTAGCCATGGGTAGTGATCCAGCGGGCTATAGAAAATATATCATAAACTACGCTACCCAATTTCATAACCTATAAACAAAATTCTAAACTATACATGGACCCATTTATGAACCTGATATATTTTTGGGCCTACTGAATCAGGTGGTCAAATAAATCTATATACACATTATTTACAAACTATAAACATTTTATACATTTGCAGAAAGAATATTGTCATTAGAATAAAACCCAATCATTTAAATGACCACTATAGGCGACGTGATCTAGCTAAAGGTAACCTATACTTCTAAATAACCAAGACCAGCTTGTTTGTCAAAAGTAAGATTTTATTTTCTAAATTATGGTATATAAGTTGTAAGTTTTATAAATGAAATTTATTTGCAATAAAGCAAGCATGATGGTAAGAAATAAGAAAAGTACAATTTAAGCAATTGAATCAGTTTAAAGAAACTATATAAAGTTTAGCATTTCTAAAACCTATTTCCCTAACTGAGCTAAATAGACAGAAATTAAAGTAAAGATCTTTGAGGATTCTTACGTGCTCCACGCAAAGTCCAGCAGCACATCACCCTCATCGGAAAGTCAGAAAGCAGCAGCCAGCCCAACCCTAAGGGCATGACTTTTTATACCTTTCTACGCTAACTAAACTAGCGAAGGAAAATTTTCAGAAATACTCGACGTCCCATTGGCTGAGAGTGACAAGTGACATGTCACCCGATTCTTAAAAAGTTCCACAAAATCATGTCTTACAAAGACCATTGTCTCTTCCACGTGAAGCCAGAGGCTTCCTGCGATTGCAACTTTGTTTTAAGTCATCCTCGCAGCTTCCATAGTCTTTCAGTGCAACTTCCGCGGATGCCAAGTTAAGGACTGACAAAAAGTTCACTTTCGACCTTGGCCATGTCCGACAGAATGATGTCAGCTCATCAGTTTTTGCTTTGTGAATGCAGCTTCAATAAACGTTTTAATTCAGAATGGGCGTCTCGTGACTTTCTGCAGAATTATAGGTCAGCTTTTATTTTGCGGCTCAAATAGCTAGGCCTCAAAAGCAGGCAACTTATGATTTCTAGTATAAAACAAACACAAGAAAAGTATTAATGTAAGAAATAAAGTATATTCTGTATCCACCCCATGGTTTACTAATTAATTAACCCACCCGATTAATCAAATGTTACCTAGCCATTGCAAACAAATAAAGCAGCGTTTATATTTACCAGTCTCCGTTTTTCTATGAGACCCATATGCACCTAGAATAGTAGAAATGACATCACACAGACAAGGAAAAGCAAAACAAGCACATGCTTATTTTAAATATGCAGCAGTTAGTAATGACAAAAACGAAAACAATAAATTATTTTATTATTTTGCACGAACAAAAAGATGCAACATTTATGCACGTTTATGAGCACACATGTTAGTCCCCCCACGTGTAAAGTTTAATCTAGGTTGTATTAGCACGACATATCACACATCATTAATAATTTTATTCATGTTATGGAAATGTGACTTTGCGAGTTTAAACAAAATTTTGTTTTCTATCTCGCTCCATCAACTCCCTCATCTGGTGATTAACAAATCACCACACCAGCACTCAAAATTTTGGAAAATTTAATTTATAAGAAATCGATTCAAATTCATTGTATTAGTAAACCTAAAAGTCTGTTTCAGCATAATCCTTGCAATTAACATGACGCTCTCTATGTAACTCCTGCAACTCAATCTCCCTTTCCTCTTCTTTTCTGAGTTTATAAATTCTCTTCTTTTCTCTTAAATGCTTCTTTCTTTTATGCAACAAACAACCTACTTTAGTCAAAATAAAAATGAATATAATTATAATCAAAGGTGCCAGAATCTTGCCAAGAATTGAACTTCCGATATTATGAAACCAGTTTTTAATTGCTTGAAACCTATTTGAAAGTTTCCCAGTAAAATCTTCTTCTTCTAAAGGAATTATTTCAGAATGCATTTGTGTAATATTCTTAATATACATTTCAATATTTTTACTTTCATCCGGTATATATGTACAGCAATGTTGGACATGTAAAATGCCACAGACTCCTCCCTCCTTTGCTAGGAGTATGTCTAAAGCAAGACGGTCTTGAATTACCATGGATCTAATTGCAATAACTTCAACATTCACTAATTGAAATCCATCAGCAGTGTCAGTTGATAATCTATCAACTATAGTGGACAATTTTCTGATTCTCCCTGCATTTAGGGTTATACCAACAAAAGGTATTACAGCTTGGAAAATATCTCCCAGAACTTCAGTAAAAGTTTCTCTTTTAGCTCTATTTACATAATTATGAATTTTAAATAATCCTTCTGAATCTCTGTCAACATGAAACACTTTAGGAAAAACAATTCCCACATAACAAGTTCCATACCAATGGTCTGGAAGGTTGTAGTAGGCTTTGTCACCACAAACAAAATAAATTCCAGGAAAGATAGGATCTTTTCCACCTTTAAATCCCCAACCTCCCATAATCTGATAAGTATCTTCACAGTTGCTTGCACCTACAAAATAATTATCAAAAAGTGTGTTATCTCTTCTAATGCAAAGCTTTCCACTAACAGGTTTGTCTATGTGAATTGCAATATTTTCAAGCATTTTGCCATTTAGTTTCTCATCCTCTTTTTGCCAGAATGATGACTTAGTCTGCTTGACTAATTCATTTCTCTTATAAATTGCTCTTCTCTCCTCAACCATATTCAAAAATTTCTTTCCTTCAGCACTTAATTTACATGTTAGATTATTCTTATAAGCATACTCATAAGTGAGTTCGTTAGTAACAAGGAAATATTCTCTCATTTGTTTAGCTTTCTTATGCTTATTTAAAGCATTATCAATCTTGACATTAGCAAAAATCTCATCATAATTTGAATAGTAATATTCTAAACGACCAGTTTGATAAAATAAACTAGTTAATACACTACATGTAACAGCATAAGTGAGAGGAAGCATATTATATGTTACTCCCTCAGAAACAGAAGCGGGTAATTTAACGCATACATAACAATCCTTTGCATCCATTACCTTTACATATTCACTCAAAAGCTTTGTGAAAGTATTGCTTGAAAAATCACCTATTGATTTATCTTGATGAATGTTAGGCTGATGATCAATTACTTTTGCAGATGCACTATGTTTAGTTTGGCTAACCAGAGCTTTGCTTGTTAAATTAACTTTGTGTAATTCTCTATTCATTTCTAAAGGTATAATCACAGCTAGTACCAACCAGAGCAGAACTAAAATGAGCAGACACACCAGAGTCATCTTACAGCATCTTTTAAAAACAGAGCATTTTGAAGTGCTCTCCTTAATGTAAGGCATTTTTAGGTTAGTTTTAGCCTCAAAAATAAAATAAAAAATAAAAATAAATTTTAAAATTTATATACACCCCCCTTTTAAAATATTTTTCTTTTTATAACCCTAAACAAGATTTCTTCGACCTTATGTCATACATAAGTTTTTCTTCTACTAGACAGTTTTTCTTCGACCTTGTGTCAACTAACAGGATTTCTTCAGCCTTATGCCAATTTAATAAATTTGTACTTCAATCATTGTCACTAATTTCTTGGATTTCGTTTTCTTCTTCACTACTATCATATATGTCTATAACAGGTGGAATTACTAAGTAAGTCCACTCAGGAGACTTGTATTTCTGGTTCGGTCTAATTATTCTCTTCCCTTTTCTTGATATCACTTCTATTTTCCTTCCAACTCCAACCTCTTTTCCAGGACTCTTTTGACTACTGATTTCTTCAACTTGTTCTATTGGCTTTTTAATCAATCTGACTCTCAATCTTCCACCAGGCCAGTAGTCTGCTTTTCTTACGTACTTTTTCTTTGGTTCAGAATTATTCGATTCTGACTTCCAAGTCCTTTTCTTTCTGCTTTCACTTCCACCTTCCACGTCACTTTCCTCAGTTTCGTAGTCTGAAATTTCAATTGACTCAGGAACTTCTCTATTCGGCAATTTCACTCCTTCAGGAACTTCACTTTGTCTTCCATCACTGGTACTCGGTAATTCGTTCTCCTCCTCTTCCTCAATTACCTCTAGCTTCCCAGATTTCGGATTTTTGTTCCTTACTTCAGAGCTTGTTCTCTGCCTTTCGATACTCTCCTGGTCTGAAACTTCTTTTGGTTCAGCTTCTCTGTCTTCAACATAGACAACCGAATCCTCAGTTATCTTTCCTTTTAGCAGATTCTCTTCACCTTCAGAATCTATTTCAATTATTTCTAAGTCTTTTCTTGTCAGATTTCCATTCACTGGCACAGTTTCCAGATGTCGACTTTCTTGTCGATCTTCAGAATCTGGAATTACTTCACCTTCTGTTCTGTCTTCTGCTTCAGAATCAGAGTCATCTGTGGTATCACTTTCAACATCAGAACTCTCAGGAGTTGGTATTGGAATAGTATGACTTGGATGAATCCAACGCTTCAATCCTCTGCACTTTACAGCATTAGTAGTGATCAAGATTACCTGCCTAGGTTTCTGCCATCTAGGAGATAGACAATTCCTCCTCCGATGTACTTTCGTTCTGACCCAGTCTCCAGGTCTCAGATCATGTGTCAAAACTTTGTCATTTGATTGTGCTTCAGTTCCCACCTGATTAGACACAGAAGTTACCATATCAGATAACCTTTTACAGTAATCCAAAATTGCACTGTCATTTATGCTCAACAGTTTACCTACAGGTACAAAAGCTTGCCTCATAACTCTTCCCATCAAAATTTCATGAGGACTCAAACCTGTCTTTTTATCTGGTGTACTTCTTATTGACATCAAAACAAGTGGAAGAGCATCAGTCCACTTCACTCCTGTCTCTAGACACATTTTTCCAATTCTGTTTTTGATAGTTCCATTTATTTGTTCAACTACACCTGATGCCTCTGGTCTGTATGCACAGTGTATTTTCTGCTCAATGCTCATAGCTTCGCAAATTAACTTCAACAGTTTGTTATCAAAATGACTTCCTCCATCACTCTCAATAGTGACTGGAAAACCGTACCTTGGGATGATTTCTCTGAGCATTAGTTTTGCTACTGTAATTGAATCACAATGTCTTGTAGGAAAAGCTTCTACCCACCTTGAGAACAAGCATACAATTACAAGTACATATTTCAAACAGTTGTGTAAGGGCATTTCAATGAAATCTATTTGTAACCTGGTGAAGGGACCACCTTCTCGACCAATTATTCCTGTCCCCACCACTGATTTTCTGTTTGGATTCATTTGTTGGCATGACAAACACCTTTGACAAAAAGATTCTGCAATGGTTCTAAATTTAGTATTGAACCATGTTTCTTTAAACAGTCTGACCATAGAATCTCTTCCTAAATGTGCAGGACCATGATATAATCTGGCCATGTCAGAAATCATGCAATTTGGTAAAACTACTCTCCCATCTTTGTAAACCCACACTCCATCTTCATCACGTTGTCTACAATCTGATCTTAACCACTGGTCTTTTTCTTCATCATCTGCTTCGTTTTGTAAATCTCTAATCTCATTCCATGTTTCTACAATAGTTGTTAGCATTAATGAATTTGAATCAGTTTCTGTGCTTCTATTCCGATTGTAAGAATAATTTTTCCTTGCGCAGTACTTTGCTGTTTCGTCTGCGAAGGCATTTCCTTTGGAAATATAATCAGTCCCTCTAGTGTGTGCTGCACACTTGACTATGGCAATTTCTTTTGGCAATTGTATTGCTTCAATTAATCTTCTAATGAAAACTGCATTTTTAATTGGTGACCCTGTTGATGTCATGTATCCTCTCTGTGACCAGAGTTGTCCATAATCATGCACAACTCCGTACCCATACTGACTATCAGTAATGATGGTAACTCTTATATCCTTTGATACTTCACATGCACGAATTAAAGCAATCAATTCAGCTACTTGAGCTGAACGAACTCCTTCAAGACATGATGCTTCTTTAATGTTTTCGACTGTACAAACTGAGTATGAAGCTTTCAAGACACCACCTTCGGATCTTAAGCATGAGCCATCTACAAAGTAGACAAAATCCGATTCAGGCAAAGGTCTGTCTTTGATGTCTTTTCTTGGTTTTGTGCAGAATTCCATGACATCTAAACATTCATGTTCTGTCTCAATGTCATTAACGATTTCAGAATCAGGCAGTAATGTAGAAGGATTTAGATTCAAACATCTTGAAATCGAAACATTATCTGCTCCTAGTATGATTTTCTCATACTTTGTCAATCTGCTACTTGTTAAATGTTGAGTCTTACCTCTTGTCAGTAATATTTCAACTGAATGAGGCACAAAAACTTTTACAGGAAATCCCATAATGATTCCTTCACTTTGTTCAAGACTAATACTTGTAGCTGCAACCGCTTTTAAACAACCTGGTAATGCTTTTGCAATTGGATCAAGAACTGCAGAGAAATATGCAATAGGTTTCTTTAGGTTTCCATGTCTCTGAATTAACACAGATAATGCACATCCTTCTCTCTCACTGCAATACAGTTCAAAATCTTTCTCATAATTTGGCATACCCAAAGCAGGAGCTTGGCATAAGCTCTTTTTCAGGTTCTCAAAAGATTCCATCTCAACATCATTGAGAATAATTGGATCTTTTACATCTGATTTGGTCAGTCTTTGTAGTGGTTTCGCAATTACTGAAAATCCACTTATCCATTGTCGACAGTAACCTACCATTCCCAGGAACATTCTGACCTGTCTTTGTGTTCTTGGCGGTAACATTGCTTGAATCATTTTTATTCTCTCTATTGTTACTTGTCTTTTTCCCTTTGCAATTCTGTGACCAAGATATTTCACTTCCTGTTTGCAAAACTGTAGTTTTGCTGGGGACACTTTATGTCCTTCTTCTGCAAGGCGATTTAACAGAATTATTGTGTCTGTTACACAATTTTCTCTTGTCTTTGCAGCTATTAACAAATCATCAATATACTGCACCAACGTAGACCTACCTGGTAAGTCTAAATCTTCTAATGATCTTTTTAACAGTTCGTTAAAGATTGAAGGACTTTCTGTATAGCCCTGAGGGATTCTTGTCCATCCAAGGGTCTTACCTTGGAATCTGAAAGCAAAGATTTCATAACTGTCTGGGTGTAGAGGAACAGTAAAGAATGCATTGCAAAGGTCAATGACTGTGTACCATTCAGCATCATATGGAATCTGAAATAGAATCACTGCTGGATTTGGAACCACAGGACAACATGGAATAACAATTTGATTAACCTTTCTCAAATCTTGTACGATCCTAAATGTTCCGTTAGCCTTTTTAACTCCCATAATTGGTGAATTACAAGAGCTACTCTTCATTTCTTCCAATACACCTTGCTTGATTAATTTTTCAATTACAGGTGTAATACCTTCAATTGTCTCAGTTTTCATTTTATATTGTGGAGTGTTTGGAAATTCTATTCCCTGCTTCAATGCAATTTTAACAGGATCTACGTTTTTCATCAGACCCATCTCATTCCCAGTAAAATCCCATATTTCAGATTTCACTGTTTCTTTTAGCTCTTCAGGTAAATCTTTTTCTTCAAATGCAGGAAACAATTTTGTTTCTTCTGCTTCCATCATCATCATTGTCATTCTGTACAAACCATCTTCCTCCATTGTTTGTAACTCAACTCCTTCAGGAGAACAATATATTCTGCAATTCATTTTACATAGGATGTCTCTACCTAATAGATTTACTGGACTACTATTACAAACCACAAATCTGTGTTTGTCTCTGTAATTTCCAATTTCAACTGGTACTGGATCAGTTAAGTCTGTTTTAATTTGCTGATTACTTACTCCGACAACTTGGATGGTATCCCCAGAGAGAGGTAGGTTTTCAATTTCCACTGATCTAACAGTAGAACGGGTAGCACCAGTGTCCACTAGAAAAGTGATGTCTACATCATTAACTTTCCCGTTTACATAAGGACCGGACTGGTCAACCTCAAGAGTGGCTCCAACAACACACTCTTCCTCCTCTCTCGGGCACCGTCAGCAATAATCATCAGAATCACTGTCTTGGCTTTCTGTCAATAAAAACTGTTGTGAAGCATTTTGCATTTGAACCCTTTGCTGCTTTTGCTGTTTTTGTGGTTTTATTACCTGTTCACATCCCTGAAATCCCACGTTTGGATTATATTTTTGAACTCCCCCACAATTCGGAAAAGGTGGTTGTGGCAACTGGTCCTGACGATTATTCACCTGTTGTTGTTGCTGTTGTTGTAATTGTCGCTGAATATTAAATTCATTTAACCCCTGTTGCATCTGTAGCTGTTGCTGCACGTTAACACCATTCTGCATCTGTGGATTCAATAAGGGATTCTTTAAGTTTCTAGGAGGATGAGGACACTCGTCCCTCCAATGTCCAATTTCGCCACAATTAAAACAAGGTAATCTTTGTTTCAGCTCTTCTATTTTTGGGCTAAATTTCTTTTGGAAATTATTACCTTTAAACTTTCCTTGTATCTGGTTCGTATTTCCAGTTTGAACAAAATTAGTGTTCTTATTTCCCATGCTGGCAATCTGTTGCTCAGCTACCTTTACCTGTGCCCACATGGCTTTCTCCTTCAGCTTTTTCTGTTTTACTTCTAATTCATCGCTACAATATTTTGCCTTTCTCAGAATATCATCAATAGATAGTGCTTGCCATCCGACAATACTAGTTCTGATCATTTCTCCAATTTCAGGCTTTAGTCCATAAACAAATCTATAGATAAAATGACTCATGTCTTTCTCATCTAATTTTTCATAACCACTGTATTGTTTAAAGATTAACAGTAGTCTTTCATAAAAAGAATGAACTGATTCTTTTGTTTCCTGCTCTGTTCTTTCTATTTTAACCCAATCAACTTCTTTGGGTGGAATTTTGTTTTTCATCCAAACAATTACTTTCTCGTAAAAATCCATTACGAGTGGATTTGGGGCACCTGTTTCTTTAATTCGCTCAGGTTCTGTTTTTGGCCAACTAATAGAAATTTTACATTCTGTCCAAAGATCAGATGGAACAACAATGTCAAAAAATCCATCCAAATCAATCCACAGAACTTTTGACACTTTGATAAATCTATCGACTTGTCTGTACCACTCAACAGGTTTCTCTCTTAATTTAGGAAAGTCATTTGTAAATAACAAAATGTCCTGTCTCGACCATGGGACATGAACATATCCTCCACCTGCAACTTCTCTCATTGGAAATTGTTTTGACATTCTTTCTAATCTTTCATCTTCCTTCCTTTTAGTCCATTTCACTCTCCATTTGTTCAGTTCTCCTAGCTTTTTGATATAGACAATTAAATCTTTAATGTGAACTATTCTTCCCATTGAGTTCAAACTCTCAATGTCGCTTTCTGAGAAATCTAATCTGTAATGTTTTGCAAAATTCTTTTGTTTACTCACATCGATTTCAAGTTCTGCAGCTAGATCCTCTAATTGATCATATTTATTTTTCGTTTTCCATTGAATACTTTTGCAAATGAATAATAGTTCATCATCCCGATAGTAATTTAAACTATCTGGGCCAATTGTTCCGATTATTAATTCTTCTATATTCGCCTTTAATTTGGCCACATCAAGCTTTGGTGTAGTTACCCTGACTTCAGGACTTCCTACATCTGACATAGCACCCATTGGTGTTTTTGGAGATAAATCCTCATTAAAGGTTAAATCAGGCATTCTCGATCTAGAAGTGTTTAATTCAGTCAAGTCTGAATAAAATTTTTCAGCAGGCTTTTGAATTTCTGTATTTAAAGGAATAGTTAATCCAGTTTTGTTTGTATTTCTTTGATCAAATACAGGCTGAACAGGACCTATTGTTACTGGAACTGTGACAGCTTCCATGCCTTTTGTCATTCTTTTGACTAATTCTTCTTTAGACCTTAAGTATTCATTATAATCATCATCCTCAACATTTCTTGTTTCTCTTGTATAATCTTTTGGAGGTTCCCTTGCTCTTGGAGTCATTGAAAAATGTCTACCCTCATTTCGAGCATTCTCAAATTCTGGTCTTCTAGGAGTTTCAGTGATTTCACAATTATTTGGATAAAGTTTAGGAGCTTCACTAATTGGAGGTGCACTCGGTGAAGTTTCAGTAGAAACCACCGGAGTAGACCATGATCTAGGAGGTCTCAAAGGCTGATTAGGCTGTTTATTTCTAGCAGTTGTATATATTTCTTCCATAACTGCATCCTCAGATTCACTTTCCATAGATTTTCCTGTAGGAGAACCCATTACCATTTCATGAATTAAATACAATCCTTCACTCATGTTTCCCTGTCTCCACATTCGTAATCTATCTTCATGAGTTTCTCTTTTCCATGATGGATTTTTAGAAGGTCTTTTAATTCCACTAGCTTCTCTTTGTAACTGATACATTTCATCTTCCCACTCAACTAAAGCTTCAAATTGAGTTGGTCTCGGTTTTGGAACAAGAGCATTCATTTTCTCTCGTAAGTTTCTTAAAACTCTTACATTAAATGAACCATCATCAGGCCAAGCCAAAACACCATCGTTTTTAGTATAGCGTTTCCAACTGTCGAACCATAAGACAGTATGATATCCGTATTCACCTTCCATGTACGCTGCAGGTGTTTTATACTTATGAAGTAGTTTACCACCTCGCGTTTCGATTTTCTTGTCAGGTGAAAATAAATTCTTAAATTTCTGAAATAATGTTGTCTTTTTCTCAACATGTTTAAAATGATAACTCATTTTTAAAAGTTAAATTTAATTCACAAAATCGTTCGTAAAATATTTCCGGGATGTTCCGCAAAACAACCAATCCGTGCGCGAAACACACCAACAAGCCAATGGCAGTTGAGCTACGTCAGTTTCCTGCTCAACCAATAATTTTGGAGATTTTCCTAAGGACCAATCAGCTCACAGGGCCGTCAGAGACTCAGGAGCCAATCAGAATACAGCTTGTGACGTAGGTCACCCAATCCCAGCGCGGCTCTGTGACGTACACAGCAGCTGCGGTTTCTCGCTTCTCACTCCTGGCGCTTACCCCTCCTTCACAAAATCTTTTCACAGCGCCATTTTAAGAACACTTTTCAGTGTAAATTAATTCTTAACAATGACTTATAAAGACAACATCTGTTCGTTTCACTAATTAGGATAGTTTACATACATTCAAGTATCCACACTTCGGAATAGTCGGCGCTATTCACACTAAGGATAATATTCAATTGTCAGTAGAGTAACCTTACCCCACCCTTCTAACACGTATAATTATGAACTCGCTTTGCTCTGAACCCACCGCGAAGTGAAAGTTCTAAGAGTTCCACTTGAACATAAAATACAATTCAAACTCGCACTTTTACACGGAAAATTCCCTAAATTCAAACACACACGAAATCCGTACAGGACTCTCACCTGTTTATAGAAATCATGCACCGTTAGCAAAATAACGACGTTATCCGTACAGGGCTCTCACCTGTTTATAGATATGAAACATGTACCCGTACAGGACTCTAACCTGTTTATAGATAATCATGCACCGACGTTAAATTTTACCCTTCATTCAAGCTCGGATATAACTATTACTCTCATCACAGTGAGTTTTATGGAAGGCGCTTTGTCCCTATTCTCATGCTGCTTTGATTTCTTAGAAAATCCTCACTATACAAGATTCAGACCTAGCCCTAAAACTGTGCTGCTCGGCGACAACACTATGGTACACGGCGATACCTCTTGTGATACTCGGCGATATCACTACAAACGAACAGATGGCTTGCGTGACTAATTTCTCGCCACACAATCTATACCGGTATAGCTTACAGATAGGCACGAAAAACGAACTTAACGAGTGTTAAAACATTAATCCTATTTGCATACCATGACGCAATCCTTAGCAACCAACATGTTACCTTGGTTACCGCTTAGCAACCATCAATTTCTGCTACCAGATAATTGATCCAGCGGGCTATAGAAAATATATCATAAACTACGCTACCCAATTTCATAACCTATAAACAAAATTCTAAACTATACATGGACCCATTTATGAACCTGATATATTTTTGGGCCTACTGAATCAGGTGGTCAAATAAATCTATATACACATTATTTACAAACTATAAACATTTTATACATTTGCAGAAAGAATATTGTCATTAGAATAAAACCCAATCATTTAAATGACCACTATAGGCGACGTGATCTAGCTAAAGGTAACCTATACTTCTAAATAACCAAGACCAGCTTGTTTGTCAAAAGTAAGATTTTATTTTCTAAATTATGGTATATAAGTTGTAAGTTTTATAAATGAAATTTATTTGCAATAAAGCAAGCATGATGGTAAGAAATAAGAAAAGTACAATTTAAGCAATTGAATCAGTTTAAAGAAACTATATAAAGTTTAGCATTTCTAAAACCTATTTCCCTAACTGAGCTAAATAGACAGAAATTAAAGTAAAGATCTTTGAGGATTCTTACGTGCTCCACGCAAAGTCCAGCAGCACATCACCCTCATCGGAAAGTCAGAAAGCAGCAGCCAGCCCAACCCTAAGGGCATGACTTTTTATACCTTTCTACGCTAACTAAACTAGCGAAGGAAAATTTTCAGAAATACTCGACGTCCCATTGGCTGAGAGTGACAAGTGACATGTCACCCGATTCTTAAAAAGTTCCACAAAATCATGTCTTACAAAGACCATTGTCTCTTCCACGTGAAGCCAGAGGCTTCCTGCGATTGCAACTTTGTTTTAAGTCATCCTCGCAGCTTCCATAGTCTTTCAGTGCAACTTCCGCGGATGCCAAGTTAAGGACTGACAAAAAGTTCACTTTCGACCTTGGCCATGTCCGACAGAATGATGTCAGCTCATCAGTTTTTGCTTTGTGAATGCAGCTTCAATAAACGTTTTAATTCAGAATGGGCGTCTCGTGACTTTCTGCAGAATTATAGGTCAGCTTTTATTTTGCGGCTCAAATAGCTAGGCCTCAAAAGCAGGCAACTTATGATTTCTAGTATAAAACAAACACAAGAAAAGTATTAATGTAAGAAATAAAGTATATTCTGTATCCACCCCATGGTTTACTAATTAATTAACCCACCCGATTAATCAAATGTTACCTAGCCATTGCAAACAAATAAAGCAGCGTTTATATTTACCAGTCTCCGTTTTTCTATGAGACCCATATGCACCTAGAATAGTAGAAATGACATCACACAGACAAGGAAAAGCAAAACAAGCACATGCTTATTTTAAATATGCAGCAGTTAGTAATGACAAAAACGAAAACAATAAATTATTTTATTATTTTGCACGAACAAAAAGATGCAACATTTATGCACGTTTATGAGCACACATGTTAGTCCCCCCACGTGTAAAGTTTAATCTAGGTTGTATTAGCACGACATATCACACATCATTAATAATTTTATTCATGTTATGGAAATGTGACTTTGCGAGTTTAAACAAAATTTTGTTTTCTATCTCGCTCCATCAGTAGCACCCCCTAGTCTCGTGCTCAACGGTCTCTAGGCTACCGCCAAACCATTTGTATCGAGTTAAGCAATTATATCCTGCTCGCGCAAACTGGTATTCCAACTAGCGGGTCGCGTTAATAACATGCCAGAAACTAGCCAGCCGAACCTTTAAACTACACGAAGGACATCGGGCACTTCTCTAATTGCCACCAATGCTCTTTAGCTCAGCCATAGCTAGGCGCGACCACTATCGGCCAGCTGAACTGATCTCGTTCTTGTTTTTGTTTTTAATTTTTCAACCTTCAGGCTAGTTGCAAAGCTTCTGTTGTTGGTCCTACGGACCCCTGTTGTTGGGCTGCAATCCAGGAACCCCCAGTCTCGACGACGGCATATTTGAAAAAGGTGAGGCATGTAACTGAATTCGGCCGTCCTTTCGTTTATATCTCACATTTTGAGAATTAAACACCCACACCATTGGTGGCGCGCTAAAATTAGACCTTGAGGTCTAATAGCCGCATGAGTGACGTATTTAGATGAAATATTTTCGCCGATATTCACACAACTGGGCTCCCCCATATGTAACTCCCAACGCAATCTCCATAGTGCTCCAATTAGTAATATATGCACGCTCCCTCTCAATCTCTTTATCAAAAACGCCCTATGCTCTAAAAACTAGTATTAACATGCCTAGTACACCTAACTCTTTGTCTTTTTACATTCAGATAAACAAAATGTCAAAAAAGTAATACCGCAGAAAATAACACCTCTGAAATCAGTAACCATCAGGTAACTATATCTCTCTGTGGCTTTTCATTTTATGATATCCTTTGAACTGCACAGATACTTAACTGACTGCTCTTACCCCTCCACCCTTATAGAATTCACTTCGCACGTGCAACAGTCTCCTGACTCCATCACCCGACAGGAACCGCAATTAATATTCTTAAAGGGATGTCCAATCTGGAAACTGAGCTCATACCCTAAAGATATTACTTACCCAAACCGGTACTTGCAGTACCCTAATCATAGGTAAATTCATCCCCTTTATGTCAGTACGACACAATATAATTTGAGTAACACATCTTTTCAAGCACTGGAGTTTGCCTTTCTGAGCACATTAGGTGATTCATCGCTATGGGAAATTACTTTGCTCGGCATAACACCACTCTCTCTGGGTTTCCTCTGTCTTTCCCCTTTTCCTCTCTCGACCAGAACCCTATGACCACTTATAATTAAAATGGGCACAGGGTACCAACTATAGCTATGAGTACTAATACAATGTAAATTAATGAAACTTTGTACATAGCCGATGCCACTGATCTGCAAATGTCAAAACAAACCAGTAACAATGATATTTATATATGTCTTTCTTTGTTTACTTTTACAGAAAATTGCACTTTGCCCTCCATTTGTAATTCTATAAATATTTATGTTTTTTTGCTCACACTGTTCTTGGCCCTGAGGAAGGTGACATTCACCGAAACGTACGTCGGCCTAACATCTACTTGTTGTGGATACTTTCTGGTCAACTCCACCAACACCATCAGAACTTTATCATCTGGTTCTTTGAGTTCCCAACTCAACACACCTTAGAGCTGTCACTTATGTTTGTTCTATGTTGTGCTTCAGTTAGTATTTGAGTCTGTGTTGATAGGTTGTTTTTCTTACAAATAGGAATGGTATGATTGATTTACAAGTATGCAAGTATGAGTGGTAAAAATAGCTACTATTAGAGGGCACACTTTCAGCTTCAGAATCTCATCGTTTTTTGTGGAGAAAAAATATGTATATAAAAGTGATGTATTTCTGACTGACGATAAAATGTTAAGTTGTACAGATGCATGTAAGTTCTTTTAATGAAATATTTTTCTAAAAAAATAATAAACATATATGTTTTTATAATATTGTGAAACTTTCCTCTTTGGCATCCGCTTCTAATATTTTAAGATTTATTCAATGCTAAAAGAAATATAGGTCCATATTTGAGGTTGTATACTTCTCTGCCTGGGGTGAATGTATTACATTGTTCTACATTCTTTCCATCAACTGTGTTTTTTGCAATTTTCACCCCAAGTGGGCTGGGTATGCTCCGATGCGAGTCCCAGGCTCTCCACACCACTGGAGTCAAGCTATCCAGGCTGATGAAGGCTGATAGCCAGAAACCGGTCCTTGGATGCTTGATTCCGGTCTGGGAAAGACATGGCTTGGTAGTTCGGACTGGAATGTTCACATGAGGCACAGGGTCAGAGCTGATTTGCATATAGCCAGTGTCTAACCCAGGGTGGTGTGGAGTGCCAAAAAACGATGGATTTTAGCCCAGATCCTTGTACTGGGGTGAATGTATGACATTGGTCTACATTCTTTCCATCAACTGTGTTTTTTGCAATTTTCACCCCGAGTGGGCTGGCTATGATAAGACGTGAGTCCCAGGCTCTCCACACCACTGGAGTCAAGCTATTCAGGCTGATGAAGGCTGATAGCCAGAAACCGGTCCTTGGATGCTTGATTCCGGCCTGGGAAAGACATGGCTTGGTAGTTTGGACTGGACTGTTCCCATGAGGCACAGGGTCAGAGCTGATTTGCATATAGCCAGTGTCTAACCCAGGGTGGTGTGGAGTGCAAAAAAACGATGGATTTAGGCCCAGATTGTGGAAAAGTAAATTTTGCCATGTTCTGTGTCCCTACGTGTCCTCCATCTTATGTTATGTGTGCATGGTTAATATGCATATGTATTCCCCATGTTTGATTAAAGACGCAATTACAGTTGTGTCCATCTCTAGTATGCCAGTTCCCAGTTCTCGTGAAAGCTACGAGTATTAGGCCTATGTAAAGTTACGTTGCCACGTTTCTCAGTGTGCACGTTATTTCATTGTAAAGTCCCCGTTTCTAGGCCTCAAAAGGGCCTGAACACCAGATTCAGCTCCTGTCTCCTGAGCCCTCGCTGAGGAGCGATACAGCCCCCACCTGTATCCTCGACCCTTCACTTACTTCCTGCCTCACAGTGCCCGGCTCAGCCTGGCTCTGTCTACGAGTCTGCCAAGAGTATGTTATGATTCTAGTTATCAGTCCAGCCCTCCTTCTCTGCATTCCTAAACTACTGAATCGCATCAATAGTTTCCGTCACAGTCTAGCCCTTACGTCTCCATGTAAGAGAAATACTGTATTTATGGTCATTTAATATTATTCATCACGCACTACATGTAGAATAATGCATGCTCCAGTCTTAGAGTCTGTTAGCCTTTACCCCGATAACTTTTAGTTTATATCAACATGTTCCCTAAACATCAGATACTAGATATTGTTTAGGTACATGTCGCCCTGACTCTCCAGACTTCAGTCTCTACTCCTAGCACAGAGTTCATAGCCCCCAGCTTCTCCTAGTAACACGTCATTGTCAGTTTGCGCGCACCATTAGGTCAGAAGTCCCGGCTCCTTAGGTAGCCCCCTCCATGTTTCCGCCCCATTTATGACATATTCTGTTACGTTTACATCACATGTCCATGTATACGCCTCTTGTTACACCTACTTTCACCCTTATCTTTCGCGACT
Organism: Lissotriton helveticus; assembly: GCF_964261635.1. Lineage (NCBI taxonomy): Eukaryota > Metazoa > Chordata > Amphibia > Caudata > Salamandridae > Lissotriton > Lissotriton helveticus. Next base: position 982,351,965 of record NC_136065.1, on the reverse strand, counting down.
GCTATTGACCACACCCACTGCTCCGCCTATCATATGTATTGCAATGCAACTGTTTTAATATATATGCTTGTGTACTGTTATTAAAGTTAGCGCGCTCATCCCAGATCCAGCCCCGGCAGCTGCCGGGCCACGCCAGTCATTTCCTGTCCCCCCTGCCGGGCCCTGTCATCCTATTCCTGTGCAGGTTGTCCTGTTCCTGTCCTTTATGCTGTATTAAACCTGCAAACTCCTACTACCTCGAATCTTGACTCTTATTTATTGAGCTATCTGTTATTATTATGTCCAGTAAAACCTAGATCCGGTATTATTTATTTATATACCACATAATGGCGCCCGAACAGGGACTTGCCCTTTCCCCACGCGCCGGTGAAGCCACGCCGGCCCCCTGACCCTCTGCAGCCGTGACGGAACCATACCGTGCACGTGCAGATATTTCTGCTTCAAGTATCCCTCAGGCCCACGGAGGAGACGGAGGTGGCGGTCCAGCATCCAGACGAGGCGGTGGAGGAACGCGGCGAGTCCCGACCAGAGCCCAAGCCGAGAGTCCAAGGTCCGAGGTATCCGGAGGCCCACCCGTAACAGAAGTCCGAAGTTCGTCCGTCCGGCGTCGAAGCAGTCCAGTCCAGTCCGAGGCCTTCCGTTCTTGCTGCCCGGTGAGTACCGTTGCTGGGGTAGTATCTAGACAGGGTCAATCTAATTGTCTCTGGTCCGTGGGGTTTGGTGGTACACAGATCCCAAAACGAAGTGTCCACTCCGGTGGATGCGGGTCCTGACGTGTCTCTTTATGAGACCGGTAAGTTTCGTACTGTTTCAGCAGTGCATCTAGTCTCTGTTCTAGTCCGTTCTGTTCTCAAGAAGATTCATGTATTCTGTTTTCCGTATTCCAGGTAGTATTCTGTCCGAACTGTTATTTTAAATGTTCTTCATGTATTTTAATGTCGTGGTATGAATGTGGTGTAATTATCGTGTTCATTTTGTATTGTATTGTGTCTAGATTACAGTCCAGTCATGCCGTGGTTTTCCAAACTACGTCAGTTAAGAACTAGAAAAGGTCTGTTAGAAGAAGCAGTTCCTGTCCCGCCTAGGGACAGTCCAGGTCATTTTATGTATCAGAAGCATGGCATAAGTGCCATATTGTATCTAGATTTATGGGTAGAGTATACCAAACAGTTAGAAGAAAAGTATAGATGGCCCGTATCGGGTACATGGGATGCCGAGTGCATCATGCGAGTAGAAGAAGCATTATGGAAAAAGAAAGCTAGACAGTCACAGAAAGATGCCATCGAGTTATGGCGCAAAGAATCTCATAAAAGAACCGAAAAAGAAATCAGGAAGTCAGAATTAAGTAGAGAATCCTTAGAAAGAGCCCACGAAAGGGAATTAATCAAGATAGGTGAACGAGTTAAAATCGAACAGTCAGACAGACAGAGGCATGCCCTTATTAAGGGTATGTATCCTCTTCTTGCCGAGGGCTTGCCAAAAGCGACCCCGGAGGCATCCAGTAATTTTCCGCCACCATTGGTTCCGACCAAGCCACGTCACAAACCGACCGCAGCTGATATTTTCATCTCGTCCTACTTGGACGACACAGTCCCAGAATATGCAAATCCTGTTCCGCCAGTCCCTGTAAATCAAGCCATTCCTGTTCCTCCAGACACCGGAGTACCTGCTACGGTACCCCCGGTCCAGCCCACATTACAACTTCCCGCCACTCTGCCAGCACGAAGAGTATCAGTCGACGATTCTAGTTTAGGGGCCGCAGGAGGAGGTCCTCCTGGTACCCCGCCACCACACCAACGTTTAACATTAGTCGAGTTACATGAAAGTGCGTTACAGCGTACGCCCAAATATAAGTCCGTTGCAGAAATCCGACGAGCTCTTACTGAATGCCGCTATGATCCAGTTGCAGGTGATGATAGTACAGTTATATATTCCATCCGTGTAAGACGGGTGACCGGGTATTTGGACACCCTACCAGATATGAAAGAAGATCTAGACAGAATATATCGTTTCATCCGTACAGGGGATGATCCAGAAAGTATTGGCGAAGCCATGTCTCAAAGGAAAGCTGAGATCCAGCTCATGATATTAAAGTTTCTGATTAATTGTTTAATAAGGGAACAAGATTATCCGACCAAAGATCCGGCCGAAATGAGAATCCTGACAAGGTGGAGTGATAATATAGCCGAGGGTAAGCACAGAACTATCAGTAGTATAGAGAGTATGTACAAGAGAATCCGTAAGGAAATAATAAAGTTACACGAACAACGTAAAGCAGCACAAGTAAGCGAGAAAGAGAATGACTCTTCTACAGAAGAGGTAGAGGACGAGAATCCCGCCAGAATAGCGTATGTAGGAAAATCTAGATCTCCAGACCGCCATTTACGCCTAGAACACAAGTCAGTTTTTCATCATCCAGCACCGGAACAAGGTTCTCTAGAACAAGTATTTCAAGCTATCGATCACATTCTGAAATCACGAATCGGTTATAGTGAATTAAGTACTATGCATGAACAAGAACTAGCCCGATCAGCAGTCCGATGGATTACTGATTCTACCACTTTTCCAGACGAAATAGTGGCACAAATGTTTCTGAAACTGCCCCCAGCCGAGCAACGACTGGTGGGTATGTATATGGTCCAGCACCTCATTACTCTGTATGAGGGTCAACATTCTGATCCAGGTCCGTTACATGATGTCCTGAACGAGTTACTCCAGTATAGATGGAAAGGTTTAGGTACCGATTTAATTAGTGTCATTCTAGAACAGCGCCATAAATATAGTATGTTTCTGAACCCGCATTTTGTTCATGTTTCACCTCCAGAAAGTAAACCGTTTTACATAGACAGACAGAATCCGTTACGAGAAGTACACCCAGTCAGGACAACAGATGGTGAAATGCAACGAGTATTTGTTTACACCCCGATTACAAAGATGGAACTCTTAGAGATGAAGAAATTAATTCCCTGTCATGACAAAGATCCAGCAGGGTTCCACCGAGAATTAAAAGACATGCTCCGTATGGGAGAATACACGTATCCAGATATTATTAAAATGTTAAAGGTCCTGTTGCCCGCAGGGGTATACGAGAAACTCAAGGAAAAAGATTGGGAGGTGGGAGAGAAAAAGATCGATTGGGCAGTTTTAGAAACTGAAGATAAGATACGAGTACCAGGTACCGGTCTTGGAGAGAAATGTAAAGAATTACCAGAACTGTTAATACAAGTTTTGCCCAGATTATTAGCCACTAGAAAGGAAGACTGGGATGCAATCTCAGCCTGTAAACAGAAACAAGATGAAGACACTAGTGATTTTTATTCTAGATTTGAAAAATGTTTTATTATAAACAGTGGCCTCAAGACAAGTAGTGAGTCATACCCTCATCTTTTTGTTACTAAATTAGTCGAGAATTCAAGTCCACAAGTTAAGAATCGAGTTTTGAAAGTCGAAAGTACATGGCAAGCTAGTACCCCGTCCCAGATGTTACAGATGCTCCAGTACCACCAGAATAGAATCAGAGAAGAGCAAGAACACGAGAGAAAACGTATGAAAGACACGAAAATGAAAGTACTAGTTGCACAATCCGTTCCTCAAGACAGTCAGAAGAGGGGTCCGATTCAAGCCAGCCATCCAGTAGCTCCTGTTAAAGGGACATGCAATTATTGTAAACAGCCAGGTCATTTCATAAACGAGTGTGCAGTTCTGAAACACAATATAGCCACTGGTAAAACTAAAGAAAGACCACGTCCGCCTAGACAAGAACAAGTTTCACAGACTTCTCAGCCACAGAATGCACAACAGACAGTTCCAGCACCGCAGCCTATTGCTGCAACACAGCATGTTACACAGCAGATGTACCAGTATGCACAGTCCGAGTATCCAGAGTATCAGCCATATTCATGAAACAGCCTAGAGAGGGAGGTAGGCTTGCCTCTCATTGAGATTCCTGTAGATCAAGAAGGTCCCTATGTTCATAGTCAAGTACTAGGGAAAGACAGAAAGTTTCTGATTGATACAGGGGCAAGTAGGACCACCATCAGTCACGCCGAAGTTCCAGGGGCTCCGCTCTCAGGCTCTAGAAATGTTTCCCTTGGATTTTCAGGAAAGCCTATTGTAAACGAGATATCTAAGCCAGTTACTCTAGAAGTAGGTCCATTGTCCCGCACTACTGATCTGTTACTTACGAAGTCATGTCCAGAAAATTTGTTAGGCATTAAAACACTGAAAGAATTAGGTGCAGTTATTTGCTGCTCCCCAGAGGGAATACGATTGTTCCTACGTGACTTCAAGGGTCACTATGTATTACGAGATTTTGATCCAAGATTGTCTAATGTTCCGCAGCATCTATGGGCGCAAGGTCCAACTGATGTAGGTTATATGCAAATCACACCCCATCGTGTGACTCTCAAACCAGGTGTAGTGTTACCACGAATCAGACAGTACAGATTACCACCTGAGGCTGTAGCAGCCTTATCCAAAATTATTGACGAGCTCATCGCTCAAGGAGTAGTTGTAGAAACTGACTCCAATGTATGTAATTCTCCGATCATTCCAGTCATGAAACGTACTGATCCAAATGCACCCCCAGTATATCGATTAGTGATTGATCTGCGAGAACTTAATAAATGTATTATTCCCCAGTACCCAGTTGTCCCAGATATCTCTTCCCTATTGACAGCCATTGATTCCGAAGCCTCATTTTTCACAGTCATAGACCTCAAGAACGCGTTTTTCAGTGTCCCCATTCATCCAGACAGCCAGTTTCTTTTCGGATTTTGTTTAAATGGAAGAAGCTATATGTTCACACGAGCTCCTCAAGGTTTCACAGAAAGTCCTAGTATTTACAGTCAAGCACTTAAGAGACAACTAGACAATATTCACATGCCAACTGACACTGCCCTGCTCCAGTATGTCGATGATCTACTGATCACAGCCCGTTCTGAACGTGCTTGCGAGCGAGCATCACTTACAGTCTTGTATTTCCTTGCCGAGATGGGCACAAGGTGTCCCCTTCGAAGCTTCAATTCTGTGTCCAGCAAGTGATTTACTTAGGCCACTTACTGTCCAAGTGGGGTAGGCAGTTGACACCAGACCGTATCCAGTTAATAGCGAGTCTTCCTCAGCCCAAGACACAGAAGGAGGTACGTGCTTTTATCGGCCTTACTTCTTATTGTAGACAATGGATTCCTCAGTATGCATTTCTAGCCAAGCCACTGATACAGTTAACGACACAGGAGGCAGCCGTATCGACTGTCCTCCCTTGGACATCTGAACATACACTTAGTTTCAATGAGTTAAAGAAAGCTTTATTCCAAGCTCCAGTTCTAGCTACACCGAACTACAGTAAGCCTTTTACACTTTTCGTCACAGAACGCGAAGGTACAGCATTATCTGTTCTCACACAAGATCAAGCAGGACAATACAAGCCCTGTGCTTATTTTTCGAGCACATTAGATCCTGTAGCCCAGGCTCTGCCTGCATGCCTCAAGTCAGTTGCAGCCACAGCACTAGCTATCAGACAAAGTGATTCCATAGTATTAGGACATTCCCTGACAGTACAAGTTCCACACTCCGTGGAAGTTCTTTTAAACCGAACACAGACTCAGCACTTGACAATTGCACGTTTAACAGGTTATGAATTGACACTGTTCCAGCCACACATAGAAATCAGACGCTGCAACGTTCTAAATCCTGCTACACTGTTACCGTCAGTTAATTCGAATCCTGCCACACACGACTGTGTGGAAGTAGTTAACATTATGACTAAGCCAAGACAAGATCTGACAGATATTCCATTACCAGATCCCGACCTGACACTTTATGTGGATGGTTCATGTATGAGAACAAGTACAGGAGAACTAGTAGCCGCGTATGCAGTGACTACTGACACTGAAGTTATTGAAACACACCGTATTGACACCCTGTCTGCTCAAGCAGCAGAGCTAGTTGCTCTGACACAAGCCTGCATACACGCCAAGAACCTGAAAGTTAATGTTTACACAGATTCACGTTACGCATTTGGAGTTGTACACGACTTCGGAGTGCTCTGGCAGGAGAGAGGTTTCATGACTTCTCATGGAACCAAGATTCAGCATGGTCTCCTTATTCAAGCTCTGTTAGATGCCATACATTTACCGACATCCATTGCCATCATGAAATGCAAAGCACATACGAAAGTTACTGACACTATTTCTCAAGGTAATGATCTAGCAGATCGCACAGCCAAGCTTACAGCACAGACTCCAGACATGTCAGTTAATCCAACACAGACATATACTCCAGATCCGACTACATGCATGACAGTTAAGGACCCTACTCAAGATGTCATAGATATCCAGATACATGCTACTCCCGATGAAATCAAGAAATGGTCCGAACAAGGAGGGGTCCAGACAGATCAGGGATGGGTAACGAAGGGTAGAGCCACATGGTTTCTTCCCGATTCTATGGTTCAAGTCATTATCAATACCGCACATAGTCCAGCACATTTAGGAGAAAAAGCTATGTTAGACAGTATCCAGAACATTTGGTTCAACAAGCATTTACGAGCTGCAGCCAAGCAGAAAGTCCGTACCTGTATGATATGTTGCCAGTTTAATCCAGGTAAAAGTGTCCCGGTGGAACAAGGTGGATTCCAGCCCCCTGACCACCCTTTTGAAGTCCTCCAGATGGATTATATTCAGATGGAGCGATGTCGAGGTTTCAAGTATGTCCTTGTAGTTGTATGCGCTTTGTCCAGATGGACAGAGGCATATCCAGTCCCAGATTACACAGCCACGACCACTGCCAAGCAGCTGGTTCGTGAGTTCTTCCCCCGCTACGGACTCCCTAGAGTCGTATATTCTGATAACGGCCAGCCATTCTCATCTGAGCTTATGAAACACATTTCCCTTTTGTTAGGGTACCAGTGGAAGTTCCATTGTGTACGCCATCCTGAAGCAGCCGGTCTCGTAGAGAGACATAATCAGACCCTGAAAATCCGTATTGCTAAGATTTGTAAAGAAAAAGGTGTGGACTGGCTAGTAGCTCTGCCAGTCGCTTTATTTTATATGCGCATGGTCGCGCATTCCAGATCAGGTCTGTCCCCGTATGAGGTCGTATTCGGCCGCCCCCTAATATGTGGGGTACACCTAGACCCCGAAGTATTACCGATGTTTCAAGTAATATGCTGACAGATTACCTAGCTTCCTTGATGTCTGCCCTACACTCTTGTCGTTCACAGGTTGCCGCCGCATTTCCAGACAATACCGAGGTGGCACCGCATGAGATCGTTCCCGGAAATCTGGTTCTCGTGAGGAACTTTGATCGTTCAAGTCCGCTGGAGCCTCGCTGGAAGGAACCCCGACAGGTCCTCCTGGCCACCCGTACTGCCGTCAAGCTGGAAGGCAGGAAGGGCTGGGTCCACCTGTCTCATGTGAAAAGATTTTACGGACTAAAGCCTGTTTCAAAGAACATTTCCGAGGATTTAAAAGACTGCCAAAGTACTATTCTTAAGGACTGTCCCGCAAAAGACAATGATACTGAACCCTCCCTGTTAGAGAAAACTCCGCAACAGGAGTATAAGAAAAAATTAAGGTCTATTAAAATAAGTCAGCCAGTTTGATTGTCTAAGTCCTCCCCTAGGTGAAACGGTTAGACCGGTTTCTGACATGTATAAAATAGACCCCCATAGTGAGAGAGTTAGTCAAAACTCAATCCGATGTATCGTTTTTCTAAGTTTCATATTGTTTCTCAGCCTTATGACTACCTGCACCAGTTATGCTTTTTATTTGTATTTTCCAGTTTCTCATGTAAATAAGTCTTCCAATGATATGGTAGAGCACACGTTTAGTGATCTGCCTCCTCATGAACTCTCTTATCGCCTTGCTATGCGCAATAATTCCTTTATCCGCATGTTACATTATTCACACCAGACCAGCAATGCCACTAATTGTTGGGTATGTGGTCGACTCCCCCCTTTCCAGACACCGAAGGGAGTTCTGCCACTCTTTCCTTATCCATTTTCACATAATGGTTCATGTGGAGCATGGTCCACGTTAACGTCATCCTCAACAGATATGTCTTTTCTTAACAGTACATGTTTTCCAGACAAGCAAGGTCTTCCCCACAGAACAGGGTTAGATCTAGAAAATGAAGTTTATAATTTAGGTAATTATTCTTCGAATTTCATGGTCCTGAATGTTCAGTCTGATACTACTCCAGACTTACCTGCTATGTCAGTACTACCAGTTAAAGGCGAATTATGTGTCCGAAAGAATGGTTCCGTACATGTAGGACATAGTGATTGTACTACTATTGTCAAGTATAGTGACAGTAGGAAATCTATTTTTAAAGCTTCACGTCATTATTATTTTGTTTGTGGTCAGACCGCATATGTTCGTCTGCCCCTCGATTGGGAGGGAACCTGTTACATTGCCTTCCTACTGCCACCAGTTTTTCTAGCCCCACCTGACTATCATAGGAATTCCCACCTAGTACATACTAGACACAAGAGAGACCTCCCGATTGTCGATTATACTGAAACTGCTCTAGAACAATACATAGATATCAATAAAGGTGTCTTTCCCTATTTAGGTACTGTCGTGAATAGTAAACTGATACGTAGATTAACCAGAACCCTTGAAGCAGTAGTGATTGAGACTACTTCTGCTCTAGGTAACTTAACCGAAGAGCAATCCTTTATGAGAATTGTCGTGCTCCAGAATCGTCTCGTCCTTGACGTCATACTGGCCGATAGGGGCGGGGCATGTAGAGTCATCGGATCTAGTTGCTGCATTTTCATTCCTAATAACGCACCGTCTGTTTATTCAGCTATAACCAGACTTCATAAAATTGCCCATATGTTACACCAAGATCCAGGCACCTGGACATGGTCCGGTTGGTTCTGGAATATAATTTACGTCTGGGGATGGAAAGTCTTGTCATTTATAGGTATTGCAGTAGCGATCATATTCAGTTGCTGCCTCTGTATACAATGTGGCCCTGCGATTTGTGGCATTTGTGCTACCTCTTGTATTCCTAGTCCCAAGTCCCGTTCTAGATCCCGTTCCAAGAAAATTCGAGACGAGCAAATGATACTGTATGAAATGATAGATGGTATCATGAATATTGATGTTTCTTGATGGAAACGTAGTGACAAGGAGGGAATGTGGAAAAGTAAATTTTGCCATGTTCTGTGTCCCTACGTGTCCTCCATCTTATGTTATGTGTGCATGATTAATATGCATATGTATTCCCCATGTTTGATTAAAGACGCAATTACAGTTGTGTCCATCTCTAGTATGCCAGTTCCCAGTTCTCGTGAAAGCTACGAGTATTAGGCCTATGTAAAGTTACGTTGCCACGTTTCTCAGTGTGCACGTTATTTCATTGTAAAGTCCCCGTTTCTAGGCCTCAAAAGGGCCTGAACACCAGATTCAGCTCCTGTCTCCTGAGCCCTCGCTGAGGAGCGATACAGCCCCCACCTGTATCCTCGACCCTTCACTTACTTCCTGCCTCACAGTGCCCGGCTCAGACTGGCTCTGTCTACGAGTCTGCCAAGAGTATGTTATGATTCTAGTTATCAGTCCAGCCCTCCTTCTCTGCATTCCTAAACTACTGAATCGCATCAATAGTTTCCGTCACAGTCTAGCCCTTACGTCTCCATGTAAGAGAAATACTGTATTTATGGTCATTTAATATTATTCATCACGCACTACATGTAGAATAATGCATGCTCCAGTCTTAGAGTCTGTTAGCCTTTACCCCGATAACTTTTAGTTTATATCAACATGTTCCCTAAACATCAGATACTAGATATTGTTTAGGTACATGTCGCCCTGACTCTCCAGACTTCAGTCTCTACTCCTAGCACAGAGTTCATAGCCCCCAGCTTCTCCTAGTAACACGTCATTGTCAGTTTGCGCGCACCATTAGGTCAGAAGTCCCGGCTCCTTAGGTAGCCCCCTCCATGTTTCCGCCCCATTTATGACATATTCTGTTACGTTTACATCACATGTCCATGTATACGCCTCTTGTTACACCTACTTTCACCCTTATCTTTCGCGACTGCTATTGACCACACCCACTGCTCCGCCTATCATATGTATTGCAATGCAACTGTTTTAATATATATGCTTGTGTACTGTTATTAAAGTTAGCGCGCTCATCCCAGATCCAGCCCCGGCAGCTGCCGGGCCACGCCAGTCATTTCCTGTCCCCCCTGCCGGGCCCTGTCATCCTATTCCTGTGCAGGTTGTCCTGTTCCTGTCCTTTATGCTGTATTAAACCTGCAAACTCCTACTACCTCGAATCTTGACTCTTATTTATTGAGCTATCTGTTATTATTATGTCCAGTAAAACCTAGATCCGGTATTATTTATTTATATACCACAAGATCCTTGTACTGGGGTGAATGTATGACATTGTTCTACATTCTTTCCATCAACTGTGTTTTTTGCAATTTTCACCCCGAGTGGGCTGGGTATGCTCAGACGTGAGTCCCAGGCTCTCCACACAACTGGAGTCAAGCTATCCAGGCTGATGAAGGCTGATAGCCAGAAACCGGTCCTTGGATGCTTGATTCCGGCCTGGGAAAGACATGGCTTGGTAGTTCGGACTGGACTGTTCCCATGAGGCACAGGGTCAGAGCTGATTTGCTTATAGCCAGTGTCTAACCCAGGGTGGTGTGGAGTGCAAATAAACGATGGATTTAGGCCCAGATCCTTGTACTGGGGTGAATGTATGACATTGTTCTACATTCTTTCCATCAACTGTGTTTTTTGCAATTTTCACCCCGAGTGGGCAGGGTATGCTCAGACGTGAGTCCCAGGCTCTCCATACCACTGGAGTCAAGCTATCCAGAATGATGAAGGCTGATAGCCAGAAAACGGTCCTTGGATGCTTGATTCCGGTCGGGAAAGACATGGCTTGGTAGTTCGGACTGGACTGTTCCCATGAGGCACAGGGTCAGAGCTGATTTGCATATAGCCTGTGTCTAACCCAGGGTTGTGTGGAGTGCAAAAAAACAATGGATTTAGGCCCAGATCCTTGTACTGGGGTGAATGTATGACATTGTTCTACATTCTTTCCATCAACTGTGTTTTTTGCAATTTTCACCCCGAGTGGGCTGGGTATGCTCAGACGTGAGTCCCAGGCTCTCCACACCACTGGAGTCAAGCTATCCAGGCTGAAGAAGGCTGATAGCTAGAAACCGGTCCTTGGATGCTTGATTCCGGTCTGGGAAAGACATGGCTTGGTAGTTCGGACTAGACTGTTCCCATGAGGCACAGGGTCAGAGCTGATTTGCATATAGCCAGTGTCTAACCCAGGGTGGTGTGGAGTGCAAAAAAACGATGGATTTAGGCCCAGATCCTTGTACTGGGGTGAATGTATGACATTGTTCTACATTCTTTCCATCAACTGTGTTTTTTGCAATTTTCACCCCGAGTGGGCTGGGTATGCTCAGACGTGAGTCCCAGGCTCTCCACACCACTGGAGTCAAGCTATCCAGGCTGATGAAGGCTGATAGCCAGAAACCGGTCCTTGGATGCTTGATTCCGGCCTGGGAAAGACATGGCTTGGTAGTTCGGACTGGACTGTTCCCATGAGGTACGGGGTCAGAGCTGATTTGCTTATAGCCAGTGTCTAACCCAGGGTGGTGTGGAGTGCAAACAAACGATGGATTTAGGCCCAGATCCTTGTACTGGGGTGAATGTATGACATTGTTCTACATTCTTTCCATCAACTGTGTTTTTTGCAATTTTCACCCCGAGTGGGCTGGGTATGCTCAGACTTGAGTCCCAGGCTCTCCACACCACTGGAGTCAAGCTATCCAGGCTGATGAAGGCTGACAGCCAGAAACCGGTCCTTGGATGCTTGATTCTGGTCTGGGAAAGACATGGCTTGGTAGTTCGGACTGGACTGTTCCCATGAGGCACAGGGTCAGAGCTGATTTGCATATAGCCAGTGTCTAACCCAGGGTGATGTGGAGTGCAAAAAAACGATGGATTTAGGCCCAGATCCTTGTACTGGGATGAATGTATGACATTGTTCTACATTCTTTCCATCAACTGTGCTTTTTGCAATTTTCACCCCGAGTGGGCTGGGTATGCTCAGACGTGAGTCCCAGGCTCTCCACACCACTGGAGTCAAGCTATCCAGGCTGATGAAGGCTGATAGCCAGAAACCGGTCCTTGGATGCTTGATTCCGGTCTGGGAAAGACATGGCTTGGTAGTCCGGACTGGACTGTTCCCATGAGGCACAGGGTCAGAGCTGATTTGCATATAGCCAGTGTCTAACCCAGGGTGGTGTGGAGTGCAAAAAAACGATGGATTTAGGCCCAGATCCTTGTACTGGGGTGAATGTATGACATTGTTCTACATTCTTTCCATCAACTGTGTTTTTTGCAATTTTCTCCCCGAGTGGGCTGGGTATGCTCAGACGTGAGACCCAAGCTCTCCACACCACTGGAGTCAAGCTATCCAGGCTGATGAAGGCTGATAGCCAGAAACCGGTCCTTGGATGCTTGATTCCGGCCTGGGAAAGACATGGCTTGGTAGTTCGGACTGGACTGTTCCCATGAGGTACAGGGTCAGAGCTGATTTGCTTATAGCCAGTGTCTAACCCAGGGTGGTGTGGAGTGCAAAAAAACGATGGATTTAGGCCCAGATCCTTGTACTGGGGTGAATGTATGACATTGTTCTACATTCTTTCCATCAACTGTGTTTTTTGCAATTTTCACCCCGAGTGGGCAGGGTATGCTCAGACGTGAGTCCCAGGCTCTCCATACCACTGGAGTCAAGCTATCCAGAATGATGAAGGCTGATAGCCAGAAAACGGTCCTTGGATGCTTGATTCCGGTCGGGAAAGACATGGCTTGGTAGTTCGGACTGGACTGTTCCCATGAGGCACAGGGTCAGAGCTGATTTGCATATAGCCTGTGTCTAACCCAGGGTTGTGTGGAGTGCAAAAAAACAATGGATTTAGGCCCAGATCCTTGTACTGGGGTGAATGTATGACATTGTTCTACATTCTTTCCATCAACTGTGTTTTTTGCAATTTTCACCCCGAGTGGGCTGGGTATGCTCAGACGTGAGTCCCAGGCTCTCCACACCACTGGAGTCAAGCTATCCAGGCTGAAGAAGGCTGATAGCTAGAAACCGGTCCTTGGATGCTTGATTCCGGTCTGGGAAAGACATGGCTTGGTAGTTCGGACTAGACTGTTCCCATGAGGCACAGGGTCAGAGCTGATTTGCATATAGCCAGTGTCTAACCCAGGGTGGTGTGGAGTGCAAAAAAACGATGGATTTAGGCCCAGATCCTTGTACTGGGGTGAATGTATGACATTGTTCTACATTCTTTCCATCAACTGTGTTTTTTGCAATTTTCACCCCGAGTGGGCTGGGTATGCTCAGACGTGAGTCCCAGGCTCTCCACACCACTGGAGTCAAGCTATCCAGGCTGATGAAGGCTGATAGCCAGAAACCGGTCCTTGGATGCTTGATTCCGGCCTGGGAAAGACATGGCTTGGTAGTTCGGACTGGACTGTTCCCATGAGGTACGGGGTCAGAGCTGATTTGCTTATAGCCAGTGTCTAACCCAGGGTGGTGTGGAGTGCAAACAAACGATGGATTTAGGCCCAGATCCTTGTACTGGGGTGAATGTATGACATTGTTCTACATTCTTTCCATCAACTGTGTTTTTTGCAATTTTCACCCCGAGTGGGCTGGGTATGCTCAGACTTGAGTCCCAGGCTCTCCACACCACTGGAGTCAAGCTATCCAGGCTGATGAAGGCTGATAGCCAGAAACCGGTCCTTGGATGCTTGATTCCGGTCTGGGAAAGACATGGCTTGGTAGTTCGGACTGGACTGTTCCCATGAGGCACAGGGTCAGAGCTGATTTGCATATAGCCAGTGTCCAACCCAGGGTGGTGTGGAGTGCAAAAAAACGATGGATTTAGGCCCAGATCCTTGTACTGGGGTGAATGTATGACATTGTTCTACATTCTTTCCATCAACTGTGTTTTTTGCAATTTTCATCCCGAGTGGGCTGGGTATGCTCAGACGTGAGTCCCAGGCTCTCCACACCACTGGAGTCAAGCTATCCAGGCTGATGAAGGCTGATAGCCAGAAACCGGTCCTTGGATGCTTGATTCCGGTCTGGGAAAGACATGGCTTGGTAGTTCGGACTGGACTGTTCACATGAGGCACAGGGTCAGAGCTGATTTGCATATAGCCAGTGTCTAACCCAGGGTGGTGTGGACTGCAAATAAACGATGGATTTTGGCCCAGATCCTTGTACTGGGGTGAATGTATGACATTGTTCTACATTCTTTCCATCAACTGTGTTTTTTGCAATTTTCACCCCGAGTGGGCTGGCTATGCTCAGACGTGAGTCCCAGGCTCTCCACACCACTGGAGTCAAGCTATCCAGGCTGATGAAGGCTGATAGCCAGAAACCGGTCCTTGGATGCTTGATTCCGGTCTGGGAAAGACATGGCTTGGTAGTTCGGACTGGACTGTTTCCATGAAGCACAGGGTCAGAGCTGATTTGCATATAGCCAGTGTCTAACCTAGGGTGGTGTGGAGTGCAAAAAAACGATGGATTTAGGCCCAGATCCTTGTACTGGGGTGAATGTATGACATTGTTCTACATTCTTTCCATCAACTGTGTTTTTTGCAATTTTCACCCCGAGTGGGCTGGGTATCCTCAGACGTGAGTCCCTGGCTCTCCACATCACTGGAGTCAAGCTAACCAGGCTGATGAAGGCTGATAGCCAGAAACTGGTCCTTGGATGCTTGATTCCGGTCTGGTAAAAACATGGCTTGGTAGTTCGGACTGGACTGTTCCCATGAGGCACAGGGTCAGAGCTGATTTGCATATAGCCAGTGTCTAACCCAGGGTGGTGTGGAGTGCAAAAAAACGATGGATTTAGGCCCAGATCCTTGTACTGGGGTGAATGTATGACATTGTTCTACATTCTTTCCATCAACTGTGTTTTTTTAACAAATAATTCCATTCAGAAGGAGCAGATTGTGTACTGCAGAGTTGTAGGAGTACTTATGAGTCTCAGGACATAGGATACACCAACAGTGTTGGAGGGACCAGTGGACAGGCCATTGTGTAAAATAAGCTGCCAGCACAGGAGAGGATGCAGGGCGGGTGCTTAATCTGTGGCTCTCAGACACAATTGACATTGTTGTTCTCAAACCAGGGGATACAGGTACACCTTTTGGGGATGAGGGATATGCACAGGATGAAGTTTGCTTTGTTCATATTTTGCCCTGAAACACTGGCCCCTAATCAGTGAAAACATCAAGGAGACCCTCTACAAAGACTAATCCCCTCAGGCTCTGTGGCAGTTTTTAATGGCTAAATGGGACCTCGTATGGACCCACACAAGTGTTACCCTTGTCAAACCTGAGTACAGGATGCATAAATATTGGCAATGCAAATACATGTGGAACTGGGTATACTGTTCCGGTCTCACATGTGTCTCTTGTAACAGTGCAATGCTTTTTCATCAGCACATTACAATGCATCCGTCTCCCTTGATGTCCTTATACGTCTGACATTTAAAGTACAAATGCCATTAGTAGCCATGTGTATACTTTAGTGAGAAGTGTGGGGATGCATTTCAGGAGTAGTCTGCCCTCAGGTGGCCCACCAACACAATCTCGAGTCTTCACTTGGTGGGGCTATGGCCCTCTAAGCAATGGACTGACATTCAATGGCCATGCATCACAACAGTAACATATGAGCACTCAACACCTCCATCCAAGAGCAGTATCCAAGGGCAACAATGAGCGATCAGTGGCAACATTTACCTACAAAGGGCACTGATGCCCCACACACCTCAGACAAGGCAAGGCTAGGTAGAGGGACATGCCCTGTGATGCCTATAGGTTATGCATTGCTAGTGTTCACCTAGCAGCCATTTCCAGAATCTGTTGTGAACAATCAGTGGCAGACAGCAAGCTGCAGCTAACACATACTACATCCTCAACTTTCACCTGCCTACTGTTTTTGCATACTTACATCTACCAAATCTCCACATGTGTACATTTTGGCATTACCACTTGCCATGCATAGTCTATACTTATGCTGATCTGACCCCTCTCTCACCCACCTCAAAGTACATGCTCATCTCTCAAACTATCCATCATACAAAAGCTCTTCATAATCACCCTCTGGTGCAGCTATCCTGAAAACCATTTCAACCCTCCAAGCTCCAACCTTGTACTCTAACTCTTCCACCTAGACTCGCACAATCTCATACTGACGCTGCCCTTCTTACACCCACAGCTACATTCAAAGCACCACTTTTCATCACTATGTACACAACACCACTCCCATACATGATATATTAGCAATGTACTGTACTCAGCATCTCTTCAGCTGACGTTAAACTTATCATGTCAAATGTATACCTCTCATCACGATTTGGACCCTCACTAATGTCTTAGACTGCACTGCAGTTTGATCACAATGTACAGCATCACATCCAACTCTGAAATTCACATTCAACACTTCACCACATCTCTCACCTAGACATCATACATTGCTCAATGAATATGTCCTCATTCATTTGCATCTCGCCATTCACTCACTCTGCTCTGCTTAAGTTCTATTGTTAGACATTTCACAAACTACTGCAACCACAGATTCACACACAACATACAAAAACTGGAAAACACCTTTCATCTCCTCCTACAAAACCCTAACTTACACAACAGGTATATACCCTTGACATACCCTTATCCACTTTGTTACAATTAACATGTTTATCCTTGTCTCACTGTGACCCTCTCACATCCACATATTAGTTCCATGCTGCATACCTTTATTGACTTCGGTGCTTTAACATCTACCTTTATCAATGACACTGCCCTGTCGCAGCCTTCTCCCACCACAGTGCCATAGACTACAGCTCTCATCTCCTGCCAGCCTCCAACCTTGTCTAGTTGGTTCCGCTTCAATCACATCTACCTATTCCTAGCATACCTTTCCCAGACTTTGAACAGTCTTACAAGGTCACACCCTCTGATTCCCACACCCCAGCATTTCCAAACATTCACAGTGTAAGAATGTGAATACTTCACATCTTCTATACAATAAATGCCTTTGAACTTAACTCGTACCGTCTAGTCTCATAAAAATCCTAACTTGACTATTACGTATGAGTCTGAACTCCATTACCAAAATGGAAACAGAAGTCTCTCTCACCCCTACCCTTGTTAATCTAGCTCAGCCCATGTAACATCAATCTGGCAAAAAATATCTGCTCCTAGGCCTTACATTTCAAGTTCCATCTCCTCCCCATCTGTCAACTTAGTGCATGGGTGTGACGCAGGCTCCTGTAGCATCTGCAGAGCAGACAGACCCACAACAGTTCTGTGCACTCACAGTCCACTCAGCGTACCACATGTAGCACAGGGCAATCCAATAGACATAACAACACTCCTAGTTCATCTCTTTCTTATCTGGGACAGCATTAAGAATTGCTGAAAAGTACCCTATTTGCCATCTATGCACAAATGACAACCTTCACATAAATCATAAGCTCCACTACAAATGATGCGTTGTCAATAGTCCTAGCTTGTACAGACAAAACAATTGTCATTAGAAAAGTCTGCAAAAATGTAATATTTCAACCATTCTCAACTCTTCTCACTCGACACTCATCCCTGTTAAGCAGTGCCCAAAGTGCTATGATTAGATTCTGTCTGACGTACTTAAGCTGTAGGGGTGTACTATAGAATTCTCCGATGTTCATCCAGGCAGGGGCAGGTTGTAATCACATCCAAGTGATGTGGCTACATGCCGTAGTGATGATGATGCGTTTTGTCCGCTGTGTGAGGGGTGACCACAAGTCAAGTGTGGCATGAAAGACAATGCAGTTTTAAAAATGAAAATTCCAACCCGTATACGGAAGGTGCGTTTGTGCCAAACACATTAAGATCCCAGCCCATTTCTAAGTGTCCCAGGTGAGGGGTGTTGTGTATTGATTCTCCATCACCTTGATGCGCTATGGATGCAAACCCAAGGGAAGGGCCTGTCCACCTGTAGCTTGCAACAGTGACAGCACACTAAAGGCAGTGCTCTGTTGCTGGGCTCTGTAGCCAGTAGAATTTCTGAGGCCCTGGGCAGCTGACCGAGGGCATCGTCAGCCCAGACTGGCACACAGCATCCACCCTGAACTACATTAACTCTACAAAACTCCTGTTACCAACAACTGAGGTTCAGACTGCCTGCATGAACTGAGCAAAGAATGAGAATTTTGCCGTGCAGTGTCATGCTGAAAAGCTACACATTCTGCTGTGTCCCATGATGGGGCTACAAGGGGCATTGGATGACCAAGCGCACACAAACGTTGGTCACTCTGAATGCACTAACAGGACTTGACAGCCTAGCATTCCCAACTGGACAATTAGATAGACCGTTTGAAATGAATAGACTTTGCCTAGATGTCTGAAACCTAAATGACACACACAAACCATGCAGAACCCGCATTGTCCGTGAACAAGTAGATGAGAATCTTAGACACAACAAGCACAATCTACTGACAGTATAATGGCAACTACTAATCCATATGTAGTTAAGTCACATGTGTGTCACCTAACTGATAAGTCTATTACAGCCTTTGGTAAATACAAAATGTCTGCCATCTTAGGTACAATGTTACGTGTGTAATATCCCATCTCTGAATCATATGCCTGAAACAACAACATTTAGAACTTGTGCCATATGTGAAATGCACAAGCAAGTTGCTCAGTTGGGTGGAAAAGGTAGACCCGTACTCATGATACATATCCCTTTGACGGCACAGAAACAAACCCTTGCCAAAACAGGATACAAAGTAGGTTTCATTGAATGAACAACTTAAAGCTTTTCACAGTGCTAAAAACAAGTCGAACAAACAACAACGCCATCTTGGTTACAGTTAGCTTGGTCATGTAGAGACACTCAAAGTCACTTATCACACAAATACTTATTGAAAAGCTTGGACAACATATCACAACTAGCCTGGGATAGACCATACATCTCCATACCTCTGCTTAACATACTATTGTCTGGTATATCAAATATCTGGCTGTAGGAGCAAAAGCACAGCTATGTGTTCCCCAATGCAGAATCCAAAGGAACATCACATGAGCATGATGTGGCCAAAGTACTTTAGCCAGAATTGGGAAATGGCCTGACTCTCATACTCTAACAGTGGCTTAAGGTCACAATGAGATGCACATTACAATGCTAGGCACTGTACAACTCTACAATTCACGCGTGTCATCACTAGCATTTTAATTGTGTGACAACCATTCATGCACCATATGCTGTGCACACATGCAATGAACACCTACCACAATTGTGACTCTGTAAGGACTGTAGAACACTGTAACTTACTCTGACAGGTCCTGGACACACACTATCCACATGATGTCCAAAAACAAAATCAGGTAGAATTGACTGATCTCTCATTGTACAGGGCCTGGACAATACAGATCCCAGAAACCTTGGCTAGCAAGTATTTATGCAGAAAGTGGAGTCCTGGGAGGCAACAGGGTTGAGACACTGTCAGAATAATGCTTACCTCACACTCACCATGGGCACAGGAAATGTTTCATATGGGTACACAGCCTTGAAGGGTATTGGCCTACAGTGGTATGCCACCAGTGGCAAGGCTGTCATTGCCAGTAGTCTATAAGATATATAGAAGACACAGACATGGGTCCACCACTATCATGTCACATACAAGTATAGTACCATTACTTTGTATACATGGGTATGTCCCAAGTCACTACCATGCAGTCACAGTCCATATGGATCCAGGTGTATTGATTGGACAGGGTGTCTTTCAGCCCATTACAAACATATGCAGCATGCTTCTCCTAAAGTATGTTGACATCTGAAAGCATTAACCATGGGGAACTGTGTTTTCCTAAACAAAGCTTTGTGACTTCATGTCACACTCATAGACTAAACCAATGCTAACATTGACCACTAGCCAAAGTAGGGACAACAATCTAGGATACATACTAACCATGTTCTTGTACTCCATTGAACATATGCAATCCACGACACACTAACATCATTGTAAACTGACATCACAAATTACACCGCAATGACAGTTAACCCACCAATCCATTTTGAGGACACAAAAATGTGAAGAAATAAATAGGAAATGCTTTATTCAGCAAAATATATGATGATTGTGATGAGAAAAAGGCCAAAGGCCAGTCCAATTATGTCCACGGCTTTGAGGGCTACAAATGTCATGCCCTGCATTGTTTGCCTGCACTTCTCCTGCAAAGGGAAACTTCCCACGGTAGGGGCATCTAGGGGGCAGGCCAGACACCAAAGGGACAAAACTAGGGAGGGCTGAGATGGGTTTGTGGAGGAATGTAATCAGGTGGGGTGGTGGGCCATTAGCAGGGGTGGGTCAGATTGACGGGATGGGTCAACTGCAGTGGGAGGGTGAGATGGAGGGGGGTGGGTCAACTGCAGTGGGAGGGTCAGAAGGAGGGGGGTGGGTCAACTGAAGTGGGAAGGTCAGATGGAGGAGGAATGGGCTGAGCTTCACAAGTTTGGGGATTTTATAAATAGCAATCGTGTGAACGGGAAGAGGCAGGGGATTTGACTTCCTGGGGTATTTTTTTTATGGGTGTGGAAGTACTGGGCTTGGCTGGGGAGTATGGGTTTCTGGAAGGGGTTTGGACCTCGGAAACTGGGGGAACTTTCTTCTGGGGGTGATTTAGTTTTTTTCTCCTCAGTAGGTGGGGGCAGATGTAGGTGGCAGGGCCGGGGTGGGTTTTCTATTCTTCTTGGGCAGGGGGTTGGTAGGTTTGGGTAGGGAAGAGGTCAAGGGCACAGAGGGGGAGTGTCTTGGCAGAGGGGGTAACCAAAGAAGCAAGAGTAGGGGTTGTGGAGGCAGAGGGTTGTGAGGTCTGCGGCGTGTCTGTGGATGCTGATGTGGTATGTGGTGGTATGTCTGTGGGGATGAGTGTGCTGTCTGGCTTTTGAGTGTGTGTGTGTGTGTGCATGTGAGTTTGTCCTTGTGTCTGTGTGCTGTGTGTGGCTTTTGAGGTGGATGCCTGAGTATATTTGCGTGTGCTTGGATCAGGGAGGGTAGTTAGGCCTGTGAATGGGGAAGAGGCAGGATGGGGTGGGCCACCTAGGGTTGGCACACTGCTGCCATCAGTGTGGATGCCAGCACCTGATTGGATCTCTGTAGAGCAGAAATGTCACAGTGAATGCCCTTCAGTAATTATATCCTTTGAGTCAGATGATTGGCATGCACCTGGAGGACATTCAACACTGCTGTCTGCCCCACAGTGATCTGCCTCCGGATATCGATGGCCTCTACACTCAGGGCAGCAGAGGAGACAGGGGCTGGAGGTGAGGTACCTGGCACAAAGGAGATGCCTCCCCTTTGTGGGAGTGGCCACGGAGAGTGGGCTGGGGGAGCAACTGGGAGGGTGGAGATGGTAGGGGTGCTGGTGGACTCGAATGTACAGGATTCAGTCCCTGGGTCATCCACCACCACTTAGGAGTCCTCACTGGAGCTCGAACTGGTTGGTGATCCAACAGATGTTCTGTCCGATGTGCCCTCAGTGAGGCTCCGCTTACCCTCCATGCCACTGGTTCCCTCAGGCTAAGCACCGGAACTAATCTGGCGAGCTGCTTCCCATTTATCCGTGGGGCTGCCTCCTCAGCTGGCCAGTTCTGATGCTATGAACAAGAAGGAAAATGAATTGCATGAGTCGTCCTTATGTACTTGATACATAGACATCATCACAGATCTTCACAGATCAACATCAATTGGACTTGTGCAATTATATTTGATAATGTCCCATAAATAGCAATTGTTAGTATGCCAGTTAACCTATGCTCCCTCACACGTGATGTTGTCAGCGACTTTGGCTGTAGCAATATCAAAAGCAACAACCACAATGTCAACTATGCCACTGTGTACCTTCTGTTGTATTGTCTTTCGCTACTAACGGCCTTGTGTCATGACATACCTGTCTCATCTAATGCAAGGGAGTTTAGACCTCACAATGGGAATAGGAGTCACACAATTGAATTGAGACAAGCTATCCATTCTGCAATTCCTATTAATCAATTTGGGAACCATTGGGTCTAATGTTACAGGTCATATAACTTTCTTGTCAGGCATCAAGCTAACAAAGTCATTGCATATGTCATATCACACAGATAACAGTGATTGTGCTCATTTGTCCTGTAGCATAATTTCTTTCCTGTCCAGTCACACATCCAATTCTTATTGTGGTGACATCAAGGTAGTTGGCATATCTAGGGTCAGAGGTATGTGGCCCATAGTCTTGTGTTACATATGCACAATGTTAGGAAGATTACTCAGAATGTTGTGCACAATGATAACATCTCACAACTTTCACATGTGAACAATGCTCAATACACTGCCAAGTCCAATCACTGCATTTTCACAATGATTCAGGTGGACCATTATGCCACTGGGCCGTCTGGGTGTATTGTCTGTACAGACTATTAGAAATGAATATCTTTTCTTTAAGAGTTTAGTCAATAATGTGTACCATTCTGTCCAGATTGCAGAAGTCCACATTTGTAGAGGCCAAGTATGAATGTCCCTCACTTCTTTTTGTGATTGCGCACACTTTGTACAGCTCAAACTGCTCTTGTTTACCACCTCATTTTGTTTAATTAGTTCCAAATACTGCACATGTGACACCTCTGAATCTAACAGTGATGCATTGAAATATATTATTGAAAAACGCAACAAGTATGAGTAGTCAAGAGCATATACACACATAGAAACCATATGAATGTGTATCTAACATCATACCTTACTATTCCAGCCCTGTTTCCAACAGTGACCACCTTTGTTTGCCACAGAATAGCATGTGTCGTCACCATTACAGATTCAGCACATGGACTAATTCTTTGAAATAGAGAGAATGGAATCTTACACCCATTCATGTGAAAGGCCGGTGTGACAAGTGGCTGAGTTAGAAAATGTGTAATTGGTCCATGGGATACTTTGGAATACACTGAGCACCATGGCTGGGACCTAACATTGGCACACTGACGAAGCAAAACTCACCAAGGCCTCAACATAGACATCACCTGCTACCGGGATGTATAGCATGGGCTTTCTACACTGGAGTGCTCCAACATTAACATACTTCAAAGATTTGTTGTGACCTTACTGAGAACAGTTCAAACATTAGTCAATGTGCTGACACATGTTGGGCAATGGCATTATTCCTGCAGGTTATATCCATGCACATGTTGTTGTAATTTGTTCAGATCACATGAGCATGGCAGTACTGTCACTAACCTGACATTTTTTTCCTCACACGTTCCAGATGAAAGGGGCATAACTAGGCATTCCCTTATCCTTGTGCATATGCATCTTTTGACACTGAACATTGGTTTTGGGTGTCTTGCAACCTGTAAAAGGGCCAGCAAGCTAAGATACTTCAATGTGCATGGTTAAAAAGTTGTGAAAAAAGGCACATACCCCCTCCTCTGATGCTGTGGGGCTTTCAACTTCCCATCCAGCTTAGATAAGACCTCAGCAAGGATGTGGAGCATGTGTGGAGGTCAGAGTTCATTGTACACTCCTCTCGCTTGGAAGTGACAGACCAAGCTAGACTTCCGTGATCTTCTGCATTCAGACACGAAGGTCCTGCCACCATTTGCAGCAATGATGGGTGTTCCAATTGATGACCCTCACTGAGAGGACCTTCAGGGCGACGGTCCTTCACAGGTTGGCCTTCGGATGGGAGTTGACCTGTAAGGATGACATGGTGACAGACCCTTAGTTCACATGCAACATGTTTCAGAGTCAAAAACTGGTACACATAGGTCATGGCCAGATTGGCAACAATGTCTAAGGGGTGGGTAAGTGGCATTATGTGTAGATCGCCTGTGTTCAATGATGACTCCATACCCTGAGAACTGTTATAAGATGTTTACCCCAGTACACACACTTCTACAGCAGTGTACCTGCCCAGAACAGTTATCTACAGACTTTGAAATGTTAAAAACAAAAGTTTACATGCTTGTCTGTGAGATTCCTAATGCCAGTAGTGCATGGGTATTGCACATGTCAAATGACAATACCGTGTAATCATCACTCACCTGCTCCTCTGGTTTGCCATACAGCTGTCTGTACAGGGGCAGGAGGGTGTCTAGCAGCACCTGGTTTTCCTCCTGGGTGAAGGTTGGGGCCCTGCCCTCTGCACGTGCCATAGTGGATCCCAGAGGATGTGGACAGCAGCAAATAAATAGGGAGGTGCAGGAATAATGCAGGTAGCACAGGCAAGTGAATTCTCCGAGGAACATAGTCTTATATGTAAACCGCAGAGGCGGTCTTCAGTCCATGCGGCCAAAGCGATAGGCTCACTATGGTCGCATTTTCAGAATCGGTCAAATGTATTACATTTCATGCAGAGGACACGCTTACCATGTAGTTTGAAAAAATATCATCGAACCGTGAGTGACTTTGATACATTGGTAATGGGAGGTTACCGAGGCAGTTTCCACGCAAGGCGGACACAATCTGAAACCCACGTCTGTCACCATGACAACAGCCAATGTATGATTCTGAATTTGTTATGATGCACCCACTGAGTCTTTTGAATAGAAACCCGTATCTGTCACTATGACAACTAACAGCCTATATCTGTGTCTGAATCAGTTAGGATGCACCTCCTGCGTCCTTTTAATAAAAACCTTTGTCTGTCACCATAACAACTAACAGCCTATGCCTGTGTCCAAATCGGTTCGGATGCACCTACCGCATCTTTTGAGTAATCAGTTGGCAGGGCAGACACTTGTGTAAATGTTGTAATTTTATGAAAAGCCATGGCTGGATGCAGATTTTTCCTGGTGAAGATAGAGGACATCTAACTGAAACGCTCACACTTCTATGATGACCGAACCTTGAAGGGCACATGACACACAGGGGAATATTCTCAAGGAGCTATCACAGAGTTAATGTCAATTTATCACCCCATTCACAAGCTGGTGCTAACAGCCTATAGCACCAGCTTACCTGCAATAGCAGCCAAAAAACCCATCCCCACAGATGATCCCCGCAACTATCGCTAATGAGATGCAGAGTAGGCGTTCCCGAGCAAAAAGCCGCAACAACACCACTCCGCAATATTCTCAATGACCAGCCAGATCGGCGATAACATCACAAAACATGCGATTAGGACCGTTAGCAGCAGGAAACTAACACCTGCTCTGACCTGGTGTAAAGTCGGACTACAGCCTACACCACAAATGGGAGCCCAGCCCAGAGCCACACCTGAAGAGCAACAGATGCCATGGAGCCACTGATCATGCTGCCCGGACACCCAAGAGGGCCACAACAGCCACCGCCACCACCCCCAGGACATCCCCTACCCTGGCCCCACCTCTCCGAACAAAGACATGCCACATCAACTACACAGGATCATGTACCAAATATTCTGCCTGATGTCACACAATCACATCTGGTTACATGCATGTGTCGATACAAAAATGAGCATCACACATTCACCTTCGAAGCAACAAAGGAAAATGTATTAAAACAAACACAAAACAGAAATGAAGACACATGGCGGCACCCCTAGTGACACTCCGTAGGTCACAGTCTGCAAAACAAAATTCATGATGAGAAGGTGTGTCCTTCACACATCAAGGGACAGAGAGAAAGCGAAGGAGAAAGATAGAAAGAGAGGGATAGAGAGATAGACGGACAGAGAGGGGAGAGGGAGATAGACAGACAGAGAGGGGGAGAGAGAGCTAGACGGACAGAGAAGGGGAGAGAGAGATATACGGACAGAGAGAGAGCAAAGGAGAGAGAGAAACAGAGAGGGAGATAGATAGATGGACAGAGAGGGGGAGAGCGACACAGACAACAGAAGAGAGGGACAGAAAGTGCCAACACTGCGCACCCAGGCCACACTGCTCACCTGCTGCCACCGGTGTGTCTCCAACCACGTGCCGGTATGTAGTGCAGTTCACCAGGTCCCGCATCTGAGACAGACCCGTTATCTGAAACAGAGTCCAGATGCAGGAATGGCAAAGTACATACAATTGCACATGCCATCATTGCCTGCCCGCCCCTGAGTACCCAGGCAGCTGCACCCCAGCTCCTCCCGCTGCCCAGAGGTGCATGCCCGTCCCTGCACACTCAGGCCTCACTGCTAACCCTCCGCCAAAGGCGTGTAGAAAGGAGGGCCCACGATGTCCCACTGCGAGCCACAAGCCCAGTGCCCGCGGCCATGGCACCCTCCATATCATGCAGCCATGCTCCGCAGGCCCCCAGGTCTAACATTTGGTGCTGGGTCTTGATTTCTCCATGTAAGAGGACATACCAGTGCACCCGGCATCATCGCAGGCTGCACACCCGCTCAGCCTCATAGGTGCCACTAACTCTGTGATCCAGGAGCCAATGCCACATGGTGGTAGGCCCACACTTCCCGCTGGCTCAGGCCTACACTGCGGTCCAGCAGGGCCCACAAAACCTGAGCTGTCCGGACCTCTGGGACAGGGCATCATCGCAGGCTGCACACCCGCTCAGCACTTAAGGTCCCCCTACCTCAGTGCTCCGAAAGTCACTATCCTGTGGCGGTGTGCCTGTGCCGGCCACAGTGTATCCGGTGTCACCAAGTCTGTGTCCCGCTAGTCATGGACCCTCTATGATTGGGTATCGGGGTGCGGACGCCATCATGTCTCCTCCGGGCCTGCGGAATGCGATGTTGCAGACCCCTAGGCCCCCATGCCTACATGCACACCACATGGATACACCCTGAGAGAGGTTGGAAATGGTATTGTGCACGTGCGCCCGGCCCTTTTTATTGGCAGGGTCACATGTGCTGTGACGCATATGCTGGATTGGTGTGGTGTGGGTGTAAACCAGCCATGAGGGAGTGGCGGTGGCATTCTGACAACTAGACCTGTGAGCAGCAGATAACTACAGGATAGACCTGAGATATGAGGCGTTGTTGTCCCCCCCCGGAGCATAAGCGTAGTGGGCTGGCCTGGCATATGCCAGTCCAGCGTAAAGGTGTGAACATTGACCCCGGGGCCCTAGGCATTGTTCCGTATGGGGCTGGACAAGGAAGTAACAAATGCATGTGTTGCTGTTGTTGCGTCGGCGCCACCCAGACAACATTCGGCAATGGGTCACCCAGTGACCCAAGTTCAACGACATGAGCCACATGGACGTAGGGGGAATTCACTGACCCTAAATTCATCAATACTCCCACACATGAAAGACCATAAACAAAACACATCTGTGTGAATCGGAATGTTTAATGCACATTCAGTGGAGTGTTGCATCTGGAGCAGTAAAGGGCCATGCAAACCCCACTTTACAATGTTGGCCCATGGAGGGCCAGCCAGAGTCCTTAAGGGAATGACAAGTCCAAAGGCAGAGGAAGAGTTCTGTCTGCAGTCTGATTGCTGTGTGATTTTCTGTCAAACAGAATATGGCACTCCATTGCGAGGTCCAAGATGAGTGTCTCTGAGTGTATCGGGGGACAGTGGAAGGTGGTGATGCAGAGGACCGAACCAAGCTGAAACCGGCCATATGGTGGAGATGAATGCTACTGCGTACTTCTACCATGATGGCGCTTTCATCCGCCTCTTCGTCCTCTGCTGTTCCATGTGCCTCACGCGTGGGTGGTGCTGAGCTTTCTTCAGCACAGTGTGGCAGTGACACCTTAGGGTGCAGAGATGTAAATGGAGTGGCGGCAGCAGCATGCATCAGCGCCAGACCTTGTGGCAGCAATGCCATGAGGATGGTTATGAGGTCATTGAGGAACCCAGCTAATACTCACTGGTGTGCAGTTGTGGCAGCCGCTCTTTCCACATTGGCCCGCTCCATGGTCTCCATGAGTCTCAGCATGTTTCCCACCTCCTGGGCGAGCTCGATGGAGCCACTCTGACTAGTCAGTCATTCTTGTCTCTGAGTCAGGACATGCGGTCAAAGCCCACCCGCACCTGTTTAGCCAGCTGCTCCTGGCATCCCAACACACGGCATTGGAAAGCCATGTGTTCTTTGTGGGGGTCCTGGGAGGCAGCCATGGTGGTGGGTGCTGCCTGCTGTGTGGTCTGTGCAGGTGGTGGGGTCTCCTTTTAGCAGCTGGACTGCCCTGCTCCTTGAGGTGGGTTGCGGAGGCTCTCCATGAGCTGTTGGAGGGCGTCGGAGTCGAAGCTGTGGTGGTCTTCTTTGTCATCAGAGAAGAGAGGTTTGGGCTGCTCTGCAGGAGGTGTTGTTTGTCCCTCTGCAATGTGAAGCGGAAATGCAGTTTAACAGTGTGTTCACATGTGTGTTGTCGCATTGTACATGTTTACATACAGACTGCATGACTGTGTACATCGTGGCTGTTTGGGAGGAGCTGCCTATTTGAATGGGGGACATTTGACACTTCGACAACAGACGTTGTCATCTTACATTTCCCTGCAATGCCACTTGTGATGGCCCAGTGTCTACACCCAGTCGGCACGAGTTGTGTCCTGTGTTCTGTTGTGGACGTGTTGCGGCTTGTGCCACATTGTTGTCAGTGTTGGTGTGCTCTGCATGTTATGTGTGTGTGCTGCATTTTGGGAGTGTGGCCCCTGCTGCTCTGTTTTGCCACCCCTTATCCCTTTCATGCAATGTGCCTTTGCCTTCTGTGCTTATATAGTGCTGAGATGTTGCATACTTGGGTACATTGGTCTTTTGGTAGGAGTTGGGGTCTGGGGCATGGTTTGTCCGCAGATATGCTCAGCTCAATTGTGCATTTGTGCCATTGTGCCAAACTCCCCCCGTCCCCCCAGTCCCTGGTCGTTACTTACCCTGGTGCTGTTGTGTCCGGTCATGTTGAGCAGCGTCCAGTCCCCCGACTCCAGTCACTGTCTCCCCACTAATGACTGTGGACACCATTTCCTCCATCTCGTCCAGCTCCTCCTGTGGCGCTGGACTCCCACCTCCAGTCTGTATTGCTGCCTTCCGGTTGTTGGCGAGTAACAGCTTGGTTTTTCGCTTGACGTCATTCCAGCGCCTCTTGACCTCTTCCATTGTCCTCTTCAGCACTCCAACTGAATTTCACCTTGTCCACATAGCCTGCCATAGTCCATTTTTGGTTGCCAATGACACAGTGGAGGTGACGAACAGTTGTTGATGGTGTCCGACCACCTCTGTTATCAGGATCCTGTTTTCCTGTGGACTGAAGCGCTTCTTCCTACTCTTCTTCTCCTTGGCATTCCCTGACCCCGAGGCCCCAGTCAGGTCCTGCGGGGGATTGTGGGGTTCTGGTTCTCCTCCGTACTTGCTTCGGCAACATCCATTGTGTTTCGCTGTTGGTTGGCATTTGTTTGTCCGTTTTATTTAAACTTTTATGGTGATTCTTCCCGCCTGATGCATGTCAATTGCAGGCATGTAAACTGGTTTTCGCTGATTCCAGTATCGTGATTGGCCTCATTGCAGCTTTTTTTGCGTTCACGTTTTGCATTTTTGCGGCGTGGCGTTGATTTTAAAGCGGTCATTTGACGCGTTATCTGGAGACTATCGCATGGTACCGCCGTGTTGAAAATGCTTGGTTAACACAGCTTAATTTTCCCGCGATACACTACGATTTTGGAAGTTGCGTTAAGTTACTTTTGTGATGGTTATCACACGTTCTTGAGAATATGACCCCCTGTTTGGGAGAATAATACCAACTGGGAAACAAACGTCTCCATTTAGCTCTTAGGGTTGGTCACAGTCACAATGCGTTTTTGGGACAATACATGTACAGTCTTTACCTAGTCACTGCATTATGGGAAAGTGAGACCCAGTGTGCAATCTGTGTGAAGTGAGACTGGAAAGGTGGTGTGTTTTTCAAATCTTGGATAATGCTTTTACCATAGAATGACTACACCATGACATTAAGCAGCCACATAAGCTTAGGTGTGATATGTGATTTTCTAGTGTATCTTTGTGGCTCACTCTTAACTGGACAAACGCATTATATGGGACTCCTACATAGTTCATGGTTTATGTATGTGATTGTATGTGTTTTGAAGACATGACAACATGACAGTGTCCACCCTGTGACAGTAGTGTGCAAGATTACTATTTTGAGACGCTGTGTGAATGTGGTGTCCCATATATCAGACATTGCATGATCCTATTGTGGGTACATTTGAACCAAGTGATTGTTCTCACAAAACTATATCTAGGCCTATTTGTTTGTGAGTTGTAAAGTATGCCATGCTAGCTTTACATGAACAGTGATAGGCACTAGTGAAGTTTACACTACTTCACTCAAATTGTTGTGTCACCTTGCCTTGGAAACATGTCCATCAAGGGTCAGTATGCTGTGATATGTATGTGAGGACAACCACATTCATTGAAAAGTGTATTTCCATTTACATCCAGTTTTAGGTGTGGTCATCTTTGATTTGCGGTTGGTGGAAGTGCGTGTTCCTTGGTACATTGTGAACTAACACCATCTGTGTTTACACTTTACACATAGGTATCACAGAGAACCTCCAGTGTACAGGTCCTGTCCTGACCTACAAACTATGAGTGAACAGGACATAATAAAGAAATATTGTTACACAATGGCAACAAATGAAGAGTTATGCCAGCAGTTGTCATCTCATTTGCAGGCTGGACGCACTTATCCAACAGCCCTCACCCCCCAAAGTGAAGGTGATGGCAGCATTGTATTTCTTTGCCACTGGGACATTCCAGTACACATACATGCTTGTAGGGCAACCACCTCAGTTTGGTCTAGTAATACACAATGAGCAATGGGCTTTACGTATGTGATAGATTTTAGATTCTGAGAGGCTTAATTTCATGGACTTTTTAGAAAAATCTAAAGACCATGGGCCTGATTCACCAAGGCAATCTAAGACTAAAGTCAAACTTTACGACTTTTGGTATTCACAGAGGTAATTTATGAGTCATATCTTTAGGTACACAGTTAGGCTAGAATCTCTGGCATGGGCCGTACTCTCTGCACCCGGGCCATACTCTCTGGCTCGGACGTACTCTCCGGCTTTGGCCAGATGAAGAGCAATCAATGGACCAGAATGCAATTTTAACAAAAAAGGAACATTAGGAACATGTGATAAATGGTAGAGGAGGTCCTGAAAATCATTTTCGGCATGGAAAAGAGTATGGCCGGACACCACATCATATCCCAGAAAAGTTTGTTCCCTTCCATCATGGTACATACAGTCTACAATTTGCGCTCCCCTCAGTGTTGACTCTAGTGTCAACACAACAGTCAGCACTAAGAGCTCTCCACTTAGTGTTGACTATAGTATTGAGAGTATGGCCCGAGCCTGAGAGTATTGCCTGATTGTGACCGTAAAGATACGACTGATAAATGACCTATGTGAATACCAAAAGTCGTCAAGTTAGTCTTTTTTCTCAGATTACCTTTGTGAATCGGGCTCCATTACTTTAATATCAACGATCTTCAAAATTCATTTTCCAGCACTAGATAATTTATTTCTTGTTTGTCTATTCACAAACCTTTTGTGCCGCACAATTTCATCGTCCTATATAGGTTTCTGTTAAGAGGGATGTAAGCATCAGGTAGACTGATGGACTGCTGCCCTGTCATGCCACTGGATCATGTGTGAAATATCACCCAGGGAAATTTTGAAAACTGTAAATATATAAATGAACCTTTGCGCTTCTTAATTTGTATTGTCCAATTTCGTTCATGGCATCTTTGTGAGCTTTGGTTGGTTGTTAACACTATTGATATATGTCCCTAAAGTCTGCTATGCTGTGCCTTTCTGACTTTCCCTTTCATACATGTGTTTACTTTTTGAGCATGAAGCACTAAAGTAATGAATATATCTAAATCATGAACACACATTTTCCCTAGTTAACCACATGCGGAGCATAAAATAGCCATAAGTTAGTCGAGCTGCTTAAATCAAATGGCTTTACATTTAGCTCTTAGTTCAGCTTGTTTCAGAATTTAAAGGAGTTCATATTCCACATTATTTTGCCTTGTAATTGACTTGGTAACTCAACTATATCACTTTGTCTTAAGGCCTGAGCACTCACCTTTTTATGCCGGAAGGCCATCCACAAGGAAGCTTATGGCCTTTCTCCATGTTAAAAAGATAGACTTTTTTTCGAATGCATGACGTTACAATGAATTCCGTTGCAACGCATGCCTTTACCACGCATGCGCTACAACGGAATTCGTTTACCACACATAACCTTTACCTCGACTACTTGCGTGGTGACGTCACACGTCGTTAAGAGGAAACGGAATTTTTTTTCCGATTTCTCTTAAACGACGCTGATTATGTGCAGATCCCGACGTGACTTCTGTTGAGTTTTTTTATTTGGGGGCGAGACCCCCCCAAGCTCCCCCCGTTTTACTTTTTACCTTTACCACATATGCCTTTACTACAAACCTCGTAGTAAAGGTATGCGTGGTAAAGGCTTTAGTGGTAACCACGCATGCGTTGTACTGCATGCGTGGTTAAAGATTTTGTGGAAACGGCTTTGTTGTAAAGGCCGTTTCCCCTTTTTTTCATTTGGAAATTTAGACTTTGGCTGTGGCTCTGCCCAAAATCACATGTGAAAAAGTCCTGCAGATTGAGACTATTAAGGGACATTATTAGGCATTACATCCTTCCGCAGTGTGCCTCATGGACCGGCTGTAAGGAATGATTCCTTCTATGGATCAGAGGTACTGTATGGAAGTAGGGCAGAAGACACTGCTTACAGCTCAGGATGGATTGAGCGTGGTGAAGGAATACTTCAAATCCACTTTTGCTAAGTTTATCTCAGGAAAAGAAAGTGTGTCAGTCATTGTGGATAAAAAAAAATCAAATATCAGGCACGTCCACCAATCCACCTATAAAAAGAGCAAACAAATTACCATGATCCTTTTGCTCATGCAATACTACCACCAGCCAGTAGATGAGTCTGTCCACATTCCCTGCTCTGTGCTTTCCAAAAAACACCACAGCGGTATAAGCGAAAAAGAGAGTCACACCACTCCTTAGGTTCTGCTGGATGGCGGGACTCTATATTCAAATTTAGCAAGACTCTCTTTTTGCACACATTCATGACTTTTGGGAAAATACTTGAAGGCTGCTACAAAGCGTGAGTTAAAGAAAGCTTCAAGTAATACATTCAGAAGCTGAAACATGTTGACCTTTAGCAATTAGGATGTATCTGGTCAATCTAGTCAGGCGTTGTAGCACACCAGAGATGCAGTAGGCATCTCTGGTGGAACCCTATGATGAAGCATGTCACCAACTAGGTTGGTGAGTGAGGGTTCTTTTATTAAATCTGAGTGATTTTTCCACTTTTTGTTTTCTGTTTTGGACATTCTCTTTTTTTTTGTTTGACAAGTACAGTCTAGGGGGACTAAGAGTGGCTCCTTGCCCTCTCTCTCTTGTTGTTTGTTCATTTTTGTCTGACTTGCCCACAACCCCCATCATGGCTTTGTGCTTTGAACACCAGTTCCCAGTGTCAGTCATTTTGGCGGTACATTTTCACTCACTGTCAGGAAAGCATGGTTCCTGGTAGGCTTGTTGGGCTGAGTGGGAGGAGGAGTGTTTGCAATGACTACATCTCCCATCAGGCCCTGTCCAACACACACTTTCCCACCCAGGCCAGCCAGCCCCCCTGAAACTCTGCTCTCCTGATAGTGAATGGAAATGTACTGTCAGGATGTCGGACAGTGGTGCCTGGTGTCTGAGTCGACCACAAATCCCATCATGGCCTTGTGCTCTAAACACCAGGCACCAGTGTCAGCCATCTTGCCAGTACATTTCCACTCACTCTCAGGAAAGCATAGTTACAGGGAGGCTGTTTCAGCTTGGTGGATTGGTGTTTTTAGGACAGGGCCTGATGGGTGTTGGAGTAAGGGCAAACACTCTCCTCCCACCCAGCACAAACAGCTCATCTGGGCCTAGGGGTACCTAACAGTAAATGGAAGTGAACTATCAAGATGGCTGACACTGGTGACTGGTGAATGGAGCACAAAGCCTTAAGGGGAGTTGGCTTCAAGTTCAACACCATGGACCAGTGTCAGCCATTTTGCTGGTCCATTTTCACTCGTTGCCAGCTAGCCATAGGCTCAGATGAAGTGGTTGTGCCGGATGGGAGGATGAGTCTTTGCAATGGCTACAACTCCCATCAGGCCCTGTACTACACACACCTTCCCACCCAGGCCAAACAGCACACCTGGAACTATGCATACCTAAGAGTGAGTGGAAATGTACTGGCAAGATGGCTGACAATGGGCACTGGGATTTGGAGCACAAGTGACTCTTCACTCGATGCCTGATTGCAAAGCGTGGGTTAGAGTTACTCACATTATCAATAATCAAACAATCAACGGTCACCACAGTTAAACAATGATGCATATTTTTTTTAACAAATGCTTTAGCCTTTATTAGGCCAATAATTCTTTTGAAATTCAACTGTTGCAGAAATATTTTTAATCACAATGTCCCAAAGATGAATGTGGTATGAACATCACACTGTCCCTGTAACAGAATCAATTACAGATATCCAAAAAAAATAGCATTGCCCAATGAATTTCGAAGTTATCAAATCCTTTCTTCAGCAGACTCTGAAAGAAAAAATTTAAACAGATTTCAATAAGACGAAATGATATCCACATTCAATATATAGGGATAGGTATTGTAGCACCAGAGATGCACATAGACATGGCAACAGTGCTCAAGCCAGTGACATATACGCATTAGTTCAGGAGACAACCACCTTCAACATACAGGGAGGCTCAATACCTCAACAATTGAGACAATTGAAATTCATCACCAGAAGAGTACTTAGTCAAATTTACATGCGTCTACTTTGATACAGTGCCATACGAAACAAAGGCTACCATGCGGCTTAAGATTACCGATTAAACCGTTGTTCATGTTCTTCATGGAGAAGTGGCAAGTGGTTTTAAATAAGTGCTCATTAGATTAAATCTTATTATTAATAGAAGACCTTTCTTGCACCGTTCAGGATCTAGAAGAAGAAGGAGAAACCATCAAGGCAGATTTGTCAACCAGGTGTGAACCAGAATATTGGAAAATCATACTTGACGATTTGAACAACAAATTGGATGCGTGTGGAAAAGATTTTCAAGAACGTAAGCTAAGGAAATTCCGTAGAGACACAATAGATTATAAATTGAATGAGGTGCACACCTGGGCAGAGGGGTAAGCTCGGAGGAAAATTCCACAAAAAACAGTATCATCATCCCAAGAAAGTGTGGTTTCCGACCAGGATTTGAAAACAAATAGAACTCTGTGAAGTACAGGCCAACACACAGCAGCTACCAGTTTACAATCATCAGGATCACTTACAAGTGAGATTCCAGCATCGTCTTCTTTGTCGGTTCCTTTTTTAACCAGCGGCAAAGCAGCCGGACATCCACCGATCAAAGTGTCTCAAAAAAACACGGAGAGGCAAAAGAAAAGGATCAAGATGGTCTCAACTACGGAGCAAGATCAAGATCTAATTATTAACATTGCATCAATTGAATTGACCCCATTACAAAGACGCACATTGAGTAAAGGGACATCCTTTGTACCAACATACCAAAAAAACGCTTTGGAAATTGAAGTATCAATATTTAAATTAATGAGGAACCTTCGACCCCCATCATGTTTTTACCAACATGTTACCATGTCCGATTCAACTGAACCCGATTGTTTTATACGGACGGAGACTCAGTATATAGAGTTTAAACCCCAGAGTGCGTTAGTGGTAATGGACACATGTTTTTCTAAAACAAAAGTCTTTGAACATTTACAGGCCACAAACAAGTACATCAATTTGGACCAGGAACCCACCTATCATTGGATCACATCCTAGACAAAGCTTTGGAGATGAAGTGGATTTCCACCAACACCAGGAAATTTCCCAAAGTTCAATATCCCAGACGACCGCGACTATATATATTGCCCAAAGTGCACAAAAATGTATATGATCCGCCAATCATACCCATCATATCTGGGTGCAGTTCCGTCTTTGAACCAGCTGGGCAGTATGTTGACCATTTTTTACAATCATTTGTTCAAAATTGGAAAAGTTACATCAAAGATATCACAAATGTTCTTTAATTACTCAGCAATGTGGACACTCAAAAGTATGAACATTAGCTGTTATGCTCTATTGATGCAACAGCTTTATACTCCTTAATACCATTGCAAGAGGGTTTGGATACATGCGAGTGGGCTTTGCTTCAACTTCCTGAGATAGGAGCCAACAAAGTATTCATCCTTAAACTTTTACATATTTGTTTACAACACAGTTATTTGGAGTGGATGGAACAATTTTAACTGCAAATAAGGGGCACATGTATGGGCTTTTCTGGG
Source organism: Lissotriton helveticus (assembly GCF_964261635.1). NCBI lineage: Eukaryota > Metazoa > Chordata > Amphibia > Caudata > Salamandridae > Lissotriton > Lissotriton helveticus. Next base: position 982,315,626 of record NC_136065.1, on the reverse strand, counting down.
GCACCTGCGTATGCCAACATCTTAATGTCATCATCAGACATTTGTAAAGTGCGCTTCTCACCTGTGAGGGTCTCAAGGCACTGGAGGGAGATGGAAAGACACAGCTACTGATCGAACAGCCAGGTTTTGAGGAGTCTCCTGAAGGTCAGCAGGTCCTGGGTCTGCCACAGGTGGATGGGGAGGGTGTTCCATGTCTTGGCTTCGAGGTGGGAGAATGATCTGCCACCGGTGGTCGTACAGTGGATGAGTGGGACGGTGGCAAGGGCGAGGTCAGTGGAACACAGCTGGCAGTTTGGGCGTAGAAGGAGAGTCGTTTGTTGAGGTAGGCTGGTCCGGTGTTGTGGAGAGCCTTGTGAGTGTGGGTGAGGAGTTTGAAGGTGATCCTCTTGTTGACCGGGAGCCAGTGCAGGTCTCTCAGGTGGGCGGTGATGTGGCAGTGGCGAGGGAGTCCAAGGATGAGGCATGCGGAGGCGTTCTGTATTCGTTGAAGTTGTTTCTGGAGTTTGGCTGTGGTTCCAGCATAAAGGGCGTTGCCGTTGTCCGGTCTGCTGCGGACGAGGGCTTGGGTGACCGTCTTTCTGGTTTCGGTGAGGATCCATCTGTAGATTTTGCAGAGCATGCAGTGGGTGTTGAAGCAGGAGGAGGAGACAGCGTTGACTTGCTGGACCATAGAGAACGTTGAGTCCAGGATGAACCCCAGGTTGCGTGCGTGGTTGGTGAGTATCGGGGCAGCTCCCAGCGTGGTCGGCCATCAGGAGTCATCCCACACGTAGGTTCTGGAGCTGAGGATGAGGACCTCCATTTTGTCAGAGTTCAGTTTCAGATGGCTGGGCTACATCCACTCTGCGACGGCCTTCATTCCCTCGTACAGGTTGGATTTGGCGAAGGCTGGGTCCTTGGTGAGGGAGAGGATCAGCTGGGTGCAAATTTGAACAAGACCATATTTTCTCAGATGTAGAATGGCACTTAAATTTAGTTTTCTATTGCAGATTCATAAATGAAATTTTTTTTAATATGGAACAATTCTCAAATTCAAGTGGAACATAAGATTCAAGCACTAAATCAGAGGAATCCACGCATTCAATTCACTCATACTATAAGCAAGACATGTATGTCTTTCTTGGATATGCTGATTACTAGAGGATCAAACAACTTGGATACTACTGTTTTCAAGTAACAGACAGATAAGAACAATTTGCTGTTATTCTCAAGTTTTCATCCTCCCAGCCTTCTTCATAATCTACTGTTTTTGCACTTGCTGAGAACTAAGAGAATTGTATCTACTGAAGAAGCCTTGACCGGGTCCATTGAAAGCCAAATTATAAACTCTGTCTGATGCTGTAACAAGAATTTCTACCAAGCGCAGAAAAGATTTACTTTCAACACAATTGAAGATGCCACAAGATCGTCTTATTGAAATTGGTCTTCATTATATCTTTCAGAGGCCTCTGAAGAAGGGATTTGATGATCTCGAAATGTATTGGGCAATGCTATTTTTTGGATGTCTGTAATTGATTCTGTTACATGGAGAGTGTGATGTTGACACTACCTTCATCTTTGTGACATTGTGCTTAAAAATATTTCTGCAACGGTTGAATTTCGAAAGAATTATTGGCCTAATAAAGTCTAAGACATTTGTTAAAAAGAGAAATGCATCATTGTTTAACTGTGGTGACCCGTTGTGTACATTGATTGTTGGATTTTTGATAATATGAGTAACTCTAACCCATGCTGTGCAATCAGACACCGAGTGAAGAGTCACTTGCACATATCGCATGTTTGAGGGACGGGCTACCCCTTTCTGGTGTGCACGCATACAAGCTCAGTAAGTGTCATTTATTGAAACATTGGTTTTATACGTAGAGGTGTGCGCTAACACATCAATTTGTTTGGAGCACAAAGCCATGATGGGAGTTGTGGTCAAGTCAAACAACAGGCACCAGTGTTAGACCTCTTGCCAGTTCACTCTCCATCATTTTGCAAGTCCATTTCCACTCACTGTCAGAAAGCAGAGTGCCAGATAGGTTTGTTGGGCTGGGTGGGAGTAGGAGTGTAAGTTACACAAATAGACCATAAGCAATCAAACCTTAGCTCATGGAATTAGTTAGGCACAAAATAGCAGCAAGCAGAGTTTGTTATCTAGTCTGACTCTGGAGTAAATTTACAAAATACATCATCTGTGTAGGCACAAAGCTAACCTGTCACACATTTGGCGCCTTACAGGCATTCACTTTTGTGATATGAGATGAGAACAATAATCACCTCACCCACACATTGACCACAACATTCAGGGGAAAAGAACAGACAGTAAGTGTGTAGGCAGCCACACCTATGTGACTGCTGAGACATGGACTAAGCCCAGTATTCAGGCATGACAAACTCCAATATCAAAAACGAAAGAGTACGTACGTCACAGTAAAAGCACAGATGTAGAGAACACCATCCCACCAGTATCTTCCATAGTGTGTCAGGTACCGGTCAATGTCAGGTCAATGAGAAATAAGCACAACGTTCCCATTTATGCACATAGGTGGACATGTGGACTTGGCCTGGGCGGGGAACTTCGCTCCGTTCACGGAGTTTGCAAAGTTTTCTCCACTTCGTGATGTTCAGCTGAGATTTTCCCCTCTTGTGATTGCGAATGGTAAGTTTGTGAGCGCGAGCTGCCGCTAGGGTAAAAATTCTACCTGAGTGGCAGGAATACCAGCACAAACTTCAGTTTGCACTGCACTCCGTGAACTATGCCAAGGCCTGATGTTGACCAATCCACATCTTGTCAGAATTGCATTGTTCTCCAAAAACAGAGACCAACATCATGGATGAAGGAGTCCCAACCTGGCCCATCAGGTTTGGGTTGGCACACATCCCCAGCACCTGCAGCACGATCCACTGTGACCACTCCCATCTCTGCTGACAACACCCAGCTGACCCCTCGTCTGATGGACACAGCAGCCTGAGACACCACCAAAAGCACAGCAAAACAGAGCACTCTGGAGCTGACTGACAAGAACACCCTCGTCAACGAGGAAGGAGGCTCAGTGTTGACTGTGCCTGCTCAGGTGGGTTGGGGTGGTGGGAGGAGCTGTAGGGATTTGTGCCGTTAAGCAGCTGGTGCTGCCAATGATGATCACCCAAACCTCTCATGGGTGATCAATGCCTACCAGGCTTACCAGGGAGAAATGGGCATGGTAATCCAGATCCTTCATAACATCGAGCAGCTGCAGACAGGCCAGAACCAATAGCTACACTCATTTATTCAGAAAATTAATGATATGACTGGGGTGCTGTGGGGCTTTGGTACCAGCCTCTGCAAGATAGCAACTCACCCGACCATTCCTCCATGAGTACCGACAACGTATGGTGCATCAACATCTGCACAAGCATCAGGATTGTGTAGTCTGGCGGAGAGTCCCCAGTACTCCAGGAGACTGCAGCTGCGGGTCCGCCTGCCAAACGTGGGATGGGTAGTCTGCGGAAAAATTTGTGAGAGTAAGATGGCAATGCTCCACCCCAGGAAGCGTCAATGTGCCCCTGATATGCTCCAGTGTGTGTCAAGCGTTCACTTTGCTGACTATCAACAAGAACTTTCCCACATTGGATGGAGAGTTAACATTGGACTTTGGACTCAAACAACTGTGGCTTTACCTTGGAGAATTTCATCTAAAAACACTATCAACTCCTGTCAGCACGCTCTGTTTTTTTATTTTTGAGCACACCACCATTGTGTGGCTTTTTTTTCTCACTTTATGCACAAAAAGAAAACATTTTACACTGTAATACTTGTTCATGTCGTGACTTTGAATTCCAAAGGTACATATTGTAATGACTCACAAAATCACAAAGAAGAAAATGTCAACAACATTGGTAACAAAACACAACCAAAAAGTAAACTAAGGACTCGTGCGTAAATGTACCTTAGCACAGCATGATAGATATACACAGCCAGGGTATCACACAATCCATAGTACATAGTACAGATTCAATGGAAGTCTATTGTCTACAAACAATCAACATTTGCCAGCACAGTCATCAATCATGGTTAGCAAACCATCTCATCATGGTCAACTTTGATTAGAAAACTCTTTTGATGTATGATAACTAAACCCGGGTAGCATAATCCACTCCGCCAGCGGAGTTTGCAGAGTTTTACCAACTCCGCGCTATTCTGGGAAAGCAAAGTTGCAGCAAAACTATGACTTTGTGGCGGAGCTGAGAACGCCCCAAAGCCCCCTGCCTCAAGGCCCAAAAAAGAGTAAAAAAAAACCACTTACTTTCTCTTCTGTCATCTGCGGGCAGCCCTCCTCGCCGCGGTGTTTCCTTGCCATCGTCCTTCTCCTCGCGTTGCTGGTCACAACCTCACTACATTTTACATCTTGTGTGAAATGTGCATGCACAGTTCACACAAGTCGTAAAACATAGGCGCTGCGACCAGCAACGCCGTTGTGTATCGATTTAGATTCCGTATGCATTTCCCGATTCATGCCCTTATATAGGTACAATTCACATTGCCCTTATATAAGCATAGACATCCAGTCCTTATTTTGGCATAGCCCATGCTACCCAAATACAGGCATGGCTAATTCCATCCGTTCATCTACGTCACAACGGGTTCTTGGAAGACCAGACTCCTAAGCGGTTAGGGACTTCTCCTTGCTTGAATATTGATTTCTCCAAGAAACTCATTATTATGCATGAACATGTATTCCTTAGAGGTTCATTCATGACGCTCATATACCCGACTCTTACGTTAATACAGGCATTCCTAAACACCTTCAAGGTATAAATATACCTTCACTTGCTATGGCAAAGCACAGTGTGATTTGGTGCAGTGTGACTACTTACTCGCATGACCCAGCTCGCTACAGCAAGTGCCGAAGGAAGCCAACTCCACAGCTGATGCACTACCTAGAAGCTGTCATCCTCCTGCCGAGAATCCAGCTCCAGTGTTTCTGAGTACCCTTGCGGAGTGTTGGGAGATGCAGTCCAGGGAAAGAGATACAAACCTCTCTCATTCTAAGGTATGGAGCTGATTAGAACCTAGAGAAACCTTTGGCAATTTTTGGCAGAACTAAACGATAACTAAAGACAGCACCTACTTCTTCCTTCGTACTAGACCTAGGTTAGGTACACAGGGGTAGGCGTATTTTAAAAGCACCAGTTGAGTATTTTAGTCTGTGTTATTTATTTATGTATGTATGTATTTTTATATATGTCATAGCAACAGACAATCCTATTGCATTATTTTTTTATATTACTGTTTACGCTGTACGCATTATACTTCGCATTCTGTCTAACGATTGTAGCAGTTCACCTCTCTTGCATGAGAAAGAAGGCTGTTCAGTAAATCCTTTTATTGAAACGCCTGTCTCTCTATTTCTCTGCAACTCTGTAGAAACGAAGCATGCACGATTGACTGAGTGAAATAGTTATCTATTGTTTCCACAACTCTGAAGATACTGTTCCAATTCCAGGGGAAACAAAGTTGTCAAGTTTATGCGGTTGTCAGAAACGAATCCCTTCTTGTTTATTCGAGAATGTTTCTAGTGACCTCTGAGTTAGCTGGCATACACACAATTAAGTGTAATATACTCGATGGAGACATACAGATCTCAGTCTTATGTCAAAACTATAGTGTATATTCTTCCAATGCGCAGAGACTATTGGGAATATAGGAACTACACTACATGGCGCCCAACGGTTTGGTAAGGTACTAATTTAACACTAGATACTGAAGTAACTAAGTCGTGCTTTTCTCAGAGACCCCATACTCATAATACTCAAAAAGACGTCTGGAGTGGGGAAGGGATAATATCTGCCATAGCTGAGTAGGACGAACAATCCTATGTATTCGTTTTTGGTTTGTTCAACGTTGAAGGATTCAAGGTTCTAAAATATTGTGCACCTTATCTTTGTTCCCTTGAATCTTGCTCTGCAAAACTTTCATTAAATAAAATGTCTCTAAATGGGGATAATAACACCAAAACTGGCGGAGCTACAGGCGACAACGCCATACTAGCTTTTAATCAAACAGGTTTCCAACAAACCAACAAGAATGCTGTAATAATTCCTCAAACTTTAAGGAAAGCCATTACTATAAAACTTATAAAACATGGCTTTTACTTCCAATTTTAAATTTGATCATTTTCCATTAGTGTAAATTTTCAGTGTGTTTTTAGCATATTATCATATTTGTATCTTTGTAATGGTTTTAATTAACTATACAATAAAGTTTTTCACTTTATAAAACATGGCCTATCATCAAGAAGTGGTACAGCAGTTTTTGTGATAGAGGCACATGAATATCACCGGACAGAGGTATTCTATTCATGGATAGTATGCCCAGAATCAAATCCAATAACATATTTGTTTCACTTCTTCAAAAAAGATGAGCCACCGGATGAGTATATTCCTTTCGAGAATATAGAAATTCCACTCACATACCAGGAGCATGAGCTCTGGTTTAATAGTGCCCTAAAACATTTAAATCACATTACCAAGCTCGGTCCACTAGGTACACCAGGAGCAACATGGGTAGACCAGGAGACACATGGTCGGCCTCATCCGGCTACACACCTGACCCTGACATTGAAGCAATGTCGGATGATGAATTACTTAGTAATATACAAAGATTAGTTGAATTATACAGTTAAACCACAACTGTCTGAAAGACTGAAAAGGTCTTTTCTAAAAACACTCCTACATCTTCTCAAAAGAAGTGGGAAAATAGCAAACAAACTTCTAAAGAGAAGCATTCTCAATCCAGAGGTAGGTCTCCTCTAAAGGAGCCCTCTGAAAGGAGGTATTACTTCAGGAATAGGGATAATTTGAGAAAATCTGATGGATATCAAGATACTGATACACGTTTCTCTCGTACGTTTCAGACTTCGTCACAGAAATCCGAAAGAAGAGGACGGTCAGAAAACAAAGAGGAACGCGTGAAGTCCAAAGACGATCAACACGTTCAGAAAAGTAAACCAAAAACTCAATTCACCAAAAAGAATGTAGCAGCTATAAAAATCAGACATGTCGAGGTTCTTGAGGACACAACTCAAGAACGGGGAATGGGCTCAGACAATGCTAGACAGCGCATCAGAAGTGACAATAGCCTTCCAGAACCTGAAGGGACTTCTAGAGACAGTGGACTTGAATGAAGAAATTGAAGTTGAAACTGAGGATACCAGGGTTAGTGCTCCACATAGGTTATATGAAATAACACTCCGGATAGAGGGAGACATACCAAGCAAAATGAAAAGACTCTTTTAGGAGCGACTTTCCAAGGGTTACAATGTACTTCTGGCTGAAAAAGACTGGCCACCAACATTTGTCAGGGAGTGCCCACATGGCGAAGACATCATTATGCCAGCCTTCTCTAACCATATTCCAATTCATTTAAAGTATACATCTGCCAGGAAATGGGCAGCCGCTCAAGCCCCAGCATTATGAGGACTCGCCTCACCATAAAATCCAACTAAAAAAGCAACCAACTGCACAAAGGCAGTACCCAGTTAAGCAAGAAGCTAAAACACAGGTCAGGGAGATATTAGATCAACTTGAATATCAAGGGGTGATTGAAACATGCACCTCATCAATGAACAATCCTTTCTTTCCTGTCTCCAAACCAGACAATACATATTGTCTAGTGTTGGATTACAGACATCTAAACTCTTGTTGCAAAACATTTGCAGTGCAAAATGCACCCAGTACAGCATTAATGAATAACATTGTGCATAAAAAATATGAAACCACATTAGATATTTCTAACGGTTTCTTTTGTCAAAATATTGCACCTGAAAGTAGGTATTTGACCGCTTTCTCAATAATGGGGACACATCGTCACTTCTGTCGTCTCCCTCAAGGATTCAATAACAGTCCTTGGTTATTCTAAGCGAGGGTAACAGAGTTACTACACACTTATGATGATTAAGCATTGTCATATGTGGATGACATCTATCTGACAGATGATGACTTGGACAGGCACTTGAATAGGGTGAATACCATTACACTTGGATTCGCCTCTGAGGGTTTCAAAAAATCTAGAATTGCCCATTTAAATGTCCTCTTTATAGGATATGAACTTTCAAGTGCAGGCAAAAGCCTGGCAGCCAACTTTTTAGAAAAGTGTGCGCTGCTCCAACCTCCAAAAACGCTGAAAAACTTACAGTCAATTCTAGGTTTCATAAGTTTCGGAAGTACTTACATTCTAAACTACGCAGAAAGGGTTAAACCTCACTACGAATTAATCAAACCTGATTTTAGAACAGTAAATTGGACACAAAAACACACAGACATTTTGCGTTCATTACAAAAAGACATGTTAGCAACTACACATTTGCAAACACGCGTAAAGGGACGCAACTTAGTGATCCGAATAATTCTGGGTCAATGCGGATTCCCCTACTTAAATTTTAACGAAGGTGAAAAAGTACCGATCGCATACAAATCACATTTGTATACACAAGCAGAAATGAAATTCACTACTACAGAAAAAATTCTGACTGCTGTTCAGACCGCTGTAGCAAAAAAAAGCCCTAGCACAGGGGAATGCATTATGGTCGTAAATCCTGTACCTGCCTTAGAGGCAGTGACAAAAGCAAGCATTTTTACGGCTAAAGCTTTACATCCGAGATGGATACAATGGGTTAATTCTCTTACTGCAACAGATATTGAATACGTTTTTTAACCATAGCCATAGTTTATTTTATTTTATTTTGAAGGTTTTATATAGCGCAAACAAGACCCTTGCATGTATCAGAGTGCTTTACAGGGTAGATGTAAGAAACAAATACAAGCATAGATAAGTATAAGGAATTCAAATATATGGTGATAACTAATATAAACTAGTAATTATATTATAGTGATAAGTAAGTTGTTCAGGTAAATGTAGCCATGAGAATCGATTTCACTTCTTTTTTGAAGAAGGCAGTAGCAGAGTTCTGTTTTGTTTCTGTGGGCAAAGCATTCCAGATCCTGGGACCAATTCCTGAAGTGGCCTGGTTGTAAGTTTTCTTCTTGGCAAATCGTTGTGGTTTCAGAACAAGATTCCTGGAGCTCCTGGGGGATCTTTTACCTCAAGAGAATGCTAGTTTCTGAGCTAGATAACTCTGAGTATTGTGATGTAAGTCCTTGTTCGTCATACATTTGATTTTCAGTGGAATTCTAGCCTCAAACCATAGCCAGTTGAGGGTTTTAATGTCTGGGGAGATGTGACAGTTTTTTTTGGAGGCTGTGATGAGTCTAGCAGCTGAGTTGATTGAGGCTCTTAGAGGGGCCGTCCTCGATCTGGAAAGGCCGCATAGAGCGATACTCCCATATTTCACTCTTGGGACTACTGGAGCTTGTACTGCCTAATTGAAGTCATTTGCTGGCAGGAAGGGTTACAGTCTTCTCAGGGTGTTCATGTGGAAAGTTGCTCCTTTTGTAGAGGCGCTGATATGTTTCTGCATGTTTAGGTTTCTGTCCAGCATTACTCCCAGTGATTTCGCTGAGTTGACAATGAGAGGTTGCCCTTTGAGTGCTGTTAGGTGATTCAGCCAGTCAAGGAGTTGATTTGATATGAATTTACTATTTATAGAGCGCAGCGAATGCCGAGGCGCTAACTGTGATACATAGGTGACTGGAGCGACCTGACTCTAGATGTTTAGGTTTTAGCAAACAGACAAGTTTTTAGTTATTTCCTAATCCTCATCCAATTTGGTTGAAGACGTAAGGTGGATGGCATCTGATTCCAGAGTTTTGCCGCACAGAAAGTTAGTGTGCGCCCCCCATCTTACCTTGCCTGTTTTTGGAACACAGACGAGTCACTCTGTAGAAGATCTGAGAGTGCAGGAGAATACCAGGTGAAAAGTTTCCGTATCTCCCCGGAGATTCCTCCATAGAGGTCCTTATGCACTAAACAAAGAGACTTAAAATTGGCTCTTTGATGGACAGGGAGCCAATGTAGTGCTCTAATAGCCTCTGAGGTAGGGCAACCCTTAGGGACGTTCATGAGCAATCTGTCAGCAGCATTTTGCAGTGATTGTTACTTCCTCTTGTGTGCCTTATCAATTCCCATAAAGAGTGTGTTGCAGTAATTGTCAGATGCCTAGGATAATCCACAGGAGGGACAATCGTCCCACTGCCTCACCACCTCAACCGCCACCCGATAATGTAATCAAGGTAACGTCTAAATCAGGGGGAAAGGGGAAGTGGAAGAGAAAAAGAGACAGCCTCTGTCTTGCGTAGTTGTAATCTTCTTCACTCCTGGGTCTATAGAGAGCTCTCTAGTACTGCACCTAAAGAAAGACACAATGTATAACACACAACCAAAGCTATACTGTATATTAACTATTTCGTTTAAAATGTCTTTTAACCTCTAGACCAAGGCTATGGCTTCTCTCTTGGGTGGTAATTAATGCTTTTCTTTAAACACTTTCTGTGGAGGAAGACAATAATTTTCAGCTATTGGTTATAAGATTTGTAATAAACATGTTTCCCAATGCACCTTAATATTACCCTTGTTACCTGTTTGCTGTTTAATATTCAAGCTTAGTATTGCTTCAACTGAAGTCTTCTCTTGTTTATTTATTTGAGTGTTTCGGTTTCAATGAGTTTTCTAACCCCCCCTATAAGTAAACTATGACTAACCTAATAAGTCTATCTATGAACTATAAACAGTTTCCTGCTTTTAACATAAGGGAAAAGTCAATACCTCGGCTGTTTAGAATTAAGTTCTCTCAGCAATTTCTGATATCTGGAATTTACGTTGCATGCAGGTCTGAACAACTTCTTAGTCTTCCGTTAACAAGCAGACTAATTCTAACCGCTACTGAACAGGGAGAGTTCCACATTGTGCATGATTTACCTCCGCCTGCAAATCCTGAAAACTCCTTTGGCGCCTTTCATTTAAGCCCTTTCGATAGACTGTAATTTCTCTGAGCAACCAGACGCAAAAGGAGACGCTTTTCCTCTCAGGCACGGCTACAGTTGAAGTGCGCAGTTCTTCTTAGGAACACGCACTTCGTTTTCTGTTCCGATCTTGTGCCCAGAAACACTAGACCAGCAACCTTATTCTCGCCATGTCTTTCCTGATCCGCCATTTTCCACACTGGAGTCTATTAATACTGCCATACATTGTTTCAAGATGAGTTTAGAAACCAAATGTTTCTTCCTCCAATGCGGATATCTGGACATTTATTTTAAACATGTCTTTTTCCTTACGCTGAATCTCACATAATGAGTAGTAGCCACTGAGGTCTTGACAGTAATCTGGGATGATAGTCGATTGGTTGGGGGGAGTTGAAAAGTGTGGGTGAGAGGGATGATCCCTGCGGTACTCCTAAAATGACTGGGACGGGTTTGGATAAGGATTGATTAACCTTGAATCTTTGAGATCTGTATTGGAGTAAAGAGTTGAACCAAGTAAGCACAGATCCAGATAATCCCATTCTGTATTTCAGGAGCTCTAGCAGGTTGTTGTGCATGATGGTGTCAAATGCGGATGAAAGGTCAAGTAAGATTAGTAAACAGGCTTCGTTTTGGTCAAGGACTTTTAGTGAGTCGTTAATTATGTGTGTCATCGTTGATTCCATAATGTGACCTGCATGGAAACCTGATTGGTATTGGTTGAGCAGGTTGAATTGTTCAATGTGGTTGCTAAGCTGTCTATGAACAAATTATTTCAAGACTTTGGCCAGAGTGGAGATGTTTGATATTGTGCGATAGTTATTTAAGTCCGATGGGTCGGACGTTGGTTTCTTTAAGATAGGGGATACTTGTCCTGTTTTAAGGATTTCTGGGATGGTTCCTTGAAGGAGGGAGGTATTTATAATCCTAATCCATAGAGGCAGTAACAGTGGAATGAAGTCTTTAAGTAGTTTGCGGGAAGAGGGTCTGTGAAGTGGCTGTAGGGATTCAAAGCTGTTAGTGTTTTTAGTACAATTTTTTCACTGTAGGTGTTGAAGGAGGACCAGGATGCATTGTTTTTAAGGTCGAACTTTGCGGAGCATATGAGTGGGGCTCCTTTCAGGGGCAATGACATGTTCCTCTGAGTGTTAGTAAGGAATATATGGTTGTTGGCCAGGTCGGTCTTTATGGTTTCTGTCTTCATAGGCATGGGGTTTGATTAGTTCAAATAACTTTTTGGGACGGTTCTTGGCTTGGTCTAGTTGATTACTGAAGAAGTCGGCTTTAGATCGTCTGATCTTTCTAAAGTAGGAGTTTCTCATGGTTCTTAGTAACTTGAGGTGGTCAGACGCTGTTGCAGATCTCCATTGTCGTTCAGTTAATCTTAGGGGTCATCTGTCTTCATTTAGCCTACCATCATACCAGGGTTTTGTGTCTTTTGTGGGGACTCTTTTCAATTCTAACGGAGCTATTTTGTCTAGGACCATGTTCATGGAGTGGAGGTAATGGTTAGTTAGACCTTGTACATCGGATAGGCCTTCAGGGGAAAGCAGGATGTCAGGATTAGAGGTTGAGAGTAGGTCAGAACCAACAAATTTTAGATTCCTCTTCCAAATCTTCTTTCTCGTGGGTTGTGCAGAGAGTAGTTTAATTGATTCCTTGACGTGGAATGTAATCATTTGATGTTCAGACAAGTCACAAGGGAGGATCGATTCAAGCTGAGTGGAGTCAACTTTTGAAATGGTTAGATGGAGGGTTGAGCATTTTTCATGTGTGGGGCTGTTACAGATTTCGTTAAGGTTAAGGTATGAGAGGAAAGCTTTGAGGCTATTGACCCCAGGGTCGTTCTGGTTATCCCAATGGAGATTGAAGTCACCAAGGAATATTTGAATATTTTTTTGTCAGTCATTGTAGCTAGAATATCCATGAAGTGTTCTATGAAGGTGAGGTTATCCCCTGGAGAGTGGTAGAATGTGTGTAGTGAACATATTGATTTGCTATTACTAGAGAGGTCTAGACAAAGGTATTCACAGAAGGATAGAACAGGGGAGTTTGAGCTAGTCACGGTTACATTGATCTGATGTACGCAGGCGATACCAACCCCTGGCCTATCAATTCTGTCTAGTCTTGTAATGTCATAGTTTGGGGGTACCAGTATGTCCAGGATGGGCGTAGATGATTCGTTTAGCTATGGGTCCGTCATGATTAGTAAGTCAGGTGTATTACCGAGTATGAGGCAAGCTATATTGGTTGTATGTCTTGATGCCGACCTACAGTTTAGGAGTATACATTTTAGCCGTGTCTTGGTGGTTGTTGTGTTGGGTTCAAGCATGAGGGTGTTCGCGTGAGGGTGTTTTCAACTATGCCTCTAGAATTGTGTCTTGTAGCTCTGTGGGTATTGGTAGGGATGGATTGGATTAGGGAATGTTTATGTAAGCTATCTGGGTACCCAGAGTTAAGTGGGAGGTACGGTAGCTCATACGAACTGAGTAGGGAGATCAAGCCTTTAGTTGATAGAGGGTTTTTCATCCTGACCAGACAGGATGAGGCGTTGGGGTAGGGCACTGTTCTCCATCTTGGGGGCTCATGATTCTGGGAACTTACGTGTAGTTGTAGGGTGAGTTTTACATTTTTGCTGTGTAGGTATGTTCTGGATTCTTGATCAGGGCGTGCAAAGTTCGGTTGTTGAAGAATCAGATCATGTAGAGTTTGGATGTCAGCTTTGACATGTTGAAGTGATAGTAATATTTTGTCTAGTCTGGGGTCCTGGAGTGGCAGGTGCCATATTTAATATATGGACTGTAGGTGAGGGAGGCGTAGTTGAGTCATGTACGTAGTTTGAGGGGGAATCGTAAACAGGTTCTTTGTATTTAAATGTTCCTGTGTGGTTATCTATGGGGGGGGAGTATAAAGGCAGGGTGTGAGGGGGTCTAGATATGGGTTATGTATGGGATACACTCATCTTTCGCTTTCCATTAAGTGGTCCTCTTGGGGTGTAGTCCTGTTTCTGTGTTTATCTGCACTGTAGTGAGTGGTCCTTTCTTTGTTTTCGATGTAGTGAGTAATATGGAGAAGTCCTATGACTCTTTCTGATTAAATCCATGCTTGGTAGTCCTTTCTCCCTGTTTATAACTATTGCTGCCATTTTGAGTGGTGTGTAGAGGCAACTGGTGATCTTCGCCCAAACCTATGTGGCTAGGATCCCAAAATGGGTTCCCCAGCATTTTCAAACCCGTCTGTGGTAAACCAACAATCCCACCAAGGTCATGTAAACCTCGATATGATTCTCCTATTGTGCTCCGGCGATTGTAGTCTACAGTGTGGCTTGCGTGCACAAAGTGGGAGCCATGAAAGTCATAGACTGCAATCCTCAATCATAGCAGGAATGAGGGCCCATCTAAGTTAGGAGTCCAGCATGCCTACAATCCCAGTCTACACATGAGTATAGTAGAATTTGCAATGCCTGCAGTCTTTTTTTTTTTTTTTTTTTAATCCTCATTAGCCTTTACGCAACCCAATGTTCGGTTGTTTCCGCCCTGGGCTGTTATCTCATATGCTGGCTGTAGACTCGGGCATATGCGGCTCTCCAGCCTGCACTGGGCCAAAGCCCTCTATACCGCCCTGTAGAACAGTGGCACAGCCCTGCTGGAGGCCGCAGCCCGGTCTCCGACTCCGCCTTCACGAAGGACGGACCTACTCAACACGCCTGCGAGATAGGCCAAGGCCTTAATCATAGGATTTGTTTTGTGTCCTGATCTCTTACAATATGCCAAGGCGAAGGCCCACTCGTTACCCAAAATGTTGCAAAAAAAGTGACCAAAATCTTTGCTTCCTGTTCATACGACCCTTGGAATCTAGTGTCGCAAAATATCTCATGCTCTTTAACCAATCCATAAGTGTCGGTGCCATAGCTTCTACCCATACCTTACAGATTTCCCTGCGAGCAAGCAGAACCCCATAAAAGACTAACTTTACTTTATCATTTATTCTGTTATCCTGTAGATCGTGTCTCCCAGTAATAATTAATTCAGGGCTTACCTCTATCGTGCAGCCAATTGATTGTGACAAACAGTTGCTTACCGCCTCCCAAAATTCCCTGATGTTCGAGCATTCCACGAACATGTGCAGGTCGTCCACATTTATATTTCTACACTTTGGGCACTCAACCCGTCCGCCGGCCTTAAACTTCGATAGTCTACGGGGTGTGCAGTCTAAATATCGAGTTTTTTATTTCGAATGGACATAATATCGACTCCAGAATATCGATATGGCATTAATATCGAGGTAAGTAATATCGAAGTATTTTTTATCGATTCTTATGTATGTTATAAAATATCGATAGTTAAAATATCGAGTATGTAATATCGTTAGTAAAAAATATCGATTTTTTTAGTAGTTAAAAAATATCGAAAGTTGTGTTATCGACAGTCATGATATCGACTGTCATGATATCGACTAATAATATGGATATAAATAATATCTAATAGTTAAATGTACACTGTTTTTATGTTTTATAAATACATTTATTGTTAAAATATATGTTATTTATTTATTTATTTATATAGAAATAATTTAAAAAATAATTAATAATTTTAATAAATAATTCAAATACTATAATAATTTCTAGGAGCGGGTAGTGGGTTTTTAGGGGAATAGGGTGGGAAGTATTTTAAATATAATTAATGAAATATGTAAATTTATTAATTGGTATTAATATTTAAATAATTGTTAATTACATTTTTTTTTAAATATATAATATTTAATTGGTAATTAATTAAATTAAATACATTATTTGCTAATTATGTTCATTCAAATAATTTATGTTATGTAGCGGGTTGTGGGTTTATAGGGGAATAGGGTGGGAAGTAATTTAATTATAAATAATTAAATAAGTAAATTAATTAATTGGTATTAATATTAAATTAATTGTTAATTAATTAAAATATGTTATTTTATATATAATTTAATTGGTAATTAATGTAATTTAATTGAATAATTGCTAATAATGAAAAAGTAAATATTTTATGTCATGTAGCGGGTTGTGGGTTTATAGGGGAATAGGGTGGGAAGTAATTTAATTTTAGATAATTAAATATGTAATTTTCTTAATTGGTAGTTAAATGTAAATAATTGTTACTTAAATCATATATTGAAATCATATAAAATTTAATTGGTATATAATTTAATTTATTAATAGCTAATTATGTGAATTTATAAATTTTATGTCATGTAGTGGGTTGTGGGTTTATAGGGGAATAGGGTGGGAAGTATTTTTATTATAATTATTTACAAAAGCTTAAATTATTAATTGGTAGTAATAATTTAATAATTGTCAATTAAATAATGTATTGAAATTATATAAATTTAAATTGGTAATTAATATAATTTTATTGAGTAATTGCTAATTATGTTATTTTAAATAATGTATGTGATGTAGGGGGTTGTGAGTTTATAGGGGAATAGGGTGGGAAGTAATTTAATTATAATCAATTAAATATGTAAAATTATTATTTGGTAGTAATATTTAATTAAATGTTAATTAAAAAAATAATGTTCATTAATTAAAATATAATTGGTAAATTATTTTATCTAATTGATTATTAGCTAATTATGTTACATACATTTTTTACTTTTCTGTAGTGGGTTGTCTGTTTATATGGGAATAGAGTGGGAAGTAATATAATAATAAATAAGGAAAAAATAATATTTACTTAAGGTATACAACGTTTAGCACACAACGTTTAAAATGCAATACCTTTACAATTAAACTTTTACAACGCTAAAACCATAGCAACGCATGTATTTAGATCAAATGTTTTTAGTTTGCAGGTATTTTTACAACGCATACCATTACAACGTAAGTGTTGGTAAGTATATAATTATATTTAAAATCTTATAGCTTTGGATTGTTGGGTAAAAGGGTATTTTTAGGGTTCAGGGTCAGTTTTCAGTTTGTGGGTAAAGGGGTATTTTAAGGGGTGAGGGTCAGTTTTTAGTTTTTCGCTAAAGGGGTATTTTTAGGGTTCAGGTCAGTTTTCTGTTTGTGGGTAAAGGGGTATTTTTAGGGTTCAGGGTCAGTTTTCAGTTTGTGGGTAAAGGGGTATTTTTAGGGTTCAGGGTCAGTTTTCAGTTTTTGGGTAAAGGGGTATTTTTAGGGTTCAGGGTCAGTTTTCAGTTTGTGGGTAAAGGGGTATTTTTAGGGTCGAGGGTCAGTTTTCAGTTTCTTGCTAAAGGGGTATTTTTAGGGTTCAGGGTCAGTTTTCAGTTTGTGTGTAAAGGGGTATTTTTAGGGTTGAGGGTCAGTTTTCTGTTTCTTGCTAAAGGGGTATTTTTAGGGTTCAGGGTCAGTTTTCAGTTTGTGGGTAAAGGGGTATTTTAAGGGGTGAGGGTCAGTTTTTAGTTTTTCGCTAAAGGGGTATTTTTAGGGTTCAGGGTCAGTTTTCTGTTTGTGGGTAAAGGGGTATTTTTAGGGTTCAGGGTCAGTTTTCAGTTTGTGGGTAAAGGGGTATTTTTAGAGTTCAGGGTCAGTTTTCAGTTTTTGGGTAAAGGGATATTTTTAGGGTTCAGGGTCAGTTTTCAGTTTGTGGGTAAAGGGGTATTTTTAGGGTTGAGGGTCAGTTTTCAGTTTCTTGCTAAAGGGGTATTTTTAGGGTTCAGGGTCAGTTTTCAGTTTGTGGGTAAAGGGGTATTTTTAGGGTTGAGGGTCAGTTTTCTGTTTCTTGCTAAAGGGGTATTTTTAGGGTTCAGGGTCAGTTTTCAGTTTGTGGGTAAAGGGGTATTTTTAGGGTTCTGGGTCCGTTTTTAGTTTTTGGGTAAAGGGGTATTTTTAGAGTTCAGGGTCAGTTTTCATTTTGTGGGTAAAGGGGTATTTTTAGGGTTCAGGGTCAGTTTTCAGTTTGTGGGTAAAGGGGTATTTTTAGGGTTCAGGGTCAGTTTTCAGTTTCTTGCTAAAGGGGTATTTTTAGGGTTCAGGGTCAGTTTTCATTTTGTGGGTAAAGGGGTATTTTTTGGGTTCAGGGTCAGTTTTCAGTTTGTGGGTAAAGGGGTGTTTTTAGGGTTCAGGGTCAGTTTGGGGTTTTAGGGTAGAGGGGTAAAGGGTAAAAATAAGGTCAATTTAAATTTTCTAAAAATTAAATAATTTTTAATACTTTTTATTAAATTATTTTCTATTAATTTACATTAAATAATATATTATATAATTATAAATACTTATATTGTAATGCTATGCGTTGTAAAGGTATTTGCTTTGTAAAAACATTCGTTGTAAATAAATGCGCTGTAATGCTATTTGCGTTGTGAAAATTTTGTTGTAAAGGTATGCGTTGTAAAAGTATGTGTTCAAACGTCATACATCTTTTATTTTATTGTATTTAATAGAAAAGAAATTACATTTAATTTATAATTATCAAAATAATTATTGGTAATTAGTTCTAAATTAGTAGTAATAGGTAAGTAATAGAAATAACTATAGTTGTTTAGTAATTTGGATATATTAATTATTATGTTAAATTAAATAGTTAATCATTTGTTAACAAAATTATATTGATAATATTTTGTTATTTATTTATTAATATATGAAGTATTTACTTTCCCTACTGTTGCACCCATTGGAGTGGAAATAGTAATTAGTATGGGTTCAGTGTCCAGCACCTTCCATGACTTTACAATTGGTGAAATGGGAATTGTAATTTGTATGGTTTTAATGTGTAGTATTGTTTTGTAAATTTATAATTGGTGCAGTGGAAATAAGAAAACATTTTTTATATAAAAAAATATTATTGGTAGGATACTATAATAAAGTTTTTACATTACATAGAAACATTTTGTTTTAATTATAATTATTGTTATTGTACTACTTAAAAGATTAATAAATGTTTACAAATATTAAAATTTAAAATGCATTTTTATATAGAATATTTCATATGCAATTTATATTTATATACAATAATAAAGAAGGAAACATATACAGGGTTAAATGCAATAAATGAAAAACAGTTTAGTAACATTTAAAAAATAAATTGTAAGTAGAGATTTATTTTTTATTTCAATTGAAATGTTTAACTAAACAGTTTTTATTATCCCAAAAAATATATGAAGTGCATATATATGTTTTTAACACGTAAATGATATTAACATATTTTTATGTTTATTAACATATATTGTAATTTAAATAGTTAAAGAAACAAATTGGTAATATGTACTTTTCATTTAATAACAAATATTTTATTCACATATACATTGAATATATTGTCATAGATAAATATGTACAATTTTTTTATAACAGTTACATTTTTGTTTTTGACAAAGAAATCATATTTTTTTTAAATTAATATTATGAATATTGAAAATATTTATAATATTAATTTTTACATAGATAAACACAAAAATACATTTGTATATACATACATAATGTTTCAACTAATATTTGCTATTTTTATAAACAAATTATTTGTAACAAAGTTATAGATGCAATTTTTTTTAACATATAGATTATTTTCTAAATGTATATATAAATCATCAAATATTATTTAAAGTATCATATAACAGTTGAATAATTATTTGAAAGGAATGAATATTTAAGAAATAATTTTCTACTATTTAAATAATTATTTACACTTAATATAATACTCAGTGTATTTTTTTAAGTGTTGGAATATAGAAATTAAAGAGGATTTTGCTGTATACAGGGACTACTTTTTAACTGCGTAATGTTACAAAGGCTTATTTGGTGCTTCAACAGATCGCGGTTGGATGCTGCTTCGCGTTAGAGAGGGTAAGTTTGTTTTAATTGTATTTTACAAGTTAATGAAGTTATTGTTAGTGTATGTGTGGTGTGTTTACGTTTATGTAGATAGGGTTATTAAGAGAAGATTGTGTGTTCGGTGTTAGGTAGAGTGTACGATATTTGATTTTTACCGCGTTTTAGTTGTAGGTGTGTGAGGTGAGGTAATATGTTTAAATGTTACTAAGATAATATGTTTGGTGTACAAATATGTGTATTTATATATGTATGGGTGTTTTTGTGTGGGTGGGTATGTATTTTATTTTTTCCAGGTTATCGTCGCGTTTTACTGTTTTTGAGGAGGTCCTTCTTTTTCGATCAGAGTTGTGTGACGAGTATTATATACTCTTATTTTTGCACACAATTTTTTGGGATTTCAAGTTTTCCTGGAGCGTTTTTTTTTCAACAGTACTTTTTTCGGGTTTTCTATCGTATCTTGTGTCTATTACATTGGAAAGGAGTCGCTATGGATTTGCTTGTATTTTTGTATTTTTTTTTGGGCTTCCATGGATTGTATGGGTTTTTGCAATGGTGTCGTATGGATTGTTTGGAATTGGATTACGTTTGAAGCTGCTACAGAAATGTAAGTATTTTCTAATAATTTTATGGGTGGGTAAACTGTTTAAATTTTGCTTCACTTACGTTGTATGTAACATTTTGTAAATACATTATCTAAATAAATTTTATTTATGTTAATATTATGTATTTGATAATTTAATTGCAAATTGTTACATGTTAAAATCAAGGATTTTAGAAACAAAATGCTTAATTTAATGTGTATAGTTATGTAATGTTTTAAAGAATAGTTTTGGCAATCATTGATAGATATTCTAGTCCTTTGCTAGTTGGATAGAGGGTAACTTGACTTTGGAGTGTGTTATACATTTTTTTAGTTTCTTTGGTGAGTTTAGGTCCGATCAAAGTTACTGATTGCTCCATTCGGAGCTCCTGGTAACTTTGTTCTTTTTGTAAGGATTGTAATAATTTGTGAAGGGTAGGCGTTCCTCGGCCTGTAGTTGCTTGGAAGGCATTGTGCCATCCTTCAACTGCATTGTTTGTTTTAGCTTCCTTATTTAGTGTGCTAAGGTAGACATTCCACCAAGCTATTTGGTATTTGGGTTGTCTTCTATGGCCTGATCTGTGTAGCCTTCCTACCCATGTGTCTTCGAAGTAGTCAAGCATAGGGCTTAGTCTTTCTTCGTTTCTTTTATAGTAGGGGCTGTCTATTAATAAGTTATAGTGCTCAGTTACATCTGTTAGTGGAACATAGGCTAGGGCGATGAGTTTTTTTATTTGATAAGCAAATGTGCTATCAGTGGCGTATTGGATACTCAAGGTTGATTTTTGTAGATGTCGCCAGATACATTGATTAAAATGGTAATAACAACCTTGTATTGCTGTGTGTGGGTATGTTTTAAGGATGCTGTTTATCATTGCTTTTTCAAAGTCAATGATAATGTTTTGTGGAAAATAGTTGTTAGTATGTTGAATGACTTCAGTTAGTATTTCTTGATAGGTAGCTTGCTGTTTGTTTGGTAGAAGGGCATAAAGGAATGGAATATTTGCATTTTGGAAATGACCATGGATGGTGTATAATTGATAAAAAGGTTTGGGGCATACAGAAAAAGTACCGTCCATCATCCAAGTTTGGCATTGGGTAAGTTTAGTCATGTTGTTTGCTGTGGCAAACACTATAATTCTTTTATCTTTAGATTTGTTGTCATAGAGTATAAAATTATCTTTATTGTGAGTTACAGAGAGTTCAGGGGGAATTTGCACTTCTTCAAAAGTTTTTGGTGTGGGAGGAGTAGTGCATGTTGCTCTTTTTTGTCTAGCTACAGTTCTTTTAAGGGATTCGATAGATGGTAATTGGCTAGAAGCATGTTGGGGAAGTACACTTAAATGGTGTTTCAGAATAGCAGTTGTTGGTTGATCTGTTCTAGTACTAGCTTCTTTAAGGGAATCTAGCATTTGTCTAATCTCTATTTCTGTTACATTGGGTGGGAGATTATGTTCTTTAGTATAAGTAACAGTAGTTTCCTGAGTTATAGCTCTACCATAACATTTGTTGGCATAATATTTCGTACACTTCCAAAACACTTTCAAATCTTTTTGTTTCTCTTGAGTGTAGACATATCCCATGTAACAAAGAAGCATGTTCCCTTTTTGTGAATAAATGAATTTAGCTCCTTCAGTCATGATAGTATTGTACTTCTAGGAGGTAATTAAAAGAGAATGTCATTACAATTTTAGAAAAAATAATGTTGTATTCTAATAATACAGTTTAATACATTTTTACCTGTAATTCTTTTGTTGAATTCAAGTAGTTCTTTTCAGGTGTTGATGTTCTTTAAAATGTTATTTTCTGTGTATATCTTTTTGTACCTGTGGAAGTAGAGAAAATGTGTACAAATATTTTATAACTATTTATGATATTTTGATAGAGGTGTTTTAGCTAGTTTCTATTTAGTTACCTATCTATTAAATGTCTAATTTACATTTCAATTATATACTTACTTATTTATATTAAACTTTTGATGTCCAGGTGTTGTGTAGGTCTTCTGTATTTTCTTTTTGTCTGTAGGATAAGTAGTAAAAAAAAAACATATTTTAGGTATTTGGCTTTTAAACATAGGTGTGAGGTTTGAGAGTTACATTTTGGATGGCTAATAATGTAGTAGTACTTACTTTAGATAGGTGTAGCTGTCTTTATGTTGAAGTCAATCAGTTTTCTTTCAGAAATCCTGCAGAGTTTCGTCTTCCTTTAGTTAGGAGATGTAGCCTGCATTTTTAGTTTGTTGTAATCTTGTTTATATAGTATTAGTCTAATTGTTTCCGAAATAGGACTGGTTGTTTAAATTGATAGTCTGTTTTTATTTGTGGATTTGAATTTTTTTATCTCTTATGCTAATTGCTTTCCTTATATGGGTGATGCCAATTAACGTTTTTGTAATGTGTAAGGCCTTATTTAGTATAGGTAATGTTATTTTTATATTTGTAAAGTGGAGAAATATATATAATTTGCAGTAAGAAATGTTTAGTCGTTCAAAACATTGTTTATGTATTATAAAATGTATGTTTGTATTTATTGTGTGTTATAAATGTTAGGAAAATATATAATATATTTTATACATTTATATAAACAATATTTGAATAATTATGATTAGTATGACTCAATTTTAAATAATAAAGTGATTTATTCAAGGAAGTAGTAATGTCGATATTTTAAAAAATCGATCAATTTGCTATCTATATTTTTGTATTCGATATTTTGACTGTTTTTCATTTAAATATGTGATTATCGATGTTTTAGAAATCGATATTGTTGTTAGTCGATATTGTTGTAGTCGTTGTTTTTTGTAGTCGATATTGTGGTTTCGATATTTTTGTGGTTTGTTGTTTAAGTATAGGCAATCGATAATTTTGTTGTCGATAATTTGTCATCGATATTTTGTCCACTCGATATTCGGTCTGTCGAGGTTATGTCAGTGATCCAGTCTACGGGGAGTCCAAGAGGCTCTATGGATAGTAAACAGAACATTCCGCCTTAAATTTGCAAATTTTACAGTTTTATAAAGTATAGTCATCATTACTTGCCATTGGTTTTCTGTAGCGATGTCCGGCAAGCAATCACCCCATAGCAGTTCCGGCAGTGTAAACAGGCCATCTTCCATCTCCACCATTGCCCAGTACCATATCGCGACTTCCTGTGGTAGAAATATTTTGTCTTCCAAGTCATTCTGGAGACCGATACCCGTATCCAACTTGTTTACCCAACTTTGCATCTGCAAGTATTTAAATTTAGATAACCCTTTACCCCACACCTGTGCCCCTTGTATCCAGCCAATCAGCTTTCCTTCTGGGAATAGGTCTCCCCAAGTTTTTAAACTTGCTATTCTCAACGGGATAGCCAATGCATCCTCTGCCCAAGACGGTGTTCCTGGTGTATCCCAAATAGACGACCTATACCCATAATAACTCAACTTTGCTTGTTTCCTGATTTTATACCAGAGCTCTGCCGCTTCCCGTAAGGTTTTCAATTTCACCTTTTTGAAAAATTTTGGGTCTGAAAATGTATACATGAATCCGTCCTCATCATAGTTGCTCAAGCTTAACATAGCCAAAAAGATATACCCGTTGGTTGTAACCTTCGGTACTCCCATAAGCTCTCTCAAATTTTTTAAACGAAAAGCCCAGTCATTTAACAAAAAGTCTGGGGCTGCCAGCCCGCCCTTGTCCCATCTTCTTCTAATTTTCTTCCAAGATAGGCAAGATCCCTTAGAGCCCCAAATGAAAGAACAAATCTCGCTTTGTAATCTCTTAAGTCCATTCTTGTCAAAGTCCCAGGGAATTGTTTCAAACAGAAAAGTAAGTTTTGGTAAAATCACCATTTTAATCAAGTTAGTACGACCAATCAGGGTGAGCGGTAGATGACTCCAATTTCGCAATATAGTCCCTATTTCTTTCTTCACCCTAAAAAAATTAGTTTTTGTTAAATCCGCTATATTCTGCGTTATTCTCACGCAACAATGCCTGCAGTCTTGTCTGCATTCACATCGGGTGCCTCTGTATCCCCGGGAGATCACAAGTCTGCCTTTTGTCTCCTGAGTGTGAATTAGCCTCTGCCTCCACCACAGTCAACTTCTACAGTTGCTCCGGATCACTAGCGAGAGGGGCTGGGGAGGCGCCAACCCTGCGCTTTGCCTAAATCTGGGCGAGCCGGACCGAGCAGATCCACATGTCGGGTGGCCTGTACCGTCCTGTCTCCCGGGAGGTGTGCATGTCCTCACCAGTTGGAAACTCTCTGCTGATGCGGGGAGCCTCAACGACCCAGGAGGCCTTGTCTCTCCTGGTCACGGTCTTCAGGGAGGGGACATTGCGGCATGGAGCTAGCAAGGAGACAGCAAGGAGACAACGTTGAGTGCCACCCGAGTCCTGGATCTATGGCCCACTGCAGTCATCTCGCAGTCGTGGCCTCACAGCAAGCGGGGGAGACCTCCTCCTGGTTTCTCCCCCCCAACATCGCCCCTGGTCACGTCTGGATGTAGGGGGGATCACAGCAGGTAACCAGCACGGAAACAGTGCTGAGTGCCCCGGATCCGGGGCCAACCGCAAGGGTCATGCAGTCGTCGTGGTTTCACAGCGAGCCGGGGGTGATCATGTCTTCATTGCGATCCAACATTCAAGGAGATGTCCTCCCCTTTTCACCCCTTTAACCTCACCCCTGGTCATTGTCTAGAGGAAGGGGGGATCGTGGCGATGTACCAGCAGGGAGACAATGCTGATTACCCACTGAGTCCTGGAATCAGGAACCGCCGCAAGCGACATACCGTCATGGGCTCTCAGCCTACGGGGGCAATCAGTTCTTCATGGAGGATATCTCACAGTTTGCTGGCCTCGCGCCCACAATCAAGCGTGGTCCTGTGATCGGGCACTCACTGCGGATGGAGACCAGTAGTGGAACCACCACTATAGATGCCTCCGGGTCACCTAGGTCTGTGTCGCCGCAGGACAGCGATGATTGCTGGTTCCAGACCTCCCACTCTGCTATGTTGTTGTAGAGGTGAGAGATGGGAAATTTGTCTTCAATGTATTTGGTCCTATTACTTGTGGTGTTCTTTCTTCTTCTCACTATGTCCAGTAAAAATTCCATTAGGGCTAACAGGGATATCACGAAAAGCGACCACAAGCAAGCAGAGCTTTCCTTGTGAGCTCCTCTCCAGTCGGCCATTTTGCGAATACATATGAAAATCAGTCTTGACCCTGTGCCTCATAGGAATAGTCCAGACCGAACTGCCAAGCCAGGTTCTACCTGGACTGGAAACAAGCATCCTGAGACAGTTTTTGGGGTATGTCACCCATCATCAGCCAGCCTAGCCTGAATCCAGTGGGACAGTGAGCAAGGCCCCATGTCTGGATGTACCTGTCTCACTTAGGGCGAAAAGTGTAACTGCAACAAATGATGGACGGAATGCTGAATGATTCAAACATTCTCCCCCAGTCAAGAGATCTAGGTGAAATCCATTGTTCTTTTGCCCACTACGCCACCCCAGTTTGGACTAAGCTATATGCAAATCAGGCTTGACCCTATGCCTAACGGGAACAGTCCAGACCCAACTGCCAATCCAGGGCCTCCTTGGACCGGAAACAAGCATCCTGGGACCAGTTTCGGGGTATGTCATCCTTCATCAGCCACGCTAGCCTGAATCCAGTGGAACAGTGAGTAGCAGGGCAGTCCTTCTTATCCTTGTAGTTTCAGGAAGGGATTTCTTGTAGCTCTTTTCTACCTGTTGCTATCAGGGAGTTACTCCTTAAGCCTTGTTAATCAAGGGAAAGGTATTTGGGCCGCAGTTCCAAAGTGTGCAGCAGGTGAAGTCCTTATGAGTGCAATCCTCTTGGGGTGCAGACTAGGGGTTCCAGCAGGGCAGTCCTTCCTCTCTTGATTATTCTAGGCAGGGATCTGAGTTGCTTGGCAACTCTTCCATAGGTGTTCAGTGTTCCTGGGTGCCAAGTAGGGGACACCCCTAACCAATGGGTTGCAGGGATTGCCCCAGGTGAATGACTACTTTCTCCTAAGTGTGGCTTATTATTTTCCCAGAAAGCACTATTGTTCCAAAATCTAAAATGAAGAAAATCTCTCCTAAAGAGTTACATGTGGCTTAGCCAATGCCCTGGTATTGCTAAGATTTTCTAACACTTCCTGTTCAACCCCTTCACTAATCTAATTACAGGGGCTTCTGTGTGGCGGGGGTGCAGAATGTGGGGGTGAGCCTGTGCTGTCCTAAAGTGTCATTATTCCTTTGAAGACAAGTTTGTCCACTTTGCCTCTCCCCCATCCTGACATCTGCTTCTGTAGTTTTAGTTCTCCTCCCACAGGAAGTCCATTGTCTCTCTAGCAGGCCACTTCACACCTCATTAAGGTAGCTTGGTAAAGCTGACCAATCAGGAGAGGACATCTGGTAGGCTGGACTTTGGCTTACAGAAAAGGAAGTTCGATAACTTATTTTCTGTAATATTTATTATAAATCCAACAGTGGCAAGTTGTTAGATTTATCATAACTATCATTTTGAGTCCGTAAATGACATTTCTAGCTCGCTCCTGTCAATTTCTATACTTAAATAAGATATTCCCATGTTAACCTACGGAGCTAGTTTTTTACAATGGTGAAAACGAAATTGGCAGTTTTTCCCTCACCAGGGCTTATAAAACATATTTTACAATGTCCCTGCTTATAGCCACAAGATACCCTGTCCCTGGGTCACCATAGCAGTCTCAAGTCCAGTTCCACACTGCACATCAAAACCGCCATTGACTTCAATGGAATGGTCCTAATGCTGGGGATGCAGGATGCTGAGGATGCTGAAAGAGGCTCTGGATGCTGTACGGTTGACAGGGTAGTCCTTGCAGTTATTTCTTGGTTCACCAGTAAGGTCGGATGACTTTGACCACGGGGTTGGTGTCCCTCAAAGTCCTCTTTGAGCAAGCAGAAGGCCAGTAGTGGCTGGGTTTCCAATCTGTACACAGCGGGCCCAGTGGTATCCTGTGGTGAAGGCTGGTGTCCCTCTTTGTTGTCCATCCTGGGCTCTGACAACACTCTGGTTCTAGCAGACTTGGGTACAACTTTTGGCAGTCTGGGATCGGTCTCTTGGTTGCCCAGCGGCGGTCAGCAGAGATACACAGAAAGTGGCTACTGACTTGCCGGAATAGACTACTCAGCTTTGATGGCCCGGGGCTGGTTTCAGGAGGTCAGCCAACTGACATTTGGAGTCACTCTTCCAGTCTGGTGCTCAGCAGCAATTTTTCCATGAGCCAAGAGTCACAGACACAGTCCTCTCTTTGCCAGCACAAGGTGAGGCAGGTGCTGTCCAGCAGTTGGTACAACCTCTCTTGCTAGGCCCAAGGGCCAGGAAGGCAGTCCTTCTTCAGTCCTTCCTCCAGTTCCGTCGTGATTTGAGGTGCAAGGGGCCAGTGGCTCCATATTTAAGCCCAGGAAGTACCCTGGGGGGATTATGCAGTCACTAGCCAATTTGCTCCAGAACCCATTCTGCTCTGCAGTGACTCCAGCAATGTGTGTCCTCTAGCAATCCCAGAGTGCACTCTTCTAACCACTCCTAAGATGCCTGAACATTTCCTTGGATGTTAGGAGCTTGGTAGCCCACCCTGGCCACCCTCAGGAATTCCTCTTTGACCACTGGTCTCCCCACCCTTTTCCCACCACTTGCCGGTTTACCTGACCAAAGGGGAAACCCTTCAGCAGTGTGAACACCATTTGCACACCAAAGGTGGCTTTGCCTTTAAAGCTCATCTTCTGGGCCAACACCCTGAGTGTCTTCCTTCAAGGGGGAGGTGATCCTCTCCCTGTAGCAAGCTTCTATTGTTCCTGAGCCAGCCCGGAGGGCAGAAGGCTGATAGTGGCCAGCAACTATGCGAGGCCACTGGACAAACTGGGCAACAGAGCTGCAAATTTCTAAAAGTTGCCTTCCCTTAAAAGGGACATCAAATTCAACTTAGGCATCAAGTCAAGTTCAATACCATTTGATACCTTAAAGTACCCATTTTTGTAGCCCCATTTTAAAGTTAGCTGGGCTAGGGAGATTAACCTGTAACTCTGTGTTGGCCAATGGCAACTTTTCTACAGCAAAAATGACATTGTGGAAGTTTTGCTGTCAGAACACATTAAAAGTATTTGTCCATAGGCCTTCCTTAGGGGATACTTACATGTATTGTTAAGGGAAGTGGGGGCTTTACCATTATTTTAAATAGCAAAGTTGAACTAGCAGTTTCAAACTGCTCTTTCAGGTTGCAGTGGCAGTCTGTGAACCTTTATGTACTTTGTCACACACAGGGTGGCACTACCTGGGGTTGTACTCTGTCTTACATGCTTTGGGTATGATATACCATGGACTTATAAGTTAGTCAGCTCATGCCAATTGGGCGTGGTCAAAACAACGTGCATTTTATAAGGAACACTCGCAGTGTGGTCTGGTTACCAGACCTCACTACACTGTCAGAGTCAGAAAACCAGCAGCATCAGTCTTGGGGGTGATTATGCAAAAAGAGGCATGTCCTTACAGGCCCTCCTCTCCCTTGTGGGCCACAGGTAGGAGGGCGACCATAGGTGGAAAAAAGACTCAGCAGAAGGTAAGGGATTTTTTGATCTGGGTCATGTGGTGCCCTGAGGGAAAAGGGATTACCTCAAAGTGGCAATTACTAGGAAGAGGAAGGATAAACAGATTAATTGAGTAAGTAATCGAGACATTGCATTGGTGGGAGACAACAAGTATGCCAACAGCATAAAAATGTTGCAAATATACAAACAGCAGTTTTTTAAACTCAAGATTTTATTACATTGGTCTAAACCTGAGTTTCCATGCTCTCCACAACCCAGGAGTTTCACATTACGAGAATAATGAGTTTGTGTTTTTTTTCTCTTGCACCTCATCAATATAACTAATTGGAGACAACGGGAGCTTACTAGCAAAACGATATATTGCACAATGTGGCATGTATTAATGGATAACATTACAAGAGCCTAATTGCAATTCTTTGGGAGGCTGAGATGCACTTACGCAGGTGTGGCGGATTCAGAACTAGCATATTTCAGAAATAAGAATTCTTCAAAATAGGAGAAATATTCAGTTCTCTATATTTGTTTTAGTTGGAATGCGAAAAAAATGCAATCATCAATCACAAAGAACTGTTTTGCACATCAAACCATCTTTTGATTTGGACCAGTTGAGTTAGAGGTGCTATCAGGCCAAGCTTCTTTTACAGATGGGTCACTTGATGTAGAAATCAAATCGATCGGTAGAAACATATAATTTCAAAGGTGATGTACATTAAACCTATGTTCCTCAATGTATGTACACAGGGACGCCTTTGCTCTGCTGTAAGAACATAACCACTGCAATCCTCTGGCATTATTTCATCCGCTCCACTGGCAGCATTGTTAAAGTGCCATGATGAGATTAGGAAGAGCACTCAAGTACTTGGACGATGACATTGACTTGGAATGTCTCTTCATGCTTGGTCATCGTGACATATTATTTGTTGAAGGCCTTCTTTCTTTCATTTATTTCAGACATCTTCTCTAAAAGGTAATCTTCGTCTTGGATGTATCATATCCTGCTTGGGCAACAGTCGTAAACTTCGCAGAAATAAATGAACAAAATGTATGCGTTGAGATAACACAGGTATCACTCCTGCAAGGTTTGAAGTTGATGTATTTATTTGGAAAACTATGTTTACTTTGTCCAGCACAACACATGGGACTGTGTTGCTCCAATCTGTATGGAACAACACAAAGGATTACTATTGAATCCTGTACAAATGTATAACAAATGTGATGATCTCATATATTAATCCATGCAATGTACGAAGATATAAGACAAATGCAATACGTAGCACCACTATTTATATTTGCAACAACCAGTGTGTTAAGCAAGACCCTTAATGAGGGACTAGAAGCTGCCTCTTTATACAGAACCAGTAAGTGGCAAGTGTGGGAGAGATATGTATGTATATCTATGAAATTAATTGGTTACTTATGGTTTCGTGTTTTTAAAATCATGTATACGATTCTAGATACCCGTTATCTTATGTGATTAATCCTTTATGATTAAGAAGGGAAATGTTTCCCTCAGTATAGATAAATAAGGTACGAAAAATATGAATTGACCAAATACAATATTTGATACTTTGATCAAAACTGCTCTGAGCCCATTGCACATTCATGTGATTTCAGGATGTTCTTTGAGTAATTTGAAAAGGTTAGACTGTCTTTTTATCTTAGATGGTCTTACACATCTAAGCACAATGTAACAATCTTTCCTACAATGTAAACAATTCTCTTCTGAATGTATACTTTAGGCCCAGTTTTGTGTGATTGAGTTAAATTGCACCTCCTACTGCTGACAAGGTTGAGTCATATTGAAGTTTAGTTATAGCAACAGGTGAGACAGGCTAACTGGTAAGGCTGGGACTTTACAGTTTAACAATGCTGCTCAGTTCCAAATGAGAACACCAGGCACTTGTAACTTTTGGAAGTGGACACCACTAAGGGCCATATGCATGAACGCTTTTTCCCAGTGACACAGAATGGGCAAAACCCTTTGATGCATCTGGCCCTAAGGGATAACCTTTAGGGGTAGATTTACTTAAACGTTCTACTATTGCATAGGTATTCAAAGTGGGGCATACCAGCTCAAAGTCTAGGAAGGTGTACCTTTCAGTGTGCTTGAAGGGTGCCCTTTTCTCTATACAAATTGCATTATGAGCTACTTTGCACTAATTTGCATCGAGGAGTTGTCACAAGGGAGGTACACAGGGCAATATGACACGAGCATCTAAAGATTTTGACGCAAAACCCAATCTACTAAGATTGTCACTGAATTGTCCATACAAAAATAATGCCTCCTTGAAGCAGACCCAAAGCTAGGAGAGTTTTTTTCTCCAAGTATTGCCAACATTGCATGTATGCGTCACTCTACCTCACACGTCCAAAGTGTGGAATGTTTTAGAAATTGCCTAAGTATAGGATTTTGTAGTGCCAGAGCATACTTCCAGCACAAAAACTATGAAAGGCATCACACACACAGCTTTGCACCAAGGTTTGTATGCGCCGCATCCGCCTCTTTAATAAAAAGCGAGTAGGATGTAAGCAGCATCAGGACATTTTTAGTAAATAAGACTTTGAGTATCTCTCTCCCCCATTCACAAAGAGGCACAGACATTTGTATTGCTGCGCTGCATTGTACTTCAGTTAAGTAAATCTTCCCTTCACTTGTTAATCTGCTCACCAAGAGGCCTTGCTATCAAACGGCCATGGCATGGGGATCAGTGATAGCTGGCAGTTCTAGAAACTGGACTCATATTACAGTACAGCGGGAGAGTCCTCCTAAGTTCATTTTCCTGGTGGAACACGTTTAGGTAAGCTGGTAGAGCGTGCATTCATGCATGTTGGTGATTTTTGAAAGTCGCACACTCATCCACACAGAAATGCACACTTACCCACACACACAGACTCACACGTGTAAGGAAAATAGCAACATCCCAATGGAGAAATAATAATAACTATTTGCATCCATGACAAGAGCACAGAAACTCTGAGGTCTTACCAACTAAGAAATTGGAAACTACCATGATAGCACAAGGGGGGGGGGGGACAATAACACATTAAATAAAGTTTCATCTTCTGAGCACAGCAATACAACAGGCATTGTCCATTATCACATTAACTGAAATCCCTTTTATATACCCATATTTTGGACAAACATAAATCTTTGAATGTTGGAAAGTGCAAATGTGTGTAGTAAAGACCAGGTAGTCCCTGTCTGACAGGAAGCCACCAACTAGCAGGTTATGTTTTGGATGTGCTCTGCCATTCTTTCAGAAACCTGTGTTTCGGAAGTCTGTGAGTGACATTTAGAGTTTGGTAGAATGATGCAACCATCAGCCAATGGTGGATGTACCATTTCACCAAACATGTGGTTTACCTATCTCATTTGGACACTGGGGATCGCAGGGCTCACAGTGGTGAAGACTCAGATGGTTCCGTCGCTAAACACCTTAGGCCTGCCACAGGACATTCGTTCCGCAGTGATGGTCACCTGCCACATTCAGGAAACCTTTCCAGGGCTGCCATTTCTCGAATAACAGTCCTGGAAAGGAAATCACACTTTATCCTCCAACCGTTAGAGAAGCTCCTTGTGCATCGGCCCCTGGTTATTTTGTTCTGCAAGAACAAAGTCACACTTTCTGAATTAGTTCTTGCAGAACAAAATATTTTGATGAGTGGGTGCATGGTGCTCCACAGCAAATTTCAAGTCTGTTGGGAAATATCCGCTTAAGGCACGGAGATTCCTGCCTACTTTGTGGGGAGCACCTAATTTGGTAGGCAGTCTTCCACCAGACGAGCAGCAGCAGTCGTCTCCACTTAGGTGGTTAGACTGCAGGCCACCTGCAACGGTCTAAGTGACCCTGCTAGTCCTCACTTTAAATCTTTTAATCGTGATCGTCCTTCCCGTCATTATCTATTCCCACCTCTTTCAAAAGAAAGTCCTTGTCGTTCACATTTCCTTTTTCCTCCTCGGTTTTGATTGTCTTTTCAAAAGTAACAATTAATGGGAAACATCCATAACAACGCGGGCATTATCCCGCACTGCTATTACAACGCTGCTATTACAACGCAAGTCGTTACAACGACTTGCGCTGGAGTGAGCTGTAGGATAGGGAATAGTTTAATTTTCTATCCAACACCTTGCCTACTGTCAACGTGGGCTGGAGTTGGAATAGAAAATTAAACTATTCCACTATCCAGTGCCCCCGTTGTAAAAACTGTGTTGTAATGGCATGCGAGGTAAAAGCCCGCGTTGTAATGCCGTACAACCTCCCATCTCTTTCAAAAGAAAGTCCTTGTGGTTCACATTTCCTTTTTCATCCTCGGTTTTGATTGTCTACTCAAAAGTAACAATTCTCCCTAGCCTGCTTTCACTGTCATATTACAATAAGCCTCTTGCCCTTCATTCTCTATTCACGTCTCAGCATTCAAAACAAAAACATGGCCTGATGTTCTGCATCTCTCCTAACAGTCACAATTCACTCTTAAAGTCTCTACTCACCTGCAGTCTCATGAAAAATAAAATACCTACTGCTCAACTCTCATGTCCAGCTCCTTCTGCTAAATATAGCAACAATCTGCTTTTCTCTGGTCCTCTATTCCTCGCAATGTTACTAGCAATGGCATGCCAATCTCAGCTTATTTTCCCTGAGACTGTCCTGCAATCATATGCCTCCTACTCTATACAAATGATGACCCATGTCAACTTGTATCAATGGTCGTAATCAGTTCAGCCTGGTGCCAAATACAAATAGCCTTCCTTGAAATCCTCAATCACTGTGCCCTCTTGATATTATGTACAGTGCTTCATATAGGGATGCGCTCTGTATACCACTCATCACTAGACCCCCCTCTCAAAAGTTTTAATAAATATCCACAAACAGACAGACACACACACACAGGCTTATTTACAAGAGGTCTGCACTACCAGAGCATCACTTTTTGATAATCTGGTGGTGCAGGCCTCTCAATTATATCCATGAGGCGACACAAAGCCACCCTGCATGCAAAGCTCTGTGTTGCCCTACTCCTGTGTGAAGGAGGCATTCTGGTGGATGTTCCCTTGCAACACCCATGGATTTTGATGCTGACCCATATTTACCAAATTGCGTAAACCTGGGGTAGCGCCAAACTCTTATGCCTCCTCAGTGAAGGCATAACGAGGAGAACTGTTTTCATTTCTCCTCGTTTTTTCCTCTTTCCATGTGTGCTGCATTCTGCAGCACACATAGAATGAGGTTAATGCCTACATTGTTTTTGTGCAGTAAGGTTTCCCTTCCTGCACAAAAACAATCCTACCTGCAATGAAGGCACCCTTGCACCGTGCTTACATTGATGCCAAGCAACAATGTGCACTAGTGCAGGGGGAAAGGACAGGGATGCACCATATTTCATTAATACAGTGCATTCCTGCCCTTTCATGTTAGTGTAGGGCAGCACAGCAAGAGGACTTGTGGCGCTGCCCCAAACCAATTTGTCATAAGTGAGGCCCACAGTCTCCTGTTTATTATTGAAAAAACAAGTGATGACAATGTAATGTAGGTGAACGAATCTTGTAGTCTATAAATTGCCCATTTTACTTCACATTTGTTATCATGGCCTTTTCAACAAGAGGGTGTTCTTGTCTGTGAAATTGGATAAAAGGCATGAGTCTGAAATTCCCAAACAATCTGGCAGATGCATCAACGTAGCCTTTTGCTATTCCTAAATAGCGATTTTTAAGGAATCGCTATTTAGGAATAGCAAAAGCCTATGCATGTAGGAATCGCTGTTAAAATAGCGATTCCTAAACATTCCTTAATTGCTACTCGCAAATTGCTAGTCGCAATTAAGGAATGCTGTACCATTAATTCCTATGGGCCTACAGGCCCATAGGAATGAATTGGAGATTGCAAGAGCAATTTGCGAGTCCCAGTAGGTACTCGCAAATTGCTCATGCAATTTCAAGGGTGCAAGGGTGTCAAAATGACACCCTGTTGCACCCCTGAAATTGATCTCTGCACATATGTTGCACACACACATGCCATAAGGGCATGTGTGTGCGTAACATGAAACTTTGAAAAATGCACAAAAGTGCTTTTTTCAAAGTTTAAGCAAATTACCATGAAGTTCAACTTCATGGTAATTTGCTACTCCTATTAGGGTATTCACTATTTTTTTGACTTTCATGCATTGCATTTAAGGAATCTCAATTTGGGATCCCTTAAATGCAATCGCAATTTGAGGAATCTCAATTTAGAGATTCCTTAAATTGCGATTTTGGTATTTGGGATGATGCATCCCAAATGCAAAAATACTGGTCGCAAAGGGGCAGATTCTGAGAATCTGCCCATTTGCGACCGGTATTTACTTTGATGCATATGCCTGAATATGTTGTACCTGACTAAAACTTAAGGTGCAATGATCTAGTGATGGACTCGCTGGAGAGTGTCAATGATGAGGATTTGGATATGGGGAGAGTAGAGATTATACACTGCCAGTGTCAGAAATTGGCTTAATGGTGGACTGGTGGAGCAACAACCACAATCCTTGTCATGGTAAGGCATAAGTAAACCCCAAATTAACCTGGGCTCAACCCTCTGGTAGCTTATCACAAAGCAGTCAGGCTTAATTTAGAGGCAATGTGTAAAGTATGTGTGCAACACTTCAAACAGTAAAAGAGTGAAAGCACCATGCAAAAATATCCCACACCAAATTAGAAAAATAGAGTAATATGTATTAAATCAAACAGGACCAAAAACACAAAAATACAATCTGTAGATCTAGAGTTATACATTAAAAAAAAAATTAAGTGCAAAATAGTGCCTAAAAGCACACAGAGCTAACTGCGGCTATCTGGTAATACTGAACAGGGTCAAATTAAAAAGTTCAGTCCAACAACGATGGAGGACGTTCAGATACAGTCCCAGGTTAGCCTTGCTGAAGGTTTACCTTTTCGAGTTTTGTTGCAAGAGTCCTTTTCGTGTTAGAGAGTACCACAAGGATCATTGTCAGCATCAGAGGAGGCTGTCGGTGTGGGGCAACAAAAGAGTCTGGGAGTGTGAGTGGAGGGGTCTTGTTATGAAAAGGGTCTGTTCACAGTTGTGAAGAGCCCAAAAACTTGATTTAAGCTCTCTGAGCCACAGCAAGGATCCAGGACCTGAGGGGCAGCACTTGGGGGTCAGGAACACACTGCAGCTGGGTCCATGAGCTGATTGTGGAGACTTTTATGTCCCTGAGGGTCAGAATAGGAGGCCTGCCAACTAGCCCTTGGATTCACTCTGGGGTCCTGGGTTCAAGATGGGAAGTTTCAGGTACAGTTCACCTTCCCCATGCACGAGGGCATCAAGCAGAAGGTCAGAACAGCAGTGCAGAATTTCTTTTGGAGCAGCAATCCAGCAGAGTGGCTGGCAGCACAGCAGTCCTTCTTCCTGACAGAGTATCCACAGGTCAAGAAGTGTACTAAAGAGTTGGTGTCTGAGCTCCAGTGTTTATACATAGTTGTGCCTCTGAAATGGTTATGAAGCAAGATGAGGCATGCATTTCCGAGTGCACAGATGCCTTGTCTTCCTGGTCCTGACTTCGGAGTAACTACAGGGGATATGCAGCTGTTTGTTTGGAGACAGGACACAGTATATTCAAGTGTAAGTGGATCTGGGCCCAGCTCCACCCACTCATCTTGTCAGTGTTAGCCCATCCAGGCACACCTAAGCTCTCCGTTGTGTGTGGTTGTGTAGGAAGAATACACAAGGCCCAACTAACTATCAGCTACAGCAAGTTATGAGGCCCAGAGATCGACTGCAGGCACCAAATGGCTAAAGGAAGAAAATGGCAATTTTCTAAAAGTGGCATTTTCAGAATACCACTTTAAAGTCCAACTTTACCATAAGTTAGGAATTTAAATTGTGATTCCAGAGACACCAAAAATGAACTGCTTACCTATTTCCATATGGAAATTACAGTTATAAAACATAATAAGGTAACTCCAATGTTATCCTAAAGGGAAAGGTAGGCCTTGCCATAATAAAAATGAATTAAAGAGGTTTTCACAACCAGGGCATGTAAAACGTAATAGTACATGTCCTGCTGTTTAATTACATTGACCCTGGCCCTCTGGGCTGTGCTGGGCCACCCTAACGGTGATTTATATGTATTAAAAACCAAAGTTTTGGCCTGGCTAGAGGCTTATTTGGGGTTGTGTAGCAGGCATTTGTAAATATGTTGTTATAACATACAAGCTGAATACTTTTCTATTTATTTTCTTAAATCAATGTTGGTTTAATATGGTACATGGATTTGGGGGCACAAAGGGCTGCAGTATCTATTGATGGTGTTTTCAGCACACTCACTTACAGAGTGTTTGTTACACATGGTTTATTGTTTTTTTTCTTTGCAGTTCAATATAGCTCAAAATTGACCCGCAGGTATTGAAGTGCTTTACATGAGCACCAGTTACATTACACAAGGACACATTCATTTTTGGTAGGTACTGGGAGATTAAGTGAATTTTCCAGAGTCACAAGATTTTGAGCCGACCCCGAGACTTGAACCTGGTTCCCCAGCTTCAAAGCTGGCAGCTCTGACTGTTACACCACATCCTCTCCCCAATGCTTGATTTATGTTTAAGTTTCATGACTACATTTATTGTCCCTGTTGTGTTTTCTTATACTATAGTTACCCTTGAGGTAGGGCAGTAAGTCCAAAATCCATTGGGTGTACAGTTGCACGGTTACCCAGGATGAAATATGATGTTGTATGTGTTGTATGTGCTGTAGAAAAAAAGCCTGGATGGGCATTTCTTGAGCATTCAAAGTTTGGAATCACATTGCTTCTACAATGGATTTAAACATCACATAAGAATTTTGAACATATATGGCTTAAAAAGGATTACTATGGTGAAAATTGGACTCTCATTTCCTAATTGCTATACTTTATGGGCTGTGTGGCTTGAGTCTGGTACTTGATGGTGAGTTAATTACTTTTGCAAGAGGTTTATTTTGCCAGGTCGAAATAGCCATTTAAAAAACTGGACACACAACGCTGGAATAGCAGGACTGAGATATGTTTGAAGGGCTACTTAAGTGGATGGCACAATTAGTGCTGCAAGCCCACTAGTAACATTTAACTTACATGCCCTAGGCACATGTAGTTACACTTTACTAGGGAGTTACAAGTAAACTACATAGTTCAATTGGATATAGGCTAATCTAACATTTTTTTGAGGAGAGAACACTAACACTTTAGGACTGGTTAGCAGTGGTAAGGTGTGCAGAGTCCTGAAGCCAACAAAAATATATTCTGTAAAAAATGGAGAAGTGAAGGGAAAAAGGTTCGAGTATGACCCTGCAGAAAGAGCAGAGTCCAACAACCAGTATGAAGAAGGATTATATTGTAAAACGGGCACAAAATGTCTATGAGCCTTCAAACCTATACAAGCATTGAAGTCTTTTTGTTTCTTATGAAGAGCTTGAGGACACTTGGCAATAGACTGGCGAGCTGAACAGGTTAACCCCTTGGCTGCGGCACTAATTCCGCCGTGGCGCTGGGGGATTGGGGGGTGAGCGCGGTGCCGCCATGCTCGTGATGGAACCACGTCATCATACGTCACGGGTGAGCTGTGCTCATGACGGCATGGTTCTGTCACGACCCCGCCCACTGACTAATTCGCCCGCACAGGCGGGGAATCAGTGCCGCGTGGGAGGAGCGGCTGCAGCATGACAGAACCACGCCGTCATGAGCACACGCCGCCTGTGGCTCATGACGGCGTGGTTCCATCATGAGCAGGGAAGGGGTTAAATGTCCTTATCACAAAATGCAGTCAGCAGGTTGTGTGCCAAACCAATTTTTACATAAAATGCATATTACAGGTTCCAATGTGAGTCAGATAAATTAGTTGCTAGTGCACAAGCTCCGCATGTACCACATCATTGCGTGCATGGGATTCGGTCAAAGAAGATAATAAATATATATATGATGAGTAGGCAGTGGTCACAAACGTGTTATTGGAACTTTACAATACAGACCCTGAGGTACATGCTTTTATATTGCACATAGTTATTACACTACAATTATATATAGCTTAAGGTACAGGACTATACACTTATATTTTGCTTGAACTCCACCTCTTCACAACAGTTCAGCTTCTGTTTTCAGAGCAGAAAATGCTGGAAGCTTGGCCTTGTGTTTTCCGTGCAGCAGGCCATTGCAGAAGCATAAGATCCCATAGCATGCTGATGAAACCTCTTTCTTTTCCCTTGCTCTATGTTTTTTGGAGAGAAATGATGGGTTTGTTTGACTGACCACTTCAGTGGGTCAGAGGCACACACATGCAGCTGTATTAGGTGTATTGCTGAAAACGGTTGTGTACGCGGCTAAACTCGATTCAGAGTCCCTGGATGCAACTAATGACCTGATTATGCATATGTTAGGTGGATTGATGTTCCACACGCCTGCTTCCCATTATTTAACACTATATTTTTATACTGAACACAGTTTTTATTTCAAAACCAATCGTATTGTGTTGTTTGTTTTCATGTGCATCATTTATGACCTTTTTTCTCCCTTCCGTAGTGGCGGCTCCTTCGCTATGGCAGACGAGCGTTGCCCACTGCTTTTGAGAAGTGTAAAGGAAAGGAAATATGAAATGATAATAACTTTAAGTTATTATCATTTTATGTTTCCTTTGCGGGCGGATGGGCGATGCTGCTCTGCTCATGGATCAGGGCAGAGAAGGATTGGTTTGTCCACTCCTAAGTGCATAATGACTGTTTAGTTGGCCACCTCGGGTTGACCAAACCAGTCATGTGTACTTTCCCCATTCTCCATGCAAGCTGCATTAAGCACTGCATGGAGAACAGGCCCAGGCCCCCATTCCATGGTTGAACGTCAAACCAGGACGCTCAAAACCAATCACAAAGCTGCATTGCAGCTGTTCTTCCTGGTTTCCTGTCCCTCAAGCAGAGCAGGAGTAAGGAGCAGAGATGCGGAACCAGGTGGCAAGGTAAGTGTATAATTTTTATTTTTATTTTTTTGTTTTACATTGTGCAACCTCACCCCTCCCGGGCACACCCTCGCCCGTGATGACCCAGCCCCCGCCCACCACCCGTGTGTCATTCCAGCCACCAGGGCTTCACATTTATGCTTATTACTCTTTCTCTTTTCTATCCTGTTAGCATGATACTTGTTTCTCTTTGAACAGCATTTTTTATTAAATAAATCCTTAATATAGCAATTTATTTCTATTTGTTAGGGATGGTATAATGGTACAATTTCTACTCAGACATGATGTACACTGTGTCCGAGAATGCATATCTCCAGAACATGCCGTAGTCCGCATTGCTCTCTACCATTCCTATGTGACTTTTAGAGTATATCCAGTCTTACCCCTTCCCTATGTATATAGAGATAACTCTAATCACTAGTTTATGCAGGAGTCTGCTGTGCTCTCTACCATTCCTATTTGACTCTTAGAGTATATCCATGTGTATCCCCTCCCTAAGTAGATAGAGATATCTCTAGTATATGCCTAGAATTTATCCATTTGTATCTCCTCCTTGTGTGACTTTATCTCTTGTACATTTGCAATTTTTTCCGTTTGTACCTTTTTATAACGTATGTAATCCTAAGTCCGTATGTTTCCAACTGGTTCTTATGTAAGTCAAAAATGTGCACATTTTTTGTCCGCTTGTAACCTTCAGTCCTTATGTTTGAAACTGGGTCCTATGTAAAGCGCTCTGACACCTTCGGGTAAAGTTCGCGCTATATAAAATCACACAAATAAATAAATAAATAAATAAATAAAATCTCTTACCTGTAGGAAGACACACTCTTAACAGGCAAAATGTGAATGCCTAGGGAAAGGCGAGGCAAATCAGGGGAGTCTCTCCAAAGGATGTCCAGCAAACAAATCTGTTTGTGACACACAATAGCTGCAAATGTATTACATTAAATGTAAAAATGAATCAAGAAAATCACTGTTCCTCAGCATTGAGCTGGTTTTAAACTCCATTAGAAGAATCTTTAAATGTTTCAGTATTTAGCTACTCACTTCTTTCCAAAGAAGTCTCTTTCCTATCACAGAATGCATTGTACACAAACATTCTGCTTCTGTAAAGATGATTGGATAATTCCTTAATTACTATAATTGTACAGTACTTCACTGCATGAAGTCAAGAACACCAGTGGGAGGACTGTCATTGTGGTTTCATGTAATGAATTCATTCACAGCAGTCACCAGTAGAGATAAAAGTCAGCTTTAATTTCTCATAAGATTTTAAAACTCATCCTCTTAAATGTGTTATCTGTGATTTTATATAGCACATAACATTCTCAAAGACATCAAAGCCCTTTGCATGGAACAAATGAAGGCACATGTTCATTTGACCCACAGTGGCTCGCTTTCAAATCGGAGTGGAAAATGCCTCTCTTTCGCAGATTTCATAAATAGGTGTCATTGGGACTCGATATCCATGTTACAGTGTATAAAATATTTCGAATGAACAAGTTAGCCAACTTATTTGTTCACTTGGAGCCTCATCGCATAAATAAAAAGTTGGTGGCTCTGTGTTTTAGGAACTGATCTACAAAAGTACTTTTTTTCACTTCTGTCTGAGAAGCTCAATAGTGATGAATCAAGGATGTTTCAGACCCTAAAACAAGCAGCCAAAATTGCCCCTCCCGTTACTCCAATGGGGCAGTTGAATACAGACACAACTAAGGTGCAGTGAGTCCCTCAAACCCCTTGGACCCTGAGCAACGCAGCTGCTGTAATATTTATAACTAAACTTATGACACAGAGCTGACATCATTTTTTAAGCATTCCTCTTAGCCATTTCTTCCTTAAGGTGTGCTGCTCACCCCGTTCACCTGGAGGCCTATGGATGATCTTTCTGAACCACATGTAATTTTCCAATTATTTCCCGGAGGTAGTGCATATGTCTTCTGTAAAAAACTAGGGGCCTCATTTACAATATTTTGATGCATGGCAGCGCAGCAAGCCTTCCTGCTGCGCTGCCGTGCATCAACAGAAAAGGGCAGAAGTGCGCATTCCTGTCCTTTTCCCCTGTGCTGAAGCATAAATGGGCTATTATTCACCAACGCAGGCATCCTTGTGCCATGGTGCAAGTGTGTCTGCATTGTAGGGGTGATTATTTTTGTGCAGGAAGGGACACCATCCTGCACAAAAACAATTACAAGAGGTGTTTCCTACTTCCTATGTGTGCTTCAGAATGCAGCAAACTTGAAAAACGAAAAACAAGGCGAAATAAATGAATTTCTCCTTGTTGCCGCTTCCTTCCTCCCCTGGGGAGGCGTAGGAATCTGACGCATTCCCAGGTTTACAAAACCTTGTAAATCTAGAAATGTATCATGTTCCATCGATGTTGCATGGGAAGACCCACAGCAGCACCCATGGAATGACCCTTTCACACAGAGTAATGCGTGAAAGGGGGCCATATTTGCAAGGCGATGAAAAGCCACGCAGAATGGCTTTACATGACTTTGTAAATATGGGCAGGCACACCATGCCACCAGTGCATCTAAAAAAGTGATGCACCGCTGCACGATGGGCTTGTAAATAAGAACTTAGATTAATATTTGGATTGGGCAACTCTCCAAATCAAGAAATAATGACAATGTTTGTCAGGATTAACCCTTAAAGTCACTAAATTAGCCAAAGCTCAGTCCCCTGGTAGTTATGGTACAGAGCAGACATTCTTAATTTAGGGCAATGCGTAAAGTATTTATGCAGTATCAAAACAGAAATAAAATCAAAATACCAAGCAATAAAAACCATAAACCTAATTCAAAACCAAGGGACAAGTTTACTGAACAAAATGACACCAACCTATCAAAAATCCAACAAAGGAAATCAGTGATATGAATTTTTAAAGATTTAGGTGAAAATAGTGCCAAAAGCAAAAAGCACCAATGGTTGTCAATGGTCACAGTAAAGTGGTACCTAGGAGTCATTAGAGGCCAACTGTTAAGGAGCCAAGGTCAGATACACTAAGTGGATTGGTCTTGATGGAAGTTTGAAAGTCAGATTGCAGAAACATCTGGTGACTGCAGCAGATGAAAGATGAACAGTTACAAAGCAGAGCCTATATTGTGGCCAGTATTTATACTGCTGGAAGTGAATATGCATCACATGTTTGTCAATTAAGTCAGGTGTAAGTGACTGTTTTCCCTACCGAGCATATGTTTTCTTGCTGCAT
Organism: Lissotriton helveticus; assembly: GCF_964261635.1. Classification (NCBI taxonomy): domain Eukaryota; kingdom Metazoa; phylum Chordata; class Amphibia; order Caudata; family Salamandridae; genus Lissotriton; species Lissotriton helveticus. The sequence goes on along the minus strand of NC_136065.1, from coordinate 982,272,652 downwards.
GTGGAGGGGTCCACCCCAGTTGCGGAGAGCCACGGCCCAGTTTCAGAGGTACTTCCGGTTGTAGAATCCCTGCCAAAGGTATGGAGCATAAAATACAGTTGTAAAATTTGTACTAGTAATTTGTGGTCACACATTACATTTGTGAAGACTCTGATGGAGAGAGATACTGAATGAAATTTTGTTCAAACTCGCAAAGTTAAACTTCCATAAAACTGTAACCGTATTAACAAGCATGTGATGAAATTATTAATCAACTTAGTTTAAAATGCATTTACACAGAAACACGAGGGACTAACTTATGTGCTCTATGTTGCAAGTGCGTAGAACATAATAAACTAACCTTGTCTATTGTCTTTGTCAGTATTAAATGCGGCTGATTAACTAATGGCATGTGCTTATTTGTGTGCTTATGTTATGTCTTTTTAGTGACAAGTTGCATAAAAGAGTTCCTGCAGTCCTTAAAAGAAGAAGGTAGATATAAATGCTGCTTTGTTTGCACAGCCAGGTAACATAAATTAACGGGTTAATAATTAGCAAAGGGGGTGGGAAACAGAATGAGTCTCAATTCTCTAATTAATTAATGCTTTGTGTTTGTTTGAATAATAGTTTCCGAAAGAGGCCTAAAGGCCTACAAAAGATGGTGTTTCGAATCTTGTGCAGAGAGGAGCATTGCACAGAAGTGGAAACCTTTACCACGTCGACAATTTTGTCATAAAAATGCAGTTTAATAAGTTGTGCTAAACGTTCTCTTGGAGAGAAAGGCTCAAGGACAGGAAGCGACAAGATAGGTAAGCCAAGGAAGTCATGAACTGTAACTTGAGTGTAAAGTAACATTTTCGAGGAAGCTAAGGACAATAGGGCTAAAGAAAAGCCCGATCTTGGTTTGGAAACGGTGATGGCCTAATGTGAACTGACATAAGACAGCCAATGAGAGCCCTCGATGGCAAAGAAAAGTGTACAATTTTGAGAAGATTAACTAGTTAGAAAGGTATAAAACCTGGCCCCATGGGCAGGAGGGCGTTTTCTCGCTTTCCGATTCCTGAAGGGCGTGACGTGCTGTCGGACTCTTTGACGCACATAGGGACAGCAGACATTTGACATTTAAAGATTATTCTTTGAGGTGGAGCAAGTTTTAGACAGGGAGATAGAATTTAGGGAATGGAAACTGTTATTTGCTTTAATTCATGCTAATTGATTTGCCTTTAAAATGTCATTCTAATAAGTCTTTTCCTTAATAAAATGCTGCTTTTACATTGCTAATAAAATAAAGATTTATAACCGAAAATGCTCTTTCTTTGAATAATAAAGATAATAAAAATTAGATTTTGAAACGACAAGCTGGTCTTGTTTATTCATGGTCTAGTTACCATTAGTTGATCCATTTGCCTTAGTGACTTAATTAAATGATATATGTTTAAAACCATGGTAAGAAATGATATACTGCAGTTGTATATAAATATGTAAATAGTTTGTGAATAGTTCTGATTAATTAGGTAACATGATTCAGACGCTCAAAAATTGTCTCGTTGGTTTATGGGCCTTGGTAAGTGATTCATGATTAATGGTGAGTATTGTGGAGATAGGTAGCGTTGGTGAGACAGTTTTTCATTAGGAGCGCTGGATCAATAAATTGGTAGCAGACTTACGGTTACTATGGGAACGGACATGCTACATGGTAATTAGATAGGATCGATGACTAACACATGTTAAGTTTGTCCTGTTGTTATATGTAGTCGAACGTTTTTTTCCAGCAGTGTGAAAATTCCTGGTTTGCCGGCAAGTAAATAGTGTAGTGTAACAGGTGAAGTTGCACAGTGCATTTGTTCTGTTTCAAAATAGTGGTATTGTCATATATCACTAGTGTTGTGGACGTACAGCACAAATTTAGGGATTTTAGGTGTGTAAGGTAGAATGTATAGTGAGGATTGTCTATGAAATTGTAGCTTTTGAGTAGAGGGACACCTGTCCTGTTTTAAAACTCACTGTGAAAAGAGTTGTAGAATTTATCCAAGCTTGAGTGAAGGGTAAGGAAGCGTCGTCTATCTTACTGGCAAGTGAGGATTTCTATCGTGGGTTAAAGTCCTACCAAGATTCATGCATGCATGGTTAGGGATTTTTCTGTTTGAATGTGCGTAAATGATTTTGTAATATACGATCAAGTGAAACTTTGAATTGAAATGAAATGAAATGAAATGAAAAATTACATTTCTATAGCGCATAACTACCCGGAGGCCTCGCAGCGCTTAATTGTCACTATATGTGCATTCAGAGAGGAACGAGAGAGGAACGAGTTTGTTATTACCTGTTAGAAGGGTAGAGTAGCCTTACTTTATCAACTAATTTAAATATTCTGTGAGAATAGCGTCATCTATTTCACGCAAAAGAATACCTGAATGAGTGAAAAAGCTATCACTTTATTTTAGCGAAACAGACAAATGGTTTGTTTTTCTGGAGTTACTAACTGAAATCCATTGAAAAAATGTGTACAAAAATGGTGCTGTGAAAATATTTTGTAAAGGAGGTGTCAGTGTCAGAGCGGAGCGAGGTCAGAGAAGCTGCAGCGGCAGTATACATCACTAGTGTTGTGCTGTGATTGGCTAGCATACGTCACAGTATTCGCGCACTGATTGGCTCATGTGACTAGGCAGGTTTGCAGCTGATTGGCTTAACCTGAAAAAACAGTAATTCTATTGGTTGAGCAGAATAGTGACGAAGCTTAACTTGATTGGCTTGTTGGTGAGTTTCGCGTACGGATTGGTTGGTTTTGCGGAACAACCAGGAAATAGTTACGGTCTTTTCCAAAGGAAGCGGAATTGTTTAAAAACATGGATTATTATTCCATGAAAGAGAAAAGGAAGCTTTCATGGTTTCAGAAATTGAAAAATAAATTGAAACCTGACAAGAAAATTGAAACGCGAGGTGGAAGATTACTTCATAAGTACAAAACACCTGCAGCTTATATGTTAGGTGAATATGGTTATCATACTTGTCTATGGATGGAGAATTGGATGGAATATACCAAAAATGATGGTGTATTAGCATGGCCGGAAGATGGGACATTTAACATTAAGGTTTTGAAAAACTTAAGAGAAAAAATGATGACTCTTGTACCAAAGCCTAGACCTACTCAATTTGAGGCTTTAGATGAATGGGAGGATGAGATGTTTGAATTAGAACGTGAAAGCAGAGGTGTAACAAAAGGTACTAGATTAGACATAAATAGGGAAACTCATGATGATAGAATGCATCGATGGAGACGTGCAGATATGTGTGATGGTCTGTATCCAGCGAGATTTGGTGAGGCAACTGGTCAAAAGGATACCCAAAAGAGAAATAATAATGCCGAAGATAATGATTTAGAAGATGCGGTTTTAGAAGAGATTTATATTACAAAACCGAAACCGCCACCTTACCAACCAGTTTGTTCATGGTCTTCCCCGAGAGTTTCACCAGGAACTTCCCCAAGTGCTCCTCCTAGAGAAATTATTGATGAGACACCGCCCAGATTAAATCAGAATAATGCGAAAACTCCCGGAAGAGTAGAAACAAGAACTAATTCTAGTATATCAGGAGAAAATAGAAATTATGTTGAAACCCCAGTTCAGAGAAATGAAACCCCAAGAAATGTAATGAGAACAGAAAGATGTGAGGAAATACCAAATACCTCAGAATATTTCCGATCAAAAGATGAATTAATACAGCAGTTAACTAAAAGCATGGAAGCAGTAACAGTACCAGTAACGATTGGACCTGTTCTTCCAGTATTTGATCAAAGGGAAGTTAGACATGCAGCTTTGACTGTTCCATTAAATGCAGAAATTCAGAAAGTAGCTGAAAATTTTTATTCAGATTTATCAGAAATTCACCAAGAGAAAACAATGATGCCTGATTTAACTTCTAATCAAAGTTGGACAAGTAAAACTCCAACTGGTGCAGAATCTGATTCTGGATCTCCAGAAAAGAATATAAATAAAATAGATTTAACGCACACCCCAGAGACCCCAGAATTTAAATTACTGGATGTTGCAAAACTGAAAGCAGATTTGGAGGAATTGATTATTAGCACAATTGGACCTGACAGTTTAAAGCTATATCAGGATGATGAATTATTATTTATTTGTAGAAGCATACAATGGAAAACGAAAACCAAGTATGACCAATTAGAGAAAATGGGTGCTGAATTAGAAGTTGATTTGAGTAGACAGAAAAATTTGCCGAAACATTACAGAGTGGATTTCTCTGAAAAAGACATTGAAAACATGAATACCACAGGAAGAATAATTCATATAAAATAATTGTGTTCCTAAAAAGATTAGGTGAATTAAGTAAATGGAGAGTAAAATGGACAAAGAAAAGAGAGGAAGACAGAAGAGAAAGAGGAGAAGTAGCAAATGAGTTTCCAATGAGAGAAATACCTGGAGGAAGGAATGTGCATGTTCCATGGACAAGACAGGATATTTTACTGTTTACAAATGATTTTCCTCGGCTTAGCGAAAAACCTGTGGAATGGCATCGACAGGTAGACAGATTTGTTAAGGTTTCAAAAGTTCTGTGGATTGATCTTGATGGATTCTTTGATATTGTTGTCCCATCGGATCTTTGGACAGAATGTAAAATCTCTATAGATTGGCCCAAAGATGAACCCACCCGAGATAGAGTAACAGGTGCACCTTCTGCAGATGTTATGAATCTGTACGATAAGGTAATTGTGTGGTTGAAAAACAAGATTAGAAGTAGATTGGGTTAAAATAGATAGAACAAATCAAGAGCCAAAAGAATCAGTACATTCATTCTATGAAAGATTACTGCTGGTATTTAAACAATACAGTGGTCATGAAAAATTGAGTGAGAAGGATATGAGCCACTTCATATACAAATTTGTTTATGGCTTAAGACCTGAAATTGGTGAAATGATTAGGTCTGGAATAGTTGTCTGGCAATCACTTTCAGTGCATGACATTTTGAGAAAAGCAAAATATTGCAGTGATGAAATAGATGCTAAACAAAAGAAGTTAAAGGAAAAAGCTATGTGGGCACAGGTAAAAGTGGCTGAACAACAAATAGCAAATTTGGAAAACAAAAATGTTCATCAGAATCAAGGTAAATTTAAAGGTAATTTTAATAAGCCAAAATTGATGGGAAATATTGAAGAGTTAAAGCAGAAACTCCCATGTTTTAATTGCGGCAAAATTGAACACTGGAAGCGCGAATGTAAAAATCCGCCCAGAAATTTTAAAAATGCATCATTAAATCCACAGATGCAAAATGAGATAAATCAGCAGCAACAGCTACAGCGACAGGTAGTGATTCAGCAAAGTCAGATTCCACAACCGCCACTTCCAAACTGTGCGAATGTGCAGAGATACAGTACAGAAACAGGATTCTGCAGAGGTGAACAGGCAAACAGACCGCCAAGAGTGAATGTGTCAAATGTTTCTCAACAATATTGGATGAAAGAAAATGGAGGGAGTGATTCTGAGGATTACTTATGACAGTGCCTGAGAGAGGAGGAAGAGTGTGTGCTTGGAGCCACTCTTGAGGTAGATCAGTTTGGTCCATTTGTAAATGGTAAAGTGAATGATGTAGAAATCACTTTTCTAATGGACACAGGTGCTACCCGTTCTACTGTTAGATCAGTGGAAATAGAAAACCTACCTCTCTCTGGTGAGAAAATCCAAGTAGTTGGTGTAGCTAATCAGCAAATTAAAACAGATTTAACAGAACCAGTAAAAGTTGAAATTGGCAAATTTAAGGACAAGCATAGATTTGTAGTTTGTAACAGCAGTCCTTTAAACCTGTTAGGAAGGGACATCCTTTGCAAGATGAACTGTAAAATATATTGCTCACCGGAAGAAGAAGATGGGCTTTACAGGTAAACAATGTTAATGGTTGAAGCAGAGGAAAGTAAATTATTTCCTGCATTTGATAAAAATAATCTACCTGAAGAATTAAAAGAAACAGTTAATGCTAAAATTTGGGATTTGACAGGAGATGAAATGGGTTTGATGAAAAATGTAGACCCAGTAAAAATAACAGTAAAACAAGGAGCAGATTATCCAAATATTAATCAGTATAAAATGAAAGCAGAAGTTATTGAAGGTGTCATACCTGTAATTGACAAATTCATAAAACAAGGTGTTCTAAAAGAAATTGAACGCAGTCCATGTAATTCACTGATTATGGGAATTAAAAAGCCAAATGGAACGTTCAGGATTGTTCAAGACCTGAGAAAGGTTAATCAAATAGTTGTTCCATGTTGCCCAGTTGTACCAAACCCAGCGGTAATTCTATATCAGATTCCGCATGATGCAGAATGGTATACAGTTATAGATCTTTGTAATGCATTCTTTACTGTTCCATTGCATCCAGAAAGCCAACAATTTTTTGCGTTCAGGTTCCAAGAGCGTATCCTAGCATGGTGTCGTATCCCTCAAAGGTATACAGAGAGTCCATCTATTTTTAATCAGTTGCTAAAGAAATCCTTGGAAAATCTAGATCTACCTGGAAAATCAACGTTAGTGCAGTATATTGATGATCTCCTAGTGGCTGCAAAAACACGAGATAACTGTGTTGTGGTATATAAATAAATAATACCGGATCTATTTTTGTCTAGGCATAGCAATAACAGATAGCTCAATAAATACCGGATCTATTTTTGTCTAGGCATAGCAATAACAGATAGCTCAATAAATAAGAGTCAAGATTCGAGGTAGTAGGAGTTTTGCAGGTTTATTACAGCATAAAGGACAGGAACAGGACAACCTGCACAGGAATAGGATGGCAGGGCCCGGCAGCTGCCGGGGCTGGATCTGGGATGAGCGCGTGCTCTGGGGAAAGGACTGGCGTAACATTTAATAACAATACACAAGCATATATAGTAAAACAGTTGCATTACAGTACATACGATAGGCGGAGCAGTGGGTGTGGTCAATAGCAGTCGCGAAAGATAAGGGTGAAAATAGGTGTAACAGAGGCGTATACATAGACATGTGATGCAAACGTAACAAAATATGTCATGAATGGGGCGGAAACATGGAGGGGGCTACCTAAGGAGCCGGGACCTCTAACCTAATGGTGCGCGCAAACTGACAATGACGTGTTACTAGGAGAAGCTGGGGGCTACGAACTCTGTGCTAGGAGCAGAGACTGAAGTCTGGAGAGTCAGGGCGACATGTACCTAAGCAGTATCTAGTATCTGATGTTTAGAGAACATGTTGATAGAAAAGGGGTAAAGGCGAACAGACTCTAAGACTGGAGCATGCATTATTCTACATGTAGTGCGTGATGAAGAATATTAAATGATCATTAATACAGTATTTCTCTAACATGGAGACGTAAAGGCTAGACTATGATGGTAACTATTGATGCAGTTCAGTAGCTTTAGGAATGCAGAGAAGGAGGACTAACTGATAACTGGAATCATAACATACTCTTGGCAGACTCAGAGGCAGAGCCAGGCTGAACCGGGCACTGCAAGGCTGGAAGTAAGTGAAGGGTCAGGAACACAGGTGGGGGCTGTATCGCTCCTCAGCGAGGCTCAGGAGACAGAAGCTGAATCTGGTGTCCAGGCCCTTTTGAGGCCTAGAAACGGGGACTTTACAATGGAATAACGTGCACACTGAGAAACGTGGCAATGTAGCTTTACATAGGCCTGATATTCGTAGTATTCACGAGAACTGGAAACTGGCATACTAGAGGTGGGCACAAATATAATTGCGTCTTTAATCGAACATGGGGAATACATATGCATATTAATCATGCACACATAACATATGATGGAGGACGCGTAGGGACACAGAACATGGCAAAATTTACTTTTCCACATTCCCTCCTTGTCACTACGTTTCCATCAGGAAACATCAATATTCATGATACCATCTATCATTTCATACAGTATCATTTGCTCGTCTCGAATTTTCTTGGAACGGGATTTAGAACGGGACTTGGGACTAGGAATACAAGAGGTAGCACAAATGCCGCAAATCGCAGGGCCACATTGTATACAGAGGCAGCAGCTGAATATGATCGCTACTGCAATACCTAGAAAGGACAAGACTTTCCATCCCCAAGCGGAAATTATATTCCAGAACCAACCGGACCATGTCCAGGTGCCTGGATCTTGGTGTAACAGATGGGCAATTTTATGGAGTCTGGTTATAGCTGAATAAACAGACGGTGCGTTATTTGGAATGAAAATGCAGCAACTAGATCCGATGACTCTACAGGCCCCACCCCTATCGGCCAATATGACGTCAAGGACGAGACGATTCTGTAAAACGACAAATCTCATAGCAGATTGCTCTTCAGTTAAGTTACCTAGAGCAGAGGCAGTCTCATTGACTACTGCTTCAAGGGTTCTGGTTAACCTACGAATTAGCTTACTATTCTGGATAGGTCCTATAAAGAAGAAGAAACCTCTATTGAAATCTGTATACTGTTCTAGAGCAGTTTCAGTATAATCGACAATGGGGGACTCCCTTCTATGTCTAATGTGTACTAGATGTGTGTTTCTGTGATAATCAGATGGAGCTAGGAAAACAGGTGGCAGTAGGAAGGCAATGTAACAGGTTCCCTCCCAATCGAGGGGCAGACGAACATATGCGGTCTGACCACAAATAAAATAAGAATGACGTGAAGCTTTGAAAATAGATTTCCCACTGTCACTGTACTTGACAATAGTAGTACAATCGCTGTGTCCTACATGTACGGAACCATTATTTCTAACACATAATTCGCCTTTGACTGGTAGTACTGAAATAGCAGGTAAGTCTGGAGTGGAATCAGACTGAACATTCAGGACCATGAAATTCGAAGAATAATTACCTAAATTGTAAACTTCGTTTTCTAGATCTAACCCTGTTCTGTGGGGAGGACCTTGCTTGTCTGGGAAACATGTACTGTTAAGAAAAGACATATCTGTTGAAGATGACGTTAACGTGGACCATGCTCCACACGAACCATTATGTGAAAATGGATAAGGAAAGAGTGGCAGAACTCCCTTCGGTGTCTGGAAAGGGGGGAGTCGACCACACACCCAACAATTAGTGGCATTGCTGGTCTGGTGTGAATAATGTAACATGCGGATAAAAGAATTGTTACGCATAGCGAGGCGGTAAGAGAGTTCATGAGGAGGCAGATCACTAAACGTGTGCTCTACTGTAACATTAGAAGACTTATTTACATGAGAAACTGGAAAATACAGGTAAAATGCATAACTGGTGCAGGAAATCATAATACTGAGAAATAATATGAAACATAGAAAAACGATACATCGGATTGAGTTTTGACTAACTCTCTCACTATGGGGGTCTATTTTATACATGTCAGAAACCGGTCTAACCGTTTCACCTAGGGGAGGACTTAGACAATCAAACTGGCTGACTTATTTTACTAGACCTTAATTTCTTCTTATACTCCTGTTGCGGAGTTTTCTCTAACAGGGAGGGTGCAGTATCAGTGTCTTTTGCGGGACAGTCCTTAAGAATAGTACTTTGGCAGTCCTTTAAATCCTCGGAAATGTTCTTTGAAACTGGTTTCAATCCATAAAACCTTTTGATATGCGAAAGATGCACCCAGCCTTTGCGTCCCTCCAACTTCACGGCTGTGCGGGTGGCCAAGAGGACCTGTCGGGGCTCCTTCCAGCGAGGCTCCAGCGGACTTGAACGATCAAAATTTCGCACTAGGACCATGGATCAGGGAACGATTTCATGCGGTGCCACCTCGGTATTGTCTGGAAATGCGGCGGCAACCTGTGAACGACAAGAGTTGAGGGCAGACATCAAGGAAGCTAGGTAATCTGTCAGCATATTACTTGAAACATCGGTAATACTTCGGGGTCTAGGAGTACCCCACATGTTAGGGGGGCGGCCGAAAACGACCTCATACGGGGACAGACCTGATCTGGAATGTGCGACCATGCGCATATAGAACAGGGCGACCGGCAGAGCTACTAGCCAGTCCACACCTTTCTCTTGACAAACTTTTGCAATTCGAATTTTCAGGGTCTGATTATGTCTCTCTACGAGACCGGCTGCTTCAGGATGGCGTACACAATGGAACTTCCACTGGTACCCTAACAAAAGGGACACGTGTTTCATGAGTTCAGATGAGAATGGCTGGCCGTTGTCTGAATACACGACCCTAGGGAGTCCATAACGGGGGAAGAATTCACGAACCAACTGCTTGGCAGTGGTCGCGGCTGTGTAGTCTGGAACTGGATATGCCTCCGTCCACCTGGACAAAGCGCATACAACTACAAGGACATACTTGAAACCTCGACATCGCTCCATCTGAATATAATCCATCTGGAGGACCTCAAAAGGGTGGTCAGGGGGCTGGAATCCACCTTGTTCCACCGGGACACTTTTACCTGGATTAAACTGACAACATATCATACAGGTACGGACTTTCTGCTTGGCTGCAGCTCGTAAATGCTTGTTGAACCAAATATTCTGGATACTGTCTAACATCGCTTTTTCTCCTAAATGTGCTGGACTATGTGCGGTATTGATAATGACTTGAACCATGGAGTCGGGGAGAAACCATGTGGCTTTACCCTTTGTTACCCATCCCTGATCTGTCTGGACCCCTCCTTGTTCGGACCATTTCTTGATTTCATCGGGAGTAGCATGTAACTGGATATCTATGACATCTTGTGTAGGGTCTTTAACTGTCATACATGTAGTCGGATCTGGAGTGTGTGTCGGTGTCTTATTAACTGGAATGTCTGGTGTCTGTGCTGTAAGCTTGGCTGTGCGATCTGCTAGATCATTACCTTGAGAAATAGTGTCAGTAACTTTCGTATGTGCTTTGCATTTCATGATAGCAATGGATGTCGGTAAGTGTATGGCATCTAACAGAGCTTGAATAAGGAGACCATGCTGAATCTTGGTTCCATGAGAAGTCATGAAACCTCTCTCTTGCCAGAGCACTCCGAAGTCGTGTACAACTCCAAATGCGTAACGTGAATCTGTATAAACATTAACTTTCAGGTTCTTGGCGTGTATGCAGGCTTGTGTCAGAGCAACTAGCTCTGCTGCTTGAGCAGACAGGGTGTCAATACGGTGTGTTTCAATAACTTCAGTGTCAGTAGTCACTGCATACGCGGCTACTAGTTCTCCTGTACTTGTTCTCATACATGAACCATCCACATAAAGTGTCAGGTCGGGATCTGGTAATGGAATATCTGTCAGATCTTGTCTTGGCTTTGTCATGATGTTAACTACTTCCACACAGTCGTGTGTGGCAGAATTCGAAGTAACTGATGGTAACAATGTAGCAGGATTTAAAACGTTGCAGCGTCTGATTTCTATGTGTGGCTGGAACAGTGTCAATTCATAACCTGTTAAACGTGCAATCGTCAAGTGCTGAGTTTGTGTTCGGTTCAAAAGAACTTCCACGGAGTGTGGAACTTGTACTGTCAAGGAATGTCCTAATACTATGGAATCACTTTGTCTGATAGCAAGTGCTGTGGCTGCAACTGACTTAAGGCACGCAGGCAGAGCCTGGGCTACAGGATCTAATGTGCTCGAAAAATAAGCACAAGGCTTGTATTGTCCTGCTTGATCTTGTGTGAGGACAGATAATGCTGTACCTTCGCGTTCTGTGACGAAAAGTGTAAAAGACTTACTGTAGTTCGGTGTTGCTAGAACTGGAGCTTGACATAGGGCTTTCTTTAACTCATTAAAACTAAATGTATGTTCAGATGTCCAAGGGAGGACAGTCGATACGGCTGCCTCCTGTGTCGTTAACTGTATCAGTGGTTTAGCTAGAAATGCATACTGAGGAATCCATTGTCTGCAGTAAGAAGTGAGGCCAATAAAAGCACGTACCTCCTTCTGGGTCCTTGGCTGAGGAAGACTCGCTATTAACTGGATACGGTCTGGTGTCAACTGCCTACCCCTCTTGGACAGTAAGTGTCCTAAGTAGACCACTTGCTGGACACAGAATTGAAGCTTAGAAGGGGACACCTTGTGTCCCATCTCGGCTAGGAAATACAAGACTGTAAGTGATGCTCGCTCGCAAGCACGTTCAGAACGGGCTGTGATCAGTAGATCATCGACATACTGGAGCAGGGCAGTGTCAGTTGGCATGTGAATGTTGTCTAGTTGTCTCTTGAGTGCTTGACTGGAAATACTAGGACTTTCTGTGAAACCTTGAGGAGCGCGTGTGAACATATAGCTCCTTCCATTTAAACAAAATCCGAAAAGAAACTGGCTGTCTGGATGAATGGGGACACTGAAAAACGCATTCTTGAGGTCTATGACAGTGAAAAATGAAGCTTCGGAATCAATGACTGTCAATAGGGAAGAGATATCTGGGACAACTGGGTACTGGGGAATAATACATTTATTAAGTTCTCGAAGGTCAATCACTAATCGATATACTGGGGGTGCATTTGGATCAGTACGTTTCATAACAGGAATGATCGGAGAATTGCATACATTGGAGTCAGTTTCTACAACTACTCCTTGAGCGATGAGCTCGTCAATAATTTTGGATAAGGCTGCTACAGCCTCTGGTGGCAATCTGTACTGTCTGATTCGTGGTAACACTACACCTGGCTTGAGAGTCACACGATGGGGTGTGATTTGCATAAAGCCAACATCAGTTGGACCTTGCGCCCATAGATGCTGCGGAACATTAGACAATCTCGGATCAAAATCTCGTAATACATAGTGACCCTTGAAGTCACGTAGGAACAATCGTATTCCCTCTGGGGAGCAGCATATGACTGCACCTAACTCTTTCAGTGTCTTAATGCCTAATAGATTTTCTGGACATGACTTAGTAAGTAACAGGTCAGTAGTGCGGGACAATGGACCTACTTCTAGAGTAACTGGCTTTGATATTTCATTTACAATAGGTTTTCCTGAAAATCCAAGGGAAACATTTCTAGAGCCTGAGAGCGGAGCCCCTGGAACTTCGGCGTGACTTATAGTGGTCCTACTTGCCCCTGTATCAATCAGAAACTTTCTGTCTTTCCCTAATACTTGACTGTGAACATAGGGACCTTCTTGATCTACAGGTATCTCGATGAGAGGCAAGCCTACCTCCCTCTCTAGGCTGTTTCATGAATATGGCTGATACTCTGGATACTCAGACTGTGCATACTGGTACATCTGCTGTGTAACATGCTGTGTTGCAGCGATAGGCTGCGGTGCTGTAACTGTCTGTGGTGCATTCTGTGACTGAGGAGTCTGTGTAACTTGTTCTTGTCTAGGCGGACGTGGTCTTTCTTTAGTCTTACCGGTAGCTATGTTGTGTTTCAGAACTGCACACTCGTTTATAAAATGACCTGGCTGTTTACAATAATTGCAGTTTCCTTTAACGGGAGCTGCAGGATGACTGGCTTGATTTGGTCCCCTCTTCTGACTGTCTTGAGGAACAGATTGTGCAACTAGTACTTTCATTTTCGTGTCTTTCATACGTTTCCTTTCATGATCTTGCTCTTCTCTGATTCTATTCTGGTGGTATTGAAGCATCTGTAACATCTGGGACGGGGTATTAGCTTGCCAGGTACTTTCGACTTTCAAAACTCGATTTTTAATTTGTGGACTTGAATTCTCGACTAATTTAGTAACAAAAAGATGAGGGTATGACTCGCTACTTGTCTTGAGGCCACTGTTTATGGTAAAACATTTCTCAAATCTGGAATAATAATCACTAATATCTTCATCTTGTTTCTGTTTACAGGCTGAGATTGCATCCCAGTCTTCCTTTCTAGTTGTCAATAACCTAGGCAAAACTTGTATTAACAGTTCAGGTAATTCTTTACATTTATCTCCAAGACCGGTACCTGGTACTCGTGCCTTATCTTCGGCTTCTAGAACTGTCCAATCGATCTTTTTCTCTCCCACCTCCCATTCTTTTTCTTTGAGTTTCTCATATACCCCTGCGGGCAACAAGACTTTTAACATTTTAATGATATCTGGATACGTGTATTCTCCCATACGGAGCATGTCTTTTAATTCTCGGTGGAACCCTGCTGGATCTTTATCATGACAGGGAATACATTTTTTCATCTCTAAGAGTTCCATCTTTGTGATAGGGGTGTAAACAAACACTCGTTGCATTTCACCACCCTCTGTCTTAACTGGATGCACTTCTCGTAACGGATTCTGTCTGTCTATGTAAAAGGGTTTACTTTCTGGGGGTGAGACATGAACAAAATGTGGGTTCAGAAACGTTCTGTATTTGTGGCGCTGTTCTAGAATGACACTAATCAAATCGGTACCTAAACCTTTCCATTTGTACTGGAGTAACTCGTTCAAGACATCGTGTAACGGACCTGGATCAGAATGTTGATCCTCATACAATGTGATGAGGTGCTGGATCATATACATACCCGCCAGTCGTTGCTCGGCTGGGGGCATTTTCAGAAACATTTGGGCCACTATTTCGTCTGGAAAAGTGGTAGAATCAGTAATCCATCGGACTGCTGATCGGACTAGTTCTTGTTCATGCATGGTACTTAACTCGCTATAACCGATTCGTGATTTCAGAATATGATCGGTAGCTTGAAATACTTGTTCTAGAGAACCTTGTTCTGATGCTGGATGGTGAAAAACTGGCTTGTATTCTAGACGTGAATGGCGATCTGGAAATCTAGATTTTCCTACATACGCTATTCTGGCGGGATTCTCGTCGTCTACCTCTTCAGTATCAGAGTTATTTTCTTTCTCGTTTACTTGTGCTTCTTTGCGTTGTTCGTGTATCCTTATTATTTCTTTACGAATCTTCTTGTACATACTCTCTATACTACTGATGGTCTTATGCTTACCCTCGGCTATATTATCACTCCACCTTGTCAGGATTTTCATTTCGGCTCGATCTTTGGTCGGATAATCTTGTTCTCGTATTAAACAATTAATCAGAAACTTTAATACCATGAGCTGGATCTCAGCTTTCCTTTGAGACATGACTTCACTAATACTTTCTGGATCATTCCCTGTACGGATGAAACGATATATTCTGTCTAGATCTTCTTTCATATCTGGTAGGGTGACTAGATACTCGGTCACCTTTCTCACGCGTAATGAATATAAAACCATATTATCCTCGCCTGGGACTGGATCATAGCCACATTCGGTAAGGGCTTTTCTTATTTCTGCAACAGACTGATATCTGGGCGTACGCTGTGACGCTTGTGCATGTAATTCGGCTAACGTTAAACGCTTGTGTGGCGGCGGGGTTCCTGGAGGACCTCCCCCTGCGGCCCCTAAACTAGAGTCGTCTACTGATGCTCTTCGTCCTGGCAGAGTGGGAAATGGAAATGCAGGCTGGACTTGTATGGCGGGCTGGACCGGGGGTACCGTAACAGGTACTCCGGTGTCTGGAGGAGCGGGAAGTGCCTGATTTACAGGGACTGGCGGAGCAGGAACAGGATTTGCATATTCTGGGACTGTGTCGTCCAAATAGGACGAAATGAAAATATCAGCTGCGGTCGGTTTGTGACGTAGCTTGGTCGGAACTAGTGGTGGCGGGAAATTACTGAATGCCTCCGGGGTCGCTTTTGGCAAGCCCTCGGCAAGAAGAGGATACATACCCTTAATAAGAGCATGCCTCTGTCTGTCTGACTGTTCGGTTTTAACTCGTTCACCAATCTCGATTAATTCCCTTTCTTGGGCCCGCTCTAAGGATTCTCTACTTAATTCTGACTTTCTGATTTCTTTTTCGGTTCTTTTATGAGATTCTTTGCGCCATAACTCGATGGCATCTTTCTGTGACTGTCTGGCTTTCTTTTTCCATAATGCTTCTTCTACTCTCATGATGCACTCGGCATCCCATGTACCCGATACGGGCCATCTATACTTTTCCTCTAACTGTTTGGTATACTCTACCCATAAATCTAGATACAATATGGCGCTTATGCCATGCTTTTGATACATGAAATGACCTGGACTGTCCCTAGGCGGAACAGGAACTGCTTCTTCTAGCAGACCCTTTCTAGTTTTTAACTGACGTAATCTCGAAAAGAGGGACATTGCAAACTTGAATCTGAACACAATACAATACACGAGGAACAATAACAATTGAGAAAACAATTCAGGCATACCACAACATTGAAAATACATTGAATAACATTATGAAGCAACAGTTCGGACAGAATACTACCTGGAATACGGAAAACAGAATACATGAATTTTCTCGAGAACAGAACTGACTAGAACAGAAACTAGATGCACTGCTGAAACAGTACGAAACTTACCGGTCTCATACAGAGACACGTCAGGACCCGCATCCACGGAAGTGGACACTTCGTTTTGTGGGTCTGTGTACCACCAACCCACGGACCAGAGTCAATTAGATTGACCCTGTCTAGATACTACCCCAGCAACGGTACTCACCGGGCAGCAAGAACGGAAGGCCTCGGACTGGACTGGACTGCTTCGACGCCGGACGGACGAACTTCGGACTTCTGTTACGGGTGGGCCTCCGGATACCTCGGACCTTGGACTCTCGGCTTGGGCTCTGGTCGGGACTCGCCGCGTTCCTCCACCGTCTCGTCTGGATGCTGGACCGCCTCCTCCGTCTCCTCCGTGGGCCTGAGGGATACTTAAAGCAGAAATATCTGCCGGTGCGCAGAAGAGTTCCGTCACGACTGCAGAGGGTCAGGGGGTCGGCGTGGCTTCACCGACGCGTGGGGAAAGGGCAAGTCCCTATTCGGGCGCCATTATGTGGTATATAAATAAATAATACCGGATCTATTTTTGTCTAGGCATAGCAATAACAGATAGCTCAATAAATAAGAGTCAAGATTCGAGGTAGTAGGAGTTTTGCAGGTTTATTACAGCATAAAGGACAGGAACAGGACAACCTGCACAGGAATAGGATGGCAGGGCCCGGCAGCTGCCGGGGCTGGATCTGGGATGAGCGCGTGCTCTGGGGAAAGGACTGGCGTAACATTTAATAACAATACACAAGCATATATAGTAAAACAGTTGCATTACAGTACATACGATAGGCGGAGCAGTGGGTGTGGTCAATAGCAGTCGCGAAAGATAAGGGTGAAAATAGGTGTAACAGAGGCGTATACATAGACATGTGATGCAAACGTAACAGAATATGTCATGAATGGGGCGGAAACATGGAGGGGGCTACCTAAGGAGCCGGGACCTCTAACCTAATGGTGCGCGCAAACTGACAATGACGTGTTACTAGGAGAAGCTGGGGGCTACGAACTCTGTGCTAGGAGCAGAGACTGAAGTCTGGAGAGTCAGGGCGACATGTACCTAAGCAGTATCTAGTATCTGATGTTTAGAGAACATGTTGATAGAATCCAAAAGTTATCGGGGTAAAGGCGAACAGACTCTAAGACTGGAGCATGCATTATTCTACATGTAGTGCGTGATGAAGAATATTAAATGATCATTAATACAGTATTTCTCTAACATGGAGACGTAAAGGCTAGACTATGATGGTAACTATTGATGCAGTTCAGTAGCTTTAGGAATGCAGAGAAGGAGGACTAACTGATAACTGGAATCATAACATACTCTTGGCAGACTCAGAGGCAGAGCCAGGCTGAACCGGGCACTGCAAGGCAGGAAGTAAGTGAAGGGTCAGGAACACAGGTGGGGGCTGTATCGCTCCTCAGCGAGGCTCAGGAGACAGAACCTGAATCTGGTGTCCAGGCCCTTTTGAGGCCTAGAAACGGGGACTTTACAATGGAATAACGTGCACACTGAGAAACGTGGCAATGTAGCTTTACATAGGCCTGATATTCGTAGTATTCACGAGAACTGGAAACTGGCATACTAGAGGTGGGCACAAATATAATTGCGTCTTTAATCGAACATGGGGAATACATATGCATATTAATCATGCACACATAACATATGATGGAGGACGCGTAGGGACACAGAATATGGCAAAATTTACTTTTCCACAGTGTGACAGATACCATTACTCTTTTGAATCATCTGGCAGATGAGGGACATAAAGTATGTCCTGCAAAATTACAGTTTTGCAAACAAGACATAAAATATCTTGGTCAAAGAATTGCAAGAGGAATCAGGCAAGTGACAATTGAGAGAATTAAAATGATTCAGGGTATGCAACCTCCAAAAACACAGAGACAGGTCAGAATGTTTCTAGGTATGGTAGGTTATTGTCGTCAATGGATTAGTGGATTTTCAGTAATTGCAAAACCATTGCAGAGACTGACAAAAGCAGACATAAAAGACCTGATTACCTTAACTGAAACTGAGTTAGAAGCTTTTGAACAGTTAAAAAGAAGTTTGTGTGAAGCTCCAGCATTGGGAATGCCAGATTATGAAAAGGAATTTGAGCTGTATTGCAGTGAAAGAGAAGGTTGTGCATTATCATTCCTGATTCAAAGACATGGAAGACTGAGAAAGCCAATAGCATATTTCTCAGCAGTTCCTGATCCTGTTGCAAAAGCATAACCAGGCTGCTTAAAAGCAGTAGCTGCAACAAGTCTAAGTTTGGAACAAAGTGAAGGGATAATAATGGGATTCCCTGTAAAAGTATATGTACCCCATTCAGTTGAAATTCTCCTTACCAGAAGTAAAACACAGCATTTGACAAGTAACAACCTAACAAAATATGAAAAAGTTATTCTGGGATCAGATAATGTTTCGATTGCGAGATGCATGAATTTAAATCCTTCCACATTATTGCCTGATGGTACTGTAACTGAAATCAAAAATGAAAATGATATTGATCATGAATGCTTGGATGTTTTAGAATATTGCACCAAACCCAGGCAGGACATTAAAGATGTCCCATTAACTGAATCAGATTTTGTTTATTTTGTTGATGGTTCATGCTTAAGAACAAATGAAGGTGCTCTGAGCGCAGCATACTCTGTCTGCACAGCTGCAGATGTAGTTGAAGCCTCCTGTCTCAAAGGAATTCGTTCAGCTCAAGTAGCAGAATTGATTGCTTTGATTCGTGCATGTGAAAGAGCAAAAGAGTTAAAAGTTACCATAGTGACTGATAGTCAGTATGGATATGGCGTAGTCCATGACTATGGCCAGCTCTGGTCTCAAAGAGGTTATTTAACTTCTGCGGGAACTCCTATCAGGAATGCAAAATTGATCAAAAGGCTGATCGATGGTATTCAGCTACCAGAGAAAATTGCTGTCGTGAAGTGCACGGCGCACAAGAAGGGTGACGATTACATGACAAAAGGAAATGCATATGCTGATGAAATTGCGAACTTCTGCGCAAAGAATAATATGTCAATTAATCGGGAAAAAGACAATGAACATGTTTTGAACTCACTTATGCTAACATCTGTAGTTGAGACATGGCAAGGAGTAACAGATTTACAAGATGAGGCAGATGATGAGGAAAAAGACACATGGTTAAAAGCAGGTTGCAGACAGCGAGAAGAAGATTAGATTTGGGTTTACAAAGATGAGAGACCAGTAATGCCAGATAGCATGATTGCTGACATGGCACGAATGTATCATGGTCCAGGAGATTTAGGAAGAGATCCAATGATCAGGTTGTTTAGGCAAACATGGTACAATCCAAAATTTAGACTGATTGCAGAATCTTTTTGTCAGAGATGCTTGATCTGCCAGCAGATCAATCCAAACAGAAAAACAGTTGTGAGCATGGGAACCATAGGACGGGAGGGTGGTCCTTTTACCAGATTACAGCTTGATTTCATTGACCTGCCACCTCAAGTTGAGATACGTCTTGGTGATAATCTGTCTGTTTTCAAGATGGGTGGAAGCGTTCCCAACTCGTCACAATGATTCAGTTACTGTGGCAAAATTGCTTTTGAGAGAAATCATACCTAGGTATGGATTTCCGGTGACGGTCGAGACTGATCGTGGCACAGATTTTGAAAACAGATTGTTACAATTGATTTGTGAAGCACTGGACATAAAGCAAAAGTTACACTGTGCTTACAGACCAGAGCATCAGGTATTGTTGATCAAGTGAATGGCACAATAAAGAATAGAATAGCTAAAATTTGTCTAGCTACAGGAATGAAGTAGACAGACGCACTTCCACTTGTTTTGATGTCTTTGAGAAGTACTCCAGATAGAAACACAGGGTTAAGTCCACATAAGATACTCATGGGCAGAGTCATGAGACAAGCATTTGTTCCAGTTGACAAACTATTGAGCATTAATGATAGCGTCATATTGGAATACTGCAAGAACTTATCTGACGTGGTGACTTCTGTGTTCCATCAGGTGGGAACTGAAGTGATTATGAAAGAAAAGGAACAAGCTCATGGTCTGTTACCCGGAGAATGGGTGAGGACAAAAGAAGAAGAAACTGCCTAGTACCCAGGAGGCAAAAGGAAAGACAGGTGATACATGTCACAACAAATGCAGTAAAGTGTAAAGGTTTGAAGAGATGGATTCATGCTAGTCACACCATTCGTGTGCCAGCTCCTGAAAATCCTGACGAAGGTGACACTACAGCTGATTCAGATTCTGAAGAAGAACCTGAAAGAAATCCAAATCCTGAAGACTGACAAGAAAGTCGACATCTGGAAGAAAATTCAAATGCGAATGAGGCATTGAATAAAGAAATTGAAGAAATTGTGATATAAGACTCTGAAAATGATGAAGGTCTGCTAGAAAAAGAAGCAGAAAAGGAGTCTGAACAAAAAGTGATTCAAGATCAGGAGAGTATTGAAAAGCAGATTGGAAGCTCTGGAAGAAGGAACGAAAATTCTGAAACTGGTTGATTGGAAGTGATAGAAGAAGAAGAAGACGAATTACCAAGTACCAGCTATAAGGATGATGTTCCTAACAGAGTGAAGCTGCCGAGTAAAGAAATACCTGAATCTAGAGCTG
Source organism: Lissotriton helveticus (assembly GCF_964261635.1). Classification (NCBI taxonomy): domain Eukaryota; kingdom Metazoa; phylum Chordata; class Amphibia; order Caudata; family Salamandridae; genus Lissotriton; species Lissotriton helveticus. The sequence continues at coordinate 982,251,860 of NC_136065.1, read as the reverse complement.
ATATCACAGAAAGTGAAACTGATGAAAGTGATGATGAATCCAAAGTGAAAAGATCAAGGAAAAGAGCTTGGAGAGTAGAGTGTAATCTAACTGAACCGAAAAAGAAATTATCAAGAAAAGGAGATAATTGGCCTGAGGAAAATGAGTGTCTAAAATTCAAATTAGTAGACAGATCAAAAGAGCAGGTTAATGAAGTCTCAAGTCAGAAAGGAGACTCAGATAAGAAAAATCAAGCAGGAAAGAAAATTGAAGTGATTAGCAGTAGAGCAAAGAGGGTGATAAAGCCAAATCAAAAGTATAAGTCACCTGAATGGACCTACATCATATTACCATCAGTAGTGGAAGTGAATAGCAGTAGTCAAGAAGATTTAGATGACACAAGTGATAATGATTGATTTTGTTTTTACACAAGGTTGAAACAATTGTATTTTACATAAGGTCGAAGAAATTGTGTTAGGTGACACAAGGTCGAAGAAATTGTGTTAGCTGGAAAAACACATTGATGTAAGACGTAAGGTCGAAGAAAAGCTGTTAGAAAGTAGGGTTTTCTCTTTTAAAAAAAAAAAAGGAAAAACAGGGGTGTGTATATTTAGTGATTTTTAATTTTTGATTTTTTTTTGTAAGGCTCTTGTTTCTAAGTAAAGATGCCTTCTACTAATAGCAATTCGAGATGCTCTATTTTAAGAAAATGTTGCAAAATGTCTTCTATTTGTGTGATTCTAATAATTTTGGTTTGGTTAATTTTAGCTGTCATTTTTCCTTTTGGAATTGATAAAGAATTGTACAAAACTAACATGACTAGTAAAATTGTGGCTAAACAAGATAACCATGATGTGGTAGGCAAGTCTAACAAAGTTATTGAGCACAAACCAGAGATCCACCAAGATAGATCTGTTGGTGATTTTTCTAGTAATACCTTTTCAAGACTTTTATCTAAATATGTTAAGGTGATGGATGTGAAAGATTGTTACATTTGTGTGAAACTACCTACTTCTGTCTCAGAAGGCATCACCTACAACATGCTTCCTCTTACTTATGGCATCACTTGCAGTGTAATAGCTAGTTTATTTTATCGGACAGGTCATTTAGAGTATTACTACTCTAATTATGACGAGATTTTTGCAAATTTAAAAGTTGACAACAGCCTGAACAAACTGAAACATGCTAAACAGAGGAGGGAATTTTTCATAGTAACTAATGTACTTACTTATGAGTATGCATTTAGAAATAATCTAACATGCAAATTGAGAACGGAGGAAAAATCTTTCTTAAACATGGTTGAAGAGAGAAGGGCAATTTATAAGCGAAACGAGATGCTGAAACAAACCAAATCTAAGTTTTGGCAGATTGAGGATGAAAAGCTCAATGCTAGAACTGAGAATGCCGCAATTCACATAGATAAACCTGTTAGCGGAAAGTTTTGTATTAGAAGAGATAACACATTGTTTGACAATTACTTTGTAGGTGCTAGTCAATGTGAAGATACTTATCAAATCTTAGGCGGATGGGGATTCAAAGGTGGCAAAGAACCAATTTTTCCTGGAATTTATTTTGTGTGTGGGAACAAAGCTTATTACAATCTCCCAGACCACTGGTATGGGACCTGTTATATTGGTTTAGTTTTTCCAGAAATGTTTCATGTAGAAAGAGATGCAAAGGGTTCATTTGAAATTAGCAATCATCTGAGTAGATTCAGAAGGGAAAGCTTTTCAGAAATTTTAGGTGACATATTTGGTGCAGTAATACCTATGGTGGGTATAACCCTGAATGCAGTTAAAATGAGAAAAATGTGTACAATTGTTGATAGATAGATTGTCTACTGATACTGCTAGTGGATTCCAATTAGTAAATACTGAACTTATTGCCATGAGGACGATGGTAATGCAGAACCGTCTTGCTTTAGACATTCTGCTAGCTAAAGAAGGAGGAGTCTGTGGAATTTCGCATGTCCAGCATTGCTGTACATATATCCCAGACAAGAGCCAGAACATAGAATTGTATATTAAAAATATTACCGAATTACATGCTGAGATAGAACCTATGGAAGATGAACATTTTACAGAACGTTTGAGCAAAAGATTTGCAACAATCAAAAACTGTTTTTTAGAGATTCGTAGTTCATTTCTAGGCAAAATACTGTGTCCTTTAATAGTCATTGTCATTGTGATACTTTTGTTAAAAATTAGTTGCATGATACACAAGAGAAAGAAATATCTAAGGGAAAAGAAAAGAATTTACAGACTCAGAAAAGAACAGGAAAAAGAAATAGAATTAGAAGAGTTCCGTAGATCTCAATATGAGAGTTACAAACTAACAGATGAATCAAAAGTTTAGAAACACTAATACTGTGAAGGTCCAAAACATGTTCAAGGGTTGAACATTTTTTGCTAAAAATTTTGGGTGTAGTTTGGTGATTTTGAAATCACCAGATGAGGGAGTTGATGGAGCGAGATACTGAATGAAATTTTGTTCAAACTCACTAAGTTAAACTTCATAAAACTGTAACCGTATTAACAAGCATGTGATGAAATTATTAATCAACTTAGTTTAAAATGCATTTACACAGAAACACGAGGGACTAACTTATGTGCTCTATGTTGCAAATGCGTAGAAAATAATAAACGAACCTTGTCTATTGTCTTTGTCAGTATTAAATGCGGCTGATTAACTAAAGGCATGTGCTTATTTGTGTGCTTATGTTATGTCATTTTCGTGACAAGTTGCATAAAAGAGTTCCTGCTGTCCTTAAAAGAAGAAGGTAGATATAAATGCTGCTTTGTGTGCACAGCCAGGTAACATAAATTACCGGGTTAATAATTAGCAAAGGGGGTGGGAAACAGAAAGGGTCTCAATTCTCTAATTAATGTTTTGTGTTTATTTGAATAATAGTTTCCGAAAGAGGCCTAAAGGCCTACAAAAGATGATGTTTCAAATCTTGTCCAGAGAGGAGCCTTGCACAGAAGTGGAAACCTTTACCCCGTCGACAATTTTGTCAGAAAAATGCAGTTTAATAAGTTATGCTAAACGTTCTCTTGGAGAGAAAGGCTCAAGGACAGGAAGCGGCAAGATAGCTAAGCCAAGGAAGTCATGAACTGTAACTCGAGTGTAAAGTAACATTTTCGAGGAAGCTAAATGACACGAAAGCAAAGGACAATAGGGCTAAAGAAAAGCCCACTCTTGGTTAGGAAACGGTGATGACCTAATGTGGACTGACATAAGACAGCCAATGAGAGCTCTGGATGGCAAAGAAAAGTGTACAATTTTGAGAAGATTAGCTAGTTAGAAAGGTATAAAACCTGGCCCCATGGGCAGAAGGGTGTTTTCTCGCTTTCCGATTCCTGAAGGGCGTGACGTGCTGTTGGACTCTTTGGCGCACGTAAGGACAGCAGACATTTAAAGATTATTCTTTTAGGTGGAGCAAGTTTTAGACAGGGAGATACAATTTAGGGAATGGAAACTGTTATTTGCTTTAATTCATGCTAATTGATTTGCCTTTAAAATGTCAGTCTAATAAGTCTTTTCCATAATAAAATGCTGCTTTCATATTGCTAATAAAATAAAATTTATCCTCCAAGTAACTCCAATCACTAAAGTGAGGGGATAAAGCCAAGTAAGCCGACATCTAGCAGTAACTTTACACTTGGAGAAATTTAAGTTAAATAAAAAGTTATATAAAGTTACTTCTAGGTGTAACAGTAAATTTGCACATTAATCTTCACATGTAAATTAACGTTAGAGCCTTGTCTGTTTCCACACTTATACAGTGCATACTTTTATTCTGAGGCCACATCAAGGCTAGATAGATAGATAGATAGATAGATAGATAGATAGATAGATAGATAGATAGATAGATAGATAGATAGATAGATAGGTAGATAGATAGATAGATAGATAGATTTTGTGTGAATAATTCATATCATCACAAAAATATCATTCAAGTTTCAACAGCACCGCAGAGACTCTCTTGACTCATAAGAGGGGTCATTCAGCTAAACATAGGGCAGTCTGTGTTTAATGATACGATTGTACTGATTTACAAGGTACTAATATGCAGGCCTTAGGTTGTTTTGCCTTCTGTTTACCATACCTCAGGTGTGTCTCTTACACAATGGTGGGCTCTTTGGTGGATTTAATTTATTTAGGATCATTTTGCTATACTTCAGGAAGCAGGCTGTAACTTGAATTGAAATCCCTTTCAAGCAGCACTGTACTCCATCATTACCGGATTGAAATCTTTCAGCTTCATAATAATGAAAGTAACCAGTACTTTCTTTTTTTTATAAACAATTTTTATTGTCAGCAAGAGAGAATTGTTTACACATTATGTTGAAAAGTATCTTGAGTTCTCAAGAAAAAAAGTAAAAAAGAACCCTCTTAAGAACAAATGTCCACACATATACAAACATTCTTTACATAATATTACATTTGAAGTAAAAAAGAAACAATACTTACAATCTTGAAGCTAACAGTCATTTGCTAGTTACAGGAGGGGAGGCCCAAACATGCATATTTTAAATACCCCATACAGTTCTTTAGTCTTGTGCATCTAATGCAATGCTTGCCCATATTGCCTTTAGTTTCAACAAAGAGCGAATTCCCCTTGCCTTAGCATGAGCTTTTTCCATTTCATACATTTCCCTAACTATAGCCCACCATTCGCTTATAGAGGGGGGTTTGGGAGATACCTATGCCCGGGTGATTGTAAGCCTAGCAGGGACTAGTAAGATTGAGAGGAGCTGCGTAAGTCCATGGCTCTCCTTCTTGTAACCCATCATAATCTCCGTAGCTGTAGGGGGTTAGTCTATGTTTAGTTTCTGGCTCAAAACCTGGCCTATATTTCCTCCAAAAGTTCCCAGTTCCGGGCAAGTTACAAACATATGCTCTATACTAGCAGCATACATACCACATTTAGGACATTTCTTCCGGTCTCCTCCCGAATCCCTCTGAGACCAACTTGCATTTTTTTGGGCGTGTAATAGAGCATGCATATTGTACAAAATTGCTGTAGTCTCAGGCTACCAGAATGAATTGAGTCATCCATGGTTCTGAGTGCTTGTTTGCTATACTTCAGGAAGTGGGCTGCAAATTGACTTGAAATTCCATTTAAGCAGCACTCTACTCCATCATTACCACAGAGAATCTTTCAGCTACAAAATAATGAAAGTAACAAGTACTTTCTTCAACTAAGCAGTTTGTTGCAGATGCATATGATGTTGCTTAATGATTCCTTTACTGTCCTACACAATATGCAGGTCTCATCAGAGTCACTATTAAGTCTACCGTACCACTATGCCTTTAGAGGGTTTACTCCAAATTTCAGTATAATTAGCTGCATTTTTAAATCTAAGGGGAGTAGATTTTTTAATATACTAGAGCTACATCAAAAATCACCCCAATGTTGAACAGTACAAGTGGAGTGTTTTAAATTTACTTTTACAACATTTTTTTTTTTCTATTTTTGTTAATTCTTTCATTTCTCAATGTGGCTCTCTCCTCTAATTTCCAACCTGAAATATTCCATCTAATAACTTATCTTCTTTGTCTGTCATCTAGAGCTCTAGCTTTGTGTTTCTACATTGATACGCTGTTTATCTCATTCACAACAAGGTTGTCAATTTGGATTTATACTGTTTCAGCATTTCAAGAAATATTTTTTGTTAAGGGATTCATTAAATTCCTTATCTTGCTTTTAAGAAATTCACACATTTGTGTCCTTCAGCATCCAGTAATCAATTAATAAGATTTATAAAGTGTGGCTAAGCACCCAACAGGGTATCGAGGCGCTTGCAGGCCCCGGAGGCTTATACAAACTGCCATGTCTTGAGGGCCATACAGAATTCCGGAAATGAGGTGATGTCCGGTGTGTGGGGAGGCTTTTTCAGGTCTTTGCTGTGATGTTTGAAAAGGAGCATCTTTCACTTCTGTTCCGGTAGATGCGGTAAGTATGGGCAAGAGAAAGGGAGGTGGAGCATAGTCTTCTTGATGGTTGGTAGAAGCTTATGCAGTGGTTAATGTAGTCAGGTCCTTGGTTGTGTAGAGCCTTGTGTGCATGAGTCAGCAGCTTGAATTAGCATCTATTCTGTACGTGGAACCAGTGGAGTTTCCTGAGGGGGTAGGTTATGGATTCCTCAAGAAAAGCCAAGTATGAATGTGGCTGTGGCATTCTGTATTGACTGAACTCTCTGTAGAAAGTGGGCTATGATTCCTACATAGAGTGGATTGCCTTAGTCCATTTGGTGTGTGATGGGGCTTGTGTCACGTTGTGTCTTGTATGTAGGGGTTGCCACTTGAAGATCTAATGTAGCATGCACAGAGTGAGGAAGCAGGTGCAGGAGATAGCATTGATCTGTGATTTTATGGTGAGCTTGCTGTCAATGATGATTCTCAGGTTTCTGCCGTGGTTGGAGGGAGTGGGTGCAGGTCCTAGTTCTGAGGGCCATGAGGAGTTGTTCCATGTGTTGCTGTTATTGCCAAAAAACAGTACTTCTGACGTTTCTGTGTTCAGCTGCAGGCAGTTTTCTTCATCCAGTTTGTTAAGCATCTGTGGAAGTTGGCTCTGGTGGTGGTGAGGTCGTTGGTGAATGAGAGGATGATTTGGGACAGTAAGATCTGATGCTGTGGTCCAGGGGGTCATATATGTGTTGAAGAGCGTGGGGCTGAGGGATGGATGTATGACATTACAACGCATGCTTTTACAACGCATCCCTTTACAACGCGGTATTTACAACGCATGCCTTTACAACGCATAGCGCTTTGGGGTGCTGGATAGTGAATAGTTTAATTTACTATTCCAACTCCAGTCCCCATGGATAGTAGGGAAGGTGTTGGATAGTAAATTAAATCTATTCCCTATCCTAGAGCGCACCCCAGCGCAATGCGTTGTAATGGTTTGCGTTGTAAAAGTTGCGTCGTAAAGGCACTGCGTGGTAAAAGTTGCGTTGTAAAGGATGTTTCCCCTGAGGGATGAGCCCTGGGGGGGGGGAGGGGGTTCAGAGGTAAAAGGTGGGAAGTGGATCCTCTGGGTTCTTCTGTTGTTGAAGGAGGTGATCCAGTTGAGCATGTCCCCTTGGATGCTGATGTGGTGGAGGCTTTAAATCAGTGTGTGGTGTGGTGAGATACGGTGTTGAAGGCTGCCAATACATCGAGGAGGATCACAGCTGCTGTTTCTCCTACATTGAGGAGGGCTTGATGTCATTGGTGGCTGTGATCACAGCAATGTTGATGTTGTGATTGCTGGTGAAGCTGGATTGGGAGGTGTCCAGTAGCTGATTCTGTTTCAGGTGTGTCATGAGTTGATGGTTGATGACATTTTCCAGTACCTTCACTGGGAATGATTATGCTAGATTTGGACAGCTACTGAAGACATGGCTCTTTAAACAGGCCTACCAATAACTGTGGATCAATGTTGCATCAGCTACCTAGTGCCAATTCGTAGTAACTTAACATAACATAACATAACATAACAATGGGAGCAAGGAGATTATCTGGTAGTTTTTGAGGTTGCTGCAGTCAGCATAGGATTTTTTGAGTAGTGGTCTGACTCAGGCGTGTTTCCAGGCATCAGGAAATGTTGCACCTCATGCCTCCTTAATCCACTACCAGGCACTTCCTTCTCCTTTATCTCACTCTTTTAGGTTTCTGCTTTCTCCCTGAATGGCAATATCTCAATATTTCTCTTCTTCTGTCTTTCTACTTTAGTTTTCTCGCTCTTGCTCTTGGTAAATGCCTGATGCAGAAAAATAAGTGCCAGTACCCAACAACAAGGGTAAGTTGCCCTCACTGCAAACCACTGGCTTAAATTAAACACTGCTTAGCTCCCTATCTACATTTGCTCCATTTCTGCCCAATCCTGTTTCCTTTGGACTGCATGCTAGACTTTTATCAACGTTCTTTCTTTGCCCTCTGCCTTTCTCGATTCATCTTTCATGGTCTCTGCTTCCTTTAACGTTCCGTTGCCTCAGTCCCCGTTATCACCATCAATCACATCTCATAATGCCAGTTGGGCATCATCAATTTACCAATTTGTCCATAGGTAGCATGCCTCTCGCACATTTGGCAGTGTGCTAAACGTGGATGCTGTAGGCACACACATACACAACTGTAGTGTCTCTCCCTGTGACAATATATAATCTGTGTACAAATTAGTACATATAATAATATTCATTTGTGGAACTGGCATTCAGTTCTGTGCCCTTTCAGCGTGATCATCTCCATTTTGTTTGGACAGATGCTATAGGTTTTTGTACTCTGTACATTGGGGCACTGCTAATCAGTCCAAGTGTACGTAAATGTCATATTTAAATGTTCTATAAGATCATAGGTTAAGGTGCAGAAATACCCCCACAGTATGAAAGTTAAATGACACCTGTGGACTTCAGAACTTATTCTGTCATCTACTAATGTGACTGATAAAATGTCTTTATGCCTTCCAGTGAAACCTGCAGCCCGATATTTCAAAATAAGCCTTTTAGACAGGGAAAAGAATATTTTACCACATGGCATTGTGCATGGTATTTAAAAATGGGACATGTAGACATATAATATTACTATGTCCTATAGTGACAAGGCCCCAACAACTATTTTCAATGTGAAAAATTTCTGACCTGTAAATTAAGGGAGACTACACATTAAAACAATATTTCTGCTATTTCAGGTTTGGAACCTGGTAGAGAAATAGTTCAACCACTATTTTAAATATTTATTAAAAGTCCAATTCAATAGAGAAATGTGACTTTTACTGAATTTATAGGAAAAGTACACATAGTGCAGGGAAATGTCAACCTATATTTTGTATTGCGGCAGGGGCTGCTGACCGCATCCCCACCGCAATACAAAATATAGGGAATGAGCCCACCATGGTGGCGGTCGCATTGTAATTCGGTATGTGGGACTGCCGCCTTTTAGGCAGGCGCCCCCAAATACGAAAGGATGGCGGACGGACTGATGTCTGTCCCCCATGGTTATCAGCCCCTAAGTTACGTTTTCCCAGTGTGAAGCTCCTAAATGCTAATTTACATTTGCTGAGACCTCTTGGTGTGTACATAGGCTCTGCAGAAGGAAGGAAGGGTTCCCCCTACATTCTGGGAGTAAGGTGCTCAGTGAAATTATTTATGGGCACACAGGAACTGCTGTAAAAGTAGATAGGGTTAGCTTCTTGTGACTTTTACCCCATTTTTAGAGATGAACCAGGAGACACCAACTATATCTGGTGCAAACCATAAATGTGGCATCCCAAGGTGCCCTATTTAAAACACTCACTCGACCTGGGGAAAAACAGAAGGACTGTAACTGCTGCTTGAGACATGTGAGGAACCCTAAAGCGCTGGACCTGTTCCCACTTGTTGCCATGGCAAAGACGTGTACTTCAACTGTCAGTTGGCTGGCCTCCAGTGGGGCTACATGGTGCCACTAGTTGAATGAAGCCTTTACCCTATGGCAACTGGTCCTGGAATGTACCCTGCTGGTGGCTTCTGCTGGAATAAGTATTGATACACATCTGCTGATCCTGACGTCCTGGGACCATTGACTGTGTTAAACAGGACTTCAGACAACTCAAAAAAGTTGACCCATGCAAGTCCACTAAAGGAGCAGCTTTGCCGGGCTAAATAAACAGATTTCTCCTAATTGCAGCTTCTCTGCAGCAGAAAATCCACTTCAGATGTCCTTTGTAGAGAAGGTATCCAGCCTCATGGAAGTTGTCAGATGTAGCCTGCAGCATGTCGCACGATAAGAATCTGAGTTCTGAAAGAGAGACTAAGGTGCCAATTTAGATATGGGTCAGAAGCCCGTTTCTCCATCACGGAGAAGGAGTAAATTATGCCATCTCGCCTAATTTAGAAATGAACATCAATCTGGCAGTCATTTTTGAAGCATTGGTAGGAACTCTTATCACTGTGGCACCTGTTAATGCTTCTTGCAGTTCGGTGCTGGGTTCCAACAACATGACAAAGCCCTACACCAAATCTGAAGCAGGATTTTCTTTTTGAAACAAAAAAAGAAAAGAAAAAGCTCAGCTCTCCATGGGAGTCCTCTCCCATGGTAAGGGGAGCATTTAGCAGTTTTTACTGGCTCTCACCACCAGGATTTTGCTGGTGGTGACAGGTAGAAAGAACTTAAATTCCATTCATCTCAATTCGGTGGGTGGAATTACAGGTCTGCCTTAATGGCCCTCACTCCACCAACGCTTCAGTGGACTTCAGCCAATGTCTAATCAGCTTTGAGCGGATGGCCTCTAATACAGCCTACAACCTAACCCCGCTGGAAGATTTTGATTTCCATCCCACAGACTTAAGTCCCAAGGTAACATCTCTGACTGGGACAAACCTGGATATTGCATTCAACTTGTGCTCTAATGTGGTCAGCTTAAGTCGCTCCAAGGTACCACAACCATTGACTATCATTGGCTCACGGTTTTTTGGTGCACTTTTTCCTTAAATCTTCTGGAATTCACATCTCTTGTTGCACTTATTGAATTTTGCAATTTTGATGTTGTTTTGTTTATTAAATTGTACTTTATTTATTTTTAAATTGGAGTGGGTTTTATTGTGTTGTGATTTTGACTCTTGAACTGTTTTGGTACTTCTATATGCTTTAAACATTTTCTTAAGTTAAGCCTGACTGGTCAGTGCCATGGCTACCAGTACTTGAGCTTTGTTTTAAATTACTGAAACTTTGACAGAACCTAACAGGTTAGTGACATTATTACTTGTAGGAGACAGAGGCATGACTCCACAAGAGAAGGCAACACGCTCTGCACCTGTGGAGGCCCCCCTGCACCTGATGGACTGCGACTCACCCCAGACCAGAGACTGATTCCAAAAGGAAGGTAATCCCCTCTGCAATTGAAAGCCTTCACCAATACTCCTTAGGGCTAGAGGGTCTAGTCCCCTGCAGTCAGCAGGCACAAACCGCACTTCCAAGATCAAAAGAAAGACTGTCCACGAGGCTCTATTAAGGACAAGCCGAGTCACCGCATTCCCAGGACTTCTGGAAGAACATTTGCTTCATTGCTGCATTTGCTGTGGATAAGGCATCTTCAACCCTCTACTTCTGTGCCTCAGTTGCCTAGTACTTGCTTCCCACACCGATCTGCTTTGGCACGCCTAGTAAAGTTATCCCCTGCAGCTCTCCTTCAGCACCACAGATAGCTAAGCACACCTCTGCACCCGAGAACCCGGAGCTGGGTAGAGCCATTCTGCCTGTTGATTCCTGATCCTGGAGCCCCTCCAAGCTTAACGTTCAATGGGCACCCCTGAACTCAACCTGCATGTGATCGAGTGTCACAAGTGTGCTATTGACAGCTCCTGCACTTCCCCGTTCAGCACCAAAGACAGTCATGTCACCTTTGCACCTGAACTCCCTTGGCAAGGTAAAATTGTTCTGACTGTCGAGGCTTGATCAGTTGACCCGCAAGACCTTAAGTCCAAATGGTTCAGTTGAACTCACAAGTGACCGAGTGTCACCTTGTGATTTCTCCATTGACACTCAAAGGTACATTTTAACAGCTCTTTAAAGTACGGACTTTCTGAACACTTTAAAATCGATAAGTCCAATTATAGGTCTTGTACTGATTACATTTTTTCTGCCTAAATTTATATAAAAATAAGCTCTAGTCTTATAAGCTAGTGTCAGATTTCTTTTAAGTCGTGTAAATCACTTATCATCCATGTTTGTGCCCTGGAATGCTTAACACATGCTCCTCTAAGCAAGCCTCACTGCTCTTTGCTACTCTATCAGGATTGAGCAAAGGATTACCAGTGTAAATCTGAGGTCCACTTTTGGGTATTGTGTTAATATTACACGGTAAGTCTCCCTAGCCATACCACATAATATTGCCACCTTGCTAAAGGCAGTATTTATTAAGGGCATTATTTCAAGTGGGGCCTCTCCCATCCTGGACCCTTGGAATTGGTGTTAAAGCTGCCCAGATAGCCCAAATAAAAAACTTGGGTCCTAGAAAATGTTTATGCCAAAAATGCTTAGAGAACTGAGAGGAGACCGGCACCCACCTGCTTGTCGATCCACCCAAGGTGTATCACCGGTTGGCCTGACTACACAACAGCTCCCTCTATGTTCTTCTTCACAGCAGCAAATCCCCATCCCATTAATCAGCTCCTTGCAGAAAGGGTTTCCGGCTGTGTGGAGCCCTCATTGGCTAAAGCCTGCAGCTCCGACCCGCTGGAGATATTTGACTTCCAAAAAAAGATACTAAGGAGCATTTACAAAGAAGTGACGAAGCACAGTGTTAGTTTTCTTGGCTTAACGCCATGCTCCACCACTTCTGAAACATAGGGCTTCACCGTATTTAAAATACAGTGCAGCCCTGCATTTACCCCTACTCTGGTGCTAATTATAGCTGCCTAGTTCCAATCCAGGCTCCCTTACACCATAGTGCAAGGGTGCCTGCATTGTGGGGAATGATTGTTTACGTTCAGGAAAGTGCCCTTTCCTGCACATAAACATCATTTTTTTAAACTATTTTTTTATTAGCATTTAATAATAATGACATTTACGCAGATACATATACAGTATATATCTTGGGCACTTGCCCAAAGAGGATAGGAACATTGTGGCACATATCCTCGCTCGATAAGGACATTACATATATTTTACATGTAGAACGCGTCAGGTCAACATGCAAAGTACATAATATCAATCTCATGTTAACACAGATAATCTCGCCCATAAAACACGAGGCACTTATCCGTAGGCACTATCCAGGGCCGGACTGGGAACCAAAATCGTCCCGGGCAAAGTGCTCAACTGCCCCCCCCCCCCCACCCCCCAGGGGGTGCCACAGAGCTCTTTGCCGGGGCCTGTTTTCGGCCGATTTTCTTACAGGGCCGATTTTGCCTGTAACAAAAACGGACCCAGGGTCCCAAAACCGGCCCCCACCCGTGCGGCGCACCAGGGGATTGCCCGGTGCCCGCTACGGCCAGTCCGGCCCTGGCACTATCCAAATAAACTTTATTGTGCTTCAGACGTATTCCATTGATTCATGGTTCTATTGTCTATTTTTAACTTAAACAAAATAACGCAGACATTTCAGCAGTCATTGGTGGTAATGGCATAATGCAATAGTATTTTTTTTCTTTCTTAGCATTTAGATGGACCTGAGTATATGTTAGCAGCTGTCTCCCCACTGTCCCATCCCACAGATGTGACAACCCCACTAGTTCTGGACAAGGAAGGATAATGCTGTGAGGGACAGGCAACAGAGAGTTAATGCAGCTAATATGAGTAGGCATGGGATCAACGGGTGCACTGTTGTGTCCTACCGAGGCCCCACATAAGGGAAATGCACCTGACATAAACAATCTTAAATTGTGATTTGTAGCTTCTATGTGTGCTGCATTGTGCAGTACACATAGAACATGCAACTGGTCATTTTAAAAATGATTGTTTATGTGCAGGAAAGGACACCTTCCTATACATAAATCATTCATGGTGTTTTACTTTTTATGTGTGTGCTGCACAATATAGCACACATAAAAACAAAAAAAGCATTTCTCCTCGTTGTGACCTGTTAAGATCAGGTTTTCGCTGGTCTTAATTTTGGTGCTGCCCCACATTTACGCCACTCTTGTAAATATGGGGCAGCATATAAATCAATGGGTGTTGCATCGGAACGCCCACTCCAACACCCATTGTCCACCCCTTTTACGCTAGGTATATCGTGAAAGGGTGCCTTATTTTCAAGGCAGCGTTAAGCCACATTAAGTGGCTTAATGCTACCTTGTAAATAAGGTGAAGCCTATATCACTACCACAAAGTCAAAGAAGTGACGTTCTGGTGGCGATAGGGGCTTGTAAATATGCCCTAAGATTTAATATAGGGATCTACAATTCGAATTTGTCCAGCTGTTCCCCAGCAATGACGCCTCCTCTTTGGACCATGCCATCCCATGCTGAACTTTATATTCTCAGACATTTTCTTCCTAACATTTTTCTGAGTGCGCAGATAAGCGGAGATGTCGATGTCCGGGGTTGGTGCTTTGATCTTTTAGCCAATATTTTTTTACTTTAAACATTAAAAAATTCACAACTCCCATTCTACTAATTGGACTTTTATCATTTTGGTGTCAAATAAATTATTATAATTTACTCTATTTTGAAAATAGGTATAAGATTTTTCTTGTGTTGTGTTTTAACTTTATTGCTGTTTAAGTGCTGCATAATTACTTTACACATCGTCTCTAACTTAAACCTGACTTGCTTAGCTACTAGAGTGTTAAGCACAGGTTTACTTAGTGACTTTTGTGGCTCACCATAACAAGGATTGTGGTTGTTGCTTGAGAAGGGTGCACACCTCCCTCAACCAACAGCCTAATTTCTCTCAGACATCAGTTAGCATACCTTTTCGAATAGGTTGTCATTAGTACAGGGATTTGTGTTAGTGAACAGAGTCTCCTCGCAGTTCAAGATATCAATTGCAAATCATTTTCTTTGAGTGTATGGATGAGGAGGCAGCATTCACCTTATCGACAATTCTGACAAACATCTCAGATCTGTTTCGTGATTGTTTTCGGAACCTAAGCGCCAAATAGCTCAGTCTCTACCCTACTTAATTCACTCACCAGTACAGTTTGCTCATCGCGGGCATATTTACATAGAATTGGCAGAGCGCTGGGTTAGCCCCCTTGGCTTAATGCTGCCACTTCTGAAATGCAGAGCTGCACCATGTTTGCAACAATATGGCGAAGCCCTGCTTTTCCCCTGCACTGGTGCTACATTTACCTGCCTGGCGCCAATGCAGGCACCCTTGAACCATAGTGCAAGGGTGTCTGCGATATAGGTGAAGATTGTTTAGGTGCAGGAAGGTGTCCCTCCCTGCACATAAACAATCTTTAAATTGTGTTATGTAACTTCTATGTGTTCTGCTTAATGCAGCACACATAAAAGTTATTTCATTTTTTTAAAGATTGTTTATGTGCAGGAACGGACACCATACTGCACATAAACAATCAATGGCGTTTTGCTGTTTCCATGTGTGCTCCAAAACGCCGTGCACAAGGAAACAGCAAAATGAAGAAAAATTAAATATTTCTTATAGTTGTGCCAATTTTGGTGCTTCCCCGTATTTACGCCACTGTTGCAAATATGGGACAGCGTCAAAATCACTGGGTGTTGTGGCAGAATGTGCACCGCAACACCCATTGCCCTCCCCTTTCAAACTAAGCATAGAGTGAAAGGGTGCCTTATTTACAAGGCAGCATTAAGCCACATTAAGTGGGTTAACGTTGCCTTGTAAATAAGGCGAAGCCCCTATTGCTTTGACAATGTTCTGAAAAGTGATGCTGTGGTGGTGATAGGGGCTTGTAAAAATGCCCCTGGGTTGTCCTGGAGCTCTGCTGCCACTGAATGTTGTGAGTGTGAAATGTTTTATGTAGTTTGAGAAGTGTCTTTCGTAGTGGGAGCTGCAGGTGCTGTTGATGAGTTGATATTCAACATGTGCGTGATGATGGATGCATCTGTCATTGTTGATGGGCCTGTCTGCAATTAGAAACCCAATCTCCCATTGCTGTCACTGTTGAGAAGGTCCTTCCATCCCATTGTAATGGGGACAACTTTGCATATAGTGGTACCATACCAACAATTGTGAAGGACTGCCTGACAACAGAGAAAAGGGGAACATGCAGCTTGGGTCTGAAGGGCAGCCAACACTTCAAACCCTATATATGGTGGACAGGTATTCACCGGCCTGATGAATGATTCAGTTCTGTGGTAATATAGGAAGAAAGGCCTGTCTGCCAAACTCTAGATCTGGCCCTTGGTGACAGTTTTGTAAAACATAAGGGGTCATTACGATGGCGGACGGACTTCAGTCCGTCCACCATCGTCCCAGGGATAGGGACCGCCCGCCTATATGGTGGCGGTCCTGCCCCACAAATTACAATGCGGCCACCACCATGGCGGTGGCAAAAGGCAGGTTTAACATTGCAACGGGTGCTGCTGGCTGCAGCACTTTCCCCAATGTTAAAAATGCACATTTTGTTTTTCCCTGCACTATGTGGCAGGCACCACGCAGTGCCTGCCGCCTGGTGCAAGGAAATGTAGGGGGCACCATAGGTGCCCCCCAAGTACAAAACAAAAGTGTCCCTGAACAAGGGGAACCTGCAACAGCCCCCAAAAACAATCCCCACCAACCTTTCCATGGGGAGGAACCACCATGGGAAATGTTAGACCTGGGATCCCTGGTTGGCTGAGGTAGGTACCTTGGGCCAAATAGGGACCCGCGATTTCACGTCAGGGAAAGGATGGACACCTTCTGAGATAGCCTCAGCTCACCCCCTTGGTAGGTTGGCACGAGCAGCCAGGCTTATCTTCAAGGCAAATGTGTAAAGTATTTGCAACCACACTCACAGCAACCGAATGATGACACCACAAATGGACCCCACACGAGTTTCATAAAAATTAGTGTAAATTTTTATAAAAATATTTACGATAAGACCACACAATATAAATCCAACATATGTGTATTTGTAATATTCCTCCTGGCCAGTTGTTAGGCCAGCCAGTCCTTGTAAGTTCTGGCGATATTGATGAGCATTTCCAAACTTTCCACTGCAGTCCTAATACACTGGTATGCAGTTCGTAATGCTAGAATCAGGCACTTTGCAATGTAAAAAAAATGCAATACGTAACACACTAATCAGGTAGTTCATTATGCAGAAAAAATGCAATGCGTCATACCTCAATCACACTCCAGCACCAATCACGGTGCCTTAGGCAGTCTCTCCGTTACTCCCTCTGACTCGCAGTCAACCTCTATCAACAGTTGCCCCCAAGACAGGTATGGTGTAACAAAAAGTGCAGCTCCGCAGTCCGGCCCTGGTACTGCCACTCCCTTGGCAAGTACGGGCCGTGATATGAGCCGAAGCAGAGGCTCGCGCTGCCGGAATGAGAGAGGCCAAGAGCATCTCCCTCTGAGCCCACACCTTTACCCAGGCGTCAACAGAAGTTACTTGGGGGGCGTGACATCGCGCTCCTCTCCGCTTCCAGCGACTTGGGCCTCCGATGCAATCTTTGTGAATTCCGGGCAGTGGGACTCAGATCCTCCCTCGCCGAGTTTGACTTGAGGTCCCGCTCTGGCAACAGCAGGCTCGGGCCCGCGACTCAGCTCCTACGGGGCTACCGGTCCGGGCCACTACTGCTACGAAGATCTCAGGCTGCCACAGGGCACACAGCGTCGCTGAGACTCACTTGAGGTTCAGTTGCACGATCACTGGGCAGTCCTCACGAAGGCCTCAAGCTGCAACAAGCACATGGACAGAGCGTTGCTGAGACTCTCCTGGAAACCTTATTGTTCCTGAATTTCTGCAAAAGGGAGCAAGCTCACCTCGGGCAGTTAGGGATAAGTTACTT
Source organism: Lissotriton helveticus (assembly GCF_964261635.1). Classification (NCBI taxonomy): domain Eukaryota; kingdom Metazoa; phylum Chordata; class Amphibia; order Caudata; family Salamandridae; genus Lissotriton; species Lissotriton helveticus. Next base: position 982,234,497 of record NC_136065.1, on the reverse strand, counting down.
CAGGACACAGCACAGCAAAGACCTTTCAAGCAGGGGAACACAGCACACAGCAACGTCCCTTTAGCCTCTCCTTCATTATAACAGCAAACTGAAGGCCATCCTCAGAACCCACAGCAAGGGTCAGTCCTTTCCTTCAGTCTCTTCAGTTGTTTCTTCCTTGGCAAAGGTTCCTCTTGACCATGAAGTAGCTTCAGTCTTGTTCACTCTTGATCAGGCCATCTCTTCAAATTTCAGGGGCTTCAGCTCTCATAGTTATACCCCTAAATGTCTTTGAATTCTTTGTGTTAAGGGGGCACTGACCCCTGTTCAAACCAGTTATCGGTGCCTACCTGCCAGTGTCACCTTTTTCCTTTGATTAGTGTGGTGTCTGGATTCTCAATCACTCAGCAGGAGATGGGACAATTGATTTATAGCAGCAACCCAGACCTCTTCCCCTCTAAGGGCTACTCCTCCTCCTACACTCCAGATGCAGTTCAGCCAGTTGCTGTCTCATCTCCTCCCCTGGGTCAAAGACATTCCCCAAATCCTATTGCTTTCAAATTCAGACAGTAAATCCACAACTAGGCAGAGACACACAGAAATGTTAGAGCACAAAAATCCAGCCACTTCTAAAAAAGTGGCTTCTAAACACACAATGCAATAACCAACATCTTAAAAAGATGTGTTATTACATTGTGAGTTCAGGCACACTAAACTTCACCTCTCCATCTTAAGCTTTTGGGAAGTTAGCCTGGAAAACATATTACACAGCCTCCCCATTCTATCCTACGGTTTCCACAGTAAAAAAAGAAATGGAGATTATGTTACTGTCAGGACATGGTACCCACCTTCATACATGTCCTACCTTTTACATGCACTGCACCCTGCCCAGGGGGTACCCTGGGACTACCATAGGGGTGGCTGATTTGCAAAGAAAGGGAAGGGTAAGGTCTGGCAAGTTAGTGCACTTGTGAGAACAACATGACAGTTTAACAAACTGCGCGTAGGCACTGCAATGGCAGGCCTGAGTTCCCTCTTTAAGGCTACTTGTGTGGGCAGCACAATTAGTGCTAGATGCCCACTAGTAGCATTTGCATTACCAGCCCTGGCACACATAGTGCACTTTACTAGCGACTTTAATAGTAAGGCAAACATACCAATCATGGACAACCAATTACCATTACACTTCATATAGGGAGCACTTGCACTTTGAAACTGATTAGCAGTGGCAAAGTGTCCACAGCATCTAAGTTGGCACCACCATGTAAAAAAAGGTCTAGGGGAAAGCAAAAAGTTTAGGGAACTTAAGCCAAAAAGGAGCAAGTCCAACAGAAAGGCGGGCGGGATGCAGCATCCTCATGTGGGGGGCGGTGCCTGCCTGGCACCGCAGCCATTCTTGGGATGTGGGGCGAGTCCAACATGCAATCATAATGATTGCCTGTGTTGGACCCATGGCGGACGGGCTTTCTTCCCGTCAGCACACTGCCCGGCATCCTTATCTGGTGGGCGGAGAATGGCCTTACGATGGCAGTTAACACACCACCGGCAGGCTGCCGGTGGTGGGTTCACCACCATCATAATCAGGTCCATAGTGTTTAAATCCTTAATTGACTGATTTGAGATGTTTCTTTGTCCAGAAATTCAAAAAAGTTCTTGCTGAAATGTATTTCAAGTGAAATAGAAACAATGCTTCCTCCTTAGACAAAGACCTTTTAATCTGCGGTTATTCTCTAGGCAGTAGCTATTTCATGAATATACTAATGATTTTGATGATGTCTACCAAATGTGGACCTCCTCTTAACTTCTGATGCACTGGAATTTAAAGTAAGCCCTCATTGGAAGCCCTACATATTGTATGCACTAAACTCTTGCAAGGTGGTTGCTTTTGTGGCATGTGTTGCTTTCTAGAGCCCCAAGTTGGGACAACAGAATAATAAAGATACTGATTTCAAGGAAACAAATTCTGAAACACATCAAGAAAGTGCAGGATTAAAGAAACACAACAAGAAGTGTGCATGTACGTTTTTGTTCAACAATGTACATATTTCACACCAGCTATTTTTCTTTGAGTGGTAAACAATGTTGTGCTACATGAATCATGTTCCACTGCTTCCATTCACTCCAATGTTAGTAATAATACTAATGATAATAATTATAATAATAATAATAATATCTTCATTATCATTCTTGTGCAATCAAATTTTCAAACATTTCTGCCCAACTGCATGTATTTTATTTAAAAATTCTTCAATATTTATTTATCATTTGAATTTGTTTCATATCATCACTTATTTTTGATTAAATACCATAACGATTGAATACAAATGTAACAATATGTGCCAAATCATTGGCCTTAATTGGCTTAATAGTTCACAGAAATTGAATTTCATTGCCTACCATGCTATGTAGTTTTTTTTTATTCTCGCATAAATGCTGTGGCCTTGCTTAATAATTCAGATATGAGTAGGAAGCAGCTTTACAGACTGCAGGCTGAAGTTTCTTACTGGATTTCGAAAGAAAAACAGCCGTGATTTTACAGGAAAAACCAACCTCGAAAAGAAACTTCAAAGTTCCCTGGTACATAAAATGCAATTACGAAAAGATGCAATTTCAAAAGCTTTCACAGCATGGTATAGATAATTCACATTCAAATATTTAGAAGGAACTCTTCTTGCATACATTTGCATTCGTTTTCCGAGTTTAACTAAAGGCATCCCATTAACAATTTAATTTCTATTTATATGCAAATCATTCTGTTGCACACAACGATGATTCCACAATTAACGGATGCACCTATTTAACATGTACAGCTGTACCATTTTATATTTTATTGATAAAGCCCATATCTATTCGTTTGCCTTTTTTTCCTTTCCCCTTTGCACTGCTGCATATTCTTTTCTGCCATTGACAAATGTTGTTTGGAATTACTTTTAGGCTTACTTGTTACAATGTATTTTTAATCCTGTAACAGGAAATGAATACTAATTATCAATGGGGTAATGAAAATTAAAACAATGTTGTAATGTGATGGTTTTCTTTTAAAGCGCATTAGGATTTCCTGCGTCCCTGTTTGGCTCAGTGAGAACAAGCCCTTTAATTTTCTCTCATTTGTTTCTAATTGAAATGCCGCATGGTTTAGATGTAGCCAAGCGTTGCCGATTTTTTCAATTCATGAGGAGTCGTCGTTCTCTGTAGGAATACATTTTTAAGACTTAAGCAATGCTTCAGTTTTTTTGTGAAATTTCACCAAGTTGCATTAGAAAGTAGTGTGGTAAGCGAAGTGCCCCACTGCTCCCCAAAAAATAAAAGACAACACCTCCTCCTCCCAAAAGCCCTTAATAAAAACACCCCTACCTCCAAAAGCCCAAATTAAAATACCAACCCCTTCAAAAGCCTATAATACAACAACCCCTCACTTCAATCCCCCAAAACAAAACTACAAAAACATTTAGAATAAATACAATTAAAATTAAAGGTACTTACCCACTGCAGCACATCCTCCTCAGTGTTCTGAAACGGGAAACATCCTTTACGACGCAACTTTTACCACGCAGTGCCTTTACAACGCAGGTTTTTCAACGCAAGTCATTACAACGAATTGTGCTGGGGGGCGCTCTAGGATAGGTAATAGTTTAATTTACTATCCAACACCTTCCCTACTATCCAAGGGGACTGGAGTTGGAATAGTAAATTAAACGATTCACTATCCAGCACCCCCCAACGCAAGTCGTTGTAACGACTTGCGTTGAAAAACCTGCGTTGTAAAAACATGCGTGTTAAAAGCATGCGTTGTAACAACGTACATCCTTCTGAAACTACAGTCTGCTGTGGAGCTCCCCTAACCAATCCAGATGCTGCTCTCTTGCTATTAACCAGAGTGAAAGAAGCTCCAGGATTGGATGGGGTGGGTTGGCTGGATGCTCCCTCAGACCCTGGTGGCCTGTGCTTGCTCTCCACCAGCTGTCCAAGCAAAGCTTGGAATGGAAGGCTTCAAGGTGCTCATGTCAGACTGACCATCGCAAGACAGGCGGCAAACTGCCATGCGCACTTTGGAGCATCCAGCCAGCCTCATCCACAGTCCTGCATGCTGCCAAATGGCAACAGAGAACACGCCTGCATGAGTTTTGGCTCAAGGGCACTGGGGTGTTGGACATCAGGAAAAACATTTAAATGGGAATTTCTCATTTTGTTGCCATTTTATGTTTTTCAATCAAGGCTCGCAGAGGGTTGGGGGGTGAATCTCAATTACCCTTTGGAGAAACAGACGCTGGGCACTGTGAAGTATTTGAAAGGTAAATGTGCAAAGGACTCAACAATTGCCCTTTATGCCCCTTAAGCAAATAATTTTTGCAAACATTTTTATTAGAGTTACAAGAAGCACTCACACTGGAGCAATTTTCAGAGGGAGATCACAGGCCAATAGAGTCAGCTCACTAAAATCAAAGGGAGAAGCCCTCATTGTCTATGATGTCACTGAGAACCCTGAGGTGAAACACATCGACTTAATTGACTCTTTACCCATCTATAATTCTGTTATATAAGGCCACCAAAATCATATGTCCCTGCTTTCAACTGCTATGCAGGTGCAGAGGAGTAATGGGGAGTCATACATAATAAAGTCTCACTTTCCTGAAGCTGTGCTTTCTGTTTTCAGTCAAAGTAGACAAGCTGGGCAGCACTGATAGGCTCACAGAGAGCCTTGTCAGCTTGGCCTAGAAGGCTTTTATGAAATAGCAACAGTGGGTACAAAGTTTTGTTATCAGCTGATGCTGCATCATAGAAGTGAGCTACTAGATTTGTGGACAGATTTATCTTTCTTTCATGCAGTGCAACACAGCAAGCCACTTTGCTCCATTGTGTGAAAGGGAAAGGGCAGGAATGTGCCATATTTACACTTTTGGCTGCACTAAAACAACCCTGAGAGGATTTTCATCTTTCTATGTGTTCAGTGGAATGCAGCACATGTACAAACAGGAAAACAACTAGGAGAAATACAAATATTTCTCCTTGTTACGCCTCACTTGGGGAGGAGTAGCATTTTGACGCATTCCCAGGTCTACCAACAATGGTAAGTCTGGGAATGCACCAAAATCAATGGGTGGATGCATGGGAACACCCATTATATACACAATGCATGCCTCCTGGAGCAAAGTAACACAATGCAGCAATTTTCACTGCCTTCTGTTACTCTATATTTATCAAGCCATGCAGGGCCACACAAGATGACCTTGCACGGCTTCATTATTCTTACTTAGGTTTCCATCGCCCGGATGCCCCCTGGTGTGGGGCAATGATGACAGAAACCGGGCATAAATGACAGAGAATTCTTTTGGAAGCCATGCTTGCCAAAGGGTGCCTGCGTAGGTGATTTATGTGACCATAGAGTGTAGCATGGGTGACTGTAATGGTAAAACATTGTTTAATGTCCATCAAGATGACTGCATTCTGGTAAAATAAAGTAACAAGAGGTACACTGCTATGAACATCACTACCATCATAATTAATGCATAACTATTAAAAACAATACTTAGTATAATGGCTTATCATAGAATTATGCACTGTATAATACCCACTGCAAGAATATGGCCAGAGTAGCGATTCTTGTATCTCTATCGTTGAATATAATCCATAAATAACCCCGTAATTGGTCAAATAAACCTTTGTTCATCGACAAGGTGAATTGATTAGAAGGAAGCATTTACATCAAACACCATAAATAGTGAAGTGAATTGGTGTAAATTAAAGAATTTTATTAACAAATTATTTTGAATATGATTTATTCATTTAGTAAATATTAAAATTCAGTTGTCATAATTACTAGTTCAAATAATCCACTATTCGGTATTTCAAAACAAGATAAAATACCACATTAGCAAGAATTACAAAAAATATAGAGAAAACAGAACACGTGTGTTCCATAAAGGAATCTTTTAATCTAAATTACTGGGGGTTTTGGCATAAAAGTCAGTTTCTTCAAAAGCAAGTCAATTGGGTGATTAAGGGTGAACAGGGGAGCGGGGGTGTAGGGGAGGTAATTTTGCTTTGTGTTTGGAATAGTGGCCCTGTACATTTGATGGTTTCTTTTCCCCCATTTAACCTTTTTTTTTTTTTCGAGCTAGCATCGAAAACTTAGTGCAGGAACATTGCTTAGGTAATTGGTGCCTTGGGGACAGGGACTTGAGAAATATTAATACTATTAATACTATAAATATACTATAAACATGATGTGATGTTTGATCTGGGTGTAGTAAGGAAAAATAAAAGGTGGCCCGTTCCCAAGGATTATCTGTGGATGGGAGAAATCCAATATGCATGATGTAATGCTTGATATGCTGGCTCTTGAGTTAGAGCTTATGGGGGGCATTTTTATTTTTATAATAGGCCTGAAGTAAGGCCGGTGATTAAGGGTGAGGAGTGATGGAGTCTGTGGGGGGGAGCAGGGAAGTCACGTTCTGCAGTGAGGCATTTCTACATCGCAGATGTCATGGTCCTTAAGCCTCGTGATGGGTGGTGGCAAGGGTGGGTGGGGTCTGGGAGGGGGGGAATAAGCTGGGGTGTGGTGTAGGGGGGCAGAAAAAGAAAAAATAACACACGAGGTAAGGTTGGGAAGAAATTTATATTTTGTTGTTGTCGGTGAGCACTTTGAGAAATTAGTTGGACCAAAAGCACAAATGTGGAAGTGTTTAAATGGCAGATAGGGGTCCAAAGGGTCTAAGGGTGGGCACGCTGAACGTCAGGGGGCTGAACTCAGTGGAGAAAAGACAGAGAGTAGCACGGGTGCATTGTATGTTAAAGGTAGGACATGCCCTGATGTGTGTGGTATGTCCTGATAGTGAATTACAGCCCATTTTGTTTCCCCCTTTGCAAGGCTACCTCTTCCCATAGGCCAGAATGGGAAGTTTGATTATAACATCTTATAATCCTAACTGATCCAGGGAACAAGGTAGAAAAACGAATTTAGCATGCCTGAACTCAGAATGATAAAATACATCTTTTAGTGAAGTTGGTTTTAACATTCTGTGTTTGAAAATACCACTTTTAGAAAGAAGGTATTTTCTTGCCTAACCATCCAGCCTGTCTCCACTAGGTTTGTGTATTTCATGTCTAGTTTGTGAGTGACAGGGAATGGGATGGCTCCAGGAAGCGGAGTAAGTCAGCACTAGGCTGAATAGACCTATCTGCATTGGGAGTGGTGGGAGGAATAGCACCTGGGCCCTGAATAGGACTGTGCCTGCCTTCCACAATGCTGGCTCCACCTCCTGTGGTGCGTCTCATGACCCTGGCCCACACTGACAAAGAAAGAAGTTGTGCACTGGCAGAATGCACTCAGAACTGGTTTGGACTAGGTATAGACACTCTCTTCCTTGGGAGACAAAGGATTTATGTGTATAAAAAGGTGAACCCAGAACTTTAGATCACTTCTGAGGAATCAAGATGACCCTTTGCTGATGAGAAGAACCAGAGAAGCTGAAGGAGGAGATTACCCCTGTGTTGTGAGTTTGGGGGTGGCCTGCAGTGGTTGCTTCATTGCCAAGGAACAGAGAAAAAAGACTGACATTGCTTTCATCATCTTTAAGAAGAATCTCCAAGGGCTTGAACTGTGCTTGCCTCCTGCTTGAAGTCACAGGGATACAAGACTTCACCACCAGCTCCCTCCTGAATTACCTTGCTGGGAATTGAAGTGCCTGCCGTTGAGCTGGGCCTTCTAAGATACTGCGTGTCGCTGGGAGCTGGAATCGCTACTCAATGAATAGAAGCGTGTCGATGCCGCAGCAGTTGCTGTTGCATCGCCGAAGAAGCGAACCTCCGCTGCTGCCATCACATCACTGAAGCGTGTCGCATCGCGGGAAAAGCATGTCGCCGCCACAGAGGTCACTGTCGCATAATTGGAGACACCGGCTCAGAAGTTCATTGAGTCGCCACACTGCCGTCGGGCGTGCACGCATCGCATCTACGTTGTTGCACCGTAACCAAGACGCCATTTTTGTTGCATCGCAGCGGAGCATCATCGCATCGGTTCGCAGTAAGAAACCGGCGCATCAATTCCCCACCCAGTAAGGAAGCGAACCTCAACTCACCTGCGCAGCAGTAAGGAACCGAAGCATCCACTCCCCTGAATGTAAGAAATGGCGCATCACCTTCCCTGCAACCCTTTTGTTTGTTTTGCGTTACGCATCCCAGGTACTGTCAGAGTAAAGTGTAACATTTACAATCTAAATGAACTAAGCTATTTCTACCATTTTAAAGACTTATTTGGATTACAGTATTGTGGATTTTTGTTGTTTGGTCTTGTGTTTTCACTGTATTACTGTATGTGTTCACAAATGCTTTACACACTGCCTCTGAGATACGCCTGTCTGCTCATGCCAAGCTACCAAGGGGGTGAGCAGGGGTTATTTTAGACGTGTAGCCCCTTACCCTGACTAGAAGCAAGTGTCCCTATTTGGACAAAGATGTATACCATTGGCAACTAGATATCCGTGTTTCTAATAATAAAAATTTGACCTTTTCAGGTAAATGTGTTTCATTTTCAAAATGAGGATATTCACTTTATCAATTCCCCCTCTGAAGGCTAGAATAACTATCCCATTTAATAACAAAACTATCTCTAAGGTGCACATCCCTCCTTTTGCTGAGTCATCTATCTTACTCTTAATAGTGCATGCCCCTTGATATACTTCTGTGAAAACATGTTGTCCAGAGAGTTATGTTTTTGTATAATTAGAAAAGTAATTCAGCTTGGGTAGACTTTTCTAAACTGGGACCAATTTTTCGGGACACCATTTTTCGGCAGTTGTGTTACTGTGATAATGTGATATTTGAGGAACAATGAGACCTATATACTTCATTTTGGTGTCAAAACATAGGTTTTGGCGGTCAAGTAGTCTTATGGAGACAGAAAATAACTCCTCAGAGCAGCTCTTCTGCCATTTTCCAAAATGGCAGCTCTGTAATAATGTGTTTTTTTCGCCATCATATTGGTGATTTATTTTAATATTGTGTTTGTTTCTGGTTTTCCGTTGTTTCAAATTCGTAAACATGAGTGGAGCAGGTGGTAGCAAAGGATATTTCCCTCCTGACCGAATGTTGCTAACTACAAAATCTGAGATCTTCTTCAACAAAGAAAAATGTGTCATATGCTAAACTAATCCAAAAGACAAGCTAACCTCAACTGCTGCTGAACAGAAGAGAGTTTGAAATGCTTCAAAATACAGCAAGATGAAGTTCACAAAAGACTGAAAGTGATGGGTGAAGAGGATCAAATATTTTGTCATTGCAACAGCAAGTGCAGCAAGTCATGTTCTATGGAAAAAAGACTTTCAGGAATCTGAGTCTGCTGAGAAAACGACGATAACCAAACCCAGTCTCAATCCAGTTAGAAGATCAATGGCTACCTCTCGTCCATGTCCAACAACAGATCAGAAAGAAAAGGATCTTTTCTTCAATGTGTTATCTGTGGTTAAGCCAGAGTCAGGCCAAAGGGATTGATGAAAGATCACAGTAAAGAGTATACGAGTCTCAAAGGAAAAACATGCTTTTATCTGCAGCTAGTTTCACCTAAACAGCAAGGTGTATGTATGTGCAGTGGATTTGTATACCGACCCCAACTGAATGCATGCATGCATTTGAAAATATGTATGTACAATGAGCTTTCAGCAGCAACGTACCCACCAGCATTCAGTGGTGCAGCGACAGAATATTGAATCACAAATATTGAGTTGCACAAATATTGAGTTGCAAATATCCTGGGTCAGAAATATCGACAGCAAAAATACTGTGGTCAAGAACATCAACTTAAAGTAAGTAATATTGATTTTAAAAATATCGAAGTGTTTAGTATCGTTTGCAAAGATATACAGGCACATGCATCAAAGCATTTTGCGATCGCAAACGGTGCGAATCGCAAAAATCGGCCATTTGCGATCGCAAAAACTGCTTTTGGAATGCATGAAACAAGTAGCCCCTCGCAATTTAAGAAATCGCTAAATTTGCGATTTTTTAAATTGCGATTGCATTTAAGGAATCGCAATTTATGATTCCTTAAATGCAATGCAAGAAAGTAAAAAGATTTGCGATTTCGCAATTAAGAATCGCAATTTACCATCACATGTAAGGTGATGGTAAATTGCGAATTTTTTAAAAAAAGGATAAAAATGCATTTTTTAAAGTCCCATGTTAAGCACACACATGCCTCTGGGACATGTGTGTGCGTAACATGGGTGCACATATCAATTTCAGGGGTGCAACAGGGAGTCCTTTGGACATCCCTGCACCCTTGAATTCGCATTCTCCGTTTGCGAATCGCTAATTGCGATTCGCAGAATGAAAATGTCTTCCCATTCATTCCTATGGGCCTCTAGGCCCATAGGAATGAATGGGGAGGGATTCCTTAATTGCGACTCGCAATTTGCGAGTCGCAATTAAGGAATGTTTAGAAATCGTACATTTTTCTGAGATTTCTACATTCATAAGCATTTGCGAATTCTTAATTGCGATTCCTTAAAAATCGCAATTAAGAAATCGCAAATGACTATAATGATGCATGTACCTGATAGTTGGTAAAATATTGTTTGTTTATTAATGTTATGTATTTTAGAATATAATTTATATGTATGTGTTGTATATTTTTTTTATAAGAATATTTTACAAAAAAATATGTTATTATTATTATTATGTTTTTAATTTTGTGTTTTTAGTTCTGTAGCGGGTTGTAGGTATTTAGGAAAAAGGGTGGGAAGTAACGTAATTATATTAAATGTATTGATCATTTTTTATTTATTAATATTTGTTTAATTTAGATGTTGTAGTGTTAAATATGTAAGTAATGTATTATCAATTAATTAATAATTGGTTGTTGATTCATTTTAATTAATTAATTGGTAATTAATTATGGTAAGTGTGTAATTAATTTTAGATGTGTGTTGGGGTGTTTATAGCTGTTAAGGGTGGGAATTAAATTATTTATAATTGATCAACGAATAATTGGATGTTAATTCATTTTAATTAAATATTTGGTAATTAATTATGGTCATTGTGTAATTAATTTTAGGTGTGTGTTATGATGTTTCTACGTGTTAAGGTTGGGCAGTAACTTATTTTTAATTGATGAATTAATAATTGCATGTTAATGAATTTTTCTTAATTAATTATGGTAATTGTGTAATTAATTGTAGGTGTTTGTTTTGGTGGTTATAGGAGTAAAGGGAAAGTAATTCATATTTAAGTAATTAATATATAATTCATAATTTACTATCTGCCCACGAAGTGGACATGACTTTTGTTACAGAAACTTGGGCAAATAGCACATCAGATGCTGATCTGGCCCTAGCTATACCCCAAGGTTTCTCAATCGTAAAAAACAACAGACCATCCAAAAGGGGGGGCGGATTAGCAATCATAGTGAACAACTCTTTGGTTGCTAAAGGCTCCCCAGCAGGCAGCAGCTCAGACTGTGAGCTGCTTTCCTTTCGCACTATTCTAAGTGACAATTACACCTTCCACAGAACATTACTATATAGACCCCCATGCACGACAAACAAATGCAAATTTGAAGCCATTTTAAGCCCAATATTAGAAGCTAGCACTGACTCTGAGGATTACTGCATACTATCTGATTTTAATTATCATTTGGAAAATCTAGCAGACCACAATACACTATCACTAACAGAGGCAATGGCCAACGCAGAGTTGGAGCAAAAGTTATGCATCCGACACATGACGCTGGCCACACTTTGGATGGGATATTTTCATCTAACCATCACCTCAAAATAACAGAAGTGCTGCCAGTGCCATGGTCAGATCACAGAGCCATCCTTTTCACGGTAACCACCATACACCACAGGCCAAACCCTCACATCCCCCACAAAACACTCAAAAACGCAATTTAAAGAAGATTATTCCCCATCAGTTGCAACATACCTTTGCATCCTCTTATCCTGACCTTAACCCAGAGTCAAACCTAGCAGCAAACAGTTTTCACAACTGGGTTAAGTCCACAATAGACCTGCTGGCACCGGAAAGGAGTGTCACTAGTAAGCACACAAAGCAATCAGAACCCTGGTTCTGCGAGACCTTGCGCAAACAGAAGCCGATTTGTAGAAAAGCTGAGCAGTGATGGAGAGGCAACTATACTATTGCTGACAGAGAAATATATGCCCAATCACTGAACACTTATAAAAAAATGATAATGGACAAAAAAAGTAAATACTACTCAGAAAAATACAACAAGCAGGCAGTTCTAGTAAAGAACTATTCTCACCGTTAAAGGAACTCATCAAACTCCCAGAACCACTAGAAACAGACACCAGTGAGGCTTTCTGCAATCAACTTGCAGGATATTTCAAGGACAATGTGCTTATTATCTTTCAGTCTCTCTCAGACGGAAATGATGACATGACAACCATCTCCGCTTCAAAAACTTTACCCTCAACTCCATCCTGGACTCCTTCGATCCACCAAGCACTGAACTAACTACTCAAACCATCAAATCCATTAAATCTGGAGCACCATCGGACCCATGTCCACCCATGATTTTTCACATGGCACCAGAGACTTTTAGCGAACAACTTAGCCCACTTTACAAAGAAGTAATAACCTCTGGCATCTTTCCTGAAGCATAGAAAACAGTGTCAATCCTGCCTCTACTAAAAAAGGCCAACGCAGATCCTAATGAACCGAGTAACTATAGGCCTATAGCTAGAATCCCTTTTCCAGCAAAAGTACTGGAAAAAGTGCTCAACTCTCAATTAACAGCTTTCATCTCCTCGGCAGACATACTGGACTCCTCCCAGTATGGATTCCGACAAGGGCATGGCACAGAAACCAACCTGGTCACGGCAACTGAAGAAATCCGGGCAATTCTAGACATGGGAGCCAGAGCCGCCCTAATCCTATTGGATTTGTCGGTGGCTTTTGACACCAAGAACCATGCTATACTAATCAAACGGATCGAAGAAGCAGGAGTCAAGAACTCTGCCTTAAAATTGGTCAAATCCTATCTGAACAACAGATATCAATATGTCCAGGTCGGCAACTCTCGCTCAGAGGAATTTACGCTCCCTTGTGGAGTGCCGCAGGGATCCGCACTGACCCCTACGTTGTGTAATCTCTACGTTAACGCCTCTAGCCTACATCATCAGGAAATACGGGTTTAAACTAACATCTTATGCAGATGATACCTAAATTGTGGTATCAATCTCATGCAGCCCTAAAAACACAGCAGATAACTTTAGACAATGTATGCACCACATAAACCTATGGATGGTGTTGAATTGTCTGAAGCTAAACAGCTCTAAAATGGAGGTTCTGCTATTTGGATCAGACACTTCCTTTTGGACTCAAACTGGTGGCCACACAACATGGGTGTGCTTCCCACCCCAATTCAAAAAGTGAGAAACCTGGGCGTCATCTCTGATGACAAATTGTCCTTTCAACATCAGGTCAACAAAGTCGTAACAATGACATTCCTGACGTTAAAATCCATTCGTAAAATACGCACCTTCATTCCTCCAGAAGCAGTAAAAACGTTAGTCACAGTTTTAGCACTGGCTAAACTAGACTACGGAAATGCCCTATACTTAGGCATCCAAAAACAACATTTGGCCAAGCTCCAGTGGGCTCAAAATGCAGCTGCCAGAGTAATACTGAACATCGCTAAATTTCAGCCCATCTCAGAAGGCCTCACAAAACTCCATTGGCTCCCCATGAAAAAAATAATAGACTTTAAGGCTCTCTGCCTGGCATATAAGGCATTATATGGTCTGGGCCCAGCCTTTCTGAAACAACATCTTACCTGGTACCACCCCATAAGACATCTTTGCTCTGCACAGAGCAAACCTCTTCAGACTCCAAAATACAGGAAAGCTAACTGGGGCGGAAGAAGCTTTTTCCTTGAGACACCAAAACTATGGAATTTTCTTTCAATAAACATCAAGAGCTGTCCAACATTACTTGGGTTCAGAAAGCTGTTAAAGCTGTTAAAGACTTTTCTTAAACTAACCTACTCAATCTAACTGACCCACTCCAGGAAATCAGGCCTAGACGCCCTTGGGCATTCGCGCGCTATATAAATCTTTCTCACATCACATCACATCACATGTTAAGTATTTGATATGTATTTTGGGTTTATTTGTTTGTCTGTTGTTTTTACTTTTAAAGGGGTAAAGGGTGTGCATTCAATACATATTAATTACTTTATTATTAGTTGTTAATAGTAATAGTTTTTAATTTATAATAAGTTTTAATTTTGTTTTATTATTTTTTAGTTTAATTTAGGTGTGTTGTGGATATCATAGTGTTAATGGGTGTGTAGTCAATTAGTGTTCTTTTTTTCATTAGTAATATTTTAAATTGATTAAGTACTTATGTTAATTTTGGGGAAAAATGTATTACAAATGTATAAGTGTTTTGTTATTGGTGTGGTGTTATAGGGTAGTTATAGGGTAGGAAATATAATAAATACATTTATGTATTAATTAATTTATTTGTTTGTAAACATTTTCTAGTTTAGAAGATGTTTTTAATAAACATATTTATTATTTTATATTATATAACATTTGCAGGATTTTTTATATGTAATTAATATTATATTATTTTTTCTTTTTATATATTTAATATTTTAGATTTTTCATTTCTAAATATTGTTTATTTATTTTTATTGTGTTTTAACTGTTTGAGTGTGAATAGTATTTTTTTTCTCTTTGCTATCTAACTCTTTCCTTATTGTTGCACTCACTGGAGTTGGGGTAGTTTTTTTACCTCTTCACTATCCAGCACTTTCCCTACTGTTGTACTCACTGGAGAGGGAGTAGTAATTTTTACCCCTCTGCCATCCAACACTTTCCCTACTGTTGCACTCCCTGGAGTTGGAATAGTAATTTCTACCCCTCCGCTAACCAATTCTTTCTCTACTGTTGCCCTCACTGGAGTGGGAATGGTAATGTTTACCCCTCTGCTAGTCAACATTTTCCCTGCTGTTGCACTCACTTGAATTGGAATAGTAATTTTTATACCTCCGCTATTCAACACTTTCTCTACTGTTGCATTCACTGGAGTGGGAATAAAAACATTTACTCCTTCGCTATCCAACAGGTATTCTTTTGTTGCATTTAGTGGAGTGGGAATAGTCATTTTTACCCCTCCGCTATCCAACACTTTCCCTACTGTTGCACTCTTTGTAGTGGGAATAGTAGTTGTTTTCCCTCCAATACCCAAAACTTTCCCTACTGTTGCTCTCACTGGAGTGGGAATAGTACCTTTTACCCCATCGCTATCGATATTTTGAACATCGATATTTATGTACTTGATATTCTATCAGTGACCCATTCAGTTTAGTTTGCACTCTTTGAAAAAGGAAATTAAGTTTTAAAGCCACTCCTGAGTGTTGGCGACGAGTTCACACTCAGTGAAATCAGAGAAATCAACCTTGAGGAAACTGTATTGATCCATAATAATGAAATTAAGATTTTTCTGGTGAGAATGTACAATACTGTTAAAAAATGGGTGTCTCTAGTTGGCAATAGTTTACACTTTTGTTCAAGCAGGGACCCTTGCTTCAAGTCAGGGTAAGGGAATTACGCGCTTGGACAATCCCTGCTCACCCCTTTTGTAGCTTGGCATGAGCAAACAGGCTTATCTCAGAGGCAGTGTGTAAAGTCTTTGTGCACACATACAGTAATACAAAGAAAACACTACAAATGAACACCACACCAGTTTAGTAAAGTGAGTGAGCCTTTTCTAAACCAAACAAGACCAAAACAACAGAAATCTACAATACTTAAGCCAGATATCCTTAGAAATGGGTTATTTACCCCAATAACGCTTGTAGCAACTAATAACTCCAATCAATCAGTTAATAAGCATTTATAAAGAGCACAGCTACCTCAAATCGACGTTTCCAGCGCTATGCAGTAAAACAGTGAGAGAGCAGCCAGCAAACAGTACTCCCCTTGCCTAAAGAGCCAGGTTTTTCGAATCTTTCTAAACCCTTGTTACGATTCTACCTGGCACAAATGAGATGGCAGAGAGTTATACAATCTTGCAGTCCTGACCAAGAAGGACCTGCCCCCTTGTTGGGCCTAGGTATATTGAGGAACGCCAAGTAGACACTGGTAATTGGATCTCAGAGTCCATTCCTGTCGATATGGGCTAAGCCTGAGCTTAAGATAGCCTGGGTCCATGTCACAGATAACTCAGAAAGAAAAGGTCAGCGCCTTAAATTCTATCTTCTTAGCCACCAGGAGCCAATGTGACTGTCTCAAATGGGGGGAGATATGATGACGGAAGGGGACCGGCGAGTGAGCCTTGCTGCCGTGTTCTGAACCATCTTTAGTCTATGACTCTGGTAGGCTGGAAACTCCAGATATAAACTATTGGCATAATTCAACTGTGAGGTCTGTGAGGTCACCAGTGCATGGACTATGACCCCGCTGCTCTCCTCCGGCAGTAAGTAAAGGAATTTCCTTATGATTCTCAGCTTCCAGTACTTGTTCCGTAAAACATATATCCATCTCCCACCTGATGCAAAGATTTCTCGCTGCATCAGCTGAAACCGGCAGGGATCCCAGCTCTATTGTCTACCAGAGGCATGAAGGGGAAGGAGGTGCCTGACTAAAAAACAAGACTTCAGTCTTATCTGTATTTAATTTCAGGCAGTTATTGTTCATCCATCTAGAATTGTCTCTAAGGCACTTCTTGAAACTGTACAAAGATGCAGCAGATTGTTCTTTAAAAGAGAACACCAAGTGAGTGTCATCCGCATAAGAGACTACCTTCACCCCTGTGATGCAATAAAGGTAGATAGTGGCTCCTAGTAGATGTTAAAGAGCAGCGGGCTCAAGGCAGATTCATGAGGCACTGCACCCAGTAGAGGTTTTAGTGTAGATTAAAATGGTCAAAGAAAAACCTTTTGGGAGTGGTCTTCAAGATAGGACTGAATCCAGGAGAGTGCCACCCTCGGACATCAAGCTGATTTAATCTTTCCAGTAGGATCGAGTGTGCTACTGTGTCAAATGCTGCTGATAGGTCTAACAAGACTAACATGGCCAATGTGCCAGCATCAACAGTTATTCTCACAGATTCAGCCACTTCAAACAAGTCTGTCTCAGTGCTGTTACCCAGGCAAATTCCACCTGGAGCTATTACAACATCATGACAGTTTAAAATCCAAAGTATGGCGCTGACCGCTTGTTGCGTGGCGTCGGGCACAGAGTCGCACAGACTGCCACAGAACAGTACCTTGGCAAACAATGAAAGCAGACTGTACACAGCATCAGGGAGTTGATGCTTCATTGGTGCTGGGCAGCACCGGTGCCTTACAACCAAAGGGGAAGTGATGCATTGGTTCCTTATGACCCCAGGGGAGGTGAGGCCTCTGTTCCTTACTTCGATTCAGGAGAGGTGAAGCATCCGTTCCTTACTGTTGTTGGAGAGGTGAGGCATCAGTGTTCTTATTGTGCCTTGGAGCTGATGTTGCGGTGAGGCATCAGTTCCTCACAACGGTGAGGTTTCCATGGATTCAGGAGTCACCCACATCCAGTATCGTTTCTGCGATGATGAAGCACTGGCTTCGAGGAGGTCGGGACTGCTGTGCACGTCAGGAGGGTGAGTCACGAGTGGTGCCCTCGGCTCCAGTGCAGGTAGCGGCTGTGGTGACGGTGTCTGAGTCGATACAGTACAGTGTCAGCAGGCGTTAGGGCTGCTGTGAAAGTTAGGATAGTGCGCTGTGCTCTTTGCAAGTGGTGCCCAAAGGTTTGTTGCAGGTCGCGGTGCTGCCTGCCGGCATCGGTGTTGCAATTTAGAAACAACCACTGCAGGCCAACCCCAGACAGCACACAGCAAAGGGGCAGTACTTCACCTTCAGTTTTTTCAGCAAACGCACATCCCAAGCCCCGTCACTCCAAAGCCAGACAGTCAATTCACAAACCAGAAGAGGGACACAGGGTGGCTGAGCAAGATAATAAAAGTGGTATTTTCAAACACACAATATAAAAACAATATTTACTAAAAGATGCATTTTTATATTCTGAGTTAAGGCATACTAAACTCCATCTTTCCATCTTGTCCCCATGGGAAGTTATTTTTAAATGATGTTATAAATAACCCCCCATTCTATTCTATGGGACAGATAGCCTTTCAATAGTGAAAAATGAAATATACTGTATTTCACTATCAGGACATGCCACACACATCAGTATATGGGTACCTTGGGCCTACCTTAGGGGTGATTCACATGTAATAAAATGGAAGGTTAGGCCCTGGCATGTGGGTGCACTTGCCAGGTTGACATGGCAATTGAGATTGCGTGCAGACACTGCAGTGGCAGGTCTAAGACCTCTTGGAAAGGTTGCTTGTGCGGGTCACACAATCAGTGCTGCAGGCGCACTACCAGAATTTGATTTACAGGCCCTGTTCACACAAAGTGCACTGCACTGGGTATTTAGTTATAAGTCAAACAAGCCAATCATGGAAACACCAATCCATATTCACTATTTACAGAGGGAGCATTTGCACTTTGGCACTTTGGCTCTGGTCAGCAGTGGCAGAGTGCCCAGAGTATCTAGAAAGGCAAAAACAAATTCCAGCACACAGTAAAAATACATGAGGCAGATTTAAAAAGACATGGGAAAACCACGGCAAGGATGCCAGGTCTAACTGCCAATTATGGTGTTCTCAGCTAAGTAGACTCCTGAATTTGTTGCTGCCAACATGAGATCTCAAGATGCAGTAAATTCAGCAGGAACCATTTTAAAAAAATGTCCTGAAAGTTTTCGATTTTGGACTCAATAACAAATTTTGTGATGCCACAGAGCTCGGCAAATCGTGGGAGTCTACAAGAATTTCTGATGTTGTCTGGACATTTTTTACATCATTGTTTAATATCAACAAAACAAAACTGTTACAAACTAAAGTTCTTGTGTTCGGAACAGGAGTTGACAACATTGATGATGGTTTTGAAGATATAAGCAAAGACGTGGAAGACAATCTTATCAACCGATAGCCTTATGCTGTACAAATGTCCTGTATTTTTAAATCACGTGTTATGAATTATGTAAAAAGCAAACTTCACTATACATTATGACTGCCCACACAATCTATGACAAGTGCACAAATAGAGAGCTAATCACTTCAATGAATTGGATTAGTGGATCAACAAGTTATAATAAGATAGTATGGAGCAATAACTTGTTAGCAGCTCATGCTGTAAGATCTTTTGAATCTAGCAGCACACCACTTCCAAGCCACTTAACCAGGAAAGGATTTACAATTTCTGCTCTTAATAATTTGGATTTTTGCTCTTGATAATTCTGCCTTGAAAATCCACCACACATGATACTGACATGGTGTTTGTTCAAGACTGTACCAATGAATTAGCTGCTGGAAAACAAGCTGTGTCAGCTATGGGCATAATAAAATGAAGATTCAAAATTATAACTCAACTGCTTGCCAACGTGTGCAACATCGCTACAAACCATCAACATGTCCCAGTCTACCAGAAAGTTTCAAAGTGGTTGAGGACAAGGACCTTCTTCTACCTGATGCTAAGGTTTACAAAGCTGATTTAAATGATTTTATCATATAGCTTAGTCTGTGTGAACCGAAGGTTGAAGTAAATCCAGTTCCTCTATGAGGCCCACCCGCCGGACCTACAGCTCCACCGACCTCAACGCACTCAACGCCGGCCGACTCCCGGATTGCTACCAAGCCACCCCAAGACGCACCCACGGACCCTTCTGCTGCCACTCCTGCAAGTTCACCTGCATCCGGACCTGCACCACACCAGCACCCACCAAGCCGAGCACCAGCAGCAACCACCTGAAGTGCATCCTGCTCAACACCCGATCTGTCCACAGACACGCCGTCGAACTCTGGAACCTGCTCGACACTACATCACCAGACGTCGCCTTCCTTACGGAAACCTGGATGAACGCCTCCTCAGCACCCGACATCGCCATCGCCATCCCGGACGGTTACAAGATCACCCGGAGGGACCGCGTCAACCAGACAGGAGGAGGCATCGCCATCGTCCACAGGAACACCATCCGCATCACGACCAACACCGACTACGCCCTCCCAACCGCCGAACACCTGCACTTCCAGATACACACCGACCCCAAGACCACCCTCAGAGGCACCCTCATCTACAGACCCCCGGGACCACGCACACAATTCAGCGAAGACATCGCCGACTTCATCAGCCCGCACGCTCTCCCCTCCGCTGACTACATCCTCCTCGGGGACCTCAACTTCCACCTGGAGAACAACAACGACCGCAACACCACCACCCTGCTGGACAACCTCGCCAACCTCGGCCTCAAGCAGCTGGTGACCTCCCTCACCCACTACGCCGGTCACACACTCGACCCCGTCTTCTCCTCCAGCAAAGACATCTCCTTCAGCCACGCCACCGGACTCGACTGGACGGACCACAGCTGCATCCACTTCAGCTTCAGAAGAACAACGGCCCACCACCACCAGCAACAGCTTGCACGCAGAAGCTGGAACAAGATCACAGCCGACCAGCTCGCCGCTTCCCTGAGCCTGGACCCTCCCACCAGCACAACGAACCCCAGCCAGGCCGCCAACAACCTCACGAAGTGGATCAGCAACTGCGCAGACGACCTCGCCCCTCTGAGGACCCCGCCTAGCAGACCCGGCAGCAAGAAAGCCCCGTGGTTCACCGACGAACTCAAGAGCTCCAAGAAGAACTGCCGAGCCCTCGAGAAAGCCTGGCGCAGACACCCAACACCGGACAACATGACCACCCTCAAGCTCGCCACCCAAAAACACCACCAACTGATCCACGTCACCAAGAAAACCGCATTCAAGGAACCACTGGACAACAACGCACACAACAGCAAGGAACTCTTCAACATCGTTAAAGAGCTCTCCAACCCCAATGCCGGAAACAACGACATCACCCCTTCACAAGACCTCTGCAACTCCCTCGCCTCCTACTTCCACAACAAGATCGCGGACATACATAACAGCTTCAACACTCAACCGACGCACGCCACGACCACACCATCGCCCCCCACCACCACCCTCCGCGCTTGGACCCCGATCAGCACCGAAGACACCATCTACACGATGAACTCCATCCACTCCGGATCTCCAACCGACCCCTGCCCTCACCACGTCTTCAACAAGGCCGACTCTGTCATCGCACCCCATCTGCGGGACATCATCAACACCTCCTTCGACACCGCTACCTTCCCGGAGAGCTGGAAGCACGCCGAACTCAGCGCTCTACTGAAGAAACCATCAGCGGACCCCACCGAACTCAAAAACTACCGCCCCATCTCGCTCCTCCAGTTTCCGGCCAAAGTCATCGAAAAGACCGCCAACAAGCAGCTGGCCGCCTTCCTCGAGACGAACGGATCCCTCGACCTCTCGCAGTCTGGCTTCCGGTCCAACCACAGCACCGAGACCGCCCTCATCGCTGCCACCGATGACATCCGAGCCCTGCTCGACAACAGAGAAACAGCGGCCCTCATCCTCCTGGACCTCTCCGCGGCATTCGACACTGTCTGCCACCGCACCCTAGTACAGCGCCTCAGCAACATCGGAATCCAGGAGAAGGCACTGGAGTGGATCATCTCCTTCCTCACCGGAAGGACACAAAGAGTCCGACTCCCCCCACCGAAGTCATCTGCGGCGTCCCTCCGGGCTCCTCGCTCAGCCCAACCCTCTTCAACGTCTACATGAGCCCCCTCGCAGCCATCGCACACCAACACAACCTCAACATCATCTCCTACGCCGACGACACCCAGCTGATCCTCTCCCTCACCAACGACCCCGCCACCGCCAGAGCCAACCTACACGAAGGGATGACAGACGTAGCCAAGTGGATGATGAACAGCCGCCTGAAACTGAACTCAGACAAGACGGAAGTCCTCATCCTGGGATCCTCACCCTCCGCCTGGGACAACACCTGGTGGCCCCCCGCCCTGGGCAGCGCACCCAAACCAACAGACCACGCACGCAACCTGGGATTCATCCTGGACTCCTCTCTCTCCATGACCAGACAAGTCAACGCCGTCTCCTCGTCGTGCTTCAACATCCTGCGCATGCTTCGTAAGATCTTCCGGTGGATCCCCACTGAGACCAGGAAGACGGTCACCCAGGCCCTCGTCACCAGCCGACTGGACTACGGCAACTCCCTCTACGCCGGAACCACCGCCAAACTCCAGAAGAGACTCCAGCGGATCCAGAACGCCTCAGCAAGACTCATCCTCGACATCCCTCGACACAGCCACATCTCTGGCCACCTGAGAGACCTACATTGGCTTCCGGTCAACAAGAGAATCACCTTCCGTCTCCTCACCCACGCACACAAAGCCTTACACAACCAAGACCCAAGATACCTCAACAGCCGCCTCAACGTCTACGCTCCCACACGCCAGCTTCGATCGACCGGTCACGCCCTCGCCGCCGTCCCCCTCATCCGAAGAACCACCACAGGAGGAAGGTCCTTCTCCTACCTGGCAGCCAAGACTTGGAACTCACTCCCGACCCACCTCCGCCTGACCCAGGACCACCTCGCCTTCAGGAAGCAGCTCAAGACCTGGCTGTTCGAGCAGTAGCGGACCCCCCCCCCCCAAGCGCCTTGAGACCCTCCGGGTCAGTAGTGCGCTATATAAATGCTTGATTGATTGATTGAGTTGGAATTCATGCTCCAGGAATACCGTCCCACTGAAGAAGGTTGGGTTTTTACCAGCAATACCATCTTCAGTCACAAATTACACAACAGTATACACAGGTCCAATGAGCATATTCAGCTTGAAGACCAGCCTATCCTGCCAATTATTTTCAATGAAGCTGTTTCCCATATTGGTGCTGATATTGTTATGAGCAATTCAGTAGAATTGTATGAGCTTTGTCCAATGATGGGCGTTTTCCACATGACAAAAGTTGCATGGCAGTGTTCAGAAAGTTATCTTAGTGAATGTGGCACAGACAATGCAGTTATTATTGGAAGCTAACCGGTCCTGTCAGTAGTAAGCGGAACTTATTATGTTTGTTCATTACATGGTATGCTCATCATACCTGAGGCTATTGAAACATTATGTTGGAATGCTTTCTGGAACAAGAATGACAAATTAGGTTTTGCATATCTTACCTCAGAAGTGAACAAGGCACAGGGCGCCCATCATTGAAAAGACATAATACAGAGCCAGGCACTGTTCAATACACTCAGTTCAAAATTTAAAAAAACAGGTTTGTAGATTTTGTCAAAGAATGTGTAGAAAAATCTGAACTTTGTAAGTACTGAGGAAATGTTTTACACATGATAGCTCTAGTGAAAAACTTGGTACATGCTGATCAGGAAGGGGATTGGGAGCGGAATGTGAAGACTTGAAGTCAATGATTACTGTGTTCTGCAAATTCAATTGCATAAACTACCTGAGATATAGGTCCTGGTATTTGGAAAGAATGAGGAAGCTAGAAGTGGAAACATCATACCTCGGTAGAAAATTAATGCAAAGACATTTTGTGGTGACAGACAGAAAGAGAAAGTTTAATGCTGTGGCTCGAGATATGCAACTGCAACAGACAATATAGAGATCACAGAAAAGCTCCAAGGGAATTGTTGGTCAGACATGTTGCTCAAAGGCAGCTAGTTTACCATGAAGTTCTTTCTATTTGCAATATTTGCAGAGGAATGGCAAATTAAAAATTAAGGGACCATTGTGAAACTGTTTCTCATCACAAACTTGGAAAGAGAGGGGAACGTTTTAATAAACATGTTAACAGCCTTTTTTATTTCATGCAGCAGCAAGGAAACCCCTTTGAAATGGCTGAGCCTCTGCGACTACACAACTTTGTGATCAAACAATATGTAGATAACGATATAAAGACACATCTACTACGTGTCCTGGTACATGGACCAAAACTATATGCAGAGCGATTTGTATTGAAAGAGAAAAAGCTGTTTGACATAATCACTAAAGCTAAATTCCATGCTTTAATTATCATAGTCAGAGTTTTGCCCAACTAGTTACTACAAAATAGGTTATAAAAAAACAACTTTCGTAAGCACATGGAGAGATGGTTGTAGCAAAAGAAAGGAGTGAATTTATGAAGGACATTCTGTTGCATGATCTTCTTCCAACAAACGCATTATTTGATGAAGATGCTGCAACCAAAGCAGCATACTCGAGAAAACACTTTCCCCTGAAAATTTTCTATTTCAATTTCAAAAGGTGTTGTCATTGAAAACTACTGTTGTTGTGGTTGTTATGTCAGAATTGTGAATAGTCAAGATTTCATCCATGCAAAACTCCGGAGAGGTTGTTCGGACTGTTCTGCAGATATCTAAGTCTGTGTGCAGGAACTGCACATTGTTTTTGACAGTTATCTTGAATTATCTGTCAAAGAATGTGAGAGAATTAGATGAATGTCTACAAGTGGAACAATTTACCTTGACTGCATAAAAAATTCAACACCTATACCTGAGCAACGATAAATTCTGGTCATCAACATCAAACAATATGAACTTAAACTGCCAAAACTTTGCAGATGCTTCAGTGAACACTGAATTCCCAATTATTGCAAGTGGAATGATTGTCAATGAGGAGTTGGTGCTTGCATAGATGTATTCAAAAGGTACGGACCATATTGTTCAAGACCTTAACAGCAAATTCGAGGATGCTTTCCTTCGTGTTGTTCCGCATGCTGAGTGGGCTGTTCGAAATGGTTTAAATCGAATCATTGTACTGTTAAATGACACAGATGTTATTATTGTACTACTTAGATTTGTTGCAATGTTCATAATTCAAGGATTGTCAGAGTTATGGATATGCTATGGAACAGAAGAAAAAATACACACATTCCCTCTTCATATTCTGTACAAGAGACTTGACCCAGAGATGGCCAGTGTTATTATCAAGGCAAATATTCTTACGGTGATGACATTTTAAGAAAAATGTAAAAAAAAGCTTAAAGCTGAACCTGTGAAGGTTTTAAAAGCATAGGTGGAGACAGAAGAAGAATGTGACTTTAAAGAAGTAGAAAATACCTTGTGTGTGCATGGAAAATGACTTCTGACATTTGATGATTTTCAGTACAGTGAGTTCAAGAGATTAGTCCCACTAAGTGATCTTCCACTCGATCAGAAGATCTGTAAATGTTTTGAATCATGCACATGTAGAGAAAGATCCGTGTGAATATTGAGGAGAAGATGTTGATGAGGTGCTAAAACCTACAACATTTCTAAAGTCTCTACCCACAGAACTTACACATACATATACTTGCAAAACCTGTGCTACAAAAAGATGTCCCTGTCAATATGCTCTTCTCAAATGTTCAGCATTCTGCTAATGTACCAAGAGCTATTGATGAAACAAATTAATAAGGTGAACTGTGAAAATGTGCCCAAAACAGTAGTGGTAATCATTATTTTGTTTTCATATTCAGATCATAAACATTGATTGGTGTATGCATAAAAGGATTAAGTGCCATTATTATTTGTTTTATTTCTATAAATGTCTCTTTTTACATCATCACTGCAACACATCCACCTTTTTAAAAAATGCCTATCCAGAAATATTTAGCCTGCCTCATCAATGTCTACCTAAAGTAATTACTTCTCTAATTATATAAAAACACACATCAAAAATGTAAATTTGTGGACAAGAGTTTTTTTACGGATGCATATCTGGGGGCAGGGATTATTAACGTTTGTATCTCCTTCAACTCCTTGTAAGCCTTACTCGTTTTTTTACTCTATTTCATCTCTTTTTTGCTTTTGCCTTGCTTTTTTTTCTTTCTTGTTAGGTAATATTGAAACCCCTTATATAAACCAAATTAACATATTACACAAATGCGAATAATCAATATAGGCTTTACTATAGGCCCTAATATTTCCAAGACAGCTACTTATAGCATACTTTCTATACTTAAAGTTCCTAAAACACTAATTGCTTCTTAGGTTTCTATCTCAGAGTTTAAGTTCTTTGCAAATTCTTCTATATTTTTACTCTTGCCTGGTATGTTTGGGCAGCAATGCTGTGCTTTCAGCATTTTACATACTACGGGCCCAATTCACAAAAGTAATCTGAGACAAAATCCTAACTTTACAACTTGTATTTCTCCTCGTTTTTGCTCTTTTCATGTCTTCTGCATTCTGCAGCAGATAGGGAAAGGGGAAATCACCATTAATGATTGTTTATGTGCAGGAAAGGACACGTTCCTGCATATACACAATCATTACCTGCAACGCAGGCACCATTGCACTATGGTTTCAGCTGTATCTGCTCTGTGGCTAAGCAGGTATTTTCAACATCAGGGAAAACACAGGGGTGTGCCGTATTGTTGTCAATACAGCACATCCCTGCATTCTGGAAATGGCAGAGTTTGGCGCTGCAAAATTCTCCACAGCTCCACGCTCCATCATTTCCTTATATATGCCCCACAATTTCCTTGTCTGCCATCTGTCTAATTTCAATCTAGGATATAGATTGGTTTGTATCTCTGTCAACTCTTTGTAAGAGTGACTCTTTCTTTCTTCCATTTCTATTTCTTCTCTCCTTTTATTTTCCTTCCTTCATTTTTCTCTCTTCTTAGGTAACATCTAAATCCCTTATATAAACCAAATAGGCACACTACACAAATGCCAATAACGTATTTAAGCTTTACTGTTACACCTAAAAATCGACTACTAATATGTTCAAGCCAGCTACTTTTAGCAGAAGCTCCTTTACCTAAAGTTCCTAAAAATACTGGTTGCTTTTAACATTTGTATCTGAAGTTTCAAGTCTGAAATATTCTTTGCAAATTCTTCTATATACTTATACTTGTCTGGTATGTATGAGCAGCAATGTGCTTGCAATGTTTTACAGACTCTGCCTTTCTCTTCCAACAATATTTCCAATATTAATTCTGTATTAACTGATAACAAAGCACTGTAAGTACTAATGGCCAGCGTATCTACTACTTTAGAAAGATTTCTGGTTTTCTTGTCATTTAGGACTACTCTCAGTGAGGAAACGATTGCACCGAAAATATCTCCCACTAATTATGTCCCATCATTAGCACTTCACCTACATCTGTGAGATGGAGTCATTGTTAAAACATATATGCTATCTACGTGATACATTTTTGGAAACAATAGAGCTAAATAACAAACACCTTCCCAATCAGCAGACAATTAGAAACATACATCTTATATCAAAAACAAGAGGGGACCAGGAGCTGTATTTAAACAGGTCCTGCACACAAGCTCCAAATTGAACTGTGTATCAAGAGGGTATGCAGTTCCTAGTCAGAGGGGCGGTGAAAGGGAGGTCTTTCTTTGTGATGCCCTCACACACTCCAAAGGATGTCATGCTTCATCATTGGGCCAAGCTCCTTGTCGGGCCAGCGCTGCAATGCCCGACGGGCTCCCGTAAACGGGGCTCTTTGGCAGAGATCTTTTGAAGAAGCTATGTTGTATACTTGTAAAGCGCACAGCTGCCCCAGCAAAGGGGCGTCCAGGCGCTGTATACCGCTGGGGAACCCGTCCTGGCTTTCCCTGTGGGATGGTTCCTACTGGGAATCCCCAAGGTGGAGCCAGGCATCCCCGGCGTTGGTGGGGCCGTTGTAGAGATTAGGCAAGCTAATGCCCAGAGTTGCCGAGTGGGACCCCAGGTTAGAGTAGGCACGGAGACGAGAATTGTCGAGTCCGCTGACCCTGGTCCACGACCCTGCCGCGTCGGGAATTGAACCCTGGTCCCGGGCCGACTTCTGCTCCCGGGTCTGCCGCCTCTAACCAGTGAGCCACACCACTCCACATCTAGGGTGTGTGCGGGTGTGAGGGCTGGATAGTGCACAGGAAGGTGGGTTAAAATAAGTCTAGAGAATTCCTACTCATATAGGTTTTATCACTGTGGTAGCTCAGGCTTAATTAAAAGTTGTTGGTGCCCTAAATGGATATAATGTTCCTACAGGGCTGTTGTGGTGTGGTGGGTCAACACTTTTCGTGCCTACTTTGCCCCTAATGGGTCAGATGGCACTTCATCAGGACCATTAAAAGCTCAAGGTGAGTGGTGCTCTACCGCCTGTCTGGTTCTGGTAATTATGTCTGATGACCAGACGCAGTAGAATGTACACTAGTACACTTATACCGGGTAGGATACCAGTGGTATGAGAGACTACAGCTGGCCGGGGAGGCAGAGCACGTTGTTGCTCTGTGGAAGGCATGGCAGCCGACTGTTATCTATTTTACCCTTGCTCTGGGCCTCATCAAACATACATCTTACCCTCAAAAAAAGAATACTTCAGTGATAACTGATTCTTCCTCAGTTAATATTGTAACAGGTCCTCCAAGAACTTCAAATGTATTTTCACTACTGTTTATTCCCATTTGTCTGGTTCTGGTGTGTGTTCTTCTCTTGTTAAAAGTTCAGAGGCATATTTACAAGGGGATTGTGCCACTGGAATGTCACTTTTTTTTATGGTCCGATGGCCCAATGCCCTGCACCATATTTACAAAGTGGTATTAAGCCACTTGTTGTGGCTTAACACTGCTTTGTAAATATGGTACAGTTTCACGCAGGTATCTGCGTAAGTGGCATGTAATGGGTGTCGCTGTGGGCATTCCACCACACACCCATTGCTTTTTGACACTGCTCCATATTTACAAGGAGGTGTAAATCTGAGATAGCACCAAAATATAACACCTTGCAATAGCAGGCTTTAGAATGGCGCAATAAGAAGAAATACTTGTATTTCTCCTCGTTTTTGCTCTTTCTATGTCTTCTGCATTCTGCAGCAGACATAGAAAGGGGAAATCGCCATTAATGATCGTTTATGTGCAGGATAGGACACCTTCCTGCACATTAACAATCATTCCCTGCAACGCAGGCACCATTGCACTATGGCGCAGGGGTATCTGCTTTGCAGCTAGGCAGCTATGTTCAGCATCAGGGAATACACAGGAGTGTGCCGTATTGTTGTCAATACGGCACATCCCTGCATTCTGAAAATGGCAGAGTTTGGCGCTGCAAAATTTGCCACAGCTCCACGCTCCATCATTTCCTGATATATGCCCCACGGATGTATGACATTATAACGCATACTTTTACAACGCCTACCTTTACAACGAAATTTTTACAACGCAAAAACTATTACAACGCATACATTTACAACGCAATTTTTTACAACGCATATACTTTTACAACGCATACCATTACAACGTAAGTATTGGTAAGTATATAATTATTTTTTTAATGTAATATAAGTAAAATTAATATAATTTAATTTAATTTAATTTCATTTAATTAATTTATTTAATTTTTTTTTTTTTTACCCTGTACCCCTGTACCCCAAAAACCCAAAACTGACCCTTAACCCTAAAAATACCCCTTTACCCAAAAACCCAAAACTGACCCTGAACCCTAAAAATACCCCTTTACCCAAAAACCCAAAACTGACCCTGAACCCTAAAAATACCCTTTTACCCAAAAACCAAAACTGACCCTGAACCCTAAAAATACCCCTTTACCCAAAAACCCAAAACTGACCCTGAACCCTAAAATTACCCTTTTACCCAAAAACCCAAAACTTACCCTGAACCCTAAAAATACCCTTTTACCCAAAAACCCAAAACTGACCCTGAACCCTAAAAATACCCCTTTACCCAAAAACCCAAAAATGACCCTGAACCCTAAAAATACCCTTTTACCCAAAACCCCCAAACTGACCCTGAACCCTAAAAATACCCCTTTACCCAAAAACCCAAAACTGACCCTGAACCCTAAAAATACCCCTTTACCCAAAAACCCATAACTGACCCTGAACCCTAAAAATACCCTTTTACCCAAAAACCCAAAACTGACCGTGAACCCTAAAAATACCCCTTTACCCAAAAACCCAAAACTGACCCTGAACCCTAAAAATACCCCTTTACCCAAAACTGACTCTGAACCCTAAAAATACCCCTTTACCCAAAAACCCAAAACTGACCCTGAACCCTAAAAATACCCCTTTACCCAAAATACCAAACATATAACATTTTAAATATAATTATATACTTACCAATACTTACGTTGTAATGGTATGCGTTGTAAAAGTATCTGCGTTGTAAAAACATGCGTTGTAAATGTATGCGTTGTAATAGTTTTTGCATTGTAAAAGTTTCGTTGTAATGGTAGTGCGTTGTAAAAGTTGCGTTATAAACGTTACATACCATGCCCCACAAGTTCCCTTTCTGCCATTTGTCTAATTTCAATCTAGGATATACCATTTTCTTTTTATACTCATCGTCCTCCTCTTTCCATGCATTCTTCAAAACATCTTCCCATTCGTTGCCTTTGGAAACATGTGGGCTCGCCTTTCCTTTAATACTTGTATACATTTCTTTTCAAATTGTTTCTTTGAACATGTCAAATTTCGTTCATATGCCTTAAACGTGTCTATCTTTGTAGGGAACCTAAAGAAAAACCTAGCTGTCTCCATCTCCTTAACCTGTGAGTGAGGATTGATTCGTTTGTGACGAGGAACTACAGAAAGGATAAAGTCATAATTGGAAAAATAATATTCAAAATGATTCTGCCTATAAAATAAACTAAGCAACATAATACATGTAACTTCGCATGAAGGTGGAATATGATGATAGGTTACATCCACCGTAGCTGAAGCAGGTAAGTGTGCACAAACATAGCCCTCTTTAGCATCTAAAGGGTGTGTGTATTCTTGAACTAATCTAGAATAAATGTTTGATGTGAAACCCCCCTCTGAAGAATCTATACATGAAGACTTTATGTTTTCCTCATCTACTGTATATGTAGGTATTGTGGGTGCAGGTGTGGATCTAACAATTTCTATCTCAGGTTTGCTACTCATGCCGACTAAGAGAACTATGAATGCTAACATAATATCTAGTAGCGAGATGGCACTCACTATTCTACATTAGCCTTGGTAAGGAAACACAGGTGTCTACAGTCAGACCTTCAGTAGAATATAGCAGCAGGCAGACTTAATATTCTGCATTGATTTTCATCTTGTGCAGGATGAGCAAAACCTTTGATAATTGACTTATAGTTATTTCATTCAGCTTATATACAACAGTCTTCCTAAGGCATCTCTAGCCATACTCTGTCTTCTTCTCAGAACGTCAACCCTACTCTTTGACTGCAAGCTAGGCCCTAGGGAATGCTTATTAATTCTTTTTAATTGTTTTATTTTCTGTACACAATATTTGCCATGTTCATTTATCAGTTGTCACAGTTTTTTTAATTGATCGTTTTAGACACTGTTCATATTTCAGAGAATCAATTATTGTTGGATTGAATCAGTTTGTTATCAGATGTTGAAATGAATTATGCTTTTGTATCACAGGTTCGAACCATTTACTGTGATAATGTGGCATGTCATGGAGGTCCAAATGGTTCTGCGATTGATTGGCCTTTGGATTAGGCACACTCTCCACATCATAAGTTCATTCAAGTGCTGAATACCTGCGACAAGGTACTCCTGCTCTCTTAGATCTCGTTGGTGTCTGTTTATCCTCTTTTGTATCACTTAAACCACTAGATTGTGTTTCTTCAACGATGCTCTGTGGTATGTGTTCAAATGACACACTAGATTTTGATTGTCTCCTGCTCCTTGGCCATTCCCCTTTTCTTTGATGCCTCTCACTGCACACTTTTGTTCCTTCACCAGGGTAATTCAGTTGAACCAGTGATTATTAAGCAGCATCCCCTCTTTCATGTTTCAGGTCTTCGTCTTCAGGGGATACTACCACACCACTTTGTGAGATTCTCCACACTTCTGTTTATGTCCAAAAGAGTCTATTAAGAGCTATAGAATACAATCCTCATCCAACAACAATGACAGCTCCATCTGTATGCTCAACAACCCTCAGCATTCAAAAATAGACATTCTAATGCATAGAGGAACCTCCAAATCTTCCAGAACTTAGTATTGCTTCTACCAGCTGTATGCCTATGCCTAGGATACATCACACCCCGCTCACCTTTCAGGACGTACATACACAGAAGGTCATGGACCTGGCTACAATGTCACCAACTCATCAAGTGAACACCTCACTTTCTGGGTGTGTGAGGCGTGAATACAATTGGGTATCCCTCCACATTTCGAGTGGGTGTTGGTGATCAGCATTACATCCACCCTGGCACTAAACTGGATTTTAGAACGTGTTTCTTTAATTAGGACCCACTCATTGGGGGTAAGATTATGGTACTGTTCCTGACGTGGGACGGCAGTGGCAGCACCAACCAAGTTAGAGACAGAATGTGCCACATCAGCTAACCACTTTCAATATTTGAGAGTCCTGTCATCTTGGATATTTACAAGCAATTTTTTCAGGCACATCAGGCAGGTATGTGGCACATCCCAGGAGTACCTCATGTGGCTACAATCCTGTTCTTCTGTCAGGGTTGCTTCGGGGACTCATCAACACTAATGGTAAAGAATACGGCCATTTCAGAGAAGTGTTTGCACAGCCAAAAAAGATTTCAGTGTGCCACTAAGCTCCTCAACTATTCCTGATGCGTCTAGTCGGTAACTACAATGCAATCTCTGTCCCACCTGAAGTGCCACGCTCAGCATTCCAAAAATCTCATTATTAAAATGGACTTCAGAAAAAACTGAAATCCTACCTGAGCATGAGTTCTCGCACCAGCAGTTTAGCTACAGTGAGACTGTCATTTCCCTGTTTTGGGTAGGCTCCCACCCATCAGATGAAAATGCACACTATTTATTTATTTATTTATGTGTTTTATAAAGCGCAAACTTGACCCGTTAGGGTATCAGAGCGCTTTACAGGAATCATAGGATTGTACAAAAAGCCTTAGAATCACAAGTGTAAAAAATAAATTAGGTGGTGGCGGTGTGCAGAATTCATAAGAGATAGGACAAGTATTTACAGATTACATTTACAATTACTCAAGACAAGACCACAGGTTTCTTGGTGGGGTGACTAGGTAATACGAAGGGAGGCAATAGCCAGACGTATATCTGGGTCATAGTGGTGGTTGAAGGCAAAAATTTAAACAAGGAATTTACCCATAAGGAAGGTTTTGGTATCCTTTTTGAAATGAGACAGAGAAGGGATTCTTCTGATGGCAGGTGGGAGAGAGTTCCATATTCTAGGAGCGGCCCAAGAGAAGGTACAATTGTAAGAAAGCGAGCAAGTTGCCGCAGGAGGTCTCTAGCGGACCGGGAGTTTCTGATTCCTCCAGAAATCACAAGTTTCCGTGCAAGATATGCAGGGAAGTTTGAGTATAAGGCCTGTGTGTAATGTAATCTAGTTTAAGCAGTATTCTTGCCTCAAGAGGAAGCCAGTTCAGAGCTTTCAGTTGTGGGGAAATGTGGTCCCAATGAGATCTTGGGTAAACCCGAGAGGGTAGAGCAGCCATACTCCAGTCTAGAGATGACTGGTGCTTCGACTGCCATTTTTAGGTCGTGAGCATCGAGGAAGGGTTTCAATTTCCTTAGGTAGCTCAGGTGGAATCTGGCTGATTTGGCCATTGAGTTGATGTGATTCTGCATGTTCAAGTTGCTGTCCAAGGTGATTCCCAGGGTTTGGCCCAGTCCACGATGATCAGTGGGTAATTTAAGGCTGAGATAGCCTTGATCCATATTTGCATCTCAGGGTTGGATTTTAGGAGGGGAACTTAGGAGAAATTCTGTTTTCTTTGCATTGAGTTTAAGTTGGTTGGAAGCTAGCCATTTGACAGTCAGTTTCAGGGCTTCATTCAGAGAGAGGATCTCCTCGAGAGATGAGTGTCATCAGCATACATATGGTAGGAGATATTGGCAGTGCGCAGTACTTCGGCAAGCGGTTCTAGGTAAAGGTTAAAGAGGGTGAGGGACAGGGTTGATCCTTGGGGGACACCAACCATGCGGAGCAGCGTGAGGGGAACACGGAGACACACTCGGTCCCGAGTTAATTGCATAATTAGCAATCATCCCCTGACGTCCAAGAATGCTCATGAAGCAAGACATCACTTCATAATGAGTCATGCAATTGCATGGTCACAAACCGCTGTAGGCACACTATAGCCTTAATTTAATATCAATTCACTGTATATAGTCCTGCACTTTTTTGTAAAATACACAAATATTAGAAATACGTGAGTAAGGTGGGAAGTTGTGCCCCCGTCCTGAAGAAGGAGCACTCGCTCCGAAACATGTTGACGCACACAAGAGGTACTGTTCATAGTCACGACAGATAATTACCTCACTCTGCACCCTTTTAACAGTACCAGCCCGGGGTTGTGAATAAAGTTTTTTCCCCACACACCCACGAGCCCGGTACTTTTTAACCTTCACCAAACCCCACCACTCACATTCAATACCCCCTCACTTGCACCACACACACCACACATAGTCCAACTCAGAGTGCTCCCGCGTAGTCATAGGTCGTAGCACGCCGCATCCCGTTAGAGGGGTGCGAAGACCCCGATGATGAAGCATGACACCAAGGGGCCTGTTGGTGTGTGAGGGGTATTTAACAAAACACTGAGTGTCCCCACACTTGTGGTACACTCCCTGTCCCTATCACTGTGAGTAGGATTCTTTTTGTTTATGTAACAGTGCCCGTGGAGTAAGAATCCTACACCTATACTCTACCTCCCTCCTATTGTTTTTTTCATCGGACACCAACCATGACCAGGGAGGGAGCAGATAGGTTGCCGTTGATTAGGAATCTCTGTGATTGGTTATGGAGGAAGGACCTAAACCATTCTAGAACAGAGTCTTCCAATCCCATCCTGAGTTTGAGGCATTCAAGTAGTTTTTTGTGGTTGACCGTGTCGAAGGCCGAGGTTACATCTAGGAGGATTAGGAGATAGGTTTTGCCTTGGTCAACTGCTTGGAGGGCATCATCAACGATGTGGAGCATGGTGGTTTCAGTGCTCTGCCCAGGTGTAAATCATCGCGTAGGTGGAAATTGCTGATGTGATGACTTAGCTGCTGTTAGACACACTTCTCCAGCACTTTGGCTAAGAGGGGGATGTTGGAGATGGGTCTGAAGTAGTCGGGGGAAGCAGGATCTAGCAACAGCTTTTTCAAAATGGGGAGGACTTGGCTAGCTTTCAGAGAGTAAGGCATCCATCCCTGCTGGAAAAAGGCGTTCATTATTGCAGTCCAGCTAGGAATAATGGATTGGGCAATGGCAGCTAGACAGTTGGAGGGGAGCGGATCATTTAAATCATTGTTCAGGTTTAAGGTAGATAGGATTTTAGAGGTGGAGTCTTCGTCATAGACTTTGAAGTTGGTTCAGTAAGCTTGATTTTTAAGTAAAATCTGTGGGGGCGTTGCGGCAGGAGGAGGCAGGTCCAGAAGGAGTTGAGAGTATGTGGTGGGACTGAGTTTGTTTCCTAAGGCTATGATTTTGTCAGCGAAGAAGGAGGAGAATTCCTCTGAGGATATTAGGGACTTGGGGGTTTCTTTTGATGTTTTGCCCAATTTCTTAGATTAGTGTTTGACCAGTTCAAAGAACTTGCAGGGTCTGTTCTTGGCCTTCCCCAATTCAGATCTAATGAATTCTTTTTTTGAGTTGAGGATGTTCCTGTTGTAGGCATTTCTGGCCTGGCGGAGAAGATTTAGATGTGCGGCAGAGGGGTTGCTGCCTCCAGGTTCTTTTGCCGGAGGGAACTCCTCTCATTGTTGAGGGATCCCGTGAACCAGGGGTTTTGGTCTTTGATTTGGGTTCATTTCAGTTTTAGTGGGGCTAGATCATCAAGAATGTTCGATATAGTCGCAGAGTAGTGATCGTTGAGGTCACTGGCCGTTGTGATAAGCGAGGGGCGGAGGTCAGATTTACAGTGAGCCTCAAGTTCCCTATGGTCCAGGTTTTTGGTGTCCCTGATCCAGCGTTTGGGAATCACTGGTTGCGGTGCCCTTGTCTTGTAGGCACCAGGTAGTAGAAAGGTGATGACATGGTGGTCAGACCAGTCACATGGGTCTATAAAGATAAGTTTGACTGCTGAGTGCTGATTCTTTAGAGATGATCCATTCAAGAGTGGCCCATTTCGATTGAGTTGGGAGTGAACAGGTTTGGGTCAGGGCTTGATCGGCCCGGAGGTCTTTGATGGCGTTGACATGTGGATCCTTGGGATCGTTCCAGTGCAGGTTAAACTCACCAAGCAGGTTGCACATTTGGGTGGAATTGCTGCAAATAGCGAGGGCAAGGTATTCCCAGGGTTCAGTGGTGTCCGCCAGGAGTTCAGTGACAAGAAGGTTAGAGCAGTAGATGCTGGGGATGCCTCCTCCTTTCTTGTTAGATTGCCTGTCCAGCCTTGCAATTTTATAATTGGGAGAGACTAGGAGGTCCAGGCATGGAGATGAGGATTTGTTGAGCCATGATTCTGTTGGGATTGCTAAGTCGAAATTGTTATTCAGGGTGAGATCAGCAATATCAGCGGCGTGCTTAGCTGCTGATTGGCAGTTGAATAAGAGACCAGACAGAGAGGGGTCGGATGGAGTGTCGGGAGTCTGGGCGGACAGGTGACCAGGTTATATGACCTGGATATATGTCATACCTTTACAGACAGGTTGTTTTGATAAAATCCAAGTGCACCCCATCAGTTAGGAGGGTCAGCATTGATTCTGTGTTCACTTTCCATATCACTAGGATGTCATCAATGTATCGTTTCCAGAGTTGTATGTTCTCCTTGTATGTGTCATTTAGTATATATTTTTCTCAAAATTGTATACATACAGACCTGCCACGCCCAGCGCAAAAGTGCTGCCAATTGATGTTCCAAAGGTCCGTAGGTATATTTTTCCTTCAAATTCAAAGATGTTTTTCTTTAGGGCCAGACGAGCACATTCCAATATAAAGTGAATTGGTGTTATGTAGTTCCACTCTCTTTGGTTCAGGGTCTCTTTTATTACTTTTAATGTGTCCTCTTGCAAGAGGCTAGTTTATTTGCTATCTACGTCTAGATGAAGCATTTCATCTACTAGGTAGGTGAGTGACGGTTCTTTTACAAAACCTTAGGGTTTCCTAGGCAGTACAGACACCTGGTACATCCACCCAAAATGTAGGGCTAGGTGTCATGGCTCCTGCTCTGTGCATATCCAGGAATGTCCATTAGTGAATGCATGCTTGTTGTATGTCCACATCTTGCAGGCGTTTCTCAGTGAATGCTGGACCGGCTAGCGGTGCAGCTTTCATACACAGGAAATACAATTAGGTCAGCTGACGAAGCACTACCCGGTGAGGCTGCATAAAAGTCTGCGGTGCTGAACCCAACAGTGCTTCAAGTACAGGACTATGCCCGGATACCAGCTGCTGACTTCTGTGACCAGGAGGCTTCATCTGATCATCGGTGAAAAGGTAATCCTTGCTCACGCATACTCACGCAGGAGCGTGGGTGTGTTCATGCCTCATTGACACGTGCAGAGGTGTGCTGTTACTATTCCAGTCCTCACTCACGCAGGTGCGTAGAGTTACTCGGGTCATTTACGGCACGCATATGAGCGCGTAGCCGCATGTGAGATTTCCATACTCTCGCGCAGGAGCGCCTTGTTTCCTTTGGTCATTTGCGGCATGCGCAGGAGCACCTAGCCGCATTTAACATTTCTTCACACTAGCGCTGGTGCGCTTGTGTTTCTTTGCCTTTCTGCATGAGCAGGAGCTAGACACAAGTCAAGTAGTCAGATTGAGTGAGAGGTCGCACAGTGTGACAGTTGACCTCTAAATGCACATTTTATATAATGTATTTTGTTTTTTATTCCTTTACCCTTAAATCAATTCCAACAAGTGTAGTATGGGTGCACTAGATATGAAAAGCTAATTTATTTTCCTTCATAAAATTGGTGGAGATGTTATGACATTTGTCCTTCTACCACTAAGTACATTTTTTCTAAGTGCTTCAAGGTGGCGATTATTCCTTTACTGTTAGATCATGTGTCACAAGTGTTGCATCATTTGGGTCATCATGATAAGTACTTAGTGGAAGTGGGGGGGTCATGCAATCTAACCTTTTACTTGAAATTACACTTTTCAAAGTGTTTCAAGGCAATTAATCCATTGCCAATTATTTGCTGCAAGTAAAGCACCACTGGAATCATCAAGATAACTGCTTGCTTTCTACTTATATAATTGTTAGAGAGTTCATACGATTTGACCTTTGACCTCTAACAACTCTTTTTATAAGTGATTCAAGGTAATTATTCTGTTACTCTTAGATCATACTTTACAAGTTTTGCAACATTTGAATGGTCATGATTAGTACCTTGATTAACTTGGTGAAGGGGGCATCATTCAATTTGACCTTTCACCTCTAATTAAACTTTTCTAAGTGTTTCATGGCTGTTAATGCATTAACAGTGGATCATAAGTTGCAAATCCAGCATCATTGGAATTGTCATGATTAGTACTTACATTCTCCTTAGTTACATTTTTGGAAGGGTCATGCTATTTGACCTCTAAACACACATTTTCTCACTTTTTCTCAAGGTACTTATTCCATTACACTTGGATCATTTCTCACATGTGTAGATTAGGTATATAAAAAAGATAGTGGTATTATGTAATTCAGTCATATCCCTTTTCAATTATGCACCACTTTTTGTCAACAAGAGTAAATATTAAGAACATTGAAGTTCCATCAAAGTGATCTGTCAGTGAAGAGATATTCAACACGGTATGAGCTATAAAGGGTGTGAGTAGTAGTGTCATAATTAGACACAATCTAATTCAATCATGTTCTTCTACTTAAAAGCTCGTTTGAATCTGAAGGCCATGGATAGACTGTTGTTAACTTTTTTATCAAGTAAATGTATTGAACTAATGAACATTGACCTCCAGCTGTTTCAATGTGCATTCACAGGCACAATAATGACCTTTCCAAGAATATTAAAATGTCTTTTTATCAGAATTGTAGATGTTGTTGGTTTCACCTAGCTCACTTGGCGGAATCACACAAAGTGTAGAATTATAATTATTTGTTCCAGTGCATATGGTGTCCATGAGAAGCTTCATGTTGTAGAATTATGAGAGACTTTCGACATGTATTTTGTTGCAACTGTTTCAGTTTAGTCAATTCTGATTGGTTTGCTTTGTGGTAATTGTGTACAACGGTATTGAATGTATGAAATACTTTGTTCAGAATCCTACATAAGGTATGCTGTTGTTCGATGTGAAAGGGAGCCCTTTCTGACTTTAGGAGGTGAATATGTTCCTGACTACTTATACACTCTGTATTTGTCAGTCACATTAAAAGTTTTTACAGACTACAAGTCTTTAAAAAAACATAAAAACGTGATAATCTTATTATTCTAAAATCATCACAATAACTTTAACAAATACCATCAGGATAAATGTAAGATAAATGTCCTATAAAAAGAAAAAAGAAGTGTAGATTCCCACACTCTGCATTACATGATTACACAATTACTCAATATATACATCATGATCACACCTGTACGTAAAATAATTGAGCCTTTATAAAAAACACGTATAAAAATTCCTAATAAGAATTGGCCTTTGTAACAATTTTACTTCAATTAAAAAAAATCTAAAACCATCCATCATGACTTTCAATCTTCACATTCATTTTTCCATAAAAAAACCTTTTTACTGCATTCATATATCTCCCAATAGCTATTGCGGTAACAAGATTTGGCATATCTATAAGACGTTCTACAGCATGTGCCCGAGATACAGTGCCATATTTAAAAAAAATGGGACATAAAACAATTTCAGCAGAGCTAATACTTTTGAGCAATCCACTGATATGTGCAGAATATTACATTTTGTGCCTATAAATGTACATTTACCATTGGATTGCCTCATTTCTATTTTTATTCTCTCATTTATCATCCAAGTATTGATAACAGTTCCTTCCCTAGATTTCTGAGTTCACTCATAGTAGCTTCTACTTGTAGTGTCTGTTGACATATTCTCACCTTCAGGTTCCTACATACAGAGTACAGTTTCTTTCTGACATCTTTGGCCCATTTTAAGTCACTATACTGTATCTCATTTTTACACCATTGCGAGAACTTCTGATTCACTCCCGGTCCCAATCTTTTCCGAAATCTTAATAGAGTCACTTGAGGCTGTACATTCCTTGATGTCATCCCTAGCTCAATCTAATTGCGTGGATCATAGATGAGCCTAGTAATGACATTAGGGTTTTTATACATTTACCTTCATCAATGTCCCATTTGCTTTTACCACTTAGGTAGAGTATTTCTGCCCCATAATGTGGCTGAGGAGGTATCATGGCACTATAGGCCTTTGTCAGTGGTCTATGGGACATTTCTTCATAGACACGATTAAAGGTTTTCAGAGCACACACTGATAAATAGGCCTTAGCTTTCAGTGCCTCGAGATGCATGTGCCACTTTAGGGTCGTATCAAACCAGACTCAAAAGTATTTGTACTCATTCACTGAGTTTATACACTTTTTTCCTGGCCCCCATTCCTTAATCATTCGCCCTACCAATGAGTTTGCAAACAATAACACATGGCAAAAGTAGTTTGTAAGTGAGAGATGTTTAGGTATACACAAATAATAATCAAACAATTGGATAAAGCTAGGGTACTAGTTATAATCAATACATCAGACTACTGAAAAAAAGCAATAATATTATTTGAAGATGAAGCTACATATGTGACACTTTCCAATAATCCAACATCTAGATTAAAAAACTAATTTGAGTAACTATATAGAGAAGCAATGAATAGTAGCTGAATGAGTGAGATGAGTCAACAATATCTAATTAATCTACATACAATTATTACTGCCTTCTATCTAATTTGAAAAATTCATACAGATCCCAAGCATCCAGCTGAACAATCAAGCATTGCAGATATTGAATTTCTTATTCAATCTCCTTTTTTCAAAAGCATACCATTTTGGTTTTTATCCATATTTATGGTTAAATGCTTTGCCACAGAATATTCTCTAAAAGTGTTTAGCTTCATTTGTAGGCCCAAATCTGTCTGGTCAAGTATTACTAAATCATCTGCATACAATAAACACAATAGCTGTTTTCCGTTCATTTCCGGGCTTGCACTTCTATCTACCTCCAGCACAAATGGCTGATCTGCTAAAAATATGTCAAAGACCAGGGAGACTAGCACACAGCCATGTCTTAGACTGTTATTAATTGCTATTTTTGATGTTAATGTACCCACTGTATCCTTAATTATCTGAGCCCAATTCCCTCTGTGTAGCTCCTGTATAACGAGCAGAAGGGCTTCTGGGATGTCATATTTTTTTTAAGTCTCACATTGTCAGTTTCGACCAACCAGGTCAAACGCTGAACGGAAGTCTACAAAACAACAACACAACTTTCCTCTTTGCTCAATTGACTTCAGTGCAACTGCCCATAGGGCAAAACAGTGGTCAATCATGGAGCGACCTTCCTTAAAACCACCCTGTTCCACAGAAACAATCGACCGGTGCTCCACCCAATCCTTCAGTCTACCCAGAATTCTTTTGGCAAACACTTTCTCTCCAACATCCAGCAAATTATTCAGTCTAAAATTGTTCAGGGCTTTCATATCTCCCTTCTTATTTACTGGTCTAATTCAATCTCCCCTCCAATTATTTGGGATTTTGCCTGTGTCTAATATAGCCAAGAACATTTGTGATAGGAATTCGGTCCACCAATTTAGCTGTGTCTTTATTATAATAGCGGGAAGGTTATCTGGTCCTGCTACTCAGGTTAAATTTAGCTTCTTTATGGTATGCTACAAAATCTCTACTGTGAAGTACGTTTTTATATCTCCAACTGCCTCTCCCAATGCAATTTTTCGCTTTCGTCAGATGTTTTACTTGTACCATACAATTCACCCATGCTGCTTCTTCTACCAGACAGCTCATAGCCCCTTTTGGCTGTCCTGAAGCTTCTTGTATCAGCTTCCAAAAGTTCCATACCTTTTTGGCTCCAATGGTTTCCAGGAGGTTTTCCCAGCATTTCTCTTTATAGATTCGGGTCTGGTTCCTTACTAAAATTTTATATTCCTTCGATAACTTGTCAAGCTTTGTATGTCTATCCTGGTCGTATTTAACTCTAAGGTTTCTCTCTTTCCTCCTTATCACCCTTTTCTTTTTCATACATTCCACATTAAATGACTTTGCTTGCCTTCCTCAGGTTGTTTTGTTAGTAATCAAGCTTGATTTATTACTTTTTAGTTTTACTCTGAGGCATTGTACTACATGTTCAATTTTTTCATTAAACCATTCAAAGCTCAGACCCCTGGTACTTTCCAGATTTAGCTCCTGTTGAAAGTTAGCCAGTTTTGCCATATATTCATCTGTTAGTGTCGTTGTCAAACGCTTGGGGTATTCTAATTGCTGGGGTATTACTAAATCACGTGGGCTCATATCATCACTAAACAATTCAAATTGCAAAGGGTTATGATCACGACCTGCCCTTTGAGTTACCCAAAACTCTTTTATTAATGCAAAGTTCCATGCATGAACAAAGACGTAATCAATTGGGCAATATTGTGTACCTATTTCTAATGGTTACTTGGCTGGGCACTCAGTTTCTGTCCTGCCATTTAGGCTGAATAACCCGTTTGTCCCCATATACTTCCCTAAAGTTATATCTTGTCTAGAAGAGATACAGTCTGGGAAGTCGGCTAACATTATATTATATTCTCCTAATTTTTTTTAAACAAAGGATCTAACCTTTTCGGATTCAATTTATGATTAAAGTCTCCCATCACAATGACCATATCATTACCATGCTTTTTACATAGAGTGTCCACATCCTCTTTGAATTTCCCCATCTCTGCTTCATATTCCTCATGACACCCCCACTGCATGTAGACAGGACGTAATACGCCGGCATTGAGATTCCCCATAATTACACTAGAGAGATCGCTTCTACACTATATTTAGGTAAGTCTATCATGCTGTCAGTGGTTTGTCCTAGATGTTCAAATTATCTGGCTTTCTCTATGAGTATACAGGCATACAAGCATTTATGGTCTAATTTTTGTCCATAATTTAGATATAAAGTGAAAGTTCACAGAATGACACCATATCCTGAACTATAAAAGTGATTTTTTGGTCCTCATGTGCGACGACTAGAACCATCTAGCCCTAACTAGAAGCAACAACATATTCTTTTAGGTGAGCAAATTGTGCCATGTCTGTCTACCACACGAATAACTTTAATTATAGCTTTGCATTGTCATGCAGTATGGAATTTAAATGTATGTCCTCTTCCATCCGCAGTCATTAACTGTCATATCTCTTACATCACTGATTTAAGAATCGTTAAGGAAATAGAAGTTGGTTTTATCCTATGTGGGAAAAAAATCTTTTTAATAGTAAGTATTGCCCAATTCGTACTATATAATTGCCAATGGTACAGCTTAGGAACTATAAAGTGGTTATTCATATCTATTGATTGAACGACCCTGGTTTTCATCACTATAAAGTTGTTATTAATATCTTTTGATTGAATGACCCTGGTTGTCACCACTTTTATATAATCAATTCATGACCATCTAATTTTGAGATGGTAATTTTTAAATGGGTCCTTATTCACCTTGGTCTGATTACCTAACAACTGCTCAAATATATAAATGTGAGTTTTGTAACTTGTCTAGCAAATATTATGTTGCTAAAGCAAGCAGGGAAGTTGTGTTGCATAGAAAGTCGTTTTAAATTTGTCGAATTAATTATGTTTCATGCGATGTTTTATTGCTATTGAAACAAATCCTTTTTTTATACAAATGTAAGTGATTGTAATTTTTTGTTCATTAATTGTGTATTTCAGATACAATTTGTGGCTCCTGATGAAGGCGCGTCGATATTATTGATTGCCACTTTCCTCCTTTTTAATATTGTGACATCATATTTTATTAATATTGTTTTGATTTGCTTTTCTTTAATGTTCATGTATTTTGGATGTGTATGATGTATGTTTTTAACATGAAAATTCATTAAAAATAACAGTTTTTGTATCGAAATAAATTTGTAGGTTCTTTTTTACTTTTCACTCCTCCTCCTGCTTGCTATGATTGTTTTAGTAATATACATACAGACATTCATAAGTACCACATTTTCATACATTCAATCTGAGGCCGACAAGGATACCCTGCAAGCAAGCAGCCATTAGCAATTTACATTTATGGACGTAACCTTTTTTGCAATCCTGGTTGATATCAATGTCATAATCCTGCCCGCAAGGCTTCCCAACAGGCTTGTCTGACTATTTCCTAGACTCCAATCACCCAAGTTTACTGATCTCTGAGTTATCAACTATTATTTTGATGTTTTCTTTTTCCTCACACTCTTTGTTTATCAACCTCACCTGCATTTTTCCTAAACCTGCATGACATTTCAAAAAGGCTCTTCCTTTTTGGCTGCTTTCCTCTGATTCTCCTTCTGGGATTACCCTTCAATACCTCCCTTTCTGCTTTTACAATAGCTGTCTTTACTAGCCCTGAGTACACTAAAACCTATGTAATTTCCTTCCCTTTATTGTTATAACCGAAATCCACCTGCCTCAGGTTCTTGGTCCTAATTTCACTTTGGCTAGGACATTTTAAG
This sequence comes from Lissotriton helveticus, assembly GCF_964261635.1. Lineage (NCBI taxonomy): Eukaryota > Metazoa > Chordata > Amphibia > Caudata > Salamandridae > Lissotriton > Lissotriton helveticus. The sequence goes on along the minus strand of NC_136065.1, from coordinate 982,190,038 downwards.
AAAGAAAATAGGAGTTGGGACTGATTTAGGGGTAGAATCTTCCTTGTTTTTTTCTTCCCCTAACTGATGTCAGATGGTTCAAAGTACAGCCACTCATTACCTACTGCTTCCATTCCTACGATATGGATATTCACTGTTTCCTGCCTGTTATTCTTACTAGTGATTGCTTTTGGTTTTCTACTCCTTCTACAATGTTCCTACTGTTATCATCTCTTCCCAGGTATTTTCCATAAGTCTTATCCTTTGTACTCTCCCTGCTGTTTTTCAAAGAGGTTTTTGATGGCCCCGTCCTTATTCCCACTTCAGCATTCATCTGGTTCCTCCTTATAATCCCTTCCTCTCCCATGCTTCCCTACAAATTCTAGGAGCTCTCCTCTCTTGTGGGGTTACTTGTTGTAAACCAACACCTACCTTCCCTTTCCTTAACACCTTTCCCTTCCCTTGTTTTTGTACCTTCGTTCCTTCCTATTTTTCTCGGACAGTTATAGTGCCTATGCCAAGTGTGCACTCCCCATCCCTTTATCAACATTGGACATCTAGAGAGATACATATTTTGCAAATTTATGTAGCTGCTCTGTTTTGCTGGCACTGCCCAAGTTCGTAGTATCAGGAACCGGTCTTATTATATTTGGCATTAGGCCGCTGATACCTTGTAACTGCCCCACAATCTTCTGGAGTTGAGTTTTTTTTTTAAATATAATTGTTTAACTTCTAACAACCCTTGCAATGTTTTTTGCAACATCAGTATTATGTCCAGCATTGAGGCCGAGGACTTACCCAGATATCTTGGGCCATTCTAATATTACATGCAGATCATTCTGCAATAACAGTTCCTTGATTTTGAGATGGCCCCAAACTGTTATCATGCTTTGGCCTTGTGGTTACAACTGAATTGTCTCTCTGATCACTCCACTACCAATGACTTACCTCTGTAGTGCTGGGAGCTGACTGATCATGTTAGAATGCTGGCGTGCCACCAGTTCTTCTTCCTTCATTAAGTTGTCCACTCACCCAGTTAGACTCCAGTGTCATATGGCCACCAATGAGCTGCAATTTACCACCATAGCACCACCATAGCAGCTTTGCCCAATGGCGCTACCACACACATAGCCTCCTACCAGCTGTCACAGCTGTGCAACAGAGGTTAATATTCAGCTTTTCAAACACGTTGGGAGGGGCAATACCGGGGAGCCGGGCCCATGGTAAGCCCCACCCACGGCACCCTTTCCCTTGTCACTCGCCTTCCACTTTCCCCCTTCTTTATGACTCCAGTCAGGGTACTTGCCTTCGTGAGCCAGCATAATAACTGCCCAAAATCGCCCTAGATGTGTGGTTGCAGGTGTAGTAGACGTCGAGTCATGTACGCGCACCTTCTGCTCATCCGATGGCTTCTCAATAGCTTCTCTCCCAGAGTTGTTTGCACCGTCAACGTCTGGGTGAGGGATGAGGTGTGGCATGGAAACTCTGCAGATCAGCGAATCAACGGGTCAGTCTAGCACCAACAGAGCACCTCAACCCTCTATAGCAATAGGGTGAATGAATTTGGCACCTTTCTCGCCGTTCCTGATATTGCTTTGCTTTCATTCTCCTAGACTGCGTCTGCACCTCCCCTGCCTCCTGCAGCATTCGGAGAGTGGGTTGGTGGTGGAGTACTGTGCTTCCTTCCTGTGTTTTGATGAACTGAACTTTACTGAGCTATTTGATTTATTCTGTATGGTAAATGAGCTTTGCACTCTGATTTATTTGTTGACTATATTACTTAATTTCTATATAACATACAATCTGAAAATGAACCTTTAAGGTTGGTTTAATCCTTCCCAGTCACTCTTTTAAGACTAATTGAGTTCTGCATGTCTACATTGAAATTGTATTTTAGAGTGTTTGTACAGAGAAACATGTCCAGAAAGGAGCATCAAAAACCAATGAGGCATTAACACTGCTTCAGGGCAAATAATCATGCAAGAGAGAGAGCGGGAGTGTGACAATAAATTTCAATAGCAGAGGATAATTTGACTGGAACTGTTTAGGTAAATTGGATTAAGAGACTGTGCACTGCACCATTATGTTTCAGCTAGTCTTGCCCCGAGATTAAACTTGACCCATGACCTGATCTGCATTCCCAATGCTTGGCTGTGTGATGTCCACTTCCTGCACATAATGGACCTAGATGATGAGACGCGTGAAACATGATGAAGGTAGACTCGAAACAAGAAAAGGAGCCCTTCCTGGAAACCCGTTCTCTTTTTTTTTAAAAAAAGAGAGTGGAACTCGGGCAGAAATGGTATTATATGACAATCAATTATTACCTGACCTACAAAAACAGAAAAGGTGCTCAACACTTCCTGAGGGCAGACTAGACTAGGGCCAAACTAGAAAGGACTGGGAATCAATTCGGAATTCTATGGAAACATCTCAGTATAAGCGTTTCCTAAAATTGTGGGAGAAAAAAACTTGCTCATTGTCCTGAAAAAGGTGGTTGGTATCAATAAAATCCACCAAAATGCATTGATGCACTTAGATATACTAAATCTGATAAATGGCGAAGGATGCAGTGGATATTGATTCTTTAAAGATACCCTGTATTGTGTGTAAAAAACGAACCAAGCAGATTAGTGACAAAAAGGCATATCTGTTTGTCTATTGTATTCTCCCAGTTTATGTTGATTTAATTGTATTGAAAATGTTTTTATGTGTGCTATTCTTATGAAAAAACCTTTTAAATAGTTGATGTAGTAATGTTTTTTAACTTTGTAATAAGCTTATGTTATGTGATTAAAATTAGGGGTAGGAAAGTAGTATCTGCTTCTTATGGTTACCCCCACTTTTTGCTGATGTCACACTGTTTTTGGCCTAGTCTGACTGGGATCCTGCTATCCAGGCCCCAGTCTATCTGCTTTCTCCCTTAAATTGTAATGCATGTACTTGAGGTACACTCCAGATTGGATACTGGGGTACCCTTATCAGTCCCTAGTATATGGTACACCATGTACCCAGGGCATAGGTACCCCAGGGTTTCCCATGGGCTGCAGCATGTATTATGCCACCCCTGAGAGGCCATCCAAATTGAAACGAAAGGCCTGCTACTGCACACTGTGTAAGAATGTGCTGGCACCACTTACTAAGATATAGGTTCCCTATATCTCTCTATATCACTACACTTAAATTCCTATCAGTCACCCCTATGGCAGGCCTTTTCAATACTGAAGGCATGGTGCTGGGTTTTACGTGAGAGGGTGCCCCTGCATGAGCAGAGCCCCTCTGCAGCCTTCGGAGACCATTCTCCGGAGTTGTCTGTGATGCAGCCAGACATATATGTTTAAGTGCATTATAGCCTCGCGGTAAATGCTAAATTTAAAATGGCTGCTTGGAGACATGTTGTGTTTGGTGTCAAACATCTTATGATTATACCTCCCACACCAGTTACCCTCTTAGAGCCACTACTGTGGGTCACCGGTCTACCCGGTACCAGTTTTCTCAACCTGAGCAGCACAAAATGGATGCAGCCAGCCACAGACACAGGTCTGCTGTCCTGCTGCTGAGCCAAGCGCGCACAGAAGAAGGCATGACAATAGGTATCCTGTCACAGGGAGGTCTAACCACCTCCAGACAGGATTTAGTGTATTAGGGCTGGGTGGGTGCTCTCTCTGAGTGCCGGAAAATCTGCACTGGGGCCACATTTGGTGTCCCTGTGCATAGTCCAGCTCAAACCAGTTCTGGGAGCCATTAGCCCCTACTCTGGTGCAAAACTGTACAAGGACATGGGCGTAGCCACCCCTCTGTCCTGCCCCTCCCCTAGGAGGGTCCACAGAATCTTCCCAACCCCTTTCCATGGGTAAAGTGGGTTACCTGAGTACAGGACTTTGGATTTTACCTGGACAAGATTCTGCTAAGAAGAAACCAAGTACTTTGACAGCCTGCACGATGGTGGATGACTGAATAATCTCCCTTGGAGTAAAGGAGTTACTCCCCCACAAAAGCAGGCACCGAAACACATCTGACCGCTTTGCTACTCCCAAGCTCCTGAGGACTCTGAAGATTTAAGCAACACAGGAGGTGGGTTCCTGAAAGTCCCTGAGGTCGATCTGCACTCTCAGCGACTCCAAGAGCAGTATCCCAAGTGGGAACTGTGCAACTTGAACCACTGTGCATGCGTGCATTTGCAGTGGCATATGCTTAGTGATGATTCCTGAGCCTATGCTTTGGACTCTGTATATTCCCGACCCCGAGCAGTAATTGCACCGAAGAGGTCGGGATCCCTGCTCCGTTGGCCTGTGGGTCCTGGTGGGGGTCACCTTGTTTGTTCTTGGGCTTACCTGGTTGCTCCTGACGTGCCCTGGCTTTCCGTTGCTTGGAGAGTTCCCTGGACCTTGCTGGTCCACTCAGTAACCTGTTTCCTCTGACCACATGGGTTGCATTTGCCAAGGCTTGTTGGTGCTCCAGCTGGATATCGACCCATCAGCACTCTCCACCTTTCATGGGACAGCTCACTTCCGAATCCTGGTCATCCTCTGCATCTCCTGGTCATCGTGGCTGCAGAGTCAAGCAACCCTTCTTCTCACCTGAAGCACGCAACATCGGTGGGCATTCGACTACCGAGCCCCATTTCACCTGAAGTGACCCAGACTCTGTCCCCTCTGCTTTTAGGTTCCTCTCCCCTTGAATCTAGGCTTGGATTCCACCAGACTCTTTTCGCCTTCCTGGCAGAAGTACTTCTTTGCAGCTCTCCATTTAAAATGACAAAGGTTTCCGACACCACTTGACCCCTATGCACCCGGCTCCTCTAGGATAGGTAACACGGGTACCTCGGTACTCACTGGTGGGTTGACCTTAGAACCTCCTATTTTCCAAAGGTTTTGCCCGAAGTCCTCATAGAAATGTCTTTAAACTTTAAATTTGCAACTGAGACTTTCCCATTGAGTTGCACAGAGCACGTGTCTGTGTTTCCTCACTGCACCTTTCCTCCGTGGGCTCCCTGTGTCACTCCTCTGGGTGGTTCCTTGGGGTCCCGGTGTTTCTACATGTTCTCGGCACTGTGTCTAGTCAAGTTGTTGTTGTTATACCATTTCGTTTGTATATGGTTCGGTCTCCCCCTGGAGCCAGCTGTGTATTGTGCTATTTACGAATGTTCTATTGATTCAGTATTGTGTGCTTTGTGCCATAGTTTGGTATAGAGACTAGAAGAGAGTGTTCTATTAATAAATATATACTTTTATATAAACACTGTGTTGTTCTCCTTTCATTTAGTCATTTAGGAGGTGATATTCTGGTAAACCTGGCTGCTTTACATTCCTTCAAGAATAAGCCTGAAGGCTGCTCTCCATGGCTACCACCTAGGATAGCTTTAAAAAAAGGTTATCTTTGACCTCACACATCATAAGGGTCGTGTGGACTGGTACAACGTGCCCACTTTAAATAGTGGACAGCATATACCAACCAACCTTCACACATTAGGCCCTTTAATTGAAGCTATCAATTTGTTGACCAATAAAGAAATCAATATTGTTTTGAAACATTATAGTGGAGACAATCAAATTTACATGTGATCATATATGAAGTGTGAGTGAAGACATAACCAGAGTGTAAAAGGTGTTGATGGTTTCGTATGTATAGCCAAAGGGACACTTCTTTTTTACTTTATAGTCTGGCACAGTGCTCTGTCCCTTTGGGAAAAGTGGGTCCCCTCTCTATGAATTTTGATCAGCAAGCAATTGGGCCCATACAAACTTGTCTGGCTATTTGTCACCAAGCAATACAAGCAACCAAGAGGTCTGAGCAGGACACATTTAAGCCCAACCTACCATGAGTGCTTCACACAACCCCCTGAACAGAACTATGGAGTGCATGTGTGAAACATCAGACCTGTGAATGTCAATCCTGGTGCAGATACTTGCAGCACCGGGAATATAGTCTCCACACTTTAACAAACACCCCTGCCTTCTTACACAGGTTAAACAACTGTTATATGTAGCTAAACCAACCAATCCAGTGCAGCCACAGAGAGAAAAAAGAGGAATGCATCTTTCAACCAAAGTATAAAGCCCACAAGAGGCCAGCAAGGCCCTGCTAGTTAGCGACCATAATATTAACTATAATGAAAATAGGTAAAGGATAACTAGTATTAAAGAAGCCTGGAACAGAACAAGTCAAACTCCATGAGCACAAACAATTTCATGAACCACGTAAATAACGAGCAAGTATAGAAACATGCCACCCACATCCCAGAGCACCACAAGCCAACTGACTCAAGCTGAAAACTGAAAAGACTGCAGTGGTTATTTTTGGGAAGGATGCCTCATTGTTGGACTCCACATGGTGACGCACATATCTTGGAACCAATTCCACTGCCAGCGCACAAGCAATAAACCTCAGGATCATCATCAACAGCAAGCTGGACATGTCCGTCCTGGTCAACTCTGTCACCACGTTCTGCTTCCAAACATTGAAGATGTTATTAATTGATTTTCATGTGACTACTAATCAGCACAAGGAAGACCATCATCTTAGCCCTAATCTCCAGCACATTAGACTATGGGAACTCCCTCTAAGTAGGAATCACCATCTATCTCATAAAAAGATGACAGATGGTCAAGAATACAATGGCCAGACTTGACCTTAACCTCCCAGGCCCCATCCCACATCACACCACACTTGCAGGATTGCCTGTGACTTATGATATACATGTGCACATATTTCAAGCTTTTCAGCCACAAATACAAAGCACTTCACAACACAGGCCTAGCCAACCTGACAGTCACATGCTTTTCTGCCATCCCTCCAAGTACCTTCGTTTAGCTGGACTCTCAGTCACTCACGACACATGTTACAAGCATTCACAAAAGCAAATCAAGGGGTCACGCCATTTTTGAAAATGTAGAACAATCTCTCACACCAAAGTAACAACAATTGGGTAGTAGTGTTCCCAAAAGGGAAAATGTCCGCACATTTGTTTGGTTTCTCTAAGTTACGTAAAGTATCATTTTTATACAGTATATTAACCACAAACTCAGGTGCTCAGGTGACCCTCCTCCTAACACTCACTACCCCAGGGTGTTAACACCCACATAAAATGTGCAACAAATTATTACAGACAGAGGAAGGGAGGTTTCACCGGCACTCTAATTGTTGATTATCGATACAAAGTAAATATCTTGTTTGAATAATAAAACTCCAAGTGGCATAATATTCCACCTATAGTATAAGGAGATGGGCACCAGTTATTTCAATGTCCATTACAGGGCTAATAATTTTTTGTAGAGACAAAGATCCAGTGCAGAAGGTAGTCTTCAAATCTTTATTTCAAAAGTTCATAGTATGCACAAAAAAACTTCTCAGCTCACAACGCCGACACTTGTTTCGTCTCAATCCTGAGACTTTTTCAAGGCATTACATTTCATATGGTTCTTCTGTGTCTAGATCAAATCTGCCTATCTGGTTGTGGACAAGTACGTTCTTCCAGGATAGTGGACTATCTATGTCTTTGCAGTCATACAAAACTACCTCCAAAAGTAATGGTGAGATAGTGTAGAGTAGAATAAATTATGTAGAGTAGCTGCTCATTAAGTTGGGGGTTGTCTAACCGTGTAAAACAAGGTCTCCCCAACAGACAAATCCTTAATCCCTGCTGTTCTCCGAAGTCATCCTTAGATTCTTGTAACAATGCAGTTTTGTAACTCTGTCGCCGTTAGTGTCCCAGTATCGGTGCTACGATGACGGGAGTCCCTGACGGTTATTTAGAAACGCTGCGACGGGTATATTGACGTATTATGATCGTTACGAAAATAGAAGGATTGAAGACATAAGACCGTTATTCCATATACTGGGACACTAACGGCGACAGAGTTACAAAACTGCATTGTTACAAGAATCTAAGGATGACTACGGAGAACAGCAGGGAATAATGATTTCTTTGTTAGGGAGACCGTGTTTTACACGGTTAGACAGCCCCCAACTTAATGAGCAGCTACTCGACATCATTTATTCTATTCTACACTATCTCACCATTACTTTTGGAGGTAGTTTTGTATGACTGCAAAGACATAGATAGTCCACTATCCTGGAAGAACGTACTTGTCGACAACCAGATAGGCAGATTTGATCTAGACACAGAAGAACCATATGAAATGTAATGCCTTGAAAAAGTCTCAGGATTGAGACGAAACAAGTGTCAGCGGTGTGAGCTGAGAAGTTTTTTTGTGCATACTATGAACTTTTTAAATAAAGATTTGAAGACTACCTTCTGCACTGGATCCTTGTCTCTACAAAAAATTATTAGCCCTGTAATGGACATTGAAATAACTGGTGCCCATCTCCTTATACTATAGGTGGAATATTATGCCATTTGGAGTTGTATTATTCAAAAGAGATATTTACTTTGTATCTATAATGAACAATTAGAGTGCCGGTGAAACCTCCCTTCCTCTGACTGTAATAATCTCTCACACCACATCACAACCTCCTCCTCGCTTCTTGAATTCTACAAGAAGTTAAAAACCTGGTTCTTTCTCCTGAGACTAGCCTCACACCTTATGGGAGATATTTGACTACTGTGCTTCCAGTGGGTACACCACATAAAGTAGTATTGGCAGTGTATCATGATTTGTGAATTTGTACCGTAACCAGAAGTTTTTTCTATGTGTCAGTGACAGCACAGTCTACTGACACCTCTTATGTAAAGTTAATCTGAAACTGAGAACTGCCCATGTGTATATGAAGTGTCTGTGTCTGCAAGAGCTGTGCAAGTGTAGCACATGCATAGTGGTAAGTTCAGTGTGGTGTGTGAGCACTGGGGCCTATGGGATCTATTGTGGATGGTCCTGGTAATAGTGTGGGTGAGGATAGCTTCTCTAGACAGTGAATTGTGTTGCATACATTCCTGTGGCAGGGTAGTGGAGACCCAGATACTGAAGTCAAGGAGAATGAAGTCAGAGCTCACATTAGAAATTTCATAAGGGACATGCTGGGAAAGGGATACTATTAAGAGTTTCCTGAGCACTGCCATTTGATGGATGTAGGGGCAAGGATGGAACTGCAGTTTCTGACTTTTAAGGTGAGCAGGTTTCTGGGCAGAGTCTCGCCTTTTTTACTATCTCTTATTACTACTTCAGAAAGGTGGTGACAGACAGGTGCAGAGTATTCACACTTCATTGTTCTCATATTTTGGGATCTCCTTCTTGGAACCAGTCATATTGCTGCCCGCTAAGAGAGACATCGCTTTGCACAAGGCTGTTGTTTGGAGAGTAACCTAGAAATTAGATTTGAACGAGAACCTACTCAAACTGGGTTGAAAGCCTCCAACATTGGATCTGCATCCTCATCTTGGGAAGTGTGTATAAAAGTGGAATATAAACTGCTGCAAATTTTTTTAACTTCTAAGTTCTTAATGACTGAGAAAGTCAGTGGTCAGCAAACTACTTGAATGACTGATGTATATCCAGGGCTGGTGTCTACATGACAGCTTGACTCCCAGAGGTGAGGAAACATCGCCTGAGGTCTGCTCTTTCTGCTGGAGAGCTGATATTCTTCCTAGAACAACACTGAAACACCGAGAAATACATCCATGCCTAAATTTAGACCCTCATGCTTTCTGTAAGATACTTAAGCATGCCAGAAGACACTGGGGGCCAGATTATGACCCACCAATTTGTCACTCGCAAATTTCATTGCATTTGCGACTCACAATTTGTGACTCTCAATTTGCAACTTGCACATTGGGATGTATAACAGTGTCTCAGACACTGTTAGCGATTTCTAATTAGGGCGCAAATTGCATGCCTCATGAATATTAATGAGGCTGTTGCAATTTACAACCCCATTAGGAATGGCTAGCCCTCCCAGGGATGGTGGCCTGCTGGGGTCAGCAGACCACCATGTCTGGGACTACTTTTAAATAAAGCTGTTTTTTTTGTTTTAAATGCAGCCCGTTTTCCTTAACAGAAAACAGGAAGCATTTAAAAAGAAACATGAAACGTTTCAGTTTCATTTCCTTAAGAGCAAGCAGCAGTCCCTGGGACCACTGCCTGCTCTTAAAAATATTTTCTCCCATACTCACAAAGGGGAACGGGTCCCCTGGATAACCCTTCCCGTTTGGGAGTGGTCTATCACCTACTTGAAGTAGGTGGCAAACTGTGAGTGTTTTGCGGCCACAAATGCGGTTGCAAAACAATTGTACATGACATGGTGATTCACTATTAGGAAGGGATGCCCCTTCCTAATAGCGGGAGTCGCAAATGCTATTTTGCAAGACAGTGACTCGTAAAATAGCATTTATACATGCCATTACCCTCCTGTTTCCGACATGAATGATGCGTTATATTTACTGTATGATGCATCATGTCGCAAGGAATGACAGATACGTCAGTATTACTGACGTATCTGTCGGCACAAAAGTGGAGCATTGCTAGAGATGTGTCGGAAGCGTGATGCAACTCCAGCAATGTTTTTTTCACTTGGGGCAAGTCCAATTTGAAAGGGCCTGGTCACATTGATGTCTGCCATGAGACATGCATAAGGTTTTGATGCATTGGTGTCCTAAAAGTGGCGCAGAAAAATCATACAGATTTCACTGCGTCACGTCAACAACCTTTTCTTGCTGAGGAGCGCCAATCCTGCATACATTAGGCCTGACGCAGTTTTAATGAAGTGCAGGGGTTTACAAAGTGACGCATCTGCCTAGATGTGTCACTTCGTAAATATGGCACAACATGGCACATTATTTACGCAACTGCAGCGTCACTTAAAGTGACGAAACAGAGGCGCAAAAGTGATGCAGCCCTTTATAAATAAGGCCCTGAATACCACCACACCACCATAAAGGCATCAGGCCCCAGGCTTGACATTGGACATACTCCCACACATATAACCAGACACCCACACATGATCAGAACCCATTAGAGATGATAACACACTAATGCACACCAGACACTCATACGCCAGACATTCACATAAAATTCAGGCCCCTATAGTTTCTACCAGTCACCCACTTACACTTACAAATGCACAAGCATAGTATCTGATACGTATGTACACGGTCTGGCACTTCTGCACATTGCTTTATTACCATCCACTGTAACTGACAGCAGCATGAATATTTAAGCACCCTTTCATTCAATAATACACCTACAAAGAATATCAGACATGCAACCCATCAGACACTATTTGAGTCACCCATAACTTTTAGATACCCACACACGCAAAACAACAACAAATGATAGAAACCCTCTAACTCCACCTGACTCATAGGAATGCAACAAAGACGCAATGATCAGACACCCACTCGCATGATCAGATAACATTGGAAACATCAGCCACCTAGGCACAATATCACCCAGTCACGACAAAAGTCACTCTCAGAAATCCACGTATGCAATCAAAAACCCTTATACTTTGCACACTTGCTAATTCAGAAACTGCTCAACATAAAAGGATCAAGGCAGAAACAAACAAGTAGCAGAATACCAGCAGCAGTAGAAATCTCCAAACTCCAGAACATTTCCTTGATCATTTTTTGGTAGAGCAAAAAAGGGATATGAGAGGGCAAATTCCCTTATGTACCCTCATACACCACTGCATACAAACACCAATATAAAAAATATTCTGCACTCGAAACAACTAGGCTGACATACGAACATCATCTGTTCACATACCATATTCCCAAAAATGTATCAAACACTGATGCATGACATCATATACCTTACATTCCAAACACTCTCCACAACAACAGACTCCTAAGCTTGTCATCATCACCCATCAAAGCATCACACTCCAATTCACAAGTTTGGGAACTCACCCGACATCCTGATTGTTAGTCTAAAGGGGGTAAGGATAGAGGGAATTCCAACCACAATTGCAGTAATTTATCTATACATCAACCCAAATAATAAGACAAAAACTGTGAGCTCAAGGATGGTTACCAGTCTAATTAGAGAATATCTCTACGAAAATCCAGGTCATGAATGTATCATTACCGGGGACTTCAACATGAGAGACCTGTGCAATTCGGCCGGCCACCGCGGTGATAAGGCCCTGAATATCATGGAATCCTGTATCAACGAATTCGGCTTGGAACTTGCAAATCAAGCGGTGCCGCCAAATATGAAGTTACAATCAACCTTTAAGAATATCTCAACGCTGGACTACATCTTTTTGAGCCAGAACCTTCACAGGAGGTGCAAAGAATATAAGGTGACTAACACCACCGCAAGTGACCACAATCCACTATCAATCTTAGTCAACATAAACACTCTAATGCAATTTGAACTTCTAACGGTGGGCAAAATGATCAATACGAACACGGACCCTGCACAGATAAGACGTATAAAATGGGGTCCTATTAGCCAAAAGAAATATAATGCCTGGAAAAAGGCAACATGCATAATTAATCCACATACGAACTGGCCGGAAATCATTTTGTCAATATCCAATGCTATGACTACAGGAAAACAATTGGCATGCAAAGGAAAACACTGTAGAAATGGGCCTGTCACCCTTTCCGACCATAAAGAATTCAAAGAGAGCAAAAAGCAGTGTCGCTTGGCTGAGCAACAGTATCGGAGGAAAAAATGTCCAAAGTCCGAATAACGTTTGAAAGCAGCAAGGAGAGCGCATAAAAACATAGGGGCTCATTATGATGGAGGATTTTCCGCATCCTCCGGGCCGGCGGAAGCCACCGCCAGCCCGGAGGATGCGGAAAATCCTCTGCGGACCCACCAGAGACCCACCGCCACATTAGGATGGCTGGTGGGTCCTGGTTTAGGTCCGCTGCTTTTCCGCCGCGGTTGGCTTACAACCGCGGCGGAAAAGGCCTGATATGGTGGCGGTGTCTCTCAGACACCGTCCACCATATTAGGATGTCTGTATTTTAATGCCTTTACACGGCGGCATGTCCACCGTGCAAAGGCATACGGATTCTTGTTTGGGGGCCCCTTGCGGGCCCCCAGGGGTGAAGAGGGGGTGGGGGGTGCACATGGGGGGTACCTATGGTACCCCCCCTGCATTTCCGTGCACAGAGCGGCAGGCACCGCGCGGTGCCTGCCACTTTGTGCATGCAAATGCAATGCGTGCATTTTTAACATTGCTGCGGGTGCAGCTTGAAGCCGCACCCGCCGCAATGTTAAAAATAGAGGATGTGACCGCCAGGGTGGCGGTCACATCCTAATTGCACAGGACGGAACTCCGCAGGACATGCGGAGGTTCCCTCCTCCTCTATGGTCGCGGACGGACTCAAGTCCGTCCGCGATCATAATGTGCCCCATAGTCTGGGAATTGAAACAGAGAATAATTGAAGATAAATGGAAATGTATTTATGCATTGCTTGCCCCCAGCAAGAGCAGGGGATTCTGGAATTACTTTAATAATCTCAATGGTAGAAGCAATACACACAATGCAATACCTGCCAAGGAATGGGCAGCCTATGCAACTAAGTTGTATGTTGACCAGGAAAAAAACTAGTCGAAAATCAGTGGCAGTTGCAAACCATTGTTTAGAGGGAAACGAGAATAAGGCCCTCGCTCTCAGCGAAAAAGAAACCCTGCTCACATTGAAAGGCATAAGGAAGGATGGGGCCCCAGGACCGAATGGGCTACCAGGCAGTGTTTTTAATGAAGATCGTGCCTTTTGGGCACCACATATGTACTGTCTATTCAACCATTGCTTCAATACCTCAGGAGTACCAGACTCGTGGAAGGGCTCCATTTTGCAACCGATTTATAAGAAAGGTAAAATCTTACAGCCTGAGAATTACAGACTAATCGCCCTACTTGACGTGGACGGGAAGGCATACGCTAAAGTCCTACTGAAAGCATTAGAGGAATGGATAATCGACAACCAAATAATACCATATTACCAGACTGGATTCCGGGCGAACTCATCAACAATGGATAACGCCATAGCACTATCATATCTGGTAACTAAGGCCACAGAGGGGATAAACCCACCCCTGTACGCCTGTTTTGTCGACTACAGTGCTGCCTTCAATGGCATCGACCGCAATATACTGTGAGAAAAGCTTGCAAAGTGGGGGATTCCTGGGAAACTTTTGGCAGCCATCATGTCCCTCCATACTGGCACATGGGTCCGCACAAAGCTCACACAGTCATATGCAACTGCCAAGATTTATACGAATAAAGGGCTAAAACAGGGCTGTGTGATTGTGCCAACACTGTTTAACCTATACACCGCGGATCTGGGAGCGGCACTCTCTAAAACCATTATCTTTCCACCTAAACTGGGCCACCTTAGAATACCCATCATACAATATGCGGACGATCTTGTCATCTTGGACCAAACCAGAGTAGGCATGAAAAGGGCATTGGAGACTTTTCATTTATATAACTCAGAAAACAAGCTACAAACTAATGCAAGTAAAACCAAGGTATTGTTCTTTGGACATAAACCAAAAAAATCTCTGTTGGGTTGGAACATCGGACCACTCAGGATTGCTACTGCAAATAAATATACCTACTTGGGAGTACAATTCTTAGACACCGGCAGAACAACATCTCAGGCCAAATCACTGGAGACAAAATCTGCTAAGGTCACATACGCCCTATGTAAAATTCACCAGAACCTTGTGAGTCACTCAACCAAGGGCATTCGAAGAGTAATACAAGCCAAGCTATTTTCAACAATTAGCTATGGCCACCTGGCTTTCCTGGGCTTATTGTCCGATAAACAGGAGCATCTACACATTATGGCTTTCAGGAAAATATTCAGGCTACCATTTTCGACAAGGCGTACACTGATCAGACTTGAGGTTAACTTAACATCAATGGACATAGAATGCAAAAAAGACATAGTGAAGCTATACCACTGTGTGTACAAGGCTAGCCCGGGCACCCTAAGGGAAGCACTTCAAACACTCTTCATATATCAAACCAGTCGTTGGGCCAGGTACCTTTTTTCAGCTAATAAAACGGATCAAACATTAAATTTGCCTACAGTTAGCCTAAAAAACCTGTTAAAAAAACAGGGAAAGACCGTTTCAAGGCTCCAGGATATAGATACGATCAGAACAATTTGTGGCACTGAGGGCCTCACAAAATCCCATGAAGCCACTCAATGCCAACCATACCTGAATGCCGGCCTGGGGAGATTTGCCCTTCAAAATGTCTTGAAGACCAGGCTGCTAACCCTACCAATAAAGGACTACAGGGCTCACTGGTCAACCACACCAACTGGAAACAGAGGATGTCGACTGTGTCAATACTACAGAGAATCAGCAGGGCATATCATCTGTTGTTGCCTAGCGTTGGCAAGTCCGAGGCGCAAATACTTAAGGGCAATATTCAATCTTAATAAAGTAAGAACATGTAAGGAGGCCTTAATGTACATTTACACAACAACAGTGCCAATGGAGTTAGCACGTGCCGGGAAGTTCTTTGTCTCAGCTAGTCAGATCTTATGTCAAACGCAAAGTCCAGAAAAATAACAGCTTAACTACAATTGGCACATCAACGAGCATCTATAGTATCAATAGTGATGCTTCACTAATTCCTATGGTCATGAGCATTGCCACCCTAATTGAACAGTCTAATAAACAAAGTATTACATGGCAATTAGTGACTCGATACCAAGCTTGATAAGCTAAGATGATCTGACATTAGGGCACTGATTGTCCAACCTGATGTATATGTACAAGTTTTTAAGCTCTCTTTTTTTTCTTTCTTTTAAATCTTTTTGCACTTTATATGCTATTTTTTTATTAATTCAATGTTTTTACTATGGTCGTAATATGTCTCGCTTTTGTAAATGATTTTAAGTAATCATACAATAAAGTATTCATTCCAAGTTTGGGAGCATACGAAAAGCTCTGAGCACCAAGTAACAGCTCCAGCAGTGCCAGAACACAGTAGCACCAGACAACATCAACAGCATTAGGAACTCAAAGATAAATTGTACCCGAGCACATAGACACAGATTCTTAGATTGTCCCAAGAGAAAAGATAACCACAATCAGAATTGTTCTTTCAAAGTTCATCAAATCAAGTTCCTTTAATTTTCATTTCTTTTCTCTTCATATATCAACAAAAACTCTTCATAATCTCCTTCAAATTGACATAGAAATGTAGCCAATGCATCAAGGACCAATGCCAACACGTGTTTCGTCAGAGGGTACAATTACCCAAATGACTTCTTCAGGGCTACAATAAAATAAGAAATACATAATATATACAATTCTCATTACATGTAAAGCCAAACCATCACCAGTGAGTATACATTTCACCTAAAACAAAAAGGTGAAGTGTGACATAATATACTGTATGCAGGATTTGAGACTGTCACAAAAGGATTTAACAGAAAAACAACTAAATTCATCACTTAAAAAAGAGAACAAACCTATGCAATTAATAAATTTCAGGAGAACAAACATAGTCCAAGTAATATAGGAAAGGAGAAGAAAACCTAAGTGTAGTAGATCACCCAAACACAAATCATAAGTAGAACCTTATAACCCAAGGTGCAAGCCAAAAAGCACGGGAAGCTGTAGAGGGCTATGAGAGCGAAAAGTCAGGCTGCTAGTGATTTTTTTATATATATAAAGGGCAAAAAGATCAAATCTCAAAGGCCATATCCATTTATAATGGGTTGCCTCGCCCTAGGGCCATAATTTAACCAGAATCGGGAAGTTTACTCACCAAATGATACAGTCCAAATATGAGGTCAGGTAAACAAATTCCAGAAGATATTAGTTCCTCAAATATTACTGAGAACTAAATCAAAGGGGAAAAACCAATTAAAACATGTTTTCCTAGATGCTATATCATAGCATACTATACCTATCTAAGACAGACAAAGCTCAGTAAAGCTAAATAAGATTTACAAGAGACCCATTTCAAAAGGGTAGTTGGGAGAGTTACCTCAATCCATTTTCTATCTCAGAGTTCTTCTTGTAGAGTAAAATATAATTAAGATCTGTAATTAAAATACAAACCAATATACAATATCAGAATTCACCACAGTATATTAAGAGCAGCTTACAATGCAATATACTAACTACAAACACCATGGAAATTAGTCCATAGGTGTGTGAAAAGAATCATGAAATTAAATAATTTAATAATTATGTTAAAAAGGACTTATTTGTCACTCGCTACGATATAAATCGGTAATATCGACCCAACTCATATCTATAAAAACAACTAAACAATATGTCAGTGCAATCTGATCAAGTTATCATTACCAATAGTAAATATAGATGGCCCATAGTACTCAAGTTTCTAACGTCATATTTACTACCATAGGGAACATGCATAATAAAGCAAGCAGCCAATTAAGCAAAAAAACCTAAGGCTGCACTTCTTTGGCTCCCCGCATTACCCACAATCAGCTCGAGCCCATATTAGTGGCCTTAAGTTAAAAAAAGGAGAGTGCTCCTCAAGCCGTCAACAAAAAGAGGTTCGTTTTCACTGAGAACCGAGGTGTTGGTATACGGCGTATAAATACCCACTCCCGCCAGACCAACCCTGCCGGTCCCGGAATAGACATAGGACGTCATTTACTCCCAAAATGAACATACAAAGCAAAATAAGCAGCCGGTTAAACAAACCATAAGGCTGCACTTCTATGGCTCCCCGTATTAACCACAATTAGCCTGAGCCCATGTAAGTGTCCCTAAACTTACCAAGGAGAGTGCTCCTCACGCCGTAAAAAAGGGGTTCGTTTTCTATGAGAACCGAAATGTTAGTATACGTCGTTTAAATACCCGCTCCCGCCAAACGAATCCTGCCAGTCCCGAAATAGACATAGGACGTCAATGTTTACACACACCCAAGAGCTAGCGCCATCTTGGAGTAGTAAAATATCGAGAATAAGGATAATCACATAATATATTTAAACTATTACAATCAGGCTAGCCAGCGAAAAAACGTTTCTTAGAAAAGGAATGCAACATGTTTAATGCTTTTAACAGAAAAGCCCATAATGTATGGTCAAGGGCTATAAGCTCAGAATTAATCGACTCCGGGTTTAGAAATGGATAACAGACTACTAGCCCAAGCTCGGCTAATCTATCCAATACTAGTCATCATCGGAGGACACAGACAGAAACCAACATAAATGTCTTAATGTACCAATGTGCTCAAAAAAGAAAATTAGAAAGAATAAATAAACAAATTTATAAAAAATTATTTAAAAGGAAATAGGGGGAACCAAAAGAGGAAACCACATCCAGAGAAAGGGAAAACACTTAAAGACCCAACGTGATGGGTGCAAAGATTGAATATACATTTTAAGCAGATTGAAGCCTCAATCTGCAAATCACTAGTTAGAAATAATCTAAAGAAAACACAGACAATTCTCAGGTCCTCTAAATGAATATTAACACACCATCACAACACCGACAGGCGCCGTGTAAGTTACAGTGCTTCTCTATTATACAGATATTAGCAAAAGATAGTGTTAGCATTTAAAACCCAGTAATTCCACCCCAAACACGATATTATACATTACAATCAAATGGCAGGGTGATATTTTTTATTATATATGTCTACCACATGAAGATTTATAATGCTCAGCTGTTAGACATATATAATAAAAAATATCACCCTGCCATTTGATTGTAATGTATAATATCGTGTTTGGGGTGGAATTACTGGGTTTTAAATGCTAACACTATCTTTTGCTAATATCTGTATAATAGAGAAGCACTGTAACTTACACGGCGCCTGTCGGTGTTGTGATGGTGTGTTAATATTCATTTAGAGGACCTGAGAATTGTCTGTGTTTTCTTTAGATTATTTCTAACTAGTGATTTGCAGATTGAGGCTTCAATCTGCTTAAAATGTATATTCAATCTTTGCACCCATCACGTTGGGTCTTTAAGTGTTTTCCCTTTCTCTGGATGTGGTTTCCTCTTTTGGTTCCCCCTATTTCCTTTTAAATAATAATTTTTTATAAATTTGTTTATTTATTCTTTCTAATTTTCTTTTTTGAGCACATTGGTACATTAAGACATTTATGTTGGTTTCTGTCTGTGTCCTCCGATGATGACTAGTATTG
The DNA here is from genome assembly GCF_964261635.1 of Lissotriton helveticus. Classification (NCBI taxonomy): domain Eukaryota; kingdom Metazoa; phylum Chordata; class Amphibia; order Caudata; family Salamandridae; genus Lissotriton; species Lissotriton helveticus. The sequence goes on along the minus strand of NC_136065.1, from coordinate 982,171,045 downwards.
GATAGATTAGCCGAGCTTGGGCTAGTAGTCTGTTATCCATTTCTAAAAACCCGGAGTCGATTAATTCTGAGCTTATAGCCCTTGACCATACATTATGGGCTTTTCTGTTAAAAGCATTAAACATGTTGCATTCCTTTTCTAAGAAACGTTTTTTCGCTGGCTAGCCTGATTGTAATAGTTTAAATATATTATGTGATTATCCTTATTCTCGATATTTTACTACTCCAAGATGGCGCTAGCTCTTGGGTGTGTGTAAACATTGACGTCCTATGTCTATTTCGGGACTGGCAGGATTCGTTTGGCGGGAGCGGGTATTTAAACGACGTATACTAACATTTCGGTTCTCATAGAAAACGAACCCCTTTTTTACGGCGTGAGTAGCACTCTCCTTGGTAAGTTTAGGGACACTTACATGGGCTCAGGCTAATTGTGGTTAATACGGGGAGCCATAGAAGTGCAGCCTTATGGTTTGTTTAACCGGCTGCTTATTTTGCTTTGTATGTTCATTTTGGGAGTAAATGACGTCCTATGTCTATTCCGGGACCGGCAGGGTTGGTCTGGCGGGAGTGGGTATTTATACGCCGTATACCAACACCTCGGTTCTCAGTGAAAACGAACCTCTTTTTGTTGACGGCTTGAGGAGCACTCTCCTTTTTTAACTTAAGGCCACTAATATGGGCTCGAGCTGATTGTGGGTAATGCGGGGAGCCAAAGAAGTGCAGCCTTAGGTTTTTTTGCTTAATTGGCTGCTTGCTTTATTATGCATGTTCCCTATGGTAGTAAATATGACGTTAGAAACTTGAGTACTATGGGCCATCTATATTTACTATTGGTAATGATAACTTGATCAGATTGCACTGACATATTGTTTAGTTGTTTTTATAGATATGAGTTGGGTCGATATTACCGATTTATATCGTAGCGAGTGACAAATAAGTCCTTTTTAACATAATTATTAAATTATTTAATTTCATGATTCTTTTCACACACCTATGGACTAATTTCCATGGTGTTTGTAGTTAGTATATTGCATTGTAAGCTGCTCTTAATATACTGTGGTGAATTCTGATATTGTATATTGGTTTGTATTTTAATTACAGATCTTAATTATATTTTACTCTACAAGAAGAACTCTGAGATAGAAAATGGATTGAGGTAACTCTCCCAACTACCCTTTTGAAATGGGTCTCTTGTAAATCTTATTTAGCTTTACTGAGCTTTGTCTGTCTTAGATAGGTATAGTATGCTATGATATAGCATCTAGGAAAACATGTTTTAATTGGTTTTTCCCCTTTGATTTAGTTCTCAGTAATATTTGAGGAACTAATATCTTCTGGAATTTGTTTACCTGACCTCATATTTGGACTGTATCATTTGGTGAGTAAACTTCCCGATTCTGGTTAAATTATGGCCCTAGGGCGAGGCAACCCATTATAAATGGATATGGCCTTTGAGATTTGATCTTTTTGCCCTTTATATATATAAAAAAATCACTAGCAGCCTGACTTTTCGCTCTCATAGCCCTCTACAGCTTCCCGTGCTTTTTGGCTTGCACCTTGGGTTATAAGGTTCTACTTATGATTTGTGTTTGGGTGATCTACTACACTTAGGTTTTCTTCTCCTTTCCTATATTACTTGGACTATGTTTGTTCTCCTGAAATTTATTAATTGCATAGGTTTGTTCTCTTTTTTAAGTGATGAATTTAGTTGTTTTTCTGTTAAATCCTTTTGTGACAGTCTCAAATCCTGCATACAGTATATTATGTCACACTTCACCTTTTTGTTTTAGGTGAAATGTATACTCACTGGTGATGGTTTGGCTTTACATGTAATGAGAATTGTATATATTATGTATTTCTTATTTTATTGTAGCCCTGAAGAAGTCATTTGGGTAATTGTACCCTCTGACGAAACACGTGTTGGCATTGGTCCTTGATGCATTGGCTACATTTCTATGTCAATTTGAAGGAGATTATGAAGAGTTTTTGTTGATATATGAAGAGAAAAGAAATGAAAATTAAAGGAACTTGATTTGATGAACTTTGAAAGAACAATTCTGATTGTGGTTATCTTTTCTCTTGGGACAATCTAAGAATCTGTGTCTATGTGCTCGGGTACAATTTACCTTTGTCATTTGAACTCCCTGGTCTCAGAGGAGTTCTCTTTTTTGGGGGCGCTGGTGGCCGTTTCCCCCTGTTCCCTTGAGCCGCTTTATTTTGAGAATATTACAGCAGTTGGTGTTGCGCAAGACTTACCCAGCCACTACTTGGTTTGTACTGTAAATTTGGGCTTTGCTGCATATCGACTATTTACAATTGAACTGTGATAATAATTTGAAAATGAGTTCTAGGCAGGACCGCAAGAAAGTTGCTGAGGATTTATTTAAAAACCTGACAGCAGGATTACCTGTGAATAAAGCAGTTACTCAGGGAGCTTTGAAAGTTAACGAAGGATTGAAGACGAAATTTAACCGACTAGAGAGACTAAGAAAATTTGAAATCTCCAAATGGTGGGATGGTGCGACTCTAAAACAGTATATAAAACTTAATAGAGTACCCAGAGGATTGCGGGCCCAAATTTTTCCCACCTATGATGATCTGGAGGTAGACCTACTTCAGATTTGGGAAAAGGAATTAAGTGACAATAGTTTCAGATTAATGAATATCCTAATCGAAAATGCGGACCGCAAAGTGACAAAAACAGCCTTGGAGATAGATGTCCTTGAGAAAGAAATTAGTGATCTAAACCTTCCAGAACCTACTAAGAAAAATTTTGATATCTTGGAAGGTATATTGGGGAGGTATGAGGACGATATTAAACAACGTAAGGCACGCAAATTAAGACGTGACGAGATAGACTATGCCAATGGCAGAATTTTCACTTTTGCGAAAAGGTTCGATGATATTGTCAAGAAAGATCAAGTTAGATTAGGCGCTACGAACCTGACACCAAGCTGTACAAGTGTGGGATCATCTAGTAATCTCTCTAGCAGTGGTGAGGAAAATGTGAGTGGTAACTCCCTTGTGGCACTACCCGACAATGCTTTTTTACGGGAAGTGCAGAGAATACGAATGGGGAACAAAGGAAGCGAAAGGAGAGTAAATCAGGAAATACAATTAAAACAAGGAGAGGAAAAAGGGGAGGGAGGAGAAGCAAAAGGAAGAGAGGGGATGCACACACGCTCTTACAACAGGGCCAGGAAATGAATTATGATGAGACTAATGAAATCCAGGTGATTAATCTGTCAAGTAAGAGTCTGTCCACTGAATTGAAATCTGCTTTACAGAAAGGAATGAATTACTGTCCAACTACTGTATATGATGTAACGGATGTGAAGGTTGACTTATATAAATTTGTACGTCACTTGAAATTAAAGAAATTCTTTGCAAATAATCCCAATCCCACTGTATCTAATTTATCTGATAGACCTTTTGGGGATGTTTCGATTGATGTTTTACAAGGTACCGCCCTTTTACTTTCATTGAATGATGATGGTGATACAGTTACTAACTTGTCTGATGTTGCAGCAGAATTAGATCTTTGCACTAACATGAGTGAAGACAGTGGTCTTAGAAATAAGTCCCGCTGGACCCCACAATTTACGAGTGGTAACAACATTGATCTGTTCCACAAAATGGTGATTATGGAAATCGACAAGTGGGACGCATACATGACCAAACATAACTTCACCCCTAGAACATTTAATTTGACAGTAAAAGAACGAAAGGCGCTCACTGTTTTATCTCAAGATCCTGATATCATAGTGAGAAAAGCAGACAAAGGGGGAAATGTGATAGTTATGGATAGGTCGAAATATGATGCTGAGATCTTGTCCCAACTTGACAACCGGGCCTGGTATAGGAAATTGGACACTAATCCTAAGTTTGTGATTGTTAGAGCAATAAACACTGAACTGGTCAGATGGCGGGATCGTGGGTTGCTATCAGGTGATGAATACCTATTTTTGAAGACAGATAAACCTCGCTACCCGTGTCTGTATACGCTGCCAAAGATTCATAAAGATTTGGCAGCACCACCTGGTAGACCGATTATATCGGGTATCGGTGGACCTACCGAGAAAATGTCTGAGTTTGTTGATGGATTTCTGCATAGTTACGTTATCAACTTACCATCTTACATTAGGGACAGTAAGCATGTGCTTAATCTCTTGCATGACTTGACCTGGGACCATGGAATGAAGTTTGTTACTATGGACGTCTGTTCTTTATATACGAACATCTTACATGAACAGGGTTTGGAGGCCCTTAGGAAATTTCTATTCAGACGTCCGGTTGAATTATTGGAGCATTCAGAAATGTTAATTGAAATGTCTAATCTCATCCTTAAAAACAATGCATTCCTGTTTAACGGAGACTGGTACCTGCAAACCTGTGGGACCGCGATGGGTTCTAGATTTGCCCCGTCCTTTGCCTGTCTCTTTATGGGATGGTTTGAGGCGGGGCATGTCTGGGGCCCATCGGGTGCCAAGTGGCAGGAATATATTCTGTACTACGGTCGTTATATCGACGACTGTCTTTTAATCTGGACGGGTACAGATGAGGACCTATCCGACTTCTTTGCCCACATGAATAACAATACATGTAATATGACCTTTACCATGACTTCTGACTTGAATAGTATAGTGTTTCTTGATTTGGAGCTTTTCCATTTTGAGGGGAGAATACAGAGCAAAATGTACCGCAAATCCACCGCGTGTAATGCAATTTTACACGCTGGTAGTGCTCACCCAAGAAGCCAGAAAAATGCTATCCCTTATGGGGAAATGCTTAGGGCAAGGAGGAATTGTACTTTGGATGCAGATTTCTTGAACAATGTGACAGACATTGAAAAAAGATTTAAGAACAGGGGTTACTCTGAAAAAGTGTTAATACAAGCTAAAAACAGAGTGACCAAACTTAAACATACTGATACTCTGAAAACCGCGAAGAAACCTAACTCTGATAAGGGTAATAAATTACGCCTTGTAACAAACTATCACCCATGGTCGGATAAGTTATATGCAATTCTGAAAAAGAACTGGCCGCTTCTATTGGCAGACAAAACTCTATTGGATTATATTCCTAGCTCACCCAGTATTACATATAGAAAGGGCAGAACTATCCAGGGTATGATTAGCCCTAGTTACCCTAAACAACGGGGTACGCCGAAAACGTGGTTGAGGGATCTCAACATTGGCTCATTTCCCTGTGGCAGTTGTAGCATGTGCCGCATGGCCCTTAAAGGGATTAAGGAATTTAGTTATAATGGCTCACGCACTTTTAAAATTCATCAGCATATGGATTGTTTGACTAAATATGTAGTTTATGTTGTCATTTGTAGATGTAAGAAAATCTACGTGGGTAGTACCATCCGCCCTTTGAAAGAAAGAATGATTGAACATTTCCGTGCCCTTAAAAATATGGATCAAAGGTACCCAATTGGTTGCCATGCAGCAAACTGCGTGGAGTATAAAAAAAGTTTGGGGTTCCAATTTCATGGACTGGAAACTATATATGGTGACCTTAGGGGCGGAGATAGAGAGCATAAACTGAGACAATGTGAAGCGAAATGGATTCTCAAACTTCATGCGGTGGAATACGGGATAAATGTGGACCATGAACTACATTATTTCCTTTAATCTATTGATGTTTACCTTAGAATCAGCTGAGCATTATAAATCTTCATGTGGTAGACATATATAATAAAAAATATCACCCTGCCATTTGATTGTAATGTATAATATCGTGTTTGGGGTGGAATTACTGGGTTTTAAATGCTAACACTATCTTTTGCTAATATCTGTATAATAGAGAAGCACTGTAACTTACACGGCGCCTGTCGGTGTTGTGATGGTGTGTTAATATTCATTTAGAGGACCTGAGAATTGTCTGTGTTTTCTTTAGATTATTTCTAACTAGTGATTTGCAGATTGAGGCTTCAATCTGCTTAAAATGTATATTCAATCTTTGCACCCATCACGTTGGGTCTTTAAGTGTTTTCCCTTTCTCTGGATGTGGTTTCCTCTTTTGGTTCCCCCTATTTCCTTTTAAATAATTTTTTATAAATTTGTTTATTTATTCTTTCTAATTTTCTTTTTTGAGCACATTGGTACATTAAGACATTTATGTTGGTTTCTGTCTGTGTCCTCCGATGATGACTAGTATTGGATAGATTAGCCGAGCTTGGGCTAGTAGTCTGTTATCCATTTCTAAACCCGGAGTCGATTAATTCTGAGCTTATAGCCCTTGACCATACATTATGGGCTTTTCTGTTAAAAGCATTAAACATGTTGCATTCCTTTTCTAAGAAACGTTTTTTCGCTGGCTAGCCTGATTGTAATAGTTTAAATATATTATGTGATTATCCTTATTCTCGATATTTTACTACTCCAAGATGGCGCTAGCTCTTGGGTGTGTGTAAACATTGACGTCCTATGTCTATTTCGGGACTGGCAGGATTCGTTTGGCGGGAGCGGGTATTTAAACGACGTATACTAACATTTCGGTTCTCATAGAAAACGAACCCCTTTTTTACGGCGTGAGGAGCACTCTCCTTGGTAAGTTTAGGGACACTTACATGGGCTCAGGCTAATTGTGGTTAATACGGGGAGCCATAGAAGTGCAGCCTTATGGTTTGTTTATCCGGCTGCTTATTTTGCTTTGTATGTTCATTTTGGGAGTAAATGACGTCCTATGTCTATTCCGGGACCGGCAGGGTTGGTCTGGCGGGAGTGGGTATTTATACACCGTATACCAACACCTCGGTTCTCAGTGAAAACGAACCTCTTTTTGTTGACGGCTTGAGGAGCACTCTCCTTTTTTAACTTAAGGCCACTAATATGGGCTCGAGCTGATTGTGGGTAATGCGGGGAGCCAAAGAAGTGCAGCCTTAGGTTTTTTTGCTTAATTGGCTGCTTGCTTTATTATGCATGTTCCCTATGGTAGTAAATATGACGTTAGAAACTTGAGTACTATGGGCCATCTATATTTACTATTGGTAATGATAACTTGATCAGATTGCACTGACATATTGTTTAGTTGTTTTTATAGATATGAGTTGGGTCGATATTACCGATTTATATCGTAGCGAGTGACAAATAAGTCCTTTTTAACATAATTATTAAATATTTAATTTCATGATTCTTTTCACACACCTATGGACTAATTTCCATGGTGTTTGTAGTTAGTATATTGCATTGTAAGCTGCTCTTAATATACTGTGGTGAATTCTGATATTGTATATTGGTTTGTATTTTAATTACAGATCTTAATTATATTTTACTCTACAAGAAGAACTCTGAGATAGAAAATGGATTGAGGTAACTCTCCCAACTACCCTTTTGAAATGGGTCTCTTGTAAATCTTATTTAGCTTTACTGAGCTTTGTCTGTCTTAGATAGGTATAGTATGCTATGATATAGCATCTAGGAAAACATGTTTTAATTGGTTTTTCCCCTTTGATTTAGTTCTCAGTAATATTTGAGGAACTAATATCTTCTGGAATTTGTTTACCTGACCTCATATTTGGACTGTATCATTTGGTGGGTAAACTTCCCGATTCTGGTTAAATTATGGCCCTAGGGCGAGGCAACCCATTATAAATGGATATGGCCTTTGAGATTTGATCTTTTTGCCCTTTATATATATAAAAAAATCACTAGCAGCCTGACTTTTCGCTCTCATAGCCCTCTACAGCTTCCCGTGCTTTTTGGCTTGCACCTTGGGTTATAAGGTTCTACTTATGATTTGTGTTTGGGTGATCTACTACACTTAGGTTTTCTTCTCCTTTCCTATATTACTTGGACTATGTTTGTTCTCCTGAAATTTATTAATTGCATAGGTTTGTTCTCTTTTTTAAGTGATGAATTTAGTTGTTTTTCTGTTAAATCCTTTTGTGACAGTCTCAAATCCTGCATACAGTATATTATGTCACACTTCACCTTTTTGTTTTAGGTGAAATGTATACTCACTGGTGATGGTTTGGCTTTACATGTAATGAGAATTGTATATATTATGTATTTCTTATTTTATTGTAGCCCTGAAGAAGTCATTTGGGTAATTGTACCCTCTGACGAAACACGTGTTGGCATTGGTCCTTGATGCATTGGCTACATTTCTATGTCAATTTGAAGGAGATTATGAAGAGTTTTTGTTGATATATGAAGAGAAAAGAAATGAAAATTAAAGGAACTTGATTTGATGAACTTTGAAAGAACAATTCTGATTGTGGTTATCTTTTCTCTTGGGACAATCTAAGAATCTGTGTCTATGTGCTCGGGTACAATTTATCTTTGTCATTTGAACTCCCTGGTCTCAGAGGAGTTCTCTTTTTTGGGGGCGCTGGTGGCCGTTTCCCCCTGTTCCCTTGAGCCGCTTTATTTTGAGAATATTACAGCAGTTGGTGTTGCGCAAGACTTACCCAGCCACTACTTGGTTTGTAGCATTAGGAACTCACGCAAGAGCTAAACATAGAGCAAAAGCTTTAGAAACCTTTGTATAGCGTTTAATTGACATGTATAATGTCAGACTCCCCGACCCAATGTCAGACACCCAAACGCAATGTCAGACACCGAAGCATAAAACCATGCACTCACAGAAGAATTCTAGTGCAGACGTCATGCACAGTATCTATCACCAATATACATCAGACTCCTATAAACTGTGTGAAGACACCTCAGAGCAGCCTCAGCCATCTTTGCCCCTGCCAGATGTCAATGCACAATAGAAGACATCCATGCACACTACTGATAGCCACACACACCCAACAAAAACTGTCACACATGATTACCAGGCAAACAGCACCACAAACATTCTAAAGGCGCCTCCAAACAGAAATATATATTCCCTCCAAAACACTCTTACTACACCCCAAACACCCACAAGGTGAGCCAGTCACCATTCATTCCTACTCTCTCATTTTGCATGATGTTTATCGGGTTACTACGAACAACTAGAGTAGGTAGCACAGTTAAGGCAATATAAGGAGATGGGGGTTGGGCACACGTGTAAGGTATGATTTCAATGTATAGGGTTTTGAGGCAAAATTGCGGCTAAGGTTGGGTGGATAAATTGCGTAGACCTGCCTGGTAGATTGCTGACTGTACCCCTCTAACAAGGACACCTTGGTAGGAGTTAAACATTGATAAGGTCGGCCTGAGGAGCACCTAGCACTTCGTTGAAATGCAATTAATTGACAAGGAAGAGTCTCTTTAAGTTGGAGCTTCCAAACCACAGTCCAGAAAATGACATCAGCAGCAGATACGGCCAATGGCCGGGGGAGAGGATGTGATCTTGGTAATGAACCGGTAATGCCTTTCTTGGAATTTAAACTCGTTGAAGAGCTTATTCAGCGTTTCTACTTTTAAAGTTCACCTTCACTCACACATGGCAGAATTCGTTTTGGTGTGCAGCTAATTAGGCACAACAATAAAGCAGTAGCACTGCCAATACATACAGTGACATGCATTATAGTGACATAACTTTTCACACAACACAGATCACAAAGATATACAGTACAAGAAATCTTCTTCACATTCAGTATAATGTACTAAAATAATCGCAAGTCTGGTTCCTGATTTTGGGAGAGATGGAAAAAGGGAGGCTAAAAAGGATCCAACAATGGAATTCACCACAGATTTTTCTGCCACGGCCAGGTTAGATTCTATACGCAAACACAGCATTTTGACCCAGAAGCAGAGGCTTTTTTTTGGGCGGTCCTTCCCTGCAATCAGTGATACTGAATAATACAACTGCAGTATATAGTCGAACCTTTGGTAAGAAACTCCACAGAAAATGTGGGGATGACCACTTTCTGAGGACAATAAGCAGGAAGTGATGCAATTGAAGCATAACGTGGCAGTGGAAGGGTACAGTTAGTAGGTTCAGCCCCTTCTAATGCAGGTAAGAGCGGCGTGGCAGTGGGGCCAGGTTGGGGGGGGGGGTATGGAAGGACGATGATGAGGGAAAATTATTTTTGTATTTAATTTTCCCTTGTCATCATCTGTCGAAGTCCTCCCCCCCCCCCACCCAGCCCCATCGCCCTTACCTGCATGGGCCTTGGCTACACCTACCTTCCAATGCACCACCATCTCATAGATTAGGACTGCTGTGTAAGTGCACAGTGATGAAGGTGTGACTGCTCCCCACTGCAGCTCATGGTGTACATATGCCTGACATCTGGAGGTGTGCACAGAGGTAGAAAAGTATTGCTTGCATTTTACAGTTGAATTGGAAGCATTCCAGTTGCAGACGGTGACACCCAAATGTGGCATGCGCAAACTCATTTCTTACATTTCACTGCATGTGCTGCACTGTTGCTGGAGCTCTGAAATCACTGCTATGTCTACCTCAAGATGGTGGTTAGAGCCACAGTGTCAAGCTGTAAGCAGCACCACTAGTCTGGAAAAAAACAGTACACTCATAATCCTGTTACTGTTGAAGGAGTTACTCCACGACACCAAGCATCCTATCAGTAAATAAAAATAATTTTTTTATGTAAGTGGCAAAGAGCACGAGGATCAAAAATGTTTTATGTGAACCCCAGTGGAAGGCAGTCTAACCCTCATAAATGTTAGTCACTATGAAGAGGGAGGTTTGCTTCATTCAAAGATGGACATGTTTTGCAAATTTCTCTCTCGTCAGAGTTCAAAACTGCAGAACTCTGCAACTCTCTGGAATTGTGGAACTGAGCTCATGATTACCTGGTGATGTTCCCTAAAAGGTGTGGCAAATAGTCTAATCCCCACACTGCTCGCCTGTCTGCCTGTGAGCTTGCTAATTATCCATGTCTCACTTGGTATATGAAAGTGCTGAATCTGTGGTGTGGCTGCTGCACACGTTGCACCAGTGTCTGTCCATGGAGCTCAGAACACAAAAGCAGGGCTCATTGTCAGTAAAAAAAATATTTGTAATGTAGCCAGCATTTCAATTCCTTATGGAACAGTATACATGGCTAGAGCCTCATTGTTTTGAAAAAGGGTATCTAAGACATGGAGCAGATGGGAGTCAAAGACCTATGCTGGCTTACAAATGGTGATTTACACATTTGCATGCGCTGGCGGTGGTTGTATGATAGAGGCACACATGGCTAAACCATGCAGCCCGAACCACGAATGCATCTTAACCATGCATTCCAATACCAAGCATGCCTTTACAACACAATTTTGTGGTAAATACATGAATGGTAAAGGTGTATTTGTGACTAAGGTCGTCACTACTCCGACCCTCCTCCACCTACCCTGAGCTATACTCCCCCTACCTGCCTCCCCCATGCCCAAATACCTTACCACCCTGACCACCCTCCCACACCCACACTGTCCTTTAAAACTACCCTAACCCTTTCCACTGCCCTTAAGTCTAAAACCCTAACCCCTAATTTAAAAAACTACATGAGCCCTAAAAACTACCTCACCCTCTCCTAAGCCCTACAAATTACCCTGACTACCCAGTACCCTCTCCCCGAGGCCTAAATTCCTGCTCCTTTACCTACATTACCACCATCCCCTCCACCCCTGCGCTATCAATAAAAACACCCAACCACTTTCACTGTCCTTAGCCCTAACACCCTATCCCCGAATTAAAAAAAACTACACCGACCCCCCATCAGCCTTAACATGTACCCCAACCCCCATCACCAGCCTGAAAAATACCCTGACTACCCCATCAGCCCTACAACCTACCCTGACCCCCAGACCTGAAAACGAGCTCGAACCCCAGCCCTGAAAACTACCTTACCCCAAGCCCTGAAAACTACCATGACCCCCCAACCCTGAAAACAGCCCCTCCAACCCATACAAACCCATCCCCAGCCCCGCTTATTTCACCATGTCCGCTGGCTCTCTTTCTGGCGTCTTCCTGTTTCCGCAGAGCAGCAGCCAGCAGCTAGACCACACAATGCCTTAACCAGGCATATCCATGGTTAAGGCAAGGGCCTGTAGCGCTTGCGCAGTCATGGCACCACATGCGCGGCTGTGGGCCGCAGTGAAATGACTGTTTCCCACTGGCAGCTGGCACAGTGACACTCATAAACTTTGTTGGAGAGCTTCGGTTCCTGTACAGATGAGACTGTTTATATTTGCAAAACTTTGCTGCTGGATGCTTGATGATGCAGCGAGATTTGGCAGCTGCTTAACACTCACAGTGTTAAGGGCAGGAAACACTGAGGGCCCGATTCACAAAGGTACTTACGTCTAATAAAGTTACGAATGCGGAGTCTCTACATTTATGCAAGAATCTCTGCACTCATGGCGGATTTCCTGCACAGCAGCACACTGCAGAGAGTGTGCAATGCGGAGATTCCACCATGAGTGAGGAGACTTCGCACTTGTAACTTTACTACACATAACTACCATTTTGAATTGGGCCATGAGCGACCAATGTGCTGATAGATTCAGCATGACCCTACAAAGCTCCTGCTGCACTTGAAGCACTTCTAACAGACCTTCCCCTCCCCTACCTTTCAAATTACATCATGCCTGTTGTCATAAGACTCCTTCCTCATCCGTCCTTTACTGCACCTGCTTCCTACCATGAACCTGCCTTGCAGCACAGAGTACGAGCCTACCGAGTCAGTGCTGCCACCTTACTCATGCAGTGCTGACAACGCTCTACAGACTTCAGTCAATATTCTACTAAAAGTTATTAGTTTAGAAGTGGAATTTATAGAAGTGGCCAAAGGAGGGGTTTTATCTCTTAGTAGAGAGTTGCAGTAGTAGAGGAGGGATACAGGATTAAGTACATACCATCTACTGGAGGTAGGAGCTCAGAGCCGATATGCTCGGCCCAAACACTTTCAGTTTCAGGAGAGGGCTGATTAGATTGCCCATGGCACTTCTAACCAGTTCTGCAATGAGCTACTTCATTTTCGGAACATCGCATAGTGACATTGCCTCATCATCTAAATGTGTCCAGAAACGTTTCTGTAAAGGAATACTCGTAGAGAGATCTACTTCAAATCAAAGATAGCTTTATTCGATTTTTCATTAAAATCGTAAAAGCAGGTAGAGAGATTACATACAGTAAAAATGATGACAATTAATTTGAGGGAAGCTGTAAACTATACATGTTTCATGAATACCAGATCTCAACGCTCGCTTTACACCGAAATGCTAAAATAGATCAACAACTAATAAAAAATGCAATCATACCATAGTCAATCTACATCTAATAACATATTTCAGGAAACTGGACACAGCAATAATAGTCATTTAATCATCTAGGGTCATTAATTTGAATAACGCAGGTCTGCTTTGTCTTAAGTTCCAAACTCTAAGAAGAGGTAGCAAATATCTTTTCCGCCCCCACTCATAGAATTTGCAAAATAAAACAAAATGAATAGTTGATTGAGTAGAATGATCGTCACACGGACAAATTGATAACTGTGACGACCAGTCATTTTGGACAGGAAAAGTAGTCATCCTGAAGAAACTTCCAATTCTCAGACGTGCTAAAAGCATTCTGCTATAGCTAGTCTGGTCAGGTGATAGGTAAAGTGGAATCCCAATATTTTGCAGCAGAAAATGATGGTGAATAACAGAGGTCTTCATGCTCTCGAGGTACCAACGTTAATCTTCCAGATGGGCCAAACAAAGTTCTTTCAATGCCCGTCTGGGGATCAAGGACAGTGTCTCGGGGGAATCATTAGGGTGCCCAATGCTTCTAGAAAATTCCCGAACATAAGACAACCATTTCATCCTGTGGGAGCCTTCAAGTTTGGTACAGTCAGCAACAATCGCCCTGTTAAAAACAGTTTCTACTGTTGTCCAAATCTTATGCCACAGTAGCATAGGACTAATTTTAATTAAATCAGAAATAAAGGACAGCGCTAATTCTTTATGGCAGACATAGGTGGAGGTGGATCGAGGAACAGCAAGCAGATAGCATAGAAAGCCGTTTTCTTTTGTTTGGATTTCATGGCAATCTGCAATTCCCCAGATGCCAGCTCCATATGTGGCCGTCGAAACGCATTTCGCTTTGTATATGTCAATCAAAATGCGCACTGGCCTATCCCCTAACTTGTTTGCGAATTGCTTCAAAGCACCTAAAGCCCGTGAAAAGGCTAGATTTCTTGTAGTAATTGCAGTTCTCCATGTACCCTTTTTATTAAAAACAATTCCTAAATAGGAAAAAGTATCGGATAATCCTATCTTGGATTTGCCTAAGTTAATGTTACAGGTGGTATTAACCCTTTTAGCAGAACACATAGTAAAAGTCTTTCCAATATTGATCCTAAGACCCCTATCGCCCATGTATGTCGCGAAGCTGGTTACGGCCTTTTGAAGGCCAATTTGTGTTCGTGCCATGATGACCGCATCGTCGGCATACAGGAGGATAGGGACACTTTCACCATCTATTTGTGGGTCGTCCGCCTTTAGTTTTGATAAATGGTCTGCCACCCCATTTATATATAAATTAAAGAGAAAAGGGGCTAGGATACATCCCTGGCGCACCCCTTTCTCGATCGGGAATTTAGATGTACATTCTCCCAATTTTCCAAAGCGGACCTTCGCCCCTACTCCTCTATAGAGCTCTTTTAAAAAATTAAGAATGTTGAGATCAATACCAAGGTCTGCCAGGGTAGCCCACAAGATGTCGTGGTTCAAGCAATCGAAGGCCGAGCTGAGATCTACAAAGGTCATAAATAAATTGCCCCTCTTTGCTGCCGAGTATTTACCTATTACTAAGGCCAAATTTAGGCCTTGTTCGACAGTACCGAGGCCTGACCTAAAGCCGTACTGGAATTTTGAAAAAACAGCATTTTCCTCAGCCCATAGTTGCAGACGGTTTAAAAGAATTCTGCCCGCAACCTTCATTAGTGAATCAAGAAGAGAGATAGGCCTATAGCATTTGGGATCATTTCTATCCCCATTCTTGAATATAGGGACAACAATAGCTTCCTGCCAAGTGGTTGGGAAGCCTGTGGTATTACAGCTGTTTAAAACATTTGTCAGGAGTGGTTCCCACAGGGCGACGTTATCCTTATAGATGTCAATTGGGATGCCGTCTGGTCCCGGGGCTTTGCTGTTGGAACTCTCTGCCAATGCTGTTTCAACTTCGTCCAAACTACGTTGAGGGGGAATGAGTCTGGAGCATCAGATCCTATGGGAATCATATCTTCCCTCACTAATGTTGTTAATCAGCTGCAAGTCTCTTGTTTGTATAACTCAGTAAAATAGTTAACCCAAAGGGTTTCCTCAATGACGATCTCTATGTGATCAGCATTTCTCTCCACAAAAAAAGGAGCGTTAACTGCATTCCAAAATGCAGTAGTATCTTTTAATACACTCGCCTTTGTTAGAGCTTCCCATGCAGACTGCTTCAATTCCATCCTCCGTTTTTTTAGGGCATCCTTGTAGGAGGCTCTAGCTGTTCTAATGTCCAGCTGGTTTCTCGGATCTTTTTTTAGGGTCCGGATCAAATGGCAGTGAGCTTTGGAACACTCATGATTGAACCTCCCTCTGCTCTAGTCTGGCCCCCCTTTCGTGCTGATCCTGTTAGTTTATTGCTAATGTGGGCTTGAATCCTTTGAAATGCTGCAGTGACCTTGATAGGGTTAGGGTTCTCTTCTAAACAGATCAGAAAGTCATTTGTCTGTTCCATTACCAAGTTCTCTAAGAAACTATTTGGGTTTACTTTGCACCATTTGATTACATATCCATTTGTTCTGGCCAGAGAAATCCTATGTAAATAGATATTTTCCGCTACATTGGTTACTTTACTGTCTCTCTGCCCTATTACGTAACTAGAACCAATTGGATAATGGTCGCTAAGCGCAATGTGCTCTAGAGTGAATGAGAGCACACTGCGATGGTAATTACTAGAGACCAATGTGAAATCAATGATTGTACGGGACCCCCGCCCGCAAAATGTAGGTTCAAAATTAATAGGAGGAACACAAAGTTCGTTTGCAAAGCCCAGGTCCCAATCAAATAAGAAATTATTTAAAAGGTTTCCGAGTAGAGAATGCTCGAAATGTGTGCAAGGGTCACCCCTAAGGTTCACCATGCCACATATCTCCGTGTCACTATACGGACATAGGTGGCAATTAAAATCCCCCGTCAAGATGATAAGAAGTTCTTTCTGATCAGATCCCAATCCACTGCGGATAGCATCATTTAGTTTCTCTAGGACTCTTTGTAGGGCCTCCATTGGGATGTATTGTAAAAATTGATCAGGAGAATAGGATGGTTTTCACCTGACCTTAGCGTGAGAAGTTGATAATATTGGGCTCCCCCCGTGGGTAAACAATTGCTAGTTATAGTACTTTTATTAGATATGTAGGTACAGAGCCCCCCAGAGCACCTCCCTTTGACGTTAGGTTGAGCAGCAAGAAAGTGTGTACGAAACCCCGTTATGTGTGACTCAGTCTTCTCCCAACATTCGACAACGCCACGGATTAAAGATATCTCGGACATCTCGGAGCCTAGAAATTATATTCCAGCGGTCTATTTCCGTGGTTGGGCAGCGCAGACCCAACTAGGCTGTGCCTCATACGACGCTCTTAAGGAGCCGGTGCCTCAGCACGCCTCTCCATTGCCTTCTCTTTTTATCAACAACCTGAATACAGGGACATACCATAACCACGAGAAGGTGCCTAACATCCCCTTTTAAAGGCGAAGTGAGCCACGTTTTACTCATAAAAGTACTAAACAAAAGAAACATAAGAAAAACTCTGGATCATTTTACAGATTGCAATTCTGAGCTGAAAAGCCCCGAACTTATGCATCGTGTTAAACTGTGATATATAGAAACCGGCATTGGGCACAGCGTTTGTGAGTACATATTAGGGGAAATTGTATGACCCCCTGGTTTTGACAGACATTACATATAGTCTTGAAAAAGGTGGCAAGAATCAAGAAATCCCACCGAAACGCGTCGACGCTTTCCAAAATTTGTATAATTCATGACTTCCTCATCGCTGTAGATATACAGATCTTCATATACATGACATCGATGTAATCAACCAGGAGTCCAAATGTACTTGTAGTATTGCACAATTTCTCATGTCTTACTGTTTCTGTCTTTTCTAGTGTTAATTATGCGGGTCATAATTGAATGATATCAGTGTTTTATTTGTGTCATTGGTTTTTTAATTGCATGTCTTATTGGTATTCAAAGTAATAAATCAGTGTGAATTTTATTCATTTATGTATACATAATAAATTGTAATTTTCCTGTTTTTACAAAAAAACTTTTGTTGATTTGTTTATGAATTTGTCATTTAGGTCTTGATTGTTTCTAGTCATATTCTATACAGTCCTGTTCAAGGGAATTCTCACTTCTCTAATATATAAGTTAGCATAGAACAGCATGAATTGTTCGACTATGTCAGCAGACCTAGTGTATATCAAGCCGTCCACCCCTTTGATCATTTTTCCATGGGTTTTGGCCCTTTGATCCGCTATTTGATTAGCCAATAACCAGCCAACTCTTTCGCCGTATTCATATTGTTTAGTTCGATACTTATGATAGTTATTAGCGACTATATCCCTTAACCGTATTTTTAGCTTGGCCCATGCTTCTACAACCTATTGATATATCAAATGTTCAGCTGCGTTCTTTGTAGCAATAGCCATAGCGTGCTAACACTCCAAATCAAGGCAGAGTTTTTGCTCCTGTTCCCACTGGCGAAGGCCCTGCCGATTTTGCTTAATGATGTATTGTAAGGTGACTCCTCTGACATAGACCTTCATGCAGTTCCAAACAGTGGCAATTGACTCAGAGCCCAGATTAGAAAGGATATACTCCCCGAGTGCCTTGCGCATCAACTCCACGTATTCCAAATTACTAAAAAGATGTGTGGGAAAAGTAAAGTCCCTAATTGGTTTCTATTTCTGTATATTTGACTGTATCTGCACTATTAACCGCAGCAGTTCTTATTCTGCTGGACCTATCGGAAGCCTTCGACACGGTCGACCATGTCACTTTGGTCGACCGTGTCGGAGGCTTGGGCATCCGAGGGAACGCCAGAGGACTTATCGCTTCATTTCTGGCGGGAAGGTCCCAGGTGGTCACCATCGGACCTTTCAAATCATCTCCTCTGTCACTGCCATGCGGAGTTCCTCAAGGCTCATCCGTTAGTCCGACTTTATTTAACATTTACGTGTCGGACCTTGCCAGAGTCATCAAGGCACATGGGATGAGCCTTACCTCCTATGCAGATGACACCCAGCTGGTCCTAGCAGTCAAGAATGATGGGCCTAAGATTGCCAGTAATTTCAATCAAGGCATGCAGGCAATTGGGAGCTGGATGGCTGCCAATTGCTTGAAACTAAATTCTGACAAATCAGAAGTTGTCATTTTTGGCAAATTATCCCCGGAATGGCCCTCACTCTGGTGGCCTTCATCTATGGGCCAGCCCCCGGATCCAATCGATAAGGTGAGGAACTTAGGGGTGGTGTTCGATAACCGCCTGAATTTCCTACCTCATGCAAATGAGATCTCCTCCTCAGCTTTTCATAAATTACGGCTCATAAAAAAAATCTTGCCATTCCTACCTGAAAATGCTGGTAAAACCCTGGTCACTCACCTGGTTCTATCCACCTTAGACTACTGCAACGCTCTGTTCTTGGGCGCCCAAGAGAAGGTGCTTCAAAAAATGCAAATCATTCAGAATGCTGCCGCCAGGCTACTTGGGCGCATTCCAAAATACCAGTCGGTATCAGCCACCATAAGACAGCTGCATTGGCTACCGGTGAGAAAGAGGATTGAATTCAAGTCCCTTTGCCTGGTATATAAAGCTTTACATAATATCGGACCTGCTTTCTTTACCCAAAATCTCATCCCTTACCGTCCTGCTAGAACGTTGCGTTCATCTTCTTTACAGGAATTACTGGTACCACGCACAAAATCAGTAGTGTGGGGTGACAGAAGATTCCTTGTAGGTGCCCCGAAACTGTGGAATACTGTCCCACTTGCCATTAAAACGAGTACCTCTCTCTGGATGTTTCACAAACAGCTTAAGACCTGGCTTTTTAAACAATAAAACTTCAGTCCCCTTGATGGTTATACACTGCAGAAACCTCAGCGCCGAGATGCCCTAGGGCCTTTGTTCGCGCTATATAAATGTTTTAATAAATAAATAAATAAATAAATAAATAAATAAAACAGACTGTGATCGGAAGTAATTTTTGGACATACTACCACAAGCGCATTTTCCAAAATGGAATATTTAGCAAATATCATATCGATTCTGGAATAGTGTTTATGAGGTGAAGAGAAAAATGTTTAGCCTGGGACATTTGGAAATAACCTCCTCCAGCAGTCTTCCAATTGATGCAAGTGAAGAAGCTTGCAAATAGCAGTTCTAGTTTTGCACATTCTAGCACAGGCAGTAGTGTTGGTGGTATCAATCTTCCTATCAAGTATTTAATTGAAATCGCCCATCACTATCATTTCGCCAGGCCACTCCAACAATTCAGAACTCAAGTGATAAATAACAACTGGGCAGTCAGTATTCGGGCCATAAACCATGTATATTGTGACCTTCTGCTCATAGATCAGTAATGAGAAATTGCCCACCTCCCCTTAGAGTCAGCAAGTATGCAAAGAACAGTAGCCTGACACAGCCTAGATTTTAACAGAGCCACCCCATGGATGGACAGTTTGTGACATACACACCAAAAGATCATATCCCAAGTGCTTTAATAATGTTCTGTCTTTGTTACCGATATGCGTCTCTGCGAGCCCTAATATATGAGGCTTAAAGACATGTAGCTCTTCCATAACTAACCGTTGTGTCCCAGCCTGATTAAGTCCTGCTACATTCCAACACATTCACTTGTGTTCCGACATTGAATTATATTAATATTAAAAAACCAGATCGAGTTATCAGTGCTCAAAATAACATACTTCTCCAACTGCTGCTCTGCACAAATAAAAGTGTTTAAACTGTCTAAATTGTGGCTGTCCACCCTTCCCAAGACAACCGTCCCTACCAGCCCCTTCTCCCACCCCCTCCCAGTTACTTGAAAAAGGAATTATTTTATTTTATTTTATTTATGCGATTTTATATAGCGCAAACTTTACCCGAATGTGTCAGAGCGCTTTACATAAGAACCAGTTGAGAAACATAAGGATTTAGGATTACATGCGTTACATAAAGGATACAAAAAGAAAAAATTGCAAATATACAAGATGTAAAGTCACACAAGGAGGAGATACAAATGGATATACTCTAAGCGTCACATAGGAATGGTAGATAGTACAAAGGTCTACTGCATATACTAGTGATAAGAGTTATCTCTATATACATAGGGAAGGGATATGACTGGATATACTCTAAGAGTTACATAGGAATGGTAGGTAGTACAAAGGTCAACCGCATATACTAGTGATTAGAGTTATCTCTATATACATAGGGAAGGGATACAAGTGGATATACTCTAAGAGTCACATAGAAATGGTAGAGAGCACAACGGTCTACTGCATATACTAGTGATTAGAGTTATCTCTATATACATAGGGAAGGGATATGACTGGATATACTCTAAGGGTCACATAGGAATGGTAGAGAGCACAGCGGTCTACTGCATATACTAGTGATTAGAGTTATCTCTATATACATATGGAAGGGATATGACTGGATATACTCTAAGAGTCACATAGGAATGGTAGAGAGTATACAGGTCTACTGCATGTACTAGAGAGTACAAAGGTCTACTGCATATACTAGTGATTAGAGTTATCTCTATATACATAAGGAAGGGATACAAATGGATATACTCTAAGAGTCACATAGGAATGGTAGAGAGTATACAGGTCTACTGCATGTACTAGTGATTAGAGTTATCTCTATATACATATATATACACACATAGTTTTCCATCCTTCTCTCCATTAGCGCCATGAAACCTCTGGGTGCCCGTGCGCTTAACAAATCTTGAATAACATAACATAACATAGTAGATTTTCTCAGGCAGCGTTCCATTAAGTGGGGTCAGAGGGGGACGCAGTCACAGCACCAAGGAAGGGTGGGAGTGATACAAGGGTATGGAGAAAAGGCAAAACAGAAAAGGGAAGAAACATTTGAGGATCGTCAAGGGGGAAACGAGGGAGAAGGGTACAAGACGAGGGAATGGACAAGATGGCGGGTCAGGGTCCAGAGAAAAATGGCCAAGAGCAGCAGTAAAATGGCGGCCAGGACAAAAGAAAAAGTAAAGAAGTCCATGAGAGTCACATAGGAATGGTAGAGAGTACAAAGGTCTACTGCATATACTAGTGATTAGAGTTATCTCTATATACAGAAAAGCAGAGTTCCATTAGGTGGTGTCGGAGGGGGGATGCAGTCACAGCACCAAGGGAGGAACAGAGAAGGGCAGGAAAGTGAGACAAACCAGAGAGGGAAGTAGATAGTAATGAGTAAGACAGCGAGGAGTGTGTCAGAGGCAGCAGGAGAGACAATAGAAAGGTCGTTAGAACAGAGGGGGAGGTCAGAGATCGCTAAAGTGGCGGAGGAGAAAGGTAGAAGAAGAAGCGAGTCATAAAAAAAAAATGGCGGGTAACTCAGAGGTCCAGGTCGGAAAGTCCAGGAAGAGGGCTGCCATAGCCAGCAAGTCCGGGGGGAGAAAGGCAGTCCGTGGCAAAGTCACAGCCTCATCGTCCATGAGGAGCTGGGGCAGAGGAGTTCGATCCGGATACCAGGAGTCAGGGAAGAAAGACCACAGGCGCCAAAACAGCTGTTCGCAGAACGGGAGGCAGTCCCGGGAGGAGGGGAGAACACGCCACAAAGCCGACCCACATCATCTGGGGCCAACTGGAGGAGCCTCAGCAATGCCGACGCTGGATGGGCACAGGAGGAGGCACAGGAGGAGGGATCAGGAGGAGAGCTCTTCAGGCTATGCTTAGGAAGCAGCCAATCGCGAGACTGAAAGTCTGTCCGGGGAGTCATTGGCACCGATTTCCCTAAGGCGCTGCCATTTTGGGGTCAGGCAAGCCCCGGGGCAGAGCAGACTGGAGCGCTTCTCTGAGGAGAGCAGCGAGGGCGCCCCGTTAGTTGCGGTGGGGCCCGGCTCACCTCTAGTGCTGGTGTAACATGGGAGGCCAAGGTCTTCAGGTGGCAACCTCCGCTGGCACGACAGGATCCGGTGAACAAAGCCGCCCGGCAGCCGCCATTTTGCATCACAAGCACGAGATCCCCCCGAGGTCGCGCGAGGGACGATCCTGCATCTCCAGAAGCATCTAAGCGCTCTCCAGCTGAGCGCCGCACCTTCCGCTTCCGAGGCGTGCTGAAAACAGCCCCCGGGCCACTGGGGAACAGCCAAATTAGGCTCCCGAGCAGCGCTGGAGCAGGGAGCCGAGACGGATTACGACCACCAGTAAGGAGCTCAATTCCTTAATTAGGTTTCAGATTGGAGCTATTTCAAGGCTCTGCGTCAGAGCCAAATGCCTGCAACATGAATGTCCCTCCCTGTCTTGAACTGCGGGATTATGAAGCTCTGAGGTGCTTGATTCCTGCAGGATAAAGACCCTGAGGGTGGCGCGACCCCTGCTGGGGGGTCGAGTCATGCACAGGCATTGGTCCCTAAGGCCTTACCTCCGGGCGTGCAGGTCTGCGCTCCTCCGATGGCTCCGAGCCCCGGGTTCAGTGGGGGTCCTGGCCTCTGCTGCTCCCCGGGCTCTGCCCCCCTCTCCCTCGCGCCCCAGCTCCCCCCGCTGCCCTCCCCCCGCGACCCGCTCTCCCCCGTCCCGGGTCCTCTCGGGCTCCGCTCTCTCTCCACCTTGCTCCTCCGGTTCTCCTCTCCTCTCCTCTCCTCTCCTCTCACCCATTCCCTGCTGTCCCATAATGACAGCATGACGAAGACACCCTCTCAATACCCCCATCCTCAGTGACCTCCACTATTTCTGACACCATACACCGATCACTCCACATAACCTTTGTGCCTGTGAAAAAAACAAACGTGGTTATCAAAGAAACAGAATAAAGAGAGGAAGTCTCTTAGAAGTGTCCATCATAGTGTCAGAAATAGGAATTTCTTTTTGCGGAAACAACTCTTTTATAATTACTTTTATAGTTGCTGCCTTAAGATTAAGGCTGTAGATCATTGCTTGCCTACTGACTGCCATGTTAACAAAGCTTGTTTAGCATCCTGTTTGTTGAAGAAAAAAGGTTGTCTACCATCCTTATAACTTTTAAGCGTGCCGGGTCTTGTAAAAACACCTGTGAACAAACAGTTTCGAAGGGGTCCATAAGTTGGTGAAGCTTCCACTGCCTTTCCATAGTTACTTTGCATAAGTCAGAGCCCACAAAAATAGACATTGTGTCTACCTTAAATGGAGCTGCAGGATGTGCCTTGAAGTATATTGCTTGGCGTAATAGAAAATTACCCAGGAACAAGAGAATCGGTCGAGCAAAATTAGTTTTAGATTGATTACCCTGAAAGTCTGGTAGTGACAGTGGTAATCTGTGTGCTGTTTGAACTTGAGTGTCCATATCCCAGTCTGCGAGGTCCGGAAAGGCTTTTTGGAAAAGACTGACAATGAAAGTACGCGGGTCACTGCCTTCCCTGCTCTCTGGAATGCCAAAAAATAAGCACATTCTGGTGTCTCTGGTGATTCTCCAGATCTTCAATCCTGGATTGCATTAACAACAGTTGAGAGTCCGGTGTTTTGACAAGATTAACTGTGAACGTATTATCTTCTTCCACAGACACCACTCGCTGTTGTAAGTCGATGACTTCAGTGGAAAGTTGGCCTACTTTGGATGTGACCTCTGCCAGAGCTTGCTTGATTTCGGAGCTATTGAGTTTAGCCTGTTGGTAATATTCTTGGGCTTCTGCTCTCTGAGTGCTCGGTGCCGACAAAATGCTAGAGAAGGGAGAATCTTCTCCCGGTATGTTCTGGTTCTTAATACCCGCTTCTGACAGGCTCGGAGGTGACACCACAGGGACAGGAGCAGGGGAGAAAACTGAAGATGTGATGACGTACTGATAAGCGGAGAACCGGACTTCTCTGGGGGAACCACTGATGCTTGCCTCCCACTACCCCCTTTGCCCCGGTATCTACTCGATCTCCTTCTGATATTTCGGTCGGGGAGGCAGCGGAGTAGTTAATGTTTGAAAGCCTTGAGATAATAGATTTCACCTCCCCTTTAGATGACACCCACTTATGTAGCGGGCTGATCCTGGTCCCAGCCTTGGTAGCATTAGCAGATGCTTCCTTTAATTGCCCCATTACCTCAGTTACTTGTTGCGTTGCTCCCCGTCCGCACCCTTTGCCACCTTCACAGTATTACGAATTTTTTTTTGGAGCCTTCACCCCATTAGGGGTTTTGCATACATTATTCCCATTGTACACATTGTTCACAAAACCACGTACCGAGTCATGTTGCTCTACATTTAGCTCCATTGGGGTCTGAGCCATTGGATTTTGGGCTGTAACTAGAATATTGTCGATAGTTTCACAAGTGGCCTGTGGGTGATTGATAAGATCCTCCGCATCCGAGCTAACAAAGCCAACGCACCCTGCAGCTATTACTGTAGCAGCTATTGTGTTTTCAACACAGTCATTCTCAGCCAGATCCCCCCATTTAGTACCATTTTCCAGACCGATCGCTTCTATTCCGTCTGTCTGACCGGTTGAAAGGGAATTTGAAACATAAATTGCAACAGAGGATAAAACATTTGTAGCAGATGCGTTGCTAACTACGTTACCAGTGCTGTCAAAGGTAGATGTAACCATTACACTGCTACTGCCCCCCTACACTGCAGCATTAAGCACCTCGGCTACTACAAAACCTGGGATGGAATTTTCAGAACGCATTTGTGAAGAATTTCAGTTGCGCGTCCAGATTGCAGCAGATTCAAGATAGGTTTCTCAAGTTGTGACCCAGACACAGACCGGTCCTCGATTCTGTGCCCACCAGTACTATTGCCAACAGTCCTTAAGGTGTGTGCAATTAAATTTGGTTCACCTGATGAAGAGGCAGTGGTGCTACTTGCCCCATTATTCTCAGTAGTCCCAGCAGCCTTCTCCTTATCTTTATCTACAGCTCGGAGTGTATCACTTGCATTTTACCAGTATGGAGGTTTCATTATGCAGATCTTTTGGATTACGTGTCGGGCCCATTTTGCGACCTGATGCTTTCTCCAAAAGCATGACAGCGTTGGGCCGGGTCTCGTCTAAAAAAGGTGCAAGTAAAGTTGAGGGATGTTGGAACGTCTGAAAGAACTGGAGCTGGTCCGACCAAGAAAACCACTGTGCAAGCCTGCTTTCAAAAACCCTGTAATGGCACATCCGATAGAGATACTCCGGAGCTGAGCCTCAGCCCAACAAGGATGGGGTAAAAACAAAGCCGGGACTGAGCTGGAGCAAAACCTCAGCCCCGTGAAGAATTTCTCCACACAGCAGCTGATTTGTGATGCAGAGGGTTGGCTGAGATACTCCGATAACACGCTACGGATCGGCGAGATTGAAGCCAAAGCAGAGCCTCAACCCCACGGGGGAAGGCATTTCTCAGCTTCAGCAGGCATGCAGAAAAACTATTTAGAGGCAGCTAGACCATCAGTGGAGGATCACCAAGGCACTGATTGAGGAGGTAGGGAGAGCGTCCTCGTGCACGTGCCTTCAGACCACCATCTTCCTTTTCCCACAAAAAAAAGTACTGGCTGCTTCAGGAGGTGCAGCTTCAATCGAAAGTGTTGGGAGTGGTCCCCCAATCTGAACTACCTTTGGATCAACAGGGGTTGTAGCATTATTTGGACCTAGTTATGAAGCAACATAAGCCTGTGGACATGAAGAAAACAGAACATCCAAAAAATCATCCCTAGAATTACTATCATTACCAGTTTTCTTTGCAGTCTCTTCATCTTCATTGCCCTTCTTCGATACATTCTAGCTCCCTCAAGTACACATTTCCTCCACCTTTGCTGTTCTTCATCTCATTTAGCATCAGCGTAATTATGCACTGCTCTTTCTGCTCTATTCTGATGCATTTCTCTCTCTTTCCTATGGTTGTAATATAAGCTGTATGCTCCCAGGCATTTAATGCTTCCTATTGTGTGGGTCTGAAAGGTGGCTTTATTTCATATAGTTTTCACTTACATTTTTGCTTAAATACTCAATAACCTTTAAATAAAATGTGCCATATGTGGAAATCTTAATTCACCCTCCCTTTGGGTGATCTTGTGCCATTGACAAAGCCACAAACGTGTACAGAACCCTACTTTTGTCACCATATAATGACCTGGTGTACCTTCCTGCAGAGTCTCCTCACCATCAAGTACAGAGACTCACACATCACCTATCATTAAATCTCTCAGAGTTTTAAAGAACTTCATGATTACAACAAGTTCAACAATAAATGAGCAAAGTTGGTTTAAATATTTTTAATGGTCTTTTCCAATCACAGTTCAATGCAAATCAATATTCTCACCCAATCTCAGTTCAGTCCTTTCTTTCATAAACCTATCACAGTGTGGCACCATAAGCTCAGCACTTTCTGATGCAATTCTCACTACTCGCAGCAGTCCTTTACAATTTGCTTGTGCACTAAATGCCATAACTTTAAGCAGGCACAATAAACAAATACCTCTTTTCTGCTTCACTAAAGAATTCAATGTAGCTCATTATCACACATTTTGCCCAAAAATAACACTTTCGGCTTTCACACACGTACACAGACGATTTCTCCACCAGCAGAAATATCCTGACTGATATAGTTTCCCCTTTGCTCAATAGGATCTACTAAAAACATTCACTATTAGTACAATCACAAAACCTTTTATAGTCCCTATCTCAATTGTGCGGTAGATGGTACCTCACGAACCGATACTACAAAACCTTAGTAGACAAGTAATACCACCATATCTCTTATTTATATATCTTATTCTGGAATCTTGGACTAGTCGGATAACAACTTCAACTGCTTAGCATCAAACAAGTATGCAAAATTTCACAGATAAACCATAAACATTACCTAAACACAGTACGCACAACTTCAAAACTATAATGTAAGCTGAAAATTGACAATTGCGATCCACAACCCTACTGATACTCACACCTCCACCACTGTAAAATGCTTCTGAAACCGCCGACCTACTTCAGTCTTCACATTTAAGCTACGGACTTTGGGGACATGGGTAGTTCTAATTCTGGGCAATTTAATTAAATTGGCTCCTTTTCTCCTGTGACATTAACAGTCACTCTTCTAGCACTTGCCGAAGCGGGGATTCTTGTACCTCAATCGTCAAGTATAATCTTCAAATAACCCTTGCCATGGTCATATGGACCTTTGTTAATCAACAAGTTGATTTGATAAGAGCAATCATTACATCAAACACTATAAACAGTGAATTCCAATTGGGGTTTCACAAGAATCAGGAAAAAGAATTGGTGTGAGTTAAAGGATTTTATTAACAAATTCATTCAAAATTGATTTATTCATTTAGTAAATATTGAAATGTAGTCATCATTCTACAGGTTTAAATAATCCATTAAAACAAGATTAAATATCACATTAGTAAGAATTACAAGTGAAATGGGGGAATACAGCAAGTGTGTTCCATAGAGGAATCCCCTTATCTAAATTAATAGGGATTTGGACATAAAATTCAATTTCTTCAATAAGCAAGGTAAGGTGTCAATTTCAGAATCACAAATGAAGGGTTCTGATGAGAGAATGAATGAAGACTTAGCAATTAAGCAATAGAAAATTGCAAAGCTGGAAAATATTCACAGCTGCAAATCAGCAGGCATGCCAGGTCGCTCAGTAAAAAAATGGGAAGTGCTCAGATTGCGTCACTTTTGGGAGAAGGTAAACTCCCCTGTTTTGCACGTCTTCACAGTGAAGTACAGTATTGAGTCCTTGAAATTTAGCACTGATTCCATCTTGTGGTTCAGACGGTTTTTCACACAAGTGATGATTTCTGCGATCTCACCTCCTGGTGAGAATTTGACTATCAATTGTCTGATACACAAGTGCCTCTTCACTAGCTACCAGAAGGCTTCTGGAAAATTATGGCATCTGCAGTGGAAGAAAAAAAACATCTTGTGCAAGACAATCAGATCAATGAGGCCTCTTGCGACTAACGTTTAAAGTCGGCATAACAGTCAGGCTAACGCAATTCAGTACATTACAATATTTCATGTGTGATTTCAATTTCTAAGTATGATTACCTACTACAAATTTGCATTCATTATGCATGTGGTATTCAGCATAGAAATATGCACTTTTCAGTTAAATGTGTTTCATTTGCAAAATGAGAAGATTCCTTCTCAATATTGTGTCATGACTCATGTATCAATGCAGGTTAAAATGTTGGTCACAGACAATACCCAGAAATTAATGGGCCACAGAAAATGGCCTTGAACTATTTATAAATATTGTGTGGTAGAATATAGCCCTCGTAGGAGATATCATTTGAGAGTTTTACAAAAGTATCTGCAACATTTCAACTGATTTTCTAAAGTCATTTAGAGCAACAGTGAAGACTGTCAAAAACTGTCAAAATCTGTATGATGTTAAGGTGTTCCCTTTTTTTAAAAAAGCAGCCATTATTTTGGTCAGTGTATCTAAGTAGGTTTTGATAAAATGATTAGTCTCCGCAATGCCCTGCATTATAACAATATAATACCCTTCTGTTCTTTTTTGTTACAACATTCTGCAATTGCATTAGTTTTAAAATACAGAGAACACCCACAAAGATATGAGTTAGGATCACAGTGGGCTAACAGCTTCTATTCCAGGCGAGTCATTTGATACCTCTGGCACGGCTTTGACACCACTGTTTTCAGGCATCACAAGTCTAGGGCATGAAGCGAAAGTAAACAGCACTGAAGGTGCCATGTTTACAGCCCGTAGTTTACTCCTTCTCCATTCTCTGTCCCCACCCTAACAAATAGGAGGATGTTGAAGAGCTAGGGGTGAAACAATGAGTCAGTCTTGTGATGTCACTGACAGTAACAGGGTGTGTAATCTCATTTTTGCACCTCCAGGCATTTTGGTGAATCAACATCCATGATAAATAAAAGGCTTGCAGCTGATCAATCACAGAGTAATGCAGAGCACTCCTCACACATCTACAACCACTCACTGTGTTACTCCATATGATATCAACTAAGAACTCTGATGTAGATACCAAGATGCACTTGGAAATCTACTTTGATAATAACTGCCAGCCAGGGTTGATACCTGTGGATGCCACTGAGAGTTATTGAGGGAAAGAAGATCAAACCACCTATGGAATAATAGTTGAGCCCTGCATGTTCTTTACCAGTTCAGGGAACATTCTCATATTCTCCACTCACCCTGCAAA
Organism: Lissotriton helveticus; assembly: GCF_964261635.1. Classification (NCBI taxonomy): domain Eukaryota; kingdom Metazoa; phylum Chordata; class Amphibia; order Caudata; family Salamandridae; genus Lissotriton; species Lissotriton helveticus. The sequence goes on along the minus strand of NC_136065.1, from coordinate 982,141,797 downwards.
ATTAAATATAATTCAGTTCAGATAAAGGGAGTAGTTGTCACTTTCTAGTTACCCAGTGGGAGGAGTGATTACTCATGGTCTGCAGAGCAAAGCTACTTAAGAAAATAAATCAGAAAAACACTCTGACTGTGTTGTAACAAAGTGGAGTTCAGGTTTCTTTTAATAGGGCAAAACATGGATCCGGAAACTTGAAAACAGCCATAAGGGAAATCTTGGATTTATCTTTTAGAAATAACATATTGATGAAGCAAATAAACTGATGAATCCTTCTAGCTGATATATAAAATTGATTTCGGCAACATTGATTGAAAAATGACAAACATGCACAAAATGTGATAAATATATGTTGGCGAATGATGAGAAATAGATCAAGAAATGCTTAATTACTGCATTGTAAAAGCATGTAGAAGAGTGAAGGTTAGATAAAACTATTAATTTTATTAACATAGGTTCACGATTCAGCAAATTGCATTGGTATATTTTAAGTGTAATAGAAAAATGAAAGTGATGACTCACACATTATAAAAGATTCATAAACCATCTTCATTAATTAACAATGTGCATGAAGAATTAGTGAAACTAATGTAATCTAGATGTCTTTATGTGTGTATTTTAGGAGTCTCATTTTAAAACTGTTTTGCATACTTGAAAATATGCACCAAGAGGGGAAAGAGAAAAGGATGCTACACGTTTATAATTAGATGAACTGTTTTGAAGCTTTCCGGGAATAAACTTCATATATGTACTAATGAGAATTACTAGAAACCATATTATTATTTTATATTTTGAAATAATTTTACATGTTGGTACTTTGAAATTGTGGTAATATGTCATACTTATACATGCTAATTTCAATGAAACTGAAATGCGTTATAAGTGAGAATGAGTTTAAAGAAATATATAAGGATCTCAAGATTCAAGAAGGAAATATATATTTTCATTTTTTTAAATTCTATATTTCATGAACCAAATTCAATTTAAGCCTGCATTTTCCTTACTTGCTTGCATTCCATTCTCATGGAAAGGCTTCGTAAACTTACAATGTGGAATGAAACTATGTTTCATAGAGAGAGTTCCCATGAGCATACTAGGTCTATTTGCATTCTTTATTGCTACTTTGGGAACATCTGCCGTGAGAACCTGTCCTCTTGAGCTCACTTATTTGCTTCTGCAAAAGGATCATTGTTGAAATCATGTACACTAGATGGTTCTATGGCCTCATGTGATGATAACCACCTTCTTGCTATAATATGTGTATGTGTATTATTTATGCTGCATGACAATCACCCTATACAAACTGGCCAATGGACTGAGTGGTATGACCTGATGAGGTGACCCAGGAGGTGTCACCCTGGAACTTGCAGATTATAATACTCAGTGTGTGATGGAGTGAAGTGGAGACCCTTTTCTTCTTTCTTTGTAGATCTTGGTCTTTTGCAGACTGAGAGACATAATTTGTTTCTTCCAGACTCCATTGGCTGATGTATAAGCTGTGTGCTCTTTCCCCCATGGGAGAGAACCTTTGAGCTGAGATGGTTAACATTCTATCCTGAACTCTTCTAAAGATTTGGTAATTGATGGGCCACAAAAATATACATTTGATTAGTCTGTACTCGTAAATCTAAGTGCCTGTTATTGATGAATGTACTCTTCTTAATGTTACTGATAAAACTAAACCATCTTCAACCCTTTTTCTGTCTGTCTATGTCTTGTCTTCATTTATTGATTGCGCATTCCCATTTGAGTGTTATTGATGGACGGGAATCTAAATAGAGAGATCTCTGGACATCAGATTCTAATGTTACTATTCTGCATAGCTTTAACTGAATTATTGGTCTGTATTATTTTAGTGTGACTGAATTTTTTCAGGAGATTTGGTCTAGCTGTGATAAATCTGTATTTGTATAGTGTAGTTTTGAGGGTTATATATATAAATCTGATTACTAGTTTGTAGGCCAGTTGCCCATTCCCTGGTCCTCATTGGATAACCGAATTGGATCTCCTATATCCAACTTCTCTCGGCACAATTCAAGATCCATCAGAGGACCAAGTAAATGAGCCTGAAGTATAGTGCCAAGAAATAAAGTGAGGTATAGTGAATGGGCCAGTGGTGCTACAACAATGTTATAGAATGTATGGCAATGACTAATTTCTAAAAGCAGAACTGGACTGCAGAGTGCTCCTTGCCATGCCCCTGACAACTGCTATAAGACTAGCCCTGCCATCCTAACAGGGTGATTCCCATGGCTGCCATACTCCGGAAATTAAACCTGACCTGAAGGTGGTTCCACCCAGAAGGTAGCAAGAGAGAGTAAAGATGTTGGACAAATGAGGAATTCAGATCATTGTTCTTCAACGATTGCTGACAGCAGAGCAACCTGCGCTTGCTCCCCCTAAACATGGGTTAATACCTGCAGGACTGCATGACACCATCTTGCTCATGGCCTGAGCAGCAACTTAACAGTTTGCCAGGAAAACAGCAATAGAATTGCCTATCCACATTGACTGAAGCAGAAGGTGTCAGACAAATGAATGAATCTGGAATATATGGTTGGAGCTGTTATGCATGAAATGTTTGAAGCATTTCCCCCAATGATAGAAGTAGAAGCCAACTGGACAGGCTTTTGCTGATAGTAAAATGTACAAAGAGAACATTTTTTCAGAGAAGTAGCCAATTGCCAGGTAGAAGATAACCATATTTTACTACATTGATGGAACTTTGGTGTTGGTCTACTGTGCATATCTGTTTTTCTTTCATGACTTGCTTAGAGGGATGAAAATTCCTTATGATCTTTGTACTTTGTTTTTGCAATCTTTCTATAAAATCTGAAGCTGCACGAATCATGGGAATTAATAAGGGTGCATCTTTGAAGTCTTGATGAAACCCTTGGAAACAAAATAAAGGAGATACTTTGATTGCTGCGTGTTCAAAATGAATGTAGGTAAATTTAGTAAGTGGAAAGTTCTCGACCTATTTTTTTGACCTGTGTTACGAAACCAAGTGTATTCTAAACTTTGGTTGAATATTTCCGTCATTCCAGCAGCCTGAGGATGAAAAACAAATTGATAAATGTACTAGCGTTAGAAATGGGATTTCTGGTTGACTGAGGCTTGCGCCAAAGCCAGGCAGAAACCACCACTCTAGTTAGGGCAAGGAAGTTACACTCCAAAGATAACCCCTGCTCACCTCCTTAGCAACGTGACACGAGCAGCAAGGCTGATCCTGGAGGCAATGTAAGTTAAGTATTGGCGCACGCACCCACCAACAACAACATCTCAGGCCCCCCACAAAAGGAACTCCACACAAAGTTATATATAAAAATAGCCTTTGTATTATACCAAACACATTAGATAATTAAACACACAATGTACACTGTGCCACTGGCACAGGCGGAATTTACAGGGGATTATATATATAGGACAGGGCCACCTGGACCACTATCAGGAATAGCATTTGGCAGGAATTAGCACTTAGAAAATAGGATAATTGTAGCATAAAATAGCAAATGTAGCACACAACCAGTAACTACTGGTAAACGGTAGGAACACACTACGCGACCCTAACCACCTTCGGCATATATCACGCAGGGAACCATGAACTCATTAGCATAACTATGCTAGGTAAAACAACCTCCTAAGCATGACAATACATTTAGAGGTATAGGCATAAAGGCATTGCACATGATATAACAATCACATTAGGCAGGTAATCACATTAGCGCCAAAAATCACATAACTGACCCCAGGCGTACTTGGCCTCTCCGGGGCTCACAGGCTCAATGTCCAGAATGTCTGGGCTGGCTGCGTGGGCAGCCAAAGAAGAATGCGCAACAGGCCTAAACGATGCAGCTGCCCACTAAGTGCTGGGCAGCTGGAGAACTGAGCCTGGCACCAGTGTGCCTCCTGCCTCTCCTGTGGGCTCTAATCAATACCTGTGCCCAAAAACAACATGGGAGCCTCGTGGGCTCGGAGCCAACTGTGTCCCAACACATGGGTGCCTCGTGGCTCTATTTATCAAAATGCGGCCATACGTTGGAGCCTCGTGGGCTCTAGAACAAATGCCCCCGTGGAGCCTCGTGGGCTCTAAATAACAAAATGCCCCCAGACGTTGGAGTCCCCCCCTCTGGGGATTCGGAACTCGAAAAGGATTCTGGCGTCCCGCTCGGGGGACTCGTGAAACAATGCCCCCCGGAGCCCTCGTGGGCTCTGCATACAACCGGGCCTCTCTCAGGCACCACAAACCCCCATCAGAACTTCCCCCGGCCCGTCGGCACTCACCGGCTGCTTCCTCTTGGTGCCGGTGCTCTTCTTGGGGGCTCTCCTTCACCGGGGATTTGCTGGCAACGGCTGCACGAGAGCTCTCGCTCGTCGGGGCTCTCTCTCTCTGCCCTCCTCCGCTGCACTCCGGGGCTCTCCCTCACTCTTGGGAGCCTTGGGGGGAAAGACGCCAGCTTCCGTTTGGTTGTGTAGGAGCGTGAGGTAGGTTAACGCCTGCTTCCTGCTTTGTTCCCGGACTCCACCAATCCTAGCGCGTCGCAGGGACTGACGTCACGGGGTGCCCCGGTCCGGCGGTGATTTCTTTTCTCGGCAATACGGGGTAGACTCCCGTCTAGAAACACGGTCCCTCGTGGGGTGGGCACCCGCTAGGGATAACAGACGTATAAATCCGAGGGGTAGGCTCCCGCTTGGCACTCTATGCAGGGTAGGCACCTGCCAACGATTTACAAGTTACGGCAAATAAACGGGGTGGACACTCGTGCCGAAAATCAGCAAAGGGGGATCCCCATGCCGGGGAATCCCTCGAGAAAAGGGGATTGCAGCTCCGGGCTGCAGATGAAAACCACAGTGCTCCCTGGACAGTAGAAACACAGCGCTTCCCAGGCGCTTTAGCAAACAAAGTTTACAAGTCCAGGCAAAGTCCTTTGGAAGGCAGGGGGGGCAAAGGCTGGGCCCAGAGGCCATCTCACAGGACCCTCCAGGCAGGGAGGCAGCACCCAGTGGTGGTCCTCCTGGAGCCCAGCAGCAGCAGCAGTCCCCTCTCAAGATAGGATCAGGAAGAACATTTTACATGGGGTTACAGCCCCTTTTTATACACATAAATCCTTTGCCTGAGGCTGCAGGGTTAAAGGAAAACCAGACGCAGCTGGTTTTGGAGCACTCTGTTATGCTCAGCCCCTCTCCCCATTCACTGGCCAGGCTAGGGGCATCAGACGCACAACAGGGGGTGGAGCCAGCATTGTGTAGGGAAAGCCCAGCCCTATTCAGGTCCCAGGTGCACTCCTCCCATCCATCTGGCTGTCAATCTCTCTATTCACCACCGGGGCAGACCATCCTGACTCCTGGAGCCAGACACACAGCCAGCTCTAGCCAATCACAAGCCAGAAAGTCATTTCACCTTTATTACACAGACATGCCAACTTCTAGAAGTGACACTTCCACACTAGGCACATTAACGCCGCTCACATAATCGCGCAGCATTTAATCACACGAGTCCGTACATACCAAACTCGACCCTGCACTCCCCACACATCAGGAACTAACATGGACACATACATTCCCCATGCATTCCTATGGGAGGGCTTTCCAATCTCACCACACACACTCAGAGTGTGCATGCACTTTACACTGGGACACAGTAAAAGTGCGCAGAAGCCAAAAACAACTAACACCAAGTCACGTATCAAAGCAAAATGTTTAGGGGTGAACCTGTCAGAAGGGCCGAGTCCAACAAGTAGTATCTTCAGCATGATGAGCATCATTTATTGTTGCTATAATAGTTGAAGCTTCTAATGGCAAAACAGTTGCTCTCTGAAAAAGATGCTTTTTGGTGCGGGACTTGCAGCCATTCATCGGATTGCTGACTTTTGCTTAAAGTCCACACCCATTGGGGCACACAGAAGAAACTGGACTTCTCAGGGAAGTTCTGCTAGGCTAATTGATATACATGGCCAAATGCAGTTGGTGACCTCTCTGAGTTTGTTTTCAATCTGAGCAGTCCCAGACCTTTAATATGTTTCCTTGTATATGGCAAGGAAAGAGGCAAAGCCTCAGTGTTGCCCTCTTTTCATTATGACTTAGAAGCAATCACATTGTTTGCATTGGGAAGTACTAAGACATGTAAGCCTTGCAATGTCATTCTAATACATGGCAAACTGTTTTTAAACTGCAAAATGATAGTGCAACTTTAAGGAGCATTGGGCCACAGGTAACATGCATTTTATCTGTTGCAGACGGCCTAATTCGCAGAATCAGACAGTGTGTGTCCGGTAAAATGTATTTTAGTGCATTTAAATTTTAATTTCCGATTCAGTAACATGTTACCAATTCACAATATGGAATTGCGCATACATACCGATTCGGTATGAGGAAGGAGGATGTTTAGGGCATCCCTTCCCAATACTGAATCACAGCGGTATGTAGGAATGTTTTGTGACTGAAATGGGATCGCCAAATATTTGCATTTTACAACCTACTTCAAAAAGGTAGTAACCCATTTGCATTCCCCTTTGTGAATGTTCGTAAAATATTTTAAGAGTAGGCTATGGGCTGCATTTTTAGAAAAAATGATTGCTTTATTTAAAAAGCAATGACAGACATGGTGGTCAGCTGACCCCAGCAGCAACCATCCCTAATTAGCGATTCCTAATAGGTTGCAAATTGTGACCTGCCTCACTACTATGAATGAGGTAGGTCGGTTTGCAACCTATTGGGAAAAGCTAAATAAAACTCAAGGAGTTAAATACATTCAAATAGCGATTACCTAATTGTAATTCGTAGAGAATTGCAATTGGGTAATCTCTATTTGAAATAATGATACCTGTGGCCCATACGGTGTTGCATGGGTAAAAACATTGGGATGAATATAATTAGTCCCAGTTTGTGCTTCCCTACTACATATTCTCCGGAGTTTAACTGATTGTTAGCAGACCTCTGTTTGATATTCTGTCCATTTCACCCGGAAAAGCACACTGACATTAAAATGAAAACATTGTATTGTAAAGGGAATTTAATTAGCAAACTTTACTTTAGGAAATCCTTAATCATGCACAAAAAAACAGCAGCATCTAAGGTGACTCCCTAATTTAATCTGACTGGAAAAAATGTTATGGTTGCATCTACGTAAGACTATGATTATATAGTCACACTGTCACACACTATCAAAGCTTGAATACATCAAACTCTTCACAACATTCAGGACAACAGGAAAGTGTAAATATTCATATGAATGCACAGCACATTCTTTTTTAACCATAACGTATAAGACTTCATCCAAATTTAAATCAGACGTTGCAATGACAGACATGTAATCGTTGCAAAATCCATTCTGAACCAAACATGTACATTTAAAAGAATCTCTAACAGCCTAATTAGTGATTAATGCACTTGTGGAAAGCCTAAAGCAGCTAAAACTAGCAAAGAAAGAATTAGTATGTGATCGTGTGGAAAGAAAATGTTCCATCTTTTGCCACAGAAAAATCTATACACATCTAGCCAACAAACAGTGAGTAGATTATTGCACCATCTTGGTGAGAAGTAATGGGAGACAAAAGCCTGCATTATACTCATAACTGCATGTATAACCACTCAAGGAAGCAAGCACTTCAATAGAGCAAACATGAAAATGGAGCAATGCGAGCTAAAACCTAAAATGCATAGTTCTACAAATATACAGACACTATAGAATAACTGCAAACACATGAAAAAGCATGCTGTTCATAATCAGCCATGTTATGTTATGTTATGTTATGTGAATTTGTAGAATGCAGTTAATCACCCGTAAGGGTATCCAGGCACTGAGTACGGCAGCCCTGATGGGGAGGAGTAGATCATGCCTGTTTCTTCTGGAAGAGCCATGTCTTCAGGTTCCTTCAGAAGTACATGAGTGAGGGCGTGGTTCTGAGGTGCTTCGGGAGGCTGTTCCAGGTCTTGGCTTTGAGTTATGTAAAGGAGCAACCTCCGCTTTTGGTCTTCTTGATGTGAGGTGGGTGTGCTTTTGCCTGAAATGCAGATCAAAGGTAACTGGTGGGTTTGTAGAAGTTGAGGCGGTGGTGGAGGTAAGCTAAACTGGTGCTGTGGAGAGCTTTTTATGCGTGGGTGAGTAGCTTGCACTCACATCGTTCCTGGATTGAGAGCCAGTGGAGATTGTTGAGATATGGAGAGATGTGTTTATTTTGCGGGATGTTCAGGATGAGTCTGGTGGCATTGCTCTGGGTGGTTTGGAGTCAACGAAGGGCATGGACTGAGATTCTGATGTAGAGGGTGTTTCCGTAATCAAGTCTACTTGTAATAAGAGCCTGGGTGACTGTTCATCTGGTGTTCAGTGGGTTCCACATGAAAATCTTGTGTAGCATTATCAGGATGTGGAAGCATGATGAGGAGATAGAGCTGATCTGTCTGCTAATGTAGCAGTTGGTGTCCACGATGATCCTGAGCTTTTCGGCATGGTCCGTAGGGACCACGCAACCAACAAGCATCACAGGGGGAGTGGTTGTTGCTGAAGATCAGGATTTCAGTTTTGTCTGTGTTGAGCTGGTGGCAGTTGTTTTTCATCCAGGCAGCAATGTTCTTCATGCAGTTGGTGAAGTTTTCTTTGGTGGTGCAGTTTGAGTTGGCAAGGGAGAGGATGAGCTGTGAGTCATCAGTGTAGGATACTATGATGATGTTATAGGCTCTGATGATGTCAATGGAGGGCGTAATGTAGACGTTGAAGAGTGTTGGGCTGAGCGATGACCCTTGAGGGACTCCGCAAATGAGTTTCTTGTTTTCTGTGGTGTAGTGGGAAAGTCTAACTCATTGAGTTCTGTCCTTGAGGAAGGAGGATATCCACTTGAGGGCTGGTCCAAAGATACCCAAGTGCTGAAGCTTTCTGATGAGTGACTTGTGGCTGACCTTATCGAAAGCAGCAGATAGGTCAAGTGCGGCCATTTATCCTCCGTTGAGGATGCTTCTGATGTCATTGGTGACTGCAATGAGGGCTGTTTCTATATTGAGGTTAGTGCAAAAGCCTGACGAAAGCTATCTAAGAGCTGATGGAGTTCTAAGTGGTCTGTGAGTTGGGTATTGATGGCTTTCTCAATTAATTTAACTGGAAAAGGCAGTAGTAAGATAGGTCTGTAGCTAAGAGGGTGTTGGGGTCCGCTGCATTTTTCCAGCATTACATGAAGGTTGGAAGTGGTGATGGAGGTGTTGATGATTGTGGTGAGGAAGAGATGATGGTTCTTCCACGGTTGTATATGAAGTGGGGCTAAGGGTCTGAGGGGGCTTCTGATTGGAACTTATTCATCAGGGTAGGGGTTTCTTCATCTAAGAGGACCTTCTAGTTGTTATATGTCAATATGTTGCAATAGTCAGTAGCTCAAGAAATGTAAAATACCACTAACCTTTCTATCTTGTGGCCAGCGGGGACGATGAAAGATGAATAGCCGCCCCAGTTCCCTAAACGCAACCTCCAACAGAAGAGTATATCCTACTGCGTGAAATTGCGCTCTGGGGAAAAGGGGAAGTGGATAAAATAATAAAGTAGCAGAAAACTTCTGATATCCCGTCTGGGTCTGGTCAGAGGGACTGTCCAGCAACCGTAAGGATGAGGGTGCTGCAGAACAGGAATACAGAAAAAACACAAGTGAGGAATGCACTCTCTATATGACACTCTGATATCCAATATGCCTTGTATATAGGTTCACTCACCATGTATTCTTTTCTGCTAAATAATAAGACCTTTAGAGTAGAATACACCAAATGCAACAGGCACAAAGTTCAGCGTTGTTAAGTCACACAACACGAAAAATAAATGTGCTCCAAATATGCTTTAAAGTAATAATCTTCAAAATAACCTTAAGGTAATTCCTTTGTTCATGAATATCCAGACAAATGATGAATACCATCCATAATGAAGAGCGCTTCAACTCAGCGATCCTCTTACTACCAAAATGAAAATGATAAATCAAGGTCGTGTCAATATTACTCTGATACTGCCTTTTACCACAACCACAAGGCTCCGGAAATAACTGCAATAGTCTTGAGGTCTTAAAATAATAAATGCGCTAGGCACATAAAGTCTCGTTGCCACAGAGAGAGAGTTTAAAGAGTATCAGCTGTGGACTGTGGGATCAAGAACACAGTAACAGAGTTTGCAGAAAACAGTAGCTTGACGAAAGGAGGCGAGCCCGCACTCCTCTCTGATACCTGTTTCTCGGCGGAAACTGCAGCCAAGTTCTTTAAACACCGGGAAGATGAGCAGGAGCGTGAATGTCTTGGTAATCACGGCTTTCCTGTTCTCGCTGGAATCTGGCGGGGACACACCATCCGCAAAACAAAGAACAATTGTCAAGCACCTTCCCATTGCAGGGGAGGTGCTTATAACTAATCCGACTTTTCCTCCATGATGCTTGCTCCATGGCCTTCTGGTACCTGTAGTGCCGGCATAGTCGTGGCATGTCAGACCAATGCGCACATTCCTGGAGGCGGCGAAACGTGCAGGCAATTGCTACACAATAAAAGAGATGTCTGTTTGGTCGGGGGAGCTTGTATTTTTATGCAGTGTGTCAAACGTGTTGTAGGTGTTGACAATCTTCTGTTCAAAGAAGTTTTAGAGGTCATTGCAGAGTGCTTGGGATGGGATAATGACATTGTTGGCAGATGCAGGATAGGAGAACCTCTTGATGATGATGAAGAGTTCTTTGTCATTCTTGGAATCTGGCTTTGAGCCTGAGGGTTAGGGACTTTTTCTTTGTGTCTCGTAGCTGTTCATGGCAGAGGTTAGGGGCTACTTTGTATGTGGATGTTGCGATGGTGTTTTCGTCAAGTCTCCATTTTCTCTCCCATTATTTGCAGTGGCGCTTGGACTCTCTGAGGGTGCCAGTGTACCAGCTGGGTCAGTTGGTGTTTTGTAGGTCTTGTTTCTGGTGTGACCAATTGGCTCAGTTGGCAAGCTATTTATTGAAGTGCTTAGTGTCGACGTTGAGGTTCCCTGTTTGGCTGGGTGGGCGTTCCTATAGGGTCGTGGTCCAGTTTTCGTCAGATACTTTGTCCCAGTGTCTTGATGGTGCTTTGGGTTTCTTTCTAAGACTCAAATCCTGCTATAGCGGTAAGTAAACCCACCAAGCATGAGAAGAATCCTGGGGGAAAAGGGGAATAGTAAGTTAAAAGAGAGAAAGAAAAAAACCACACTGCTTTCTTTAGGTCGATGCTCTGGTTCAGTCAACCTTGAACAGTTATTAATACAGAAAACTAGTGCTCTGTGTTCTTGCTTCTATAATGAAATATATATAAATAGGGATAAATTACTAATCAAAGACTTTCTATATGTTTCTAAACTAATCTCATTATAATGCACAAATATTCTTTTGGCGTTTCAAAATAATACCTCATTCATATATGTGCATGAACTTCATGTGAGAAGTGTCTTCACTCTATGGATAATGACGGAGGGATTCGATAAGCTTATAGCATTGCGCTGTATGTAAAAAAGAAATAACAAAGTCAATCTTCACCACGTATTACAATTGGTAACCAAACGTTCAGTGTTGTTCTATTTATATCTCACAGCTTTATAATTACTGGAACCTCAGTGTTTCTACACAAACGACAAATGTCCAAGCTCACTTGTAAGTCATTATTCCAAAACCATAGCTCAAGTTCAAGTTCGTTTTATAACTAAAGGACAAATCTATTGCAGTACACCATTTATAGAGTATGACAATCCAAAAACAGCACTGGATAGGTCATAAACAAGGTCCGAGTTTTAATGCAATTCTGAACAGAAATTCGTGAAGACAATCTAATGAGACATCAGGTATACAGAAAATACAGGTAGTCCAAAGAAATCATCTGTTCTTTTTCATTCTCTTTCTAATTTTCTCAAAAATTCCCAGCACAAGATCTTCAAGATACAATGGTAGGAGCTCTGATTGGCTGTGGTTTACAACTGATATTGTCTAAACAAGTGGACCAGAAACACAATCAATTGTTGGCATATGTGAGTATAGTAAAGGCTTGCGGTTACATGTCAGTACTGGTCCATAGGGGGGCACAACACTGTCATCAAGAGATAGATATCAAATAAAAAACATAGGGGCCTATTAGCAACAACTTTCGATAATTATCGCAAACCTCACTTAGCGAGAATTTTTTTATCGCCTCCTATCGCTGAATTTTATCGCGGAGATAACGCAGTATTACCAACGTTTATCTCCAATGTGATATAAAATCCAGCGATAACGGTGAATCCCATGTTTACTGTGAGATTTCCAACGATGAAAATCCTATATCTATGGAAAATCTCGCTAATAGGCAGGTGGGGACTTAGCCGTAGAATCCACCTCCCATTGACTAATGTAGCTCAGGTGTAAAATCCTGGCGTTTTTTTATTGCGTCGCGGGTATTGCTAATAGGCAATAGCTGTGTTAGCGACTGCTTTCAGTCGCTAACAGGTTGGGTGCGCCCACTTTGCATGTCATTAGCGATAAATATCGCTGACATGCAAAGCGGGCCCCAAACCGGTCGCTATCGCCTAAAAGCTGTTGCTAACTGCTGTTAGCGACAGCTTGCTGATGGGGCGATAAAAATATCGCCGCTTTAGCTGGAAAAAGTCCCACTAAAGCGGCCATAATGCCCTTGATAATAAGCCCCACACTTCCATGCTATGGGGAATGACGGCTAACGAGGTAGATGGTTCATAGCCCACTATTTCCCTTTGGAATGGCTTAAACATTCTGGGCCTCATTTATGAGGCCTTGCGTCAGTTTTGCGCTTCCGATGCGTCACTTTTTGTGACGCATCGATGGCGTAAAACATGCCTCCTGTTGCGCACTATTTACAAAGTGACGCATCTAAGCAGATGCGTCACTTTGTAAACCCCTGCGCTACATTATACCTGCGTCAGGTATAATGTTTGCAGAGGGGGCGTTCCCCCGCAAAAAGCCTCGTAATAGTGACGCAGTGAAATCTATGAGATTTCACTGCATCACTTTTAGGGCGCTGTTGCGTCAAAATCTTGCGCCTGCCTCACAGCAGGCGTAAGACTGACGCAAGCCCTTTCACATGGGGCTTTCCCCATGTGAAAGGACGCATTGCTGGAGTTGCGTCACTTTTGTGACACACTCCAGCAATGCGTCACTTTTGCGCTTACAGATACGGCAGAAATACTGACGTATCTGTAAGTCCTTGCGCAATGATGCGTCATATTGTAAATATGACGCATCATTGGGGTCGCAAGGAGGGCGCAGTGAAAAGTGACGCATCGCTGTTTTCACGCAGCGATGCGTCACTTTTCATAAATGAGGCCCTCTGCTTTTTACATGGCATCATATATTTCATTTAAAACCACCAACATTAGTTGCTTTGCTGCCAAACAAATCTAAAGTTTGTCTGTGCAGCCACTGTTTGGCATGTCCCCTGAATTCCCCCTCTGGGTTGTGCTGTGACTCGTGCAATGATGCTCACTCCTCACTCCTCAAAGTCCATCTTTTTTGGTCTCTCAGGTTGCTGGCTTGCAAATGCACACATCGAACTCTTGATCTGCACCTTCATGCATAACTTTTGTTTGGGCCGGCGGTTGCTCACTTGCCATTCATACCACACATTATTTATTTATCTATGTCTTTCCACCTCACTTACTCAAGCAGCTCTATAGTCATGAAGTAGTTTTTCGATTACAATCTCAGAGTCTGTATTTTTTAAATTGACTTTGCGTTATCCTGAGCAAGTTTAGATTTTTCAAAATGTGTCTGTGCTATATCTGCTATGTTGAAAGAGAGTCTATAGTCTTATAGTCTTTGTTGGAAAATGTGGTTATTGGTTGAGGGGAGTGCAACCTTACTCAAGCAACGATCACAATTAATGTCAGGGTGAAACGCAACCAAACCTTAAATTACCCTGTATTTAACCCTCTGAAGGCTTGGCACAATGCAATCAGGCTTAACTTAAAGGCAACGTGTAAAGTATTTATGCAGCAGTTCAGACAGTAGTAAAGTGAATACACAACAATGGAAAAATTCCACAATAATTTAGAGAAATAGGGTAAAATATATTAAATTATTTGATTCCAAAACAACAAAAATCCAATCAGTGAAAGCAGAGATAGGCGCTTTCTCTAAGAATGGCTACATTTGAGTCCTTCGGACAACATTTTGTCACTTAATCTGCCTTCTTATCTCAACGCCCCCGTCCATGCAACCATTGTTTCACTCTTCTGTTGCAGGCATTGTCAGCTACTCCTTGACTTATTGTTTGAGTACATGTTAGACTGAATGGCCCCCTAAAAGTATGAATGTTTGTGTGAGATGTTAGGATTGCCCCGGAGTGTATGGAACCTTGAATAGTGTGAACATATCCTTATTGTCATGTTATATGGGAAAAAAATATTTTGATTCCATTTTTTGAATCCTTGTATATATCGATTGAATGTTTTTGTAGAAACGTCCTATTGTATAAAGACAAATAAATATATATTTTCGATAATAATGACTGACTGACATATATTCGATGGCTCTGATACATTATCGAGACTGCTCCCCCTATAATCAGTGAGGATCCTTTAGAGGACCTCAGGTATCTATTCTGGCAGGGTGTCTTTTCTTCTATTTATATGCGCTTTTAGAGCCTTAGGTAAGTAATGCGCCTAAAAGCACAGAGGGCCTCTCATGATTATCTAGTCATGCAAATATGGGTGAAAGTCCCACGTTCAGGCTGACTTTGGTGGCGTACAGGCTGGTTACATGGACCAGGTTAGTCCTCCTTAAAGAGTTATATTCCAAGTCTAGTGTGAAGAATTCTGTTTGCGGTGGAAGGGGCTGTAAGAAGCATGGGGAGCGTTGGTGATGGTGGTCGATTTGGTGCAAAGAGCAGGCCATTATCTCAGACGGTTGTCACTGTAGCGTGAAAATGCTGTTTGGTGTCATATGTGGGCATTGTTGGAGTGTTGCAACAGCAGTCACCACGAGATGTTGATGCTGTACAGCGAAGTGCAGATCTTGTGTTGTCGGAAGTCATCGGTTGTCGCTGTGGCAAGAAGAGCCGGTTTCACCAGAGCTTCGCGTTGGCATCGGTTGTCGCTGTGGCAAGAAGAGCAGGATACACCAGAACTTCGCGTTGGCAGGCGGCAGAGGTGGCAAGTTCTTGGGAGGAACAGGCCCAATCGCATTCATGAAGAGACCGAAACTTCAGGGTTTCTTATTTATTGAGGAGAGAACCCACTTGACGCCACACTGAGGATCGAGGGCCTAACAGGCAGCTCTTAGGGATCAGAAACTCACTCCAGCAGAGGCCAGCAGGGCTCTGGCAGGTCCAGTTGCAGGTCCAAGCAGGGCAGCTGGGCAGTTGGAAGCCTCTGGAGCGTGTTCTGCTCAGAACAGTAGTTCAGGCAGTTGACCCTCAAAGGCACTTCAGCCTGTGATGAAGGGTGAAGGTGCATTCTTCCTTCTTGGCAAGTAGGGCACCAGACAGCAGAGTAGCGGGCTGCAGAGTGAGAGTCTTTCTGGCAATTAAGTAACACAGTAGACCTTCTCCTATAGAGTGTACTGAAGAGTAATATTTAAGGGTTCATTATTTATACTTGGTGCCCACTTTGAAGTAGGAGAAGGCTCTGGAGGATTTCCTTTGAAGTCATTGACGTTTCCTGCCTCCCCTGCCGTGACTCAAAGCTGGTTGCCTGAAAAATGCATGACCAATTCAATGTGTCAAGCCCTTCGTGTAAAAAACGCCTATTCAGTTGCAATTAAGGCTGTGCCCAACTGTGTCCCCCATTCTGCCAGTGTTGACCCATCCAGGCACACCTAATCCCTCTATTATTTTTTTTAAGTGGAAATTTCAGAATTGTGATTTAACATAGGATTTTACAATAAAGTGGGATTTAAATTACAATTGATGAGACAGCAAACTCAACATTCCAACCTCCTTCCAAATTAAAGTTATCACTTATTAAATGTAACAACTTAATTCAATGTTATCCTATGGTAGAGGTAGGCCTTACAGTAGTGAAAAAATGAATTAATGAATTTAAGAGTTTTTCACTACCAAGATATAGATAAGTTCAAAATAAATTCCCAACTTTTTAAATACATTGCACCCTGCCCTAAGGCCTGTTTAGGATCTACCATAGGGGTGACAAATGTATTAAAAAGGAAGGTTTATGCCTGTAAATGATTTATGTTGCCAAGTCGAAATAACAGGCTAGATATGCACACATAGGCTGCTAAGGCAGGGTTGAATCACATTTAAAGGGCTACTTCAGTACTTAAATGGGTGGCACAATCTGTGCTGCAGGCCTACTTGTAACATTTCATTTACACGCCCTGGGTATATGTAGTGCCATTTTAATAGGAAGATACAAGTAAATTAAATGTGCCCATTGGGTGTAAGCCAATTTCACCATGTTTAAAGGAGAGAGCAGAAGCACAATAGCACTGGTTAGTGGTGTCAAATGTTATAGAGTCCTAAAAGCCACCAAAAACGAATTTAGAACATAGAAGGAGGAAGGCAAAATGTTTGAGGATGAAATTAAATGAAAAGGCATTTGTAGAGCGCACGCCTAGTCTGAGTATTGTCCTGGCTCTAGGGAAGGTTGTCTGCACGCTAGAAGCTGAATGATTACTTCACTTGCTAACAGCCAGATTGTCAGCATTTTCCTGAAAAGTGAAAGTTCCGGGGTGGCACGAAGTGCAGGCAGGAGATGATTCCAGGCTTCAGCTCCGAGGTATGAAAAGGATCTTCCCCCGATTCTTGGCCGGTGAATTTTTGGGATGGTTGCTAGGTGGCCAAATGTTGGCTGTAGCGTCTTGGGACGGGCAGAAATAGAAAGCCTCATCATAAGGTATACTGTACCTCTTCCATGCACGGCGTTATAAATCAGGACCAGTGTTTTGAAGCAGGTTCTCTTTTTAACGGGTAGCCAATGGAATGAGTATGGATTTGGGGACAAATGAGTTCTAGGGGCAAGATTGAGAACTAATCTTGCCGCCGCATTCTGGACCACTGGTATGTGATCAAGACATGGATCACTGTTTTCCTAGTTTTGACTTACTAAAGCGGTAGGAATTTTTTCAAAGTGCGTAGTAACCCAAAGCAGGTCCCCACTAGAGCCTGCATTTGGGGTTGCTGGGAAAGAAAAATGTAAATTTTGATCACCAGATTTTTACCTAATTACTTAGATTGGCTGGAGGAGGGACATCCTAAGGCCACCAAGATCTCCAGAACTCTGATGGAGTTGTGCCATAAAAGATGCCTGAATTGCATTTTAGTTGGTTGATAGACAACCAGTCGAACACCTTAGTAAGGCAGGTTTTTTTTTGTTTTTTTTATTGAAGTCCAAAATTACAATTCATTAAAACCCATACATCCGTAAAAAGAATTTACCTTTAGGCATAATATTAGATTTAGAATAATTATTTATTAATAAATAGTACAAAAAGCACTAAGAAGTCAGAAACAGGTGCAAACAAAGCAGACAAAGATTCTGTAAGCTTTTTTACAACATGCATAAGACAGTGACAACTCCCAATCCTAATCTAAGTATGTAGCCCAGATTTTTTCAAACTTCCCGAGACCCCCCACATGTAATGTATAAGTGCGTTCACTTCTTTTAACCACTTTCATCTTAAGGGCCCACTCATGGACAGAAGGAATCAAATCAGTGATTGCAACAAAATTGATCTGGCTACTGCCATTGCAATGTATCAAAATTTAACAAGTTTATCAGGAAGGAGAAGATCTCGATCAAAACCAATCATTATTAACAGATCATTAACTTCTAATCGAATATTGCATTCAGTTTCCAAGTGACAAAAAATATCCTCCCTAAACCTCTGAATCTTAGGAAATTGTAACATAATATGTGACCAATCAGCTGTCGGATGGTTAATACAGCGAAAGCCGTGTGCCGATTGATTGGTATACATTTTAGAAAGGGAGAGAGGGGTTCGGTAAAGTTGCCATTTATTAAAAAACAACATCCTTTGCCAATTCGCACCTCTTAGCGTGCTGAAATTAAGTTTATTAATAACTGACCACATATTTGCAGAAATGTCAAAATCTTCGCACTTCATCCAATTTTTAAATGCCTTCTGTCCAAGATCCAGGCCCCTAACTAAGGCTAAGCATTTTTTCCATGCCCCAGGTTTTCTCCCAGAAGTATCCTCTAAAAGTTCAAGAACTAGCTGATGTTGTTCGCCAATTTGGGATATATCTAATTCAGTAAGGATTTTATGCAAGATGTTAAATGACCCCAAAAGAATAAGATCATTAACAATCAATTGCGACATTTCGGTCATCGTCAACCATCTTCCATTCCTCAGAAAATCTGAGAATTTACGAAATCCAGCCGAGGCCCACTTTAATGTAAGTTCTGAGGATTGTTTAATCCCTGCTAAGGGCAGACGACCAGATAGTGAAGTGGCTGAGTTCATTACAGGGATGGAATATATTTTATAGAGAGCCTGTCATTTTTTTTAAAACCATTGAAGACACTTATAACAAACCAGTTTAGGGGAATTGAAGATTGACAAAGGGGAGTGGATCTGACTTTCCTTACACATTAGATTCATAAAACTATTAATAAAAAGATTTGATTGTTGTTGAAGCTTGAATCTAGATAAATCTGGTGCAAAATAAGCATAGTAACAGTCCCTGAGATTCGGAAGAGCGAGGCCTCCCCATTCCGACTCTTCATATAAAGTGCTGAGTGCAATTCGCGGTGATTTTTTTCCCAAAGAAAGGCTATAAACATAGACTCTACTTGGGTGAAAAAGGAGCCTTATAAAATACAGGGGATGGTCAAAAACAAAAAATTAAACAAAGGAAGAACAGACATTTTAATCAAGGCCACCCGACCCAAAATAGATAATGGAAGAGAGTTTCAACGCAAAAACAAGGCCTGGGTTTTTCGTAGAAGCAGTGCAAAATTCAGGTGATATAGGTCACCGACAGTTTCAGAAAAATATACCCCCAGATATCTCTTGGGTTTGGTGATAATCCAAGAAAGAATATTGGGGTGCAAATCCAAGCCTACTCCGCCACATTGTAAAATTTCAGTTTTCTTTTTATTGATATGATACCCTCCTAAAACCTCAAAATCCTCGAAGACCTGGAAAACTTTGGCTTCAACCTCTATCTCTGGTTTAATAATCAGCATAATATCGTCGGCGTATAATTTAATTTCACCATAGCTGGAATTGGGGGACGAATATCAGCGCAGTTCCTTATTGCTATCGCCAATGGTGCGATAAAGAAAGCAAATAAGACCGGGGATAAAGGGCACCCTTGCCTTATACCTCGTTTTATTTTACCTGCCCGGCCACCGAAGTATTAATAATTACATTGGCTTCGGCGTTGAGATATAAA
The DNA here is from genome assembly GCF_964261635.1 of Lissotriton helveticus. Classification (NCBI taxonomy): domain Eukaryota; kingdom Metazoa; phylum Chordata; class Amphibia; order Caudata; family Salamandridae; genus Lissotriton; species Lissotriton helveticus. Next base: position 982,122,462 of record NC_136065.1, on the reverse strand, counting down.
TTATGGATCAGGGCCATGATCTTTGAGGAAATACCAAAATGACGTAAAATCATAAACAAGGTCGCCCAAACAACAGGGTCAAAAGCCTTCTCGGCATCTAAAAGAAGAACTAATGCAGGTATCCTCTGAGTGTCGAAATAGTCCAACACCTCAGTTAAATAATGTGTATTAGTGGCGAGCTGCCTACCAGCGATAAAACCATTCTGGTCCAGATAGATCAAATGCGCGGCATATTGATTAAACCGAATAGATAACAGTTTAGTGACGATTTTATAATCTGAATTCAATAAAGTTATCGGGCGATAAGAATTTGGGTCCTCGCTATTCTTGCCTTTTTTTGGGAAACTAACTATGTTGACTTGTCTAAAGGACTCTGGTATCGCCCCCCCCCCCCCCACCTCCAACATAGAGTTTACTAAACGAAGGAAAAAATCTGCAACTGAACTACAAAAAACTTTTAAAAACTCAGGCGGAAACCCATCCGGGCCACAGGCCCTACCTTAATAACCCAAACCAACTCTTCCATTGTAAAGGGGCTTGCCAATGATAATTTTTCCATATTCGAGAGTGTCGGTAATTCGTTATTCTGCAAAAATCCTCTTAGAGAAGTCATATCCACGGTCTGTGGTTGGCCATATATAGACCCATAAGGCTGTAGCATTATATCGCTGATTTTAACTGTGTCATCTGTACAAGAGGCGGTTAAGGTGCATTTTAACACATTGATTTGATTAGAAGCAGCCTGCTCCTTAGCCTGCCAGGCCAGAAATCTACCCGTGAAATTACTTTCCTCATATGTTTTTTGACGATATTGTTGAAAAGAGGCTTCACTTTGAGTGTAATAATTTGCGCTAAGTTCACGTTTGGCCTGATCCAACTGGCGCTGGTTAAACACAGAGGGGTTGTTAAGAAAAACAAAATAAGACCTTAGGACCTTCTGCTCCAAGATTCTCTTATCTTCCCTAACTTTTTTACATTTTCAGCATCTTTTCCAATAATTAACCCCCGGATGAAAGCCTTGAGTGTGTCTCAAACCACATTCAGTGGTGCAGACTCATAGTTCTGTGATAAAAATTCCTTTATCTCTGACCCAATGAAACCCACCCAGTCCTCTTCATTAAAATATTGTCTGTTCAGTGTCCATGTTTTAGGGGTCCTAGTACAATCTCCTAATTGTAATTCAAGCGCCAACATAGCATGATGTAAGAATACGTTATGTAGCAAACTCTTCTTGCTAAAACACAATCTCCGAGAAATCAAAAAGAAATCAGTGCGTGAAGAGGTATGAAATTTACCTGACCAACAAGGATGTATGATGTTACAACGCGCTCAAAATGATCGCGGTACATCATAACACATCTTTTACAACGCAAGTCGTTACCACGACTTGCGCTGTAGGGTGCTGGACTTAGGAATAGTAAGATTTACTATTCCAACTCCAGCCTACGTACAGTAGGGAAGGTGTTGGAATAGTAAATCTACTATTCCTTAGTCTAGAGCGCCCTCCAGCGCAAGTCGGGGTAACGACTTGCGTCGTATTGGCACCGCGGTGTTTTGACCGCGGTGTAAAGGTTGTAGACCGACCAACAAGTATACGCAATTTTAGATGGAAAGGCCACACGCCATGGATCCTGTAGATCCAAAGTTACTCGATACTGTTGCATGATTCTAAAAGTTTAAGGTTCGAATTGTTTTTTAGCCAAAGCTGAGGAGTCGATTTTAGGATTCATATGGAACATTAAAATCTCCCCCCAGAATCAATTCTCCTGGTGCTTGAATTAGGGATTGAAAAAGATCCTCATAAACTTTTATATTATCCTCAACTGGGGCATATATGCTGATGAAGGTTATCGGCCTCTGTCTTTGTCTAGAAATGCAGGTAACCCAGCACCAACGACCAAACTGATCTTTAATATTTATTTGGCTATAGAGAACCACTCCTCCGAGTAGCCACAGGTTATCACTGCCCTGCCCCCAGCAATGGTGGTTCGCTTCTGGCGTGTAGCAGGTTGGCGTTCTCGGTGAATCCTGCCGAGCGATTGCGGTTTTTCTGTTGGGGCTTGGTGGTGACTTTGGGCCAGCTGCGGAGCCTTTTCTACGTGGAGGGTGCCTTTTTCCTGCCTAATTCCTCTGAGTTTTCTATGTGGAGGGTGCCTTTTTCCTGCCTAATTCCTCTGAGTTTGCGACGGCAAGGCTCCCTATGTGGCTGCGGTGGAACTCCCGCTGCAGGCTCAGACGCAGGTGAGGAGAAGGAGGTTGCTTCGAGCGGTGGCGGCCGCTACAATTTGTGAAAGCCTAGTGTCGGGCACAAGTCGCAAGCTGATGGCGAACTCCCCTAACTCCCCTAAAGGCTGAGACGAGACAAGGGGAGGGAGAACAGAAATTTACCTGCATAGCCTGTTGTCACTGGAGAGCAGGACAGACCTCCACTCCGTTCTCCATTCTCCCTTCCTTTACAAGGCGTCTCCCTTGTATGTTTAGTATCAATTTTACACTTCATCTATGGTTTCATCTATGGCTTCCCTTTGTTAGAGCGCTCTAGAGATTAGGGTGTGCAGAGACATTTTCTGGGGAGAGATCATACTAACAAAGGAAGCACATAATTATATGTGTCATCAAAGTACAGCGGAGAGTTGAAAGGAGTTGTAAGGAGTTGAAGTGGTCAAAATGGGAAAACTTCTTAACACAGCCCACCTCAAGTCAAAGCTCGCCGAACCCAGGTTAAGGAGGCAAAAGAGGCAGCCCGATTGGCTAGTAGGGAGAATCCCCCCAACCTGTTCGGACTCGATACCAATCTTGAGAGCTCAGAAGAGGAGGACCTACCCTCTGTCGCATCTTCGGAACAAGCGGATATGGCAAATAAGAATGTAACCACAGCTATGCCAGTAACATCTCTATAGGATAACTCGGTGACCGAGGCTCCCAAAAAGGCAAAAGAGGCAAAAGAAGCAAAACAATTTGCATTATTTTTGAAAAAAACGACGTTGCAATCCCCCATTCTAGGCTCCAGCCCAGCACCAAAACTTGCTAAGGAGCCCTCAGGAGTCACTGTGCCATCAGTATCAGTACCAGTAATAGACTTGGCTCCTAATAATCAGGAAAACTGCAATGTAACATGAAAGCTGATCTTCTCACAAATATGGAGACATCCCTGGGACAAAATCTAAGTCAGGATGGGCTGACCTCCTCAACTTTGCTGACCGCTCAAAATGGGAGACAACTGGGGCAACCAGAAATATCAGAAATATCTGACCAGGCTACCGTCACCTCTAATGTCCCCGGCACCTCGATGACTCCCCAAGTCAAGACACCGATACAGCCTGGGGTTCTTCCACAGGATCTGGTACCTCCAACTGGTCTGATGTCTCCTGAAGGAATAATGGTAGGAAACACTTCTTCCACTGTTGACTCTCCTCACATTATCTCAAGCCCAAAAACGGAGCTAGCAGGTGAATTTCAGATGAGTGTCAAAGACATATTGAATTTAATTCTGGAGGAAGTCCGTGAGTTGAAGAGAAGTCAGAAAACTGAACTTGCCTCTCTTCATCAACATTTAGGGAAAATTGAAGAGACAATGTCAATTTTTCCAATTAAACAACAGGAGGCAGAAGCCAGGATCTCAGTTCTAGAGGACCAGAAGACTATAGTAATGGGGGAAGCTAAAGCGGCGGCTACAAGTAAGAATCTGCCGGAGAACAAACTGGAGGAGCTAGAACACCACTCCCGGAGGTCCAATCTCCGGTTAGTTGGAATCCCGGAAGGCATTGAAGGTTCCTAAACCCTGCAGTGGGTCAACTTGTTTATTAAACAAAGGGTTATTCCAGAGTTCGAAGGAGATCTCACCATCACCAGGGCTCACCGTGTGCCTGCCCGTCCATTTCCCAGTTCTTTGATGCCACGGACAATATTGCTAAATTTTGCAGACTATCGTGTAAACGAGAGAATACTGACAAAAGCAATCCAACAGAGACAGTTTTTAGTGAATGAAACTGTAAAATGTCGTATTGTTTCTGATATGACGTAGAAGAAAGGAATTTGTGAAGATCCTCCACTTGTTCAAAGCTAATGGGGCTCAACCATCTATTGCCCAACAGTCTAAACTGAGAGTCCTAGTTAAGGGCAGATTTTTTGTTTTCCGTCCTGGATGAAGCCCAGGAACTATTAAAAGAGATCTTGCAGGGCTCCAAGGCTTAGAAGAAAATGCTTGATCTAATTGTCATAAATTGGGGGGTCAGGTGGGCAAGGCTTCCCTTGCCTCCTTCACTGGAAGGCAAAGTCGTTCACCAAGTTGTTATATGATCACAATAGGGGTTCCACCCTTATAGCGTGCACTTGCTTGCATGTTAATTAATAGTTGAAAAATTCAGGATTGCTGGGGGGGTCAGGCCCTCACACAAAGGGCTGTTTACGATCTACTAATAATCTAGCTCAAACTCATATTGGGTGTTCCAAAGAATGTATGTCAATACATCGTATAGTAATACCATGCATGCCATTACAACGCGGGTATTACTACGCAATGTCAATGACATCGCATACCATTACATCGCATACTTTTACCACGAGGATGCCTTTACCATGCATGCTATTACAACACAAAGGCATGCGTGGTGTAGCCATACTTGTGGTAAAAGTATGCAAGGTAAGTGACATCCCTACCCCTACACCTACACAACACACTATCCCACCCCTACACCACACCAACCCCAAAACACTACAACACTACACTACCCACACTACTCCCACTCCTACACTACCCTAAACCCTAAACCACTGCTACACTACCCACACTACTCCCAACCTTACACTGCCCTAAACCCTCAAACACTACTACGCTACCTACACTACTCCCACCCCTACTCTACCCTAAAACACTACTACGCTACCCACACTACTCCCTCCCCTACTCTACCCCAAACCCTAAAACACTACTATGCTACCCACACTACTCTCACCCCTACACTACGCTAAACCCTAAAACACTACTACGCTACCCACACTACTCTCAACCCTACACTACCCTAAACCCTAAAACACTACTACGCTATCCACACTACTCCCACCCCTACAGTACCCTAAACCCTAAAATACAATCCACACTACACCCACTCCTACACTACCCTAAACCCTAAACCACTACTACACTACCCACACTACTATCACCCCTACACTACCCTAAAACACTACTACGCTACCCACACTACTCCCACCCCGACACTACCCTAAACCCTAAAACACTACTACACTACCCACACTACTCTCACCCCTACACTACCCTAAACCCTAAAACACGACTATGCTACCCACACTACTCTCACCTCTACACTACCCTAAACCCTAAAACACTACTATGCTACCCACACTACTCTCACCCCTACACTACCCTAAACCCTAAAACACTACTACGCTACCCACACTACTCTCATCCCTACACTACCCTGAAACCCTAAAACACTACTACGCTACCCACACTACTCTCACCCCTACACTACGCTAAACCCTAAAACACTACTACGCTACCCACACTACTCTCAACCCTACACTACCCTAAACCCTAAAACACTACTACGCTATCCACACTACTCCCACCCCTACAGTACCCTAAACCCTAAAATACAATCCACACTACACCCACTCCTACACTACCCTAAACCCTAAACCACTACTACACTACCCACACTACTATCACCCCTACACTACCCTAAAACACTACTACGCTACCCACACTACTCCCACCCCGACACTACCCTAAACCCTAAAACACTACTACACTACCCACACTACTCTCACCCCTACACTACCCTAAACCCTAAAACACGACTATGCTACCCACACTACTCTCACCTCTACACTACCCTAAACCCTAAAACACTACTATGCTACCCACACTACTCTCACCCCTACACTACCCTAAACCCTAAAACACTACTACGCTACCCACACTACTCTCACCCCTACACTACCCTGAAACCCTAAAACACTACTACGCTACCCACACTACTCCCACCCCTACACTACCCTAAACCCTAAAACACTACTATGCTACCCACACTACTCTCACCCCTACACCCTAAAACACTACTATGCTACCCACACTACTCTCACCCCTACACTACCCTAAACCCTAAAACAGTACAATGCTACCCACACTACTCTCATCCCTACACTACCCTAAACCCTAAAACACTACTACACTACCCACACTACTCTCACCCCTACATTACCCTAAACCCTAAAACACTACTACACTACCCAAACTACTCTCATCCCTACACTACCCTAAACCCTAAAACACTACTACGCTACCCACACTACTCCCATCCCTACACTACCCTAAACCCTAAAACACTACACTACACAAACACTACTACTCTACCCTAAACCCTGAGCACTACACTACACAAACACTACTACACTACAACCTAAATCACTACACTACATAAATACTACAACAATACCCTAAACACTAATACACTACACTAAACACTACACTACCCTAAAACCTAAATCACTACACTACATAAACACTACACTACCCTCCCTAATACACTACACTAAACAAACACGACAACACCACAACACACACTAAAACGTTTTTAAAAAACACACACAACACAAACATAACCACACTACTTTTAAACGACCCTAAACGCTAAAAAAGTAACCCCCACCCCATGCACAAACTCCCTTACCTCTCTCCTCTCCAGCGTCGCCGTCGGATCCTGCTTCCTCCTTCCTGCTTGCTGCATGTTGTTGTGAGGAAACAGCCTAAGTTTCCTCACAACGACGTGGATAGCCGCCCCCGCCGCCGCCATTACACATTACAACGCATGCGTTGTAAAAGCGCATGCGATGTAATGGTATGCGTGGTTTTACCACACGTTGTAACATCGCATGCGTTGTAATGCATGCGATGTAAAATCAATGCGTGGTAAAACCCGCGTTATAATGGCTGTTCCCCGTTCCGAAGGTCCTGCTTAGTGGACTCCTTCTTTACATCCAGCCTACTTTCCTTGCAGAACTCCTTCAGCTCCGTCATATTGTAGTATGATAGGCAGTTGGGATCCATATTAATTCTGACAAGGAATCAGAAGTGAAACAACAAAAGAGCCCCGAGTTTCTGAAGGTGAGTTAGGAATCAAAATTGGGGAAATGACCACTTGAGAGAAGAAAGGATAACTTTAAAAAGGCTCAAATTGGTATCAAATTATTTAGCTGGGATTTTTAGTGGAACACAACATCACTGTATAGCACTGCACAAATACAACTCCTAATCCACACTGCTGATAAATGCCAATGGAGTATGGTTTCACCCCCCTTAAACCAGTAACCCAATTACCAACTGTCTTCTACATATTATCTGGGAAGGAAACAGATTTGTGTCAATCAAAAAAGTCTATAAAACATGCTGACATATTTAATGTCAATGAGCTTTTGGATAGCAAACAATTCAATAGTTTGCCAGGTCTTTGAGATTGTACATAATTTAAGTAGCATTTAGTCTCCAAAAGTGTTTTTGGGTGTTTCGACGAAAGTCAGTATAATTTTTTATAACATGTTTTTATCCCCACTGAAACTCCTGATATGCAGGAACATCTATTGTATTATTGGTCGCTATGTGCAATCCCAGAGTCTCCATGTGGATCATAATGGATCTATGTATCACCTACCCATTCTGTGAGTGTTCCAAAGATCCTTAGGCACCCAAAAATGTCTATCAAGTGATCGATGAGTTGATAAAGCTGGAGTAAACTGTATGTTCATTACTCATGCACACCTCTACGAGGGCCATTTAATATGCCCCATTAACCACCTGTATTTAGTACAAGGTGAGCTGTGGCATGCCTGTGTTTTTAAGAGGATGACAATTACATTTCAACCCATTTATTATCGATAATTGATTAATGTTTCAATAAATGTACTTTTCTCCCACAGAATCTGCCATTACAAAAGGAGACTTATTTAATTTTGTCTTGAAATAAATTGGAAATGGTTATCTAAACCCAGGGCATACGATTCTATTGTTCTGTTTTAAAAATAGCTTTCCATGCAGACGAAAAGCGTTTTTACCAATGTCGTTTCCTGCGCTCAACAAATAAACTGCACACTAACTGTACCCTCAACCACCTACAGCAGGGAACGTTGGAGGACACGTAGGTGCAGGTATGATTTAGACAATGTAACAACAAGATCAATAGTGCATCATTTTGAACATTCTGAGTCGGATGTGTCAGTCAGTATTCTCTCTTGCAAAAAGCTGCACTGGGCATATTGCTATGCTGCGTGAGACACACAAAAGCACAATAAATAAAAGTACAATTTGATTCACAATTGTTAGAGAGACTCACAAAGCACTTATTGTGAGTTGTAGCAAGTCACAAAGAATGAGAGGAGGGAACAGAACATCCTCATCATTCGGATTTGAAATAAAATATATCAATGGATTGCAGCTGCTCCTATATGTGCAATGCATTACAGTTCACCTTTTCTCAGTCAGTGATGATTCAGAAAGTGGAAGCTGTACATGAAGCACTGATTTCACTGTGCAAGTGGCAGCTGTGGGGATCGGGTGGAGCTAACAGCAATCCCAGGGGCCATTGAATGCTGCACCAGGTGTGCAATAGTTGTGGACAGAGGTCGCAAAAGTCTACAATACAGAGATTAGGGTTTATTGTCTCTGATGTAGCATCTCTGCTGCTACGGCCCTTCACAAGCATTCACGCAAAAAACCCTGCCTCATGATATTTGAGGGGCTTATTTACAAGTCACTTTTCAAAAGTGGCGCAAGGGGCTTGTAAATAAGCCCCTGAGTAGTCTGAATTCTCATGAATGGCTGCAAAAGCCTCCTCTTGCTGTATCAGATGGATATATCTGATATAGCACAGCGATTTGTATGGTGAAGCCTGAGCACTGTGATGTAATTAGGTGTGGGTTACATTTCAAATCTTTTTCAATCCATCACATGCGTGATTTTTTTTAATATTATGCATATTTCATGAACTGTGCTTGGGCGGTTGTCTGCGTGAAAAATTTCCATTAGATACGCCTTCATGTACTAAAGTCACATGAGATACTAGCTTAATGTATTTTTCATACAGTTTCTGTCATGTGCTGAATGTTGCTAGCATTGCGCTTGAAGCCACCGTTTATGGAGTTTCACAGGTTCTGCAAGACATTTTTTACTCAACTAAACTACGGTGAGCAAAAATGATATGACAAAAGAAAAGCCAAAGGAGAACAAAAATTATACGAATAATGTGAATCTCTAAATTCTGCATTTACATGATATTTCCTTCACAAAAATAATAAAGACCATACCTAAAAGCAGTCTACAAAGACGCATTTGTATGTCCTATACATGGTGCTTTTATCAACCTTCAGTTAGAGAGAATGTGCAGGGGAAGGAAAAAACAGTACTATTTTTACCTTCACCTACCTGCTTCTCAGGGAGGCTGACTACAGGACAAAGAAATCTTGGTTCATAGATTATTTGCTATTTGTATTTGTCCATTGCCCACCTCTCTTAACTTCCATTTTTAGTGGAACTAACCTTCTCACTGCTCGCTTTGTACAAGTCAAGATCAGTAAACTACTTCTTTTAATAGTACATACCACAGCCATATTAGACATTTGCATTTCTCAGTTATTGAAATTGATCTAGTAAGTGTAATGAATCACAGTGATAACATTTTCTGACTATTTTTAATCACTATCTGAAGAATAAAATAACATATGTTTATTACATGTTCATGTTCTGTGATACAGCATTTTGTTCGTAATCATAATTCATGAGCCTTTGCCGCCTATCAGAAACAATTCTAAAATATGCCAGAGAGATCAGAGATGAAAACATGTAAATAGAAGTAAGCATGCTTTACATTACTTCCGATATTAATGATTACCATGCTCTGCTTGACAATAGGACATTTTGAGCCAGATGTACAAAGTCATTTTCCAATCACACACCATGCGATTCACATGGTGCATTCATTAAGCTGAGTGTGTGACTTCTCTTGGGAGGGAGGGCGAGGGGTGGGAGAAAAGTAGACCAAAAGTTGTTTGTGTGTGTAAAAGGCCGCTTTATTAAGACACAGGTGCACATTACAAATACCAACCTTGGCAACGCCTTACAAAACTAAACCTCACTAAATAAATAAATAACTACAAACACAGCCCCCCCGAACCCTCCCCCACCCCTAAAACATTTGAGCCCTCCCCCTCCCAACAATACATCAATAAACAATATAACAGCATTATAACATTACGTCATCAATAAAACATTACTTCATCAATAAAACATTTCGTCATTGATCAAACATACGTCATCGTTAAAACTTTATTCGTCAAACCACAATTGCAATAACAACGGTCAGGTCCTCCATACCCATAAACCCTGCCTGACCCTGCACTCCTGCAGATACCCCCCTCACAAAACTGAACGGTCAAACCATGACCAACATACCCCAGCACTTGTCAAAGAAATACTCGAACTAATACTCAACCAGCAATCTGCCTAAAACCGTAATGATACACAAAAACACCGCACAGCACCTGTGTCTAGCGACGAATACAAATACAAGCAAAAAACCCCCTGCACACCGGTGACCCACAAAACAGCCTTTTCTTGAAAAAGAAAATTGGAACAAAAGACACCAAAAATGTGAAAAAACTGAGAAGCGAGGGGAAAAAAGAACATTAATGCAAAAAAGGGGGAGGGACAAAAAAGCTACAAGCCTTCGTAGCCACCAGGTCACCAAACCTAAAATGGTGGCTGGTAGGCAGTGATTGGGGGATTTATAATTGGGCTATGCTGGTCCTACTAGACCAGCCCAAATCTGGAACCTTCTGGCAACTTCTTAATGCAAACCCCTCGCAGCCCTCCCAAACCGCCCGGGGGAGGAGACCTCCCGGCGGTCGGCTCCCTCCCCCAAGCCCCCCTTGGGAGGGAGGGCGAGGGGTGGGAGAAAAGTAGACCAAAAGTTGTTTGTGTGTGTAAAAGGCCGCTTTATTAAGACACAGGTGCACATTACAAATACCAACCTTGGCAACGCCTTACAAAACTAAACCTCACTAAATAAATAAATAACTACAAACACAGCCCCCCCGAACCCTCCCCCACCCCTAAAACATTTGAGCCCTCCCCCTCCCAACAATACATCAATAAACAATATAACAGCATTATAACATTACGTCATCAATAAAACATTACTTCATCAATAAAACATTTCGTCATTGATCAAACATACGTCATCGTTAAAACTTTATTCGTCAAACCACAATTGCAATAACAACGGTCAGGTCCTCCATACCCATAAACCCTGCCTGACCCTGCACTCCTGCAGATACCCCCCTCACAAAACTGAACGGTCAAACCATGACCAACATACCCCAGCACTTGTCAAAGAAATACTCGAACTAATACTCAACCAGCAATCTGCCTAAAACCGTAATGATACACAAAAACACCGCCACCCAGAAAGGTAGGCGGGGAAGACACGCCTCCCTTTCTGCCCCCCCAACCGCGAAGCGAAAGAGAAACGAGAAAATCAACGCTGCATAGCCAATGCCCGGGCTAATACCTCACGGAGCTCCAACAAGTAAAGATCCATGCCCACACGGTACAAATGAACTCCATCATCCCTAAAAAACTCAACAGACTCAAACTTAATGTCCCTGTGTGAAATCCTGCTGAAACCAAGGCTCCTACAGCAACGAGACACCTCTGAATTAACTTTCCTCCTAGCCCGGTCGACAGCCCTGGGGTTCACAGCTCCTCTCCATATCCTACGAGGTATCAACTCTGTCCAAAAAACATGGCACCCAGCCCACAGGTCCTTAATGAGGCCTAAATCCCGTTTCATAGCTCGTAGCAAAACTACACCTTTCGTAGCACATAGGTCATTTTCTCCCAAATGAATAACTAAAATATCTGGGCATAAACCGCCCACCATGTTGTTGTTCAAACAAGGGATTAACTCTCTCCAGAGCATCCCGCCTTTACCCTTCCAGATCACGTTAAACATTCGATCATTGAAACCAAGTAGATCTCCAAAATAACTCTTCGCTGCCTGGTCTCTGGCCCACTTGACAAAGGAATGCCCCACTATCCAGACCGTTACCACCGAGGAGCGAGGCCCAGCAACGGATCCTGAAAAAGAAAAAAGAGTTAGAATCATGTGAAGGAGGACGACGCATGCGCCTCTTCAGCAGAGCTCCTCACATAGCGCTGGAAACAGTTGGAAGACCAGCGCCCCAATCGCATAATATCCCTCTCGGACCAACCTCTGTTAAAAGCCTCAGTGGCTGCACCTATTCGGAAAGAGTGAGTACCATAGAGATTGCCATCAAGACCTATGTGCTGTAGAGCTTTGCGCAAAACCATTCGCAATTGATAAGTTGTTACAGGGGTGCCATTGATATGTCGGAAAACAAGGACCTCATCACCACCCCCACATAATGAACGCCAGCGCCGCGCCAGCATTAGAGGGCAAGTAAGCTTCGGAGCACGTGCCTGTAACCACACACCTTTCCCCTTACCCGTCTGATCAGTTTTAGAACTGGCCAACCAGACGTGAACTCCCTCATCATAACAAAAAACGTCCTTCCAAAACAATCCACACTTATATTTCGACCCCAGCAACTCCGATACTCTGAAGGCTCCAAAAAACATGAACGCCATCAGCATCGAAAAAAAACACATGCCTCAAAATCATTCGAACAAACTAAAGGCAGAACTGTGATTAGTCTGGCAAGAACTTGCCAAGATAGGGGGGCTCTGGATCTACCAACGTGCCCTTGCTCCCTGGCCCAACCCTCCAGCATCCTCCTACCAATTTCCCCCGCTGATGGAGGATAGCCCCACAACAACTTCCCCATGAAAGCAATCCCCACCAGTTTCCCAGCAATGGTTACTTTGGTTAAACCCTTATCCATGAGGTCCAGTATGAAATTAACAACATCCTCTGACCGACGCGACAGATCCTCCCTTCTGACAGCACCAGATTCCAGGAATTCCTTCCACGCCAGGGAATACGCAGAACGCGTAGACACAGACAAAGAACCTACCACCAATTGTATAACCCGACCTCGCCGACGTGCCACAGATGACTCGGCATCGGAGTCGGGGATCTGTCTGCGTCCCTTGCCAGTTCACGGAATCTCCCCCACTGTGAACGAGACAGAGCATCCGCAATGTCATTGTCCACGCCAGGAATGTGTAAGGCACGAAAATGAATATCGTGTTTCAAACAACCCAGAACGAAAACTCTCATAAGTTTCAACACTTGTTCGTCCCTGGCCGATTGGCGATTCACTATCTCCACAACAGCCATGTTATCCACACGAAACAGCACTTTCTTGTGTGCCAATTCCTCCCCCCACAGGGTCAAGGCGACCAATAAAGGGAACAGTTCCAGGAAAGTGATGCTACGACCACCATTCAACCATTCATCAGGCCAACGTTCTGCACACCATTTGCCATTCCAAAAGAGCCCAAAACCATCACTGCCAGCAGCATCCGAAAACATTTGTACATCCCACTGAAAGTCAACATCTCTGACCAAGGGAACACCATTGAAGGAATTCAGGAAAAACTTCCACATTCTCAAATCCTCCTTAACCCCAGCAGACAGACGAACACGATGGTGAGGCAATTGATGACCTGCCAAAGCCCTGCCCAGTCTTCTACAAAAGGTCCTGCCCGCTCTCACTACTCTGCAGGCAAAATTCAAATGGCCCAAAAGCACTTGAATCTCTTTCACTAACACTTTCCTCTTTGCCAACATCACATCCAGTAATTCAACCATGTTGACCCTTTTGTCCTCGGGCAGGCGAGCTGACATAACCACCGAATCTATTTCAATACCCAAAAAGGAGAGGACAGTGGCAGGGCCCATTGTTTTCTCGGGAGCCAAAGGGACTCCCAGATCCTCCATGAGCCCATGGAATGTGTCCAGAGCTTTCTGGCACTCCGCGGAGCCCGGGGATCCGACAAAGAAAAAATCATCGAGATAGTGTGTTACAAGTGAATGACCGGACTGATGGGAAAAGTACCATTGCAAAAAAGTACTAAAACACTCAAACAAAGCACATGATATGGAGCAGCCCATCGGCAGAGCCTTGTCCACGTACCATTTACCAGCGAATTGTATACCTAAAAGGCTCCAATCGTCCGGGTGGACAGGCAACAGCCGGAAAGCAGACTTGATGTCACACTTAGCCATCTCAGCGGCTGCGCCCGCGGTCACAACCAGTGACATGGCCACGTCAACCGAAGAGTAAGAGACAGATACTGCCTCTGGGTCAATAAAATCATTAACAGACGACCCTTCAGGCCATGACAAGTGTTGAATCAATCTAAACTGTCCCGGCTCCTTCTTCGGGACAACTCCAATTGGTGAAACAATCAAGTTAAGGATCGGCCAATCATGAAACGGGCCAGCCATCCTCCCTTCATGTACCTCTTTATTAAGTTTGTCTTGTACCACTGTGGCATGTTCAGAAGCTGATTTTAAATTGGCAGACCACCTCCGTTCCCGAGAGCCTAGGTAACCTAGCCGGAAACCAAACTGAAAACCTTCCAATAGTGTAAGTTTTGCTGACTCGTCTTCGTAACCATGTAAAGCAATGTGCAGCCTCTCTAACTTAACTGGTGTACGAGCCCTTGGACCCAGCACCCTTAGCACCTCTGTATCCCCTTCCCCCTGAAAACTGCGAGGTCGTACTTGAAGTTCCTGAACCCGTTTGCTTCCCTTGGGGCTCTCAGAGGGTTGGTTGTCCCAACATTTGGACAACGGATGTTTCCTACCACAACCTGAGCATTCCTGTTGAAATTTACAATACTCTCTGGTGCAGGAGCCCCTGTTAAATTCCCAACAGAAACCAGACCCCGAGTGCATGGTTGCATTGACCCCCACCCCTCCCCGGGTGGGCTTCCCCTGAAAGGGCCGGTAAACTAATGGCAAACCACTGGCCGTGAAAATGGTTTTCCCCCCTGACGCTGACCCCATTGTATGTTGCCACAAGTCATTATCCAGCTCCCCCCACTTAGCCTCAGGATCCCAAGCCATCCTGGCCCTAAATTCCTCATCATATTGCGACCAAGCAAAACCACCCCCGGTGATCTGTGCCTTACGAATGACGTCCATGTATTTAAAAAGGGACACGCTGCGCTCAGGGAACTTTTCGCAATATACACTGGCATAAATCAAGAATGCCGCTGTCCAGTTTTCGATATTCAAGGGCACTCTAGGGCGTTTAGCCAGTTCAAATTCCTCCTCTTTAGATCCCTCTTTAGACCGGACTTCCCGGTGCAGTAGCTTAAGGAGTTCCACATACTCACCATTCCAAATGCGTTCCTTGGTGCTTAACATTAAATGAGCACCTAAAGGTTTCGTAACTCCCATATAAGGTAATTTTTTGATCTTTAACTCCTTACTGGCCACTGGCTCTTTAACTTTGCTGGAAGCACCAGCCATAACACCACTTTCAACTTTATTCGTAACTTCTACCACATCATCTGTACCAACTGCAGTGTCTTGTACGTATCGACCTTTGACCAAACGGCTAGCACCAATATCTATTTCTGTGTCACCACCAGTACCCACAGACACCATCATAGGTTTGGCCAGTGTGGCTGATTGCTCACCTGGCAACAGAGAGACCACTCTCGATGGCTCCGCCCGTGGCGCCGAGATCAATGCATCCGGTCTGCGAGGCGCCCTACCCGATGGGCCGTGCTCTCTTCTCCCTTGCACTGTACTCTGAACCACTGGAGCCTGTAAAACACTATGAGAAGCATGAGAGGGCACCCCCCCTTCCGTATCCCGCAATTCACCTTCTTCAGGACTCTCTTCATCGTAGTCCAACACCACTGAATCCACACTGGTATGTAACAAATCACCACGGGTCTTACCCAACCCGGTATCAATAACTTTACATTTCAAGGATTTTGTAACTCCATGAGGGGGAGCAGGCTGTACGCGCCTGTACCTCCCCGCGTGTTGACTCTGCAGCTCCATAGCCGCCGGCAAGGCCTGCCACCTATACCTGCTACTCGTTGGGGCCAGCGGGGTCACGCCAGACCCTCGTGTGCTGGCCGCGGCGGGATCCCTCGGTGGAACAGAGAGGGCCGCGCTAGGCATTCTCGTCGCTTCCCCTTGGCGAAAGTGGACTGGACCGCGCCCTGCCAAGTCTGGATCGCCGCCCCTATTCCTATCCTGAAAAGAAAAAGTTTGGACTGGTGTGCTAGGGTCCCTAAATGCAACACTCGAAACAGACTTTGACCTCCGTAAATTAGCGTCAACAAACGACCCCTGACACCTCTCCAAAGAACGTCCCCTAATGCAACCCTTCAATGGCACTCCCCTAACCGGAGAGTCGCCTATCATCTCCTCCTCATCACTCTCATCCAAGTTAGCGCCCGCTGCCGCTGAAGAAGAGGCCTGCAGAGGGACCCCCACACCCCTCGCGTGGCCCTCAATATCCTTGTGAAAACCACGCTGCGCCAAACCCGCCGTCCCGAAATGCTCCCAACCAGGAGAACCGAACATGAGATAAGGACCTCTAGCATCCCCATGGACAGGCCCTCCACTCACCTGCCTGGAAATCCCCTCACGCTCCAACAACGTATTTGAGAAACCCACAGCCCCTGCAAACCTCACACCAGGGTGAACCAACCCCACAAAATCATCCCCTACAGCCCTACCCAATTCCCCCAACCCTGGGTCATGCGCAGGTGCAGACCCCCGACTCTCACCATGAAAGGCTCCATGATCCCCCTGTGACAATCTCCTGTCATCCCTCCGCAAACGGACACTCCCCTCCTGAAAACCAGGAAACACAACAGCCCCTGACCTTGCAGAGTCCTGGCCCAAAACCTCACCAGCCATAGAACTACTTTCACCCATCTGGGCCCACTCACCCTCTCCTCTGGAACCCCCTCCAACAGACAAAGCAGCACCCACATAAGAACCAGGGGTAGAGAATAATAACGGGCTGCCCACATTACTGCCCACATCCCCATAAGCAGTACCAACATCCTGTGCAAAAACAACCTGGCCAGGATGAGGCTCCATACCAACCTGTCTTCCCAACCCACCTGTAACAAGCTGGCTAGGAGCCCTAACATCAGCCACATCTATCCCTGATACAGCAAGGTTTGAAGGTGTTAGCAACATTCTAGCGCCTGGAACAACATTAATATGTGTCTCTGCCACAAAACTCTGTTCAACATTCAAGTCCGGCATATTGTGCTGCTGAGAGGCCCCATGACACACTTCCAACTGTATAGAACCCCTGCGCTTCCCTCGCGCAGATACCACAAGCTCAGGCTCTACTCGGCGCTCCCCTACTGGGTCAGAAGCGGAGCGCTTCTTACTCCCTCTCCGCCCCCCCCTCCCCCGCTTGGCCTTTACCATGGAAGCCGACGCGGGCGCTTCAGCGTCCAAGCCTTGACCCACCCGCCCCGCTGAAGAAAACGAACACGCGTCAGGCGCTTGACCCGGATGCCTGGGAGACCTATGCACCTCCGCCGGAGAACCACCCGCCCCCACCTGACACTGCGGGATAACAAACGGAGCCGAACGCGCTTCCATATAAACAATCCCAGGCGCGCTGAAATCCACCGGCGCTCCCCCCTCCCCCGCCGCCACACGCGCCTGCAAGGAAGGGGCCGGTTTCCTCGAACGGGACCGGCCCCTTTCACTTACCTGGCCAGAACGCCTCTTTTTAGGCGAAGAACAAGCCATTACTGCAGCGGACACTCCGGCGGAGGCCTGGCGCTGGGGGCGCGCCGGCCCCCCTCCCACCAACAAGTCCATGCGACCTGCTTCCAACAGCAGTCGCATGGCCTCCAAAACGCGGTAGTCTTCCATCTCGGAATTAAAGCGCCAAAGTAAACGATACAAGGATAGCTAAAATTACCGAAATACCTGACAATATTCTCTATAAAAAGCTGACAGACAAAAAAGCTACAAGCCTTCCTAGCCACCAGGTCACCAAACCTAAAATGGTGGCTGGTAGGCAGTGGTTGGGGGATTTATAATTGGGCTATGCTGGTCCTACTAGACCAGCCCAAATCTGGAACCTTCTGGCAACTTCTTAATGCAAACCCCTCGCAGCCCTCCCAAACCGCCCGGGGGAGGAGACCTCCCGGCGGTCGGCTCCCTCCCCCAAGCCCCCCTTGTCTGCGGGGGCATTCTGCTCATTTTAACTTTGCCACATGTGTTTAAACTGTTAAACTTTATAATTGCACTATTGTAATCTACCTGCTTCGGCCGAACCGCTCCCCGGTCCACCACGGGCCCTTGTCCCGGTCGAGTGGATGGCGTGCTGATCACGATCTCGGTGGTTTCCCCTCTTCCGGGTTGGAGACCGGAGAGGGCGGAGTCCCGCAATAACATTCAAATTGATGCTCTACCGACCGCGCGCTGCATTCATTAAGCTAAGTGAGTGACTTCTCTTCTCTGTGGGGGCATTCAGCTCATTTTTAACTTTGCCACATATGTTTAAACTGTTTAACTTTTTAATTGCACTATTGTAACCTACCTGCTCCGGCCGCACCGCTCCCCGGTCCTCCACGGGTCCTTGTCCCGGTTGAGTGGAGGTAGTGCTGGTCACGATCTCAGTGGTTTCCCCTCATCCGGGTTGGAGACCGGAGAGGGCCGAGTCTCGCAATAACATTCAAATTGATGCTCTCCCGTCCGCGCAGCAGACGCGCGCTGCATTCATTAAGCTGAGTGTGTGACTTCTCTTGTCTGCGGGGGCATTCTGCTAATTTTTAACTTTGCCACATATGTTTAAACTGTTAAACTTTTTAATTGCACTATTGTAACCTACCTGCTTTGGCCGCACCGCTCCCCGGTCCACCACGGGTCCTTGTCCCGGTCGAGTGGAGGGAGTGCTGGTCACGATCTCAGTGGTTTCCCCTCTTCTGGGTTGGAGACCGGAGAGGGCAGAGTCCCACAATAACACTCAAATTGATGCTCTCCCGACTGCGCAGCTGGTGCGCCGGTGGTGCGCCAAAGGCAAGCCCGTCTGCGCCTGTCCGAGCCCCTCTGGGGCCAGGGGCCACTCACTATTCCCGTTTTTTAACATACTCCCCACAAGAACTTAAACTGTGGCAAGGAGCTGGGTATATTAGCCCTCGCACTAAGGAAAAATTAAACTTACTTGGGATTCTTACGCAGAGGAATCTCTTTCCTACTCTGCCTTTGAAATTCATCGACCAAAAGGCCCCTCCGTACAATAAATGCTTATTAGCTCCACCTAACCCTATACCTCAGCCTCTAAAAGTTATATCAGTATGTTATCTAAACACACGCTCTATGTAAAACATCAGCACAAGATATTCCATCTGCTGGACTCTGTTAAGCCAGACATTCTTCTTTTGTCTGAAACATGGTTGACAGATGAATCTGGCCCTGATATTCTAGCGGCACTCCCCAACAACTATTATATTGTTCGGGCTGATCGACCCGTAGGGAAGGCTTGAGGAGGGGTGGCTGCCATAATTAATCAGAAATTCAAACTCACCTCCCTGGTTCCCTTAGACATCCCTCTAGTCGATAGCCTGTCACCTTCATCTGTGTGCTATTTTATAGACCTCCATCCCATATGCCTACATTTCCTCAGGTAGTGGCTGACAGGATAGCCGAGCTGGTGGTAAATAACTCTTGTATATTACTACTCGGAGAGATCAACTATTGGCCCAATGATTTACATGAAAGCCCATGTTCTCGTGAATTTACCGAACTTTTCATGGAAATAAACTGCACTCAACATATAAAAGTAGCCACCCACATCAAAGGGCACACCCTCGATCAGGTCTGGACTGCTAACTTGGACATCTCTCAACTACAAGTGGTCCCGTGCCCATGGTCGGACCACCATCTGGTCACCTTTTTTATTCCTTCCGTCCATCCTCACTCCACTTCCCCGTTAGGCAACTTCCTAGCCAGAAATTGGAGGAAAGTAGACATGGAAGAATGTTGCTCTATGTTAACTGCTGCGGCCCCTAGTGCTGGAGAGGGGTCACCCCAATTCAAGCAGCCAATATTAACACCTGGCTGGAGGGGGTTAGAGACAACTTAGCACCTCTGAGGAAAATTAAAATAAAGAGGCCCCATGATGCCCAACACTGGTTTTCTACAGAGTTGAGGGCTAAGAAACTAATCCTTAGGCAAGCGGAACGCAAATGGCGACGCAACTACTGCCCTAATCTCAAAGCTATTTTTTTATCTTAATTTAAAGACTACAAAGCACTGCTCCTTCAGACTAAGGCTGAGTATTTTTCATCTAAAATATTAAACTCGGCTAACAAAGCTAAGGAAATCTTTTCAATTGTGGATGAACGTTCCAAGTTAGATAGAGCCATCACAAAACTCACTCCTTCTCAACTTCTGTGCAATTCACTTAATCACTTCTTTATTGGAATTTTTTCCAATAAGGCTAGGATACCCAAGCTCTTAGATCCTCGGCCATATCTATGCTGCAACCCAAATCCTGCTTCTCTAAACCGTTTTCCCATCATTACCAAAGAAATCTTCCTTGGCCTTATTAAGAAAATTGGTTCCGGTTCCCCTCTGGATAGCTGCCCCCTCACATTCTACAGGAAGTTTTCTTGCGCTGTCGCTTATTAACAAATATTAACAATATTAACAATTCCCTTGCCCAAGGGATTGTTCCAGATTTATTTAAGATGGCTGAGGTTGTCCCTATCCTTAAAAAACCTAGCTTAGACCCACAGGTCCCGGGCAATTATCGCCCCATATCTTTGCTGCCCTACCTGAGCAAGGTTATGGAAGCCCATGTTGCCAACAGCCTTAACCTGTTTGTTGAACGTACCCATTATCTGGACCCTCATCAAGCAGGGTTTAGACCTGAACATACCACCGAAACTGTTGTTCTGGCAGTCTTGGACATGCTACGAAAGGTAGCGGATCAGGGCTCTACCCAGGCCCTGGTACTCCTTGATTTATCAGCTGCTTTTGACACGGTCGACCACCAGATTTTGGTCAACCGTGTCAACTGCGCTGGGCTCCAGGGGCAAGCACTGAAATGAATCACCTCTTTTCTTGGTGACCGCTCTCAATATGCTCGCCGTGCCAGTTTTAGGGCAGCAAAAACTAAACTGACTTGCGGGGTCCCACAGGGCTCCTCTCTATCACCTTTACTTTTCAATTTGTACATACTCCCCCTGATTCTAGCCTTGCGCAAGAGAAAGCTTGTGGTGTTCAATTATGCGGATGACCTTCAGCTGATCTTTCACATCGATCCCTCAACCTCATCCATCACTAACTTTCAATCCACAATTAATTTTATCAGTGATTGGATGAATGCTAATCAACTCAAATTAATTCCAGACAAAACAGAGTTGATTCTTACTGGCGGTGTGGCTAACCCGTGGAATTCCAGCTTTTGGCCTCTCTTATTAGGGAGCCCTCCTGTCCCAGTCCCGTCAGTAAAAAGCCTGGGAATCATGATCTGTAGCAATCTCTCTATGAAGGCTCAGGTCAGCTCAGAGGTGTCAGCATGTTTTTTTCATCTGTGCAGAATCTGGAAAATCAGCAGATTCCTTTCCATCGAAACCTGACCCAAGTGGTTCTTGCCTTAGTCATCTCGCGTATTGATTACGCCAATTCCCTTTATGTAGGTATTCCTGTGTATCAAGTGCTTCGTTTGCAATGAGCCCAGAATCAGGCAGTCAGACGCATTCTTGGACAGACAAAGTACTCTCACGTGAAACCTCTAATTAAAAGTATGCATTGGCTACCTATTCCCCAACGTTGCCTATTCAAGTTGGGCTGTACTATTTACAAAGCTTTGTCAGGTCACGGCCCCGCTTTCATTGCCCTAAACACCCAGCGGTATCTTCCCACCCGTGATCTACGCTCTTCCAACAAGAATTTGTTGGTTTCCCACTCCTTTAAACGGAAAAAATATGGTGGTCTTAGATACACTACACTGGCTCCCCAATTCTGGAACACTCTCCCCCCCTCTCACCTGCGCATGTTGGATTCCTACACTCAATTTAGGAAATCACTTAAAACCTGGCTTTTCTCCCTCACTTATAACTGACACTCACTCTCTGATGAGTACGGCGATTGCTCCTGCTGTTAGGGCCAAGAAACTGTCCGGTGAACGTGCGCTCAAGAAATACATTTTAACATAACATAACATTTACAAAATCATAAGGTTTCTGACCACAAAATTGATTTTAGCTACGGAAGCCTTTCCAACTTGAAAAATTGGTTTAGTGACTTATATCGAATCACAGTTATGAAAGGCCATGAAAGGGTATACCCCTCTTAATTGTGATTTGGTACTGCATGCTTCAATGTTTGCAGTTGCAAACCATTGAGCAGTAACTGAACAATGATTTCTAAAGCAGAAGGTGTCCACTTGGGCAATTTTTCCCTTTGTGAAATGTGATGATTGGTGAAAGGAAGAATACGGACTAACGCCATTGTGTCTCGTTGCACTGCAAGGTCTCTGGCTAGTTATCCCGACACGGCGATGTGAGGCACAAGATGAACAGGAGGATTTACTCACTTAAATTACTGGTGATGGTTTAGATGGCGTGTAGACTCTTTTTCATGCTGATCTAGACTCCTGTTATAGACGCTGCAGATGCTCGGACCTGGCTGCAGTCTATGGTGGCATTGGCGGACCTCGAGGAGGGTCTGCTGGTGAGTTTGCTGGACGACTAGCTCCTGCTGCTCCTAGGGATCGGGGCTTTCCTGGCCACCCCTCCTGAACAAGAGACAGTGCTGAGGAGGGACATGGCGCCACTGAAAAACGAGGCAAAAACGGCCTGCACTACCTGGATACGGGGATTACAAGTCCTCCTACATGGAGAGGACAATCTGAAGAGTGGGACTAAAGCGGCAAGAGCTGGTAGACTTGCATTGCGGCTTCTAAAGGCAGGTAAAGCGGCTGAGCTGAATTCAGAGGGGGAACTCCGGGTTCAAACGGCGGATGCTATCGCATTTGCATCGTTACTTTGTAGCTCGACCTCTAAAGAAATGCTGCGGAGCAAGCTTTTGTCATCCCCTGGACACTCAGCAGAGAGTGCAGAAGAGGAGCCTGAACTCGGCGGTGAGCTGCTTGTAGGACTGGATCAGGGGGGAGCGCGGACTTGGGAGACTTGGGAGAGTCTTTGGTTATTCAAGATGACGACATTGTAGATATTATAGAAATGCCTGTCACGAGTGGTAGGGGTTTTAATGAACTCGGACAGGAGATCAATGGGGAGATTAATGAAGAGAGCCCCTGTAGCACCTCCCAAAGCTGCAATGTGTTCAGTCCTGAGGGCAGATGGGTCAAAGACTACTCAAACGGGTCAAGGCAATGCTCCTGGGCAATCTGAGGCGAGTGTTAAACCTAAAAAGAAAAACAAATGCCTAAATACACCTGGTGCTGGGGTGGAGGTAACGACCTCAAAGCCAAATCAGGGCGACTTACCTAAATCCCCTAATACTACAGTGGGGAATCAAAAAAAGAATAACAACAGAAAGGATCTTAGAATTACCAAGCCTCGTAAAAAATCAATTGACACACAAGGGGCTAGCTTGTATAACAGCTCTGAAGCTTGTCGAGGAGGGGGCATGGAGAATAGCCCACTCAGGAAGTGGGTTCAGGCAAAGGGAGAGGTCAAGGCATTGATTTCTCGTCTATCTGGCTCTGGATTGGTAAGGGGTCAAGGTACGGGGAGCACAACCAGTAATGAAAATAACGAGGTTATCGGGGAACGGGTGATATCTCTGGCTTATCCCCTAATTAATTCTGCTGGATACCTTAATCAGAACAGCTTAGAAAGTTCATCTGGACCCAATGAGGAATTAGCCAATAATATACAGGCAGCTTCACTGGATGCTGAGCATGAGACGGAAGAGCAGCTTACTGTGAAGGAGCCATCACTGGCAGCAGTATTGCAGGCCTTGCAAGAACAACGGTGGGAAGCCCAGGACCACCATGCTCAGATAGAGCGGTCTACCTCAGCATCAAGGTATCATTGGATGAGGTGATGGGTACTGTGGCTAGCGTCAAGAAGGATATGACTGAATTACAAAGCAGGGTAGCAGAGACAGAGGAGTCAGTTACCTCTATTGGGCAAACTATTCAGTCACATGACCTACAGCTCCAGTCTTGCCAAGTTAAAATTGAGGACCTGGAAAATAGGCAGAGGTGGAATAACTTAAGATTATGTGGGGTACCAGAGGGTAAGGAGGATGCTGATCCCCGAGCATTTGTAGTCCAACTACTTCAAAAGGCATTTCAGGATCTATCGGACTGGGATTGGGATTGTCAACTACAAAGAGCACACAGGCTGCCCATAACTATAAAGAGACGCAATGCCCGGTACCCTCGTCCCATTCTGATTTTCTATGGGAATTTTTTGCTGAGACAAGCATTGTCCTTTAAGGCATCACCCCAACTCCCCAGTAGCAGTTGATTCTTTATCAATGTTTTTTAGATCGGACTCAAGCCGAGCTACTATGGAAAAAAGATGGAAAATGAGACAACTCATTGACCCACTTAAAGTGACAGGGGATCAAGTCTTTCTACAGGAACCTGCCAGGTTGAAAGCTATTAAAGATGGGCAGCCACTATTTTTTGTTTCGGATCTGTAGGCTAAGCTGGCATTATGTAAATGGCAGACGGCTTGAACATTTGGCATGAACATTTGGTGGGACTGCTTGGCTTATGCTGAATCCTATAATGCTTTACTTTTGAATTAGAATTATTTGGAGACTGGGCCTGGGGGGGTTTGGAGGTAGTAAGGGGCTAAGTCTGCTCATATCCCTTTGTCCTTTTTTTTTTTTGTTCAGGCCGTGAGGGGCCAGCTGGGTCCTGGCTTTGTGGTTCGCCGAGACGTAAGCTGCCATATTTAGGGGCAGCTGTTGGGGGAGGGTGATTCCTTCTTTAGGAAACAGGGAGGGGATGGGCAGGCTGTTTTGGAGGGGGGGGAGGGTACTCTAGGGATGGAGTGGAGTATAAAGAGGGAAAAAGTAAAAAAGAAGGCTTGCAGTTCTATTCTAAGTGGTGGGAAATTAGCGGTTATTATTTCTGTTTTGAGGTTTGGCAATTTAATTAAATGGGTATGGCACTGATCAGGTATTTATCTTGGAATGTGTCTGGACTGAATAGGGGGTATAAAAGACAACTAGTGCGAGAGGAGCTTAGGGCATATAAACCACATTTAGTACTTTTAATAGAAACACATTTAACATATAAAGACCGGGTTTTTCTCAATCAATTGGGATTTCAGAATATAATATGTACCTCTCAGTGGAGGAGTGTGGCTCAATGGTTAGAGTGGCAGACCCTGATGCAGAGTTCTGGCCAGGGACCAGGGTTTGATTCCCGCCTCGGCAGGGTGTCGGGCTCAATTTCCTCGGACCTGTTAATTCTCACCTCGGTGCCTATTCTAATTACGGGCCCCACGCTGCAACTCTGGGCAATAGCTTGCTTAGCCTCCACACCGGCACCAACAGCGCTAAGGATGCCTGGCTTCACCCTGGGGGTGCCCAGGAGTGGAAACTTCACAGGGAACGCCAGGAGGGGTTCCACAGCGGTATGAGTATCAGCGCCAGGAAGCCGAATAGGCGACACCGCAAGGTGACCGTCTGGTGACAGTGCGCTCTATAAGTACCATGACATTTACATTTATGTACCTCTCAAAATGTATCAATCAGAGGGACTGCCATCTTGGTGTCTAAAACATTAGACTGTCAAGTCCATAAGGTGCTAGCAGATCAAAGAGGGATGTGGGCTATTGCTCAAATTGAGATTAATACTGTGAGATGTGTTTTTTGTGTTTTATATGGTCCCAATGTTGTTGACCCGACAATATTTGATGATATTTGTTTAGAATTGGTGGGATGGCAGGGGGAGGTGGTTCTGATGGGAGATTTTAATTATGTTATTAACTATGGTACGGATTCCACTAGTCGGCCACTTGCCCTAAGAATGAAGAAGGTGAGAGCTTCTATTTTAGAACTAGGGCAACTAAATTCTATGCAGGACGTATGGCATTAACCACACCGGGATATACGCACTACTCTGCGCCACATCAGCAGTACTCTAGGATTGACATGGCAAGGGTCTCAGATGCTATCTTCATGGTGTTAGGCATGGAGATCTTCCCCAGGATCACATCTTACCATAACCCCATATTTTTTTCTGTCCTGGCTAACCCCACTCCCAAAGCTGTTTGTCTATTTACTTTTCCACCGTATTTGGTTACAGATTAGGAGTATTTGTTTTTTATTTGTAGGAACATTTCAGAATATCTTACAGATAATATAGGGTCTGCCCCGCTTTGGGTGGTATGGGATGCTATGAAAGCATTTGTTAGGGGAGTCACTCAGCAGTTCGTCCAGCAACAGAATAGAGAACGGGAGAGACAAGCTAGGGATGCTTATCAAAAGCTCATCAGCCGTGAGCTTAAGCCTGCCTAGGCCGTTCGACCGCAAAAGGTAGATCAAGATTCTCTGTACGCTTCCCTTTTGGAGCTGAGGGCAGTGATAAATAGGGCTTTAAAAGAGAAGGTAGTGGCTTGCTTTATTAAGCATAAGACACTACAATATGAATATGGGATAGGATAGGGAAATTTTAGCTCATCAGCTTATGGATAATCATCTTAAAACTAACATTAAGGTTATTAAAGGTGAGGGTGGAACTATTTATAGATGCCCCCAGGAGATAGCTAACCAATTTTCTATTTTTTATCAACAATTGTATTCCCCTGATCTAGCACAAGACTTAACTCTGTGCAGAGCTACTTACAAGAGAATAATCTGTCGACTTTGACAGAAGAAGATTCTCCGTTATTAGAGCAGGAGATTACAATGGAGGAAGTTTTGGAAGCAATTGTTGGACTATCGTCAGGGAAGGCGACTGGGGATGATGCCCTCCCGGCAGAGCTTTATAAGCGCTGCGAAAGCCTCCTGGCCCCGGTGCTCCGAGATGTAATCTTTCAAGTTGGGATCACAGGACGAGTTCCAGATCCATGGAATATGGCCAACATAATTTTTTTTCTAAAAAAAGATACAGCTCCAGAGGAACGGGCTTCGTACCGCCCAATTTCTCTAATAAATGCGGATGCAAAGGTGTTTCCTTAGATATTGGCCACCCGGTTAGCTCCAATGATGGCCAGCCTGGTTTCTCCCAAGCAGCATGGGTTTATTCATAGGAGAGACACCACTGCCCATGTTAATATGTCAATAGCGGCTTTTGACGCTGCAGAGAAGTTAAAAACTGAACTGGGCATGGTCTTATTGGATGCGGAAAAGGCATTTGACCGGGTGGCCTGGGAATATCTTTGGGCAACACTTATCGCATTTGGGATTAAGGAAAATTTTTGTTTTGGAAGTTGATCAAGGCTATGTATCACAAACCGATAAATAGATTACAGTATTCAAATGTTCAAACCATCCCTTTTCCTATCCGCTGCGGTACGATGCAGGGCTGTCCCCAATCCCCCTTTCTATTTGCTCTTTATATAGAGTAATTTATACAGGCATTGTTGGTTAATAATCTGATTGGCCCATTGAGTATTGGACAGCACCTCTTTAAACTTACGGAATATGCCGATTACATAGCTTTTTATAATGAAAATCCAAGGGAGGCTATAGAAAACATTAATAGGGAGGCAAAGCGTGTTGGATGTTTTTCCGGCTATAAACTGAATAGTAACAAAACTCAAGTCCTTCCAAGCTTCCAGCCGGAGGTCACGGTTGAAGGGGCTTGCCCGAAGGTTACATATCTTGGGGTACAAACTTTGTCTAAAATTGAGCTCATATATTCATTAAATTACTATTTTCTACTAACCACAGTTACTAAACAATTGAAGCTGTGGCACAAGCTTCCATTAAGCATTTTAGGCAGATGCAATCTTGTAAAGATGAAGATACTTCCCAAGTTTCTTTATCTTTTTAGGTCCATCCCACTCCGAATTCCAAATTGCATTTTTCAAGAAGCTGGATGGGGTTTTGAGCAGCTTCATTTGGGGCTATAAGAAGTCAAGACGCGCTATTGGATTGATGAAACTCTCTTACAATCAGGGTGGTTTAGACCTCCCTGATTTTAAATTGTATTTTTGAGCTGCTTTTGTTGGCCACTTACGCAGCCTCTTAAACCCAGAGCAAACAGATTTCTGGCATTGGTTGGTCCTTGGGGGTGAGAGCCAGATGTTCTTAAATCAAATTAATGACTAACAATTTTAAACGTGTACGGTTCAAGACTATTAGAGAATGCGTTTATACTTGGCAGGGCATTAAAACTAGACTCTCTTTATCTCTTGTACATAGTAAACTTCCTCTTTGGGGTAATCCAATGCTGCCCGAAATATTTCAGGATGGTATGGCTCGCTGGTGGGCTAGGTATGGGGTGCATTCTCTTGGGCAACTATATAATGGTGTTAAGACATTCGAGAATCTCCAGCTGATGTTCGATATCCCTCAAAATTCGTTTTTTAAATATATACAGGTTAGGGATTATTTTGTTAGAAATTTAGCATTTGGGAGTGTCTCTGGGTCAGATATGTGGGAGTGCATGTATGCTCAGACCCGGCGGGCCACCATTAGCAAGGCGTATCAAATTCTCTGTCAGAGCAGAGCAGAGGGTTGTGAGAAATTGGCCTTCAGGCGGAGTGAGATTTTGGGGGGAAATATTTCTATAGAGAATATGAAGACAGCTTTGGCTACTATTGCCCGCTCTGTACACTCTGTGTATCTACGGTTGCAGCAATTTCGGACACTTTGTTTACTTTATTATACCACTGAAATACACCTTAGGAAGACAAACTCTTGATGGAGCACCAAACTCAATGCAAAAATAGCTCTGTGGTGACAATGCTCAGGTTAAGGGCTAATCACTGAGTAGCGCGGGATTGCCGAAATTACTCCAGCATAATTAAAATTACTCTCTGGCATAAATATTCCGTGAAGTGCGAAGAACATGATATTAATTCAGTGTAACATTTAACTTCCCAGGTCACGGTGCGATATAAAATATGCCACATTTGCTCCGGCGCAGAACATATTTCAGCGACCTTTCAGGACAGAGAGCAGTAAATGCGTCACCAATTGCATAGCTTAATTGAAACTGAAAAAATACTACTATTCGAAAGAGAAGTACTTCGCAAGCATCTCACAGATGTATTATTTTATATTTTGGTTCGTTTTCCAGTTCAGGCTATATTTTTCTTTGCGACTCATGTATCCACCACGACCCTAATCTCACTCGAGCACCTCGTCATGCCATTAAAACTATTTTCATTGCAAGACCCTGAACAACAATTCGCTTGGACCTGTTGCCCGGATCACACTTCACCGCCCTCAGGGCTTCGTGTTTTTTTCTTCTGTGCTGTAGTCTTTATTTGTCACTGCTGTGATTGAAACATAAAGAGAATTCAGAATGGAATAACACCAAGGGTGGCGCATTATTATTTTTAGAAAGTTGATAACAGTGCATCCGCAGCAAACAAACCCCAGGGCACTGTTTCTGCTGTTTCAATCAGCGAAGACGACTTGACTTTTACGTGGGCACGGAGAAAAATGCCATTATAAAAAGAGTAGCTGTTTGAGGTGCGTCATGCAATTTTGTATTTCACATGCATCAATTGGACATCCCGCCCTTTTTACTAAATAACGGAATTAATGTGTTTAAATTCACAGACAAATGTGTGATTTTCGCACAGCAAGAACAATTGTTACACATGTTACATAGCCTAATGGGATCGTGCGCACTTGACAGTGGAAATGGTTTAACACCTTGACACTGATAACATCATCCTGTTCGCCCTGTTGGCCACCAGCAGGATCTGAAACAGAACAGTGTTCGTGGGTTCTTTTTTTGTGTCAAGGTGTAGGATAACAAACTGTTCAAGAAGTTAAGCCTAGAGAAAATATACTGCGCCTAAAACATGGATTATAGATAGGGTTTAGTTTCCAAATGAAGAGTGAAAAGAATTTTATTAAAGTTTTCATTTTATTTTAGGTATGCTTTTATAAATTGCTAGTAGACAGACAGATGGCTGAGCAAGGATTCAGACATATAGATAAACACAAAGCATTGATAAAGTCTTTCAGCTTTGTCCTCGTGCAAAGGAATAGTTTTCTAGAGTGAATAACAATTATGTGAGGAGACTTGCCCCCCTTTTATACGTCATTGGGTGTTGGTCGAGGGTAAAGTCTTCTACACAGGGACATCTTGAGTTTGGGGGCCCTGGGCCAAACGTAATTTGGGGCCCCCTATTCGAAACAGCTTTGGATTTAGGATCCGATTCTAGCTTTTTCATGCCTTCTATGGCCAGATCATTGACAGTTCACACGCACTCTGGCTAAATTCTAAATGTGTTTTCATCTAATATTCGGGTATAGTGACTTGTGTTTTCAATATTGTAACACAGCAACAGCTCACTAATATTACTGTAAATAATCTCTGTGACGCCCTACCATTTCTCATATGTGAGATCTCGTTTTGTTCTAAAAGAAACTTTGCTAAGGATGTTGCATAAAACATAAACAATATTTCGCTGCAAAACATCTGTAATTGATTCTCACACAACACCACATTAAAAATAAATTGAAGGAAACCGGTGTTTAAAACAATCTGCTTAAGAATTATTCAAGCGAATCAGGACAGGACTCTGCAGAACATAGCTGGCTCTATCAGGGGGACCACTCGAAGACTGGGGCCCTGGGCCAGAGCCCACTTTGCCCCAGCTTACGCCTCTGCTTGTACAGCACGCTGTTATTTAGCAGCGGGCATGCCATTGAAAAATGGTATTTTACTGTATTACAGTATAATGCAAATTATATGAAAAGAAGAGTGTAAGAGAAATGTTGCTAAAATTATATCGTCGCAAGTTGCAACTTTGCAGATGCTGTCGACTAGCATGCTTTTTACCAGGTGTGCGCCTGGCCCGTTTGTGCAATCAGTGGCAGTCGTGGCCCGTGACGGTAAGAGCGGTGGGGCCGTGTGGGGGGATTTCATCAGATGACCGTGAGGGAAAATTAATTATTTGATTTTTCCTCGTCATCGTATATGTCGAAATCTCGCCCACCCGACCCCACAGCTATTACCTGCATGCGCCGCGGCTGGTCAGTGGCGCATGGAGTAATAATTGTTCCACTCATGTTAGTCTCACTTCCAGTATATTTACAGAATCAGCTACTGCCACATTAGCCTTCCCTTCGGAAAGCAGATAATGCACGACTTCCATTCAATTTGCCATGCCATCTCATTTGCTTACCAAAGATAAAGTGTTTGGCTGAGTAAAGGGTGTTCCTGTGTGTCTGTCTATATAATAGTGCAAAGATGAGCTCTAAAACATTGCACTACAGTTCAGCTATTTTAGAAAAGGTAATATTAAGCATGCATATGGTTTTCATTAAACATAGCACATAACCATAATGAGATGCTAGATTATTAGCTTAGCTTCAGGCTCCTTCACAATCGAGACATTAGGGGCATATTTATCATTCTTTCACGCAGCGCAATGCAGCAAGTCACCTTGCTGTGGTGCAGCACACATAGAAAGAAGGAGAAGGAGAAGGAAACATAAAGATATTTCACCTTACAATGCCTCTTCTGGGGAGGCGTTGCATTTTGAGGCATTCCCAGGTCTACCACTAATGGTAAATCTGGGAAAGCTCCAAAATCGATCAGTGGATGCGTAGGAACACCCACTCTCCACCCATGGAACTCCTTAACACAAGGCAGCGATTTGCACTGCCATGCATTACACTAGAGGGATCAAGCCATGTAAGGCCACGCAGGTGGCATTGCGTGGCTTGAAAAACCTCACATAGGTTTTGCGTTTCCCTTGTGCCCCCCTTGATAAACATGGGCCTGAGTGCCTAGTTAGGTAAAACTCAGTTTCAGTGAGACAACCTGGACTTAAACTCTGGTGGTAATGACACATATCAGCAGGCTTTTCTGCATTAAAATTAGTGGTAAGTATTGAAGCAGCTCCAAAATAACATTAAGGTCAAGAAGCAAATTAGTAAACTCTCCAGCCGTATTAATGAAGCAAGGAAATATTTAATAAGCAAAATGACAAAAAATAAATAAGAGGATCTGGAGCTATGATTCTTTTTCAACAAATTGTCAAAAGACGCTTAAAAACATAATCTAAATGTCAATCTTATTCTATGTGGATAACTAAAAGGGGCCACATTAGGCCACTCCTGCTCCACAAATGAAAAGCCATTACCAATAAACTTGTCTAACTCTCAGAGGCTGAGAGGGCAGTGGTAGAGTCACTTAACCTTTCAGGCTGTCACACTCAAGTGGTTTGACTCTTTCAGTGCTCCTCAGGGGGAACTCCAGCTACAGATTTTCAGAGTAGATAGACTTCTCTACCCTAGTTTCCTTAGGATCCAAACAAGAGTCAATCAATCAATCAATCAATCATAACACTTGTATAGCGCACTACTCACCCGGGAGGGTCTCAAGGCGCTTGGGGGAAGGGGTCCGCTACTGCTCGAACAGCCAGGACTTGAGTTGTCTCCTGAAGGCGAGATGGTCCTGGGTCAGCGAAAATGGATGGGGAGGGAGTTCCATGTCTTGGCCGCCAGGTAGGAGAAGGATCTGCCTCCGGCGGTGGCTCTTCGGATGCGTGGTACGGCGGCGAGGGCGAGGCTAGTAGATCGTAGCTGGTGGGTGGGCGTGTAGAAGGTCAAGCGGTCGTTGAGGTACTTGGGGCCCAGGTCGTGGAGAGACTTGTGTGCGTGGGTGAGGAGCCTGAACGTGATCCTCTCGTTGACGGGGAGCCAGTGCAGGTCCTTCAGGTGGCCAGAGATGTGGCTTCGTCGGGGGATGTCCAGGATGAGTCGGGCGGAGGCGTTCTGGATGCGTTGGAGTCTTTTCTGTAGCTTGGCTGTGGTCCGGCGAGGAGGGTATTTCCGTAGTCCAGTCGGCTGGTGACGAGTGCCTGGGTGACCGTCTTCCTGGTTTCGGTTGGGATCCATTGGAAGATCTTTCGAAGCATACGCAGGGTGTTGAAACATGATGACGAGACGGCGTTGACTTGTCTGGTCATCGAGAGGGAGGAGTCCAAGATGAAGCCCAGGTTGCGTGCGTGGTCTGTTGGCTTGGGAGCGGTGCCCAGGGCAGGGGGCCACCAGGAGTCGTCCCAGGCGGAGGGCGATGGTCCCAGGATGAGGACTTCCGTCTTGTCTGAGTTCAGTTTCAGGCGGCTGTTCTTCATCCACTCAGCGACGTCTTTCATCCCTTCGTGTAGGCTGGTTCTGGCGGTGTCGGGGTCTCTGGTGAGGGAGAGGATCAGCTGGGTGTCGTCGGCGTAGGAGATGATGTTGAGGTTGTGTTGGCGTGCGATGGCTGCAAGAGGTCTCATGTAGACGTTGAAGAGGGTGGGGCTGAGTGATGATCCTTGTGGAACGCCGCAGATGACTTCGGTGGCCTCGGATCGAAATGGGGGGAGGCGGACTCTCTGTGTTCTTCCGGCGAGGAACGCTATGATCCATTCCAGTGCCTTCTCTTCGATGCCGATGTTGCTGAGGCGTTGAACTAGGGTGCGGTGGCACACAGTGTCGAACGCTGCAGAGAGGTCCAGGAGGATGAGTGCCGCTGTTTCCCCGTTGTCGAGCAGGGCTCGGATGTCGTCGGTGGCTGCGATGAGGGCGGTCTCGGTGCTGTGGTTGGCTCTGAAACCGGACTGCGAGGGGTCGAGGGATCCGTTCGTCTCGAGGAAGGCGGCCAGCTGTCTGTTGACGATCTTCTCTATGACTTTAGCAGGAAAAGGGAGAAGCGAGATGGGGCGGAAGTTCTTGAGGTCTGTGGGGTCCGCTGTTGGTTTCTTCAGTAGGGCGCTGAGCTCGGCATGCTTCCAGCTTTCCGGGAAGGTGTTGAAGGAGGTGTTGATGATGTTCCGGAGTTGGGGTGCGATGGTGGAGTCGGCCTTGTTGAAGACGTGGTGGGGGCAGGGGTCGGTCGGAGATCCGGAGTGGATGGTGTTCATCGTGCGGGCTGTGTCGCACGATGAGTCCATTCCATCTAACCTGCAGTGCCATTCCTCGAAGTTGCACTCACCTGGGGATCCAGGTTACAGATAGCATTAGGAGTCAAACTCAATCACTGAAGTCAGCCAGGGTGTAGGACAGTCATCCTTTTTGCCTTGATCACCCCCATTGTTTGACTGATGCTGGTGGTTACTGACACTGAATGTGCCCTTGCATCTGCTGCCCAGACCCTGGGCCAGTGCCCTGTCCTGTAAAGGTATATGGTAATTTCTAATTGGCCAAGACAGCCTACCTGTAAGTCCCTCGTAAATGGGAGAGCATGTAGGTTTATTTATTTATTTATTTTTGGATTTGTAATGAGCATAGCTGCCTCAGCTACGAGGCGTCCCAGCGCAAACCAGAGACCAAAAGCCGGAGCAAACACGGGGAACAGCATAGAGATTAAACAGCTGGCGAAGGGAAAAGCCAGGTCTTTAAGGCTTTTTGAAAGGCCAGATGTTTCGGCGTAACTCTCATAGAGGCAGGGAGTGGATTCCAAAGTTTTGCCGCTATGTAACAGAAGTAGCGGCCTACGCCCCTCGCTCTCCAAATTCGGGGGACGTGAACCAGCGCAAGGTTAGCTGATCGCAGCGAACGTTCAGGCACGTAGGGCTCCAGAAGGTGGAGTAACCCTGCTGGGGCCTGATGTGTCAAGATCTTTTGCGAATAACATAGTGCCTTAAACTCAATGCACCTGTCGACCGACCGCCAGTGGAGTTTGGGGAGCACATGCGCCACCGAGCAGGATCTGGGCAGTGCAACCAGAAGCCGAGCCGCCACGTTCTGTACCCTCTGCAGACGCTTGCTACTCACCTTATTTGCGCCCTAATAAAGAGAGTTACCGTAGTCCAATCTGGACAAAATGGACTAGAGACCCTAATAGACTTAATGCACTCAAGTGTGCACTGCTGTGGTGTCTGGTGTCATTTTAACACAGGCCTTGTTTTTTCACTATTATAGCGCTGTTAGCGCTTTATTAAACTTAATAAAGTCTATCTACGCATTGTAGCTAGCTAGCAATATCATTCAAAGTTTCACATTAATTGTCACATTAAATACAACCACTTGGAATGGATTGGTTTAATGTAACTACTACAGGAACATAGAACTTATTATCCTGAAGTGACCTAAAGCAGCCCTGTAGCAGCCTCTTCTGATTGACCAACCTTTGACAGCCTGGGTTAAGCTGCTCCCTGAGAAGTTGTGAAGAGGCCCCGGGCAGAAATAATTCAGCCATTTGGGGGGGGGGGGAGGGGGCTGGGGAAATTAGCTGGATTTCAAAGGCTGCAGAACACATCAAATCAAATATCTTTATTTAGATATAACACAGATATCTTTAAAAGAAGAATTCAAAATTCACATTGTGTGCCAAATATTAAAATAAGTACAGAAAAATGATTGGTTATTGACAGTCGTAATAAAAATAGAGATCATAAACATCTTGAGCCTCCTTGGTCCGTAACATTTTCAAATAAGATATAAAAACACAAATATGTAATGAACCAAAGGGAGGGTAGGTTAACACATAATATACAAAACTCTACACCCCTTTTATGTTACTCTCGCAGTCGGTGGTACCATCTCCCACTCCCTATTGATTGATAGACTTAGGGATATAGGAATCACGGATGTTGCATTGGATTGGATAATCTCCTTCCTGGCAGACAGGTCCCAGACCATCTCCTTGGGCACTTTTCTTTCCAAAGAGAAGAAAGTACATTCTAGAGTCCCTCAGGGCTCAATATTAAGCCCTTTATTGTTCAACATATATATGGTTCCTCTCATCTCTTTAATTGAGTCATACAGCATATTAGTAACATCATATGCCCATGACGGTGTGCAGACAATACATCGATATTTAAATATCGATATACAATTATATCGAAGTTTAAATATCGATGGGACAAAATATAGAAGGTAAGTAATATCGATAAATTAAATATCGATATTAGTAATATCGAAGTATTAAATATCGATGTCAGTAATATCGATGTTAATAATTTCCATGTTACCAATATCGATTTTAAAATTATTTTTGTGTATATTATTATGTATTTATTATGTATTTCATTTATTTTTATGTAATTTAATTACATTTTGTATTTTAGTACTGTAGCGGGTTGTGGGTTTATAGGGGAATAGGGTGGGAAGTAATTTAATTATGTTAAATTAATTATTATTTAGTAGGAATTATAAATTAATATTTATTAATTGGTAATTTTTTTAGTTAATTGGTAATTAATTTTAATTAATTTATTAATTGATAAATATGTTCTGTAGCGGGTTGTGGGTTTATAGGGGAATAGGGTGGGAAGTAATTTAATTATGTTACATTAATTATTAATTAGTAGGAATTATAAATCAATATTTATTAATTGGTAAATATTTTTAAATAATTGCTAAATATTTTTAATTAATTTATTAATTGATAATTATGTTTTGTAGTGTGTTGTGGGTTTATAGGGGAATATGGTGGGAAGTAATTTAAATGTAATTAAGTAATAATGTTCTTTAAATAATAGTTTGGTTAATTATCTAATTGTTAATTAATTATTAATTGTTAATTAAATATTATGAAATGGTATTTTTAATAATTTATTAAATTACATATATTTTGTTCACATGTTTTTAATAATTATGTATTGGTATTTGTAAATCGTTTATATTTATTTAATAGTTAATATTTTTAGTATTTAAAATAAAACATTTATTTATAAGTATGTTATTTTTACCCCTACGCTATCCAACAATTTCTCTAATGTTGCACTCTCTGGATTGGGAATAGTAATTTTTACCCCTACGCTATCCAACACTTTCCCTACTGTTGCGCTCTCTGGAGCTGGAATAGTAATTGTTACCCCTACGCTATCCAACTCTTTCCCTACTGTTGCACTCTCTGGAGTGGGAATAGTAATTGTTACCCCTACGCTATCTAACTCTTTCCCTACTGTTGCACTCTCAGGAGTGGGAATAGTAATTTTTACCCCTACGCTATCCAACTTTTTCCCTACGGTTGCACTCTCTGGAGTGGGAATAGTAATTTTTACAACTACGCTATCCAACACTTTCCCTACTGTTGCACTCTCTGGAGTGGGAAGAGGAATTTTTACCTCTACGCTATCCAACACTTTCCCTACTCTTGCGTTCTCTGGAGTTGGAATAGTAATTTTTACCCCTACTCTATCCAACACTTTCCCTACTGTTGCGTTCTCTGGAGTGGGAATAGTAATTTTTATCTCTACGCTATCCAACACATTCCCTACTGTTGCGTTCTCTGGAGTGGGAATAGTAATTTTTACCTCTACGCTATCCAACACTTTCCCTACTGTTGCACTCTCTGGAGTGGGAATAGTAAATGTTACCCCTACGCTATCCAACTTTTTCCCTACTGTTGCACCCACTGGAGTGGGAATAGTAATTTTTACCCCTACGCTATCCAACGCTTTCCCTACTGTTGCACTCACTGGAGTGGGAATAGTAATTTTTACCCCTACGCTATCCAACACTTTCTCTACTGTTGCACTCACTGGAGTGGGAATAGTAATTTTAACCTCTACGCTATCCAACGCTTTCCCTACTGTTGCACTGTCTGGAGTGGGAATAGTAATTTTTACCTCTACGCTATCCAACACTTTCCCTACTGTTGCACTCTTTGGAGTGGGAATAGTAATTTTTACCCCTACGCTATCCAACGCTTTCCCTACTGTTGCACTCACTGGAGTGGGAATAGTAATTTTTACCCCTACGCTATCCAACACGTTCCCTACTGTTGCACTCACTGGAGTGGGAATAGTAATTTTTACCCCTACGCTTTCCAACACTTTCCCTACTGTTGCACTCTTTGGAGTGGGAATAGTAATTTTTACCCCTACGCTCTCCAACGCTTTCCCTCCTGTTGCACTCACTGGAGTGGGAATAGTAATTTTTACCCCTACGCTATCCAACACTTTCCCTACTGTTGCACTCACTGGAGTGGGAATAGTAATTTTAACCTCTACGCTATCCAACGCTTTCCCTACTGTTGCACTGTCTGGAGTGGGAATAGTAATTTTTACCTCTACGCTATCCAACACTTTCCCTACTGTTGCGCTCTTTGGAGTTGGAATAGTAATTTGTACCCCTACGCTATCCAACACTTTCCCTACTGTTGCACTCTTTGGAGTGGGAATAGTAATTTTTACCTGTACGCTATCCAAAATTTACTTAATTTTTTTAATTAGTTTTACATTATTAATAATTGTTATGTATATTATTAATTTATGTATATAAATTTATTTGTAATTTATAATATTTTAATTTATTTATAAGTTATTAAAATAAATATTTTAGATTTAAAATAATTAAGTATATACTATGTATTATATTTTTATTATTATTAGTTTTTATTACATCATTTATTAAGTTTAAATATTATAATATATTTTTAACTATGCTTATTATATTTATAAGTATTATTTTGTTAATATTACCTTTTATTTACATTTAAAAAAAGCGATATTTTCTAAAAAACGATATTTTTGACATCAATATATTATTTTCGATATTTTTGTACTTACCTTTTTAGAGATAGTATCCTGATATTATTGTCCTCGATATTTTTGTTGCGATATTTTTGTACCTCAATATTTTTGTGGTCGATATTATGTCATACAATCGCCGATGACACTCAGCTTATTGTTCTCTTGGAGAACAATTCTACAGATGCTGAGCTGAACTTGAAGAAGAGAGATGTCTTCTGCTGGATGGATCAAAACTATCTTAAATGCAACACCAGTAAGACGGAAATTCTTCCTATGGGTAAAAATCCCCAATTCTGTCCCAGCAAATGGTGGCCTGAGGACACCCCTGCGCCACCGCAAGTAGTCGCATCTGCAAGGAATCTTGGCGTTCTATTTGACGCCGAATTATCTTTCGACCAACATGTCAGGAATGTTGCAGGAAGCTGCTTTAATATCATTAAGTCACTGAAAAAGTTCTTCGACTTTCTACCCATAGACTCAAGAAAGGCAGTGGCAGTGGCTTTAATCCTTGCACGTCTTGATTATTGCAACGGTCTGATGGCAGGCGTTAAAAAGAAAAACACCCTTAGAAAACTCCAAGGCGTGCAGCACGCAGCGGCTAGACTTGTTCTCAAGCTACCCAGGAGATCATCTGTCTCGGCCGCCCTCAAAACCCGTCATTGGTTACCACTCCCCAAAAGAATACTGTTTAAAATCTTAATTATAGCTTTCTGTGCATTCAATGGCACTGGCCCGATCTACCTCATCAAGCGGTTTCCACACTACAATTCCATAAGGACCTTAAGATCCTCAGGTCAGAACCTGATCAAGCCGTTAAAATTCAAACTTAAGACTAAAGGAGGCAAGTATTTGTCTTTCCTATCTGCTAAAGCGTTGAATTCTATTCCCAACCACCTCAGATCCCTAACCCAGGAAAACCAATTTAGAAAACAACTCAAAACGTGGATTTATTCTCTCTCTGATGATCATGTAATGTCCTTCATATAGTCTCCTATCTTGTCCGATTCTTGCACACTGTTTAGTTAGCGCCATCATGCTCCTTTCGGAGCGATTGTTTGCGCTTTAGAAATATACAAAAATACAAAATACAAATACATATAAGAGCAACCCAATATTCTTAGGGATACCGCTCATGCTCTTTTAATTTTGTCCTCCTTAGAAATTGGGGTATATTATAAGGTGTATTACATTGTTAAAAAGGATAAGGGGGAAGCTTTATGGGACCTCTTTTGCTTGAAGTTACGATATGCTTGCTGAATGAAATTTGCTAGTCTTATATTTAAGACTGTATTTTCAGGGTTCAAAGCCGCAATAATGGCTTGCCTGCAGGTCCGGGCACCCCGCCTATTCCATTCAGCTTTAAGTTTGCACCTGCGTTGGGAGTTAAAGAGTGGGCAAAGGCAGACCACATGCAACAAAGTTTCAGCCGTTTTACCACACCCTCTACAAGTTGGATCTTCCACCGTGCGTCGCCAGGAAGGCAGGTCTTGCAGAAAACGCCAGTCACCCATTCTCATAGCTATAAGGCTACCTTTTAGGTACAGTGAGTATGTACAAGACAAGTAAGTGGCGGGGGCTAGTCGTCTGGACGAATTTATGACAGCCCAAGCGTGGCTAGGTTTCGCAAAAAGTGCTTTATCTGTGATAAGTGATCTCATACTCACACATTTTTTAATGGCCATTTTAAAAGCTGTCTGACTGGGGTTAAGGACCCGTAGGTCACTCGCTGACATTTGGTGAATTGCGTCCTTAAAAAGGCGACCAAACGCTTCACCTGGATTTTTCTGGGTGATTTATAGCCAGACTAAGGATTCTAATGTGCCTGGGTCCGCTTGTCTCAGTTTGTGACAAAGGTTTAGGTAAGTGCCAAAGTTGGAAGCCTCATAATTTAGTAACCCCAACTCTAATCTTATCTGTGCTGCAGATGCAGAATTTGGCAGCTGGAGAACTCTTTTATATATTCTGATCGTGTGTTGATTTAAAGCGATGTTCAATTTGCCCCTGAATATCTCTGTGCCGTATGATAGGGTAGGGCCATCTTTCGCTCTCATGACTTCCAAAAGAGGCATTAGTGTTGGGCCTGAGAGATTTTTGGAGTGCTTACCTAGTGACACCGCAAGGGTCGTAGCTTTAACTGCGATCTCATTGCACTGTTTTATAAGGTTACATCTGGAGTCCAGGTGGACACCTAGATATTTGTATAACTGGCCTATAGCGAGACTTGTATTGTTAAATGACCACCCGCCACCGGCGTGTTGTTTTTTACCAAAGAGTACAACTGGCGTTTTCTTAAGGTTGACCTCTAGTTGGTTCGTGGTCGTATAACTGAGCAGTTTGTCGAGGAGCCTTTGCAGCCCGACCCTGGTGAGGCTAAAGAGAACCAGGTCATCGGTGTACAGAAGATTACTTAAAACCGTGGCTCCCACCTTTGGGGGGTGACTGTTTGTATCGTCCAAAGTGCTTGACAGATCTGATATAAACAGGTTAAAGAGGAGAGGGGCCAACACGCAT
Source organism: Lissotriton helveticus (assembly GCF_964261635.1). Taxonomy (NCBI): domain Eukaryota; kingdom Metazoa; phylum Chordata; class Amphibia; order Caudata; family Salamandridae; genus Lissotriton; species Lissotriton helveticus. Next base: position 982,081,400 of record NC_136065.1, on the reverse strand, counting down.
CCCTGCTTCACACCTCTGGTTGTCATAATTTTCCGCGAGAGATGTGTGCCGGACCCCAACTTCACCCGGACCCAGGTACGGGAGTGAAGTTGGATGATTGCCTCCAGTGGTTTATCGGGGATCCCCCACTTCCTTAGTTTTTCCCATAGAGCCGCCCTGGGGACCCTGTCAAATGCTGCTTTGAAGTCGACAAAGCAGCAGAGGACTGACCTAGATATTGAAAGTGCTTTGTCGACAATGGTTGACACAGCTAGTAGATTGGTCTTGGTCCCTGAGTTAGCAACAAACCCTGTCTGGTTCATCGGTATCAGGTTGTATTCCTTTGCCCATAGCCTCAGGTCCTCCAAGAGTAGGGCTGCGTAATGCTTAGCCTCAATATCCAAGAGGGCAATGAGTCTGTAATTGTTCGGCGAGGCGCGGGATCCTGATTTATAGATTGGGTGGATTATGGCTCCCCGCCATGAGTCAGGGATTGTTGCAATTTTCAATGCATAATTAAAAAGGTTTGTTAGTGTTCCTGACCAGAAGGCTATGACAGATTTAAACAGGCTCTGTGGCAGGCCATTTGGGCCCGGTGCTCCGTCTGATCTTGCTTTTGTCACTGCTGTAGCAACCCTTTCTTTAGTCACCTCAAGGTCCTCGTAGACAGAATATGAGCACTCAGTCTCTCTTGGGGGGCTATATCCTGTTGATCCTAGGTGTTCTGAAGACCTGAAGTGGTCAGTGAGGAATGTTGCCCAGTCCGATTCTTGGATATTTTGCTGAGTCAAAGCTCGATGTGCTCGGGTTTGTGTGATTAATTAGGGCCCAAAATTTTCTTGAGTTTTTACTCTTACTGTCCCACACCAATTTGCACCAGAATTGGTTTTCATGCGACTGTTTATCTTTAATCATCGCCAGCCTGAAAGACTTTTGGGCAGCTTGGTAAAGGTTTAAGCATACGCTATTCCCTGGTGATTTTGCAAGTAACCGCAAAGCGTTGTTTCTGGCTTTCTTTAGTAACTTTGTCTGTATTGACAGTGTGAACTTGCGAGGCTGGATTGGCCTTTGGGCCTGCAGTTTTCCTAGAAAAAGGTTGGTCAGGTGAGAGCAGAGCATCGACCATGTCGCAATCAGTGAGGCATCTTGGTCGATTCCGCCTCTTATGATGTCCATGCTTTCTTGTAGGATGTTCAGGCTGATGTCTTCACTCCACTTGAGCTGCTTTAGGTTCTCCGTGTATATTCCCCGGCAGGTTGCAGGAGCAGGCTGCAGAACAGATGTCCTAGGATCCAAGCCAGCACCCACTTCTTTGATCACCAGCCAGATGCCCCCCCCCCCCCCAAATTGTCAAATTGTATTAGGAGAGGGGCTGGAAGAGGAGTATTGTCAGATATTAGCCACACTTTTTGGTTGGATTACACAGACATGCACACCAAGGAGAGATTTTCCTCATTTAGATATTTGGGGAACAGTGCATTCTGGGTCAAGTATATGCCCACATGTTACAGGGGGTGGTCCTAGCAAAGGAAGGTGACTTTACCCCTGTTAGATATAGTGTTCCCAGATGAGAGTGGAGGATAAATTTCGGAGAGCTGCAGGATATCCTCAAAACACTGTCTCAAACAAAAGATAATGCAGTTCTGACCTGCGGGACCCTTGGACTGCATCACACTCCCAAGTCGCCACAAAGAAAGGACTGTACCTGACTCAAAGAAAAAGGAGTGGATTTTCTGATTACCAGCAGGTACAATAGACCTGGAAGAAGTCACCTACAGGCCCAAAGAGAGGATGCCCCCAGCTGACCAGTTGCAACTTGATTTTTCCTCAATGGAACCAAGAAATTACAAGATCTGCAAAGAAAGAAACTTTTAGCAATGTTTGCAGAAGAACTCCAGGAGGAGACCAGCTCAACATCGAGAGTCAAGCCGCCATAGTCGACCTGCGAATTGACTTGACCTCCCTGGTTTGTTCCACTGAAAGCTTCGGAGGTCCTCAACATTGACATCAAGGACAAAGAATTCCAGGGACTCACTGAGGCATCATGCTGCAGCAGGCCACCATCGGATTAGCCCAAGGACCTGCCAACGAGTCAGTCGATGAGAGAAAAGCTTGAAAAAAACGAAGTCCGAAAGTGAACTTTTGACCAGGACCTAGCACTCACCCTATTCAACACACGCTTCATTGTGATCAACCTAAAACATTGACTTCCTCCTGGGTAGGTAGCTGCTAGAGACCCCTTGAGCCTTTTGGCACTAGAATGCACAATTTTTGATTTGTTCTTTAAAAATCAATATCTCCGGTTACCAGCATTGGATGTTTGTCATTTTGGTTTCATTCTAAATATAAAAACTTTCAAATTCACTTTCCTGCTCAGGGTGCCAGCACAGTCTAGCTTATTGGTCAGTTGGTTCTTCACTAAAATTACACCTTTTGTCCTTTACATTCTTGGAACTATAAGAGGCCACTTAGTCTGGCCCTGTGCAAGCACTTCCAAAGCTTTGGTAGTAGAGGATACAGGATCCAAGACCTCCATTCTTTCCCAGACAGATACAGATTGCAGGGTCTCTCCCTTCTTCTCTCCTTTAAGTCCAGTTGTATTGTGAGTTGCTGGGGCTGTGGATTCTTTCTAATGCTTGACACTAGCCAGTAATTGCTGATAATTCCTAATCCAATAGTAAAAATATTCCATGGTTATGCCAACGTTCTTTTGCCTTAGGTTGTGACACTTTACTGGAAACAATCTCTGAAATCTTGCTTCTGGTGCCTTCAATGTCAGTGTATGGAGCTCTTAATTCATGCACAGGGATTGTCCTAATAAAATGAGGGAACAGCCATAGGAAAACAATCCTGTCTTTTTCTGAGGCCAGGTCTCTTAATGTAGTCAGTAGAGACTGGTTGACTGGAAACATTCTTCAGTCAAACACAGACACATATTGACTTTATTTTTTACTAGAATCATTACATCTGTTTTGTCTTCACCAACTTCTCTGTGATGCTATATGATGTTCCAGACTTCTGCCCTCTACCTTACGCTAAGACAAATGAGGGTGTAATTAACTCCTCAGTCCCTTCTGGCTGGAGGACCGCAGGGAGGCCAAGCCTTTCACATCTACCAGAAGGCTTCTTCACAAATCATCAACAAGTTAATTACTGCTACTAAGAAAGGAAAGCCTGGTAGAACTGAATTAGTTACTGTTTAAGTTTTCATGCTGAAAAAAGTAAGCTTTAATACAATTTGAATACGTTTTTGATAAATATCTGTAGATGTTTTCCTAGGGAACATATGACAAATGTGACTTTTATGCACAAATATGCTTTAACTAAGTTAAAGCTTCCACTGCCTAGGCAGTATAATAGTGATTCCATATACAGTCTAAAAATGAGTAAATATAGTGTTTGCGCATTATGCACTGAACTCATTTTGAAATATACATATTATTGTTGGACTCTTTCTCTTTTGCTGTGTCATCTCAGAACGTTTTGCCTTCCTCCTGTATTTTTCTGACCTGTTGGTGGTGTTACGACTCAGGGCACTTTACCACTGCTGATCAGTGCTAAATTGCATGTGCTCTCTCTTGTAAACTTGGTTAGATTGGTTAACACCTGTTTGGCATAATTCATTTTCCTGTAAGTCTCTTGGACAGTGGCATCCCATATACCCAGGGCCTGTAAATTAAATGCTACTAGTGGGCTTGCAGCGCTGCTTGACCCACCTACCTGAGTAGCCTTTCAAACCTGTCTCAGGCCTCTGCCACTGCTGAGCCTGTGCGCGCAGTTTACTGCTGCAGTGCTGTGGCATGACAATTTGTCGCCACATCTGCATCTCCCCTTTTACTACATAAAAGTCACCCCTAAGGTAGGCCCTAGCTAGCCCTATTTGTAGGGTGTGGGGTAGGGCAAAGGTAGGACATGTGCCTTAACTGTGTGGCATGTCCTGGTATTGACAAACAGCCGATTTGCCTTCTCACTGCTGTGAGGCTGCCCTCTCATAGGTTTGCATTGGGGATTCCCAGATACGTGCTTCAGTGGTAATTATTGACATGAGAGGGGTAGCATGACCATGTTTGGTATGTTTGGAGTAGTAGTGATAAATCCTGCTCATTGGTGAAAGCAGATTTATTATTCCTATTTTAGAAAGGCCACTTTTAGAATTTGGCATTTCCGGGTGCTTATGAGTCTTTGTGCCCTGCCTGGATGTGTATTGAATATTAGGTTATGGCTGACAGGAGAGAGGGGATGTGCCTTTACTCTAGACAAGTGAAAGAGTGGATGTGCACACCCATTTAGATGAATTAAATCTAATATCTCAAAGTTTTTTGACTTTATGGCGTGCTACATTTGCCTATGCCTGCCTGGCATGTGTTACAACTCAAAAAGTGGCCAGGTTCCACTCACACAACCTGGGCTCAAACATGCACTGCTGATGGGTTAAATGCTATCTAAATTATCCTATTGTCCTTCTGATTTAGAGTAATGTATCAAAGAATTTTTGTTGGCTTGTTCATTATTGCAATTTATTACTCATTGCATGATTTATAATGTCATCACATTACATTACATATTAAGATTATTTACACTATGACTTATTGCATTCAAAAATTACAATGCATGATTAAACGGCGATTGAGGTTTCAGAATCCAGCCCAATGCATTTCAGGACTGGCTGTCCCTTCGTCAAGGGCGAACTGAACTGGTTCCAGATGAAAGCCGTATTTCAATTGTTGATTGAATCAGTGAAATAGATGTCTTAAAAGTTGTTCCTCAGTCAGAAACCGTAAAATGCACGGTGTTTTAAGAAAGTGCTTAAAGCTTCATACTTGTCTGCAGCTTCTAGAAAAGCCCGAACTGAGTTTTCGGTCTGCCTGGATTTCCTAACTTCCAGATATCATGCGACACACAACCGCGTTTTGCATGATCTCGGGAAGTTAGGAAATCCAGTTTAGACTTTATTAAGATGCCATAGAAAGACTTGAAGTTTGCAATAATAGCACAATAGCTTATCGGCATATACAGAGCTAAAAAAGAGTCGGGCAGATCGAAAACTCAGTTCGGGTTTTTCTAGAAGCTGCAGACGAGTATGAAGCTTCAAGCATTTTCTTGAAACACCGTGCATTTTACAGTTTCTGACAGAGGAACAACTTTTAAGACATCCATTTCACTGATTCATGCAACAATTGAAATACGGCTTTCATCTGGGAACAGTTCAGTTAGCGCCTGATGAAGGGACAGCCAATCCCGAAATGCATTGGGCTGGATTCCGAATCCTCAATCGCCGTTTAATCATGCATTGTAATTTTTGAATGCAATAAGTCATAGTGTAAATAATCTTAATATGTAATGTAATGTGATGACATTATAAATCATGCAATGAGTAATAAATGGCAATAATGAGCAATCCAACAAAAAATCTTTGATACATTACTCGAAATCAGAAGGACAATAGGATGATTTGGAGAGCATTTAACCCATCAGCAGCTCACGTTTGAGCCCAGGTTGTCCAGGTGGGACCTGACCACTTTTTGAGTTCACTCTAGACAAGTCACAAGGGGGACTTAGGTGTGTGATGCCTTGCCTGGCTGATCAACGCTAGGCTGAATAGAACTTGGCTGAATTTAGAGTAGTGGGAGGAGTTGGTTGGCATTTGGAGTGGTGGGAGGAGTTGCAACTGCACCTGAATAGGATTGTGCCTGCCTTCTACAATGCTATCTCCGCCCATCTGTGGTGGGTCTGGGGCAAGGGCTTACAATGTGAATGGGGGAGTTTTGTACTTCTACAATGTGTCTGAAGTGCCCCAGAACCAAATATTTTGCACTATGAATGCAGGGGCTGGACTGCTGTGCTGTGTGCCAGGAGGAACCACAATTTGGGACAAACCTGCTGCCTGCTGGGTGGCTCAAAGGACTGCCCTCTGCCAAGGGACCATGCATGCTGGCCTGCCTGTTTGATAATAGTGGGTTGTAAGCACTTCCAAATCAGTTGCCCAAGGAGTGGACTCATTTGGTGCTGAACACCAGAGAGGAGCACTTTTCTTGCCCTGCAATGTGGGCATCGCCGTCCTCTCCTCTGGGGTTTGAACAACGGGAGGGGAGTATGTCCTGCCTTTGTTTATGTGGGCCTGCAGCTGGTGTTCTGCTACGTGGCCCCGGGCTGTGAGGCCGTGCTCAAGCAGCCAGGAATCCCGGCCCGGGAGTTCCTTCAGACGTCAGAAGGGGGCAGGCCCAGCCACACATCGAAGGGACCGGAGCCTTGTGGGCTCTAGACTGTAGTACAACGGGGGGCATGTTGCAGACCCTTCAACCCTCTTCAGCTCCCCCAGCGAGGCAGCACGGCTTGGGAAGCTGTCGAAGGAACCAGAGTACAAAGAGAGCTGCTGGAGGGAAAGAGCAAATCCCAGCACTGCCGGCATTGATGCTGTGGGCCCCTCCCTCCCTGAGGAAGCCAGGACTGCTGCACGAAGGAAGGTGGCATGTGCAGTAGGGTTTGCTTCCCCACCACCACTGATTGCTGTACTGTGTGTGTAGGGGTCCACAAGAGGCTCCCTTGACCAGAGCCCTTTACGTCTTGTACTGTGTGCCCATAGGGGCCGCATTGCCAGTGACCCTGTAGAGGACCGCAGGAGGTCCCACTCGGCCGGTAGAGATACTGTTTGAGTGGTAGCGACAGCCTTGGGCGATTCTTTGCCTCCTTTTTGGGGGGAAGCCTGAAGATTGTGGGCATAAGGGGATGGGCTCACGGCAGGCCCTGTTGGCCGGAAGTAGCAGCCGGGACCCTCTCCCATATTATTGGCAGCTGGGCCCTGTATCATGGGCAGTTGCCCCTCACTTCTTGGGGCATAAAGAGGAAACCTTGGCAGAGGCCCCCACTCCTCATTGGGAAAGCAGAGTAGTATTGGAGTTCCCTGAAGGGGAAGGAACCCCCCTGAATTAACGCATTCCACAGCGTATGCTGGCAGGTAACCCAGGAGCCTACAAAGGGGAAGAAAGGTATTGCTTGCCTTGTCGTATTAGCACAGGTGCCACTCTTACTGTTGTTCTGACTCATGGCCTGCTTATGGCCTGCTTATGATTCATGTGTCATACCTTACCTTTTATGCCCTGATGTGAATATATGTGGTGTTACATTGCAGTAAAGATATTTCTATCATGTGTGAACTCTACAAGTATTTACTATAGTGCACTGCTGATGATGTTACGATAATTGACCGATTAGCAAAATTATTTCCGTAATCCCTGTGATGTCATCACAAGTGCCTAGTGGCACAATAATGTTTGTGATTGTGGACTAATGTGTTTGTGAATAATACAAAGGTTATTTTCATATAACCTTGTGTGGAGATTCTTTTTTGTGTTGGCACTTGTGTGTCACTAGTGTGAGAGTGTGTTGCACAAATGCTTTACACATGGCGTCTGGGATAAGCATGACTGCTCTGCCAAGCTACTAAGTGGGTGAGCAGGAGTTATCTTGGGTGTGTAACTCCCTTACCCAGACTAGAGTGAAAGGTTCTGCCTGGCTTCGGTGTATACCCCATTTCTAACAATTATGCTTTCTATGGCAAAAGAAAAAAGGTTTGTTGTATATATGAATATTCATTAGATAGTTCAACAGATTATTGCTGAACAATTGAATAATTATGTATATACGTGGAGTGCAATCTAAACTAGGCTGCACTTTGCTTTCCTAGAACATTTTTAAATGTAATCTCTTTAATCAGGTCTTCTGATCACACTGGAATCTCCTATGTAGTTTTCTCCTTGTTAAGCTCAATTATTATCCCTCTCTAAAAGTCTCCTTCCCACTACACAATTACAAGTTGTATTTAAAGGTAACAATATGACTACAGTGCACAATGACTAATGAATTAAATAGATCATTGAGGTTTTGTGAAGACCGTACCAAAGGATCTATAGTCTTTTTTACAAGCCCTTTGCACCACCAGAATGTCACTTTTTATGATGTTTCGGGAGTGCACTGGAGATACGCATATTTATGAGGCCTCGTAAAGCCACCCTGCATGGCTTTTTTTGGCCTAGTAGAAAAGGTGTTGTATCAACGCAGCGCAAGTCTCTGCTTTGCCTCACACTGCAATGGGGAGGTGTGCCATGGGCGTTAATGTATGATGTTAAACATATTCCCAGATTTACAACATGGGGTAAATATGGGAATGCGTCAAAAGCCTACACCTCCTCAGGGGTGGAATCAGGGTTGTTTTCGTGTGGTAAGGTGTCCCTTCCCCTCACAAAAACAACCGGATTTCAATGCAGACACCCTTGCACAACAGTGCAAGGGTGCCTGTGTTGACACATGGCAGCCATTTGTGTGCCGGCTTTGTGAAAAAGGACAGAAATGTGCTGTATCTCTTAGATACAGTCCATCGCTGTCCTTTTTTTTGACGTAGGGCAGCATGGCAGGAAGGTTTGCAGTGCTGTCCACCGGCCGAAATATTGTAAATGAGGGCCCTAGAGCCTTATGTATGATGCATGTTTGTGGTTTCAAGACCTGAGATATGCAAAGTCAAAGTCTATGCAACCATAATACATTAGGTTGCAATGTCAAAAAACTAATGATGTGACTCAGAAACCTTTTTCTAATTCACAGTGTGTGCTGTGAGACCTATAACAAGTCACAATAGAAAAGGATCATGTAAAGTGCAAAGGTTTATCTGCTGTGTGGAATGTACAAATGCTTTGCAAATCCAAATATTGCCACAAACACTGATCAAATGAAAACTTTCTAAAGTGGATGGCATGGATTTGCAAAATGAAAGCTGTCTCCATGGGACAACTTCCACTTTGTAAATGTCAACTCCAGGCGTGGGTGGGAAAAGTTGTGTTCATTAGACTTTTGCATTCTCTCACAATGCTATTCACTGAATCTCAGCATATTCTTTAAATACAGCCCCTGTTTCTTTAAGAGAGAGTGGTTGCTTCAAAACATTTTGAATTCAGCATATGTAGATGGTGGCATGCTGTCCCCCGTAGGCATACATATTTGCATTCTCATGGATTTGTAGGGAGTCACAAATTGAATTTTATCTAGTTCATTTTAATGAGGGTCGAGTTGTAGTGACTCGCTCCAAATGGTGGTGCTCTGCTTCAAAATTCAATATTATCTGACAACAACAGCAACCAATAAACACATAAATACCAGGGTATACAACAAAAAAAATGGCAACAATGGTTCACACAGATACAGTTTTTCACAAGGATAGATATATCATATACAGAGAATGCAACAATATAAAGAGCTCAAGTAACAAACGCAGAACACACTGGGGCATATTTATAACCCAGTTTGCATCACTCCTGCACCACGCAACATGGCGCAAGAGCGACACAAGTCTTAATTCAAATTTTGGGGCCATACAAAGCCACTTTGCCTCGTTTTGAGTGGCTCAAATAATATGGAGTAACGCAATGCAGCACAAATCGTTGTAGGCATTCCATGGGCATTGTGTGGATGTTCCCATGCAACTCCCATGGTTTTTGCGCAATCCCAGATTTACAAGACCATGTAAACCTGGGAATGCACCAAAAAAAAGGAGAAATATGTTTATTTCTCCTTGTATTTTCTTCTTCCTAAGTGGGCTAGATTCTGCAGCACACAAAGAAAGAAGAAAACGCGTCTCAGGATTGTTTTAATTCAGGAAGCTGGCCCTTCCTCCAGAAAATACAATCCTGCCTACAACACAGGCACCTTTGCACCATGGTACAAGGGTGCCTGTGTTGGTGCTATGTTGCCAACACTGTGCCAGCATAAGGGGAAAGGACAGGAATGCACAGTATTGGATAAATACAGTGCATTCCTGTCCTTTCCCTTTGACGCAGGGCAGCACAGCAAGGTGAATTACTGTGATGCCCTGTGCCCCCAAACTGGGGGCACAGGGTTAAAAACTAAGGGGCCCATTAGGATCTAGGGTGGATAGCCACCACCCGCATGGTGGTGGCGATGCACCCGAGATCCGTCCCCGCCTGCCACCCATTTCCTCCCGCCATATCACTATGGCGGGGGGACCGCGCCGGACGGAAAGACCGTCCGCCGCTTTTCCGCCCAGTCAACAAGTTGACAGGGCGGAAAGAGTTTAATATGGTGTTGGTGTCTGTCAGACACCGCCAGCCATATTATCGTGGGTGGAGAAACATGCCTTGCCACGGAAAGGCGGTAAGTGCTTGGGGGGCCCGTTGCGGGCCCCCAGGGACTCTGGGGGCTGCACATGGGGGGTACCTATAGTACCCCCCTGCAGTTCCATGCACAACATGGCAGGCACCGTGCCTGCCATGTTGTGCATGGAAGTGCACAACATGCCTTCCTGGCATTGTGGCGGGCGGTGCTGAGTGCACCGCCCGCCACAATGACAGGAATGCAGGATGCGCCCCCCACTGTTGCGGGCGCATCCTAATGGCCCCAACAGGACCCCCGCCCTTATGGCGGGCAGTCCCATTTCCTGAGAGGATGAGGGGCGGACAAAGTCTGCCCGCCATCCTAATGACCCCCTTAGACTCACATCCCCATCAGAGGTAGGCCAACATGTTTCTGCCTGTCTTAGACTCTCATACAGGTATGGGGCATTCCTCGGGCCAGGGTTCCCTATATTCCTCTAGGGGGCCTATTTGTCTGCTTCGTTAGTGAGGAGGAAACGAAAAAATTATTACTAATGGGCTCAGGTGAGTCCTATCTGAAAATGCACAAGGAGAATGACCCTAAATTGTAGGGGATACAGGCTTTATGAGCACTGAGAGTGATGGTGTCCTTTATACTCACTAGGAGTGCTGTCAATTAGAAACTGTTGGCATCCCTCAGGGCACACTGATGTCGGGTGATTATCCTCCGTGTGATGACGAAAAGATTATTTACTCTTGTTAAACTTGAAATAAAGTTTTATTTTCTTATATCCATTGATGCATGTTTCTCCACATAATCAATGTTGTTACTAAAGTTTTTCATTTTCAACAATTGCATTCTCCAGCTCCAATGCATTTCGGGCTTCTGCCCTTCTTCTGGGAGCATCTACAAAAAACAACATATATAGCACACATATCATGTCTGTCGAGTTTCAACAATCATAAAACTGTGGTGGTGAATAGCGCGCTGGGAGTTCTGTCAAATGAATAAAAGTGATTGTGGTTGTCAAGCAGAGGGGACGTGATGTTCAATAGTTGAAACAGGGGTTTTAAGCCTAATGGCATGGGCTACAGGAATAATGAGGGGGTGAATTGTTAGTAACGCGTTTAGCGTGAAGGTATAACGTGAACGGTGCATCAATTGATTAAACCTAATTGCGTGAGCTACAGAAATGCAGACGAGTGGTATGTTAGCAGCGCGTTTAACATGGAAGTAAAGCATGGACGGTGCAACATTTAATTACGCTGATACGAATGGTGGTATATAGTGTAAAGAGACGCCTTACGGCTTTCGCTGAATTCAAAACGGGATTAATGCTCGTCACAGTGAAACTTAGACGGGACTCACGTGGCGGTGCTATATTGCAGTGCTAAGTTTTACTTACATGAGAAGACGCCGTGTGGCTTCAGCCACTGTTCAAAGACTGGGTTAGTGTCTGTCTGGTGCTCGGTGAGCGGGTTTGTTAGTTTGAATGAGTCGGCTCGACTAATAAAGAAGGAAGTTGTGCCGATCATGTGACCGCGAAAACAAAGTGATAGAAATGGGACTGTGAGGGAACTTACAGACCCGGGAATGGAGGTTATGTGTGGTGTGTGTATAAAAACCATAAACCATACATTAATTAAAAAACACGATAAATAACAAAACATGAAACAACAGAACGTTAAAGAATTAGACATGAAGATGAAATAACTGCAGTAAGGAGACTATCCAGAACCATATGCCCCATCACTGTGGGTTAATGGATGATGGTACCATGATATCATTATAGATAACAAGAATATTCAATGCGTTTGTTCAGTCCATATGGTTTCATGGAGTTGAGTCTATAAATCCAGTGATTCTCTCTTTGGAGCAAATATTTGTTATTGTCTCTCCCCTCAACTTTTTTGAAGATTTTCAGTATCATAAACTTAAGTTGGGAAATGTTGTGGTTCATTTCATTGAAATGGTTGGCTACAGACAATTTCAAATTCTTGGTTCTGATATTCGACTTATGTTCATTCAAGCATACTTTGATTTTGCGCTCTGTCTTACCAATGTAGGATTTTCCGCACGGACATTTCACAAGATATATCACATTATTGGTGTCACAGGTGGCTGTGACGTTTATCGCTATTTCATGACCTCTCACCTGATGTGTCACCTTGTTGCCCAAAATTATATTATTACAATTATTGCAATTGTTGCAAGGTCTGGTGCCGCGTGACTCTGTGTAGATGTTTTCTGGTTGTTTGAGGATTTCTCCCAAATTTTTTCCTCTAGTATATGCGAACAGTGGTCGCGACTTAAACATGTCTTTGAAGTCCATCTCCAATTGTAGTATAGGCCAATGTTTTAACACTATGTTTCAGAACGTGGTGCTCACATTTGAGAATTTAGAGACAATGACCATCCTGTCACTCTGAGGTTTTGTTCTAGATTTTTGCAGTAAATCCAAACGGTTTAATTCTTTGACCTGGTTTTTTGCTGTCACTAATATCTTATTGGGATATCCTCTTTCACGAAATCTGTTAGTCATCTCTTCTATTCGGATTTCAGCCAAGTTGGAATCTGAGGTAATTCGTTTGACCCGTAACATTTGGGACTTAGGTAGGTGTTTTTTGAGCGATGCCTCATGGAAGCTAGTATAATGCAAAACATTATTCCGATCAGTTGGCTTGCGGTATATATCTGTGATGATGCTGTTGTTCTTTAATGTAATCTTAACATTCAAAAAAGTTATTGATTCTGCATCTATGGTCCCTGTGAACTTGACTCGTTGATTAATGGTATTTAATGTAGTCAGAGTTTGTTCCAAACTCTCTCTGGTGTCCTTCCAAAGGATAAATAAGTTGTCAATGAAACAAACGTACATTTTGATGTTTTTATTCCAATTTGAGTTGAACCATATGTTATTATTCTCGAATTCACCCATGTAAATGTTCGCGTAGACTGGAGCTGCGCAATTTCCCATGCTCGTGCCTACTAACTGCAAATACCAGTCCTCTTGATGTTTGAAATAACTCTGGTAGAGAGTGAACATTACCAGTTCCATTAAGAATACTTTCATGGATTCATTTACGTCAAGTTTAAGAATAGCCTGTTCCATAGCCTAGATTCCTCCTAAGTGTGGAATCGAGGTATACAACGCGCTGACATCCGCGGTGCATAACCACAGGCATCCTTTATACTCACACATTCATCAAATAGTCCACTGTGCCGGTAAACCTGCTTGGCACCTGATCTCCACTGCTGGTACCGGGACAACGTTTCGACCCCTCTAAAGGGAGAAGGGATCTTATCAGGACATGGACAATGCAGGTAATTCCTGTAAAAGAAACTAAAATGAGGTTGCGGTAATGATGCACTGCATCAGCATTACTGGGGAATGAAGAGGGATTAAGGAGTACTTAAACCAACAACTAACGCTGGCATGCAGGGCTATGTGCATGCTCACTGGTGCAGAAGAATAAGAATTGTACCTTACTTTCCTAGGTTACTGTGAACAGAGGGTGAGAGAGAACAGTGTTAGGCCTACTCTAGCTTAGAGAAAAGGAGTGAAGAGAGGCCCAGTGGGCTGTTACTTACCAAGGAAGGCTTGCACGGTTGGCTGAGGTCTGACGTGTTAGGATACACAAATGGATTACCACAGGCCCCATGCAGCATGAGAAAAGGTGGTTCATGTGGGCTTGGAGCAGCCATGCACTTTGAATAAATCAAGACACTGCAGACTGAGTCCTCTGAGTTTCCGGGTTCCAGCTGCATATACTATTTTGCGCACCAGTGCATGCACAACGGTTAGAGCAGAGAAGCCTTGTATCAAGGCTTGGGATTCCTGCCTCGTGGGGCAGAGTCTATGTCTACATCATATGGCAAATTGATCAGGGGAAATATAAATACCCCAATAATGGCATCTGTTCATTCCAGTATACCTTAACTGAAAGTCAAATAATGTGTTTATGAGACCAAAAATGCCCAGTCTTTTGTTTCTGTATTCGTGGACTTGGTCCATTTTAATTTGTTTATCCTCAGGATCAAGAGACAAATCTCCTCCATTCTTCTATGGAGATTTGTCCAATGATTGTGGATTAACAGGTGCTGAACTACTGAATAAAGGTCACTGCCCCATGTAGGTGTCTTAGCTACTTCCAGCACCTGCCATTTAATTCCATCCTCCATGTGGTGGTTTTCCACGTAGTGGGATACCAGGAGGGCTGTGGTAATGTTGCAGCATATTCTGCTATGTTGGCCAATCCGGACTTTGATAGGGTGTGTAATTTGGCCAATGTAGATCAGTTGGCATGGGCACCAACTACAGTAGATTATGCTAGTGGTATTACAGTTGAAAACACTTTTAGAAATACATTTATGAAATCATGGGAGAACATATTTGTGTTACTGGTATACTTACAAGCTACACAATTGCCAGACTTATAATGTTCTTTTAGATGTGGGCAGTCCTAGGCATTGTCAACTGTGTTGGGTTTTGGTGTATGGGGTCCTGCTGAGTGTAACAAGTGGTCCTTAATACTTTTGCCTCTCTTGTAAGAGAATATAGGTGTATCAAGGGTCGGGTCAATGTTTTGTAGAATGGGCCAATATTTTCTGATGCATGATGGGATTTTGTTCGACTGCATACCTTCTTATCTGTTGTGGTAAGGAGGTTCTCCCTATGACTGTACCAGACTCTTTCGAGCGAAGTTTTGACAACCCTCCTAAGGTATCCTCTATGGATCAGTCTCTCACTGAGAATACCAGCGCCCCTGAAATAGTCAATTTTGTGGTTGGAGTTCCGGGGTAGTTTTATAAATTGTCCAAATGGTAAGCCATATCTGAGGGCCCGGGGCTGATAGCTTGAGTATGCAAGTAGTGTGTTTCTGTCTGTGGGCTTCCTTTAAAGTGCTGTTATGAGTTTGCTGTCATCATTCTGGATGTAAATATCTAGGCAAAGCTGTTTAAAATCACGAGTTCACTTTCAAAGGGAGGGCAGGAAATGAAGGCACCCACCTGCAACAGGATACCTCTGTGTGAACACATATTTGTGGCTTATGTTAGTTGCCACCTAAATAAAGAATACTTTGTGAATGATCCTAAGGATTTTTACACTTTGAACTGGATCTAAATTTTATCCACATCCTGCGGTTGAGTCTGCCCTTGCAGTACCACCTTACCAGGGTGAGACGAGGTGGCAAATGATGAAGCATGTCACATCACGTGAGTGAGCCTACCTCCTCCATTTCTTGGAATTGCCTTGTTTTAGTTGGAGGGAGTGTAGCAGTAGGAGGTTAGACTGACATTAGCTATAGGTGTCCTGGTTAAATTGTTCCATGCACCAGTAAAGGGTGTCACAACAGTTCTAGTGTTCGAATGGCACTGTTAGCTACTCATCATACCTTGTGATGTAGAATCACCGCTGCTTCGTCCCAACACCCGCCCACTGCCTTAGCAGCCCACCCTCCTCCCAACCTACTTAATGGAGGCCACAGAGTTGCTCCAGTAGGGAAACATCCTTTACCCCGCCGTCTTTATAATGACCAGCATTTACAACAAAGTCAGAACCCCAAATGCGACGTTACCAAGCATTAGTTTACCAGGCCAGTTATTACAACGACTTGCTGTGGAAGGCGTTTTGTTCAATCAATCAATCAATCATAGCATTTGTAAAGCGCACTACATACCCGTGAGGGTCTCACGGTGCTAGGGGGGAACGCTGCTACTGTTCGAAGAGCCAGGTATTGAGGAGTCTCCTGAAGGTTAGGAGGTCTTCGGTCTGCCGTAGGCGGAAGGGGAGGGTGTTTCACGTATTGGCGGTGAGGTGGGAGAATGATCTGCCATCGGCGGTCACTCTTGGGATGCGGGGGACGGTGGTGAGGGCGCAGTCAACGGAGCAGAGATGGCTGAGTCGGCTGTTGAGATACTCTGGTCCGGTGTTGTGAAGTGCTTTGTGTGCGTGTGTGAGGAGCTAGAAGGTTATCCTCTTGTTGATGAGGAGACAGTGCAGGTCTCTCAGGTGGGGTGTGATGTAGCTGCAGTGGGGGGATGTTGAGGATCAGGCGTGCAGAGGCGTTCTGGATGCATTGGAGCCGTTTCAGGAGTCTGGCCGGGGCTCCTGCGTAGAGTGCGTTGCCGTAGTCCAGTCTACTGCTGACGAGGGTCTCGGTGACCGTCCTCCTAGTTTCGGTGGGGATCCACTTGAAGATCCTGCGATGCATGAGAAGGGTGTTGAAGCAGGAGGAGGAGACGGCGTTGATCTGCTTCGTCCTGGAGACGGTGGAGTCAAGGATGACCCTTTGGTTTCGTGCGTGGTCGGTGGGTGTAGGGGGTGCTTCAAGTGCCATCCTCCACCAGGAGTTGTCCCAGGCAGAGGGGGTGGAACCGAGGATGAGGACCTCCGTCTTGTCCGAGTTCAGCTTCAGTTGGCTGTTTCTCATCTAGTCGGCAACGGCCTTCATTCCTTCGTGGAGGTTGGTTTTTGGCGGTGTCGGGGTCATTGGTGAGGGAGAGGATCAGATGGGTGTCGTCGGCGTAGAGGATGATGTTGAGGTCGTGCCGTCAAGCGACGTGGGCGAGCGGTGCCATGTAAATGTTGAACTGCGTTGGGGTGAGGGATGAGCCATGAGGTATGCCGAAGATGATCTGGGTCGCTTCGGAGCGGAAAGGGGGAGGCGGACGCTCTGATTGCTACCGGAGAGGAAGAAGGTGGTCCAGTCCAGGGTCTTCTCTTGGATTCTGGCATCATAGAGGCGTGCTCTTAGTGTGCGGTGGAAAACTGTGTTGAAAGCGGCTGACAGGTCCAGGAGGATGAGGGCCCCGGTTTCTCCGTTGTTGAGCAGGGTCCTGATGTCGTCAGGGATGGAGATGTGGGAAGTTTCAATGCTGTGTTTGCTGCGGCACCCAGACAGGGATGGGTCCAGGATGTTGTTCTCTTCGAGGAAGCTGGTCAGTTGTTTGTTGATGGCCTTTTCGATGACCTTCGCCGGGAACCGGAGCAGGGAGATGGGCCGGCAGTTTTTGAGGTCCTTGGGGTCCGCCTTGGCTTTCTTGAGTAAGGTTTTGATCTCTGCGTGCTTCCAGCTCTCCAGAAAAGTTGCTGTCTCAAAGGAGATGTTGATGGTTTTCCAAAGGTGGGCTGCAATAGTGGTGCTGGATTTGTTGAAGATGTGGTCTGGGCAGGGGTCTTCCGGGGATCCGGACTGGACGGTGTTCATGATCTTGATGGTGTCGACCTGAAAGCACCATATGTTTCCTACAAAGTCACTATAATGTCTTTTACAATGGTTGCCAAAATGAATTCTAGTCTGCAATACTGAATTATAGTACAGACCGCCTTGTGCGCCCTTGCATAAGTTGCTTTTACTTGTTTTGTCTTGCTTTCTGTGCGTTACAGGTTGTGCCCACTTGTATATAAATGCTCACCACATGAATTAGATCAAAATATTCAAGTAAAATAAAAACTCCTGTCCGGCTGGACAAAGGACATACAAACTATTTAGTGTATGTCTTTCTTTTACATGATCCTAAATTACTAGGGTCTTTTGTTCTGTGAAATAGCAGATGATCTGGGTCGCTTCAGAGCGGAAAGGGGGAGGCGGACGCTCTGATTGCTACCGGAGAGGAAGAAGGTGGTCCAGTCCAGGGTCTTCTCTTGGATTCTGGCATCATAGAGGCGTGCTGTTAGTGTGCGGTGGAAAACTGTGTTGAAAGCGGCTGACAGGTCCAGGAGGATGAGGGCCCCGGTTTCTCCGTTGTTGAGCAGGGTCCTGATGTCGTCAGGGATGGCGATGTGGGAAGTTTCAGTGCTGTGTTTGCTGCGGCACCCAGACAGGGACAGGTCCAGGATGTTGTTCTCTTTGAGGAAGCTGGTCAGTTGTTTGTTGATGGCCTTTTCGATGACCTTTGCCGGGAACGGGAGCAGGGAGATGGGCCGGAAGTTTTTGAGGTCCTTGGGGTCCGCCTTGGCTTTCTTGAGTAAGGTTTTGATCTCTGCGTGCTTCCAGCTCTCCAGAAAAGTTGCTGTCTCGAAGGAGATGTTGATGGTTTTCCGAAGGTGGGCTGCAATGGTGGTGCTGGATTTGTTGAAGATGTGGTCTGGGCAGGGGTCTTCCGGGGATCCGGACTGGACGATGTTCATGATCTTGATGGTGTCGACCTGAAAGCACCATATGTTTCCTACAAAGTCACTATAATGTCTTTTACAATGGTTGCCAAAATGAATTCTAGTCTGCAATACTGAATAATAGTACAGACCGCCTTGTGCGCCCTTACATAAGTTGCTTTTACTTGTTTTGTCTTGCTTTCTGTGGGTTACAGGTTGTGCCCACTTGTATATAAATGCTCACCACATGAATTAGATCAAAATATTCAAGTAAAATAAAAACTCCTGTCCGGCTGGACAAAGGACATACAAACTATTTAGTGTATGTCTATCTTTTACATGATCCTAAATTACTAGGGTCTTTTGTTCTGTGAAATAGCAGATGATCTGGGTCGCTTCGGACCGGAAAGGGGGAGGCGGACGCTCTGATTGCTACCGGAGAGGAAGAAGGTGGTCCAGTCCAGGGTCTTCTCTTGGATTCTGGCATCATAAAGGCGTGCTCTTAGTGTGCGGTGGAAAACTGTGTTGAAAGCGGCTGACAGGTCCAGGAGGATGAGGGCCCCGGTTTCTCCGTTGTTGAGCAGGGTCCTGATGTCGTCAGGGATGGCGATGTGGGAAGTTTCAGTGCTGTGTTTGCTGCGGCACCCAGACAGGGACGGGTCCAGGATGTTGTTCTCTTCGAGGAAGCTGGTCAGTTGTTTGTTGATGGCCTTTTCGATGACCTTCACCGGGAACGGGAGCAGGGAGATGGGCCGGAAGTTTTTGAGGTCCTTGGGGTCCGCCTTGGCTTTCTTGAGTAAGGTTTTGATCTCTGCGTGCTTCCAGCTCTCCAGAAAAGTTGCTGTCTCGAAGGAGATGTTGATGGTTTTCCGAAGGTGGGCTCCAATGGTGGTGCTGGATTTGTTGAAGATGTGCTCTGGGCAGGGGTCTTCCGGTGATCCGGACTGGACGGTGTTCATGATCTTGATGGTGTCGACCTGAAAGCACCATATGTTTCCTACAAAGTCACTATAATGTCTTTTACAATGGTTGCCAAAATGAATTCTAGTCTGCAATACTGAATAATAGTACAGACCGCCTTGTGCGCCCTTGCATAAGTTGCTTTTACTTGTTTTGTCTTGCTTTCTGTGGGTTACAGGTTGTGCCCACTTGTATATAAATGCTCACCACATGAATTAGATCAAAATATTCAAGTAAAATAAAAACTCCTGTCCGGCTGGACAAAGGACATACAAACTATTTAGTGTATGTCTATCTTTTACATGATCCTAAATTACTAGGGTCTTTTGTTCTGTGAAATAGCAGATGATCTGGGTCGCTTCGGAGCGGAAAGGGGGAGGCGGACGCTCTGATTGCTACCGGAGAGGAAGAAGGTGGTCCAGTCCAGGGTCTTCTCTTGGATTCTGGCATCATAGAGGCGTGCTCTTAGTGTGCGGTGGAATACTGTGTTGAAAGCGGCTGACAGGTCCAGGAGGATGAGGGCCCCGGTTTCTCCGTTGTTGAGCAGGGTCCTGATGTCGTCAGGGATGGCGATGTGGGAAGTTTCAGTGCTGTGTTTGCTGCGGCACCCAGACAGGGACGGGTCCAGGATGTTGTTCTCTTCGAGGAAGCTGGTCAGTTGTTTGTTGATGGCCTTTTCGATGACCTTCGCAGGGAACGGGAGCAGGGAGATGGGCCGGAAGTTTTTGAGGTCCTTGGGGTCCGCCTTGGCTTTCTTGAGTAAGGTTTTGATCTCTGCGTGCTTCCAGCTCTCCAGAAAAGTTGCTGTCTCGAAGGAGATGTTGATGGTTTTCCGAAGGTGGGCTGCAATGGTGGTGCTGGATTTGTTGAAGATGTGGTCTGGGCAGGGGTCTTCCGGGGATCCGGACTGGACGGTGTTCATGATCTTGATGGTGTCGTTGTCGTTGATGTTGGTCCAGGCGAGCAGGCGGTTGGTGCGGGTGGTGGTCGTGGGAGTGTGGGTATCGGCGGTTGCTGGGGTGGTGACGGTATCGAAGCTGTCGTGGATGTCTGCAATCTTGCAATAGAAGAAGGTGGCCAGCGAGACGCACAGGTCTTGTGACGGTGGGATGTCGTTGGTGTTGGAGCTGGGACTGGAGAGTTCCTTCATGATGCTGAAGAGCTCTTTGCTGTTGTGTGCGTTGTTGTCTAGGTGTTCTCTGAAGGCAGTCCTTTTGGCGGATCTGATAAGGTGGTGGTGTCAGCGGGTGGTGTTCCTGTGGGCTGTGTAGCTTTCCGGTGTTCTTTCACTGGTCCAGTGTTTTTCTAGTTTTCGGCAGGTTCACTTGGAGGCCTGGAGGTCTTTGGTGAACCAGCTGGCTCTCTTGCTGGTGTGGGTGTTAGCGGGCTTCTTGAGCTGGTGAGGGTGTTGGCGCAGTTGTCGATCCATTGTCTGAGGCTGCGGGCTACGGGGTCGGTCAGGTCTGCGGTTGGGTCTGGGCGAGGGCGGTGGTTAGCTGGTCCTCGGTGATCTTGCTCCCGCTGCGGAGAGGCATCTGCTGGGTGCCGTGGTGTGTGGTGGGTTTCGGGAAAGTGATGTGGATGCAGCGATGAACGGTCCAGTGGAGTTCGGTGGTGCAGTCGAAGAAGACGTGGGTGCTTGCTGAGAAGATGGGGTCAAGCGGGTTGCCGGCGGAGTGGGTGAGTGTTGTGACGAGTTGTCTGAGTACGAGATTGACGAGGTTGTCGATCAGGGTGGAGGAGTTGGAGTCATTGTTGTTCTCGAGGTGGAAGTTTAGGTCCCGAAGGAGCATGTAGTCCATGGAGGCGAGGGCGTGTGTGCTGATGAAATCGGTGATGGAGTCGCTGAACTGTGGTCAGGGTCCGGGGGTCTGTAGATGAGGGTGCCTCTGAGGGTGGTGTTGGTGTCAGTGTGGATCTGGAAGTGCAGGTGTTCGGCGGTGCTGAGGGTGTCGTCGGCGTCTGTCGAGATTTCGAGAAAGTTTCTGTGGACGATGGCAATTCTTCCTCCTACTCCGTTGGTGCGGTCCTTGCGGGTGATCTTGTAGCATTCCGAGATGGCTATGGAGATGTCAGGTGCCGAGGAAGGGGTTAGCCAGGTCTCCAACAGGAAGGCGACGTCTGGGGCGTTGGTGTCGAGTAGGTCCAAGAATTTGGTGGCGTCGACGGTGTTGAAATGGTGTTGGATTTTTAAGTCCAACACCTTCCCTACTGGTCCGTAGAATGGAGTTAGAATAGCAATTATTACTATTCCAAAGTCTAGCACCCCCTAAAGCAAGTCATTGTAATGATTTGCTTGCTAAAGTAACATGTGGTAATGTTGCAATCGTACATGACTGCATTGTAAAGGCGTGCAGGGTAAATACCTGCTGGGTTACATCATACAGTCCTCCATTGAGCAGGCTGCCTGCACCAGTGATTATGTTCATTTGTTAAGTTTTGTCCTCACTGCTGAACACATGACTGTTAAATATTACCCTGCATTTTGCTAACAGCACTAATAACTGTTTTTCTTCACTGTTAGCACTGTTAGCCACTTATTGTAAATTGTGATAGTTTTTAGCATTCCTGCCGATTCCTCCCAATACCCGGCCACTACCTTAGTGCTCCTTCCTCCTCCCAACCCACTTAATGGAGGCAACAGGATGGCTGTGCTGGCAGCATGCCGAAGGCATGCCAAAGTAAAGCCTATCTCCAGTCTTCCGTGCCTGGACTGCAGTCAGCACCAGGAACCCTGGTTCTTCCACCCCGCACAACTACACCACCTGAGATTTCAGAAACCTGGATCCTGGATGCATTGACATAACAGGTGCTGCCGCACATCTCCATGCACTACCAGAGGTCCGTTTTATTGCCAGCACTGCCACTTCAGCTGCAACACTGAAGCAACCAACAATGCCGAAGTTGCTGCAAGCATGACTACATCCACCGTGCCAACCAAGACTGCCATGGCCCAACCCCAGTGCATTCTACTCAATGAATTCTCACTCAGCAAACACACCATGGAGATCTGGGACACCATCTTATCCCTCACCAAGAACATTATCTTCCTCTCAGAGACCTGGCTGAACCCGCCCTCCATTTGGAAAACAAACTTGCACCGGGTATAGTGCTAAATAATCGGTTGTGCAGCAGTCATATCATAGATGTGTAGACAATTATACACTCAATACTGCTATTTTACAAAAATATATCTTTTTTATTTATTTTCTTTTTACTTCTTATGAATGATTTCAAATATTATATAAAAAAACATACATACATATAATCAATGATCATTTACTTAAAAAACACACCATAAATCTTTTTCTATACACATATAAACCAGAAATAACTGTGAGGTGTGGTCTACCTATGAGGTAACAAAGACTTAAATTCAGGCAGAGATACAGTCACAGGTTATTTATAGAGGATGTTCAATTAGATATACAATTCATGTCCTTTTACAAACGAACTGTTTACAATTGGTAGTTGTCGGACATCATTTCTGTACTGATTTTGGAAAAACACTTGTTACAGATCTTTATTGCCACCAACGCGTTTCAGTTTTAAGCCTTCCTCAGGGTGTTCACACCAGTGGTTTACTAAAATAGAAAAAGATTTAGCTTGAATTCATTTCGATGG
Organism: Lissotriton helveticus; assembly: GCF_964261635.1. NCBI lineage: Eukaryota > Metazoa > Chordata > Amphibia > Caudata > Salamandridae > Lissotriton > Lissotriton helveticus. The sequence goes on along the minus strand of NC_136065.1, from coordinate 982,058,638 downwards.
TACAACTGCAAATTGCACTAACTATATTAACTTATCTCACACGAGATTATCTTCCCCACCCCCCACATTTAACAAATCCTAAGGGCTCAAAGGTTTCAGTTCCGCTGCAAGCTACATCCATATCAATTCATACACACATATTATACATATAAACTATAACACCAAAAAAGTGACGTTTTTTATTTAGGTATTAGAAATCCTATCTTCTCTTCCTTCATTTAGGAGTTTATCTATAGCTTCAATGTCAAAAGGGCACTGTGGTATAAAAATCAATTATACTAACTAAATATCTCATAGCTTATATCTACACTCATCTTTCCAAAGTTGGCAGAAATATAACAATGCTAAGCACTATTGTTTCCGATAGTCCATGTCTGTTTCATTCTTTCGAGGAGTATGCAAATGTATTCAAAAACAGAGAGACTGATCTCTAACTGTGTATCCACTTAATATTATTATCCAATAGAAATCTATCTCTTAATCACGGAATTTCTGCACATGTAATGAAATATAATGTCCTCTTACCAGAATCATTAAGGTTATTATTTATTTTCTCTACGGTTCATGTGTCTACTTGATCAAAAGACTCGACGTCATACATTTGCTTAGTTTTTAAGCTGTCAAAAAAATAAATTCAGTATTTGTTTCCTAATTCTTTTGCATATTGGATTCTAGGTTTTTATGATACATATCTTAAAAACTTACCTAAACAACATCAACAATGCGATATAGACGTTTGTATTCCAACATCATATTCCTTATAAAACTCGATCTGAAAGTTCATGGATGTAGATCACATGTCACGTAACTGTAACAATAATTTCATTTTTGTTACCTGCAGGATCTTATTGTAAGGTTACTCTCCAAATAAGCTAGAACTAAGTATGGGCGAATTTTGCTGATCTGCGAAAACGCAAATGAATCCGCGAATTCGCAAATTTTCCCACGAACTCGCGGATTTTTTTTGCGATTTGCAATGGAGTACTTTCTACTGGCTAATCCAGTAAGTGCTACCTCGTTGGGTAAATGTATAGTTCTTTTCCTACACTGCAGCTGCGTAAAGGGCCAGATGATTTGTCTCTACTGACCATGTGTGCCTGTAACTTTGCCACCGCGTCAAAAGGCGCCGAGGTCCCTTGAGTGAGCTGTCCATCATAGTTGGGAAAGGGCGCGAAGATGTTTGATACTGCTACTATGTGGTGCGGGGCCACACGGGCAGGGCTTCTATGTGTGTCAACATGACTCTTGTGTATAAAGGGTCAGAGAGCGAGCAGGGCAGCAGGTGAGGAGAAAGCAGCCTTCTGGTCACAGGAACTACACGGGGATTGCGCTCGAGAAACTCATGGATTCAAAGACCTCCCTCGAGTATTACAGCTAATTTTGGATGGCAGATATGGGGTTAAAGCACACTTGCCCAGCCTCGACCATGCTCACTAATGTTTTGGGCTGATTAAAACGTTACTGAATTTGAGCTTCAACTCGGGCACCTGCTTTATTTATATCTGTAAGTGCTTCCTGTTGAGGTTTAATTTTTGTGACAGGAGCCTCGTGCCAGAATGAATCCTGCCCTGCATAGTTATCAACGAAGATGCCACCGTTTTGTGCAATACCTCTACTCAACTGGAGTACTTTCTACTGGCAAATCAGTAAGTGTTACCTCGTTGGGTGAATGTAAAGTGCTTTTCCTACACTGCAGCTGCGTAAAGGGCCAGAAGATTTGTCTCCACTGACCATGTGTGCCTGTAACTTTGCCACCGCGCCAAAAGGTATCGAGGTTTCTTGAGTGAGCTGTCCATCATAGTTGGGAAAGGGCGGGAAGACGTTTGATACCGCTAGTGTGTGGTGCGAGGCCAAACGGGCAGGGCATCTATGCGTGTCAACATGCCTCTTGTGTATAAAGGGTCAGAGAGCGAGCAGGGCAGCAGGTGAGGAGAAAGCAGCCTCCTGGTCACAGGAACTACACTGGGATTGAGCTCGAGAAACTCATGGATTCAAGACTCCCCTTGAGTATTACAGCTAATTTTCAACGGCAGATATGGGGTTAAAGCACACTTGCCCAGCCTCGACCGTGCTCACTAATGTTTTGTGCTGATTAAAACGTTACTGAATTTGAGCTTCAACTTGGGCACCTGCTATATCTGTAAGTGCTTCCTGTTGAGGTTTAATTTTTGTGACAGGAGCCTCGTGCCAGAATGAATCCTGCCCTGCATAATTATCCACGAAGATGCCACCGTTTTGTGCAATACCTCTACTCAACTGGAGCACTTTCTACTGGCTAATCAGTAAGTGCTACCTCATTGGGTAAAATGTATAGTGCTTTTCCTACACTGCAGATGCATAAAGGGCCAGAAGATTTGCCTCCAGTGATCGTGTGTGCCTGTAACTTTGGTCCCTTGAGTGAGCTGGCCATAAAAAAAAGAAAAAATCCGCCCGCGATTTTTGAGGCAATTTCGCAAGATTTGCGGATCGCGAAATTGCTGAAAATCCGCAAATTTCACGAGCGGAACGGATTTTTGGTCCATACTTAGCTAGAACAAAACTAACCGAGTAGAATGCTCACCTTATTGATGTGTCCTAATCAGCTTACAATTAAGATGATTTACTCCAATAGTTTTATGGATGAATATGTCTTAATAACTAATATCGCTTCATATTCGCTGGTTGCGTATTGAAAAGCCCTATTATTAATATCTTTAAAACACAGAAAGGCAAGATATGATAAAGCCCCCATGCCAAACATTGCCATCACCATCACCACCCCCGAAGGGTAAAAGATAACACACCAGGACTGAACCAACAAACACAGAGGGGAAATTGCCATCATCTACAAGGACACTACCCACTGCACGACTCAACCCAGATAATGGAGCACCTCAACTTACAACTCCACACCAATGGAATAAGCACCATTAGAGGCACCCTAACCTACAGACCATCAGGAAAAACACCCCAGCTTCTGCAATGCCATCCCTGACCTCATCTCCCCGATCGCCGCCATCAGCTCTGATCATCACATCTTCAACTACCACATCAATACCCATAGCAACACAAACACAACCGACCTCCTGGAAAACATGAGCAACATCAGCCTCAAACAACGTGTCACTGACCCTACCCGTATCGCAGGACACACGCTCCACCCCGTCTTCATGTTCAGAAACAGAGTCAAGTAAACCACGTCTCGCTGCTCACCTGGGCCGATCGCTACAGGTTCCACTTTACCATCTCAGAACCTACCAACATTGGCACCATGTCCCCCAGCTCTGTGGGTAGAAACTTTAAACAGATATCAGAAGACCAGTGGAACAATGCTTTAATTTCCCATGTCCCAGATACAACATCCAACCCAGATCAGGCTGCAAAGAACTCCTCCCAGTGGATCACAGAATGCACCATCACTATCCCCCCGCCAAGCCAGCCAAATCCAAAGGACCTGCTAGAAGAGCAACCTGGTTCACTGCAGAGCTGAAATTCCCCAAATGCAACTGCCAGCAGCTAGAAAGGAAGTGGCGCACCAGCAAAGAGACAGGAATCACCCCCTCCCAAGAACTGTGTGACACTCTGGTGGACTTCTTCCATAATAAGATCCCAGTTATCTATGAAAACATAATTCCCTGCCTCCCACTGCTGCTGTTATCAGTCTGTTTACACTCACAAACCCTCGCCCCAAACACCTGCTCACCCACTGGGACCCTCTCACAACACGAGCCACAATATCCATCATGAACTCTGTGCAGTCGCGAGCACCTATGGACCCGTGTCCCCACCACATCTTGAACCTCAGGAGCAAGATGATTGGAGACAAGCTCAAGAAAGTCCTGAACTCCTCCATCACCTCCTTCCCTGAGGCCTGGAAATACGCTGAAGTGTGGTTGTTGGAGTGGGTGAATACAATGTCAATGAATACCATAATATAGGTAGGCCCGACAGCGGCAATACCTATAAAAGCAATATCGACGTAGGTCATAACCTGTGCCCACCCAATGGTGCTGACAGAGGCAATGATGAGATCAATGTATGTCATAATCTATGCGCAAATTTCAATGTTGCTAGTAAAAGTAATATTGATGTACTATGTGACTTAAGCAAACTTCACTGTGTCAATAGCAGTAAGAAGAATGTCAGTGTATGCTATGACAACTGTAGAAGTGTGGCTCAATGGTTAGAGCTATTTAACAACAAGGGGTGGTGTTGGACAGAGTTTCTGAATTAAGCAGAATACTCTCACCCAGTCAAGAGATCAGGGCTAGATCCAACACCGTTTTTTAGCTCACTGCACCATCCCAGTTCAGAACCTGGCTATATGCAAATTAGTCAGTTCCTGTCCCAGTGCATGATGGGAACAGGGCAAACCAAACTACCAAGCCAATTCTTACACTGGGAAGGAAACAAGCTTCCGGGGACCGGTTTCTGGCATTTCAGCCGTTGTCGGCCCGGCTTGCTTGAATCCTGATGGTGCAATGAGCAAGGGACTCACATCTGAGTATGCCCTTCCACGCTTAGGGTGGACAAAATATTTAACAACAAGGGGTGGTGATGGACAGAGTTTCTGAATTAAGCAGAATACTCTCACCCAGTCAAGAGATCAGGGCTAGATCCAACACTGTTTTTTAGCTCACTGCACCATCCCAGTTCAGAACCTGGCTATATGCAAATTAGTCAGTTCCTGTCCCAGTGCATGATGGGAACAGGGCAAACCAAACTACCAAGCCAATTCTTACACTGGGAAGGAAACAAGCTTTCGGGGACCGGTTTCTGGCATTTCAGCCGTCGTCGGCCCGGCTTGCTTGAGCAGGACTGGTGGCATATTATCTTTTTGTTGATCCCCTTATGGGTGTCCAAACTATCTATATTCCTAATTCCATTTCTCATTGTTGTACTTCTGTTATGTGGTTTCCTACAATTGGGGGTTTTCTGTTGTCAAAATGCAGACATCAAAAGAGGTAGTATACACATAAATAGGGAAAAGGTAAATAAACACTAAACACCCACACACACACATGCACACACAAACACACACATACACTTTATAATAACATAACTGTTATGACATATGAGGAGGAGAGAGCAGTTGAAGAAACAACTTGAGAGGGGAAGTGTTCAAATGGGTGAAAACCATATCAATGAATGCATTGATATGTCTGAGCCAGACAGCGTCAATAACAATAAAGGCAATATCAATGTATGCCATAACCTATGCCCGCACAATGGCACCCACACCTGCAATGACAAGATCAATGTATGTCATAACTTATGCACAAATTACAATACTGCTGCTAGTGAAAATAATACTGATGACGCTATGATGTAAGCAAATTTAACAGGGTCAATACCAGTAGGAACAATAGCAATATATGCTATGACAACTGTATGCACAATGTTAAGATTGTTAACCAAAATTATACCAGTAACTGCCATATTATTTTTAGGAGTTCCAATGAACTTGTATCATTGTTGTCAGATTCACCTAAGGTGATCTCCCCATCAGCTCTGAGGCAGAGAAATGTGGTTAGACAAGTCCAATGACCCACACCCATGCCTACTGAATACCAGGCCTCAGGTGGGGTCTCATTTAACCTAAAGAGAAACGCATGCCCTGGGAAAACCTTGATCCGCCCCACAGATAGAGATTTGAACAACAAACAGGTCAGTGAAAATTGGCTCCAATAAAACACGTTTGGCCAAGGGCTCACATTCCCCAAAAAAACACAAAGCTAGATACCACATGTAGGTAGAAACACTCAACCAACAAGGACACTACATACACACCACACGTAGTGATCACACACTCCTCATGCCGGACATCTGAACACATACTCACAGACTCATATAAGTTCTCCCCGAGGTCGAGAGTCATCTGTGTCATTATCAGATGCCCACTCTTGTTGATTTACAACTGAGATGCTTTTTTGAATGTAGAAAATTATTTTGTTGTACCTCATGAACTGTATATAAAAGCGGGCAAAACTTTGTACATCAAGGGACTTTGAGCAGACACACTCTGTCGAGGCACTCCTGGCCGCAGCCTTTATTTAAACCAACTTGTTCCTATTTTGCCAAACGTCCCTTGTCTTTTCGATTTTCGAACAACAAGGCCTCTACTGAAGAACCCCAGCAAAACCAAAAAACTACTGGCCCATTCCCTTTCCTGCGAAGATTCCCGGGAAGGCAACCAACCAGCAACTCACGGAATACCTGGAACACAACAACTTCCTGGACCCCTTTCGTTCTGGATTCTGAGCCAATCACAACACCAAGACAGCCCAGATCACAGCTAGGGGTGGGCGTAGTTCACGAAGTAGCGCTACGCGTAGCTACGCAAAGTGTACTTCTCACTATGCGAACTGCGTAGTAGCATGTTCGCACTGTGCAAGAGGTCGTTTTCAATGATTGCACAGTGCGGACAAGCATCCGGGACTGTACAATCATTGAAAACGGCATCTTGCACAGTGCGAGCTGTACTTTTCTGCTGCTCGAGTAGATTTTTACTCGAGCTGCCACTTTTTTCAACGCGGACTGGTAGTTTCTCATCGCGAGCGGTCATGAGCATGCGCGACCACTCACAATGAGAAACCTGACCTCCCCACGTTGAGAATCTTGCCGGGATGTTTATTTTTCCTGCTCGCGATCCGCAACTTGTTGTTGCTGATCGCGAACAAGGAAAAAGTCTCACGTGGATGTCATTTTGCTTGCTCGCGGTCGCCAACTTGACGTTGAGGACCGCGAGCAAGCAAATAATGACCGCTGCACTTTGCTACGCTATGCTATGCTAGGCATGTTTGCACTGTGCTACGCATGTTTGCACTGTGCTACGTGCAGTTCACGTAGTGCGAAGTTGCGCAAACTTTGCAAACCTCGCGAGCGTAGCGTAGTGCTTTGCCCAGGGTTAATCACAGCCACTGATGACATCAGTAACCTCCTAATAGGTGGTAAATGCCAGCCCTCATCTTTTTGGACCTCTATGCTGCCCTCAACACTGTCTCCCATCACATACTAATGAACAGACTCCATCACATTGGAGTCCAAGGAGACACCTTCAAATGGATACCCTCATACCTCTCTATAAGAATCCAGACAATCCGTTCACCTTAAAACCCAAGAAGATTATCTGCAGCATCCCCCAAGGACCGTCTCTCAGCCCCGCCCTTTTCAACACGTACATCACCCCCCTGGGGAACACCATCAGATCACATGGACTCAATATCATATCCTACGCTGACAACACCCAGCTCATACTCTCATTGTTAGAAGACCCCTCCACCACCAGAGGCAACCATCACAGATGTATGATGAATGTCATCAACTGGATGAAGGACAACTGTCTCAAATTTAACTCGGACAAGACGGAAGTACTCATCTTTGGGAACAACACCTCGCCATGGAACGGTTCATGGTGGCCTGCTGAACGAGCCCCATCCCCTGCCCCGACAGACCGTTCCCGCAAACTTGCCATTATCTTGGACAGAAAGCTATCTATCAAGAGCCAAGTAGGCGCAGTCTAATCAGTTGGCTTCCATACCCTTGGCATGCTCCGCAAACTCTTATGGTGGCTCCTAGTCAACACTAGAAAGACTATCATGCAGGCCCATATCACCAACAGGCTGGACTATGGGTGCATGGTGTACATAGGAATCACCATGCACCTCCTGAAGAGACTGGAGGCAATACAGAGCTCTGTGGCAAGACTCATCCTTGACCTACGCAGATGAGCCCACATGACACCACACTTCAAGAAGCTACACTGTCTCTCAATCCAGAATAGATGCAAGTTCAAGATGTTGACCCATGCATACAAAGCCCTGCACAATGAAGGACCAGCATACAGCAATAAACGCATGACCTTCCACCAACCCACCAGACACCTACAATATGCCTCCCTCTTCCTCGCAACAGCGGAGGACACTCTTTCTCACACCTGGCTGTCAAAGTTTTGAGAAACCTTCCCCTGCACCTCAGGGCTGTCTCATCGCTGTCAGATTTCAGGAAAGAACTCAAAACCTGACTGTTTGAATAAATTGATCACTACGAAGCAGTTGGAAACTCTAGCACCTTGAGACCCTCACAGGTTATTTGCTTGGTTTGAAGCAAATTGATTGATTGATTGACCTACATATTTGTATTTTTTAGAGAGATGGTCTGGGAGATGTTGATGTAGACCTTAAAAAGTATTTGATCCTGAATGGGGAGCTTTAGTACATCTCTCAGGATGCGCTGTGCTGTCAGATTTCTCTTTTGCCACTTGTGCTTGAATTGGCATTTGCCTTTAAACAACTATGTAAGATGCTATATAATGGGTGTATTACCCAGTTTCAATTAAAAAATAATAGATACCTAAACTATACATTGGTCTTGTTTGGATGAATTTCATGAGCCATAGGAAGGCAACTTACTGTCGCAAAACATGTGTTGGCAGTTCTGTTTTATAAATTTCAGGACTCGTTTTAATTTACCATGGAAATATTCAACTTATTACATATGAACCGGTGACTCCTCCTGCACAAAAAACTGTGATCAACTTCACAAAGACATGTAAAACTCCTTTGAGGTGCTTGAATAACTGTTGGTATGCGGATGAGTAGGACACTGTCAACATCTGTGAAAGAAACGAGAAAATGCCATGGTTCAATCCTTAGAAACAAAGTAGCAAGTACATACATCTTGCTATTTATGACAGGATAGAGAGCTAATACAAAGGTGTATAGATATGTTTTATTACCATGATCTTTGAAAGACGCATTATAGCATTAACAGAATAAGTGAGGTTTAACACATCTGGTGAAGATGAGACACAAACTATTAAATCTCGTGGTTCTACAACATTTTTGATTGTGGGATTTATGGTACTGTCATTAAAAAGGACAAGCTTGATTTTGGTAGGGGCAATTTTAAGATATGTTTCTCATCTTTCATGGAATGACCAATGAAAGGCAGTCATAATTCAAGTCACTAAATATCATTGAAACTGCTGTTTGAGTGTTCAGGGACCTCGTCACTAATTAAAAGTATTTATTGCTTACTCTTAAAATATTGTGATTTTACCATCCCTCCCGATGATGCTTGTGTGTTTCCTATATTACAATGTTGCTATTTCAATTGAACGTAAAATAATCTAGTTAAATTGAATCAGGGACCTTTTTAATTATAATGTAGAAAATATATGTGAGATATATGCAAGTATAATGTCAGTCCTTCACTGTGCTGGAGGATTTCTTAGAACTAATTGTGTATGTATGAATCAATCTTTCTTTCACGCGGGTGAGAAACTGGCCTAGCTGGGAATGCCCGGCTGGTAGTCTACGAAGGTACACTAGTACCAACCTCTGCTCATATTTGGTAGATTCACCTGAGTGTCAAGACAACCCACAGAGAAAGCATATGTGGAAAATGTCCTTATAAAACCAATAAGTGCAGCATTGAATTAAAACTGAACTACATATAAAGCCTGGGCTAAGGAAATATAAAGCAAACAGTCAAACATAGTTGATAAAAAGAATGGAGCTCCAGTTTACAGCTGTCAAACTTGTGGCTTGAACAGGTTGAAGCCACTGCAAGTTCAGCGCGTTGGATTATTTATGAAGTGATGACCAATAAAGCAAGGCTAGTGCTGGATGTGGGCTAAGCCAAAATTCAGTCAGATCATATGACTCAAGGATTATTACCAATTATATGTTTTCCCATAACTTAAATAGTGTGCAATTGCTACTAATGTGCTCTTGCCGTCCTCTTATCTTGTCTGATTAGTTCCTTGCTAGTGCAAGCATGTATGATTACAAGAGTGTATGGTTGATGGGTAACCAAGGTCAGAAGCTTGTGATGTAGTGTATTCTGTATCTTCTGTATTTGCCTATGTAACAGAGTCCTGGTGTCATGGCTCTAAATGAATGCCACTTAAGAGTGCACCTTTAAACAAAGGTAGGTTATATTTATTTCAGAGGTAAAAAATAAGAGCCATTTAACTATTTCAAATTTAGCTGTGTTTCTTCTTGGTTGTTTCTACTGGGCCCAGTCATCCTTGAACAGGTTACGTATGTTCAGCATCTTCTTTGCTTCCAGGACATTTTCTATTCCTCTGTTCACAGGTTATCCCCCCAAAATTTGTTATCACTGGAAGAATTCTAAGCTGATGCACATTTGAATATCCCTGTTGACCAGATCTTGATATTGACTGGCTGAAAGTACTTAAAAAATTGGAGGAGAAGGTCATGAGCAATTTGCCAGCTGTATCCACTCAGGTGCAATGGCAATTTCTTCAGTTGAGCTTATCATGTTCGAATCTTGAGGTCCCTGAACACTGTTTGAGCAGAGGTATTTAAGAAAAGCTATAAGAAGCTATTTATGGAGGTTATATATTTTACCCACTCTCATACATTGTATAGTATGCGATGGCAGAATTGTGGGCATGTTTGTTTTCAAGCCAGTCAAATGCCACAGGGGAAATCTTCAGCCTGAGCACACTCCTCAGTTCTTCAACAGAAACCAGTCCAACCCATAAAGAGAGCAATGGCATTAGTCACCTCCCTGCTGATACCTACAGCAAAGTTAACTAAAGGCTTCAGGAGTGATCCGAGAGGTGAAAATAATGGCACTTCAAAATATACCGGTGGAGACAAGCAAATCCCTAATGCTTCTGGCATCATAACCATCAAGAAACACAAATGTGCAATCAATCTGATACCTCAAATTAAATACCTGGGCTTGTATTACAAGACACTCATCAAACCAGACTTTCAAGGATTTTAAAATATTAGAGCACTTAAATGAAAAACTGCTGGTAAAATTCAGCTTTACAAAATATGCACAAGTTCGAGATATAATATCTGAAAGAGCGAATAGCGAAATGAAACTCAATTTTAATGACACATTTTATAGCACTGGATGCGGAGGTAAATCGGATAAAGGGGCCACACTCCAATCCTCCACACTCAACCGCATTTTTAGGTCGAGCCTAGGCAGCGCATGCTAGGCAACGCATGCGCTGCCTCTCTGAGACATGTAGTAATCTGTATATGTGCTGACACTCCGTCCATTGGCTATTTCATGGACTGTTCACTTGTCTTGTTAAATCTCCTTGTCCCTGGTGCTTAGTCTGTGTTTTAATTCCTCCTTTTAGGGCTTTTGTAACGCCTACGCAGCACAGCCTTATTACAGTAAACTTGCTACCAGTGGGGTGAAGTATTTGCTTTGGAACTCTTTTTTGTTGGTTGCTTAAGTTGAACGTGAATGCAGTTTATTTTTGGGACTGGTCGGATTAAATCTCTGTTTTTTTCGTTTTGGATCTGTTTTGTTTGTGGTTGCTTATGTTGAATGTGCATGCAGTGTACATTTTAGACAGTGAATTCATCTTTTTTTTGCTTATGTATTTGTAGTTTTTTTGTTAATTCTATTTAATGTATAACTTGTTAAACACGCCGTATTTGTAATTGTATATTTAAAGGGGAGTGGATAGACATGTAGGTAATTTAAAGATGTGTTCTTTAAAACGTATTTACTATGTAGCTTTGTTTTTTAATATAATTCATTGTGGGAATTGTAAACAATGGCACATTATTTGGTTCTTTAATCGAGTTTTCTTATCTTTCTTTAACGCTCACGGTTGTATCTCTAATCTCCCAAGTGCCTTGGTAGCTTCAGCAGTGATCTACAGTTTGTTTGTAAACTTTGAAATCCTGCTGTTTTTGGCATTTAGTTTGTGTGTATTCTACAGATGCTGCAGACAGAAAGATAAGCATCTTTACTGCAGGCGTTCTTTGCACTGTATTATTCCTTCCCTGTTTTCTTTCACAACAATTCTACAAAACTGGCTAATGTTTCACACCACTGCAGACTTATAGGCAGCTTTTACCTTGCTTTTAAGCAAGTGTGAATACCTTTAAATTCACGTACACTGTAAAAGCAGCCCAGGGCAACTTTCATATTTTTTATAAATAAAAGCTTATTTAATTAAACAAAGTGGTGTTGATTTTATTTTAGGGTGGAACCTGCGTTTGTGCATAGCTGCAAACACTTAGCTTCAATATTCCTGCACATGTTTGTGCAGCACATACAAGAACTATACATTAGTAAAATGTATAGCTTTGATCGCACCCAGTAAATAAATTGAAACGCTTACCTCCATGTAGCCAGCCACTACCCCCAGGTGCAACTGGCGCATCCTAGGTATATAACTGGTATATTACTGCCATTTACAATTTTTTAATGCCATAAGTTTATCATCCCCTTCTTTCTTACTCACACACCCTGCAAATTCCACTTTTATTCAAAATTAAACATTTACACTATAGCTCCTAACCTCAGGGACACACTCCCAAACAGGGAGAACACCACTTATTTCGGCCCCAAAAACATTTAATGCATCCCCTTTCACTAGACCTCAAATGCAAAAGCTGATTTCACCTTCAGCAAGTGCAACCACTTCAAAAGTATTACTTAACCACCTTCAAAACAGACCCAATAGATAATATTAGGCTGCAACATATTAAAAACCATTCTGTTTCACCCACATACATACACACAGCTCTCTTCGCTCTGTTGTACCTCCCCCTCTCTCTTCTCTCACTCTCTCTCTCACATACACATGCACTCATCCTTCTCTTTCTCACTTGTATCTTTACAATATATCTCTCTTCTCTCCATTATAGCTCCCTCTCCATCTCTCACTGTCTCACACATACACGCAGGTATCTCTTTCTCACTTGTCTCTCTTCTGTCCGTTCTAGCTCCCTCTCCTTCTCTCACTCTCTCTCTCTCACACACACACACAGCTGTCTGTTTCTCAATTGCCTCTTTGCAATTTAAACGATGCCCCATTAGTAATTGTATAAGCAAACTGGAAAAAATGGGCATGTTCCTATTTTTTTTTTTTTAAGTTCAAAATCAAGTTTATTAAAGAAGAACATGTTAATAATACAGATCTGGAACAATACTAATAAGGAAGCAATGATGTAGAAATAATAAGGAGGGAATGGGGGGGAGGGGAAATAAAAATGTACAATGATGATACAATAAATAAGAAGAACAATTCAATGCAACATGTTCCTATTTTAAAGGGAATTTTTAACAAACACGTTGTTGTATTGTAGCGCATTTATAATAATTGATTAAGTGTGCTCCCATATACCCATTCAAACAATCCCCTATCTCTCTCTTCTACCAAATATCACTAATTTATCTTCAAGTTCTATACTCTATTCCCACAACACTAACATAATTAATCACACATAATTTCTATTACATCTATTTTCAAAACTTCGTAAAAAAAACACAGCATATCCTTCGCTTCTAAAATATTCTCCTACGTACACAAAACAACACTCTTTAAACAACTATAACATCTTCTACCCTTCTTTCTCCTTCTCACACGCTATTTATACTCCTATGTCTCAATATCAATAACAACTACATCAAATAATAATTAGCCCTCACATTCTTCCTTTATGTCTTAACAGCTATCTCTGTCTATTTACAAAACACATAATTCTACTACACAAATACAACAGACAACACACAATTCAAATACATACATAAACAACTAGCAATTTAAATAATACACACATAAATACATTACAAACCACATACATATACTACCTTACAAAACAAAACACATAAATAAACAACATTATCATTTACAACACAAATAGCTCCAACTCACACGAATGCGAGCGAGGCCTATTGCATTGCAAATGCTTGTTTATAAGAGTGAATGGAATCGTCAGTCATCAAACTCAAGCAGCTGTGGAAATAAACGCGCTCTATTTTTCGTCCAGCAGATGCTGGTCAGATACCACATGGCAGGAAATAATCCATTAAGAAAGTTAATGGTAGGAATCAATGGTAGAAAAGACTGGCTAAGTTCAATGAAGTATCAGAGTACCCATGCTGTGTCTATGGTAAAGGAACAAGAAAAAACATCAACCGTAAATGCTAACATAAGCAAAAATCCTCATTTCATGCCACCAAAAATGAAAAAAGGAGCGGAAGGAGCCAATAAAGGAAAAAGCGACAATACAGACTAGTGTCCAGACCTAACCTGAGACACATAAAATGATTGATACTAAAAAGCAGGACCTATAAATATATAAAAAGTTAGGGACAGGCTCTGCGGCAGTAGGAACCAACCAAAGATGAAAGATCATGAGCATCATTAGTCAGTAACAAATGAATAATCAACCAGAAAGAGAACCAATAGAAAAACTGAACTGTGAAGCAGATCGATCACCTCACGAACTAAGGGGCATATTATCAAGGACGGGCGATACATTATCGCCGCTTTTATCGGCAGGAAACTGCCGATAAAGCGGCAATAATGGGCTTGATAACATGCTCTATGAATTCCTATCGAAGCCCATGTTAGATGTGAAGACATCTAACATGGGCTGCGATAGGAATTCATAGAGCATATTATCAAGCCCATTATCGCCGCTTTATCGGCAGTTTCCTGCTGATAAAAGCGGCGATAATGTATCGCCCGTCCTTGACAATATGCCCCTCAGTAATCATACTATGAAATTATCTCAAAGGATCAGACAAAAATAAAGAAACATTTTGCTCAAATTGAGAGCTAATCGCACTAATGCTCAACTTAAGTCAAAAGGAGGCAGAACTAAAATGGGAGATAAATGAATTTCACCTAAAAGACTCTCCCAGTAACTGCCAAACATCCCTCCACACACGTTCGCCCATGATAGATCCACTAAAAACATCAATATGACTTAAGTGCCAAATTGCTGTCCAAATCATCGCCATGCCACAAAACTGCAAAATAAGTAGTGCCTTCCATTCCTTTAAGTTAGACCCCCAGCTAGCACCCAAAGAAAATTTAGCATGTTAAAGAACTGTTAACCACCAAGGTAGTACTGCAAGATTAGGTCACTCAAATAGAGTGCTAGTAGATGCATAAAAAGACAACACCATATCAGACTACTATATACGCAATTATGTCAGGCACACCTAAGGGCCAGGAAAAAATAGAAGATCAAGTAATAAAAAACTTGAGGCTAATAATTGTTCACAAGAACATGCCTGAGGACCAAATAGTTAATAATTGGCAGTGCGACACACAAAGTTTTCTCATCTACAATATCTCCAACATTTTAGCCAATGAGGTAGATTTTCACTAAAAAACGAAGTCTACAAATGGTTAACAGACAAATTTAGAGGCGGTACTATTAAAAAGAGAGACCACCATATGGGCAAAAAACAGAACGTAGGATCAGGATTAAGAGACAATTATATCCTTTGAGTACAGGAAATTCAGATCTGATAAAATGCATGATACAATCCAACATACATGCTGCAATCCAACCCGCTTATCATTCCCTTCTTCAAACCCAAGTGGTAACTGCTATGAAACAATCATGTGGTCACAGGGTAGCAAATTCAAATACCAGATGGAACGAAAACAAGTAGACACATAAAGAGGACCCATGACAAAGCTATTAGTAGGACTATGGAAATCCAAGCTGCCTTAACAAAAACAAAGCTTTGCAAGATGTAACATGATCATACATGCCCCCTATTCTGGCCAAGAACTAGAGAAGAGAGTACACAGTGGGAAATAAATAAACATGACTAATATGTTATGTTATGTTATTATTTGATAGAGCGCAACCAGCTGCCCCAGCAAAGAGGCGTCCCGGTGCTAAAGAACCACGGAGACTCAACGGAGGACAAAAGGAAAGAAAGCTGGGGGCCTAAGGGGAAGGGAATAGGTAGGTTTTGACGGCTTTCCGGAAGGCAGACAGATTTTCCAATGAGCGAATGTTCACTGGCAGGGTGTTCCAAAGTTTGGCTCCCAGCACCCTGAAAGAGCGTCCACCAGTACGGGCTAGCTTTTTGCGGGGGACCGTCAGTAGATGTTGGCCTAGAGAGCGCAAGTTGCGCTGTGGCACATAGGGTGTGAGGAGTGGCCAGAGAAGTTCTGGGCGTCCAGTTTTAAGGATTTTAAAGATCATGATGAGAGTTTTAAACTGGATTCGAGACTCGATAGGTAGCCAGTGCAACTTTCGGATTGTGGCTTTGGCTGAACATCTGCGGGAAAGATCGACCAAGGTTCTTGCCGCGGTGTTCTGCACGCGTTGCAGTCGTGCTATCTCCGCTTTGTTGGCGCCCAGAAGTAAGACATTGGCGTAGTCCAAGCGGGAGAGAATTGTGGCTTGGACAATCATTTGGCGAACCTTGGAGTCGAAGAAGCCGAGTATGGGATTGAGGTTCCTCAACAGGCCCACACAGGTGGCCGCTACTTTTTTTGTGTGGGTCTGGAAGTTAAGTGAGGAGTCCATCCAGACGCCTAGGTTTTTGACCAAGGATTTGGGGGGTGGAGTGGTGCCCAGCGACGAAGGCCACCAGTGCTGGTTCCAGTGGCTAGTATTCTTTCCGAGGAGCAGCACCTCCGTCTTGCCTGCATTAAGCTACAGGCAGTTGTCTGTCATCCACTGGGCCACAGCAGCCAGACCATCCCTGAACCTTGCGGCAGAAGTAGAGGGACCTTCGGTGAGAGTGATGGCCAGCTGCGTGTCATCGGCGTATGACACCAGCGTGAGGTCCCATTCTCTGGCTACTGCGGCAAGTGGTTGCACATATAGGTTGAAAAGGGATGGGCTGAGTGCAGAGCCCTGAGGGACTCCCTGTCCGATGGAATGGGACTGGGAGAGGAATGGAGGAGCTGATACCCGGAAAGTTCTGTCTTTCAGGAAGGAGCGGAACCATTCAAAGGCAAGGTCCTAGATTCCCACAGTAGCCAGACGATTTAGCAGAATGTTATGAGATACCGTGTCAAAGGCAGCGCTGAGGTCCAGTAGGATCAGCGCAGCACTTTGACCGGCATCAAGTATCGTCCGGAGATGTTCCGACGTGGCTAGGAGGGCAGACTCAGTGCTGTGGCCCGGCCTAAACCCGTTTTGAGATGGATCAAAGGTGTTATTTTGATCCATGTGTTTAGACAAGGTGATGTTAACATGGGCCTCTGCGAGTTTAGACAGCCATGGGAGCAATGATATGGGTCTAAAATTCTCCAGTTTAGAGGGATCGAGGGTCGGTTTTTTAATAATGGGAGAGACCCACGCTTGTTTACAAGCAGTCGGGACACTGGCCGAGGAGAAGGAGAGATTCAATATGAATGTCAGGGAGGGTAGAAAAAAGTCTAGGGATTCAATGAAGTGGGCTGGTCTCATTGGGTCTGCTGGGGAACCAGATTTGACCTTCCTACATAGTATAGTGAGGTCCTCATGAGAAATTTCAGGTATGTGCATCATCATGGTGCCATTACTGATGGGTATAGGGGAGCTGGGTGATGTAGCAGAGTGGTGTGGGAAAGATTTATAGATTTTGTGTACTTTTTCAGTGAAGAATGTGGCAAGGTCCTCACATTGCTGCGCAGAAGTAATGCTGAAGGAAGGAGATCTGCTACTCTGCAGTTCTTCTACAAGTTTGAAAACAACTTTGGCGGGGTTAGGGCTGGAGTTAATTTCTTCAGCATAGAAGGCGGCGTGTGCGGAACAAATAGCTTTGTGGTATAGCTTTTGTTTGGACATATAGAAAGCTTTGTCATTGTATTCTCGCCTCCAGGCTCTCTCGGCTTTCTTACATTCCTTCCGCATGGATTTCAGGGTGTTGTTATACCATGGGTTGGAGGGGGAACTGCGTCCCTTAGTCCATTTGAGAGGGATGAGGGCGTCTAGACCCTGAGTGATCCAGTCATGGAAGGCAGCATATGTTGTATTGATGTTCATATGTGCCTCTTGATGGAATTCTCCTAAGGTGGAGTGCAGGTCACTGGTTGAGAGTTTGTGCCATGATCTTTTTAGGCGGCGGGTAGGCTCAGCCCTGTTGAACGTTTCCTTAATCAGTATAGTGAATTTGATTAAGTAATGGTCTGTCCATCCCATGGGTTTGGGCGCCTCTGTTATAGTCTCTGGGATGTTAGTGAAGACAGGGTCTAGTATATGTCCAGCAGAGTGGGTAGCGTCCTGGATCAGGGGGTAGAGTTGTAGGGCTGACAGGTCGGCCAGAAGGTTTTTAATGATGGAGTCTTGGTTCCGGTCGAAATGGAGATTAAGGTCTCCTAGTATGGTGAAGTTTGCCGAGCTCACCACAAGGGAGTTCGCCACTTCAAGGAGAGCTTCAATGAATGTAGACGTAGGTCCGGGGGGTTGATAAATGTAAAGGCCAGGTAGAGAGAAATGGGGGCCCGTTGTGATCTTAAAGCGAGCACTTTCACACCTCGAGATATTTTCTTTAGTAAAGGAGCAGAGAAATTGCTTTTTGTAGATGACAGCAATGCCGCCACCTCTGGTGTCTCTATTTATCGATTTCATTTGGGAGCTCTCTGGTAGCGTGAGGTTAGAAACACTAGTCATATCATCATGTAGCCAGGTTTCGCAAATAAAGAGAATGTCAGGGTTTTCTTCGAGTAGGAGAGTGTTAACCTCTGGATGGTGCTTGAAGAAAGACCTAACATTAAGTTGTAGGATGGTGAGAGGGGTTTGTTTGTGCGCAACTGAGAGGCGCCTAGGTAGACAAGGGCTGGGTGTGGAAAAGTGACATGACTTACATTGAAGGCATGTCTGTCCGAGATGTCCCGATATCCTCTCGCAGCTCCTCCCAGGGTTCAGGGTGACAAGGAGATCTCTATCATAGTGGTAGATTTCCCGTGTAGCTTGGCCAGGGGGACAGGCGAGAGGCGATGTCTTGGCGATGACGGGCGCAGACGGGCTTGCCTTAGGCGCGCCTTCGGCGAGCAAACGGCGCGCCCGCTGCGCCCGTCCGCTGCGCGTGCGGTGAATGCACATGTTATCAAGGGGGTGGAAAGGGCAGGGGGCGTGGCCGCAAAGTGGGCGTGGCCTTGCGGCTCGCCGGCAATGGCGGCGGGAATTGTTTTTGTGCTCGAGTCCGCAACCAGCGCTGAATCCGCTGTGCGGTGAGCTTGAGGATCAGGCAACAGAGTCCTGAGGTGCCAGGAAAGGAGTAAGTGGTTAAAATAAACACAATGTAGTGACACACAAGTTTTTAAAAAAGTACAACGCGCTCCCGGCTTCCGCATCAGGAGGATACGTGGTTCTGATGTAGACGCTCGCAGTCAGCGTTTTATACAGAGTAGGGCGGGGGGCGTGGCCTCAAAGTGGGCATGGCCTCGCGGCTCGCCGGCAAAGGCAGCGGGAATTGTTTTTGTGCGCGAGTCCGCAACCAGCGCTGAATCCGCTGTGCGGTGAGCTTGAGGATCAGGCAACAGAGTCCTGAGGTGCCAGGAAATGAGTAAGTGGTTAAAATAAACACAATTTAGTGACACACAAGTTTTTAAAAAAGTACAACGCGCTCCCGGCTTCCGCCTCAGGAGGATACGTGGTTCTGATGTAGACGCTCGCAGTCAGCGTTTTATACAGAGTAGGGCGGGGGGCGTGGCCTCAAAGTGGGCGTGGCCTCGCGGCTCGCCGGCAATGGCGGCGGGAATTGTTTTTGTGCTCGAGTCCGCAACCAGCGCTGAATCCACTGTGCGGTGAGCTTGAGGATCAGGCAACAGAGTCCTGAGTTGCCAGGAAATGAGTAAGTGGTTAAAATAAACACAATTTAGTGACACACAAGTTTTTTAAAAAAGTACAACGCGCTCCCGGCTTCCGCCTCAGGAGGATACGTCGTTCTGATGTAGACGCTCGCAGTCAGCGTTTTATACAGAGTAGGGCGGGGCCTCAAGGTGGGCGTGGCCTCGCGGCTCGCCAGCAATGGTGGCGGGAATTGTTTTTGTGCTCGAGTCCGCAACCAGCGCTGAATCCGCTGTGCGGTAGGCTTGAGGATCAGGCAACAGAGTCCAGAGGTGCCAGGAAATGAGTAAGTGGTTAAAATAAACACAATTTAGTGACACACAAGTTTTAAAAAAGGTACAACGCGCTCCCGGCTTCCGCCTCAGGAGGATACGTGGTTTGGATACAATTCCAAAACAAGATATAAAGTTTAACATAATTTGTATAGTTTACAACAATGGTAGGACTTTGCACACCAGATGTACATCAAACACCCCTTCATACCACATCCACACGCCGATACATATCTCCAATAAGCAACATTTGAAACACCGAACATTCCCCACAAGCCATGCTGTGTGTGATCAAAACATTTCTGCTTGCATTCAGTCCTGGATGGGAGAAATGTCCCCAGCAGTAAACCCCCTGCAAACACCATCTTAACGAAGACCAGATGCTAACTCTAAATCCAACAATATTGCTATCCCCTCAGGCCTTGCCCTCCTCCGCAGCACCACTATTGCTTGGGTAGTTCATTGCTGATGGTGGTTTCGGTTCCTTCTCATAACCAACCAGATTCTCCCCTGCTTGCACAACCTCAATAGAAAACGCTCCTGCTTTGCCTCACGAAACAGCACTCAACCTCAAAGCCTGTCCATCATTCAAGACCCTACGCCAGGCTTCTACTCTGGGCCCACTGGCGGCTTTCCAGTTCAGTGTGACTTCCTTCTTTGCTAGGACCATGGCCAGATCAATGTACTGATTTTTGGCCTTACATCTGGTTGGGCACAGGAACCAGCCGAGCAAACATGGGCCTGGGGTGCAAGAGACATTGCGCTGGGTAATGTCAGTAATGCAGGCCAAAACCTGCTCCCAAAACACATCGAGGGAAGCGCAAGCCCACACATTCAAGCTCACTCTACCCCACACCTGAGGCATGTGTCCCTTGCAATATTGTAAAATCTAATCACTCTACCAAGTGTAAGATATGCTCTGTGGAGGACATAAAATTTTAACTGGGTGTTTCTGGACACTTTCGGGATATGGTCCAGAATTTTCATTCAATTCCCGTCAGGGTTCAGGATCCCTAGATCCTCTTCCCATTTCTCCCGGAGGACAGTCATGGGCTGCATCACATCTGTTCTAATCGCCAGGTAAAAGCATGAAACTGCCTTAAGAGATCCAGAGGTTGTACAAATAAGATGGCAGTGTTGATGCGTGGTGGTTACCCAAACCTCAATGCTTCCAAATCACTGTTACAACTGCTCTATGGAGCAAGAAGTGCCCCCACGAGATTTCAAATTCCAGACTCAGGTCCTCAATTGGGATCCACACATCTGCACAGAACAGATCGCCTACTGGGACAATACCAGAAGCAGTCCACTTGGTCAAGCCTCATCAATCCCCCCGTGGTGGAGCACCTCCAGCATCGGAAACCATATATCAAGAAAGTTTGGAGCTGCATACTAGTTTTTTTTTAAACTTCTCAGTCAGTATTACCTCATAATCCTGAGCTTAACAGCACCCCTCTGGGGTGTTTGAATGTGACTAAGGATCAGCCAGAACCACTGATGGAATGCTAGAGCAAAGGGTCCCACCTTTCTTCATAGCACCTGCCTAAAATCCACCCACTTTGGGTAAATCTCTGCATCTGTGCTGACAGATAATAAGCCTCGAAGTATGGTGCCACAATCCCTTCATCTGCAAAGAGCATTACAATTTATCCACACCATCCTTTGCTGGCCAGAAAACCATGGGAAGTCAATTATTAGTGAATAGAACTCCTCAATTATGCTCAGAGGTATCTATAGCAGCAAAATCATCTTGGTGTCTGCAACTTGGCAGGCCACTGAGACAGGCAGTAACTTCCAGAAATATTCGCTAGTCTGGAGGGTCCAGATACCTGTGGCCACATTACCATCCAAGAGGTCTCGGGTGTCATGGCATATTTTAACCCCCAGCTATTCCAAGCAGGTGGGCTCCCACACCAAAGTCCTCAGGGAAATGTTCAGACGCAGTCCCCCACACATAGAAACAACCTAGATTTCTGCCAATTAACATTGATAGTGCCTTAAAATGATCCAGTTAGCCTATTGCTCCTGCCATCTCCATAGAGGCATCCTGTAGGAACAATAGCATATCATCAGCATCTAAAGCAATGTGATGAAATGAGCCTTGGACCTCCAAGCCCCTAAAGAGGATTCCGGATCTCACACTGAAAATCAGGGGATCCACCACATGTGCAAAGAGCAGCGGAGATAACAGGCATCCCAGCCATCCCACTGCATACTCCTCTGATATCACCCTACCCGATTAAACCCGAGCAGTGGGGTTGGTGTATAAAAGCCTGACTCAGTTTACTAAACCGCTCCCCAATCTCATCTTCTTCAGCCATTTATGGAGGAAACCCCATCTCAGGCTATCAAGGGGCTTCTCGATATTAACCGCTAAGACCATTGCTGTCTGCCAATCATAGGTGTCATCGCCCATTGGTGCTAATAGCCATCAGATGTTAAGCATCATGTTACAAACCAGATTACATCCTGCCTGATTTGTGTGTACCAGCTTAGTCATGTAGGGTAGTAGCCAGGTAGGCAGAACCCGGCTCACAATCCTATAATAGACGTTAAGCATCAATTTCACTCTGTAAGCTTTGCTATCATGGGGAGGGCAAAATCAAACCGTGGGATCACTAACACCTCACATGTGGAAGCCGGAAACTGGTCAAGCTCTCATGCTGCTTTATAAACCTCCACAAACTTGGGAGACAGCACATCTGCATACAGAGCATAACATTCTATTGAGCGGCCATCTGTCCCTGGTACTTTCCCTCTGGCCATATTTTTCACTGCAGCCTGAACCACTGACAATGTGATATCTCCCCCAAGGCTGTTGCTTTATCCTTAGTGAGTGTCAGTAGATTGAGTGAACATAGAAAGGCATCAATCCCATGCAGTGATTGGCCAGGAACACTCATATAGAGGGAAGTGTAATACTCCCAAAAGTTGTCATTTATGTCATCCTGTCCATAAAGCCTCTACCCTCTCTGTTTCAAGCTCCGGAACCATGGACCTCCTTTATTAGGGTTGTACAGCCAGGGTCCACAAGCTCCCTAGTCTTCTGAAAGGAGATCCTAGGGTACACCCTTATAGGAACCCCCCATGCAAAAGTTGTGAATGTAGTGTAGGAAGCTTGACTATGCCAGCACCTGTGGAGTACCAAACCCTCCTTGGCAGTCAGATGGGTTTCCTGCAATAGTGCAAAATTAATCTCCCGCCTCTTGAGGTACTCATATACCATATACCATTTGGACATATTGTTCAGCCCTCAGACATTCCAGGACAGAAACTTTTAGTCAAGATGTTAGCAATAGGTAAGCAATCATCACATCTCTAAGCATCCAGGTGCCTGAGTTGCCCTACTCCTATTCGACATTCTTAGAACCAAAGCCGTTACAGAACCCTACAAATGGCATTGCTCAAACTAGAACAATAAACCCAACTCCCAACTACAGGACAAGAAGGTAACATCCCACATCCAAACTAGCATCACAACAACAACCATATGCACAAGCAATAACAGCAGAGGTAAGGACCATCACAGGCACCTCCTGGCCTGACACCCCTCCATTCAAGCAAACCTGTTCAGTGCACTCATAGGGCTAAGGGGTCCCAATTCACTTACAGGTCACCAAAGCTACCATTCTTATAATATATCCCTCTAGAAGGCAGTACCCCAGCATAACTGGGTTTAACACCATTCAAAGAAGATCATCTGCAGAATTGGGTGTCATTTGAGGCAGAGCAGTGTCCTAACCCAGCATGGAGACAAAGGCTGGATCAGAGTCTCTAGTTCTGTCATCTCCCATCATCGATGGTGGCTTGCTCCTAACCCACTTCTTGTTGTTGCTAATGCCACTGCTCTCAATGGGTCATGATGGACCTCAGACCTGGAGGGGACTGTTAGAACTGGGGGGTCTCTATTTGCCTGAGTTAGGTGCATTTGTCCAAGTGAATATCCTAGCTTCTATTTATTGTAAGGGGGATACTCATTTTAGATAATCCCTGCTCACCCTCTCGGTAGATTGTCACTAGCAGACAGGCTTATCCCAAAGGCAACGTGTAAAGTATCTGAATCGAAACACACAGTAGCCCAGTGAAAACACCACAAACGGACACCACACCAGTTAAAAAAAATAAATAAAGTATCTTTATCTAAACCAAACAAGACCAAACTGACAAAAATCCAACATACATAATTCAAAATATGACCTTAAGAGGTTTTAAGTAACTTGTTCCATGCAAAACTATAGATGCATGATTTTACACCAAAGTACCTGTAGATGCATCAAATTTCACAAGGCCAAAGAGTCACAAGGAAAGAAAGCATTGGAAAGCACAGCGATATGTCAGTTCCTGAGTCCTTCGGGAGGTGAGGCGACAGTTCTAATGCACACAGGATAAGTGATGCATCAAATCTGGACTGTGGGGGGGAAGTAAGATGTCGAAATCCAAGACGATTCTGGTCTGTGGGTGATACGTGGATTTGCAAGGCTTGGCGTCGTCTGGTTTAGGAGCTGGGGACTACTCAGTGAGGCTTCACATCGCCTGGTGGGACTTGGCGAGGCTCACATCACCCGATGAGGGTTTCAAGAGGCTGGCAGCTTTTGGGTGGGACTCGACAAGGTTTTGCGTCAGCCAGCATGTGTTCCGAGAGTCTTTCAGCTGTTCGTCGGGAATCGGCAAGGCTTCGTGTCATCCGGTGTCAGTTCCAAGAGGATTTGCATGGTTTTGCAATGCTTCACGATGGTTCATTCATAAATTAGCTGCAAAATTCACCTCTGAGGACCTATAACCAGAAAGAGGCTCCTCAGGAAAGGGTAGTGCTCACAGATGTCAGAGTCCAGAAGCACCAGCAGATTTGCAGGAAGTCTTTTGTGTCCCTGAGACTTCTTAACAGGAGGCAAGCACACACAAACCCTTGGACAAACTTCACTAGCAGGTTACACAGCAAAGTCCAGTCCTTTTTCCTTTCCTTGGCAGAAGCAGCAATTGCAGGCCAACCCCACACAACACACAGCAAAGGAGCAGCATTCCTCCTCACAGCTCTCTAGCTCTTCTCCTTGGCAAAGGTTCCTCTTGATTCCAGAAGTACTCTAAAGTTCTGGGGTTTAAGGTCCACTATTTATACCCCATTTTTTGTCTTTGTTCTTATTTGCGAAAGTGTCTCTGAGCCCAGTCCAAACCAGTTCTGTCCTCACTGTTGCATTTGGACCACAGGGGGTAGAGACAGTATTGTGCAAGGGAGACAGAACCCATTCAGGTGCAAGGGAAACTACTACCACTATTCTAAATGCAGCGAAGGTCTATTCAGCTCAGCTCAGAGTCATCCAGGATAGGCCAGGCACAGCTCACCCCCGTGGCTGTCTATAGTGAATGCACATCCAGAACCACTGTCTCTCCTAAAGCAGTCATTCAATCCACAAATAGGCAGAGGCACACAGGATGGTAAAACAAGAACATGCCTACTTTTTAAAAGTAGCATTTTCAACACAACATTTAAAACCCATCATTTCTAAAATATATGTTATTAAATTCTGAGGTCAGACAGCCTAAACTATACTCCTCCATCTTGTTCCAATGGGAGGTTATTCTTGTTTCAAAGTATCTCCCGTGCTATCCTATAAGATAGATACATTTTCAATAGTGAAAAACGAAATTGGAAGGATTTCACTACCAGACCTGGAATGTAGGTGCACTTGCCAGGTCAACATGGCAGTTTAAAACTGCGCACAGACACTGCAGTGGCAGGTCTGAGATACCTTTCCAGGGTGACTCATGTGGGTAGCAGAATCATTGATGCAGGCCCACTAGGGGCATTTGATTTACAGGCCCTGGTACATTAAGTGCATTTACTAGGGACCTACAAGTAAATCAAATATGCCAATAAGGGAGAACCAATTGTAACAACAATGTACACAGGGAGCATTTGCTCTTTGACACTGATCATCAGTGGAAAAGTGTCCAAAGTATCTAAGCCAGCAAAAACGAAATCCAGCACAGCATCAAAAATACAGGATGTATTGGCAAAAAGTCAGGGGAAACCACGATAACGATGTAAAGTCTAACAGTGACCATCCTGCCGACACTTCACATTTGTCGTTGTGTTTATTCTAAGAGGGTCTGCACCCAGAGGTAGGAGAGAGAGTGCCAGGAAGTGGGCATTGATCTTTTTTGCGGTCATCGAAAAAACTGTACTCCTTTCTCAGTCACCACCCACAAGAGCATGGCATATTGAACCCCCATCTGGCAAAAGGGCCTCTCAGCCTTCAAGAACATGGGCCTCTGCTTCTGGACCTTCCTTGTAAGGTCGCGAAAGATCATGACCCTTACATTCTACACCATGAGGTCCCCTCCTAATCCAGCCTGGTGCAGTATGTGATTGCGGTCTTCGTGAAATTCGGCCGATGGGCTTCACCACGTGGAAATGACCACACCAGGAGTCTGTGCGCCCTCTCAAGGGCAAAGAAGGGGGAAAGACCTTCAGGTGCCCCTTTCTCTTTCAACCGCGTCTTCAAGAGGTTCAACATGTTACCCCCCTCAAATTGCTCCAGGTAACCACTCATGTGAATAATGTTCCTCTAGGCCCTATTTTTGGCATCCCAACCCATATTCCAGTGTGTTGACCCTCCATGGATTCAAGGCACCCCCTCAAGGACTCCACCTTCAAAGATAAATCAGTCAGGGTTCGTTCCATAGTCATAACCCACTCTGCCAGGTGCCGGTGATCATCCCTAAGAACCTCCATCATCACCACAATCGTGTCCATCTTCATCTTGAGGGCTTCCTGAGTCTCAGTAATTGCCTGTGAGATGGCATCGAAGGTGGCCCCAATGTGATTCCCTGATGGGGCAGGCATGATGTCGTCCCCCTTCGGCATCACTAGACCCTAGTGTTGACTGTGGTTGGGAGTTCACTTCTTTTTTCTTTGAGCTTTACCCATGACAGCAGGGTGGGAGCCCTCAACAGTCCAACAGGTGGGGCTGGAACATTCAGAAGTCATACCCAAGAGACTGGATGTATCCCCAAGCAACATAGAGGGAGAGAACCATGCAACAGTTTCAAATAGTTTGTGTACTTCTCTGGGAAGCCAGATAAAAAATTCAGAGCCCCTCAGGGCAAGCACTTCAAAGTATCCCCTCAGCAGGAGCAGGCATGGGAGGGAAGGCCAGGGCAGAATACCCACCAGTCAAAGTCCCCTATCAGTTCCCTGGTATGTCATGGCCCCTGGGATGCTGCAGATCCCCTGCTGCTTGATTCCTGCAACTGAACTATCAGAACCACTTGTATGGCCCTCTGTCTTGGATCCAAGGGAACCCCCTGTCAGGGGCTACCGCATGTGTTAACCAGGATCTTCCGCTGTCAACCTCACTGCTACCTGGGGACTCAAAGGCTCAACCAGTCATCGCCCAGGGGCTGCCACATCCCTCGCCACTCCTCCGGCTCACTGCCACTCTGCCATCTCCTCTCCTGCTCCACCAAGCTCCTCAAGCCCAGCGGGCCGGATCAAGGGTTTCCCATCAGAGGAACACCGCTCTCAGTGCCTCTGAGCTACGCCTCCAAGGCTGCTTCATTTCCTCGCAGCTGCCATCATGGTAGAACAGCTTCAAAGCTTTTCAGACCCAATCAGAAAAGTCAGAATCAGCAGCAGTGGGGACTGCAAAATCACTCCTCCATGTTCCAGGGGTAGGGAGAGGACTCCCTGTCCTTCAGTTGCCCCCTTATGCCAGAATCAGAGTAGGATGTCACTGGATGGAGACGGGCACCTGGGAGCACCAAATCCCCAGCCCTACTTTATTGGTGTCAGGGTACACCCCCTCCAAAACAAGACTTCATGTATATTCAGCACCCTGATAAAGGAAGTCAAACACTTGCAAATATGAAGCAGATAGTCTAGAAGCCAGCTATGCAGCACATTATTGACCTGAAACCCAAGAGACCCATAATCATAATTAAAACTGGTTGTTAAATCTTCTCCAAATTGCAACTTAGGGCACTCGAAAACTGGATTAGAAAAAAAGCATATCAATCAAATATTCACCTTCCTTCACCTGAACTTTACAGCTGCATTTCACCGGTGACCGTCCTGTCCTGTACAGAAGCGGTCGCTCCCCCCACCTCTTCCTCAGCTGGTATCGTAGCGTAGCGCTTTGTCTCTATCAAGTGCTTTTTCTACCGCAAAAGCCTCTGTTATCCATTCGCGCACTGCTGGGCTCTGTATTGACCTGGGACTTATTAATTGCTGAGTGCATTTGCTGAGTGCATATTGATTGCTGTGTGCAGATCGTAGAGTAGCGCTTTGACTCTAGCAAGCACTCTTCACACCGTTAGCCTCTGCTGCTCATTTGCGCACTGTTGAGCTTTGTATTGCTTGGTAAAATATTGACTGTTGAGTGCATTTAATTTAACTGCTGCCAAATTTCGTAGCGCTTGTTACCTGTCTATTGCGCTTTGAACCGCTAGACACCGCTGCATTCAATCTCCCCCATAGCGCTCCACTGTTGATACATCTTTCTGCCCAATCTCGCCCTGCCCTGCAGCATTTGTTATTGTTGCTGCCATTTTGTTTGCTGGGCCGTCCCACACCGTCCCTCCACCTCGCTCCCGCCTCCCAGCTGACCCTCCCTCGCCCCTCCCCTTCCACTATCCACATATGACAGATGCCTACGCGCGCAGCGTTCACGCGCAGCGGATGCGCCCCATGCGCGCCGAAGGTGCGCCAAAGGTAAGCCTGTCTACGCCCGTCCGCGCCTGGACCGTGCCCAGCGCCAGACCCCCTGTCCCCCGAAAAGCCCAGCCCTCCCGCTTCACATACGACGCCACTACCCTCTCTGCCCTTAACACCGGCCGACTCCCTACCTGCGTCCTAGCCGCCCCAGGACACACCCATGGACCATTCACCTGCAAATCCTGCAAGTTTGGATGCATCAAGTCCACTATCAAAACCACAAATACCGAACAGACTCCCGACAACAACCACCTGAAATGCATCCTTCTGAACACCCGCTCAGTCCACAGTCACGCCATTCAACTCTGGAATCTACTCGACACCACTTCTCCGGACGTCGCCTTTCTCACAGAAACTTGGATGAACGCCTCATCAACGCCCGACATCGCCATAGCCATCCCTGAAGGTTACAAGATTATCCGTAAAGACCGCACCAACCAAATAGGAGGAGGCATCGCCATCGTCCATAAGAACACCATCCGCATCACGACCAGTTCCGATGACAACCTCGCAACCGCCGAACACCTCCACTTCCAGATTCACATCGACCCCAAGACCACACTCAGAGGCACCCTCATCTACAGACCACCAGGACCACGCACACAATTTAGTGAAGACATCACTGACTTCATCAGCCCACACGCCCTCCCCTCTAAGGACTACATTCTACTGGGAGACCTCAACTTCCACCTGGAAAAGAACAACGACAGTAACACTACCACACTCCGGACACACACTCGACCCAATCTTCACATCCAGCAAACACATCTCCTTCAATCACACCACAGCTCTCCATTGGACAGACCACAGCTGTGTTCACTTCAACTACAAAAAGACTACGACCCACAAACACCAACAACAAATTCCCCATAGAAACTGGAACAAAATCACCACCGACCAACTCTTCACATCGCTCCACCAACACCCCCTGCCCATTCATCAGACCCAAACCAAGCAGCCACCAACCTTGCACAATGGATCACCCGCAGCGCTGACGAATTAGCACCCCTGAAAAACAACCCTACCAAGAAAGATCACAAAAAAGCCCCCTGGTTCAACAATGAACTTAAGAAATCCAAGAAGACATGCCGATCCCTCGAGAAAGCCTGGAAAAGAAACCCAACAACCCGAAAATCTAGCCACGTTCAAAAACACCACCCGCAAACACCATCAACGAATCCGTTCCACTAAAAAATCAGCATTCAAGGACCGACTCGACAACAACACCCACAGCAGCAAGGAACTGTTCAACATCGTTAAAGAATTCACCAACCCCTCAGCCGGCACCAACGACATCACCCCTTCCCAAGACCTCTGCGACTCCCTAGCCGTATTCTTCCACAACAAAATCGCCGACATACACAACAGCTTCAAAAACCAGTCCGGTGACCAGCCCACCACTCTCACCTCCGAACTAAATACCCCTCCTAACACCCTCTGCAACTGGAACCCAGTCACTTCGGAGGACACCACCCGCCTGATGAACTCCATACACTCAGGATCGCCAACCGACCCTTGTCCTCACCACATTTTCAACAAAGCAGACTCCATCATCGCTCCCCACCTCCGAGACGTCATCAATTGCTCCTTCGACTCCGCAACATTCCCGGAAAGCTGGAAACACGCCGAACTCAGCACCCTCTTGAAGAAACCCACAGCGGACCCCACAGAACTAAAAAATTACAGCCCTATCTCACTCCTCCCTTTCCCTGCCAAAGTCATTGAGAAAGCTGTCAACAGTCAACTATCTGCCTTCCTCGAATCCAACAAATCACTCGACCCATCTCAATCCGGATTCCGAGCCAAACACAGCACCGAGACCGCCCTCATCGCAGCTACAGACAACATCCGAAAACTACTGGACAATGGAGAAACAGTTGCCCTCATCCTTCTCGACCTCTCCGCAGCTTTCGACACAGTCTGTCATAACACCATTATACACCGTCTCAGCAACATTGGAATACAAGGAAAAGCACTGGACTGGATCATCTCGTTCCTTGCCGGAAGAACCCAAAGAGTCCGCCTCCCCCCTTTCAGATCAGAGGCCACCGAAGTCATCTGCGGCGTACCACAAGGTTCTTCACTCAGTCCCACCCTCTTCAACGTCTATATGAGTCCCCTCGCATTCATTGCTCGACAACACAACCTCAACATCATCTCCTACGCAGATGACACCCAGCTGATCCTCTCCCTCACCAAAGACCCAAACACCGCCAAGACAAACCTACACGATGGGATGAAAGAAGTGGCCGAATGGATGAGGAACAGCCGCCTGAAACTCAACTCGGACAAAACGGAAGTCCTCATACTAGGATTGATCCAGCGGGCTATAGAAAATATATCATAAACTACGCTACCCAACTTCATAACCTATAAACAAAATTCTATACTAAATATGGACCCATTTATGAACCTGATATATTTTGGGCCTACTGGATCAGGTGGTCAGAATAAATCTATATACACATTATCTACAAACTATATACATATTTATACATTTGCAGAAAGAATATTGTCGTTAGAATAAAACCCAACCATTTAAACGACCACCATAGGCGACGTGATCTAGCTAATGGTAACCTACACTTCTGAATAACCAAGACCAGCTTGTTTGTCAAAAGTAAGATTTTATTTTCTAAATTATGGTATATAAGTTGAAAGTTTTATAAATGAAATTTATTTGCAATATAGCAAGCATGATGGTAAGAAATATGAGAAAAATACAATTTAAGCAATTGAATCAATTTTAAAGAAATTATATAAAGTTTAGCATTTCTAAAACCTATTTCCCTAACTGAGCTAAATAGACAGAAATTAAAGTAAAGATCTTTGAGGATTCTTACGTGCTCCACGCAAAGTCCAGCAGCACATCACCCTCATCGGAAAGTCAGAAAGCAGCATCCAGCCCAACCCTAAGGGCATGACTTTTTATACCTTTCTACGCTAACTAAACTAGCAAAGGAAAGTTTTCAGAAATCCACGACGTCCCATTGGCTGAGAGTGACAAGTGACATGTCACCCGATTCTTAAAAAGTTCCACAAAATCATGTCTTACAAAGACCATTGTCTCTTCCACGTGAAGCCAGAAGCTTCCTGCGATTGCAACTTTGTATTAAGTCATCCTCGCAGCTTCCATAGCCTTTCAGTACAACTTCCGCGGATGCCAAGTTAAGGACTGACAAAAAGTTCACTTTCGACCTTGGCCATGTCCGACAGAATGATGTCAGCTCATCAGTTTTTGCTTTGTGAATGCAGCTTCAATAAACGTTTTAATTCAGAATGGGCGTCTCGTGACTTTCTGCAGAATTATAGATCAGCTCTTTTTCTGCGGCTTCAAATAACTAGGCCCAAAAGTAGGCAACTTATGTTTTCTAGTATAAAACAAACACAAGAAAGTATTAATGTAAGAAATAATGTAGATTCTGTATCCACCCCATGGTTTACTAATTAATTAACCCACCCGATTAATCAAAATGTTACCTAGCCATTGCAAACAAATAAAGCAGCGTTTATATTTACCAGTCTCCGTTTTTCTATGAGACCCATATGCACCTAGAATAGTAGAAATGACATCACACAGACAAGGAAAAGCAAAACAAGCACATGCTTCTTTTAAGTTTGCAGCAGTTAGTAATGACAAAAACGAAAACAATAAATTATTTTATTATTTTGCACGAACAAAAAGATGCAACAAATATGCACGTTTATGAGCACACATGTTAGTCCCCCCACGTGTAAAGTTTAATCTAAGTTGTATTAGTACGACATATCACAAATCATTAATAATTTTATTCATGTTATGGAAATGTGACTTTGCGAGTTTAAACAAAATTTTGTTTTCTATCTCGCTCCATCAACTCCCTCATCTGGTGATTAACAAATCACCACACCAGCACTCAAAATTTTGGTAAATTAAAATTTTAAGACATCGATTCAAATTCAATTGTATTAGTAAACCTAAAAGTCTGTTTCAGCATAATCTTTGCAATTAACATGACGCTCTCTATGTAACTCCTGTAACTCGATCTCCCTTTCTTCTTCTTTTCTGAGTTTATAGATTCTTTTCTTTTCTCTTAATTGTTTCTTTCTTTTATGTAACAAACAACCTACTTTAGTCAAAATAAAAATGAATACTATTATAATCAAAGGTGCCAAAATCTTGCCAAGAATTGAACTTCCGATATTATGAAACCAGTTTTTAATTGCTTGAAACCTTTTTGAAAGTTTCCCTGTAAAATCTTCCTCTTCTAAAGGAATTATCTCTGAATGCATTTGTGTAATATTCTTAATATACATTTCAATATTCTTACTTTCATCCGGTATATATGTACAGCAATGTTGAACATGTAAAATGCCACAGACTCCTCCCTCTTTTGCTAGGAGTATGTCTAAAGCAAGACGATCTTGTATTACCATGGATCTAATAGCAATAACTTCAACATTCACTAATTGAAACCCATCAGCAGTGTCAGTTGATAATCTATCAACTATAGTGGACAGTTTTCTGATTCTCCCTGCATTTAGGGTTATACCAACAAAAGGAATTACAGCTTGAAAAATATCTCCCAGAACTTCAGTAAAAGTTTCTCTTTTAGCTCTATTTACATAATTATGAATTTTAAACAATCCTTCTGAATCTCTGTCAACATGAAACACTTTAGGAAAAACAATTCCCACATAACAAGTTCCATACCAGTGGTCAGGAAGGTTATAGTAAGCTTTGTCACCACAAACAAAATAAATTCCAGGAAAGATAGGATCTTTTCCACCTTTAAATCCCCAACCTCCCATAATCAGATAAGTATCTTCACAATTGCTCGCACCTACAAAATAATTATCAAAAAGTGTATTATCTCTTCTAATGCAAAGCTTTCCACTAACAGGTTTGTCTATGTGAATTGCAATATTTTCAAGCATTTTGCCATTTAATTTCTCATCCTCTTTTTGCCAGAAGGATGACTTAGTCTGCTTGACTAATTAATTTCTCTTATAAATTGCTCTTCTCTCCTCAACCATATTCAAAAATTTCTTTCCTTCAACACTTAATTTACATGTTAGATTATTCTTGTAAGCATACTCGTAAGTGAGTTCGTTAGTAACAAGGAAATATTCTCTCATTTGTTTTGCTTTCTTATGCTTATTTAAAGCATTATCAATCTTAACATTAGCAAAAATTTCATCATAATTTGAATAGTAATATTCTAAACGTCCAGTTTGATAAAATAAACTAGTTAATACACTACATGTTACAGCATAAGTGAGAGGAAGCATATTATATGTTACTCCCTCAGAAACAGAAGCAGGTAACTTAACACAGACATAACAGTCCTTTGCATCCATTACCTTTACATATTCACTTAATAGCTTTGTGAATGTATTGCTTGAAAAATCACCTATTGATTTATCTTGATGAATGTTAGGCTGATGATCAATAACTTTTGCAGATGCACTATGTTTAGTTTGGCTAATCAGAGCTTTGCTTGTTATGTTAACTTTGTGTAATTCTCTATTCATTTCTAAAGGGATAATCACAGCTAGTACCAACCAGAGCAGAACTAAAATGAGCAGACATACCAGAGTCATCTTACAGCATCTTTTAAAAACAGAACATTTTGAAGTGCTCTCCTTAACGTAAGGCATTTTTAGGTTAGTTTTAGCCTCAAAAATAAAAATAAATTTTAAAATTTATATACACCCCCCTTTTAAAATATATTTTTCTTTTATAACCCTAAACAAGATTTCTTTGACCTTATGTCATACATAAGTTTTCTTCAACTAAACAGTTTTTTCTTCGACCTTGTGTCAACTAACAGGATTTCTTCAGCCTTTTGCCAATTTAATAATTTTGCACTTCAATCATTGTCACTAATTTCTTGGATTTCGTTTTCTTCTTCACTACTATCATATATGTCAATAACAGGTGGAATTACTAAGTAAGTCCACTCAGGAGACTTGTATTTCTGGTTTGGTCTAATTATTCTCTTCCCTTTTCTCGATATCACTTCAATTTTTCTTCCAACTCCAACTTCTTTTCCTGGACTCTTTTGACTACTGATTTCTTCAACTTGTTCTATTGGCTTTTTGATCAATCTGACTCTCAATCTTCCACCAGGCCAGTAGTCTGCTTTTCTCACGTACTTCTTCTTTGGTTCAGAATTATTTGATTCTGACTTCCAAGTCCTTTTCTTTCCGTTTTCACTTCCACCTTCCACGTCACTTTCTTCAGTTTCGTAGTCTGAAATTTCAATTGACTCAGGAACTTCTCTATTCGGCAATTTCACTCCTTCAGGAACTTCACTTTGTCTTCCATCACTGGTACTCGGTAATTCGTTCTCCTCCTCTTCCTCAATTACCTCTAGCTTCCCAGATTTTGGATTTCTGTTCCTTACTTCAGAGCTTGTTCTCTGCCTTTCGATACTCTCCTGGTCTGAAACTTCTTTTGGTTCAGCTTCTTTGTCTTCGATAGAGACAACCGAATCCTCAGTTATCTTTCCTTTTAACAGATTCTCTTCTCCTTCAGAATCTATTTCAATTATTTCTAAGTCTTTTCTTGTCAGATTTCCATTCACTGGCACAGTTTCCAGATGTCGACTTTCTTGTCGATCTTCAGAATCTGGAATTACTTCACCTTCTGTTCTGTCTTCTGCTTCAGAATCAGAATCATCTGTGGTATCACTTTCAACATCAGAACTCTCAGGAGTTGGTACTGGAATAGTATGACTTGGATGAATCCAGCGCTTCAATCCTCTGCACTTTACAGCATTAGTAGTGATCAAGATTACCTGCCTAGGTTTCTGCCATCTAGGAGATAGACAATTCCTCCTCCGATGTACTTTCGTTCTGACCCAGTCTCCAGGTCTCAGATCATGTGTCAAAACTTTGTCATTTGATTGAGCTTCAGTTCCCACCTGATTAGACACAGAAGTTACCATATCAGATAACCTTTTACAGTAATCCAAAATTGCACTGTCATTTATGCTCAACAGTTTACCTACGGGTACAAAAGCTTGCCTCATAACTCTTCCCATTATAATTTCATGAGGACTCAGACCTGTCTTTTTATCTGGTGTACTTCTTAATGACATCAAAACAAGTGGAAGAGCATCAGTCCACTTAACTCCTGTTTCTAGACACATTTTTCCAATTCTGTTTTTGATAGTTCCATTTATTTGTTCGACTACACCTGATGCCTCTGGTCTTTATGCACAGTGTATTTTCTGCTCAATACTCAAAGCTTCACAAATTAACTTCAACAGTTTGTTATCAAAATGGCTTCCTCCATCACTCTCAATGGTAACTGGAAAACCGTACCTTGGGATGATTTCTCTGAGCATTAGTTTTGCTACTGTAATTGAATCACAATGTCGTGTAGGGAAAGCCTCTACCCATCTTGAGAATAAGCATACAATTACAAGTACATATTTCAAACAGTTGTGTAAGGGCATTTCAATGAAATCTATTTGTAACCTGGTAAAGGGACCACCCTCTCGACCAATTATTCCTGTCCCCACCACTGATTTTCTGTTTGGATTCATTTGTTGGCATGACAAACACCTTTGACAAAAAGATTCTGCAATGGTTCTAAATTTTGTATTGAACCATGTTTCTCTAAAAAGTCTGACCATAGAATCTCTTCCTAAATGTGCAGGACCATGATATAATCTGGCCATGTCAGCAATCAAGCAATTTGGTAAGACTATTCTGCCATCTTTGTAAACCCACACTCCATCTTCTTCACGTGGTCTACAATCTGATCTTAACCATAGGTCTTTTTCTTCATCATCTGCTTCATTTTGTAAATCCCTAATCTCATGCCATGTTTCTACAACAGTTGTTAGCATTAATGAATTTGAATCAGTTTCTTTACTCCTATTCCGATTGTAAGAATAATTTTTCCTTGCGCAGTACTTTGCTGTTTCGTCTGCGAAGGCATTTCCCTTGGAAATATAATCAGTTCCTCTAGTGTGCGCTGCACACTTGACTATGGCAATTTCTTTTGGCAATTGTATTGCTTCAATTAATCTTCTAATGAAAACTGCATTTTTAATTGGCGATCCTGTTGATGTCATGTATCCTCTCTGTGACCAGAGTTGTCCATAATCATGCACAACTCCGTACCCATACTGACTATCAGTAATGATGGTAACTCTTATATCTTTTGATATTTCACATGCACGAATTAAAGCAATCAATTCAGCCACTTGTGCTGAACGAACTCCTTCAAGACATGATGCTTCTTCAACATCTTCGACTGTACAAACTGAGTATGAAGCTTTCAAGACACCTCCTTCGGATCTTAAGCATGAGCCATCTACAAAGTAGACAAAATCCGATTCAGACAAAGGTCTGTCTTTGATGTCTTTTCTTGGTTTTGTGCAGAATTCCATGACATCTAAACATTCATGTTCAGTTTCAATATCATCAACAATTTCAGAATCAGGCAGTAATGTAGAAGGATTCAGATTCAAACATCTTGAAATCGAAACATTATCTGCTCCCAGTATGATTTTCTCATACTTTGTCAATCTACTACTTGTTAAATGTTGAGTCTTACCTCTTGTCAGTAATATTTCAACTGAATGAGGCACAAAAACCTTTACAGGAAATCCCATTATGATTCCTTCACTTTGTTCAAGGCTGATACTTGTAGCTGCAACTGCTTTTAAACAACCTGGTAATGCTTTTGCAATTGGATCAAGAACTGCAGAGAAGTATGCAATAGGTTTCTTTAGATTTCCATGTCTCTGAATTAACACGGATAATGCACATCCTTCTCTCTCACTGCAATACAGTTCAAAATCTTTCTCATAATTTGGCATACCCAAAGCAGGAGCTTGGCATAAGCTCTTTTTCAGGTTCTCAAAAGATTCCATCTCAGCATCATTGAGAATAATTGGATCTTTTACATCTGATTTGGTCAGTCTTTGTAGTGGTTTTGCAATTACTGAAAATCCACTTATCCATTGTCGACAGTAACCTACCATTCCCAAGAACATTCTGACCTGTCTTTGTGTTCTTGGCGGTAACATTGCTTGAATCATTTTTATTCTCTCTATTGTTACTTGTCTTTTTCCTTTTGCAATTCTGTGACCAAGATATTTTACTTCTTGTTTGCAAAACTGTAGTTTTGCTGGGGACACTTTATGTCCTTCTTTTGCAAGGCGATTTAACAGAATTATTGTGTCTGTTACACAATTTTCTCTTGTCTTTGCAGCTATTAACAAATCATCAATATACTGCACCAGCGTAGACCTACCTGGTAAATCTAAATCTTCTAATGATCTTTTTAACAATTCATTAAAGATTGAAGGACTTTCAGTATAGCCCTGAGGGATTCTTGTCCATCCAAGGGTCTTACCTTGGAATCTGAAAGCAAAGATTTCATAACTGTCTGGGTGTAAGGGAACAGTAAAGAATGCATTGCAAAGGTCAATAACTGTGTACCATTCAGCATCATGTGGAATTTGAAATAGAATTACTGCTGGATTTGGAACCACAGGACAACATGGAATGACAATTTGATTAACCTTTCTCAAATCTTGTACGATCCTAAATGTTCCGTTAGACTTTTTAACTCCCATAATTGGTGAATTACAAGAGCTACTCTTCATTTCCTTTAATACACCTTGCTTGATTAACTTTTCAATTATAGGTGTAATACCTTCAATTGTCTCTGTTTTCATTTTATACTGTGGAGTGTTTGGAAATTCTATTCCCTGTTTTAATGCAATTTTAACAGGATCTACGTTTTTCATCAGACCCATCTCATTCCCAGTAAAATCCCATATTTCAGATTTCACTGTTTCTTTTAGCTCATCAGGTAAATCCTTTTCTTCAAATGCAGGAAACAATTTTGTTTCTTCTGCTTCCATCATCATCATTGTCATTCTGTACAAACCATCTTCCTCCATTGTTTGTAACTCAACTCCTTCAGGAGAACAATATATTCTACAATTCATTTTACATAGGATGTCTCTACCTAATAGATTTACTGGACTACTGTTACAAACCACAAATCTGTGTTTGTCTCTGTAATTTCCAATTTCAACTGGTACTGGATCAGTTAAGTCTGTTTTAATTTGCTGATTACTTACTCCCACAACTTGGATGGTATCCCCAGAGAGAGGTAGGTTTTCAATTTCCACTGATCTAACAGTAGAACGGGTAGCACCAGTGTCCACTAGAAAAGTGATGTCTACATCATTAACTTTCCCGTTTACATAAGGACCAGACTGGTCAACCTCAAGAGTGGCTCCAACAACACACTCTTCCTCCTCTCTCGGGCACCGTCAGCAATAATCATCAGAATCACTGTCTTGACTTTCTGTTAATAAAAATTGTTGTGAAGCATTTTGCATTTGAACCTTTTGCTGCTTTTGCTGTTTTTGTGGTTTTATTACCTGTTCACATCCCTGAAATCCCACGTTTGGATTATATTTTTGAACTGCCCCACAATTCGGAAAAGGTGGTTGTGGCAATTGGTCTTGACGATTATTCACCTGTTGTTGTTGCTGTTGTTGTAACTGTCGCTGAATATTAAATTCATTTAACCCCTGTTGCATCTGTAGCTGTTGCTGCAGGTTAACACCATTCTGCATCTGTGGATTCAATAAGGGATTCTTTGAGTTTCTAGGAGGATGAGGACACTCGTCCCTCCAATGTCCAATTTCGCCACAATTAAAACAAGGTAATCTTTGTTTCAGTTCTTCTATCTTTGGGCTAAATTTCTTTGGGAAATTATTACCTTTAAACTTTCCTTGTATCTGGTTTGTATTTCCAGTTTGAACAAAATTAGTGTTCTTATTTCCCATGCTGGCAATCTGTTGCTCAGCCACCTTTACCTGAGCCCACATGGCTTTCTCCTTCAGCTTCTTCTGTTTTACTTCTAATTCATCGCTACAATATTTTGCTTTTCTTAGAATATCATCTACAGATAGTGCTTGCCATCCGACAATACTAGTTCTGCTCATTTCTCCGATTTCAGGTTTTAATCCATAAACAAATCTATAGATAAAATGACTCATGTCTTTTTCATCTAATTTTTCATAACCACTGTATTGTTTAAAGATTAACAATAGTCTTTCATAAAAAGAATGAACTGATTCTTTTGTTTCCTGTTCTGTTCTTTCTATTTTAACCCAATCAACTTCTTTGGGTGGAATTTTGTTTTTCATCCAAACAATTACTTTCTCATAGAAATCCATTACAAGTGGATTTGGGGCACCTGTTTCTTTAATTCGTTCAGGTTCTGCTTTTGGCCAACTAATAGATATTTTACATTCTGTCCAAAGATCAGATGGAACTACAATGTCAAAAAATCCATCTAAATCAATCCACAGAACTTTTGACACCTTAATAAATCTATCGACTTGCCTGTACCACTCAACTGGTTTCTCTCTTAATTTTGGAAAGTCATTTGTGAATAACAGAATGTCTTGTCTCGACCATGGGACATGAACATATCCTCCACCTGCAACTTCTCTCATTGGAAATTGTTTTGACAATTTTTCTAATCTTTCATCTTCCTTCCTTTTGGTCCATTTCACTCTCCATTTGTTCAGTTCTCCTAGCTTTTTGATATAGACAATCAAATCTTTAATGTGAACTATTCTTCCCATTGAGTTCAAACTCTCAATGTCACTTTCTGAAAAATCTAATCTGTAATGCTTTGCAAAATTCTTTTGTTTACTTACATCGATTTCAAGTTCTGCAGCTAGATCCTCTAATTGATCATATTTATTTTTAGTTTTCCACTGAATACTTTTGCAAATGAATAGTAGTTCATCATCCCGATAGTAATTTAAACTATCTGGACCAATTGTTCCAATTATTAATTCTTCTATATTCGCTTTTAATTTGGCCACATCAAGTTTTGGTGTGGTTACCCTGACTTCCGGACTTCCTACATCTGACATAGCACCCATTGGTGTTTTTGGGGATAAATCCTCATTAAAGGTTAAATCAGGCATTCTCGATCTAGAAGTGTTTAATTCAGTCAAGTCTGAATAAAATGTTTCAGTAGGCTTTTGAATTTCTGTATTTAAAGGAATAGTTAATCCATTTTTGTTTGTATCTCTTTGATCAAATACAGGCTGAACAGGACCTATTGTTACTGGAACTGTGACAGCTTCCATGCCTTTTGTCATTCTTTTAATTAATTCTTCTTTAGACCTTAAATATTCATTATAATCAACATCCTCAACATTTCTTGTCTCTCTTGCATAATCTTTTGGAGGTTCCCTTGCTCTTGGAGTCATTGAAAAATGTCTGCCTTCATTTCGAGCATTCTCAAATTCTGATCTTCTAGGTGTTTCAGTGATTTCACTATTATTTGGATAAAGTTTAGGAGCTTCACTAATTGGAGGTGCACTCGGTGAAGTTTCAGTAGAAACCACCGGAGTAGACCATGATCTAGGAGGTCTCAAAGGCTGATTAGGCTGTTTCTTTCTAGCAGTTGTATATATTTCTTCCATAACTGCATCCTCTGATTCACTTTCCATAGATTTCCCTGTAGGAGAACCCATTACCATTTCATGAATTAAATATAATCCTTCACTCATGTTTCCCTGTCTCCACATTCGTAATCTATCTTCATGAGTTTCTCTTTTCCATGATGGATTTTTAGAAGGTCTTTTAATTCCACTAGCTTCTCTTTGTAACTGATACATCTCGTCTTCCCACTCAACTAAAGCTTCAAATTGAGTTGGTCTCGGTTTTGGAACAAGAGCATTCATTTTCTCTCGTAAATTTCTTAAAACTCTTACATTAAATGAACCATCATCAGGCCAAGCTAAAACACCGTCGTTTTTAGTATAACGTTTCCAACTGTCGAACCATAAGACAGTATGATATCCGTATTCACCTTCCATGTACGCTGCAGGTGTTTTATACTTATGAAGTAGTTTACCACCTCGCGTTTCGATTTTCTTGTCAGGTGAAAATAAATTCTTAAATTTCTGAAATAATGTTGTCTTTTTCTCAACATGTTTAAAATGATAACTCATTTTTAAAAGTTAAATTTAATTCACAAAATCGTTCGTAAAATATTTCCGGGATGTTCCGCAAAACAACCAATCCGTGCGCGAAACACACCAACAAGCCAATGGCAGTTGAGCTACGTCACTTTTCTGCTCAACCAATAAATTTAGAAATTTTCCGAACTACCAATCAGCTCACAGGCCGTCAGAGACTCAAGAGCCAATCAGAATACAGCTTGTGACGTAGGTCGCCCAATCCCAGCGCGGCTCTGTGACGTACACAGCAGCTGCGGTTTCTCGCTTCTCACTCCTGGCGCTTACCCCTCCTTCACAAAATCTTTTCACAGCGCCATTTTAAGGACACTTTTCAGTGTAAATTAATTCTTAACAATGACTATAAAGACAACATCTGTTCATTTCACTAATTAGGATAGTTTACATACATTCAAGTATCCACACTTCGGAATAGACGGCGCTATTCACACTAAGGATATTATTCAATTGTCAGTAGAGTAACCTTACCCCACCCTTCTAACACGTATAATTATGAACTCGCTTTGCTCTGAACCCACCGCGAAGTGAAAGTTCTAAGAGTTCCACTTGAACATAAAATACAATTCAAACTCGCACTTTTACACGGAAAATTCCCTAAATTCAAACACACATGAAATCCGTACAGGACTCTCACCTGTTTATAGAATTCATGCACCGTTAGCAAAACAACGACGTTATCCGTACAGGGCTCCCACCTGTTTATAGATATGAAACATGTACCCGTACAGGACTCTAACCTGTTTATAGATAATCATGCACCGACGTTAATTTTACCCTTCACTCAAGCTCGGATATAACTAATACTCTCATCACAGTGAGTTTTATGGAAGGCGCTTTGTCCCTATTCTCATGCTGCTTTGATTTCTTAGAAAACCCTCACTATACAAGATTCAGACCTAGCCCTAAAACTGTGCTGCTCGGCGACAACACTATGGTACACGGCGATACCTCTTGTGATACTCGGCGATATCACTACAAACTGAACAGATGGCTTGCGTGACTAAATTTCTCGCCACACAATCTATACCGGTATAGCTTACAGATAGGCACGAAAAACGAACTTAACATGTGTTAAAACATCGATCCTATTTCCATACCATGACGTAACTCTTAGCAACCAACATATTACCTTGGTTACCTCTTAGCAACCATCAATTTCTGCTACCAGAGAATTGATCCAGCGGGCTATAGAAAATATATCATAAACTACGCTACCCAACTTCATAACCTATAA
Organism: Lissotriton helveticus; assembly: GCF_964261635.1. Taxonomy (NCBI): domain Eukaryota; kingdom Metazoa; phylum Chordata; class Amphibia; order Caudata; family Salamandridae; genus Lissotriton; species Lissotriton helveticus. The sequence continues at coordinate 982,015,856 of NC_136065.1, read as the reverse complement.
ACAAAATTCTATACTAAATATGGACCCATTTATGAACCTGATATATTTTGGGCCTACTGGATCAGGTGGTCAGAATAAATCTATATACACATTATCTACAAACTATATACATATTTATACATTTGCAGAAAGAATATTGTCGTTAGAATAAAACCCAACCATTTAAACGACCACCATAGGCGACGTGATCTAGCTAATGGTAACCTACACTTCTGAATAACCAAGACCAGCTTGTTTGTCAAAAGTAAGATTTTATTTTCTAAATTATGGTATATAAGTTGAAAGTTTTATAAATGAAATTTATTTGCAATATAGCAAGCATGATGGTAAGAAATATGAGAAAAATACAATTTAAGCAATTGAATCAATTTTAAAGAAATTATATAAAGTTTAGCATTTCTAAAACCTATTTCCCTAACTGAGCTAAATAGACAGAAATTAAAGTAAAGATCTTTGAGGATTCTTACGTGCTCCACGCAAAGTCCAGCAGCACATCACCCTCATCGGAAAGTCAGAAAGCAGCAGCCAGCCCAACCCTAAGGGCATGACTTTTTATACCTTTCTACGCTAACTAAACTAGCAAAGGAAAGTTTTCAGAAATCCACGACGTCCCATTGGCTGAGAGTGACAAGTGACATGTCACCCGATTCTTAAAAAGTTCCACAAAATCATGTCTTACAAAGACCATTGTCTCTTCCACGTGAAGCCAGAAGCTTCCTGCGATTGCAACTTTGTATTAAGTCATCCTCGCAGTTTCCATAGCCTTTCAGTACAACTTCCGCGGATGCCAAGTTAAGGACTGACAAAAAGTTCACTTTCGACCTTGGCCATGTCCGACAGAATGATGTCAGCTCATCAGTTTTTGCTTTGTGAATGCAGCTTCAATAAACGTTTTAATTCAGAATGGGCGTCTCGTGACTTTCTGCAGAATTATAGATCAGCTCTTTTTCTGCGGCTTCAAATAACTAGGCCCAAAAGTAGGCAACTTATGTTTTCTAGTATAAAACAAACACAAGAAAGTATTAATGTAAGAAATAATGTAGATTCTGTATCCACCCCATGGTTTACTAATTAATTAACCCACCCGATTAATCAAAATGTTACCTAGCCATTGCAAACAAATAAAGCAGCGTTTATATTTACCAGTCTCCGTTTTTCTATGAGACCCATATGCACCTAGAATAGTAGAAATGACATCACACAGACAAGGAAAAGCAAAACAAGCACATGCTTCTTTTAAGTTTGCAGCAGTTAGTAATGACAAAAACGAAAACAATAAATTATTTTATTATTTTGCACGAACAAAAAGATGCAACAAATATGCACGTTTATGAGCACACATGTTAGTCCCCCCACGTGTAAAGTTTAATCTAAGTTGTATTAGTACGACATATCACAAATCATTAATAATTTTATTCATGTTATGGAAATGTGACTTTGCGAGTTTAAACAAAATTTTGTTTTCTATCTCGCTCCATCAGGATCATCCCCCTCCGCTTGGGATAACTCATGGTGGCCTCCGGCCCTAGGAAACGCCCCCACACCTACGGACCACGCACGTAATCTGGGCTTCATCCTAGACTCCTCCCTATCAATGACCAAACAAGTCAACGCCGTCTCTTCCTCATGCTTCAACATCCTACGTATGCTCAAAAAATCTTCCGTTGGATCCCCACCGAAACTAGAAAGACGGTTACCCACGCACTGGTCACAAGCCGTCTAGACTACGGAAATACCCTGTATGCTGGAACTACAGCTGGAACTACAGCCAAACTACAGAAAAAACTCCAACGTATCCAAAACGCCTCAGCCAGACTCATTCTAGATGTCCCCCCCCCCGAAGCTCACATTTCTAATCACCTGAAAGACCTCCACTGGCTTCCCGTCAACAAGAGGATAACGTTCCGTCTCCTCACCCACACACACAAAGCCCTATACGATCTAGGACCCGAATGCCTCAACACGCGTCTTTCCTTTTACACCCCCACCCGCAAGCTTCGATCGTCCAATCAAGCCCTCGCTGCAATACCACGCATCCACAGGTCCACCATGGGGGGAAGATCCTTCTCATACCTAGCGGCCAAAACCTGGAACTCCCTCCCCACCCACCTCCGCCTCACTCAAAACCACCTCTCCTTCAGAAAACAACTCAAAACCTGGATTTTTGATAAGTAATTTCTCACCTTCCCACGCGCCTTGATATTTGATATTTGATATTTATGTGTACTTATAAAGCGCAGACGTTCGCTCCCAAGGGAGCATCATGGCGCTGGGCCTTGAGACCCCATGGGTGAGTAGTGCGCTATATAAATGCCAAACTTGAACTTGAACTTGAACCTTATATCAAAGGATAGAATGTGAGAAAAACTGTGTCATATGGGCCTGGGCCCAGTACTGTTTTCACTGATAAAGATTCTGTATACTGCCACAACATCTCTGGGCAGGCCAAATCAAAAAGGCTTCTTAAAAAAATTATTTGGCCTCATTAGCAAAGTTAAACAGAAATGCTTGCTCATTTCACTGCTGTTTTTGCTGTATACAATCATGGAAGTGAAATGCTGAAGCCACACAAAATGTCCCAGCAGTGGTAGGGTTTTTATGCACCAGCGGTCTCATACACTGATTACTATACTATGACTGTTGAAACTCGAAGAGGCCTGTAAGTCAAATAAATTGACTGCAGTACAAATGATGGCAAGGGTTGGAAATAGCCCTTTTTGAAGGGTTATCCCCAAACGTTTTGCTTCTTCCTCCCTTATTTTTCCTGACCTGTGGTTGTTGGCAATAGGACTCTGGGCACTTTACCACTGCTGATCAGTGCTAAAGTGCATATGCTCTCTGTGTAAATTGTTATTGTAATTGGTTATCCATGATTGGCATATTTGTATCACCAAGAAGTCCCTTGTAAATACAAATGCTACTAGTGGGCCTGCAGCACTGATTGTGCCACCCACATGAGTAGCCCTAAAATTGTGTATCAGGCCTGCCACTGCATTGCCTGTGTGCAGTCTGCGAACTGCCATGTTAACCTGGCCAGTGTCCCCACTGACCAGGCATAACCCTTCCCTTTCTGTACACATTGGTCACCCCTATGGAAGGCCCAAGGTACCCCCTGGGCAGGGTGCAGTGTATGTGAAAGGTAGAGCATGTACTAGTGTGGGTGACATGCTCTGGTAGTGAATTACAGCCATTTTCGTGTTTCACTATTATAAGGGTATCTTGCCCATAGGCTATCATGGGGAAGGCTGGCTACAGTGGTTGCCTGTATATCTTCCCAAAGGAGCAAGATAGGCCATAAAGGTCTGGTATCCCTGAACTCAGAATTTATTAACACATCTTTTAGGAAAGGTGGTTTTTAAATCCTGTGTTTGAGAACAGCACTTTTTAGAAAGTGGCTGTTCTCTTGTCTGACCTTTATGTGTGCCTTGGCCTGTTTGTGAATTGACTGTCTGGTTTGTGAGTGGCAGGGGCTGGGGGCTCCCAGAGGCTAAGTGGGCCATCCCTGGGCTGAATAGCTCCATCTGCATCTAGAGTGGTGGGAGGGGATAGCACCTGGGCCTGAATAGGGCTAAGCATGCCTTCCACAATGCTGGCTCCACCCCCTGCTGGGCGTCTGACAACCCTGCCCCTCTCTCTGAAAGGAAAGGAGAAGCCAGGAAAACAAAGTGCTCAAGGAACACCCAGAACGGGTTCAGACCGGGCTCAGAGCCCTCCTGCACAAAGGAAACAAAGACTTTTAGGGGTTTAAGTACATGACCCTAGACTAAAGAAAATTAGATCATCCTGGAATCAAGAAGGAACCTCTGCCAAGGAGAAAGCTGGAAGACTGAAGAGGAAGGACTTTCCTGCTGTGTTTGTGGGCTGACCTGCAGTTGCTTTGCTGCCAAGGAGAGGGGAAGGACTTTGCTTTGTGCTGTGTCCCCTTGCTTGAAGAGATCTCGAAGGGCCTATCATGATTGCCAGCTCCGCTCTTTGTTCCAAGATGGCTGCCCCATACTGCGCATGCGCGAGGAAGTCAGGCAGCCATAAAAGCCTGACTTCCCCTTGACTAAGCGCTTCGCGTTCTAGTGTCCGCCTCTACCGCGTCACTTCCACTTCGCCGTGCCACCACTTTCTCTGTTTGCTTCGGGATTCCCTGTTCCTCGTTTCCTGGTTTGATGTTCCTGTGGGGGTCTATTTCGCCCGTAACGTTCCTGGCTGCTCTCGAGCTCCCTCCCAATTAGCGGAGCCTTGCTCGTGCGGAGCAACGCTTCTTTACTCCGCTTTTGTTTTTGCCTGTTTAATTCCTTCCTGCCCCATCCTCAAGACTCGCTATACTCAGAGTGTTCCTGTGGGCTGGCCGGGCTGGCCTTTCTCGGTTACGCTTGCCAGCCGGACTCTCTGTTCCGCCGGCCGGCCGGACTTGGGCTGGGCTGAGGGTGATAACCGCACCGCTTGCTTGTGGACCTCATCACATTGCTGCGAGTGTCGTCAGGTAGCCATCGCATCGAGGGGCAGCGGGAGGAGAAGATCGACGCTGCGCATCGCCGCTGCACCTGAGATTGTCGCCGTCCCAAAGATCGTCACATCATGCCTTTGCAAGGCGCTTTCTACGAAACCTGCGCAACGGAATCCATTCAAGGTATCGCCTCCCTCCCCATACAGACCGGATTCATTGCAAAACGCCCGCTGCATCCAGCTGGGCTGTCGCATCGCCTCCCCAGGGTCTCAGGAGTGATGCATCGATGTTTTTCAACACTGCAGCTTTCACTTGGAACTTTTGTCGCATCTAAATGTATTTTTGGCTAAACGTGACGCAAGTGTGGATTATTTTAACGCAAACCCTAGAACTCTTTTAAAATCATATTCTTGAACTGTGTATGTTGGATTTTTGTCCTTTTGGTCTTGTGTAGTTTAGATAAAAATACTTTATTTTTCTAAACTGGTGTGGAGTCCATTTGTGGTGTTTTCACTGTGTTATTTTGAGTGTTGGTACAAATACTTTACACATTGCCTTTGATAAGCCCATCTGATCGTGCCAAGCTTCCAAGGGGGTGAGCTGGGGTTATCTAAAGAGTGTATCCCCATTACCCTGACTAGAAGCAAGGGTCCCTATTTGGACATTTGTACCTACCTCTGCCAACTAAAGACTCCCAGATCTAACATCAAGAATATGGGCTGAAGTAAAATAAGCTAAAAATCAAAACGAAAGTTTTCATGATCAACGTCATAAGAGAAATATATTCATCAAAACACCTATAGGAGAATTGGAAGCCTCACAGAATATGGCGAGCACATACTGGGATCGTTTCTTCTTCTCCACATCGACTCAGTCGTAGAGTCAAAGGTTGGAGCTTTGGGGCCTGGAAAATGAAAATCATTCAAAATATGGTGTCAGGAAAGGCATTTCTTTAGGTCACTTTTGATGCTACCCACAGGATTCCCCTCTGTTGCTTTTTTAATTTAGGGTCAGCTACTCATCCATCCACGTAGAGGTCAATTAGCTCCAATATACATCCAGCCTAAGAACGTTGAAATTGCCGGGATGAAGTTGACAAAGCCTGGAGAGAGCATGTCAACCCGAGCCTTATGTCAAAGCTTACACAGCTGAGAAAAGAAGCAAACAAGTGTGGTCTAGTTCGGATACTGGAAAGCCCTGGCCCAGGGCTACTGTAAACAATGAACATGAAAATCGGCAAACAGTTCCTAAATCTACAAATGCAAATCAAAACGCAAGGCTAAGACAATTTCCGTCCAGCAGGTCATGCTGACCTTTTCTTTCCTCTCAGCACTTACAGACTTATCTAGTAAAATTAACCAACAACAGGGAATTAAAAATCTAGCCAGAAGTATTGTGCCCCCTCTGAAAATGTTTGTGAAAAGAACCAAAAAAAGAGGACCGAACGGCTTAGCTGCATTAGTCAAGATAGCACAGAATAACATCTATCTGCTGGCATCCAAGATTATAATATGTGATTCGCAATGTCACCACAGCAACAATCAATCAGCTATACATCTATACAACTGTCAACATATTAGAGGTTGAAATGAGTAAAACTAGGGCCGTAACATATGGGCTGAAAAAACATCTGGGAGCAAGACGTTCGACAACCGAAATTTTCTTCTCCTGACCAGTTCAGGTTTTAGCTTGGCCTCCCTGATCAACGGGCCCCTGGTGCCGGTGTCTATCTCAACCTGTGCCACAAGTTAGGAAAGGCCAGTGTCGGTATCCTGGAGGCACTGCTATGGTCTGAAATCAGCCAACCACTCCAGCATCATATCTTCCCTGTGCGTATGCCGTCCATTGGAAGATATGATTTATGGCCCTTAGATTAGGGATTGGCTCTTTCTTAAACATCTATCCAGCTGGCATTGTCCAAGAGAGAGAACACAAACTGCTGAGGCTGTGGCAGCTGTCAAGAATCAGTTGAACACATGGTATGGCTATGCCCAGCCCTGCTTAATTTGCGCAGGACCAGACTAAGAAGAGAGTCGAACAATCTGCTGGGTTCGCACCTATCAGCAGGCAATTATGGCCTCATTAGATCCCGGCAAAAACAGCCGTGAACATCTTTTTGACTAGGTTTGCTACCATTGCATCCAACTTGTCTAGTCAGCAGGGCGGCGGGGGGTTCCATAAAGCATGTCCTCGTTTCCCCCCCCTGATCTAATGGCTACAACTGACCAGCAGCACCTAACTATAAATAAATCAAACCAGTCCCTTAAACGCTGCAAACTCGAGGGTGCTAGACCTGAGGACTACTTTGCTGCAATTAAAGGCAGTTTTATGTTTGCTACTGTTTTTGTAAAAGACCTCAGCTCCAATGTTAATGAGGAACACCACATTTCTGTTTTGGTGCACGCTAGCCATTTGGGACATGTCCAAGGCATTGTAACTGTACTTAATTCTTGTGCTGTTTTACATCGCAGTACATTTAGCAGATCTTCTCAGATAGCTAATTTACTGGTTCAATGTGACCTGCCACAATAGTTTCTGCATAAATGGCTGTCATAATGCACCTGCACATTACTGAATCGTTGTTCTGCTTTAATTGATGAATAACCGTCTGCTTTCTGACGTAGCAGACCAATGTAGTAACTTTAGCATGTTTTCTATTTGTAGTCGAATACACAGTTTTTTAGGTATTAACTATATTTCATATGAATTCTGTGCTGCTTTAAATGAGGAATAGTCTGCGGATACCCCTGTGTAGACAACCAATATGGTAACTGTAGCACACTTCTTTTCATAGCCGACTTACTGTATTTATATGTATGAATTCGACTTCTGCTTAGTGCGTATGAATTTGCCCCTGCTTTATTAATTGCATTTGCAGTTTTATATTATTAAAGGCTTTAAAAACCCATAAACAATAAAGTATTATTATTATTAAGAACAGTAGATTTAATCTTGTGTAAAATAGCCCAGACTATCGAAGACAGATATCTTCCTTTTTATAGGTAGTGAATTGTCACGGGTTTCTCAATGTCTGCATTTTTATTTTCAGTTATGTAAATTCTGATAAAAAGATAATAAGTAAATTTGTTTACTGGTTTGAGCATTTCAGTCTATTTTCCCAATACACTCAGTCAAGTTGCTACCACCAGTTCTGAAAATATAATTTAGCCACCAAGTACCATTTAAGGGAAATATAACCTATTTATAAATGTGGTAATAATACATTCTCCTTAACAGTCCAATAACTTAGCATATTAGTAACACAGCATGCCTACACCACTTTTCCATTTATTTTGCAATATGCTATTTATTAACGTATCACCCAGTTGATTGACAATCTATTGTCCTGATTCGGGTCAGATCAGTCACATGGAAGTAGAGTTGCATTGAAGATGCAAGGGCATGGTCATTTTTTAAAGAGCGTAGAGAATATAAAACGATGTAACCTGGCATCAGCCATAAGCTGATGGCAAGTTGTAAGTACTGGGAATTGTGTCAGGAAAGAGGGAGTTTCTGAAACTACCTGTGGGACAACTTTTCAATTTCGTATACTATCATCTAGTGATCACTTTACCTGATATGCTATTTACATTGTAAGTAGTTTTCGCTTTAATCATTAGTTTTTTTATGAGATTTCAAATGCCCAGTTGGTGGTTTTTTTACAATTTTTTAAATGACAATCACTTTCATTAAACATTGCACTGTGTGAATTGTCGAAGTATTTATTTCATAGTAATTATTGTTCATTTTTGTAAACAAAGACAATACATGTGCTTTATATATGTGGACATCCTGATCAATCCATCAAGCCAATATGCCCACTGTTATATTTTGGTATTCTTATCCTTTGACAAAGTCAGTAGGGCTGCCTTACCCAAAATGGCACCCAGCGCTCCCCCCTCCCACTGCCATGGCTTGGGTTTGAGCACGGCAGGGTTTTGCAGGCAGACCCACACATTGTGTGCAGCACAGTAGGGAAGCTGGTCCCAGTAGAACAATTCTAAATAGCACACACGATTAGATACCTTAGGCATTAATACAATATTACTTCAAATTCCTTAGTTCAATGTTATTTAATCACATTGAACCAATATCTATACATCAATAAATAATCAGAAAAAATGTATCAAACATGTGCCCCAAGCAAAAAAGGGAAAAGGGAGAGAGGGTAGTGCGCATCAAGTGAGGGTCAGAGGAGTGAAAAAGGGAAAGTAGTGACAATATTTAGATTGCACCATTATTTACAATAAAAACCGGCTTTTCTCAGCCTCACAGTTAAATGATAACAAATACACAGCCATTGTTTATAATAAACTGACACAGTGAATATAAACTGTTGACCAGACTGGCACAATACAGTGACAAAGTCAACGTTTCAACCCCAAAATAAAGTAGGCTGCTTAGGTCCTTACACCGGGGTCTTCCTCAGGACTGAATATGGGGCACCATGCACCACCCTAACTTGGATGGTGAAATTATTGTAGGCGGGCCAATAGGCTCCAAACGCAGAGAACGGAGTGATGGCACTTAAAAGATCCTTGAGGGTTCCTCACTGCTGGAAATCACCTCTTGTTGCAAGAAAATTAAATCCTTAATATATAAATTGGCTTGCTCGAGACAGATGCATTGTTTAAGGCAGAAGATTAACAGCACCCGTGGGGCTCTACCAAAGCAGTGACTATCTTTTCCCTCTCCAGACATCTCGGAACCCTGGAATTCGGTTTGGGCCCAAGCAAATATTAATATTAAGGGGTCTATTATGATGTTGGGCGGATCGCCACCGCCCCCATGGCGGTGGCGATCCGCCCGACATCATCCCCCACCCGCCTCTCATTTCCCCCACCATATTATGATGGCGGGGGGAGGGGACTGCGGCGGACGGGTAGATTGTCCGTTCCTTTTCCGCCCGGTCACCCGGGCAGAAATGGGTTGCATATGGTGGCGGTGTCTGATAGACACCGCCAGCCATATTACGATGACAGTGGGAAGCAGCCTTTCCGTGGCGGCGTTGCCACCAAGGAAAGGCATGCAGATTCCTGAGTTGGGGGCCCGTTGGGGGTCCCCAGGATGTTGGGGGGTGGGAGGGGCACATGGGGGGTACCTATGGTACCCCCCTGCATTTGCATGGACAACGTGGCAGGTACCGCGCGGTGCCTGCCACGTTGTGCATGCAAATACACAAATGCCTTTTTTGAATTGCAGCAGGTGCTGCTGACAACACAGCCCGCCGCAATGCAAAAAATGCCGGATTAGCCCGCTAGTGTGGCGGGCGCATCCTAATTGCCAAAGCGGGACCACCACACCCTTAGCGGGTGGTCCCATTTCCCGCCCGCCATCATAATAGACCCCTAAATATTTAACTTTGTTGCAACAAGAGGTGATTTCCAAGGATCTTTTAAGTGCTAGCTCCTGCGGGAATGTATGTCCCAGAAGAGCGAGCCAGTTGACTGATAAAAAAGCACTCGCAACCAATCTGATCTCTCTAATTTTTGATTCTGCATCCCTCTGGAATCTCGCAGGACCAAAATCAATACATGTATACATTTTGATCCTTACTTAAAAACACATGAACAGATTTACACTAAACACAAAAAGCACACTTTCTGGATAAAGATGTAGATTTCTGCTGAATTTGGAGTTATTCTGTTAAGCCACTTTGACTGTATTATTGTTATATTTTTCCATGTAAAATGCATGGTAAAAAAAAATGTTTTCGGACCTCCCTTTTTCTCGGAACCCACTTGACAGACCACCCCAAAACATTTTGGAAACAAAACATTTTGGTGCACACTTTTTCTTTCGGAAAGCTGAGCGAAGATTCATCAAGGTTTTAAAGTTATTAGCAAAACTATAATGATCATACTATAACTACACAGTGACCACAGCAACAGCGATATATATATGTTTCTAAGATGTATGGCATTTAATAGGAACGGAACAATAATTTGGTAACTCTAAATTGAGACTCGTTATATGTGAGCTTTTATCAGAGTGTAGACATTAAAGCAATCAAATATTTTCTTAAAGCCAGACCACTAATCTTATATGAATATGTGTGTATACATTTTGAAAATGTTTAAAATGTGCTTAAATGAAAAGAAAAAATCCTCTTTGATGGCGCCATGCATAAATATCTGAGGAAGCGTGGTGGACACCTGCTTTCTCCCAGTTATGGAAACGTATATATTGGCTGGTGGGAGTAGCATAGGTCCAACAATCAGAGATTAGAAAAACAAATTCTTACAAGTGAGTCTAAGACTCCGGTATACAGATAGTTTATTTGTGATTTGGGACAAACATGTTGACGATTTGCTTGCTGCTTATGAATACCTGCATACAAATTGCCCCTACACGAGGTTGAAGATGATGAAGAAGAGATACAGTTCTTACTTTTGAATGTAAATGTTAAATATAGCTAAGGTAAACTGCCCTATATAGAAAAGAGATGGCAGGAAACAGCCTGCTGTCTGCTGGAAGTAACCATCCTATCAGCATGAAATGCAATATTCCCTACTGGGAATTGCCAAGGAAATTGCAGCACAGATGAGGCATACAAAACTGATGAAACTTTAATGCAGCAAATTTTCGAAATGATGGGGTGTTCAAAGAGTGTCATACAAATTGCGAAGCACAAGGCTGATACTTTACGAAAGGAGGGTCTTCTTTTTAAATCAGTATCAGGAGAAACTTAATATAGATCTGTTGTTAAATAGGATAGTAGGATGATCACACCTTTCTCTGATTAGATAGGTAAGATCAAGCATATATTACATAAACATTTGAACATTATTCGAAATGACAATTTATTGGGTCATATCTTTAGATGACAGCCTAAATTACATACAGATGGGGTAGAACAATGACGGATATGAGTATGTCGGGTCGCATTTAACCCAAAGGAGGCAAAGAATGGGCACAACAACATAAACATGCAAGGTCTGTAAGAATAGTTGCATTAAAATACTATATAGGAATCCATAAGATCTACGGGAAAATTAATTTACACATTATACAGAGTATAGTATGACCAAACTTTAAAAAGATTTATTAGGAGGAGCACTATTTTTCATGTGAAAGAAAAGAATCCTCGAACTTGTTAGAGCAAATTTCACCAGGAGGATTGGAGCAAAGGCAACTACCTTGCCATTGTGAGACAGATGGCTTGAATATGAGGGAGGCTTACAGTCTGAGAGCCTATTTAAAGCTGCCTGGACAATGCTTCCGACTTTGTTACGGCCCCTTTAGTTATGATCCATCTGCAAGTTCTACATTTCTCATACAATTAATTGTTTTTCTTTCTTTTTTAGTAATTGAGACCACACTGCCAAGTATAATGATTATGTGGTTGATATTACTAAGAGACTGAACAAGTACAGGTACAAAAGGAAATCTATTGGCTCCATTCTTGAATTTAAAGGGATGCTTTTGTATTTACTTATGGGACTGAAACATTTCAACAGAAGTATCCCACTAAAGGCATTAGTTTGGTTGCTACTGATATCATAAGATATATTGAAGAGACACAGTTTTCAATAGCATGGGTAACTGAATTGAAAAATTATGATTCTGTTAGTATTGATTTATAATGTACTTGTATTAAGAGATTCATTTGGTAATCCTTTCCTATGTATAACGTGAAATACATTGCGCCCCAGGCAAAAGAAAAACGGGAATGCATTAGTCTGTTGCCCTGGTTAATTCAGTGTATCTTTAATTTATTGAACTGAACAAATGGAGCTCACCGTGTACAAGGTGGAGTAGTCCAGACACAATGCGTCGGGTCTATGGATCAATTTGTCTGCTTGAATAAAATTAAATTACACAGCACCCAGCTCTATGTGTATGGAGGCTCCTTACAGATTTGGTGGCTTGTGGGATGAGAAAATAAAATGACAATTTTTGAGAGTTGTGCTAAACTTGGTTCTGTGCATTAACTGATACACCATTAACTATGGGGCAATCGAACCATTCAGTGACAAAGAAACAATTAGCTGCATGTACTCTCAATAATCAATCACCAAAACAATAACAGATATATTAACTATTTCCATAATGTTTCCATTACTATCTCTTAAGATTTGCCACTCGAGAGTCTTGTCTGCATTTTTCTAAATTGATCAGCTCTTTTCCATATAGAGATAAGTGCTTCTAGTGGACGTTATTGATAGGGTTTACAGATTGCATTTCTTCTAAAAAGAAGGACACATACCTGTTGAACAAGAATTTTTTTTTTTTAAGTCTTAATCTAGTCAAAGTTACCTGAGAGTCTTAATCTATTCAAAGTTACCTGAGAGGTTTCAGAAGATCCAGGATATGCTGAAGTTCATTTAACTAAAAGCAAATCAAATAACACTCCCAGAGACAGGTGGAAGCATTCATGACGAATGATCACCTCAATATTGAATGTCAAGTTTACCTAATCTCTCCTATCCATTTTATGAGTCAGCATTTATGTAAATTACTTGTTCCAGGTGTGGTCACCATCTATCTATGTATAGAAAAATAGGACAGGTCTATCTTTTTATGGGCGGAGTTCTCAGCCTTTAATAAGGAGTCTCCACGTTTGTAAAGATACTGTTAAATATTAATTTGTGAATACCAAAAAAGCGTAACTTTACCTTTGTAAATTAAGGCCCCAGTGATGACCAAGGAATGAAAGTGGATAGCCCTTTTTCTACCATGGACCCAGTATCTTGGTACAGATGTACTCTTCTAAAGGCACAATCAGTTTGTACCCATCCATCTATATACACACAAAGCAATAAGCTATTGAACAAATTAGCTGCTTCTTTATTGATATTGATATATGATTTATTATGCGAATGGCCCTGCAGCATGTGCTTCAATGGGATGACCTGGCTCATGGTGCAATCCTTCATGCAGACTTCTTGCGTTGTAGACTTTAAACTAATCGCCAAAATATGTGCAAATTGTGCAATAAGTGATCAATATCTAGATGACCATATCTTCTTTTTTTAGGAGGTCCTGCACAAATAGGTTGATGCAATGAGCCAGACATAGCACTCTGTAGAATAATGTATCAATCATGGCTTTGAGAATATTAATGTCATTGTAATTGGCAGCAAGTCAGGTGCTGACGCCGTGGGTTAAAGCCATAAGGATTTATTTTTTCTAGGACATGAGCAGCAGCATGTGGTTTCTCCATGGAGGAAACTGCAACTGTTGCATGCTGACAAATGTCTTGAAAAGTATCAGCAGCAGTGAGATCAGCACCTAGCCTTTTTTAAACCACCTTGAATGAGAACAGGTGGAACACAAAGTCTGCAGCTTGACAACTGGGCCACATGTCTGTTGTGAGATGGATAAACAGCACATCTCTCTCCTTCATTGCTTCACTAACCAGTTCTAGCACTTGATGGTGTGGTTGTCACACAGTAACAGTTGAAAATTATGTTGAGCTTGCAACCTTCCATTTCTGACACAGAGTCTCTACAAATTACAGAAAACCATCTCCTTGTACTAAAGAAAAAGAGAGCAGGTCAAGTGCAAACATTTTGACCAGGCCCGTTGTATAAATGGATAAGATCATGTATGCACTCGGATACAGTGTTTTCTGGGCTCACTGATGGACCTTTTGAACCTGACTAAGAGGTGATGGGAGTTAGCATTTACGTTCAAACAAATTTCAATTAACAGTGCAAGCCATTTGACTACACAATGAGGACCAGGAATCAGTACCCAAGGTTAAAAAGGTTTATTATGAATTAATAATCAATTTCAAATACACAACTCTTGTGGCCCTTCAGTTAAGGTGCCGAATAACAATGAGAAGTTCCAACCTCCTAAGGAAATTGAGGCGGGTTAGTATCAGACAAACTAGCAGTTCAGGAACAGCAATACAAAGTAGCAGCATTCATATTTGGTGCTCAGAAAATAGTCTAAGAGTCTCTTGCCTACACATTAGTAATCTAAACCTCCTAAATCCAGTCCAGGTTAAAGGGATGGTTCAGTAACCTAAAAGTCTCAAAACAGGGAATTTCCATGCAGGAAATTAGAACAAAACAAAAAGTATCAAGTAAAAAGGAGTTAGCATTTCAGAATCTTGAAAAAGAGTTTTCATCGAGTAAGGAATAAGTGTTGGCCTAAGCCACACTTAGAAAAGAATCAAGGGAAAGCATCAAGGTCTAAAACCCTAAAAGTCCATTCAGGTAGTAAGGCATCAGGGATGGTGTCAGCAAGGAATCCGCAAGAGAGATCTCCATCTATGGCGTCTATCTAGTTTCAAGTCAATACATGTATAACACATGTTTATGAAAGTCAGATTTCATCTTTATATTAAGCATATTATCTACTAAATAAGGAAGGTTTAATTCATTAAGACTTTATTAGATATATTAGCATAATTAAAATACACACTCACATATGTATATTCTCTAATTCTCTGGTAAATGCATTTTTTAATAATGTTATCAAGTGCAACACTTACATTAATTTGTTTAACTACTCAAAAAACATGTGCTAAATGCTCATTCTTGTCATGTATCTGTTAAGATTTTTGTGACGTATTTGTGAAGAGTGGGCAATTTCGGGCTGCACCTTCCCTCCTCTGATGGAAAATCAAACCAACATATCAAAGTCAGATGGACAAACCACAATCTGTTTGGTTTCATAATCTTTCTTCCTGAATTCTCCAAGAAATGTCATGTCATCATAGTAGTTACTCTGTATACCCTCAGTTCCATGTCTGTTCTCTATCTCTTCACTCCCTTTTTCACTTGAGCATGTTTGTATACATTATAGATAATCCACAAAGAGAAATTATCACTAAGGGTTTCATAATGCTTCTAACAATTCCAGTGCCTAGGTTTCAAAGCCATCTGCCTATAGCAGAAACTCCCTTCACTATTGCTTCCCAAGCACCTATTGCTGTTAGTGCTTTCAAATCCTTTTTAGGTCATTAATGTTGCTGATGTATTTTTTTAGGTCGTTACTCTCATCTGGAATGTAAGTACAACCTTGTTGAACTGTAAATACTCACCAGACTTCGCCCTCTGTTGTGAGAAGGACGTCCAAATCAAGTTGATTCTGAAAAATCATGGATCTAATGGCAACCGTTTCTGTATTTATAACTAAAAACCCACCAGTTGTACCAGTAGACAACTTGTCAACCACAGTAGAAAGCTTTTTAATTTTGAATGAGTTGAGTATCAATCCTACAGATGGTATCAGAGCACCAAAGATGTCTCCTACAATTTCACTATCACTCACACCTCTCTTTGTACTCACATGTTCCCTTGTTGAGTCATCAATTTGTCCCACATGACAAATCTTTGAAAAATCTATCTCCATTTAGCATGTTTCATACCATTTCTTGGGTAACCTGTCAAATGCATTCTCCCCACAAATGTGATAAACTCCAGGGAAAACAGGATCTGCTCTATCTAAATAGAATTCCCAGTTTCTTTGAACTGCAAATGTATGGTCACATTCACTAGTCCCTACGAAATTTGTATTAGTTGTGGATTTTCTAATGAATGTGCATTATCACCCTCTATGTTTCCTATCTAAAGATAACAATGCCATGTTTTTCACTAATCTATGTTCACTTTCATCTTTAGCCCATTGCAATACTTTTGAATGATTTGTTGCTTTAGCTAAGTTGTCTCTCCTTCTGTCTTTAAATGAATCGATGAATTTCTTATCTACACATATTAAGAAACAAAATAAGTTATGTCTGTGTGCATAAGCAGTATCCAGTGCCATGCCGGGTCTCAAAAAACGTCCCACAATCTGTGTTTTTAGCATAAGGCTGTCAATTCAATTGCTTCAGCACAGGAACCTTTGAGAAAAGCAAGTCATGATTTGTGAAATAGTTTTAAAAATGACCCTTTCCATAGAATAACCTCAGCAATAAGCTAAAAGTAACTTCATTTGTCAAGGGGAGAAGATGATAGGTAATCTCCTGAGCAACTGGTGCAGGTAATTGCATACAAACATAGCAATCCCTGGCATCCATAGTGTCAACATATTCATAACGCAGCTTTGAATAAAGGTTCACTGAGTAATCTCCTCTAGAGGCATCTACATGTAAGTCTTTCTCAACTATTGCAGGTAAAATATTGTTATTAGGAAGTGGTGTTTTAGGGGTACATATCGATCTAGGCTCTTCTACCTGTCATGGATGTAGTAGACTAAAGATTGCAAGTAAATCAATTAGCACTAAAGTCACAACAAGTAACACATACTTTTATGGCTATCACTGTTTGCATTAGGCTCTGTGAGTTCTTTAGTGACAGAACGTTTAACTAGAAGATTACAGCACAGTTTTTGCAATTAGTTTCCACTTGCGCAAACAGTAAAGCAAAGTTCACATTTCTTTTCCAGTAAAATATGTACAATAATCTCCATTAGGCTTCCTGAGCCCTACTCCGTGTTCTGCTAAGGGACAACCTTACTTTCTCCCACCAAATCAGGCTTTGGTAGTCTTCTTTGTAGTTTTTGTAAAGCTATAAAGTTCTGTCTCTAATAAATGCACAGTTCAAACTCACATGTGATCACGTCCAGGATAAATTGACTCAGTCTGTTTAGTGGCAATGCAATTTCAAAACTCATTTCAGCAACAAAGTTCATTTCTAGGAGGCTCAATTAGATGTGACTTGTTATAGAAAAAGGTGAAAACTGCTTTCTCTCAGTCATTGACAGTTAGGTAAGTCCATTCAGGTGAGGAGTACCTCCGGCAAGGTATCCTATCCCTCTTGCATCTCCTTACTGTTGGGCCTTCTTCATCACTGTCACTCAAGCCAGATCTTTCAGCATCCTCTGGAATAGTTGTGATACATGTACTTCAGACAGACAACGTCTCACTCTCTCTGGTCTTCTTGGCTACCGTTCTCCGAGTACAACGCGCGTCACTACTGTACTAGGCCCTTCACCAGGGTCTGAATCTGGCGCTTGGTCAACACTACTGGATGAGACTATCCCCTGGGTAACAGCCTGTCCTTTGTTTTAGGCTCTGGCTGTGACCTCTGATATCACTCCTGATTTGTGGACGTGATTTTCCTTTTGCCTGAACCCAGGTGCTTCCTTCGTTGTTTGTTCTAAAGCATTGCGCCCTGAAGATGGTGAGACCCACATCGGGGTCACCCACCGAAATACTTGTCAGCGCTGGATTTTTCTATGTTCATCTATTTCCCCCGATGTAAACAACAATACCAACAAGAAATTGATTTTTCAAATGATTTATATCAACTATTGTTCTCTAGCTATGAAATAACACTGAATTTACAACCCTTTTCCCCGATATTCAACTATTGTGATTTCTGCAGTGTTATCAACTGTGCTGTTCAGAGGGGGTGTTTGTTTGCTTCTTGTATATATTTGAATTTAGATTGTTTTGAACCTTTATATTTTAGGACGTATGTGTATGTGTGGGTATGCACTGGTCTGTATGAACGATAGTGTGTTTGCAGTGTTGGTTGCGCTTGGGTCATTTATTGTTTACTATATATCAACCATGAAACATCTTTATTTTCTGTAACATATTAAATACATTTGAGTATTTTGTATCCAATTACCTTGTGTTTCATATTGCGGAAGGCCAGTTTCATGCACGTGTGTATATACATCAGGGCTGATTAGCACTTTTATGATATTCTGCAGTCAGAGGGATTTCTTCTTGATTGCATTTCCCAGTTTCCCCTGTTCCCCCTGCCTATGAATCATATCAAGGGCCCCCTTCTGTGTGAGTGGTGGTTAACCTACTCCCTCTGTCTCATTGTAACCACAGGAACAGGTGCTGTTATATCATCAAGGGGATACAGGACTCTGCGAGTATGGGCCGCATGTACCCAGTTAAGAGCTGCTGTGGTGACCAGAATCACCAGGTAGGGCCATGTCACCTAGGCTCCAATCATGACTTGTGCATGTGTTTCTTCACCATAACCCAGTCGCCGGGACTGAGGTCCTTGTACTGTTCCTGTTGAGGCAATACTGTAGCCTATCCAACCTGGTGAGACACAAAGTGCACCACATCTGTATATCCTTTGCAG
The DNA here is from genome assembly GCF_964261635.1 of Lissotriton helveticus. Classification (NCBI taxonomy): domain Eukaryota; kingdom Metazoa; phylum Chordata; class Amphibia; order Caudata; family Salamandridae; genus Lissotriton; species Lissotriton helveticus. The sequence continues at coordinate 981,997,409 of NC_136065.1, read as the reverse complement.
TAATCAGGAACCATGTAATTTGTAATGTTCACAAGTGCATTCGCAGGCACAGCTTACAGTCTCATGGCCCTCGCTATGATGATTTCATGAGGTGACAACCATGTCATCCTATTTTAAATACAGCGTAGACTTATCAACACAAGAGGTAAAGCATCAGGCCACTTCAGAGATGTTGAAGCACACACTTTAGCCATTCTGAATTTCACTGTGACATTGACTTGTTCCACAATTCCAGAAGCCTCTAGTCGATATCTACAATGTAGCTGCTGCTCAGCTTGTAATGCTGCACATAAAATATTTAGGACCTCATTCTTAAAATATGTTCCTCGATCTTACTTCAAAGAAGTCGGTAAACCAGACACGGTATTAATTCCCTGAGCAACAACTTGGCCACTATGAGACAATCATTTCTCCCAGTTGGGTAAACTTCAACCCACTGTCAAAAATGCACACAATCACTAGGACATATTTCAATCCATTTCAAATGAATATCTAAATGAAGTCCAGTTGAATACTGTTGAAGAGACCTCCTCATGTCCCTATGTGACTTAGGGTTCCTGCTGTTTTTCTGCCCATGTCCTGCTGTTGGCATACAGAACATCTGCAACACAAACATTCAGCCATCAATCTGAATCTGGGATTAAACTAAGTCTCCCTAAACAGGTGCACCATGGCGTCTCTCCCTACATGTGCAGGGCCATGATAATGTCTCCCTATTGGATGTAACATGCTATCTGGCAACACAGGTCTTCCATCTCCTGAAACCCAAATGTTATCCTCGGCTCATTTGGCACATCCTGCTCTGACCCAAGCTTGATGTTCTGCTTCTGCCTATTCTTCCTGTAACCTCTTAACTTCTTCCCAAGTATTAACTACAGTAATCAAGGAATTGCAAATTGTGGCATCCGAATTTTCATTGACGTACTCCCCATTTAAGGTGCAAGAATTCAGAGCGCAGTATCTTGCGGCCTCATTGGCATACTTATTACCCACTGTAAAAGAATCAGCTCCTTGTCGATGCGCAGCACACTTTACCGGAGCAATTTGGGCAGCTAATTGCAAGGCATGTAACAAATTCCTCATGCTCTTGCCATTTCTGATGGGCGAACCTGAGGAAGTCATAAAGCCTCTTTGTGACCATAACTGTCAAAAGATGTGAACGACACCACAGCCGTACTGACTATCAGTGAAAATTGTCACCATTAGCTGGTCTAAAACACAGCATGCTCTAGTAAGAGCAATCAATTTGTCCTCTTCTGTTGAAAAGATTCCTTGAAGACAGGAGACTTCAATCCTACCTGAGACAGTAAAGAAAGCATAGGCAGCTCTCAGGTTTCCATCAAGGGCTCATAAGTAAGATCCATCAGCAAACAGCAAATAGTCTGCCAGGTCTCGGCTTGGTGCATAGTTTAGTAACATCAACACATCCATGCTCATCTTCATCCTCCACTACCTCATTTCCTAGAAGGGACAACAAGGTGGTAGAATTCAATATAGTATATCTTCTGAGTGTAGCATTTTCGGCTCTAAGTATGACTTACTCATACTTGGTAAGCTGACCATTGGTAAGGTGTTGTGTTCCAGTACGCATTAACAGCACCTCCACTGAGTGGGGTACAAAAATAATCAAAGGGTGGCCCATAAAATTGCTCTAACAACAACTTTAAGACATCCTGGCAAAGCAGAAGCTACCGGGTGAAGTGTGGCAGAAAAATAACCGCAGGTCTGCAGGTACTTGCGTGCATCTGGGTTAGCAGTCAGTGCAGTCCCCACTCTCACTACAAAACAAAGCAAACACTTATTATAATCAGACATTACTTTCTCCTTTCATAATGTGATGTCCTAAGCACAAGACTTCTTTCCTACAGAACTGCAACTTGGTTAGGAACACTTCATGTCCATTCTCAGATAAATGGTTCAGCAATGCAATTGTGTCTCTTTTGTAAGTCTCCTGTGTATTTGACGCCACTAGTTGGTCATCAGTGTATTGGGCAAGAACTGAGTGATAGGGCATCACAAAGGACTCTAGAAACAAAATTGCGGCTGAAATTGGTACCACAGGACAACAAGGAATGATTGAATTTACCTTTCTCAAATCCTGCAGTATACTGTAGTTGCTGTTGGGTGTCTGCAAAACCATAATGGGTGAGTTACATGGACTCCAAATAATCTCCTTCAGAATGCCTTGCTCAATCATTGAGTCAATCACTGGAGTAATCCCAGCAATAGTTTCAGGGGTCATATTATATTGTAGGATTCTCAGGTACTCAGCATTTGGCTTCACAGTAATGTCAACTGGTTCAACACCTTTAATTAGTCCGATGTCTCTACCTGAAAAGTACAAGACTCCAGGTAAAACTGTGTTTCTCAATTCTGGGGGCAAATCATCTTTTGAGAACATAGGGTACATTTCAATTGTTGATCTCTGTCTGACAAGTTTGAAGGCAATTACCTCATCATTAGTCTGGTATTCGATTCCGTTTGGGGTACACTTAATAGAACAATTCAGCTTTCACAAGAGATCTTGTCCAAACAAATTTACAGGACTTGAAACACACATTGCAAAGGGGTGATTGTCCTCAAATGACCCTATTTTGACAGGTATCGCTTCTGAAACTGGACTAGTCATTTGTTTATTTGCCACTCCTACAACTTGGATTCTTTGTCCCAAGAGGGGTAGGTTGGGAACCTCTGCTTACAGCAGAGCGGGTAACACCAGTGTCAATGATGAATGAGGCTGGATTCCTATTTACCTCACTATCATGTATGGACCACTCTGGTCTACCTCTAAGGTTGAGCCAAGTAATCAATCCTCCTCCTCACTCAGGCCCGTCATTGGGACAGGTCTGAACTGAAATCCTCATCTGTATGGATCATGGAATACTTTTGGGACAAACACTGAATTCACAAAAGGATTAGTATTTACATTGGGGACCTGATTTGCAATGTATTTCTGGACATTTGCGACATTTGCATTTTATTGTGGCATTTGAGGCTAGTGGGACTTGTATCACCTGAGCTTGGGGTGCATTTAACTAGGGGTTCTGAATACTGTGTCTCTGTACTTGCTGTGTCTGAATCATATTATTTAATTGTGAAAGCATCAATCCACCATTCTGAACCTGATTTCCATTAACCATGTTACCTGTATTAAAACGCCACTCACACTTTCATTGACATAACCTGCTGCACACATGGCAGGGATTCGTTTTCTTGAAAGTCGGCACACCAAAACCTGTTCTCGCATCAATCAGAACACCTCGTCCTCTACCTTGCAGTTGAAACCCTTGCTGTTGAAACCCAGTTACACCTTGCATCACTGGAACTCCCTGTTGATATACCTCCTGCATGGGACCAACATTTTCAACAAACTGTTGGTTCTGACCTCACTGAGCAGCCATCGAAAGCCTAACTGAATGAAATTTTACAAAATCTGGAATACCAGAATATTAGCTGGGGAAGAACAGGGTTTTCTCTGAACATGTATGAAAATCCTCTTTCCAGAAAGAAAAATTACTTTCTAGAGTCCCCTCACCCACCAGGGTTTCCCCTAGGTGGCATGCTTCATCATTGTGCTCCTCTCAATGAGCTGTAGATCGAGGCATGCGGCGACTTGCGGAACTACGTAGGAACACTAAGTTGTGGAAAATGTGTAGTGCAGTGAAAGTGGAGTGGAAAACAAAATGTTAAAAATACCTAATTAGTGGGCTAATATTTTATTCCTGCCCCTAGTTGGCAGGGGTTAATAATATGGAAAGTCTGACAATATTGAGTATAGAGTTCCTAGTAATGGGTCGACATGTTTTGAGCTGTCCCCTTAAAGCTCTTCTTTAGGACCATACGAGGACCAGCCCTGTGCGTGCCACTCCTAAGCAAACCTAAAATTAGGAATGAATGAGGTGCACACCTACTGTGTATACACCTAACACGTAATACATACGGTTAATCACTGACACGTAGTATTTTAGTTTAGGCAGAATTTTGCCTCTTGATGTGCAGGGGTAGAGGGGCTTGTAGTCACACCTTCGTCAAAGCGCACCTCTGGCAAATCACCTAATGGCATCCCCGGAGACCGCACCTTGATGATGCGGCGGTCTACCCAAAATATAAGTGTTCCCACTCACCTCACTAATAAAGGGATACCCTGGGTTGAATGAGGGATCTTTATTAAATCTTAAGACCCCCTGAAAAAAATCAAGACTTCTCAAAAGCGCTCCCTGGAATACGGTCGAGCCGACCACTGGTCTTTAGGAGTCAGGGTGAACCTGATGATGAACATTGCCACTGATAGAGTGGGTGAGTGTAATTTAAAAAAAGGGTTGTTTTCCTTTTTCCACCTCTAAGTGTGGTGGAGTACAGGTGTATCCTTTTACTTCTCCTTAATCACTGTGATTTTTTAAGGGAGGATACTATTTAGGTAAGGTTGTTTCTTTGGGAGCATGTATCCCCTTTCCTTTAAATATTGAAAGGATATCTCTACCCTTGGTGGGTTCTGGACGATCTCTCCTGACCCTACAAATTAATAACACTAAGCTAAGACATAAAAATATAACAAAACATAGGAGAAGCACTCTATATATGGCAGTCTAGAAAAAAAACATTTGTAATTTCATAAGTGCATGCTAAATTAATTTAGAAAAATCTATATCAAAAAGAAAAAAATATTATTGTGATTGTCAAAATCCCAAAGAATAAATACATCAAATTGCTATCTAGTGTCCAATCAACTGGACAGATTCCTATCATAGAAAGACATGATAATAAATAATGCACAAGAGTTCCAATTTGTTGTTCAAAGTACCACGAACAAGTGTGTAAAAAAATTAATTCTGTATTTCCGTCTTGAAAAATGCAACATAAACGCAGCCAACATGTTTCATCCCGTAAACAGTGGGACCTCTTCAGGGCTGTTAAAAACATACAAACATTGACATAAGCCACGGGAAATACACAGACAATTGTAAATGTGTATTCAAAGCACAAAAGACATTTTAAAAACAGAAACCACAATATATGAAAAATACATTCATTAAACAGCAACATCTGTTCGGAAAAGGAATAACAAGATAAAAATCCCACAGGAAAGGGAAAAGCACACATTGTGATATTAATATTAGTAGAACTTATATCCTTAATCAGAGTAATATTTTTTTCAGGAAAGAACATAATCAGTCATTACTAATTATTCAAATCAATCAAAAACTGGGAGAGAAGGAGGATTGAGCTAGATTTACCCTCCTATATGTTCAAAGTGTAGCAAAAATGAATTATTCAAATCATAAACTTATTTAATATAGCTTTAACATAGCTAAGCTAAGACATGCCCGCATGCGCATGTACTGAATACTGCCTACTACATCAATCAATAATCAATCATGTATCATTGCAGGCAGGGAACCAGAACACAAGTTTGCTCCCAACCTGCTGGAGCATTTGTAAACCTCCTGATGGCTGGGAGCAGACTTAGTATTTGCTCCTGTGTGGTGAAAGATTTAAAAATGCTCTCACCAGATGGGAGTAAACACATGTTTCTCTGCCCATGCTAGTGTAGGTAGGGGAACTACTGTGTGCCTTGGTGGGCTACCTGAGATACAGTAAGTGAGCAGGCCCTGAGGAGTGTGGTCCCCAGGGCCTTGAAAGACTCAGGGAGGGGACCTGTGTGCCCCCCACCCTTTCAATTAAAGTAACAGCCCTGTGGAATGGGGTCCCCAAGACTTTTTTAAGGCTTGAAATGGGAGGTTGCATGACTCTCCTCCCTTTTATTTATATTGTTACCCTGTGGGAGGCCCAGTGCCTAATTAGGTTTAAAGAGGGGTGACATGCACCACCCTTTATTAATCACTCTGCCTGGGAGATGGAGTCCTCTGGTCTTTTTAAGCTCAGGGATGGGGGCAACACTGTCACCCTTCTCTTTTGAGAGCATTTCAGCTCCAGTGGATGGGGTACTTGGGGCCTATTAGGTACGGGAAGGGTGACAACGTGCACCGTCCTCTTTATTAAAACGGTGGCCCTGCATCACACACCCTGGTCCGGGCCCACCACAGGACTATTTTGTTGAAAGGCAGTTTTTCTTGATTTTTGCCAAATAATCACGGGTCCTCCATGAATTTGCATCAAAATTTTAAAAACATATTTCATACCCCCAGGAAGATTCCCTCCAGAGCAGGTTAGGGGATCTTGCTCTCCATACACTGCCCCCTTATGTCTTGTTTTTTACATTTTTTAAGACCTGGGAGTCCTGAGTCCTAAATTGGCTGCTACCACTTCCTAGTTGAGGTGGTGGCAGCCAATCGAATCTCTGTTTTAGATCAGTCAGAGTCATGATATATGTAATTTATCCAACCTTAATGTCTCCAAAAATACTGAACGAATTTACACCTAATAAAAAAAAACACTCTTTCTGGACTAAGATCTAGCTTTCTGCAAATATTGATGTAAATCCAGGGGTTGTAATTCATAGTTACCTTGGGGCATGATCTATAGTTACTTGAGATAACTATAACTATAACCAGTATATTTCTGTAGTTTTTAGAGTTTGAAACATTACATTGTTACTAAACACTTCACCAAACTATAATGCTACTGCAAACTTTTTTTCCCCACTGAATTAATGTATATATATATATTATAGATGTAATTAGGCTCAAATTTCACTCATACAAAAGCAGTGAAATTCAGCAGTTATCGTTACCTAATTTACCTTTAACCTATGCTCCCACAATGCATTGCTTATGTCCTCACATATTACAGAACTCATGATACAGTCAGTGAAATCACTGATGGCATCACTGATTTAAGTATTTAATGCATAGCGAGTATCCAGAGGGTTTTTCAGCAGAGAAAATTACTGAAAATAATAAAAAATACATGATATCTTCTCTCTAACATGCCAAAGATTAGATGCTGTCTTGTATTTTACATCAGATGTTCTGCACTTTGCAGCACACAAAGTCTAGACCATTATCATTATTAGTTGACACCAAGCTGCCAACTTACCCAATTTGCAGTACTCTTGTATTTTGATGTCGAGGGATGTATATAAATTGAATCTTAAATTTTATTTTGAGATTCCTTTACAGGATGTATACATTATCATTATGTTTGCAATAATATGAACCTTACTTGACAAGTGTGGGGATCACATGTATCACTTGTTTATGTTTATTAATGCACCATCTGTTGTTTGTCTTCATGGAGAATTTAAGTACTGTAATTCAACTATTGTGTAAAGTGATCAATGCCAGTATTAGGGTCAACATGCGTCATGTTTGAAAATAAACCTTTGGCATCCACATAAGTCTGAGAGTCCTCCTTGTCACTGTTGGATTTTCTCATTGAATCATAACCAGTGAGCTTGACCGGCTTCACGCTCCACCACTCATGGGCCCTCCAGTGACATATCGAGCTGTTGGAGATACAGCATTGTGTTGTATCTTAGAGCATTGTGGCATACAAGATCATAGCATAGAGTGTTGTTCCATAAAGTGGAATGGCGTAGAGTGAAGTGGCTTAGAGTGGCTGATGAGGGGTGATACCCTGAAATCGGTCCCAGTGAAGTATCAAACAAATAATCACAACCCAAATAGAGCCATACTTACAAATAGCCCATATACTAATCATCAATAATCAGTCAGTTGGCAGTGTAGTGTAGAAGGTCCAATAGTTTATTACAAATAAACAAACTCTGCCAGAGGAGCTCCTTGCGACCTAACCCCACGAGGTCCGCCAAGAAGACTGCTGGCACATTGTTAGCACATCACATATATACTGTTACATTTCGAAGTTGCTACCTAAGATGGAAAAATACAGGCTGGTACAGGTTGGTGCGAAGGAAAGACCTTGACAAGCCTAACGTGCAGAAACAGCAGGTTGCTACAGTTGTACACTTTCACAAGGGAATGGAGCTCAGGGATGAACAGAGAAAAAGGCTTTTGCTGGAGCTGAATGCTGAAGGCAAGCTAGGCCACAAAATGGCGCTTGTCGGGTCAACCCGTGCTTTGCGTGTAAGCCAAAATAACGTGCAATGAAGTGTATGTGAGTTCTAAAAACAGTCTTGCGTGTCAGTATATTAATGTTCGAAGCCTTACATTTGCATAATAGCTACACCACGCTAATTAGTAGTACTAACCTACATGCGTTACTAGGCCCAGATTGGATTCCGGTTCCTCAAACCCTCCTTTTAACGTGATGAAGCTAATTAATAGGAAGTACTAATCCTGGAAGACTTCCTCGTCAATGGCCATAAGCTCCCGAATCTCCTGTTGGAGCATCTGAGTCTTAGTGGGAACAGAAGAGGGGGTGAACATGGCTGACATTCTAGCAGCACAGTAAGAACAATAAACCGGCCCACACTGCATACAGAGACAGCAGGTGAATATAATGCCGGCTGCTCCAGCGACTATCTTAAGGAGTTTCCACCCCCAAGTAGATAGTAACCCCCAAAACCAACCAGAGAGGGACCAAGACCCATTTTCAGTGTGCATTTCAGCTGCAATACGATGTAGTCTCTGAATAGCCAGATGAACCATGGGGGCGGAGTCCGGGATGTAAACACAGCAGGAGCTGCCGATCACTCGACAGGCTCCTCCCCTATCACCCAAGATGACGTCAAGAACCATCCGGTTCTGGCGCGAAACTAGTCTCGTGGCCTGAAGCTCTACGGTGATATTGGTCATGATGTTGGTGGTGATATTAATGACATTTTCTACTATCCTAGACAAGCGTCTTATCTCTCTACTATTAAAAATTAGTCCCCAAAAAGGGACCAATCCTTTCGTGAAGTCTGTGAACTGTTGCAGGGATGTGTCGGTCTGATCGACTTCTGTCATGTCAAGCTGTCTTCGCTGTCTAGTAGAAACTGGGTTTGTATTATAGAGCTGGTGCGTTTTGTGATAGTCTGATGCTGCTATATATACCGGGGGGGTACAAGAAAGACAAGTAACACTGTCCCGCCCATCCTGGGGGCAACCAAGTGTATGCATTTTCCCCACAGACGAAATACACATCTGGTGGTGTCAACAACGGAGGGCTACTGAAAATCTTCATTCTGTAAGCGTAATTGCAGATGCTGTTTCCAACTTGTACATGCCCCATACCCTGGACACAGAAATCGGAAGTTGTATTCAAAATAGGAACAGGCATAGTAAGTTCACTAGTCACATTTCTGGCGACAAAATGCTGAAAATACTGAGAATTGTTGAAATTAGCAAAGTCATAAAGTTTGTCCTGCAACCAAGTACTGTTCTTCTTAGCAGTGTACAAATTCATACAAGCACCAGGGTTTAGTGATCCCTCTCCCCCATTTCCAGCTGGATCAAATCCCTGATGTGTCTCAATGTACGGCAAGATCATACCGTAGTCTTTCTCGGTGTAGTGTTTGGGGTTTTCTACATAATGATTATACATGGCAGAGAACATTTGAAACCAAGCTTCACAGCCTCCTAGGTAGGACAAGGGTAGAGAGAGAAATAAGTCGTGTTTATGCATTACTGATGGTAAGAGCCCACAGACCCAGCAATCAGTCATATTCGTGGTACTGTGAGTTGGAGCATCTCTACAAATACATTCTTGGCATAGGTCTGGCGGTGTCTCTGTTTATGTGGGGCTAAGGTGAACATCAAATGTTCAGGCGGGGCAGTGGTAGAGGGTATCATAGCTTGCATGGGGTACTTATACTCTAAATATATAAAAACACTCATAAAGATGGCTAATATCACGGCTATTACTAACACAAAGGCTATTTTTACAAGCATGGTCCAAGTAGAAATCATTGGCTCATAAAATGACAAATAACGCGGTGCAATAGGACGTTCTTCTTCAAGCAAAACACAACCAAAAGGGTACATTCCTCACTAAAAGTCCAAAACTAAACTCGGGCGCAGCAGTCCGTCCTGCCAGAGGGTTATTCTCCCTGTGTCCGTCAGAGTCTCACAGGCAGACTCTTATCATTCATCAAAGAAATCAAAGAAATCGATGTACAACCTGGCCGTTTCTCGAGTGCAAATCTTTCTTTCTGAACAGAGCACAATAACCTAAGTTCCAGCTCTCAACGTGTTGAGTCCAGTGTCCCGCTCAGCACCTCAGACTTGAAATCTAGCAAACCCTTTCTACTCAAGTCTTTCCTTAACTCCTAGCAGTGTTGCCTGAGGCACTGGGATGTTTTCTTGGCCGTAGGTTGTATCGCACATGACCCGGAATTTCCTGATCAGAAAACAGCAAAGAGGGCACCTTACTTTCATTGGAGCCTCTACCCACCGAAATATCAACAGCTGGATTAAGGGCACTTGCGGATTCAGCTGAGACCGGTTTGCCGATCCCGCCACTCCTTCTTCTTGCCTTTTCTCTGTTTTGCAGGTGTCGGAAAAAGGAACAAATGGGGTGGCTCTCTCAGTTTCCTGGGTCAATATCTCACCATTTTGCAGCTGATCATAGAGAAGCGGAAGCGGCAATTTCTTCAGATGGGAGACATGAATCCAGTGCTTTCTCCCATCCACTTTTACCGCCCTCCGCGTTGCGAGTAATATCTGGTGAAGCTCTGACTATCTCGGGGCCAAGCTGGTGTCTCGTTCGTACTTCTTGACAGTACCCACTGGCCAGGTTCCAGTCGATGTCCGGGGCCCTCTGGCGGAGGCTGCTGTACAGATGCTACCTGCTGATGAATAGAATGGAGATCTTTAGTCAACGTATACAGGTAATCGATCAACATAGGGTATTCAACATCAGAAAAAGATAGTGGCCTAGGCACCCCCCATATTTTAGCCGGTCGCCCAAAGACAATCTCATAAGGAGAGAGACCTGAACCAGAATGAGGGGTAACTCTCAATGACATGAGAGCTAAGGGTAGGGTGTCAGGCCACTTCAAAACAGTACTTTCCTGAATCTTAGCCATCTTTAACTTTAAAATCCAATTATATTTTTGTACCAGCCCTGCAGACTGAGGATGTCGGGCTGCATGGAATTTTTGTCTAATTTGTAAGCCATTGCAGATATGCTTGACTAGAGCTCCATGAAAGTGCCCCCCATTGTCCGACCAAATCAAACGGGGCAAACCAAATCGGGGTAGAAACTCTTTGATTAGGGCCTGTGCTGCAGCCAGGGCAAAGTTCTCTTTAGTTGGGTAGGCCTCAACCCATTAACTTAAGGCACACACCACTACTAAAACGTATTTTAGGTTGTTGACGCGCTCCATGTGGATATAATCCATCTGGAGTACCTCAAACGGTAGAGTCGGGGGTGCGAAGCTGCCACTCAACACACTTTCTGCTTTTCCTGGGTTATGTTGCAGGCAAATCATACAGTATTGTACCAACCGGACAGCCGTCCGGTGTATGTTAGGATTATTCCATACCGGATCCAACAAGCCACAAATCCCTTTCGCTCCTACATGGGCTGGTCCATGAGCCATAGTTACAACAGCTTGTACCAGAGCTTTGGGAAGCAGCCATCTTAGTTTATCTGTTAAATCAACCCAACAGTTATTCTCGTCCAGTCTTCCTACTTCCTTCTCCCATTTCTCCAATTCAGCTGGGGTAGCTTCCTTCTGTAATTCTTTCACACTCTCTATGGTATTATCGAACAGGTCAGATTCTTCCACCCATCTAGCTGAGGACGTTACAAACATATTGGACATCATGGACTGCGCTGTTTGTTTAGCAGCTTGGTCAGCAAAAGCGTTCCATTAACCTACTTCGTCCACCACTGCCTTATGGGCACTGCATTTCACTATGGCTAGCTTTTTGGGCAAAGTCAGGGCATCTAGCAATAGTAACACCAGGGGACCATATTGTATTCTCTGACCGTGAGAAGTGAGGAAACCACGTTCTCTCCACAGCCGCCCAAAGCTATGGGCCACGCCGAAGGCGTATTGGCTGTCTGTGTAAATATTGACCTCTAGTCCTTCACTTAATTCACAGGCTCGTAATAATGCCACTAGTTCAGCAGCTTGAGCTGATCGATAGGGAACTCGGGATGTCTTGACTACTGTTTTTAATGTGGTAATTGCATATGCAGCTGTTGTTGTGCCATCTGTTAACTTGAAACAAGACCCGTCCACATACAATTCCCCTTGGGTTTCAGATAGAGGAATGTCTGTGAGGTCAACCCTCCCCTTCGTTTCTTCTTCGGTCCGAAATAGGCAATCATGAACATCATTTACATTTGCATTCGAAGGGAGCGGTAGCAATGTGGCAGGATTTAATGTGGCACATCGCGTAATCGTAATATGCGGGGCAAATAATGTTAATTCATATCCAGTGAGGCGTGCACTTGTGAGGTGCTGGGTCTTAGTTTTGTTCAGCAATACATCCATAGCATGTGGCACCATCACTGCTAGGCTAGAATTTAGAACAAGCCCTTCTGATTGTCGGGTGGCCACCGCAACCGCTGCTGTGGCCCTCAGACAGCTAGGAAGTGCTCTGGCTACGTTATCCAAGGTAGCCGACAAATACGTGCAAGGCCTCTGTTTGCCTCCAAATGTCTGAGTCAACACTGAAAGCGAGCAACCGTCGACCTCATGCACGTAGAGTAAAAAAGGTTTACGGTAGTCAGGAGTGCCGAGGACGGGTGCAGAACAAAGAGCAGATTTCAAGGAGTCAAAAGAGAGCTGACATTCATCAGTCTAAGGGAGAGGTTCATGCACATCTTTAGTTGTTAATTGTAACAAAGGTTTAGCAAGAAGAGAAAAATTAGGTATCCATTGACGACAGTAAGAGGTGATGCCAAGAAAAGCACGAACTTGACGCTGGGTGAAAGGAACAGACATGTTAGAGATAGTAGTAATAAGTTCAGGAGTCAGACGCCTACCCTCCTTCGATAGTAGATGACCTAGGTAGGTCACTTCCTGTCGACAATATTGAAATTTGGACAAGGACACCTTATTCCCCTCTGCCACCAAATGGTGTAACAATTTAACTGTGGCCTCCTTACAGCCTTCCTCAGTGTCGGATGCAACCAACAAATCATCTACGTACTGTAAAAGCACGTTACCATCAGGCAGTATTAAGTCGTCTAACAGGGCCTTAAGGGCCTGACTATAGATGCTCGCACTTTCAGTATAGCCTTGGGGTGAACGGAAAAATCGGAAGCTTCGGCCAGATAATGAGAATCCGAAGATTTGCCTGCTGTCTGGATGAATGGGAATACTGAAGAAAGCGTTCTTTAGGTCGATGACTGAAAAGTTTTGAGCGGTTGGTGGGATCATAGTAAGTATGGTAGTGATGTCAGTCACCACAGGATACTGTGGTACCACGACCTTGTTGACCTCCCGCAGGTCAATCACGAAGCGATAAGAATCGACCTGTCCCTGGGGTCCTGACTTGGATGATTTCTTCAAAATCGGGAGAATCGGGCTATTACAAACATTAGCAGCTGTTTCCTCAACCACTCCTTTATCAATTAAGTCTTGGATGATCGAAAGCAAGGCTTGCTCACCCGTCGGTGAAATCTTATACTGGGGTATGCGAGACAATTTTGCACCCTTTTTCAACGTAATATGGACGGGAGGGATGTCTAATTTTCAGACATCCGCATCCCCCGCGGCCCATAACGTTACAGGGACAGTATCAAATTCAGGCGGGAGGGGCTCATTCTTGGCAAAACATTGTTTCATATTGTCAGCGTACGGCTGTATGGTCAAATAAACACCGTACGGAGAGCAATATATTTTCGCATTTAATCTCTTCAACATATCCAAACCCAATAAATTCTCTCCACAATGGGAAGTCAATAAAAACGGTGATTCAATAGTTGCAGGACCAATCGTGAAAGGGAGAGGTTTAGAGATGGGGCTTACCACTGGGACTCCGGAAAATCCCACAGATACATTGTTATGCCCGTACAGAGCCGCCCCTGGAACCAAAGATCGAGCAACCAAACTATTCATTGTTCCTGTGTCAATTAAGAAATTTTCAGAAGTCCCCATTAATTCCCACTTCACATAGGGTCCTTGCTGATTGACTGGGATCAACACCTGGCCCCTACTCTGTCTCTGGATGTCCTATGGGTGGTCATACCTATCTTGCTCGCAAAATGAGTAATCCTCGTTATAGTATTGTCTACTCTGAGGGTTGTCAAAATGGTTCCGTTCAGACTTGCCTTGAGCCGCCTCTTCCCTATGCATATCACTCCGGTCTGGGAAACTTCGTCCTCGGCCACGTCCCCGAACTGCTCCGTTCTGGGCGAGCAGCAATGGACACTGAGCTTTCCAGTGCCCTTCCTGTTTGCAGTACGCACACTGATTTAACCCTAACGGTTGGCTCGTGTCTGCGCCTGCGCCTCTGCCTGTGCCTCGGACAGTCCCCTCCCCTCTGGACATGGGCCCTCTAACCCCTCTCCCCCCTCCTTGTCCTCGGACGACTTGCTGTAACAATACTCGGGTTTTTAGATCCTTAGCCTTCTTTCCCACTTTATCCTTGCTCTCATTCTCTCTATGCTCATAATATTGGGCCATGCTCAGTATCACAGAGGGGGTAGATGTTGTCCAGGTACTTTCGGCGGCTTGGAATCGTGTAGAAATTTCAGGTGCTAGATTGGTTACAAACCTATTTACAAACAAACGGACCCCACGTTCCGTCGCTAGATCCTGGCCACTAAAATCGATAAAGACTACTTCAAACCGGGTGAAGTCGTCGAAACACTTTCGTCCTTCTTCTGCCTACAAGCTGTCAATTTATCCCAGTCAGCCTTCCGTGGGAGAATCAAAGTATGCATGTAATGATTTTCGCTGGCAAAGTAGTTATTTCATTCCTAGGCTTATCGCCAGGTTTACGGTCTCGGTCCCAGTCTTTCAACTCGATCCAAGTCCCCCCTAGCTCGGCAGCATGATCAGTGTCATGCACTTGCCGCCATATGTCAACGGTACCAATAACCCAAAAAACAACTCAATATCAGCCAACGTCATTACAGTGGAGGCTGCGGCTTCCGTCAGCTCTTTGTAGTAGGCGGTGGGATTCTTGCGGGGGTCGGGCAATTGCGATTTAAGGGCAAGAACCTCGCACCGCTTCCACGGAGTGTACACCCATTGTTCCTGAAAACGAGCATCTACCCTAGCTCGTATAACCTGGTCCGCATTGTCACGTAGTTCGGGAATTTCAGGGTGATAGATAGGGTGTACTTCTCTCATGGGGTGTTGGGAAGTCCAATTGGGACTTTCTAGTAACATTCGACCGCGTTATTTCACCAATGTGTCGACATTGGCAATGGCTTTCTGAGTTACAGTCTGCCCTTGCTGTATCTTCATTAACTTTTCAGACCGTATGCGTCTTCGTTTGGCCTCTTTCTGCCATTTGTTAAGGGTATCAAACATGGCTTGTCTGCTCCGTTTGGCGAACAGACATTCCTGCAAATACTGGATCTTTTTCTCATCAAAAGATCCCACCTTTGGCCACTGCAGTTCTACATTGTCTTTAGTGTATTTATTCCACAATGTATTAAATAATAGGGGTCCAATACCATGCTTACAATAAATATCATGGCTAGGAGTTCCCTCCGGAGGAGCGGGTTGGCTTTCATCCAACCTCGTACTTCCTCGGCCAGTACAGCCAAAGCATAATTTGCTAAAGCACGGCATGGCTCTTTTTCAGAGACCGGTAACTGAAAAGGAAAAAAGGTATTATTTACAACACTCTCATACAAATGGCCATGTTTTGTATTCAAATCCACTCCACAATCTTGCACAAGTAAAACGACTACAGTGCTATAGTAATATAAAACGATACAACAAACAGAATTTCCAAACAAAAAGGTGGAGCCCGTCGACTCCCACCTATGGAGAACTCTTTCCAAATCTCAAGAAGACCCAAAGAAAGCAAACAGTCTTGTCCTTAGACTGCCTAGAGATAGCCACACAGGTTCCTCAGAACCACAGACCGTCCTCCAGACCATCCGACGGCATTCATGGTTCACCTCCCGAACTATTCTGGCTAAGCCCGCTTTCTCAAGCGTCGCTCCAGATCTGTCCGAGTGCTACCCAATCTCAGCCGCCGGCGTTTCCGAGAGCAGTCCGGCCGGGTGTAAACTTTTCCACATTTTCCACTTTTCCAAGGTATCTGGTCCTATTCTCTAGTTACTTCCAAAATTCAAAGCAGGGGCGTCTGCCCGTGCAGTCTCAATACTGCCCCGTCAGACCCCCTTTTCGAGTTCTACGAGACAAAAGTCACCAAATTCCAAATACCAAATCCAAAAGGATATCCAACACAAGACAAGACGAATCACTCACCTGGTGCGCTCAGGTCCGATTGGGCGTCCTCAACTGCCAACTCCTGAGGACAAACGTGGCCCGTTCTCGGGTTACACCCGAAGGACTCCGGCGTGGGGTCACTAGCAGCCGAACTCTCCTGATCGCGAGAGCGGAGCGGACCCCAATTCTTCGGCCGATCCTTCCCCCCAGTCAAGATTGCCCTTTCCAATGTCCCGCTTTCCTGATTACAGGGGGACGATCCCAACGCCGAGTCCCGGCGGAGTCGCCAACTGAAGTACCAAACAAATAATCACAACCCAAATAGAGCCATACTTACAAATAGCCTTACAAATAGCCCATATACTAATCATCAATAATCAGTCAGTTGGCAGTGTAGTGTAGAAGGTCCAATAGTTTATTACAAATAAACAAACTCTGCCAGAGGAGCTCCTTGCGACCTAACCCCACGAGGTCCGCCAAGAAGACTGCTGGCACATTGTTAGCACATCACATATATACTGTTACATTTCGAAGTTGCTACCTAAGATGGAAAAATACAGGCTGGTACAGGTTGGTGCGAAGGAAAGACCATATATGGGACACAAAACCCCTCAGATATAGGTCAGCTCATTATAGCAAGGTCGGGCGGGTGACTCCCTTCTGCTAACTTCGAGAGAGAGTCCGAGCAACGCTTCCCGGGAATGTGCTTGCCCAACCTACCACCACCTATAACCTTGACAAGCCTAACGTGCAGAAACAGCAGGTTGCTACAGTTGTACTCTTTCACAAGGGAATGGAGCTCAGGGATGAACAGAGAAAAAGGCTTTTGCTGGAGCTGAATGCTGAAGGCAAGCTAGGCCACAAAATGGCGCTTGTCGGGTCAACCCGTGCTTTGCGTGTAAGCCAAAATAACGTGCAATGAAGTGTATGTGAGTTCTAAAAACAGTCTTGCGTGTCAGTATATTAATGTTCGAAGCCTTACATTTGCATAATAGCTACACCACGCTAATTAGTAGTACTAACCTACATGTGTTACTAGGTTCCTCACCAGGAATCTTGTTTCTGGTTCAGGGAGGACCTGGCTTGGCAGTTTGGGCTGGACTGTTTGCATATGACTGGGTCCAAACTGGGGGACATGGCGAGCAAAATAATGATAGATTAATCCCAGATCTGAGACTGGGGGTGAGTGTTTGAAAAGTTTCAACACTCCGTCCATCATTTTATTTTGTGATGTCGCTATGTGCGCCCTAAGTGGCTAAGGGTATGGCCAGACGTGGGTCCCTTGCTTGCTGCTCCGCTGGATTCAAGCTAGCCTGGCTGATGAGCGGTTGTACCCCAAAACCGGTCACAGGATGCTTGCTTCTGGTTCAGGAAGGACCTGGCTTGGCAGCTCAAGCTGGACGGTTCCCATGGGAAGCAGGGTGAAGATTGATTTGCATATGGCTGGGTCCAAACGGGGGTGACCTGGTGAGCAAAATAACAATGGATTAAACACAGATCTGTAACTTGGGGTGAGTATTTTAAAAGTTTCAACACTCCGCCCATCATTTTATTTTGTGATGATCCTGTAGTGGTATACACTGTTGTAGAGTAATATGGCATAGCATCACGTAGAGTGAAGTGGAGTACAGTTGAGTAGTACAGAGAGTGGAGTAGAGTGAAGTAGTGCCTTACAGAATTTAGTGGTGTGAAGTGTAATGGTGTGGCGTAGAGGTAGATGTGTAGCGTGTTGTTGAGTGGCATAGAGTTGAATAGAGTGTCAAACTGTGGCACAGAGTATAATAGATTGCAGTTACATAGAGTAGAGTGTTATAGTGTGGAGCAGCATACATTAGAGTGTCGTACACTGGTGTAGAGTGGAGTAAACTATCTATCGTACAGTGGAGTTGAGTGGTGTAGAGGGAATTAAAGTGTCAGATAGTGGAGTAGTGTCTTGTATAGTACTGTGCCGTGGAGTACAGTGAATTAGAGTAGCATGTAGTGTGTTAGCATGCCAAACAGTGGTATGCCGTGTTGTGCAATGTAGGAAACTATAATACTGTCAGAGCCCAAGCAGATTCTGAAGAATTACTGGGGCCATAGGGGAATGTGATCCAAGGTTACAGTGATAAATTCCCCAGAAAAAGGAAAAAGAAAACCAATTGGTCTAAGGCTTGGAACTTGCGGAATTCCCAGATGGCAGCCGGATTCCGTCCATGAGGTTGGCGCGCTAGTTGTTTTAAGTGCAAGACAAGGAACCGGTAAATGCGTGCTGAACAGCTGGGTCCTCGCACTTCACCTGAGGAGTTCGTTGTGAGACAGCATCTCGTTTTTTTCCCAGCGCAGCACTAGATAGTGAGTTGCAGCGTGGTTTTTACTGTAATTTTTTCTCTACATGTCAGGTCCGTCGCGTTCCTTTTTCGCGACCTCAATTGGAGCGTCCCTTGAGTGAATTCCAGTCTTTTAAGGATTCTCGTGTCAGTAAGTATTCCTTCATCACGTACTTCAGTTTTTGGACAAATTTCCGAACTAAAGCTGAGTTAAGCCTTTGAAGGTTCTTGTTGATCAATTATCTAGCGAGGTTCTCAAGGTTGATATTCCCTCACCAATCCCGTTAACTACTGACATTTTTTGTTAATCTCTTTTGGGCAGAGCTTTTTCCTCCATTCTACAAGCGTCTTCACTGAGAGACATCAAATTGAGAAGACTACTCAATTTTTTTAAAGAAAGAAGAACCAAATCTACATACCTGAGCTGCAACGTCACGGATTCCTGGTCATGCAAGAGCTAGCAGAAAGAAAGAGTTAAAGAATTTGTTATTTATTGAGACTTAAGTTATCTTGTGAAATTGTATAATTGTTGCTGGAACTGTCAAAGACATAAATATATAAAAGACAAGAAATTAGAGTTACATTCAACTATAAGTGTACAACATAGAAAGAAAAGAGGTGTTCACCTGAAACAGTTAAGGTAACTAGACGAACATCAAGTTATATAGAGTAGAGAAAAATTACATTGCATAGTATCTGAATTAATATGTTTTACTGATAACAAGAAGTCCTGAGGTGCCTGGTAGGCGAAGAACAGACGTAGACGAGGTGACAGGAGATGTTTTGGCTGTCTCTTCTTTCAATCCCAATTCCTGTTTCCCCCTTTGGACCGAATTGACTCCTAGCGGATATTGGGAGGTGTTCCTTCTGTAGGGGGCTCTGGGAAATTAGCTGCGTTCTACTTCTACGCTGACTAGAGGTACTCAGACAGAGTGAAGTACCCACGTTTAAAATCAGCTTCTCAGTAGAATGGCAGAAGGGTTAGATTTCAGCAAGTTGAGTGAGGTCTTGTAAGGAATTCAGAAGGCGCTAGCTGGAGTGCAGGAGGAGAATAGAAACTTAGGATTGGACTTGGTATGTTCAAAAAGAGAAACTGCAGACTTAGGTTTAAAGTTAGATAACCTGGTATCTGGTGGGGGTTTACGGTTTCCCTTACACTGGAAGGACAGAAGAATCTAGTTCAACCCAGAGTCAAGTTTCTAGAATTTTCACAGAAGTTATCCATTCCTTGTCACCCATAATTCCTCTAGCTCCCCCATAACGTTTCAACAGAGACCCCCAAAAGGCCCAAATAAGTTTAACACAATGCACCCTTCATTTTATGTGTCGCACAGCAATTTTTCACGATGCACTCTCTCGAGTGGACTTCATCCTCTCTTACCTCAGTGGTGACGCAACGACTTGGCCGATGCCTCTGGTAACAAGGAATAATCCAATTCTGTATGAGCTTGACAAGTTTAAAAAGTTATTACTTTGATTTTTGATAGGCGAAAAGCATCTCATGCCACAGATAACGAATTGTTGGAGTTGAAGCAAGGAAACCGAGACCTAATAGCTTACTTAGCCCAATTCAATAAGCTGGTGGTGGAAACTGAGTGGCCAGAAGAGAAAAGAGCTCCAGTTTTTATAGAGGTCTAAAAGACTAATTAAAAGGTTGACTAGCACAAGTACCCAACCGGCCTACTGAGATATCTGCCTTGATCGGTCTAGTCCAGGAAATCGACTTCAGACAGAACGAGAGAAAAGGAGAAAAAGACGAGATTTTCATGTTAGTACTCCACAATTTGATCGAGCAAGTTCTGAAATAACAAGGACGATGGAAGTGCAGTCTGGAGTAGAGCCCATGCAAGTAGGAACTATTCGAGGGCCTTTATCCAAGTAAGAAAGAGAGAAGAGGAGGCTAAATAAATTGTGTCTGTATTGCTTTGTAAGAACTGTTAGAAGAGACCCAAGTTTACACCAAAGGAGCACACCAGTGAGTGGAGTTGAATTGGTGAGTGCTAAATCTGAGATAACTCCGAAGACACATCAGTTGGCCAACACCCTTCAGTCTTCCTCTCCCCACCTCACCCAGACAGTATTGATGCATTTTGGGAAAAAATAATTAAAAGAAATGTTGGTAATGATTGATTTCGGGGCGACCGGAAATTTCGGCGACCAAAAATTTGCTGAGACCATTGGTTTAAAGGATTTACCTAAATCAAGGAGCGAAGCAGTGAGAGCAGTTGATGGAACCAATTTGTCGTCTGGACCCATCGTGAGTCACACCAAGCCTGTTGAAGTGATGTTTCAAGAAGGACACTGTGAAATGATACTGTTACTATTTGATGGATGCACCCCAATTTCCGTTCATACTAGGGCTCCCGTGGCTAACAGAACACAACCCAACAATAGATTGGAGTGCTCGGACAATCAAGGTGAACTTGGAATTTTGTAAGGAAAATTGTTTCAAGAAAGGTGAACAACAGGAAGTGAAAGTTCCATCTGGATTCCTGTGTGGAAGCAATGCTACTGTGTGTGTAATCCAGTCAGCTGGGATTCCCTCGAAATATGAAGAATTCCGTGATGTCTCAATGAGACTGAGGCCGAGCGACTTCCTCATCATCGAGCCTACGATTGTAAGATTGATCTGTAACCAGGTGCAAACCAACCTTGCAGTAGAGCGTATACTCTGATGGAAAAAGAGATCCAGAATTTAAAAGATTATATCCAGAAATATTTGGAGAATGGATTCATTCGGCCGTCACAATCTCCGGTCTCTTCACCGCTCTTCTTTGTACTGAAGAAGGAAGGAGAGTTGAGGGCATGCATCGATTACCATGCAATCAATCGCATCACCGTGAAGAACAGATATCCCCTACCCTTGATCTCGGTGGTATTAGACCAAGTCAAAGGAGCTAAGGTGTACAACAAGATGGACCTGAGGAGGGCTTATCACTTAATTTGTGTTCGTGAAGGCGATGAATTGAAGACAGCAGACAGGACGAATTTTGGTTGGATTGTTCGAGTACCAAGTAATGCCCTATGGATTGTGCAATGCCCGAGGTGCCTTCCAACATTTCATCAATGATGTTTTGAAAGATTACATTGACCAATGTGCAATCATATACATTGATGATATACTGATTTACTCGAATCTAATAGAAGATCATGATCGGGATGTCGAAGGAGTCTTGCAAAAACTGAGGGAGAATCATTTGTATGTTAAATTGGAGTAGTGTGCTTTCAAGGTACAATCTGTGTAATTTCTTGGATTCATGTTGACTCCAGATAGAGTTACGATGGACGAACAGAAAATTAGAGCCATCAAGGAATGGAATGCGCCCACATCAGTCAAAGAAGTCCAGAGGGTCATCGGATTTGCGAACTTCTACCGAAGATTTACTCAAGATTTGTCTTAGAAGCTGATCCCTTTAACTCGCCTGCTAAAGAAAAAGGTGTCTTTTAAATTGGTCAGAGGATGCCCAAAAGGCCTTTAAATCTTTGAAAAAAGATTTTACAACAGCACGCATCCTTCTCCACGCTGATCCACAGGAACCATTTTATGTGGAAAGTGATGTTTCCGATTTGGCAATTGGTGGGGTATTGTCCTAACGACACAAAGTGACGGGCCAGCGGCATCCTGTGGCCTATCGATCTAGAAAGCTAACCCCAACTGAAATAAATTACACCATAATGGAGAAAGAGTTGCTAGCGATAAAAGATGCTCTCAAGGAGTGGAGGCATTATCTGATGGGTGCGCAACATGTGGTGACAGTGTGTACTGATCACTGAAATCTGACATTTTTGAAATCAGCTAAAACCTTGACTCCACTACAACTCCGTTGTTTACTGTACTTTGCAGAGTTCGATTTCATCATCACCTACAGACCCGGAGCTGGGAACCGTAGAGCAGATGCCTTGCCTAGGATTGATACAGGAACATCGCCAAAGATAGTGGAGATACAAAATCTTATTCCGGAGACCGGGATAATTGGAATAACTTATGTAAGATCATTGGAAAGAGATTTTCAAGGCATCATGACCTCAGCAGAAATGGAAAAATGGGCAAACCAAGACTCGAAGAGAGAAATTTGAGACAATTTACCATTTCATGATGGTGCTCTGTATCTCCCAAAAGCTGAAATGCAACACAAAGCGCAGCAGGAGTGCCATGATAGTGAACTATTGCAATCAATAACGGGTTATGGCCCTTAATCAGTAAGGCTAGGCCAATATATAATCCGAAACACCACAATAATGCCAATACTGATATCATTCACTAAATTATTTCCAACAATCACATGCGACACTCATAGTGATTGAAACAATATTATTAGTAAATATTTTATTTCTTTTTATATTAAATTTTCTTTTTCCTTTTCAGAAGTATGTTAATTCATGCATCATTATAATAACAAACCAAACATTGAGTGGATCATACAGAGACAATATTTACAATTTCACAGTGACACAAACATTATATTACACAACAAAATACACTAAAACACCTAATTTGAGCGCGCTCAGATTCCCTCAAAACTAAATAAAGAAAAAGAAAAGAAATAGAAAAAACCAAGGGAAAGTTAAAAAAATTAACACAATTAACAAGGAATATAATACTATCCCAGGGAGGGAATGTTGGCCAAAAAGTACAGTGTTCAGGTTATACAACCTAAAAATCAATCAATAGTACATTGTTTGCTAGCCTGACACCACTCGTTTATTATCAACACTTATTTGGACACAACTACAAGGTCAACGCGTTTCAAACCCTATGATATCTTGTGGGTTATCCTCAGGACCTGGGAAAAGGAGCTGCAATAAAAAAAAAAAAGTGCATGTGCTACACAATTGTACCTTCCAAGCACTCCCATACACCTCTATACAAGTAAAAAAATTCTCTACCTTATTCATTCTCTGTGATGGCACCCATAGTGCTCCACAGCTGGTTTTATTCCTCTGACGATAAGTCAACTGAAACAAAAAAAAGCCCGAAAACCGTATTGAAAATTTTGACCATTCCTTATTTCATTACTAAACCAAATCTGCCATGTTGTTAACCAAAGCTTCAATTACCTTAATAAAGAAGCATACTGGCCTGATTTGAAAACTCAGATGACGGACGGCAGCGGACGCGGTGGATTAGGGCAATCCGCTGAAACAGATAAAAAAGCCGACTTAACAGAAATGCGATAAACAGTCGCAAAGCAGTGCCCCCATGACTCTGAACTGGATAAATCATACCCAAATAGTTGCCGTTTTTAGCGCTGTCCTGTAGCGCAGTCCTTTGTACATCGGTTAAACCAGAAGTAATCTGCAGACAAAAAGCAATGTGCAGAGTGCTTTAAAACCTCAAACTGCATACGATAAGGACATTTCTTACAAAGTGTATCATACACGCAAAACGGACAGTTTTTATACAGTTTTAAGAACTACAGCTCAGTTCAGCCTTTTTACGTTTTTTGTTGAACAATTACCTAGCGCGGTTCTCAAGGTTGAAATTCCCTCGCTAATCCAGTTACCTACTGAAATATTTTGTTAATCTCGTTTGGGCAGAGCGTTTTCCTACATTCTCCAAGCGTCTTCACTGAGAGGCATTAAATTAAGAAGACTACCCAATTTTTCAAAAGAAAGAAGAAGCAAATCTACTTACCTGAGCAGCAACGTCACAGATTCCATGGTCATGCAAGTACTAGAAGAAAGAAAGAGTTAAAGATTTTGTGGTATTTAGTGAGACTTAAGGTATCTTGTGAAATTGTACAATTGTTGCTGGAACTGTAAAATACATAAATATATAAAAGACAAGAGATTAGAGTTACATTCAACTATAAGTGTACATCTTAGAAAGAAGAGAGGTGTTCAGCTGAAACACTTAAGGTGACTAGATGAACATTAAGTTCTATAGAGTAGAGATACACGACATTGCAGAACGGACGTAGACGAAGTGACAGGAGATTTTCGGCTGTCTCTTCTTTCAATCCCAATTCCCCTTTCCCCCTTTGGACCGAATTGACTCCTAGCGAATATTGTTAGGCGTTCGTTCTGGAGGGGTCTCTGAGTAATTAGCTGCATTCTACTTCCACGCTGACTAGAGGTACTCTCACACATAAAGTGGAGTGGCATAGAATGGAATACAGTGTTGTACAATCTATTCAGGTAGAGTAGAGTGGCATGTGGTACAGTATGGTACAGTAGAGTAACAGAGAAAAAGGTAAATTCAAGTTGCAGTGCCTTTGAGTGGAGTGTTGTCTAGTGGAGTAGTGGTGTAGAATTGAGCAGAGTGGAGTAGTGTGTTACAGACTGGAGTAGAGTAAATTCTGGTGGAGTGATATAGAGGGAGTTGTTTAGAATGGTGTTATGTGGAGTACACCCTGGTAGAGTGGTCTTCAGTGGACTGCAGTGCTGGATAATGAAACAGACTGGAGTAGGAGCATTGTACAGGGCAGCAGTAATGAGTAGTGTGGAGTTTGGTAGAGTGCAGGGGCATAGAGTGTCATACAGTGGAGTAGCGGTTTGTAGAGCAGAGCAGACTCAAGTGGCATAGAGTGGAGTGGTGTAGAGTGCAGTGCCATACAGTATTGTGTTGTAGAGTGTTGTAGCATACAAGAACATGGCATAGAGTGTCATGGCATAAAGTGGAGTGGTGTAAAGTGGAGTGGCTTAGAGTGGATTAGTGTACACTTGATTTGCATATATTGGAGTGGTGTACAGTTGAGCGGTGTACAGAGAAGAGGAATACAGTGGCATGGCCTACAGTGGAGGGGTATATATTGGAACAGCATAGAGTTGAATGTCATACAGTGGAGAAGCTTTGAGTGGAATAGAATAGAGTAGAGTAGCATACAGTGGAGTATCTGATAGTGGAGTGTCCTTGACTGTGGCATACAGTGGAGTGTGGTAAAATGGAATGGCATAAAGGGCAATGAGGTACAACGGACTAGCATACAGCGGAGTGTCATACAGTCCAATAGTATACAGTTAAGTGACATAGAGTGGAGTGGTATATAGTGGAAAAGCATAGATTTGAGTGGTATACAGTGCTGTGGCATAGAGTGGAATAGCATGCAGTTGAGTTGCGTATGGTGTAGCTGCATAAACTGGAGTGGTGTAAAGTGCAGTGGTGTAGAGTGACACAGCATAAAGTGGATCTACATTGAGTGGATTTGCATACAGTGGAATAGTGTATAGTGGAGTATTGCGCAGTGGAGTGGCATACAGCAGAATAGCATAGAGTGGAATAGTTTAGAGTGGAGTGGTATATAGTGGAGTGCCTTAGACTGGAGTGGTGTAGGCTGAAGTACTGTACAGTGGAGTGGGGTAGAGTGCAGCAGCATATAGTGGAGTGGCATAGAGTGCAGTTTCATACAGTGTAATAGTATACAGTGGATTGGGATAGAGTAGAGTGGGGAACAGTGGAGTGGCATAAAGTGAAGTGGCGTACAATTTAGTGGCTTACAGTGGAATAGCATATGGTTGTGTGGCATACAATGAAATGGCATAGAGTGGACTAGTGTGGAGTAGGGTAAAGTGAAGTAGCAGTGCAGTGGCATATAGTGGTGTGGCCTAGACTGGAATGGTATACAGTGGAGTGAAGTAGAGTGGAATAGCATAAAGTGGAGTTTCGCAGTGCAGAGGACCATACAGTAGACTGGCGTACAGTGAAATAGCGTAGTGTGCAGTGGCATACAATGGAGAGTGGTATAGTGGAACTGGATTGACTAGAGTGTCATAGAGTAAAGTTACATACAGTGGAATAATGTAGAGTGCCTTGACGTTGTTGGACTTGGCCCGTAGGGCAGGTTCACCCCTAAACTTTTTGCTTTATGTGTGACCCTGTGTCAGTGATTTTTTGGGTCTCTGCGCACTTTTCCCTGGGTCCCAGAGTGAAAGTGCGTGCATGTAGCATGGCTGGCCTGCCCTCCCATAGGAATGCATGGGGAATGTGTGTGTCCCTGGTAGTTCCTGATGCGTGGGGAGTGCAGGCTCGAGTTTAGTATGTGTGAACTCGTGAGAGTGAATGCTACGAGATGGTGTATGCGGCATGTATGTGTCTAGAAGGGAAGTGCTACTTCTGGACATTGAGATATGTGTGCAGTGAGGGTGCTGGAGCGTGATTGGCTGGAGCTGGCTGGCATGCCAGGCTCCAGGAAGTCTGGATGGGTCTGCCCGGTGGTGAGTGTGAGATTAGCATGAGTGATGTGTGGGAGGAGTGTACCTGTGTCCTGGATGGGCTGGGTTTTCCCCACACAATGCTGGCTCCGCCCCCTGTGGTGTGTCTAACGACCCTAGCCTCCCCAGTGAAAGAAATGGGTGGTTGGGCCATCAAGAGTGCTCCCAAGCCAGCTGCAACTGGTTTTCCCCCCACCCTGCAACTTGAAACAAAGGATTTTACAGTATAAGAAGGGGCTGTGTCCCCATGAATGTGTTCTGCTTTTGGATCCTGCCAGAGGGGGCTGTTGCTGCTGCTGGGGCCAGGAGGACCGCCACTTGGGGTGTCTCCCTGCCTGGAGACCCAGTGTGCTGGCTCTGGCCCAGCCTTGCCCCCCCTGCCTGCCTCCAGCCCCTGCTGGAGCCTTGTCCTGTCCTTCAGTGCTGAGGAGCACTGAGGATTCCTTGCATGCAGCTCTGAGAGCGCTGCTCTCTGCCCTTCAGCGCTGGGGAGCGCTGAAATCCCTTGGCTAGCGCTTGATGGCGCTACATTTGGCTTCTAGCGCTGTGAGCGCTTTATTTCGTCCTGTGGCGCTTGGGAGCGCCCTTTCCTTCGTGTTAGCGCTGCTAGCGCTTTGAGAGCCCAGCCGGTGCCCACCCGGAATCAGCCCGAAATTGCGGTGCATAGCGAGTGCCTACCTCGCTTTATATTTGATTTGGAGGCCGGTGCCCACCCGGCATTGCCCCGTCCTGGGATTGTGGTTGATCACGAGGGAGCCCACTCCTCGGATCATGGGACCCCGCCTGCCTATCTGAAGCGAGCCGCCGTGCTGCCGGCCGGCCAATCACAGCGCGGCCCCGGGAGAAGCAACCGGAAGTCCCGCCCCCGCAGCGGAGCAGAGAAGCAGCCTGCCGAGGCTCCCGAGGGAGAAGGGAAGCCCCGCCGAGAAGAGCCGACGCCGCGAGGAGACGCCGCCTCCCGAAGTACCTGCTGAGTGCGGGCGTGCCCCGGGTCGCGTCTCTGTCCTCGGCATTCTGTATCCCCAAGTCCCCCGTGAGGGACTCCAACGTACCTGCCAGTGCAGTCTCGAGTCCTGAGAGACTCGAGGGGGTCCTTCCTTGTGTGAAGAGCCCTGCGAGGCTCGAGGCCAGTTCTTTGTTCTTTGAGCCCCGAGGCTCTGAGGGGCCATTCCGCGCGTTAGCCTGCGAGGCTCGAGGCACGAGGCACCATCCCTTGTTCTTCGAGCCCTGAGTGGCTCTCCAGCTGTTCTGGGGTCCCCCGAGAGGGCCCCCCCCGCCCACGTTCGTGACGAGCCCGGAGAGGCTCAGGGCATTACCTGTTCTTGAGCCCAGAGAGGCTCTGATGGTGCAATTTGTATTCAGAGCCCAGAGGGGCTGCATTGCTTCGTTTGGAGTCCTGAGAGGCTATGGGGCATAATTGATATTCAGAGCCCAGTGAGGCTCTTGAGAGACAGTCAGTTGGGCAGAGCCTGCGAGGCTCCAGCGTTGGCCCATTATTGATGATTCAGCTGCCCAGCACTTTGTGGGCAGCTGCTACGTTTAGGCCCTGACATTGGGACACAGGGCGTCCTAGCCCTAGAGAGGCCAGTTGGCCTAGGGACAGTCACAGGTGGTGACTTAAGCTAGTTTGGCGCAATTATTCATTTTGCTTACACCTCTGAATGTATTGTGATGCATCATGTGTTTTCCCTTCTTACACCTCTGAATGAATGTTATGCATTGCATCATGTGTTATGTTCTTACACCCCTACAGGTATTGTGATACTTAGGTGGTTGTTTGTCTCCTAGTGCAGGTGGTGCTAGTGAGGTCCTGGTTACCAGTGATTACTGGTTGTGTGCTCTATTTTTATATTGTGTACTACAGTGATTTTACCTTCTAAAGTATTCTTTCTACAAGTGCTAAGTTCTAAAAGTGCATACCCCTGACAGTGGTCCAGGTGGCCCTGTCCTGTACATTTTCCCTTGTAAATTCCGCCCGTGCCTGTTGGCACAGTGTAACAAGATGTGTGTTTTATCTAATGTATGTTTATTATAATACAAAGGCTATTTTCATATAACCTGGTGTGGAGTTTCCTTTGTGGTGGGCCTTTGGGAGTTGTTGCTGGGGGTGCGCGCGCAAACACTTAACTTACATCGCCTCCAAGTTTAGCCTTGCTGCTCGCGCCACGTTACCTAGAGGGTGAGCAGGGGTTATCTTGTTGTGTGACTCCCTTGCCCTGACTTGGGAATAGGGATCTCTGACTGACTTTGGCGAAAGCCCTGGCCAGCCAGGGGTCCCATTTCCAACATTGGTGGCAGCGGTGGGATAAGGATTTGTGTTTGCGTTGTACCACAGTAGCAGCTGGCCGCACTTCAAAGCTCTACATTTTTAGATAACCACATTTTTGGGGATTATTGTTTTTGGTGAAGTTCCAGTATTGCTTCTCCTGAAGAGTGTCATTTGATAATTGTGATCAGTACATTTGTCCCCCGCCCTGCTTCCAGAGTTTGGTACCTGTGTCGCTTATGGTCAGGTTGAGAAGTCAGGGGTGGTAGAAACTGCCTTACCGATCCGAGGGGAGGGTGTGTGTGGATGAATGGTGTGTTTTCCTGGACGCATGAGTGAGTTCTCTTTGATAAGGAGATTGTTGAAATTTTGGAATTGTGTACTCTTACTTCAGATTGCTAGGTCCCTTGTGTTGCACGTGTCTGTGAGCATCCTGTCAAGATGGAATCTCCTTTTAACCTCTGTGGCCTGTTTAAGTACAGTGTGCATGAGTTGATACGGTTTTGTGAGGAGAGAGACATCCCAGTGAGTGAGTCAGACACCCAGTCCAAGCTTAGAGATAACATGATCCTGTGGCAGAAGGATGACTGGGAGCGTGAGTACAGTGAGAGGGAGAGGGCCCAGGCCGCACACCATGAGGGTGGTGGGTCTGAGTGGAGCCCTGAAGAGTCTGATGTGGAGAGTGAGTTTGACAGTGCATGGGCGCCAGCAGAGAGCGAGTACCCTCTAGATAGGGAGTCCCTTGCTGGGTCCAGTGTCAGATGTAGCACCCCATCCCTTTCCCTGTCCCCAGATGAGTGATTGGATAGGAGAGAAGAGAGGGAGCACCAGCTGGCCATGGAGAAGCTCAGGTTAGAGTATGCCAGAGAGATGGCGCAGCTGGGTGTGAATGAGCGGATTGCGGAGGCTGAGAGAGCCTTGGCCAGGGAGAAGATAGCCCTAGAGGGTAGGTTATCCCCTGACCGCAGTCCAAGGTTTCTGGATTCCCCAGGGAGGGTTGGATCCAGTGGTGGCAGCAATAGAGAGTTTGGTGCAGGAAGTGCCATGCCCCGTTTCCAACGAGTGGTACCTTGTTCCCGAGAGGACAGGTACAGATTGAAGTTCAGGGGCAGTAGGAGACTGCCTCACCAGGATTGGGCGGACTATGTGGATGATTGTCATGATGCCCTGCTTGATTGGCTAGAGGTTCATGGGGAACCTGATTTTGAGGGTCTGCTCAACCTGGTTATCAGAGAGCAGCTGTTCAATTGTTTTGTGCCAGAGTTGCGCAAACACCTGTCAAGAGGTGACTATGTTAGTCCTTGGAAGCTTGCAGAGGAAGCAGACCGCTGGGAAGGTGCCGGAGGTTCTGACACGTCATGGGTGAGTGAACCCGAGAGTAGTGGGTCCAGTATCTTCCAGACCAGTGTGGTGGAAGAGGCTCAGAGTAGCCCAGCTAGGTCCCAGTGTAGCTAGAGGTGTGTAGGGGCTCACGTCTTGCCTCAGTGGAGTAAGAGTGAGTGGGGGACTGAGAGTTCCCAGGTGCCCGAAACCCAGTCTCAGAACCTGGATGGTTTCTCGAGGGAACACCAGGTTGGGGACCTAGGCTGTCCTGTTAGACCCCTTGAGGGGGATCTCCTAGTGTCTAGAGAACCTGGAGTATCTTTAAATAGAGCTCCAGGGGTTCCAGTGTCCGGCAGTGTCGCTCCAGTTGGGAGGGCACAGAAGTCCGAAGTGAGGTGTGATTGGGGGATGAGTTTCCCAGTGGATACACCAGTGGACCAGAGACTAGCCAGTTGGTCTAGATCTTCTTGGGGGGACCCGGGTGGTGCCACTTCTGGTCTGGGGGCTCTCCGCGCACTGTCAGGTGGACAGGGGACGGGAGATCTGCACCAGACAGACAGTCACACAACAGATGTGTCGTTTGTTAGCCTCAGGGGGATTGTGTGTGAATCCCCAGAAGTCCTGGAGTGCCAGGCAATTGTTCCACCAAAGGTTTTAGACCGGAGGTTGGAAGGCCAGGTTCAGGATCGGCCTGACCTGAAGGGTGGGACGTCTGCAACCAGAGTCCTAGCCAGTACTTCTTCCAGGGGTACCTCTCCAGTTGGGAGGGTGCAGAACTCTGGAAGGGGGTGCAGAGGGTGGGAGAGCCCACCTCTGACCCCGGTGCAACCTGAGGGGTTAAACCCTAGGTTGGGAGAATGGTGTTCTGAGGGTACCCCTTGCAGGAGGAGGAACCCTAAAAGAAGAGGTAAGGGGAGGAGAGCCTTCCCTGAGACTCCTGGTCCGCCTGAGGTTGTAGACCCTAGGCTGGAGAACCAGTGGCAGTCTAGCCCTGTCTCGCAGACAGGAAGGGTGGAGAGTGGCTATTATGTGCCTGGGGTTACTACCCCCCACTTTGTGAGTAGGCAGGATCCAGTGGCACCTGCTGGCCTAGGGCCTGGTCCTGGCCGAGGGCAGCTGGAGAGTACCAGTGGGGTAGCCCAGTTAGTCCCTACAGTAGTTTTAGAAGGAACCCTAGGGGTTCACCGTGGCATAAAACAGGAGGGTGTCCCTGCAGTTGCGGGCCCGCGTCCGTGTTTTATCGCCCCAAGCAGGGAAGCCCATCACGGTGGTGATTGGTCTGCCCTGCGTTTTGGCTGGAAGGGGGTTGTGTTGGACTTGGCCCGTAGGATAGGTTCACCCCTAAACTTTTTGCTTTATGTGTGACCCTGTGTCAGTGATTTTTTGGGTCTCTGCGCACTTTTCCCTGGGTCCCAGAGTGAAAGTGCGTGCGTGTAGCATGGCTGGCCTGCCCTCCCATAGGAATGCATGGGGAATGTGTGTGTCCCTGGTAGTTCCTGATGCGTGGGGAGTGCAGGCTCGAGTTTAGTATGTGTGAACTCGTGAGAGTGAATGCTACGAGATGGTGTATGCGGCATGTATGTGTCTAGAAGGGAAGTGCTACTTCTGGACATTGAGATATGTGTGCAGTTAGGGTGCTGGAGCGTGATTGGCTGGAGCTGGCTGGCATGCCAGGCTCCAGGAAGTCTGGATGGGTCTGCCCGGTGGTGAGTGTGAGATTAGCATGAGTGATATGTGGGAGGAGTGTACCTGTGTCCTGGATGGGCTGGGTTTTCCCCACACAATGCTGGCTCCGCCCCCCTGTGGTGTGTCTAGCGACCCAATCACAGCGCGGCCCCAGGAGAAGCAACCGGAAGTCCCGCCCCCGCAGCGGAGCAGAGAAGCAGCCTGCCGAGGCTCCCGAGGGAGAAGGGAAGCCCCGCCGAGAAGAGCCGACGCCGCGAGGAGACGCCACCTCCCGAAGTACCTGGTGAGTGCGGGCGTGCCCCGGGTCGCGTCTCTGTCCTCGGCATTCTGTATCCCCGAGTCCCCCGTGAGGGACTCCAACGTACCTGCCAGTGCAGTCTCGAGTCCTGAGAGACTCAAGGGGGGCCTTCCTTGTGTGAAGAGCCCTGCGAGGCTCGAGGCCAGTTCTTTGTTCTTTGAGCCCCGAGGCTCTGAGGGGCCATTCCGCGCATGAGCCTGCGAGGCACGAGGCACCATCCCTTGTTCTTCGAGCCCTGAGTGGCTCTCCAGCTGTTCTGGGGTCCCCCGAGAGGGGCCCCCCTGCCCACATTCGTGACGAGCCCGGAGAGGCTCAGGGCATTTCCTGTTCTTGAGCCCAGAGAGGCTCTGAGGGTGCCATTTGCATTCAGAGCCCAGAGGGGCTGCATTGCTTCGTTTGGAGTCCTGAGAGGCTCAGGGGCATAATTGATATTCAGAGCCCAGTGAGGCTCTTGAGAGACAGTCAGTTGGGCAGAGCCTGCGAGGCTCCAGCGTTGGCCCATTATTGATGATTCAGCTGCCCAGCACTTTGTGGGCAGCTGCTACGTTTAGGCCCTGACATTGGGACACAGGGCGTCCTAGCCCTAGAGAGGCCAGTTGGCCTAGGGACAGTCACAGGTGGTGACTTAAGCGAGTTTGGCGCAATTATTCATTTTGCTTACACCTCTGAATGTATTGTGATGCATCATGTGTTTTCCCTTCTTACACCTCTGAATGAATGTTATGCATTGCATCATGTGTTATGTTCTTACGCCCCTACAGGTATTGTGATACTTAGGTGGTTGTTTGTCTCCTAGTGCAGGTGGTGCTAGTGAGGTCCTGGTTACCAGTGATTACTGGTTGTGTGCTCTATTTTTATACTGTGTACTACAGTGATTTTACCTTCTAAAGTATTCTTTCTACAAGTGCTAAGTTCTAAAAGTGCATACCCCTGACAGTGGTCCAGGTGGCCCTGTCCTGTACATTTTCCCTTGTAAATTCCGCCCGTGCCTGTTGGCACAGTGTAACAAGATGTGTGTTTTATCTAATGTATGTTTATTATAATACAAAGGCTATTTTCATATAACCTGGTGTGGAGTTTCCTTTGTGGTGGGCCTTTGGGAGTTGTTGCTGGGGGTGCGCGCGCAAACACTTAACTTACATCGCCTCCAAGTTTAGCCTTGCTGCTCGCGCCACGTTACCTAGAGGGAGAGCAGGGGTTATCTTGTTGTGTGACTCCCTTGCCCTGACTTGGGAATAGGGATCTCTGACTGACTTTGGCGAAAGCCCTGGCCAGCCAGGGGTCCCGTTTCCAACAGATGTACATTGTATTATTGTACAGTGGAGTTAGGTAGAGTGGAATAACATACAGTGGAATGGTGTATAGTGTAGTTGCGTAGAGTCTAATAATGTTGAGTGCAGTGACGTCCGTTGGAGCCGCATACAGTGCAGTTAGGTACATTATAGTGGAACACAGTACAATAGCATAGAGTGTAGTGGTGTAGTGTGGAATAGTGTATAGTGGAATAGCATAGAGTAGAGTTTCATAGAGTGGAGTGGCATAGATTGAAAAAGCATACACTGGAGTGGTGTACACTGGATTGGCGTGCAGTGGACTAGTGAATAGTC
Organism: Lissotriton helveticus; assembly: GCF_964261635.1. Taxonomy (NCBI): domain Eukaryota; kingdom Metazoa; phylum Chordata; class Amphibia; order Caudata; family Salamandridae; genus Lissotriton; species Lissotriton helveticus. Next base: position 981,963,595 of record NC_136065.1, on the reverse strand, counting down.
TAGTGGTGTACAGTGGAGTGGGGAGAGTGGAATGGCAAGGAGTCGAATAGTATAAAGTGGAGTGGGAAGAGAGGAGTTGCATGCAATAGAATAGTGTTGTGTGGAGTAGCGTACAGTAGAGTAGTATAGACTGAGATGGCAAAGAGTGGAGTGGGGTGACTAAGAGTGGAGTGGCATAATGCAGTAATGTAGAGTGGAGTTGGGTAGAGTAGAGTACCATCGAGGGAGTGGTGTTCAAAAGAACAACATATAGAAGAGGGGCATAAAGAGAGGGGCATAAAGGGGGATAGCATAGAGTCAAGTGTTGTACAGTGGAGTTGCATGCAGTCGTGTGGCGTAGTGTAGAATAGTGTATGGTGGAGTAGCATAGAGTGAGTGGTGGGGATTGGATAGGCATAGAGTGGAGTAGTATATACTGGAATGAAATAGAGTGGAGTGACATACAGTAAACTAGCATGGCGTGTAGTGGCGTAGAGTGGAGTGGCATCGCGTGGCTTAGAGTGGAGTGTGTTAATTAAAACAGACAAAGAGTGAAAAGGTGTGGACACATGTACATGAAATGTGCCAGGAATATAAACTGTGTGGTGTAAATTTACTTTATTGGTAGCTTGTGTGAATAGTGCAAGTAGTGTTAAAGTTATGAGATTTAAAAAATATAGTACTATATTTTGCTGCAATGTACCAGTAATTTTGCGGTATACCATAGAACATGTGAATGAGAAGACAGTATGAGATTGGCTAATGGCTATGTTTACCAATGGTAAAAGGCAGCCATGTAGAATGTAGCACAGTTTGGGTGCATTATGTGTTTCGCTGAATTCTTGGTTATGGTATTAGATATAGTTAAGTAGTAGCTTGTATTATTGTTCACTACCTATCACCCCTTTATTAAAGTGGTAATAGGTAGAAAAATATATTTGTACATTTCTATATATTTTTGCGTACAGTTTAGGGTGAACTGCATATTTTAAAATACGCTTTCAGTAGTGGGTTATCTGTAGCTATTACCACTTTAGTCCGTAGACTTATTTGTGCACATTTAAATATGATACAAATAGAAAATACACCGTAGTAGATTATGTTTGTAAACTATAGTGCCTTACAGTGAATGATTCATTTTTTTAAGATGTTTATAACAAAAATAATTATTTAATGCACTGCAGTACTCCTGAGGGAGTACCCCTGTACTCCGTATATTTAAGAAAAAGAATTGAGAAACGTATAAATATATACCTCATAAAGTGATAATAGGTAAGGGAAAAATATAAAACCTGATAGTTACATATATCTGAAGATGTAGCACAGAACAAAGCTAAACGGTACCTAAAAAAACAGGGCAGCCTTTAAATTCTTTGTAGGCAGTCATTATCCAATCACATAATCCTGCAAAACTCTGCCAAAATTGCTAAATTTTGCTTAAGTTCTTCAATTACATATATCACTAAGTAAAAATGCCTTACAACATTAAAAATGGTTACCTTAACTAGCTATCGTACCCAAAGTAAATATCTGTGCACTACTTTGTGAAATCCTGCTATATTTCATTTAAATCCATCCAGCCGTTATTGGGCTATGAGTCATCCCTCTTTTTTCTTTGCACCTCCTTGACAAATCCTCTACAAAAATGTGCATACTGTGCCAAGACGATTAGGTATCCAAAGTTTATGGTTGAAGTCATTTGTGCAGTTAGTACTACATGTGTCTATGATACTGACAGCTGCATGACAGCTGCATGTGAATTCTCCGAAGTGGACTTTGCAATGGTTGCATATTGCCCAGTGCCTTGAAAAAAATCATCAGTGGTGAGACCAACGCTAACCTGGCCTTCACTTCCTTGAAGGAGATCCAGTGTGTAGTGATGCATATAGATTCTGTGGATTATCAACTGATCTACATGTCTGTCTTGAAGTCAATGAAGTTCGGGCAATCTAGGTAATGTAATTCAAGTCATCATCATCGTCATCGTCACAATCACAAATGATTAAGACAAGTGCACCCATGTGAAAAAAAATTTTTTCACAAGACAAGACGTTACACAAAAAATGCTTGCTTGGTGTCCATCCAGGGCTGATATGATCACTATAGCAGTCAGTCAAAAATCAAATAATGTAAATACATACCAGCGAGTGACCCTCGAAAACCCATAGAACCTCTGTAGGAGATTGTTAAAATCAAATAAATTAATTACTAATTACTGATGGCTCTTCAGGGACAAAGGGACCCCTGTGATAGTTGGGGGTAATGGGCCAGAAAAAATTGAATGCATGAATTAAAATATGGCTGATGTCCTTCCAGGGTCCATCAGACCCATGCGGGAGACAGAGAGATGAAGGGGAACATTGAATAAATGAATCAAATAACTGTTTGTGTTGTGTCCCTCCAGTACCCATGGGACCCCTATGGAAAGCAGGAAAAATGTAATAAATTAATCAACAACAAAACTGTGTACAACAGACCACTACAATCAGCCACAAGCACAAACATTTATATCAGGAAGAATATGTTAGGAGAAAATAAAAAATGAACAAAAATGATGTGAGCTTCTTCTTCCAATATCAATACTCATAGAAAATGAAAAAAAATCAGAAACTCCCACTAGCTAAATACAATTGTGATCGCTCAGCACAGGTCATGGGTTGGCAAAAAGTGTGACATGGAGAACAAAGACAAAATTGTCATGGTTGCAAAGCTGACAAGGAAGGAGGCATGCAGAACCAAGAAAAAATGGCTGCCTATGAGACACATACACACTTAAGCACATCCATATAAACAACTGAAAGGGTCTACACAATTGCTCTATGCATGAAAAAACATAGAAAATATGTTTGCCCTACCATTTCATTTCTGAAGCTCATTGCTCCTCCTCCATTAATGAAAACATGCAGAATGCAGGGAAAGGAATGCACAAATATGCACCCAAAATATAACTGGGCCTATCCATATGCCTTGTAAACAACCAGAAAAGCAGTAACAATAAATTCAACAGCAAAGTGGAGACTGTTAGAAAAGTTTAAAATAAACTTTAAAAATGACACAAACACAAATAGCACAAGGCAACAATTACTCATTGTAAATACATTCAAAAGGTTAAGAAAAACATTTAAGCAACCTTCTGGTGAACAATACATATTTCTGCATTTGTAGGCCTTGATTCTTGCACTCACCCTGACACTAGACACCACCACACCCCTACAAACAAAATAAATCTACATTTGGCACATATCCAATGCTAACCATGAGCCACTAAAATAATCACAACATATCTCTATTGCAATGAAGAAGTGAGATTATGAAAAAATACAATATGAAATACATTGACGGCATACAGAAAATGGACACAATGTAAAGCCCCAGGCTTCCACCATCCTAAAAATGTGCAAACATTATCCCTTCAAAATCTTAATCCCAGATGGGCTCCTCGTCCAAATTCCCTTATCGTCCAGCCACAAATAGACCAAAAAATATAAAAACAAAAAAGGAACAGACATAGTGGTACCTCTCCTCTCTCAAAGAAGAAAAGATATATTGATTCCCCCGAAAAATGAAATGCCAAGGGTATGGTTGTAAAAAGAGAGTGATACTTTCCTTCCCATACAAAATGAGCACACTGATGTAGGAAGACTAGTCTTCAGGACAGGAAGAGGAGGTGGCTACTTCATGTACAGTAGTCTTCTAGTTTCTATGGCACCTTCTTCTGGTTAAGAATGAATCTGTTTAGATTTAAAAAAGAATTACTAAAACGATCCACTGGTGCAAAAATTCAACTTGAAGATGTATGTTTGAGTTGCTCTATGCCCCCCCATTCTTTAAAAAAGCTGCTGCTTACACTCGGAACTTCAGTTCAGCACTCAAATTATTTTCCCAAAACTCCTCTCTGGTAGAAAAATCATCCTGAAACATACGTTGACTACCTGTGTTAAAGAACCGTCCATCATGTTTGGAAAATTCTGCTCATGTGTGTTCCCATTGACTTGTTTTCAATCTTGTCGCCTTAAGATTTTTCACTAAATTCGTCATTAACAATGCATACATGTCTTATGCGAATTTCCCAAAATTATGTAAATTATATCAGTGTAATTAGAGTTTCACCTGGGCCTAATATAAATTCAATTTGAATAGAAATGTTAAGTTGATTATTGTCACCCCACGTTATACAAAAGTTGCTCTTCTTATGTTTGATTGAGTTGTTCTAATGCTTTCCAATAAGATTTGTATAGATATATATATATATATATATATATATATATATATATATATATATACATCTCGTTTGCAAAACATGCTGGAATGGTGTAATCTTTGCCATTTTGTATCACTTCTGTACTGGGAAATGTCAGAGGTTAGATGAGATTATGCCAGCGTAAACATAATTTTACCTGGGCTAACATATTATAAGTAGGTCACATTGCAAATTGCATGATCATTTGCAACCCAAATCAGGTTCAAATTGCACATTCTTGTAAACAAATTGGTCTTGGTATGTCAAGCCCATAGTTATGTCTGTCACATAACTATGGACATGAGAAATGATTAGGACATTTTCTTCTTTGCTGTTGATGCTTATTATGGCTATGCTTTCTTTTTTCTCTTCTGAAATTTGCATCTTGAGATCACAGGAGAACTGTTGCTGCATGTTTGTCTTTGCCATTATCACCTACTATATCCTCTTCCACATGGTAGTAAGCTATTCAATGGGAAAGCCACACTAATCAGTCAGGACCTAAGACCATTCACTGCCCTTATGCAAGCTCTTCACCTCTCTAATTTTCGTTTCTTACTGGGCCCTTGTTACGGGTATGGTGTTATGTAAGAAACTGGGTATTAATGTAGGGGAATAGAAGCCCTACTCAAACAACTACAGTCCTTGTCTGGGTGAACCAGAAAAGTTACCCAATTTAATGGTGCCTAACCCTCTAGTAGCTTGTAACAAAAGCAATCACACTTACTTTAGAGACAATCTGTAAAATTGTTATGCAGCACACAAACAGTAATAAAGTGAAAACACAACACAAGAAAAATACCAAATCAAGAAACATAGAGTAAATTGTATAAATAAAATGATACCAGAACATCAAAAATCCAATCAGAAGAACCAGAGATATTCAGTTTTGAAGTTTTAAGTAAATATACGACCTAAAAGCACAAAGCGCCACTAACGGTCCTCTGGTCATTCTAAACCTGGAGAAAGTCACAAGTTTAGGCCAACCACAATGGAGTAAGGGCTGGATACAGAGACTAGATTAGTCTGGCTCAAAAGGTTACCTTCTCAAAGTTCTTCGTGAAGAGTTCTGTTTGCGACAGAGAAGGCTGCAAGAAGCAGGAAGAGCATCAAGGCTGGTCATCACTGTAGCATGAAGACGAGATCTTGCGTTGCCAGTCGCTGCTGACAGCCACTGTAGCACAAAGAGTCTGGTTCACTGGAGCTTCATGTTGGCGGTCATCGCTGATGGTAGAGTCTCAGAACTTACGGGCCCATTCACTGTCGTGAAGAGCCCAAAACATCAAGATTTCACCTTTTTTTCTCAGTAGGAGTTCAAAGATTTCACCTTTTTTCTCAGGAGGAATTCAAGTGATATAGGGTCCAGGACTTGGGGAGGAACAATTTGGGGATCAGGAACTCACCCCAGCAGAGGTCAGCAAGTCTCAGACAGGCCCACTTGCATGGGCAGGCTGGTCTATCACAGCAGGATAGGTGGACAGTTGCAGGGAGGTCACAGGAGCTTATTGTGTCCCTATAGCTCAGACAGGCTGTCAGCCAATTGACCCTTGGAGCCACTCAGGTAAACTTGGTATGAAGGGAGAAGGTGATGTGTTCCTTCTCAGAGAGCAGGGCAGCTCTCAGACAGCAAGGCAGCCTTCTGGGTATCAGGGCAGTCTTCAAGCAGCCGGAATGTCCTCTAATAGCAACAAGGCAGTCCTCTGGGGAGCAAGGCAGGCCTCAAGCAGCAAAGCAATTATCTAGGGATCAAGGCAGTCATTCTACTGTAATGTTCACAGGACCAGAAGTGTACTGATGAGCAGTTCTGGGTGTCCAATATTTGTGCCAGGTGCCAGCCTTAGGAGGGGGTAGATTCCCTATACTATCCCCAGATCTGGTTCTAGAAAGTTCATCCCTTCCCCTTGCAAGGTTCCAAGACATCTGAGGTGACAAACGACTACTGTCAGTTTCCTTGGTGTGGGCTGAAGGATAAACCATTGAAATGTAAATAGGACCGGGCATAGCTGCAGCCCCAGCCATCCTGGCAGGATGACCCATGCTGTCGATATAGTCCCTTTTGTGTCACTGCCTGGAAGGAAACCCCAAACCCCAACAGCAAAAGCATTCACAGACATGTGATCCAGGACACTGGCAAAAGGCACAAATGTTTAGGACACGAAAATGTCAACTTTCTAAAAAAGGCATTTTCAGAATTGTGACTTAAAATCTGTCTTTACCTTTAAAGAAGATTTTAGACTGCAATTCATTGGAGTGCTCCCAATTAAATGTTATCGCTTATTAAATGTAATAAGGTAGCTCTCTGTTTGTCAATGGGAGAGATCAACAATAAAAAACGGCTTTAGGAGTTTCTCACTGCCACGACATGTAGGACTTTAGCACACATGTCCTTCCTTTTAAATACAATGCACCCTGACATATGAGCCTTGAGGGCTTACCTTAGGGGTTCACTAATATGTAATAAAAAGGAAGGTTTAGGCCTGATAAATGGTTGATTTTGGCAGGTTGAAGTGGCAGATTAAAACCACACTACAGGCAAAAGTGACTGGCCTGAGACATGTTTTAAAAGGCTGCTTTAATGGGTGGCATAATCAGCCTGATTCATGTACGGGCCGTTTTGCGTGGCCCTAATAGCGAATCATAGCGACTCGCTATTGAGGACACGCAAAACGGTATTCATGTAGGAATTGCTAAATAAATAGCGATTCCTACATGTTCTCTATTTGCGAGTAGAAATTTGCTACTCGCAAAAAAAGGAATAACTCCCCATTCATTCCTATAGGCCAAAAGGCCCATAGGAATGAATGGGGAGTATCCCTTATTTGCGAGTAGCAATTTACTACTCGCAAATAAGATAGCGATTTTAAGGGTGCCAGGGGTGTCCAAAGGACACCTGTAGCACCCCTAAAATGCACATTTGAACAGGTGTTGCGCACACACATGTCCAAAGGACATGTGTGTGTGCAACATGCAACTTAGAAAAATGCTTTTAAAAGCATTTTTCTAAGTTTTTGCTATTTACCGAGAGGTCTGACCTCTCGGTAAATAGCGGCCCAAATTTGCAAAATCGCAATTTTTTAAAGTGTCATGAATAGCATTTAAGGAATCTCTAATAGAGATTCCTTAAATGCTAATCCTCGCATATTAGCTAATTCTTCATTAGCGATTTTTGCATTTGGGATTGTCAGCCTGATTCATGTACGGGCCGTTTTGCGTGGCCCTAATAGCGAATCATAGCGACTCGCTATTGAGGACACGCAAAACGGTATTCATGTAGGAATTGCTAAATAAATAGCGATTCCTACATGTTCTCTATTTGCGAGTAGAAATTTGCTACTCGCAAAAAAAGGAATAACTCCCCATTCATTCCTATAGGCCAAAAGGCCCATAGGAATGAATGGGGAGTATCCCTTATTTGCGAGTAGCAATTTACTACTCGCAAATAAGATAGCGATTTTAAGGGTGCCAGGGGTGTCCAAAGGACACCCTGTAGCACCCCTAAAATGCACATTTGAACAGGTGTTGCGCACACACATGTCCAAAGGACATGTGTGTGTGCAACATGCAACTTAGAAAAATGCTTTTAAAAGCATTTTTCTAAGTTTTTGCTATTTACCGAGAGGTCTGACCTCTCGGTAAATAGCGGCCCAAATTTGCAAAATCGCAAGTTTTGAAAGTGTCATGAATAGCATTTAAGGAATCTCTAATAGAGATTCCTTAAATGCTAATCCTCGCATATTAGCTAATTCTTCATTAGCGATTTTTGCATTTGGGATTGTGAATCCCAAATGCCAAAATTGCACTCGCAAAAGGCAAGATTCTGAGAATGGTTCTAATTTATCTGTATCCCCACAGTGATTGTTCAGAAGTAAATTGAACCATTTTTCGAGCAGGAATGTTGTTGTTCAGATTAAAAGTCTATTAATTCATATATTTTGCATGATTTGACATCATTTAGTCAGTCAAACGTCCACTGAGATGCAATTACTAGTTCTCAAGGACCTCCTGACGGCAGACCTAGTCAAATATGTATTACAAAGCAGTTCGAAAATAAAAAATATTGTAATCCCAAAACAGGATAAATATGGTTTCAACCTTCAAGGAGTCTTTTGCGCCACTTAGCCAGAATCAAGTTTTAGCAAAGTCAAAGTCAAAAAGTTTTTATTTGATCTGGTACTCGACTGAGGACCACAAATCTTTAAAAACATTTTACAAAATATCAATATACACATTAATATAATATTAAAAAAGATTTCAAAAATTTATAGAAATTATAACAAACCCATTCATCTGTCGGTTGTTTACATAGTAATAGCAAACTATTAACTGTAGAAATGTTATATTTCTGATATATCAGCCCAACATATCTTTTCCGTGCTTCAACTACGCTTACGTGTGGGCAAACAAATAACATGTGCACTATATCTTGAACTCCACCAAAACACAGATTACACATAGAGGTGTCTCCTGGTGACCATTTAGATGTAAAGGCAGAGACCGGTAAGATGCCTAAACGCAACATAATTATGGACCTTCTGGCTCCGTGTGTTAGGCAGAGCCCCAGATATGGTCGAGATTGCTTATATTCTAGTGATTATGTAAAGATTTTATATGTAGATAGTTTACTACAATGAACTAGATCAAGATCGTAACTTAATCTCGGAGTAAAGCATTTCAAAAAAAGTTTTATCTGCGATTTTGTCCAAGATGACAGGATGACTTTAGTTAGGCAAGCTAATTTGAATACCTCAGACATATTCTTAGAAAAGGTAAGAAATTGAGATTCAGATTCAAATATCTCAATCTTTAGCAAAAATCTCAGTGTTCCTTCTTTTGCATGCAAGATGTTATAGGCCCATCGGATAATGTTTGCCACTGCTGTGGCATACGAGCTTGTCAAGGCAAATTCCAGTCTGCAAACTACAAAGCAGTAGGAATTGCAAACAATAATTTGTGGGAGTGTCATTATCTTCACCTGATTTCAATATCATAAATATGCTTCTTGGTAAATGAATTCATGCAAATGAAAACACCAATAAAGACACCAAATGCGTCTGAAATAACTGAATGAAAGAGCAAGCATTGCAGTGTGTCAAAGAACTAGACTTTGTCTTTCATGATATGTGTACAGCAGGATATAAGGGGCGAAAGTGCTGAGCAAGCACCTCATCAGGACTATAGGTGTACTATGGTAGCAGATATTCCCTGCCCACAGGGAAAATAGTGAATTTTCTTTGCTATTGACCTAGCCACTGGATAAATAGTAGAAATTATGTACTATTTGGCCAGCAACCTTGAAAATATCAGAGAAACTTCTCTGTTTACTTGGCCGCTTGCTAACTAATATAGATTGTGCACTGTTTCAGTGGCAGCTTGGCAAATAACAGAAAAGCTTCACTATCTACCTGCCCGCTACCTAAATAGTAGAGATTCTGCACTGTTTCAGTGGTGGCTGTGCAAATAGCAGAAACATTCACTATTTACTTGGCCACTTGCTAACTAATATAGATTGTGCACTGCAACAGAAAAGCTTCACTATCTACCTGCCCGCTACCTAAATAGTAGAGATTCTGCACTGTTTCAGTGGTGCCTGTGCAAATAGCAGAAACATTCACTATTTACTTGGCCGCGTGCTAACTAATATAGATTGTGCACTGTTTGGGTGGCAGCTTGACAAATAACAGAAAAGCTTCACTATCTACCTGCCCACTACCTAAATGGTAGATTCTGCACTGTTTGGCTGGCAGGCATAAAAATAGCAGAAAAATACCACTATTTACCCTGCTGCTGGCTAAATAGTAGAGTTTCTGCACTGTTTGGCCGACGTCTGTTTACATGGTTGTATGATATTACCATGCATTTATTCTCTGCACACATTTTTTACATTGCAGATTTTACAATGCACACCACTACCACGCATTTGCATTTACATTAACGTGTTCCGTGCTCATGACGTCATGATTCACGGTAGTCATGTGCTCATGAAGGCCGGGAGCCGTCCGAACGTTGCAGCTCCGCCCACACTGATTAATTCCCCGCCTGTGTGTGCGAATTAATCAGTGGGCGGAGTTCGGACCTGAGTCACGCTACCGTCATTTTTGCATCAATTCTTAACACCTGAGTTTATTCTTTCCCACTCCCTCCCTACCAATCTGGCAATATGTTGCTGCTATGTGGAGATTCACAGGGTTCATATTTCTCTCCTACCTTGCTTAACATTTACATCCAGCCACTGTGTCATCTGGTACACAAATCCGGGCTTGCAACATTAGCCTATGCAAATGGCTCTCAGCTACTGCTTAAGTTTGAACAGTCTCCATGAGACAGCTATGTAACTGCTTAATAGCTATCCAGTACTGGCTGTCTCACTACTTTTTGGAATTTAATGGTGCTATAACTGAGCTTGTAGACTCTACAGTTTGGTCTTTGGTATTCAGGCCACTTCAGAGGAGTTTATATAATATGGGGATGATGTTTGATAGGTTAGAAATTATGATGGTATTTATGCAGAATAAAGCTAATTAAATTCAAAACATCACACATGAATTTCTCTGAAATGTTTGCCTCCAAGCTGCCTTTGCCGTGATCACGGTTTTGTTAGGATTTTCCCCTGTACTATTTCTATGAGGTTTGTGGTTTTATGAACAGTGGCACGGGGGAGTTCTTTGTATTTTCTGCATAGTGAGTATGGAGACCTCTTGAATAATTTGTCATATAAGCGTGATTTGTAAACCTGGACGTAGTGTGCATAGCGAGGTTATGCGGAGGTCCACGGAGATGCAAACAAACTCCGTGGAACTCTGCTACGCTACGCTACGCCACCCGCCTCCACCCCCTATTAAGTAATTAAACAACAATTACAAATACATTTAAAACCACTTACCTGTACTGCGGCTGCCCTCCTCCTCTACCTTGCCGTCACACTAATCCTTGAGAAAACTTGCAAGAAATCACATGCACAGTTTTCTCAAGGATTAGCAAGACGGCGAAGAGGAGGAGGGCAGCCCGGGACACCAAGGTACAGGTAAGTGGTTTTACATTTTATTTAAATTATTGTTTAATTTGTTGATGGGGTGGAGACGAGGCTGGCCAACTCTGCTCAGCTGCGGAGAGTGCGGAGATTTCTCCACGGAACCTCCGCACACTCCGAGGGCAGCGCGGAGGTCTCCGTCTGGGGTTAATGATTTGGTACTACTGGAAGGATTCAGGTATGAGGACAGTAGGTTCACAGATACACACATTTAAAGGGGAGGGAAAGCACTCTACAACTGACCACATACTGATTTGGTCATCTCTTGATCAGTTGCTCATTAGTTCTAGGGTCCTACCAGCTGGAGTCAGTCACCATATCCCTTTATTTTGTTCTCTTCTAATGTGAGCTCATCGCTCTAAATCCCCCACGAAGATACCACATATTACTCCAAGTTGACCAAATGGAGTGTTCATTAAATAGGCAGGAATTGCTCCATCCTGAGTGTATATTGCCAGCAGCTACTTACTCAAAAGACAAATGAGTTTGATTTTTGCCTAGCCCCTGATATGGGGATAACATATTGGTTCCAGACACAAGGATACACCTTAGCACCTAATTTTCTCCTGGCCCAACCAGTAAAGTCAAGACAACCCCCTAGACAGGGATGGTTTAACCATGAATGCACTCAGATCCCAAAAAAAGCTGAGGACTGCGCTGCATCAGGTTCCAAGAAATTGCACCCTTGTTATACAGCTAAGGAAATAGTATGGCAATGCCCTTAGTATTAGGAAGGTGGATTTGAGGGAAAGGGCATGGACGAGTTTGGAACATGCCGCAGAAGCCAACAACACCTCACAGTTTTGAAGTACCGTAAATGCTAATTTTTTAAAGTCCAGTTCTCATCCAGTTTTTACCAATTTTTTCCCCACTGCAGACTTGGGTCCATTACATCAAGTGGGTTTTTAACCCAGTGCAAACGGAGGAAGCGACTCCCTCCTTATTGGTCCTATGCAATCTTATGTGAACCCGTCTAATAATTTGTGTCTGATAGTTACCCTTGTTGAAGTTTTTGACAGATTGGATAATTATGTGAAAGGGAAAGCCCCTGGACCAGATGGGGTACCCTTGGATGCATTCCTAGGTTTGAGTGAACTGTGGGCCCCAATACTCACATGCAATTTTAATTCACCAGTTAGGGGTAATTTCCCTTCACCCTGGGGTAAATTGGCTATAGTGCCTATATTTAAGAAGGGTGATAAAGCTGATCTGAAGTGCTACTGTCCCATTTCCATTCACGATTCCACAGCTAACCTCCTGGGGAGGGTTGCTTTAAAGAGATTAGAGGACTGGGCACTGCTAATTCCATTTAGTCTAAAGCCCAGTATAGATTAAGGAAGAGATTTGGGACGGGGAGCAATGCCTAAACCTAGATCTCCTGGTTGGGAAGTATACAGGAGCCAAAGCAGGATCGCTCCATCTGTGTTTCACTGATATTTCTAGTGCATTCTACGTAGTAGATCACTCAACTTTATGGCATATACTGCTGACTTTAGGTTACCCTATAGAGATTGTTAGTCTTCTTGCACATTTATATGAGAACCTCAGATGTCTTTTAGACTCTTGAGTAATCCGGGAAGTTGACTCAGTAAAAAGATGGCCATATCTGCAGCAATCACTGGTGTAGGGGTTAGTAGTTACACGGACACTAATTCCTGCAGACTGAGGAAAATATATTTCTAAACCATTTTCTGTGGACCTGACCCCTTAATGTACATAACATTACAGATTTTAAAGGTACCATGAGTCTGATGTTTAGGGTGGAATGCACTAATGTGTTTTAACTTGGCCCTGTTTATCAGTAAAGCAATGTACTTAAGGAAGAGAACGTATGAAGGAGTATTTGGATGTATTTGAAGCTTTTTCTGTCTGATTATCCGAATGAGACATACATGTACTGGCTTATGAATGTTATTTTATTCATGAATTTTTTAAACACAATGGTTTGTGCTCTTTTCTCATGTGCTTCAATGACATATGCTGATACTGCTGAAACAAAGTTATTGAAGTTGAACTTGAGTAGAAGTGTGGCAATTCACTTATATACTACAAGGATCTCAGTTGTTTCTCAAATCACAAGCTTTTTGTGTCTCTAAAAACTGTCCAGTCTCTCAGAAAGCTACTCAGATGTCAGTTACTGCATTTCTCTTAAAAGTTAACAGGGAAATCATTTTCCAAACCAGTAATTGAAATGTTCTATTCTATACATGTTCCTAAATGCAATTTCATAGATTCAGTTCCCTAAACTACTGAATCGCTAAAAGTGACTGGTTCGCATTCGCAATTTGCTAACAGCACCTAGACGGTGAACAGACATAATATCAAAGAAAAAATATAGAATGGACATAATATTGAGTGAAAAATATAGAATGGACATAATATCGAATGGACAGAATAAAGTGGTTAAAAATATCGAATTAAAGGTAAGTAATATCGATTTTTAAGATATAGAAAGTCAAAATATCGAAGTAAGTAATAACGATTTTTTAAATATATAAAGTCAAAATATCGAAGTAAGTAATATCGATTTTTAAAATATAGAAAGTCAAAATATCGAAGTATATAATATAGGTATTTAAATCGAATTTTTAATAATATATAATTTTTTTAAGTTATTTTTATGTTATTTAATTTTTGCGTAATCTAATTCTGTAGTGGGTTGTGGGCTTATAGGGGAATAGGGTGGGAAGTAATTTAATTGTAATTAATTAAAAATGTTAATTTATTTATTGGTATTGATTTTGAATTAATTATTAATTAATTTTTAATTGGTAATTAATTAGTTTTTAATTGCTAATTAATTTTTAATTGGTAATGTATTTTTATTAATTAATTAATTGATAATTATGTTTATTTTATTAATCTATTTTCCGTAGCGGGTTGTGGGTTTATAGGGGAATAGGGTGGGAAGTAATTTAATTGTAATTAATTATGTTAATTTTTAATTGGTATTTATTTTGAATTAATTGTTAATTATTTTAATTGGTAATTGATTAGTTTTAATTGATAATTAATGTTTATTAATTGATTAATTGATAATTATGTTAAATTAATTAATTAATTTATTTTTTTGTAGCGGGTTGTGGGTTTATAGGGGAATAGGGTGGGAAGTAATTTAATTCTAATTAAATATGTTAATTTATTTATTGATATGTTAATTACTTATTAATTAATTAATTTTTAATTGGTAATTTATTTTTATTAATTGATTATATGATAATTAAGTAAATTTTATAAAACAAATTCTGTAGTGGGTTGTGGGTTTATAGGGGAATGGGGGGGAAGTAATGTAATTGTAATTAAGTAAATCTTTTTTATTTATTAATTGGTATTTATTTTTAATGTATTAATTAATTGGTAATTAATTTGTATTAATAGGTAATTAATTTTATTTATTAATATTAACTTGTATTTGTAATTGATTCATTATTATATAATATTAAATTGGTAATTTATTTTATTTAATATTTTCTTGGTATTGATATTTAATTAATTTTTATTAATATATTAAATCTTTACTTTCCCTACTGTTGCACTCACTGGAGTGGGAATAGTAATTTTTACCCCTACGCTATCCAACGCTTTCCCTACTCTTGCACTCTCTGGAGTGGGAATAGTAGTTTTACCCCTAGGCTATCCAACGCTTTCCCTCCTGTTGCACTTTTTGGAGTGGGAAAAGTAATTTTTACCCTTCCGCTATCCAACGCTTTCCCTACTGTTGCACTCACTGGAGTAGTAATAGTAAATTTTACCCTTTCCGCTATCCTATGGTCAAAATATTGTAAATGTTTTATTAATATTACATTTATATATATATATATATATATATATATATATATATATATATATATATGTATATGTATATGTATTAACAAATCCATTTGTATGTTTTTTTTAACTTACATTAATTATTTATTAATTTTGTTATTTAAGTATTTTAAGTATGTTTAAGTTAATTATATTTATTATTTCACTATTTTTTAATTAATTTAAAGCATTTAAAAAAAAATCGATATTTTGACTAACTATATTTTTTACATCGATATTTTTGATTCAATATTTTTGTACTTACCTGTTTGGAGATAGGAGTTCGATATTTTTTTTTCTATATTTTTACCTCGATAATCTTGTAGTTCTATATTTTTGACATTGATATTGTTTCAGTGATCCCACCTAGACACGCATTGACGACCTCACAATCGGAAAATACATTGTTGCACTGCCATTCTAAAGTACAGGAGCTGCAGTGAGGACCGTTTGGACTCCCAGCTACATCTTTATTACAAAACGACAGGTCAGATGGGGCAGACAGAGTACTGTTCCAGAAAACGAAAAGAACAGTAATCAGATGATGAGATTGGTCTACTGGTGGAGGAGTGTGCAGCAAATAGGGACCAGCTATTTGGGAAAAACTCCCTAACTGTCTCAGATAGCCACCAAGAAGTGAATATAGAGCCGTATACAAGACAGGATAAATGCTGTGTGGGTAACTACACACAGTATTGCCAAAACACGGAAGAGGTGATACAACCTTTGCTCATGCGCAAAAAGGAAAAGCTGGTCAGTAGGAGGAAGCGACTGGCACTGGATTGAGACTTTCTACCCAGCCACCAACGACAACAATGTATGAGACCATTGAGAGCAACACCACTCCTGAATTTACACCTGGCCTAACAAATACTGACACATTGGAACCCCCTCCGTAGCATCTAGGTTACTGTTAAAAAATGTTTTAAAAAACATCAAATATAAATATTTTAGGTTAAAATATTCATTATAATTATCACTTAATTCTGTAAATGCAAATTGCATTACATTTGTGCTCATTTAACATGCCACTGCATTACCCTTTATTATATTCAATCAGCTGCATTAAAGTGTTGCACACTTTATTGTACTATAGGTCCAACATTTTTAAAAGAAGAATACCTGTAATCTTGGTCTTGAAAAAGAAAAACATAGTGCATCATAGATTTAACATGCAATACACTATTACATGTGCTCTTAAGTGTCATACTAAAAATGAACCATTTTAATGTAAGCCCTATTGCATTTTACATACAGGGATAGAATTCACTATTACAGAGGAACATGATGACCCCATTGTGAATGATGTAGTGGGTCAGCAGTATAATAGCAAGAATGTACCTCCAGTAACAGAGATTACACCAACACTAACATTGTCTGAAACAACATTGACTGCAGGAAGGCACTCACCAAGATCTGCAAAATATATGGGCAACTACATGACGTAGAACAAACCTTTAAATCCAGACAATCAGGAGTTCCAACAAGACCTGATGATACCGGTGACAGACCATCTAGGTCAGAATTTGTCCAAATTGAGAAAGCAAAGTCTAAAGTATCTGAGTAATATTTAAATTACAGTAACAGGGTGAAAACAATTAAAAAAGACTTCAGGTCAGAACAATAGAGAATAGTTAACTGCGTAAACCAAGACCAAAATTATAACAATCCAGTAAGTAGAACTTGGGATATGAATTTTTAAAGATTAAATCCATAAACAGTGCTTAGAACTCTAGTATTTATAATCAAAGACACCCGGTCACGATTGAGTTCTACTGCTCTTTTATTCAAAGCAGATTATATACCCTTTCTGGGATGGATCCAGTATGTAGGCCTTGGAGTCTCAGAGACCTCTCTGAGAGAGTCCACTGCGCAAAGGGAGCCTCTCGCAACAGAGATAGGGAAGTGATACCACTTCCCCTGGGATCACAGCTTACTGGACTTTGGACGCTTGCCTTGACTCGTCTACCGGTTTGTGTACCAGTCACCCTTCCCCTCCTCTTCCCATGTTGTGTCTCTCACCCTAACCTCCTCTTTCCCGCCTTCATTATCTGTCGACTTCCCCTGCTCCAACTCCCCCTCCCCTGAATCTCTCACCTTACCTGCTTCTCCCCTTACATATTTGTGCTTATTGTTTATCTCAACCTTACCAGTAACTACGTGGCCATGCTCTAAGAACTATGTATCCTTTGTTATGATGTAACCTGTAACTATGATCTGATGCACATGTAAAGCGCTCTGATACCTCCGGGTCTAGCCAGAGCTATATAAAATTCTTGAAAATAAAAATAAATAAAAAAAAACACTTAATTTTAATTCTTGGGTATTGATAAATTATTTTATCATGGTAAGTTACTTCACTTTATGTATATTAGAACATTTTTCCGAGGTTTATACATTGCCATACATATAAAAGATGATTCTTTACATACAAATATATACACTCTTTTTACACAACACAATTGCACATTAGACGAATTACAAAACAATGTCTCCAAAACAAAATTAAACAATTGTACTAGTCCCCTAGTAATTGATTAATAGCAGTCCTACTCTGGTTCGTTTATCTATATTAAAGGACTGCTCCCTCAAGGGCATATTTCTTATGTGTATAACTTTATTAAGTGCATACACCGATAGAGTGTGCACCGTTATGTTCGTGACCCTTTGTGGATCAAAAGATCATGAAACAGCTGACGCGTTTCCAAACCCGTTTTCTCATTTATCGGGTTTTTCTTCAGGGCTTTTACTGGGTACCTGTATGTGAGTAATGGGGAAAGCAATTCAGCTGTGGGACCTTCAATTTGCTAAACTTAGACTGTATCGATTGATGGTACGAAAAGTTACCTTGTTGCAGCTTGTGCACATGGATGTGCTTTTTACTTCGAATTCCGGGTGGGCACCTATTTTGTTCTGCAAAAGTGAAAGACCACACGTTGTCTCTAACTAAATAAGGGGGAACATTTATCTTTCACGCAATTAACAGAATTATGGCTTGAGGACTTACTTGTTGTTTTTTCCCCTGATTGTGAATGTTGGAAATTGTGTTTCTTTCGGTCAGTGGCACAGTTATTTAGGTAGTGGCGAGGTCTGTTATTTGGTAAAAGAAAGTATTTTACTAAACCCGAAGTAATGAATATCTATTCTATGCATAAAATTCATTTTACTGAAAGGCCCTTACTTAGAAGTTCTGTGCGGGGCGTTCTGCCGGTTTTTCAAAGTAATAGCATCGCCTCACTTGATTTTCTGCCTGGCTGCGTGTGCTGCAGTATGAGAAGGCTACATTTAGTTCTTGTTCTTTCAGTATACTAGTAATTGGATGTTTACTCAGATGGAATCTTACCTATGGATCGTAATGTCCCGAATTTCCTCACTCGTTCGACCTGTCTCTTGCACTCCCGTGTTTGATGGATGCTGGGTGTGTCAATCACGTGACTTTTGTTGAACTACTTTTGTCATGTGATTAAGGGAATTGTGGGTTACGTAGTCCAAAAGCATACGGGTTTATGTTCAGATACCCTTAGTTACAGATGCGGTCTTATTCAGAGGACTTTGACTGGTTGTAATTTAAATTTCAGACAGTTCGTTCAAACCTTTACTCACGCAGTTGTATTTAAGTATTAGGTACGCTTCTCTCTTCAATAATATGGTTTCCACATTTCCTCCACGTGGGTGGATTTTAATGCCTGAATGAACAGACCACCTGAAGTCTTTTTCTGTGTGATTATTGTCCACAAAGTGTTGGACCATTGGGGCAGTCATTACTTTCTGTTTTATTCTGGAGCGATGTTGTGCCAGCCTCTGGGTTATCTGCTGGTTAGTTTTCCTGATATAAATTTTAGAGCACGGGCAGATTATTACATACACTAGGTTTTTACTTTTGCAGTTTGTAAATTCATTGTGTGTCCATTTGATGGTGTTGTGTTCAAAAACTGATCCCTCAATTGTATGTGCGCAGGATACACAGGTCCCACATTTGTGGTGGCCTTGCACTCGGCGGGTCTCGGGCTCAAAAATTCCACGGACTTGATAATTCTCGTTCCGGTGCCTACTCAACTCACAGGGTCACACTCTGCGACTCTGGGCAATAGCTTGCTTAATCTCCACTACGGCCCCTCGCGGCGGGATGCCTGGCTTTCACCTTGTGGACACCCTGCCGGGGTATCTCACAGGGGAATACCAGGACGGGTTCCCTAAGCAAGCGCCGAGATGCCTACGGGTAGTCGTGCGCTATACAAGAGCGTAATCATTTCATCATTTCATCATTTCATTTCACTGGGTTTAAGTTCCATAGCGTGCGCAAATCGGTTTTGGCTTTTGTAATTCCTAAATCAGCCCTAATTATCAGTTGTCCGATACTTTTATTTTTCTTAAGTGCAAACAATGGTTTTGCAAAGGGTGCTTCTAGGTTTGATATCAGGTGCCAGTTTTTTAGGACAATTGATTTAAATTTGTTCGTATGAGGGCCATAAGTTGAAACACAAACAAGTTGTTCAAGATGTTTCTTTTCTCTTTTGGTTAGCAATTCTTCCCTAGGTGTAAACCATGCACGTTTTGTCGCGTGTTTTAACATCTTTTTGGGGTAGCCTCTAGCTCCTAACTGCTCACATAATATTTCTGCATGTGCCACATAATCTTCTTTTCTTGAGCAGTTCCGTCTTATCCTCAGTAGTTGACTGTAGGGTAGGTTTGCCTTTAGGCTTTGGGGATGAAAGCTCCGATAATGGAGAATGATGTTTTTATCAGTCTTTTTGCGGTACAATGCAGTAGCCAATTTATGATTTTCTGTAAAAGACCTCAACGTCTAAGAATGTCAGGCGTGTTCTACTATATGCAATGCTGAATTTAATATCTAGATGCCTTGTGTTAAGCCATTCATGGAAACGGACCAGATGTTCTTCAGTACCGTTCCACTGGCACCAGATATCATCGATATAGCGATACCATTTTGTGATATGTTGACAGTAAGGGTTGTTGTGATACACAAACCGCTCCTCATATAGTGCCATGAAGAGGACCGCCATCTCCGGTGCAGAAGGACACCCCATGGCGGTCCCCTTCACCTGCATGTAGAACGTGTCTATGAATCGAAAGTAATTGCCAACTCAATTATGAATTTTGCCGGGACTCTTTGTGGTTTCGGCCTGGTTCCCAAGAAGAATTCCATGGCTTCTAAGCCCTCTTCCTGGGGAATTTGGGTGTAAAGGGATTTGACGTCAAAGGACACCATGAGTTCGCAATTGTTGTCAAATGATAAACTTTCCATTTTTGTGATGAAATCCGCAGTGTCTTTGATGTATGATTTTACCTCACTTATGAAAGGCTTTTTTAAAAAAAAAGTTTTTATTGAAACTTAACAATAAACGACATAACATATTTCACAAGGCAAAAATACAGTAGCGGTGGTCATGTGTCAGTGCGGGCGTAGCTCCGAACAGTACAGTACGTGCGGTATAGTTAAAATCGGTAGCGAGGAGGGGGGTAGCGAGGAGACAATGCAATACATACAATTGGTGCAAAATACTTGGAATGTCATTCAGGGGGACAAGGGAACATCAAGGGTAAGATCCTGCGGGGGAATACATACATTTCCACGATAGGCATTCCACTGTGACCAAGTCCTGTTCCATTTTTTGGGTCTGACCCGTGACAGGTACACGGTCTTTCCCTAAACATGCACCAGTCCATATTTTCCTTCCATGCCAATACAGTGGGTTATCTATGGGAGCCCCATAGCTGTGCAATATCCCTCTTTGCAATCATGTTGCCGAGGGTAGCCCAACTGATCTGTGCAGCATTATAATCATTTGGTTCCCACACATTCAAGAGACAGCGCCGGGCCTCGGGTAGAAGCGAAACACCCGTGACCCTCTCCATAACTGCATGCACTCGTGACCAAAACTCAGCCACCTCGGGACATTTCCATAGAGTGTGAAGGAAGGTACCAATCATGCCGCAGCCGCGCTTACACAGCCCATCCAGAGAATAACTCATTTGAACCAGACTCGGACCAGTGACATACACACGGTGAAGGATCTTAAGTTGGACGAACCGAAGGCGGGCAGGTATGGCAACCTCTTTAGGCGAGGACAGTGCGGATTGCCAGTCCTCGTCATCCAATTCCAGTCCGTCGGCAGTCCATAGAGCCCTGAGGCGCACAAGCAGGTCAGCTCTATTATTGATCAGCTTTTTGTAGATCAATGAAATTGTACTATCAGGTACGTAGCCATCTAGGATACGGTCCTCGAGAGGAGAGGATTCAGGAATATCAGTCCCCACAGCAAAGACTGACAGCAGGGCATGACGTACCTGAGCGTATCTGAAGAATTCCCTGTCTCTAAGCTCGTATTCCGTCTTAAGTACCTCAAAGGTCTTAACATTTCCTTTAGACCAGAGGTCGCCCACCTTGCTTAGACCGATCATATCCCATTTATAAAAGCCTTTCGTCCGCCACAAATTGCCCAAACCTTCAGAATCATACAATGGAGTTGCGCGGGTCAGTCTATCACACCATCCCAAGGCCGCATTCGCATCATGCCACACTCGTACAGCGATTTTAGTGGGCCCAGCCAATGTCCTATAAAGCCCCTTAGAATATAGCGCCCTATTGAAATTCCCCCCTGGCAAGAGGTGTTTGTCCATTTCAAAGGCCGGGGTAGGACCGGAAGCGTAAGTTGCGTGGTTGACCGCACTTAATTGAGAAGCCCAATAATAGCGCCTGATATCTGGGAGGGCAATGCCTCCATCATACCACCGAAGCGTAAGTTTAGACACAGCAATGCGCGCACGCCCGTCCCAAATCAGCCGCCTCTGCAGGCTCTCCACTTCACGAAAATAACCCGAAGGAATGGGGTCAAAAGAGTTCTGGAGTACATATAGGAATCTGGGCAGCGACATCATTTTAAAAAGAGCCGCCCGACCCAGTGGCGACAGAGGCAGTTGACGCCATCGTGCAATGTCAAGCTTGAGCCGTTGAAGAGGGGGTAGCAAATAGCGTTCATAGCGAACTGTGGGATCCAAAGTAACATAAATCCCCAAGTATTTGAAGCCAGTCTCAGTTACTTGAATTGGAAATCTACGAGGCAGAGGAGGAAGACCTCCTGCCAAAACGTAGACACATGATTTAGCCCAATTAATAATGAGACCCGAATTCTGACCAAAAGAGGTCAAAACATCGAAAAGCACATTAAGGGATTTCTGAGGGGATGTGAGATATAAGAGGATGTCATCTGCGTAGAGCGAGATTCGATCCTCAAAGTCGGGAGTCCACCGAATGCTTTCATCGAAGGCTCCCAACGGAGCCACTCCGCCAATGGTTCCAAGGCAAGGGCAAAAAGCAACGGGGACAGCGGGCAACCCTGCCGAGTGCCTCGCCCAAGTGTAAAAACACCGGAGGCCTTCCCGTTAACAACCACCTGGGCCAGAGGCTGCTCATAAAGGAGCTTCACCCAGGCGATGAATGTTGGACCAAACCCAAATTTGGAAAGAGCCGCCCAAAGATAGGGCCATTCTATAGTGTCGAAAGCCATAGTGGCGTCCAAGGAGGCGAAAATGGCAGGCTCAGTAAGAGTCCCAGCTCTCGCGAGAACTCCGTGAAGTCTCCGAAGATTAAGGGCGGTATTTCGGTGTGGAATGAAACCAGATTGATCCGGATGGATCAAATCGCTAATCACCTTAATCAATCGGTTAGCTAGCAATTTGGCCAGTATTTTGGGTTCAGCATTAAGTAATGAAATGGGCCTATATGAGGCACAGCGATTACGCGGCTTACCCTCCTTGTGGATTACAACAATGGTAGCTAAGCGCTGATCAACGGGAAGGGAACCAGAGTCGAAAGCCTCAAGAAACATACCCCTTAAGTAAGGCGCCATTTTGTCGGGTCGCAGCTTGTACAATTCAATGGGCAAACCATTGGGCCCATTGCCTTACCAGAACGAAGGGAACGTATGGCGACAGCAACTTCATCTGTCGTAAGAGGCGCATCCATTAGATCTCCATCGTCCTCAGAAAGGCGAGGCAGTGCAATGTCCTGCAACAACAATTGGGAATCCGCCTCATCCCTATCGCTGACCGAGGCATACACAGTTCAGAAATGGTCAACAAAGCATTCAACAATACCAGCCGGGTCAGTGACACACTCACCATCCAGCCTTTCAATCACAGGGACGACACGATTCACTCTCTCCTTCTTGTCCAGCCACGCAATCAGTTTACCAGCCTTGTCGCCTACATCATACATCCTGCTTGTTGCTCTCTGTCCATCACTTTCGCCGCATCGGTCACAAGGGCTCTATAATCAGCTTGTTTCAGACTGAGGGAATGCAATTTAGAACGAGTAACACCCTCTTCACGATCACTCTCAAGCAAAGTTATGTCGGTTTCGAGGCGTATAAAGTAAAGTAAAGTCCACATTTGTAAAGCACACAATCACCCGTAAGGGTCTCTAGGCGCTGGGGGGCCGTCGGGAAGATTAAGCGAGCTATTGCCCAGAGTCACATGGTGCTGGGCAGACCCCTGCCACCGGAGCCGGGGATCGAACCGTGGTCCCCAGATTCCAGCGTCAGTCGCCCTGGCCGCGGCGCCACACCTCTTCGTATAAGTTCCTCATATTTAGCCTTCTTGGCAGCAGCAATCAACGACAGAGAATGTCCACGGAGGACCGTCTTGAAGGCCTCCCACAAGGAAATAGAGGAAGAGACAGACCCTACATTTTCATTAAAATAATGGTCAATAGATTTTATCAGTTCAGAGCGGGTTTTAGGATTGCAGAGATACCAGGGGTTTATGGGAGCCACTCTACCCTCGCTACCCACTCCAGCCTCAACACAAAGCCACAGGGGGGAGTGATCAGAAATGCCCCATGGAAGATGACGAATCTCTCTGATGGAGGAGGATTGGGCTGCTGGCATTAAGAAATAATCTAGCCTGGAGAGACTACCATGGGCCCCCGAGTGAATAGTGTTTTGAAGCTGCGTAGGGTGCATCAACCTCCAACTATCTATGAGCCCAAAGGTATCCAACAGATCACTCAACCACATTTGAGACCTGGCTAAATCCCTAGAAGGGTGGCGATCCGAAGTGCCAGAGACCACCGAGTTAAAGTCTCCGCCCAGGATCAAAAGACCCTCAGGAAGCCCCAGTATGAGCCGCCCAAGGTCAGCAAAGGTGGACGCCTGCAGGCCTGGAGGGACATACGTTGCGAGTATAGAAAGTGTCTTACCCTCCCATCTACCAGTGAGCGCAGCGTAGCGCCCCCTGTCGTCGAGCATTACCTCATCAATTTCAAGGGGGAGAGAGGACCGGACCAGAATGCCCACCCCTCTGGAGCCAGAAGTGAACCCAGAGTGAGGTATCCACGTCTATTCATAGCCTGGCATGCGTTACCAATTAAATGCGTTTCCTGCAAAAGAACAATATCGGGGGAATGACGTTAAGGAAGTGCAGCACAACCCCTCGTTTTATCCTGTCTCCCAACCCATTAACATTCCAGGACAGCAGCCTCAACTCACTACCTCCCATCCCCGGGAAAGAAATAGAGCCCACCCCCCACGAGACACAATGATCAACACAGATGAGAGAACAATACGATGCCTTGTGAAAAGGAACAAACACACAAACACCCCCCCCACCAACCCCCAACTTGAACCCGTTACAACACCCCCACCCTGCACCCCTGCCAAAAGCCACCCCAACTTGCAGTGTGCCTGTCGCCCAATCATAAAACTAATATACACAAAGACGCCAGGAGGAGGAAGAGTCCCCTTACACGCAGCCACCCTCGGGCCAACCTAGAATAAGAACGAAAGAGCAAATATCCAAACTCAGCTAACAAACAGATGGAAAGTTCATACGTCGGGAACCACAATGTCACTCTTGCTCTGGCAAGCAACCGTCGGCGCCACCGGGGTGCTCAGTTCGATCATCTCTTTTTGGCAAGGAGTCAAGCCAGTCACTGACACTGTCCGGACAATCAAAGAAAAACGTTCGTTCCTCATATTCGATCCGAAGTCTGGCTGGAAACAACATGGCGTACTTAAGGCCCAAATCTCGCAGCCGTCGCTTCACTCCCTGAAACCCCATTTTCTGCCATTGAACCAATGGAGTAAAGTCAGGATAGAAGTTCACAGTGGTGTTTTCAAACTTCACAGGGCCGCCCTCCCGAGAGGCTCGAAGGATAGCATCTCTATCCCGAAAGTGGAAGAGTCTGGAAATAATGGGTTTCGGGGGGGTACCCGGCTTTAGCTTCCCGCCCGGGAATCAATGGGCCCGTTCAACAGCAAAGAATTTACTAAGTCCGGCAGGGGCAAGATAATTCAGGACCAGATCTTCCACCAGGAGGTCGGTGGCAGAGTTCTCGGGGTTTTCCGGAACACCTATGATGCGTACATTATTACGCCGGGCCCTATTTTCATAATCCTCAAGCCGACGGGCCATTGAGTCCTGTGAAGAATGCAGGTTGCCGATCTCAGCCTGTACGTCCGTAACATCAGTAGTGAAGCTGGAAGCCTTCAGATCCAACGCCTTGACCCTCTCATTAGTCTTCGCCAGGTCCGCTCTAATCAGCGTGACACCGACAGCCACCGTATCAATCTTGGAGGCGAGGGTCTCGTATTGTTGTCCCATGGAGGCCTTAATGCTGGTGATGGCACTCATAACATCTTTAAGCGACACCTCCGTAGGCGCAGAAGGATCCACCTTAGGGTCTTCAGGAGTACAGCCGGTACCACTGGGGGATCCCTTCGGATGGGTGTATCGATCCATCACGTTGAATTGAGTCTGACCCCCTCAGAGAGGTGTCTTTGTCTTGCGCTTCTCGGTGTCCGGTCTGGTGGCCATATTGGAAAAAGTGCCCCGGAGGGGCCCTCTAGACCTGGTGAAAATGGCCGATCGCAATGAGGCCAAAAGTAGACGGAAATGGGCCAAATTAACAGGAATTCCAAGAGGGCTGGAGGCCAAACGCTCACAAAAGATGGCACTCAGCAGTAGAGCGAAGCCCAGCCGGTTCGGGGGTAGATCTGAAAGATTGCCAGTCAATCAGAGCCGGAAGTAGGAAAGTGAAACTGAAAGTTAAAGTGCGGCCGCCTGGGGGAGGACCCCTCTGGCCGTTGTTGTTCAACTACTCCTCGGCCTGCAGAGCAACAGATCCCCCGGCCTCGTCCCGGGGCAGGATGTAAAGGTTTGAGTCGATGTAAAAGCGGCTCCCGACGTCCGATTTCAATTTTAAGAAGAATATTCAGGTCAGCCAAAGTTCGCCATCAAAAGCCCATCTTCAGAATCAGGATTTTGTAAGGATATTTGAGAAAGGGTGGCGCGGGTCTCGGGAGCTCTGTGCTCACGCGACCATCTTGGATGCCCGCGAAGCTCCTCCTCAACTCATGGAAGGTTTAAGAAACACGTCCGCGTATTTGGCTATAGGTTCTAAGATTGATTCACACCCGGAGATTATAGGTCTCCCGGGAGGATTTTGTATGTTTTTATGAACTTTCGGTAAGAAATAGATTGCCGGAGTGTGTGGATTCTTCTTGTTCAAGTAATCAAATTCTTTTGGGCCCAATATGCCCACGTCAAAACCCTCTTATATATAGCACTAAAAGGTTACTTGAGGTTGTACTAGACCTGGTTAAATTCAAAGTTCCAGAACGACCGCGAAGGAGGGCAGGCAAGCTACAGGACCCATGCAGGGCCCACTGAAACAGTACCTAGGATGGATCATGTGTTAGCATTAAAAACTCAATGCGTTGGTTCTGATTCACACAGTTGTGGCGATATATCAATGTCAAGCTTCGCAGTCGGGTTCCGGGTCATCGTCAAACCTCTCACAACGCAGGTGCTGTATCATCATCAAACCTCACAGTGGTGTCTTCGGATCAGAGCTGCATTGTTGGTGAGTCTCGTAGTTGGGACCCGGACCGGCACTGCATCAAAGGGCACTGCGTCGGTTCTGATCAGCACAAAAGTGAGATTTTAGAGGAACAGAGCTGCAAAACCCACTTCTGAGGCCCAGGACAAGAGGGGGCACCTCTGGCATGGGAGGATTCACATATGGCAGAGTCCAGCAGCTGAAGAAGAGTTGAAGAAAGTCTTTGATGGCCTTGAGACTTCAAGAACAGGGGGAAAGCCAGCAAGCCCATGGAGAAACTTGGGGTCAAGGATGTAGAGAGCAGCTCCAGTCCTTCTCACTACCAGGCAAGAAGCAGCAGCCAACACAACAAAGTAGCAAAGTGGGAGTTATTATTACAGCACATCAATCAGCAAGCAGCAGGCCCATGCAACAAATTAGTTAGCAAAGTGGCAGTCTATCCTGCAGCACAGCAGTTCTTCCAGATAGAATATCTTTGGTTTCAGCAAAGTTCTCATTTGATGGTGTCAGGGGCCCAGTACTTATACCCAAATGTGTCTTTGATGTGGGGGAGGCTTTAAAGAGGCCTTTGGAGATCTCATCGTCCCTGCCTTTCCTGCCCTGGCTCCAAAGTTACTGCAAGGAGGTATGCAGCACTTTGTGTGGTAACAAGCACAGCCCTATTCAGGTGCAAGTGTCAGCCCCTTCCTTCCAATCTACCTCAGGAAGGCCCATCAGCCTGGTGATGGGCAATCAGGATGTAAATGGCACCCCCAGCTCCCTTTTTGTGACTGCCTATAGAGGGGATGCATGACTCCCAGCTGTCACCCAACCCAGACGTGTATTCAGAGACAGGCATAGGTACAGACCGGTTAAAGTAGGAAAATGGCAACTTTCCAAAAGTGGTATTTTCAGACATACAATTTAAAATCTGACTTCAACAAAAAGTTGTAATTTTAAATTGTATTCCAGTGACACCAATCTCCAAATTTCTATATTTTCCCAATTGGAAATTACACATAAAAAACTCAATGTTAACATATGGAAGAGATAGGCCTAGCAGGAGTGAAAGACTAATTTAGCAGTTTTTCACTACCAGCACATGTAAAAGTCAAAAATACATGTCCTACTTTTAAATACACTGCACCCTGTCCATAGGGCTGTCTGGGGCCTACCTTAGGAGTCCCATATATGTAAAAAAGGGAAGGTTCGGCAATGGCAAGAAGGTACACTTGTCAGGTCGAAATGACAGTTTAAAACTGCACACACAAGCTCTGCAGTGGCAGGCGTCTGACCTGTTTAAAGGGTTACTGAAGTGAGTAGCACAATCAGTGCTGAAGGCCCACTTAATTTACAGGCCCTGGGCACATTTATTGCAATTGGCCAGGGACTTATAAGTAAATTAAATATGCAAATTGTGGATAAGACAATGTTACCACATTTTGAGTACAGAGCATGTGCACTTTAGCACTGGTTAGAAGAGGTAAAGCCAGCAAAACAAGAGGCCAGAAAGAAACAATTTCAGGGGAAACCACACCAAGGATGCCAAGTATAATACATTCAAACAAAACAGTTGGATCCAATTAACATGCTAGCTTGAAACATGGATGAAGACATGTCTTCTATGATTATTAGCATTGACAATTTTAATGAAACATTTGAGTTATTACTTGATTCGATTGCCGAAAAGACACAGTACAAAAAAATACATTAATATGTTGTATTTAAAATGGAGCATTTTGGAAACAAATATTGGAAAATAGATACTCAAACGTCCCAGCATGCATATGCAAAAAGAAATGTCACACTAAAACAAGGATGTTGCAAAACTTCTTTAGGCAGGTTACATTATGTCTAGAGTTTTTGCATACTATGCCTAGTGGTCAGGATACCCCTGCTCTAGAAAATGAAGAGTCATCTAGCCATAGTAGTATGTCTATGACTAAGCCGTCCTGCCCAGGCTGCATTGGCAGTCCCTTCCTTGTATCTGTATTGTGTAGCATAGCACACACTGAGTCAATCTTGCATGCCACTGGAGGTAAATATTAGACTACTCCCCCACTCTTGTGAAGGCAGCTCAAAAGTGCACTCTAAACAGCCCTTGTTCACTTGTGGGCGATATTGTACCAGCCAAAAAGAAATGTCACACTGAAGCAAGGATGTTGCAAAACTTCTTTAGGAAGGTTACATCATGTCTAGAGTTTTTGCAAACTATGCCTAGTGGTCAGGATACCCCTGCTCTCGAAAATGAAGAGGCATCTAGCCATAGTAGTATGTCTATGACTAAGGCGTCCTGCCCAGGCTGCATTGGCAGTACCTTCCTTGTACCTATATTGTACCTATATTGTGCAGCAGAGCACACACTGAGTCAATCGTGCATGCCACTGGAGGTAAATATTAGACTACCCCCAACCCCCACTCTTCTGAAGGCAGCTCAAAAGTGCACTCTAACAGCCCTTATTCGCTTGTGGGCGATATTGTACCAACATTGGCTTCATGTAGGTGCTTTGCAGTATGGGTTCATTTTCCACGTGTCTAGTGTGTACACATTGTCAATTAACACAATGAAACATATGAAACATAACAATAAAATCACAACTATACAATATTTATAAATTAAAATGAAAGTTGAAAATCCAAAATACCTAAAAGAAAATTATTCCCAGTCTCCTGTATAGGGAACAGTGCTGGGAAACATAAGAGTCATGAATGGAACCTGGAATTTTTGCCAGCGTGTCAGTTATTAAAGAGTTAGCATTACAAACTATATGAAAGTTTAGGGAGTGCAGGCACATCTGATTGTTGTACACAAATCTCAGTAGCACTCGGAGGGCTAAGTAAGATATATATTCCTTCAACACAGCCTATAACCTTTGGGAAATATGCGACAGGAAAAAAATCTAATTTAGTTTGCTGCAAGTCTTGTGGAGAGCTTGGCAAAAATACATCTATGAATGTTTGGCAGCCTTGCATCTAAAAGCTTACTAAAAGAACGTGAAAATGCACTTTGAGAAACCCCTTCTGCTGAAGCAACAACCCTCGATAGCTTCCGGTGGCTACACGTTGTAGGCTGCAAGGAACCTGAATGTGTGTTAGTAGTGAAACAATTTGGCGTGTGCCACTACACAACCAAGCGTCTAATTCAGAAATTAAATCCAAAATAACAGTGCTGCTGAGCCTACACGTATATAGCTCCTCTTCAGTCTGCTGAAATAAAGTCACCCTAACTTTGGAAATGCTGCTGTCTTTGCCTTCTCCTGTGCTGGTATGGAGCAAACAGCCTCATCCTCCTTGCCATGGCAGACAGAGCAGTCAGTGCGGAAAAAACAATTCCAACCATTTTATATTTTGCACCTAATTGCTACCATTCACAATTTTCGAACCAAACGTATATTTCAAAATAAAAACGCTAACTGATTCAGGAGAGATTAATGAATCGCAAACGGTTACTGCATCTGGCCCCTATATAGCACTCCTGGTTAACCTAGCTTTTACATTCTGCTACAATCACTGTTGTTACTCATTTTCTGAAAGTTGTATTCAAATTTAAAAGATAAAAAGCTTTGTCGAAACTCTGGTAAGATGTTGATTTGGCTGGGAGACTGGTTAACTATTGTTCTCACAGATGTATTTTAATTTGTATACTTTTACAAACCATTGTATTATTTATAAACAATGGTACTAATGTACATTTCATGTTTTGCCAAATACCTCTGGAAAAACCTGCATTTATCATTACATCAAGTCTCCCTTTATACATTGTGTTTTATTTTAGCGAGCCCCGTGTAGGCCGGATTTTGAGTTGGGTTTTGAAGCCAACTAATTTACTTTCTGTCTGCACAATGAGCTAGGATGATACTGCCATGAGGTGCCAGCTAGGGAGATGCACAGCTTTTCCCGATAACCTCAGATGAGCATCTTCTAAAATATTTCGGTTAAGTCCATTCTTTAGAACCTTAACCAAGTTGAAGTTAGGGTAAAGTGAGCCTAGATTTCATTTTCTTACTTTCTTGGTGAGCTTCAAAGCCTCTGCACAGCACTGAGCCAGGCAAGCACCACAATCTAGTCTAGAGCAACTGCAACTGATGTTCCATACTTGCAAGTGGCCCCAAAGATGAGATGTGGGGCCCGCTCCTGCAAGCAACTAGACACCCCGATGTGGTACACCCTAAGGAAGGCACAGCCTGTGAAGGACAACTTCCAAGAACAACATGGTTGGACCAGGGTGGATTGAGGGTCACAAGAAGAGAAAGGGCAGGTAGAGAAGTATATGGCAAGGTGAATGGAAGCAAGGACAGCACTGAAGGCTCACTTGGTGCTCATTGTGGCAGAGGGCACACAAGCCAGCTCCACCCCTCAAAAAGAATTGACTCTTAAGGAGCCAGCAATGACTGTTCCCACATTCAGCGGGATGTTTGTTGGTTTCCATGGTACCCCCTCTTTGCCCTTTCAGAGAGCACCTCTAGGAGGCATTCTGACTGTTTGTCACCTCTTTGTGGTGCACAATTAGAGCACCTGCTAATGGCATCTTTGCCAGCTATAATTTGGCACAGGCATAGAGGTAAAATGTTTCATTTATTTGTATTGGGACCCCCCCCCCCCATGCAAATGAGGGAACTACTCCTCAAGGTGTGCAGCGGTGCTATCTGAATATACAGAAGAGGCCACACAAGTGTCTGCAGCCCCTTCTGTAATACTGAAATGCCCTGGGTGTGCAGATGTGGGTGCACATGCCAACTGAAAACCCGGGACTCTGTGTAAAACAGTACCTGCAGCAGAAGTCTTCAGCTTTGAGGGAAATAGAATCCTTCCCACGTTAGTGAGCATTCAGGTTAAAGTAAATGAATCCAAACAGATGATAGAACACCTTGATGCAACTTTGAATTAGGGTCTGTATACATTTAGCAAGTGGCTAATCACAATTATACCACTCATTCTCTGCCAAACGTTTATGCAAACAAACACTAGTGAAACAGAACACGAGGTAAGAAAGCGTAGTGACAGAGAGATAAAGGGGGGGGGCAGGTGTCAATTATCTATTTATGTCGGTACATTAGCAAACATTAGCAGGTGTTATGGGTTTATATTCTCATTCACCAAAAAACAAAGCGCTGTATGGACATGTTTTACATCTAATCTAGATAGAGACTGACAGGAATTCATTTTATTTAAGTGAGGGTTAACGGATCACATTTCCTTGAAGGATGCACACACACACACACGCTATCTACACTATAACTTTAAAAGGCTTTATTGTTGTATTCATTCCTGTCCCTAGTGCAGGATATATAAAAATGCACTATTGCAGAAACAGGCAGGTGAAGGAAATACGTGTCAATAGTATGAGAATTGGCAATATGACTGATGACAATCATTAAAGGAATGTTTTTACTCAGTTCCAGTTGTCTCTCATGCAAGCTAGTTTGTGCATTAGCACTAAAACTTTAAGCCAAGAAGAGATGTCTAAATCGCATACATTCATACCTGCTCATATTTCATGTGTTTCCAGTCTGTAGCCTTCCCAAAGGCAGGGACAATCTTCGTCTATGTTTTGTTGGTCTTTAGATAGCAAACACCATTGCACGGGGTTGGTGCAGACTGTTTGTAAAAGATGGTCCTACTGGAATGCAAAAGGTTTGTCTCTTACCATGAGAGGTTCTCAGCACTTCAATGAGAAAAAGAGCCCTGTGGTCTGTAATTTAAGGTGTGAATAGAAATCTGCGAATTATCATGCACACTCATTTACAAAACACTTTCAATCTATAACAAATATCTCATGAT
This sequence comes from Lissotriton helveticus, assembly GCF_964261635.1. Classification (NCBI taxonomy): domain Eukaryota; kingdom Metazoa; phylum Chordata; class Amphibia; order Caudata; family Salamandridae; genus Lissotriton; species Lissotriton helveticus. Next base: position 981,930,922 of record NC_136065.1, on the reverse strand, counting down.
ATTGGGAGTAAAAATAATGCAATTGCAAGCACTATTATGCATTGTAAAACATATGTAAATTATAATAAACACACAATTAAATGTAGACTGTGAGGGCGCTCAAGTGCAGAAATAAGGAAAATAATACAACAGCACTAGGGGCCTGATTTACAAATAAAAATCAAATGCACCTATTTCTAGTTAGCAACACAGTCCAAATCGCTAAATCAAAAATGCTAAAGATGATTTACAAACATTTACTTTATGTAAATAGTGATATTTTACTATTCGGAATGAATTGCAAATTACGAATGTCTCACCTGTAGGTAATGAAGACCTTAACCAATTCAGGAATTGTATTTCCTGGGAGCAGCAGAACACAGTCTGTGCTTGCCTTCAACAAAAGCACTTTTAATTGTTGAAAATGTTCAACCGGGTGCCACCGGAGATGCTGTGGAAGCGAAAATGTAATGATGCTGAGCTCGAGATTTTGATGGAAAGTGGGTTGGAGGGGTTGACAGGGAAGGCTACCCTGTCTGTTACAGAACCCTCCAAGAAACAAATATGGACCTGGATTCAGGACAGAATTAATGCTGTTGGAGTGACAACAAGGTCAGTGTATGAAATACACAAGATGTGGTATGACCATGGTTCCCGTAAAAAAGGAGAAGTTTACTAACAGAAATAAGGATGAGACAGCCACTAGATGGGGAATTTTAAGGAACCACTCCAAGCGAGGAGCTGATAGAATTCCCCTTGCAGCTACAAGCCACCCTTAGAGTATGAACTATTGATAACTTTATAATGGGATTTATATTTCGGCATACGGGATATCCGTCACCGTTGTGACTGAGTTATTTGTACACTAAGTTCGAACTTAGGCCTTTACTTTTCCAAAATTGCTTAAACTTTCTAATAATAACTAACCTGAATCTCACAATGTGATTCAAACAACATGCTGAAGTGAAGCGAAACAGCCAGGAAATGTCTTTAACATTCCCACCACCATAGAAAGTGCAAAAAGCAGTTAGTGCAACATAACAACTGCAGTACAACACACTGCCACTCTTGCAACTCATGCCACGCCAGCTGACAATAAAGAGCAAAGCATGCTATTAGTGGAACTGATTCACAAAGGGTATCCGCACAGCGAATTCTCATTGTACACATTCCGCCCCAACGTGGAGACTACCCCATGACTGTGGGGCCTCTGCCAAAAGGTTGGAGGCCCTTTGTGAATCAGGCCCAGTGCCTGTAGTTCATAGACGAAGAAGGGCTATCAGACAGACTGTGAGATCTGGGAAGGAAGACATCCATGAGACATCAACTACCCATGCAGATTTTCATGTATTGGAGCAACCCATGCTGATAATATAATGTAAGCAGCACAGAGCAACATCTGAATTAAGTATAAGGGATAGGAAATTAGGGAGAACTGTTAGAGAAAGCAATGATGTAACCAGAGCAGGCTCCGAGGACTTACCTATGGCAATAATAGAGATGGCAACTCAAATGAGACAAGAATCTGCTTCTCACTGGTTTCAACAGAGGCACACCAAATGTCTTCAAATGTTTGGATGTTCTGTGGGCAGGTTGGCTACAGTGAGATTAACAATGTGTAGGTGAACAGATAACATGCAGGTTTAGTTGATACACCTCAGTGGTGATGTTGAAAAGAGCCTGTGACACAAATCCAACACCCATGAGGAAATGCAAAGTGCTTAGGCCTTTCATTAAACCCCAGCACATTAAATGTGCATAGAGATAAAGCAGTCATCCTTAGCCTAGTTGAAAACTGCATCAAACACTCCCTATCTCCCACAAACATCACACTCTTTCCTCGTGTTAGATGTACAATACTTATTGGCTTATATCCAATTTTCACCCTCCCCACCACCCCCCTGTGGCAGCCAACCCCCTCCCAAAACCCCCCCACACCCACCCGAGCACCCCCTTTGCCAGAGGAGGCCCCCCTGCCCTCCCCATATGGAGGCTGCTAGACCCAACGGTCTAAAGTGATGGAGATCCTCATAGAAGAACCAGTCCCCCCCGATTCACCCAAATAGTGCAAGAAGACAAACATTAGCGAAAAAACAAAGGGGCTTGATTTAAAGCACGGTATAGCTTAAAACTGACAAGATAGTACCCTATCTAAGTATACTGCGGTATTCTACTAACATTAACTAAAAACTGCCAGCTACTAATACTATCCCCTTTCATAAGGTTTGATGTTGTGTAAAAATTCTTTATCTTTTGACTCAGATGTAAAAAATCTTGTCTTAGCCTTATATATTATTTTTAGTTTAGCTGGGTTTAAAAGAAATGCTTGAGCGCCTTTGCCCTGAAAAGGATTGATTAACTGTATAAGCTGCCACCTTTTTTCCACAGTAGTGTGACAGTAATCAGGACGGACAAAAAACTCTAATCCTGCCCCCTTTCTCTGTCTCTGGTTTAGCCAGGTCATTCAAGGCTTGTCTAAATAGAAAATTTTAAGGACAAATCAGTATAGCTCTAGGTCTCAAGGTGGAATTGTTCGGTCCCAAGTGGTTGCTTTGCCGAAAAGGGAACCGTGGGTGCGTTGTATCTCCATATCCCATGTCCACTGTGTCAGCTCCAGGAAGGCTGTTTTGAAAAGATCCACCACAAACTTCCGAGTATCCGAGCCTTCAACACCTTCGGGGACATCAAGGATTCTCAGATTATTGTGGCGGAGGTGATTTTCTATATCCTCGAGCTTCCAGGCAATATCACTCTTCTGCGCCATCAGTGCATCTTTTGTTGCTTTCTGTACAGTCATCTCGTCTTCGAGTGTGGAGATCCTTTTCTCAGCTTCAGAGATTCTTTCCGCAAACTCTGAACAAGACTTAACCACTCGCCAGAGTGAATTTAGCAATTTACGATAGGCACCTTGAGTTTTTTGGCTCTCTGCCTGGCTCTCATCTCTATGCAACATCATTGTCTCATATATGACCGCCAGAGAGATGTCACCTGAACAACGGAAAGCGCTGCTCTTGTCTCGGTACCCCCTGACTGCTGTGCCTGCCCCCGGATTAGTGGTATTCAGTTGTTCTTACCCTGGGGATATATCAGAATTCACTGGTGCTCCAAGTATAAGTGGTATGGATGGTAGTATTTTTTTCCTTACTGTGCCGGGTCCAGATACCCTGGTATACATTTTTGGGGTTTCCTCTTCCTGATGTATGCTGCAGGTTTCACTCCACCGTCTATTTGGAGAACCAGAGGGGCCATCGTATATCTGCCAAGACTCATCCCCTGATGAGTTTAACTGATCATAGAGAGAGAAAAAAATGCTCTCCTATGTCAGTCTCCAGTGGCTCTACAGCATTATTTCCATCTGTTGTTTGCTCCTTACCACCAGGCACTATTATAACCTCTAAATCTTGCTTATTGTCATCAAGGTCTAAGGGTGCCGCCCCTGATATAATCATTGTATCCTGTGATTCTTGTCCTCTCAGCCCATCAATCCCTGAGGTAATCAGTGGGGTTGCCCAAGAAATGATCCTGCCCCCCCTGATTCATAACAGTCCCCACACTCTATCCTGAGGCCCCTGTATTCCCACGGCTCACCTCTTCGGGGCCTGCAGAAAGCACTACCTTATTCAAAGACTCCCCATCTTGACCCAAATTCTTGACCTCAATGGCCGCCAGAAAGATTGCTGGAGTTGTTCTTTTCCCTGTTCCCATGGAGCATGCCGGGCTGCCACTATCCATAGCCGCTCCTTGTTGTTTTATTGCCTGGGTGATTTTTAGGGGTTTGGGTAAAGCGGTAGTGTCTCCTGTACCGTCTGTGGTTCCACCTCTAGCATTCATTGGCAGCACCCTTGTCCAAGCCACTCCAGGCCAGTCCCCAGCCAAGCACCGAAAAGCTCCTCGACGGAGACGCCAGAACAGACGGGAGCCCGAGGATTGAGAGCCATACGCCAGTGAGCAATATATCGCCAATGATCCCAGAGCATTTCATGCTATATTTTCTCCAGCATTACATCGTCCTTTGTAATTTTTTCCATAGACCAAAGACCTGTGCTCTTCTGACGGGGGTGCGGAGGAGACAGATTACGAGTGCTTATTCAGCCGACAGATCGGTGGCCATCTTGTCTCTTGAGTGTAAAGTAAAGTCCACATTTGTAAAGCGCACAATCACCCGTAAGGGTCTCTAGGCGCTGGGGGCCGTCGGGAAGATTAAGCGAGCTATTGCCCAGTGTGAGGATCTGCAAAGTGCTAATGTTGGAAATAGGCCACCAAGGTCTGTTGGTGAAACTGAGGCAGGCTCGGGTGTGAACAGTATTTCTGTGGGTTAGCCTGCTACATCTATGAAAACTGGAAGCAAAGTTTTGAAGGACAAAGAAGGCACGACTGGTGTTCCCCACAAAGGCCAAGTAGTAGTCCTCAAAGGCATAAATAGTCACATAAACTTTGGCATGACTTGATAATTGATTTTGTTTACCTTTAAAAAATGGCCAATCCACATTTTGTTTGCAAAAAGAAATTGAGTTGATTTCTTGACCATCTTCTGCAAAGTCTGTGAATAAACAGAATACTGTTTGTTTACTATGCATCACATTTTGAGGTATGTTTTTATTTACATATGTTAAAAAAAGGTTATTGTTACCTCATAAATAGTTATTAATCTGATTATCTCAATGTGCACATACCTCTGTGCTCTTGCGGTATCTGGTCCAGGAGATGGCAAGCAAGAGGGACCTCTGCATTTTTCTCTTCAGAATCATCACTTGCTGATTCAATGCTTGCAAAATATACTGGGCGTACTCATGACTCTTTTACATTTTAAGACTGTGGACTATATGAGCGGCGATCTAGGGGACAGTTTGGAGACTCCTGACAGCCCTGGAATATAACTCAATATTTACAACCTACAACCCCTAAACAAAGAGATATAATACCCAGTCTCAAAATATAAAAGAGTAATGAGTATGCCCAGCGTATTTTGCAACAAGGTCTGAAAACAGAGTTTTTTCATTACATTTTACTTGTATATTTACTGGATATTGTTTTTTTATGGTTACAATACTTATTCTATGTCTCAAAGGGTGGGCAAAATAACATTTGAGAACTGTTTAAACAACCAAGTACTTAGGGAAAATGTACAACTGCATAAATATGAAGTTTAAAAATCTGTAACTTTACAAGGGTGCGAGGGAAACCAATGTATTAATTTTAGACAGCATTGCCTCTAGAAAATTACAGCAAATAAACATGTTTGAGAAATGCCAGCTACAACTGCCACAGTGCATTGGTAGCCACCAGAAGTTAGCAGGTGTAAACTAAACTATACCTGAACATGTGTAGGTATTGCTGCACTGCACTGGCTTGCTGTACTTAATACAGGTTCCAAATCCTTATTCAAAGTAAAAACAACCTCTTCTGTAAACATGTATCTTGCATGCACCTCCATATCACTTGAAGCAAACAAAGTAACCCTCTAGCTGGATATGCTTTCCCTCCCCCTCTTTTAGAATTCAAATCCTCCTCACTACAGCATAAACTTCAACTATTGTGAAGAATATGTGTCAAAATCCCGCAGCCTGTTTCCCCGCAGGGAATCACAACGCAGTTGTTACAACGTCCGCAAGTCAGAACAAAGACTTGCGGAGGGGGGGCACTGGATGTTGGAATAGTATAATTTACTATTCCAACTCCAGTCTGTGCGGACACTAGGGAAGGTGTTAGATTTTAAATCCAACACCTCCCCCCTCCGCAAGTTGTTGTTCCGACTTGTGGAGTAATGGTATGCAGAATTACAACGAGGTCGTTGTAATGACCGCGTTGTGAATCCCTGCGGGGAAAAGTTTCGGGGTAAACGCTAATTACCATTGTGAAAGATCACAATGGATTTTGTGTTGGGTTCTGTTTTATAATTTGCACTTGGTTACCACCTGATTCAAATCCAGGATATATTGCACATGCAGAATGCAGTGCTTTAAAGAATTTCCAAATTGCAAATGTTTCGTGAATCACAATAGCGAGTGACTATGTGGGAATCACTTGTAGTGGTTCAGTAAGTATTCATTCAGATGGGCCATGAGAGAGAATAGCAATCTATACACATTTTGAGTACATTAGATTGAGTGTGGCTGTTGAGATTATGATGTCTAGTAGTAATTCATATGCATTATCCAATTTGGCTGTCTGTAATATCTGAGAATTAATTAATGAATGACAAGGCCCTATTACCCTTTGTTATTCAAGTTTAAAAATATCTTTTTTATAACCCACCTAACCTCTGATTTAATTAGATACTGTTTGAAACATGGTTCATCTCTTACGGGAATATTATGTTAATTACCTTCTTTTTCCGAGCCTTTCTGATTTGTATAACATTTGAGGTCTTATTTTAGAGTCTGCATCAAGGCAAATGTATCTCTGAGAGCTGTGGTCAGTACAGAGGAGAACTCTTCGGTACGAATGACTTCTTCACCTCTAGGTGCTTCAACACTGAAATGAGAAGACCACTCTTCCTCAGCTAATGTTATATTATAATAATCAATCCAAAAATAAGACCAAGATGTTATTTGTATGGATATTTCTATATCTCCTTCTAGTTGACTTTGCATTATAAAAATCTGATCAGATGTATTTACATACCCATCTTGAATCTAGACCTGAATGTATTCATTGAGGCGACAAATGACCAAAAGGGCCTGGAGATTCTGTTAAACTATTGGAGTTGCTGCTGCACTGTTTGGTAGTGCTATTGCCCAAGTCTGGTCTGACTGCATATGTCTTTTTTAATAAGGCACGTTGTATTTATTAATCAGTCAAGCTACCTTCTTCTTTCTAAAATAGGCTATTTGGACTAAACCCTTATTTTTTATTCTAACAGTCAACTCCTTGTCTGGCTTTTAATTTTGTCCCTTGCCTGCAGTTTTCTCACATTAAGTATGGTCACTTCTGAGGGAATCTGCTTGATTAACCCTTCACTCTATCTGAATGTATGCTATGCCCTTCTTCCTGTGGATTTCAGAAATAATGTTCACAATAGTGACATTCACAGGAGTCCCTGTCAAATTGAGTTTCAAGTTACCTAGCAGGAGATTGCCCCTGTTCTTCAATGTATTGTTCCACGTTTTTCTATTCTACCCCTTCTCTCAGTGGTCATCCTCTATTTCAGCCATATCTTTAGGATAAGGTTTAAGGGGTCAGGTTTGTAAGGTACCCTTTCCAATGGAGGTGTAAGCCTGAGAAATTATTGCAGGCAATTCCGCTTCCCTTTCTGCCAGCCGAAAATTGTATATGCGTTCAGAGCTATGCTTCTGGAGGTAAAAACACTGGCTCTCTATGTTGAAAAGTATTTGCTCCACTTCTATTGCGAGTTTAAAAAGCTACGAGTGCCTCTAAATCCATGATGCTTCCAAGGAGCAGGAGGGGTGGGCTGCCCCAAGTTTTATGCTTTAGTATATGTCTTGCATGATGCAGCATATGGTGGTATAGATCACCAGAAGGACTCACACTACCGGACCAGCTGAAACACCAACCATATATGAACTCACTTTGGGTCCAGATTCTAAGGGATGTTACTGTAGAATCATAGAACATAGGGGCATATTATCAAGACAGGCGATAAAATTATCGCTGTTTTAGCTGCAGAAAACTGTGGCGAAAACGGCAATAATGGGCTTGATAATATGCTCTATGGAATTCCAATTGAAGCCCATGTTAAATGTGAAGGACATTTAACATGGACTTCAATTGGAATTCCATTGAGCATATTATCAAGCCCATTATTGCAGTTTTAGCGGCAGTTTTCTGCCGCTAAAACGGCAATAATTTTATTGCCTGTCTTGATAATATGCCTGTGGAGACAAAGCAGCCCTTACCTCCCCGGGGCGGCGTCCGAGCATGGGGCCCCTGACCTCCGGGACCGCACATGCAGCGTCCCTCTCAACCAGGACTCCTCCTCTCTCTCTTCCCCTACAGGACCCGGCAGCATCAGCCGAACACGGAAGACCGGAAGCAAACTCCCTTGACCCCGGAAGTGAGGCGACCCTTGAGGAACCGGAAACGATCACCTCTGACCCCGGAAGTGCTTTTCCGAAACCCTGCCCGGAACACAGAAAAGCCGACAGCGAGGAAGGAAAGGTGTTCCAAGCAGCGGACTCGTGGCAGGAGGCAGCAGCAAGTGAAGAACCACGGACAGCGAGCAGAGTGGAGCAGAAGAACCGAGACGAGGACGAGGAGGAGGACGTCTGGACTGAAGACTGGTGGCGTCCTCAGGAGATGGCTGGAGAGCGGCCGCAACTCGCAGGAGAGTTGCGGCGGGGCACGTGAGTACACTCTACCCTTTCTCCGTGTTCCCCCTGTAGTTAACTGTACATATTGTAAAAATAGCCTCATAAGCACGTAAACACTGTATATTGAATTCCAGCACCTGCACTGTAGAGAAGACCCAAGCACCGTTACCCCGACACACGCAACACCCACTTTCCGTTCCCTCTTGCTTGCCTTTTCCCAACCTACCCTACCATCCCTTCCTCACGGTCATTTTTCGGTACCCTCACTCCCCGGTGTTGGTTGAAGTACTCAGAAGATCTTGTTGCCAAGGACTAACCACCCTGTACTCTTCTCTCCCTTCTATACCTCCGAGGAGTACCAGTGCCCTACCGTGGAAAAGACAACATCGGCCCAGCAGAAGAACCCCTCCAGACGACCCCGCCGCGCTAAACCATCATCCCTGTTACTCCAGCCCTGCACATCCATCCGGGATTCACTCATCATACTCCGATCCGGAAAGACAATTGTCCTGGACTTTCAATAAAAGTCACTGATCATAGCACAGTATATCCGGCCTCCCCACCTGTTATTCCGGTCCGCCCGCACCCCTACTCCACAATGCCCCTCAGTTATTACAAGAAGATTAGGTTGAAAACTATGATGTGGGCATGAAAGATATGGAGGCAGCTGAAGAGGAGAATAGGTGACTCGAAATTCAATCATTAAACTCCACTAAGGGGTCCCCTATCTGTACCTCTATATTCTGGGACAATGTTGCTAAAAGATGGACGTAGAGAGGGATTGCCAGATTGAGGGACCTTTTCGGTTATGAACAGTCAGATTCATTCATCGAGGTGAAAGAAAAATATGGCCTAACTAGGCAGTACTTTTTTAAATATCTGCAGATCAAATATTTTATCTGTAAATTTACCAAGAAGCAAGTCTAGAATAATAAAATGCCAATTGTAGATGTTATTGAAGGCAGAGCCAGGAATGGGCAGATTTATAATCTATCGAAGCAAGCTATGCCAGATGACTTAGAGGCACAGAATTCTAAATGGGAAAAAAGGCTGGGGGTAGAGGGGCATAACCTCAGAAATCAGTGGAGTTTTAAGAAGAGGCACTGCTGACAGCTGGGCTTAGGCGTCAACATTTCAAATCTGTATTTGATTTAAATTATACTCCCAGGAAATTAAGTAAGTGGAGGAGGAAGCTTGATGCCAATTTTCAGCGATGTAGAGAAGATCAACATATGTTCTGTACATGTCCAAGTCTAAACCAATTCACTGAAGGAATAAGGGCTTTCATTAGCACAGTATTATGTGTGCATATAGAAACTACATCATAGCTGGTGTTGTTGGGGGTTGATGTGGGACTTGGGCATCTGAAAGAGCATGTATATTTTATATTCGTGGCTATGGCAGTAGTCCGCTGTTGCAGGGTTTCATCACAAAAACAGAACTATGCGCAGGATTAATGGACCTTGGTGTATAGGGACTGAGTCATTCCACCACCGTCGTACTCATGAGCCTAGGACCGACTAGCTGTAGTGTCTCACTTGCAGTGCTACTCACAAACAACACTCCCAGATCTCTCAGGAATCACGGTACCAAGACACACCCTTTCACTAGCACTCTCGTACTCATCCAAAGTCATGAAATAGTTTAAAATATTTATTTTAACTAAAATGCCCTAACATGCAGTATACGTGCCACAACAAGCAGGAAATACATATTACAAATATAGTCACCATAGCAGATAGTTCATAAATCATGAAGAGAGATGTCACCGTTCCTCTCCTAGCTACAAGCAGTATTATTATGTATTAGAAGATCTCTGGGATTTGTCAGCAGTCCCCATACCTTAGCATATAGATGGTTGATCTACATCACAGGTGCTGACTCGCACTTCTCCCTGGAAAGGTCCCTCTCCAAGTGTGTGTCACCTAATTTGTGTACCCCACTAAAACACAAAAGTATGTTCTCCAAACGACAGCTGCATCAGTATGTTTCTCGGGGCTAAGATCTGTCCAGAACAAAAAAAAACAAGCAGCACTATTGTTCAACCTTGCAAATAATGTTCACTCAAAATCCCAGGAACATTCAGAGGGTGAACCCAGCGATGAGTTCTCATGTGAAAGCAGTCAATAAAATATTGCAAAAATAAAGATGTGTAGTAAGGTTGGCAAAAGCAGCAGACAAACTGCAGCATGCTCATGCTAAGGTAATAAAAAACAACAATGTCGCCACGTGACATCCTCCCCATGGCCAGGTGATTAGCTCTATGCTAAGACAAAACATCAAAAAAGCAGAGGCAAAGCATCTAAGTGGTATTCCAAATAGGACAGTTATTAAGCTGAATTAAAAATGGGTGCTTTGGAAAATTTTGCCAATTGGGCACTCAAAAACTTTAATTAATCCATTCATTGGTACTGTTCAGAGTCGAAAAAACATGCAGTTTGTGAAAAACGACAATGTCCTCAGGGGCCACGTGACAACGCAAGTATATTGCGTCAGTTTGGCTGAGCATAGATGCTCCTACTTTTCATAGACATCAATTTACCAAAATTTCAAGGGTAGCGGAAGTGACTTCACATGCCCCTTGACCTTCAGTTTCACTCACACATGCATATGCTTATGCATAAACATGCATTCACACATACACAAACATTCACACATTCACACACACTCTGCCTACACATGCACACACATTCACACATACACACACTCTCTCTTACATAAACACACTCCAAACTGCAAGCACTCACACAACACACAAACATTCAAAAGTATTTTTTAATTATCAGCTGACAGGTAAAGTCATATTCCTGCTATTTAAACTTCATTTGTTATTTAACTAAAAGCCAAATAATGTAATATTATTCACTATAATTATAATACAAAATTGACAAAAAACTAGTGAAGTCCCCACCAATGTCATAAGGATGAGCTGCTTCTGTTCCTGCTACTGATTTTGCCACTTCTGGCGCTAAGGGTCGCACAGGTTGCCAAGGGTTACCAGGGGCATTCCGGACGTCACAGCAGTGGCACCTGATGACCCCTAAATTACATCCATGCTACTTTCCCAGAATGGCCAGCTTTTATCCATGTATAGTATGGAGAAGAGTTTGTGTGGGTGGAGGTCTCAGCCCACTCAACTGATAGCTATTAAAGCTCAGCATACTAAGAAAATTCAGCAAGAGGCTTCAGTATATGGTGATAAACAATAGAATATTTGACCAATGTAAGAAAAGTACAAAAAAAGACTTAGGGCCAGATGTAGGTCGCCAATTACCGGTCGGTAATGGCCGATTTCGGCCGTTACCGACCGGTAATTGGTTTTCGAGATGTAGGGCATGCATTTACAAATCGGTATTTTACCGATTCTGTATTTACCGATTCGGTAAAATTACCGAATCGGTAAATACATACTCGGTAAAATACCGATTCTGTAAATGCAGATGTAGCTGGCACATGTCAGAGTGCCACAGGGCTTTAAGAATCGGTATGTTACCACCCAATCCAATTGGGTGGTAAAATACCGATTCCAGGTGTGCATGCACATCTGTGCATGCACACCTGTGCCATGTGGCACACAGACATGCCCTTAGGGCATGTCTGTGTGCCACATGGCACACAAGCCTGTAATTGGGGTGCTAGAGGGTGTCAAAGTGACCCCCCCTGCACCCTTGCTAGAATAGGTAATTACCGAATCAGTAAATACCGATTCGGTATTTCACATTGATTCCTATGGGCTTCAAGGCCCATAGGAATCAATGGGGGATTCCGATTCGGTATTTACAGAATCGGTAAATACCGAATCTTACAGATTCGGTATTTACTGAATCAGATTTACCTACATTTCCCCCCCTCTAATTTACCACTTCTTAAATACCGATTCGGTATGAATCGGTATTTAAGAGGTGGTAAATTAAAATTACCTACATCTGGCCCTTAATGTTATGTAAAAGGTCGACATTCAGAATAACTATGGGCCCGATGTAGGTAGGCCGTTACCGATCGGTAACGGCCGAAAATACCGAATCTGGGCCCTTACCGATCGGTATACTGGCATCGAGATGTAGGGCACAAAAAAAAGTACAAATGGGAGCGAAAACCGAATCGGAATGATTACCGAATGTAAAAGAATGCGATACGTACATACCGAAAATCGGATACAGTACGAATCGGTAACACACCGAATCGGATGCAAACACCGAATCGGTGCATGTACCGAATCGGTAGTGACACCGAATCGGACATAAGCCGAATCGGTGCATGTACCGAATCGGTAGTGACACCGAATCGGACATAAGCCGAATCGGTGCATGTACCGAATCGGTAGTGACACCGATTCGGACATAAGCCGAATCGGTGCATGTACCGATTCGGTAGTGACACCGAATCGGACAGAAGCCGAATCGGAGAACCTACCAATTCGGTAGATTCACCGATCGGGAAAATCCCCGCTTCGGACAGATGGGGAGATGTAGGGAGACACAGAAACACCGATTTTGGCTCAAAATCGGTAGAATCACTCGGAAATTACCATGGATTACGATCAGGTGGTAACCAACTCCAACCCATAAAAACAGCCCCAAAATGCATTGCAACTTGCAGGATGGCAGCTTTTTATGTCATAGCGAGGCGGCTACGGCTACAGCAGCAAGGAGAGAGGGAATGGCAAAGAGAGGAGCAGGTATACAGACAACGTATCACCCTGGTCATGCTGACAGATGCAGAGATCCTACAGCGGTACAGGCTGGACTCAGAGACCATCACAGACCTCATTAGGGACCTCCAACCCCTGTTGCAGCACCCCACCCCAAGGGCACACGCAATCCCTGTGCAGGTGCAGGTGCTATGCTGCCTACACCTGCTGGCGTCTGGCAGCTACCAAAGTGTAGTCGCTGTGGCAGGAGGGGTGACCCAGAGCAGCCTGTCAAGGTTCTTCCACAAGTTCCTTGATGCCATGATCCAGAGGATGGCCCACTACATTTCCTTCCCTGCAACCCAGGCAGAACTTGTACAGACCAAAGCAGACTTTTACCAGATGGCAAGATTCCCCCACATCATTGGCTGCATAGACGGCACACACATTCCGATTTGCCCACCATCTGACACAGAATACATCTACCGCAATCGGAAGTCCACTCACACCATCAACGTACAGGTGATCTGCAATGCGAAATGCATCATCACAGACCTGGTAGCAAAATTTCCGGGTAGTACCCACGACTCCTACATTTTCCAACAGAGCGGCATCTATGCACGGCTGATGGCTGGGGAATTTGGAGAAGGATACCTCCTAGGTGAGACACATCATCAGCCCCCCATAACCAAAAACAGCAAAGTGAAATACATGTATGCATGTAAGTAATTTTACCCCTTTTCCTTCTAGGCGACAGTGCATATGCCCTCCGTTCATTCATTCTCACCCCCTACCTCAACCCCTCTACACCCAGCCAAAGGAGGTATAACCGTGCCCACAAAAGCACCAGGAATGTTGTGGAAAGGACATTCGGCATCTGGAAAAGCAGGTTTAGATGCCTGCACAAGAGTGGAGGTGCAAGGCAGTACACCCCCATCACCTGTTGCAAAATCATAGCTGTCTGTGCAATGTTACACAACCTTGCGGTGAAGAAGGGCACTGAGGTGGAGTTGAGTGACTACGAGGACCATGATGACGACGAAGCTGTGCCACTAACACAGCCAGCTGGGGTGTGTACGCCAAGTGATGGGAGACATAGACGTGAGGAGATAACAGCAAACTATTTCTGAGTGAGTAAAAATGCACAGACAGGTGAATGGTTGTGTTGAATAAGCAATTTTTAATACTGTTGCTACACAGTTACTGCACTGATGTGCAACAAAACAAAGGTGTAATGTCAATGAAAACAAAAGTCTAGGGTCCAGGTTGCCTCACCCGCCCTTGCTAGGCTATTTCTTTGAGCGCTTTGCAGCCCCACTGTGGTGTCCCTCACCCCCTTCAGAATGACCAGCGGCATCTGCGGAGCGCCTGGTGCTCCTGCGTGGCTCTGACGCAGCGCTGGCCGGGCTGCTGCGGCTGCTGCTGTCCCCAGCATCCCCCAGGTCCAGGGCAGGATTTGCGGCAGTGTTAGAGATGATCAAGGCCTCCATTGCTGTCGTGATGCGGGCCATTCCCCTTGTCAACTCTGCGGTATTTTGAGCGAGACTAGACTCCATGTTGGCACCACGCTGACAGAGTTGTGCCGTTGCTGCAGCAAGGCGGCTCAAGGAGCGGTTCTGCACCCGGGCATCCCGCCTGCGCACCACCTCTTGCTCCTCCATTCTGCCACATAACTGTGTGATGGCAGTGGTTAGCCTGCCTAAACCTGCTACTGCCTCCTTGTTGGAAGCCACAAAGGCCTGAAATCCTTTCACCATTTCCCCCATCTGCAGGTTGTGCTGCAGGAGCTGGCGTTGGCATGCCATGATGGATTTCGCCTGCTGCCTTTGGATCTTCACCATATTGCCTTCGAGGCCCCGGAACACACTGGCCTCCCGTGCTGGGTCTGCAGTGGTGGGAATGGCACGGCGCCGGGTACTGCTGCTGCCCGCCTGCTGCGTGGGCTGGGGTGCCACTGGTGGGGGTGTGGTGCTGGCCGGGGCCTGAGCCCCTGCTCCCAGGACAGGGTGTACTGGAGCCACAGTGGTAGGAGCTGGTGTAGGTGGAAAGAGCTCCCTTGTCGGGGAGTTCTCTGGGGAGAATTGCAAGGAGGGTGTGCTTTGCATTTGTGGGGAGTGAAGTGCATCAAAGTCAATTTCCAGGTCTCCCTCAATATCCAGGCCTATGGTGTTTTCCTCCTCCTCCTCGGCAGCCTGACTCGTGCTCGGCCCTGCGAGTGCAGTGGTAGATGGTGCTGCTGCCTCCTTTGGCAGTGTTTGTCCGCCTGATGGTGCCCCTAGGTACAAAGAAGCATTTGTAAATAGAGTACCGATGTATTACAGTCAGTACAATTAAAGCATTCCACATGTCCTAGCATCTCCGTAGAATGTGTTCCACTGTTTCATGTCTTGTGATTCTGCACTGCCATATTTTGATACCTACTGCTGACTGGATGTACCATGATGCTTGTCTCTTGTATGTTGGTTGCAGTACTGTGCTGGGGTTTGGCTATGCATTGTGTCTAATGGGGAGGTGTCTGGTAGGGTGTGTCCTGATGCGCATGCCTCTTACCTGTAGCTGTAGCTCTGGCTGAGCTGTCCAGGGTCCCAATTCCGGTCACGCTCTCCCTCTCAATGGTGCTGGAGACCAGTTCCTCCAGCTCGGTGAGGGGTGGCGCCGGGTTCCTGCCACCACCAGTGACTCCAGCCTGCTTCTGGATCTCTGCCATCTTCCGTTTGGTCAGGCTGCGGATGTCGTAGAAGCGCTTCTTCAGCTCATCCAGGGACCTGGGGGTGACACCCACAGCGTTGACCTTCTGACCGATATCGCTCCAGAGCCTCCTCTTGGTGCATTCTGGCACATTGAGGGACAGCCTTCCGAATAGCTGCCGGTGCACCCTCACCACCTCCTCAACCAACACCTGCAGCTCGGTGCTGCTGAACTTAGGCTTCCTCTTCTGGCTGGACTTCTGGCTCTCACTCTGGTTTGCCATCTTGGTCTGAACAGTTCACTACCTCCTACTCCCACTGCTGCTAACTGTGACTGCTCAGCTCAGGCAGGCTCTCCAGAAAGTTCTTAATTGGCTGCACCTGCCAGGGTTGCCACTCCCTGTTTGGGAGGGGGAGGGGGAGCCACCTCATTGGCTGAAGCGGCTTTAACCGATTCGGCTATCTCCGAATCGGATAATACCGATTCGGTAAAATCCGAATCGGTATCATCTGATTCGGAGATAGCCGAATCGGTTTCTTCAATGCATTCCTATGGGCTTTTTGGCCATGGGTGTGTTTTCATACCTCCGATTCGGCAATAGCCGAATCTGATTTTTCCGACTCGGCTAATTCCGATTCGGTGGTAGCCGATTCGGCTAGTTCCGATTCGGTGGTAGCCGATTCGGCTAGTTCCGATTCGGTGGTAGGCGATTCGGTAGTTTCCGATTCGGTCCGTGCTGATTCGGTACGTACCGATTCACATTACCGATGCCGACCGATTCCTTATTATTTCGCTGTTTGTTTCCTACATCTCGTTTTCCGATTTCAGAATACCGATTCGGCCCGCCTCGGTATTTTGGAATCGGAAATTCCCTTTTACCTACATCGGGCCCATGTCCTCTGCAATGGTTGAAATATGCAGCTTGAAGGAAGTCATGTGATATTGTTTTTTATGTATAGCTCAGGCACAGAATTCTGTTCAGGGATATCTTACATGAATATACATTATTGTTTAAAGTAAATTGCAGTCTCTAGCAATTACACAGCTTTTATGAGGTTACCAGTAGTGATGTTTAAAATTCTTTATTTTGCTTTTCTGTATTATCATGAAAGTTTAAGAAAACGACATGATATCGTGCATAATTATGCAAAATGCAGGTCCGCTATTAGCTTACATTTCGGTATGAAATAGTTTTTGACACAAGAACATATTTTATTCTGAAAAAAAGCACAAACACACAATTGGTTCAAACAAAAGCCACTTGCATTCTTGTTCAAGTTGTTGCCCTGCTCCTGTGCTTTAATTTTGCTGCAAATGGTGATACAATTGCACAATATTGCATATTAGCATACTAGCAGGAGTTTTTCATAACAGGCATAATGAAAAATTCCTTCAATTATGCAAAATGTAAATTTCGTCCAGGCCCAATTCCTAGACTGTAATGATACCTCTCCTTGGGCTTCTAAGATCATTCATTTTGACCATACCTGGCAAAATAATTTCTTTTAGCCTAGGCTTAGTTGAGAGAGGGTTCAAACAGTGTGCGTCTTGAGAGTTTAAGCTTCTTTTTATAAATACAATTTCATGTGCCCATTAACCACATACACATTTTGACATCCATTAGTGAGGCATACTACTCTTTGGAAATCAAAATTATGACACCGACTATGTTTAGGCTTTTCTTTTACCGAAAAGTTGATGCTTGCACAGAGATTTTTCCTGGGACATCTTTTTAAAACTAGGATTGAGATTTTTGCTAGGGATCTGGGATAAATGCTTAATTTTTCCTTTGAGTTTGATGATTGCAAGCTAAACTTGAATTTCTTTCACCATTTGATTCGGTTGTATTCAATGTAGGTTACTGGGACACGGTAGTCTACATTTAAGGTATTTAAAAGGGCCATAACCTTTGTAACTCCTTTGGAACCTCTTGATCTCTTTTTCCAGGGGATCTACTAATGTCTGAGAGATTTTTAGGAGAGAACCAAGGGCCAGATGTAGGTAGCCAAATACCGGTCGGTAACGGCCGAAAATACCGATTTTCGGCCGTTTCCGACCGGTATTGAGCGTTCGGTATGTAGGTGATAGAAAATAGGCCGAATCGGTAAATTTACCGAATCGGTAAAATTACCGATCGGTAAAGTACCGATTATGAAAATTTACCGATCGGTAATGTTACCGATCGGTAAATTTACCGATCGGTATAGTTACCGATCGGTAAACTTTCCGATCGGTAAATTTACCGATCGGTAAATTTACCGATTCGGTAAATAAGAATAGGTAAAATTGAACATTGAGATGTAGGGAGGCTCTGAAATACCGATTTTGCCTCAAAATCGGTATTTAAGAGTCGGTATTTACCATGGATTCAAATCAGGCGGTAACCAGGTGCAGTCTATAAAAAAGGACCCAAAATGCAATTCAGTTTGCACAATAGCGGCATTTTATGTCATTGCAAGACGGCTACGGCTACGGGAGGAAGGAGAGAGGGAATGGCTGAGACAGGAGCAGGTCTACAGGCAGAGGGTGACCCTGTTCATGCTCACAGAGGAAGAGATACTTCAAAGGTACAGGTTGGCTCCAGACACCATCTTGGAGCTCATCAGGGACCTACACCCACTGTTGCAGCACCCCACCCCAAGGGCACATGCAATTCCACCCCATGTACAGGTGCTGTGCAGCCTCCACCTGCTGGCGTCAGGGAGGTACCAGAGCGTGGTTGCTGCGGTGGGAGGGGTGACCCAGAGCAGCCTCTCAAGGTTTTTTCACAAATTCCTTGACACCATGTTGCACAGGATGGAGCATTACATTTCTTTTCCATCCACCCATGCTGAACTTGTTCAAACAAAATCAGAGTTCTACCAGATGGCAGGATTTCCCCATATCATCGGATGCATTGATGGCACGCACATCCCCATTTGTCCCCCTGCTGCCACAGAATACATTTACCGCAGTAGGAAGTCAAGCCACACCATCAACGTCCAGGTGATTTGCAATGCAAAGTATGTCATCACAGACCTTGTCGTAAAAATTCCCTGGAAGTACCCACGACTCCTATATATTTCAGAACAGCGGCATCTATGCACGGCTGTCAGCAGGGGAATTTGGCAAAGGATACCTCCTAGGTAAGACAGAGTCTGCGACCCCTTCCACACCTATTGCAGTGAGAATTACAAGTATGCATGTGAGTAATGTATTACCATTTCCCTTTTAGGAGACAGTGCATATGCCCTACGTTCATTTATCCTCACTCCCTACCTCAACCCCTCCACACCCAGCCAAAGGAGGTATAACCTGGCCCACAAAAGTACACGCAATGTGGTAGAACGGACCTTTGGCATATGGAAAAGCAGATTTAGATGCCTTCACAAGAGTAGAGGCGCAAGGCAGTATACCCCCACCACCTGCTGCAAGATCATAGCTGCCTGTGCCATGTTGCACAACTTGGCTGTGAGGAAGGGTACAGAGGTCGAGTTGTCTGACTACGAGGATCATGACGACGACAATGCTGTGCCTGACAGACAACTTGCTGGAGTCACAACACCAACTAATGGCAGCTACAGACGTGAGGAAATAACAAGCAACTATTTCTGAGTAAGTAATGAGACACAGACAGGTTGTGTATGGAACAAAAGTATTTATATGTTGCCACAAAGTTAAAGCACTTAAGTGCAACTAATGAAATTAAACAAAGGTGGGGACAACATGTCCTGGGTTACATCACCCACACTGGCAAAGTCACTTTCGCGCCCGCTTCCCAGAGCCACTGGGATTTTCCTCACTACCTTCCTCCTGGCCTGCAGGCTCAGCTGGGCGCCTGCTGCTCCTACGAGGCGGCAACACAGCACTTCCCAAGCTGCTGCGGCTACTGGTGTCCTCTCCTTCAGGCACATCCAGGGCAGGATTGTGAGCTGTTTGAGAGATCATCATTGCCTCTAGGGCACTGGTGATTCTGGCCATGCCTCTGGTGACCTCTGCCGTGTTCTGGGTGAGGCTTTCCTGCATATTATTGCCTCTACGGCATAGCTGTGCTGTGGCAGTGGCGAGGCGATTAATGGCCCTATTGGTTTCTTGGGCGTCCCTGCGCCTTGTGTGCTCTATGTTGTTCATTTCAGTGCACAGCTGCGTGATTGCAGAAGTAATTCCTGCAGCTAGGTTATCATTTCATTTAACAATGTCCCTGTTGCTCTGTGCGATGTCAATAATGCCCTTCCCCATTTCTCCTATTGTTTGATTTAGGGCACGGATTTGGCGGTGGCAGGCCTGTATAGATTTGCCCTGCGCATGGTGTCAGATTCTGTGTTGGCCTGCAGTGCAGCATGAGGCCTAGGTGCAGTGTCATCATCCTCAGCTTCTGTTGTCTCCATCATTGTCAGTGGGGCCACGAGTCGCCTCCTGGCTGGTGGGGTTGCAGGTGCAGCCTGTAGCATTGATGGGGATGTCTCAGGAGAGAATTGCAATGCTGGGGATTGGGAAAGGTGTGAGGAGTGTGGACACTCGGGGGTCAGGACTGTCTCCTCTTCCTGTGTGATGGCAGTTGTGTCCTCCTCATCCTGCGATGCATGGACATGGCTTGGCCCTGCCTCCTCACTCTCTTCCCTCGCTGCTGCAGTCCCTGTTGTCGGTGTGCCTTGACTGGCTGATGGTGCCCCTAGGTGTAAATAAGCGTATGTCAACTGAGTGCTACTGTGTCACAGTGACTTAAAATAAATCTTTACACATTTAACTTTCATTAATCTGCATTACTTTCACTGCCTTGCTGATGTCTGTTCAGTTATACATGGTCTAATATTAGCTGACTACATTTCCCATAATGCATTGCTCCTGTATAGTGCTAGCAGTACTGGACTGGGGTTGGCCTGTGCACAAAGGGTTAAGGGATGCTGCTCAGAATGGGGTGTTGTGCTGCGCATGCGTCTTACCTTTTGCTTTGGCTCTGGCTGAGCTGTCCACTTCTCCCAGTCCCACCACACTGTCTGGCTCGATGGTAGACGCCACCAACTCCTCCAGGTCAGTCAGGGGTGGTGCTGGATTCCTGCCTCCCCCAGTGAGTCCAGCCTGTTTGTGCAGCTCAGCCATCTTTTTCTTAGTGTGGCTCCTGAGGTCATAGAACCTTTTCTTCAATGCTTCCATGCTCCTGGTGGTGACTCCAACAGCATTCACCCTTTCTACAATGTGCAGCCAGAGCTTTCGTTTTGCTGACTCTGCTAGTGTGAGGGACAGCTTTCCAAAAAGTTGGGTGTGCACTCTAACCACCTCCTCAATTAGTACCTGCAACTCCATGTTGCTAAACTTTAATTTTCTTTTTCTCTCAGCCTTCTGGCTCTCTGTGCTGCTTGCCATTCTTTCTGTGTTTCACTCCAAACAACTCTCTCCCTGCTGCTCTGTCTGTCTGCTCAGCTCTGCCTGCCTCCAGAACTTTCTAATGAGTTGCAGCTGGCTGGGCAGGCACTTCCTGGTAGGAAGGGGCAGGGTGGTTGCACCTGATTGGCTGTTGTGTTAAGTTTCACTTTTGTTTTCTGCACGTTTTTGAAAATACCGATCGTTATTTACCGATCGGTATTTCCAATGCATTCCTATGGACCAAAAGGCCCATAAAATGCATTGGTAATGCCGATCGGTAAATGCCGATCGGTAAATACCGATCGGTAAATACCGATCGGTATTTTCCGATCGTCCGATACCGACTTTTACCAAATCGGAAAAATTACCTACATCTGGCCCTAAGAGTATAAATTCAGGCATATGTATATCGAAGGGTTGTTCCTTATTCTTTGAGGATTTCCACACATTTCAATGGGTAAGCCTTAAAGAAGTGAGATAGCATAGTCTGATCTTATTAGTTGATAGCTGGTAGATCCCCCCACATGGGTTGGCCTCTATTGAGGATAACGGATATTTATCACGATGTTAGCATAATAGTGTTCTATTCTCTCAAAACTCTTCATTTCTCCATCATCCTGTGACCTTTTTCTAGTAGCAGATGAATTCTTTATTTACTTCTCTGAGGCAACTCTTTCAAGTAATATAAACATCCTAAAACATTTTAACAGCACAATCATCTTGATGTTCTTGGTTTGAACAGGTTATTCAGGTCCATTTGTAAATTCCTCACATTTACCTCGATTGTAATAATAAGACCCAAACCCTTCTTTAGTTCCTATCTTCTTTATTTGGAATGTTTTGAAGCAGCAAGTTCAGGACCATTCTTTTGTGTCAGCCCTACCCAACTTCTCGTGGATTGATCAAGCATATCATCACTCTTTCTCTTGCTTCTTGTCTTGTGTGCAAGGGTAAGTTTATTGGTAGTGAAGGTAACGTGTAGTAGGGGCAGAGGAAGCCCAGCACTCCATTGGATGTTTATCCATACAATATAAGGTCTACAGAGTTAATTCTAAAATTGGTCCCAGCAGAGCAGAAGTTGGTAATGGAATTTGAGTAAGAGAGCAAAGTGAGTATCTTTACAGCCTGATTTCTCTTCCATGACTATAACTGCATTCTCCAGAAGCCTAATCCTGTTGTACGTCCATCAACAAATTAGGTTCAATTAGAGAACAGTGAGAACATTCAAGAATGGAATAATAGGCAAGAGCAAGCAGGAAGTTAGCCTACAAGCAGAGCCACAGGACACTTAGTACATGGAAGAAAGCAAACACATCCTACATCCTCATGCACCCACTATCCTACTCAAATGTGAAGGTACTGGAAAGGAAACACGTTGGTGATTTAGGGGCTATCAGCACCCAGTTCTCTTCCTATTACTTATTGAAGGACAGCGTATATCTATACTGTTCCCAGCGACTTAATTTGCTAACATCCAGTCTAAATCTCCAACAAGCATTATAGCAAATCAGAAAATACAACTTCCTATATAGGGCTCCATAATTGCTGTGAGGTGGCATCGTAAATGCCACCCTTTTGGAAAGTAAGTGCTTTATAGACATCCCTGGGACTATCTCTGCCAGTATTGACTCCAAGCAGGGTATCAAGTCTCTTAAGATCCTGAACTGTCTTGCTCCAAACCCTGTCTCTCTCAAGTCAATTGACACATGGAGCAACAGAGCAGTGCAGATCTCCAGTTGACCAGCAAACTGTCACCACATGCATGCACGCCTGTACATTTGGCTCAGCGGCCCAAGAAACATGTTGAGTGGCCCTTAGTATGGAATCCCTGGGGTATGCCACATTGCAAGTCGTTGAAGAACTACCAGAGAGGTGGTTTTCTATATAAATCAGCTGAGATCTCTTTTCTAGAGAAGAGATTTACAAACTCAGAACTTCTCTGTAGAAGCCTATGTGGTGAAAGAAATTAGTTTTTCATAATCATGTGCAGCAGAGGCAGATGAAAGACTGAGTATGTTGTGAAGACACAGACCCTACTATTGAAAATATGGTAGGTATATTTTGTCTAAAATATTAAGAAAGGCCATCTCTGTTCTGCAACCGAAAGCCAAATCAATAGTTAGTAAGCTTTGAGTCTCTAATCCGTAAAACGACATGTAGTAGTTCTATATTAATTATTGTTGTTTCGCTAGTCCTGTTCACCATTATTCCAAAGATAGAGTCAAGTGACCAAAGTAAATAGCATCTTTATTCAACTGGGGTTAAATAGTGTTTTAACAATGGGACTTTAGTAGGAAATGACAATACTCACACAAGGCACTGACTAATATGCACTTGGGGACACAGGGCCCCATGAAAAACGCCTCATAACATCTACAGCTCCGAAAATTAAAATATGTTGCTGATCCAGAAATGCCTTCCCTACACCTTTGAAACCTTAAAAATATAGAATCTCAGGGTTTGGCAAAGTGGCATCTACGCCATCAATCTGTGCTTCTCCCATACTGAAAAGTTAATATTTAATTAATCAACCAATGTAGTCTTACTTGATCAGGATACATTCTAAATGTGTTGCATGTATTCTCAGACTATGTGATTTAGATGATTAAATATCAGGGATCGAAAAAAGTAGTCTTGAGAATAGCAACAACGTGGATAGTGCAGAAGGGGGACCCTTCTATAGTACCCACTGCACCTTTCAATTTTGTGATTTGTGAAAGGGGTACTTCCTTCATTTGATTGTGGCATGGTGATATATGTACAAGGGAACTCTTTTGCCTGTGAAGTTTTACAGATGAGGGACAAAAAAGTGATGGTGGAATGCTTGAAGTAATCTCAGCCACTCGTCCTTTCTTGGGGTTGCATCCAAATCACATGCTTTGTTGCTCACTGTGACTCCTCAGAAAGAATCAGCCTTATGGAAATCAGTCTGGATCCTGCTTCAGTAAGAAAAGGCACTATAATTCCTGTGTTATTTTGTGAACTGCACCAGTCTGGCAGAGTACTCTATGGAATGGTGACTCCTCTGAAGGCATTCAAAGTTTGCTGGGTGGCGGTCATGGTTCATGCTGTCGCTCAGGAAACTTATTTGCTGTACAATAGCAAACTCCCAAAGCAGGAGTTTGTTTTTGTAAAAAATAAATGACCCTGACACCCTAGGAGTTTTCTCCTAGGGTCTGGGGGGTAATTTTTCTTTTTTTCATCTTGGAACTGGCAAGCTTTTTCTGGCGGTCTTAAAGAGATATAGTACATCAGATCTTCTGCACTAAATCGGGCAGTCTGGTTTGCTTGAACCAACGCCCCCAAGTCTATCATTCTATCAGTGTATGGTTTCTGCTGACAGGGCCAATGAGGGCACCCCAGCAGAAACATGGTAGTCTTCCGGACTCTAAATAAAGGGAGATGACCATCAATTCACATGTGTGGCGAAGTAACCATTACACCAAACCCTAAAAGAGGCCCATAACCAAGGAATCTTTTGGGGAGGTGCTTCGCTAGAAAGTCGGTATTGTAGTAGGAGGCTCTACAGTAACTCCCGTTAATATGCATTTTGGTTAGTAAACATGACTCAAATAACATGCTCCATATGGCCATATTCAAATATATTACTCGCAATTCTTACAATGCTGTTTTGCTCGTCCTACTTTATTTTAAAATATTAGGTTCTCCTATACTAAAGTTAATAGCAAAAGATTTGTAGATTTTCCTCTTAATCAGTCCAATTTTATTTGTTAAGCTAGGAAGCATCATTCTGTTCTATCCTGTTTGTGATATAATACCCGTGTGAGAACTTTAATTGCTGCATTATATCAAGAACTAGAGGTAATTATTGGCACCTTCGATATTCTTTACCTATAATTGCTCCAAAGCAAACAGTGTATTCAAGCAAATAAGTTCAGAGTGAAATTAACTAACTCAGACTTTGCTTGTAAGAGGGAATGAAATCATTGAGCCAAAGACAGAAGCCAAACATATCAAGGTCATACATTATTTAAGGATGTCAGCACACAGTTTTATAGAAAAAAGTCACAATTGATTCTACCATTTTACGGAGAAAATTTCCCACAAATCTTTATCAAAAAGCACTATAGAAAACGATTTGAGTTTTAAAAGTTCTGTTCGTACAACCAAAATATAGGTTTGTTCGACAGGACGTGTTACTACGTCAGTTTCAGAAATAATACCCGCTTGCCAAAATAAAACTGTAAAATTATGTTTAAGAATAAGAATTCAGCATATCACTAAAACATAGAAGCACGTCTGAGGTATTGGCTTTTGTAGTTCGGACTGGACTGTTCCCATGGGGCACAGGGTCAGCGCTGAGTTGCATATTGCCATTGTCTAACCCAGGGTGGTGTGGAGTGGAAAAACGATGGATTTGGGCCCAGATCTTTTGACTGGGGTGAATGTGTGACATTGATCCACATTCTGTCCATCATTATTGTTTTTGCAGTAACCGCTCTAAGTGTACTGGGGATGCTCAGACGTGAGTCCCAGGCACTCCACACCACTGGAAGCAAGCTGGCCGGGCTGATGAGAGGTGTTGCCTCGAAACCGGGCCGGTCCTCGGATGCTTGTTTCCGTTCTGGGAAGGACATGGCTTTTGTAGTTCGGACTGGACTGTTCCCATGGGGCACAGGGTCAGCGCTGATTTGCATATTGCCATTGTCTAACCCAGGGTGGTGTGGAGTGGAAAAACGATGGATTTGGGCCCAGATCTTTTGACTGGGGTGAATGTGTGACATTGATCCACATTCTGTCCATCATTGTTGTTTTTGCAGTAACCGCTCTAAGTGTACTGGGGATGCTCAGACGTGAGTCCCAGGAACTCCACACCACTGGAAGCAAGCTGGCCGGGCTGATGAGAGGTGTTGCCTCGAAACCGGGCCGGTCCTCGGATGCTTGTTTCCGTTCTGGGAAGGACATGGCTTTTGTAGTTCGGACTGGACTGTTCTCATGGGGCACAGGGTCAGCGCTGATTTGCATATTGCCATTGTCTAACCCAGGGTGGTGTGGAGTGGAAAAACGATGGATTTGGGCCCAGATCTTTTGACTGGGGTGAATGTGTGACATTGATCCACATTCTGTCCATCATTGTTGTTTTTGCAGTAACCGCTCTAAGTGTACTGGGGATGCTCAGACGTGAGTCCCAGGCACTCCACACCACTGGAAGCAAGCTGGCCGGACTGATGAGAGGTGTTGCCTCGAAACCGGGCCGGTCCTCGGATGCTTGTTTCCGTTCTGGGAAGGACATGGCTTTTGTAGTTCGGACTGGACTGTTCCCATGGGGCACAGGGTCAGTGCTGATTTGCATATTGCCATTGTCTAACCCAGGGTGGTGTGGAGTGGAAAAACGATGGATTTGGGCCCAGATCTTTTGACTGG
The DNA here is from genome assembly GCF_964261635.1 of Lissotriton helveticus. Taxonomy (NCBI): domain Eukaryota; kingdom Metazoa; phylum Chordata; class Amphibia; order Caudata; family Salamandridae; genus Lissotriton; species Lissotriton helveticus. The sequence goes on along the minus strand of NC_136065.1, from coordinate 981,904,627 downwards.
GGTGAATGTGTGACATTGATCCACATTCTGTCCATCATTGTTGTTTTTGCAGTAATCGCTCTAAGTGTACTGGGGATGCTCAGACGTGAGTCCCAGGCACTCCACACCACTGGAAGCAAGCTGGCCGGGCTGATGAGAGGTGTTGCCTCGAAACCGGGCCGGTCCTCGGATGCTTGTTTCCGTTCTGGGAAGGACATGGCTTTTGTAGTTCGGACTGGACTGTTCCCATGGGGCACAGGGTCAGCGCTGATTTGCATATTGCCATTGTCTAACCCAGGGTGGTGTGGAGTGGAAAAACGATGGATTTGGGCCCAGATCTTTTGACTGGGGTGAATGTGTGACATTGATCCACATTCTGTCCATCATTGTTGTTTTTGCAGTAACCGCTCTAAGTGTACTGGGGATGCTCAGACGTGAGTCCCAGGCACTCCACACCACTGGAAGCAAGCTGGCCGGGCTGATGAGAGGTGTTGCCTCGAAACCGGGCCGGTCCTCGGATGCTTGTTTCCGTTCTGGGAAGGACATGGCTTTTGTAGTTCGGACTGGACTGTTCCCATGGGGCACAGGGTCAGCGCTGATTTGCATATTGCCATTGTCTAACCCAGGGTGGTGTGGAGTGGAAAAACGATGGATTTGGGCCCAGATCTTTTGACTGGGGTGAATGTGTGACATTGATCCACATTCTGTCCATCATTGTTGTTTTTGCAGTAACCGCTCTAAGTGTACTGGGGATGCTCAGACGTGAGTCCCAGGCACTCCACACCACTGGAAGCAAGCTGGCCGGGCTGATGAGAGGTGTTGCCTCGAAACCGGGCCGGTCCTCGGATGCTTGTTTCCGTTCTGGGAAGGACATGGCTTTTGTAGTTCGGACTGGACTGTTCCCATGGGGCACAGGGTCAGCGCTGATTTGCATATTGCCATTGTCTAACCCAGGGTGGTGTGGAGTGGAAAAACGATGGATTTGGGCCCAGATCTTTTGACTGGGGTGAATGTGTGACATTGATCCACATTCTGTCCATCATTGTTGTTTTTGCAGTAACCGCTCTAAGAGTACTGAGGATGCTCAGACGTGAGTCCCAGGCACTCCACACCACTGGAAGCAAGCTGGCCGGGCTGATGAGAGGTGTTGCCTCGAAACCGGGCCGGTCCTCGGATGCTTGTTTCCGTTCTGGGAAGGACATGGCTTTTGTAGTTCGGACTGGACTGTTCCCATGGGGCACACGGTCAGCGCTGATTTGCATATTGCCATTGTCTAACCCAGGGTGGTGTGGAGTGGAAAAACGATGGATTTGGGCCCAGATCTTTTGACTGGGGTGAATGTGTGACATTGATCCACATTCTGTCCATCATTGTTGTTTTTGCAGTAACCGCTCTAAGTGTACTGGGGATGCTCAGACGTGAGTCCCATGCACTCCACACCACTGGAAGCAAGCTGGCCGGGCTGATGAGAGGTGTTGCCTCGAAACCGGGCCGGTCCTCGGATGCTTGTTTCCGTTCTGGGAAGGACATGGCTTTTGTAGTTCGGACTGGACTGTTCCCATGGGGCACAGGGTCAGCGCTGATTTGCATATTGCCATTGTCTAACCCAGGGTGGTGTGGAGTGGAAAAACGATGGATTTGGGCCCAGATCTTTTGACTGGGGTGAATGTGTGACATTGATCCACACTCTGTCCATCATTGTTGTTTTTGCAGTAACCGCTCTAAGTGTACTGGGGATGCTCAGACGAGAGTCCCAGGCACTCCACACCACTGGAAGCAAGCTGGCCAGGCTGATAAGAGGTGTTGCCTCGAAACCGGGCCGGTCCTCGGATGCTTGTTTCCGTTCTGGGAAGGACATGGCTTTTGTAGTTCGGACTGGACTGTTCCCATGGGGCACAGGGTCAGCGCTGATTTGCATATTGCCATTGTCTAACCCAGGGTGGTGTGGAGTGGAAAAACGATGGATTTGGGCCCAGATCTTTTGACTGGGGTGAATGTGTGACATTGATCCACATTCTGTCCATCATTGTTGTTTTTGCAATGACATTTTTCCCAGCATTCTACCATTTCCCATCCTATTACCACACACTTTCTCAATTACAACAGGTTCACTCTAACATGCATGCATGATCTTTTTTTTTTTTTTTTACAAAATAGTTTTTTTTTAATATGAATGATGTCCCCAATTCAAAATTACCTCTGTTTGGTATCCATTCCTGTATCATAATCCGTTCTCTGTTTCTCTTGCTCCTCTACAGTTCTTTGATAAATGGTCCTCTTATCTTCCTTCTCTAGTAATTCAAAAGGAGCTACTTTAGTGACTGAATGAGGTGTGGTTCAATGAAACCATCACATGGATCGAATAACCTCCTCAACAACAAATCAATTTTTCTTAGCCCATTTCATGTAGTCAGTCAGAACTCTATTCAGTCTCTCTACCAAACCGTTGGTTTGTGGGTGTTAATAGAACTCCTCAAATGTTTCACAACTGAACTTCTTCATTTCTGCCCCCACAAATTATACCCCATTGTCTTAGGCAACATATTCCAGGATCCTCTCACTAGAGAGAGATATCTCTAAAAAATGCAACTGCATTGTTTGCTTGGTGTTTCGAAAAAAAAACTAATGTCTGGCCATTTGCTTTGATAATCAATCAACACAAATACATTGGGCCTGATTAGGATGGAGAGATGGGGACCGCTCAACATAGTGTCGGGGTCCCACATGCCCACTTACAATGCGACCACCACTGTGGCGGTCACATTGTGCATGTTTTCCATTGCAGCAGGTGCTGTTGGTTGCAGCACCCACCGCAATGGAAAAAATGCAAGTTTTGTATTTCCCTTCACTAAGTGGCAGGCACTTTGCGGTGTCTGCCACATGGTGCAGGGAAATGTAGGGGGCACCCTCCAACTGCAAAACTAAAGTGCCTGTGGTCAAGGGGGGCCCCAAAGTCCATCTCCACCAGCCTTTCCACGGCAGATGAACCACCCTAGAAAGGTTGCCAGGGATCCAACATCTCAATCTGGCGGACGGTGCCTGCTAGGCACCGCCAACATTTTGAGGGTGCGGGCGGGATACTAGAGGCAATCGTAATGATTGCCTCTGTCGGACCCATGGAGGATGGGATGTCTGCCCACCAGGCACCCCGTCCGCCATCCTAATCTGGTGGGTGATAATAGGCCGCACGATGGCGGTGAACCCGCCACTGGCAGCCAGCCGGTGGCGGGTTCATCACCCTCATAATCACACCCATAGTGTTGATGATGAGGTTAAAAGTTGAATGGGCCCTCAATGTCAATCCCCACTTTCGCCCATGATCTATCTGGGAATTGAATCAGTTTTAATGAGAGTAGACCATTTTCTGAATTGCCTCAAACACACTCCCTGACACCTGAGTCAATCTCTATGTCCATAAAGGACGGCAATAATGAGCTCTAAGTCTTCGGTTGTAAACTGCTTCATTGACCCACCACTCCTCATCACTAGCATGCTTTTGCTATGCTTCTAATCAAGCTTTCAAATTTAAAACACCAATTAATACTATGAAACAATATTCATCATCAACATCATCTAAATCAGTGTTTTGCAAACTGTGGGTAGCAACCCACCAGTGGATCGCCAGCCAATTTTTGAGGGGTTGAGAAAGTCCGAGCAATACATAAAGATGCCTTCAAATTCTGTGCTTATCTTTCACATTTGGTGCTTCAAAGACAGAGATCTTCTGACATTGCTGCTTATGGAATTAATGTTTACTTTTCTTTGTCTAATAAAGTGTCACTCCCTGTCTCCAAAGCCTGGAAATTAAATGCTATTAGCAGGCTTGAAGCACTGATTGAGTCACCCACTTACGTAGTACTTTAAACATTTGCAGCAGGTGTGTGCAGTTTTAAACTGCCATTTTGACCTGGCAGAATAAACCTTTTGCTAGGCATAAACCTTCCTTTTTAATACATATGTCTCCCCCTAGTTTAGGCTTTGGAAAGCCTAGAGGGCAGGGAGCACTGTATTTAAAAAGTTGGACATGCACTTTTCAGGTTTATATGTCCTGGTAGTAAAACAATTTTATATTTGTTTTTCATTAATTGAAGCACTACCTCTCTTATGGGATAACATGGGAGTTACCTAATTACATTTAACATATGATAATTTCTGAATGGGAGCAGGTGACCGGTTCATGTTTGATGTCTTTGGAAGAGTAATAAAATGTTCTCTCGCATGAGAAGTCAGATTTTATATTACAATTTTGAAAATGCCACTTTTAGAACATAATAAAATAAAACCTAGGAAGTTGTCTTAGACATCAGGTGCACTACAAAAGGGTCACTCCACCCGAGTGTAAGCACAATGTAAGACAAATGGTTCTCAAATTTCATAAACCAATTAACTGTGTTTAACGTGGTGACACATCAACAATGATCAAAGTCCATCATATGAAACCAAACAAAGCTTGAAATGTTGATTGTTCAGATATTTATTGAACTGGCGAAAACTTCAAAATTCTTGCGTGGACAGACGATAAACATTCCTTCAATGTAACTCCCAATGCATTTTGGGCTTCAAATCACAGCCCTTCGTCACGGGAATCTATAACCAGGAAAATGTACTGTCACTATACATACTATGCGATGCTATAACTACATACAACATGAATAGCCGTGAGAGGAAGTGTAAAGAAATAGTCAGGGATACAGGCTCCTTGCAACTATAATGTTAAAAGTCATACCGGTAGAAGAAATTAAAAGCCATGAAAGCAGAGGATATGAAAGGACATGCAAAGCACAGAGTTCCCTGATAAACCATTGCATGTCATTACTTTTGGTGTATATGGTTGATTTTGTTTACTATTATTACACACAAGTGCATCAGGCTATATTGTTAGTATTCACTTTTAGGAAGTAGGCATTTTCCTGCCTTAGCCATTTAGGGCCAGCAGCCAGTCTCTAGGTTACATGACTTAGTGTAGCTGACAGTTGGGCTTAGTGTATTTCTTATAAACAGCCACACACAATAGAATTCTCAGGTGGGCCTGTATGGACCATTAGTGGCCAAATGGCAGGGTGGAACAATATAATCGCTTCAATAAGCTGTGTCCTGGCACCACACCCCCTGTTGTTCGGCTGGAGCCACAGCAGGGTGGGTAGGATGCCTGTGAACTTAAAAAGGAAACCTCTAGAAGCTTCTCACATTTCAAAGGCAGACCCAGGTATAAATATAGGACCTCAGACTTCAATTCTTTAGTATACTTTAAGATCTGTGGGTACTCTGCCAGGAAGAAGGAGAGATGTGCTACTGAAAGGACTGACACTCTGCTGGACTACTGAGAAGGAAGGACTGCTGCCCTGCTGTGCAGACCTGCTGCCCTCTTAACTGGGTGTTGAACCAAAGACCGCCAAGTGACTCCAAGGGCTAGCTGGCTGGCCTCCTAACTAGAGCCTCATGTACATAAGGATCAAAGAACCTTGAACCCAGCACCTGGACTCTGCCATTTGCGTTGACTGTATCTTTTGAAAACACGTGTTGTGTGCTTAACTTTTGACTACTAGCCGAATAGATAATGGGACTCTGGGCAATATATTCCTGTATATTCAGTTATTCAGAAATCATGTTTGAAACCTGTTTTTGATATCACCTGCATGTGATATTCTGGGTGCCACATTAGCATAAGTTTAGGTGTAGTAATAGGACTAACAGTTTTTAGGGGACCCCAGTGAGTATGTTTGTGAATGATGTAACACCAGGTATCTGCACCAGTTTACATACACATTTTAGGGTGAATATATTTGACCCCATTTGTGATCGGTACCACAAGTAGTATTCATACTGTTCTTAAAGTATAGATTGCCTGATTGGTGTTTGTGAGTCATGCCATGGATAATTATATGGGTTTGAGATGATGAGTTGAGTCACAACCAGCATGGTGCACGAGTTGAATATTCCTTCAGGTTGTTGAGTGAAAAATAATATCTCGTGAGGGAAAGCACGTCTGTATTTGAGCAAAAGGATAGTCCATTGCATCCAGAGTTTTGAATTGGTGAAGATGCAGTAAAAATAAAGAGTCTTCAGGAACTCAGTCCTGCCCATACTTTGCATTAAAGAAATGTATACTGTCAAATTTAAGGGAGCCTCGTAGGCATTTACATAAATGAGTCCAGTGACAGAAAAGCCCGAAACTCTTGGGGTAAACAAGATGGGGCGGCTGCTCCTACTCTAGAAAACAGAATACCCAGTCCATTTATATGAAGCCCTGATGATAGTCCCAGTACTATTCGCCTGGGTCTTGAAACACGTTGGCATTTTGGGAGGCATTCAGTTAATTCTGAATGCGGCGAGTGTTGAAGGAAACTATTGGATAAAGGATTGATACACTATTCAGATACTCTTTTGACGCTGGAGCTGGAATAACTTATGTGGTTCATGACATTGGATATGTTCATGTTTATTACTAAATTTTGTATATGATGTAAATGTTTCTAAAAATGTGTTTTGCATCAGATTAATGTATAAATTCATTTGCTGATTTTTTCATGTTGCAAGCTGTTGCTAATATTTTTTTTACAGTTTCTAAGTCAATTTTTGTCTTTAAGTGTATGTTATTGTGAATTGTATATACATGTAAGTTCATGTGTGAATTTGATAAGTCTATGTTTTTTTTTTCAGTCCCAAAAAAATTGTTTTGATTAACTTTTAAAGAAACAGGAATGGTCTAAGAAAAATTCCATTCAGACAGATAAAAGAGTTGACTGTTCGTTACTCCATGAGTAGTAGGAGTGTGTGGTAGTACTGAGCCGGCTTCATTGTTTTGTGTTCTGAACAGATGATTATATGACATTTGATGTAGGATCACAGCTCTGTTGAGTCAACTTTGGGTTTCATGATATGAAGAAGTGCTTCTGTTTTGTATTTCTAGCCCGTGCAACAAATTGTATCCCTCTAACTTGAAAGATAGCAGGACAATCTGGTATGACAAACCTATCCTCATTCCCGGATGGGATTAAATATTTGAACTAAACTTGAGACCACACTCAAGGCAATCTTCTCTCACGTCTGGACGTCAGATGTGATTTTCTGAGCTAGAAGGTATTTTTAAAGTAATCAGAGGAGAGAAACTTGACCTCTCAATAGGGAGTTATATTTAGTAATGCCTTTCTTTAAAGTTTTTAGCAGTTTTATTATGTTGTGTTCTTGTCCTTGGAACACGTTGCCTTGAACACTAAGTGGAATATAGTTGGATCAGCATGGGTAAGAGACCCAGACAAACTATCGTATCTTCTGGCTGTCAATAATGAGCACCGTATGGACGATTTTCAGTTTGCACTACTGTGTTTTACACAAAGACATTTTCTGTGACTTTTTCACATTTTTCTGTTTTTTTGTTTTAAGCCTCTCTACACGATATCACACTCTTGCTGTTCTGGTAATAATGCTTTTTGAAAAGATTCATTCTTGATTCTTCTCTATTCACGTCATTCTGACTTGTTGACCTTTGGGTCTGTTCTACTATGATCGGTATTCTCTTATACTACGGAGACAAGTCACACTAGGTGATTGTTTCAGTATACTTTTTTAATAACATTTATTAGACATGGATTTTAAATGGTCTACTAGCGGAAGGTTTTCTATTTGCACTAAAGTGGCAATCTGTTTGTAAAATTAGTGTTTTGGTTATGTTGTATTTGCAGCCCTGATGAATCGCTGTTGAGGGTGAATCGCGTTGGCTGCGCATGTATTAAATACATACATTAAAGAATGATACGGCACTGAAGGCCCAAGAAATTATTTGACTCTACTGTTTTTGTTATTATTGTTGCCTCTTTTTTTATGAAGTGTTTGTCAAAATATATTGTCTATAAGCAGAAGACCTTTGAGGTGGGCAACATTGTTCAATGTTAGCCAGATTAGGCAGAGCGGCCTCCAATCCCTTGCCAGCTTGATACAATTAGAGTTTCATTTGTGAGCCCTACTGTGCAAAGAGGTGTCACCCAAGTCCAGGGTGCTTGGAGCCGTGGACCTGAAGGTGCTCTGCCTGTCCATCTGTGAATCCAGCAGAAACCGATGCATCTCCTCTTCTGCACTGCTCAATCCCAAGCAGAACCAGTCCATTGTCTGTGCTATGAGGGCTCTCCAAGGGCAAAACATCACATCAACATCACAGCCCACTTTGAAACTGAAATTGTGTGAAGCTTCACCTTCGCAGGCCCTCGCATCACAAATCTCTCATCGATGGCAGTCTCATCAATGATACAGGTTCTCACATCGCAACCCTGCAGCTCTTTGCAAATGACTGATTGCATTGATCCGACTGTCCATGATGCACAATTTCACATCACAAGCCCTCCTCAACAGAATCCTTGACAATGATGCAGGACCTTGCATCCCAGCTACTCGTAACCGATGCATGGCCTCAGCTGTGCAAGCATCTTTGTCATGGGACCTCGCAATGTTCTATATTACGGTTGGCCTGAACTTGTGACTTTGTCCCGGACCGGCGTGTCCAAATGTTCACAGTTGGCACTTTGCACTTTTTGGCACTATATTCACAGAAATCTTCTCTTCTACTATTCGGATGTTTGTTGTTTTGATCTTGATTTATTTACAAATATGTACCCTTTTTTCTAAATTGGTGTGGGATTTTTCTTGTGTTGTGTTTTCACTTTATTATTGTTTGAAATGCTGCATAAATACCTTACACATTTCCTCTAAGTTACAAAAGAATGGTCTGTGCCAAGCTACCAGAGTATTGAGTACAGGTTAATTTTAAGTTAGCTTGTGCCACATGTTGGCAAGGATTGTCATTGCTGCTGAGAAAGGTTTCACCACCTTAAATCAGTATCCCAATTTCTCATATGAATTATGAGAAAATCTTGCTGGAGTACAGGAAAGGGTGATGTTCTTTTGTGAAACACAAAACAAAATGTTGATACCTGTAAATGAACTGTATTGATTCAGCAGTTAGGAAAAACCAAAACTAACCACCATTTGTTGTCATTCTGAAGTGTGCTGCAAATAGAGATTTTAATAGGAAAAAACTAAGCAAGACAATTTAATTGGTGATGCACTGATCATAAATATTCCCAGCTACCCAATTCCCACACACTAGCATTTGTATGCTTTATAGTTTTATTGGTAAAACAGTATGTCTGTGCAAAGTTAGGGGCTACTTCAAAATAAAATGTATTGTCTACACATGACAGTGTGCAGCTACACAATGCTTTAGTTACATAAAAAAATTGCCCCTCCTCATGTCCCTTAAAGTGAAATAGGTCACAAAAGGTTATCTTTCTAAAACGTTGGTCATGGTTCTAAAAATTTGGGAGACACTAACCTAGATATAATGTCTCCAAGTTGTCTAATGGCAACCTCGTCAAAAATCGGCTGTAGTATTACATTCTCAAGGTTATTGTGCAATTTTAAAATCATATTGCAGCAGCTTAGCAGTAAAACAAGCAACGCTTGGAATACCATGGTTGACATTACCACCATTCAAAATATATATCAGAGGTTTATGATCTGTCTGGAGAGCAAACCTTTTTCCCCACACATAACATCTAATCCTCTCTATGGGCCAGAAGCAAGCTAAATCTCCTTTTCTAGAACACAGAAGAATTCAACTCTGGTTCTCTCTGAACCCTGGAAGAAAAGCTAATAGTGACCTCACTATTGTCTGTTTTTTTTGCATAAGTACAGTACCTAATCCATACTTGCTGGCATCCACAGTAGAAACACACAGAAAATTAGGCAACTACAGAAGTTGAGGAGCACAGTACATTGAAATATAAAAGTCCAACCTATTTAATGCTCAAGCATATTTCATCCATCTTTTATAGACACTTGTTTTACATGTGAGACAGCAAAACCAGTCCAAGTGGTTGGATTTTTATATTTCAAGGTACTGTGCTCCTCAACTTCTGTAGTTGCAAATATTGTTAAATTCAGGTTCTATAACGGTTGACCTGAAGAGAGAGCACTACTTAGATGATTAGGACAAACAGTGTGCAGGGGAGTTTCAAGCCACAACCATGTTGTTATATTTACACAGCAAATTAGGGTTGCATGACACAATGCCTTTGCATTTGTGTCACGGTGCTCAGGTTTCCGCAGGAACGTCAGGCAAAGATGATAGTTCCAAATCTCCAGAGACTACTGGATTACCCAACAAAGTCAAAGCAAAACAGTGAAATCTGGGGAAGAAGGGAAATAGGGAAGAGACACAAATAAACATCCCTTGTCATAACCCCTTCAAGGAGAGGACCACACAATCAGGAAAGCCCTAGATAAAATATGAAAAATCAGTGGAAGTACTAATATTACACAGACGCTATGTGTTCTTACTATATCATGTTATAAATTAATCATAAGTACCTATCTAGTCCCTTCTTCCGCTAAATAAAAATAACTTGTGTAAATGAAGCACCAGTATTAATCTGAAAGAACAACAGGAAACTAGGTAGGTGCGTAATCCTTCTGCTAGAGCCTAGTATTAAGTCTAGACAGGCCTCCTTATACCCACCTAAGACTAATAGTCTTTAGATTTTTAAATAACAAATGAAGATAATTCCCCCAAACACCTATGTAACTATAAGAACAACTCTTTATAGAAAGGTGGTGTTTCATGACATCAGGAACACCATGGGGCAATCAAGAAACGCCAAAAAAGAACGAATCTCCATGGACATGTCGTCACACCAAATGACCAAACGAAAAGGAGGAGTAATGGCACCAGGGGACTATGTCCATAGGAACTGTCTCCGTGTAAATAAGAGAAGAGGAGACGTTATATATCTGAGGCAAACAAGGAATGCACCTACGAGGATTAACTTTACCCCCAGGACTGCGGGGAACCGGCGCAATGCCAATCTGAACCTCGGTGAATGCAGTAAAGAAATGTGGACGCCAACAATCAGCGCGGCCTCTAACAGGAACAGTCTCAGCGGGAAGAGGACGTCAAGAACAGCGATCTCAAGCCGGAACTGGAGCAGGGAGACAAGGACACCAGGCGCAATACGGGCTGAAGGGATTCAGGAACAGGAAGCCCAACGGTGAACCGGACGTTCTATGAGGGACCCAGAAGTAAGGTAACACCTACACGCTAAAACGCAAAGCGTTCTAGTGCGGAGTCAGAGGGATTTTATAGCTCTCTGTCTCTGTTTACACCCGTGAACTGCGACAGACCTGACAGTAAACCCCACCTACAGCCCCCCTTGCAGGTCTAGGCTTCTCAGGGTAACGTCTGTGGAAAAGGCTCAACAAACGAGTGGCTTGCACATGACTGGCTGGTTGCCAAGTGCATTCCTCTACACCATACCCTTTCTAATAGATTAGGTATTGTAATTTACGTAGCAATCTTCGTAAATCAATGATAGCTGCCACCTTATATTCAGGTTCGTTATCAGTTAATACAGGTTCAGGGGTGGCTGCCACATCAGTACCCGGCACCACCGGTTTCAATAAAGAAACATGAAAGACAGGGTGTATTCTCATAGATGTCGGAAGGTCGAGCTTCATGGCAACAGGATTAATGGCCTTACAAATAAGGGTGGGAGTCAAATTCCGTTCCGCTCGTGGAATTTGCAACATTTTGGCATTTTCGTGTTCTGCGGCGTAGCGGAGATTTTTTCATGTTCACGCTTTGAAAATGCATTCTTGCGCGCATGGTCGACTTACCAGGATCCCTGCGTTCGCCGATGAGTTTTTCAATCCATTTGCGTTCTCCACGAGATGTTGGTAGCCGGTCGCGCTATCCCGCCAGAGTTTGCGATCGCGGTAACGTCATTTGCCGCGCCATCAGACACCGCGAGAGTCTGACATCGCCAACACGTCATTTACCACCACGAGAGAGGGTGAGATCACGAACACGTCATTTGGACGTGCCATCTGACATCCGCCGGCAGTGTGGTGAAGCTCACAATCCTGAACACGCAAAATTTTTAATCTGGAGATAAATAATACCTCTAGCAGCATAAAACCTTATGTAAATGATGATTTGGATGAAAAAAACTCCTCTGATTGACATTTGGCTGTCCTTTTTTGTGCAAGGAGCTCTTTTTAAAAAAAAAAAATTGGGGGGAGAGGGAGGAAGTGCCACAGAGTCTCCAACTTTCTTTTGCTGTCGATTGCGGTATTGGTATGAGAAAAGGGGCCAATGGCCACTGCTCAGCAGGCTGGCGATAAACTAACTGGCTTGCCCTGTCGCAAGTGTCTCTTCTGAAAGTGTTTTTAATGCTGCTGGTTCCATTGTAACAGTGAGAAGGACCAGTGTCTCGCCCAAAAACGTGGCGAGGTTAACCATGATCAAAATGAATCAGCACTTTATGTCGCCAAATTACACAATACATGAATCAACAGAGGAAGATGAGGACAGCGGCTCAGGTGACGGAAGTAGTGTGTTAGATGATGATTACCTACTTCTGGTTGAAACCCCAGAGTTTGAGGACAAGCTATACTTCCCTGACAATTAGGCTTGCACTTCTTTCTGTCTTCCTCTCTTATTTAGTTTTATTTGTGTGTCTGTCTTTCTGGTTAGAATCTTTGAATCACAACAAATCCATAACCACTGTCTTCTAGTCTTTTTATTGCCATATATGAGTTTTATTTGTCTGCATTTCACAGTCCACTCCTCTGAATCCTGCTCCTCCATCCTCCAGAATCTCCCTAAATCCATTGCCCTCAAGCCAGATGATGATTGGATGAAGCATAATAGAAGAAAAAAGAAAATCTTTCCTTGTTGAGTCCATCCAAAAGAAGTGGAACATGATGATGACTACTATAGCTATCCTCCTTTCTGAGCCGAGAGAGACTGCTCATTAACAGAAGATGAGAAGGAACAGGTAATGAATGAATGATGCCATGCATTGGACGCTGACTGAGTAATTTGTGTTGCTGTTTGTTGTGCATGAAGTTAATTCATTGTGTACTATTATCTAATCTACACACTAAAAGTAACTCAAGGCAATTTTTCCCTTCCTGTATTTCTAATAACAAATTTGTACTTCTACAGCAGTCCGATACATTGCATTTTGAATATAGAAAGGGGACTCAATCTGTACATTACACACTGAGTTGTACAATACCATGATGATGATGACCACAGTGACCTAATATATTTGCAGTCACTCTGTAGGATCGGAGATGATTGATGGAATAAATCAGGGCGTTTCATGAGTGGCATAAAAGGTAAGTCAACAAAAACCACAGCAGACCTAAATGTCTGTGTCGCGGTGGAGTCGAGTGTAGTGTGGTATGACTGACAGCGGTGCATTGATTTAGTCACTTACATTGCAAAATGCTATGTTGCTGGATATGTGCCTTGTCAGACTCTGTCAAAAAATGTACGCTAAATGGAGGATGTGCAATGGGTGCCATCACCGTGGGCCTGCTCTGTCCTGTTGTTGTTGTTGTTGTAGGTTAATGCTGGAAACAGACTAGAGTAGACATGATGCATCCATGCGGCCTCTGAAAGTGTTCTTGTTGCACTAGACCGTAACTTGTACATTTTTTTCGACTTGTTTTTTCAATATCCCTTTTTTTTTTCCATCTACAATTACAAACCGGCCCTTACCATGTGCTTTACTTGGGAAAACAACGCACTCTTACCTTACCAATTAATCTAAATCTGCCAGGCAGGCAGTGGCGTCACCCAAGATTGATGGACAGAGCATCCATGGAAGGAAGGACTAAGAGGAATGTCGTGATGCAACTACCCATTTTGACCAGGATAACACAGTAACAGTATCAACTTTCATCATCTTTTAAATAATTTGATTTATTTTTTGTCTCCAATCATTATAACGTGTGTTGTTGTTGTTGTTATTATTATTATGTTTTGCTCTCTGCTTATAATATAACTCATCCCTACAGCTATTTTTAAATTTTCTTTGCTATCTTTAAAAGCAAGCCCGGAACAACAGAAAACAAACTGTATGTAATCCGGGTCTCTATGAGGGCAGACAGGCAAGGCAAATTGCATAATATTAATATACTGCTGCCCTGTACTGTCTAATTGTCTGGTAGTTGTTAGTAAGTACTACTCAGTACTTATCATTAACCGTCAAGTTATCAATCATCATCATGCAACAGATTTATGGATATGGTAGTCTACAAAGATTGTGTTTTGTTGTTTTGTTGTTTGTTGCGTTTTTTTGCTTACTGATTTTCTTTGCCAAACATTTCCCCAAACCCCCCTTCCCAACCATTCATCAAACCCTAACCCTCTTCCCCCGGGCTGCATGACTTATTGAGGTGTGACTAAATTAAATGTACACCAATAATTTATCACACGCTTGCTGGGGTGGACGTTGCAAAAGCAACCGTAATTTAATTTCAAGGCAGGGCGAGGATCTTCTTCTGCTTGCCCACCCATGAGCAGGATATTTGCTAGGTCATTTTTTTACCAACGGAACCTAATCAATCAACATTAATTGCCGGCATCGATTGGTTTTGTTGTCATCCTCTTACACAGCACTAACGGTAACACTTGTTTTGAGTGTACTGTAGGACTAGTCGAGTGACTCGCGAGTCGCGACACAGGTTTAGAGTTTGTTGTAACTCTATGTACAAGGCTATCCCTGCCACCATTAAGTTTTATTTTATTTTGGCATATTATTGTTTGGCTGTAAGTTCTGTACTGTACTTCGTTCTACTACTCCTTCCACAGTCTCTCTCAGGTGACTGACTGTCTCATTTTCTTTTTTTGCAAATGCTACTGCCAGTGTCTACTACTACCACCACAACCATGGCGTGATGGGAAAGAAAAAAACATCATCACCATGCAGACATCGCTGTGCCTAAGTTAAACATCAAGCACAGGTAAGAGAAGAAGTAGGGGGGAATATACCACTTCATTATAATTCAAATCCCTCCTGTTCACCAGGAAAAGGGATAGACATGGCCTGCCAGGCGGACACTCCTGTCCTAATATCTGCAGACGGGTTGGCTGGACAAGCACATGCCGGTCCCACCACAACTCAAGAGACAAGGGCCTTGAGCGCCAGCCATCAACAGGCAAGCAGTAGTACTAATCTTACTACTAGGACCCCAACTATACGTCCCCCTATAAGGGTTAGGGACAAAAGTACCCTCCCTTTACCCGGGCCAAGGGGGCATCTGAGCAGACAGGCCACGATAGGTGGGACCGATGTTATGCCCGAAACTGCCAATCTGCCTACTATAAACGTACCCCCTGCCTCCTCCTTGTATGTAGCCATATTGGCAGGAATCCCTGAAATTGCTTCGAATAAGAGGGAAACACAACTTGATCTTAGAAATAAATGCCACTTCTGGCTAGCAAAGCACAGACAGTTTGATTTCGGTAGGGCGGGGGAAATCTTAATGGTTCGTAGAGTAGGTTGGGTGGGAAACCGACAAAAACAAGTTCATGGGGACTGTGTAGTCATTTATTTTAAAAATCCCAACACAGTGACCAACCTACTCAACCAGATTACATATCCCCAGGATCCATCAACAGGAATTACACTTTACCCTCTGAAGTTCTTCTACATCCAGCACCAAACACCATCAAACGGTTACATCCCCTCCATAACCCTGAGATGGCAAACAAAACCACAAAGGGAGGGTGGTTGGAATGTTCCCCCCAGGCCCTTACTATTTAACACCCCAGTCAGCAACAGGTACGGAATCCTGGAGGAGGTAGATTGACAAGAGGAGGGCTAAACGAGGGATGGGATCCTGGAACACTGGGGCATGATTCTAGATGGGTAAAGAGAAGTAGGTCAAGGTCAGCTAAAATAGCTAATATTATAGATACAACACAGACGGTCGAGCCTGAAGGTAGTAGTTCTCAAAATATTATGCCTCTTGCTACCCCACTACTTGCCCCGGTGGATCAATTATCCAGTGATGGGCAATACACAGAGCCGCTAGAATACCAAAACTTGATTATAGCAAGAGACATTGAAAATCGTACCACCAGCGTTCCTAAGGCACTTATGGGCAACAAAGGACAAGGCAATGGTTTGAGGATTCTATCCTGGAATCTGGCGGGACCTAAAAATGAACTACCCTGCACTGATTGGGGGCTCTTTACGGATGAGCAGGATATCTGTATGTTCCAGGAAACCTGGGCTATGGAAGACTTCCAGAGGTTGGGTTTTGCAACTTTCAATATTTTAGCCATCTCAAGAGGTAGAGGTAGCCATAGAGGGCCCATCTATCTGGGTGAGAACACACTTGGGCTATAGAGCAGAGCAACCCCCAACTCCCTGGAGTGACATACAGTGTGTCTTGCTCACATTCCCTTCCAAGATAAAAACTGCCCTTATTAATGTTTACTCTCGACCCGTTCCCACCGGTCAAGAATCTGCTACCATAGACCAACTGGGCCTTTTTCTACCTACTATTGAACCAGCCATTTTGGTTGATCATTCTGGGTGATTTTAATTGCCAATTCGAACCGATTCGAGCAATACCTCACCTAGTGAAGAAGACCAACAATGGCTAATCCACAAATTCAACCTATCAAAGCACGGACCCCTCTGGCATTGCAGCTCAACTCACTCATTCTAGTACATTTGTTAAGAGCATGCAATGGCTGAACAAGATCGGATATACCAGGGCAGACAACGTTCATCAGAGTAGGCCAAGCTTCTCTGCTGGACTACATTCTGGTGGAAACCAGATTATGGCAAAAAGCCAGTGATTTCCGCGTTACTACAAGGCAGGATAGCGACCATTATGCCCTGATTTGGTTCTGAAGTCACTGAATTTGGGTCTCTCCAACTCCCCATGTACTTCCACACCCATGAATAGTATGCTAAGTTTAACAAATAACAGAAGGAAAGTCAGGTGGGAGAAATTCCAACAGTCACCCTACAAGCTGGCAACAGTCTACCAACTAATAATTCCATCAATGATAAAAAATGTGAGAAGTAACATCTGCAGAGGGTCCGATGTTGGATGCTGGGAAAGTTGCCATAATTCATCAAGAGCTAGCATCAAAACTGGAAGACATATTCTTCCCAACAGTACGATGCAGGCCAAATACTCAGCCCAAATATACCTGGTTTAATGCCAAATGCCGCAAAGCCAAGCAGGCCTTATTGTATTGTATTGCATTGTAATTGCATTTATATAGTGCTTACTACCCCTGACGAGGCGTCGAAGTGCTTTTTCGGTGAGCAGCACGCTACTCCGGGACCCTTAGAGGATTAGTGTTGAATTAGTATAGTCAAACATGCAAGTACATTTTAAGTGGTGGATAGGTTAGTCAGTCATTTGGATTTGGAATGATAGCAGAAGGATAGAGGAGGACAAATATTTGTATTTATATAGCGCTTGTTGACGCGCGCTATTCAGGAACCCTACAAAGGATTAGTGGTGAATTAATATGGTGAAATATGAAGTTATTTCAGTGGTGAATATTAGTCAGTTACTTGGAGTGAGAAGGATAGCGGAGGGATAAAAGGGGAAGAAAGATTTGCATGCATATAGCATTTGTTACCCCTGATGGGTGTTGAAGCGCTTTTCTGGCGAGTAGAACGCCACTCCGGAACCCATAAAGGATTACTGTTGAAAATTAGTATAGTAAAAAATATGAAGTAATTTGAGTAGTGGATATGTTATTCAATCACTTGGGTAGTATATTAGTATAGTTTAATATGGAATTGGAGAAGTGAACATGTTAGTCTGTTAATTTCAATTGAAAAGGATAGTGCAGGGACAAAAAGTGAAAGATTTTTTGTTTTTATTTAGGTCTTAGCAATAGGAAGAGGCTTTTGGATGAGTAAAATTAGTTTTGGAGGGGAGGACTCAGAGGAAAGAGTTTAGAAAGGTTTGTTTTAGGGGATCGGTACAGTAAAAGAGGTGTCAGATGATGCAAGGAGGGGTAGTGTAGGAGAGGGTCTAGAAAGCGTTATTTTGGCAATCATAGTAGTGGTGTGGGGTTTGGGATAAATGAGAGAGTGGATGCAGATGATAAATTGATAGATGTATAGGATGAGAGATAGGGTAGTGCATTGGAAGGAGTAGTAGAAGAAGTTTGAGATGAGTCAGAAGGTTGTACTAGAAAATATATTGAGCGAAGTATAGGCTGAGATATAGGGTAGTGCATTGCAAATGCTAAATTAGAAGAAAGTGATAAATATATGGATCCATAATTACATTGAAAGTATATAGATACATATAGGAGGGAAGTATATGTAGATTAAAGATATTGATAGAGGCACAGGATGAGAAATAGGGTAGTGCATTGGATATGCATTTTCAGGAGAAAAGTAACAGACACACAGATCCAAGTACATGGAAGGTACATAGATGCACTATGGAAGTATGCACATGTAGACCAAAGATGATTTTTATTTATTTATTATTATTATTTTTCCTCTCAACAACATAATTATTTTACATGTGTATACAAAGTAATACACAAAGATAGGTATATATCTATAGTGAAAAAAAATACTTGTTTACAGAGGGATATGCTGTATATTTCTGTTTGCGTATGGTGCTTTGTGGGGAAGAGCCAAATCTTGAGTAGTTTTCTGAAGATAAGGTGGTTGTCGGTGGACCTTATGTTGGGAGTAAAGAGTTCCATAGTTTGGCTGCTTGAACAGAGAAGGATGTGCCACCTATGGGTTTTTTCTTGTATGGTGGGATTTTGAGGCGAGATGCTCCTTTAGAGCGGAGATTCCTTTGTTGAATGTGTTTGGTGATTTTATTCCTGATGAAGAGCGGTCCCATTCCATGTATTGCTTTGTGGGTGATACAAAGCAGCTTGAACATGGATCTTCTAGCAACTGGTAACCAATGCAGGGCTTTCAAGGCAGGGGAGATGTGGTCTTGCGGTTTGATATGCAAGAGTAGTCTGGCAGCCGAGTTCTGAATCCATTGTAATCTTTTCATGGTCGTTAAAGGTGATCCGTGGTAGAGGCTATTGGCATAATCGAGTTTGTACAGAACAAGGGAGATGGTAGCATGGACCTTGTGTGGAAATCCCAAATGAGGGAAAAATCGTTGCAGCATTTTTATAGTAGCAAAGCTTGATCTTGCTAGTTTATCCACTGGGACATTCATCGACAGCTTGGAGTCCATGGTCATTCCGAGGTTTCTTTCTTCCTTCGATATTTTAGGCAGTGATCCCAGTTCATCAGGCCATGCGGCAAGCGGGTTGTAATGTTTCCAATCACCAAACGTGAGTATTTCAGTTTTTGAAGCATTCAATTTGAGATGGCTCCAGGTCATCCACTGATCCACGGCTCTGAGACAGCTGAAAATTGGTGATTTTCCAATGTCTTTGGGGCATTCCAGTTGAAGGAGTATTTGCATGTTATCTGCATAGTTATAGCACGTGGGGTGAAATTTATTGATCAGTACTGGTAATGACTTCATGTAGATGTTGAAAAGCATGGGCGAGATGATAGAACCTTGAGGGACCCCTGCTTTTGTGGAGTACAGTTTGGACGAGAAAGGTGGGGTATGGATGACATTAGTTCTGTTTCGAAGGTAGGACGCAATCCAGTCTAAAGCAGTTCCCTCTATGCCGGCATCATAGAGTCTTTGTTGCAGAGTGTCATCGTCAACCGTGTCAAAAGCAGCTGAGAGGTCCAAGAGGAGTAGCGCAGCAACTCCGTTGCGGTCAACTGTATTCTTTAGGTCATCCCAGATGGCAAGGAGGGCAGATTCGGTAGCTCTTCCCGGACGGAATCCTGTTTGGAAGTCTGAAAGATTTCATTCTCTTCAATAAATTGTGACATCTGGGCGAACGCTGCTCTTTCTATCAGTTTGCCCAGGAACGGTCCATTTGTAATGGGTCTGTAGTTGTCAGGGTTCAGCGGGTCCAAGTTTGTTTTCTTCAGTATAGGTCGTACATATGAATTTTTGATTTCTTCTGAAAATATTCAAGTAGTTAAGGAATCGTTGATGATTCTTCTTACTGGAGTGGTAGCAGAGGTTGTTAAAAGAATTGTCTTGAAAGTTTGTGGTGGACAGTGGTCAGAAGGGCTGCCGGCAGGCCTGCTTGCTTTTACCAGGTCCATAAATTCATCGTGTGAGATGTGTTGGAAGGAATGGAGAGGCTTGATAAGAGCATTCTTGGATTGTTGTTTTGTACAAGGGTTAGTGCTGGTGCTTTGTTTCTGTGTTAAGTACGATTCCAATGTGTCTGCTTTGTCCGTATAGTGATTTGCCAGTTTGTCTGTGAAATCTTGAGTAACAGGATGAGTTCCTTCTAGGCAAATTGGTTTGCAAAATTCATTGAGTATTTTATAGAATTCTTTATTTGCACATTTAGCGTTTTGAATTCTGTCTGAATAGTACCTTTTCTTAGCTTTTTTGATAGCCGACTGCATCGGTTGGAGTGTATTGTTATCAGGTTTGAAACTGTGTCTAGAAGTGCATCTGGGAATGTTGCCTTGCTAGGTGGAGGTCTGTAAAGGAGCAGGAAGTTACAGGAAGAAGAAGACGGTGTAGAATTGCATCTTGTTGGAAGAGCCTCACAATTCTTTATGGAGATGTTGTCAATTTTAGTGATATTTATTGTTTGCCTGAATACAACAGCTAGACCACCTCCTTTTTTGGCTATACGATTTTGGGTGATTATTTGATAGCCTAGAGGAATGGCTTCATGCAGGACTGGAGCCATATCTTTTCCCAACCATGATTCGGTAATGAATAGTATGTCTGGTTTTGCATCAGTGACAAGGTCGTAGATGTGATGCTTGTTTTTAGAGCGAAATAAACTACTTGGGATTCACACTGAATATTTATTGATAAAGGATGAATATAAACTGGAATCTTTTCTGGATGATATCCAACCAACCTTGGCTAGGAAATTGTACATGCAGCTCAGATTAGGGACCTTGCCTCTCCATGCCAACACAACCAAATCATCCAAAACTCATTCTGGTGAATGCCCCGCCTGCAACTACAAGGAAGAAACAGAGCTACACGTTATTTTCTTCTGTCCTGCATATGCGCTATCTTGCTGGCATTGGCTCATTCAACTTTGAAAGAACCTGGGCTTTGTGCATTGTGCTGAAGCATATAGAGTACTAAAATACGAGTCCCACGCACTAATTGTTTTTGCCGTTTCCCGTTTTCTTAATTCTATGTGGCACATGCGGAGAACGATTTTTACTTAGTGACGTTTTACCAAGGTAATAGTCTACCCCTTCCATTCTCATCTTGAGTAATTTTAGCAGTTTTAACTATTTCTTACAAACATTTGCACTGTAATGAAGTTTGAAGATTGCTGCTTTTAGAGACTACTGTAAAGCATTGCAGAATTGCACTATGATTTGGTCCCTAGATAATTCACTGTTTCTTTATACCATGGGTTGTGGGGTCTCCTAGAAGTGATTTGCCTACACTGCAATGCAGAAACATGTTCTCGGTTGTGCAATATGGAGGAATTGTATATATTTTATTGTGTATCTTGATATGTGCTTTTATGGTCTTTGTGACCGAAATAAAGTAGATTGGAAGGGAATATTGTATTTACCTCTTTTTAATATGCCACCTAAAAATGATAAAATGCAGAGATGGTTGGCATACACTTTGGGCTTGAAATGTTGTGTTTTTCAGCGACATTTAACAAAAGAGCATACCTGGTTTATGTATTTCACCGCTATTTATTTTATGCGGAGAAGAAACAACGACCATTAGGTGTATATGTTAAGTGTGTGTGATTTACATTTTTTTCATAGCACTTACTGAAAGTGAACATTCATTTCATGTCTGAGATACAATACAACTCACATCCACCGGTAAACTGCGTTGATCAAGTGAATAAACTAATAACACAATATGACAATTTTACATGAATAAGAAACAAATGAACCATATACAATATTCAAAAAATTTAAAAAAATATTCAAAAAATTACACCAGCAAGACATTTTCATAACAAGATCTCCATTGACCTAACATTAGGCAATTATCACCGAGATACTTTAACCACATGGGCAATTTCTCTTGATCCCTGCCGGGTGCATAAACCATTGTGCACCCTAATTCTGGAGCATAGGAGTTAATTAATGCCCTATGTGGCAGATATGCTGCAAAGGCCTGTTTTTCAGCAGCATAATGTGCTGCCTGCCCTCACCAGCCCATCGTAAGAGCGTCTCCTCGCTCTGCTCTCCGTAAGTCACAAGGGTAAAACAAAACATGACTGCAGCCTCTGAGGTGAACCTGTGCTCGAGCCTATGAAGGAATTACCGGTTTTGCAAGAATGTGCAGGGATGTACACATGGCACATTGAACCAGGCCTTGTATGGAATCCCACACATCATAATTATAAACAAGCATTTGCAACGCAATAGACCTCGCATTTTGCAAGAGTTTGAGCTATTGGCATTGTAAATGACAATGCCTAATATTTATGTTTTGGTTTTTAAAACATTAATAAAAGGCATTGTCATTTACACTGCTAATATCTTAAACTCCCGCAAATGCGAGACCTATTGCATTGCAAATGCTTGTTTAATAGAACCATCCAGAACCCAGCCTCTTCTACTCTGGCACACGATCTGGACAGAAGAAGAGACTGCGATCAGTAGAGAGATTGTTAGGGCGTGTCCTAATTCATCTGTTTTCCTCCATATCCTCTGGCTGAACTATATAGAATATCTGTGTATGGCCTTGGGCACCCTTAGGGGCAGATTTACAAGCCATTTGCGCCACTTTTGCGTCACTTTTTGCATGTTAAAAGTAATGCAAAATTGGTGCAAGGAGCTTGTAAATCTGCCCCTTAGTACTGTAACTCTCATAACAGTTTTCCACAACTCAGGAAACAAAAAAACAAAAGCAGGCTTATTTTTCAATGTTTGAGAATCTCAGACTGACGTCCGAGCTTATGAAACCTTGTGGTCTCAGCAACCAAATGATGTTGGTCATATATGATATTCAACCTTATGTAGTTTTTGTCCAGAATGGTAGACATAGAATCTTCCTTACAAGATTCAGGTTAAATACATTTAATCGTTTGATAACATATCCCACCGTTGATGTATGATAAAAGTATCTTTGGAAATGTCCCTGTGATGACAAGTACGAGCAGAGTACTATGCATACAATGTTATTTTGTACATTTTACCACGTACGTTTTTTATTACCTTGTTTACTTAATCATACATATGCACAATGTCACCAGGCTTATCTTTTTATACAATCATTGTCTACCCCCTGCTTTGTTTTTTTCTTTTTTATCCAGAGTATTTAATCAGAGGTAGTCGTGTATTTTTCAGGCTTCTGTTAGTTGAATAACTTATTGACTCCGGTTTTGTGCCAATTTGTTATATATGTAATACATAATTCTTTTTTTAACATATTGGTTTTCTCTTTTTAGTCTTTTTATATATATTATATGTTCTTGCGTTCATGAATGTATTATACAATTCGAATAAAGCTTATTTTTATTTGATTGAGTCTATTTTTCCGACTTTTTCTGATTCACAAATATTTCCAAGAATATGCTTGGAAAACGGTGGCAGTCAGTCATTTCCAGGAATACTCTTGTGAAGGTCGAGAGACTTTCTCTGCAGGATCCTATTCCTGCTATGTAGAGTTCTCCCTACTAGAAAACTCTGCACCAGGGAAAGAAGATTCCCCTGTATAAATCAGCATTTTTTCATTGTCTTGTTGGCAAAATATGTTTCATTGTGGGAAAAGCTCTTCACATACACCCCCATCAAATGTGGAGTGATCCATCTCCTTAAAACCTTGGTAAGGGATTTTCACCAACTCTGACTTGTGTAAATTTCTAAACCTTTCTAGACTAAAAAAGGAGATGGATAAGAGTATGGAAATGGAATTCAGCCATAACGACGTGGCTCTTTCCATGCATGCCATTACAACGCATGCGTTAACGCATGCTCTATCACAACACGTAGCCATTACTACGTATTTTTTTGCCATGCATATGCTTTTACCACGCATGCCTTTACAATGAATTTCGTTGTAAAGGTATGTATGGTAAAGGCATATGTGTAGTAGTAAGGGCATATGCATGGAAACAGCTGAGTTGGTAGGCAATCCACTTTGTTAGTGGAAATGGAGAGAATCGTCTGCTTCCTCACAACGACGTGCCCTGCCCCTCAGATGAGCTGCCTGCACGAGGAGAGAGGTAAGGGGGATTGGGCCTGGGGTGGGGCACTACTATTTTAAGGGTTTGGGTAAAGAAGGACTGGGGGATGGGTGGAGTGTAGGGGTAGTGTTTTAGGGATTAGGGTAGGAGAAGGGAGGAGGGCCGGGGGAGTGCAAGGGTAGAGTTGTAGGGTTTTGGCAGTGGATGGGCTGGGGAAGGGCTGGGGGCCGGAGGGGCTTGTCCAGGGGTAGGTTTTTAGGGTTTAGGGCATGGAAAGGGTATTTTTTTTTTTAGAAGGATTGGGGGTAGGGGAGTGGGGTATGCCAGGGATCACGATTAGGGTTTAGAGTAGGGGTCAGGGAACGTTTTGTCGCGCAAATTCATTAAATTTAAAGGCATGCATGGTAAAGGCATATTCATTGAAAAACCATGTGTGGCAAAGGTTTGCGTTGTAAGGCTATTCACATTGTAGTGCATACGTGGTAAAGGCATGCGTTACAACAGAATTCGATGTATTGTCATACACCCTTTGGAAATGCCCACAAGTGTTCATTCACAGTTGTGGGTGTACCCGATCCTCCAAACAAACTACACCACAGATCACCCACTTTGCCACCCTTTGAGAGGGAGTTACTGGTGCGTAGATCTGCATAAGTAAGATGGAGATTTCTGCACCCTTAGTGAACTCCTGACAGGCATTAAAAAGGTAAATTCAATCATAAACACATATTAATGGCCATATTTACATTTGTGATTAGAATCTCTAGTATTTTAGAGCGAATTCACGTTACTTTCTTGGTTATTCATTTAGCAGCAGATTCTCTACTTATTTATTATCAATTCCTTATTATAATAGCGTCTTAGTATATCCTGTATTAGGATCCTGGCAATTTAACACTGATGTATGGGAAACCTTCAAAGCATCAATACATTAAATCATTCAAGTCGGTTTTTACTGTGGCTTATCTGCATCGAACATGGTTAAACGATCCAGTCATTGCCTTAAAATATATTCTGAAGTGCCTATCACACGAAAGAAACCCGCACGTTGCTCTTTTTATTTGTATATGTCTTTATTCTTTGTTTCCAGCCAGTTCATGTGCCAGAGCAGTATAATATAGGCTGATGGGGAGTTTTCAGATTGGAACCTACCTGTATACACTTGAAGGAGATAAAAGGCATGTCGATATAGAATAGCAATTCCTAGGCCCCACTGCGATTACACTTTATAGATTTCCTGCAGTGTACCTCTAATTGGAAAAACAAAACCTGAACGATTCAAGGAGGGCATCAATGGATGCACAAGCACTGCTCGAAAGACTAAGCAAATCTTTATGAGACCAACAATATTTCTGAGGTAACGTGTATATTTCCACAAGGACACATGTAAACAAGAAAATGCGACTTATTTTGAGAGAAGTTTATTCTTAGACGCTACTGCTCACCTCTCCCTCACCCCCTCTCAACTCAATAAATGACAATCCGAACCGAGAGCGTGTTTATTTTCACTAATTGTAGAAGCTCTTGACATGACGTGCTATTGCAAGTATATCTGGACCAGTCCTCGGTGAAAGTAATTTTACCAGATGCACATCTGTACCTGGTAAAATCAGGTCCAGCTTTTCCGCACCTGGTAACTTCAGGTGTGTAAACACAGGCCCTCTTGCGGCTAGCCATGTCCCCCGAGGCTCATAATTGGAAACTTGCAATTAGGCATTATCTGCGCGTTGGGGAGGTGGAGCTTACATTCAAACAAGCTTATGGAGTCGAAACGCCGTGTTGCTTCTTATTCCCAAATTAACACGAATCTAGACGTTAACACGAAATATTCTAGCAATGGTCTTTACCTTGTAGAGTGATATCTTAGGAATTCATTTTCATAAGACCTTTTATTACTTATAAAACCATGAAACTCTTCAATGTTACCCTCATCTTAACGCAGTGATATCTTCCTACCAGGAATGACGCCTTGTTCTATTTAACAGCATCTATGGTTTGCGTTTGCACTATTCATGCCTTATTCGACCCTTGTTTTTGTGTTGGATGGAGCTTCTGGCACCCTTAGGGTATGGCCTTTGTCAACATTTCATCAATAATTAATTGAATTGAATAATGAAAGACAGAAAATGTCGACAGCGCCGTCTGCCCTGCAAGCTTTTATGTTTCATTTCCGTACTTGCAGTATTTGCTTCAGGTTTTAGAGAAATGCACTGCAATATGAGATTGTACAGTGCCTTTGTTTATGAGTTGTTTTGCAATAAAGTCCATGTTCTGCTGTTTATTTGCAGTTAGGCACTTTAGTG
Source organism: Lissotriton helveticus (assembly GCF_964261635.1). Taxonomy (NCBI): domain Eukaryota; kingdom Metazoa; phylum Chordata; class Amphibia; order Caudata; family Salamandridae; genus Lissotriton; species Lissotriton helveticus. The sequence goes on along the minus strand of NC_136065.1, from coordinate 981,878,311 downwards.
GAATCAATAAAGTAGACACAAAGATTGCAAGAGTTAGCTTGATAGATATTGACTGGCTACTTGTGGCATTCTGTTTGTGTATGTTTTGTTCCTTGAAGCGTGAAAACAGTGAAAAAAATGTACTAAAATAAAAAGTTGATTTTTTTTATCTAGAGAATGGAAAAGCTCTGTCATCCATCAGCGATATTGTGTGTTACTATACAAGGTTGATGTGATGTTTCTCAAATAACAACCTCAGGGACATTTAAGAAAAGTCAACCTATTTTTGCAACCGAAATATCAGAGTGGCTCGCAGTCCACGTTTCATTTCTCTCCTGCTTAGACCTGATCTGCTCTTTCCTTAAAAGTTATTTGGGTCGAAGTCTGTGCATTGCAAACACAATTTTAGAGAAAATGGAACCAGAAGGAAGTACTCCATTTCAAACAAAAATGATATGTTATTGCAGTTTTGCGGGCAGTTTCTGCTTCAGGTTGCAGTAAAGTGTGCCCCTCCGTCTCCTTTTAAGTGTTTCTGGGGAAAATGATTGAATGAAAAGAACTGTCATAATTGCTAACTGTTTCTCAAGCAGCAATGACTGTGTCACCCCATCAAAAATGCGATGATGAAAGGATTGCCTAAAATTGGGGTGTAACATTAAGAGAGCACCCTGAATTATTTATGATTCTCACCTCCAGAACCTGACATACCAAAAGTTGGGCATTACTTTAGTATGTTTATTTATTTGTGGATTTGTAAGCATTAGCATATTTCAATAGAGATGTGACCAACACAGAATCACTAAATGCAGTTTGAAAACCTATTATGAAAAATTATACATACCTGAAGTAAAAGGGAGTCACAATATTCTAGGAAAAGGGTGGCAGTTTCAAAAGTATTCCATAAACACTTTTAACCACACCTCTACAGTGTATACCTTCACTGTTACAAACATTTGCCACTGACAAGAGTACACATTTACCAAAGATTAATTGGTACCCAGACCCTCCATATCCTCTATATTGGTACCAATTTCATAGTACTTAAAACTTGAATACAAGTGTTTACAGCAAAACTGCATGCTTTTACTACTACATACCGTGCCCAAAACACGAGGCCTTGCTTGGCTTTGTTTTGGCTGAGGAAGCGTTTTGCTTACCTCTGTCCCTCATCTGCCTCCTTTTGAGACCGCATGTAACCCCCCCAGGATCCCAACGCCTCCTTAACTGTCATCACCCTCAGTGGCAGCATTGAGCCTACAATCTTCAGAGAACCTGCAAGAAACAAAACCATTACCATCATGGAACCCCTGCATCTTCGCAAGACAAAGAAAACAATCGGTTAATATACTAATGGACATTAGGTCTGATTTGACAATAATATTGATGTAAACTTTGAACTATTCCTCATCCTGCTTGGAAGAATGTTGTTTCTTTGAATCGATATACAGAACAATTCCGGAACCCTGAACTCCCTAAATGTTGCCACCTCTCTAGGATAACCCTGATTGAAAGGTCCTACATATATGTGCTAGTATTGCAAGATTATGAGTATCCTGTTTAGACAATAAGAACTATAGTGATGCTAATGGTTTGTGTGTCAGGAAATGAACATTGCACAATGAAGTAAAAGTTCTCTTTTATGTATGATTAATGCGCTATGTCTCTAGCCCCAGTCTGAGTCAAGCAGTGGTCTGACAAAATGCCCGAGAAGACCTCCTGAAGGTATTACATGGTCCTAATGTTAAGGATCTTCTTTTTTCTCTTTCCTTCCCCCTTCCCCTCCATGACAACAACTGATTTGGGGTTTTAAGCCCTAGGAGAGCAGGATCTTGTGGGAGAGCAAAGGCTTTAGCATCATCCCTGCATACAAGTCACCAGGTGACTAGCCTGGCAGAAAGCCTTTACATAAACCTTACCATGTCCGCTTAGACGTCATGGATCAACACAATCAAATAGACACCCATGACCTAACCAATGCATTGACGGAAGAAGGCCCCAGTCTTTTTGACCTTGCTCGAGCCCTGTTGGATAGGCAAACCAAGATACAGGCCTTGCAACAGCAAAATCAGACTCTTCGAGATGAGCTAGTTCAGTATCCCTTAGACACTCTCCTCTGTTGGGCAATGTGGGTACAATACCCAAAAACAGACACTCCATTATCCATCCAGCCCATTTTGGAGAGTCAGGTCATGTTTCAGTTCCTTCCCCAACCCTCAGGGAATATCAACCCTTGAATGTGACAGTAACACCCCCTACTCTTGTTCTATTGGCCCCACCAAGCGGTTCTTTGGAGATAACTTCAAATTAGTTTATTTCTGGAGCAAATGGCAAATGCAGTTCTTGTGTAAACCTGGGGCATTTCCTTCCAAAGCCACCAATGTTGCATTTATCAACTCCTATTTCAGAGGAAATGCCGAAAGTTGGTCGGTTCCCCTCATCAAAAACAACGACCCTCTTCTCTATGATTTTGGAAATATCTGATAACATACCTCAATTCTTTCAATAGTCTAGTTGCGGAGACCCATTGACCAGAAGAAAAAAGAACCTCTCTTTTAGAGGGTGGTAAAGGATGACTTGAAGGATTCACTTTCCCCTATTGTTTACTGTGCTGAGTTTATTGACCTGGTCATTTGGATAGATCATCGTTTGATGGAAAGGAAAGATGAACAGCCCTGGGGAGAACCTACATTTCTAATAATCAATTTTGAGAAGAAGAGAACCAGTAAGCAAGGTTCCTGAGGCTGTGGAAGCAAAGCAAATTGGAGGCACCCGAGACCCTTTCTCTAATGAAGAAAAGGAGCAATGAGAAAAACAGAATCTGTGCCTCTTTTGCGGTAAGGCAGGCCATTTTGATCAGGACTGTTTAGTAGAACCCAAAACCATATGGGAGATGCAGCGGACACCAACAACCAATACTCAGAAAACTAGAAACCTAAACTGGTGCAGAGGTAATCTTGTTTAGTAGAGATAGTGAAAAGACCACTCAACATTTGGCCAGCACGTTTGGTAAAATTCCCTGTCACAACAATTTTGGTCACTCAGATTATCTCAGCACAACAGCAAAGATATTGCCAATATTATAGGATTCTGGGGCCATGAGTAATTTTCTGGACCTCACACTAGCCGCTGCTTTGAAAATTCTTGGGATCAAAAAAGTTGAGCCTGTACTGGTTTAAGCTGTGGACAGTTCGGAGCTCTCTTCTGGTTTAATCAAACACCAAAGAGTCTGCTTTCTTTCATTTGTGAAAACCGGTACACAGCAAATGCTAACTTTGGATCTCATAGACTGTCCTATATTTTTTTTAATGTATTTTTATTTTATGTAATACAATTTTATATAGTGTGAACTTTACCCAAAGGTGTCAGAGCGCTTTACAAAAGAATCAGTTACATTACACAAGGACTTCGGAGTACATGAGTTACATGAAAGATACAAATAGTGGATAGAGTTGCATATATACAAGTTGCAAAGTCACTCAAGGAAAAGATACAAACAGAAAAACTCTAAATTCACATAAGAATGATAGTATGTACACACGTCTACCACAGATACTAGTGGATAGAGTTGCATATATACAAGTTGAAATTCACTCAAGGAAAAGATACAAATAGAAAAACTCTAAATTCACATAAGAATGGTAGCAAGTACATACGTCTACTACAGATACTAGTGGTTGGAGTTACATATATATACAAGTTGCAAATTCACTCAAGATTACATTTTGAAAAGCGATTAGGGTTGGACAATTATATATTACATATGTACAGAGAATGAAATTCTTGCCTTCGTTCAGCCAGGCGTTTAGGTGTTGTTGCACTCATGGTTGGTGGTCTTGGGTCTGTAGGAATCCCCGAGGTGAAGATGGCTGTAAGGGTAAAAGGCCGGGTGGTGGTGGTCAGAGGCAGCATGCTGAATCCCCGGGCTGATCTTGAGGTAATGCTGGGCTCCATCTTGTGGAAGGAGGAAGGCGCGCAGGGAAGGCAGATCTGTGTCACAAAGTCAGGTCTCCCGCCTGGCTCCAGCACCCGCAGAGAGACCCCGGCAGGCCCAGCGCGCCAACACTGCATTTAGGTCTCAGGGCTGCTGGTCGGTCTCCAGGCTTGCTCTGTTAAATCTAGGCCCACTAAACTCCCCTCCCTCTCAGGCATGAGGGTGATTTGCCAGGAAGCCCCACCAGGCTCAGCACCTCGCAGGCAGAAAATCCGGGGCCCACATGGACCTAGGCACTTTCCTGCTGTCCAGGACTTTAGTGGGTGCTGTCACGGCCGGGAAACACACTTCTGCTTCAGCCCGGATGCTGCCCGTCCATGCCGCGGGTAAGATTCCCAAGCCACCAGCAGACTAAGGTGGCCCAATAGCATCTAGGAATGCAGGTTATTGTCTGCAGGGGCACAGGGTGGTGACGGATTTTACTAGGTGGAGGCCGGAGCTCAGGCCGACACATCCGCTCCGGCCTCCATGCATGCGCATTCATGCATGCGCAAAATGCGATGTTTGGAGCAATCTTAGGAGTGCCTTGGTTACAACTCCCTAACCCTCAAATTGACTGGGCTCTGCGTCTTGTAACCTTAAAACTCTTGCATTGTTGTTCCACTTGTTATCAAATCACTCAGGACCTAATTTTGCCTCTGACTTGTGCAGTCATTAACCTAGACTCCATCTCTGAGTTGCCACCTGAATATTCAGACTTTCAAGACATCTTTGATAAAGAAAGGGCTGCTCAACTGCCCTCGCATTGGGAGTTTGATTGCAGGATTACCTTGTTCCAGGGCCAATTCTGCCTCGTAGTGGATTCTTCTGTGTATCAGAGAAGTCCGGTGAAGTGCGTGCCTGTATTGCTTACAGGGGCTCAAAAAGGTTACAATTAAATCTTTTTATCTTTTACCCTTGATTCCAGTGCTGCTGGATCAAGAGCACAATTCAACCATCTATACCAGGCAAGCCCTTTCGGGAGCCTACCACCTCATTAGAGTGAAAGAAGGTGAATGACGGCCTTCCAAACTAAGGGGCATATTATCAAGACAGGTGATAAAATTATCGCCGTTTTAGCGGCAGAACACTGCCGCTAAAACAGCAATGACGGTCTTGATAATATGCTCTATGGAATTCCAATTGAAGCCCATGTTAGATGTGAAGGACATCTAACATGGGCTTCACTTGGAATTCCATAGAGCATATTATCAAGCCCATTTTGGCCGTTTTAGTGATAGTTTTCTACCGCTAAAACGGCGATAATTTTACACCTGTCTTGATAATATGCCCCAAAGTTTGGGCTCTTCATGTATATAGCAATGCTGTTTAAACTGCAACGCCACGGCCGCGTTCCAGTTCTTCATTAATGAAGTACTCAGAGATTTATTAGACAAATGTGTCATTGTATACATAATTGACATCCTCATCTTTTCCTAGACCTTACCTAACAATGTAAACCATGTCTGAGCTGTTTTACAATGGCTCCATGATCACAACGTTTATGCTGAATTAGTGAAATGTACCTTCCACACTACCTTTGTGGAGTTTCTGTGGCATGTGCTATCTGCAGTCGGCATCACTATGGATAAGAAAAAGGCTACCACAATCTTGCATTGGTGAGCCCCCGCCTCTGTCAAGGAAGTACAGATCTTCCTAGGATGTACCAATTTTTATAAGTGGTTTGCTACCCATTTTTCAGACATTGTTTCCCTCAGCACCAGACTTCTAAAATAAATGTCCCCTTCCATTGGTTCCCTGTCGCACACCAAGCCTTCCACCTGCTACAGGACAAGTTCACTTTGGCCCAGGTGTTCCGGCATCCCGACTCCTTGCAGCCTTATTTTCTTGAGGAGGGCACTTCTCAGGTGGCGATTTGGGGGTTTCTGTGTCAAGGAGACAGGACATATGCATCCCACGGCTTATTTCTCAAAAAACTACTACCTGCCGAACAGAATTCTACAGTAACAGAGCCTGAATTGCTTGCCATTAAGCTTTGTATCCAGGAGTGGAGAAAGATTCTGTTAGGTGCAGCCCATACAATCACTATATACACAGATCACAAAAACATAAAATTTGTAATATCCCTGAAAGCCTTAACCCCAAGAAAAATTTGGTGGCTGATGTTTTTCTGCGAGTTTGATTTTCTCATCAACTATCGGCCAGGGACCCAGCAAGCCAAGGCTGACTCCTTATCATAGTGGGGGTATATCTCCCAAGATGGAGCTCTTCCACCCCCACAGGACATTTTCTCCTCAGATAGGATCGTAGGGGATTGGAAAAAAGAAACCTTTCTGGACAGAGTAAAAGAAGAACAGCGTCAGGTTGACACTAGAGAATGGTCAGCACACTATGAAAACAGCATTCAGGACAATCTCATGTATCACCAAATCACCTTGTTTTTACCCACGCCTGAGCTTGTGAGTGAAGCCTTACACTGGTGTCATAATGCACCGTTTGCTGGCCATCCATGTATCCTTAAGACCATGGCAAATTTTAAAAGGTGGATTTGTGGCCCAACTTCTTCAAGGACATGCATGCTTATGCCCAGTCCTGCCCCATTTGTATTCCCAATAAGACTTCTCATTCAGCCCTGGTTGGCCTGTTATGGCCTTTGCATTTATTGCCAGATCCATGGCATATCATCAGTATGGACTTTATCACTGATCTTCCTAACTCCAGTGGCAACACCACTATCTGGGTAATCAATAATGAGGTTTCTAAAATGGTGCCACCCTCCTCTTACATGGGCATTTGCATAGTCTCCCCTTGGTTATAATTTCTGATAGAGAGGCCCAATTCATTTCCAACTTCTGACAGAGATTATGCACATCCCTGGGCATTGTTACAGCAAACCAATGATGGATGGAATGCTGAAAATGAAACCATTCTCCCCCAGTCAAAAGATCTGGGTTAAATACATCGTTCTTTTGCCCACTACGCCACCCCAGTTTGGACCCAGCAATATGCAAATCAGTCTTGACCCTGTGCCCCATGGGAACAGTCCGGACCGAACTGCCAGGCCAGGTCCTCCCTGGACAGTAAACAAGCATCCTGGGACTGGTTTCAGGGTATGTCACCCTTCTTCAGCCAGGCTCGCCTGAATCCAGTGGGACAGTGAGCAAGGGACCCACGTCTGGGCATACCCATCCCTCTTAGGGCAAAAAGTGTTACAGCAAACAAATAATGAATGGAATGCTGACAATGCAAACATTTTCCCCCAGTCAAAAGATCTGGGTTTAAATCCATTGTTCTTTTGACCACTGCGCCACCCAAGTTTGGACCCAGCCATGTGCAAATCAGTCTTGACACTGTGCCCCATGGCAACAGTCCAGACCGAACTGCCAGGCAAGGCCCTCCTTGGACTGGATACTAGCATAATGGGACCGGTTTCAGGGTATGTCACCCTTCTTTAGCCAAGCTAGCTTGAATCCAGTGGCACAGCGAGCAAGGGACCCACATCTGGGCATAACCATGCCATTTAGGGTGAAACGTGTTACAGCAAACCAATGACGGCCGAAATGCTGACAATGCAAACATTCTCCCCCAGTCAAAAGATCTGGGTTAAATCCTTTGTTCTTTTGCCCACTACGCAACCCCAGTTTGGACCCAGCTATATGCAAATCAGTCTTGACACTGTGCCCCATGGGAACAGTCCAGACCGAACTGCCAGACCAGGTCCTCCCTGGACCGGAACCAAGCATCCTGGGACCGGTTTCAGGGTATGTCACCCTTCTTCAACTAGGCTAGCTTGAATTCAGTGGCACAGTGAGCAAGTGACCCACATCTGGCCATAACTATCCCACTTAGAGTGAAAAGTGTTACAGCAAACAAATAATAGTCATTGGCACTCAGCTATCATCTGCCAATCAGCCCCAAACTGATAGGCAGCGAGTGAACCAGTCATTAGATCTAATTCTGAAATGCTTGTTAGACACTTATTCATCTGAATGGGAGCACGTTATCACTTTAGCGGAGTTAGCAAAGAACAGTTCTGAACACAGTGATACTGCCAGTTCCCCTTTCTATTGTTTGACGGGGAAACATCCATGGATACACCATTAGAGCAACTGAAGAATCTTGTCCCATTGGTCCAGGGCCATCACAAGCATGTTTCCAAAATTCAACCACACATCAAGCAACAATTACAGGAATGTTCGGAAAGCATGACCTCTCAAGCTAATCAACATCACAAACAATAGCCTGAGTACAAGGTAGGGGATCTAATGTGACTTTCTACCAAAAACATTTGGTTAGAAGGACCTCAAAAACTTCAACCCAGGTATTTGTGTCTTTATTCCAACTCCAAAGTTATCAACCCAGTGGCCATGAAACTACAGTTGCCTGATGAGGTAACTATCCCTTCTTTTGCCATATCAAGCTCATACCCCTCCTGAAGGGGCTCCCCACCCGCCAGGGTGATCACATAGAGTTTGAAGTAGATTGCTTTCAGGATGCTCAATTAATCAGGGGTAGCTTGTTCTACGTAATAGATTGGAGAGGATATGGACAAGACGATAGGTCATGGGAACCCGCTGCTAATGTTCACGCTCCACGCCTATTACAGCTTTTCACTCTGATCATCCTACCATGCCCGCCCCATTGGACGTTCCTTGCTCGGGGTGAACTGTCGAGGTTCTTAGTCTGTGTGCCCCCAGTTGCCTTATCTGTGCCCCACAGTTACAAATTATTCCTTACATCATTATCGCCCATGGCCCATTCCACCATTAGGCTAATTTGTTTTTTCCCCAGGGGCCTTGTTATTTAGTATCTCCCTTACCCTGGGCCTCATAGGCTGTCATTCACATTTTGCCATCCTTTTTCCCCCCATAGCCCTTTGGACCGACGTCTGGCTTCCTCCCTAGGCATTTCCAGTGACTCCTAAAGTCTTGGAAGATTTCAGGACATTATGTGATAATGTGGCCATTTTGTACGTACGCAATATAAAGAGCGTGCCCAAAACCCAAGGCCTTGCTTGGCTTTGTTTTGGCTGAGGAAGCTTTAGGCCTCCTTCCACCTGTTAGGAATCAGGTTTTCAGTCCTCTTTCGGTGACCATGTCTTGCTATCACCTGACCTACCAGTTTCAGATAAAGGCTAGTCCTACCTTACTGTCAGTGCTTGTTATTGCTAACCTGTGGGTTCCTGTATCCTGGTTCCTGTGTTGCTTGGATCTGCTCAGCTGTTTTCTCACGGGCTCGTGAGAACTGTTGGTTTCCTTCCCTTTCCACGAAGCTAGTTTCTAAGGTTCTTTCCCTTCCCTCCCTTAGTCCTCCCTGTTTAGTTAGTCAGATAGAGTTCCCTTTGTCCCCGTTTTATTTTTGTCCCGTTTGTTCGGTGTTGGTGCTTACTCACGTTCTTTGTCGACTCGGGAGGTAAAGGGGCTCTGCTTCCCTTCCGACCGGCAATTTAGTCTTTTATGTTGTGAGGAGACGCGGTGGTTGTGTCAGCGCCTTCTGTGACTTTGCGCGATTCTCCACAGCACCGCTTCACATCGTTAGACGCCGGAAATGACGTTTTAGGTCATTCCGCGTCCACGAACAGGATCCCATACTGACTGAAGAAAAAGCCGGTACGCTATCTACTTATTCCCAGTTCTTTACCAAGTGCCGGTGTTTTTACGTTGTTACGATAGTTAAGGGGTTTTTTGTTCATGTCCAAAGATAGACATGTTTTTCCCCTGAATGCGAAAGGCATTAGAGAGACTCCCTGTTTTATCAGTCATCTGTCCAGATCCAAGAGACGTTATCTTGGAGGTGTTTTTTCTTTGACTGATGTCTCCACGATACCAAACCTGCACTTTTCACTGGTAAGCGCAAAATGAGTGTGTTGGCGGGATATGGTCACCGATGTTGATATTCTGGGATACATTTGTGATAGTGAAGTGTTTCTTCCCTGTTTGTTCAGGTGCGGAAGCGAGGAGGAGGGAGCAGTTTCTTATTCATCGCTCTACAGGGGTGGAAGACTTGGTGTCTCCGCACAGTCCACCCCCTTTTCTGGGTCATTGGTCTACTCATTGTTAATATCTTGTGAGTGGCTGGTGAGTCGGGGAAGTGGATTGGAACATACCTCGTTCCTGCAGTGTGTGGGCTGAGTGGGAATCTAACCCACCCCTCACCTACTTCCTTTTGAGATCAGATGCAACCCACCCAGAACCCTTTCATCCTCCCAGGATCTAGACACCTCTTTACTTGCCATCACCTCCAGTGCCAGTGGTGAGTCTACAATGTTCAACCTCAAAGAAAACAAGAAACAACACTGCTACCATCATTGAACCTGTGCATTTTCGCAAGACAAAAAAAACAATCAGTTAGTGCATTAAAAGGCGTTAGGTCTGAGTCGCCCATAAATTAGATATAACCTTCTGAAATATTCCTCATTCTGCTTGAAAGAATTCTGCTTGTTTGACTCCATATACAGGACAATTGTGCAACCCTGAACTCCGCTAATTTTGGCACCTCTCTAGGATAACCCTGACAGAAGGGTCCTACATATATGTGCTAGTATTGTAAGATTGTGAGTATACTGTTTAGGGCATTTAAGAATTTCAGTGACACAAATGGTTTAATTGTGTGCAAGGATATGAACAGTGTAAGATGAAGTAAAAGTTATCTTTCCCTTTTATGTATGATTAGTGCACTACTTCACCAACCCCAGTCTGAGTCAAGCAGTCATCTTACAACCCCTCCCCCCTTCCCACGGCATTCAGATAAGGAAAATAACTTATGGTGGTATTACAGGGTTCTGACACTAAGGGCCATATGTAGGTAGCTTAATACCGGTCGGTAACGGACGAAAATTGGCAAATTTCCTGTTACCGACCGGTATTTCGCTTTTTCTAATGTAGGTGGCTGGATTTAAGGATTCAGTAATTTACCGATTCGGTAATTTAAGGAATTGGTAAATTACCGAATACTTAAAATACCGAATTGGTAAATTACCGAATCCTTAAAAACTATGTAGGGAGCACTCAAGTGAGTGCATTCTTGATTTAAGGATTCGTTATTTACCACCAACTACAAGTTGGTGGTAAATATCGAGTACCTTTAAAAAAGCAATTTGGTGCTTTTTTGAAAGTGCCATGTGACAGACATACAGGGCATGTATGTGCGTCACATGTGCACACATGCACGATTCAGAGGTGCAACAGGGTGTCAATGTGACACCCTACCACCCTTGAATATGCTTCCCCTATTACTGATTCGGTATTTACTGAATCGGTAATAAGGAATACCTTCCCATTCATTCCTATGGGCCTGGAGGCCCATGGGAATGAATGGGAAGCCATTCACTATTACCGATTCAGTAAATACCGAATCAGTATTAACGAATATTACCGAATCAGTAATAATCACCCATTTTTTACCTACATACTATTTACCAATTCTTAAACACCGAATCGGTAAAATTCGGTATTTAGGAATCGGTAAATAGTATTTACCTACATCTGGCCCTAAGAATCTTCTGTTTTCTCATCCCTTCCCTGCTTCCCATCTAGGTCAGCAACTAATTGGCGGTTTTAAGCCATGGTCGAGCAGCGTCTTTGGGAAGAGTTTAGGCTTTAGTATCGTCGCCGCTAATAGGTCACCAGGTGAGTGGCCTGACATAACCTGTGTTAAAGAAATCTATGAAATAAGCATAGGGATTTAGCATTTTGGACCCCCTCTTTTTTCTTGGCCCCTGCTTGATGGATCACCCCGAAACCTTCAAGAAAAAAGCTGAGCTGGAGGAACTTTTTGGGGGAAAGTTTTGGGAAGATTCATTAAAAAGGGGCTAACATTATTTGCAAATCAAAAAATGCTCTAACTATTAAAAAGCAGACCTAGCTAATATGTTGTATTCACTGCTGTAATTATGTAGGGTTCTGTTTCATAAAGCAATTATACATGCAGATTACTGACAGAAAAAGTCTTTGAAGAGGGATAGGTTTCTAAGAAAAGCGTTTCACACTCATCATTTAACATGTGGAGAGGTCTCAGCAGAGAGGCCATTTTGTTAGTAAAGTGTTTCACTGGTAACTTGTGCAGGGCCATCAGGAGAGATTGTGAGCTCTTATAAAACTGAATCAGTCACTCTGTATGAACATTTATTAGAAGGAGTTATTCATTCATGAAACACTACCACAACCAAAGTTTACCCTGAGAGGACCTAGTGTTTGTCTAAAACCTTCTACACTAACCCTTTACTCTCTCTAGAGGTATCAGTAGTGAACCTGCTGTCTGTAAACCCATTCCTGCACAATATATTGTGGTTAGAGACACCTTTGTGCAGGGGTGAATTACTCACTAAACCCTTGTACACCTAGCCTATAACCTCTCCAGTCCTATTAGTAGAGAGAAAATGTTCTCATAAAAGTAAGACAGTCACTTTGTATACAACTCGATTACAAACCTCATTTGTTACATAAAATATGTTTATCCCTCATCTCCTTCTCTGGTAAAAATGTGTAGGACAGGGTCTAGTGTTTGTCTGAGACCTTGTACATGCACCCTTACTCTGTTTACAGATATCAGTAGATAGCTTGCTGTTTTTAAAGCCATGTAGCACAGGAGGTACTAACTCTCAAAGAAAGGTCTTCTACATAATACAGTAGCTCTCTGTTGAGCTGTCACTTAGAGAGCCTAATGCTACAGGGTAGTATGAGGTACTGTACCATGTAGAATGTATAGCATGCTGAACTATAGTCGCCCAGGGTCTACTTTTTCTGTCAATCCTACAAGGAAGACTGTCTATCCTGCTCATGGGAATCATCAAAGAGGGTGGTGTTACTTTACTGAACTAAACACCCTATTCAGTCACATAGAACATCCTTACAGAGGAATGACTATTTTAGTAAAGCCTATCAACTTCAACTTGCACTGAGAAGAGACCTTTCAACAGAGAGGCTATATTGTCCCAATAAAAAAGTATTTAGCCTATTTACACTTATTGACAAAAGTTGTCCCTCTCTCGTGAAACTGAACCTTAAAGAATCTGTGGTTTGTTGAGGTGTGATAATTGAAGCCCTAGTGTTTGCATACATCCTTCTACGGGCATCCTTTATCATTTTGAGAAGTGTCAGTATGTTGTGGTGAGCCTCAGCTAGGCCTACCAGTGCTAGGGGTTCGCCCTTCTCTGCACAAGTATTCAGACCAATAGAATAGAAGTTGGCACAGAAACTGAAATATAAAACAAAGTACTTTTATTAAACCTCATGAGGTAGAACTACATTCACACAACACCCTTCGGTAGTGTATGAAGTAGCACACTGAACAGAAGGAACATGGTCCTTTTAAACCCACACAGGGGCTCAGAAGAAGGTGGTACATGTACAGAAGAGAAGGTATACATACATAAAAGGTCTTACAGAAATGCACAGTCAAAAGTAGGGCGGAGCTTAGTAGTTTGCTAATTGCGGTAAAAATACCCTTACAGTTACAGACTAAGACATATGTGAACAGTTGCAAATGTTCACTGCTCGAACACAAATGGAGATTAATAAAAACCCAGGAGACGAGACTGGCATATAAGAAATAATTCACACAATACATCAAAGCGATTAGAAAAGCGAAGAAGGACTACTTCTCTCGCAGAATAACAGAAAATAAAGATTTGTCTAAAGAGCTTTTTAAAATAGTCAAAGAACTATGCAGTCCTACCAGTCTCTCATCAAACCTGGCCCCCACACAAGCTGGCTGTGATAAAATGAACAACTTTTTCTGTAAGAAAATAGACATGATCTATTCGTCATTTTCCACCCCCCAATCAGATGGCTCGTCACTTCCCAGCCCCAAAGCGGAAGGCCCAGGGGACCAGGACGGTTGTTCTAGCTTTGGCCCATTCTCGGAAGAGGAAGTGGGCAAAGTTATGCTAGAAATCAAATCAGGCTCCCCCCTGGACCCCTGTCCCCACCATATCTTTTCGCAACTCACCCCAATCATTTGCCCAGCAGTGACCCAATTACTGAACCACTCGCTGAAAACCGCGGAATTCCCAATCAGCTGGAAAAACGCCACAGTTACCTCTCTGTTAAAAAAAAAAAACAGGTTTAGACATCAATAACCCAGCCAATTATAGACCTATATCTCAGCTACCCTATTTATCTAAAGTACTAGAAAAGCTGGTTAATAGGCAGCTGACCAGCTTTCTTGAAACAAACAACTTACTAGATATTTCACAAACAGGTTTCAGGGCCAACAACAGCACGGAAACCACACTCCTGTCCGTGCTGGATAACATCAGAATGCATGTAGATCAGGGGAAAACAGTTGCCTTGATATTACTGGACCTCTCGGCGGCGTTTGATACCGTACCACACAACCTGCTATTAAGAACTTTGGCAGCTAAAGGTATCAGGGACAGAGCACTGGGGTGGCTGCAATCCTTCCTATCGGACAGAACGCAATCAGTGCACATGGGCAATTTTTCATCCCCGCGCCAGAACATCAAATATGGGGTCCCACAGGGGGCCTCACTAAGCCCAACGTTGTTTAACGTTTTTGTGTCTTCACTGGCAGCAATAGGCAGAAAGTGGGGTGTTGAAATCTGTTCTTACGCAGACGACACCCAACTAACTGTATTCCTGGATGAGAGGAACGACCCCAGGGATAGGCTACTAAATTGCCTCTCAGAACTGTCTGATTGGATGCACAACCATTGTCTTAAATTAAATGCAGACAAATCGGAGATATTGCTGTTCGGTGGACACACTCAACTGTGGAACGACAGCTGGTGGCCAGAATCCCTGGGTACTCCACCAACTCCGACACTAACAGCAAGAAACCTAGGAGTAATGCTTGATACCTCTCTATCTATGAAATCCCACGTATCCACTATATGTGGCAAAGGTTTCGCTGTACTAAAGATGCTTAGAAGAGTCTTCCCCTGGATCCCCTTGGAGTGCAGAAAGATCCTGGTTCAGTCTCTGCTGATGAGCAGGCTGGACTACGGAAACTCCCTGTTCATAGGCATGGCAGAATATCTCTTCACTAAACTTCAAATGGTGCCTAACGCAGCGGCCAAGGCCGTCTGCATGAAAAGGAAGTTTGACTCAGCCAAGAGCTGCCTACGTCAGCTCCATTGGCTGCCAATGAAGCAAAGAGCAACTTTCAAAATGATGTGTATAACACACAGAGCACTGCACAACACTGGCCCACGTATTCTTCGAGACAGGATTCAGTTCTATGCTCCAACTAGAAATCTTCGCTCTCAATTCACGGCAAGAGCAAGAACCACTCGGGTAAAGAGAGCCAGGATGGGAGAGCGAGCCTTCTCTCAAATAGCCGCAACCAAGTGGAACGAACTGCCCATGACCCTCAGACTCACGGAATGCCATTTGGCATTCAGGAAGCACCTGAAAACATTCCTCTCCCCTAAACCAGACTAATCTAACATGACCATGTCTACCCATCACACACAATTAGTTATTACAGCGCCGTGATATCCTACTGATGATTGTTAGCGCTTTATAATAAATAAATAAATAAATTCTGTGCAAGTGCAGAGTAGCAGAACCTAAATATAGTCTGTCTATAAGTAGAGTACAAGTGTAAACGACAGCAAGGAAGGACAGAGCACATGGTGAGCACATGGCAGACAAGATGGCTGCCGAAAACAAGATGGCTTCAGCTAAATGCTAACCCCGAATGCTGCGAAATTACAACAGACAACCCTTTTAGCATTAGCTGAATACATTTGTTAATTTGGGGTAATCTGAATTCACATCCTGTACATTTATTTTCATCATTTCAGTAATGTCTTTATTCAGCATGTGTTGGGCTTTTATTTCTGCAACATTTCGTTTGGCAGGCGTTCAGGCAGTAATGCAGACGGAGCAAAGCATTGGATCACATTGTATACATACACAGCATGTAAATAGTATCTTTCATCAATCTTTATTTCGACAAAAAGTTGTCATAAAAGAGCACAACAATAAAACAGTTAAGATAATACAGTAAAATGTTTAGGAACAGGCAATAAAAAAAACCATTTCATAGCAATGTATATTTCCAATACAAATGAATGACCCGCCTGCCCTGCTAATTCTAATACCAGCCCCAGTAGAAATCTATTGTATACCTTCTGTGTCCTAATTTATAGGTTAGCCACAAATGCCCTTCTGATGTTCCACATCGCTGCTATAAACTTTCTAACAGCGAAGACCACAGCCGGAGAAAGATCCGTCTTTAGGATTCTGAACGCCTGAAGGCAGTGGCTTGTCCCCAAGTTCTTGCATATTGGGATGATCCACCTCCGTCTCGGGTTTAAGTAAGCAGGACAAAAGAAAACAATATGGACCTCATTTTCTAAAACTGCAGTACACCCTGGGCAGTTCTTCGGCGATAGTGCGCACCAATCAGAGGTGAGAGATCTGATGGGTAGCGAACCCTGCCGCCATTGGAGAAAAAGCTTCCTCGAGGCAGCAGGGCTAATATCATCCAGGACTTGCTCCAAAAAATAGGAGTCCTTGATCGATAAAAACCTGGCTGAGAGAGTGCCCAGTTGGGTGCCTGATGATAAATGAGCCATACGGTTTTCCCGGAACAGCTGAACCAGTTATTTTCGGGAAATACCAGCACAGGTATGATCCGGGTCTGACCACATTGAAGCAAGTCCAAGCTTCTCGAATTCCTTCCTGACATATTTTAACCAGGGAAGCCTGCCCGCATTAGGCAAGCCCAGTACTTCAATTAGCTCTTTCCTGTATTCAAGCAACTCTGGGGTAACCCAGAGTCTCATCCAAAAAGTTAGAGGTCTGAGGGCCAGTTCCTTGTCAATTGGTCTGATGCCAAGGTCCAATCTTAGCGGCACTAGTGGGGTACTCACGGGCAGGGCTGTCAGTTGCCTTAAGAATCTATTCTCAACAACAGTAATTGCTGAGCTAGTCTTGTAACCCCACAGCTCGGCCCCATAGGACACTGACCCACGCGCCCGCAGTTTGTAAATTTCTAGTGGGGGACCGCTCGGTTTATACGATGATCTACTCAAGAGTTTCAGTATGCCTCCAGCTATCTGGGTCATCTTAAGATGCAGTTTCAATTGATGTTGGACCCAGGTGAATGATTCATTGAGGGTAAGCCCAAGGTAGTCAAAGGTGTGGACCCTTTCTAATCTAACACCATCTATCATGGGGTTTGGGCGTGTTATTGTGGGGGGGTTAAAGATCATATATTTGGCTTTTAAGGTGTTAATTTCCAGACCCCGCTCTTTACAGAAGAAGACAAACCCGTCCAAGACACATTGGATACCCATAGGGGTTTTAGAAAGGAGCAACTTGTCATCTGCAAACATGATCGCTGCAACCCTGGACCCTGCAAGCTTTGGGGCGTCACTATCATGTACCACATCCAGATGTGCGATTACCCCGTTGACATAGAGGCAGAACAGGGTAGGTGCCAAGACACACCCCTGCCATACCCCCCTGCCAACGGGGAATCGAGCTGTCAGTGAACCGTTGCTGCCACACCTGACCTGTGCATAGTTCTGGGCATGGAGTCGTATTAACATATTCAGGTGTGGGGGTGGAATACCAAGCTCCCAGAGTACAGTCCACAACTTCTGGTGTGGGACCAGATCGAATGCCGCACATAGGTCTACAAAGATAGTATATAGTGATCCAACCCCGATCTTGACAGTTTTCCAATAAAGCATGTGTAACCGGAAGATCTGATCCGTAGTGGAAACATTCTTCCTGAACCCTGCCTGGAAGGGGCTCAGGATGGAATACTCCTCCATCCAGTCTAAAAGACGATTTAGGATCAGTTGTGCATAGTATCACTAGTATTACACATAGGATGGTCAATAGCTTCCAGCCCCAGGGAACAATCAATGTCCAAAACCAGCTAGCAAAAGTCCAGGTGCCAGTCTCTGGGTGAATTTCAGCAGCAATCTTATGCAGTTTAGAGATTGCATCAAACACTGAAGGAGAGTGATCCGGAATGTAGACGCAGCAACTACTACCGATGATGCGACATGCACCACCTCGATCAGCCAGAACCACATCTAACACCATACGATTTTGGAGTGCTACAAACATTGCAACTTGCAGCTCTTCTGTAATGCTCCCAAGTGCCCTAGCTATCTGATTGGTAACAGCTTCCACAACATGAGTTAAACATCGTATCTTTCTGCTGTTTAATGCAGCACCCACAAAGAAAAACAAGCCCAAATTGAAATCAACGTATTATTGCCATTTGGTGTCTTGTCCACCTCATCAGTGCTTGTTGTCCTCTTATATCTGTTCTTAGTAATATCATTGTACAGTTTAAAAGCCTTGTGATACGATGCAGGCGCCAGAAACACAGGGGCAACAGAATAGACACATAGAATACCCCAGACCATCCAACAGGTAGTTGGTAATATCCCTTGTTACCACAGACAAAGTGGGTATTATGTGAGGATATGAAACTGCTGTTATTGGCACCTTCAATAGTCAGAATCACAGTTCACTCACTTCTTCCTACGGGAATTCTCCCAACACCGCCTATACACAAGTCTAACGCCTATACACAAGCCTAACGGCTAGGGCGCTCGACCTCGAACCTGGGGATCTGGGTTCGAGTCTCGGTAACGACGCCAAAAACCTCCTGTGATTCTGGGCAAATCACTTAATCTCCCGGCACCTAAAATGAATGCGTGTCCTCATGAAACGTAACTGGTGCTCTATAAAGCGCTCTGATACCCGATTCAGTTCGGGTCTAGTTCGCGCTATATAAAACTCTATAAAAAAAAAAAATCACAAATGATCCATTGTTCTTAATATTTCTCATATTTTGGAAAACATACGGCATGGAAATAGTTTCAGGTCAATACTCCTCCCATTCCCATTTAGTCCCTTTAGCTCGATTATAACCTTCTCCATCTGGATAACACACTTCATTGAGATGATAATTATTCCGTCCTACTGTCATCCTTGAAATGTTAGCATTTTCAGAGGCAAACAAAAGCGCAAACCAGGCTTGGCAAGAACCATTATGTGAGAAAGGAAGAAGAATAAAAGGAAATAAAGGTGTTCCTCCATTCTTCTGGTGAGCAGGTATCATCCCACACACCCAACAGTCAGTAGTATTTGTGGCATTGTGAGTATGATGTAACATCTAAATAAACGTGTTGTTCAGGTAGGATTGTCAATTCTTTTGCTCATGGTATGGAAGCGTAAAGTAATGATGCTCAGCTGGTACTGGAGTAGTGGTGCTCAGAAGCTGCCGAGCAGGAGCCACTTTCTCAACAAACCAGGTTGTCACTGCTACAACTGCCATAACAACAACAAATCCTACAGCACATATGGCTTTTTTATTACAGATCTTAGCAACAGTTGATCTCCCTACAGACATAATCACTTTGTTGTTGAATAAATTGTTGAAGCTCTAAAGTCCTGGGTAGCCGTTGGTTTCTTCACCGAGGGTCAAGACGGGTGTCACTATGTAGGACTGATCCCCCCTTGCCACATCAGCTCCATTTCACAAACCCAGGACGGTAACTCAACCAGTCTTTGTCAATAATGCAGACTCTTTCCGTGGTCTCAGTTGGTATCGGGATAACCAGGGATCGTGTAGTCCTGGAAGACTTCCTCAGATTCGTCAGGTGATATGGCGTGGCCTTTCACCGTATCCAGAATCTCTTGATGGTCAGTCAGCACAGCAGGCTCCACCAAGGTAGGTGACACTCGCTTGCAGTGAGTGCTGTGGACCCAGTTCTTCCTGTTCGTCACTTGAACCGCTGTCCTCGTTGCTAGGAGCACCTGCTCTGGTCCTTGCCACCTGGGCTCGAAGCTGTTCGACCTCTTGAAGACCTTGACCATCACGTGGTGGCCGGGCAGGAGTTCATGGGCCTTACCTGTGGACCTGTCAGGACGAGCTTCTCAAACCTGTTGATGAATAGAAATCAAACTGTCAGTCAACTGTGCTAGATAGTCACTCATCAGAACACATGGTACATCATGTATGGGGTGTGGCTTAGGAACTCCCCAAATGTTCATCGGTCTCCCAAATACCACCTCATATGGTGTAAGCCCAGATCGTGAATGTGGCACTGATCTAATAGACAACAATGCCAAGGGCAATGCATCAGGCTATTTCAAAGACGTGGACGCCAGTATTTTAGCTGATTTCAATTTCAAAGTAGCGTTATACCTCTCCACCAATCCTGCGGATTGTGGGTGGAAGACTGCATGGAACTTCTGTTTGATCCCTAACCCTTTCAGGACGTACTCAACAACTTGCCCAATAAAATGAGGTCCGTTGTCACTCCACAAAAGTTTGCAAACACCAAATCTAGGGAATAATTCCTTTAAAAGCATCTTTGCTGTGGTATGAGCCGTATTATCCTTTGTAGGGTATGCCTCTATCCATTTACTGAAGGCACATACCACCACTAGAACATACTTCAAGTTACTGCAACGTTCAAGTTGGATGTAATCCATTTGCAAAACTTCAAAAGGTGCAGTTGGTGCAGCAAACCCTCCTGTAGGAGTTTGTGTCCCTTTACCAGGTTTGTCCTGCCAACAGATCAAACAGGACTGTACTATCCTTTTAGCTGTGCCGGCAATTTCTGGATGCTCCCAAACTTGCGTAAGCAATTTCGTTATTGCTGAGGCTCCAACATGTGCCGACCCATGTGCCACCTGAACCATAGGCTGTAAATAGGCTATAGGCAGTTTCCACTTATCCATCTCTTTATTGCGCTGACAGCCCTCATCATCCAAAATTCCCTCTTTAGACCATTGCTTAAGTTCTTCCACAGAAGCAGATCTCTGTATGTCTAGCACTTCTTGTCTAGCATCATGCCAACATTCAGCTTGTGACTTCACTACATACATCGATGTAGTGCTTTGCTGCATAGCGGCTATCTGTTTAGATGTTCACACGCAAGTCAGTGCTAAGTTCACACGCTCGTGTCAAAGCTATTAGCTCAGCTGCTTGAGCTGACTTCTGGGGTATACAAGCTGTCTCCACTACTGTCGGAGGTGTTGTAATTGCATATGCGGCTAACGTCGTGCCATCTGGTAACTTCAAACAAGACCCATCAACCCAGAGTTCCCCATCTACATCTGAAAGGGGCGTATCTTGTAAATCAACGTGACCCTTTGTCTGTTCCTCAGTAAGGAATATACAATCGTGAGACTCATGTGACTGAGTCTGAGTTGCTGGATATGGTAACAAAATAGCTGAGTTCAAAGTTGCACATCTCTTCAGGGTAATATGAGGGGCCAACTTTGTCAATTCGTATCCTGTCAAACGAGCACTAGTCAAGTGTTGCGTCTTAGTCTGGTTCAAAGGGGCATCAACCGCATGGGGTACTAGTACTAACAATTTGTGACAAAACTATCCCTTCACTCTGACGTATGGACACAGCTGCTGCTGCAGCTGAACGGAAGCACCCAGGCAATGCACGAGCAACAGGATCAAGAACAGCTGAAAAATATGCACAGGGACGCTGTTTGTCACCGTGTGTCTGTACTAAGACTGACAATGCACACCCATCTTTCTCGTGTACATAGAGTGTAAAATCCTTCGTGTAATCTGGAGTGCCTAACTCTGGTGCAGAGCAAGGAGCTTGACATAACTGACGAAAAGCATTGTGGCATTCAGTCGTCCATGGAAGGGGCATTGGAGTGTCTTTGGTCAAAAGCGCCAACAATGGTTTAACAATGTGTGAAAAACCTAATATTCATTGCCTACAAAAAGAAGTGAGACCAATGAATGCACGGTCATCTTGTTATGTTATGTTATGTTAAAGTTTGTCTTAATATAGCGCTCAGCTACTCCAAAGGAGTGTCCCGGCGCTTTATCAGATTGTGAACTCTTTCTGAGTAGAAGGCACTGTTGTGTCTAGAATTGTTTGAATGCGATCTGGTGTAAGTGCACGCCCCTTCTTAGACAGATGGTGACCTAAGTAAGTAACCTTCAGTCTGCAATATTGCAATTTCTTCCATGACACTTTGTGGTGGTGTAAAGCAAGAAAGGAAAGCAAAGACAAAGTACATTTTTCACACTGTTCAGGCGTATCGGCTGCCAACACAATGTCATTGACATATTGTATGAGAGCCACTCCTTCAGGAAAAGTGAAAGAATCAAGTTGTCTTTTCAATGCTTGACTGTAAATACTAGGACTCTCAGTATACCCTTGAGGAATTCAACAAAATCTGCACGATCGATTATTCAAAGTGAATCCAAACAAATATTGGCTATCAGGATGAATAGGAACCGTAAAGAAAGCATTCTTGAGTTCAATCACAGTGAATGTAGTTGTTGTCGTAGGAACTAAGGTAAGAAGTGTTGTTATGTCAGAAACCACAGGGTATTGTAGTACTACAATCTTATTAACTTCTCGCAAATCAATGATGAATCTGTAAATCCTAGTGTCAGTTTCTTTTTTCAAAATGGTAAGAATACTACTGTTGCAAATGTTATAAGGAACTTCTTCCACAACCCTCACTTCTATTAAATCATGGACAATGCGTACAAGTGCTTCTTCGCCTTCTTGAGAAATTTTGTATTGAGGCAAGCGTGGCAATGAAGCACCCTCCTTGACACTAATATGTACTGGTGGAATAACCATCTGTCCTACATCGGTGTCTGAAGTAGCCCACAAAGTACTAGGAACTGAAGCTAATGCAATGCCCTCTTTAACAAGACAAGATCTCTCAATCACGGGGTAGTTGTCATTCAGAATAACACGTACATCTTCTGGAGAACATTGTTTTGTAGCCCTAAAATACTTGAGCATATCAAGACACACAATATTGTCCGGTGTACTTGGAGAAAGCAAAAATGGACATGGAGCAGTAAATGTGTCAACATGAAACGCAAGTGGTTGTGACAGTGGGCTAAGAGAAGGTGTTCCATCGAAACCTATCGATGTAATGGTTAAGCCAGACAGGGAAGCCCTTGGAACCAATTGTTTAGATAAGGCGATACGAGTAGCTCCTGTATCAACCAGAAACCGATCAGTAGAACCCAAAACATGTGCTGAAACATAAGGACCCTTGTGATCTACCGGAACTTCAACTGATTCCTTACCACATCCTAGGCAGTACTATGCATAAGCAGAATCTTTCAAATCAGACAGCAAATAGTCAGACATTTGATATTGGTTCAGTCTATCGAAAGTGTTAAAACCATTCTGTCCACGTGTATTAGTATCAAACCTAGCATGATCATCCGTGCTTTCTCTAGGCCCTCAATATCCTGAACGATTTCTCATTTGTCCCCGTCCACGTGGATACTGCTGACCACGCAATACCGGACAATCAGCAGCCCAATGTCCAAATTTCTTACAGTACGCACACTGGTCAGAAGACAAAGTCGGACGAGCAAAAGGAGGCAAATTACGGACCATAAGACCCTTGTCCATCCCTGTCACCACCTCTAGAAGGAGGTCCATAAGCCTGAGCTAACATAACCTTCGTTTTTAACTCCTTAGTCTTCTTATCGTCATTACCCTTTGCTTCTAATTCCTGTCGTTCATAATACTGAGCCATACTCAAAAGTGAAACCGGAGAAGAGGTGGTCCATGAACTATCACTGGCCTTTAGGTGACTAGCTACTCCTGGCAACAGGTTGGTGACATATTTATCGACAAACAGATGCTTACCAGTGTCCTCTGTCCATGACTTCCCACTAAAATCGTGGAATGCCTCCTCAAAACATGTAAAGAAGTCAGAAACTGATTCATCTGTCTTTTGCTTACAGGATGCTAATACAGTCCAATCTATCTTTTTAGGGGGAGTAATCATCTTTAACTTAACAAATATTGCTGCTGGAAGGTCTAAAATTAGCTGACAAGGTTCTGTGCGGGTTCCCTTTCTACATCCATTTGTTCTAAATCTTTCCATTTTGCCCCAAGAGTCGTATGATCATCAACTTTACGAACAGTTCTTAACATATCAGGTGGTAATATCAATCCAAAAAACATATCAATATCAGGCAGAGTCTTGGCCCAAGAGCTAATGGCACCCTCAACTTCCTCATAAAAAGCAGCTGTTTTTTTCCGTGGATCAGGCAATGCAGCTTTAAGAGCCATAACATCTGCTCTATTCCAAGGAGTGTAAACCCAATTATAAATAAAATAACCCTTTGCATCAGTGGAATCCTTATTATCATCTGTTCCCGTACCTCTAGGAGGAACATACAATGGTGCGTCTTCCCGCATAGGTTTTGCATGAACTATCATAGTCTTATCTGTTTCGGAAGCAGAAGCCTGTGTTACGCTGGTCTGGGATATTTGTGCAGCTGCATCAGCTGCCTTTTTCTATTCTCGCAAATGGACTGCGTCATCACGCAATTTAACCAAATGTCTGATTGAGTCAGCCACCTGAGAGAAGATAAAAAGACCATCACACATTTGCTTACAATCATTTGCTATGTCATCGGGCTCCAATTCATCAGAATGTTTCTTAAACCGCTCAATGACCTCTGCGGCGAATACCTCAGTATAATATATTTGCTCCCTTTCCTGACACTTTTTCATGTTATCTATAAGTTCAGAAGCAGTAGCAGTACTACGAACGGCTTTGTGATCAGAGGCTCTAAGGTCAGCCGCACGTCCAGCAGTCAACATAGAGCGAGTTTCCCGTAATTTCTCTTGCTCTGTAGTAGAGACCTTATCTGGCTCATGAGGAGCAGAAGGAAGAGTGTACGGAGGCGGAGAACGGTCTAGCAAAAGGGAATTATCTTGTGGTTTATTAAGGATAGGATAAAGGGGTCGCCGAACAGCTTATTCGCCAGTTACCTGCAAATGACGCTCCCTATCTTCTCTCTCTTTTATTTCTTTCATTTCTTTATTTTTCATTTCTAATGCTTTCACATGAATACTTTTTCGTTGTTCTTTTTCGATCTAGGCTTGCTCTCGCTTCATTCGTTCACGCACTTCTTTCTCCTACATTCGCACACAGTCAAACATATCTTGCCTAGTCTTTCACTTAAACATACATTGTTCCACATACTGAATGTTTCGTAAATCAAATGACCCATGCACAGGCCAACGCAACTCAGGATCCTTACTAGTATATTTATTCCATAACTTGCTGTACATTATAGAAGAAATACCATATTTATTTGTACATATCCCTGTTAGGCGTCACCTCCGGGGGGGTGGGGGGTTGTGTCTCATCGAGTCTTAAACTGGTACCACCACAAAAGCAACACATTCTACGAAGTGTGCTAGAAACAGGCATGCCAAAAATAGTGCAATATATGCAGTATTATATGCAAAGTAGGACTTAAATCATGTTGTGCCGTTCAAATCTTATACAAAGTAGAGAAAATTCTCCTCATTACCTGCCTATATAAATTGCAATTTATATATTTCCAAATCTCAAAATCCCAAAATTGGCCAATACAATACCAAACTAAACAGCAAGTGTCGCATCAAATGACCTTACCAAACCCAAATGTCCAGATTCCAACTGCCATGTTCTTGAATCGACCAAATGGTCACTGCATGGCGAATCAACAGAAGAGATCTCCGTCGAGGACCTGCACCACCTGAAGGGTCAGATCAGAAAGAGAGGTAAAACGATGTGGTTTCCAAGAAACGGGTCTCCTCAGGCAGCGATCGTCCACAGCGAGATTCCAATCCTTCGTTTCGACCACTCCTTCGGGCATCCGAGTCGCCGATGAGCCCCACTGGTTGGGTGCCAATTTGTCATGGTGAGCCTCAGCTAGGCCTACCAGTGCTAGGGGTTCGCACTTCTCTGCACAAGTCCTCAGACCAATAGAATAGAAGTTGGCACAGAAACTGAAATATAAAACAAAGTACTTTTATTAAACCTCATGAGGTGGAACTACATTCACACACCCTTCGACAGTGTATGAAGTAGCACACTGAACAGAAGGAACATGGTCCTTTTATGCCCACACTGGGGCTCAGAAGAAGGCGGTACAGAAGAGAAGGTTTACATACATAAAAGGTCTTAGAGAAATGCACAGTCAACAGTAGGGTGGAGCTTAGCAGTTTGTTAATTGCTGTAAAAATACCCTGACAGTTACAGTCTAAGACATATGTGAACAGTTTCAGTGTCTTCTGAGCAAGTGCAGAGCAGCAGAACCTAAATATAGTCTGTCCATAAGCAAAGTACAAGAGTAAACTACAGCAAGGAAGGACAGAGAACATGGTGAGCACACGGCAGACAAGATGGCTTCTGAAAACAAGATGGCTTCAGCTAAATGCTAACCCTGATCGCTGCCAAATTACAACAAGTAGACAGATAGTTGTTTGCAAACTGAAGTAAACACCCTCTTCACTATGAGAAAACATCTGTTGAGACACATGCGCCTATTAATAAAGTCCTCCACTATCACTGTTTTCCTGTCCGGGGCTGTGAGGAGAAATGGTGTGCTATTATGAATGTGATTCAGTCAATCTGTATAGGCTTCTTTAATGACATGTTACTGTTTCATGACACAGTAAGTACCACAATCAAACTGTACCCTGTTTAACTGTCATAGGAGAGGGACTTGTCTAAGACCTTCTAAACTAACTCTTTACTCTCTTCAGAGGTATCGGTAGAGACTTTCCTGTCTTAAAGCCATTCATACACCATAATCTGTCGGAAAATAAGCCTTTGTGAAGGGGTAAATTACACACTAAACCCTTTTACAACCAACATATAACCTCTGACAGACCTGTTTGTAGAGAGGAAATGTTCGCAAAGAAGTTAGTCTGTCAATCTATACACAACTATGTTACAAACCTCTCATTTTAAATCAAACTTTACTATCTCTCAGCTCGACTCTGGTAAAATGTAGTAGCACAGGGGGAAGTGTTTGGCTGAGGCGAGGCCTTTTACACACATCCTTTACTCTGTTCACAGATATCAGTAGACAGCTTGCACTTTATAAAGTCATGTAACACAGGAGGTACTAGCTCTCAATGGACTTCTAAACGAAATATTAGGTCTCTGTTGAGCTGTCACTTAGAATGGCTGCTGTTACAGGGTACTTTGAGATAAGATCACTGTTTGATTAAACTGTACTATGCAGAATGTATGGCATGCTGAAATATAGTTGCACAGAGCCTATCTGTTCTGTCAATGCTTCTACAGAAACTGTCTATTCTGCTCAGAGGAGTCGTGAGAAAGGGTGGTGTTAGTGTACTGAACCAAACACCCTTTTCACTCTGACAAAACATCTTTAGAGAGGAATGACTTTGTCAGTAAAGCCTATCACACCCATCCCTCACCGTGAAGAGGTCTGTCAACAGACAGTCTATCTTCTCATAAAAAAGAAGCATTTACCCTGTATACACTTATAGGAAAAGGAACTCTTCTCCCCTGAAACTTAACCATTCAGAATATGTGGTTTGTTAAGGTGTGATAACAGAATGCCTAGTGTTTGCATAGATCATTCTACATTCGTCCTTTATCCTCTTCAGAAGTGTCACCAGACAGATAGCTGTTTGAGAACAAAAGCAATCACCCTCTTCACTGCCAGAAAACATCTGTTGAGGCACACGTTTCCATTGCTAAAAGCTCATAACACACACTGTTTAACCTATACATGGCAGTCAGGAGAAATGGTGTGCTGTTGAAAAATGTGGACCATTTACTCTGTATGGGCTGGTGTAACAAGAAGTTACTGTTTCATGAAACCGTATCACAATCCAACTGTACCCTGTTTAATGCTGGTAAGAGAGGGCCTGGTGTCTGTCTAAAACCATCTATACTAACCCTTTCCTCTCTTGAGATATCGGTAAAGACCTTGCTGTCTGTGAAGCCATTCAAACACCATTTTATCTTACAGGCGATACCTTTGTGCAGGGGTGAATTACTCACTGCACCCTTTTAAAGGCAATCTAAAACCCCTACAGGCCTATTAGAAGAGAGGAAATGTTGTGATAGAAATGAGCTATTCACTCTGTATACAAGCCGGTTACAGACCTCTCATGTTACATTAAATTGTATTATCCATCATGTCCCCTCTGGTAAAATCTAGTAGCACTGGAGCTACTCTTTGAGGCCTTTTGCAGACAACCTTCACTCTGTTCACAGATATCAGTAGACAACTTGCTCTTTATAAAGCCATGTAACACAAGAGGTACTAGGTTTCAAAGGTGTTCTACGCAAAACATTGCCTCTCTTGAGCTGTCACTTAGAGAGACAATTGTTCAAGGGTAGTATTGGACAAGATCACTGTTTGATCAAACTGCACCAAGTAGAATGAATAGGTGTTTGAAATATACTTTTACAAGCCCTTCTTATTCTGTCTATCCTTCTACAGAGACTGTCTATTCCTCTAATTGGAATCATTAGAGGGGGTGGTGTTACTGTATTGAACTACATGCCAGATTTTCTCAGAGAAAATATATTTTAAGAGGGATGGGATTGTCAGTAAACACGAATCTCACTCAGCCCGTCCCATGAATGGATGTCTCTTCAGAGAGCCTATGTTTTCATAATAAACAAGAAGCATTTAGCCTGTATACACTCATAAGAAAAGGAGCCCCTCTTTCCTGAAATTGAGCCCTATAGAAGCTTTAGTTTGTATGGGTGTGATAATAGAAGGCCTAGTGTTTGCAAAGATCCTTCTACATGCATTCTTCATCATTTTCCGAAATGCCAGTACACGGATAGCTGTTTGTGAACTGAAGCAAAGACCCTCTTCACAATGAGACAACAACTGTAGAGACAGGTGCCTCTATACTGTAGCCTTCAAGCCCACTGTTTAACTTATACAGTAGAGTGTGGGCATGCTTTTGTGCACGGGTGAATTACTCATTAAACCCTTTTACACCCAAACCATAACATCTACACATTAATCACTTGAGAAGGAATGTTCTGTTAGAAGAATTATATTACAAATCTCCAATTTTACATCAAACTTTATTATGCCTCATCTCCCTTCGGGCAAATTGTAGTAGCCCAGGGGCTAGTGTTTGTCTGAGGCCTTTTACACATACCCTTTACTCTGTCACAAATATTAGTAGACTCCTTTCGTTTATAAAACCATGTTGCACAGCAAGTACTACCTTCTAAATGCATTGTACACGAAGCAGTTTGTATCTTTTGAGCAATCACTTAGATCGATTGCTCTTACAGGGTACCATGAGATAGGATCAGTGTTTGATAAAACTGTAGCTTGCATATTGTATAGTATGTTGAATTGTAGTAACACAGAGCCTAGCTTTTCTCTTAAACCTTCTGTACAGAGTAATGTATTTGTAATAAGAAGCAGTGTATTAGTGTAAGAGGCAGAAATAAAATGTTATGTGTATTTTATTTTCTCTGTAGGGCTTCCAGACATTTGAATATGCCAACCAAACAACACAGGAACAAGAAGATAGATAAACAGAAATTCAAAGAATTTTCCAAACGTAAAACCCATTCAGAGAAAGAGAATGATGGTCAAAGAAAATAAAAATCCAGTAAGAGCACCCAGTCTTTAAAAAAAATATATATATATAGAACTTGAGTAAATCAATCAAAGAACAAAAATATCATACTCTGCTTATAAGACCCAAAGCATTCAAAAGATTTCTTTTTAACAAATTCTTCCTTAAAGACAGGTGTAAAAACCTTCGCTAGAGTTGAGCCCCACTGGATGTTTGGTATCGAGTTCGATTATATATCGCGTCTCTAGGAGATGGAGCTTTGCTTCCCAATTACCACCCCGTTTCATAGGAAAAACAATATCAATTACATAATACTGTATCAAATTAGGATTACTATTATGAGACTCTTCGAAGTGCCTAGCCACAGGATAGGTTTGATCCTTTCCAGTAATTCCTCTGATGTTGTGGAGTATCCGTTTGTGGACTGGCAGTTTTGTATTGCCGATGTACCTAAGCCCACATGGACACTCCAGCACATAAATAGCAAAGTCCGTCCTGCAAGTCAATCTTTTGTTAATTATAATAGGTTTCCTATGGAAAGGACTGGTTTATTGGGTTCTATTGCTGCCAAATTTGCAAGCCTTGCAACAGGGACATTTTATAAAACCCTTGATCTGTGACATCCATGTTCCTTGAGTAACTATTTCAGGATTGTTGTTCACCAAACTATTGCCCATTGATTGAGATTTTCTGAAAGTAAGAGCAGGTTTATTCGATACCAACCCACCAATCACGGGGTCCCCTTGTACCAAATTCCAATTGCGAGTAATTTCCTCCGTAGTTCCTGATGTTGTCTACTGAAGGTGAGGATTATGCTAGTTTGGACATCAGGTTTATTTATAACTAGATTCTCACTCTGTGATTTAGGAACCGGTGCCTCGCTCCTGGTTAAGCGTTTGGCCTTATTTATTGCTTCGTCTATAACCCCAAGGGCATAGCCTCTTGCCAAGAAGCATCTCTTACTAGCCTGTTGGTCAATCTAGCTCTCCACGTCCGAGCTGCAAATGCGTCTGATACGCAGCATCTCCACAAACGGGATGCTGCGTATCAGATGCTGCAGATGGTGACTTGACACTTGCAGTACCGTGTTGCCCGCTGTGGACTTTCTATACAGTCAGGTTGCCAAAGTGTTACTCTCTACGTATACCTCTACATAAAGAAAGCAAACTCTCTGTGTACTAACTGTAGGTGAAAAATTCAAATTTAAACAGTTAGTGTTTAACTTTTCAACAAATTGCCTCGCACTTGTCTGAGCCTCTCCAAATAAAGAATGGATCATCAATTAATCTTAAGTAAATCACAACATGATCCTCCATCATTTTTCTGTGCTCTCACCTTAGGACCTGCTCCTCCCACAGTCCCATGTGAAGACATGAGTAACTGGGGGAGAAGCAGGCCCCCATTGCCACACCTCTCACCTGGTGATAGATCTGATTATTGAACAGAAAGTAATTCTGTTCAAGACATTATTTTACCATGGCCAATAACATTTTGTTGTGGGGCGCACAATTCAGGTCTCAAGTTCAGAAAATGCATACAGCTCTTATGCCATCATTCTGTCTTATTGAGGTGTACAACGAAGTCACATCCAATGTCATCAATAACATGTCTGAACACCAATCTACTTTCTCAATTTTTCTCAAGAAATCAGAGGTATCTTGGACAAAAGAATTTAAGCCTTGAACTCATTCCTGCAAGAAATAATCAATATATTTTGAAGTGTTCTCCATGATGCTGTTAATAGCGGATATTATTGGTCTGCCCGGTAGTTTGGCAGCGCATTTGTGTACTTTTGGAACCAAATAGAACGTCGGGATCACTGGATGTTCTTTTTTCAAGAATCGATACTCCGCATCACTCAATAATCCTCCACTATTCCAAGCCAGGAGTTTTGAATAGTGTTCATTCCATGCCGTTTTAACCACATGTATATTACTTTTCCTGTAACATACCTGATCCGATAATTGTATTTCTGCCTCCGACATGTAGAGCTGCCATGGCTATAGGATCACATTGCCCCCCTTATCGGCTTGTCGGTTGCATTTGATGAAACTTGGTGAGTTTGAGTTTTCTGACAAAGCGATAAGTATCTAATCTGACATCAGCATAGTTGAAGTTAAGTGGAGGACAGTATGAAAGTATCAGTTCTAAAACCTTTGTCTCTGCTGCTGTTAATTTCTTGTCTGTTAAGTTAATCACTGTGCTGGAGTCTACGGTTGTGTCTGATTCCTGTTCTGGAATCGAATCCATCTGACTCTGCCCACCTTTTTGCCCATGCTTTTGCTTTCTTTTGCAGCACTTTCTTCTTTGATGTCGCTTGTAATTGGGCCTTTGGTTTTGGCTCCACGGGGTACTCGCGGTCTCAATGTTTCCCGCCTGTCTCTGCAAAGGCAGTCTACTTCCTCGGCCAAAGAGAGTTTGGTAAACCCTAACTGCTGAGGTCTGTTTCCGTTGTATTCAGGGTCACTCTCAGCATCTGAGCTTAATTCTGAAGCCGAGGTTGACGCAACCATTACTTCACCTTGTCTTCTTTGTACTTGATTATTTGTGCGTGTTTTCACTGTATCATAAGGTTTGGCATATGTAAATATCTGGCCATTTAAATAGTCAATTCGATCTCTTTCGAACTTGAAGGCATTTCTACGTTTAATCACCTCCTCATCTTTACTGAGACGAGTCTGCATGTCATCTCTCATTTTCTTTGTACTTTCGGTCTCCCCCAATTTACCTATTTCTGATTCTAATTCCTCAATCTGGGGCTGTAGCTTTGCACGATCACTTTTTGTGTATTTAATGAGTATCTTCATAAGTTTACTCGCAGATTCCAAATTTGACTCAGCCCATTCTAATAGCATGGCCGTGTCTGGATTCTCGTAACTGGGTGCAAGTGTTATTCTCAATCCTCTAGGCACCCTTGCTACTTCTAAATAGCGGGACAAAGATCTATGTTCCCACCACTTTGATTGTTCAGATCTTTTAGACTTTTCCAGTTTTTTAAAAAGTTCTCTGGTATTAGGACTTCCCTTGTTAATACTGAGATTACTGACAGCCGTGGGTCCCCCATCCTGGGAATCCAAGAACATGGAATTGGCTGCTTCCTCTCTGCTATGCAATACATCGGTGGACATCTTGGCCAATGTTAATTATATTGATTGCAATGAAGACGGTCATCGGGCAAACGAAAACAATGTCCCGCCCTGACACCGCGCATACTCCCCACTAGGAATTCTGCCGGTCCTACCTCGGCAGAGTATCCAGCGTTCTCCTCCGGTCAACCGACACAGGGTCCGCCAGTTTCCATGGTTCGGGCAGGAGAATATGCAGCTCCTAGGGGCTTCCGCAGCTTCCTCCCTTCCGGAGTAACCAAATATAATTTCCAGGTCACCGGAACCGATGACTTCCTGCTGCTTTGCCCAAAGAGGGGAGTGATTCTACTTTTACCGCTGAAGTCACTCGGTAAGTTAAATATATCCAAAATCGCCACTTTGAAATGCCGCTGGTAGGCAAAACACGAGAAGTGGACCCAGATATCAGTGCCAATCATGATTTCTTTTTTAATCGACAAGCCTGTCTGCCATGACGAGTTTCGACCCTCAATCAGGTCTTGATCACATGACGCATTGTCATAGAAGGGGAGGCTACTTAAAGTGCATACACAGGAAATGATGCATTTCCCAATCCATCATAAACAGTAAAAAGTTACTTATGTACAGCGTAGTGCAATGGAAATGTGCAAAATAAGCTTGAATCAGTGCAAGGTTTGTAAACAATAATAACAATTCTCTTCTTAGCAGCAAAATATATAGCAGCACAATATATACTTGATGTGCAAAATATAGCCATAATAATGTATACATAACATGCAAATTGTAGCCAGCATAAAATGAGGATAAAAACACTTGATTTACACATAAATATATAAATATATAAATAAATATATAAATATTAAATATTACATACTGCATGTTTTTAACAAAATTGGTTGTGCAAAATTCCTCATTTCGTCCTAATGTGTTGTGGGATATCATACATTGGTATTGATGTTCTCTTACTATAATAGAGTTCTATATGTCCACAATATTGGGTCTATGAATGTGGAAAACCAGGAAATCCCGGAATTTAAAAACTTGCTTTTCACATTTTTTTAAATATATATATACATATTAGGTAAATGTTCTTCAACAGGTGTGAGTAGAATGGAACATGCCCAACCCTCTAACAAAAAATGATATTATTCTTCAAGAAAAAGATAATGCCACAAAAAAGAGCTCAAGCAGACACATTAAAGAAAAAGATGTTTAAAGAAATTCATCAGAAGTTCTCTCCTAGAAGAGTAGTGTCTAATTTCAGCCCGCCAAACTTTCCATACATTGCAGCGTTCTGCCCCCCGCACTGCAGAGAACAGAGAGAGATCAGCGCTTTGGAAGGACAAAAAAGGGATGCTCATGGGGTGTCCCCACCATCCCAGAAGCATATCACGTCCCCAGTGATTGTGCACTTGGAGGGGACAGCTTCCCTACCCCCACCCCCGGAATTGTCTATCCCGCACTCGCCATTCTGAGGCAGGCCCCTGGCCTCAGCATCCCTCATTGCAGCACCATTAGAGACCCCGGCCACACACAGGGCAAGGAAGTGGGGCCATCCCAGTAACCCTGCCTCTCCCCAGTCTCCTTCCTACCTTCTCCCACTGCCATTCGTGTTCCAGCCACCTACCGATGAAGCAGAGGTTGAGCAACAGGTAACCATTCTCGGGGGCTCCTCCGAGTTGACCTACCTCTGCTGCCTGCACCACCTTGGCCTACCCAGAACAGCAGTATTCGCCTTCTAAATTGTTCCCCCTGACACAGAACCACAGCTCCAGGATACCTCTATATGTGACTTCACCATCTGCCTACAGCCAACCTCTGAGTACTGGAATAGCCCAGTCTTGTGGAGTAAGGAAGTTGGGAGTTTCTACAAAGAAACACCCCTCCCAGCCTCAGACTTAACAATGGGCCAACAGAGGCCAGCGCGGGGACCTTCTAGGCTGACATCACCGCCCACTGAACCACCAGAACTCTTGACTAATGAAGCTGCTGCGACCCACCCATTCACTCAGAAGACAAGATTGCTGCCATTCTGCAGGATATTGAAACGTTTAAGTCCTCCATGGAGATGTAGATGGGAGAGCTATGCACATAGCTCAATCTGCTTTGGGATAAATGCACGCTGAAAGACACTGAGAAAGGGACAAACACAAGGGAGAAACACCTGAGACCACACAGAAAGGGTAAAAGAACTCAAAGATCAAGCAGAGAAAGCAGATAGATGAGTCTGTCAGAACAACATCTGAGTGGTAGGACTCCCAGACACCATAGAGCACTCCAACTCGATGATTACTTACTTAGAAGACTGTATCCAGACTTTTACTCTGGTGCATGACTTGTGACCATACTTCTCCTTCGAACGGGCTCCTTGAATCCCAGCTCATCATCCACCACTGGGGTCTCCACTGCCACCTGTCGTGGCCCAACTCCTGCACAACAAGGATAGGGACTCTATCCTGTGAGCAGCCCGGCAGGCAGGTACACTGGAGGTTGAGAGCTGCATGATCTCTGTCTTCCCAGACTACACGATGATGCTACAGTGACTACGCTCCTTCTTTCTCAGTGTCAAGTGTAGACTTCAGCGTCTTCATCTTCAGTATTCTCTATTGTACCCTGCAAAGTTAAAGACCAGGCAGGACTCCTGATCCTGTTTCTTCATGGAACCCTCCACTGCCTGTGACTAGACCAAACAGCATGCAGATGCAGACCCTGTCTCCCAAACGGGTGCCGGAGTGGCAGCAAAGGCCAGGCTGAGATGCAGCCACCGAGAACGCAGGACCAATGGTTCCACCATCAGTCCCAGGGAGTCCTCTCATCAAGAGCTACAAAGGAGACAGCAGTCCACCATAGCTATGACCCTGATACTCCAACAGCCCATGCCCCACCCAGACTCAGACTCCAGCTCAACCACCAGTGGGAACCACCATGACACAGGCCCCCTGTATTCCATGGAACTACCCACGGGCCCACCAGTTATTCCACAGAAGGCAGATGACCTGCTCTGAAACGTCCCCCCACTCACATAAGAAGGGGTTTGCTTTAGCCCTTTGCACAACACAACACTAGGTGGGAGTCCCCCCTCTTGACTCACACCCACTCGTCACCAGACTTGGCCATCCCTGACTCGCAGCCTGCACCTTGCTCAAATACCCCAAAACTTTCTCTGAACTTGAATTTCCTGCCATCTCCCCGAGGTGTTGCTTCCTTCTTGGAACCTCTAATCCAGCCACTGGCTAATACCAACCCCTCCTATCTATGGCAGTTTACCAAACTATTGTTTGGGTGTACAGCCTGTCCTCTATGGCATGAGCGATGACAGACTTTGACCCAGAATCCAATGGTGGCAGGGGATGGGGACCAGACACCAAGAGGGAGGAGGTGACAGCTGGATTCACAACCAGACACCCCTAACAGATGGCACACAATTTGCAGATGAGAATATTGACCCTTAACATCAGGAGCATGCATACGGCACACCACTAGTATTCAATATACTCATATCTTAAGTGGCAACACACGCATATATGTTTCACTCAGAAAACCCATCTCATTAGCTGAGAGCTTCAGAGACTGAGCAGGCACTGGAGAGACACTATTTATATCACCCCTACTCTGCATACACCCGTGAAATATATTTGGCTGTGCCCCGCTGCACCCTTCTTTCCACTCTCCACAGTCATCAAGAGCGAGGGTAGGTAAATCTTCACAGAGGACTGACTGGATAGCATCCAGGAACTCCTGGGATGCATCTTTGTACAAGGGGAGACGGATTTTTTGGAGTTCTGCTATGCGGAATTCTGTGGAGTTGGAAAAAAACTCTGCCATGCTACGGTGAGTTCCACTTGAAAAGGAGTTTGCTGGTGGGCCCATGTTGCATTGGGAAAATGGAGGGCAACTGCATGCTCCAAAATCACACCTGAATGGCACTACGTGGTTCTCAAGTGTGTTCTCATGATCTAATTGCACGCGAACATGGCCATCTTCAATCAATCAATCAATGCATTTATAGAGCGCACTACTTACCTGTTAGGGTCTCAAGGCGCTGGGGGGGTGCTGCTACTGCTCGAAGAGCCAGGTTTTGAGGATTCTTCTGAAGGTGAGCAGGTCCTGGGTCTGCCGCAGGTGGGTGGGGAGGGTGTTCCAGGTCTTGGCGGCGAGGAAGGAGAGGGATCTTCCGCCGGCGGTCGTTCGTTGGATGTGGGGGACAGTGGCGAGGGCGAGGCTGGCGGAGCGGAGCTGGCGGGTTGGGGTGTAGAAGCTGAGTCGGCCGTTGAGGTAGGCTGGTCCTGTGTTGTGGAGGGCTTTGTGTGCGTGGGTGAGTAGTTTGAAGGTGATCCTCTTTTCAACGGGGAGACAGTGTAGGTCTCTCAGGTGAGGGGTGATGTGTTTGCAGCGGGGAACATTGAGGACTAGCCGGGCGGAGGCATTTTGAATGCGTTACAGTCGTCATAGGTGTTTGGCCTGGATACCTGCGTAGAGTGTGTTGCCGTCGTTTAGCCTGCTGCTGACGAGGGCCTGGGTCACTGTTCTTCTTGTTTCGGTGGGGATCCACTTGTAGATCCTGCGGAGCATGCAGAGGGTGTTGTAGCAGGAGAGGGTGACGGCGTTGACCTGCTTTGACATGGAGAGGGAGGAGTCAAGGATGAAACCCAGGTTGCGTGCGTGGTCGGTGGGTGTTGGTGCTGTTCCTAGCGTGGTTAGCCACCTGGAGTCATCCCATCTTGTTTTTCTGCTCTCTGTTCTAGTGCAGGCCTAAATTTTATCTGTCCCTAATCTTTCTAATACTCCTCCTTTATTACGTTTCTACTCCTAATATTTATTTTTTATAATAGTGTGTGTCTTTGTGATTATGTCTTTTATGTTTTTGCCAAAATGTTTGTGTCTTTTTTTGCAATTTCTGGATTTTATTTCCCCTTCTTTCCTTCTTTCTTTCTTCTTTACTTTACCCTTCCTTTTCCTTCTTATTTCTAGCCCACCCAGTGCCATGTCAGAGGGAAGATTTCCTTGTGGGTGGCACTGTCGCCCAGGTGTGAAGCCCTGGCCAATATTTAGAAAGGATGAGGTGGCAACCCAATTTGTTTTCGTGCAGTTCCACCTCCCCTCTATGCTGGCAGCAGACAGCAGGCCCAATAGTAGCTACCACCTGTGGGAGCGTCAGCGGCACTGGTGGACCGTGTGTGCACCGTACCAGCCACGATTGGTACAGCAGCCTGCAGCTGACATCGCTGGGAAGACATTCTGGACCCCAAATAGGACCTGCTCGACCTGCTAAGGGCCAAGATTCCAGGGCTCAGTCAGTATTAATTATTTGTTCTGCTTGTGTTCTACAGTGCTAATAATTTTTTTCCGAATAGCATGTTGCTCACACTCAGAGGTAAGTTACGCTTAGTTTAGGCTGGTTTAGTATTTTGTGATCCAGTTTCTAGTTTCTGCTAGGACAGGTGCTCATTGCTACCTAATTGTACTCATCAGGCGCTCACTTTGGCTGATTAATTAAAAAGACATTGCTGACTGTTCTGCTGTCACTATAGTGTATAAGTGAGTAGCGTGTTGTCTCTGTGACTTTGTTTAGGGAGCTCGTACAGCTCCAGGTTATTCAATTGAATTCACAGTGATGTGAAGTATGCCTCTATGCATTGCATTGCAAAACAGAGAGGCTGAGTTGGTCTATCAAGGGTGTTGAGAAATGAGAATATTATAGAATCGATGATCATTCACTGCAATACATTACTTCCAAATGTAGTTTTTGTTAAGGAAATTTGTCATATGGGTTTAACAACAGTCAATAAACTTGAGTTGAAACTAGAAGTACTGTAGGTGATGTGTTTTTGCGAAGTATGTGACTGTGTTTGCTTTTCATAACACCTCTTGTGGAGGTTATTCTTAACTGCATCACTAATCAATTCTTTTTATCTTCCTAATTTCTTTCATCAACACCCAAGGACAAGAAGAGGGACATTTCCTAGGGTCCAGGAGAAGCTGGTCAGCCGGCACCGACCACCAATGCCACTGCTGAGGTCTCTGCTGATCCCAGTAAGTCCTTTTATGATTGTTGTGGACATCTTAGGGTAGAATCTTGAGATATTGGAATGTTGGTGCTGTCTATCACGAAGATTCAGATAGCAGGCCCAAGTAAGCATATATATAAACATCCACCATGCATGTTTGTTTGGAAGTCTTTGCTTTTCTTGCTTTTGCCCAGCTTTAACACAGTTAAGTTCACGAGAGAGTGGCCAGGGTCATCATCATTGACCCCCCAACTCCACCCAATGTAGTTTGATACTGTCTCATTCACTTACAGTTACAGTATACCAGCAGTTTCCCATGACAATGAAGCAAGGCTGGAGAAAAAACATGAGGTCCCACTCCCATTGCATTTTCCAAACAACACCATATTACTTTCATTGATCATTATTCCATGTGTGGCTTGTCTACCTTTGTGAACCAACTAATGAAATGCCCCTATTTAGAAGATACTAATGTGCTAACTGAGCTGTCGTGCTGCATTGCAGTTGTATTTAGGGTTATGTATCCGGCATCTAAATATATGAAATGTTTTATTCTAGCTACACAGAACATCGGTGATACTGGCTCCATTGCCATTGCAGGAGGAGACAAGTCAGTTGGATGGGGGAAGTGGCAGCAAGGACAGGCACTGGTAGGGCACATCACTTATTGAAAATAATATGCTCACTAGCTGTTACCATGGCGTCGCTCATCGTCATCATCAACAACATATGACCGTGAAGTGACCCCCCCACCAACTTTACCAGCCACAGCGGTGGTGGAGTGATTATTATCATGGCCTCTTCTAGCTGCAAAATCTCACATAATGATCGTTGATGGCTCGAGGGAGACATGAAAGAACGGGTGGTTAAAAGATAGGAAATGGTATATGAGTGAAAGGGAGGGTTGGTAAAAAGATGCGGGGGTGGGTAAAGGCCTGGAAGGGCGAAAGGATGGTTTGAAGACATGGTTGCTATTGAATGGGTGGATGATGGTTTAGAAATTGTGGTGAAAGACTGGATAGGAGAAGTAAAGCTTAATCACGGTGCCTGGTTATTTTTTATTCTTTCTTCTACTCCCATGGCTCGCTTTATTTGTTAAGTGGGCCAGACCTATCCCTCCTATTATTCATCATCCCCCCTCCCTGCATACGGCATTTTTGTCAACTATGACTGAAGTGCAGTATGGGTCAATCAATTAGTGACTGCAGTTTTTGCTGTGTAATGTGCGTCCGCTTCAGTTAATACAGCATTTACAATGTTTTCAATGCATTGCAAACTGAACACACAAGTTGTGTTGTCCCTTCGCCCGCTCAGTCAATCTGGGATTCCAGAATATATCTCATGGTTTCCCATAACAGATTTGATTTACATATGTTCCAATGTTTTCGGTTCTAAGTGTACCTTGATTGAATAAGCCAAAGACGATGAATCAATAATTAGTGTAGTGGCCTTTCTATTATATATAGAAAAGCTACCCACTACCTCTAATCCCTCTACCCTACCCCCTGCAGTAGAGAAAGCCAAGTTTCCTTTCCTTGCTTACTGCCCAGCAAATGATTTTTGTGGAAATACATGGTGGTGTGCGAGGCCAGAGTAGAGTGGGAATAAGTGCATGATTTAATGTCAAGTTTGGCATATGGGATGCACAGTGATGAATGTGCCAAATAAAATCTATACAGCTGCTCCTTTACCTGTAGTGCAGTCCATTAGATTAATTTTCATCAATGTTTTCTTACAGCAGACAAGAACATAAATTAATATCTGCATTTCATTTGTGAGGTGTGTGATGTAGTCTCTTATTTATTATTCATCTGCCTCCTTGGAGACAGGGTAGAAAGGGAAATACATTTGGCAAATGGCAGGGCCATTGGAATTAAAAATAGATTTATGTCCACTACAGCTGCAGACAGTAGCAAACTAGCTGAGGCATTGGCCAGCAATGAGAATGGCTTCATTATTTTAGCACCACACACAACTTGTACTCCATATAGTGCATAATACAGTACTCATTAATAATACCTAATTTATTTTTCAACACAAAGGGCCCCATCAGGATGGCGGGCAAATGGCCCCCGCCAGGCCGGCTGTAGTCATCGCCGGCCTGGCAGGGGCAATCTGCCCGTCATCCTTGCAGCAAAGACCCCCCTCCATATTACAATGGCTGGGGGGTCTGCAGCGGATGGAAAGACTGTCCACCGCTTTTCCGCCCGGTCAACAAGTCGACCAGGTGGAAAAGGGTTCAATATGGTGCCGGTGTCTGTTAGACATCTCCAGCCATATTACAATGTGGGCTGGAACATGCCTTTCTGTGGCGGCATTGCTGCCATGGAAAGGCATGTGGAGTCTGCCTGCGGGGGCCTGTTGCCGGCCCCCCGGGACTCCAGGGGTTGGGGGGTGCACATGGGGTGTACCTATGGTACCCCTGCAGTTCCATGCACAACAAGGCAGGCACCACATGGAAGTGCACAACATGCCTTCCTGGCATTGTGGCGGGCGGCGCTGAGTGCACCGCCCGCCACAATGTCAGGAATGCAGGATACACCAGCCAGTGTGGCGGGCACATCCTAATGTCTGCAACAGGACCCCCACACCAATGGCAGGCGGTCCCATTCCACATCCTAATGACCCCCTAAGTATCTGACTCTGTTTATAGTTACTTAAAAGCCCTTTAGAACAAAAAACCTACACACTGTCATTGCAATCCTTTGATGTTATTCTCTGCCTGTTAATAATTTTCTGCTATACAATCAGTGTTTTTTTCATGTTTGGCATGTGTGAGTAAAACATAAAACTGGTCTTGTGACTCACCTAATCATAATCATATCAAATAAATTCCAAAGGCCCTAGGGGACCAGCAATTTACTGCTACTGTGCCACCCAGTAATTTAAAACAATCTGCACAGAGCAAGTTTTATAAAGTGTCTTTTGTTCTTTTCTCAATATAGGTGCTCCTACTGGTCCAGCCGGACCATCCAACAGGCAGGAGATAGCTGCACATTTGCAGCAGCAGAGGACAGAGCATATCCAGTTGGAATACTGGCGGCGGGGGGTCCTGGAAGAGGAGATAAATGCACAATAGCCTGGCCCTAGGGCAGCCGGTACTCCTCAGATTCCATCCTCCGGACCATCCTACTACTACTACTGCCAGCCAACTACTGGCACCTCCCACCACACTGACAATAGTCCAGTGCTGCGCCGCATTGTGAAGCGGCTAGACACCATTGAGGGCAAGCTCACCATGAAGGAGCAGTGCCTGGATCAGCACCAGTCCGATATCCACAATGATCTCTTCTAGCCCTTTTTTACATTTTTT
Source organism: Lissotriton helveticus (assembly GCF_964261635.1). Classification (NCBI taxonomy): domain Eukaryota; kingdom Metazoa; phylum Chordata; class Amphibia; order Caudata; family Salamandridae; genus Lissotriton; species Lissotriton helveticus. The sequence continues at coordinate 981,836,649 of NC_136065.1, read as the reverse complement.
GTTTTAATGGGAGGGGTTTGTTGTTTGTTGAGGTTGGGTGGAGAGGATGGGAAAAGAGTTGGGTCAGTAGAGACTTTTCTTGGACATTGAGTTTTGGGGCAGGGGTCAGTTTTGTTTGGGGAGAGCGGTGGGCATGTTGTTTTGGTGGACAGGGTGGGTTTCTTTGTAAATAAATAAATACATGTGAAACTATTTTATTCACTGTAAAATTATGTCTGAAGTAGTTTGTTTTACTTTTACTTTGCACTGCTGCCTTCAAATAGTTTTAAGCAGCCTGTTTATGTTCTTGTAACTTAAGAGAGAGTGTAGCACTTAGTTATATAGTTATACTTCTCTAACTATCTTGAACATTTTGGGGAAAGCTACCATGATGATTACCTATATTGTGTACTATCTAGATAAACAACAGTAGCAATTAGTTACCTTCTACTAAGCTAAATTTCATCCATACTAGTTGTCCTACCCAAATATAGATACAGCAATAACAGGGGAATCATCACAACTTCACAAGCCAGGTCCCACTTCCAGTTCCACCCAGGTGAGCTTCAACTGTAGGATTAAGCTGAATGAATGATTAATCATCCATTGTAGGCAACTAAATACAACTAGAAAGACTGAGTTAGTGGGTTATATATTAATCAAAAATTCACAAAGAATTGACACTACCTGAGTACTATGAGTCAGGGGTGTAACATAGGCCCCTGCAGCCCCTGCGGTGCGCAGGGGCCCCCAAGCTCCAGTGGGCCCCCTCAGCACAGCACTCTGGCTGCAGACCTCCTGATTGAGCCCGTAGGGGGCCCCTCCAAGTGCCTTGCAGGGAGGCTCCCTAAGGTTTCGTTGCACCAGTGCTATGCCTGATGACAGAATGAGAATGCCTGATTTTGCTACAATAAAAAAATTGCAACACTACTAAGTTTTGACTAAAGTGGAGCTAGTAGTATTCTTTGTGAAATCCTCAAGTTAAGAAAAATGGACTCAAAGTCTGTAGTGTATGAAACACAAGGATTAAATGATATTGGTGACTACTGATGTTCTTCATTCTTTATCTAAAATGTAGATCATGTTTAATGCGCGGGTATGTAATGGGCTGGTGTGGGCTACTGCTTAGCACCAGAACCCCTGGTCCCCGCACCCGCCACGCCAACCACCACCGCTATAACGCTAGCACACTCCATGCTCTCAACCGCGAAAGGACTCACACATGCTTCAAGGCTGCCCCGAAACGCACATACGTCCCTTCACCTGCCGGAATTGCAGCTACACCAGCCTCAGAGCCGCCGAACAATCCGCCAAGAAAAGCCTCAACCACCTCCAATGCATCCTACTGAACACCCGCTCCGCACGCAAACACACCGTCGAGCTCTGGGACCTGCTCAACACAGCATCCCCGGACGTCGCCTTCCTCATAGAGACCTGGATGAACGACTCCTCCGCACCCGACATAGCCATACCCATCCCAGATGGCTACAAGATCACCTGCAGAGACCGCAGCAATAGAGGAGGAGTTGCCATCATCCACAAGAACAGCTTCTGGGTCTCGACCAGCACCGAGGACACTCTCAGCTCTGCCGAACACATGCATTTCCAGATCCACACAGACCTCAACTCCACCCTCAGATGCACCCTCATCTACAGACGCCCCGGACCCCGACCCCAGTTCAGCGACTCCATAGCCGACTTCATCAGCACGCACGCCCTGACCTCCACCGACTACATCCTCCCCAGAGACCTGAACTTTCACCTGGAGAACAACGACAGCAACTCGACAACCCTGATCGATAACCTCGTCAACCTCGGACTGAGAAAACTCGTCACAAAGCCCACCCACTCCGCAGGCCACACACTTGACCCCATCTTCTACGCATGCCCCCACGTCACCTTCAGCCACACCACCGAACTCCTCTGGACCGACCACCGCTGCATCCAATTCTCCTTCCAGAGACCCACCATACACCACCGCACCCAAAAGATACCACACCGCTGCTGGAGAAAAATCACCGAAGACCAACTTCACACAAACTTCGCTCTCAGCCCACCCACCGAACCCTCCAACACCAATGACACTGCCAGCAAACTCAGACGCTGGATCGACAACTGCGCCAACACCCTCGCCCCACTGAAGAAACCCCCCCACAGAGACACCAGCAAGAGGGTCAGCTGGTTCACCCCAGGACTCCTAGCCTTCAAGCGAGCCTGCCAGAAGCAAGAGAAGAAATGGCACAGCGAACAGACTCCAGACAGCCACGCAACCCACAAGTATGCCACCCGCAACCACCACCACCTCATCAGGACGGCCAAGAGGACCTCCTTCAAGGACCACCCCGACAACAACGCAAATAATTGCAAGGAGCTCTTCAACATCGTGAAGGAACTCTCCAACACCAACGACATCCCGCCGTCGCAAGCCCTGTGTGACTCCCTCGCCACTTTTTTCCACCGCAAGATAGCAGACATCCACAACAGCTTCAACATCCAGACAGCCCCAACAGACAGCAACACAACAGTCTCTCCGCACACTTACGACCATGACCCCCTGCTAGCCTGGACCAGCGTGAGCATTGATGACACCATCAAGACCATGAGCACAATCCACGCCAGCTCCCCGTCAGACCCATTCCCGCACCACATCTTCAACAAAGCCAGCAGCTCCATCGCACCCCACCTGCGCAACATCATCAATCTCTCCCTCGAGACCGCAACCTTCCCAGAAAGCTGGAAACACACCGAGATCAACGCCCTACTCAAAAAAACCAAAAGCTGACCCTAAAGACCTCAAGAACTTCCGGCCCATCTATCTGCTCCCGTTCCCAGCCAAGGTCATCGAGAAGATCGTCAACAGACAGCTAACCTAAAACCTCGTAGAAAACAGAAACCTGGACCCTTCCCAGTCAGGATTCCGCAGCAACCACAACACCGAGACTGCCCTCATTGCTGCCATCAATGACATCAGGATACTGCTGGAAAGGGTGAGACCGCAGCCTTCATCCTCCTAGACCTCTCCGCCGCCTTCGACACCATCTGCAACCGCACACTATGCACACGCCTCCACTCTGTAGGGATCTGAGACAGAGCCCGGAATTGGACCACCTCCTTCCTCTCCGGCAGAACCCAGAGCGTCCACCTCTCCCCATTCTGATCCAAAGCCTCCGAGATCATCTGCGGCGTACCGCAGGGCTCCACCCTCAGCCCGACACTGTTCAACATTTACATGGCCCCGCTCGCACACGTCGCCCGACAGCACGACCTCAACATAATCTCCTATGCCGATGACACTCAACTGATCCTCTCCCTCATCAAGGACCCCATCACCACCAAAGCCAACCTCCACAAAGGAATGAAGGCTGTCCCCAACTGGATGAGGACCAGCCGACTGAAGCTGAACTCGGACAAAATGGAAGTCCTCAACCTTGGCTCCAACCCCTGAGCCTGGGACGACTCTTGGTGGCCGATGGCACAGGGGGCAGCCCCGACACCCACTGACCATGCACCCAATCTAGGAATCATCCTCGACTCAAGGCTCTCCAAGACCAAGCAAGTAAACCCCATCTCCTCTTCCTGCTTCAACACCCACACAAGCTCCAAAAACTCTACAGGTGGATCTTGACAGAAACGAGAAGAACAGTCACCCAGGCCCTTGTCAGTAGCAAAATCGACAACGGAAACACCCTCTATGCATGAGCCCTGACCAAGCTCATCAAACGACTGCAACGCATCCAAAACGCCTCGGCATGACTGATCCTTGATGTACCACGCCGCAGCCACATCACCCCCCACCTGAGAAACCTACACTGGCTACCCATCAACAAGAGGATATCCTTCAAGCTCCTCATCCACCCACTCTAAGCACTCTACAAGAACGACTCAGCCCATCTCAACAAATGACTTTTCCTCTGCACCCAAACCGTCAGCTCCGCTCCGCCGACCTCGCACTCCCCAACGTCCCGCGCTTACGAAGGAAAACCACCAGCAGGAGGTCCTTCGCCCACCTCGCCGCCAAGACCTGGAACACCCTCCCACTGAACCTACGACAGACCCAAGACCTTCTGACCTTCAGGAAATGGAAAAATAAATTAGATCTAAATAAAAAAACATTTAAATAAAACAAATTAAATTAAAAAAAATTATATTTTTTTTACTAAAATGTAAGTTTTTAAAAAAAATTAATTAAAAAATGTAAATAAAAAACTAAAAATGTTGAATTAAAACACATTTAAAAACAAAACAAAAAACAAAAATAAAACCCAAAAAATTTAAATACAAAAATATTACTAAAAAATATAAAATTTAAAAATCGAAAATTCAAAAATTGAAATAAAAAAATTAAAGATAAGTGAAAAATAAGCATATTCGTTTATTAAACTGCTATCATTGTCAACCAGCCTTGCAAGCCTATGCCAAAAGCCACACTGGCTGGCTACACAAAATGGCCACCAGCAAATTGGTCAGACTCTGAACAAAAACAACGATCAAGGAGACAGGGCCAAAAACAGAGAAGATATGCACAGAAACAGTTGTTTCATGCACCAATGAATAGTACAGGACCTATTGGCTGGAAGGCCCAATGGCAGACTAGGTCACAAAGTGAATTGAATCAATATTGCAAATGTATTCAAAAACAGGGAGAAATTGCAGTAAATTGTGAAAAAATGTTTCCTTAACAAAAGAAGAAAAATTAAATGAAAAAACCCCAGCAACAACCAGCAAGTAGGCATGGCCACAAACAAGGATTGCATTTGGCAAAATCACACCGGCTGGCTACACAAAATGCCCACCAGGCACATGGTCAGAACAACAACAACCAGCAAGGAGGCATGGCCACAAACAGAGAAGACATGCAGGCCTATGGGGAAAGCACGCTGGGTGGCTACATAAAATAGCCACCAGACACATGGTCAGAGCAACAACAACCAGCAAGAAGACATGGCCACAAACAAAGTAGACATGCAGGCCGATGGGGAAAGCACACTCGCTGGCCACATACAAAGTCCACTAGCCACATGGTCACAACAACAAGCAGGAAGCCTAGAAAACAAAGAAAAAATGCTGGCCTACGGTGGAGGCTGACTACACAAAATGTTCCCTAGCCACATGGCATGGGGAACAACAAAAGCAAATGGTGGTCCATGGCAAACATACACACACAGACACACACACACACACACATAGACACTGGCCAGACAAAGGAGGCATGGTAACACAGAACACAGCATTAATTCAGCTATGCCAAAAAACAAAAACTTAACAGGACTAAAAATGTTCACACCTAAACATCTTCCAAAGCCACCATTACCCCAACTGTTCATTGTATACAGAACGAAAAACGTGTAATACCAAAAAAAAGCATTTTGTATTTTGATCCAGTGCAATCCATGGCCTAAATTATTTTTCAATTCAACAGACAGCACAGAAACAGTTGTTTCATACACCCATGAATAGTACAGGGCCTGCTGGCTGAAAGGGCCATTGGCAGACTAGGCCACAAAGTGAATTAAATCAGTATTCCAAATGTATTACAATATGTGGAGAAAATGTGGTAAACTGTGCAACATTTTTCCTTCACAAAAGAAGAAAAATGTAATGCAGGCCTCCATTAAAACTGCTGGCCACCTACCACAATAAATATAAAAAAAATTAATAAAATGACAAATATATCCAAGTGCATGCCCCAATCAAACAATAACACCTATATACAGCAATTTTTTTACTTACTTGTGATACCTCAAAAACCAATTCCTTAAATCAAATGGTATATATATGTATACTGAAGCCAAGCGAGTGAGCGCAAAGTCTCACAGGAGCTCGCTAGCGGTGTGTGAAGTTACACACGTGCTCGCAAGCGGCCAGAGACACTTGCTGGTCGCGGTTGAGAGCCAAAAGAAAACTCGAGCGCGGAAATGGGAAAAAAAACCCTCTGCTTCACAGCCGAATGGACGAAGTCAGGACTTCTGCACTCCTCTGCGGAGTGCGGAGTGCCAAAAATTCCACAACCTCTGCCAGAGGAGTGAAGTTTACCACCCGGGCTTACTTTATACCCAATTCAGATCAGACCAGTTTCTGGGCCTCCACATCGGAGGATCTGGCCCAGTGGACAGATATTTCGTGGATACTAGGGGACGACTACAATAGTGTATTAGATGTACACCTCGATGGGTCACACCCACCTCTCCCTCAAGCCCAGCCCATCACCAATCCACGCCCTTTGCACACTTGGCTCGCCACTGGAAGTTGTCAAATGCAAACAACCTCATTCTTAAGCAATACTGACATTAATTCACCCCCACAATTTATATATCCGTATTAACCAATTCCTCTGTTCTTCCTCTATCATCATCCAAATCAAGCTTCCAACTACCTTGCATGTAAAGTCTCAGATCACACAGCACATGCTATCAACATGGACTGGAGCACCCCACTCCCACCAGACCCCACATGGATGCTCAATCAGGACATTTCAGACAATTAAACTTTCCAGGACTCCCAACCCACACACATCGGCCACTATTTTGCCAAAAATCATGCCACAGTCCTTACGTGATTTCTTTAACAATAACTCTAAAGAAATTATTCATACTAGTGTCCCTCCTATACTTCTGAGCGTACCACTTAGAGGTAGTCGAAGAGAAACACTTAAAGGCTTGTATACTAGTTGGCCTAGCTCTAGTGTAACACAACACAGTTCCAAACATCACTATAAATCCAATGACTCCTCCTTAAAAGTGTCAACGTGACCATGTTTCAGCCTCTTTTTCTTAGGCCTCTTCAGAACAGGGGTTATACAATACTAAAATAAAAATGGAAAACAATACCACAACATTACTCTAGTCCTTCTATTCTGTTTGGTGCATGCTGGCTGATAGTAGTGACTGCCCAATTTATCAAATAAACGGACGTGCACCAGTGCTACCAAAAAACACACAAAAAAAAACAAACAGAAAGGAAAGCACAACGGCCATATATCGCTTCAAGTGTAAATCTTTTAGAAGGTTTGGTGCTCAACAAAAGAAGAAAACATCAGTGGGTCAACTACCACTAGATCCCTGTGAAAATGGTAATAAGTTGAACCTTAGAACCACAATACAACAAGTGCTCAAGAATTACCAAAGCATGTACAGCCCAAATCGACTACTTACATATTCCTAAAGACCGGGATAGAGGGATCTATCGAGCTAAATATATTACAGTGCCCCAGGTACAGTACCTGAAAGTAATGAGTGAGGAGGTAGAAGGAGAGGAGTACACATCTCTCCTAGCCAAAATTCGTCCACTACATGTGACTGTTCACAGGTAAGCGCTAACCTCCCTATCAATGGGGTGGGCCACCCACTCCGTGTATCCCTTTAATGAATCTCCATCCTCGTTTGTTTCTACATACACTGAAATCCCAACTTAAACCTGCATCAGGATGACACAACAAAAAAGGCACTCACATCCAGCCAATTAGGAAGAATGAAACAATTGTTACAGTCCCGGGCAATGCCTCCGGTTCCTTCTCCTTACCGACTTTATTAAACATATCGTGTATCATGGCTTCGGTCTGCCTGGTCCGAGCAGCAGTCTGCTGCTTGCCTTTCGTGTTCTCCCGTGCAGGTAAGGGATCTCCTGTAGCTCTTGCAGAGCCCTCCTCCTGCTGGTTTCTCCTTTTAGCCGCCGCCGCTGCTTTCGAAGTTTGATTTAATTTCGGAGCCATAACCTTCCGAGTATCTCCTTTCTGTGCCACAAACCCGCTCAGGTGTACGGGATGTTTGTTGTCCAGATACTCCGTTCTACACCCGGAGCTCCAACGAAGCTGAATCCTTCTCGCGCGGCTCCGCCCTCCGGCGAACGTCTGACGCTGCAGGCTGGGAGAGAGAGCAACCAGCACGGCCGATAACTCTCGCATCAGCCGGGACGCTGACCCGCGACAGGAGAGCGTTGAAATCATGCCGTGTGAAGCCTGCTTTCCTCCGAACAAAATCCAGCAAAATCCAGCAGAATCTAAAAAGGTGGTACGTGGAGCAGGTTTTAGAAGTGCATAGCGTTAGGCTCCACTCCGCTGCCAGCCCTCACCACACCATCGCATCGGCCACAAACTAAGCGGCCGCCATATTGCTTCCTCCCTTGTGGAGTCAGCGTTCTCCACACATCGAGTACCTGAAAGTAATGAGTGAGGAGGTAGAAGGAGAGGAGTTCACATCTCTCCTAGCCAAAATACGTCCACTACATGTGACTGTTCACAGGTAAGCGCTTACCTCCCTATCAATGGGGTGGGCCAACCACTCCGTGTATCCCTTTAATGAATCTCCATCCTCTTTTGTTTCTACAGACACTGAAATCCCGACTTAAACCTGCATCAGGATGACACAACAAAAAAGGCACTCACATCCAGCCAATTAGGGAGAATGAAACAATTACCTCACTCATTACCTGTCCCCTGGCTCGGGAGGATAAACACTTACGGTTAGAGTATGAGCTCAATAAATCAGCCGACAATCCCTCACTCCGCCTCTATTCTCCAAGGCCGTCAAGGTGCGTCTGCTGGAAGTCTAGGACTTGCGCTGCAATATACGGGAAATCTCTCTTTCCTGCATGGAGTCGTCACGCCTAGTGTGGGCAACCCCGGAAGTGCACAGTCCCTAATGGGGAATCCGCCATATTGAAACAGGACGTACCTTTATTGCGTCTCCTCGGACTGCAGACATATTCACGCTACCATTATCCGCGCTCACATTATCCCATGGGAACATAACTGCAGTCTCACAAATAATTCCGGTCTCACAAATAATTCAGTAAGAAACAGTCAATTACATATATTCCCAAGGTATGTAATTAATAATCAAAGATGCTAACTGCTCTAACTTACTGCAAGCCGCATATGCAACTATAGCAGAAGGTGGCCCAATGTAACCTTCGCAGGTTCTATTTATACACAGGAATTATACATATCCCACACAAGAATCGGACGAAAAAAGGAAACTCAATAACATAATAAAACAATAATTAGGCAGTCACAACAAGTCAATTATTGCAGGAAGTGGCCCAATGTATATTAAAGAAGCTGTATTTTGTTCGCAAGAATTATACATATCCCGCACAATAATCCGGGGGAAAAAGAAAACTCAATAAAATAATAATAGAACAACCATTGGGCAGTCACAACGAGTCATGCCAGCTTCCTCCTAACACACAAAGGGTTGAGCAATCTATCTCAACGAAATGTATAAATTATATACATTATATACACCTGTACACATAAAACCAACGTATTATCCATGGTGGCTAAGCCCATATACATAAATCTAATTATTAGGATTTATCCCAAGACATTTCAAAGGAAACATCACACCATGCCTCTGCATCACAAGCTCAATTACTCCTCTCTCCTTCAGCCTTATGGGGAGCAACAGACCTGCATGTGTCCTGTTCAAGTGTCTCATACATTCTTCAGATGTTAAATTAAAGCCCAAATCTCATCTCGATCATTCAGTCCTACACTCGACGTGTGATATATCTTTCCATCATACTTGCTTCTTGGTGGTTCAAACTGCTTTGCAAAGCTGTTTTATTGGGTGCTTTCACCACTGCCAAGATCGACCACTTCAATTCATTCTCGTCATGACCTTTTCAATGTAATGTTGGACCATAGGAGCTCCTTAAGTCTTACATCGTATGCGGGACTTATGCTGTAGTATCCACATCTTGACAGCATGTGTTGTCTGCCCAATATATGTGTTTATCACACGGGCAGGTCACGCAATACACTCCATTTTTAGTGTTACAATTCAAAAAACAGAATTGTTTATGTAGTTTCTTATTTATCTCCACGAATTTGGAATCTTTTGTCTGTGGGCATCTAGCGCAACTATTGCACCTATAGTGCCCTATTACCACTGGTAACCCCACAAGACCTCCCACATCCGTTGGGGTGGGTTGCTGGCGAATGGCTTTTACCAGATGGTTGCACAAATTTCTACCCCGTCGAAAAGCGAACAAGGTCTTAGGAATATTCAGATGTTCTATTAACCTCAGATTCCTTAGAATTATCTGTTTCGCTTTATTCGCCTTGGGGTTAAAGGTGAGTATGCATACCAATTGTTCAGATTCTTGTTTACTTTTAGGGATAAGTAAGTTTTCCCCGGGGGGTGTACCAAGCTCTTCGTAATGCCCCACTTACCAATTTTTTAGGGTACCCTCTTGTTGTTAATTCCTCTTGCAAGATCTTGGCATTTTTAAAGTAATCACTTTTGTCGGTACAATTGCGGCGCACCCTCAAAAACAGCCCATAGGGCAAATCGTCCCTGAGGTTGTGCGGGCGACCAGATGTATAATCTAAAAGGGTGTTCAGGTCGATCGACTTGGTATACAAGTCTACCGCCAGCCTGCTGTCTTTATCAATGATCCATACGGCTAGGAAATTGATTTGTGTGTTACTAGCTGTTTTGGTGAATTTAAGGTCTGTCGTCCGGGTATTAAGCCATAGATGGAATTGTTCCAGTTCTTCTTGTGTACCTTTCCCTATCATGAATACATCATCGATGAAGCAAACCTATTCAAGTATGTGCTCTTTGAAGGGGGTCGCATCATGGAAGATGTATCTCATTTTGAAGTGGTCCATCACTAAATTCTCTATTTCGGGGGCGAAACAGCATCCCATCCCTACACCTTAGAAGTGCAACAACAAATCCGTTTTAAAAGCAAAAAAGTACGTTTTTAAACAAATGTGGGCTAAGGAAAGCAAAAACTTAGTCGGAACCTGATGGGGTCTCGGTCTTTTGTCCAGCACCATGGTCATGACCATCAATGCTTCATCCTGAGGTATGTTCGTATATAGACTCTCGATGTTGAAAGAAACCAACAGCTGTTGGCTTCCATTGAACACCGAGAGTTCTATGTTAGAAATGATATCCATCGTATATCTAACATAGGCCTTAGTTTGAGCTACAAAAGGCTACAGGAATACATCAATATATTTAGCCAATGGCTCCAAGATAGATCCACAGGAAGCAATAATTGGCCTACCTGGGGGTTGGGATACATCTTTATGCACCTTCGGTAATACATATATGTTAAGTATCTTCTGTTCTGTAACATTCAAATATTCATGCTCTTTTTTACACAAGTATCCTGACTCAATTGCCTCTGTAGTAAGATGTAATATCTGTGCTCTTAATCTGGCTGTTGGGTTATCAGTAATGGAGCGGTAGTGTTCCCTATTACTCAATTGGCGCATATTTTCCTCATCATATTTTTGATTGTCCCATAAATCTATTCCCCTGCCCTTATCGGCTGGTTTGATAACCGTAAGGGGATTATCAGCTAGTTCTTTTAAGGCCAATTGTTCTTGTTTAGAAAAGTTAGATCTATAAGTGATTTGTTTGGTGTTCAGCAGGTCTATTTCACTTAATATTTGATCTTCAAACACCAAGACCTAATAAGGCATAGCCATACGTTGAGGGCAAAAGGAAGATTTTTTCTTTAGACCACTTATGTTTTTATTCACTATTCTCACTATATTCAGAAAAAAAGACCTTCAACCTGATTTTCCGTAAAAATTGTAGGACTTCGGTTTTCGTATCCACAGGGTCTTGCACCACCGTGGGAACAAAAGATAACCCCTTTTGGAGTATTTTAATTTCAGTCAGTTAAGGGATGTTTTTATAAATTATACACCAGCATCAGATCCATATTGGTGTGATTGTAACAATCCACATTCTGCTCCAACGTCTGTACACTATGGGGTCGATTCCGATCCGGTAAAAAGAACTCCGAATTGCCGTTCGGAGCGTTTTTCCCCATACGATTCGTACCCGTAAGCGTCCCCGTACGAACGACGAAGTACGATCCGGACCAGGAGCCGTACTCCGTACGAGTCATACAAGACACCGTACAACTCTAATCTCCGTACGACTCTCCCTCGGAACCCGCTGTACGCTAAATCTGTACGGTTTGCGGCCGATTTTTCCGACCCGGCAAGTCGGATTTGTGTTGGGTACGCACCGTACGACACTTTTCCTACAGGAGCTGTAAAAGCAGAGTTCCCCCCGAAACAGGTACGGAACGCCCCCCCGGGTACGGCGTGTATACCCCCATGATCGCAGGGATACACGCCGTACCCCTGCAATCATGAGGGGTACGTGCCGTACACCCAGCGTACATGGGGTACGCACCGTACCCCATGTATGCTGGGTGTACGGTGCATACCCCATGTACGCTGGGTGTACAGCACGTACCCCCCATGATCACAGGGGTTTGGCGCATACTCCTGCGATCATGGGGTGTACGCGCCGTACGGTGTGTATGTGATTGTGCGCTTTTCCGTACGAATCGCCCTTACCTGACGTGGACCGTATGACTCGCGTCCTGGTACCCCGGTCGGGTTGTACGGCGTCTGTACGAGTCGTACAGAAACGGCTCCGGATGCGAGTCGTACGGACGGTGATTTTACCGGATCGGAATCGGCCCCTTTGTGTCGTGTCCTGAAGTACTCCTGTTCCTGATTCTGCTGTACAGGTGCTCGCCATCCTCCTCTGAAACCTCGTCCCCAGTTCCCAGCTCTGTCCAGAAAAGCGGGGGATGGGCCCTCGGGTATTGGTAATAAGGTTGATATGTCGGGTAGGGTTGCAAAAATGGCCCTGCTCCCTATATGAGTCTGAAGAGGAATCAGAGAAGGTCAAAAATGTAGTCAGTGATCTCCCTCTATATTGTAAATTCAGACTACTTGGGTCATTAATTTTGAAGAAATCCTCCTTCAAATAAGGGTATACCCACTACAATTTAAAGTTCTTGATGACTTTTACAACTTTAGAGGTCTTGAAATTCACTGTTTGTGTCTTAAAATCTGCAAGTGTTTTCTCTATAGTTTCTAACAAAGATTTAGCATCTACTATAGGGGCATCCCCCCCAATTTCCTCCTCTAGTTTCTTAATTTCTTAAAGTTCCTCTACACTTATTCTTAAAGTGGTCTGGATAGATAGCACAATCCAGTCGCGGGAACACTGTGTTCCTACACCACTAAAATCAACCAAGTATGCCTTGTCATTTATGAAGATCACTGGAATATTTTTAACCTGCAAGCCTACAGGTATCATATTTGATTTAAGGTATTCCAATAATACTTGGGCGTGCAATTGGGTTCTTGAGCTCTTTTTTCTAAGTTGTATTAATTGCTTTCCCTTATCTGAGTTGAGGTTACTAGTCCCTGGCGTTTCACCGCCCAGTAATGACGGGATCTGTTTCAATTTATTTGTATCTTCTTCGGAATAGCTCACCATATAAGGTTCTAACATTCTCTATTGCAAAATAAGTGTACATACAACATTCATCAACAAAAATGATTACACTATACAAATAATATCCCACAATGGCCAAGCGCCAAGGCCTATGAAGAAAGTACATTTTTTTCTATAAACAATCAATAATCTACAATGTTATCAAGCCACCTCACACTTCACAAAGTGTTAACAACCAAAACATAATCAACAGGGGTATACCCAAATTACCCTTTAATACCTGGGTATGGGACGTAATTATATACAGTAGAAAATGGTATAAAGGAAACAATACTAAGCATTTTTTGAGTAGAGCACATTTAATTACCCTCTCCAAAATTATTATTATTCACAACGAATATATCAAAATCTGTTTGTAACACACACAAGCAATGGCGCCTATTCAAAGAGAAAAACAAGCAAATGATATATATCACAATATATTGTACATCAAAAAGAAAAGCAAACAAAAAAACAAATGACAATAACCCTAAAGAAATTATTCACACAAGTGTCCCGCCTATACTTCTGGGTGAACCACTTAGAGGTAGTCAAAGTGAAACACTTAAAGGCTTGTATACTAGTTGGACGAGCTCTAATGTAACACAACACAGTTCCAAAGATCACTATAAATCCAATGACTCCTCCTTAAAAGTGTCGAATAGACCACGTTTCAGCCTTTTCTTCTTAGGCCTCTTCAGGACTGGGGTTCTACAATACTAAAATAAAAATGGAAAACAATACCACAACATTACTCTAATCCTTCTATTCTGTTTGGAGCATGCTGGCTGATAGTAGTGACTGCCCAATCTATCAAATAAACGGACGTGCACCAGTGCTACCAAAAAACACACAAAAAAACCAAACAGAAAGGCAAGCACAAAGGCCATCTATCGCTTCAAGTGTAAATCTTTTAGAAAGTTTGGTACTCAACAAAAGAAGAAAACATCAGTGGGTCAACTACCACTAGATCCCTGTAAAAATGGTAATAAGTCGAACCTTAGAACCACAATACAACAATAAGTGCTCAAGAATTACCTAACCATGTACAGCCCAAATCGACTACTTACATATTCCTAAAGACCGGGATAGAGGGATCTATTGCGCTAAATATATTACAGCGCCCCGGGTACAGTACCTGAAAGTAATGAGTGAGGAGGTAGAATGAGACGAGTGCCCATTTCTCCTAGCCAAAATACGTCCACTTCATGTGACTGTTCACAGGGAAGCGCTTACCTTCCTATCAATGGGGTGGGCCACCCACTCTGTGTATCTCCATCCTCGTGTGTTTCTACAAACACTTAAATCCCGACTTAAACCTGCAACAGGATGACCCAATAAAAAAGGCACTCAAATCCAGCCACTTAGGGAGAATGAAACAATCCCCTCACTCAATAGCTGTCCCCTGGCTCGTGAGCCAAAGAATGGGACTCTTTCAAGGTCTTCACAAGGGGAATATGGATCCAAAACATAGTGTGGGTCTGCTAAGAGCTACATAGGGATCCTACCCAGGCAGAGGTAGCACTGGCAGATTTCAAACAACAAGCCCCACGCAGTGCTGACACCCACATGGCCCTCAGAGAAGCCAGACGCTGCCACACCATCTTTATCAAGATTATCCAATGTTATAACTTTGAAGCCTATACTGCCAGTGCACATTCCACAAGAGACAAACCAGGTCGTTACCTAGTATAGTTAGTATGACAGGAGTTCAGTGCTCCCCCATCACAGAAATAGAAGCCGGCCAAGGACCCCCTCTTGCATTCACAACACAGCATACACCAAGTATTCAATGACTACTACTACACCCTTTACCATGCAACCCCACAAAGCATTCCCCCATGCTGCAAGCCTTATATTTGACCTGGAAAAGACATGTGGCATGCTGTCCTGGGACTACCTCTTGTGCGTCTTGGCCAGGCTTGGTGTACTCTACACTGACCCACAATCCCGAGTATGAGTTTCATCTCCACCCCTTTTTCAATTGGTTGTGGTACTCGTCAAGGTTTCCCACTATCCCCTGTCCTGTTCACCAATGCAGTGGAGCCCCTAAACATTTGCTTCAGAGCGGAGGGGAACACTGGGGGATACCGTTGGAGAGGATACCTCATGCAGTGTCACTGTTCACCGATGATCTGCTGCTGACAAACGCGATGTTAACGTTGGTATTGCAGCAATACATAATACTCTCTAGGAGCTCCAGGCAGACAGAGGCCTGGAAGTTATATGTCTTCCCCCTTTACCTAGATGAACCACCACAGATCCTCCAACTTGATAACACCCAATTGACTAGGCTGGAGGAAACAGTACGGTATCTTGGAATACAGTTATACCATTCACAGAAATATCTCTTTGAGGGCAAGCTGAAGTGCACATTAAGGCCCTCAAGATCCAGTTCAAGTCCTGGAAATGGCTGACCCTAGCCACCACAGGTAAGGTAGTACTTTCCAAGATGGTAATCCAGCTCTGCCTGCTATATCATTTCGTTAATGTACCGGTCTACCCACCCAGGTCATTTTTCTGATCGTTGGGCTCAATGCTGGCAGAGCTCATGTGGATCAACAAACGCCACCAAATAGCCATTAGTAAGCTCCAGCTACCAGTAGGCAAGGAAGGACTAGATGGTCCTTCCTTTGAATCATATAACTTAGCACCCAACTCCAATTGGTTTTGCATAGCTTAGCAGGCAACAATTTATAGTAAACCTGTATCAGTGACTGGCCTCTCCAACTGGATATCCTTCACCAGATCCTGTTGCCCTCCATTAAACTGCATCACTCAAGGTCATTGCATGTTTGGATAGCTTGAAGTGTCTGGCCCGAACTTTCAACCTAACATGCCACATTCTCCCATATGCCCTCTTGATCCCTCTGTGAGGTCTGCCACACTTTTCTGAGTTCTTCACCCCAGAAGATTTAGATCCCTGGAATGACCGGTCTATTCAAATGATAGCGATTCTATACCAGAAACACAACCTACTGTCATGCAACCAATCCCCCTAGCCAGTTATTCCTTCATGGCCAGCTCCTAGCTATGTACTTTCTCCTCCGGCACACTGTTAATGAGGTGCCTCCCCAACCATGCCATCATACATATACTACACACCATGGGTTCAGTGCGATACCTCCTTGAACGAAGCCACCCGAGAACATACAGGAATCTCTCTGGCCCTCCTCAGACAGGTGTGGGAGGAGATTGGATCTCTGCTTCACAACTCAGTATTTGCATTAGCACTCAAGGGCCCTCAAAGTACCTCCTGCAATGCACTATTCAAGAGTATTCTATACTTGGTACCCCACTTTCAGGAGCATGGCAGCCAACCTACTTAAATACCCACATGAACTCAAAAGGAGGCCCCAATGTGTCCTGCGCCCTCGGTGGAAATGCTGGCATTCACGCCCATCGAGAAGGCTTGGAATGGTGACTCCCAGCAATTATAAGATTTAACGTTCTAGTCCTTTTTCTTTGGAGTTGTGCTGATTGCTACAACACACATGCGCGCTACTGATACCACACACTTCAACTACAAAAATGTCTGAGGAGGCTAGCGTTTCTCAAGCACGCTCACTCAGAAGAGATATTTTGGGCCAGTAATTCTGAATGTTTGAGCTCGACCCTGGAGCTTTGGGTGTGCACACCATAAACATTCTGCATGTTTGGGATTAGTGTCCCAGTCAGTCTGAGCATTATTTTCACAACAGAGTGAGCAGTGAGTAATGTTCCAGTTTAACGAAGCAGTACAGCCCATGGAGAAGTTTGACAATTGTTGAGTGACAAATTGAGAACAGTAAGAAATAATGAGCAGAAAACATTCATTGAGAAATGCTGTATCAAAGTAAGGAAGAAGTTTAGAACTATACAGTGTTTGTTTCTTCCAGAGACTTATGTTTTTTGTTCTTTCAATTGTATGAGTCAGTTATTATTTAGAAGAGGACCAGACTATGTATATTCATGCACAGACATTTTCATTTAAGGAATAACAAGTTTGAGAAAAATATGTATTCAATAGCAGAGAGCAGCTAGCCAAAAGAGTGTTTCAGCTTAGAAGTATAATTGACTGAATAAATGAATTAATGATTGAACTGTTGAAAGAATGCACACAATAGAGAAGCTTGTTATGTTTTTAATGTCTTTATTTAGGTGCAGTAGAAAACCATCTATTTATAAGATGTTTTAGGAAGATATTCTTCGAAGAGTATTACAAGATAAAACAATGAAGAGCACCTGACTCTCGAGGTGATCTCTCTTTTTCTCCTTCAATTTCAATGTATTTATTAATGATTCGATTAATTAAAATCATCACAGTAAAACAAAAACATCTATTTGCCCCCCCCCCCACACACTCCGGTCTCATGGATCTCCACCTGTCCTCTATCGCACACGATAATGTAAATTGCACTTACAGATGGAAAAAAGCAGCAAATGGAGATACTAGACACCTTGTTGATAAGGACATGTGCTCCTGTACAATTGATTGTATAACTTAAAATGGGGTATGTCAATATGCTAAAAGAAGTAAGGATTATTATTTTTTAAATCCAAGGTTACTAACTACTGAGGGTCACGTTAGACCTATACTGCGCGCCCCTAAATGAGGCATGTCTTATCCTAAAACCCGTAAATAAATAAAAACTTAAAAATCGAAAGTTATTTAAGCAGGCAGTCAAGTAAGACCCTTACTGAACACACCATCTAAGCACGATAGAAACATACTATCCAACAACATTGAAGGGATTAAGTATAACGTGCTAATTTAAAGTCCAATTTACAGGCCTATGAAGGACTGATGTTAATCTGTAGCAGCTCAGCAAGTGCTAACTAGTACGTATAAAAGACTTGAACATTCAATAATATTAAGCTAGTGGCAAATGGGGCCCTTGTAATACACCCCTGCTAAGCTTGATGAAAACATACCATGCTACCACATAAAAGCAATAAAATGTGCAGTGCAAGGGAAAACTGCAATGTATTAGCCTATGAAAGGAATGGAGTTAATCTGTGGCAACTCATTGAGTGCTAATCTGATTAACTTCTCCGATTTGGCTAGATTGCATGCTGTCATTTCCATTAAGCACAGGTTCGAAGCCTCCCTGCAAGTCCTAACACCCTCTGCCCTGAAAATACGGCTAAGCAGGCAGCGTCAATCATCAGCCACTTTGGGGCAGGAGCATGGCAGATGCAGCCAGGATTCTTTAAGGTATGAACATTGCCTGCAAGAGACAGCAATAAAAAGAGAGGGGCCAAAAAGCAGCCCTGTTTGAACCCATCGTTTGTAGCCACTCTTGAGGTTACTATGTTAGGGCTTGTTTTGACCTGAACCTATGTCCCCTGATACAAAGATTTAATTGCCTTCAGGAGCTTAGGCAGGATCCCCCATGCGGTCAATTTCCCCCAAAGTCTGCCACCATCCACCCTATCAAAAGCAGTGCAGTAGTCCATAAAGCAGCAGAACAGGGGTGGGTGCTCCTTCTTGACCACTTCTCTGGATAGATATGCCAACGCTATGATGTTGTCCATGGTTGAGCAGTGTGGCCTAAATCCTGACTGGAAAAATGGAAGGATTCCTTTTTCTTTCACCCATGACTCCAGCTACTTCAAGAGGACTCAGGCATAAGACTTTGCTTCTAGATCAAGAAGGGCCACACGCCTGTAGTTCACTGGGTTGGAGCGGTTGCTGTTTTTGTGAATAGGAAAGAGTACGGAGCTTCTCCAAGAGCATGGTCTCCTTGCAGTGATAAAAGCATGATTAAAAGAGGGGTTACATTTGATGCCCAAAAACCTTTGCCAGTTTAAATACTGTGGCGGTAATCCTGTTTGGCCCTGGTGCTCCCTCATTCCTCATTGTATTGATGGTCTATACTACTTTTGCTGTCAGTGATTGAAGCGCCTTGGGAGGTGGCATGGACTGTTTTTGAGCGACTCATTGAGGTTGTCCCCTCATCCTGTGAATCGGTTGAATAAAGATGTTGGACATACCTTTTCCAGACGTGTTCCCCAACCCCGTTCTCCTTTGTCATTCCTGGGTTGTCAAGATGATTAATGTGCCTCCAGAGCTTGAAGTGGTTCTTCGCCTTCAACAGAGAAAAAACTTTAAGGCATTCCGTTTTAATGTACTCCCTTTTACTCTCCCATGCTTTTGTAGGCCTACCTCAGAGCAGTAATAGAACAGCCATCAATCAATTTGCCACCTCTTTACTTGACATCCAAGGCTCTGCAAAGAGTGCATTTGCAGTTGATTAAGTTCTTGGAATGGCAGGGAACCTGTGGTGTCATTATGAGGTTTTTTCTCGGGATCTTGTGTTCTCTCCCTTTCTCCATTCCCCTTTACTGGTCTGGATCTCAGGATAGTAATTCATTCTGAGTAAACAACAATAGGAGGGAACTGGGCTAATGCATCTGCTCCAGTGGCATCCGTGGCACAAGTTAGTTTATGTTTGACATCCACATGTTGTAACTAGCACCATCCAAGTCAAACAGTATATTCCCAACCGATAAACTTACGTGCCCCAGGTGTCAATCACAATAAGGCAACTTGCAACATATGATCTGGTGGTGCCCCACCCTGACATACTACTGGCAGGTACCCTAACTATGGTCACAGAATTTCCCTATTTGAGCACATGGCCAGCGACCCCCCCCATGTGATCTATAAACAAGTCAAGAAATACGCAGTTCGGACCTGCTTTGCAAACCTGGTTCTACTAACAAAGCACACCCTTACACTGTTATTTTTCATGTAGGTAACCTAATACATGCCCAGGTGACATCATATTCTTTCACCTACATCACCCCCCCTACATTTAACAGTAACAAGTCTTTTAAGGATTGCACGCCTTTTATGGACTGAATCTTTTTCCTAGTTCTAGGCCTGGGTGCAGAAGGAGGGATTCCCTGAACAATAGTGTTCTATGACTTCATCTTTAGATAACACAGTATGAATGAATATTCATAAGGCTACTTGGAATCCAGGCAGGGGCTCTACACCACCTTCCTAATATCTAAGCATAAGGTTCATCACATACGTCATCCTCATACCCAACAATGGCTAACACAAGAACAAAGGACAGAGGGACTCTATATACACTTCTGTATAAATACAGCACCTCTTGCTAGCAGTAGTTAGCGGAAACCCCAAGACTTCCAGGCCGACACACTGACCAGAGACGCTGAGGTTCCTGCATGCAGACGCTTCAGCTGACAGTGGTCTGACACATCCCTTGCGGGGTGTCCAACTCAAGACCAAGAAGGGCTTTGACATTCTCACACTTAAGGTAATGGGATTCAAGTAATTCTAGATAGATTCTTGGCTTCACACCTACTCAGATGCTAGGTACACTTAGGTACATCTAGATAGGCATTGTAGGAGTACGCGCACTTTCATCATGCATTTTATATTCATATATTTATTCATGCTAATTGCACAATGGTAGAACTGTACTATCCGTTTATATTCATAGTACTGCTAATCAATATCTCTGCAACTGTCTAATGGTTGTTACAGCTCATATATTCTACACGAGAATAACAACTTTTCAATAAACCTTTATTGAAACGCCCAGACTGTTTATTCTGTGTACCTCTGAGATAAACTAAATGTGCATGAGTGACTGAGTGAAAAGTAGTACATTGTTTCCACGATCTTGAGGGAACAGGGTTGTCATGTTCTGAGGCTGCCAGAAACTAATCTCTCCCCGAGAGGAGACACTAGTGGCACTGTGAGCTAGCATATATGCAAGCAGGCTAACATTTCTCGGTGGGGTGTACGGTACCAGTCTGCCACCAATCCCACAGTTTATGATATCCAAACGTGCAGGCCCTGCATGGGTACTATAGGAACTACACAATAACACTGCACTGGCTAGCCCTCCAACCGACATCCCCGATACAATGGCTCAAAGGTTTTCTCTGCTGAGGCAAAGCAGAAAGTACTAACCTGCACTACGAGGAGGCACGTCGCCTTCGGAAGAGGCCTATTTCAACCCCCCTCTGCATGATGACACACAGACATCCCTCATAGTACACAGCCTGGCCCCTATCCTGAGGCCCTACAGGGTCCAGACCCCATTAAATGCCTGCAGTTGCAGGTAGATGGGAGACAGCACAACTGCTGCCCGCTGCCCCGGCGTGGACTTGCTCCTTTACACCCTAAACCTACCCCACTGTCACCATTCTCTCAATACGTTACGCACCACGTATGCTTGTGCTGCTCCACAGCACCCTGTGCCCCATAGTCACTGTTCCTTTACCACACACATCCCTCAGCAATACACTCTGAAATGTAAGGGCTAATTTTCTCAGTATCGCCTATATGATCATCAGATTACCCCATGACCAAGACAAATGTGTGCCTCATTACTGTGCAGCCTAAATTTGAAACCCCCTTTGGCACATATGAGGGGAAAGAACTTGTAAATTGTGCATTTCAAATGCATTTTTAACAAATTAAATGGGAGAATCTATATATTTGCCATGTTGTGCAAACTGTAAACATTTTAATCAAAAAGAACTTAAGAAAAGAGCAGTGTCTAATATTCTGAAAAGCATGAAAACAGTAAAAAAAGCAAAAGAGCTTTGCAGAACCAGAAAGATGTTGTTGAGTGTCTAGTTGACAATGCTTTTGTATTAAAAAGATAGCTATTTATTCTCATTTTGAAGAGAGTGAGGTGTTCAGATAAACTGATTAATTCCCAGAAGAAGAAATGTTGCCTAAAGATTCAAGTGAGTAAATAAAACGTTTGCAGTATTTTGCAGGGAAAGTGGAAACACACTTCCAATACTGAGGCATTTTTTAATGAGGAGAATTATTTACAAGAAAACCAGTGTTTGGAATTGACAGAGATGCACTTGCATATGAAATCAATGAAGACACATTGATTGATGAAGAAACATTAGTGCCTAGAGATGTAGAAGAAGTAACCAATGAAGTATTAGGCCAACATACTCAAAATCCAGTTTTTTCATAGAAATGTAGAAACGTATGCAACATAAGACAACAGTTATTGGCAAACAGCATGTGCTTGAATAAATGCAGCAAAGGAACTTTGATACAAGAAATCAAACTACTCCATAGCCTTGATCCTTGTCTAGTTGAGAGGCTGGCAAACCTTCAAGGACTCTAATTGGCGTGCCTATCACAGCAGATTTGTGACAGTACTTTCCATCATAAATGAATGCTGTTTGCGAACCACACTAAAATGAGTAATCTTGTAAGAAGAATGTATTTTGTAAAACGTCCAGCTCATCTGCTTCAAAAACGAAATGATATGCTATTAAGAGGTACTCATTCCAAAGTCAGTTCTGTAATAGATGGCATTCAGATACAATACTTTGAGCATTAGAGTATTTCCATTCAATGGTCTAGGCAGTCGAAAAACTGCTGTTGACTGGCATTGTGCTGTATTAGCTAGTCAGCGTCAAATTCTTTCCATTCAGCCCACTCCTTAATGTGGTAAGCCTGCCCGCTCCATCGACATACTGCTCTTACACACCATATGGTGCACCAGGGCCAATCCATATAAGAGTAACCCTTGATTAAACAGAGTAAGTAGTCCCAACTATATGTCCCCTCCATCGATTTCTCAAATTCTCTGTCTCAGTGTGTATAAGGTAGGTTTCCTGTAACCTGGCGATGTGAATCTTCTTACGCTTCAGTTACTGATCAGCACTGTATCATTTGTCTGTTGATCCAGGGTCCCTCACATTCCAGGTGCTACAATTTTAAATGTTATGCATTGTGTCCTGAAAAGGTCAACACAGCATGCCCCTTCCCAGTGCCTAACCTTAGCACATGCAAGACTCTCCTTGCAATCATGCCAGCCTCATATAATGATTTTAGGGGCACCGGGCTAAACCTATTTTGGGTGCCCCTGTTCAGAACAACTTTGAGTCCGCATGATGCCGAACAACACTGAATATATGTTAACATTTTAGCAACGGGATCACACGAAAACAGTAGAAATCTTTCTTGTCCAGTCCATCCAAAAACCCTCAAGATGATACTGGGTAGAGATAGACAGAATCCGAGGTTATGGTAGGCAGAGAGAGAGGTTGTGAAAGAGAAATAGAGGAGACCCAAGACTAAAAGAGAGAATGATCAACTTCTCAGGATGCCTTTGGAAGGTGGAGGAAATCGGCAATTGCCCACTTTGCCTATGCCTTACAACATCTCTGAATTATGCAATTGAGTCAGCAATCTTTCTTGGATATGCAGTTTACAACAGTGACTCTCAGGCATCATCCTGTTTATGAAGTCTAAATGTACTGCAGTCCGTTTTCCCACCAGGGGCTCATATAACTGCCTCAAAAACACACAATATTAACAAGAAAAAGAACAATATCTTTGCCTATTTGGATGATGAGTGGTTTGTGTGTTGCTGAGACATTTCCCATGCGCCAAATTGGCTCTTGTGCTGCCCCCACACAGTGTGTGATGTCTTTATTCATTTATAAAGTTTTTATATAGCGCAAACTTGACCCAAGAGGGTATCAGAGCGCTTTACATTTAGGATTGTTGCGTTAAAAGTTACATCAGATACAAGAGCATAGTAAGGTACAGTACACATAAACAATGTTTCACGAATTTGTAGGAGGAAGGGGAGGAAGGAGTAATAGCGGGGAGACGAGGAAGAACTGTGCCCAATGTCAGGCTGGGTAAGTAACGGTCAAGGGGGAAACCAGGGCCAATCTCCTCATTAGCTGTCTAGCAGCTCCGCCGGTCATCAGCCATGTTGCTCAGGTCTCAGCATTCAGGAAAACCAGTTTTTTTGATTATTTGATTTGCGAAGGTTATATAGCGCTGTCTAGACCCTGAGGTGTCAGAGCACTTAACCAGAGAATTACAAGGTACATCAAAAAGGATTATATAGCGCTGGCTAGACCCGGAGGTATCAGAGCTCTATAAAAGAGGAACATTGCGTTACAAATTACATCAGTTACAATAGCGTAGTAAGGTACAGGAAATAAACAACAAGGTTGAGAGAATTTGTAGGAAAGGAGGGGAAGAAGTAGCCATAGCAGGGAGACGAGGAAGAACTGTGTCCAATGTCCGGCTGGGTAGGTGAAGGTTGAGAGGGAAATCAGGGCCAATCTCCTCATTAGTTGTCTTGCAACTCCACCAGGCATCAGCCATGTTGCTCAGTTTTGGGGTGAATCGTCAAGCGGGGGCTGAGAAAAAAGGGGGACCCAAAACACATTTACCCCATGTTAATTTCCATAGGAAAATTTAGATAAACCTACAGCCTGAACTTCTGAACAGAATCACACCAAATTTGGCAAAAAGGTAGGTGGTGTAAATACTTTCAGTAGTTCCTGAGAAATTAGAAAAAGAAAGTTTCAATATCTGAGCACCGAGAAGGGTTCGGGCACCCTCCCGGGTATGTGCTACACTCTAATTGGCTGCCTACAGTCCAAACCAGGAATTGTTGGCAACCGTCTTGTGACTCAGTAGAACCGAGTAACAAGAATATAGTAAAACAAAGATAAAAACCAAAAAAAAAGGGGGGCAGGGTTGAAACACCCTGATCCCCTAGGCCTACTCAGAAATTGGTCCAATTTGCGCTGGGGTTGTGTATTCCGGAGTGAAAATAGAAAAAAAAGCAGGGGCTTGCTTTGTTGTATTTATGTCCCCAGTTGGACCAGGTCCCGGGGGCATGCCTTATTATGTGAAGGGGGCCCGCCAGACCCCCCAGGATCTGAGGACCCACCACCTCCCCAAGGCTTTGTTATTGATGTGCGGGGGGCATGTGCCCCCCACTCAGCCCCGGGGACTGCTACCTTCCTGGGGCTTTTTAATATTTTGGGGGGCCTTGCAGGCCCCCCAAGCCCCTTATGGAACGCCACCTCCCTGAGGCTTTTTTAATAATTAGGGTGGGGGTCCCCCCAAGCTCCGGCGACCAGCACCTCCGCGGGCCTCTGCTTTAAAAAAAAAATGTGTGGGGGGCTTGAGCCCCCCACTCGCCCAAGGGCACTAATAATGGATATTGGGGGTCCGTTACGGAACCTCAAGCCCAGGGACCACCACCTCCCCGGGGCTTTGAACACATAGGAGAGGGCTGCGCAGCCCCCCTCCTAGAGCCCTTGAAGGCCCTGGGGTCCGTGGCTGGCTCCTGGAGTGGCCCGGGTTCCCCACCCCTGGGACACTGCTGTTTTCTATGGCAGGACGGGAACTGTGCGGCTACCGCCCTGCCATAGCAAACGCAGCTTTGGTTCATTGAAGCGAGTGCAGGTAAACCTGCTCTCGCTTCAATGAAGCAAAGCAGGATTGCTTTTCCACAAGGGGAGCTGCATGTCAGCAGCTCCCCTTGTGGAAAAGCAATGCCGGCTCCCGCAGGAGGTAGGGAGCTGGCGGGGAGCTGGCGGTCAAACTGTCCCCAATGGAGCAGACAAGCTCCCGGGGATGGGGTCCCCAGGGCAATAATTGGCCTTGGGGGGGGCCCCTTCCCAATTTAAAATATTGATTCATAGATTTGAAAAAAAGTGATATTTTTGCCATGCACCGGGGGATGGGGTCCCCAGGGCCAAAATTGGCCTTGGGAGAGGGGCCACGCGGCCCTTTCCCAATTTAAAATATTGTTCTTTTTATTTTTTAAAAAGGGATGAGTTCCTGGGGCCTGGGGTCCCCTGGGCCCCAAAAAAGTAAAAAAAGGGGGGCCACACAGCCTCCCTTGAACAGAAAATAAAATTTAAAAAAACAGACATCCTGTTGGATGCCACGCCCCCTTTCTCCACCACTCTGCAATTGTGCTCCCTGGCGCGTTGTTAGTTGGGGAATTAATTCCCCTTGAATACTGAGGGTTCCTGGGGGCCAACTAGCCCACCAGGTACCTCCAATATGCGCCACAGAGCTGCGTTGCAGGGAGGTGGTCCCCTTTTTACACCTCTCTGCAACGCACCTCTGTGGAGCTTACTGGAGGTACCTGGTGGTCTAGTTGGCCCGCATGGACCCTAAGGATTCACGGGGACTTAATCCCCCAACTTACAAGGTGCCAGGGGGTGCGTTTGCACAGTGGTGCGGGGAAGCGGCGGGGACTGATAGGAAAAGTGTGCAAACAAGACCCCTGGGGTATTGTAAATTGGGGGATTAAGTCCCCTTCAATCCTGAGAGTCCCTGGGGGCCAACTAGCCCACCAGGTACCTCCAGTATCTTCCACAGAGCTGTTGTGCAGAGAGGTGGTCCAAGGCCATGCCCCTTCTTATACCACTCTGCAAACACGCCTCTTGGCGTACTGGTGATGGGGCGATGAGGTCCTCTTCCCTCTTTCTGCATGTCTGTTGCCTCTTTCTGCACCTCATTTGCTTCTTTCTGCACCCCTTTTGTCTCTTTCTGCACTCGTCTTCCCTCTTTCTGTACCTTTCCTGCCTGTTTTAACATCTCACCTTCCTCTTACTGCACTTATCTTGCTTCTTTCTGCACCTCTGTTGCTTCTTTCAGCAATTCCCTTGCCTCTTTGTGCATGTCTCCTACCTGTTTCTGCACCTCTCTTGCCTCTTTTTGCACCTCTCTTGGCTCTTTCTGCACCTCACTTGCTCCTTTCTACACTTCTCTTGCCTCTTTCTGGACCCCTGTTGCTTCATTCTGCACTTTCCATGCTTCTTTCCGCACATGTCTTGCTTCTTTCTGCACCCCTGTTGTTTCTTTATGTACCTCTTTTGTCTCTTTCTGCACTTTTCTTTCCTTTTTATGTACCTCTCTTTCCTCTTCCTGCATGTCTGTTGCCTCTTTCTGCACCTCATTTGCTTCTTTCTGCACCCCTGTTGTCTTTCTGCACTCGTCTTCCCTCTTTCTGTACCTTTCCTGCCTCTTTTTGCATCTCACTTGCCTCTTTCTGTACTTTTCTTGCTTCTTTCTATACCTCTGTTGCTTCTTTCAGCAATTCTCTTGCCTGTTTCTGCACCTCTCTTGCCTCTTTTTGCACCTCTGTTGGCTCTTTCTGTAACTTACTTGCTTTTTTCTACACTTCTCTTGCCTCTTTCTGCACTCCTGTTGCTTCATTCTGCACTTTTCATGCTTCTTTCTGCACCCCTGTTGTCTCTTTATGTACCTCTTTTGCCTCTTTCTGTACTTTTCTTGGCTTTTTCTGCACCTCCCTTCCCTCTTTCTGCAAGTCTGTTGCCTCTTTCTGGACGTCATTTGCTTCTTTACGCACCCCTGTTGTCTCTTTCTTCACTCGTCTTCCCTCTTTCTGTTGCTTTCCTGCCTGTTTTTGCATCTCACTTGCCTGTATCGGCTCTTTTCTTGCTTCTTTCTAAACGTCTATCTCTTCCTTCCGCAATTCTCTTGCCTCTTTATGCACTACTCGTGCATGTTTCTGAACCGCTCTTGCCTCTTTTTGCACCTCTGTTGGCTCTTTCTGTAACTTACTTGCTTTTTTCTACACTTCTCTTGCCTCTTTCTGCACTCCTGTTGCTTCATTCTGCACTTTTCATGCTTCTTTCTGCACATGTCCTGCTTCTTTCTGCACCCCTGTTGTCCCTTTATGTACCTCTTTTGCCTCTTTCTGCACTTTTCTTGGCTTTTTCTGTACCTCCCTTCCCTCTTTCTTCAAGTCTGTTGCCTCTTTCTGCACGTAATTTGCTTCTTTATGCACCCCTGTTGTCTCTTTCTGCACTCGTCTTCCCTCTTTCTGTACCTTTCCTGCCTGTTTTTGCATCTCACTTGCCTGTATCTGCACTTCTCTTTCTTCTTTCTAAACGTCTATTGCTTCTTTCAGCAATTCTCTTGCCTCCTTATGCACTTCTCGTGCCTGTTTCCTAACCGCTCTTGCCTCTATTTGCACCTCTGTTGGCTCTTTCTGTTACCTACTTGCTTTTTTCTACACTTGTCTTGCCTCTTTCTGCACTCTAGTTGCTTCATTCTGCACTTTTCATGCTTCTTTCTGCACATGTCGTGCTTTTTTCAGCACCCCTGTTGTCTCTTTATGTACCTCTTTTGCCTCTTTCTGCACTTTTCTTGGCTTTCTGTACCTCCCTTCCCTCTTTCTGCAAGTCTGTTGCCTCTTTCTGCACGTCATTTGCTTCTTTATGCACCCCAGTTGTCTCTTTCTTCACTCGTCTTCCCTCTTTCTGTACCTTTCCTGCCTGTTTTTGCATCTCACTTGCCTGTATCTGCACTTTTCTTGCTTCTTTCTAAACGTCTATTGCTTCTTTCAGCAATTCTCTTGCCTCTTTATGCACTTCGCGTTCCTGTTTCTGAACCGCTCTTGCCTCTTTTTGCACCTCTGTTGGCTCTTTCTGTAACTTACTTGCTTTTTTCTTCACTTGTCTTACCTCTTTCTGCACTCCTGTTGCGTCATTCTGCACTTTTCATGCTTCTTTCTGCACATGTCCTGCTTCTTTCAGCACCCCTGTTGTCTCTTTACGTATCTCTTTTGCCTTTTTCTGCACCTCTCTTCCCTCTTTCTGCACGTCTGTTGCCTCTTTCTGCACCTCATTTGCTTCTTTCTGCACCTCTTTAGTCTCTTTCTGCACTCGTCTTCCCTCTTTCTGTACCTTTACTGCCTGTTTTACCATCTCACCTTCCTCTTACTGCACTTATCTTGCTTTTTTCTACACCTCTGTTGCTTCTTTCAGCAATTCTCTTGCCTCTTTTTGCACGTCTCCTACCTGTTTCTGCACCTCTCTTGCCTCTTTTTTCACCTCTGTTGGCTCTTTCTGCACCTCACTTGCTCCTTTCTACACTTCTCTTGCCTCTTTCTGGACCCCTGTTGCTTCATTCTGCACTTTCCATGCTTCTTTCTGCACCTGTCTTGCTTCTTTCTGCACCCCTGTTGTCTTTTTATGTAGCTTTTTGCCTCTCTCTGCACTTTTCTTTCCTTTTTCTGTACCTCTCTTTCCTCTTCCTGCATGTTTGGTGCCTCTTTCTGTGCCTCATGTGCTTCTTTCTGCACCTCTGTTGTCTCTTTCTGCACTCGTCTTCCCTCTTTCTGTACCTTTCCTGCCTGTTTTTGCATCTCACTTGCCTCTTTCTGCACTTTTCTTGCTTCGTTCTACACCTCTTTTGGTTCTTTCAGCAATTCTCTTGCCTGTTTCTGCTCCTCTCTTGCCTCTTTTTGCACCTCTTTTGGCTCTTTCTGTACCTTACTTGCTTTTTTCTACACTTCTCTTGCCTCTTTCCGTACTCCTGTTGCTTCATTCTGCACTTTTCATGCTTCTTTCAGCACATATCCTGCTTCTTTCTGCACCCCTGTTGTCTCTTTATGTAACTCTTTTGCTTCTTTCTGCACTTTTCTTGGCTTTTTCTGCACCTCCCTTTCCTCTTTCTGCAAGTCTGTTGCCCCTTTCTGCACGTCATTTGCTTCTTGTTGCACCCCTGTTGTCTCTTTCTGCACTCGTCTTCCCTCTTTCTGTACCTTTCCTGCCTGTTTTTGCATCTCAGTTGCCTGTATCTACACTTTTCTTGCTTCTTTCTAAACATCTATTGTTTCTTTCAGCAATTCTCTTGTCTCCTTATGCACTTCTCGTGCCTGTTTCCTAACCACTCTTGCCTCTTTTTGCATCTCTGTTGGCTCTTTCTGTAACTTACTTGCTTTTTTCTACACCTGTCTTGCCTCTTTCTGCACTCCTGTTGCTTCATTCTGCACTTTTCAAGCTTCTTTCTGCACATGTCCTGCTTCTTTCAGCACCCCTGTTGTCTCTTTATGTACCTCTTTTGCCTCTTTCTGCACTTTTCTTGGCTTTTTCTGCACCTCCCTTCCCTCTTTCTGCAAGTCTGTTGCCTCTTTCTGCACGTCATTTGCTTCTTTATGCACCCCAGTTGTCTCTTTCTTCACTCGTCTTCCCTCTTTCGGTACCTTTCCTGCCTGTTTTTGCATCTCACTTGCCTTTATCTGCACTTTTCTTGCTTCTTTCTAAACGTCTATTGCTTCTTTCAGCAATTCTCTTGCCTCTTTATGCACTTCTCGTGCCTATTCTGAACCGCTCTTGCCTCTTTTTGCACCTCTGTTGGCTCTTTCTGTAACTTACTTGCTCCTTTCTACACTTCTCTTGCTTCTTTCTGCACCCTTCCGGCCTCTTTCTGCATCCCTGTTTCTTCATTCTGTACTTTCCATGCTTCTTTATGCACCTGTCTTGCTTCTTTCTGCACTCCTGTTGTCTCTTTATGTACCTCTTTTGCCTCTTTCTGCACTTTGCTTGCCTTTTTCTGCACCCCTCTTCCCTCTTTTTGCATGTCTGTTGCCTATTTTTGCACCTCATTTGCTTTTTCCTGCACCCCGTTGTCTCTTTCTGCACTGTCCTTCCTTCTTTCTGTACCTTTCCTGTCTGTATTTGCATCTCACTTGCCTCTTTCTGCACCTTTCTTGCTTCTTTCTACACCTCTGTTGCTTCTTTCAGCAATTCCCTTGCCTCTTTGTGTACTTCTCTTGCCTGTTTCTGCACTTCTCTTGCCTCTTTCTGCACCCCTATTGCTTCATTCTGCACTTTCCATGCTTCTCTCTGTACCTGTGTTGCTTCTTTCTGTACCCTGTTGTCTCTTTATGTACCTCTTTTGCCTCTTTCTGCACTTTTATTGGTTATTTCTGCACCTCCCTACCCTCTTTCTGCAAGTCTGTTGCCTCTTTCTGCACGTCATTTGCTTCTTTATGCACCCCTGTTGTCTCTTTCTGCACTCATCTTCCCTCTTTCCGTACCATTCCTGCCTGTTTTTGCATTTCACTTGCCTGTATCTGCACTTTTCTTGCTTCTTTCTAAACGTCTATCTCTTCCTTCAGCAATTCTCTTGCCTCTTATGCACTACTCGTGCATGTTTCTGAACCGCTCTTGCCTCTTTTTGCATCTCTGTTGGCTCTTTCTGTACCTTACTTGCTTTTTTCTACACTTCTCTTGCCTCTTTCTGCACTCCTGTTGCTTTATTCTGCACTTTTCATGCTTCTTTCTGCACATGTCCTGCTTCTTTCTGTACCCCTGTTGTCTCTTTATGTACCTCTTTTGCCTCTTTCTGTACTTTTCTTGGCTTTTTCTGCACCTCCCTTCCCTCTTTCTGAAAGTTTGTTGCCTCTTTCTGGACATCATTTGCTTCTTTATGCACCCCTGTTGTCTCTTTCTTCACTCGTCTTCCCTCTTTCTGTTGCTTTCCTGCCTGTTTTTGCATCTCACTTGCCTGTATCTGCTCTTTTCTTGCTTCTTTCTAAATGTCTATCTCTTCCTTCCGCAATTCTCTTGCCTCTTTATGCACTACTCGTGCATGTTTCTGAACCGCTCTTGCCTCTTTTTGCACCTCTGTTGGCTCTTTCTGTACCTTACTTGCTTTTTTCTGCACATGTCCTGCTTCTTTCTGCACCCCTGTTGTCTCTTTATGTACCTCTTATGCCTCTTTCTGTACTTTTCTTGGCTTTTTCTGCACCTCCCTTCCCTCTTTCTACAAGTCTGTTGCCTCTTTCTGGACGTCATTTGCTTCTTTACGCACCCCTGGTGTCTCTTTCTTCACTCGTCTTCCCTCTTTCTGTTGCTTTCCTGCCTGTTTTTGCATCTCACTTGCTTGTATCTGCACTTTTCTTGCTTCTTTCTAAACGTCTATTGCTTCTTTCAGCAATTCTCTTGCCTCTTTATGCACTTCTCGTGCCTGTTTCTGAACCGCTCTTGCCTCTTTTTGCACCTCTGTTGACTCTTTCTGTACCTCACTTGCTCTTTTCTACGCTTCTCTTGCTTCTTTCTGCACCCCTCTTGCCTCTTTCTGCATCCCTGTTTCTTCATTCTGCACTTTCCATGGTTCTCTCTGTACCTGTCTTGCTTCTTTCTGCACCCCTGTTGTCTCTTTATGGACCTCTTTTGCATCTTGCTGTACTTTTCTTTCCTTTTTCTGCACCTCTCTTCCCTCTTTCTACACATCTGTTGCCTCTTTCTGCACCTAATTTGCTTCTTTCTGCATCCCTGTTGTCTCTTTCTGCACTTGTCTTCCCTCTTTCTGTACCGTTCCACCTTCCTTGCGTGTTTTTGCATCTCACTTGCCTCTTTCTGCACTTTTCTTTCTTCTTTCTACGCTTTGTTGCTTCTTTCAGCAATTCCTCTTGCCTCTTTGTGTACTTCTCTTTGTGTACTTCTCTTGCCTGTTTCTGCACCTCTCTTGCATCTTTTTGTACCTCTGTTGTCTCTTTCTATACCTCACTTGCTCCTTTCTAAACTTCTCTTGCCTCTTTCTGCACCTCCGTTGCTTCATTCTGGACTTTCCATGCTTCTTTATGCATTTGTCTTGGTTCTTTCTGTACCCCTGTTGTCTCTTTGAGTACCTCTTTTGCCTCCTTCTTTTTCTGCACGTCTCTTCTCTCTTTCTGCACGTCTGTTGCCTTTTTCTGCACCTCATTTGCTTCTTTCTGCAGCCCTGTTGTCTCTTTCTGCACTTGTCTTCCCTCTTTCTGTACGGTTCCACCTTTCCTGCGTGTTTTTGCATCTCACTTGCTCTTACTGCACTTATCTTCCTACTTTCTACACCTCTGTTGCTTCTTTCAGCAATTCTCTTTCCTCTTTCTGCACTTCTCTTCCTTTTTTCTGCACCCCTCCTGCCTCTTTCTGTAGCGGTCTTGCCTCTTTCTGCACCTCTCCTACCCCTTTCTGCACCCCTTTTGATTCCTTTTTACATCTCTGTTGGTTCTTTCTGCACAGGTCTTGCTTCTTTCTGCACATCACTTGCCTCTATCTGCACTTCACTTGTCTTTTTCTGCACCTCTCTTGTCACTTTCAGCACATGTGATGCTTCTTTCTGCACTTCTCTTGCCTCCTTCTGTATCTCTTAGTTAGAGGTAGTTTTAATCCCCCTGCCCTAGTATGTACTAGGGCCATACAGGGGAGTTCATTCCAATCTAAGGGATACCCCAACCCATAGTGTGCCCTAGTGTATGTAGGTGTTTTCACTGTATTCTAAGTGTATTTCAGCATAACACTGGCTCCAGGCCTGGTTAGTCATAGTTAGTTACCAGTAGTACCCATCAGCAAAAAGTTTGGGGCACAGGTTGACTTTGCAACAAGGGCTCTTTCTGCTCCTCTGTTGGTTCCTTGAACACATCTCTTGCTTCTTTCTGCACCTTTCTTCGTCTTTCTGGACTTCTTTTGCCTCTTTCTGCTTTTCTTTTGCTTC
Organism: Lissotriton helveticus; assembly: GCF_964261635.1. Lineage (NCBI taxonomy): Eukaryota > Metazoa > Chordata > Amphibia > Caudata > Salamandridae > Lissotriton > Lissotriton helveticus. Next base: position 981,803,340 of record NC_136065.1, on the reverse strand, counting down.
TTTCTGCACCTTTTTGCACATGTCCTACCTTTGTAGGCATAGTTAGAAATTAGCATTTAAAGAACCTTTGAAATTCACAGAAAAAATACAGGTTTCAGGGATGTTATAGTTAGGAATTAGCATTTAAAAAACCTTTGAAATTCACTGAAAAAACCATAGGTTTCAGGGTTGTTATAGTTAGAAATTAGCATATATAAAACCTTTGAAATTCTTTGAAAAACACAGGTTTCAGGGACAATATAGTTAGTTGGACCTTTCACTTATACAAATTCAAAGAAATTAGGCCGTTATTGTTAGTTCAGCTAACTATAACTCGTGCCCCCGCAATGCCCTGCTAATGACATCACATATTACATCATTCATGACATGGTCGGTGACATTACTGATGACATCTCAAATGACATCACTGATGATATCTCAAATGACACCACTGATGACATCATCCTCGTGATAATCTGATGCACCTCCTCATACCCTAATATAACCTTTGATACACCCACTCTAAAATACAGACTACTAGTTTCAAAACCATAGACACACCAATACCAGTTAGTACATACCCACTCACTAATTCAGTCACTCATGCATGTCATCAACCATCAATACAGCATTATCATATGCGCTCACATATCTATACAGGCATTTATACACCACCACTCGTCCGCAGAGTTACTCACACACCTAGTCAGTCATGCAAAGAATCAATCACACTCCCATTTACTCCCCTATACTATTATACACACACCACCTCACTCATTCAAGCATATACTAACACATACTTACACTCTTATACAATAACTAATACAAGCACCCACTCATCCATACAGCCACTCTCACAATCAATCACTCTGACATATAGTTATTTATATACTCCAACACTCACATATACAGCCTTTCACATATGCAGTTGCTCACACATGTACATACCACTGAGACATCCATTCAGTCATAACACACCCATACACACACTCACCCACACTAACAATCCTTCACAGATGCACTCTTGAACCCATACGCCCAGTGAATCACCCACTCACACACCTATGCACAGAGTCACACACACAGAGACACTCAGGCACCCGTGCAGATACTCAGACAACCAATCAATAATCCATGTAGACCCTCATTTAGCCTCTCATAAACCCATGCAACCGTTTACACACCAACTGACAAACTAAACTGTGTGAATGTTGTATCAGTCACTAACCCATGCATTCAGTAAGACACATTTAATCACTCACTTATACAGTCAGTCACACACCTACTAAATCATCCATTCAGACACTTATACACCTACTCATTCTTCAATACACCTTGACCTATATATATATATATATTCACTGAAAAAAACATAGGTTTCACACACGTTATAGTTAGGAATTAGCATCTTAGAAATTCAATGAAAAAACCATAGGCTTCACACATGTTATAGTTAGCTGGACATTCCACTCATACAAAACCATTGAAATTCCCCCGTTATAATTAATTCAGCTAACTATAACTTGCGCGCCCGCAATGCACTGCTGATGACGTCACATATTATATCACTCATGACATGGTCAGTAACATCACTCATGACATCCCTGATGACATCTCAAATGACATCACTGATGACATCATCCTTGTGAAAGAGTGGCAGACCTCCTCTCAGCGTAATATAACCCTTGATACACACATTCAAAAATAGAAACTAAAACTTTAAAAAAAATGGAGATACCAATTACAGTTAGAACAACCTATTCAGTAATTCCAAAATCTACATACACATCCAGTCATTCACTAACAGTTCTATATAGGCACTCATACATGTTCTCACTCATCATATGTACTCATACACCTATACATCTTATTACACACGGGCACTCATCTATAGAGTTACTCACACACAAACTCACACATGCAAATAAACTATCAAACATCCATTTACTTGCATATACAGCTATACACATATACTCACTTAAGTACATCAATACTCACATATACTAGTTTAACAAATATGTAATTACTCATAAAGATACTATTGAGACAGTGATTTACTCACTAACACACCCATACACACACTTATCCACCCATACAGTTCTGCACACATGCTGTCTTCAAAACACATACAAACAGTGAGTCACCCATTCGTGCATCTATGCGGTAAGTAATACCCCCCACCAAACCATAGAGACACTCATACTGATACTCTAAAAAACAACTAATAACCCATATCGACACTCATGTAGCTAGTCACCAACCCATGCAGCCACTTATACACAAAGTGAGACACTGATACAAATATTTTCATATTTAAACATTGCTCGCTAATACATGTATTCACTAAGATACACTTAATAAGTCAGTTATACAATCACTTTTTACAAAAAAAAACATCCATTTAGACACTTATTTACACATTTTTTCTTCCATCGACCTTTAGATATACATATATAAAACATATTTATTTTTCAGAAAGACACACATTCACTGTATTATGTCATCAGTGATGTCATTTGAGATGTCATCAGTAATGTCATGAGTGATGTCACTGACCATCTCATGAGTGATATAATATGTGACATCATCAGCAGTGCATTGTGGGTGCGCGAGTTATAGTTAGCTGAATTAACTATAACGGGGGAATTTCAATGGTTTTGTATGAGTGAAATGTCCAGCTAACTATAACATGTGTGAAACCTATGTTTTTTTCAGTGAATTTCTAAGGTTTTTTAAATGTAATGTATCTGACTCAACACATCAAATTAGAGAACCAAGCAATTTGAAAAATAAATCAAAGAAACTGCCGAATTCTGCTCATGACGCAATAGATGTTTTCAATGAAGCGGTGCTGATGGATATGGAGATAATGGCAAAAACCAAAATGGACGATACAACAATTGAGATAAAACCCTCTGATAAGGGTGGGAACATTGTGATCATTAACAAAGAAGACTACGAACAAGAAGCACTAAAACAATTGAAAGATACTGAGTGCTATGTAACCCATAGGTTTCACACACGTTATAGTTAAAAATTTGCATTTAAAAAAACCTTTGAAATTCACTAAAAACCATAGGTTCACACATGTTATAGTTAGCTGGACATTTCACTCATACAAAACTATTGAAATCCCCCCGTTATAGTTAACTATAACTCGCGCGCCCACAATGCACTGCTGATGATGTCACATATTACATCACTCATGACATGGTCAGTGACATTACTCATGACATCACTTGGAGAAATTCGGGAAGATTCGTCCACCGGCGCCAAAGTTATTCCAAATAGAATGTTGCGGATTTCCTATGGAAACTAGATTTTAACTATAACTACCTACTGGCAACCGCCAGTAGGTAATGTACATACATACATACATATATGCCTTTTTATCTGGTGGACTTAATGGTTCATTTTTATTTGCCAATAAAGCTTTCTCTACACCTCAGAATGACTTCACTATAATAAAGCATTATATAATTTTAGAATGACCATATTTCCCTAATGTGATTTTTCTTTTTGTAGCCCCCCCACTTCGGTTCTTCTTTGGCAATAGGAGAACATTACAACTTGATATGATACTCATTATTTAATATGCAACCTCGCCTGAGTTTGCTCTCCCCTCTGAATCCTTTCCCTAATGGCAATGCATTTTACCTTGGTTTAATTTTTAGTCTCTTTTGATTGAATAAACCATTTTACTTGCTCCTGGTAATCTTATGTAAATATACCCCTACACAGAGTATATATATATATATATATATATATATATATATATATTAATGGTGGTGTGGTGGAGAGCAGAATAAAATAACCAGCACCTATTCCTGGGTTCGCCCCGTCATTTTCTGCGTGACTGCTGAGACGTATTGTATGCCTAATAGATATATATATATATATATATAATGGGCCATCTGTCCTTAATATTATTCTTCACCACCTCTCTCTTTCTGATCTATTTGGACCGGCCCTTTAAATTTGTCTTTGGTGCTAATCACCTGCCCCCTTTTTGACATGCATGCATGCCATTGTGACGTTGTTCATGCCTCCTGGCTCTCTTTAGCTTGCGAAGCTTGAGTGTGCCTACCCCCTTCTTGGACTCATGCCGATGCAGCTGTGGCACATAGAGGATCTTGCTTCTAATGGGGCTGACCTCTGCTCTGCAAATTAAGACCACCCATAGTCCACAATGCCAGGTGAGAGCTGCAGTCCTAACACTGTCTCTTCCATGTCAATTCCTGTCTGTAATCATCCACTTCATTTATGACTTCTAATTTTGCCCTCCGTGCAGTCTCCATCACCGGTCGTCCTCCTCACGACACCGGTCCCAAGATTACACTGTTCTATGATCGTCAGACTTTACCCACACAATACTGGCTACATAATTAATAATTCTAGCCTTCCTTCCAAATCAATTTGCCTCCACGAAATTGCTTGACTGGACCCCACCAGTGAGTCCTCCATTTTTACAGCGCCCCACACTTGTTGCCTTGGTTGCCTGTTGTTGTCCTCTCGGAAGACTCAGTTATTCTTCTTGCCCTGTATATACAGAGCACCTCAGCTTTTTTCTGGAGGCTCAGTTTTCAACGTCTCCTTGATATTAGGTCTTAAATTGTTTGGATTCTGTAACCAGCTCCCACATTAACAGCGTCCATTCCCTTCGCAGGTTCCTTCTTGGGCTCTCTCGCAGGTGTTGTGTCTACCTTTCCCCCAGCACACCACTACTAGGGTGAAACTATCATTCTTCCACCCATTGGAATTGCCCTCCAGCATTTCCACAGGAATCTTAGTCTTACACCCTTGATCAGTTTGTCCACATCAGCTTCTGACATTTCCTTTACTCTATCTTTTCCCTTTCTTTCCTCCTTTACTGCACTTAGCAAATTTGTAACCTAGTTGTGAAGATGACCTGAAATGACTACAGGTCGAAATGCTGTCAACCACCCAGCGCAATTTTTAGGGCAACTTCTGTGGTTCATCAAATGACCTACCTCCTTTCAATTCCTGTAAATGAATTTGAACCTCTAAAAAGTGTTTTTCTGTGCATATTGACATTACTGTTTCCTTTGAGCCTGTTTTTCATTGTTCACTTGAGCCATTTACCTTGTTGTTCACGAGCACACATGTGTACAAGTTTTTACTGGTTACACGTACTTTCAATATAATATATTGCTGTCATTGCTTTTTTCCAATTTGTTTAAATACAGACTGCCTCTTGAATTTGTTACAACAACCGTTAATGCCTCCCTATATCCTCCTTCTTTCAACTAGTGTGGATGTTTTCTAAAACTGTCTTTGATTGTTACCTGTTGAGACGTTGTTATTTGTCATACATACTAATCACCCAGGTCTCAACTGGGTTTACGGGTAACCTCCTATGTCTGGTTTTACTATCTAAAAGTGGAATTTCTATAATAGTAATCATAAATCCAGCTTTTACATTAAAGAGGATTAATCATCAGCATTTCAAAGATACAAAACATGATGTAGCTACTCTTTTCTGAGCAGGAATTGCAGCATAAAAGTGTTTTAAGGAAATGCCAATGCTAACCTATGAGAGGAGTATGCCTCACAGTAGTGAAAACAAATTTGGTTGTTTGTTCCTACTAGGACATGCAAAAATTAATAGTACATGTACTGCCTTTTACTTACACAGCACCCTGCCCTGTGGGCTACACAGGGCCTACTTTAGGGTTGACTTATGTGTAATAAAAGGGGAGTTTAAAGCCCGGCAAGTAGTTTTATATCATAAGTCAAAGTGGCAGTAAACTGAACAAACAGGTCCTGCAATGGCAGACCTGAGACGGGTTTGAAAGGCAATTTATGTGGATGTATGACGTTACAACGCATACTTTTACTCCGCGTACCATTACAACGCGGTATTTACAACGAATACCGTTACAACGCATAGCGCTTTGGGGTGCTGGATAGTGGTAAGTATAATTTACTATTCTAACTCCAGTCCCCGTGGACCCTAGGGAAGGTGTTGGATAGTAAATTAAACTTACCTCTTATCCTAGAGCGCCCCCCAGCGCAATGCGTTGTAATGCCATGCGTTGTAATGCCCGCGTTGTAATGGTAGTGCGGAGTAAAAGTTGCGTCGTAACGGGTGTATACCATTTATGTGGGTGGCACAATCAGTGCTGCAGGACGACTATTAGCATTTAATTTACAGGCCCTAGGTATATGGTATACCACTTTACCAGGGACTTACACATTATTTAAATATGCCATGTGTGTATACACCATTGTTACCATGTCTAGAGGAGAGAGCATATGCACTTTAGCATTGGTTAGCAGAGGTAAAGCGCTCAGAGTCCTAAAGCCAACAAAAAGAAGGTCAGAAGAAGAGGAGGAAGGCGAAACATGTGGGGTGACCCTTCATAGACAGCCATTTTCCAACAGAAGCTCATTCATTAATCAAGAATGTTCATACCATTGAGACAAAGTTATTAAGCATCTGCTTTGAATATCGTTATTAAGTGAAAGATCCAAGCTATTGTTCTAATTTATTATTCCATTGTCAAAATCTGACACTGTCTCCTACGTGTCTCTATATTTTGCTACATCCTCCAAAGGCCTTGCTTGTTCCTTTGCTGTCTGCTCTTTTGTAGACTTGGCAGGAGTCTGGGCCTGTCCTGCCTGGCTGTTTACTGCCTTGCAGTTGTAATTGCTGATCTAGGCCTGTCTCCATCCTGGGCCCGACCACTGGAATCATGCAAGGCCCAAGATACTTCAGAGGTTCAAAAAGATGTGATTTTCCTTCTGCAACTATTAACACTTTTGCTGGATAGAACAGAGTATATTGAATCTCATGTCTGCTTAGTTGTTGTGACACTTAAATTTACATTTGTCGGGGGCAGGGGCAAGTGGGCAACCTGGAAGCCTGTGGGTTCGCTCAACAGCAAAAAGCTATGAAGGTGCACCATCATAGATAAGTCCATGTCACCCTCTTGTGTTGTCTCAATAGTGTTCAACGTGTTATGCAGTTCCGCCAATCTCAGGGGTGTCTTTGGTACTGTTTTAGGCTGTGCTCACCCACCAGCACATATAAACAATTCATGAAGTTCAGGTGCACATTCAGTCTGCTTTTTTGGAGATGTGGAGGCAACTGCCCTGCCGTATGGCTCTGCAGACGTTTGCAACATGGGCCTCTTGCTCTACAATGTTCCAGCTGAGGTAAGCTCAACTCCCTGTGTCATTGACAAAAATGAAACAGAAGAGCCTCGTTTGTAGGTGTGCCCAGAGTGAGCAAGGGCCCTTTGCACCTATGTTTTTTCAATACCCAGAGACTTTCGTATTTGAGAAAAGGATTGGGACTTTTGCAAGCCTTGAGCACATATATAATGTCAAAGGGGTTAACTCCCTTGTACAGCACACCCCTCATCTCAAATGGTGATCCTCTCGCTCGATCTGAGAGAATTATACTATCTGCATTAATGAAGTAAGTGCCATACCCTGGAGACTTGGCCTCCATTCTTCTCTCATACTTCTGCATTGCCTGAATGCATCCTTAGTACTTTTAATTAAAAAGTGCACATCCCATGGTGCATTACTGTAACCTTTCACCAAGATATAAAACGCAAGGTTTTTTTTTCCCGAAGACCTCGCTGTTTTCGTAACAGTTCGTTTCAAAGCGACATCCCAGAAATGCTGCATTATTGACTTATTTCCATGGGTGCAATACTTCTCTGGTCAGTTAATATAAATCGTGCATGCCTTACCACAACGTATCACTCATTAATTCACGTTTGTTTTGTTTTTCTTATGAGGGATGCAGAGAGCATTTTGACCCTGTCCCATGCCTGGATGTTAATTCTCAGGAGATAGGTAAGTATAGTTGCTGAGCGTGCCTTTTTCTACTGAAGCGCAGTCCAAACCTTTATATTCATGATTCTAATTAGGAAACCCACTTTCATTTTTGCAGAATAAGCTTGTCTCGCTCTGAAAGTCCTTTCCTGGAGATGTCCCATAAACAATGAAGTGTTGAAATATTGTTGACATTCCGGAAATCAGACTTGGTAACTATTGTGTATTTTAGGCTGACAAGATGCTTTCAGTGAATTTTGTGCCACTTGCCGCTTGCCTTTTTTATCATATTGGTCTGTTACTTCTATTTTATATCTGCTTATTTTCCAACATCTTTTAATTCGTCACTCTGTGATCACTTGAACAGCAAGCACAATTTGCATAGAATTTTAAAATAGAGAATATTTATAACCATAAAAATATGATTAACGGTCAAATTACTGTATCGTGGCACTGCTTTGCTTTTTCAAATAACATTTCATTTAATATATGTGTTACAACATACATATTTTTAAATATTTTTTATTATTATACTCCTATTATTGATTATATGTGTTGATTACACTCAACTCTTCCTGGATCACAGGGTGGCTTTTGTTTTCCCTTTGTTTTTGTGACACTTAAATGTATGTACACTCTGTAGGATCGCATAGGTCACACCTCGCCACCGCTCTTTAATTTTTCCATGGTATTAGCATAATCACAGGAGGAGAATTCGAACGATAAAAAAAAGCGAATGCCAAGTTCTATCTTCAGTTTTACATGGCCTTAGTATAATATTAATGTTTTCAGTTTCAATGCCTAGTTTGTCTTTGACCAAATCAAGTGATTAAGCCTTGCTGCTAGGTAGGTGGCTCAAGCCAAGACACCTTTAGTACCATCAAAAATACATATACCATTTGGGCGCATAAACTCTTTTTTTGAATGTCCATTATTAATAACATAAAGATGAAAAAAAGTACAAGTAAATCTTGACGTGATAAATATACATTTCGCAAATTACGCTATTTTGACAGCGAAGATGGAAGTCTACTTTAAAATGCCCCATAAAGTAACCCTTTAAACGTCATGCAAAAAATTGCAAATCATAATATCCCTCTCTTTATTTGAATTTCCAAAAGCAAAATGTGAATTTCTGGTAGAAAGGAGAATAGTGCTTAGTGATTTATTAAAATAAATGTACCTCTCCTGAAGTGCAGAATCTCCCCCATCTCCTACAAAGCCATTCTGCCTTAGGAGGCCTAAGTATTTCACTCATTCCTTTTAAATAGTAATAAATACAATTATACATATATATATTTTTTAATATATATGTTTCTCTCTCTCTCTCTCTCTATATATATATATATATATATATATATATATATATATATATATATATATATATATATATATAATATGTCTAAATATATAAATATATATTTCCAAACGAAAACATGTACTATTTAGTAACGTGAGGCAGGCCACACCAGCAGTGCTTCGTGAAATGCTTTATTTCAAGGCAACCAAAAGGCATAACGCGTTTTAACTTGTGCGAGTCTTTGTCAAATGCTAATATCCGTTAGGCAGGTTAATTGGTTTTTTCAAAGAATACATGGCTGGAAACATTGAGAACGGACTAGTAGCCCACATGTTAGATTTAAAGTAGCAGTAAATAACATTTTTTTAGTCCAATATTAATTCCTTTTGGCAATGATGGTAAGTGTTCTTTGCAATTTTGTTACGGGTTAATCCTTTAGAAATATAGGGGCATATTATCAAGGACGGGCGATACATTATCGCTGCTTTTATCGTCAGGAAACTGCCGATAAAACGGCAATAATGGGCTTGATAATATGCTCTATTGAATTCCTATCGAAGCCCATGTTAGATGTGAAGACATGTAACATGGGCTGGGATAGGAATCCTATGGAGCATATTATCAAGCCCATTATCGCCGTTTTATCGGCAGTTTCCTGCCAATAAAAGTGGCGATAGTGTATCGCCGGTCCTTGATAATATGCCCCCCAGTATTTTCATCATTTCAATTGCCATCATTTTGTGCCTTCAATTTTTCGTTTAGTAGTCATCTTGACCACAACACCCATAATGCTCCATTCCTGCTGTTCATACATCATTCAGAGTTTGTTCTCAAATAACTTTAAGCTTATTTTCACTGTGTGCCCTTTGGTTTTATAACACCTTCGCAGGAAAGTTCCATATGGCAAAATACAGTAATATCTCAATGATTACAGCATTACAAATCTAGTGCATGGATCATTGTAAGACTGCTTGGCGACTACTTTGGTGTTTTTATAACTTTATGAGAGTCGTGCAGAAATTTGCAAGTGAGGTCATTGAAAGAAAAAACAGCAGTGCAAAAGAGGCAAGAGTGATACAGAAAAAGGCAAGTGAAGAGCAGAATGAAACAAAAGAGGTGCAGAAAAGAAGTATCAGAGGTGGGAAATAGGTAACAGCACTACTGAAAGGGGTAGGAGAGGTGCCAAAGGATACAAGAGAACTGCAGAAGCAGACAATATAGGTGGAAAAAAGGCAGGTAAGGTACTGCATGGTGAGTATTTGGGTATTTTTATATAACTGCATGAGAGTTGAGCCTAGTCAAAAATGAAACAGCACACTATTACATAACTCAACTATAAGTGTCTCTAAAGTGTTAAAAGCCCACATGCATATCTCTCTATGGTATCAAACTATGACAATATGTAAAAGAAATATGTATACAATAGTTTGGAAACTTGTTGAAACCTAGAAACTAAGACACATAATAGACCTCAGTAAGTAATTCCAACACTCAATGGGTAGTCCTTGTGTAATTGCATGAATGCAAGGGTACTCTCTGGGTAAGTACAGGACAACATGAAAAGTGACTGGCTAATTTCATAAGTGCAAACATAGCCATTCAGTGCATGGATAAGTGTATAAATAGTAGTTGAAGGGATTCATCAGTCATTTTGTACTCACTAGGTGAATACATCCTACTTATATCAATCGTGTTTTAAATGAAAAGTGTCTTAAAAATTTATCTTTTAAGGTTGAAGTTAACCGAAATAAAGATTTAATGATGATGATGATGATGAATACATCAATGTAACAGAAAGACATGGGTGATTTGACAACTGCAAGGGTAGTGTGTAGGTAATGTGATAACTCCACAGCAACAGCCTGCATCTTTGCACATCTGTAGGGGTAGTACGTAACTAGACCCTGAGTGATTCCTAGCCTGCAAGGGTAATATCTGGGGGATTATCGAAGTAGATAGCAAGTGAGTGGTTGATGTTATAAGTTCATCCGAACCACCTGGGTGATTACATAAGTACAAGACAAGTGTGTATGTGAATGAAACAGTAAAAATGAACTAAAGGCATACATAGGTAACACAACTCTGATTGCATGACTGCAGTGACAATGTATGGAAATTTACATGACTAAATAGCAAGTGACTGAGTGCTTTTATAAGTGTATGTGTACCTCTGGGTGATTGCAGGACTACTGAGGTAGATCCTGAGTGAATAAAACACTGCAAAAGTAGTGCCGGAGTGATTTCATAACAGCATAACTACTGGCTGAGTGATTACAAGACTACAAAAGTGGTGCCTCCGTGATTAAAGCTGTGCAACAGTAGTGCCTGGGTGATTATATAACTGCATAATTTATACCTTAGTGATTACTTAAGTACATAGATAGTGCCTACATGATTACATCAGTGCTGAAGTAATGCCTGATTGATTATATTGCATAAATGTAGGGGTAGTACGTAACAGACCCCAATTGATTCCTAGCCTGCAAAGGTAATATTTGGGGGATTACTAAAGTAGATAGCAAGTGAGTGGCTGATTTGATAAGTTGTTCAGAACCGCCTGGGTGATTACTAAAGTAGTAAGATACTGCCTGAGTGATTACTAGGGTGGAAAGGTAGTGACTGGATGAATTTAAAAGTACATGACTAGTGGCTGAGTACAAGAAAAGTACATATGTGGTTGAAAGAGTACAATGGGGTTAAAGGACTAAATAGGTAACACGTCGGCGATTTCATGACTGCAGGGATAATGTCCGGGAATTTACATGACTACATAGTAAGTGACTAAGTGATTTTATAAATGCATGGGTACTCCTTGGGTGATTGCAGGACTACTGAGGTGGGGACTGAGTAAATAAAAGACTGCAAACTTAGTGCCGGGGTGATTTCATAACAGCATGACTACTGGCTGAGTGATTACAAGAGTCCAAAAGTGGTGCCTCCGTGATTCAAGGAGTGCAACAGTAGTGCCTGGGTGATTATATAACTACATAGTTATACCTTTGTGATTGCATACGTGCATAGATAGGGCCTTAATGATTACATCAGTGCTGAAGTAATGCCTGAGTGATTACAGTACGGCATATGTACCGCCTGCATCATTGTATAACTGCATAGGGAATATTTGGGTGTTTTTATAAGTACAAGACAGTTCTGCCTACTCAAAAATAAAGCAGTACACTATTACATAGGTCAACTATAAGTCACTGGGTAAGTACAGTACAACATGAAAAGTGACTGGCTAATTTCATGAGTGCAAACATACAGATTCAGTGCATGGATAAGAGTATAAATAGCAGTTGAAGGGATTCATGAGTCATTGAGTAGTGACTAGGTGAATCCATCAATGCAACAGAAAGGCATGGGTGATTTGACTACTGTAAGGATAGTGTGTAGGTGATGAGATGACTACACAGCAATAGCCTGCATCATTGCATAACTGTAGGGGTAGTATGAAACTTGATCCTGAGTGATTCCTAGCCTGCAAGGGTGGTATCTGGGGGATTACTGAAGTAGGTAGCAAGTGAGTGGGTGATTTTATAAGTTCTTCAGGACCGCCTGGGTGATTACCAAAGTAGTAAGATACTGCCTGAGTGATTACTGGTGTGGAAAGGTAGTGACTGGATGAATTTAAAAGTACATGACTAGTGGCTGAGTACAAGAAAAGTACATATGTGGTTGAAAGAGTACAAGGGGGTTAAAGGACTAAATATGTAACACGTCGGCGATTTCATGACTGCAGGGATAATGTCCGGGAATTTACATGACTACATAGCAAGTGACTAAGAGATTTTATAAATGCATAGGTACTCCTTGGGTGATTGCAGGACTACTGAGGTGGGGACTGAGTAAATAAAAGACTGCAAACTTAGTGCCGGGGTGATTTCATAACAGCATGACTACTGGCTGAGTGCTTACAAGAGTACAAAAGTGGTGCCTCCGTGATTAAAGGAGTGCAACAGTAGTGCCTGGGTGATTATATAACTACTTAATTTATACCTTAGTGATTGCATAAGTGCATGGAGAGGGCCTTAATGATTTCATCAGTGCTGAAGTATTGCCTGAGTGATTACAGTACTCCATATGTTGCGCCTGCATCATTGTATAAGTGCATAGGGAATATTTGGGTGTTTTTATAAGTACATGACAGTTCGGCCTACTCAAAAATAAAGCAGCACACTATTACATAAGTCAACTATAAGTCACTGGGTAAATACAGGGCAACATGAAAAGTGACTGGCTAATTTCGTGAGTGCAAACATACAGATTCAATGGATGAAAAAGTATATAAATTGCAGTTGAAGGGATTCATGAGTCATTGATTACTGACTAGGTGAATACATCAATGCAACAAAAAGGCATGGGTGATTTGACGACTGTAAGGATAATGTGTAGGTAATGAGATGACTAGACAGCAACAGCCTGCATCATTGCATAACTGTAGGGGTAGTACGTAACTTGACCCCGAGTGATTCCTAGCTTGCAAGGGTAATATCTGGGGAATTACTGAAGTAGATAGCAAGTGGGTGGGTGATTTTATAAGTTCTTCAGAACCACTTGGGTGATTACTAAACTAATTAGATACTGCCTGAGTGATTACTTTCTATCTAAAATTATGCTGCATCATTCAACTATACTTTTGTACAGAGTAGAAAAAAAGAAGCCTAATTAAAAAACACCTTATATAAGCATATTTCAAAGCACAGATTTATGCAGCATCTTCACCATTCTATCTAAAATTATACGGCATCATTCAACTATACCTTTTTGTAGACTTGAATGAAAAAGCGTAATTAATAGCACCTTATATGATCACCTTTCAAAGCACACATTTGTGCTTCATCTTCAGAAATCTATCTAAACTTATGCTGCATCATTCAACTATTCATTTCTGCAGACTAGAAAAAAGAAGCCTAATTAATAACACCTTATATGAGCATCTTTCAAAGCACATATTTGTGCAGTATCTTCACCATTCTATCTAAAATGTTGCAGCATCATTCAACTATACCTTTGTATAAACTGCAAAAAAGAAGCCTAATTAATAATACCTTATGTGTACATCGTTCAGAGCACAGTTATAGGCTGCATCTTCACCATTCTACTAATACTCACACTCTTGACCCTACCACAAAAATAGCAGCAACAGTTCTTTCTTCTTCATAATGCACCATAACATGTATAAGACATCTTAAAATACATATACAAGTAGAAACACACCTGAGACAGAACTCCATAAACACCTTAATATTTGAGATCGTCCACCTCCAAACTTAAGGAACAGCTAAGATTATGCGGTATACTACAAGTATACATATCCACACACTAACACAACATACCATAATCAGTAATCCATATTCCAATATACACATAATACTATACAAAATCTATTTCAAACAACATTTAACTACATTACAACAAACTATAATAAGCACCTCCACATTTAATATTATATATTTAAAACTTCAAAGTTCATGAATAATTTTTTACCTTAAGAAATAACGGTAACACATAATACACCTCACAAATGTATAACCCACCTTCCAAATTGATTTGTAGAATATGAAATATCAGAAACTCAGAATGGATTTTCTTATGCACACAATCAATGTAATGCACTGCTCTCAGCAAGGCAAAACAAGTAATGGCAAAGTTTCCCTCTCTTTCTCCACACATATACATGTAAGTAACATATCACATTGCTTCCCAGATTATTTTAAATTCTAAAACACATTTCTATTGGTTAGACATATCAACCTATACCAACTGACTTCTCAAAGTACCCAAACTGCTTCTGGATTTTTTGAGGAGTCACGACTCCACCGTGCAGCTAAGGGATGGAACCGCAAATCTATACGGGAGTTCAAAATATATCACACATATATTTACCACTATTTTTTAATAATACACCACTTTAAAAGATAGCACTGACTTGGGAAAAATCACTGTAATACCGTAAGTAGTTGGGTTGCACACCTTTTTAATATTTAATTTTCTCTAGTTGTAACCATCAGAATTCATCCTTTGTGCGTGCATTTACATTGGTGACGTGCCTAGCCCCAACTGCACGTTATTACTAAACACCATCGTGATGGGGTTATCTTTTAACCCCAAAACCAGTGGCACAGCCAATACTGTTTTTGCAAATGATCATTTTCTTTTAAACTTTTCTCTCTCTTTCTCCACACATATAGATGTAAGTAACAAATCACATTGCTTCCCAGATTATTTGAAATTCTAAAACACATTTCTATTGGTTAGACATATCAACCTATACCAACTGACTTCTCAAAGTACCCAAACTGCTTCTGGATTTTTTGGGGAGTCACGACTCCACCGTGCAGCTAAGGGATGCAACCGCGAATCTATACGGGAGTTCAAAAATATATCAGACATAAATTTACCACTATTTTTTAATAATACACCACGTTAAAAGATAGCACTGACTTGGGAAATGTCACTGTAATAACATATTTCTTTTATATAAATTACAAATTCACATTTTAATGCCACAGTTAACTTTTAAACCTACCCCCATTCTGCTTAATCCCAGTTTCATTAGTAACAATTCATGGAAGACTCAACTGAACTGACAGGTCACAAGTTCACCACACAATTTTCCAAATGCAAAGAGCAGGTATGGTTGATATTTCCAAAATATAAGCTTATGCTTTCTACTGTACCTTTCCAACGTTTCTTACTGACCAATAAGAAATACCCTTAAAAGAAATTAAATGCACCCTATTTTTGAATGTACAATGTTCTTAAAATCCCAATCAATTCTCTACTTTTTAAAAAACAGCATCTTGTTCACCATTTTATATACCTCTAATTCTACCAAGTGATTACCTCAGCTATAGACATGTTTTCATTACTTCCAGACATCCCTTCAAAATCCTTACAGTGTGAATTGTTGGGAACAGCTATATTTCCTGGTCCAAAAGGTATGATGAACACAGAGGTATTGACAAAGAACTAGGTTTGCAAAATGTTGACATTAAATGGATTGCACAGAGAGGATTAAAGTGGCTCCAATTGATGCCTTTGGTTAAAACCTCTTTGCATCTCCAACTCCCTGACCTCATGATTGTGCACTGTGGTGGGAATGGCCTAGGCACATTGACCGAGGTAGGTCTAGAAATGCTATTGAAGGACACCTTTGCACAAATGATGTCGCTTTTGCCTCAAACTGTCTTTGTATACTCTAACATATGCCGAAGACAGAAATGGAAGTGGTCAACTTAATTCTGTCCACAGATTGAGAAAGCTAGAAAAAATGTCAATAAAGCTATTTCTGCTTACCTTAGAGAAGATAGGATGGGATCCATACATAACAGCATTCTACGTTTTGATATGGAAGTCATCTACAGAAGTGATGGAGTGCAGTTTACAGATCAGGGAAACTCAGTCTTTATCAACAACCTAAAGCTCTGCATCCACACTTACATGTAGCTAAATCAAACTCCTAACAAACACAAGGGCTCTTTTTAGAGCCACCCTATAACGCAACAGTGAATCTTACCTATTAAAAACATACATATTCTTTTTTCCACAATATTGCTTGGAGTTGTGAACTCATCACTTTTACACTAGGGTCCACGCTGGATGCGATGGAGTCGCGACTCCAAGCGTATGCAATAAAAAAAATGCCCTTGATTCTATATTGTTTATTTCTGCCTCGGGACCCCATCCCCCGAGGCATAACCTTGGGTACCGTGGGGTCAGGCCCAATGCCCCCATGGTCCTACCGGCTCGCCGCCTCCTGCGGGAGCTGACATGCAGCTCCCCTTGTTCAAAAGCAATCTGCTTTGTTACATTGAAGCGAGAGCAGGTTTTCCTGCTCTTGCTTCAATAAAGCAAACCAGGAGTTTGCTATGGCAGAGCAGGAGCTGTGCTCCCGCCCTGCCATAACAAACTGCAATGTGTCAGTGTTGGCCAGTGGTAGTGGTAAATGTTCTAACATTGGTGGTCTTTTTACATGCCTTGCATCTTCCACATTTGTAGAAACCCTTTTGCTCGTAAACAGCCCTCTCTTCTGATGCCTGCACCTGTATTGCTGTGTACTAAAATGTCACATAGTGATTTGGGCTTCCGATAGATAATCTGGGGACATCTGCTAACTGTTTTGCCTATTGTGGGATCACTTTTGATCAAATGCCAATGGCATGACAGCACCTTCCTGACCTCTTGGCTACTGTTGTTAAAAATGGTAATAAGTAATACCGTTGTTTGGCCCACTTCTGTCTTTTTCTTTTTGTTCTTAATTAGGCGGTCCCTAGGCCTTCTATATACTTTTTTGGGGGGTCGAGAATATTTATTTTTATTTTTGCAAAGGATTCAAACACAAAATATACCAACAAAAATGGTAATCTATTACATACTCTTTCGTGTACATTTCGTTTTTCTAGGGGGGTAATATTAATACAAAAAAGAATAACAATAGGAAAAAATGACTAAGTAATAGACAGTGAAAAACAAAGCAGAAAAATTGTTAGCACATTAATCCTGAGTCATACCATGTCAAATAGCAATACATTTCTGTGGTGCCTTAAAACCTCTAACTTTAGCCAAAGCTTTTTCTCGCTCAAAAATTTCAATAAAAATACTCCACCACTCCATTACATTTCATGGCTTGGGAGAGATCCATGGCCTTGGCTATAGCCACTCTAGCAGAGAATATAACTATAGTTATTAAACCCTTCTTTGCTCTATTGGCATTGTCTCCGTAGCCCAGCATTATCTCAGTTGTAGTAGAGCCATATCCAATCCATGTCGATTTCTTAATGCATTCAAGACCCCTTGCCAAAAGGCCACTAGCAGGGGGCACAAAGCAAATATATGAACAATATTTACTCCATATTCCCCACATTTAAAAACAGCGCGTCCTAATGCTAAGTAGTTGATTGCCCCCGTCTAGCAACTTTGTCAGGGGTGTAATACAACATGCATATGGTTTTAAATTGGTGGAGCCTAAAATTAATAGAGGATACTGTGTCTTTTACTCTAGTGCGTGCAGCCTCTAGGCTTGTAGCAGATATTTCCTCCGCAAGTGTTCACTCCATTTCTCAGCTAAAAGGCCAATAGGATCCAGTCTTTCCTGACTAAATATTTGATACACAGCTCAGATTAATTTCCCTGAAAAGGTTCATGAAAACAATCAGTAATTGGTGGGGTTACACCGCATTGAGTCCTTGTGATCTCAAAAAATATTCCCTGAGTTGGAAATACTTATAGTAGTGCTGGGGCGGTATAGAAAAAGAATCTTTCAAATCCTGGAAAGTACGAAAGCCCTCCATATCATATCAATCTTCCTGTTTATCTACCCCAAGAGTGGCCCAATGTTTGGCTATACTTTCCTGAAATATGTCTGGAAGAAATGGATTATCCCACAGTGGAAGCTTAGTAAAACAAATTGGTAAAGAATACATGGTAGATATTTATCGCCAAATCATAGCTATGCCCCTCGGGGTCTTGAAACGTACCCTCTTAAAGTAATTAGGGTCATGTGTTTGATAAAGAAATCTACTACTATCCTGGTTTAAAAAAAGCCTATGGCTAAAATCTTGGTTCTTATTGGAAAGAAGACTACGTAGTCTGCTCGTAAATGAGGCCCAATAGTACTGTTCAAAGTCAGGAAGTGCAAGACCGCCTTGGTTGAATGGATATTTTACAAACTTAATAGCCCGACATGCGCACCTATATTCCCAAATAAAACTACCAACTATCCTGTCTAATTTCTCAAAGAACAAATTCGGCAGTTTCAAGGTAATAGACATAAATAGATAAAGAAACCTAGGAAGAATTGTCATTTTGACAATATTACATTGTCCGATGATACTAATAGGAAGCTTGTGCCAATTCTTAAGTTTCCTAGCAGTATCAATCAATAGCTCTTCATAATTTAATTTAATAATATTTTTGATCTGAGGAGTGACATGAATGCCAATATATGCAGTTCCTGGGCAATGTCACATTATGGGGGTTTCTGGTGTATAATTCAGCAAAATCTGAGTCTTATCAATATTCAATTTGGAACAAGAGGAGTTACCAAAACTATTAGCCTCTTGATTGTTTCATTCTACAGACCGGGCTGGATCTATCGTAAAGATTGCAATATCATCTGCATAGGCATTACGTTTTAGCTCGTTAAGTCCACAAGATAATGGCTGAATGCCCTCATTCATCATAAGTATTCAAATAAAAGGTTCAAGGTATAGGGCAAACAACAGGGGGGATAAAGGGCACCCCTGTTGTGTACCCCTATTTATCTGAAAAGCCCCAGACTGTAACCCCTCATAACTTAGTTTAGCCTGGGGTGAGCGATAACGCGACTTTACCCATGTCAAAAATTGATCAGAGATTCCCATTGCTGAGAGGGTGGGCCATAGATGGGCCCAGGCTACACGATTGAACGCTTTTCCTGCCTCCAGAAGTATCATTCCTAGTTAAACATTAATTTGCTCAGCCAGATCGAATGCCATAATGGCAGTATTGATGTGAGTGGTCGTATCTCTTCCACTTATAAAACCATGCTGTTGCCCCGAGTCCAATTTTACCATAAATGGAGAAAAGCGATTAGCCAGAATCATTGCAAACCATTTGGAATCAGCATTAATAAGTGAAATCGGACAGTACGATCCACAAACTGCTGATGGCTTATTCTTGTTAAAGAAAAAAACATATTTGTGTTATCCCACGAAGGACGAACCACGCCTGTTTCTCTTATTTCTTTAATGACTCTTACAAACAGTGGGGATAAGATATTATTTTAAACTTTATAGAATTCAATCAGAATCTGGCCTTCACCCGTGGCCTTACCCATGGTGAGTGATGACAAAGCTGACCATATATCCTCTACCAATATCTCTTGTTCCAATTGGGCAGGCTCCTGAGCTGTTAAAAATATTCAAGCTTTATCTAAGTATCAAGAAACCTCCCCTAATTCTACCGGATTTGAAGGAGCATATAGATCTTTGTAAAAAAGAGCAAATTGCTCCAAGATCACCCTAGCTCCTGTGTGGATCACATTATCCACTCTGTTAATCTCAGCGATCTTGCTTTTACACTTTTTTATCATCAATATTATAGGCTAGTACTCTCCACACTTGTTCCCTGTATTCATACTTTTCAGAGCGACAACTGCCGCTCTTTCCTTAATAATCCCTAATGCCTTCTCCTTCACTTCTACTAGTTTAAAATAAATTGATAATTGGTCCTCATCCTGTCTTCCAACAGAGTGTGCATGAGAGAGCTCTAACCCAGTTAAAGTCCAGAGAGTCGCCTTAAGGACAGCCTCCTTGACTTTATTCTTAGATAGTATAAATTGCTGAGTAATACCTCTGATGAATGCCTTTATAGAATACCAGATCATATAGGGAGAGGCAGTACCAATATTAAAACTCAGGAATTTAGCCAAGTGTTTTCCCACATGCAGAGTATACTCATCATCAGATAGTAAATAGCGTGGAAGAGAAAAAGGCCGACCTGTCTTAACAGCAATTGTCGGTTGGATTATTAATAAAATTGGATTATGATCTGAAGTGATTTTAGGATAGATCTCCATCTTTGCTGTATTCAGGACTGCATTACTAACCCAAGCCATATCCGGCCTCAAGCATTGCCTATGTGGACAAGTGTAAAATGTAAAGCCTTGGGAATCTGGATATAAGACTCCCCAAGCATGTTGTATATCATGCAACCTTGTAAGTTCCAATATTGGATTCCTTACTTTCAACATCCTTGCAAGAGGGCATCTAGAAGTTATGTCTACAGTTTGATTCATGATGCAATTGAAGTCTCCCATGACTATTAGAATTCAAGTAATTAGAGCATAAGCATATTAAAGAATGCAGAGTCATCTATATTAGACCCATAGATCACTGCTAAAACGTATTTGGCACCATGAATCGCTGGTTGGGAATAGCCCATCTTCCCCTCACATCTGCCATAACCCGATCAATTTTATACTCCAAAGATTTGCTAGCTAGTATAGCCACCCCCCTTATTGAAACAGTTTGAGATGAGCAGACAACAGTGTTATACCCTAATTGATTAGGTAATGTCTGATCATTGAATGCTATATGAGATTCCGTTTCAAGACAAAATGAGGGTGATACATCTTTAACTGTTTGCGAACAAGTTGGTGTTTATGAGTGGCATTCAAGCCAGATACATTCCAACATAAGAATTTGATCACTGACATTTTATAACAAAAAATACCTAATTTAGTATAAATGATCTTAAAACCTGTCCAAAAACCACTTCTCAGACAAAAAAGAATGTCCTGTTCAAATCCCTTGCTTTAGCCCTACAACCAACAAACCTCCCCCCAACCCCCTTCTCACCTACCCTGTGTCTTGAGAAAGGAATAACCCCCCTTATTACTGTCTGCAAAGCAGCATTTTAAGGAAGTTCAGATGCAGAGTGTCCCAATAGAAATACCCCCCCAAAGATTCAGAGGTGGAGCGGTGTGGTGCAGCGGCCAGGGCAGCTGACTTCGGAACACGGGGTTCACGGTTCGATCCCTGGCTCCAGCGGCAGCTCAGTTCAGCACCATGTGACTCTGGGCAATAGCTCACTTAATTTCCACGACGGCCCCCAGTGCCTTGAGACCCGTAAGGGTGCGTAGTTTGCGCTTTACAAATACGGATTTATTGTTTGGTTCATATGATCTTTGGTATCACCTACCCTCTGCTGAAGCTCAGTGATATCAGAAGTAAGCCTGGGCAAAGCACTACACTTATGTAGTTTGCAAAGTTTGCACTACTTCACACTACGCGAATTGCACGTAGCACAGTGCAAACACGCGTAGCGTAGTGCAGCGGTCATTTTTTGCTTGATCGCGGTCCTCAACGTCAAGTTGGCGACCGCAAACAAGCAAAATGACATCCCGGCGAACTTTTTCCTCATTCGTGATCAGCAACCTCAAATTGCCAATCGCAAGCGTGAAAAGTAAATCTCCCGGCGAGCTTCTCAACGCGGGGAGGTCAGGTTTCTCATTGTGAGTGGTCGTGTATGTTCGCGACCGCTCGCGATGAGAAACTACCAGTCCACTTTAAGAAAGC
The DNA here is from genome assembly GCF_964261635.1 of Lissotriton helveticus. Lineage (NCBI taxonomy): Eukaryota > Metazoa > Chordata > Amphibia > Caudata > Salamandridae > Lissotriton > Lissotriton helveticus. The sequence continues at coordinate 981,781,191 of NC_136065.1, read as the reverse complement.
TGCCGCTTGAGTAGAAATCTACTCTGGCGGCAGAACACGACTGCTTGCACTGTGTAAGATGCAGTTTGCACTGATTGCACTGTATGGACAAGCATCCGGCACTGTGCAATCAGTGTAAACAGCATTTTGCACAGTGCACTACGCAGCTCGCATAGTGCAAAGTGCACTTCGCGTAGCTACGCGAAGTGCTACTTCGCAAACTATGCCCAGGGTTAATCAGAAGTACTGATTTTCCACCTCTAACAAAGCATCCTACCATTCTTCTCTGTTCTTCCTCAAAGCTGGCTGTTGTGCTACAATTGTGTTTAGCCCTCAGTAACTTGCCATAGGGTATGCTCCACTTAAGGTTAGGAGGATGGTGACTACCAGCATGTAAAGTGCTGCTGCCTGCTATCTTTTTGCGGAAAAGACTGGTATTTAGTTGCCCCCATACTGACCTCGATTGTAACATCTAGGAAGTCCATGCATGTGGGATGTATTTTGTGTGTGAAAGCTAAGTTTAAGTCGTTGTGTCCTATGTTTGACAGAAATTTGTCTAAAACACATGTGGGGCCCTCACAGAAAATGAACAGATCATCAATATATCTGGTCCACAGTGTGATATGTGAAGACCATTTCTCTTTAGCATCCATCCACATACAGTTAGCCTCCCACCATCCCAAGAAGAAGCAGGCATGGCTCGGCGCAAAGCAACTGCCCATCGCAGTTCCGACCAATTGTCAAAACCACAGGTTCCTGAAAATTAAAAAGTTCTTATTGAGACAGAATTCCAACATTTTTAGTAGCATCACTGTATGATCAAATTTAGAGATGGGTTTGCCCCTGAAAAAGCATTTGCACGCTTAAATACCCAGGGTGTGATCAATGCAAGTTTATAAAGATGTTATGTCCATGGTGACCAACAGAAAGTTTGAATGCCACAGTATGTTTTGTACCTTGGTGAGGACGTCAGTGCTGTCCCTACAGTAAGAAGGGAGAACCAGCACATAGGGTAACAGAAAGAAATCCAAATACATGGAGGTATGTTCTAATAGGCTATCTGAGGCCGACACAATAGGTCTCCCTGGAAGGTTTTCTTTGTCCTTGTGTACCTTAGGTAGCATGTAGAAGAAAGGAACAACAGGATATTTGATATTGAGGGAAATACATTCCTCTGTGGACAGTAGTCAACAGTCTGTCCATCAGGGGAGCAATGATAGGTATGTGTCAATGCTGTGCTTGTAACTCTGAATGGTTGTCCTTTCGTAGTCCCCACTAAGGTCTAATTGTCTAAATGCCTCCTGGTTATATTTGTTGACCTCCCACAGATCAAAATTACCTCCCTTGTCCAAGGGTTTAATGATAATACTGTGATCATCTTGTAATGTTTTAAGTGCTGTTCTCTGACTGTTACTTATGTTGGAGGCAAATGTATTGCTAGTCTTATGCCAGATTTTGATCAGATCCCTGATCACCACCTCATAAAAGGTGTCAATCATGTTGTGTGGAGTGTTGGGATTGCATGTCGATTTGGGTTTGAAAGGGGTATTGATGATGCTGTTTAATTCTAAGTCAAGGGATTCCAATATCTCTCTCTCATTTTCCAAATCCATGAAACCCCCTCCCAGCTCCACCAGTGTGGCAAGACCCTTTATATCCCCAAGATTCAAATATTTACACAAATGTCATCATCCTGGACAGTTGCAGAAATAGATTTGCTCTTTGAAGGTCCCTTCTTGGGAAATTGAAGAAAAAATTTCTTCAGTTTCAATTTACAATTAAATACAAATATTTCAATCCATTTTCTGCAAAAGTCAAAGCTCGCTGTGGGGCAAAATGATAGGCCTAATTCCAAGTCCTTCTCACCCATCACTTCCTCTTGGATTGCCTCATCGTTCTCTCATGTGGCAATGTTTCTTTCTCCGTTGAGCCTTTGTGTTACATTGCTCTTCCTCTGTTTCCTCCTCTTCCTCTTGGAGATCTTCCGTTAGATGTTTGGTTCCTCTGTAAAAAACAGTATTCATCAAGTGCAGTGAAAGAGACCACATCATGTCCCCCTGTGCTGCTGTGATCCTCCAAATCGGATGAAAAGTTGTTGGATCCCGATCGGATGTAGCCAGTTCCTGCTTCCTGAGTGCTTCAGCCTTCTTATACTGGCGATGCCATCATCACATTTATGTCCAAGTGTCAAAATTCTACCTTTAGCGTAGTCTTGTTTATCTCTTAGAAATTTTAGTTGTTTCTTTTGCTTGATGTCTTCCTCATATCTGTGTTTATTTTCTAGGGTAGCCTTTAGTTTGCCTATTTCTTCCATGTTTTTTTTTTATTTTGAAACCGGCATATTTGGCTAATATTCTTAGCATGTTTTTGCATGTGCTGGCCATGAGTGAGGACCATTCCTCGAGCAGTTTGGTTAGGGTTCTGATAGGTAACGGTAATCAATATTATAAGGCCTCTCGAGACTCTCCCTACCGCAATATAGTTTTCAAGTGACATCACCTCCCATGATCTGTTAGTCTCTTTCTTCAGAGTTTTTCATAATTAATTAGTTGCTAAGTAAATGATTTTGCTGTACCAGCAGTCGCTGGTGAAGCTTAATTAAAGGTGTCATTCAAATTAGCCTCATTTTCATTAAATAGGCACATTGCCTCCTCCAGTCTCCTCCTCCACACCTCAATCTTGATTTAAAGTAACCCCTAAATATCATTGGCTAAAACATGAGATTGAGATATGTATTTGTTTGTATTTTACACCATCTGCACCTTTTTGAAATTTTGCTTTGTGCAATAGGACACTGGGCCATCAAGCTTTCTTGGGGATCCCTGCTCCGGTCTGATAACATTATGTGTGAACTGGTCATTCGACCACAATCATGTCTTTTATGATCATGCAGAATTACATGCTTGGGCAAGCCACATGGCTAGTAGTGTAATATAATATGATTAACATATTTTTCTTTCAGACCAGGAGTTGTTCACTATTATGAAATTGAAATTTTAATTTTGGTGCGCTGATTTTAAGCGTAGGAATTATACTGTTAATCAACCCTGGGCGTAGTTCACGTAGCAGCGCTATGCATAGCTACGCGAAGTGCACTTTGCACTACGCGAGCTACGCGTAGCTACACAAACTGCGTAGTGTACTGTGCAAAATGCTGTTCGCACTGATTGCACAGTGCCGGATGCTTGTCCGTACTGTGCAATCAGTGCAAAACGCATCTTGTACAGTGCAAGCGGTCGTTTTCTGCCACTCGAGTAGATTTCTACTTGAGCGGCAGCTTTCTCAACGCGGACTGGTACTTTCTCATCGTGAGCGGTCGCGAGCGTACTTGACCACTCACAATGAGAAACCTGACATTCCTGCGTTGAGAATCTCGCCGGGAGGTTTATTTTCAAAGCTCGCGATTGGCAACTTGATGTTGCTGATCGCGAACGAGGAAAAAGTCTCGCCGGGATGTCATTTAGCTCACTCGCGGTCACCAACTTGACGTTGAGGACCGCAAGCAAAAAATTACTCTTACGCTATGCATGTTTGCACTGTGCTACGTGCAATTCGCATAGTGCGAAGTAGCGCAATCTTCGCAAACTACGCGAGCGTAGCATAGTTCTTCGCTCAGGGTTACTGTTAATTACTATGTACCACTTGGATTTCCAGCTTGCTTAGCAGTATTATTACCAATTGGTTTCCGAAACTTTTCAATATCTTTTTGTTTTGTTTAGCACTGAAATGTGTTACTGTTACATTTACTAATTTGTGCATATCATAAATTACAATTGCATACCGTCTGTTTTTGCACATTCTTTGCATCAGGAGACACGATGCTTTGTGAATTTCTTCACTTTTTATAACCTTGTGGCTATTTCTATTGTTGGTTGGGCAAAATAGGTAACGGGCTGTGACAATGACCTTTTGAGGTCAAAACTGGTTGCCGCAATAAACTTTATTGACTGAGAAACATTGAGTGCGACCTTGTGCTTTCTTTGGGCTCCGGGGAGGCGTACCTACTTGTACGTTTTATATATATATATCTGTAATCAAGCCTTCGGCTGAAGGCGAAACGCGTTGGGCTAATGACGAATGAGCGAACAATAAAGCTAATGGTTTAATCTTTACATCTGCCTGCTTGTGTGCCTCCTTACCCCCGGTGTTGGGCCGGACCTGTGAACATATATACATCTATATATATATATATATATATATATATAGATGTATATATATATATATATATATTTACTCCAATTCCTTATGGCTCGTTTGCGAGGGGAACCGCCCGTGGTCTGGTGGCGCGTCAAAACTGGCAGAGCCCTGCCAGTAAAGTTCATTCCAGTAAAATTCAAATAATGAAGCGCTCTCAGAAGACAAGAGTGTCACACAGTGTCGGTTTAATTGCTGCTACGCGTTTCGGGAGTCCTTGCTCCCTTGCTCACACAACAATACCACAGCATTCCACCAGTTACATACACTTAGTGTAATAGCCATCAAAACAGGACTGCACAATACCATTTTGGCAGACATCTTAGAAGGGGTTATTTTCACACAATTTCCTTATTCTTGATGCCATGTTTTAAAGCAACTCTTAAATCAATAATGAAGTACATTAAAGTCATTTTTAAATTATACTTTCGCCACAGTGGCATAATATGCTGTCCTGTCAATTACCCTTGCTTTCTTTCGCCTAGTGGCTGTATAAGGGTCAATTGTCTCTGGGGGTTTTCGCTGTTAAAAACATAAAGTGAAAAAACGTGAACTAAAGTGAATAAATTGTAACGTTACAAGGTGACGTGATCTCTTATAACTGAATTCTTCCAGGTGACAGGTTTCAATTGCTCGTGAAGTGCACGTGATATCTACTCTGAGCTCCCTGATGTCACCTGTTAGAGTAAAACAAAATACAATTACATTAGAATTCCTCCTAGATATATTAAAAACATATATACATTGTTAAGCATTGACCAAATAAACATTTAAACATTTTTAACATTCTTTGTTGTGCTACCTGATGATCTCAACAATGACTTATTGGTTAGGAAAGGATTTATCATGTTCAGGGATCATACAGATGTACTACTAGCTCCTCATGATCGTTATGACCATTAGGCTGTCTCGTCTCTAATTCAAGGATCCACTTGGATTCCTTCTTTCGGAGTTGTAGCTCTCTGTTTCCACCCCTCGGGTTCTGGTTCACCTGTTCTATTGCAAAATATGTTAGTAAATTGCAATTCGAATTGTGGTGTTGGGCAAAATGTCTCGCGACAGGGTATTGTGGGTCCTTATTGGTGATAGCCCTTAGGTGCTGCATCACTCTATTCTTAACCATCACAGTTGTACTCCCCACGTATCTTTTTTGACATGGACACTCCAGCACATATACCACATGTGTCGAGCTACACGTCAAAAATTGTCCAATTTTCTTTTTATTCATTTCATGAGGGATCTTAAACTCCTTTCTCATTGAACTATATTTGCAGGCTTTACAATGTCCACATGGGAAGAAACCCTCTAAGTTATGCTGGTTCCTATCTCTATGTTCTGTGATATCTCCCCTTGTGATCAGGTCCCTCAAACTTCGACTTCTTCTGTATGTTATAGCAGGTCTTACACTCAGTCTTGGTCCAACAATGGGGTCACATTTCAAAATATTCCAATTTCTGGAAATTATTTTCCTCACAGCTTGCGACCCTTTATTGTACGTGAGCCTTAATGGTATTGTGCAGTCCTGTTTTGATGGCTATTACACTAAGTGTATGTAACTGGTGGAATGCTGTGGTATTGTTGTGTGAGCAAGGGAGCAAGGACTCCCGAAACGCGTAGCAGCAATTAAACCGACACTGTGTGACACTCTTGTCTTCTGAGAGCGCTTCATTATTTGAATTTTACTGGAATGAACTTTACTGGCAGGGCTCTGCCAGTTTTGACGCGCCACCAGACCACGGGCGGTTCCCCTCGCAAACGAGCCGTAAGGAATTGGAGTAACTGATTAAGTGGAACTGCCGGCCCTTGTTCTAGAATAGCCACGTTGAGAGGACGGATCACGAGCGGCGCCCGCTGAGAGACGAGCCGAGCTAGCCCCGCAGCCCGACGGAGGACTCTCCGAAGGTAAGCCCATTTTCGAAGTCAGAACTCCGACGGCAAGGCGTGAGACGCCGAAACCGTCGGAGTGAAGGCGGAGATCACGGGGGAGCCGACGGGTGTCCTGGGCTTTAGGTATAAGTTCATCGGACCTCTGGGGTTATAACTAAATGTGAAGCCTAGGAGGAGCGCGGTTAAAAAACTGTACAACGCACGTCTAAAGCGGATTGAACGCTACACTTTACAAGGGCATCTGGAACTCCTAACATTAGGAGGGAAGCAGAGAGTCACACAGTACTCGTCTAACAACAGCAGAATAATTGACTGTATAAACGTGAACACACATTTTTCAGGTGTGTATGTGAAGTAACTGCACCTGACCAACAACGTGTTTAAGCTTGACAAAAAAACTACAAAACATTTTCTTTTGCATATCTCGACATAGAAAGAAATATGGATGAAGATACTCAACGCAGACTTGCTGCGCAGTCACTCTTAGCGAGAGCACCCGGGAAAGGACCTCAGCCTGGGACCCAAAAGCAAGTAGAAACTACTCTAATTGGTAAATTGAGAAAATATGAGAAACTTAAAAGGAATGAAATTTCAAAATGGTGGGAGGCAGTCTCCCTACAAGACTATGTGGATAAAAATATGATTCCCAGGGGGCTGAGAATATATATCACGCCCTCCCATGAATCCCCGAATCCGCGCATGCTTGAGGAGTGGTTTGAAAACTCAACAAACAGCTCCAGAACTATGCTCTGCATCCTGGTGAAATATGCGTGGGAGGACAGAGACAGAATATTGAAAGAAATAATAGATATAGAAAATGAATTAACTAATGAGACTGATCAGTCAAGCATTAAGAAATATAAGGAAGATATGAAAACACGACTGAGCCAACATGAGGAAGATATAAAGATCAGAAAGCAAAGGAAACTGCATAGAGATTGCAATGACTATGACTCTGGCCGTATTCTCACGTATAGTAAGAAGTATGATCATATGTATGATCTAAAACAATCTACCCCAGTGAAGAGAACCCCACAAACCAGAGGCAAAGAAGCTGATTCAGCAACAACAGAAGGGTCAGACACAGATGGTTCCATACAAAGCACCAGCACAATTGCAGAAATGGAAATAATTACATCCAGACCGACGTATTTAGACGAATTCCGAGCGCTGAAGAGGGGGCAGCAGTCGGGAAGATTCTCACCCCCTCCGGTACAAAGAGGAAGAGGAACCAGGGGAAGACCACGGGGGAAAGCAAGAGGAGCAGGAAGAGGATCGGAAGAACAAAGCAGCGGAGACAAAGGAGGAAACAAAGGAAAAGCAAAAGGAGTGGAACGCGAGCCAATGGGAACCAGATTTGGAGGCTACAAGAAACGCAATCACTAATGGAAGACAAAGATATGGTAAATAAAACTATAGTTAATTTATCTAGTAGAGAATTAACAGGAACAGAAAGGAATATTTTAAGCCTGGGACTCTCGTTCTGCCCAACGGAGATATTCAATTACAGTGAGACCAGAATAGACATTTTTCGCTTTATAAGAAAGTTAAAACTGGCGAAGTGGCATGCATTAAGATCAGACACTAGAAGTTCAGTGGTGCGTGATTATCCAGCCCCTAGTCAGCCTTCTCTGACTGTGGGGGATGCCAATGCTATCCAAGTAGCACATAGTCTACTTAGGGAAGGAGAGGGTACGATTGCATCCAATAGCAATGAGGAAATAGAGACATGGGATATAACCACAGGCAGAGCAGCGTTGACAAGTTTCAAACCTAAATCAGTATTTTTTCCCAATCTTGCTCATGACAATGTTGACACCTTTCATGATGTAACAACTAAATCATTATTGAAATATAAACATCAACTCAGAGATAAGGAAGGTGGATTTAATTTAAATTTCAAACAAAGAAAAGCAATTGTATCCCTAGCGACCGATTCCTCCATCATAATACGCCCAGCAGATAAAGGGGGAAATGTTGTCGTTCAAGACAGAACCATGTACATTGAAGAGGCTAGGAGACAGCTGGATAATGAATCATTCTACTGTAGGACTAATGGTGGAGTGTACAGAGATAATATTCTGACAATGTGGTCTAATTTAGCCAAGTGGCAGGAGGAAGGCCTATTATCATGGGAGGAGTATGTTTTTCTGAAGAAAGATTATCCCAAATTGCCAATAATCTATTTCCTGCCTAAAGTCCACAAGAACCCACTAGTACCGCCAGGGAGACCTATAGTGTCATCCATAGGTAGTGTTTACGAAAATGTGTCAAAATATGTCGAACATTTTCTGCAAGAATATGTAGGAAAACTCCCGTCATATGTGAAAGACACTCAGGATTTTCTGAACAAAATTATTGACTTACAGTGGAAATCAGATTACCTGTTGATGACAATGGATGTTAATGCATTATATACCATAATTGACCACAAACAGGGAATTGATGCATGCATGTATTATCTAAAAGAGCGGAACATAATGTACTTGGAACACACAAAAATGATAGGAGACATGATAAGAATATGTCTTGAAAATAATGTATTTATGTTTAATGGTGAACTGTACAAACAGACCACAGGGACTTGTATGGGTACTAATTTCGCGCCGAGTTTTGCGAATCTGTTCCTTGGTAAGTGGGAGGAAGAAATCAGAGTAGATCCAAGATATAGGCAGGCGTTTGAAAAAGTCAGAATGTGGCTAAGGTATATAGATGACCTGTTTGTAGTGTGGAGTGGCAGTGATGTAGAAGCTGAAGAATTTGTGGAACAGCTTAATATCAACAGGTACAATATAAAATTGTCTCACTGTAAAGATAGACGTAAGGTCGAGTATCTAGACGTTGAGGTAAGAGCAGAAGGAGATCGACTAACAACTAAACTGTTCCGAAAGGAAACTGCGGGCAACAGTGTCCTCCATGCTCTCAGCAGTCACCCAGACACCCTGAAATGGAGTATCCCTTATGGGGAACTGCTACGAGCAAGGAGGAATTGCTCCAATACTGATGAGTACAAGCAAGAAAGCAAAAATATGGTACAGAGATTCAGAGAAAGGGGCTATCCCAAATGGGTTTTGGATAGGGCCTTATCTAGAATGGAAAGTGTTACAAGAGAAAAAACACTAACACCAAAGAAAGTGGTAGAGGAGGACACTGAAACCACTAGAGTAATCCTCACGTACAATAAAGGGTCGCAAGCTGTGAGGAAAATAATTTCCAGAAATTGGAATATTTTGAAATGTGACCCCATTGTTGGACCAAGACTGAGTGTAAGACCTGCTATAACATACAGAAGAAGTCGAAGTTTGAGGGACCTGATCACAAGGGGAGATATCACAGAACATAGAGATAGGAACCAGCATAACTTAGAGGGTTTCTTCCCATGTGGACATTGTAAAGCCTGCAAATATAGTTCAATGAGAAAGGAGTTTAAGATCCCTCATGAAATGAATAAAAAGAAAATTGGACAATTTTTGACGTGTAGCTCGACACATGTGGTATATGTGCTGGAGTGTCCATGTCAAAAAAGATACGTGGGGAGTACAACTGTGATGGTTAAGAATAGAGTGATGCAGCACCTAAGGGCTATCACCAATAAGGACCCACAATACCCTGTCGCGAGACATTTTGCCCAACACCACAATTCGAATTGCAATTTACTAACATATTTTGCAATAGAACAGGTGAACCAGAACCCGAGGGGTGGAAACAGAGAGCTACAACTCCGAAAGAAGGAATCCAAGTGGATCCTTGAATTAGAGACGAGACAGCCTAATGGTCATAACGATCATGAGGAGCTAGTAGTACATCTGTATGATCCCTGAACATGATAAATCCTTTCCTAACCAATAAGTCATTGTTGAGATCATCAGGTAGCACAACAAAGAATGTTAAAAATGTTTAAATGTTTATTTGGTCAATGCTTAACAATGTATATATGTTTTTAATATATCTAGGAGGAATTCTAATGTAATTGTATTTTGTTTTACTCTAACAGGTGACATCAGGGAGCTCAGAGTAGATATCACGTGCACTTCACGAGCAATTGAAACCTGTCACCTGGAAGAATTCAGTTATAAGAGATCACGTCACCTTGTAACGTTACAATTTATTCACTTTAGTTCACGTTTTTTCACTTTATGTTTTTAACAGCGAAAACCCCCAGAGACAATTGACCCTTATACAGCCACTAGGCGAAAGAAAGCAAGGGTAATTGACAGGACAGCATATTATGCCACTGTGGCGAAAGTATAATTTAAAAATGACATTAATGTACTTCATTATTGATTTAAGAGTTGCTTTAAAACATGGCATCAAGAATAAGGAAATTGTGTGAAAATAACCCCTTCTAAGATGTCTGCCAAAATGGTATTGTGCAGTCCTGTTTTGATGGCTATTACACTAAGTGTATGTAACTGGTGGAATGCTGTGGTATTGTTGTGTGAGCAAGGGAGCAAGGACTCCCGAAACGCGTAGCAGTAATTAAACCGACACTGTGTGACACTCTTGTCTTCTGAGAGCGCTTCATTATTTGAATTTTACTGGAATATATATATATATATATATATATATATATATATATATATATATATATATATATATATATATATCGGCAGCTCCCCGCACGGGAAAGAAGAATCGGCGGGGTTCCACACCGAGAAACGCAGGTTTCCGAAGCAGCACCCCATAGGAGTCGGAGGACCCCAAGGGACTACGAGGCATCTGCGGTAAGCCGGAGTGAGCACGCCGACACACACCCGTGTGTAACATCCAATTGTGTGGGCGCAAGGATATAGACACTGTAATAGTAAAAGTTCCTTTTTTGTGAAATTGCAACAATTAGGAGCAGTGAACTATTTATTCTCCCCGATAAATAATCAAGTCCACACCAGCAGAAGCTTTGAAAAAACGGGAAGCATTAGCAGATGCCATGTTTGTTAACCTTCCGACAATGAGAACTGATAAAGTAATCACGGAGGAAAGTAACTCCAGCACCGATTTAAAGGGCAAACTAAAAAAGTTGGAAAAGTTATTAAGGACTGAAACCACCAAGTGGTGGGAAAAACGATCGCTTGAAAAGTACCTTGAAGTGGGTAGAGTCCCGAGAGGGTTGAGGGTTCTCATAGCTCCATCTTTTGAGAACCCCAACCCCCTGATGTTGAAGGAGTGGGCAACCAACAATCTGGAGGCTTCCAGAAACATGTTATGCTTGTTGGTAAAATACGCGGAGATAGACAGGAATGAGATTTTAGAGCAAATTGAAGCACTGAATAAAGAATTGGACTCACACAAAGACAAAGATTATATTAAGAAATACAGAGAAGACATAGATGCCAGATTAGCCAAACATCAGGAAATGATCAGCAAACGCAAACAGTATAAATTCGCCCGAGACAAGAAGGACTACGAGACGGTTAGAATTTTCACGTTTGCAAGAAAATACGACACTATAAAAAGACAAGCACTTATCCCCAAAGCTACTCCACAAACACCAAGTGAAGGACCATAAGTGAGTCTTTCGGAAGCTGAATTAAGTTAAACTATTAGTAGTGGGGGTTCTGATGATGAACAGACAGTGACATCTACGAGAACACAAGTGCCAACTCATTTCGCACCATCCGAGGAACTGGGTTTTTTAATCGAGGAAAGATTCAAAACCTTGCGACCAAAAACCCAGCTACAGCGGAATCCAACCGGAAATGCAAAAACATCAAATGTAACAAAAGAAGGAAACACCGGAGGGAGAGGCTTCGCAAAGAGAGGCAGAGGCAAGAAGTGGTAGAAGGCAAACAATTAAACACAGACGGAGAAACTTATACACTAGCATAGAACACGCTGATGGCCTGAATGCAGTTAGAAATTTTTTGAACCGCCGTAATGTGAACTTTAAGAACCATAATGACATTTCCTATCAGAATGACAAAACTTTGTTTAATGAACAATTATTTTTTATTCAATAATGAAGTATATCAGCAGCTAAGGGGAGTGGCAATGGGGGCATGCTTTTCCCCAACCTACGCGTGTTTACACGTGGGGTGGTGGGAGGAGCATGTCCTCCAGCGCACTCCGAATTTTGCCACCAACATCATTCATTATTGGAGGTTCATAGACGATATCTGCATGGTCTGGAAAGGGTCTGTAAACACTGCTAGTGATTTTGTAGAGGGCTTGACCACCAACAACTTAAATCTCAAATTTACTTCCCAAATAAGCACTATGTGTATTCAATTTCTAGATGTGGAAGTTTATGTCCATGAGAATTCCCTTGAGACCAGATTACATAGGAAATGTACCGGGGGCAATTCGATTCTGCACGCTTCCAGTACCCACCCGGATCATTTGATAAAAAGCACCCCCTATGAGGAGTTTACCCGGATGCGTAGAATTTGTAGTTCCCAGCAGGATTTAGAACTGTGCCAAAATGAAGCTTTTAAAAGATTTCTGATACGGGGCTATTCAAGTAAAGAACTATTTATAGCCAAAGAGAAAGCTAACAGTAGAAGCAGGGAGGATTGTTTGGCTAACCAAACTGGGGACAATGTAACTAAGGGCACGGACATCACAAACAAGGAGGAAATGAAAGTCAGCATGATTACCACCTTTAACACAGAGGAACGCAAAATAAGGGGAATTTTAAAGAAACACTGGCCCCTATTAAAAACTGATATAAGCCTAGCACCCTTGTTACCCGCAGAACCTTCCATTGTGTTTAGGAGGGCACCCTCCATGAGGGACTCTTTGGTCAACACTAGTCCTGAGGTCACCAGTAAAAAGGAATGGTTTTCTACCAAAAAGGGATTCCATGAGTGTATCTCGGTTAGGGCATGTAAATTCGGAGTTAATACCTCGGAATTTTGTTCAGCCTTCAACCCTACACCCATTCAGATCAAAGAGTCTTATACATGCCGCACCGATTTTGCGGTATATGTACTAGAATGCTCGTGCGGGTTGAAATATGTGGGTAGCACCAAACTGCAGGCATTCAATCGCATCTTGCAACATCTAAGAGTGATTGTTAATTCAGATACGACGTACCCAGTTGCCCGCCACTTTGAATTGGTTCATTCTAAAGACCTTAATCAACTTAAATATTTCATCATTGACGCGGTACCTAAAAATATACGGGGCGGGCACCGGGAAAAACACTTGAGGCAATTAGAAAGCAAGTATATCGTGCTTCTAGATACTAGAATCCCTAATGGATTGAACAGGGGGGAGGACCTTCAGGTTTTTCTTTAAGAACCTGAGATTCATCCCCTTTTATAATAGTATGCCTCTCCGGTCTCACTGCATCATAGCCCACCTAAAAGGGGATGACCGGAATAGATCACTGAATCTATTTCATCCACACTGATGAAATTTATATCATTATCCGCGACTCCATCCATAATTCAGTCATTCATGGACTTTTTTGATTTTAAGATCTACCATCTGACTTATTGAGTTTATATCAGTCCGTGGGCTTTTTCTCCTTAAACAGTTATACCCCTGAATTGGCATTGAAGCCACGAGACAGTAGGTGCAGATTCTCTGAAGTTGGGCATTCTCTCATATGTATACAACTTAAGGTTTTCCCATAAGTTATTATCTGAGATTAATACAGCCATGAGGGCTTTAGCAAGGTTTTAAGTTTGAGCATCTGACTAATTGTGTTTACATCTGTGTACATATATGAAATTTATAGCGCATATTTTATCAGGTTTTATCTACTCGTGATGGTTTTATATTCATCACTTTTGAGCAAATCCAGAGATATTGCGCAGTCACCATGCACTTTAGGAACGTAATTTGCACTTGCACTTTTTTCTCAAGCACGGGTTGTGTGTTTTCTTAAATAATATGGGATTATTGCTATGTTTACAGGAGTCAATGTTTACCATTGTTGATGTACGAGATATTATAGCCGATTATCTTTTTCAGCAGCGCTCTAGATAAACACAAAAAATTGTATTAAAATATGTTTTATATATATTGTTCTACCACTGTGGTCTGATATATGAGCGCTGTGATTAGGAGAGGTATTATGACAATTTATTTTGCAAAATACGTATATGTTTTGTCGGCATCGTACACAGTGATTTAAGCAGTATACATCTTTTATGGAGCCACTCACATTCATGGACATGTTAATGTGTGAATAGGCCAGATTTTGGTTCGCATTTTCTCCCTTTGCAATCCTTTTGGGCAGTTGTAGTATTTTTTCCATTTCATTCAACCAGGTGCTTGTTGTTTATTTGAATTTGCACAGTACTTAAACACTCCCATTGGTACTTTGAAGCCATGTGATCAAGGCTGTTGTAATACAGCCGAAACGCGTCATGCTGGTGGAGAGGAGAGAATAAACACTTAATATTCACGAACGCTTTGTGTCTGAGTGATCCGTACCTGTAAAAACTGCAGCGCTGAAGAGCCGAGGCAACAGGACTTTGTTTGGAAATATATATATATAAATTGAGCAAAGCTGGTGCTTCAGTGTAATCACAGCGCGATGTTTCCAGCCGTGCTCCTCCTCTGACGAAGGCCCAAGGTGGCCTGAAATGCATTAGGAAGAAAATAGGAGCGTTTTAAATTAAACCGGAAAAACGAACCACGATGTGTGCGGCTCATTTCTTTTTTAGGAAAGGTGAAGGTGATATATATATATATATATATGTATATATATATCTATATATATATATATATATATATATATATATATATATATATATATATTGTCGAAACACTCGATCCTTTTTCTGAACAAAGTAGACGGCACTCCGAGCTTGAATGCAAAAGGGTGATTTATTGGCAGACCCCCCTGCCCCCAAAAAGACAGACGCGTTTTCGCAGTGAAGGCTTCCTCAGTGTCAACAATATGTTACAAAAAACGCCCTTTTATCTCCACCTCTCTATCAGCATGAAAAAAAAAATATATATATATATATATATATATTCTCGCTGCACAATCCTCTCACAATCCTGTGAAATTAGAAACAGCACTCGCAGGGGGGTATAAAGCCAACAATTCTTTATTTGGCTACCAGCACAGACAAGACGCGTTTCGGCGATGAGCCTTCGTCAATTGCAAATGAGAACGCGCCGCCATTGCATTTAAAACACAGTGCAATCATCACAGTGAATCATGGCATAGACATGAAAAAAGGACTAACTGATGGCTAAAATCACGCCATCTTGAAAGTACTTTTTCTGCATTGAAAACGAAAATATATATATGATTTCATTCTCATGTTTGATCTGACACTGGGGTATGAAGAGTACAATTCATTATTCACTCTGTCAACCATATTTACATACGGAAATATACCCACAAGTTCAATATAGCCCTGGATGGGCACATACTCAGCAAATTATATTGCCCACAGATGGGCTCAGCCATGATAATATCTACTGTGATAGAAATACATAGTATAATTAAAAACAGTTCAAGAAGCAAAAAATGATGAATATAAAGAAAGGGGTGAAGTGGAAAAGATAAGGAACGATAGCAAATTTATACAGCATATAATGAACAAAGATACAGGAAAGCGAAATATCTACATACAGAGTATTAATATCCTAAATGGACTGCTAGTTCTTCATGTGTATTGAGCCCAAAAGGGCTTTTGCTCTGCAAGTCTATGATGTAGCGTGACTCAAGCCGCCGCAGTTTTTGTAAGCGGTCTCCACCACGTGGTAGAGGTGGCACACTATCCAGACAAAAATAGGCCAACAGATCCCTGTTGTGTCCATGCAGTTTGTCGAAATGTCTAGCCACGGGATAAGATTCATCAATATTGTTGATGGCACGCATGTGCTCTAATATACGTAATTTAACGGGATTGATAGTACTCCCGACGTACTTTAGTCCACAGGGACATACTAGACAATAAATGGCATAAGGTGTTGTACATGTCAGAAACTTTTTGATGCTTTTAGGGAATTTCAAACCTGGAATGTCATAAGTAAGGGTCCTTTTGCTGATCTTACAGGCCTTACAACGGCCACATGGAAAGAAACCACTAAGAGGTATTTTGTTGGATACATTGGGTTTCACCATAAGATGACTATGAACTAGATCATCTTTAAGGGCTCTAGCTTTCCGATAAGTAACCAACGGACTAGAAGATAAATCTTCTCTGATGATATTGTCCGTTAGTAATATATTCCAGTTCTTTTTTAGAATTTTTCTGACTTGTTCTGAATTTTCAGAGTAGGTCGTGATCAGTCTGAAAGTCCCTTGATTCTGCACCTTAGTTTCTTTGGATTTCAATAGCTCAGGTCTAGGTCTCTTACTGACTTTATTAAGAGCTTGTTTAAGCACTCCCTCTTTATAGCCCCTCACCTTGAATCTGTCCACACAAAGTTTGGCTGATTTATCAAATTCTTCTTCGGTGGAGCTATTTCTTTTAAGTCTTAACAGTTCCCCATATGGGATACTCTTAATGAGTTTTTTGGGGTGATTACTGGTCGCATGTAATGTGCAATTGCCTGCTGTGGCTTTTCGATAAAGTTTGGTGTGCAATTGCCCCTCTTCCACAAATATGGTGAGGTCTAAATAATTGACCATGGAGTCACTTATTTCACCGCTAAATTTTAAATTCACACTGTTGTCATTTAATACATCCACATATGTCGCAGCTTCCTCAACGATAATCAACAAATCGTCAATATAGCGATACCAGGATTTAATTTTACAATTCCACATAGCATTGCTATCATTCCAGGCTATCTGCTCCTCCCACCAGCCAACGCACAGATTAGCGTAGCTGGGGGAGGAGCAGGAACCCATAGCTACACCTGACTGTTGTTTGTACAGTTGTCCGTTAAAGACAAAAATGTTGTTGTTAAGGCCAAAGGTTATAAATTCCATGAGCATCTTATTGTGCTCAAAGTATTCAATATCTCTCGTTTGTAGAAAGCTATGTATGGCTCGCAAATCGTCAGTGTGTAAGATGCTTGTGTACAAACTGGTGATGTCCATCACCATCATGCAATATCCTGGTTTCCAAACAAACTCATTTAACAAATTCAAAAGATGTGTAGTATCCTTAAGATAAGATTTCAAAGCAGTAACAAAAGGAAACAAAAATGAGTCTATATACATTGAGAGGTGTTCTGTAAGCCCCCCTAGAGAGGCAACAATGGGGCGTCCAGGAGGATTTGTACTGTCTTTGTGTACTTTAGGAAGGTGGTAGAACGTGGGTGTAATGGGGTTCATACAACGAAGAAACAAAAATTCATCACTGTTCAACATGTCTTTGTTATACCACTTGGTGATGATGTCATGATAATCTCTAATGCTATGTTGGTAATCCACATTAGTGATTTTAAGATAGCAAGTAGTGTCATTTAATTGTCTATATGCTTCCTTTTCATATTGTGATAATGTCATAAGTACAATATTTCCTCCTTTATCAGAAGGTTTGCATATCAAGGAGGAGTCATCACAAAGTTTTTTGAAAGCCATCTGTTGTTGTCTATTGAAATTGGTAATTCCATTTTTCTGATACTTAACATCATGTCTCAGTTTCATTAGGTCTTTGATCACTGCATCAGAGAAAATATCTATGGCATCCGTCATTGTTGGAGGCATGAAAACGGATGCTGGTTTAAAAGAGGAAATACCTCCTTTAAGTTGGACATCCATCGCAGAGACCATCTGTGTATTAGTCACATTCACACATTCCTCTCCCATACTTTCTGTTCTTAGTTCTTCCATGGTAATTATACCACTCAGATCTTTGCACAGAAGGCCTTCTGTGGACTCTTGTCGAACTTTTTTAGTATTAGGTTTGGTCGGTGTAGGTTTCAGCTTGTAAAATTTATGTAGTTTTAACTTTCTCACAAATTTAAATAAATCAATACGAGTCTGAGCAAATTCAAATTTTCTCTGCGGGCAAAAGGAAAGACCTAATTTTAGTATGGTTTCTTCCTCTGTTGTCAAGGTTTTGGTAGTCAGATTAATGATAGATAAATCTTCTATCCCATTTAATTCCTTTTGTTGAAGGTCTTTTTGCTCCTGGTCACTGGGGGTGAGCTTACTACTTTTCTGGCTCCAGCCCCCCCTCCTCGTTTTCCTCGTACCACTCTTTGTTCTGGGGGTTTCCCTCTGCCGCCTTCTTGTTGTTTCCTCATGACTTTGAATTCCTCGTAAAAATGGGAGGAAGTAGAAACCCCCATCCCTTCCTCAGTGGAATCATCGTCAGGTGTTACTTCAGATTCTGAGGTTTCTGGTACTGTAGGCGGTGGACCTGTTTGTTTTTTCTGAATTTCTTTTCTAGGATTGTCGTATTTTTGGGAAAAAGTTAAAACTCTGCCCAATCTGTAATCTTTTTCATCTCGGTCGAATTTTTCTTCTTTACGTTGTTTGATTTTTTGTTCATATGCTTTTAGTCATTTTTTCATTTGATCTCGTTTTTCTCTAATGCTCTCTTGGTCCCGTTCTTTTTCCAGTTCTTCTTCTAGATCTTTCATAGAAGCTAGCGCTTTGTCGCGGTCACTCCAGGCAAAGCGTATTAGAATTATCAACATTCCTTGGCAGGAGTCCGCTATGTGTTCTGCCCAAGCGTCTAGCAACAAAGGATCTGGGTTCTCATAGGCAGGTATAGTGTAAATTCTCAACCCTCTGGGTACACGTTTTACCTCCATGTAATTTTGCAGGGAGGTGGCCTCCCACCACTTACGAATTTCACGTTCATATAAGCGTTCTACGGAGGTTAAGTTTGTGTTCAAAGTGGAAGTAGTTTCACTAAGACCCGCTTTGTTTGAACCATTATTATTCTGCTTCTTTTTGAACATGCCTAGCGCGGCTTCTTTACGCTCTGTTTCGCAAAACATGGTTGAAGTATAGAATGCTGCAGCCGCAGCTCCTTTGAAATGTATGTGCCTAGCCCCTTCGCTCTATATAACTGAGAGACGTGATAATTTTCTGAGTCAAAATGTGGGGAAAGTTTGTTGCCGCTTACCGGAATCTCCGTGGTTTTCCACTCGTCGGCTGTATTTACTCACAGATGGTATCCAACGTGAAGGCAGAAAAACAACAATCCCGGTATTTAAAATCCTGGCAATCCCAAAGTCCTCAAAAAATCACGATCTCTCAGTTGACGGTGCAGCTGGAAAGTAAGATAGTTGCTCCGAAAATACACCAGCCCGCTGCACTCGCGAGCGGATGCTCTCCCAGGTGGGGGTGTACCCACCAAATAAATTCTCGCTGCACAATCCTCTCACAATCCTGTGAAATTAGAAACAGCACTCACAGGGGGATATAAAGCCAACAATTCTTTATTTGGCTACCAGCACAGACAAGACGCGTTTCGGCGATGAGCCTTCGTCAATTGCAAATGAGAACGCGCCGTCATTGCATTTAAAACACAGTGCAATCATCACAGTGAATCATGGCATAGACATGAAAAAAGGACTAACTGATGGCTAAAATCACGCCATCTTGAAAGTACTTTTTCTGCATTGAAAACGAAAATATATATATGATTTCATTCTCATGTTTGATCTGACACTGGGGTACGAAGAGTACAATTCATTATTCACTCTGTCAACCATATTTACATACGGAAATATACCCACAAGTACTCTTCGCACCCCAGTGTCAGATCAAACATGAGAATGAAATCATATATATGTTTTCGTTTTCAATGCAGAAAAAGTACTTTCAAGATGGCGTGATTTTAGCCATCAGTTAGTCCTTTTTTCATGTCTATGCCATGATTCACTGTGATGATTGCACTGTGTTTTAAATGCAATGGCGGCGCGTTCTCATTTGCAATTGACGAAGGCTCATCGCCGAAACGCGTCTTGTCTGTGCTGGTAGCCAAATAAAGAATTGTTGGCTTTATACCCCCCTGCGAGTGCTGTTTCTAATTTCACAGGATTGTGAGAGGATTGTGCAGCGAGAATTTATTTGGTGGGTACACCCCCACCTGGGAGAGCACCCGCTCGCGAGTGCAGCAGGCTGGTGTATTTTCGGAGCAACTATATATATATATATATATATATATATATATATATATATATATATATATGTATATGTATATATATATATTTATTGCAGCAAATGTCTCCCTTATGGTTGCGCAAACTGCATCAGAAATATACATAGTGTATAAACAATGCTATGGTATTTGCAGTCATAGCGCTGATTAATAACATCAATAAAGAAACGTTCACTAATGCCACTACAATGCCGCGATCCGGCTGGTAAAAGCGCAGTGCAAATTAAATGAATGCAAAAATTGAACTACTGAACCCACAATGCATCCTAACAGCCAGGTGGAGTTTGTCAGTATAAAAGGTAGACACAAATGATGGACGCGTGTTTGTAACCGTGATCAAGGACAGTTTACCTGTCTGAAACGCGTAGGTGGGGAACCTACAAGAAATAAACAAATAAGTCACACAATTGAGGTAGTGTGCGGCGTCTTCTTTTGAAGAAACTTTGCTGTATTCATATATATATTTATATAGACATATGTATATATATACACACACACACTTAAAAACCAAAGGTTTCAGGGAAACAGGGATGTTATAGTTAGGAAATAGATGTTTAAAAACCTTAGGCATTTACTACGAAACCAAAGGTTAGAGGGACGTATAGTTAGGTTCAGATTAAACATACACAAAACCATAGAAATTCTGAAGTTATAGTTATCTAAAGTAACTATAAATTGTGCCCTAAGGTAACTATAACTCACAACCCCACCATGCACCGTTTTCTTATCAATAATTTCACTGTTGCAATGATATTTTCAATTATGTCATAGAAGATGTCATGGGTGATGAAATATTTGGAGTAATCAGCAGTGCATGGCAATGGCGTGAGTTATAGTTACCTTAGTGCACAAGTTGTAGGTACTTAAGATAACTATAACTAAAATTGAAGAATTTCTATGATTTTGTGTGTTTAAAATCTGAACTTAGATATAACGGCCCTGTAACCTATAATTTTTTGTGAATTTCTAAGTTTTTTTTAAATTCTATCTCTTACTATAAAGTCTCTGTAACCTTTGTTTTTTTCAATTTGTTTCTACGGACTTTTAATGCTATATCCTAACTATTTGATCCCTCTAACCTTTGTTTTTTTAAGTGATTATGTAGCCTTTTTAAATGCTATTTCCTAACTATAGCGTTCCAGAAACCTGGGTATGGGAATGTGTGTTTAGGTGTGTAAGTGGGTGTGTGAGTATGTGGAATATGTGGTGGGTGTGTCAATGTGTGTGTGACGGGCTGTGTGGGTCTGTCAGTGTTTGTGTGTAGTTGTGTAGGTCTGTGAGTGGGTGTGTGAGTAATAACGATTAAATGCATATGGATTTAAAATACGATAAACCTAACCCGACTGACTGACGATTTTAATTCACCAATCCGAACTAAAAATGGCAGCTTTTGGAGAGCGACCATAGAAAGAGGACTTCTCCTTGAAACAATCAAGGTTCCTAACCGTACCCCAACCTGCCCTCAATCAGTTATAATAGAGAGAGGACTCTACCAATCCAGTCTGCAGTAATTGAAAGAGGCCTGCAAAACCCCTATCCACTGAAACAGAAAGAGGACTGCTCACTTCTACAATCTTGGCGGCCATCTTCAAGTGAGACTAACTGGCGGCATGAACCTTCAAAAACCAAGACAAGCCGCTATCCCCCCTCATGCCCCACTATCCTAACATATATGTCCACATTGGCCTGTCCTCAATGAGTTATAACAGAGAGAGGACGGCACTAACCCAGTCTGCAGTTATAGAAAGAGCCCTGCAAAAACCCCTATCTACTGGAACAGAAAGTGGACTGCTCACCTCTCTAACCGGCGGCCATCTTGAAGTGTCACTAACTGTCGGCATCAACCTACAAAAACCAAGACAAGCCGCTATCCACCCCTCAAGCACTACTATCCTAACAATTAAGCCCACATTGACTGCCGCTCACTGTTCCAGTTCTTCACGAGTGCAACCACCCCAAGCCAACATGGTGAGCCCCGGTCTAACTGCCTCTGGGACAACCGCTTACACCCTGGTCTACCCCCCGAACCTCTCTAAAACCGCTACAAAAGCCTTCAAACACTGCACCCTGAAAAACCATCCAGAGACACTGATCTCGGACCTACGTTACTGTGCGGACATAGGCACCATCACTAATGACCTTGTTTTTTACTCCAGAAGAATCCCCGCTTGGCGAAATACCTTCTTAACATTCCTCAATGTACGCACATCCAGGGACATTTCATATGGCACTAAGCTCACCACAGCGCCATCATCAACCCTTCAAGCTGTCCTCACTATCACCCTCTACAAAAGTGGCATTGTACTGATCCAAGCCTCAGCTAAAAACCTGAACAAATTCTCAGACCTTTTTACCACTCTCTGAAACCACGTGCATGGCACTGGGACGCTGACCAACACCTGGCCAGACCCTACTCCAACCCCCCTGCCAAATCTAGAACACCTTAAACCCCTAACCACTCCCACCAACCTTCTTGACGCTTCGGACCAGAGACCTGTGATTCCACCCCTCCAGGCTCCCCTCTCAAAATCCTCGGATCCCTTCACAGCTCACCTTAACCCCACCAGGCCTCCTTCAACCACCCCGAGCGAAATAAGCCCTGAACCCTTGGTCTCCTCCCCCCACGATCCCAATTCGGTCTCTATGACCATTACATCATCAGCATCTCTCGCTGTGGCAGATCAAGTCCACCCTTGCCCACCAACCCCCTCCTCCTCAGCGACTCCTCCTGTAGCAGGTCACGCCAGCTCCGCTAACACGCAAGCCCTTCCATAACGTCTAGCACAGCACACCCTTTCCCACCAACCCCCCCTCCGCAGCTATCCACTCTCTACACTCCAGAGCCTCCAAAATAATTCAGAGCCTCCACTCCTCCATCCTCGATCTAACTAACCTCCTCCACCTCGCCGAACTCTCTTGCACAAACCTCATACCTCAACTGTCACTCGCTCCAATCCCACAGCTCTCCACACGCCCCCTATTGACATCCTTGAGACATCTTCACCCCCGCAAGCACTCCAGCTACCTATCAGAAGAGGAAACCCTTGACCTCGTTCTCTCCTACAACCTTTCCCTCTTCTCAACAAATTCACAAGACTTCACTGAAAATAAAATCCTGGTTTTTCTCACAGACCATAAAGCGGCCACTACCTCTCTACCATGTCTACCAGACGCGAGTGCCGCAAACCCCATCTGCACAGTCGCTATTAACCCATACAGATCAGCCCCCCGCTGCAATAGAAGGATGATCGTTAGCAACCTTGCACCCGTACCCCTGTTGGTCCCGACCCCTGCTACCACCCCTCTCCCTGCTCTGAAGGGGCTCTTAATCAACTGCCGCTCCGCAGTAAAGCATGCGGCCGATATCGCTGCTCTCATCCTGAACAACAACACAGACTTAGCCATTCTAACAGAATCATGGCTTAACAACGCATCATCCCCATGCCTTGACCTCTTAATCCCACCCAACTTCCCCATTGCCAGGCTAGACAGACCACATAACAAAAAAGGTGGCGGAATCGCCTGAATCCATAGCTCTAACCTCCTTGTCACAGAACTTTTAAAGGACACCACTGATGCCTGCGAATATCTAGCCCTCTCAGTCTGCAGTAGCACCACCCTCCGCTGTAACCTACACATATTTTACCAACCCCCAGGCAATAACAAATCCTTCACGGACTACATCATGGAAGTTATCACAGCTAAGAACTCCCCCAACACCAAAGACATTTTCCTCGGTGACTTCAACCTGCACTGGAACGACCTTAAGGACCCCCCATGTCAACGCCATTAAAGACCTCATGACCGATCTTGCCCTGACCCAAGCTTGCCCTCTCCCAACACACTCGAAAGGGGCCATCTAGACTGGATCATCTCCAAGGAGACAACTATCAAGCTCATATCGATTGACCCCTGCGACTGGTCAGACACCATACTATCACCTTCCTGCTACCAGGACACCACAACCAGTGCTCCCTAAATGCTGGGCCAGAGATACCAAAAACCTTGACCTCAACGAACTTGAGACTCGCTGCAAACCCGACCTCCCCCTCCCCACCACATCACCTCAGTCAGTGACCTTAACGATCACTACTCTGTTACTATGTCAAATATCCTGGATGACCTAGCCCCTCTTAAACTAAAAAGAACTCAAGTCAAAGATAGAAACCCATGGTTCACTCGTTCCCTCAATGACGAGAGGAGATCCCTCCGACAAACCGAAAGAATCTGGAGACAGCACCCCTCGGCTGACCACCTAAAACTTCTTCGCCAGGCCAGTAATACTTACAACAAAAATATCGTCAACTCAAAAAAAGAGTTTTTCAGAGAGGAATTAGGAAATGCCCAGAACAGACCACGCAAAATGTTTGAGATGGTCAAACTCCAATCGAACTAACTATCCAAAACAGCGAAAGAAAACCCTAAGTCTCCCATCTCCTCCGAGGACTTCTCCTCATATTTCGCAACCAAAATCAAAACTTTAGATATCGAACTCAAGGCGGCCTCACTCCCCCCTCCATCCCTTGACCTTCTTACTCCTCTCACCTTGCTGCCATGGTCCTCACCGAATAATCTAGCACACTGGTCCGAATTCACACCCTACGATGAAGACGCTGTCGCAAAAATCCTTTCCACCCTGAACCCTAATAACCATTTCAACGACCCGCTCCCCTCAAACTGTCTCGCGGCCGTTGCAAAATCCATCATTTTACGATAATCAACGCCTTTTTCCGGCAGTGATCTATTCCGGCCTCACTGAAAGCTGGCCAAGTACTCCCCATTCTGAAAAAAACATCATTGGACCCAGGCTCCCCAGACAACTTTAGACCAATTTCCAACATTCCTCTCTTGGCCCAAGTGTTGGAAAAGTGTGTACATTTACAGCTAATTCACCACATCAACAACTTCCATCTACTTGACGACTGCCAATCCGGCTTCCAACCAGGACACAGCACTGAAACTACCATGCTCCACATTGTCGATGACGCTCTTCAAGCCTTTGACCAAGACAAAACCTGTCTCCTAATCCTCCTCGATCTATCCTCGGCCTTCGACACGGTCAACCATGAGATGCTACTCGAACGCCTCAAACAGAGGATGGGGTTAGATGGCACAGTCCTTGGCTGGTTCAGTTCCTACCTTCAAAACCGTTCTCAGAGATTCCTTATCAATGGCGATTTGTCCGCTCCCTCCGTGGTCACGGTGGGAGTCCCTCAAGGATCAACGTTGTCCCCCACCCTCTTCAATCTCTACTTAGAACCCCTTACCGAAGTCCTTCGCACTGCAAACATCTCCTTCCACATGTACGCTGATGACACCCAGATCTATATAAAAATCTCCTCTCTGGAGGAGATCCTCACCTTGAATGAAGCCCTGAAAGTGACCGTAAGATTGCTCTCCTCCAACCAACTCAAACTCAATGCTAAGAAAACCGAGTTCCTTTTAATATCCCCACCCAAGAGCAACCCTGAGATCCAGTCTTGGATTAAAGCCATCACAGCCTTAAACTGGCCCCCAACCATTGTGGACTCGGCCAAATCTCTGGGAATTACCCTGGATTACAACCTGAACATGCAAGACCACATCAACGCAATGGCCAAATCTGCCAGATTCCACCTGAGCTATCTATGGAAACTGAAACCCTTCCTTGACGCTCCTGACCTAAAACTAGCAGTCCAATCACTAGTTATCTCTAGACTAGAATATGGCTGCGCAACCCTCTCCGGCTTACCCAAGACCTCGCTGGCTCCCTTAAAAGCATGCCTCAACGCAGCCGCTAGACTACTTACAGGCTCCAGGAAATTTGATCATATCACTCCTCACCTGAAAGCTTTGAAATGGCTTCCCTTCGAGGCTAGGATCCACCTCAAGCTGGCATGCATCACGCACAAGGCCCCCACACTAACTCCCCTGCGTACCTTGCACAGAAGCTTGTGCAATCCGGAGGAAGCAGAAACCTAAGGTCGACCAATGCCCTCCTCCTCCGGCCTGCGCGGTTCAGGAAAATAAAAACCCACAAACGGGCCTTCACCAGGACTGCACCAAGAATATGGAACTCCCTCCCTCCTGATATCAGAAGAATCCCTTCCCTCGCACGCCTCAAAAAAGAGGCGAAATCCTTTCTCATGGGTAAATTCCTGGGATAATCCCGCTCCACATCCACCGGAGAGACTATTTCTGCGACCCTGTACAGGACTCATGTTGATATCCTGCCTCTTTGTATGACTCTGTCTCCTCATAATGCCCTGATGTACAGCTTTCCCCTATCCCTAATGTACTATACTTGTGTGATATCCTGCCTTCCTTATGACCCCGCGACCCTTCCTGATGTACTTTTTTTCCTACGATGACCAGCCTCTGTATTACCCCATGAATATGTAAAGCGCTCTGATACCCTCACAGGTCAAGTTCGCGCTCTATAAAACCTTAAAATAAATAAATACATAAAATAAATAGCTGTATAGGTGTGTAAGTGGATGAGTGTTTTTCTGGGTCTCTGTTTCAGTGTGGGTGAGAGGCTGTATGAGGGTGTATGTGAGTGGTTTTGTGGTGTGTAACTGGGTGTGTGAGTGTGTCAGTGGGTGTGTGTGGCTGGGTGTGTGAGTGGTTTTGTGGGTCTCTGAGTGGGTGTGTGAGTGGCTGTACAGGTATGTTATTGGGTATGTGGGTCTGTGAGGGGGTGTTTCAATTATTCTCTGAGTGGATGTGTGAGTGGCAGCATGGGTGTGTGAATGGGTGTGTGACTGGTGTTCTGAGTCTCTGAGTGGGTGTGTGAGTGGTTGTGTGGGTGTGTAAGTAGGTATATGAGTGAATGTGTGAGTAGGTCTGGGAGTGTGTGTATGTGTTTTTTTTTTATTGGGATCTGGCACTGATACAGATTTACACAGGGGTGCTGCGGTGCATCCGCAGATCCTTGCACTCTAAAAATAAAACATTCTTGGACAAATGCTTGCCCAAGAGGGGCCCCTCACAGTCATCCTTCATCAGTCCCATGGGGTCAGGATACCTCTATCCTGACCCCTTATATCCTATTTAGATGTTATGTCCCCTTCCCCGGGAACCGTGTCCCCATTCACAAAATTCACAATCTTGCCCAACACACAATCCCATTAGAAGATTATTTTTCACCTATAAGACACCTTTCCAGAAATGCTGTCATTTCCATAGGAAGGTAACTGCAATTTTGTAGCTATTTTTGGTAATAGAGTTCGAATTTATTAAAGTGCCAAAATGTATTTAAAACTGAATCCACCAACACACCCTGATTAAGCTTCTAAGACCACAAATGTGTCATTCACATGAGATGCTTTTCACCATTGTTCATCTCTCTGTAGTCATCTAATAAGCATAATTGTAATTGCAAATATAATTGATGGTTTGTTGTTAAAAACCAGAGGTTCCAGTATTACTCAAATATTCTGATCTGTGTGTATCCAGTTTAAAATGTTAAAGTATAATTTCATTGAATGATATAGTTATATTTTGCAAACAAATATTCAAATGGATGTCAATAACATGTATATATTATTAATATTGCTTTATATTTTTCCACTCACAGTGACTATGGAAGACAATTATTCAAATGGAAACTCGATAACACACTGTGCAAAAAAAACACTATTAATATTTTAATAAAGGTTAAAATCATGTACCTCAAGTGCAAAGCATGCCAATGTCATAAGCTATAAGACACACAACAATACTACGCAGGGACGTAGGCTTTTTCGAGTCCAAAGAGAAAAATATATCATAATGCAAGTCCCAAACTTGGTGTCTCATTTATAGGGATTTGACGTAGGGCAGCGCAGCCAGTCACTTTGCTGTGCTGCCCCACGTTCAAGTGAAAGAGCAGGAATGACCATATTTATCTAATATGGTGCATTTCTGTCATTTCCACCAGCACTGGCAGAGTTTTGGCAGCCTAGCGCCAAGGCACGTGCCTGTGTTGGTGACAGAATTATTTTTGTGCAGAAAAGGGCACAGAAACAATTCTGAGAGGTGTTTCCTCTATCTATGTGTGCTGTGTCCACAGCACACATAGAAAGAGGAATAAACTAAGAGAAAAAACGTATTTCTCCTCTTTACTCCTCACCTCGGAAGGCGTAAGGTTTTGGTGCATCCCCAGGTCTACATGGTCTTGTAAATCTGGAAAAGCATCAAAACCTATGGGTGTTGCACCAGAGCACCCACAGTAATGCCCATGGAATGCCTCCTTAGCGCAGTGTAAGGCAACGCAATGATTTGCACTGCCTTGCCTAACTCCATATCTATGAGGCCATTCAAAGCCATGCCATCGATTTGCGTGACCTCATAGATATGATTTTGTAATTTGCGCCATCCGATCATCACAAAACGTCACGCTCCGGTGGCGCAAGGGGCTAGTAAATATGCTCCTCGGTATCAAGATCCCTCACAGTGACTCAGAATTTTCTATTTTTCAGAAGGCCTCACATGCTTCCTTCTTCCAAGCCTTAGATTCAAGTGACCAGGACCAACTGCTCAGGCGACAGCTATGTTGCACAATATATTTTTCTCTCGGCCCTATAGACAGTCGTGTGGACTCCCCTTGTCCTCTCGCATGTTAATTAGCACAGTTTGTCACTCTGACCTTCAGCTGCATCATTGCTTGTGGTACACACCATTGCCTTGCCCTTTATACAGTGACATGTGTGGGGTGCCATTCTACAACTTTATGGCATGAATGGCTTCCAGGTCCCTCTTCTCTGCTTAGCAAAGGCAACTGATCAGCAGCTCATGGGTAGTGGAGTGCTGGGGACACTTGTTTAACTGAGCTCCACCTACTTCAGCCTACCTCACCGCAGGTAGGCTAAAAATCCTGCCACCCATCCCGACTATTCTATGACCACATGCCTCCTTCCCCATCTACTTATTAGAAATGAAAAAAAGGCATCCTGCCGCCTTTTACCCTTACACAGATCTACATAAAATTATTACACAGCATTATAACCCCGGTCCTATTTGCCTTGATAACTATCCAATTATAAATAAAAGTATGGTGCATTAGCTACCCTGTCCTATCATCCAATGCACCTCCCTCTCCCTTCCCGCTAAATGCCATGCTTTCCACTGTCAAAGAAAGATCAGCAGGGCTCGAGTCGGGGTACCACGCGGGTGGACGGCATCCCCCCACTTATTTTCCAGGGGGACGCAGTCCCCCCTGCTTTCCAAAACGCCGTCCACCCTCCGCTGGATTTGGTCCTTCAAAATGCGATATAGAGTGCACAACGCGCACCGACCAAACCAGCCTCGGATTGCTTGCTGATCACCACGCCCCTGACGGGCAGAGACAATGATGTGCTCGGGAGTCAGCGGCGCGTGAGCCCCCACTCCAGACTGCGGAAGCAGAAAGCACAGAGGCCGCGCTGCTTTCAGTTTAAGGGGATGGATTTCACGCTCAGTGAACAAGCATTCCGCAGCTGAACAAACGTGAGGGAAAACAGTGACCTGGCTCAATGTCAAAGGCCATATAATCACATCGTAATGCGAGCCGCAGGGCGTGCATCACCGGCAGCACGGATTCTCCAGGTTTGACCCCCCCACCATGCTCCCAGTCTGATGCATGGGCCTCACATCTTTCTCATTTGCTAGAACATTGAGGTGTCTATGAATTGGAAATCGGACTAATTGTTTTGAATGGGAACTTTTTTTTTCTGAAGGTAAAACTTTTTATTTTTGGTAACTGTTTAACCCATAGAAGGGGTTACTGCTCTGATCACAATACCTTAAAATTGGGATAGTCTGTAACTTCAATCTTTCTGTGTGCACATGGTTGTAACTAGCTGTGTGCTGATGTTTTTGTATGTCATCTGCTTTGCCCAGACTTTTAGGAACTTAAGGGTGGTTCTCCTCTTGGAGCGAGTGTTTACTGCCTATGTCAAAGCGGATTGCATGGTGTTGGTGGCAGTAAGAGAAGTCCACTGGCATCTGTAACTGTGCTGATGCGTAGAGAGTTCTACTTACTTTTCTTTGCAGTGAAACGGAAGTGCCTTAATTATGCCTAGAACGTGCATAAAGGATGTATCTTTGGTAGAATGGAATAGTAAATAATTGGATCCATGTAGACCCCCTCTGCATAGCCTAACGGCTAGGGCGCTCGACCTCGGACCTGTGGATCTGGGTTGGAGTCTCGGCAACAACGCTCAACATCCTGTGATTCTGGGCAAATCACTTAATCTCCCCGTGCCTAACAAAAATTAATGTGTCCTCATGTAACGTAACTGGTGCTATGTAAGGCACTCTGATACTCTGAAAAAAAGGTTGTCTGGAGTATGAGAATGGCTCCCGGGGTCCGAGTTCCTCCAGGAGCTATGAGACCACTCGCCGCAGCTGCGTTGGCGATCACGCATTCACTCCACACGCGGCTCCACACCCGTGGGCCTGTTTTTAAGCCCTGTGTCACCTGGCTCACAGAACCTTGCTGCGTAGGGATCTCAGCTTAGCCCTGGGGGGGGTTCCTTCTCCCCTGCTGGGCTGTCAAACAGAGACAGGACTCGAAGAATAAAGCAGCCTCACTGGGGGGTTCAGTGTCCGGTGATAACGGCTGATGGCCCATCTTCACCTCAGCCGTCATTGCCCCGTCCACCCCTCACCTCAGAGGCTGGCCCAGAAGCTTTGATCTTTGCTTCCTTCCACGTCTGCCAGGCCATATCCCTGAGGCTATAGTGGGCTGGGAAGGGGGTGAGTGGGAAGCGGCCTGCCTGGGGCCAGTTGCTGCTCTGGCTGTAGGGTCATTTTCACATCACCACCTTGGGTTCGACCCAGCCCAAAAGCACTCTTTTCCCTGGCCGTTCCCCCACTGGGCCATCACATCATACTCAGGCGTTGGTGGACAGGGAGGGAGAGAGTATTCAAGGGCTTTGCTAGGGGCCAGGTGTTGTCATCTTAGGCTGTGTCTTTCTGCACTGAGTGTAAGGTGTGTGGGAGGAGGGGGGGCCTTGGTGTGTTTGCACAGGCCTAGCTGTGAGGCTACCTTGACCAGAGATTCCAACTTTGGAACTCGGGAACTATGTTGGAGTCACGGCATTAGTTCAACATCCTGTGATTCTGGGCAAATCACTTTGGGCCTCATTTACGAGAAGTGGCGCATCGCTGCGTGAAAGCAGCGATGCACCACTTTTCAGTACACCCTCCTTGCGACACCAATGATGCGTCATATTTACAATATGACGCATCATGTTGCAACGTATCTGTCAGTGCAAAAAGTGGCGCATTGCTGGAGTTGTGTCGGAAGCCTATTTAAATGTGGTGTTCTAGGTAGAGTAATACATTTTATAGTTTTGCTAATCACTATTGTGGTTTCTAGTATGTGGTTTTCTTTGGGTATTTTCAATGCACAAACTCTGCTTTTGTTCATGGTGCCATGTTTTAGTATGCCTCACTTACAGCACTTAATGGCTTGACTAATATAGTTGTATGCCAAACTTCATCCATATTTGGGCTGTTAATTCCCCCACACCGGGAACTTAAGTCACAGACTTAAGTACTGAGCAGCTTCAATTGTTAAATCTTGCAATATGTGCAAATGATAGATCTGCCTTACATGTGATGTCACTTCCTGTTGTGATGTCACTTCCTGTTGTGATGTCACTTCCTGCCGTGATGTCACGTCCTGTCATGATGTCACTTCCTGTGCCACCACCTAAATTGGAGAGTCCCCCCCTTCTTTTTTTAGGACTTGAGCCCTGAAGATCAGAGAACTTCCACCTTACTGACCAAGGTTCATCGATAAGTGTTGCAATCTCCTATTAGCTGCAGACCCACAGCTGCCGTGGAAGACGCAGTCAACAATGGTCAGTACATATTAAAACTTCAACGGCAAACCAGTCTGAACAAGCTGGTCTTTCTCTCCACGTAGAGGCTTTTGGGATGTGTTCTTTCCATAACCGTTCAGGTCAGCCACGGTAATGGAGGAAGAAGTGAGAGCGAGTTGTCTTTTATTGATAACCGTTACCCTCTATCTTGTTAACTATATTCAGGGCCACTGCAATTATGTGGCATGGAGGGTCAAATTAAGTGGCACGGTTGCATAAATTATGCGACAAGAAAAGGCAAATAATGCAATGTAATGTGGCACACTTTTTGATAGTATTACTTCATTATCTTGCACTTTTTACCATTGGGTGCACCTCATTAGTACCAATTTAACACCAAAATATAGAAACAAGCATCAGAAAGGTGACCATTCAAGCTTTGGAAAAGGCCTTCCACTTTGCATCAACACATCACTGCGTTTTTAGTAATTTTTGGAACATTTCAGCTAAAAACATTTTTTTTGTTAAAATCTGCAGATTTTCCACCAGATGCTGGATTATGTGTCAAATAGGAAAAAACTAACAATTATGCGAATAACACCGTGGCCACACAATTTCATAAATCAAGTGACCCTGACAATATTAATATACTAAGGTAAATATTTGAGTGCTAATGAAAGGAGAGCCAATAGTAGTGTCTGAGGCGGATTCACTGTTTACAGGAATTATGAATTGTTCTTAAAGCAGAGCAGGTAGCACAACAAGTTTTGAGAAGTTTTAGGAAGACCATGGCTGCAGTAACAAAGAGTTGTACGCTCCCAGGCATCATATAGCATGTGCAGGCAAACAGCCAGTTGCAAAAACATAGTGTGTTCCTAGAAAGCACACTCCCAGGCCTAGCTGCACCAGGACTAGGAGAGTGGACGCCAGACGTCATAGCAAAGTAACTGGCAACAACACCAGGATTGGAGAGTGGACCAGAGGAGAAAGGAAAGTGAGGTAAGCATGTTTGCATGTTACAGTGAATCTGTAAGGATAAGGGAACATCAGGACAGGCAGGACTCTACCTACAAGCTGCAATGGGATAGAGAAGTGTGGCGCAGCCGTCAGAGTGGCTAATTCCAGAACGCGGGGCTCACGGTTCAATCCTCGGCACTGGTTTCTGCTTAGCTCAGCGTCTCATGACTTTTAGGGTGAGAAACTGCCCGTAAATTTCACGGAACATCCGTTGTCTGTGAGGTTCTCTTTTATGGACGCCTTTTGTCCGTAATTTTGGTCCTTTCAGGGATCATAGCTTTTCCCCTGCGAAAGGCCTCAGCTCCCTGATGGGGCCACAGCTCACTCCTCTGAGCACAAGAGCAGCCCACCCCGCCATTGTCATTCTGTATGCAGCTGATTGCCACATACAGAATGACAATGGATCAATCTGGGCTGGTACAGCATGCGGTGGCCTCCTCCAGCCTCGGTCTAGGGCGGAGCATTTTGTCACACCGAAGTGCAAAAACGCCCATGCTGCTGCTACGTGAGAATCCAGTTCATCAAAAGAAGGGGTAAAAGAAGTTCAAAGGAAAGGATAATAGTTCTTTCAGAGGCTCTTCATTTTAGAACTGACGCATTTTCAATATGATATTCAAGGAAGCCATGGTTGCTTCTTTTTTATTTCATGCAACTAACAACCATTGACAAAGCCAATAGTCTGGCTTGTTGTAGGTGTAAAGTTACTTGTTCTAGGTGTAACGTTACTTGTTGTATTATATATCTGGATGCAATGTGAGAAGCAACAAAAATACCAGTCAGGCGCATTAAACTAAGCACACATTTTTAGCTTAGGTGTTTTAAGCCATGCCCTTAATTACATCGAACCCCCCCTTTGGAGAGACCCCCCTAGTTTTTTCATCCCACTTAAAGCTCTGAAAATAACACCATGTCACAGTCGCCTCAGGTCCAGGCACTGTGCATCATGCATGACTCATGCCTTCCACTTGGCTTTAGTAACTACAGCAAGGGCGGAGTTCTTGATGGGACTCTTCTGACTGCAACTCTGCAGACAAAGGCTGAGCTCATAATTAATGTGAAAAGGTGAGTGAGTAAGTGAGTGAAGGGATGGGTGGGTGGATGGCTGGATGGATGAGTGAAATGATGAATGGATGAGTGAAATTGTGGATGATGGGCGAGTGAATGGGTGGATGGATGAGTGAAATGATAGATGGATTGATTAATTGATATGTGAAAGGGTGAATGGATGGACGATGAGTAAAAGGGTGGATGTAAGGCTAAATGAGTCAGTGAAAGGGCGGGTAGATGGACAAAAGGATGGATAGATAAGTGAAGGTGTGAAAGGGTGGATGGACGAGGGAAAGGATGGAAGGATGAGTGAAAGGATGGATAAGTGATAGGTTCAATGGATGGATTCATGAGTGGACGAGTAGATGGATGGGTGGGTAGACGGAAGGATGGATGGCTAAGTGAAAGGGGGATGGAGAGAGAAAGGGAGGATGGGTGAATGGATGACTGAAAGCGTGAATGGGTGGAAGGATGAGTGACTGGGTGGATGAATGAGTAAGTGAAAGGATGGCTGGATAGGTAAATGGCTGGATGGATGAGTGAATGGATGGATGGGTGGAAGAGTCGATGGATGGGGTGAAAGGGTGGATGGATGGATGTGTAAAAGGGTGGATGGAGGGATGGATGTGTGAAAGGATGGATGGAAGGATAATTGATGGATACTTTTGTAAATGGTTGAATATGGACATGGATGGGCACACAGATGGAAGGACATAATGAATGGTGAAAGACTGAGTGATGAATGAAAGTATGATTACACATTGTAAGCCCCATTATCTTAAGCAAAATTTCCTATACATTGACTTTCACATTTATATGAGTCATTGTCTCAGTATAATATGTGTGTGTTGTTACGCACTCCGACACTCTGCCCTACATACATGGGATGAGTAGCACTATAAAAAAAATTAAATACACATGAGAGAGGATTCTATGTAAAGATGAGGGGCACCATCGGAGGGTGATAGCAAGGCCAGACTGGCCGGACCGGGCATCAGGCGTTTTCTATGGGAGCTGGAAAGGTGGGGTGGGGGTGGTGTTGTTACTACAAAAAGACCTGCACATTTGCTTAAAGCTGCGCGCATACTGAAAAACCATGAAGTGCACAATTGTCTCAACTTAATAAAAACGTATTTTCACTTGTACTTAAGTGGTTGTCTATTTACTTACTTATGTACTATTGTGCAACCTCCTCTGATGTGTCTGTAAAACCTACCTTTTGTCCTGAATTTTGACCTCCTGTCCTGAATTTATGTCTGAAATGTTGACCCTTTGCCCTGAATTTTTACAGTCACTGTCCTGAATTTGCACCCATGCCAGTTGGTCATCCTAGTGACTTTGGGCAAGAGGTCCCTTAATCTCACGAGTGTCCCCTCCCCCACAGTGCCTGAATGCCATTAGGGATGACCCGTTTTTGGCTTTACAAATGTGGAATAAGTATGATTGTTAAGGTACCACCTGGCTGTAGCATGCAGAACTGCGACAGTTAGGGACTTTTGTCCTTACAGTCTGTCCAATGCTTTTGTGTGTCCCCTCTTATCAGCAAGTGGTCTAATGCAGGCCTCTCTCCGACTGAAAATGGTTAAAGTTGAAACTGCAGGTCACTAGAGGATGATGTTTTATTACAACCTCAGCAGCAAAGCATTCTTATATTTCATTACTATTTCAAATTATTGGGCACGGTCGTACATGAACGGAGAAATCCGAATTCTGAGTCAAGGTTGTCGGTGCCTTTAAACAGCGCTCTCCCAACAAAGAAAACGATTAAAATAAATTTCTGACACGCAAACATTACTCTGTGAAAGGCCATGGCCTTTCTAATTTTGCTACTTATGCTACCGATTCCTTTGGTTAACAAACAATGCAATTATTATACCTCATCTTGTATGTTTATACGTTCACAGGTAGTGGAGTGCTTGCAGAGAATGTAAATTAGCATTTTACTTTAAAAACGCCAGCTGAATGTATCCTGGAACCATAAATTCACCTCCTCGGAGAGAATCTGCACACTAAATAGCTTGATGAAAAACATAAACTTGTTTGCCATTAGGCTTTTCAGCACTCAAGGACCCGGATTCATAAAAAATACAGAGCGCACTGCTCACATTCTGCAAGGTTTTGTGTGTTGTTAAAAGGACTTCATTAACACAGACACAAAAAATGAGCCATTAGGTTTTCAGCAACAAGTCCTATGAGAGCTCTTTGCCAAAGTATTTATTTTATGAGGGATTACTGTTTCTGATTGGGATAGTTTACATCCCGCAAATAAAAAAGATTCAGAGGCATTTTATGTAAGGAAAGCTTTTAAGGTGCTCACAGTGGAAGGGCTTCAGCGACGCTCAATCCAATGGCTGCCTTTTATAAAAGCAGCTAAGTGCCTTGGTGAACTGGAGTGCATTAGCAGTAGCACATGCTTCTGTAGGGAGGTGCAAGCTAGGGTACAGTTTGAGCAAAACTGCATTAATAGCTGTCGAAGGCATTCCTTCAAATTGAAACACCTCCTCATACGACCCTCCAAGGATGTGGTGTAACAATCAAGATGGCGGCCAGGCAATATACTTTCAGCATAATATGTTTCACTGTGGCTCATCGAAGGGAAGATATATTCATTATTTTAGCACTTTAGAGCAGAATCTCGTTTGAGAACATGACATACATTTTAAGGACTAACATATATTACATTTAGATTCTTTCCTAATATATTTCTACGTCTAAAAGTCTTGAGCAGTTAGGCGTATTTGATTGGCACGGTGATACACAATATTGCAAGGGATTATGGAAAAATCCTTACCCATGTTCCTTTTTGATTATAATGAATTAACAAGACTTGCTGATGATAATGGTCCCCAAAAATAAATGGAAACTCTTGGTGGGTATTGGTTCTATGCTTGTGTTCTTGGTGTGAGAACCCAAATGACTGGGTAAGTGTAGGGTATATCGTCTTGATGATCCTAGTTCAGTTCCTACAATTTCCTGGTGTGGAAGGTTTCAGAAAGAGTAACCTTGAGGATTGCTTGAAGAGCCACTTGGCATACATTGTCGAAAGAATGAATGCTGGGTCCGAAAGTGTTGGTCAGAAGCACGCAGCCGGGGCTATTGAATGCCGGTGGCACTGAGCACCTAGGCTGCCTTAGTCTTGATTCCACCTCCTCCTATTTAATCCCCCACCGGACGCTCCCTTTAGCTCACATTTAAAGGCTTGTGCTTTCTCCCTTTGTCACAGTGTTTGCGTTTTTCTATTCCACCTTCTTTCCCCTAGTGTTTTTTCCCGCTCTTCCTCAGGTTCAAAGCATGATAAAGAAAAATAAGTGCT
The DNA here is from genome assembly GCF_964261635.1 of Lissotriton helveticus. NCBI lineage: Eukaryota > Metazoa > Chordata > Amphibia > Caudata > Salamandridae > Lissotriton > Lissotriton helveticus. The sequence goes on along the minus strand of NC_136065.1, from coordinate 981,744,001 downwards.
GGTCCCCCAGAATAAGTGGCGTTGAGCCACACCTGCAACCACTGGCTTTAATTAAGCCGTGCATTATAGGCAGCACAGGTGCAAAGGGAGGCAGAAATCAATATACAATTGTAATAGGAATAAAGGATATGTAGGCTAAAGATATATACAACTATGGTTTTTACCGCTACACATTGTTTTGTTGATTGCTCCACCTGTGGCCACAGCAACTCCAACAGGGCTTCTAAACAAACTCAGCTGCACTTTTCCTCATATTCATGTTCATATTTGATTAGTGCTCATGTAAACAGTGATGTGACACAACAATAAGGTGGCTAAACTAAGTAGAAGAGGCTCTATTGTTTGCTAGAATCTGAACCCTTTTGGGCGTGTGGTGGAAGTGGAGGTGGAGCACAAGGAGCTGGTGTTGTGTAATTTTTGGTATGCCCTTGGGATTGTGTATCTCTTCAGCGGCGGCTCCTCCTTTAATGTGAAGGTGCGTTGCCTCACTGCTTCAACTTGCAAGCTGAATACAAAAAATAAAAGGATAATAGCATTCTGTTATTATCATTTTGTTTCTTGTTTTCAGCATGCAGTTGAAGCCAGGTGGGCAGGGCTGGGCTCCCTGCGTCACAGGGGGAGGAGTGGTGGCAGCACCTTAAGTTGGCATGATCATTTGGCAGGCCAACTCGGGCTGGCCAAACCATCATGCGCACTCTGCATGTTCTCCACCCAGGCAGCCTTACAGCCTAGGTGGAGAAGATGCACAGCCTGCAGTCCTTGTCACAGCGCCAATCCATTGTACTCAGACCAATCACAATGCTGCTATAAGGCAGCGTTGTGATTGGTCAAGGGATTCTGGGAGGCTGTTTGCTTCCTGGTGAGTGCAGAGAGGAGGATGGAGAAAAAAAATAATTCCCCCCTTCTCTATCCTACTCCTTGCCGCACCACACCTATTCGGTAGCAGCTGCTACTGTCCTGTGCACTTCGGCAGTCTTCGAAGGTCTTGTCTATTGAATAGCTTGGAGGGGTCCACAGCAGCCCCACCCACCTCAGGAGAGGCGATTCTCGGCTTTAGTGGGCAGAAGCAGCAGCGCCCTGAGCAGAGCACCAGCTAGTAATGCACCCATCACTGTGCATACGGGACACTCAGAAAGGGTCTTAATAAAGTGCTTAACTGTTCTGTTTGTCTATTCTGTCCTGTCCTCGGATTGTTTGCACTGACAGCCTCAAAATATTAATTAAATGTAAAACAAAGGGGAAAATACAAAATTAACAAGAGGAAAAGATAATAAAAAGAGAGGGGAACCCTCACAGTAATAGAAAAAGCAATACAATATTGAAAAAACAAGAGGAAAAAAGGATTTTACCCCAGGATTGAGATAGAATGAGAGAAAAAGCATGAGGACAATGGAGAAAGAAAACATTTTGGCTTTTTAATAATAAAACATATTCAAATCATTTGAGATACTACAGGGACAGAAGCAGCAAAGGCCTTCTGGTGGTGAAGTCTCATATAACTCTGACTCCCTATTGAACTTTAACATGTGGATACTTTGGCATTAATTTGTCACATCATAGCTCAGCGCTGAGAAGTACTCAGTAAAAGTACTAGTTTTTAAACGTGGCTGTAGAACCATCCTTCCCCCTGACTCCAAATTGGTGACAGGGCCATTAGTGAACTTAAAGGCAATACAGTTGTCGTGTGAACACTGTATGTGTCCCAGACAGTGCCGGCTCGTGTAGGGCGTTTCACCGGGCAGTGACGTGGGGCAGGGTGTAAAATACGGGAACGGACGATTACAGGCAAGTAACGTAAAAAGTAAATAACACGAATTTCGTTGCGCGCGCTGCAATGCCAAATGCGATGTAGAGCGCGCAACGAAATTTGTTTTATTTATTTTTTACGTTACTTACCTGTAATCGTCCATTCCCATATTTTACACCCCCCACCCTGCCCCTCCCCCGCCCCATGTCACCACCCGGTGGAATGCCCTACACGAGCCGGCACTGGTCCCAGACCATTATCGAACAACTTTATGGTCAACTAATTCAAACACAGTAAGGTATTTGTAAAGCTGTTATTCTAAAATCATGGTTTTGAAAGTACATTACTATGTAATTATGAAGAAAATAGAGTTTAAGTGAAATGAAATATAAACTTAAGACCACACAATTTAAGCAGGGAAGCTGGGATTTATCTAGCCTTTCTGGTTTCACTTTGTAAAAAGCATCCAATAAATTACTATGTATTTCTCTCCTTTTATGTTAAGGCTTTGTTTTTACCTCTCTGCCTTTTTCTGCAGTTGTTATATAGCGCAACCCAACCAGAAGGCATTGGAGCACTTTACATCAGCATCCGTTCAATTACACATGGTAATATTCTTTTGACATGGGTAGGTTATGTGATGTGCTCAGAATCACAGAATGCTGAGCCAATGTTGAGACTTTACCTGGTTGCCTAGTTCTAAAAACAACAGCTCTAGCGATACCGCCACATCCAGGGCTGAGTTGAGGAGAGCAGGCAGAAGTATTTGAAAGCTCAGCTTGTTATTGGTTCAATGTTCCAAGAGGACCTCAAGCTGAGCCAGAGTGAGGCTTCAAGCTTGAGCCTGCCTTAATCTTTCTGTCCTTTTTAACCCCTTGTGTGCGCGTGACAACTGGGAGCCATCACGCGTCACGGTGGGCGTGTGCGGAGGACGGCCCCAGCCATCCGAACCTTGCCCACTCATTATTTCCCCAGTTAAAGGATCCCATAAATTGGGTCTGACATTGTGGCAGATGAACGGACTGCCAAGTTTCCCATGTGCCCTGTCCACATTTTTTCTTTGAATTCTGGAACTTATATTTTGTTTATTCAATTACAAAACAGGACTACAAATATGAGAATTCAAAAGAAAATCTGGGCTGGGGCAGAACGTTATCCATGGATCTGGGACACTTGGCAGCAATGCTAGAGTCACGGGGGCAGAGAAAAGAGGAGGAGGGGTTGATATTTAACACACATAAATATGTTTTTTTAATTGGATTTAAAGCAATTGACATATTACAGTACTTGGATACTTTTTTGGTCACAAGCAGTATACATTTTGAATTACCTCACAATAATGCACTTGATGTGGAGTTTGTTGTGTAAGCAAATTGCCAGGTATAACAATGGCGAGATAACTAACAGATCAGTGTACAATCTAGTTACTAGTTACAGGTTTCATTTATCAAAAAATAGCATTAACTTCTCAATCAATCAATCAATCAGGGTTTTGTAAAGCGCACTACTCACCCATGAGGGTCTCTAGGCACTAAAGCAGGGGGGTGGGGGTGCGCGCTGGGTTTTGACCCCACACTACCAGTAGAGGGCATGATCCCCCACAAGCTGTTTCCATCTTGATAAGTATGCTGCATTGTATTCTGAAATGTGACCCAAATGCATTATTGTTCATTCATTGCATTTTTCTTGTTAAAGAAACAATAACATAATTATACAAATTACATTAAAGCCCAGGGGAGGTGACAGGTCCTCCTGCATTATTTTAACATGAAGCCCCATGGATGTGGTGGCCCGGGGCGGCGGGGGTGTTCTTGACCCCTCAATCATTAGCAATAAAGCCCCAGGGAGGTGGCATCCCTTGGACTGCAGGGGGTCTCAATGGGCCCACGCATTATTTTACAATGAAGCCCCGGGGAGGTAGCGGCGCCTGAGGCTGCAGCAGGGTCATCATGGCCCTCACACTTATTATGATTGAAGCCTCAGTGAGGTGGTGGTCCCAGGGGCAAGAGGGAGGCTGTAAAGGCCTACCCCACATTCTTTGATAAAAAAGCCCCTGTGAGGTAGTGGTCCCGGGGCAATATTAGGCCCTAGGAGGGGGGCCTATGCTCCCCACCACCCCTAATAAAACAATGCCCCAGGACCTGGCCCATCTGGGGACTGATTAATAACAAAGTGTGGGAGCCTGCGCTTCATTAAAAAAAAAATTAAGCCAGATCTTTCTGAAAAGTAAAAATAAATGCTTTATTTGGCCCTCGGGGTCCCTTCAAGAGGCCAAGGGGGTCGGGGTGCTTCTACCCTACCCCCTTTTCTTTTTTTTTTAACACTTTTTGTGGAACTTGGTTCAATGATTCCCAAGCAAGGCAGAGAGGTATTAAAAAAATAAAATGTTGTATATCTAGGGATTCGAATTGTCTGTGGATCTGCATGTATCAATGGATCCAATTATGTATTTCTTTACATAAACAGAAAACACAAATTTACTAAAACAATCAAGGGTTACATGTGCATTAAAGATAGGTTCAAATTTTACACACACAAAACCACAGAAATTCTGAATTATATCCATACTTATAGTAATACTTATCTGAGGAAACTATAACTCGTGCTTTAGGCCATGAGTTTTAGTTTCTTAACATTCATATAACTATAACTGCTGAAATTCGATGGTTTTATATGGGCAAAACATGAACTTAACTATAACATCCATGTAACTGTTGGTTTTTTCACTGAATATAGATGTAGGTATATAGCTAGATACATATATAGATATTACCTACTGGCAGTCACCAGTAGGTAGGTATAGTTAGGACCATGTATCTATAGGTAAAGTGCTTTTTGATTTGCCCATTTCTTTAGCACCATTTGACGAATCTTCACTAAAGTTTCCCAAAAAGTGCCCCAGTGATTCAAGTTGTGCATAGAAAGTTTTATGGGTGATCCATCAAGTGGGTGCGGATAGAAAGGGGGGTAAACAAAAGTGTGTTTCCCTTGTTAATAACCATAGAGGCCTTGCAGCCCGAACCACAGGACAAATTACAGTGAGTTTGGCAGAAAGGTACATTCTGGTTCGCAGACCTCACTTTCAGTTATTTGTGTCAATCAAGTCAATAGTTGTAGAGAAATGTTTAAAAATTCACATTTGTTTATCTGCGGTCACAAATAATTTGTGACTGATACGAGCTGAATTGCGAATGCTCACTCCAATAAAAATGCAGTGATTGGCTGGCCACAACCTGAGCAGAGTTTCAACCACCATTTTAGCTCATCAGAACAGCCCGGGGCTCAAACCAAATGGCAGAAAGTGCCATAAGGGGTCAGGTTGGATGTGCCCTGATCCCATGAGAGGAATATAGGGATATTTGAGGAACGCTTTATGAGTATAATATGTCAAAGTTTTTTTTCCACTCGCAATATTCACAAATTTTGACATGGGAGTCAGCGTGGCCCCATGTAACTGCATGACAAATTTGCGAATATAGATTGAAACAAATATTACTGAAAATAAATATTTTTACACACACACCCTCAATCTCACTCACACATCCACTCACAGACATACTCTGAGACTGATGCTTCCAATCACAGATGCAATCAGACACTCAAGAACCCACTTACAGATCCACTCAGACACTCATTCACCTACTCACAGATCTGCTCAGAGACTCATGCGTCCACTTACAGACCTAGTCAGAGACTCGGACATCTAGTCAGAGACCTACTCATACACTCATGCACCCAGTGAGAGATCTACTCAGAGACTCATGCATCCACTCACAGCCCCAGACAGAGACTCACGCACCCACTCACAGACACACTCAGAGAATGATGCATCTACTTACAGATTGACTCAGACACGCACACACCCACTCACAGATCCACTCAGAAATTCATGTGTCTACTCACAGATTCAGTCAGAGACTCGGACACCCACTCACAGACTCACTCAGACACTGACACACCCACTCTCAGACCTATTCAGACACATACACTCACTCACAGACCCACTTTTATTCTCATGCACTATTTCACTCACCCATACTGACACTTACGCACTCACTCGCAGATCTAATATTATTCTGATGCACTCTCCATAGACCCACCCAGACACTTATGCACCCACTCACACACCTATTGAGACACTCATGCATCCACTAACAGACTCATTCAGCTACTCACACACTCATTCACATACCCACTCATACTCTCATGCACTCACTCCAAGGGCCATACAGACACTCACACATTTACTCACAGACCCATTGATATTCTGCCACACTCACTCAAAGACCCTCTCTGACACTCATGCACCCAGTCACACATGCCTCACACACTCATGCACTCACTTTTAGACCAAATCAGACACTCACACATGTACTCAGAAACTTACGCACCCACTCCTAGTCACTTTCAAACTCTTACAGGCTGACTCTCAGACCCACTCAGACACTTATGCACCCGTGCACAGATCTACTGAGACAATCTTGTACCCAGTAGGAGATCCACTCAGACACTGATGCACCCATTCACAGATCAAATCATACGCTCACACTCTCACTCACAGACCCACTCATGTTCTCGTGCACTCACTCACAGACTCATACAGACACTGTGGAAAAGTAAATTTTGCCATGTTCTGTGTCCCTACGTGTCATCCATCATATGTTATGTGTGCATGATTAAATATGCATATGCATTCCCCATGTTCGATTAATGACGCAATTATAGTTGTGTCCATCTCTAATATGCCAGTTTCTAGTCCTCGTGAATACTACGAATATCAGGCCTATGTAAAGTTACGTTGCCACGTTTCCCAGTGTGCACGTTATTTCATTGAAAAGTCCCCGTTTCTAGGCCTCAAAAGGGCCCGGACATCAGATTCAGCTCCTGTCTCCTAAAGCCTCGCTGAGGAGCGATACAGCCCCCACCTGTATCCTCGACCCTTCACTTACTTCCTGCCTCACAGTGCCCGGTTCAGCCAGGCTCAGCCTCTGAGTCTGCCAAGAGTATGTTATAGTTCCAGTTATCAGTTCAGTCCTCCTTCTCTGCATTCCTAAGCTACTGAACCGCATCAATAGTTTCCGTCATTGTCTAGCCTTTCCGGCTCCATGTAAGAGAAATACTGTATTTAATGGTCATTTCATATTCTTCATCACGTACTACATGTAGAATAATGCATGGTCCAGTCTTAGAATCAAGTTAGCCTTTCCCCTCCTGACTTCTAGTTTATATCAACATGTTCTCTAAACATCAGATACTAGATACTGTTTAGGTACATGTCGCCCTGACTCTCCAGACTTCAGTCTCTGCTCCTAGCACAGAGTTCATAGCCCCCAGTTTCTCCTAGTGATACGTCATTGCTAGTTTGCGCGCACCATCAGGTTAGAGGTCCCGGCTCCTCAGGTAGCCCCCTCCATGGTTTCCGCCCCATTCATGACATATTCTGTTACGTTTGCATCACATGTCTATGTATACGCCCTGTTACACCTCTTTTCACCCTTATCTTTCGCGACTGCTACGCGTCACACCTTCTGCTCCACCCACTGCTACGCCTATTGCAATGTAATGCTATGTGTTTGCGTTATGTATATATGCTCATGCACTGTTATTAAAAAAGTCATCCTTTTCCTTGTCCCGATCCTGACACCAGCAGCGCTGCTGGGCCCTGCCATCCTATTCCCATGCAGGTTGTCCTGTTCCTGTCCTTTATGCTGTAATAAACCTGCGAAACTCCTACTACCTCGAATCTTGACTCTTATTTATTGAGCTATCTGTTATTCATTTATACATTCAAAAATAGGGTATTATTTATTTATTTACCACATAATGGCGCCCGAATAGGGACTTGCCCTTTCCCCACGCGTCGGTGAAGCCACGCCGACCCCCTGACCCTCTGCAGTCGTGACGGAACTCTTCTGCGCACCGGCAGATATTTCTGCTTCAAGTATCCCTCAGGCCCACGGAGGAGACGGAGGAGGCGGTCCAGCATCCAAACGAGACGGTGGAGGAACGCGGCGAGTCCCGACCAGAGCCCAAGCCGAGAGTCCAAGGTCCGAGGTATCCGGAGGCCCACCCGTAACTGAAGTCCGAAGTTCGTCCGTCCGACGTCCAAGCAGTCCCGTCCAGTCTGAGGCCTTCCGTTCTTGCTGCCCGGTGAGTACCATTACTGGGGTGGTATCTAGACAGGGTCAATCTAATTGACTCTGGTCCGTGGGTTGGTGGTACACAGACCCACAAACGAAGTGTCCACTTCGGTGGATGCGGGTCCTGACGTGTCTCTTTATGAGACCGGTCAGTTTCGTACTGTTTCAGCAGTGCATCTAGTTCCTGTTCTAGTCAGTTCTGTTCTCGAGAAAATTCATGTATTCTGTGTTCCGTATTCCAGGTAGTATTCTGTTCGAACTGTTATTTTTAAATGTTCTTCATGTATTTTAATGTCGTGGTATGAATGGGGAATAAGTATCGTGTTTATTGTGTATTGTATTGTGTCTAGATTATAGTTCAGTCATGCCGCTCTTTTCGAAATTACGTCAGCTAAAAACCAGAAAGGGTCTGCTGGAAGCAGCAGTTCCAGTTCCGCCTAGGGACAGTCCAGGTCATTTTATGTATCAGAAGCATGGCATAAGCGCCATATTATATCTAGATTTATGGGTAGAGTATACCAAACAGTTAGAAGAAAAGTATAGATGGCCCGTATCGGGTACATGGGATGCCGAATGCATCATGCGAGTAGAAGAAGCATTATGGAAAAAGAAAGCCAGACAGTCACAGAAAGATGCCATCGAGTTATGGCGCAAAGAAGCTCAGAAAAGAACTGAAAAGGAAATCAGAAAGTCAGAATTAAGTAGAGAATCCTTAGAACGAGCACAAGAAAAAGAACTAATCGAGATAGGTGAACAAGTCAAAGCCGAACAGTCAGACAGACAGAGGCATGCCCTTATTAGGGGTATGTATCCTCTCTTTGCCGAGGGCAAAGTGACCCCAGAGGCATCCAGTAATTTCCCGCCACCATTAGTTCCGACCAAGCTACGTCACAAACAGACCGCAGCTGATATTTTTATTTCGTCCTATTTGGACGACACAGTCCCAGAATATGCAAATCCTGTTCGCGCTCCGCCAGTCCCTGTAAATCAGGCACTTCCCGCTCCTCCAGACACCGGAGTACCTGTTACGGTACCCCCGGTCCAGCCCGCCATACAAGTCCAGCCTGCATTTCCATTTCCCACTCTGCCAGGACGAAGAGCCTCAGTAGACGACTCTAGTTTAGGGGCCGCAGGGGGAGGTACTCCTCAAACCCCGCCGCCACACAAGCGTTTAACGTTAGCCGAATTACATGCACAAGCGTCACAGCGTACGCCCAGACATCAGACTGTAGCAGAAATAAGAAAATCCCTTGCCGAATGCGGCTATGATCCAGTCCCAGGCGAGGATAATATGGTTTTATATTCATTCCGCGTAAGAAAGGTGACCGAGTATCTAGTCACCTTACCGAATATGAAAGAAGATCTAGACAGAATATATCGTTTCATCCGTACAGGGGATGATCCAGAAAGTATTAGCGAGGCCATGTCTCAAAGGAAAGCCGAGATCCAGCTCATGATATTAAAGTTTCTGATCAATTGTCTAATAAGAGAACAAGATTACCCGTCTAAAGATCCGGCTGAAATGAGAACCCTGACAAGGTGGAGTGATAATATAGCCGAGGGTAAGCACAAGACCGTCGGTGCTATGGAGAGTATGTACAAGAAAATCCGTAAAGAAATAATAAAGTTACACGAACAGCGTAAAGAAGCACAAGTAAGCGAGAAAGAAAGTAACTCTGATCCTGAAGAGTTAGACGACGAGAATCCCGCCAGAATAGCGTATGTAGGAAAATCTAGATTTCCAGATCGCCATTTACGCCTAGAACACAAGTCTATTTTTCATTCTCCAGCACCAGAACAAGGTTCTCTAGAACAAGTATTCCAAGCTACCGATCACATTCTGAAATCACGAATCGGTTACAGTGAGTTAAGTACCATGCATGAACAAGAACTAGCCCGATCAGCAGTCCGATGGATTACTGATTCTACCACTTTTCCAGACGAAATAGTGGCACAAATGTTTCTGAAAATGCCCCCAGCCGAGCAACGACTGGTGGGTATGTATATGATTCAGCACCTCATTACATTGTATGAGGGTCAGCACTCTGATCCAGGCCCGTTACATGATGTCCTGAACGAGTTACTCCAGTATAGATGGAAAGGTTTAGGTACCGACTTAATTAGTGTCATTCTAGAACAGCGTCACAAATATAGAACGTTTTTGAATCCGCATTTTGTTCCTGCCTCACCCCCAGAAGGTAAACCATTTTACATGGAGAGACAGAATCCGTTACGAGAAGTCCACCCAGTCAGAGGAACGGGTGGCGAACTAGAACGAGTGTTTGTTTACACTCCGATTACAAAGATGGAACTCCTCGAGATGAAGAAATTAATTCCCTGTCATGACAAAGATCCAGCAGGGTTCCATAGAGAATTAAAAGACATGCTCCGTATGGGAGAATACACGTATCCAGATATAATTAAAATGTTAAAGGTTCTGCTGCCCGCAGGGGTGTATGAAAAGCTCAAGGAAAAAGAATGGGAGGTGGGAGAGAAAAAGATCGATTGGGCAGTTCTAGAAGCTGAAGATAAGGCACGAGTACCAGGTACCGGTCTTGGAGATAAATGTAAAGAATTACCGGAATTATTAATACAAGTTTTACCCAGATTATTGACAACTAGAAAAGAAGACTGGGATGCAATCTCAGCCTGTAAACAGAAACAAGACGAAGATATTAGTGATTTTTATTCTAGATTTGAAAAATGTTTTAGCATCAACAGTGGCCTCAAGACAAGTAGTGAGTCATACCCTCACATTTTTGTTACTAAATTAGTCGAGAATTCAAGCCCACAAATTAAAAATCGAGTTTTGAAAGTCGAAAGTACCTGGCAAGCTAATACCCCGTCCCAGATGTTGCAGATGCTTCAATACCACCAGAATAGGATCAGAGAAGAACAAGAACACGAAAGAAAACGTATGAAAGACACGAAAATGAAAGTACTAGTTGCACAATCTGTTCCTCAAGACAGTCAGAAGAGGGGTCCAAATCAAGCCAGTCATCCTGCAGCTCCCGTTAAAGGGAACTGCAATTATTGTAAACAGCCAGGTCATTTTATAAATGAGTGTGCAGTTCTGAAACACAACATAGCTACTGGTAAGACTAAAGAAAGACCACGTCCGCCTAGACAAGAACAAGTTTCACAGATTCCTCAGCCACAGAATGCACAACAGACAGTTACCGCACCGCAGCCTATTGCTGCAACACAGCATGTCACACAGCAGATGTACCAGTATGCACAGTCTGAGTATCCAGAGTACCAGCAGTATTCATGAAACAGCCTAGAGAGGGAGGTAGGCTTGCCTCTCATCGAGATACCTGTAGATCAAGAAGGTCCCTATGTTCATAGTCAAGTATTAGGGAAAGACAGAAAGTTTTTGATCGATACAGGGGCAAGTAGGACCACAATTAGTCACGCCGAAGTTCCAGGGGCTCCGCTCTCAGGCTCAAGAAATGTTTCCCTTGGATTCTCAGGAAAACCTATTGTAAATGAGATTTCAAAACCAGTTTCTCTAGAAGTAGGTCCATTGTCCCGCACTACTGATCTGTTACTTACTAAGTCATGTCCAGAAAATCTATTAGGCATTAAAACACTGAAAGAGTTAGGTGCAGTTATATGCTGTTCCCCAGAGGGAATACGATTGTTCCTACGTGACTTTAAGGGTCACTATGTATTACGAGATTTTGATTCAAGACTGTCTAATGTCCCGCAGCACTTATGGGCGCAAGGTCCAACTGATGTAGGTTACATGCAAATCACACCCTATCGTGTGACTCTCAAGCCAGGTGTAGTGTTACCACGAATCAGACAGTACAGATTGCCACCTGAGGCTGTAGCAGCCTTATCCAAAATTATTGACGAGCTTATTGCTCAAGGAGTGGTTGTAGAAACTGACTCCAATGTATGTAATTCTCCGATCATTCCAGTCATGAAACGTACTGATCCAAATGCACCCCCAGTATATCGATTAGTGATTGACCTACGAGAGCTTAATAAATGTATTATTCCGCAGTACCCAGTTGTCCCAGACATCTCTTCCCTATTAACGGCCATTGATTCCGAAGCCACGTTCTTCACTGTCATAGACCTCAAGAACGCGTTTTTCAGTGTCCCTATTCATCCAGACAGCCAGTTCCTTTTCGGATTTTGTTTAAATGGAAGGAGCTATATGTTCACACGCGCTCCTCAAGGTTTCACAGAAAGCCCTAGCATTTACAGTCAAGCACTTAAAAGACAACTAGACAACATTCACATGCCAACTGACACTGCCCTGCTCCAGTATGTCGATGATCTACTGATCACAGCCCGTTCTGAACGTGCTTGCGAGCGAGCATCACTGACAGTTCTGTATTTCCTAGCCGAGATGGGGCACAAGGTGTCCCCTTCTAAGCTTCAATTCTGTGTCCAGCAAGTGGTCTACTTAGGACACTTACTGTCCAAGAGGGGTAGACAGTTGACACCAGACCGTATCCAGTTAATAGCGAGTCTTCCTCAGCCCAAGACCCAGAAGGAGGTACGTGCTTTTATTGGCCTTACTTCTTACTGCAGACAATGGATTCCTCAGTATGCATTTCTAGCCAAGCCACTGATACAGTTAACGACACAGGAGGCAGCCGTATCGACTGTCCTCCCTTGGACATCTGAACATACACTTAGTTTCAATGAGTTAAAGAAAGCCCTATGCCAAGCTCCAGTTCTAGCTACACCGAACTACAGTAAGCCTTTTACACTTTTCGTTACTGAACGCGAAGGTACAGCATTATCTGTTCTCACACAAGATCAAGCAGGACAATACAAGCCCTGTGCTTATTTTTCGAGCACATTAGATCCTGTAGCCCAGGCTCTGCCTGCGTGCCTCAAGTCAGTTGCAGCCACAGCACTAGCTATCAGACAAAGTGATTCCATAGTCTTAGGACACTCCTTGACAGTACAAGTTCCACATTCCGTGGAAGTTCTTTTAAACCGAACACAAACTCAGCACTTGACAATTGCACGTTTAACAGGTTATGAATTGACACTGTTCCAGCCACACATAGAAATCAGACGCTGCAACGTTTTAAATCCTGCTACACTGTTACCATCAGTTAATTCAAATCCAGCCACACATGATTGCGTGGAAGTAGTTAACATTACGACAAAGCCAAGACAAGATCTGACAGATACTCCGTTACCAGACCCCGACCTGACACTTTATGTGGATGGTTCATGTATGAGAACAAGTACAGGAGAACTAGTCGCCGCGTATGCAGTGACTACTGACACTGAAGTTATTGAAACACACCGTATTGACACCCTGTCCGCTCAAGCAGCAGAGCTAGTTGCTCTGACACAAGCCTGCATACACGCCAAGAACTTGAAAGTTAATGTTTACACAGATTCACGTTACGCATTTGGAGTTGTACACGACTTCGGAGTGCTCTGGCAGGAGAGAGGTTTCATGACTTCTCATGGAACCAAGATTCAGCATGGTCTCCTTATTCAAGCTCTGTTAGATGCCATACATTTACCGACATCTATTGCTATCATGAAGTGTAAAGCACATACGAAAGTTACTGACATTATTTCCCAAGGTAATGATCTAGCAGATCGCACAGCCAAGTTTACAGCACAGACTCTAGACATTCCAGTCAATCAGACACATACTCCAGATCCGACCACATGTATGACAGTTAAGGACCCTACACAAGATGTCATAGACATACAGTTACACGCTACTCCCGAAGAAATCAAGAAATGGTCCGAACAAGGAGGGGTCCAGACAGATCAAGGATGGTTAACAAAGGGTAGAGCCACATGGTTTCTCCCCGACTCTATGGTTCAAGTCATTATCAATACCGCACATAGTCCAGCACATTTAGGAGAAAAAGCTATGTTAGACAGTATCCAGAACATTTGGTTCAACAAGCATTTACGAGCTGCAGCCAAGCAGAAAGTCCGTACCTGTATGATATGTTGTCAGTTTAATCCAGGTAAAAGTGTCCCGGTGGAACAAGGTGGATTCCAGCCCCCTGACCACCCTTTTGAAGTCCTCCAGATGGATTATATTCAGATGGAGCGATGTCGAGGTTTCAAGTATGTCCTTGTAGTTGTATGCGCTTTGTCCAGGTGGACAGAAGCATATCCAGTCCCAGATTACACAGCCGCGACCACTGCCAAGCAGTTGGTTCGTGAGTTCTTCCCCCGTTATGGACTCCCTAGAGTCGTATATTCTGACAACGGCCAGCCATTCTCATCTGAACTCATGAAGCATGTTTCCCTGTTGTTAGGGTACCAGTGGAAGTTTCATTGTGTACGCCATCCTGAAGCAGCCGGTCTTGTAGAGAGACATAATCAGACTCTAAAAATCCGTATCGCCAAAGTATGCAAAGAAAAAGGTGTGGACTGGCTAGTAGCTCTGCCAGTCGCTTTATTTTATATGCGCATGGTCGCACATTCCAGATCAGGTCTGTCCCCGTATGAGGTCGTTTTCGGCCGCCCCCCTAACATGTGGGGTACTCCTAGACCCCGAAGTATTACCGATGTTTCAAGTAATATGCTGACAGATTACCTAGCTTCCTTGATGTCTGCCCTCAACTCATGTCGTTCACAGGTTGCCGCCGCATTTCCAGACAATACCGAGGTGGCACCGCATGAAATCGTTCCAGGATCCATGGTATTGGTGAGGAATTTCGACAGATCAAGTCCGCTGGAGCCTCGCTGGAAAGAGCCCCGACAGGTCCTCCTCACCACCCGTACAGCCGTGAAGTTGGAAGGTCGCAAAGGCTGGGTGCACCTTTCTCATGTAAAACAATTTAATGGACTGAAACCCGTCTTAAAGAACATTTCCCAGGATTTGAAGGATTGCCAAAATATTGTTCTCAAGGACTGTCCCGCAAAAGACATTGCTACGAACCCTCCCCTGTTAGAGAAAACTCCGCAACAGGAGTATAAACTCAAGTTAAGGTCTAGTAAAATAAGTCAGCCAGTTTGATTGTCTAAGTCCTCCCCTAGGTGAAACGGTTAGACTGTTTCTGACATGTATAAAATAGACCCCCATGGTGAGAGAGTTAGTCAAAACTCAATTCGATGTATCGTTTTTCTATGTTTCATATTGTTTCTCAGCATTATGATTTCCTGCACCAGTTATGCATTTTTCTTGTATTTCCCAGTTCTTCATGTAAATAAGTCTGCTAATGCTACAGTAGAGCACACGTTTAGTGATCTGCCTCCTCATGAACTCTCTTACCGCCTCGCTATGCGAAATAACTCATTCATCCGCATGTTACATTACTCACATCAGTCCAGCAATGCCACTAATTGTTGGGTGTGTGGTCGACTCCCCCCTTTCCAGACACCGAAGGGAGTTCTGCCACTTTTTCCTTATCCATTCTCACATAATGGTTCGTGTGGAGCATGGTCCACGTTAACGTCATCCTCAACAGATATGTCTTTTCTTAACAATACATGTTTTCCAGACAAACAAGGTCTTCCCCACAGAACAGGGTTAGATCTAGAAAATGAAGTGTATAATTTAGGTAATTATTCTTCGAATTTCATGGTCTTGAATGTTCAGTCTGATTCCACTCCAGACTTACCTGCTATTTCAGTACTGCCAGTCAGAGGTGAATTATGTGTCCGAAATTATGGTTCCGTACATGTAGGACATAGTGATTGTACTACTATTGTCAAGTATAGTGACAGTGGGAAATCTATTTTCAAAGCTTCACGTCATTCTTATTTTATTTGTGGTCAAACTGCATATGTTCGTCTGCCCCTCGATTGGGAGGGAACCTGTTACATTGCCTTCCTACTGCCACCAGTTTTCCTAGCCCCACCTGATTATCATAGAAATACACATCTAGTACACATTAGACATAGAAGGGAGTCCCCAATTGTCGATTATACTGAAACTGCTCTAGAACAGTATACAGATTTCAACAGAGGTTTCTTCTTCTTTATAGGACCTATCCAGAATAGTAAGCTAATCCGCAGGTTAACCAGAACCCTTGAAGCAGTAGTCAATGAGACTGCTTCTGCTCTAGGTAATTTAACTGAAGAGCAATCTGCTATGAGATTTGTCGTTTTACAGAATCGTCTCGTCCTTGACGTCATACTGGCCGATAGGGGCGGGGCCTGTAGAGTCATCGGATCTAGTTGCTGCATTTTCATTCCAAATAACGCGCCGTCTGTTTATTCAGCTATAACCAGACTCCATAAAATTGCCCATCTGATACACCAAGATCCAGGCACCTGGACATGGTCCGGTTGGTTCTGGAATATAATTTCCGCATGGGGATGGAAAATATTGTCCTTCCTAGGTATTGCAGTAGCGATCATATTCAGCTGCTGTCTCTGTATACAATGTGGCCCTGCGATTTGCGGCATTTGTGCTACCTCTTGTATTCCTAGTCCCAAGCCCCGTTCTAAATCCCGTTCCAGGATAATTCGAGACGAGCAAATGATACTGTATGAAATGATAGATGGTATCATGAATATTGATGTTTCCTGATGGAAACGTAGTGACAAGGAGGGAATGTGGAAAAGTAAATTTTGCCATGTTCTGTGTCCCTACGTGTCATCCATCATATGTTATGTGTGCATGATTAAATATGCATATGCATTCCCCATGTTCGATTAATGACGCAATTATAGTTGTGTCCATCTCTAATATGCCAGTTTCTAGTCCTCGTGAATACTACGAATATCAGGCCTATGTAAAGTTACGTTGCCACGTTTCCCAGTGTGCACGTTATTTCATTGAAAAGTCCCCGTTTCTAGGCCTCAAAAGGGCCCGGACATCAGATTCAGCTCCTGTCTCCTAAAGCCTCGCTGAGGAGCGATACAGCCCCCACCTGTATCCTCGACCCTTCACTTACTTCCTGCCTCACAGTGCCCGGTTCAGCCAGGCTCA
This sequence comes from Lissotriton helveticus, assembly GCF_964261635.1. NCBI lineage: Eukaryota > Metazoa > Chordata > Amphibia > Caudata > Salamandridae > Lissotriton > Lissotriton helveticus. Next base: position 981,727,224 of record NC_136065.1, on the reverse strand, counting down.
GCCTCTGAGTCTGCCAAGAGTATGTTATAGTTCCAGTTATCAGTTCAGTCCTCCTTCTCTGCATTCCTAAGCTACTGAACCGCATCAATAGTTTCCGTCATTGTCTAGCCTTTCCGGCTCCATGTAAGAGAAATACTGTATTTAATGGTCATTTCATATTCTTCATCACGTACTACATGTAGAATAATGCATGGTCCAGTCTTAGAATCAAGTTAGCCTTTCCCCTCCTGACTTCTAGTTTATATCAACATGTTCTCTAAACATCAGATACTAGATACTGTTTAGGTACATGTCGCCCTGACTCTCCAGACTTCAGTCTCTGCTCCTAGCACAGAGTTCATAGCCCCCAGTTTCTCCTAGTGATACGTCATTGCTAGTTTGCGCGCACCATCAGGTTAGAGGTCCCGGCTCCTCAGGTAGCCCCCTCCATGGTTTCCGCCCCATTCATGACATATTCTGTTACGTTTGCATCACATGTCTATGTATACGCCCTGTTACACCTCTTTTCACCCTTATCTTTCGCGACTGCTACGCGTCACACCTTCTGCTCCACCCACTGCTACGCCTATTGCAATGTAATGCTATGTGTTTGCGTTATGTATATATGCTCATGCACTGTTATTAAAAAAGTCATCCTTTTCCTTGTCCCGATCCTGACACCAGCAGCGCTGCTGGGCCCTGCCATCCTATTCCCATGCAGGTTGTCCTGTTCCTGTCCTTTATGCTGTAATAAACCTGCGAAACTCCTACTACCTCGAATCTTGACTCTTATTTATTGAGCTATCTGTTATTCATTTATACATTCAAAAATAGGGTATTATTTATTTATTTACCACAACACTCACACACTCATCCACAGACACATTGATATTCTGATACACTCACTCACATACCCACTCAGACAGTCACACACCCACTCACACTCCCATTCAGAAACTCCTGCATCCACTCACAGATCCACTCAGATACCCAGACACTCACTCAGAGACCCACTCATTGTGTCATGCACTTACTCACTGACCCATACAGACACTTAAACATTCACTCACAAACCCATTGATAGTCTGACACACTCACTCAAAAACCCACTGAGACACTCGTGCACCCACTCCCAGATTCACTCAGAGACTCATCCTGCACTTCCAGACTCACTCAGACACTAATGCACCCACTCATAGTACCACTGAGAGACTCATTTATTCACTCACAGACCCAATCAGAGACCTGTACCCCCTCTTAGACCCACTTAGGGACTCATGCCCACTCACAGCCTGATGGACCCACTCACTGACCTACTCAGAGACTCATGCATCTACTTACAGACCTTCCTTGTGACTCATGCACCCACTCACAGATCCACTCAGAGACTGATGCACCTACTCACAACCCACCTACACTCTATTGAACCCACTCACACCCCTACTCAGAAACTCATGCCCATTAACAGACCCATTCAGAGACTCATGCAGCCACTCCCAGTTTCACTTAGAGACTCATTCACCCACTCCAAGCAACACTGAGAAACTAATGCACCCACTCATAGTACCAATGAGAGACTCATGCATCCACTCACATAACCACTCAGAGACTCATGTACCCACTCACAGACCTACTTTGAGACTCATACCCACTCACAGACCCATTGATGCTCTGACACACTCACTCACAGACCCACTCAGACATTCATGCACACACTCCAAGATTTACTCAGAGACGTATTCACCCACTCACTGATCCATTCAGACACTAATACACCAACTCATAGTGCCACGAAGAGATACTTACAGACCCACTCAGAGACTCATCTACCCACTTAGAGACTCACACCCATTCACAGACCCACTCACAGACTAATGGACCCACTATCAGACCCACTCTGAGACTCCTGCGTCCACTCACAGATCTATTCACTCAGACACTGAATCACAGACCCACTCAGACCGTTATGTACCCACTCATAGACCCACCAAGATACTCTTGTACCCACTGACAGACCCACTCATTCTTAAGCTCTTGTACCCACTCACAGACCTACTCGCAAGGTCATGCACCCACTAACAGGCTCACATACACACTTAGAGACCCACTCCAATAGACCTACACCCACTCACAGACCAGCTCACAGACAGATGGAACCAGTCACTGACCTACTCACACACTCATGCACCCACTTGCAGAGACTCAGAGACTCATGCCCAGTCACAGGCCCACTCATAGACTCATGCTCTCACTCACAGACCCATTCAGACACTCACACGCCCACTCAAAGACCCACTCAGACAGTTATGCACCCAGTCATAGACTCACTCAGACACTCTTTCATCCACTGACAGGTCCCCTAAGACCCTCATGCACCCACTCACAGACTCACTCACAAGCTAATGCACCCACTCACAGACCCATTTGCAATCTAATGCACCCACTTAGAGACCCACTCAGACAGTGATGCACCCACTCGCAGACCCACTTAGAGACACATGCGCCATCTCCCAGACACTCATGCACACACTCACAGACCCACTGAGACACACACACACCCACTCACAGACCCACACATCTAGTGGTGTGCATCCCCTCACAGACCCATTCACAGTCTCATGCTGTGATTCACAGACCCACTCAGAGACTTATGCACCTAGTCACAGATCCATTCAGACACTCAAGCAACCACTCACAAACCCACTTAGAGAGTCACACACTCACTCTCAATGAACTCGGACACTCACACACACTTTCATAGACCTAGTCAAACTCTCACACACACCCTCTGACAGAGCTTCTGAGACAGTTATCCCTCACCCACACAGTACCTCACACATGTACTCACTAACCCATGCAGCCACTGACTCACCCACTCACTCATCCATGCAGGCAGTCACACATACCCTCACCCACCCACACAAACACTCAGACGCCCATAGAGGTACTCAGAAAACCAATCACTCACCATTAGAGAAACTCACACACCCACTCATACACCCATACAACCACTTAGGCACCAAATGACAGACAAATACAAACATTCACAAAACCATTCACTCACCCATACATTAACTGACACACCTAATCACTCACTTATACAGTCAGTCACATACCCACTGAATCAGCCAAATAGGCAACCGTACACCCACTGATTCACCAATACATCTTGGCACATATATTTAACACACACACTTTTTAAAAACAATCACAGTCACTGGATGATATCATGAGTGATGTCGTTGACCATGTCATGAGTGATGTAATATGTGAGGTCATAAGCAGTGCATTGCGTGGGCACAAGTTATAGTCATCTCACTAACTTTAACACCTGAATTTCACTGGTGTTGTACAAGTGAAACCTGAGCCTAACTATAAAATCCCAGTAACCTTTGTTTTTTTCAGTGAATTTCAAATTTTTTTAAATTCCATTTCCTAAATATAAAGTCCTTGTAACCCATGGATTTTTCTGCAAAAATATAAATAAATAAATTGATATACATGACCCCATGTTTGAGAAATGGGAGTGTTAGTGACACAAGTTATGTGTTTAAAACAGATATATTTGAGCACACAATATATTTGCGATGAAGCTGCGAAGCCCTAACGCCCCCCTGTGTACCATCATGGGGACAATGCAAATATTGTGACGCCTTTGTGAATTTTGGTGGAAACATAAAAAAAATATACATATATATTTACTGAAAAACAATAGGTTTCAGGGGCGTTATAGTTTGTTGGACATTTCACTCGTACAAAACAATAGAAATTCCCCTCTTATAGTTAGTTCAGCTAACTGAAACCGCGCACCCGCAATGCACTGCTGATGATGTCACACATTACATCACTCATGACATGGTCAGTGACATCCCTCATGACATCACTGATGACATCTCGAATGAAATCACTGATGACATCATCCTTGTGATAGAGTGGCAGACCTCCTGTCATCCTAATATAACCTTTGATACACACACTCAAAAATACAAACTAACATTTTCAAAACAATGGACATACCAATACCAGTTACAACACACCTATTCAGTAATTCCAAGATCTACACACACATCCACTCATTCACCAACAGTCCCTATACAGTCACTCCTACATGTACTCACTCATCATATGTACTCGTACACCTATACATCCTGTTACACACCGCCACTCATCCATAGAGTTACTCACACACATAGTCACACATGCAAACAAAGTATCAAACATCCATTTACTTACATATACAGTTATATACACACTACCACACTTACTTCTATAGAAACTTACACATACTTACTCTCTTAAACAATCACTATAGAAACACCTACTTATTTGTACAGGAACTCTTCCAATCTCTCACTCTCACATATACTCACTTATATATGCCAATACTCACATATACTAGTTTAAAACATGTGTAGTTACTCATAAAGACACCATTGAGACAGCCATTCACTCACTAACACACCCATACACACACTCATCCACCTACACGGTCCTGCACACATGCTGTCTTCAACACATACAAACAGTGAGTCACTCATTCATCATCTATGCACTAAGTAATACCCCCCACCTAACCATACAGACACTCAGACACTCATACTGATACTCAAAAAACCCATATGTACACTCATGTAGCCACTCACTCACCAACCCATGCAGCCACTTAAACACAAAGTGAGAGACTGGTACAGATATTTACATATTTAAACATTACTCACTAACCCATGTATTCACTAAGATACACTTAATCAGTCAGTTAGACAATCAATTTTACAGAAAAATAGTCTTCCATTTAGACACTTATATACCCATGTATTCTTCCATCGACCTTGAGATATACATTTATAAAACATATTTAATTTTCAGAAAAACACACATTCACTGGATGATGTCATCAGTGATGTCATTTGAGATGTCATCAGTGATATCATGAGTGATGTCACTGACCATGTCATGAGTGATGTAATATGTGATGTCATCAGCAGTGCATTGCGGTCGCACGAGTTATAGGTAGCTGAACTAACTATAATGGGGGAATTTCTATGGTTTTGTACAAGTGAAATGTCCAACTAACTATAACGCCCCTGAAACCTATGTTTTTTTCAGTGAATTGCTAAGGGTTTTTAAATGCTAATTTCTAACTATAACATGCCTGAAACCTATGGTTTTTTCAGTGAATTTCAAAGGTTTTTTAAATGCTAATTTCTGTCTATAACGTGCCTGAAACCTATGTTTTTTTCAGTAAATTCAATGTTTTTTTTCATGCTAACTTCTAATTATTATGTGCATGTAACCCATAGTTTTTTCTGACACCCAAGAAGAACACAACACCCACTGCCACAACCCTCAGGACCTCCCCCTGTACCACCCCTCTTCCTACTACCTCCAAGGCAGTGCAGAACAGGACAGAAAACCCTCCAAAAATGGCATGGTCCCTCAGCCATATAATAGATCAATGTTGGAAAATGTGGCAACCGTTTTTTCAGTAATTAGATTTTTTTTAAATACTAATTTCTAACGTTAATGTTCCTGAGACCTATTTTTTTGTGTATTTCAAAGGTTATTTAAAAACGAATTTCTAATTATAAAGTACAAAAAACAAATGTTTTTCTCAGTAATTTTGGAAAAAAATATATATTTTGTAACTTCAATATCCTAAATATAAGTTTTGTAATTTGTTTGTTTTATTTAATATTTAAACTATATAATGTCTTCTTGTTTTTAAAATATTAAACAACTGCATACAGTATGAAAGGTAGCCCAGCCCAGAGCCACATCTGAAGACCAACACATGTTATAGACCTACTGATCAAGCAGCTCCGACACCCAAGAACGCCACAATACCCACCACCACCCCCAGGACACACCCCTCTACCACCAAGGCAGTGTAGAACAAGACAGCGAACTTTCCAAAAACAGCATGGCCCCTGAGCCACACAATAGCTGAATATTGGACAGGTGTGAACAAACTGTGTGTGAAGGAAGCAATTCACCCATGAATAACAATGCACACAATGCAAAGTGTAGCAGTGATGTGCTGGACACATCTCAGTATGCAGAACACACACTTCTCCATGTGCACAAATACTACTGGTGCTTGTAGTGTTGTGGACAGTGGACCCAACCATGTTACGTAAAAACTGAAAAAAACATAGCTTTCAGGCATGTTATAGTCAGAAATTAGCATTTGAAAAACCTTAGAAATTCACTGAAAAAACCATACATTTCAGACATGTTATAGTTAGTAGGACATTTCACTCATACAAAACCATAGAATTTCCCCTGTTATAGTTAGTTCAGCTAACTATAACTCGCACCCCCGCAATGCACTGCTGATGACGTCACATATTACATATTATCGTATCTGCGCTCAGGACCGGCAGCAGTTGCTGCAGTCTGAAGGACTTGAACTCTGCTTCACTCAGGTGGATGAGGCATCAGAGTCAGAACTTGTTGAGTTTCACCAACTTGCCATTGACAGGCTTTTCTTTCAACAATTGAGCCTTGATGAGACTCGGGGATGCTGGATTGCTCCCCAAGGTAGGGTCTAGGGTTGGGGTGAAAAATCCAGCATACTCGTACTGGCTGGCCTCTCACAGTCTTACTGACAGAGTTTTTCCCTGCATCTGAGTTCAAGATTGCAGCTTGCTGACAGACACTGGTGCTATAGCAATGGCCACTGCAGAATATTATAGTGCCCTCTGTGAATACTGTCCCCAACTGCACCGTCAGTTTTCATCTCTAATTTCTAGTTTAGGCGCTTTATTTCGGTAACAGACCTTAAAAATAAAATGATCAATTTACAATATTACAAACAATGCATCACCTTAGATGATCATATTCAAGCTTACAAGTAGTATAAAAAGTAAGAGTGCTCTGAATGTGAGCAAGTAAAGGGGCCTAAAAGCTTCCACTTAGAAAAATCACTTAAAAAACAAAGGAACTAAAGTGCAGCTACTTACCAAGTTGTAAACAGATACACAGATAGGAAATATTAAGAACAATATTTTTCTCTATAGAAGTAGGTCTCGGCAGAGTTTGCAGAGTCGCACTACCCGGAAGTCTGCGAAGTGCCGAAAAAACTCTGCCACACTGCGCGGAGTTACGCAAGTAATGGAGTCACACGAAGCAACAGAGGGCGCTGCTTGAGAAGATTTTCTACTCAAGCAGCAGAAAGAAGCTTCCTCAACACGAGCGGCAGCTTCCTCAAGAGGAGCAGCAGCTTTCTCAATGCGAGCGGTAGTGACCTGCCCCGACCTCCGGCGTTCCGAAATCTCGCTAAGAGCTGGTCTAGCACGTGATTTCTCTTGCTCGGGCTTGCCAACTTAACAATGGCAAGCCGTGCAAGAGAAAAACCTCCTCTTCATTTTTCTTCACAGAGATTTCCAGAACTGGTCTCAGGTGTTTGGACTCTAACAGGATTGTCTGCCAAGAATAGGGCTGGGATTATTATACCTCCTAAAGTTTGTGGAAACGTTATTACAATTTGATAGAATATCTACACAGCCATTGATAAAAAAGAAATAGCACTGGGGCAAGGACACTTTCTTGTCGGACACCCGTGTCCACCTTTATCTGATCCGTTGTTTCCTCATTTGTACCCCATCTGATTTGCGCAAGGTTATCATTATGCAAGTGCACTATAACATCCAATAGAGAAGCCCTAGCTCTTTCAGAGTGGACCGCAGTTTTTCTCTGGGGACCATGTCATATTCGACCTTCAGATCAACAAATGCAACATATGGACTACCCCTATTGAGATCCACCACCTATCATCTTAGGAGCTGGAATCTAAACAATTGATCCACTGTGTTTGTTTTGGACTGAAACTCTACCGCAAAGTGGGAAAGGATAGTGTTATTTTCAATCCAGTTTAAAAGATGATCCAGGATTTGCCTGTAGAAAATGTTCTGCACTGTGTTGATAAGGCTTATTGGGCAACAGTTTGTCAGATCAGAATTGTGGCCCTTATTAAAAATGGGAACTATCTCAGCTCCTTTCCAGGTGTCAGTGATTTGGGCACTGGCCATGATGGTACTGGCAATACGGTTTAAATAAGGTGTCCAAAGAGTGGGCTAAGACTTAAAGAAATCAGCAGGGATCTTGTCCCGCTCAGATGCCTTACCTGCTTTCTGCAATCAAATTGTGCAGTATGCTTCTGCAAGGGAAAAATAGCCTGTGGGTTCATCTATTTCATGACTATCAGGAGTGTCTATCATTGGAAAATCGCAATCCAGTTATTCAGGGTACACAATCATGAAAATGGGAAGGCATGCAAAACCATCACTATTGAGAGCTTGAAAATGATAAACCCAATCCTAGAGGAGAATATTTTTTTCCAGTGTCATTATGATCATTTTTGTACCGTAACTTATGATGTGCCAAGAAACGACCTAACAACGTGATCATACTGCATCCAAAGTGTCCTCCCAAACAGATGTATCCTAGGCAAGTTTAGACTGTTTTTGAGCTTTCTCATATTTGTCTCTAGTGGTTGAATTTCAGATTGAGTGCCTTTTTTCTTCTTCCGTGGAGGTTTAGTAAAGATAGAGTTTTCAATGTCTCAAAAGACTTTGCATGAGGGTCCATAACTGGTTTGGTGGAGGTATTAGGCTCAGCAAGTATGAACAGGGTAGGACCCAAGTTAGAGTGTAATTGCACTTGGATATTCTAATTTTTGACAGTATATTCCCATCTTACATTCCTTTGGTTATTGGTAGCAACTTAGCTAAGTCTGCCTGTCTTGGACATTATGTGTGCCCCAAATCAATCTGATATTAATGAGGTTAGATCAAGAATGCAAATCTTGAAGAATACAATCATTATTATTCATGTAAGAATTTCTTCTGAAAGTCGGTCGCATAGCCAGATCAAAGGCAGTTCGGCCATTTCAAGCTCTCCAATGAGAACTTAAGCAAATATCTATTATTTGCAATACTACCTTAGCAGAGGATGGTAAGCAAGAACCCAGGGGTTGTGCAATGCCCAAAGTTTGGTCTTCATCATCTGCTATATCACTCAGGAGGGCAAAAAGTTCAAAATCCACATTAAAGTCCCCACCGACCACAACAGCGACATCTTTAGGATTTCTTTTAATAAGGTCATTCAATAAGGTTAAGGCTATAGATTCAGAAGACTTGGTACACTCCTATTGTACACATTATTTAAGAAGATATTCCAGCCATTCCTGGATGCAAGCTTAAGCCTAAGCAGGTCAGGGGAGTTGATATATAATTCCGGCATGCGGCATCCCAAAGAAATGTTAGGCCATGTTGCAAGTCCCCCTTAAGATCTACCAGCTTGGGACTTCCTTGCTGGAACAAAGGTTTTAATGCACTGTCTGTAAGATGGCACCACCTCCCAGGTCTCCAGCAACATAACGACATCACAATTATCAATAAAGGCTCACCAATCAGCTTGAAACTTTTTAGCCCTCAACCTCACTATATTCCAGGAGACCAAAGATGAAGCACCCCCCACAGAGAGAGGTAACACATTAAGTTTCTGCTGGGGAGTTGTTGTCCCCATATGTAATGGGCATGGCTAGGGTTGTTTAAGAGGTTGTTTCTCTCCTTTGATAGTTGATTCATGATTGGAATTCATGCAAGAAGTCGGGTCCGGACGGGTTCCCTACGGAATACTATAAGGGACTTCGGATCCAGGTGCTTTCCCATTATAGCACTATAAACTGAGGCCATTCTTAACAGTGAGTTTAACGAGGCCACGATCATGGTCCTTCATAAGTCAGGCCACACACCTGAGTCCTGTGCATTGTACCGCCTAATTTCCCTCATCAACATTGAACTCAAACTTTATGCCAAGATACTTGCTAATTGCCTTCTTCATGTGAGTCCGTCATTGATCCATTAGGAAAAATGTGGCTTCTGCCTAATTGTGGTCCTCATCATTGTATTCGACGAGCGCAAGTAACGGTGTAGTACAGTCATCTTCTGCCCGGCACTAATGCCTGCCTCTTTCATGATTTTTGGGAGGTGTTTGATTACATTGAGTGGGATTTATTTTGGGATTTACTTGCTTGGTTAGGTTTTGGCCCCTGGTTTAATAGATTCATGTGAACATTATACACAGGCCCTTTGGTGAGGATCCTTCTGACTGGTTCTCTCTACTGGGCGTTCTCGATTCAATGGGGCACTAGACAGGTTAGCCCCCTGTCCCCTCTCTTATTCATCCTTGCTATTGAGCCCTGGCAACATGGGTCTGATGTGATGCACAGGTGCATGGATTCGAGTTTGGTGGCAAATCGCCAGAGGATCCCATCACACTTTACGCTGATGATGTGGTACTCTTTACCCATGACCCATTGTTGTTCAGCCCTCGAGTTCTGGACGTACACATTCTCTATAACCAGGCTTCTGGGCTCTTGGTTAACCGTTCCAAGTCCATGCTGGTTTCCATTGATGAGCCCCGTGCAGAATCATGGGTGGTGCAGCTCTATATTGATTTGTCGCCTGAGCTTTCTTTACCTTTACATCTACATTTTGTTGGTCCCTGCCCTGTTGTGATCGTTAAGAATTACATCCCTTGTGGCACGCATGAAGAAATACCTTGATCACTGGGCATCTTAAAATGATGGTCCTGCCCCAGTTCTTGTACGTTTTATAGAATTTACCACAGGGTGTTCCCTCTGCGTGGTTTTTCTCTGTTCAGGCTTTTCTACATCCCTTCTTGTGAAACCATAAGATTCCGCGTATAGATTTCCATGTGTGTGCAATCCACCTTCGATGGGGGCCTGGCCTTGGTGGATTTGCAACTTTACTACTGGGCTTCCCACTAGGTGGTTTTGAATGATTAGCTCCATGGTTCGGGTGCAAGGACCCAGTATATCATGCAGGACTTTCTCTTATGTCTTGGTAGATGATTACGGACATGGGTCACCAAATCCCCACGTTTCCTAGACCTTACAGGTGGTCTTTCGGGTCTGGCAGGAGAATACACAATGGACTGGTTGGGGCTTAGGATCACCCTACAGACACCTCCTAGAGGGGTTTTCTTCTTCGTCAATTAATAGATCTTGAAGGGTTGAGTAAATGGGACTTAATTGGTATCTCTCAGCTTGTTCATATATGGCAGGGCTCTACTATTAGTTCCTTCTCCAAGTTGTAGGTTGACTTTCAATTACACCATACACAGTTATTCCACTTTCTGCAGGTCTGTAATGCCTTATCTTACCATCAGCCCACTTTTAGGGAGGTCCCCGAATACAGCCCCAAACATCCTTATGTCCCAACTAAGCCACAAAGGGTTCTTGCAGATTTATTGGTCCCTGTTAATCAACTCCCAAGGCTTATTCCTGCCCCTCCATACTCATTGGGAGGCCTCGTTGGGGTCGTTGAAGAATGAGAAATGGAGGGAGAGACTTACGGCACCAAGGGAGCTTGCTATCTCTTCCAGGCTTTGCATAATCCAAATTAATTTTCTCCATATGACTTATCTGATCCCAGAATGGTTGCGGAAGGCGGGTAAACTTCCATTGTCCTCATTCTACTGCTGTGTGGTTGATATTGCATCACTTTATCACATACTTTGGTTATGCCCTATTAGAGAATGATATTGGTCTCAACTTCTGAGGGTTTTATCGGATGTGTTGGGGAGGCCGATAGTCTCTTCTCTTCAGATTGTGGTTTAGGGTCTATTGGAGGAGTTGGGAGGCAAGAGATCTGAGGAATACCTGGTGGGGTTATGGACCTTGTTGGGGAAGTGTGAGAATGACTGGAACTGGAGTTAAATGACTGCTCTGGATTTGCATGCTAGGCAGAGTGCCAAGGTGTTCAAAAATGGAGGAGCCAGTGTATGTGGCACATGGTTACCCTCAAAGCACTGTAAAATATGGGGCATATGGTGGGACCATTTTGGGCCTCTGGGACTATGATGTGGCTCCTCATGGTGCTTTGTGATTTGGGATTATCACTGCTTGCCTATGCTTTGGTATGTTTTTTATATACAGAGATGTGTTCTGTCTTTGACAACAAATAATAATATTTTATCAAAAAGAAATGGTCGGCACAACTGAATGTCATCTTGATAGAATCAAAGTTTAGAAATTAACAGGAGTTTCCACCAGATAATTCTATAGTAAATGAACATATTTGGAACTTTTTTTGTCATAGAAATTATAGTTTTATGCTCTAGAAAAGTAATATAAGGACACTTGATTTGAGCTCTAGAATATCTTCCTCATCCATCTTAGTAAAACATTCCGATATGCATAGTTAAACATGTACTTCCAACACCATTAGCAGTTTTACCATAAGGTTCTAATGAACAAATAGAGCACTAACACTTTCTATTCAAGACAAAAGTGATGGACTTCTGGCTCTAAACACCATTTCATGGGACTAGGAATTGTTCAATTTAAAACTATTCCTGAGGAGCAGGCTGAAATAAATCATCACTGTCATTTTAATTAGGCCTGGGCAAAACGTAAACTATGGTGTTAACAGAATTTCTGTAATTTCACCATAAGCATGTTACTCAAAATGTGCTACTATGGCACTGTGTAATTGTGCTCCATTCACAGTAAATTGATGATCATGGTGCTGTTATGCTTAAATGTGTCCTTGAACCATAGAGTGACATGAGGACACTTTTTGTGCTCAAATATAACACACACATATGGGTTTTCATTTAGCATGTTTAGGCATTATTCTGCTTAATTCTTCCTAAATTGTGCATAATTACAAGAAAGAAGGTTGTGTACATTTTGCACACCCCCAATATTAATTCAGATATGAAAACATTTGGTTCACAATGTGAGGGAAGGCAAGATTTTTAGTAATATGAGACAGAATGTTCATTTTAAAGTGTCTACAAAATACTTAAAGAGTGAAAACGCATAAGTGAAGCCACATCTGTTTGCTAGCATACCCATTTACTCAGTTGCTTAACAGCTCTCTAATATATATATATATATATATATATATATATATATATATATATATATATATATATATATATATATATATAACAAAGGTTAAAGTAACGCTTAGTTAAGTGTGATAAAAGACCTGTTTTGTGTTTTTTCAAAACTTTGAAATTCTCTAATAAATAATAAAGGTTTAACTAACAATATAGTTAGGTGAGTTTGTCAATGACAATATTGCATGGCCGGGAGCAAGTTATAGTTAGGGCTGCAAACTATAACTGGTGAATTTCTCATCATTGACAAATTCTTGTAACTATAATGTTACTAGAGACTTTGGCCCTAATTAGAATGTCGGTCGGTAAGCCTCTGACCGCTCGTCAGAGGCTTACCGACTGACATCAATGGTTTCAATTCCAACCGCCGTATTACGATTACAGCAGTCGGAATTCAAACAGGCAAGTCAATTTGGCTGGCTTCCAACGAGCTCATGGAGCCCGTTGGCCAGTCAGAACCGCCAACATAATCCCTTGCGGAGGTCGTTGCTATCGTCAGGATTATGATGTCGGTTTCCTACAGTCTTTCCATCTAGGGCTTTCTGAGATGGAAAGCTGTCAGAAAGTTACTTTGGGGGCCCCTAGCAGGGACCTTCTTCTTCAGTGGCCTCCGGTTGGGGGCTGAGGGGCACCTATGGTGCCCCTCTGTAAATCCAAGTGTAACATAGAACAGTGTCTCCAAGGGTGTTATTCGAAAGACAATTTATCAGGGCCACAACTAATTGCTAGGAGCACTGGAGGAGAAACAGGGAGATAATAATTTGCAAAGACAACGGTAATTTGTTGTATATATTTCTTCCTATATTTAAAAAACATGAAAAGTACTGCATTACATTCAATAGCATGTAACTTTTGTAATACTGTGCACAAGTGCTCGTGAAATAGTGTACAGCGACAAGGTGGTGCAAAAACAAAACAAATTATGTACAAGATGAATGCGTAGACATACCCATACAATAAATGCAAGAAAAATACAAAGTGACTTAAATAGGTATGCTCAAAAGACGGGCACCGTGAGGTGCCTGACACACGCTGCAGGGATTAACAGTGATTTCCATTTTTCTATGGGAGCTTGTGCTGCAGACGGTCTCGAAACCGCAATGATGTTAGTCAGAGGCAAATCCAACAGACATCCAAATTTGGCTGTTTGTCTTTTTTCTGTGAATATATGTATATATACACACACACACACACACATACATACACACATATATGTATATGTAAATATATATATATATATATATATATATATATATATATATATATATTTGCATCACCAACACACACACACACACACACATATATATATATATATATATATATATATATATATATATATATATATATATATATATATATATATATATATATGTATAGTCATTTCAAAACTTAAAGCATCTGGGCAACAGAAAATACTCCTTCCATTTTAAGCAAATCAAATCAAACCCTCCACTTTCTTACACCTTTTTTTCCTAACGATTTTAATGAACTGCTATACTCTTGCATCTGTGATGCAGCACTGCACGTCCACATGCAGTATTCTGTAAATCTACATACACGAGTATTCTTGGTGTAAGTTTAACAGTTAAGGTTTCCTCTGTGTATGGCGGCAGGTTACCACGAATGACAGGCAAGAGCTGGTTTTAGTAGGATGAAAGCGGTTGTTATCCATGGAGAGGAGAGCGGTCCCTACGCTGTGACCAATTGAACATTTCAAAGATGCTTTATATGCAAGAGGTTTCTGCAGGGAAATACCTATCCAAAAGGCATACAGCAGAGCGCTTAATTTAGTCTGATTTTCGAAACTAAGTAGACATTCGCAGACAAGATGCTGTATTTCTTTAAACATAATTGCCGACGACTTAAACGTTGTTTTCATTCAAAGGAGCAGTACTCTCTTGTAATAAAGTATTAAAAAAAGAGGCATTGTCTATTTGCTCTTTCAAAATGTATGATTTTCACTTGTTACGCGTTTATATTTTTAATGTCCTTTTATTTTAATTTTAAATGATATAAAATATGTGTGTTGCGCGCGTGCATTTGTGTGTGCATTTTTTATGCATAACTAACCAGCTTAATAATACCTTCATCACGGAGCAATTTACTGACATTTTCTTATTTTGCCTTAATGTCGTTATTCCACAATCGTGCAAAAACATTTTTCCACAGAAAACAGTTGAGACGTCTCATGCAAATTCAATACAAGCACAGGAATACACATGAAGTCCGACTAATCTTTAAAAATTCAATTTGCAAGACCAGCACTTAATTAGAAATGGTCGTTTGCGTACTTCGCAGAGAGAATGGAACTAAGGGCTCCCACAAACGTTTGCTATTTAAGGACTTTCTAAAGCCAAAACACAACGCATATTCCTTTCAGCCTTCTTAAAATGTATGTAATGCCCTCAACTCACATTTTGAAAATCTTAGAAATCCAATTAAAAATTAATATAGAACTTTTGGTAAGACTTTTTAATTAGCACAAATCTGCACACAATGGGACTTCTGTACCAGAATTTAATGCCATATGCTGTAAAGTCATTTCTAAAAATGTCCCCACTATCAAATCTGACCCCTCCCCACCCTCACCCAGAACTGTTGATCGCCCCGTTTTCTATCTTTAGGCATCAGCCTTATTGGCGCAATTCTCACCAATCTCTACAATATTTCCAATCCACGTCCACTAGTTGAAAAACACTTGGGGGTAGATTTATGTCAGACTTGCGCCACGTTTACGCAGCCGTTGCGTCACGCAACAGCGGCGTAAACGTGGCGCATCCCTGTGACCCATTTACAACGTGACGCATCTAGGCAGATGCGTCAAGTTGTAAAGCCCTGCGCCACCTGTGGGTGTTCCGGCGCAGGGTGGGCGTTCCGAGGCAGGTGCGCCTCGCAAAAGTGCCTGCGTGAAATCTACAAGATTTCACGCAGGCACTTTTAGGCCAATGCTGCGTCAAAACCCTGCGCCTGCTTGAAGCAGGCGTAAGGCTTAACGCAGCATTGGACAGAGAGGGCCCCCCAGACCGTTGCTGGAGCTGCGTCGCGCTTGCGACACAACTCCAGCAATGCGCCACCTTTACAGCACAGATGCGTGACGCATCTGTGCCGTTTTTGCCTCATGGTGCGCCGCATTTTAAATGCGGCGCACCATGGGTGGCGGACCTGCAGCGCACAATAACTGGCGCATCCCTGGGGATGCGCCAGTTATTGTAAATCTGCCCCCCCATTAAGATGATAACATTGTTGTGGTGGCGTTTTTACGTTACTCTTTTGTGTGAACTTCCTATGTCACTACGACCTATGGCACAATGAGATAGATAAGGTGTTTGTAGTATGATGCATGTTTGATTTCTGCCTGTGGGTCTCTCTACCGTGGAATATAATGCACAAGTTCACTATACCTCTAAGGGTGCTTACTGGAAGATATATCTTTTGCACAGGGATTCTGAACAAAGATTTGTGATTATTAAGTTTTTTTTAATATTATAAGTGCAGTCCTGATGATGTCAACGATTGCCTATATACCATAAGGAAACATGTGTTGTACAGCCAGTATATAAGAACTGGATTATACTCAGCTGACTGTGATGACTGAAGAGAGTGGGCAATATTCTGAGTGCTTATTGTCCTCAGAATCAATCAGCCCAGAAGCGGAGGTCCATCTTTCTCAACACTGCTGCCACACTCTGGAGCTCCCTTTGCATCTCTCTTCGGGTCCCAGTTTAGTTTTTCTCGTTTTACGAAAGAAGCTCAAACCGGGCTATTCCAGTTACCAGGATACTTTTTCTGCTGTGTACCATCTTTAGGGTAATTGTTTGTGCTTTATAAATGCAATAATAATAACAACAACAAAAATAATAACAACAACAAAAATAACAACAACAACAATAATAGTAATAGTAATAATAATAATAATAATAATAATAATAATAATAATAATACAATATTAACAGTAGTAGTAGTAATTTTAGCAACAACAATGTGCTGGTCAAAGGCTATCAGGAACAGGTTGGTATGTACATTTGTGAGGAAACAGAAATGGAAGCATATATTTCTACATATAAGAATATGATTCTAATTCTAGGTACTGCTATCCTTCCCAGGAATAAATCTCAGCCATTTTCAGAGTGATCAAGTGCCTGCCTAACATTTGTAAATATGAAGAAACTTGCAAGTGAGCCGCAATTCCCAAATGTTTAACCTAGCATCGATTTTGGGAGTAGGGGAAATTGAGCACTATATTTGTTTGATTAGTATTATGTTTTTCTTCCAAGCAATGGTGCTAGTCACTTTTTTTTACTTTTAGGTTTCTGTTCTAAAATAGCAATTAACCATGTTGGAGATGCAAATTAAAAATACAAACATGGCGACCAGTGCATCATGACCCCATACATTACCATTAGCAGTTATCTTGACTAGCTTCATGTGCACAAATACCTCATGGTGCCCGCGCATGCATGTGTCACTATCCATGCAAATTCTTTGGCGAATGTGTGGTCTTCTGAAATAGAATTGAGAGTGTGTAGCACTCCAAATCTTGTGCACTCACATCTGTATAAGTTGATGATTGCAGATCATGCAGTAAAAATTTGTTTTTGTTGGATCTTCTGAGTCAACTTGAAGGTGTCATTTTCTTTATTAACAATATTCCGTTCACTGGGAAAGCAGAAAAACATAATAAATATGGGCTTCTTGTATACGTATTTTTGTGGTCGCAAATTCTGTAATTTATAAAATCACAGACTTTGCCCAGGCAAACATGTAGATCGCAATGTACAAAAATCAGAATGTGAGTCGGAAATGTCTTTCAGATTTAAAAAATATACTTTACAATACAGGTCTGATCTCTAAGGGAAGGGGGCTGAAATGGGCGCCCCCTTTTCCTTTGCAATTTGCTATGCCATGCAGCAATGCTTTGTAACTGCAATTGCAATCGCAAATCATTGGTTTTATTCCTCGTCCTAAAAGTTGTTGGCAAGGCATTCTGGAATTGTAAGTTGTGACCAAGGAAAAACTACCACCTTTTAAATGATAGCTGACAACATTGAGGGTAACAGACAGCAGTGCAGTGGGCCACTGCATGCTCCTCAACATAATTCACTCAATGGCAAACATTTTTTAAGTTGATTTAAATAGATCTTGGCAATCAGTTAGTGCAAATGAAGAGTTGAAGTCTGCTGTCCTTTTTAGACCTCCATCTATACTTTAGAAGACATTCAAAGGAAATCGCAAAATAATTTCTACCTTATAAATGTTAATGAGCAGGAGATTTTGCAACTTCCTGCAAATATGCATTTTTTTAAATGAATTTCAGATCAGTTGAATCCAAAAATTAAATTGGGGTCACAAAGCAGTTGTATCCAAAAACATGTTAGTTCAAGGAATCTTTAGTTCGTTTTTCATCAGTATATAATCTGAAATATTGTGGACATATATTTTCGCATTTAATTGTAGTTCCTCCTTGTTTGCCTATATTTCTCTCTATGGCGATTTCACTGGGTGATATTCTGTTTTCTATTTGATGTATTTTTCCTAAGCTGTTCGGGCTATCATATTGTATATTTTCGAAATTGTTAATAGCGATTAGGTTTGATTTTTCTGTTTCAATGCCTTTAAATAATACTATTATACAATACTACTAGGTAGGATAAGGACCATCGAATGGTAAAATTCAAACTCACAGATCATATATATATAAATTATCTACTGGCGGTCCCCAGTAGATAGTTATAGCTAGGACCTAGTTTCCATAAGAAAAGCGTTTTTTCCTTTCCCAATAACTTTAGCGCCGGTCAGCTCCGATCCTGAAAGTTTTGGGGGTGATTTGTCAAGCGGGGGCTGAGAAAAAAGGGGGGTCCTAAAACATGTTTTCTCCATGTTATTTTCCATAGGAAACTTTAGACACAGCTATAGCTCGAACTGCTGAACGGATTTACACCAAATTTGACAAAAAGTTAGCCCTTTTTCAGAAAGAACTCTTTTTGTTGAATGGTGTAAATCCGTTCAGTGGTTCCTGAGTAATAAAAAAAAAAGAGGTCGGAAAATTAATTTTCCATGGAAACTTTAGACACGGCTACAGCTCGAACTGCTGAATGGAATTACACCAAATCTGGAAAAGGTAGTGCTTGGTTCAGAAAGCCCCCTTTTATTTAAATGGTGTAATTCCGTTATATAGTTGATGTGAAAATCAAAAAATAAAAGTTTCTATATTTAGAGGCGGGGTAGATCCCAGGACCCTTCCGACTACAAGCTTTATTTTTAATTGGCTGTCAACACTCCAAACCAGGAAGTGTTGGCAGCCACCTGGGGCACTAATATTCAAATGCGGGGGTCCGTTACGGCCCCCTGAGCCCTGTGGACCACCGCCTCTCCTGGGCTGTGCATTATGTGGGAGGGCGGCCATGTGCCCCCCCACCTGGAGCCCTTGATGGCCCTGGGGACCGCCACCCCCAGAGCCGGCTCCTGCAGTTTCCCGGGGTGCCCACCCCTGGGACACTGCTGTTTGCAATGACAGAGCAGGAGCCACGCGGTTCCCGCCCTGTCATTGCAAACTGCTTTGCTTCATTGAAGCGAAAGCAGGGAAACCTGCCCTCGCTTCAATGAAGCAAATCAGATTGTTTTTCCACAAGAGGAACTGCATGTCAGCAGCTCCCCATGTGGAAAAGCAATGCCGGCTCCTGCAGGACGCGGAGAGCCAGCAGGACCGTGGGGGCATCGGAGCTCTCCCACGGTCCCCAATGGATAGGGCCTGCCGGGGGGATGGGCTCCACGGGGCTAGAAGTGGCCAGGGAGGGGGGCCACGCGACCCCCTACCAAAGAATAAATAAATAAATAAATAAAGGCCGGCCCAAGAGGATGGGGTCCCTGGGGCCAATAGAGGCCTCAGGAGGGGGACTAGCAGCCCCCTCCATAAAAACAAATATATATGTGGCCATGCTCGGGGGATGGGGTCCGCGGGGCTGGAATTGGCCACAGGATGGGGCCCACGCAGCCCCCTTCCAGTTCATATTTATTTATATTTTTAAATAGGGGTCAGGCCCTGGGGGATGGGGTCACCAGGGCCCAAAAAAATCAAAAAGAAGGGGGGCCACACAGCCACCCTTCTAAGAAAAATAATTTAAAAAAGCACAGCGATCGTGCCAGAGGCCCCCCCCCTCCCAGTAACACTCTGCAAACGTGCCCTGTGGCGCTTTTTAAATTGGGGAATTAATTTCCCTTCAATTCTGGGGATCCCTGGGGGACAACTAACCCACCAGGTACTTCCAGTAAATGCCACAGGGCTGTGTTGCAGAGAGGTGGTCCAGGCCATGCCCCTTTTTACACCTCTCTGCAAAGCAGCTCTGTGGTGCTTACTGGAGGTACCTGGTGGGCTAGTTGGACCCCAGAGACCCTCAGGAATCAAGGGGACTTAAACCCCCAGCTTAAAATGCACCACAGGGCACGTTTGTATAGTGGTAAAGGGAGGGGGCGGGGCCTGAAGTGACAGGTGTGCAAACATGCTCTGTGGCGCATTTTAAGCTGGGGAATGAATTCCCCTTAATTCCTAAGGGCCCCTGGGGGCTAACTAGTCCACAAGGTACCTCCAGTAATCACCACAGGTCTGCGTTACAGAGAGGTGGTCCAGGCCACGCCCAATCGTTACACCATGCACTGGGATTGGTGAGAGGTAGACAAAGGGGATGGCCCCTTTCTCCACCATCCTGCAAACGCGCCCCCCTGGTACATTGTCATTTGGGGGATTAAATCCCCTTGAATCCTGAGGGTCCCTGGGGTCCAACTAGCCCACCAGGTGCCTCCAGTAAGCACCACAGAGCTGCATTGCAGAGAGGTGTAAAAAGGGGCGTGGCCTGGACCATCTCTCTGCAACACAACCCTGTGGTGCTTACTGGAGGTACCTGCTGGGCTAGTTGGACCCCAGGGACCCTCAGGATTCAAGGGGATATAATCCCCCAACTTACAACGCGCCAGGTGGCACGTTTGCAGAGTGGTGGAGAATGGGGCCATGCCTTTGTCTACCTCTCACCAATTCCACTGCGTGGGGCTTACTGGAGGTAAAAGGTCGGCTAGTTGACCCCTAAAGGACCCCCAGCAGTGAAGGGGACTTCAATCCCCACCGAAGAGCGTGCCAGGGAGCGTGTTTGTAGAGTGGTGGGCAAAGTGGGCATGGCCTGGTGCGAGTACTTACCAATGCTGCTGTGTGGTGCTGTCTGGAGGTAATAGTTTGGGAAGTTGGCCCCTAAGGATGTCCTTGGTGGCCATTTACCCCTCTTGTTACCTCCAGTAAGTCCCAGTGGGATTGTTAAGATGTCTTCAAAGGCCATGGCCTCCTTTCTCTACCGCTCTATAAACGTGCCTCCTGGCAGACTACAGGATGGGGGATGAAGTCCAATTTAGTCCTGAGGGAGTTTGGGGGCCAAGAATCCCTCCTGGTACCTCCTGTAAGTCCTATGCAGCGGAATTCCTGAGCGTTGGTTGGACGCCCAGCACCCTTTCTCCAACACTTTGCAAACTCGACTTCTAGTTAAAGCATCATATTTCTACACCTCTGACTTAGAGGTAGTTTTAATTCCCATGCCCTATTATGTACTAGGGCCATACAGAGGAGGTCATGCTAATCATAGGAGTACCCCAACGCATAGTGTTCCCTAGTGTATGTAGGTGTTTTCACTGTATTCTAAGTGTCTTTTAGCATAGCACTGGCTCTAGGCCTGGTTAGTCAGAATCAGTTATCAATAGGACCCGTCTAAAAAAGTTGTGGCACAGGATGATTTTGCAACAAGGCCTCGTTCTGCTCCTCTGTTGGTTCTTTCTGCACGTCTTGCTTTTTCCTGCACTTTTCTTCGTCTTTGTGGACTTCTGTTGCTTCTTTCTGCATTTTTTTGCTTCTTTTTGTGCGTTTTTTCTTCTTTCTTCACATATCCTACCTCTGTAGGCATAGTTAGAAACTAGCATTTACAAAACCTTAGAAATTCACTTAAAAACCATAGGTTTCAGGCACGTTATACTTAGAAATAAGCATTTAATAAACCTTTGAAATTCACTGAAAAAAACATAGGTTTCAAGCACGTTATAGTTAGAAATTAGAATTAAAAAACCTTAGAAATTCACTGAAAAAACCATAGGTTTCAGGGGTGTTATAGTTAGTTGGACATTTTACTCGTACAAAACCAGTGAAATTCCGCCGTTATAGTTAGTTTGGCTAACTATAACTCACTCCCTCGCAATGCACTGCTGATGACGTCACATATTACATCACTCATGACATTGTCAGTGACATCACTGATGACATCTCAAATGGCATCACTGATGACATCATCCATGTGATAATTTCATGCATCTTCTCACACCCTAATATATAACTATTGATACACCCACTCTAAATTACAGTCTGCCATTCTCAAAACCATAGACACTCCAACACCAATAACTACATACCCACTCACTGATTCTTAGGTCTACACACACATCCACTCACTCATCCTTACAGTCACTCATACTTACGGTCATTCAGTGCAGGACTATCATATGCACTCATACACCTATATAGACACTCACACACCACCACTCATCCATAGAGGTACTCACACACGCAAATAATTAATCACACTCCCATAGATGCATTCACTCACACCACACCCACACAAACACTCAGGCAACTAATCAATAACTCTTATAGACGGCTAATCCTCAGAGCAGGAACATGGCGGCAGTAGGCTAGCTGCCGCGGTACTCCTCTCTAGGCTCAAGCGGAGCGTTTATATTTTCGGCGAAAATGAGGGCTTTTTCTGGATGTTAGCAGCTCTCGTAGTTCTGTTAGCATTAAGATGAGCCGTTGGCTGCCTATATTTTTGAAGTAAAAGAACCGAAATTGACCCAAAATACATCGACAAGGAAAAAAACCTTTTCTCCGAGCGAAGAGTCTTGCTCCAACCGTTGACCCGGTCTCTCCTCGCTTTCCATGTGTGCTCGGAGGGGCGTGCACCAGGTAGTTTCGGCGTCCGTCGGAGTTCTCCCGTGCAGTTCTCTAGTGGGTCAGCTGCCGCCGCAGACACGGATACGGACGCCGGCGGTGTTGTGGAAGTGGCACCGAGCCACCCTTGAGCTCCGTCGTGGCAGGCAATTGCGCTCCCTTCGCAGAGACCTTCGTTCTGAGGGTGCAGCCAGGAAGGGGGGCGTAACTACATCAGAAGACTCTGCTGTTACAGCGGCATCTACTTTGGTGTCTACTTCAGCTACATCAGTTACAGCAGTAGCAGTGGATTTTGACACATCAGAATCGGCAATAAACAAGGTGAAGGGGAGACAAGGAGGGGGAAAGACAGTTGACACTGAATTTTTGAAGGTACCAGAAGAAATACTTGAAGAGGGGCTTGAAGAGGGGCTAGACCCGGGTGCGGGTTCTAGTGTAAAGCAGAGGGGCAGCTTGGTTAAAAACCCATATTCTTTTGCCCTTAGAAGCCACAGTTTAAACCAACCTGAGCTTCTTCCAAATTTGAGTCTAGCGTCTATTAACAAGGGCCGCAGAGGGAAAAGGGCCATTAAATATCAAAACTTACGTTGCAAAGTGGGAGGAAAGATCAATTGGGAGAAAGGGCAAGTGTGTGGGCCCTCAGCCCTGGAAACCAGGCTGGAGGCTGGGGGGGAGGACCAGGATACTATTGCTGTGAGACCTGAATCAATTAAGTCAAATATCGCCAACGACAGTAACAGCACCAGTAAAACGCCATCTAAAACCTCTTCCTACCTCTCCTCAGAGGCCAAACCCAAATGAGCGAAGAAATCTAAGTCAGTGAACCAGTTCTATATTCAGGCTCTACGATAACGCCTTCACTGCGATCTTATTACAAGGCCATTCCTCAGGTTTTAAGTCTGGCGCAGAACAGTCCCCCCGTAGTCTGTGTACAACTTCTAGCATAGCTACATCTGGTTGTGCGGCCTCTTCAGACCCTAGTTTACAAAACATGGAGGAGGAGGGATGTCTATCTACTGATACTATATTGACAGATGTTATTTCAGATACCCTCTCTTCAGAAGTATCAGTGGAGCAGCGCACTAAGAATAACAACAGTCTTAGCAGTTCTTTAATTCTTAATAAGTCTGTCATAACACTGGCGGTATCAACTAGTAACGCTGAAGCAGAAGTCTGTAGCTCCCCTGGTGAGCGTACGGGTCCGGAGGTGGATACATTCCTTGAGCCAGTAGAGTCAGGGAAACGACAACTTGAGTCCCTTTTAAATGTAAACCAGAATATTCAGTTACAAATGGCTCATAGCCCTCCCCCTAGCTCTGATATACTTATTGGATTACAAACCAGTGCTACTGATACACCCCCAGATCCCTCACTCTCCTCAGTATTATCTATGTTTTCTAATCTATCAGCTGACCTTAAACGGGGGTTTGAGGAGTCATCAAAAATCCAGAAAGAGATCAGGACATACTGCGAGTCGTTAGACAGCAAAATAGACAGCCTTTTTTCAAGAACTGGGGTGTTGGAAGAAACAACAGCCCCAATGTCTCTAGAATTGGAAAATGCTAAGGAGGATATAGTGAAGCTCAAAAGAGAGGACACCGTACTGGCTGATAGAATGGAGGTCCTGGAAAATAATGCGAGGCGTTGCAATATCCGCATTCTTAATGTGCCTGAAGGAAGTGAAGGACCTGACATTAAGTCATATATCATCCAACTCCTTAAAAAATCTCTCAATCTAACGCACACAGCGGAGGAACTGAAAGTAGATATTCAGAGGATCCAGAAGGATCCCTTCAGGCGAAATCTGCAGCGGAGGAAGCCACGAAAGATATTGGTCAACTTCCAAACTTTTCTATTGAAGGATCACATTCTCAACTTAGCCCTTAAGCAAAAATCCCTAAAGGGAGGGGATTTCACTTTTCAAATACGATCTAATCTTTCAAGGGCAACACTGGATAGGCAGTGGGAACTGGGCAGGAGAATGGAGGCCTTTAGGAACCTGGGTGCATCTGTACAGCTGAGTTTTCCTGCAGCATTGAAGATCATGTGTAATAACAAAATGTTCAACGTCCGTATGGTTCAGGCAGCAGATGAGCTATTGATGAATATTGGCACTTCCAAGAGTTGAGGGTAGGTCAGGCTTAGACTGAGAGATTGGGGGTACCCCACTATACCTGCACATAGAGTTTATATATATACTTACAACCTCATGTCAATTTTGATCTTTTTCCAGCTCTGAAAAAAAAAGTGAAGAAAAAAGAAAAAATAAGTGAAAAGAGGAAGGAAAAAAAAAAGAGAAAAAGGAAGGTAATAAAAAAAACAAAGACAAATAAAGATAAAAAAGGGGGAAAAAAGGGGATTAAAAATAAACACAAACCACTAAACTCTTGTAGAGCTACAATTTAAAGTAAAACGCTAATATTAAAACTTAAGAAAAGTCAGAAATCAGAGCATTTTACACCTTGTGAAACATACTTGTGATTTTGAGTGTAGCCATAATAGGCTAAAACCTTTGGTAGATTTACTTAGTCCTCAACACCATAACTAACAATGCTTCGTGGGAGCTTAGAATGGGTTAGGGGTACCACAACCCGGACCTGTTCCGGTTGGTCAAACAAGGGTTCCTCAGGCGAGGGTGGGCGGGGTTCACGTGGGTGAGGGTTAGGGTAAATAAGTATAAAAAGTTTCTCATCTCTAAATTGGCTGTTGATAATTTTATTTGTAAAAAATTTACAGATTTTGTATCTCGGATATATACCAAGGGGTGCAGGTTAGTAGGGTCTAGCCTCACTAGGTACATTAACCATGAGTACTGTTAAGATCCTCTCCTGGAATGTTAATGGCCTGCGCACCAAACCCAGATCAAACACAATTTTACAATATATATGTGATTTTGATGCGCAGGTCATTATACTTCAGGAGACACATCTGGTTGAGGCTGAAGTACTCGATTTGGTAAATAAAAACAGATGGATAGATCTGTCTGTTTCCACTTCTCAAGCAGTTAATACTAGAGGGGTTACCATCCTTTTTAAAAAACAATTACTACTAGACTCTTAGAGCAGAAGGTTGATCCCTCAGGTAGGTGGGCTATCACGACCGTCGTGATAGGTGGCTCACGCCTCACGATAGTTGGGCACTATGGGCCTAACCGAGACGACCCCTCTGCCTTGGCCTCATTATTCTCTGTGCTCTTACATTTCCCAGAACCAATGATAATAGCGGGAGATTTTAATATCGTGCTCGACCCCTTGTTGGACAAGACTACTTCTAGTAGGCAACTTACTCAATCTAAATCCAGAGATTTTCTACTTAAAGATATCTCTCAATATGGAATTATCGACATTTGGAGAGTAAGGTCGGGACAGAAAACTGGTTTTTCCTTCCGAAATTACAAATATCGTCATCGATCCAGGATCGATTTTTTCTTAGTAAGTAGAGTTCTGCTTAATTCAGCTAAGAGGGTTACTTACTTACCATCTCACCTGTCTGATCATTCGGCGGTATTTTTAGATCATGAAGTACTGATTCAACCTCCGATCAGGTCATGGTCTATTGATAGGCCCCTCCTTACATCTCCAGATGATTTGGAGTATATTAGAGCAGAAGCGCAAGAATTTTTTAAAGTTAACATCGGTTCTGCGAGCTCTAGCACAGTATGGGACGCTTTTAAATGCTCTCTGAGAGGGGTTATTAAGAACAAAACCACGTTCCGAAGGAGACAGTATACCCAAGAGGTGGCATCGATAGAGGCTAACCTATTGACAGTTCAAACTGAAATAGAAAATTCTAATAATGCTCTCGATTCTGTTATACTGGCTAAACAGGAGGAGTTGCTGAAGCTTAAAGGGCAACTAGCTTCAATACTTAACCAGCGCATTTTGCAAAGGTGGGAAGCTAGTAAATTAGCCCATTTTGAATTTGGAGTAGGGGCGGGTAAACTATTAGCCTGGAAGTCTAGAACTGATCAGACTCGTAACAATATAGGGTGTATAATAACTAGTTCTGGTACAGTATCTTCGGATTCAGAAATAAGATCAGTCTTTAAAGACTTCTTCCAGACTATTTACCAGGAGGATTATAACATCGCCTCTGAAAATGTAAAGAAGTGGCTGAGTGATATTTCACTGCCAACACTCTCCTCAGAACAAAGTGCCTTTTTAGATCAGGCAATAACGGTAGAAGAGGTATCAATTGCTATACTTAACAGCAAAGGCGGAAAGGCGGCGGGGCCAGATGGCTTGCCCGCCGAGATATATAAACATCTTGCGCCTGACATTGCTCCTTTTCTTGCTGTGTTATTTAATCAAGTTTTGTTGGAGGGTGATTTACCGCCCACTTCATGGAGTAAACCATCAATTACACTCATCCTGAAACCAGGCAAGGTTTCCACCGACTGCGGCTCGTACCGCCCTATTTCAATACTTAACGCTGACTATAAGATCTTCACGTCACTCCTGGCTAAGAGGCTGGGACAGGTCGCTCTCTCAGTCCTACATTCCAACCAAAAGGGCTTTGTTAAAGGTCGCCAGCTCTTTGAATTGACGTACGACCTAATAGGAGCTATCGATATGGCAATCAGCTCCTCGTTACCCTTAGCTATTCTCACGCTGGACGCCACCAAGGCCTTCGACAGGGTCAACTGGTTGTAATTGTCGGGGGCCTTCGAAAAATTCGGTGTGGGTCGGGCTTTCCGCAGAGCGGTGGAACTGTTGTACCATAATCCATCCGCTTCGGTCTTGGTTAATGGCGGATTGTCGGAATCATTTACCATCACAAGGGGCACACGACAGGGTTGCCCGCTATCGCCCCTGCTTTTCGATATCTATATTGAGCCGTTTGCTCAAAAAATTCGGGAGGATATTAACATCATACCTTTCAGATATAGAGATTGGGAAAAAAAGGTGTCCCTGTATGCTGATGATATTATGATTATGACATTAGATATCAGCACTGCGTTTCCGACAGTCATAAATTTAGCACGCAATTTGGTAACATCTCTGGGTACGAAGTAAATGCCACCAAGACCGAGGTTGTGGTGTGGAACAGTGTAGGACTTGGGCTTCCCGTACAACTTTGTGGTAACATGAGATATTTAGGTATAAGAATCGTTAAGGACATTAACTTGATCGCCACTACTAACTTTACCCTAGTTGCTAAAGAGTGTAGGAAATGAATGGGCTCTTGGGGTCATCTTCCATTAACGCTTCTGGGTCGTTCAAATTTAGTTAAAATGTCCATTTTACCTAAGTTGACTTTTATTTTTAACAGTATACCATTATATTTTGAAACATTACTAATTGCGAAGATGCAGAGGGATATCTCTTCATTTGTCTGGAAGAATAAAAATGCAAGAATAGCTTGGAGAAAATTAAGGCGTCGTAGGGAGAAGGGAGGTTTGGCTGGTCCAGACCTCCAGCTCTATGCCTGGGCCTTTCAGATGACACATGCCCGAATGTTACTTAAAACTCCATTAGACCGAGACATCGGGTTGATGTTTAGAACATTACTACAGTTTGAAGGACTAGGGCAGTCGGGGTTTCTCTTTAAGTTTGGAGACCCCAAATTTTTCAAGAAGATCAAACTGAAGGTGCTGCAGGGCCTAGCAAGAACTTGGTACAATCTCAGAGTCATTACTAAAATAGGATATTACTCAAATAGATCTCCTATCTGGGATCTCCCTGCTCCTCCTGGTTGGGACAATGATGTATTGATAGGCCCATTAATAGATGCTGGAATCTCCACATGGGGAGACCTGTTTGTGGAAGGGGACATGCTTTCCTGGGAACATCTAGTGAGTAAGGTGGGCTCTAACTTTTCCAGATTAACATTTTTACGAATTTCAAGTTGGGCACAAGCACAAACAACTAGGGCTCCCCGTCGCCCTCAATAGCCCCTTGTAGGAAGTAGTCAATTGGAATCTTCTTTACTTGATAAAACACCTGCACCCAAGGAGGTTTCCTTTTTCTACAACCTAATTTTAGAGGAGATCGAAGGGGAGTTCCATCTTCCAGACCAGCTGTGGGGCTCCTTGTTGCCTTCTATCAATTTGCATGAACTATGGTTAGCCTCCTGTAATGTTCTCTGGGATATAGTTAAACCTGCTTGGCTCCGAAGAAACCACCTATATACCCTTCACAGGGCTTACTACTCCCCTCAGAGATTTTCTAAATTTTCAACAGGTGAACCGGTGGCGTGTCCCCGGTGTGGCCAAGTGGCGGCCTCGAACGCACACATGTTTTACGATTGCCCACACTTAACATCCTATTGGCATTCAATAGGCAATAAACTAACATCCTCAACAGGCTCTACCGTGATTATTGATCTCGGGCTAGTAATATTTGGAGTAGTGGACCAAAAGCAAAGCCTAACTAACAACCTTTTGTTCTATTCTATGCTGGTGGTCCGACGAGAAATCTGTAAGCGGTGGAAAGAGGCTTCTCCTCCGTCGTTACACGACTGGTGTTCCTCCATGCTTCAAATATCAAACATGGATCTCTCCGGGCTGGAAAATCAGACAAAAGAGCTTTTTGGCAGAAACTAGATTGGTTCCAATAGTTTATGCTGGGGGTTTCCCCGCCCCCCCCCCCCCAGTTCCAATGATTATGAAACCATGATACACTCTTTTTGCTATAACATCTTCGCTTCTTTACTAGGCGAATTGGTGGTAACAGCAATGGTGGAAACTGGTTAATGGTAATTATCTGTCAAACATTTCATAAAGGGTAAGGATTGGATGGGATAACGACATAGCTGTAGGGTTTTGACGGATCCGCACATCGATTATACCCCTACCTGTCTTCGACTGAGACAGCATGTCAACTTCCCACATGCCATTCTTCCCTGTCCATAGGTCTGACAGATTAGGCCATGGTGGAGATGAGGAACAAAAAAAAAAAATAACTCTTATAGACACTCATGTAGCTATTCATAAACCCATGCAGCCGCCTAAACTCCAACAGACAGACGGACACAGACATTCACACTGTTTAGTCATTAACCCATGCATTCAGTTCAGTAAGACATGTTTAATCACTCACTTATAGAATCAGTCACCTTTCCCTATATATATTAAACATATTTAAACTTTACAGAAACAGACAGTCACTGGATGATGTCATCAGTGATGTCGTCAGTGATATCATTTGAGATGTCATCAGTGATGTCATCAGGGATGTCACTGACCATGTAATGAGTGATGTAATATGTGACATCATCAGCAGTGCATTGCAGGGGCGTGAGTTATAGTTAGCTTAACTAACTATAACCGGGAAATTTCACTGGTTTCGTACGAGTGAAATGTTCAACTACCTATAACGTCCCTGAATCCGATGTTTTTTTTCAGTAAATATATATATTTATTTATACCCATACACTCATACACACATACATACATACACACACACATACACATATATATACATATATATAGTTTTGTAACAATTATCAATAAATATCACTACGCACCATTAAAGAAAGGTGGATGCAATAAGATTGGTCAAACAATTGATGAGATGAGATGCAGAAAAATGAATTAGAACACTACTGAAATATGGGCAAATGGTGATGTGATATCAACAAATTACAATTTCCATAAGCCCAGAGTGATGTGAATCATTGAAGGATACATAAAAATAATGATGACACATCACAGTGTAGAATAAAAGTGTAGGAATATTTGACAAACATTGGAAGAATTGGGATGTCAAAATATAAAGCAGCAAAATATGCCAAAAGGCATAAAAAAAGGTTAAATAATTTTAATGAACTACATTTCCCACAAGGCCAATATTTTATCAATGCAGGCCTTATAGGAAACAACAATGTAAAGGAAAGAAGGCTGTTTTGATTGCCATGAACAAAACAGTATGCCGTTGAAAGATGTCAGTGTTTTAATGCTTAAGACACACAATTGATGATCTTTTTGTATTTGTCGCCTAGAGTGGGACGGGTATGCCCAGTTGTGGGTCCCGTGCTCTCTATGCCACTGGAGTCAAGCTATCCTGGCTGATGAGGGGTGAAAACCTGAAACCAGTCCTAGGATGCTTGTTTCCAGTCCAGGGAGAATCTGGCTTGGCAGTTCGGGCTGGACTGTTCCCATTAGGCACAGGGACAAGACAGATTTGCATACTGCTGGGTTTAAATTGGAATGGCATGGTGAGCAAAAAAGCGATAAATTTAAGCCCAGATCTTTATACTGGGGTGAATGTATGACATTGTACTACATTCTGTCCATCAATGGTTCTTTTTGCATTTGTCAACCCGAGTGGGGTGGGTATGCCCAGACGTCGTTCCCCTGCTCTCCATGCCACTGGAGTCAAGCTATACTGGCTGATGAGGGGTGAAACCCAGAAACAGGTCCTAGGATGCTTGTTTCCAGTCCAGGGAGGACCTGGCTTGGCAGTTTGGGCTGGACTGTTCCCATTGGGCACAGGGTAAAGACTGATTTTCAAATAGCTGGGTACTAACTAGAATGGCCTGGTGAGCAAAACAAAAAGATGGATTTAGGCCCAGATCTCTGTACTGTGGTGATTGTATGACATTGTTCTGCATTCTGTCCATCAGTTGTTCTTTTTACAAGTGTTTTTATGCTTGACTTGCTGTCACCTTTGGATTAAAACGCTTGGAGCACTACACTCTCTTTATTTTCTTTAGATGCCAAAATTACTGGGTGAGGAGTAACATTGAGCGCCAACATGAGCATGCCAGGTTAAAGAATGCATACTGTTGCTGTGCCAGCCACTAGCCTTTTGTGGTTGACTTACTCCAAGTCCTGGAGTAGATTTTAGCCTAATTTGTAATACATGTAGATGTACCTTTTGTGAATAGGAATTGGGTTCATTTTTGGTGTGTGTTTTAGTATTTACATTTGTCAGCCTAAACATCTGCTTACAATTCTCTTAAACCAAACCATTTAGGGCATGATTACGAGTTTGGCAGTGCGGCGTCTTGTCTGCTGCATCACTGCACTGCCAAACCCGTTGTTAGGCCACCCGCCAGATTATGAGTTTTTCTCGTGTCTGGTGAGCATTTTTTTTACATTCCCACAGCAGTGCCTCAGAAAATGGGCACCGCAATAGTAATTCCAAAAAACAGTTCCTGCATGGCATGGACTGTAAAGTTCAGGCCACTCAGATGCATGCACCTTAGTGGGCAAATGTTGTGCCTCCCCTGAAGGCACCCCATGGCCCAGAGGCAACAGAACAGGGGGCCCTGTAGGCAGCTGAGTTGGGGCAATGGTGGTCCAACCACCCCAATTGTAATGGGGTGGTCAGAAAAGCGCCACCTCCGCGTCCCATTAGTCTGGCAGGCAATGGACCGCCAGACTCGTAATCCAGCCCTTAGTAGTAGATATTTCAGCCACTCCCCTATGTCTCTCACACTTTCACTACGCAAACTCTCTCTGTGTGGAGATCTCCACACTCATGGCAGAGAAGAACTCATACATAAATGATAGGAAAACCTAGCTGGAGATCTCATTCCTGAAACTTGTAAATATAATTTGTGCCTACATTAAGTAATAATATTTAAGTAGTACTTCCCAAAATTCTAAAATGCTTTCAAAATGTGGAAAATACAAGTCCAAAAAATATCAAAGGACTATCAAAAGAATAGAAACAAAACATTTTATAACAGAATACTCTGATATTCCACATATAAACCTTTTGTTTCTTGGCCATTGAAAACACAGAACGACTACATTCACCTCAATGATCCCCACACACTGCTAACAGGTCACTGGTAATGCTTACATGTATATTTGCAGTTATTCTAAAGGCATATTTGGCAGAGATAGCAAAATAGATTGTGCAAAAAACAAGCATACACATGCTGCTATCTTACAGCAGTAACTCTGTTGGAAAAACTTATGACACAAAAAAAACTAATGGGCAAATAAATTCCCCAGAAAATATGACATAGTATCACGATCCAGTGTTTATGGTTGTTTTTGTGTCTTCCGACTCAAAAAAATGAGTATAACAATTTTTTGTTTGTACATCACTTACAAGTGTTTGTTGTTATGACATAGATGTCTTCACTGCCAAATATCTCCAGAAGCTGAACATGACTTGACAATACTGTACAAAAATCCAGGCATTTGGGAAAACATCACCCACAAACAACTTTGTCTACATTATGGGCCAGACGCACAATGGGTTTTTGCATGTGCAATCGGTTTTGCGACCTGTTTGCGCATGTACAAATCTTGTGGGCCATGTACCAACACTATTTTGCGATTCACAAAATAGTGCTTAGCGACTCGCTATTAGGAAGGGGCGTTCCCTTCCTAATTGCGACCCTACAAGCCTGCACTCGCAATTTACCGCCCTCTTCAAGCGGCGGTGGCTCCGGGGACCAATACCTGCCATTAAAAAATTAAATGAAAACGTTTCATTTTTTTAAAAATGCATCCCATTTACCTTTAAGGAAAACGGGTTGTATTGTTTTTTATTAACAATCCTGCTTTATTTAAAAGCAGTCCCAGACATGGAGGTCTGCTTAGTCCAGCAGGCCACCATACCTGGGAGAGCCAGCAATTCAAAATGTGGTCGCGATTTGCGAGTGCCTTTCGAATATTGATGAGGCATGCAATTTGCGACCCCATTGAGAATTGCAAACAGTGTCTCGGACACTGTTGTACATGTCATTTTGCGAGTCGCAAATTGCAAATTCGCAATTGATTGCAATTTGCGACTCGCAAAACAATATGGTCGCACATCTGGCCCCAAATGCTACTGTCTCTAGTAAAGTAATGAATGCAAATATTCTTAAAGCAATGCATGAGAATGGTATGTGGTAGAAGCCTGTATAAATCATGGTGTTTAGACAGAAAATCTAAAAAAAACTTTTGGGATACAAAAATATTGTGTCAAGAATTTTGGGACACCAAATATATTATCAACAGGAATATCAAAGTTAAAAATATTGTTTTTAGTATTGTTTTTATTTTTGTTGTAAAAAATTCGGATATAGTAAATATCGTTTGTAAGTGTTAATTAGTATGTAATTTATTACACTGTGTTGCATTGTATTTGTTTTTTTACATTTTTGTTATTAAGTAAATAAATAGTAGCTTCATTTTTTTAGTATCATGATGTTGGGTTTTT
Source organism: Lissotriton helveticus (assembly GCF_964261635.1). Taxonomy (NCBI): domain Eukaryota; kingdom Metazoa; phylum Chordata; class Amphibia; order Caudata; family Salamandridae; genus Lissotriton; species Lissotriton helveticus. The sequence continues at coordinate 981,693,231 of NC_136065.1, read as the reverse complement.
AGGCAAACATGCTGGGAGATTTTTTTTAAATGAATATTTTCTTATTTTTACAATTCTTTTTATTACAGAACAACGACATATCGAGCGATTATTATACACAATTAGGAGACAGCATAAAGATCATGCATTTGAACTAGGAAACAGAATTTCTGGTACAAAGTGCAATATGTACAACACTTAGGGGGTGTGAGGTGTACGTCTCCTTGCGGTGCCGGCGGGTTGCATATGTCTCCCGTGTAAGAGTTCCATGATCCTCAGACCCTGTTCCATTTCTTGGGAAATCCTCTGGCTATATAGACTTTTCGCGAAACATGCACCAGTCTAAATCATCCCTCCACTTCCCAATCTAGGCACTTGACGGGTTCCCAGTCTGTGCAACATTTCTTTTTGCAATCATTACGGCTAGTGTTGCCCATTGCTTTGTGCTTGAGTTGAGGTCAGCTGTCTCCCAGATGTTCAAAAGGCATCTTCGAGCATCAGGGTGCAATTCTATCATTAGGACCTCGCTAAGTTTGCGGTGTATAGCGTCCCAATAAGTCTGTGCATGTTCACACTCCCATAAAATATGGAAAAAGGTGCCCTCACTCCCACTTCCACGTCTGCACTCCCCACTCTCTGCTCTACCCATACGCACCAATCTGAGGCCATCTACATATACTCTGTGGAGAATCTTAAGCTGTACCAACCGCAGTCGTGCCTGGATCGCCACTTCCTTCGGGAAGGAAACTGCGACCTGTCAGTCGTCCTTGTCTAGCTCCAGCCCATCTCTCTCCCATTTTCCTTTGTGTGACTGAAGTGGATCTTCCATGTTGTTAATTAGCTTTTTATATATCAGTGAGATAGTCTTTTCTGGCCGATGGCCATCAAGTATCCTTTCATCCAATGGGGAGGCCGTTGGGAGGATAGATTTCAAAGAAAGGTGTGTGTGAAGGGCATGGCAGACCTGTAGATATCTATTTTGTTCTGTGTCTTCCAGGCTATATTGTGTCTGGAGTGAAGTGAAGGGGACAATTGCATCCCTGACCCAGAGATCTTTTATCTGGGATATCCAAATCAGGTCCCATTTATCGCTACATGCCAAACATGTACTGCATGCGAAGTCGGTCCGGTTAAGTGATGTTTACCAGGTTTGGAATAAAGTGCCCTGCCATAGTCTCCCCCGGGGAGGATCCATCTATCCATGGTGTATCCTGGATCGCCCAATTTCCCATATGTCCCCTGGTTGATGGCCGCCAATTGGGCTGACCAATATTACTTTTTTATATCGGGGAGGCTGATACCTCCATCAAACCAGTTCAGGGTGAGTTTGGTCAGTGCAATACGAGTTTCCAATCCCACAGAAGATCCCTCTGTAAACTCTCTATTTCCTTAAAATCTGATGCTGGGACTGGGTCTAACGTATTCTGCAGGGCGTAAAGGAAGCGGGGCAGGGCCTTCATTTTAAAAAGGATGGCTTTACCTAACAATGAGAGAGGCAAAGCCTTCCAATGTTTTTTATCCTTTTTCAATCTTTGTATAGGTGGTAGGAGATTGCATGTGAAATGGGTCAAAGGACTCAGGGAGACAAAGATTCCCAAGTATTGAAAGCCCTCAGTCGCTATCTGGAGTGGAGTGGGCAGTTCCCTGGAAGGGCAGAGGGATCACTCCATAGGACATAGACTACCAATTTTGTTTGTAAAGCCGGAATACCTGCCAAACACTGCAAGGATATCAAATAAACATATCAAGGAAGCCCTCGGGGAAGGTAAATACAACAGAATATCATCCGCATATAAGGATATTTTGTCCTCTCAATCACGTGACCAGCGCATACCATGAACTACTGGGTCCTTGAGGATCCATGCAGCGAGGGGCTCCAGGGACAGGGCAAATATTAAGGGGGACAACAGACATCCCTGTCTTGTGCCCCTTGCAATTGGAAAGCTAGTGACGAGCGGTTGTTCGCCACTACTTGAGCCATGGGTTTTGAGTACAATAATCGGACCCAACTCACAAAACTGGGTCCAAAACCCATCTTATTCAATATGGCGAACAGGTATGGCCACTCCACCATGTCGAACAACATGGTGGCATCCAGTGAGACTAGAACCGCCGTCTCTTGGATGGTTTCCGCTCTGCCCAATAACCAATGTACTCTGCGCAGGTTCAGGGTTTTATTACGGTGCGGCATGAAACCCGATTGGTCGGGATGCACTGAACTATCTAGCACCTTTACCAACCTGATTGCCTGGATGTTTGGGAGGATTTTGGGTTTTGTGTTGAGCAGGGATATCGGCCTATAGGAGGTACAAGTGGTTCTGGGTTTCCCTTCCTTATGAATAACCACTATATTGGCTACCCTTTGGTCCAAGGGGAGAACACCCTTGTCCCTGCTGTCTTTAAACATTGAATGGAGATATGGGGCTATTTTGTCTGGCCTAAGTTTGTAGAGTTCGACTGGCAGGCTGTTGGGCCCGATGCTTTCCCAGAAGGAATTGCTCGTATCGCTTGGGCTACCTCTTCGTCGGTTGTCAATGTGGGTAATAAGATATCTTTCCGTACCATATATAGTTTGGTAGTATTTAGCAAATCGGTCAGCGATTTCCTGGGGTTCAGTGACCAGGACCATTCCCTCTACATGAAGCACAGAGACCAAGCGGCTAGTCCATTCCTTCCTATATAGCCATGCTATCAATGTACCTGCCTTATCCCCATGCTCGTAGATCCTGTTTTGTGTTTCCCTTCCTTGGACTTTGGCTCTGTCTGTTTCAATGGCTTTGTACTCATCTTGTTTGAGCTGCAAGAGGTGCAGCTTCTCGGGGCTAACTGGTTCTTCTACATCACTCTCTAGTCCAAATACTTTGTCCTTTACCTTTATCAATTCCTTCCGCTTCTCTTTTTTTCTTGCCTGCGATCAGCGACAGGGCTTATCCGCGGATAACGGACTTATAGGCTTCCCACAATATTTGGGAGGACTCCACCGTGCCCTCGTTTTGGTGAAAGTACATGTCTGTACTTTGGACTATTTTCTTACGTGTGTCAGGGTCTTGGAGGTACTATGGGTTAATGGAGGCAATTTTCCCCGCTCTCCTCTGGCCCAGGACTACTTGCGTCCAGATCGATGAATGATCCGAAATACCTCTACTCAGATATCGTATCTCTCTAATGTCCAGCGCAAGAGCAGGAGAAACAAGTATATAATCAATACAAGAGAGACTGCGATGGGCACTAGACAAGTAGGAATACTGAGCCCTGTCTGGGTTATATGTTCTCCAACCATCTACTAGTCCCATGGCGTTTAAAAAGTCAGACAACCATCGATGTGTGGGTCTGATATCCCGCGGAGGGTGATGATCCAGTGTACCAGACACCACCACATTGAAGTCTCCCCCAACATGAGGAGACCTTCTGGAAATGTCAATAGTATTGAACCTAGATCTTTAAATGTGACGCTCTGAGTGCCAGGGGGAACATATATTGAAACAAATGTGATGGTTCTGCCCTCCCAGAGACTGGAAATACCTATACATCTCCCCCTATTATCGGACCATGTGGAGTGCAGAGCGAAGGGAAACGAGTTTATAAGCAATATGCCCACGACCCAGTCATGAATCCAGCGTGCGCTACCAGCTTATATCCTTCCCTATTCATAGCCTTACACACATTCCCAACCAAGTGTGTCTCCTGTAGGAGCACAACATCTGGGGCTTGCCTCTTGATGTACTGAAGGACCATGCTACACTTGATTTTATCCCCTAGACCGTTGACATTCCAGCTGAGGATCTTGCGATGCTGCTCCTGTAGCCGTTTGCGTGTAATGCTGATCACAAAACAAATACTTCAAAAAATGTAAAATTCTTAAACTGAAACAACCCATCCCAACCACCCCCTTCCTGCACCCCTGCACTCTGGGCTTCAAACTGCCCATGACACAACTAGCACAGTGCCTGTCGCCCACAAACATTAACTAAATGAAGAAAGCGGGATGCGTGGTGTCTCCTCCCCCTTCCCCTTAATACTATAGTAAGAGCCCTCGTGTGCGTATCAGTCCGGGAAACAAGTAAAGAAGGGTTCATCTTATCTGCCAGGAGTCCTAGGTGCCTCAATACGGGTCCCCCTATTCCACCAATGTGTAATAAACTCACCCACCAACTTCGCTGTCTATTAGCGCCATTGTCCCAATGTCCCTTCGACCCCGTACATTACCCCCATGAAGACATAACATGGTGTTCAGCAACTCTCCAACTAGTCCGCTGCAGCTTCAGGGTGCTCGAAGAACCAGGCCACTTGGAGCCTGGCCGGGAATAACATGGCATACTTGTATCCTTTGTCTCGTAGCGTTCTTTTTATCCCCAGGAAGGAGTGTCTTTGTCGTTGGACCATCTGGGTAAAGTCTGGAAAGAAAGTTATTTCCGCATTGTCGTATCGGAGTAGGGGTCCTGCTCTGGCATGCTGGAGTATCACATCCCGGTCACGAAAATTTGGGACTCTGGCCAGGATTGGAAGCGGAGGGACTCCAAGCTTTGGCCGGCTTCCCGGGACACTGTGGGCTCTTTCAATGATGAAGAATTTCCCAAGCCACTTGGGTTGCAGATGTTTCAAAATGAAGTCTTCCACGAAGAGGTCAGTGGCCTGCCCTTGTGATTTTTCAGAGACCCCCAGGAAATGCACGTTATTTCGCCGTAAGCGCCCTTACTAATCATCCAGCTTGGTTTCCGCATATGTCTGAAAGGTTTGGAGTTCCTTGACATCCCTCTGGAGCAGGGAGTTATCTTCCACTAGGCTTGCAGTAGTCAGCTCCACTTGCTTGACTCGCTCACTTTTTTTATTCTGGTCCACTCGGAGTAAGTTGACTTCAACCGTAAGGGCCTCCACCTTATGTTCTAGCGGTGTCTTGATCCCGGCGATAGCTACCAGAACACCTTTAAGTGTAAGCTCCGGTTCCGTCTCAGGCTGTACCCAGCCACATTTGCCCATGGGTGAAGGTTGAGGTAATGAAGTCTTGGTGAGAGTAATCCGGTCTAGCCTGTTCTTTTGCATCGATTTGCTGCCCTGTGACAATGCCATAATGGAGCTGCCTCCTGTGGCAGACCCGCCCGAAGGGAGAATGCCCCAGTTAATGGGGGGGAGCCCCCTCACTCCGTTTGTGTTTGCAGGTAGTCCAGCCGGGACGTACCAACAGCCAGGGGGACAGCTAATTCGGGTCTGCAACCAGGACTTTCTTTGCTGCGCTGTTGCACCCACGTCCCTACTGGACACTAGTTTCAGCACTGATGAGGGTCAGAAAGGGGTGGCGGCACCGAAGGGTATTCCGTCAGTAGGACAGCAGCGGCAGCTCTCTTCTGATGCTAATCACTTGCGAGGCAGGACAGGCCGATGTTCCAATCCACTTCGGCTCACCTCTCTGTTAATGGGGTTGCGCTGATGAAACATAGGCGAATACCTTGACCTACTTTCACTTTTTCTGATCACGTCAAAATGGGCTTTAATCCATGGGGTACCAGCCCCCCTGCAGCAGAGTCGCGCGTCAGTCACCTCACCGGTCACTGCTGTGTATCGACTCAGGACAGTCTGAGCCGGGCGGTAGATCTCGCTGCTGTGTATCAATTTGGTGGTGCTTAGATAAGATGTGAGCGCCCCCAGTTGCCTCTTTGCTCTTCTCCAGTCCCAGCGTGGCAAAGCTCAGTGGGTGCTGGTTGAGATGATGGCCAACAGAGGGTTCCACACTGTCTCCGGGGGGACCCCAAAGCAGGCCCAGTACGCCATAGCGCCTGCCTCTCTGCCGAAGATTTAATGTGCTTCTGCTGCAACCATCACAGGTCGAACGGGAAGAGGGACTCACCGCCACAGGCCTCAGGAAGTCAATATGCGGGCAGACTGCGATCTCCTCCCCTCGTCCTGTCCAGTTCTACTCCGCTGCAGCGGGCCAAGCAGATGGTGTTCACGCAGTTCGTGGGTGGTCCTCTTTCAATATATGGTAGACGGGAGCCCCAAGATGTTCCTCCGACGGTACTCATTCACCGGGCCAGACCTCCGATAGATCAAGAGTGCTGCCAGACAGCCGGGATGCACGGGTCGTCAGGTGGCGCTCCGCCTTCACCAACACACCAGTCCCCGGCGCCTCTCCTCGCTCAAGCCTCAGTCCACCGCACCTTTAATGCTGCCGCCACAGTTTAGCTCCAGCCTCCGTCACCTCCAGCTCGGACCCCCGGCATATTCCGATAAGGTTATTCCCTGTCGGGCTCACGGATATGTATGGGGGATGGTCAAAGGGAGTGAGGATATTCCGGAAGTACTCTAAACCATGGCCATTTCGCTCCGCGGCATAGCTACGCCCCGTAAAATGAATATTTTCAAATGAAATATACGCACTTAATTTTGAAGATATGCAAATTAACAATTTTGATTTGTTGACGTAAATTAATACGTATGTTAATGGAAAAAAAATATTCTTTTATACATATAAAATCTAAATATATTGCAAAATGTTTATGAACACAAAATATTGTTTGTGTAAAATTTCTAATTATTTTTTAATATAATTCTTTTAAAAATATTTTATATTTATAGTATTATAAAATAAAGTGACATGTTCTTATATTTTATGACTTCAAATTTGAATTAATAGTTTATTATTTTATGGTTTCAAGGTTAGGAATGTTAGAAAGAATTTTAGAAAATATTTTAACTGCTAATAATAATAAACAGATTTTTTATTTTTAATATTAAAATTTGTATGTATAGGTTTGTAGTTTAAGGTATTTTGTTAGATAACTTTTACATTTTTTTATAGCATAAAATGTGAATGAGAATGAAGAATTAATTGCGTATTTAAGTTGTAGTGTCTAACACCTTTTTCAAATAGCTTTAAATTGGAGTGGGGATAGTAAATGTCACCCCTTAGTGTCCACTGACTTCCCCTCATTGGTTTAGGTTGAAGTGGAAATAATTAATGTCACCCTTTAGTGTCCAACGCCTTTCCTAAACTGGTTTAGAATAAAGTAATAATAGTAATTTTAACACCTTAGGAGCTTCGTAAATATACCTCCCCAGTGCTGCGCTGTCCATTATCCAGTGCTGAATGGACGTCCAACGGTCGCACGCAGCACTGGGGAGGTAGTGCCCGTGACGACCGTTGGCCGACGGCAGCACTTAAAGGGTTAACACCTTTAGTGTTCAACAATTGGAGTGGTAATAGAAAATGTATCCCCCTTAGAGGCTTATTTACAAGCCCTTTGCACTGCTGGTGCATCACTTTTTTTGACCGAATGACGGCACAGTGTGTTTGCCTATATTTACAAGGCCATACAGAGCCTCCCTAATTGGCTTTTCATGGCCAATTTAGACTGATGGAATAAAATATGATTTTATTACAGTAAATAAAATTGGTTTGTTGGTTTACAATGTATCATTATTTTTGAGGGTTTGGTAGTTTAGAATTTTTTTTATAATTTGCTTTTAACAATCATTCCTAAGTAATCTTCTATTTGTTATTTAGGAAGAGTCTGACTTTAAATTTACTTTAAATTGCAGAATATATGATATTCTTTTGGTTTGTTTGATAAGGTTAGGGGCAATTTGGGCAACAGGTTGTTCCATTCTAGGTTGTTGGTAGGCTGGGTTCAGCCAAATGTGGATTGGAAGGCATTGTGACATTATTCCACTTTGTTGTTTGTTTTGGCTTCTTGTGCCAAAGTGCTGTTATAGACATTCCACCATGTTATTTGGAATTTGGGTTGGCGTCTGTCTCTAGAGCAAAGCAGACTGCAAACCCAAATAGTCCATTAAGGGGCCAAGTTTGTCTTCATATTGTTGGTAGAAAGGGCTTTCTATTGGTAGATTGTATTGGTAGGCACATTTGCAATTTCTAGAATAGTTTACCCTTGCAGTAGAATATTTGGAGGAGCCTTGATATACTTTGACTGAAATCATAGTAATATCCTTGTATGGCTGTGTGGGGGTGCATTCTTAGAATGGTTTTAAAATGGTTTGAATCATGGTTTGCTGAAAGTCAGTGAATATTTTGTTGGAGTAGTAATTATTTGTTTTGTGTTTGATAAGATTTAGAATCTCATAGTAAGTGCTGATTTCTTTATTTGGTAGTAGAGCATATATAAAAGGGTTGTTTGTGGTTTCATATTCAACATTTGGTAGTAGAGCATATATAAAAGGGTTGTTTGTGGTTTCATATTCAACATATATGGTGTATATCTGAGTGAATGGTTTAGGACAAAATTTGAAGTTTCCATCCAGCATCCATGTGTCACAGGTGTAGTAAGTTTTTTGCAGTACAGAATATTAAAGGATTAATTTTTCGTTTTTTAGGTTGCCATGCAAAATTAAAGGTTCCTCATTATCTGTCATTGTTAAGTGTTCAGCTATGTGTATATCTTGGTATCATCTATGGGTAGGTGGAGTATCGCTGGTGGCTCTTTTTTTAGTTTGTGCAAGTAAGCATTTTAAATGGGAGATAGGTGGTAGTTGGCCTGTTATGTGTTGGGAGACTTTATGTAGTATATCTTAAGGACATTGCTTGTGAGTTTCCGGGAGCTTGTGCTTGCCTCTCTTATATCTTGCAAAATCTCTCTTTCTTCTATCTCTGTTGCATTTGGGGGGTGGTTATGCTCTCTTACATGAATATTTAGTACATTTCCAATTTATAGTTAATGTTGATGCAGTTTATTGCCTGGAAATGTAGTCCATGTAATTTAGTAACTTCTTTCTTTCTGAGAAGTAATATCCTTTGCAGCTTTGGTCATTGTATCTGGAAGTAGTAAAGTAGTATAAATGTATACAATATATTAAAGTTCATATATTTATTATTCATATTTAAAATGTATTTAATCACTTCTATTTTGTATACTTACATGTATGTTGTGTATAGGTATTTTTCAGTATTTTGCAACTTTTTCATTGGGGATGTTCTTTTGTCGAGCTGGTGCTGTGTTTTCTGTTGGATGAAAAAAATTATCTTTCACTTTAAATGCAAATTTGCTGTTAGTTTGTTGACATTAAAGTCATTGGTTTATTTTTGCTCGCTAGTTGGGTGAGTTTATACTTACGTATTAATGTATGTATAGTTATGTTCCTATATCTTTTTGATGCTTTTTAAAGTTGTCATTTTCAGGCAGTTTATCACTGTTTCCAAACATGGGTTTTTCCTTTAGGAAGTCTATGTAAACAGTTCAAAGTTGAACAGTATTTTATTAAATATTTGTTATTTAAGCCTGGGCAGAGTTCCCGGAGTTCCGCTACATGAAACACCACAACATGCAAAAAAACTTTGCTGCACTAAGAGAGGCACCGCAAGCAGCGGAGTGAGTTAGAAAAAATGCTGTTTGTGATAATTTTCAGTGCTGGGTGTTTATTCCTGCTGAGAATCAAAAACAGCACCATGCACAGCGCAAGCGGGAACAAGCAGGCACTGCTTCCCTCTTGCCGCTCGAGTCGATTTTCTACCCGAACAGCAGCTTTCTCAATGCGAGCAGTCACAAGCATACTTGGCCACTCGCATTGAGAAATCTGACCGCCTGTGTTGAGAAATCTCACTTGGCAGTTGATTTCCTTTGCACGCCAACTTGATGTTGAAGAGCACAAATGAAGAAAAATCTCACTGGGGGGTGGATTTTCCTCGCTTGCACTCGCCAACTTGCTATTGACGAGCCAACTGAGTAAAACACTCACCAGGAAATGGATTTTTCTAGCTCGCGCCCACCAACTTGATGTTGATGAGCATAAGTGAGCAAAAAAACTCTTCTCTGCTATTTGGAGCAGAGTTTGTTGGAACTCCGCGAGCTCCAAGTAAAGCGGATTGCGGAAAACTCTGCAAGCTCCGTGAGCATAGGGGTGTTCACCGCCCAGACTTAATTAAAATTACATTTTAGTGTAAATAAAAGTTTTAGTTACTTGGTTAAATGTTTTTTCTGTAATTATTTGGTGAGAAATCCAGCCTAGTTTCCTCAACTTGTAGAGTTTGTTGTTTTTAAAGAAGTGAGATAGGTATTTATTTTAAAATATTTTAGTTTTTTGATTTTGTATGCATAAATATTATGTTAGTGATCGATAAATTATATACTACCTATACATTTCATCACTTTGTGATATTTTGCAATTTTATTTCATACAGCTGATGACCTGACTCTTCAAAAGAAATGAACAGATAACAAATGCACTGATGCCACTTTTGATTGAAAGTGTGCTATCCCTGTGCTATGTGATGTTTTTAATGTGATCTATTATGCCAATGGCAGTATCACTGTGCCCTTTTTCGTGGTTGTAATGAGGACTTGCTGATGTAATTCCAATGTTCATGTGTAGTTTGTGTTTACACATGATCCTACTCTGCACAAGCAAAGTGAAAGATCAAGAACATCTCCAATGCACATATTTCTGTCATCTACTGCTAGCCTTCCCACAATCTCCAATGACATCGGACATTTCGACTGACACCTAATTGAATAATGAATTGTGATGTAATTGTCTTGTATCTTTTAAATAATTGATTGTATTTATTTGTCTTTTTATTATGTCTTGAAGAAAACTCTTGGAAAAAACATTTGCACTGAATACTAAACTAAAAAATAATATCTATATATATTTTAGTATATATAACCTCTTTTCTTGTGTTGGCATTGGTGTTTTCTGCAATTATATACATAACTGTTTGCTAATAACTTATGTTGGTGTGTTGCTTAGAATACCTATTGAAAACTGTCTACTTGCTCAATTACTGCTTTTTCCTACATACATATTTTTGTGCAAGACAGAAGGTATCAAATATTTAGAGGGATACCTAACGACTGCCTATTATTTCCTGAAATGGTGGTCCCACCCTGGCTCATTCCTAGTGACCTCCTGTCAGTGGGTGACCGTAGAGAATGTGAGGAAAGTCCTGTGATGTTGTTTTTTTGGCCATTTGCCCATGTTTTGCTAATTGCACTGTGTGCAATACCTATGATGCAGATAACAGCTTTGAAATACGAGCAGAACCACACTGAAGGGCATGAAAGTTGACTCCAGAATGACCAACATTCAACTAGCACCATAAAAAATTGTTTGCAGAAGGAGAATAAAAAATCCTATTCTATGCAGTATGAACACGAACTGAAACATTACTGCACACACTCTCATTGTACTCTGCTTCCTTTTGTTCATATATATTTGTTTTATTTTTCTGAAAAAGTGCAAATTGCAGCAAAATGTCAGCATACACATAAATAAAAAAACACATTTCATTTAACTAAATTAGTCAATGATATAAAAACCAATTTAGTTCATCGGACAATGAAAAGCGGTAGCTAAAAGATTATAGAGACTATAAAGGAAAAACATTTCATTCAGTTACATTAAACATAAAAACCAATAAATCTTGAAAAATCAGCTACAAGAGGCTCATAGACATAAATACTGTAAAAGATAGGGCAAATGTATAATAAATTGATCATAAATACAAGACCGTGATTCAGCATCATCCCCTGAAGAGCAGAGTTCACTCGTTCCGGGTAACCAGGGTGGCCCATGCTGTTAGTGGCACACAGATCCTTTTCTGTTTGATCTTTCCCTTTCTGCCTCTCCGTTCATAAATTGCTCTCTCGAAGTTATAAATGTGCAAAAATAGCCCTTTCCACTGCTGGAAAGTCAGGTGAAAACAATCTAACCAGGCTGAGGCCACGCAGAGCCTGAGAACTGACATCGCTATAAAGATTAGCTCTTCTCCGATTCTCCCATTTAGTTCAACTACACCTAATAACATAAGCTGAGGTGACAGAGGAACAACATCTTTCAGTACATCCCGCAAAAAAACTGTTATTTCCTGGCCAATTGGTTCTATACTTGGGCAGGTGGAGAATATATGAACCAAATCCGCCCCATGTGCATTATGATGTAATCAATAAGAAGATGGATACTTCCAGATAGATTATTTATGTTACTTTATTAAGATAAGTTGTTAAGATATAAAGATAACCCCATCAGGAGCACCTGTCCTGCTGCTCAGCCCTTACCCAACTGACATTCACAAACCACTAACATTCCATTCATTCAACATTCCACATTACATGCATTCTAGCTGAGCAGCAGGAAGATATAAGATACAACATATCTCCCTTCGTTGGGGAATTTAAAAGAATCAAATAAAACATTGACAACATGTTTAGTACAATCGGTCAGTAGATTCAATACAGTTTTAAACACAGCACAAGTAAAATAAAATGTGCAATATAATCAATAAACAATAGATTTCCTCATACCTCGCATCACAACCAATGACACGATCATCAAACTGACAAAAGAAGACACATCCTGTCACTTCCTATACTGGTACACGCACACTACAGTCTGAACAGGCAGCATATTACTTCCTGAAATAAACAACAATCTTACATCTTACATCCATATGTCACGAATCATACCAGTTGGCCAGACCAGTACAACAGGAAAGACACACAGAAACAAACTATAACACTATATATATACAACAGGAAATAACGTGCACACCTCTGACTAAGAACAAGCACTCATATAACTCATTCATGCACCGGGAAACGACGTGCACACCTCAGACCAAGAATAAGCATGCACATAACTCATTCATGCGTCGGGAAACAACGTACACACCTCAGAACATGAACAAGCACTCATATAACTCATTCATGCGTCGTTAACACTACACAATACCTAATAAAGGCTGACTATATACAGCATAGTCATCTCATATGCAGGGTGACCACATACAACACAGTCTCCTCACACAGAAACTAATGAGTTGCCTAACAATTTGACATAACTCACACACAACACTTGTTGTGGAACAGTTCTGGGTAACTTAAACACCTATAACAAACTACACCAACAAGGGGTGACTACATATACATAGCCTCCTCAAACATAAGCTAATGAGTTTCCTAACATCTTGGCACTACTCACACACAACATTTGTCGTGGAACAGCTCTTGGTGACCTCATCACCTACAACCAAACATCACAAATAAAGAGAATTGTTCAAAACGTTGGCTCTTTGACCCCGTAATGTGACATCCCGTTGTTGTAATACTTGGACATTATGTTCAACATGGTCTCTCAGACCCGCTTCCATTTCTGGGTCGTTTATCCTGTTACACCTTCTTCTGGGCTCACTGACCCTCTTCCATTACTGGTTTGTTTATCCTGTTTCACCTACTTCTGGGCTCACAGACCCTCTTCCATTACTAGGTGAAATGACCAGCTTTCATTAAAAACACTGTCTCATTTAGTCTTCTATTTGATATGTGTGTTAGGCGAGAACATCACGTTGCAAGTTTGCACATTTGTGTTTGTCAACTACTGGCAAGAAGAAGACTACATTTCTTTGAAAACCCTCACTTAAATCCAAATCAGTACCTGGATGCTCCATGGTGCATTTCAAATCTCACACGACAACAACAATGACAAAATCTTGCCTTGACGAAGTACACCTATTGACTCGTTTTCCAAAATGGAGGCACGTACATTGACGTACAGTCGGATGGTTCACGGTACGCACAAGGGCAAACGCACTCTGCCAGGTGCAATTCGTCACAGAAGATGACGCTGATGTTCGCTGAGGAAGGAAAGATGTCTCGTGCAGATTTTGAAACGGAAATGGTAACCGTCACTTCTCCTTGCTTAAGCCAACGGTCATAACAATAAAATTTACTTTTCTATCCAATGTAAATATATTTCCAGAAAGATTTTCATTTCCAGTACATGTCTGTGCAATATTTTGAAACGCAAACGTCAACCGTCACTTCTCCAAGCATAAGTAAACGGTCGTAAATATGAAATGTACTTTACTTTTGCCATAGTTAATATTTCAGATAGATTCACACGTCTACACGTCAGTAAAGGTATCCAAAAGCACAATTCATCCCAAAGCACCTTCACCCGAGGCTTGATTTTCTGCCTCCGAACCAAGTGCTGTTAAACATTTGCAGACAATGTACGGACTTCGACGCTTGGTTATCAGATGTTACTTACCCTCAATAATTCACTACATGGCTCAATCTTTGGTCATGTACATCTGTCAAAACAAAGTTAGGAAATTGTTCGTACTTCACTCTGAGGCCCGATTTTAGCCCCCGAACATAAACATTAGGGTGACAGCTTTAATTGATACATTTCTCTCAGAGGCTCGAATTTTCCCTTCAAGTACAGACAAAAATCACAGCTCCGTCTCGACACTTTATCCCATCACGTTGGTTCACATATCCTTCACACTCTATATGTTCGTTGTTCTCTTTGAGGCCCGATTTCTTTTTTTTGCCCCCGATCACACATCAGCATTAGTTCTTCACTCTCCACTGAAACTTCAATTTGGTTGATTTTAAGCCTTTGAATAACACAGTTCTGGCACATCTGGGTATTAGGGCGACCGATGGCAGGGTCACTGATGGGGTTTTTCCTTTTGTGCCAGACCACGTTAAATATGTTCACATAATAACTTTGAAAAAATCATTTACCTCCAAATTATACTTTTCTTCATTTTTCTAGTATAACTTCCGACAGCTTGGACCTCTCTTCACTGTTTCAGTCCAGTACGGCTTAGCTTTTCAGTTACTTTTAAGTTGCACGCGTAGATTCTTCTTCTCAACAATCGCCAAATGATGTAATCAATAAGAAGATGGATACTTCCAGAGAGATTATTTATGTTACTTTATTAAGATAAGTTGTTAAGATATAAAGATAATCCCATCAGGAGCAGCTGTCCTGGTGCTCAGCCCTTACCCAACTGACATTCACAAACCACTAACATTCCATTCATTCAACATTCCACATCACATGCATTCTAGCTAAGCAGCAGGAAGATATAAGATACAACACCTTACACCTAAAACAATGGGTCCTCCCCACTCCTCTCTATTTAGCAATTTCCGCGGGTGTTATATATAAATCAAAAATAGTTTTAAAATGTTGTGACTGCAAATTAGCGGAGCACAGTATAGAGCCCCCCATTTCTAACGATTTCAGAAAGCTGGGATCCGCAATCTCTAGCCTATAATGCCACTTCAACTTATGCTTGTCCAAATCATCCGGGAACCCTTCCAGCAGACACCCATTTAGTTGTGAGATTAAAGAGCTGGTATCTTTTATTAACAATTTGGGAAAGGGCACTGCCAGCTTTTTTAAGAAGGAAATCCCTCAGCTGTAAAAAAAATGTAAAGTCCTGAGGACCAATCTTAAATCTTTTGCTAACTGCTTCGAACGACCCAATATGGTCTCAGGCCAAGAGATCCCCTATCATGTAAAAGATCCCTCCTTCCCACCATGCCAAACAATCATCTTGTAAAAGCCTTGGGAGCTGCTCGATCCTAATCAAGGGGGTATACCTACTGAATCTACCCACCCCAAGTTTCTTCCGTACACCTGCCCAGTTGTGAAATGCAGCGATTAAGGTCTTAAACAGTGTTTTTTTTTTTAAATAACTTCATTCATAAGATTTCACAATACAACCATTAGCCCTTGCCCCTATCAATATCTCGAATATCGAAGGAACATAACTGGGGTCCCCTCCTTCCCCTGCCTTATGGCCAAATAGATGCCCATAATATTGCAGAATGGCTGCTAGATAATATAATCTGAAATTAGGGAGCCTCTGCCCGCCTCTATTCCTGGGGAGGATCAGTAATGCATTGGCCCTCCTGGTCCTATCATATGATCAGATAAATCTAGCGACCGCCCTCTCGATTTGCTTAAACCAGTTATTGTGTATCTTCAGGGGGATTGTACAAAAAATATACAATGGTTCTGGCAGGATCATCATTTTAATAAAATTACAGATAGTTCTTAATTTTCCCCATTTTAGGGGCAAGGTTTAGATCTACTATCACTTCAACCTTCATTGTAGTATGAATTCCTAAGTACACTGCTTCTTCAACGATCCTGCGATCGAAGGCAGTAGTGAATCTGTTTATAAAGATCTGCATAATCCAGTGAAAAACCTGAGTGAGTCCCAGAATTGTCAGCAATGGTTTCCACAGCACACATTGCTCTGTCAGGATCAGTAGTGATTATAGCCATGTCATCAGTATAAGCCAATAACTTTGTATCCCTACCCTGCAAGTTCACGGGGATGATGTCGACGGAGGCTTCCAGATGTATAAGAAGGGAATCTAAATATAGTGTGAATAGCAAGGGAGAAGAAGGACACCCCTGCCTTTTTCCTCTACCAATCGAAAATTGCTCAGATTCTTACCCCATTATTCCTAATCGTGCAGTAGGGTTAGTATACAAAACCCATACTGCCTGGATAAAGGATGCCCCAAGACCATTAGCCACTAAAACCCTCCAAAGATAGCTCCATGACACCCTATCAAAAGCCTTCGCTGCACCTCCAAAAACAACCCCCATGGTCTTCGCAAGGACCTGTGTGGCATCGAAAAATGAGATTACGCGCCTAACGTGGGCTACAGAGCCCATCCCCTCAATAAAACTAGGGCTGGGCGTAGTTTGCGAAGTAGCGCTTCGCGAAGCTACGCGAATTGCACTTCGCACTACGCGAGCTTCGCGTAGCACTACGCGAACTGCATAGTAGCATGTTCGCACTGTGCAAGATGCCATTTTCAATGATTGCACAGTGCGGACAAGCATCCGGCACTGTGCAATCATTGAAAACGGCATCTTGCACAGTGCGAGCTGTAGTTTTCTGTCGCTCGAGCAGCAGCTTCTTCAATGCGGACTGGTAGTTTCTTATCGCGAGTGGTCGCGAGCATACGCAATGAGAAAACAGACCTCCCCGCATTGAGAATCTCGCAGGGAGGTTTATTTTCCACGCTCGTGATCGGCAACTTGATGTTGCTGATCGCGAACGAGGAAAAAGTCTCACCAAGATGTCATTTTGCTTGCTCGTGGTCGCCAACTTGTTGTTGAGGACCGCGAGCAAGCAAAAAATGACTGCTGCACTACGCTATGCCACGCTACGAGTGTTCGCACTGTGCTACGTGCAGCTCGCGTAGTGAAAAGTTGTGCAAACTTTGCAAACTACGCGAGCGTAGGGTAGTGCTTTCCCCAGGCCTAAATAAAACCATGCTGCCAGGCCGACACAAGATCCTGCATTACATTATTCAATCAGGTTGCAAAAATTTTAGAATATAATTTGGCATCACTCTAATCTGTCTATAGGACCCCAGAGTGATAGGATCTTTGCCTTTCTTTTAAACAAATTACCACATTGGCGGTGCTCAAAGGATCTGGTGGTGCAGCCTCGTCCCTAACTTCCTTAAATAGTGTGAGCAATTCCTCACAGGTCTCCCTATAAAAGACTTTATGGAACTCTAAATGTATACAGTCTGTTCCTGTAGCTTTACCTGATGGAAGGGCTTGGAGAGCGATCTAGAACTCTTCCTGGGAAATATCTAACCCCAGTAACAGACCCTCATCCTGTGAGACCCTCCCCTAGGTACACAATACAACCGTTCAACATGCATTTGTGAATCCCCAGATCCTTCTATAGATCCTCATAAAATTCCCTGAAGGCCTCCCTAATCTCAGTAGGAACTGAGACTACTCTTCCCTGTATATTCCCAACCTGCTCTATATGCCCTGCTACCGTCTGTTGCCGTGCCCTAACTGGGTGATATCAACCCACACTTTCACTGTATTCATAGCATTCCAGCCTCTTGGCAAGATACCTCCCTGCAGTCCACTCAACAGTAAATTCTTTCAAACAAGCTTCAGCTATAGCAATTGAACTCAAAACAGGGGATATATTGCCTCCCCTAGCCACCGTACTGATTAATTCTGTCTCCTGGAGGGCGAGTTTTTGATAGAGTTATTTGATCTGTTCTGTCCCTATCTTTTGTTTAACCAGGCTATACCGCAGTGTTTCTCCACTCACTAACGCCTTCAAAGCATCCCAGATCATTACTGGGGAAGCACTGTTCCAATTATTATTAAAGAATTCACCAATCCAGCCCTTCATAACTTTAATATATTTTTGATCAGATAGGAGTGCCCTCTTGAACGTCCACCTCCTATACTTCTTTCGTAGTCCTATAAGAGGAAATTCAAATACGACAGAATTCTGATCGGATATCACTCTAGGGAAGAGCTCCACCTGGGCCTCCCTGAGTAGAAGTGGTGAGTCTAGAAAATAATTGAGTCTAGCCAATTCAGCAGTGTAATAGGTAAATCCAGGCTCCTGAGCTTTCAGACTAAGCCATGCATCCACCAAACCAGTATCCATAGAAGATTCTTTAAAGACCTCGAAGATTTTGGTTTGCGCCCCATGCTAGATGCCACACGTTCCCCAGAGGCTCCTCTGTACTCATTAATGTTTGAGTCCCCACAAACTACCCACGGTGCTGACCAGGAGGGTATGTAAATAGCTAAGAAATTTAGTAAAACAGGGTTGTCAGGGACTGGGGCGTAGACAGAGCATAATGTAAAGGAGCCTGTGCCCCCTCTACATTCCATTACTGCCCACCTGCCATTCTTATACACTGCCTTTCTCCCAGGTGTAATAGCACTACCTTTCATTGATATCGCTACCTCCAGTCCAAACATCTTGAGTTGTGTAAGAAGCCACTTTTATTCCCTACAAAATCCAGCATATTTCTATTGTTCCATGCTATGTGGGTTTCCTGAAGGCAGTACACATCTGCTTGTAGAATTTGTTATTCTTCTTGCACCTTTCTCCTTTTAGCGCTTTCATTTAGTCCTCAAATGGTAATAGTGGCAATGCGAAGCTCAGCCATTAAACCTATACATTATCTTAGCCAATTCCTGTTAATCTCACCGACAAGGAGTCAACCAGAGGTAAAGGAATGGGCTAAATTGGTGACTGCGCTTAACTGCACCCCGACCCTAGTTAACTCAGCCAAATCACTAGGAATTACATTAGACGAGAACCTCTACATGAAAGAACACATCAACTCAATGGCCAAGAGCGCACGTTTCCACTTGAACTATCTAAGAAAACTGAAACCCTTTATCTCAGAAGCAGATCTAAAACTTGCTATCCAATCGCTAGTTATCTCGAGGATCGAATATGGCTGCACCACGTTAGCTGGCCTACCGAAAACATCCACTGCACCACTAAAAGCCTGTCTCAACGCAGCGGCAAGACTCATCACGGGAACGAGGAAATTCGATCACATATCTCCTCACCTGAAGGCACTAAACTGGGTACCTTACGAAGCTAGAATTAAAATGAAGATAGCCTGTATTACCCACAAAGCGGTCCACTACAACACGCCTAGATATCTAGCCAAGAAAATTAAGCTATTGGGAGGTAACAGACCAACTAGAAGCGCTAAAGAGTTACTATTGCAGCCGGCCTTCTTCCGGAAGAAAAAGACCTATGACCGAGCATTCGCCGGAGCCGCCCCCAGAGTCTGGAATTCACTCCCTCCTAACATCAGGAAGATTAAAAATACTGCAACATTTAAACGGGAACTGAAGAGCCACATGATGAGTAAATACCCTACATAGAGAGGCCTACAGACCATTGGTATGAACATTTACGCCAAAAGAGGATCGGACTCTTCATGAATAATCTGAAGATCAATAAGACAAATGACTGATTACCGTTCAAGCCTCGGCTGTACACTTTACTGCTACCTCATATTTATGTGATCTCTACACTGTATCTCACACCCAAAAAGATATTACCTCTACCTTACTTTGTTTATCTTTATGATCCTTGTTACTAGCTAAACCCATTCAACTCTTGTTGCAACTTACTCAGGTAATTGTACTGATAATACTATGTAACCCTACCTCACCGAGCTGACTGTATGACTATGACACAAGCTAAACCTTATGCACCTCTTAATGCCAATTGCACAGGCGTTAGGAATATATTTATCTAATCACCCTAGATAGCATAGCACCTTCTACCTTCATATCTGTGTTGCTGTTATAATTGCTACTATAATGTCAATCTGTAATCTTCTATGTTAAGCGCTCTGATACCCACGGGTCTTGTTCGCGCTATATAAAACACTATAAATAAATAAATAAATAAATAAAATCAGCTTTCCCTGCCATAGTTAACAAAGGCATAATTCTGCCAGAGGAAGCTCCCGGATCCAATCTTATTTACACACTGTTTTTTAACCTTCAATGTTACCAGACAATCTGAAAAATAAACAAGCATTTCCTGCAATTTACATACCAACGTTTCAACCAGTGCCCCCCACTAAATCTGCACCCAACACCCTCTTACTCCCCACCTCCTCCAACCCTCCTACAATTGAAAGCAACCAGACCCCCAGGTCGGTATGATAGAGATAACATGAAACACCACAGGACCCACCCCTGAACCCCCATTTACAACCACTCAGCCCACTGTAAGAGACAAAAGCCTTCCAAAAATAAGGTAAGAAGAGCTGGGCAAGAAGATACCTATTATATCAAAAAGAAAGCGTGAGAGAAAAGGAAAAATGAAGTTAGAATATAGTATGCCATCTGTATAAAGTCTAGCCCAGTCCCCTCTAGCTAGCACACCTCAAATATCTATACTTCATTTCTCAGCCAGAACCTGATCCAAATACTGTCTGGCTTGTAATTCAGGCAAAAAAACTTAACAGACCCTCTGACTATTGTTTTCAGCCCAGCTGGGGCGATCAAAAACATCTCAGATCCTGCTTCCAAATGGGGCTTTATTATTTGACGTAATCGCCATCTCCGTTCCACTGTTATATGGCAAAAATCAGGGCAAATGAAAAAAGAAGACTCCTTATATTGCCTTGTAGTTTCAGGGTGGGCTTTCTCAAATATTGCCTGGAGCAGCATAAAATCACCAAAAAAACTAGGATGGCCCTCAGCTGCTTTAGATCTCCACTAGACATTTTGTGACAGGCAAATGGAAATCAGTGTACCCTCTGGACTTCACACTCCCAATCCTACCCTGTATAATCTGGATAGACTTCTTTGAGAAGGATCAGGATAAAAGATCGAATGTCATCGACTTCCAAGCCTTCCTCTTTTTTATTTCTTTTATTTGCAAAGTTTTATATAGCGCTGGCTAATCCCGGAGGTATCAGAGTGCTTTACATGAGGATCAGAGCATTACAGGTTACATCATTACATCAATTACAGGCTTCAAGTAAAGACATAGGAGAAAACAAAAACATGAGATGCAGGGAGGGAAAGAAACACAACGGGGCAACGAGGAAAACAATGTCAGATGTCCGGCTGGGTAGGTGTCAGCCGAGAGGGTGAACCAAAGCCAAGGCTCCCCTATAGCTGCATAGGAAAGCTCCACCGGGTATAGCCCAAGGTTGCTCGGGCTCCAAGGTAAGTACAAACAGTTATGGTATCCGCCATGGGGGCATCGTCAAAGTTCCATCAAAAAGCACCAGTCCTGGTGTTACTGGGAAACGCCGTCCGCTACGTTCTCTAGCACGCACCCGGACAAAGGTGGTGAGAGGAGAGGTGGAAGGGACAGATTCCAAGGTCGGCAGATTGTAGGACAACCCATCGTTCCTGCCTTCAAACCTCTTGGCGGGGGTGAAGCTGAAGAGGAGTTGTGCCTAGAAACCTGATCCTCAACAGACTTCAGTCCTCTATAGTCCCCCAAAGATGCATCCTATTTTGCTGGGCCGTAAGTCGCCCCTCTGGTTTGTAACCGCATGGATGATGTTTGTGTAATGGTGGCTATTTGGTGGGTGGGAACCAAGCCTGCGGTGGAGGTCAGGCAGGGGCGACCATCTTAAGGTCAGGCACTTGGTGTGGTTCTGTGCGTGCCAGCGAGATGTTCTGGGGTCTTATCTCCTAGTGCCATGATAGGAGTGCTTCATGAGTGTGGCTCTTTGGGCGTTGCTCCCCCAGCCAGATATCGCAAATGCCTTAATTTCTTCAAATAAGTCACCCCATATCGGGCGCCTTCTTAGGGTCAGGCGTGGCTTCCCCGTTACAGCCTCACTCAGGGCCCAGCTTTCCCTGCCCCACAGGATCATATTTTAGCGTAAGATGTCCCCCCTGGGCTGCCACCACTCTCACTGCCTTCACTGCCTCTGGGCCAAAAAAGACATCCCAGATTGGGCGCCATCTTAGGGTCAGGCGCGGCCTCCTAGTTGCAGCCTCACTCAAGGCCCAGCTTTCCCTGTCCAAGGAAGCGGAGATTGTTTCTTCTCTGATAATTCTCCAGATCCTCCAATTTCCACATAGCATCCATTATTTGAGCATGATGTGATTGTGTCTGCTCTCTCACAGAAGTTAGTTCAATTTCAACAGCAGAGGTTCGTTTCTTCCATGATGTTAAGCCGCTTGCCAATCTCCACACAAACTTTCCCCATTTTCCATACTGCTCCTTCCAGTATCTTTGTCGCCTGCCTTGCTTATTGTCCATCCACCCGGGTCTCTGCACGGTGTTTTTGATTGACTCTAGAATCAAGCCCAAGGCAGGGTTTCCATTAGCTATCCCTTCAACTTGCTGACCGACTGAAGAGGATTCTGCCTGAGCGAATGCCAAGTCTGCGGGTCCCAGTATCCTTGTATGGGAATAATCCCACTTCAGCCCAGAGCCGGCGATACGTCTTCCCCCATTTTTTGGGACTAGGTGTGACCCTTAGATCCTTTAGAGTTTCTCCGATGGATTTGGCGCTTAAGGGCAGTCTCTGGAGCTTCGAGTGTGCTAGAGCCTGAGGATGATACACTGTCCTTGGTCTCTTGTTGCTTGAATAGGAGGCTCCAGAATGAGATTCCCCTGTAAGTGAGAAGAATTTGTCTGTCCCATCAGGTATGATGTCAGCAGCAAATAACCATTCTGGGCCTGTGGTACAGCGTGGGCCCCTTTTAGCACCATTAATTAGAGCACACAGGGCGTTAGGTTGAGAACCATGTATAGTTCGAGGTTTGTTCAAGAATACCACTTGAGCCGTCCCTCTCGAACTACCAGCCAGACCCCTGGACATTTATCCCATTTGAAGAAAAAGCACTGGTTACACAAAGCATAGGGCCATCATTGTTTACAGCTTCATCTGCAGCCTCGCTTTCCTCCAAATCCTCCAGATGCACCAAGGTAAGATCAGCCATTGCTTCAATAAAAATTTGATCAGGTGTCTCAGAGACTATTTCATACAGGGGCCCTAAAGAGATTTGACTCCCCGCTCCGTCCTTAATCATGAAGAATCTGTAATAGCCAATTGGGGTGATGCAGGAAGGGGGCTAGATTATCCCCATCGGGGGTCAAACCCCCGTCTTCCGATGTCTTGATCCCTGTTGGTTTCTTAGCCGCTGCTTGACATAGTCGGTTCATTTTTTCCTCTTCCCTGCCTCCATGCTATCCAACCTTTTTCTCAAAATGCGGGGCACGTTGGGCTTACCTGCATTCACCTTAATATTGATTGGGGGACTCCTGTCTTGACCCCTAGGATTGTGTTGCGTTCCATGCCGCAAGCTCCTTAGCCTGCTTCTTTGTTTACGAGGCATAGCCCCTGCCTCAATTGCGGCTCTTTCTTTGGGAGAATCAGCTACCACTCCTCGCGCCCTCACAGCATATCCCAGATTTGCTGCTGCGAGGCCCGCCCACACCTTCAGGACACCACAGAGAGATCAAGCAAGCCTTGCGGCCAGCATGCCAATAACACAGAGACTGCTCTTCCGGCAGACAGCACTGAACGCCACTGATGTTCTCCACATACAAATACCGCTAGCAAACTCCCCCTGATCCTCTCGATCCAGCAGAGAACCCGGTAGGTACTTGGGCAATCCACTCATTTGTTCTATGCAGGTATGCCGGCCTACAGGTGATTCGGGAGGTGAAGGGGTGGGAGCTCCGCTGCGGTGATCCTACATGTTCGCCATTTTGCTTTCCATTTCTGTACTCTGCTTTCTATCTAAAACATAATCTGGGAGGTTTTCCTGAATAGAGCCAATCCTGTAAGAAATGCTAAAAGAGAGTGCTAATAATATGAACCCTAGACTGGAAGGGACCTATTTACATCCCTTATAAACATTCTCACTACCACATCCACTTTACTGGAAGAAATGTTCATGTTTGAGATATTTGTACTCAAATATCTATCTGAACTTCAAAAACAGAACGTTTATGCGCCATATAAAATCTCTTTGCAAGAATATGTGGCCCTCAAATCCCTTAAGAGCAAAGCTCTATAATGGTTCAACCTCCAGAAAAGATTTGCAGAACTGTTGGCAAAAAGTTGAGGCTTCCAAATCTGAGGTCCTTCGCCATCATTTTAACCCTGACAATTACAAAAGGCTCCAAAAAGAACCAATGACTGAGATTAAAACTGAAATACTACATCTCACATTCCAGGCATAGGGAGTAGGCTACCCGAGCAACAATGATCTAATCTGAATGTGAAACATTCCCGTACATAAGTCATCTAAACTCTGTCTAAAACCCAAAAGAACTTGGAGACCCGGCCAGATAGATTAATTGTCTCAGGTTGTGGCTCAATTTTAGACCCTTTTATGGCCTTGACCTATTGCTATATGAGACAGGATGCACTTCATCAATTTAATGGAAAAAATACCATCCTCTGAATCCAAGTCACTTCTGGTTGCATCGGACTTAAAATCCCTCCATACCAATATTTCCTAAGGAGAAGTGATTGATTTCATACTGAATGTCCTCAATAATAGACAAATACCACATCAGGTACCTTCATCCTTCATAATTTCCTAGCTCAATCTAGCACTTAAACGCTACTTCATGGATGACTTTTTTCCTCCAGGCTAGTGGCACTTCCATGGGGGCTGTTTTTGCTCTAAATTTTCCAATCCTATTCATGGACAGAACAAAAAATCATCTTGAGTCTCATATTCTTCCAAGTTTGGTTGAATTGGAATTGCAATGAATAAAATGTTATTATGTATTTCCAACAATCTGAAATTGCCTTCTCAGACTTACTTGTCAGGGTTGAGGATGGTCACCTGTATACTACTTTATATAGAAAGCCCACCTAAAGCAAGACCCTCTTGGCATATGATAGTGAACAAATATGTTCTGATGGATTCACTAGCCCATAGTCAATTTCTCAGGTTAAAACGCAATTTCAAACACAATGCAAACTTCTTTCACAAAGCTGATGTTCTGATCCAGAAATTATTACACTGTGGCTATCCCGGACAGCTGATTAGATGATCAGCTAAGTCCTGGTATTGCCCCCATGAGACACTGTTAGCGCCTCGCAGAATAGGTAAATATGAATGTGTGATATGTGTAAAAACCTTTTCTCCTACATCAAATTACACTTCAAATAGTATTGGGAAACACGGGCACGTATTAACAGCTGAGGACCTAACATTTGAGACTTCTATGTTAGCCTATAAACAGAGAAAGATCATATTATTCATACTACTTTTTCAACATAAAAATTAATTGCTCACTCTTTTTGGCCACTGTGGGCTTCCCCTCATAGAGGCTCAGTACAAATGTATACAGTGTAGAGTGTGTCCATTTTCCATTGGAATTAAGGGATCTACAGCCTGATTCATGAAAAACGGGATTTGCGAGTCTCAAATAGCGATAAAATGCGAATCGCTATTGAGAACTCGCAAATCAGAATTCATGTACATTACCGGAAAAAAAAGTGACTCGCACGCGGGCGCTAAATCCGTTAGCGACTAACGATAATCGCAGAATAATCGCTATTTCCGGCTACCAGCGTCGGGAATGCGAGTCGCAATCTCGTGCGATCGGGAATGCGAGTCGCAATCTCGTGCGATCGGGAATGCGAGTCGCAATCTCGCGAGATCGGGAAAACGGGAAGTCGCTTTTCGAGCACAGTGATGACATCACAGCCAGGAAGCAGGCAGTTCCCACCCCCAAACACCACAGTGAGGCAAACCTCGAGGGAGCAAGTTGGAAAGCAGCAGCTAATCTGGTGATTGCAAAATTACTACTAAACTGCTGCCATGTCTGAGGAACCTGTTCCTGGCCCCAACAACAGCACAGGGCGGAAGAGGAAGCTAAAGTTCTCAGAGCAGGAGCTCGAGAATTTGATAGAAGGGGTGGTGGCCAACCACGACAGACTCTTTGGGATAAACTCCAGGAAGGTCCCAGAGCAAGACAAAAGGAGGATCTGGCTGGGAATAGCCTCCAGTGTGAACTCCGTGGGTGTGGCCGATAGGTCATTGGAGGAGCTCAAGAAGCGATGGTATGACCTCCGAGGTCGTGCCAAGGAGAGGGTGGCGGAGCGCCTTGGAGAGGCATCGGGAACTGGAGGTGGCGGACCTACAGTCCCTCCCAACACACCCTTGGAGGACCAGGTGGAGAACACCCTTGAGAGGGAGGCGTGCGTTGGCGTCACACTTCTGGACTCCTCCCGCCCCACCCAAGACACCCAAGGTAAGTGGCATGCGACTGCGACCCTGTCCCCTATGACCGTCCCTGACCAAATAGGCTCACATAATGTCCCTTAGTCATGCCTTTGTTGCGCATCAGGAAATGCCCTGAAGCATTGTGGGAGATGTAGTATGTCCACAATGTAGTAGTACCACAATGCAGCCAGACAGGTTCCAAAGTACGCAAATCCACAGCCATCCAGGGAATGTCACCCAGCATGCATGTAACATCAGCACGTCTGACAGTCACATGCAACTAATGGGTATCCACTTACCCTCACAGGTGGCGCAGAAAGCAGCGACAGTGAGAGGCTGCAAATAGATGAGGAGGCCCAGGAGGAGGGTTTTCAACCGGAAACCCAGGCACCAGCCCCTGCCGCTGCAACGACACCAGCAGCCAGGCCCCCCACCGTTGTGGCCCCTGCATCTGCCGTTCCACCCACAGCCAAGGCCAGGCCCCCCACCGTTGTGGCCCCTGCATCTGCCGTTCCACCCACAGCCAAAGCCAGGCCCCCCACCGTTGTGGCCCCTGCATCTGCCGTTCCACCCACAGCCAAGGCCAGGCCCCCCACCGTTGTGGCCCCTGCATCTGCCGTTCCACCCACAGCCAGAGCCAGGCACCCCACTAATGTGCCTCCAGTCCCTGCCGCACCAGCAACGCCTGCTGTGACACCACCTGCAGCTGGTGCTACGACATCTGGGCCTGCGACAGCGCCAACACAGCGGCCAGCCACTGTGACAGGCCAGCAGAGCAGGCGTGGGAGTTCTCGCCATCACACCACAGCTCCAATCAGCAGGAGGGGCAATGGACAGAGACATGCCTGTTTGAGCGTAGAAAGACGCATGTTGAGGATCCATCAGCGCCAGTCACAGCAGCAAGGTGCCATTCAGCTCCAGCTACACAAAATTGGGCGCAATGTGGCCAGAGTGGGAGACCGCATGGACCGCATGACGGCGGCCATGGGCCGCATGACTGCAGCCATGGAGGCAAACACTGCTGCGATGATCAAGCAGCGCAGTGCAGCAAGCCGGCGCCACCACCAGCTCATGAGCCGGCTGGCCTCCTACAGCAGGTCTAATTATGTGGCTGCAAATGCCACCTCACAGTTGTCGCGGCGGTCACTCACACAGCAGCACCAACTAGTACAGTGCTGTGAGGACATCACCAGGGTCCTGGAGCACCTCACCACGGCGGTAACGGCACTACACCCTCCTGCTCTACCTGCCACTGTAGGGGGTGACGATGGCAGTGAGGGGGCTTCCAGCGTCAGCAGCCAATCTGCCACACTAGTCCCGCCACTTAGGCGCAGCACCAGGGCAACGCCAGGTACAGGTGCCCCGGAAGAGGAAGAGCCTCAGAGGCGCTTGGGCATTACGCGCAGGAGGCGCAATTGACTCTTTCAGAAAAACACTGGCACAGGCTGACTATAAGCCTGCCATGTCCTTTCACACTGCAGTATGAAGGAGTACTGTTAGTTGTAAATAGTTGTACTGATTACCTTTTTTTTGTGAATGAAACAAACATATTTATTTTGCAGCACACATTAGCGTTGTGTAATCATTACATTTTGCATGCAATTGTGATTTGTGGGGTGAGGGAAGAGGGTGGGCTAGAAATTGTTCTCTGTGATGTGGTTGCGACGTCTGTGGCCTTCAGCTGGGTTCTCCCCGCGTGCATGGTGCGCATGTGCTGGTGGCCGGTCGTCCCCTTCTGATTCACTGCCTGAGATGTCAACAGGTATCCGGCGCTTGGTTGCAATGTTATGAAGCATTGCACAGACAGCCACAATGCGGCAGCACACAGCAGGACTGTAATACATGGCCCCACCTGTCTTGTGCAGTATACGGAACCTGCTCTTGAGCAGCCCAAATGTCCTTTCTATACAGTTCCTTGTCCAGATGTGCGCAACATTGTAGCGCCGTTGCTGAGGTGTGGCAGGGTTGAGGTAAGGGGTCAGGAGGTATTCCCGTAGGGCGTAGCCACTGTCACCTGAATGAGAGGAGCAGATGTTGATTGCCTGTGCAGCGCAGTGACTTCATAGCAATGTGACATTGTCGACAAAGTGTACTTACCAAGTAGGTGTCCTTCCCCAAACTCTCCCCTGAGCAGTCGTGTGTGGAGTCCGCTGTGCCTGAAGATAAAGGAGTCATGGGTACTCCCTGGGTACTGGGCGACAATGTCAGTGATGATGGTCTTCGCATTGCAGACCATCTGTATGTTGAGGGAGTGGTAGGACTTCCTGTTGCGGTACATATACTCCGTGGCAGCTGGTGGGCAGATGGCAACGTGGGTACAGTCTATGCAGCCGAGGACATGGGGAAAATGGGCTACATTGTAAAATTGTAGTTTTGTCAGGTCCAATTCCTGTTGGCTCGTGGGAAATGTGATGTGGCGGTGGAGCTGGGTGAGCATGGCGTCAACGAAAGTGTGGAGGCAGCGTGACATGGTGGGCTGGGATATCCCCCCAGCAGCCGCTACTATGCCCTGGAAACTCCCGGAGGCCAGGAGGTGCAGGCTACACAATACCTGCACATGTGTAGGCACCGAATTGTTTCGCCTTGTTGGGTGCTGCATGAGGGGGTCAAGTTCATGTATCAGCCAGATGATCATTTCCCCATTCAGCCTGTATTTAGCATATATCTGTTCTCTGGTTTGGCCCAGCAAGGTGACCCGCTGCCGGTAAATCCTTTCCTGTCTCATGCGTCTCCTCCGTGCTGCTCGCTGTAGCCTTCGCCGCCTCACCACCATGTACATTCCTGGCATTGTGGAACGCCTAATGCTGCTGCTGAATGTCCTTATGTGTGATTGGTCAGGCCTGGACCTGTTGGTGATTGGCCAACGGTTTTTCAAATTTTACTTAATCATGGCTTTTATGGTTACCACCTGCTTTGAGTTGTCCTTAATTTGCGCCGCGCAAACTGCGAATTTGGGGTTTTTCGCAATTGTATATTTTTCATGAATGCCGATAGAGAATATATTGCGTTTCGCTATTTATTTCGCAGATTCCGTGTTTGGTCGCTATTTCCGTATCGCTAATGCTCGACTACCGGGAATCTGCGACTATTATAGCGTAATCGCTATTATATTCGCTATTATGTGTTTGCGAATTCGCTATTTTGTTCTTGAATGCCAATTCCGTAATTTGCACCCGCAATTGCATTTTCGCTGCGATTGCGGGCGCTATTTCGCTTCATGAATCAGGCTGATAGTAATTTTTGCACAACTCTGCCCCCTAAGTCATTTTTTAATTGTAATTCCAGCAACATTATTTACTCCATATTCTGCCCTGCATCTTACTGTACATTGGTCACGTAACTCAGAAAATCAAAATACAGAGTTGTCAGCATAGAAGAAAACTCAGATTCATGGTCTCACTGCCCCATTAGTTGCACACTTTTTGGAGCACAGACACTCTGAGGATGGTATAAAATTGTAGGTCATCTGCACCATTACGATTCCTGAACGATTCCTGAACAAGGTGGCAATGTGGAACAGCTACTGAACAAATGGGAACCTGGGTGGATAATAAGAGTCAGGACTGTACTGCTAAGAGGACTGGACACCACTTGTATAAGGCCTTACGGGTAGCCACCCCCATGGGTATACAACACATGTGCCTCTGTGTATATATATTTCTGGGCTGAAGGCAGCTGATTACAATGCCACTTTGTACACAGGCCAGTAACCAACAAAATAATTCCATTTGAGTACCTCTGTTGTCCTTTCTGAAATGCACATTCCATTGAGCAGTGGTTGAGTTTGTCTCACTGGATTTCAGCTGGTCCTTTAAATCTCTTTCTTTCTCTCATCTCTCTCTTCACTCTCTCTTTTACAAAAAGGTTTTACTTAATTCTCTTTCTGTTCAATTTCTCCCCCTGGCTATTTATCCTTTGAGTATGTGCACTTATTCGGTTTCTTTCACGTCCATTTGATTTGGCTGCTTGCCCCCTTTTGACAAACTTCAATCTTATTGCCTTTCGAATATGACCACTTCATTTGTTTTATACGTGATGGACTTCTAATGTAAGAATGACTACATGGCCCTCACCCCAGACTTTTTTTATATTTTTTTATCCCTGAAGATTCTAACCATGCATCAGCTGAAGTCTTTTCTCTATTTAGAGGTCCCCCTTCTCACCAGATGCGCTCCATTCTGATTCAAGAACACATACTTCTTGACAAACAGACTGTCTATTCCCCAATCTGGTGCCGCATTTCTGGACTTTGTATCATTCCTGCCCGCACAGGGAACAAGTCTATAGGTCCAGCAGTTTTCAGAATCCACCAATAGCACATTACATAGAATAAGGCCCTGATTACGAGTTTGGCAGTCTTCCTGTATGACCACAACCACAGAAGTCCCAGGAAGACGACCAAGCCTGTGGTGAATCCACCTGCTGGATTCTGAGTGAAGCCTGGGCAGGCAGTGCAGTGGCGGTGTCATGGTGGTGGAAATGTTTGGCTCATAGGAGAGCCTGAATAGCATAGGCCCCACTGTGACAGTGCCTCAGCACGTCGGTGCATGTTGTGGCATTCACCATGTTGTGCATGGTTCTCAGTGCACGCATGACGTGCACTTTTGGAGGGGCATGTACCCCAGCGCACATCCCGATGGACAGATTTTAGAAAGGCATAATGAGGAGAAATATCTTTATTCCTCCTCATTGTTTCCTCTTTATATGTGTGCTGCCTTCTGCCTTAGAGAATTGTTTCTGTGTAGGAAGGTGCTCCTTCCAGTACAAAAAAATATCCTGCCTGTAATGCAGGCTCCCTTGCACCTTGTTTTCAAGGGTGCCTTCATTGGCATTAGGCAGCAGTTTTTGCACCTGCTCAGGCAGAGACAAGAAATGCTCCATATCTTGATATATTGCACATTCCTGCCCTCTCCCGCAGCACATTGCAGCAAGATGTCCTTAGTCTTTGCATCTTCATCTAAACCAGCCCCAAAAGTAATTTACATTATATGGTCCAAGAATGTGTACTGACGTTTGTGGTACTGGAAGAAAATGGTGGCTGCCGGTACTATATCATATAAAGTATTGTATTGTTTTATGAGCTTACCTTCAGAAATGAACATTTGGTAGCTCTTTAACAAGTATCTTTACAGTGCACTAAATGCCAATTTCTTCTAAACTTTTAATTGTGTTAAGCCCAAATAAAAATGAATGAAGCTTGCTCAACGAATCAAGGATTGCTTTGTGATTTAAGGTAAACGATGCAGCGCTTTCACAGTCCAAAAATATTAGCCTAGTATGGCAAGAAATAGCACCCATAGCAGAATACGTAGGCTGGCTTTTAATGTGCCTGTTTGGCCATCCGTATCTCACATTCTAATGTATCATTTCAGAATTGATAACAGCTGTGAAAGAGTACTTGTCACCGTACAGAAAGGTGACAACTTGCCTAAGAGCCATTTAATGGCCCCAAGTGATGCCATTTTGCTCTAAATTGATAGCACCAGGTTACATATTGTTAACCGGTGTGCTATTTTTCCCCATCTCTTGTAGCAGATATCCATGTCGTTTTGCATCAGAAAAAATAATGACTGTATTTCGTCTGGAGAACCTCACGAGGCTGGCAAAATGAATAAAAGACAAGCGGATCAACCCACAAAATCTATCCACTGCAAGAGAATTCTGAGCATTTATTTTCAGGAAAAGTTTTGTGTTTTTGCGTCACTCGTTGCCCAAAGGAAAGTTGCACAAATTTGACGATTTTGCAAATTCGCACAGTTGCAGAGTTGACACCGTCAGGTAAGATCATAGTAAGAATTTTAATCTTGGACCTTCATATTTTTTTCTACAAATAGTAACACCTTTTAGTGCCTTTGGCTGCTGTAGAACAACAATAACCCCAACACAAATGATCTAAATTGGTGCGCTATTCATACATACAATACGGTGTTTATATCACGACAGTGCAAATTAGCACTTTGAGGAGTATGTTTGTAATCTGATAACTGCTGTGAGAGATAAAATGTTATACTAGGTGTCCAGTTCTTGATGGAAGTAATAACTATTAGGACTGTTCCTAATCAGCTCCCTCTCCCTGGGCCCTTTCCCAGCGATAGAAAATGAAATCCCATGCTGAACCTTTTCTAAGCTTGATTGAGGGCTAACTATTGCTGTTTATTTACTTGTTTTAAATTATATACCTGTGCATGTGGACAGTTTACGGCTCCTAGGCCTATTATTTTCAGAACAGATGGCTTTGGGCTGAATGAAGTAGAAAGACATTAGAAATTTGAACTGATTAGCGAAATTATTGACAAAATGTACAGTAGCCGATGGCCCTCACCTTAATAGGGTCGCTCTTGCTTGAGCGAACAGTAATATGTGTTCAGGTCGTTTTGAATGGAAATCATTAAGAGTCTTCAAATGCTTGGGGACCAATACAAGATTCGTCCCTAATTTCATTCAGTTCAAATGGTGAGGGCGGCCTTCAAAGCTAATGAGAGGGGGGGAAGCAGCTTCCTGTGTTTTTCCGTTTCTTGTTTATTGTACAAGCTTTGAGTCCACGGCTGTACAAAAATACATCTAAACGGTTCTTTGGGATAGTAATTCAGTGTACCCAAGACATGAAATTAAATTGAAAGCGCACCCTCTCTTGATGCTTTTTCGTTGATCCTTCTTTCAGTCGAATATCGCTATTAAACAGCTTTCATGAATGTAAAGCCTGGTGCTACATGCTCAGTATTAGCAGCAGCTCTATGGGGCCTAGCTATAGCATGGAGAACCACCCCGCAGAAACAAATTAGCATGGAATAACCCCATATTCTAAGGAGCAGATTAGAGAGGAAATGGTAGAGCACGGCAATAGCCACCTTGGCTTAACGCCCCCCTCCGCCACTTCCAAAACACAGGGCTGCACAATATTTACAAGAATACAGTGTAGCCCAGCGTTTCCCCCTATGCTGGTGCTAATTGTAGCTGCCTAGCACCAACACAGACACCCTCGAAACATAGTGCAAGGGTGCCTGCGTTGTACCGGAAGATTGTTTATGTGAACAATCTGAAATGGCATTTTGAAACTTCTGTGAGCTGATTCATGCAGCACACATAGAAGCTGCCAAATGTAATTTTTTATAGATTTTTTGTATGTGCTGGAAGAGTCGTCTTCCTGCAAATAAACAATTAATGACCTTTTGCTGTTTCTGTGTGTGCTGCACAGCGCAGTACGCATAGGGGGATATTCACGATCAGCGGGGATGCGGAGGTCGACGCTCCTAGGTTTCAACAAGGACTGAGGGCGGTCGCTAGCTGGATGACGCTCAATTGTCTCCAGCTAAACGCTAGTAAGACCGAGGTGATGGTATTTGGTAGGCGACCGGAACTGTGGGGAGAGAGTTGGTGGCCGGAGGAGTTGGGTTCCGCTCCCATCCCAGTCGCCGAGCTTAAAAACCTCGGGGTCTGGTTGGACCCTTCCCTTACGTTTGCATGCCACACTAAACGCACGGCGGCTTGCTGCTTCGGCATCTTGCGTGGGCTCCGTCCTGTGCTAAAGTTCTTCGATGCCCCAACCCGGCAACTCATGATCCAAGCTACCGTTATCTCTAGATTGGATTATGCTAGTTCTCTGCTGGCCGGTCTGAATGTAGCGGAGATAGGGCGCCTGCAGCGGATCCAGAATGCAGCAGCGAGAGCGGTGGTGGGCCTTCCAAGATTCTGTCCCACCTCCAGCACCATTCGAGCTCTGCACTGGCTCCCGGTGGCGCAGCGGATTCAGTTTAAGGTCCTCTGCGTCGCCCATAAGATCTTGAAGGGGTCCCCGGCAATGATCCTCACGACCCTCATGGCCAACTATATTCCAGCACGACCCTTAAGATCGTCAGATCTCGATTTGGCAGTGGTACCGCGCTTTAAGCGAAGTAGGGCCGGTGGTCGCTCATTTCGAGTGCGGGCCGCTGCTCTGTGGAACTCCTTACCCCCGGCAATTCGCGCCATGAGCGATTTGCTCTCTTTTCGTCGCGCCTTAAAAACATTTCTATTCCCTTAGTTAGTGTGTTCTGTGCTGTTTTATTTA
Source organism: Lissotriton helveticus (assembly GCF_964261635.1). Taxonomy (NCBI): domain Eukaryota; kingdom Metazoa; phylum Chordata; class Amphibia; order Caudata; family Salamandridae; genus Lissotriton; species Lissotriton helveticus. The sequence goes on along the minus strand of NC_136065.1, from coordinate 981,658,961 downwards.
GTTGTGTTGTGTAGCTGCCTTGTCTGGCGCCAAGACGCTCCTTAGCTGGAGCATTTGCGCGCCTAATAAAAACCACATAACATAACATAACATAACATAACATTTACAAGAATTGCATTAGTTAGCAGCAATTTTCATAACACTGCCTATCGCCGAAAACGATCACCTTGGTACCAACGTATATAGAATAGGTCGCTACAGGGCAATAGTATTAGCTAGTCGTGATGAAAACTGGTGCTAACACAAGTGTCAAGGCAATAAAAATGTTGCGGCTAGCGAGAGAAAAGTGACAAAAGGCCAATTAGAGGCAAAAAAATCCCACGTTATAAGTCCAACGTTACTTTTCTGCCTCTAGAGGCAAAGATAGCCTATAAGTCCACCGCCAAATATAAAAGTAAAATAGAAACAATGGTATGCAGAAGGGAGCAGCCAGGGCCAAGTTAAGTACAGGTAAACAACACCCCCAAACTACCCAATAGCCAGGAACACCAGCCAGAGTTCCAAGGGAAGAGGAAATGCAGATTCTGGGCTCTATTTATGTAAAGAGGTGCATTGCTGAGGAAAACTAGTGATGCATCACTTTACATAGTGCTTTCCTTGCGACACCATGGTAGCCTGGAAGTGTGGACAGTCCCTGGTGCCAGGAGGCCTGTGGGGCCAACGTCTGAGACCCGGAGTGGGAGGCAGAGGTGCTGTGGAGGTAGGCCACGCCGGGACCAAGCCCTTGGGCCGTGGCAGTAGACATTGAGGTATATGCAATCACCCTTACCTGGTTGTGAAGTCTGGCAGGTCACATGGAGAAACGTTGCTGACCTGTATGAGAAGACCACCTGGCACAGCTTTGAGGAGTGATCAGTAGAGATGCTCCTGCACACCGAGGTAGGGAGGTCTGCATCACATAAAATGTGTCATTACTACACCGGGGTGCATGCAAGAGATTGCAAATGGTGGGCATCACATCTCTGCACCACAGGCCAGAGGGTGTGGCACTGCCCGGATTCTGTGGAGGGTAGGGCCCTGAGCTGCGTCAGACTTGTGTGGTGGCAGTGCTCTAAATTCATGTCTAAGGGGGCCCTGTTGCATCACCTGCATCATGAGGTTCCCCAGAGGACTTGGTGGTGACTGCTGTACCCAGGCTTGTGAAGTCCCACCTGGCTGAGACTCCTACTGCATGAGTCACAGATTCAGGGAGAGCGAGGTGGATTGAGCACTGGTGTTGATGTCCAGGTGAGGAGGAGGTGGGACGGGGAGCAGAGGACGCTTGGAGATCATGTCCGGTCCATGCCTAGCACCTGTGCATTGTGCACACTGTGCCCTGAGCAATCCTTGCGCTGAGTAGGAGGCACATTGCCAAGTACACCGCTTAAGACTGGTGGGGGACTCCACTAACTCTCTCAGGTTGTTGAGATCGGCTATTGTCGACAGCCGGTGCCAGGGGACGGGGGCCGGCTCAGGCCCAAACCCTTGGGTATGTAGCTTGATCTGCTATTACTCGCTAGGGAACTGGGGAGCATGGTATCTGGTCACCACTGTTAGGTTGGAAGAGGCAACCGGGTGGTGCTGCCTTTCCTCCCCCCCTTGTAGTGAGCTTTTGGGTGTACAGGGGACTATCCCTTAGTGGACTTGCTCTTTCCACAGCGCAGTGCCGTCTGGTAGCTGCTGCTGTTGCTGGCTCCTTTGAACCGGAGGTCAGGTGTTCGAGGGCCTCCGGGGCCTAAGGCTCCTGACTGCACCTCATTGTTGGTGGTCCAGTGTTAGAGCATCACTCTCCTGCTGCTTGACTGCCCTCCTGTCCCTCTTGACTGCCCTCCTGTCCCTCTTTTCTGCTGTCCGTATCTCTCTTTCTGCTCTTCTCCATTGCATTCTAACTTTGGCTTTGTACTTTTTTTTCTTTGCTTTGTTTTTCATGTGCTTTTGTGCAGTTCCTGTTCCCTTGTCCTCTCCCTCGTTGATGCCTCGATGCCCCACCGCCAGCCCCCTCCAGTGTCCTTTCCCATATTACCGACCTCCCAGCTGTCAAGCCCCTCAACAGCATTACTTAATGGTGGCCGCTGTGAGGCCATGGGCAGTGGGTTTGCCACTGGTGCACCGAATGTGTACTAGAGGCAAACCTGTCTGCGCCATTGTGCATGGACCACGTCCAGTACCAGGGACCCTGCCTCCCGGACACTACACAGCTATGACGCTAGCACCCTCCTTGCCTTCAACCCTGTACGCCACGCCACCCTCAATCTAGCATCACAGAAGAATACCCTTGCACCCTTAGCCTGCCAAAACTGAAAACACACCTTGTGCCACATCAACACATCTGCACTTCTTGCCGCCCAGCTGACCAACAGTGCACCGACCAGCTCAATTTCATCCTCCCAAATGTGTGGTCCCTCCACAAACATGCCACAGAAATCTGGGACCTCCTCGACTTCAACTCTTCAGACTTTGCCTTCTTCACGTAAACCTGGACCAACCTCTGCTCTCGACATCACCATCCCCGATGGCTACAACATCACCCACAAGGACCACCCCGACCAGGAGGAGGCATTGCCATCGTCTACAAAAGCACACTCCAACTGACCACGCACTCCAGAGACCCAATGGCAATGATGGAACATCTCCACTTCCAGATCCGGACAAAACCCAACACCACCCTCAACAGGCACCCTCGTCTGAAGGCCCCCCTCGTCTAAAGGCCCCCCGGCCCATGAACCCCCATTCACTGATTGTTGACCTCATTGCACCCCAGGCTCTCGCATCCACTGACTACATCCTACTCGGAGCTCAGCTTCCAGCTGGACAATCTCAGTGACCAGAACACCACCACCCTCCTGTAGAACCTTGCAACATCAGACTCAAGCAGCTAGTCAACACACCACCCCACATAGCGAGACACATGCTTGACCCCATCTTCTCCACCAGCAGGAACATTTAACTACAGCCACACCACTAAACGTTCCTGGACCGTCCATCACTGCATATATCACACCTTCACCATGCCCACCATACACCACCGCCATCATTGCCCCCTCCCATTCGCAGCTGGATCAAGGCCATAGAAGAACTTCTCATTAACTCCCTCAGCACCACCACTTCGCCAACACTTAGAGACACCAACAACGCAGCACACAACCTCCAACGATGGATCTCCAACTGCGCCGACACCCTGTACCCCTCAAGAAAATCCAGGCAAACAACACTCCAAGAAGGCCAACTGGTTCACTCCTGCCCTCCAGTAATCCAGATGCACCTGCAGATGTTGTGAGAAGAGATGGAGCCACATCAACTCTGCAACACAGTCACCCTTGCACAAGTTTCAAGGGTGCCTCCGTTGGCGCATGGCAGCCATTGTACACCAACATAGGGGAAAAAGAGAAGGGGGCTTAATCATGAACCCCTTCGGACAGTTGAACCCAGCTGGTGCATCATTTTCTTGACATACTTGCAGCGTGAATCTTGCACCACATTGCGCCATGTTTACAAAGTGATGCATCTAGGCATATGCGTGACCTGGTGAAGCCCTGTGCCACATTATACCTGTATCAGGTATGATGCATGCAGGGTGGGCAATCCCACGCAACAAAGCCTCGTAGGGGTGATTCAACGAAATTCATCAGACAATTTTGGGACGCCACTGCATAAGAACCTTACGCCTGCCTCATAGCAGGCATAAGGATGACGCAATGCCATAGGGATAGGCTGGCCCCATGCATTTCTGGAGTTGTGTCATGCTTGTGACACAACTGCAGCAACGCGTGAGTTTAGTCCTGACAGATACATCAAGATTCCAGACATTTCTGTCATTAATTGCGACATGGTGCGCTGTACAAATAATAAGGTGCATCCATGGTGTCGCAAGAAGGGCTCAGTGAGAAGTGTTTCAACACTGTTTTGCCACAGCGATGCAACACTTTTCATGAATAAGGCCCAGGAATATGCCCTATCTTATTGATAGTGCGCATCCCTGCCCTTGTGTTTTGTCAGAGGGCAGCGCAGCAACATTCCTTGCAGCGCTGTCCAGCAGCAAAACCTTTGAAATGAGGCCCCAAGTGTTTGCACAAATTTCAACACCTTCCATGCTGGTGACTGAACCGCTCCGTCACCAGCATCGCTTGCGCTGTGCTGGTGACGGAGCGGTTCCGTCACGGCCCGCTCAGCGCCCCTGCGCGGCACTGATTTTGTGCCTGCGCGGCGCGGGCCGTGACGGAATTGCTCCGTCACAAGCAACGCGCGCCCGAGGCTCATGACGGAGCAATTCCGTCACGAGCATGGGAGCGCCGCGCGACCCCCTCCCCCCTAGCGCTGCGGCGGATTTGCCGCCGCAGCGAAGGTGTTAAGAACAGCTATTTTCTGGTCTCAAAAAACTGCCTTTAATTGGGGGTTATCGCCAGACGGAAATTTCATTGTAAATATTGTGAAGTGGCCAGTTTTTGCACGGATATGCCCACCTTGCATCTCATTTTCGTTAAGTCCCGCTAACAGAAGTGGCGATCTTGAAAATTAGCGTTTAAGCTGGAAAATTGCCACTAACTGAAGTTAACAGCACTTTGTGAATAAGGTGATTAAAAAACAAGCTGCCATTACTGTGGCAGCATAACATTTATCTAAATATGTCCCATAGAAGCAACAAAACGAGGAGAAATTAAACATTTCTTCTTGTCGCACCTGTTTAAGACCAGGTTTTACTGGTCTTAATTTTGGCGCTGCCCCATATTTACGCTGCCCTTGTAAATATGGGGCAGCATCAAAATCCATGGATTTTGGGGTGGAATGCCCACTGCAACACCCATTGCCAGCCCCTTTCACACTAAATATAGCGTGAAAGGGGGCTTATTCAGAAGGTGGCATTGAGCCACGTTAAGTGGCTTAACCCTGCCTTGTGAATAAGGCAAAGACCTATTGCCAACACAACGTCAGAAAAAGTTATGCTGTGGTGGTGATAGTGGGTTGTAAATATGCCCCTTAAAGTCTTTAACACAGAAGGGTGTATCAACTTCAGACTATATAATTTGCAGAAAATGCCCACATTGAGCACATAATTGTCATTTAAAAAACAGGAATGGTACTTAGACATCTTTCGGTGACTTGATAATTACATTTTCACACAACTGGATATCTCACAAAGAAATGTTCTCCCTTTTCTATGCAATTTGTTCCTGTATTTCAGAAAAGACCATTAATATTACTTAAAAAAAGTACTTTTTCATTCTTAGTAAAAACGCTTTATAACTATTACAATAAAAACAAATAAAAATCACTCCTCCCACCTCTATCGCTACACCTCAACTTCCTAAAGGCAATTCCATACATTAGTGTAGTGAGAAAATGGGGTATATTTAGAAGGGGATTGCACCACTGGAACGTCACTTTTTCTGATGATCCGGTGGCGCAATACCCTGTTCCATATTTACAAGGTGGTGTTACGCCACGTAAAGTAGCTTAACTACTTTAAAGATTGTTTATGTGTGGGAAGGTGTATGTCAATATTGAGCGCCAGTGAAGAAGGTCAATGTGCAATGATAGCATCGACTAAGGAATGACAGGCACATGCAGGTTTGGCTGCTTGCAAAGAAGACCAAAAGACTAGGCCTGGGCTGAGATTGCAGAGTTCTGCTGTGCGGATCTCCGAAAAGCGAATAAATAACTGTTGCAAATTGCGCACAAATGTGTAGGGAGTATCCAAGGCACCGCTTGGTTTGCATGGGAGCTTCCATCTTGTTTTTCTACTCTCTGTTATGGTGCTGGGCCTATTTTCAGAATCCCTCTTAAACTCTTTGGGCCCGATTCTTAGAACTAACTTGCGACAGAATCCTAAACTTACTGTTCATGGAATTCACAGAATGCACTTATGACTGTCCTAAGTTTACGTCCGCACTCGAGCCGGAATTTCCGCACCTGGAGTGTAAGCTCCGCACCTGAAGTGTAAGCTCCACACCCAAAGTATAAGCTCCACACCCGTAGAGGAATTTCCACTATTGGGCAGGAATCTCCGCTTCCGGGCCGGAATACCCAAAATCTGGTGTCAATTGACAATATCTGATGCATTGTGGGTATTCTGGTCTGATGGTGGAAATTCCACTCCGGGTGTTGAGCTTACACTCTGGGTGCAGAGCTTACACACCGGGTGCGGAAATTCCGGCATGAGTGCAGATGTAAACTGAGGACAGTCGTAAGTGCATTCTGTGAATACCATGAGTAGTAAGTTTAGGATTTTGTCATAAGTTAGTTCTGTGAATCGGGCCCTGTAATCCCATTTAAAACATATCTACCCATTCATTTTATTTGTTATACTAGTGTGTGTCTTTGTGTATTTTAGTTTTTCTGGTGTTTTTGTGACTTTTTGTATTTTGCTTATTTTGCTACTACCTTATTTTTTACTACCTTATTTTTCCTTTCTGTCCTTTCGTTTAGTTTCGTTTCCTTTCCTTTTTGTACTACACTCAGTGCCATGGCAGAGTGGCGTCTTTGTAGTGTGCGGCACTGCTATTCAGGTGTGCAGTGCCAGGGGATCTTTATCCAGGAAGAGGGGGCAACATTCATTCATTTAGTGCAGCGCCACCTTCCTTCCATGCTTGTAGCAGGTGGCAGGCCCAGCAGAGGATACCTCCTGTGGGAGTGCTGGCTGAGGTTCAGGAGGGTGTGCTGGTGCACACCAGCCAGGTTCAGCACACCGTCCAGCAGCTGACACGCCACTGGGTGGATATCTTGGATCGTGAACAGGAACTGCTCAACCTGCTAGGCTCGGAGAGTATAAATAATTTGTTGTGTACTAGAATGTAAGTTATGTTTAGTTTATGTTGAAGTATTATTATTATGTAGTCCAATTCCTAGTTTCTGCAAGGCAGGTGTTCAGAGCTACCTAATCATACTCATAATTTGTGCTCACTTTTGTTGATTAAATAAGAAACCACCATAGACTGTCCTAATGTCACTTTAGTGAATCAGTGATATCAGTGAGTAGCACGTTCTCTCAGGGACATTGTTTATGTAGTGCAAACAGCTCCAAGCATTTTTACAGCAATGTGTAGTATGCATCTATGCATTGCAAAAAAGGGAGACTGAGTTCGTCCATCAAGGGGGTTGAGAAGTGAGAAGAATCAAAGATCATTCACTGCAATGCAATAGTTCCAAGTGTAGTTTTTGTCAAGGAAATTTGGAATTGAGATTTTAGGAATAATAAGGGCAACTCAACGACAGTCGATAGGCTCAAAACTAGTACTATAGCTGAAGACAATCTGTTTTAGAGAAGTACAATGTGACTACGTTTGCCTGTCATAATAATTTTGTGGAGATTAACTGAACACTCATTTATTTATTTTTTATCTTTGTCATTTCCTACATCAGCACCCAAGATCAAGAAGAAGGACATTGAAGAGACGGGTCCGGGAGTAGCTGGTCAGCAAGAGGGACCAACCACCATCACCACCAACGGGGGTTCTGCTCAGCCTAGTAAGTCCTATTATTTATTAGGAATATTTCCTTAATGTTGGGTTTTATAATTGTTTGGGTTCATGTTAGAATCTTAGGGTATTGGAATGTTAGCACTGGGTTCCAGGATGGCAGTTGCTGCCAGGAGGCATGTGCTACTGGTGGGAAAAAAACTTTCTCTGACACCCTTATCTGCCGTCTTCCTCCCACATGGCAATGAGGACAGGATATGAACCCACTTGTGCAAAGGACAATGGATTACATTTTTTTTTCATTCCTGTTATCCCCCCATTATCTATTTTTCCCTTATATTTCATGGTTTTCTTTCTTAGTAGCTGACGTTTTCTGGTCTTTACTCTAGACAATAGTTCACTTACCTTCTGCTTTGTTGGTAATATTTCCCTCTCTCCTATATATCTTGTGGTAAGGTAAGTGTCAGACTAAGAATAACACATTTTGGTACTCTTCTGTCCACCGTGAAGATTGCAGGTCCAAGTACGATATTATTATAAATAATATTCACAACATATGTTTGCTGATAAGGCTTTCTTTTCCCAGCTAATGCTAAAACAGCTGAGTTCACGAGAGATTGGCCATGGTCATAGACCCCGGCCCCAATGTTGTGTTCTGTCTTATTCATTTATACAGTATACCAACAGTTTTCCACAAAATATGTCTTTCATTGACCATTATTCCAACCCTTGCTTGTCGAACTTTATGAACCAATCAAATGCCCATATTGATATTTTTGTTAAACGACACTGCAGCACTAACTGAACTGTAGTGATGTATTGCAGATGGACTTAAGGTGTGGCGTTTCTGGCATCTGAAATATGTATATAGTTTTATTCTAACCACCCAGACCAACAGTGATGCCCACTCCAGTGCCGCTGCACGAGAAGAGTCAGTTGGAGGGGGAGAGGCGGTGGCTGGAACGGGCATGGGTAAGTTACATAATTGTGTGCAATTACGGGGAGAACATAGCAGCCTTTGCGAAAGCTGCTGCTTGCTCCCCAGAGGCACTTACGTCCCATGATACCAATGTTTCGGCAAAGCTAGAATCCACCTTACTATTACCATCACCTGCACCTTCGAGTTCTCAGCAATTCTGCTTTTCCTTTACCCCTTCCATCATCATGTGCCATGTTGTTTTTGTGCCCGCTGGGATCCGCTTGCTGGCTGCTCCACTGCTTCCACTCAGTGGGAGGCAGCCACCCTGGAGCTGAGGAGGGGCCACAGACCAGCAGTGTACAGTCTCATCCGGGTCGGCGTAGGCAGCGGCAGCAAACGTCTGGTTCGCTCGGCTGTGTGTGGAGGCTGCTATCGCCTTCGAAGAGGCGGAGGTGCTGAGGGACGGTGTTACCACTACGATACCTCCAACCCTCTAACAAGTACAGGCGAGTCCACTGGATCAAACTCAATAAAGCACTGCGCTTCAAGCAAAGGAAGGTAAAGAGTTATGGGGGGTTTTCCAGGGACCCCAAAAATCAGGTCCAAAGGGAAATAAACAGGTTTCCAGAAAAGAGAAGAGTCTTGTTGGAGGAAGAAGGAAGAGCTCCCCCCCTTTTCAAGCTGGCAGTCAGGGAGTAGGCTTAGATAATAGCTGTTCTGCCTTCCAAAGGTGCACAGTAAAAAGTAGGATTATAAAGGCTGAGAAAGCCAAATGTAAACCTTTAGATTGTAAAGTAAGGATTACCCCCTCACTTAGGTCGTACTTTAAGGTGCAACCCACTGTGCTTGATGTTGTAAAACAAGGAGAAGTGCTTAGAAGGGGATCAGCAGTTCTGCTTAGCACACAGTCCAATATGGAGAAAATGGAGGCTTCAGGGGGCTCCCCATCACCATCTATCATTACCACACAGGTGCAAGAGACAGTAGGGACTGGTGCAGTCGGGGTCCCAGGAAGCGAAAGCCAGAGGGTCACTGCTCCCCATGCTCTTGGAGTGAGCTACCCCGTAGTTAGTAAAAAAATGCTCTAAGGACTCAATAGGGGCCTTGGTGGCATCTCTGGAAGCATTATTTTACACTCTCGCGGAGGACATTAAAAAGGGGTTTTCTGTGTCTGAGGCAAACCAAGGACGGATCAGGAATCTCTGTGAGTCCTTGGAGAGGAAGATCGACCTCCTTAATACAAGAACTGACACGTTGGAAAGCTCTGTAGGTGAACCAAAAGAAGAACTTAGCGCAGCAAAAGCAGATATACTAGTCCTCAAGAGGGAGGATGAGGCGTTTTGAGACAAACTTGGGGAAGGAGGGGTAAACCTCAAATCGTACATTATCTCACTATTGAAGGAGACATTGCAGATAGAGGAAACTGAAGAAGACCTGAAGAAGGACATTCAAAGGGTGCATAGAGACCCATTTAGAATAAACCCCAGCAGAACTAAACCCAGACATATTCTCCTTTATTTCGACACCACTTAATGTGGGAGACGACATTGACAAGTGGTTTGAGGCCTATGTGATTGCCCTGCAGATGCACAAGATCCCTGATGGAGTTTGGGGTACTAGTCTGAAAAGGCATATCTCTACGAAGGGCAGTGACATCCTACTGGCATAGAGAAGGAGGACAGGATGAGGTATCTCAGCATGAAGGAAGCCCTTATCAGGAAGTATGGTCTAACCCCAGAAAATTATAGCCTCAAGTTCAGGGACAGCCAGAAACTTCCACAACAGTCCTGAGTGGATTTTGTGGACTCCTTTTGCAAGGCACTGGATGGTTGGGTGAAGTGCAGTGAGGTGAATGATTACAAAAGGTTGTATGATCTATTTGCTAGAGAGCACATGTTTAGTAAATGTTTTCCAGATTTGCACTAACACTTGATGGATAGAAAGCTCACTAAGCCCATGGAGTTTGCTAAGGAGCCGGACCGCTGGGTCAGAATCAGGGTCCAGAAGAAAGTAATGGGGGGGGTCACACCAAGGTTGGACAGGGTCATCACAAAAAAAAGGAAGGGGACAAAAATAAAAGCAAGGAGTTCCCTAAAGGGCCCTAAAATAGCTCTTCAAGTTAGTACTTCCATCCCCCTACTCAGAGGAAGAAGAAATGGTTCCCTGACAGTATTGAGTCAAGGCTCCCATCCCCCTATTGAGAAGAAGACGAAATGGTTCCCTGACAGTAGATCTGCAGGGAAGGACTCCCTGAAATGCTTTGATTGTCATTAGGAAGGGCGGGAGATGCCACGTGTCACAAGCGGGCACAGCCCCCTACCAGTGGACAGCCACTGGGGTAGGCTAGTATAGTGCATGGGGAGGAGATTGCCCCAGATATTTTTGGGGAAAGAGTAGAGGTTACCTTAGTATCCATGGGTGATGGAGAGATGGTGCTCAGAACCCACATGCCTGACAACACTAGGAGTTACAGTAAGTGGATAACCATCAATGGGCAGAGGGGGAGGCTCTGAGAGACACAGGAGCCAGTAAGACAAACATCAGGTGTCCTCTGATGTCTTCAAAGCAGTTAGACCCTACTGTGTCCCACCAAGTTGTTGCTGCTGACAACCATGAAGGCCACTACCTAGTGGTTTTGGTTTCCTTTGAATATTGAGTTATCAGGTTCCCTAAAAGAGTGGCTGTGAGTCCGTCCATGCCTGTGGATTGCCTGCATGCCAATGGCCTGAAGCATACTGCCTGGAAGGAGGTGGAGCTCAGGTTTTACTTGGGTTGCCGGAATGGCTCCACATGGTCCATGGCAGCCCGACACGGTGGTCAAGAGGACCTGGAGCCTAGAAGAATGGCCAGGTGCCTGTCAAAAAGAGGAAGGGCAAGAAGTGTGGTGAGAAGCCTACTCTTTAAAACACTCATAGTCTGGGAGGAGGGTGAACCTGAAAGGGATGCCCCGGTACCTACAGGGGAGGATATAGGCAAACTGGAGAACCTGCCTGAGCTGTCCAACTGGCAGCAGGAAGGGGTCCACCAGGGGTGAGTTTTGCAAAGCGCAGAGGGAATGCCCTACTCTTGTGGGTCTGTGACATCAGGCTAAGAACCAAGCATGCTGGTGACACCTCTGGCAAGCACTTGATTTACTGGGAGAATGGTTTCCTGTATAGTGAGCCTAAGGCTCCAGAGACTGGTGCAACATATGTGTTGATGCTCCCCCAGTGCTACAGGACATTCCAACTGGGTCTGGCTCATGATGTGCTGCTTGCATTTCATTTGGGGCAAGAAAAAACCTTTGACAGGCTTGTCACCCACTTATAATGGCCTCAAATGAGGAAGGGCTCAAGATCCTGGGAAAGTCCCCCAGGATGTGATCAACTACATGCTGGCTCTTTTGGAACCAAATAGCTCTCTTCTAGAAACTCACCCAGGAGAATCTGGAAGATAGCCATGAGGACATGAACTGCTGGTATGACCAGAATACAACTCTGGTTGATTTTCAGCCTGGCCAACAAGTGTTGGTGATAGAGCCTTGGGATCTGCAGGATCGCTGGCCTGGGCCCTATGAGGTGAAAGAGTGCAAGGGCAATGCCACCTACCTGGTAGACCTCAAAACTCCTAGAAATCCTTTAAGTGTCCTGCATGTTAATCATGCCAAGCCATTGCCTTGACTCAGTGGGCTAAAGAGAGGTTAGCGTTCTCTGCACCAAAAGGACAGTTCCAGATCTGGGTCATCCTCTTTGCGTTAAGGAATGCCCCAGTCACCTTCCAGAGGTTGGTCAACCAGGTCCTGGCTGGGTTAGAGAACTTCAGTGTCGCCTACCTAGACGACATTGGGATCTTCAGCTCTATCTGGGAGGACCACTTGTCCCACCTCAGGGAAGTGCTTCAGGCTCTGCAGAGTGCAGGCTTGGCTATCAAGGCCAGTAAGTTTCAGATAGGGAGGGTTCTATGGTCTACTTGGGTCACCAAGTGGAAGATGGCAAGGTGCTGCCCCTCCAGGTCAAAATTGAGGCCTCTCTGGCTTGGGAACCCCCTGAAGGCCTTGCCAGAAGTGAGAGCCTCCTTAGAAGGGTATGGCACAATTCCCCCTTGACACAGCTGACTTTCAGGAAACAGCCATGTCAGGTGTTCTGGACAGAGGCGTGCCAGAATGCTTTTTACAACATGAAGGAGGCCATGTGCATGGCACCTGTGCTCAAGGCCCCTGACCACTCCCAAGAACTCATTGTTCAGACAGATGCCTCAGACTACGATGTTGGGACCGTGCTATCACAGCTAAATGAGCAGGGCCTGGATCAAACTGTAGCCTTCATCATTAGGAGACTACTTCCCAGGGAACAGAGGTGGAACACAATAGAAAAGGAAGACTTTGCTGTAGTCTGGTGCTGAAGAAGCTAAGGCCATCCCAGTTTGGCACTCATTTCAGGGTTCAGACAGACCACAGCCCCCTCAGATGGTTAATGCAAGTGAGGGGTGAGAAACGCAAACTGCTGAGGTGTTCCATCTCAACAGTTTGAACAACATCCTTAAACAGACCATGCTAATTCCAATGGTTTCTACAGAACTCCAAAGGGGTAGGGTAACCCTCCCCACTTTCAGCGTGCAGGACACGAGTTAGATCTCATATCCTTGGTTTTGTTTCCCCTGACTTTTATGTTGACTTCGTTTTTGCTTGCCTTAGTATTCTGGGCAATTTACCACTGCCAACTAGTTCTAAAGTGCAAGTGCTTGTTCCCTAAAAGATGGTAACATTGATATATCCAGAATTGACATATTTAATTTACTTATAGGTGCCTAGTAAAGTGCACTGCAGGTGCCCAGGACCTATAAATTAAATGCTACTAGTGGACCTGTAGCCATTTAAACATGTGTCAGGCTTTCGATTACAAGGCCTGTGCCATTTTGATCCGGCAAGTTACCCATTATGCCAGGCACAAACCTTGCTTTCTTAATACATATGTCACCCCAAAGGTAGGCCCTGGACAGTCCCAAGGGCAGAGTGCAGTGTATTTGAAAAGTTAGACATGTACTTTTAAGATTTACATGTCCGGGTAGTGAAAAACTCTTAAATGTGTTTTTCACTAATGCAAGGCCAATCTTTCCCATAGGTTAACATTGGGATTACCTTATTACATTTTATAACCACATTTTCCAACTGGGAAAAGATAAATATTGACTTTAGTGTCTCTGCACTCACAATTAGAAACCACAACTTATGGTGAAATCAGATTTTATGTTGTAAGTCTGAAAATACCCCTTTCAGAAAGTTGCCATTCTTTTCAACAATGTTGTGCCTCTACCTGTCTCTGAATACACAACTGGACTTTATGCATTCTCTCTAGACAGTCACAAACAAAGGGAGCTTAGCTCTGCTGATTGGCCCATTGACATCCCGATGAGCCGTCACCAGACTGATGGGCCATCCTGGGCAAGTTGGAAGGGAGGAGCTGACACATGCTCATGAATAGTGTGGTGCCTGTCCTCATACAAGGAACTGCATACTCCCCTGTAGTGAGTCTGAAACCAGGGCAGGAAGGGCAGGACCCTGTTGCACTTCAAAGACCTCTCTTTGAAGTCTCCCCCACTTCAATACACAACTGGGTATAATTACTGGACCCCTGACACCATCAACTCAGTACACTTCTGGACCTGAGGACATTTTGCCTGGAAGATGGACTCATGTGCTGGTGAAAGGACTGGAACTCAGCTTGACCTTGCTGGACTCCAATTTTGCTGTGCCTTCCCTGTCACCTGCTGTCCACCTTGTCTGGGAATGAGAAGGACTAGACCTGCATCTCTACAGCACCAGAACCAAAGAGATTTCAAGAGCTTCCTGGCTTGCCTTCTGTTCTGAACTCCCAGCGACATCAAAGACTTCCAACAGTCCTACTGCAGCCTCTGGTTTCTTCCAATTGTGAATTCTGTCCCGGAAAGAGGTGCCAATCCAGTCCTGGGCCCTTGAAAGTAGGATTTCTGGTTGTGTGCTGCAGAAACCACACATGGCTGTCATTGTACCGGTAGGAACCAACACATCTCCCCTCAACACTGACGCATAGTAGCTGCCGCTGAGGACACAGACATTGCATCATCGGCTGCATTGCTCGATGATGATGCATCACCTTCATCGAGAGGGGTGTGCCGATGATGCATCTCTAACTGCAGGGATCAGAACCCACGTATTGCATACAGCTGGATCGACATTGACACATCAGCTCCTCTGTTCCATGCATCAAGTCTTTCACGATGATGCAGCCTTCATCCAAAGGTACTTAGTGGGTCAAAACTGGTCCCTGTATCTCACCAGCACTCCATCATGGCTGGCCTTAACTTTTGGATTTATCCTGGTCAAGCACAACCAGATGTCCCCAGTTGTTGCTTTATGCTTTTAAGCACTATATTTCAATTACATCTTCGAGAATTCATAACTCACGTTCTACTAATTGGAATGTTGTCTTTTTCAACTTGTTTTGTTCATTAAATTAAGCTATACTTTACTTCCCTGGTGTAGATTATTTTTGGGTGGTGTTTCCACTGTGTTACTGCATTAAGTATTCCACTGATACTTTAAGTATTTCCTCTTAAGTGCAGTCTGTCTGCTCTGTTCCAAGCGACCAGAGGGTGAGCACAGCCTAATTTAGGTATATATATCTGGCTTACCCTGACTAGGATTGTGGTCCCTACTTGGACAGGGTGCATACCTCTGTCAACTGGAGACTCAATTTGTAACACATACTCTGTCCTGTATCCCTGCACCAACTAACAGGCATCACAAGGATTCTACCCAGAAGAGTAATATGTGGACATGAAATAATATATTTTTTTCTGCGTGTTATTTCTCCTTTAAGGTCAAAACATGGACTCTTTTCTGCTGATTCTTACGACCTGTCTTGAGGAGATACTCAATGACAGGGTGAGTGCTACCAGTTGGGGTTGGAGGGGTGGGCATACCGGGGCAGGGCAATGCCAGGGGGAATTATCTGTTTTAGGCACAGTGCTGGAGGGTGGTTTACTGGGGCACGGCTAAGCCTCTGCCCACTCACATACCTGTTAGTTCACTGGGTATTGGTTCACACCTGTTGAAACTGGTTCTAATGTCCGAGCATAGATTTATCTGGTTTGGTATTTGTGGATCCAGTTCTCCTTAGTCCAGAAACACTGGGCTACTTTTTTTTACCATTTGATTTTTAAAGAACCGGTGGTACTGACAATTCGCATTTTTTAAAGAAGTTTACCAAGATGTTTCTTTACTACATCTTAATGCAAATCATGTATACTACAATTCACGTTGAATATATACTTACTTTAAAAAATTGTTCTTCTTGAATTTTTTTATGAAACAAACAATTTGTGTATGTTCCCTTCATATTGAATAAGTGCAAAGGAAAAGTATTTTTGCAGAGAAAAGGCTACTTCAATGTGGGTCGCCCAAGTTTGAGAGTTCTGATGCCTGCCCAAGGTCCAGCTTGCCATGTGGTTGGATATGAGACTTTAGGAGCTAATACCACAACTTTGAGGATCAATATCCCACACTATCTATGCGAAGTTCTCCTCGTCAGGATCAGCAGTGGTGGAGATTGTTATAAACTCAGATATGCACCTATGGAAAGTGCCCAAGCACATTCTCAACATCGTTTTAGGGTAGCTTTGGTGCCTTGATTAGCAGCTACTTTACGCTTCTTCTTCTGCATTCAAGACATACCTATATTGCCAAGGACACTTTTGACTTGTATACTAAGTGTACGATGGCATAGTGACTACTGAGAGGAGTTACTCTTTTGCACTCAAGGAGGAAACTAGAAAGACCTTCATAGCATTCAGTCTTTGACAGCAAACTGGATTGACCTTCATAACAAAGTACACATTAGGGACATTCAAAGCAACCTGATAGTAATCAGATGCTTTAATTTTGGAAAGCATGAGGAAGCTTTCCAGCACAGGAAACCACTTGTAATATAAAATAAGGAATCCCATCTTTGTGCCCTCAGCCACTGTAAAATTAGTCAATGGAAGTCCTAGTCATATTATCCATAGCTTCTAGTGAGGCATATTGGAAATAAATTGGGTTATTAGTTAAGCAGGATGTGAGCCCTGTACAACAAATAGGTCTCAATTGAGTCCTTACTGGGAGCCTGGGACACATTATAGCACTCTCTCAGGGTAGTGCGGCAGAGCAGTCTCAGATCCACTCAAAGGGTGGTGTAGGCTAAGGATCCCAATTCACTGCACACAACACCCGATAAATAATTTCAGGTCAGTGTATTTATTACACACATACTTCTAGATTCTATGCATTAATTTATGAAAATAAAGAACAGGCAGATGGAAATACTTTTGGTGACAATCCGAAATCCCATTTGCCCCCTAAGGTGTACTGACACCCATAATGACAATATCCCCACCTATACTAGATGCAACATCACAATATAAGATGGTTTCAGTTAGGATAAATCGGGCATATTGGCTTTTTCATTGGATCACTACATTTTAATATAAGGCAAGCCTATTGGTTTTGTCAAGGAGTCATCAGATTAAAATATAAGGCAAGCCTATTGGCTTTGTGAAGGGGTCACTATATTCTAGAAGCCTATTGGCTTTGTGAAGGGGTCACTACATTCTAGAAATAAGCACCTGTTAAAATAATGCTCACTATGCCACTGTATTCAAGCTAGCCTGGCTGATTATGGGTGCTACAGGGTCAAGACAGATTTGCAAATGGATGGGTCTTAACTGGGGTGGTAAAATGAGCTAATGAACAATGATCGATTCAACCCACATCTGTGACTGTGAGTGAGAGTCTGAAAAGTTTCAGTGCTCCGTCCATCAACTCCTTGTGTTTGCTTTACTCGCCCTAAGTTGGCAGGGTATGCTCAGACGTGGGTCCTTTGCTGACTTTGCCACTGGATTCAAGCTAGCATGGCTGATGAGGGGTATTACCCCGAAACCGCTCCCAGGATGCTTGTTTCCAGTCCAGGGAAGACCTGGCTTGGCAGTTCAGGCTGGACTGTTCACATGAAGAACACAGTCAAAAGTGATTTGCATATAGCTGGGTCTGAACTGGGGTGGAGAAGTGAGCTAAAGAATGATGATGGATTCAACCCATATCTGTGACTGGGTGAGTGTTTGAAAAGTTCATCGCTCCGTCCATTATCTCCTTGTGTTTGCCAGAGGGGGTTACATTAGCAGGTTGAATTTGCAGTCTACAAGCCTGATTTATAGTTGGTTGGATGGCCTGCTTTTCTGCCAAGGCAATGGAGAAAATTACTGCATCGCGCTGTAGGAGGGATCCCCTCCAGATTTACAAATGACCGTCAAGCTAGGGATCATTTATAAAGCATTGGCAGGGTTGACAGCGGTTGCTGTCCATGCATTATTCTGCTTGGTAGATGGCTGGGTCAGTGGGATGGAGCCCGGTACCAAGCAGTTTTCTGTTTTTATTTTCACAAGGAAAATCCTGAAACCAAATTTTCTTTTTGAAAATTAAAACTTCAATACTCCCCTCACCATGGGACCATTTAGCCGCTTTCACTGTGTCTTAACCAGGATTTTCTTAGGGGTGACGGGCAGTGAAAACTGACCTGTCTTTCTGTTCATCTAAATTAGGAGGCGGAGTGACAGGTCAGCCTCTGACAGCCCTAACTCTGCAGAAGTTTGGCCACGGCAGAGAGGGAGGAGTCTCCACCATGGTCAAACTTGTGGTCTGCTTTCATATAAACGGGCTTGTGGACCACTATGTTGGAGGGGTGGGGACTCTGTCACCATTGCGAAGCAGTTTACCTTGCCACGAACATAGAAATTGGGCCTGGAAATAAAGAAAAATGATTAAGCTATGATTTACTAACCATGTTGCTGGTGTGACTAAATTGTCTCTCACATGAAATATGGGCCCAAAAGAGAATCGTTCAATGGAAAAGTAAACCTAGCTCTCATAGAATCTGTTATCTGGTGAGTCAGATTTTCATTACTTAGACAAATCTAATCTAGGTTGTGATTTGCTTTGAGTCTGGAGGCTGTTGAGGTGTGAGAATGGATGAGGATTAAAAATAGATCATGTGGCATGCTTACTTGTTTTTTGGACTATTATGCAGCTTTCGCTTGTGTCTATAGGAACATACTTTATTTGAAACTGAAAAAATGGGGGATTCCAAACACGCTGCTAAATGCTATTATAGAACTTTACTCCCAAAACTGGGTACATGTCAAGCTTGCGTTCAATACAGCGCCATAAAAGTGTGCACGGATCAAGGGCTCCAACAAGGCTGCAAACTGGTGACCCTATTTTTAAATGTATACACTGCTCACCTGTGCAATTCGGGATCATCTGCCAACCTGCTCATGCCAAAAATCCGGCAGCCCAGATTGAATGTGATTCAGTCTGCTGATGATAAGGTCCTAATAGACCACATGGATGGGACTTCAAAAGGCACTGGATGTGTTAAGTGTTTAGTGCCAACAAACTAGTGGCCAATGCCAGAAAAACAAAGGTTGTTGTTTTTGGGAGTTATGCCAACAAACAAACACCATTGGAGATTGGGCAATTTGAAAATTATCACTGCCTCCACATATAATTGTTTGGAGGTTTAGCTCATGAGCAACAGTAATCCCAAGGAATACATCTCTTCCATAGAAGCCAAGGGCAAGGCAGTGACGTATGCTATGTGCAAACTCAATGCTAAACTGTACAATCCATCTCCTGAAGCAATTCGAAAGGTAATAATAAGAGGTAGGCTACTGTCTTTGATTTCTTATGGGCAATTAGTCATCCATGGAGCCCTTGTGAATATTATGGAGACTGCTTACTGCCACTCTTTCAAACGGATCTTCCAAATTCCTGCCCATGCCCAGATTGCTTTGGTATGTTTGGAGTCTGGTTTAAACAAACGATCCTAAATCTCACCATCTACGGGCGTGTTGCAGTGACTCTGGTCTGTATGGGGAGGGATGCAATACCTTGCGTGGATTACGGTGCACAGTTTTCGGTGGAAGCGGCTCGCAAAAGGTACGATGCGACAATCTTCGGGGCAGCGGCGATCACCGGTGCGGCGACGATGCCCGGCTCAGCGTCGATCTTCTCTTCACGCGGCCCCTCGATGCGATCGCTCTGCGACGACTCTCGCAGCTACATGATGCGGTCCGCAAACAAGCAGTGTGACGATCTCACCCAGCGACGACAGGCTCT
Organism: Lissotriton helveticus; assembly: GCF_964261635.1. Taxonomy (NCBI): domain Eukaryota; kingdom Metazoa; phylum Chordata; class Amphibia; order Caudata; family Salamandridae; genus Lissotriton; species Lissotriton helveticus. The sequence goes on along the minus strand of NC_136065.1, from coordinate 981,639,484 downwards.
GCGACGATACTCGCAGCCATAGTAATCTTCCCGCACCGGACTGGTGCATCCCGCAAGCGAAGAATGCGACGACTCTGGCAGCGGCAACAGGCGCTGCGACAATCTCGGCCTTCACATTGGCAGGAATTTCCTCGCACAGATGGGGATGCGCTCCGCAAGCGGGCAATGCGTTAAAACTTGCAGAAAGTATTTAAAATCTTGGTTTCCAGCTTCCCAACACAGGTACAACTTCCAGAGACACCACAACTGGCCCAAGCACACTAGGAAGGACATAACTCTCTCAGCAGAGTTCGGGAAAGCTGGGGGTGAAGTCATTTTGTTGCTGGACTTCTTAACAGGGAGCCAGCTCTTCACAGAAATGAACTGAAATGAAAAGGGGTTTTATTAAGCGCTACAGCTGCCCTGAGGCGTCCAGGAGCTAAGACTAAAAACGTGCCTTCAAGAAAAAAGAAAAAAACAGGGTCTAATTAATCAAAGAGAAAAGTCTAGAGCTGTTTACGAAAACTCAGCAGATTAGAATTAGTTCTCAGATGCAAGGGGAGAGTATTCACCAACTTAGAGGCGTTGTAGGAGAAAGATCGACCTCCTGCTCTAGCTCTCTGAATCCTAGGGACCTTAGCCAGGGAGGCACATGATAAGGGGAGTGCTTTATTAGGTTGATAGGGTGAAATCAGGGAATTACTGATTTCTGGACCCGATTTCCAAAAAGCTTGGTGAGCAATACACATAGATTTAAACTTGACTCTCTCCCTAATGGGGAGCCAGTGCAAAGCTCTTAACCCAGGCTGTATTGGGGTTCTACGTGAGATTCCAAGCAATGTGCGAGCTGCACAGTTTTGAGTCCATTGGAGTTTTTGCAGACTATACTCTGGCACCCCTAAGGTACAACGCATTATTGAAATCAAGACGAGATTGAATAAGGCCCTGTATGACTATCTGCTTGGCCTCAAAAGGAAGAAGTGGAAGGATTTTTTTTATCATCCTAAGGAGGCCAAAGCAGGTTGCCGACACCTTGGTAGCCTGTGTATTGAAGGTCAATGATTTGTCTAACCATAGCCCCAGACTTTTGATGTTATCTCTGGGAGTGGGAGCTACGCCCATGCTCAAAGGCCACAACAGCTCCAGATTGGAGGGCGCTGCCGGGCTCAGGAGCATAAGCTCCGTTTTATCGTCATTGAGCTTCAAACAGGACTTTGTCATCCAGCTCTTGACCTGTTTCAAGCATGTTGTTAGATTCGACTGTGATTGGAGGCCATTCTTCTGCACAAGGGAGACCACTAGCTGGGTGTCGTCCGCATAGGTGATGATGTTAATACCATGTGGACGAACAATCCCAGCCAGCGGTCTCATATATGCATTAAAGAGCGTAGGGCTCAGTGAAGAGCCCTGTGTCACTCCACAGCCCAAAGGCTTGCTTGACGAGACAGATATACCATCAAAGACCTGGAAGGTTCGATCAGTTAAAAAATACTTGAACCAAACCAGGGCTTCTCCTGATATACCCAGTTCGAGGAGACGGTTTAGAAGGATTTTATGATTTACCGTATCAAAGGCGGCACTCAGATCGAGGAGGATCACTGCCACTGATCCTCCCCGATCCAAGATCCGCCTTGTTTCCTCTGTCACGGCCAGCAAGGCAGTCTCCGTCCCATGTTTGGGGCGGAAACCCGTCTGGGAGACATCAAGCAGGTGGTTACGCTCGAGAAACTGAGTTAAAACGATGTTAATGTGTTTTTCGAGGATCTTGGTTACCCAGGGAAGCAAGGAGATTGGGCGATAGTTGTTAGGATTGCCCGGGTCAAGAGCAGGTTTCTTCAGCAATGCCCGTACCATGGCATGCTTCCAGGTCGGTGGTACTGTCCCACTCACGATGGAAGAGTTCAACAACTCCATAAGTGTGGGAAGGATGGCTTTGTTGGCCAGAGCCAATGCGCCTGGAGAAGCAGGATCGCACGGGGAGCCCGATTTTATTTGAGGTACTAGAATCTCTAGTATTTCCAGGGTCAGCAGATGCAAGTGCTCTAGATTATTTTGAGGGGGGACTTCTGTTTCTAAGGCCAGATCAGGACTTTGAGTGGCTAATTCCACAGCTGGGTCCGGAAAGGAGAGATAAATTGTGTTGACTTTATGAAAAAAGAAGTCAGCCAGCTCATTGCATCGAGAGAGTGAGTTACAATTGCCTGCCGAGGAAGATGGAAGCCTTGTCAGAGTTTTTACTATCTGATATATCTCTTTAGGCTTAGACTTGGCCAATGTTATCTTTTCATTATAGTAGGCTGATTGTATGGTTTTTATTTTGGATTTATAGGTCCTAATGGTAGCCCTATAGGTAGCTTTATCCGTAAAATCATAAGTCATGCGCCATTTTCTCTCCAATCTCTTAGAGAGACGTTTTTTGTCCCTGAGCTCATCCGTATACCAGGGCGCAGTTTTTTGCTGTCTTTTTGAGCCAAAGGTACGAAGAGGGAGTATAGAGTCCAAGGAGGTGGTAATCCAATTATTGTATAAGATATTGTTAACAAGAGGATCACAGGAAGGTGAAGGTCTAGTAGTAATAAGCATATTGGACCAATTATCTACATGAAGTTTGGACCAATTTCGGGTTTTGCGGGAGAAGGGGGTAGGGGATGGGGATTTATATGTAGTCCAGGTAAAAGGAATCAAGAAATGATCTGTCCAGGGGAGACAGCTGATGGTGCCCACTTTGAGATGTTCACAGTTGCTAAAAATTGGGTCAAGAAGATGACCTTTGACATGAGTTGAAGATGGGACAAGTTGCTCCAATTGGATTGCAGCTAAACTAGCTATCATTTCTGTGGCTGTGGTGTCTGAGATGTTATCGAAGTGGACATTAAAATCTCCAAGTAGTGTAAAATTTGAGGGGGATGTAACCAGTTCAGCTGCAACAGAAGGAAGGGCTATTAGAAATTGTTTAATAGGTACAGGGGGACGGTAAATAAGAATACCTGTGAAACTATTGTTCGGGGAAAATTCAATAACAAAGGGCATACTTTCACAATCAGCGATAGGCTCCACCAAACAACGACATACATAAGTGTCCTTGTAAATAATAGCAAACCCTCCACCTTTACCCTGAGGGTTATCTGGTAGCCTGGTATGAGGGCTTGCACCAGGTCAGGCTGAGAGTCTTGGGCCTGCCAGGTTTCAGTCAAAAAGACTGCATCCGGAGTATGTTCATCCAACAGCAGGGATATTTCTAAACTATGCTTTGGGAGGGACCTACAATTGAGAAGATACATGCGGTAATCCCTTACGTCTGGTTTGGCTGATGAGCAGGCAAGCTCAGTCTTGCAATAAGGGCAGAGACGGGGGATCTCCAGGGGGTGAAGATGATGACAACAACTTGTTAACACAGGGGGGCAGAGCTGGTATAGGAAGTCCATGCTGTACATCTTCCTTGGTCTCAATAAATGAGCAGGGGGGGTGGCCCCTGGACACGTTCGGGCGCGGACGGGCGCAGACGGGCTTGCCTTTGGCGCGCCCGCCCGCTGCGTGGACGGGAAGACATGTGACTTGTATACAGTGTTGAGGAGGGTGGGAGGCGTCCTGCAGCTAGACTACAACCCCTTGTCCTCTCCAGATGGCGGCTGTGAGCCCCTGTCCCGGTCCCTCCACGTCAGCGCGCGATCGGCTACACAGGGGATCCGGGTATGAAGTGTGAACGCTCCACAGATGTTTTAAAAATACACCACAAGTAAGTAGGTCTACTTGCAGTGAACGGCGCAAATAATAATAAACAATGCACTCAGTGGTTTAAAAATCAGGGAAAGCAGATAGAGCCCCCGGCTTCCGCCTCAGGGGTTGAATAGGCACAATGTAAGTCAGCGCTCTGCGGGGTTCAAGCTGTTTAAATAACCCGGGAGGGCGGGAGGCGTCCTGCAGCTAGACTGCAACCCCTTGTCTTCTCAAGATGGCAACTGTGAGCCCCTGTCCCGGTCCCTCCACGTCAGCGCATGATCGGCTGCGCAGGGGATCCGGGTATGAAGTGTGAACGCTCCACAAATGTTTTAAAAATACACCGCAAGTAAGTCGGTCTACTTGCAGTGAACGGCGCAAATAATAATAAACAATGCACTCAGTGGTTTAAAAATCAGGGAAAGCAGATAGAGCCCCCGGCTTTCGACTCAGGGGTTGAATAGGCACAATGTAAGTCAGCGCGCTGCGGGTTTCAAGCTGTTTAAATAACCCGGGAGGGCGGGAGGCGTCCTGCAGCTAGACTGCAACCCCTTGTCCTCTCAAGATGTCGGCTGTTGAAGTACCGGGTTATTTAGAACCCAGCGATGCCAGGGGACACACCCAAAGACTTCGGATTCTCCTGTCTCAGACTACAGAAACGCAGAAACTTCTTGGTGACGTCAAAGATCAAATTTTATTGGCTGCAACCAGTAACAGATATCCTAGAAGTACAACACGGTGTATGTTCTCAGGAGACTGCTCAACTGTACAAAGCTAGTCATCCCTTTTTATACCAAATATTATGCTTCAGGCAAACATTCCTTATTTACAGTTTGACCACTCACATGTTTTCACGACAAAGAAAAGCAGAATCATGATGACAAGCCCATTTTTCAGTTTGTCCAGCCCGTAAGCAATTATTGGTCAAACCCACCATTCTTCATCAGGTAAATCAGACGGGCTCCTAATAAAAACGGGTACCTCCTCATCGTAAAACAGGTCATAAAGAAAGGAGCAGAGACAGGTGTGAGTAAGATTAGACATAGTTGTGTGCAATAAAGGGTTTATGGTATGCTGTGCCTTGATCCCTAATCTCGATCGGCCACTGGGAAAGAAACTGGCCGAGCAGGTTTGGCTTCGGGCAACGGAGGAAGCTTGCCCAGGTCACACAGAAGTCAGCTAAGGGTGTACGTGTCCCAAGGACTTGGTCGGCCTTAGTCATCAGCCTATGTGAGGGCACCACAAAATGGCTGTCGTACCCAAAATGGAACCCGAGGGTTCGGAATGGAATCCCTGATTTCATGATGATCTCGTCACTCGAATATGACAAAAACACTTGTACATCTTACACTCGTCATTTTCGGTCTGCTGATACCAAATTCGTCATGTTACGACCACCTTTAAGAAACGGGTCCAGAATCTCAGAACCTCAGAGCCTCCTTTTGCCCTTACATAGGCAATAACCTAAATGCATGTCAGTCTGAGTCCAGGTCTATACTCATCAGGTCATCAAGATGTTGCTGTAACATCATCCTATTACTTAGCAAATCTCTTGATACAGGCTTCCTTACACATGATGTAGCACAGAGGCCACAAATAGCAGGAGCACACTGTACACAAAGACAGAACAGGAAAAGAATGGCTAAGATCATCCCAATGACCATCAGAATCTTCCATCCCCACGTGGATAACAGTTCCCAGAACCATCCCATCAACGACCAATCTCCTTTATCCACATGTATAGATTCGGAGATCTTATACAGTTTGGAAATGGCCTGGTACACTGTCGGAGCATTGTCTGGAATGAAAACACAGCAACTTGATTGGATCACTTTACATACCCCACCTCGGTCTGCAAGTATGACATCTAACGCAATTCTGTTCTGGAGAGTCATAAGTCGATCCGACTGGAGCTCAGCAGTCAAGTTACTAAGGGCACCGGCAGTTTCAACTACGGTGGACTCAACCACCCTCGTCAATTGCCGTATGTTCCTGCTGTTAACCATAGGTCCCCAAAACGGCAGAAAACCCTTCAAGAAATCTCCCAATTCTTGTCCTGCAGTATCTTCCTTACTGAAGACACCTCTAACTACCCTTATCTTGTGGTAATCTGCCGCAGCTGTGTAGGTGGGAGGCAACAGGAATGAGACAAAACATGTGCCCGAGAAATCAGGGGGCAACCATGTGTATGCTCTATCATAACAGATGAAATAGGTACCCTTAGCTGCTAGGAACGATGGGGAAGTCTGGGACGCAAAAATATACGTCTCAGTGCAGATACTCTTCCCTAACTGAGCTCTTGGATTCTTGCCATTACCTTGCAGACATAGATGATCCTGATGGGGTACAATCCAAATCGGAGAGGATCTTTTTGCTTGCTGGTTCTCACTCAGACTCGCCCCATATCCAGTCACGTTCCATCCAATATATGCTAGGGTCTCATCTTTCTGGATAGTCTCATAGGAACTAGCTCCCTTCATCATATCGACTATTCCCTTAACTAGAGGGTGAACCAGAGGGTGACAGTGATGAACCAGAGGGTGGCAGTGGTGAACCAGAGGGTGGCAGTGATGAACCAGAGGGAGGCAGTGATGAACCAGAGGGTGGCAGTGGTGAACCAAAGGGTGCTGTGATGAACCAGAGGGTGGCAGTGATGAACCAGAGGGTTGCAGTGATGAACCAGAGGGTGGCAGTGGTGAACCAGAGGGTGCTGTGATGAACCAGAGTGTGGCGGGGTGAACCAGAGGGTGGCAGTGGTGAACCAGAGGGTGGCAGTGATGAACCAGAGGGTGGCAGTGATGAACCAGAGGGTGGTAGTGGTGAACCAGAGGGTGCTGTGATGAACCAGAGGGTGGCAGTGATGAACCAGAGGGTGGCAGTGATGAACCAGAGGGTGACAGTGGTGAACCAGAGGTTGGCAGTGATGAACCAGAGGGTGACAGTGATGAACCAGAGGGTGGCAGTGGTGAACCAGAGGGTGGCAGTGATGAACCAGAGGGTGGCAGTGGAGAAGCAGAGGGTGGCAGTGATGAATCAGAGGGTGACAGTGATGAACCAGAGGGTTTCAGTGATGAACCAGAGGGTGGCAGTGGTGAACCAGAGGGTGCTGTGATGAACCAGAGGGTGGCAGTGATGAGCCAGAGTGTGACAGTGATGAACCAGAGGGTGGCAGTGGTGAACCAGAGGGTGCTGTGATGAACCAGAGGGTGGCAGTGATGAACCAGAGGTTGACAGTGATGAACCAGAGGGTGACAGTGGTGATCCAGAGGGTGGCAGTGGTGAACCAGAGGGTGGCAGTGATGAACCAGAGGGTGGCAGTGATGAACCAGAGGGTGGCAGTGATGAACCAGAGGGTGGCAGTGGTGAACCAAAGGCTGCTGTGATGAACCAGAGGGTGTCAGTGATGAACCAGAGGGTGAAAGTGATGAACCAGAGGTTAACAGTGATGAACCAGAGGGTGACAGTGGTGATCCAGAGGGTGGCAGTGGTGAACCAGAGGGTGGCAGTGATGAACCAGAGGGTGACAGTGATGAACCAGAGGGTTGTAGTGATGAACCAGAGGGTGGCAGTGGTGAACCAAAGGCTGCTGTGATGAACCAGAGGGTGTCAGTGATGAACCAGAGGGTGACAGTGATGAACCAGAGGGTGGTAGTGGTGAACCAGAGGGTGCTGTGATGAACCAGAGGTTGACAGTGATGAACCAGAGGGTGGCAGTGGTGAACCAGAGGGTGCTGTGATGAACCAGAGGTTGACAGTGATGAACCAGAGGGTGACAGTGGTGATCCAGAGGGCGGCAGTGGTGTACCAGAGGGTGGCAGTGATGAACCAGAGGGTGGCAGTGATGAACCAGAGGGTGGAGGGGTGAACCAGAGGGTGGCAGTGGTAAACCAGAGGGTGGCAGTGATGACCCAGAGGGTGGCAGTGATGACCCAGAGGGTAGCAGTGATGACCCAGAGGGTGGCAGTGATGAACCAGAGGGTGGCAGTGGTGAACCAGAGGGTGCTGTGATGAACCAGAGGGTGGCAGTGATGAACCAGAGGGTGACAGTGGTGAACCAGAGGGTGGCAGTGATGAACCAGAGGGTGGCAGTGATGAACCAGAGGGTGGCAGTGGTGAACCAGAGGGTGGCAGTGATGAACCAGAAGGTGACAGTGATGAACCAGAGGGTGACAGTGATGAACCAGAGGGTGGCAGTGGTGAACCAGAGGGTGCTGTGATGAACCAGAGGGTGGCAGTGATGAACCAGAGTGTGACAGTGATGAACCAGAGGGTGGCAGTGGGGAACCAGAGGGTGCTGTGATGAACCAGAGGGTGGCAGTGATGAACCAGAGGTTGACAGTGATGAACCAGAGGGTGACAGTGGATATCCAGAGGGTGGCAGTGGTGAACCAGAGGGTGGCAGTGATGAACCAGAGGGTGGCAGTGATGAACCAGAGGGTGGTGGGGTGAACCAGAGGGTAGCAGTGGTGAACCAGAGGGTGGCAGTGATGAACCAGAGGGTGGCAGTGATGAACCAGAGGGTGGCAGTGATGAACCAGGGGGTGACAGTGGTGAACCAGAGGGTGACAGTGGTGAACCAGAGGGTGCTGTGATGAACCAGATGGTGGCAGGGATGAACCAGAGGGTGGCAGTGGTGAACCAGAGGGTGGCAGTGGTGAACCAGAGGGTGACAGTGATGAACCAGAGGGTGGCAGTGGTGAACCAGAGGGTGGCAGTGATGAACCAGAGGGTGACAGTGATGAACCAGAGGGTGGCAGTGGTGAACCAGAGGGTGGCGGTGATGAACCAGAGGGTGGCAGTGGAGAACCAGAGGGTGGCAGTGATGAACCAGCGGGTGACAGTGATGAACCAGAGGGTTGTAGTGATGAACCAGAGGGTGGCAGTGGTGAACCAAAGGGTGCTGTGATGAACCAGAGGGTGGCAGTGATGAACCAGAGGGTGACAGTGATGAACCAGAGGGTGGCAGTGGTGAACCAGAGGGTGCTGTGATGAACCAGAGGTTGACAGTGATGAACCAGAGGGTGTCATTGGTGATCCAGAGGGTGACAGTGATGAACCAGAGGGTGGCAGTGGTGAACCAGAGGGTGCTGTGATGAACCAGAGGGTGGCAGTGATGAACCAGAGGGTGGCAGTGGTGAACCAGAGGGTGCTGTGATGAACCAGAGGGTGGCAGTGATGAACCAGAGGGTGGCAGTGATGAACCAGAGGGTGACAGTGGTGAACCAGAGGGTGGCAGTGATGAACCAGAGGGTGACAGTGATGAACCATAGGGTGGCAGTGGTGAACCAGAGGGTGGCAGTGATGAACCAGAGGGTGGCAGTGGAGAACCAGAGGGGGGCAGTGATGAACCAGAGGGTGACAGTGATGAACCAGAGGGTTGCAGGGATGAACCAGAGGGTGGCAGTGGTGAACCAGAGGGTGCTGTGATGAACCAGAGGGTGGCAGTGATGAACCAGAGTGTGACAGTGATGAACCAGAGGGTGGCAGTGGTGAACCAGAGGGTGCTGTGATGAACCAGAGGGTGGCAGTGATGAACCAGAGGTTGACAGTGATGAACCAGAGGGTGACATTGGTGATCCAGAGGGTGGCAGTGGTGAACCAGAGAGTGGCAGTGATGAACCAGAGGGTGGCGGGGTGAACCAGAGGGTAGCAGTGGTGAACCAGAGAGTGGCAGTGATGAACCAGAGGGTGGCAGTGATGAACCAGGGGGTGACAGTGGTGAACCAGAGGGTGACAGTGGTGAACCAGAGGGTGCTGTGATGAACCAGATGGTGGCAGGGATGAACCAGAGGGTGGCAGTGGTGAACCAGAGTGTGGCAGTGGTGAACCAGAGGGTGCTGTGATGAACCAGAGGGTGGCAGTGGTGAGCCAGAGGGTGGCAGTGGTGAACCAGAGGGTGGAAGTGATGAACCAGAGGGTGGCAGTGATGAACAAGAGGGTGGCAGGGGTGAACCAGAGGGTGCTGTGATGAACCAGATGGTGTCAGTGATGAACCAGATGGTGGCAGGGATGAATTAGAGGGTGGCAGTGGTGAACCAGAGTGTGGCAGTGGTGAACCAGAGGGAGCTGTGATGAACCAGAGGGTGGCAGTGGTGAACCAGAGGGTGGCAGTGGTGAACCAGAGGGTGGCAGTGATGAACCAGAGGGTGACAGTGGTGAACCAGAGGGTGACAGTGGTGAACCAGGGGGTGCTATGATGAACCAGAGGATGGCAGTGATCAACCAGAGGGTGGCAGGGGTAAGCCATAGGGTGGCAGTGATGAACCAGAGGGTGGCAGTGATGAACCAGAGGGTGGCAGTGGTGAACCAGAGGGTGGCAGTGATGAACCAGAGGGTGGCAGTGGAGAACCAGAGGGTGGCAGTGATGAACCAGCGGGTGACAGTGATGAACAAGAGGGTTGTAGTGATGAACCAGAGGGCGTCAGTGGTGATCCAGAGGGTGACAGTGATGAACCAGAGGGTGGCAGTGGTGAACCAAAGGGTGCTGTAATGAACCAGAGGGTGGCAGTGATGAACCAGAGGGTGACAGTGATGAACCAGAGGGTGGCAGTGGTGAACCAGAGGGTGCTGTGATGAACCAGAGGTTGACAGTGATGAACCAGAGGGCGTCAGTGGTGATCCAGAGGGTGACAGTGATGAACCAGAGGGTGGCAGTGGTGAACCAGAGGGTGCTGTGATGAACCAGAGGTTGACAGTGATGAACCAGAGGGTGTCAGTGGTGATCCAGAGGGCGGCAGTGGTGAACCAGAGGGTGGCAGTGATGAACCAGAGGGTGGCAGTGATGAACCAGAGGGTGGCGGGGTGAACCAGAGGGTGGCAGTGGTGAACCAGAGGGTGGCAGTGATGAACCAGAGGGTGGCAGTGATGAACCAGAGGGTGGCAGTGGTGAACCAGAGGGTGCTGTGATGAACCAGAGGGTGACAGTGGTGAACCAGAGGGTGACAGTGGTGAACCAGAGGGTGCTATGATGAACCAGAGGATGGCAGTGATCAACCAGAGGGTGGCAGGGGTAAGCCATAGGGTGGCAGTGATGAACCAGAGGGTGACAGTGATGAACCAGAGGGTGGCAGTGGTGAACCAGAGGGTGGCAGTGATGAACCAGAGGGTGGCAGTGGATAACCAGAGGGTGGCAGTGATGAACCAGCGGGTGACAGTGATGAACCAGAGGGTTGTAGTGATGAACCAGAGGGTGGCAGTGGTGAACCAAAGGGTTCTGTGATGAACCAGAGGGTGGCAGTGATGAACCAGAGGGTGACAGTGATGAACCAGAGGGTGGCAGTGGTGAACCAGAGGGTGCTGTGATGAACCAGAGGTTGACAGTGATGAACCAGAGGGCGTCAGTGGTGATCCAGAGGGTGACAGTGATGAACCAGAGGGTGGCAGTGGTGAACCAGAGGGTGCTGTGATGAACCGGAGGTTGACAGTGATGAACCAGAGGGTGTCAGTGGTGATCCAGAGGGCGGCAGTGGTGACCCAGAGGGTGGCAGTGATGAACCAGAGGGTGGCAGTGATGAACCAGAGGGTGGCGGGGTGAACCAGAGGGTGGCAGTGGTGAACCAGAGGGTGGCAGTGATGAACCAGAGGGTGGCAGTGATGAACCAGAGGGTGGCAGTGGTGAACCAGAGACGGTGCTGTGATGAACCAGAGGGTGGCAGTGATAAACCAGAGGGTGGCAGTGATGAACCAGAGGGTGACAGTGGTGAACCAGAGGGTGGCAGTGATGAACCAGAGGGTGACAGTGATGAACCATAGGGTGGCAGTGGTGAACCAGAGGGTGGCAGTGATGAACCAGAGGGTGGCAGTGGAGAACCAGAGGGGGGCAGTGATGAACCAGAGGGTGACAGTGATGAACCAGAGGGTTGCAGGGATGAACCAGAGGGTGGCAGTGGTGAACCAGAGGGTGCTGTGCTGAACCAGAGGGTGGCAGTGAAGAACCAGAGTGTGACAGTGATGAACCAGAGGGTGGCAGTGGTGAACCAGAGGGTGCTGTGATGAACCAGAGGGTGGCAGTGATGAACCAGAGGTTGACAGTGATGAACCAGAGGGTGACATTGGTGATCCAGAGGGTGGCAGTGGTGAACCAGAGGGTGGCAGTGATGAACCAGAGGGTGGCGGGGTGAACCAGAGGGTAGCAGTGGTGAACCAGAGAGTGGCAGTGATGAACCAGAGGGTGGCAGTGATGAACCAGGGGGTGACAGTGGTGAACCAGAGGGTGACAGTGGTGAACCAGAGGGTGCTGTGATGAACCAGATGGTGGCAGGGATGAACCAGAGGGTGGCAGTGGTGAACCAGAGTGTGGCAGTGGTGAACCAGAGGGTGCTGTGATGAACCAGAGGGTGGCAGTGGTGAGCCAGAGGGTGGCAGTGGTGAACCAGAGGGTGGAAGTGATGAACCAGAGTGTGGCAGTGATGAACAAGAGGGTGGCAGGGGTGAACCAGAGGGTGCTGTGATGAACCAGATGGTGTCAGTGATGAACCAGAGGGTGGCAGTGGTGAACCAGAGGGTGGCAGTGATGAACCAGAGGGTGACAGTGGTGATCCAGGGGGTGGCAGTGGTGAACCAGAGGGTGGCAGTGATGAACTAGAGGGTGGCAGTGATGAACATGAGGGTGGCAGTGGTTAACCAGAGGGTGATGTGATGAACCAGAGGGTGGCAGTGATGAACCAGATGGTGGCAGTGGTGAACCAGAGGGTGGCAGTGATGAACCAGAGGGTGACAGTGATGAACCAGAGGGTGGTAGTGGTGAACCAGAGGGTGGCAGTGATGAACTAGAGGGTGGCAGTGGAGAACCAGAGGGTGGCAGTGATGAACCAGCGGGTGACAGTGATGAACCAGAGGGTTGTAGTGATGAACCAGAGGGTGGCAGTGGTGAACCAAAGGGTGCTGTGATGAACCAGAGAGTGGCAGTGATGAACCAGAGGGTGACAGTGATGAACCAGAGGGTGGCAGTGGTGAACCAGAGGGTGCTGTGATGAACCAGAGGTTGACAGTGATGAACCAGAGGGCGTCAGTGGTGATCCAGAGGGTGACAGTGATGAACCAGAGGGTGGCAGTGGTGAACCAGAGGGTGCTGTGATGAACCAGAGGTTGACAGTGATGAACCAGAGGGTGTCAGTGGTGATCCAGAGGGCGGCAGTGGTGAACCAGAGGGTGGCAGTGATGAACCAGAGGGTGGCAGTGATGAACCAGAGGGTGGCGGGGTGAACCAGAGGGTGGCAGTGGTGAACCAGAGGGTGGCAGTGATGAACCAGAGGGTGGCAGTGATGAACCAGAGGGTGGCAGTGGTGAACCAGAGGGTGCTGTGATGAACCAGAGGGTGGCAGTGATGAACCAGAGGGTGCTGTGATGAACCAGAGGGTGGCAGTGATGAACCAGAGGGTGGCAGTGGTGAACCAGAGGGAGCTGTGATGAACCAGAGGGTGGCAGTGGTGAACCAGAGGGTGGCAGTGGTGAACCAGAGGGTGGCAGTGATGAACCAGAAGGTGGCAGTGATGAACCAGAGGGTGACAGTGGTGAACCAGAGGGTGACAGTGGTGAACCAGAGGGTGCTATGATGAACCAGAGGATGGCAGTGATCAACCAGAGGGTGGCAGGGGTAAGCCATAGGGTGGCAGTGATGAACCAGAGGGTGGCAGTGGTGAACCAGAGGGTGCTGTGATAAACCAGAGGGTGGCAGTGATGAACCAGAGTGTGACAGTGATGAACCAGAGGGTGGCAGTGGTGAACCAGAGGGTGGCAGTGATGAACCACAGGGTGACAGTAATGAACCAGAGGGTGGCAGTGGTGAACCAGAAGGTGGCAGTGATGAACCAGAGGGTGGCAGTGGAGAACCAGAGGATGGCAGTGATCAACCAGAGGGTTGCAGTGGTGAACCAGAGGGTGGCAGTGATGAACCAGATGGTGGCAGTGGTGAACCAGAGGGTGCCGTGATGAACCAGAGGGTGGCAGTGATGAACCAGAGGGTGACAGTGATGAACCAGAGGGTGGCAGTGGTGAACCAGAGGGTGGCAGTGATGAACCAGAGGGTGACAGTGATAAACCAGAGGGTGGTGGGGTGAACCAGAGGGTAGCAGTGGTGAACCAGAGGGTGGCAGTGATGAACCAGAGGGTGGCAGTGATGAACCAGAGGGTGGCAGTGATGAACCAGGGGGTGACAGTGGTGAACCAGAGGGTGACAGTGGTGAACCAGAGGGTGCTGTGATGAACCAGATGGTGGCAGGGATGAACCAGAGGGTGGCAGTGGTGAACCAGAGGGTGGCAGTGGTGAACCAGAGGGTGACAGTGATGAACCAGAGGGTGGCAGTGGTGAACCAGAGGGTGGCAGTGATGAACCAGAGGGTGACAGTGATGAACCAGAGGGTGGCAGTGGTGAACCAGAGGGTGGCAGTGATGAACCGGAGGGTGGCAGTGGAGAACCAGAGGGTGGCAGTGATGAACCAGTGGGTGACAGTGATGAACCAGAGGGTTGTAGTGATGAACCAGAGGGTGGCAGTGGTGAACCAAAGGGTGCTGTGATGAACCAGAGGGTGGCAGTGATGAACCAGAGGGTGACAGTGATGAACCAGAGGGTGGCAGTGGTGAACCAGAGGGTGCTGTGATGAACCAGATGTTGACAGTGATGAACCAGAGGGCGTCAGTGGTGATCCAGAGGGTGACAGTGATGAACCAGAGGGTGGCAGTGGTGAACCAGAGGGTGCTGTGATGAACCAGAGGTTGACAGTGATGAACCAGAGGGTGTCAGTGGTGATCCAGAGGGCGGCAGTGGTGAACCAGAGGGTGGCAGTGATGAAGCAGAGGGTGGCAGTGATGAACCAGAGGGTGGCGGGGTGAACCAGAGGGTGGCAGTGGTGAACCAGAGGGTGGCAGTGATGAACCAGAGGGTGGCAGTGATGAACCAGAGGGTGGCAGTGGTGAACCAGAGGGTGCTGTGATGAACCAGAGGGTGGCAGTGATGAACCAGAGGGTGGCAGTGATGAACCAGAGGGTGACAGTGGTGAACCAGAGGGTGGCAGTGATGAACCAGAGGGTGACAGTGATGAACCATAGGGTGGCAGTGGTGAACCAGAGGGTGGCAGTGATGAACCAGAGGGTGGCAGTGGAGAACCAGAGGGGGGCAGTGATGAACCAGAGGGTGACAGTGATGAACCAGAGGGTTGCAGGGATGAACCAGAGGGTGGCAGTGGTGAACCAGAGGGTGCTGTGATGAACCAGAGGGTGGCAGTGATGAACCAGAGTGTGACAGTGATGAACCGGAGGGTGGCAGTGGTGAACCAGAGGGTGCTGTGATGAACCAGAGGGTGGCAGTGATGAACCAGAGGTTGACAGTGATGAACCAGAGGGTGACATTGGTGATCCAGAGGGTGGCAGTGGTGAACCAGAGGGTGGCAGTGATGAACCAGGGGGTGGCGGGGTGAACCAGAGGGTAGCAGTGGTGAACCAGAGAGTGGCAGTGATGAACCAGAGGGTGGCAGTGATGAACCAGGGGGTGACAGTGGTGAACCAGAGGGTGACAGTGGTGAACCAGAGGGTGCTGTGATGAACCAGATGGTGGCAGGGATGAACCAGAGGGTGGCAGTGGTGAACCAGAGTGTGGCAGTGGTGAACCAGAGGGTGATGTGATGAACCAGAGGGTGGCAGTTGTGAGCCAGAGGGTGGCAGTGGTGAACCAGAGGGTGGAAGTGATGAACCAGAGGGTGGCAGTTATGAACAAGAGGGTGGCAGGGGTGAACCAGAGGGTGCTGTGATGAACCAGATGGTGTCAGTGATGAACCAGAGGGTGGCAGTGGTGAACCAGAGGGTGGCAGTGATGAACCAGATGGTGACAGTGGTGATCCAGAGGGTGGCAGTGGTGAACCAGAGGGTGCTGTGATGAACCAGAGGTTGACAGTGATGAACCAGAGGGCGTCAGTGGTGATCCAGAGGGTGACAGTGATGGACCAGAGGGTGGCAGTGGTGAACCAGAGGGTGCTGTGATGAACCAGAGGTTGACAGTGATGAACCAGAGGGTGTCAGTGGTGATCCAGAGGGCGGCAGTGGTGAACCAGAGGGTGGCAGTGATGAACCAGAGGGTGGCAGTGATGAACCAGAGGGTGGCGGGGTGAACCAGAGGGTGGCAGTGGTGAACCAGAGGGTGGCAGTGATGAACCAGAGGGTGGCAGTGATGAACCAGAGGGTGGCAGTGGTGAACCAGAGGGTGCTGTGATGAACCAGAGGGTGACAGTGGTGAACCAGAGGGTGACAGTGGTGAACCAGAGGGTGCTATGATGAACCAGAGGATGGCAGTGATCAACCAGAGGGTGGCAGGGGTAAGCCATAGGGTGGCAGTGATGAACCAGAGGGTGACAGTGATGAACCAGAGGGTGGCAGTGGTGAACCAGAGGGTGGCAGTGATGAACCAGAGGGTGGCAGTGGAGAACCAGAGGGTGGCAGTGATGAACCAGCGGGTGACAGTGATGAACCAGAGGGTTGTAGTGATGAACCAGAGGGTGGCAGTGGTGAACCAAAGGGTGCTGTGATGAACCAGAGGGTGGCAGTGATGAACCAGAGGGTGGCAGTGGTGAACCAGAGGGTGCTGTGATGAACCAGAGGTTGACAGTGATGAACCAGAGGGCGTCAGTGGTGATCCAGAGGGTGACAGTGATGAACCAGAGGGTGGCAGTGGTGAACCAGAGGGTGCTGTAATGAACCGGAGGTTGACAGTGATGAACCAGAGGGTGGCGGGGTGAACCAGAGGGCGGCAGTGGTGAACCAGAGGGTGGCAGTGATGAACCAGAGGGTGGCAGTGATGAACCAGAGGGTGGCAGTGGTGAACCAGAGGGTGCTGTGATGAACCAGAGGGTGGCAGTGATGAACCAGAGGGTGGCAGTGATGAACCAGAGGGTGACAGTGGTGAACCAGAGGGTGGCAGTGATGAACCAGAGGGTGACAGTGATGAACCATAGGGTGGCAGTGGTGAACCAGAGGGTGGCAGTGATGAACCAGAGGGTGGCAGTGGAGAACCAGAGGGGGGCAGTGATGAACCAGAGGGTGACAGTGATGAACCAGAGGGTTGCAGGGATGAACCAGAGGGTGGCAGTGGTGAACCAGAGGGTGCTGTGATGAACCAGAGGGTGGCAGTGATGAACCAGAGTGTGACAGTGATGAACCAGAGGGTGGCAGTGGTGAACCAGAGGGTGCTGTGATGAACCAGAGGGTGGCAGTGATGAGCCAGAGGTTGACAGTGATGAACCAGAGGGTGACATTGGTGATCCAGAGGGTGGCAGTGGTGAACCAGAGGGTGGCAGTGATGAACCAGAGGGTGGCGGGGTGAACCAGAGGGTAGCAGTAGTGAACCAGAGAGTGGCAGTGATGAACCAGAGGGTGGCAGTGATGAACCAGGGGGTGACAGTGGTGAACCAGAGGGTGACAGTGGTGAACCAGAGGGTGCTGTGATGAACCAGATGGTGGCAGGGATGAACCAGAGGGTGGCAGTGGTGAACCAGAGTGTGGCAGTGGTGAACCAGAGGGTGCTGTGATGAACCAGAGGGTGGCAGTGGTGAGCCAGAGGGTGGCAGTGGTGAACCAGAGGTTGGAAGTGATGAACCAGAGGGTGGCAGTGATGAACAAGAGGGTGGCAGGGGTGAACCGGAGGGTGCTGTGATGAACCAGATGGTGTCAGTGATGAACCAGAGGGTGGCAGTGGTGAACCAGAGGGTGGCAGTGATGAACCAGAGGGTGACAGTGGTGATCCAGGGGGTGGCAGTGGTGAACCAGAGGGTGGCAGTGATGAACTAGAGGGTGGCAGTGATGAACATGAGGGTGGCAGTGGTTAACCAGAGGGTGCTGTGATGAACCAGAGGGTGGCAGTGATGAACCAGATGGTGGCAGTGGTGAACCAGAGGGTGGCAGTGATGAACCAGAGGGTGACAGTGATGAACCAGAGGGTGGCAGTGGTGAACCAGAGGGTGTCAGTGATGAACCAGAGGGTGGCAGTGGAGAACCAGAGGGTGGCAGTGATGAACCAGTGGGTGACAGTGATGAACCAGAGGGTTGTAGTGATGAACCAGAGGGTGGCAGTGGTGAACCAAAGGGTGCTGTGATGAACCAGAGAGTGGCAGTGATGAACCAGAGGGTGACAGTGATGAACCAGAGGGTGGCAGTGGTGAACCAGAGGGTGCTGTGATGAACCAGAGGTTGACAGTGATGAACCAGAGGGCGTCAGTGGTGATCCAGAGGGTGACAGTGATGAACCAGAGGGTGGGAGTGGTGAACCAGAGGGTGCTGTGATGAACCAGAGGTTGACAGTGATGAACCAGAGGGTGTCAGTGGTGATCCAGAGGGCGGCAGTGGTGAACCAGAGGGTGGCAGTGATGAACCAGAGGGTGGCAGTGAGGAACCAGAGAGTGGCGGGGTGAACCAGAGGGTGGCAGTGGTGAACCAGAGGGTGGCAGTGATGAACCAGAGGGTGGCAGTGATGAACCAGAGGGTGGCAGTGGTGAACCAGAGGGTGCTGTGATGAACCAGAGGGTGGCAGTGATGAACCAGAGGGTGCTGTGATGAACCAGAGGGTGGCAGTGATGAACCAGAGGGTGGCAGTGGTGAACCAGAGGGAGCTGTGATGAACCAGAGGGTGGCAGTGGTGAACCAGAGGGTAGCAGTGGTGAACCAGAGGGTGGCAGTGATGAACCAGATGGTGGCAGTGATGAACCAGAGGGTGACAGTGGTGAACCAAAGGGTGACAGTGGTGAACCAGAGGGTGCTATGATGAACCAGAGGATGGCAGTGATCAACCAGAGGGTGGCAGGGGTAAGCCATAGGGTGGCAGTGATGAACCAGAGGGTGGCAGTGGTGAACCAGAGGGTGCTGTGATAAACCAGAGGGTGGCAGTGATGAACCAGAGTGTGACAGTGATGAACCAGAGGGTGGCAGTGGTGAACCAGAGGGTGGCAGTGATGAACCACAGGGTGACAGTAATGAACCAGAGGGTGGCAGTGGTGAACCAGAAGGTGGCAGTGATGAACCAGAGGGTGGCAGTGGAGAACCAGAGGATGGCAGTGATCAACCAGAGGGTGGCAGTGGTGAACCAGAGGGTGGCAGTGATGAACCAGAGGGTGGCAGTGGTGAACCAGAGGGTGCCGTGATGAACCAGAGGGTGGCAGTGATGAACCAGAGGGTGACAGTGATGAACCAGAGGGTGGCAGTGGTGAACCAGAGGGTGGCAGTGATGAACCAGAGGGTGACAGTGATAAACCAGAGGGTGGTGGGGTGAACCAGAGGGTAGCAGTGGTGAACCAGAGGGTGGCAGTGAAGAACCAGAGGGTGGCAGTGATGAACCAGAGGGTGGCAGTGATGAACCAGGGGGTGACAGTGGTGAACCAGAGGGTGACAGTGGTAAACCAGAGGGTGCTGTGATGAACCAGATGGTGGCAGGGATGAACCAGAGGGTGGCAGTGGTGAACCAGAGGGTGGCAGTGGTGAACCAGAGGGTGACAGTGATGAACCAGAGGGTGGCAGTGGTGAACCAGAGGGTGGCAGTGATGAACCAGAGGGTGACAGTGATGAACCAGAGGGTGGCAGTGGTAAACCAGAGGGTGGCAGTGATGAACCGGAGGGTGGCAGTGGAGAACCAGAGGGTGGCAGTGATGAACCAGCGGGTGACAGTGATGAACCAGAGGGTTGTAGTGATGAACCAGAGGGTGGCAGTGGTGAACCAAAGGGTGCTGTGATGAACCAGAGGGTGGCAGTGATGAACCAGAGGGTGACAGTGATGAACCAGAGGGTGGCAGTGGTGAACCAGAGGGTGCTGTGATGAACCAGAGGTTGACAGTGATGAACCAGAGGGCGTCAGTGGTGATCCAGAGGGTGACAGTGATGAACCAGAGGGTGGCAGTGGTGAACCAGAGGGTGCTGTGATGAACCAGAGGTTGACAGTGATGAACCAGAGGGTGTCAGTGGTGATCCAGAGGGCGGCAGTGGTGAACCAGAGGGTGGCAGTGATGAAGCAGAGGGTGGCAGTGATGAACCAGAGGGTGGCGTGGTGAACCAGAGGGTGGCAGTGGTGAACCAGAGGGTGGCAGTGATGAACCAGAGGGTGGCAGTGATGAACCAGAGGCTGGCAGTGGTGAACCAGAGGGTGCTGTGATGAACCAGAGGGTGGCAGTGATGAACCAGAGGGTGGCAGTGATGAACCAGAGGGTGACAGTGGTGAACCAGAGGGTGGCAGTGATGAACCAGAGGGTGACAGTGATGAACCATAGGGTGGCAGTGGTGAACCAGAGGGTGGCAGTGATGAACCAGAGGGTGGCAGTGGAGAACCAGAGGGGGGCAGTAATGAACCAGAGGGTGACAGTGATGAACCAGAGGGTTGCAGGGATGAACCAGAGGGTGGCAGTGGTGAACCAGAGGGTGCTGTGATGAACCAGAGGGTGGCAGTGATGAACCAGAGTGTGACAGTGATGAACCGGAGGGTGGCAGTGGTGAACCAGAGGGTGCTGTGATGAACCAGAGGGTGGCAGTGATGAACCAGAGGTTGACAGTGATGAACCAGAGGGTGACATTGGTGATCCAGAGGGTGGCAGTGGTGAACCAGAGGGTGGCAGTGATGAACCAGAGGGTGGCGGGGTGAACCAGAGGGTAGCAGTGGTGAACCAGAGAGTGGCAGTGATGAACCAGAGGGTGGCAGTGATGAACCAGGGGGTGACAGTGGTGAACCAGAGGGTGACAGTGGTGAACCAGAGGGTGCTGTGATGAACCAGATGGTGGCAGGGATGAACCAGAGGGTGGCAGTGGTGAACCAGAGTGTGGCAGTGGTGAACCAGAGGGTGCTGTGATGAACCAGAGGGTGGCAGTGGTGAGCCAGAGGGTGGCAGTGGTGAACCAGAGGGTGGAAGTGATGAACCAGAGGGTGGCAGTTATGAACAAGAGGGTGGCAGGGGTGAACCAGAGGGTGCTGTGATGAACCAGATGGTGTCAGTGATGAACCAGAGGGTGGCAGTGGTGAACCAGAGGGTGGCAGTGATGAACCAGAGGGTGACAGTGGTGATCCAGAGGGTGGCAGTGGTGAACCAGAGGGTGGCAGTGATGAACTAGAGGGTGGCAGTGATGAACCTGAGGGTGGCAGTGGTTAACCAGAGGGTGCTGTGATGAACCAGAGGGTGGCAGTGATGAACCAGAGGGTGGCAGTGGTGAACCAGAGGGTGGCAGTGATGAACCAGAGGGTGACAGTGATGAACCAGAGGGTGGCAGTGGTGAACCAGAGGGTGGCAGTGATGAACCAGAGGGAGGCAGTGGAGAACCAGAGGGTGGCAGTGATGAACCAGCGGGTGACAGTGATGAACCATAGGGTTGTAGTGATGAACCAGAGGGTGGCAGTGGTGAACCAAAGGGTGCTGTGATGAACCAGAGGGTGGCAGTGATGAACCAGAGGGTGACAGTGATGAACCAGAGGGTGGCAGTGGTGAACCAGAGGGTGCTGTGATGAACCAGAGGTTGACAGTGATGAACCTTAGGGCGTCAGTGGTGATCCAGAGGGTGACAGTGATGAACCAGAGGGTGGCAGTGGTGAACCAGAGGGTGATGTGATGAACCAGAGGTTGACAGTGATGAACCAGAGGGTGTCAGTGGTGATCCAGAGTGCGGCAGTGGTGAACCAGAGGGTGGCAGTGATGAACCAGAGGGTGGCAGTGATGAACCAGAGGGTGGCGGGGTGAACCAGAGGGTGGCAGTGGTGAACCAGAGGGTGGCAGTGATGAACCAGAGGGTGGCAGTGATGAACCAGAGGGTGGCAGTGGTGAACCAGAGGGTGCTGTGATGAACCAGAGGGTGGCAGTGATGAACCAGAGGGTGGCAGTGATGAACCAGAGGTTGACAGTGGTGAACCAGAGGGTGGCAGTGATGAACCAGAGGGTGACAGTGATGAACCATAGGGTGGCAGTGGTGAACCAGAGGGTGGCAGTGATGAACCAGAGGGTGGCAGTGGAGAACCAGAGGGGGGCAGTGATGAACCAGAGGGTGACAGTGATGAACCAGAGGGTTGCAGGGATGAACCAGAGGGTGGCAGGGGTGAACCAGAGGGTGCTGTGATGAACCAGAGGGTGGCAGTGATGAACCAGAGTGTGACAGTGATGAACCAGAGGGTGGCAGTGGTGAACCAGAGGGTGGCAGTGATGAACCAGAGGTTGACAGTGATGAACCAGAGGGTGACATTGGTGATCCAGAGGGTGGCAGTGGTGAACCAGAGGGTGGCAGTGATGAATCAGAGGGTGGCGGGGTGAACCAGAGGGTAGCAGTGGCGAACCAGAGAGTGGCAGTGATGAACCAGAGGGTGGCAGTGATGAACCAGGGGGTGACAGTGGTGAACCAGAGGGTGACAGCGGTGAACCAGAGGGTGCTGTGATGAACCAGATGGTGGTAGGGATGAACCAGAGGGTGGCAGTGGTGAACCAGAGTGTGGCAGTGGTGAACCAGAGGGTGCTGTGATGAACCAGAGGGTGGCAGTGGTGAGCCAGAGGGTGGCAGTGGTGAACCAGAGGGTGGAAGTGATGAACCAGAGGGTGGCAGTGATGAACAAGAGGGGGGCAGGGGTGAACCAGAGGGTGCTGTGATGAACCAGAGATTGACAGTGATGAACCTTAGGGCGTCAGTGGTGATCCAGAGGGTGACAGTGATGAACCAGAGGGTGGCAGTGGTGAACCAGAGGGTGATGTGATGAACCAGAGGTTGACAGTGATGAACCAGAGGGTGTCAGTGGTGATCCAGAGGGCGGCAGTGGTGAACCAGAGGGTGGCAGTGATGAACCAGAGGGTGGCAGTGATGAACCAGAGGGTGGCGGGGTGAACCAGAGGGTGGCAGTGGTGAACCAGAGGGTGGCAGTGATGAACCTGAGGGTGGCAGTGATGAACCAGAGGGTGGCAGTGGTGAACCAGAGGGTGCTGTGATGAACCAGAGGGTGGCAGTGATGAACCAGAGGGTGGCAGTGATGAACCAGAGGTTGACAGTGGTGAACCAGAGGGTGGCAGTGATGAACCAGAGGGTGACAGTGATGAACCATAGGGTGGCAGTGGTGAACCAGAGGGTGGCAGTGATGAACCAGAGGGTGGCAGTGGAGAACCAGAGGGGGGCAGTGATGAACCAGAGGGTGACAGTGATGAACCAGAGGGTTGCAGGGATGAACCAGAGGGTGGCAGGGGTGAACCAGAGGGTGCTGTGATGAACCAGAGGGTGGCAGTGATGAACCAGAGTGTGACAGTGATGAACCAGAGGGTGGCAGTGGTGAACCAGAGGGTGCTGTGATGAACCAGAGGGTGGCAGTGATGAACCAGAGGTTGACAGTGATGAACCAGAGGGTGACATTGGTGATCCAGAGGGTGGCAGTGGTGAACCAGAGGGTGGCAGTGATGAATCAGAGGGTGGCGGGGTGAACTAGAGGGTAGCAGTGGCGAACCAGAGAGTGGCAGTGATGAACCAGAGGGTGGCAGTGATGAACCAGGGGGTGACAGTGGTGAACCAGAGGGTGACAGCGGTGAACCAGAGGGTGCTGTGATTAACCAGATGGTGGTAGGGATGAACCAGAGGGTGGCAGTGGTGAACCAGAGTGTGGCAGTGGTGAACCAGAGGGTGCTGTGATGAACCAGAGGGTGGCAGTGGTGAGCCAGAGGGTGGCAGTGGTGAACCAGAGGGTGGAAGTGATGAACCAGAGGGTGGCAGTGATGAACAAGAGGGTGGCAGGGGTGAACCAGAGGGTGCTGTGATGAACCAGATGGTGGCAGTGATGAACCAGAGGGTGGCAGTGGTGAACCAGAGGGTGGCAGTGATGAACCAGAGGGTGACAGTGGTGATCCAGAGGGTGGCAGTGGTGAACCAGAGGGTGGCAGTGATGAACTAGAGGGTGGCAGTGATGAACCTGAGGGTGGCAGTGGTTAACCAGAGGGTGCTGTGATGAACCAGAGGGTGGCAGTGATGAACCAGAGGGTGGCAGTGGTGAACCAGAGGGAGCTGTGATGAACCAGAGGATGGCAGTGGTGAACCAGAGGGTGGCAGTGGTGATCCAGAGGGTGGCAGTGATGAACCAGAGGGTGACAGTGGTGAACCAGAGGGTGACAGTGGTGAACCAGAGGGTGCTATGATGAACCAGAGGATGGCAGTGATCAACCAGAGGGTGGCAGGGGTAAGCCATAGGGTGGCAGTGATGAACCAGAGGGTGGCAGTGGTGAACCAGAGGGTGCTGTGATAAACCAGAGGGTGGCAGTGATGAACCAGAATGTGACAGTGATGAACCAGAGGGTGGCAGTGGTGAACCAGAGGGTGGCAGTGGTGAACCAGAGGGTGGCAGTGATGAACCACAGGGTGACAGTAATGAACCAGAGGGTGGCAGTGGTGAACCAGAAGGTGGCAGTGATGAACCAGAGGGTGGCAGTGATGAACCAGTGGATGACAGTGGTGAACCAGAGGGTGGCAGTGGTGAACCAGAGGGTGGCAGTGATGAACCAGAGGGTGGCAGTGGTGAACCAGAGGGTGGCAGTGATGAACCAGAGAGTGGCAATGATGAACCAGAGGGTGGCAGTGATGAACAGAGGGTGGTGCTGCTAAACTGCCCGGGAACCTTGTGGGTGTGAGCCCATGCGCTGCTGAGCTGCCCAGGGGTTGTGAGTCCACGCGCTACTGAACTGCCCCGGGGCCCAGTGGGTGTGAGCCTCCGTGCTGCTGAACTGCCCCGGAGCCCTCTCAGTGTGAAAATCATTTGTGCTCAATTGCCTGGGAGCCCTCTGGGTGTGAGCACACACTGTGCTGAGTGCCCCCCTGCCCCCAGTACATATATACCCGTACCGCACAGCACCATTATGCTCTTGCACCATGAAGTCTGGTGCCTGGATGCTCCTGATCCGTGTAGGTGGTACCACCGTCTGGTGCAGTCAAAATGTAAAGACATAACTTGCTACATGGCACCAATAAACACGTGTCCTCCCTGGCACCGGTATGCGCATGTACCAGGTGTGGAGCACCCGCATGCCACTGCACCCTACTGCCCAGCGCCAGCATATGCCTGTACGGGGCAGTTTAGTATGAGATGGGACATTGTCCAGCAGCAGCAGCTTCATGCACCTGAACACACTGAGCAGGATCAGAATGGCTTTGTATCAACACGCGCAGCAGAGCTATCTTGGACATCTGAAGGATTCTGGGGTCCTGTGCCAAACGTATTTTGCATCCATGAGTTTCCTGAGCGCCATCCCCGTGTAGCTCCTGTGACCAGGAGGCTGCTTTCTCCTCATCTGCTGCTCTGCTCGGTCTCTGACCCTTTATAAACAAGATGCATGTGAACTCGCATAGAAGCCCCGCCCGTTTGGCCCCGTCCGCCACACACTAGCGGTATGAAACATCTTCCCGCCCGTCCCCACTATAATGGCCAGCTCACTCAAGGGACCTCTGCGCCTTTTGGCACGCTGGCAAAGTTACAGGCACACGTGGTCACATATTTGTGCAAATGGCACAAAAATCCACGAGTTCGCTGGAAAATTCGCGAACTCGCTGACTTTTTTTGCAATTTCGCATGCATTCGCGGACCGCAAATTCGCAAATTTCACCCATACTTAGTTAAAACTTGCAGAAAGTATTTAAAATCTTGGTTTCCAGCTTCCCAACACAGGTACAACTTCCAGGGGCACCACAACTGGCCCAAGCACACTAGGAAGGACAGAACTCTCTCAGCAGAGTTCAGGGAAGCTGGAGGTGAAGTCCTTTTGTTGCTGGGACTTCTTAACAGGGAGCCAGCTCTTCACAGGCCCTTGGAGATTCCTTCAAGCAAGGGAACACAGCACAAAGCAAAAGTCCTTCCCCTCTCCTTGGTAGCAAATCCACTGCATGTCAGTCCAGCAAAGCAACAACAGGACAGTCTTCCTTCTTCAGTCTTCCAGCTCTCTCCTTGCAGAGGTTTCTTCTTGATTCCAGGATGATCTAAAGTTCAGTGGTCTGGGGTCCTGTACTTATACCCCAAAAAGTCTTTGTTCCCTTTGTGCAGGAGGGCTCGGAGCCTGGTCCAAACCAGTTCTGGAGCACTCTGTTTACATAACTCCTTCTTTCCTTTCACAGTGCAGATCAGAAACATCAGACGCCCCACAGGAGGCGGAGCCAGAATTGTAGAGGAAAGCACAGTCCTGGAGCACTTTGTTGACATGATTCCTTCTCTGATTTCACAGTGCAGGGCAGAGACATCAGACGCACCACAGTGGGTGGAGCCAGCACTGTCGGGGGCAGTCACAGACCTATTCCGGTCCCAGGTGCAACTCCTCCCTCCTATCTAGATGCAGATCTCACTATTCACCACTGGGCAGACTCATTCTGTCTCCTGGAATCCCCCAGCCCTGTCACTGACAAACCAGACAGTCAATTCACAAACAGGCCAAGGCACACAGAAAGGTCAGACAAGAAAGTAGCCACTTTCTAAAAGTGCTGTTTTCAAACACAAGATTTAAAAAACATCCTTCCTAAAAGATGTGTTATTAAATTCCGAGTTCAGGGATACCAGACTTTAATTTTCTATCTTGCTCCTATGGGAACATAGCCTTTCAATAGTGAAAAACGAAAATGGCTGGAATTCACCTCCAGAGCATGTCACCCACACTAGTACGTGCTCTACCTTTCACATATACCGACCCCTGCCAAGGGGGGTACTTAGGGCCTTCCATAGAGGTGTCCAATGTGTATAGAAAGGGAAGGGTTAGGCCTGGCCAGTGTGGACACTGGTCAGGTCAGCATGGCAGTTAGCAACTGCACACAGGCACTTCAGTGGCAGGCCTGAGACACCATTTTAGGGCTACTCCTGTGGGTGGCACAATCAGTGCTGCAAGCCCACTAGAACCATTTGAGTCACCAGCCCTGGCACACCCAGTGCACTTTACTAGGGACATCTTGGTAACACAAATATGCCAATCATGGATAACCAATCACACTACCTACTTATACAGAGAGTATATGCACTTTAGCACTGATCAGCAGTGGTAAAGGGCCCAGAGTCCTATTGCCAACAACCACAGGTCAGGAAAAAAAAGGGAGGAAGAAGCAAAACGTTTGGGGATAACCCTGCAAAAAGGGCCATTTTCAACAGTGGCTTTGCCAATATATGACATAAATATCATCTGGAAATCCCTGGTGATGGTTACATCTTGTAGACTGTGCCACCAATATAAGGAATCTCTGCACCACCTCAGCTGTATTTACCTAAATGTACTGCATGTACGTTGCACTTTATTAAAGCCGCCCTTTTAAAAGTATCGTTCTCCCACTTGTACAGAAGCAATAGAACTTCTTTTGAATTTAAAAATCTAGCAAAATTTGCATGACACCTTTACAGGTTTTTAAACAAAAGTTAAGCCCTGTGATTAATGCAATTGATAAAATCCAAATTATTATGTTAAAGAGGAACGGATATTCATTGCCTTAAATTGTCTTATGTTTCCTAATTTTAATAATTTTTAGGATTTGAAACAAACCAAATGAAATTGTATGCCTGCATTTTATGGTGTATTTGATATTAAACGATGTTATATGAGGAAAGGATATACTATGCATGGCATTTTGTAACAATTTTTATTAATTGAGAAAAATATTCAACTCAGCTCAACTAGAGGCTGTTGAGGGGTGAGAATGGACCAGGATTAAAAATAGATCACGAGGCAATGAGTAAAATTGTCTCAATGAAATGAAGCTATGGTAAGATAAGTAAATGTGGTGTTATTACTTAATAAATACTATAAAACTAGGAAAGTTCATTCTAATTTGAGTAATGAAACATTAGCTGGCTGTCAATGAGCTGAATATATTGTCTCATGTTAGTGAGTCTAGGCATATAGCAATGATAATCAAATTTACCAGTCCGCATAGGGTCAGTAGGATTATTTTTAAGATATACAGTCCATGAAAATAAATGGAAAAGTGAAGGCATATAATTACTCCTCCGCCTGAGCATAATTTACCTATTCAATAACATGGCAGTAAGGCTAGAAAGCTGCGCTAGACTCAGATATTCGGGTCTACAATGAGGGATGTCTGCTGAATTTGAAAAAGTCTCCTATTCTCCTTGTGTAGCCCTATATGGAAATTGATATTTTTGTATTATTTTCTTTAGAATGAAAATATTTTCCCCATTATGAAATTCCTTATCCTACACCCAAATTTGGCTGATTCACTCCTATTCCTATATTTGATGTGTAGTTACTAAAGTCTTTTGCGGGAGAAAATCTATAATCATTTCCAGGGTGAAAAGAGGAAGGAGAGAGACATATGGGAATACCCAAACATCTATGTTTGTGTGAGTTCCTAAACTTCCAAGACAGAAACATGCCTTGGAATGCCATCCCCTTTTTCTGGCACCTGAGCAGGACTTGCCATTGGGATTTCATGGCACTTGTGGTAGAAAAATCCACACTTATAAATGGGTTCACATACTCCAGAAATTCCTTTGTGAAGTCCTGTCAGGTGTACTTTAGGCAAATTTGGTCTCAAATGTAAATTGACAGGCAAATGTACCTTTGTGAATGGTCCCATAACTATTTATGGAAATGTCAGGCTGATGCTCCTGTAAGAAGCAACCAGTGAAAGTGCCAAGAGACATACATGCAGTGAAGAGAGGAGTAGAACTAGTAAGATTGCATATAGAATAAATGTTATTCTGGGGAATTTTCTTGAAAAGGTTTTTTGGTTTGAGATGTATCCTTACAAGTTCAAATAAATATGTACTTGCCTGAATAAAATCTCTCCTGGGGAGAAAAACATAATTAATTATTTGTTTTAAATCAAAGAAACTAACACAGAGTTACCTCCAGCAACTGCCACACAGCTGGATTGATAAGAGGTTGTTGGGGCTATGCCCCATATCTTTACCGCTCTGCACTCGTACCTCCTGGCGCACTACTGGTTGGGGGAAAATGTCCACTTTACTCCTGAGGCCCTCCGGAGTAAAGTGAAATTCATTCCTCAAGCAACAGCGTGCCAGGAGGAGTGTTTGCAGAGTGGTGGAGAAAGGGGCAGTGGACTCCAAGTCCTCTCAGCAATCCTGCTGTGTGGGAGTTACTGGAGGTAACAGGAGGACTTTTTGGTCCCCAAGAACCCTCAGCATCCAAGGTGACTTCATCTACCAACCAGCAGTGTGCCCCTCCCAAGGCTGATTTCAACCTCAGGGGCCCCAGGATCTCAAAGCAATTTGTCTGTATCCCTGCTCATTTGACAACAGCTTTTTTCCTGTTCTTGCTTTCTGAAACTGGACACCCTTGGACACTGCAGGTTTCGTCCCTGGGGTGTGGCCGTTCCCAGGGCCATATAGGGCTCCAGGAGGAGGGCCTGTAGCCCCCCACCAATGTTGACTTTAGCCCCAGGTAGGTGGGGGTCTCTGGCAGTCTGCACCAGACCCCCTTAAATATTGTGTTTGTGACGACCCCCGGGGCTGTGGGAATACTTTAGGGCCTCCCCCACCTTTAAAAACAAATAATGTATGTGCCCAAAGATGTAGCAGTCCCCGGGGAAGCAGGGAGGTTGTAGGCCCCCCAACATTTCATTAAAATACAGTGTGCCCCATGGAGGTGGCGGTCCCTGGGGAGCGGAGTTGCTGAGCGGGTCCCCCGTATTTTTATTGTTTACTGCCCTGAGGAGGTGGCAGTCCCCGGGGCTTTACATTAGCCTGGGAGAGTGGCTCTATGAGCCCCCCTCCTTCATGCGACTGGGATTGGACCCACTTGGGAGTTTTAAAAAATATGCATGGAAGCCCACAAGTTTTTTAAAAATATTGTGGCAAATCTGGGGAACCACCTGTGTTTGCGTCAAAATAAAAAAAAAAAAGCGTTTATCGCCTGGCAGGGTTCTTATGGGACCCCCCACCTTTTCTGGAGGGGCAGGTTATTCCTACCCTGCCCCCTTTTCTTTATTTTACTTTTTTGTGGGACTCAGCTTCAATCAAAGTCCAGGATGACTGCCATCACTTCCTGTTTGAAGTGTTTTTCAGCCAACCAAATTTTAGTAGGATCCGCAAGTCCACTACAAGGAATCGCGTCCCAAGATATCTATATTTTTAAAACTTTAATATCTCTGAAACAACTGAACGGATTTACAGCGTATCATAAAAAGCACACATTCTGGACCAACATCTAGCTTTCTGCCAAATTTGGTGTAATTGCATTTTGGAATCCCCCCTTTTTTCTCGCCCTCGTTTGACAAATCACCTCCAAACTGTCAACGCAGCAGCTCCACCCTCAACCCCTGAGTTAAGAGATACGTGTTTCGGCTTTCAGGAAGCCTATTTTAATCTGTTTGGCACCATCAGTCACATCATATATATAGCCCTTCCCACTTGAGGTAAGTGTAGACAAAAATGACAGACTCATAATTATGCATCATATATTATCCACCCACCATGATTGTCTACTCTCTGCAATAGAGTTTTAACAATGGGGCAGGTAAACCAACATATGCATAAGAAGAAATACATTAATTGCACCGTGCAGATCAACAATTATACCAATGTTGCTGTTTACTGTGGAAGACGCCTATTTGAATAGAGAGTGTCATCTGCCACAAGTGTGAATGTTATGGATATTAAACGCCGTGCCGCCAGATCTTATCTCATATGTCACTTTTAAATAAAAATAAACTTAAATGAAAATATTAAAATAACAATGCTGCTATTTTACACATTAGTCCAAATCAAGTCCGCCTCGAATCCCAAAGGATTAATAGCCCCGATAAAATAAACACCATTCTGATGTCACCGTACATCTGTGTTGAGAATGCTGAAAACTGCTACAATGTTACCAGTTCGCACGATATCAGATTAATAATCAAGCAAGCAGAGAAACGCATTGCTGGCATCCACACCTCGGGGTCAGGTCACACTCCATGTGTGAACTATCGACATAAATGTCAGCCTCTGAGCCTGCTCCTAAGACTACATATCCCATAGTGCTGCTTGATATAACGGACTGGAGGCAGGAAATGTCAAGGACTTAAATAATAGGCAGCAAAAATGAGTTCAATTCAAACACAGAGGTTGAAGGGGACCGATGCATAAAGATATGTACGCCAAAACTGACCTCACCGTTTCGTCGTTGGCGTCAGCATTGTCCTGTCACCAACAAGCGCCAGTCTCCTGGATGAGGCATTTCATTCTGGGAAGACACAGACCCCATGCTGGCAGTTGTGAAAACCACCTCACTCCAGGACCCTAGTCTCCCACCGCTGTCATCCTCATTCCTTTTACTGGCTGTCGATAAATGTATAAATATATATATATATATCTCTTTTGTCTCTCGGCAATGTGTACGCTGCTACAAACCACTAAATCAGAAATAAAAACTTAATATATAGGATCCCTAATATTAAGTAAAAATATGCTTGTTTACGATTCATGTTTAAAACAGTCTGTCAAGAGTATTTCTATATCGTGCCCATTTTTGATACTACCTTTTGATACTGTAATTATATTTAGTTTTAGGTATTTTTTGTACATATTTATATCTATTTATAATATTTGGTGATGATTTTTTGTCTTATGAACTTTTATACTGTTATGATGAATTTTAGAAGAAAGTGATTTTTATGATTTTAACAAATTTTATCTCAGGGATCTGGGACATTATTGTTATATATATTGAATGCTTCTTGAATCATGCAGTTTGCACTTTATATTGCTTCTTTTTGCACATACTTGGCACAGTTTTTTGCACTTTAAAGTTGGAGCTGCTTATCTATTTTGCACGATTATGTTCACATATAATCAAAGTAAATCATGTATAGAGTGTTGCAATTGTTTGAATAATACATCCTGGAGAAAAAGGGAAAACATTAATGTATTAAAGCAGGTGTTGCGGTTTAAGTATTATACAGACAGAATCTAATTAGAGAGCAATCCTATATAAAAATATATATATATTTATTTATATATCTTTTGAATGTTACAAATTGAATACTCTAGAAAAACTCATGATTAACATTGGTGTTTAATAATGACTACATGTTGAATAACTGGAATTATTCTGAAAGAAAACAAAAACATAGAACAAAAACAACAGCATGTATGTTTTCACTTTCCATGATCATGTGATTGATGATGCAATGGATAGGGGTGTGTTTTACTATAGCATAATATACAAAAGCAACAAACTTTATTGACAATTACAGTGTGAACAAGGGCTTCTGAGCCCGAAACGCGTAGCTGTTCGTTGTTGTGGTGAAATAAAACATCGTACCTGTACCTGGTGGTCCGTCTCCTTCATCGCCGGCGTGGCATCTGTGCTTGCTGGAAGTTGTGTGGAGTTTACTTGTTCATATATCCATAGGAAAAGCAATTTTGATGTGCTTATAACTTTACAGTCGTTTGACAAATCTTTATGAAATTTCACAAACAGTTTCTCTTTTTAGATCAGCTCCTACGAGGCTGAGAAAAAAAGGTGGTCCCAAAATGTGTTTTCTCCATGCAATTTGCATTGGAACATTTAGACAAGGCTACAGGTCAAACTGCTGAACGGAATTACGCCACATTTGGCATGGAGAAAGTTCTTGGTCCAAAAAGCACGCTTTTGTTTAAATGGGGTAAGTCCGTTCAGTAGTTTTTGAAAAATATCAAATTATACAGATATTGAAATTTAAAAAAAAACTTTATTTAGCAGTTTGTTAAAGACAAACCAAAGCACTGACCTCAGATAAAGGACATCTTGGTTACATTCACATGATAGTTCAATATTAGTTAACTTCAATACACAGTCGGTCATGCGATATATAATGTTCAGACAGCACATTCAAGGCCCAATTCATATGATCTCATAATTTACGCTGCCATATAAACACCCGCTCCCTCCACCCATCTGTCTGTCTTTGGAACAGGAATGGTCAAAGTGTGGAAAAGTAAATTTTGCCATGTTATATGTGCCTACGTGTTCCCCATCCTATGTTATATGTGCATGATCGATATGCATGTATCCCCTCAGGATCGATTAAACACGCAATTATAGTTGTGTCCAACTCTAGTATGCCAGTTTCCAGTTCTCGTGAAAGCAACGAGTATTAGGCCTATGTTGCCACGTTTCACAGTGTGCAAGTTAATTTATTGAATTGTCCCCGTTTTTAGGCCTCAAAAGGGGCCCGGACACCAGATTCAAGCTCCAGTCTCCTGAATCCACTCCGAGGAGCGATGCAGCCCCCACCTGCATCCCTGACCCTTCACTTCCTTCCTTTTCGCGCAGCACAGTGCCCGGCCCGGCCTGGCTCTGCCCGCCTGTCTGCCGAGAGTATGTTATGCTTCTAGTTATCAGTCCAGCCCTCCTTCTCTGCATTCCTAAGCTACTGAACCGCATCAACAGTTTCAGCTGTGGTCTAGTCTTTCTGTCTCTATGAAAGAGAAATACTGTATTAATATTCATAGAATATTCCTGACACACGCAATACATGTAGAATAGATGCACACACCAGCCTTAGTGTCAAGTAGCCTTTGCCCTGATAACTTTTGGATTCTATCAACATGTACTCCAAACACCAGATACCAGATATGCTATAGGTACATGTCGTCCTGACACCGCAGACTTTAGTCTCCTCTTCTAGTGCAGAAGTCATAGCCCCCAGTTCTCCCTAGTAACACGTCATTGCCCGTTTTGCGCGCACCACTAGGTTAAAGGTCCCAGCTGCTCGAGTAGCCCCCTCCATGTTTCCGCCCCATTCATGACACTTCTATGACGTCCACATCACATGTCTCAGTACACGCCCTGTGCACGCCTTCTTTCTCCACCCATGTACTCTTATCTTACGTTTGTCATAAGTTACGCCTACTGTATGTAATGTAATGTAATGTTTTACTATATATATGCTGCACTGTCGATGAAATGGTGCAGCTGCCTTCCTTCTTATTTTATTTCAGGCTGTCCCGTTCCAGTCCCTTCCCTTTTGCCTGAATAAATCCTTCTGACTCGGACACATCGGATCCTGCCTCTTATTTATTGAGCTATCTGTTATTGTTAATATAGTCAAAAATAGTCCCGGTATTATTTATTTATATACCACATAATGGCGCCCGAATAGGGACGAGCCCCTTCCTCACGCGCTGGCGATGCAACGCCGGTCCCCTGACCCTCTGCAGCCGTGACGGAACTATACCGTGCACGTGCAGATATTTCTGCTTCAAGTCTCCCTCAGGCCTACGGAGGAAACGGAGACTGCGGTCCGACATCCAGACGAAGCGGTGTGGAATGCGGTTCGTCCCGACCAGAGCCCAAGCCGAGAGAGCAAGGTCCGAGGTATCCGGAGGCCCACCTGTAACTGAAGTTTCCGAAGTTTGTAGTCCGACGTCGTAGCAGTCCAGTCCAGTCCAGTCCAAGGCCTTCCAGTTTCTGCTTCCCGGTGAGTACCGTCGCGGGGGAAGTATCTAGACAGGATCATTAGTTGGTCCTGGTCCGATGGGTTTGGGTACACAGATCCAGTACGAAGTATTCACCTAGGTGGATACGGGTCCTGACGTGTCTCTTTATGGGACCGGTATGTTCTGTACTGTTTTAGCAGTGCATCCAGTAATTCTAGTAAGTTTCATTTTCTCGAGAAATTCATGTGTTCTGTTTTCAGTGTATCAGGTAGTATTTCTGTTCGAACTGTTATTCATGTATTTTTATGTCGTGGTATGAGAGATTTGTTTGCTATATTATTACTGTGATTATTGTGTATTGTGTATTCCAAAAATGCCTCTATTCCCGAAATTACGTCAGTTAAAGACCAGAAAAGGGTTACTCGAAGAAGCAGTTCCTGTCCCTCCTAGGGACAGTCCAGGACATTTTATGTATCACAAGCATGGCTTAGATGCCATAATATATCTAGACTTATGGGCGGACTATACTAAGGAACTAGAAGAGAAATATAGATGGCCCATATCAGGTACATGGGATGCCGAGTGCATCATGCGAGTAGAAGAAGCATTATGGAAAAAGAAAGCCAGACAGTCCCAGAAAGATGCCATCGAGTTATGGCGCAAAGAATCTCATAAAAGAACCGAAAAAGAATTCAGAAAAACAGAATTAAGTAGGGAATCCTCAGAAAGAGCCCAAGAAAGGGAATTAATCGAAGAAGGTGAACGAGTTAGAGCAGAACAGTCAGACAGACAGAGAAATGCCCTTATTAAAGAAAGGTATGTATCCTCTTCTTACCGAGGGCTTGCCAAAAGCAACCCCGGAAGCACCCTGTAATTTACCGCTGCCATTGGTCCCGATTAAGCTACGTCATAAACCGACCGCAGCTGATATTTTTCTTTCATCCTATTTGGATGATACAGTCCCAGAATATGCAAATCCTATTCCGCCTGCTCTCGTTAATAATGTAGTTCCTGTTCCTCCAGCCGCTGGTCCCGTGGGTCCAGTTAATGTTACAGCACCTGTTACAGCACCCCCGGCCCAGCCCACAGTACATGTACCCGCTTTGCCAGTCGCTCTACCAGCACGTACAGTATACACCGACGATTCTAGTTTAGGAGCCGCGGGGGGAGGTTCTCCTCGTACCCCGCCTCAACCCAGACGTCTGACGCTACATGAACTAGCGTTACAGCGTACGCCAAAAGTGACTACATACGGAGATATCAAGCGAGCACTTACTGAATGTCGTTATGATCCAGTTCCAGGCGATGATCACATGGTCATATATTCATTACGTTTAAGACGGGTTGCCAGCTATTTGGACACCCTGCCCGATATGGGAGAACATCTAGACAGAATATATCGTTTTATCCGTACAGGAGTGAATCCAGAAAGTATTCACGAAGCCATGGTTCAAAGAAAGGTCGAGACTCAGCTCATGATTTTAAAGTTTTTGATTAACTGTTTAATAAGAGAGCAAGATTTTCCGGAAAAAGATCAAGAAGAAATGAAAGTCCTGACTAGGTGGAGTGACAATATAGCCGAGGGAAAACACAAGACACAAAATTGTATAGAGAGTATGTACAAGAAAATTCGTAGGGAAATCATAAATATACACGAGAAACGAGAAGCAAAGCAAGCAACCGAGAAAGAGTATGACTCTTCTACTGAAGAGGTAGACAACGAGAATCCCTCCAGAATAGCGTATGTAGGTAGAACTAGACTTTCCGACCGACATTCACGCCTAGATTACAAGAAAGCTTTTCTTCCTTCAGCACCAGAACAGTGTTCTCTTGAGCAAGTATTCCAAGCTACCGACCACATCCTGAAATTACGAATAGGTTATAGTGAGCTCAGTACCATGCATGAACAAGAACTAGCCCGATCAGCAATCCGATGGACTAGTGATTCTACCACTTTTCCAGACGAAATAGTGGCCCAAACGTTTCTGAAACTGCCCCCAGCCGAGCAGCGACTGGTGGGTATGTATATG
This sequence comes from Lissotriton helveticus, assembly GCF_964261635.1. Lineage (NCBI taxonomy): Eukaryota > Metazoa > Chordata > Amphibia > Caudata > Salamandridae > Lissotriton > Lissotriton helveticus. The sequence goes on along the minus strand of NC_136065.1, from coordinate 981,603,451 downwards.
GTCCAGCACCTCATTACACTGTATGAGGAACAGCATTCTGATCCAGGTCCTTTACATGATGTATTGAACGAGTTACTCCAGTACAGATGGAAAGGTCTAGGTACCGATTTAATTAGTGTCATTTTAGAACAGCGCCACAAATACCGAACGTTTCTGAATCCACATTTTGTTCACGTCTCACCCCCAGAAAGTAAATCATTCTACATAGACAGACAGAATCCGTTACGAGAAGTGCATCCAGTCAAGAAAGAGGGTGGTGGTCTAGAGCGAGTATTTGTTTACACCCCTATCACAAAGATGGAACTCTTAGAAATGAAAAAGTTAATTCCCTGTCATGACAAAGATCCAGCAGGGTTCCACCGTGAATTAAAAGACATGCTCCGTATGGGAGAATACACGTATCCTGATATCATTAAAATGTTAAAGGTCCTGTTGCCTGCGGGCATATATGAAAAACTAAAAGAAAAAGAATGGGAGGTGGGAGAGAAAAAGATAGATTGGACAGCTCTAGAAGCTGAAGATAATTCACGAGTACCAGGTACCGGTCTTGGGGATAAAGCTAAAGAATTGCCCGAGTTATTGATACAAGTTTTGCCAAGATTACTAGCCACGAAAAAGGAAGATTGGGATGCCATCTCAGCCTGTAAACAGAAACAAGACGAAGATACTAGTGATTTTTATTCAAGATTTGAGAAATGTTTTATTATTAATAGTGGTCTGAAAACAAGTAGTGAATCGTACCCTCATCTTTTTGTTACCAAACTAGTCGAGAATTCAAGTCCACAAGTTAAAAATCGAGTACTGAAAGTCGAAAGCACCTGGCAAGCTAATTCTCCGTCACAGATGCTCCAGATGCTCCAGTACCACCAGAACAGAATCAGGGAAGAGCAGGAACACGAAAGGAGACGTATGAAAGACACGAAAATGAAAGTACTAGTTGCACAATCTGTTCCACAAGACAGTCAGAAGAGGGGTACGAATCAAGCCAGTCATCCTGCAGTTCCCGTTAAAGGGACATGCAATTACTGTAAACAGCCAGGTCATTTTATAAACGAATGTGCAGTTCTGAAACACAACATAGCTACTGGTAAAACTAAAGAAAGACCACGTCCGCCTAGACAAGAACAAGTTTCACAGACTTCCCAGCCACCACAGAATGCACAACAGACAGTTACAGCACCGCAGCCTATCGCTGCCACACAACACGTTACACAGCAGATGTACCAGTATGCACAGTCAGAGTACCCAGATTATCAGCCATATTCATGAAACAGCCTAGAGAGGGAGGTAGGCTTGCCTCTCATCGAGATACCTGTAGATCAAGAGGGTCCCTTTGTACACAGTCAAGTATTGGGGAAAGACAGAAAGTTTCTGATTGATACAGGGGCAAGTAGGACTACCATCAGTCATGACGAGGTTCCAGGGGCTCCACTCTCAGGCTCTAGAAATGTATCCCTTGGATTTTCAGGAAAGCCTATTGTTAACGAAATATCGAAACCAGTTACTCTAGAGGTTGGTCCATTGTCCCGAACTACTGATCTATTACTAACGAAGTCTTGTCCAGAAAATTTGTTGGGCATTAAGACATTGAAAGAATTAGGAGCAGTCATATGCTGCTCCCCAGAAGGGGTCCGTCTGTTCCTCCGTGATTTCAAAGGTCATTATGTATTACGTGATTTTGATCCAAGATTATTGAATGTACCACAGCATTTATGGGCGCAAGGTCCAACTGATGTAGGTTGTATGCATATCACACCCCATCGTGTGACTCTAAAGCAAGGTGTTGTTCTACCACGAATCAGACAGTACAAATTGCCACCTGAGGCTGTAGCAGCCTTATCCAAAATTATTGACGAACTTGTTGTTCAAGGAGTGGTTGTAGAAACTGACTCCAACGTATGTAATTCTCCTATCATTCCAGTCCTGAAACGTACTGACCCAAATGCACCTCCAGTTTATCGATTAGTGATTGACCTTCGAGAACTTAATAAATGTATTGTACCACAGTACCCAGTGGTCCCAGATATTTCTTCTCTATTGACAGCCATTGATTCTGAAGCAACGTTCTTTACAGTTATTGATCTCAAGAACGCATTTTTCAGTGTCCCCATTCATCCAGACAGCCAGTTCCTTTTCGGATTCTGTTTAAATGGAAGAAGCTATAAATTCACACGAGCACCTCAAGGTTTCACAGAAAGTCCTAGCATTTACAGTCAAGCACTTAAGAGACAACTAGACAATATCCGCATGCCAACTGACACTGCCCTGCTCCAGTATGTCGATGATCTACTGATCACAGCCCGTTCTGAACGTGACTGCGAACGTGCGTCACTTACAGTCCTGTATTTTCTGGCCGAGATGGGGCACAAGGTGTCCCCTTCCAAATTGCAATTCTGTGTCCAGCAAGTGGTCTACTTAGGACACTTACTGTCCAAGAGGGGTAGGCAGTTGACACCTGACCGTATCCAGTTAATAGCACATCTTCCACAGCCCAAGACTCAGAAGGAGGTACAAGCTTTTATCAGCCTCACTTCTTACTGCAGACAATGGATTCCTCAGTATGCATTTCTAGCAAAGCCACTGATACAGTTAACGACACAGGAGGCAGCCGTATCGACTGTCCTCCCTTGGACCCAGGAACATACACTTGTTTTTAACGAGTTAAAGAAAGCTTTATGTAATGCACCTGTTCTCGCAACACCGAACTACAGTAAGCCTTTTACACTTTTTGTAACAGAACGTGATGGTACTGCATTATCTGTTCTCACACAAGATCAAGCAGGACAATACAAGCCCTGTGCTTATTTTTCTAGCACATTAGATCCAGTGGCCCAGGCTCTGCCTGCGTGCCTCAAGTCAGTTGCAGCCACAGCACTAGCTATCAGACAAAGTGATTCCATAGTGTTAGGACACTCCCTGACAGTACAAGTTCCACACTCCGTGGAAGTTCTTTTAAACCGAACCCAGACTCAGCACTTGACAATTGCACGTTTAACAGGTTATGAACTGACACTGTTCCAGCCACACATAGAAATCAGACGCTGCAACATTTTAAATCCAGCTACACTATTACCGTCAGTTACTTCAAATCCTGCCACACATGACTGTGTGGAAGTTGTTAACACCATGACAAAGCCAAGACAAGATATGACAGACATTGCATTACCTGATCCCGACCTGACACTTTATGTGGATGGTTCATGTATGAGAACAAGTACAGGAGAACTAGTAGCCGCGTATGCAGTGACTTCTGACACCGATGTTATAGAAACACATCGTATTGACACCCTGTCTGCTCAAGCAGCAGAGCTTGTCGCTCTGACCCAAGCCTGCATACGTGCCAAGAACCTGAAAGTAAACATATACACAGATTCACGTTACGCATTCGGAGTCGTACACGACTTCGGAGTGCTCTGGCAGGAACGAGGTTTTATGACTTCTCATGGAACCAAGATTCAGCATGGTCTCCTCATTCAAGCCCTGTTAGATGCAATACATTTACCGACAGCTATTGCTATCATGAAGTGCAAGGCACATACGAAAGTCACTGATATCATTTCCCAAGGTAACGATCTAGCAGATCGAACAGCCAAGCTCACAGCTCAGACTCTAGACATTCCAGTTAACACGACACTGACACTCATTCCAGAACAGACTACTTGTATGACAGTTAAGGACCCTACACAAGATGTCATAGATATACAGTTACATGCTACTCCCGATGAAATCAAGAAGTGGTCCGAACAAGGAGGGGTCCAGACAGATCAAGGATGGTTGACGAAGGGAAAAGCCATTGGTTTCTCCCCGACTCTATGGTTCAAATCATTATTAACACCGCACATAGTCCAGCACATCTAGGAGAAAAAGCCATGTTAGACAGTATCCAGAACCTTTGGTTCAACAAGCATTTACGAGCAGCAGCCAAGCAGAAAGTCCGTACCTGCATGATATGTTGTCAGTTCAATCCAGGTAAAAGTGTCCTGGTGGAACAAGGTGGATTCCATCCTCCTGACCACCCTTTTGAAGTCCTCCAGATGGATTACATTCAGATGGAGCGATGTCGAGGTTTCAAGTATGTCCTCGTAGTTGTATGCGCTTTGTCCAGGTGGACAGAAGCATATCCAGTTCCAGATTACACAGCTGCGACCACTGCCAGGCAGTTGGTTCGTGAGTTTTTTCCCCGCTATGGATTACCTAGGGTCGTGTATTCAGATAACGGCCAGCCATTCTCATCCGAGCTCATGAAACAAGTATCCCTTCTGTTAGGGTACCAGTGGAAGTTCCATTGTGTGCGTCATCCTGAAGCAGCCGGTCTCGTAGAGAGACATAACCAGACTTTAAAAATCCGCATTGCAAAAGTGTGTGCAGAGAAAGGTGTAGATTGGATAGTAGCACTGCCAGTTGCCCTTTTTTATATGAGAATGGTCGCTCATTCCCGTTCAGGTCTATCTCCCTACGAGATAGTGTTTGGTCGCCCCCTAACATGTGGGGTACACCTAGACCCCGTACCATTACCGATATTGACAGTAATATGCTGACAGATTACCTTGCCTCCTTGATGTCTGCACTACAATCTTGTCGTTCACAGGTTGCCGCTGCATTTCCAGACAACACCGAAGTGAAACCACATGAGGTCGTTCCAGGTGATATGGTCCTTATAAGGAACTTTGATCGTTCAAGTCCGCTGGAGCCCCATTGGAAGGAACCACGACTGGTACTACTCACCACGAGGACGGCCGTGAAGATCGAGGGCCGCAAAGGGTGGCTACATGTGAGCCACGTCAAGAAATTTCACGGACTTAAACCTAAAACTTTTCTCAAGGACTGCCCCGTTCTCAAGGACTGCCCAGACAACAAATCTAAAATTCCCCTGTTAGAGAAAACTCCGCAGCAGGAGTATAAATCTAAGTTGCGGTCTAGTAAGTCAGCCAGTTTAATTGTCTAAGTCCCTCTCGGGTGAAACGGTTAGACAGGTTCCTGACATGTATGAGATAGACCCACACAGTGAGAGAGTTAGTCAAAACTCTAAGAGATGTATTATCGTTCTGTTCTTTTTATTGTTCCTGAGCCTTATGGTTACATGCATAAGTTATGCGTTACATTTATGTTTTCCTATTTCACATGTACATATGTTTTCTAATGTTACAGTAGAGCACACATTTAGTGATCTGCCTCCTCACGAGTTATCCTATCGTCTTGCTATGCGTAATAATACCTTTATCCGAATGATGCACTATTCACACCAAACCAGCAATGCCACTAACTGTTGGGTGTGTGGTCGACTTCCCCCTTTCCAGACACCGAAGGGAGTTCTGCCACTCTTTCCTTATCCATTTTCACATAGTGGTTCGTGTGGAGCATGGTCCACGTTAACGTCATCCTTAACTGATATGTCCCTTCTGAGTCGAACATGTTTCCCAGACAAGCAAGGTCTTTCCCATAGAACAGGGTTAGATCTAGAAAATGAAGTATATGATTTAGGTAATTATTCTTCGAATTTCATGGTCTTGAATGTCCAGTCCGATACCACTCCAAATTTGCCTGCTATTTCAGTACTACCAGTCAAAGGCGAATTATGTGTCAGAAAGAATGGTTCCGCACATGTAGGACATAGTGGTTGTACTACTGTGGTCGAGTATAGTGACAGTGGGAAATCTATTTTCAAAGCCTCACGTCATTCTTATTTTGTTTGTGGTCAGACCGCATATGTTCGTCTGCCCCTAGATTGGGACGGAACATGTTACATTGCCTTCCTACTGCCACCAGTTTTTCTAGCCCCATCTGATTATCACAGAAATACACATCTAGTACACCTTAGACATAGAAGAGAGACTGAGTCCCCAATTGTCGATCAAACCGAAACTGCTCTAGAACAATATCAAGACTTCAATAAAGGTTTCTTCTTCTTTATAGGTCCTGTCCAGAATAGTAAGTTAATACGTAGGTTAACCAGAACCCTTGAAGCAGTAGTGAATGAAACTACTTCCGCTCTAGGTAACTTAACCGAAGAGCAATCTGCTATGAGATTTGTTGTGCTCCAAAATCGTCTCGTTCTTGACGTCATACTGGCCGATAGAGGAGGAGCATGTAGAGTCATCGGATCTAGTTGCTGCATTTTCATTCCTAATAACGCGCCGTCTGTTTATTCAGCTATAACCAGACTTCATAAAATTGCCCATCAGTTACACCAGAATCCAGGCACCTGGACATGGTCCGGTTGGCTCTGGAGTATCATATCTGCCTGGGGTTGGAAAGTATTGTCATTCCTAGGTATAGCAGTAATGATTATATTCAGTTGCTGCCTCTGTTTACAATGTGGCCCTGCGATTTGCGGCATGTGTGCTACCTCTTGTATTCCTAGTCCTAAGTCCCGTTCTAAGACAATTCGAGACGAGCAAATGATGCTATATGAAATGATAGATGGTATCATGAATATAGATGTTTCCTGATGGAAACGTAGGGCACAAGGAGGGAATGTGGAAAAGTAAATTTTGCCATGTTATATGTGCCTACGTGTTCCCCATCCTATGTTATATGTGCATGATCGATATGCATGTATCCCCTCAGGATCGATTAAACACGCAATTATAGTTGTGTCCAACTCTAGTATGCCAGTTTCCAGTTCTCGTGAAAGCAACGAGTATTAGGCCTATGTTGCCACGTTTCACAGTGTGCACGTTAATTTATTGAATTGTCCCCGTTTTTAGGCCTCAAAAGGGGCCCGGACACCAGATTCAAGCTCCAGTCTCCTGAATCCACTCCGAGGAGCGATGCAGCCCCCTCCTGCATCCCTGACCCTTCACTTACTTCCTTTTCGCGCAGCACAGTGCCCGGCCCGGCCTGGCTCTGCCCGCCTGTCTGCCGAGAGTATGTTATGCTTCTAGTTATCAGTCCAGCCCTCCTTCTCTGCATTCCTAAGCTACTGAATCGCATCAACAGTTTCAGCTATGGTCTAGTCTTTCTGTCTCTATGAAAGAGAAATACTGTATTAATATTCATAGAATATTCCTGACACATGCAATACATGTAGAATAGATGCACGCACCAGCCTTAGTGTCAAGTAGCCTTTGCCCTGATAACTTTTGGATTCTATCAACATGTACTCCAAACACCAGATACCAGATATGCTATAGGTACAGAAGTGGAGAAGCGTGGCTCAGTGGTTAGAGGCGGCAGACCCGGAAGCTGAGATCGGCCGTGGACCAGGGTTCGATTCCCCACCTCGGCGGGTCTCGGGCTCAAAAATTCCACGGACTCGACAATTCTCGCTCCGGTGCCTACTCGACTCACGGGGTCACACTCTGCGACTCTGGGCAATAGCTTGCTTAATCTCCACAACGGCCCCTCGCGGCGGGATGCCTGGCTTTCACCTTGTGGATACCCTGCCGGGGTATCTCACAGGGGAATACCAGGACGGGTTCCCTAAGCAAGCGCTTAGATACCGTGTCGGTGATTTGCGCTATATAAATACATGTACATTTACATTTACATTTACATGTCGTCCTGACACCGCAGACTTTAGTCTCCTCTTCTAGTGCAGAAGTCATAGCCCCCAGTTCTCCCTAGTAACACGTCATTGCCCGTTTTGCGCGCACCACTAGGTTAAAGGTCCCAGCTGCTCGAGTAGCCCCCTCCATGTTTCCGCCCCATTCATGACACTTCTATGACGTCCACATCACATGTCTCAGTACACGCCCTGTGCACGCCTTCTTTCTCCACCCATGTACTCTTATCTTACGTTTGTCATAAGTTACGCCTACTGTATGTAATGTAATGTAATGTTTTACTATATATATGCTGCACTGTCGATGAAATGGTGCAGCTGCCTTCCTTCTTATTTTATTTCAGGCTGTCCCGTTCCAGTCCCTTCCCTTTTGCCTGAATAAATCCTTCTGACTCGGACACATCGGATCCTGCCTCTTATTTATTGAGCTATCTGTTATTGTTAATATAGTCAAAAATAGTCCCGGTATTATTTATTTATATACCACAAAAGCCATAGGCGATGAGTGTGTCAGATTTCAAGTTATATATGCTACGTGAGTGTCAATGTAGACTACTCCAGTTGGGACGAGACCCTGCTCCTGTTGTGTGGGGGGTTCCTGTAGTTGTGCTGTAAATAAAGCCTTAGAAGGGCCCCAAATGCCCCTAGGTCTGGAGGAGGCGGGGGGATTGAGTTTGCATACTGATCAGTTATCCTAGAACAGGAAGCTAAGCTCTGGATCCAGCTTTGTTTTGTGGGAGCTCTCTTACCTCCCCAGTGTATCGCTACCTCCCTTTTAGCCAAGAGCAAAGCGATGGGAGCAAATCGACTGACTTTAAGAGGGAGTTGGATGATGTATTCCAGGAGTGCAATCTCAGGCAGGGGGTTCATCTGTACCTGTATAATCTTGCTCAATGTGTTGTGTACGTCTACCCAGAAAGCGTGTATGCGTGGACATGTCCAGACCAGATGTGCAATGTCTGCTTGGGGGACTGGCATTGCTGACAGTAATGAGGTCTATTGGGGTCTATCTTGTGTGCTCTAGCTGGGGTGACATATATTCTGTGCAGGAACATGAAATGGATCAGCTTGTGTCTGCTATTTAGGGATACAGTTTCAGTCACTGTACAGCATGCTGTCCATTGTTCATCAGATATTGGATTGCCCAAGTCTGCTTCCCATGCACTACACACTCTGCTGTCATCTAGTGTGATCAAGCCAGCACATGTTTTGTAAAGTTGTGAAATCAAATGGACTCCTCTGCTACTACCTATCACCATTGTAAGTGGTGAGAAGAACGGAGGCTCCAGCGGGTAGTCAGGGAACTGGGCTCGAAGCGCTGACCAAAGCCTAGCAAACACAAACCTGTCCATGAACGTTGCGTCCGGAAAAGCGGACGCGTCTTCTGGATCAAATATGTGGCCCGCAGGGAAAAAGTCTCCCATTGTGACAATATTGAACTTTATGCAAGTCTTCTGCACCAGCTTTTCCCCTGTTATAGGCAGCCATTTGTCGTTGGGTAGTGGCAGGTCGGAGGAGTAAACCATCTGGGTGTTTGTAATTCCTCCCAGCTTAGCCAAAACCCAGCTGCTTGTGTAGACCGGTCGAATGTCTTTGGGATCTCGCGGAATACGGAGAGGTAGGACTGCGGCCAGGGTGCCCGGAAGGACAAAATCTGACTCTGCCCTCAGAAAAGTGATCCTGGCATCCGGAAAATACCATGTCTGTACAAAGCTGCATTGTGCCGTCAGGTAGTACAGCTGCAGTTCCGGGACGTCGTACACTCCTATGACATGTGGGAGTGTCATGTCCTGCTACTTCACTCTGGGTGTCCTGTTGCCCCAGACCAATCTAATTAACTGGGTGCAAAGAGTGCTAAGAAATGTATTGGTAAGTGGTATCGGGATGTTATGAAATAGGTACAGGAACTTCGGGAGTACTATCATTTTAATGAGGGCCACTCGTCCTGCCATGGAAAGAGTAAGCTTCAACCAATGGTCTAATTGCATCTCAAGTTTAGAGATCGCTACGCCATAGTTGCGGCGGATAATTTGGTCTGAATCAAGGTGCATGTGCACCTCCAGGTACTTCCCCAAGTCGGAGCACCATTCCAGCAGAAATTTCAGTGCCCATTGGGTCATGCCTTTTGTGAGAGGAAAAATTATGGATTTATGCCAATTTATCCCAAGTCCGGAGAAGGTACCAAAGCGCAGAATTTCTCATATGAGGGGATCCAAGCTGGTCTGGGGGTCACAAACATAAAGGATCATATCGTCTGCATATAACGAGACCAATAGCGGGCCCGTACGGAATTGTAGGCCTCTGTGTAGATGTTTCTCCTGGAAGTGTCTTATCACTGGATCCATCGCCAATATGAACAACAAGGGGGATAACCAGCACCCCTGCCTGGTGCCACGAGACAGAGGAAAGGGTGCTGATAGAGTGCAGTTGAGCCAGGGCCTAGCAGTCGGTTTACTATACAACAGGGCTGGCTATGAAACCATGCGGCATACCCATCCATTGCAATATAGACAGAAAAAGGGCCATTCTAGGGAATCGAAAGCTTTTTCGGTGTCTTGCAGGATAGCTGCTGCGGGAGTGTCTGGATTTATTCTGTGCAGGGTGTTAAATAAGGTACGGACATTGAATGCCGTGGATTGATGAGGTATAAAACCTGATTTGGCTAGAGAGACAATGGATTCCATCAGGAGAGAGAGGCGGCATGCCAATGCCTTAGCAAGTATTTTATAGTCTAGGTTTAGGAGGGACAAGGGACTATAGGAACCACACAGCAAGGGGTTCTTCCTGGGTTTGGGAAGTAAGATAATAACTGCTTCACGAACAGTGGGTGGGAGGACCTGTTTCTCCAATGCATCATCATACACACCCAGTAGGCGAAGGATCAGTAGATCCTTGTAGGCTTTGTAAAATTCCCCCATGAATCCATCCAAGCCAGGTGCAGTGGATGAGTTCAGGGAGGTGATGGCTTTGTCTATACTTTCTGCTGTGATGGGTATCGCTAGAAAGTCTTGCATGAACTGTTTGAGATATACCAGCGCCACTTCCGATAGGTAGGCTTCCTGGTCTGTGTGGTGCCGCCCCAGCCTGGTGGAGTACAGTGTTTTGAAATAAGACAGAAATTCTTGTTGTATTTCCAAAGGGTCAGTGATATGCTGTCCTGCTAATGATTGTAATTCTGTGATGTAAGCTTTCATGTAGGGGGGTCTTCCCATTTGCGCTAGTATCCTACCAGGGCGGTCCCTCTCCCCATACATCCTGGCGTTATGGTATTTCCCCATACACAGGATTTCCCTTTCGGCAGTCTCCCTGTTTTCCAGGAGAAGGGCTGCCCTCTTGTCACTGTGAGTCGAATCAGCTGACACCATTTGTGCAGCCTCCAGGGCTCCGAGCGCCCTCTCCATCGAGTAAGAGTACCTGGAATATCACGTAGCACTCCAGAGTATTTGGGCATACATACTCCCCTAATGTAGGCCTTAAAACCCGCCCACAACACTGTCTCTGTATCCACCGACCCGATAATAAGTGTAAAATAATCTTCAATTGCTTCCTGGATCTCACATCTAAATACCTCATCATCTAAGGCTCGGTTGGGGAACCTCCACTGCCTCTCAAAGCCTTCGAGACGTGGGACCCTCAGGGACATTAGTACAGGGGAGTGATCAGAAAATGTTATATAATAGTCTAGTCTGGCCCAGGTGTCATGGAGACTGGTATAATGGGTGTAGGTAGTGTGACTCGGGTCTCGAGCGCGGCCTATGCCCAGGAGGGAGAAGTGTTCACATAGGGAGCGCAAAGCTTTACGAGCTCGAGTCTTGGGGTCTGGGGCAGAGGAAGTACTGTCAGAGGGCAGATGCAGGGTGATGTTGAAATCACCCCCAACAGAAGGGGCACAGGCCTAGCTGTAGAAATTTGGATAGTAATGTATAATAAAAATTGGGGTAGTATTTGTTGGGGCCATATACACATACCAGCGCTATCTTTTGGCTTAGCAATGTGCCCACTACTATCACATATCTGCCCTCAGCATCGTAGGTAACAGACTAAATAATGGACAATCTGACATTTTTTGCGTGTATTGTTTAAGCCCCGGACATTCCACGTAGCCAGTGTAACGTTCGAAGGGCCAGTATTATAACCTAACCGTGCCATCTTAGAAAGGGAATCTTAGGAGAAGAGAGTAACCAAGAGTAATACCCATCTATCATGGTCGCAAACAAGTGTAGCATAGCAACAGTGCAGAGCAATAAGAACAAAACTCCTCCCTCCTCCCCCCACCCAGCCTTCCCGCCCATCCGGATAGGCAATACCAACTTTACCAAAACATTCAATAGTACAAATAGCATCTTGAAAATTAATGACTAGTGAAAAAATGTGGTACAGTCTATTGTCACCAATACAATCTCTAAATGTACACCAAAGTGGGGGGGGATCGCTGTCCAGCGGCCTAGCAACCTTAACAAAAATTATACGTAACATAGTAAATTCTGGCCTTCACAGCAACATATGAAAGGAGCGACACAGTAGAAGGTATCAAGTGACTAACAGTCAGCCATGCCCAGAGTTCGAGAATAAATCCACACTGACAGCTGAGCCACTGTGTTGGGGTGAAGTGGTGTCTGTCTCTGTGGGACGCTCCTGTACTTCTGTGGGATTTTCAAAGATTTGGGCACGCCCGTTTACCTCCACCCACGACCTGGCAGGGTATAGCATACCATATTTCAACCCTAAGTTCTTTAGCACTGCTTTCACCCCAAGATATTTCCTCCTTGCTACTTGAACTAGAGCAGTAAAATCCATATATAGAAATAGTCTGGAGCCTTGCCAAGAGGGTTCGCCATGTTCGCGTGCCAGTCGCAATGCTGTGTATCCCTGTCTCTGAAGTTCATTATTCGTGCAATAATGGGCCTGGGTGGGCATCCCGGGTTGGGGTAGGGTCCCGGAGACCTATGGGCGCGTTCCACCATGAAGCCAGGAGTGAAGGCCTTTTTCCCAAACAGGTTGGTTAGGATCGTCTTGATCAGGTTATCCATGCGCCCTGTAGCTAGGGACTCCGGCACACCCATTAGGCGAATGTTATTACGAGTCCTTTGCGCCTCCAAATATGAATTTTTGGTTGTGACTTCCTTAGGATCTGTTCCATACGGTCTATCCTCTTCACTGATTGCGCCATTCCATCCACCAGATCAGACGTGCGGGACTCAACGACATCTAGACGTCGATCATGCACCTGGATCTTTGCGCCCAGATCTGCGACGTGTTTGTCCAAGAAGTCAAAGCGGACATCTGGCACCTTGAACCTGGTCTTCATTTCCAACAACAATGGATTCAAGTGGTTAGCAGCGTCTACCGCGGATGACGGGGGATGCTCGCTGTCCGCCATGTCACTTGGCTGATCCCGGGTAGGGTCTGCGATTTTCTCGAAGGAAGTACGCGTTGCTTTCGGTTTTGTGGCCCATGCCGCAACTGCTCTGGCAGGTGCAGTGGTGAAGGGGAGAGTATGGCTGGTCAAAGAGGTACCCAATGGTATGCTGCAGGGTGCACCCTACGGAGCAGGCCATGTACAGGACCACCCCGCTGCTGTTTCAGGCACGTGGCAGTCACAATCAGGCCCAGGATCTTGATAAATGGGCCTCCGGTGGAACATGTAACAACTCCCACAATCCATGCAAGAAAGGAAGGGAGCACCCACTCCGTGGCAGCCTAGAGGGGCTCGGGTGGGGCGCAGTGCAGTCAGATGTTTGTGAAGGTTTGAGCGGGCCTCGTGCTGGAGAAGGAGCCTGTGTTGTCATTAGGCTGTCAGACATAGCAGGAGGGAGGCCGCAGTGGAAGTGTTCCTGCTCCCAGGAGAGGCCTTGTAGGGGGGGCGGCACTGCACACACACAGCCGCCAGAGTTCCGCGCTGTCTCTCTGCCCTTGGGAGTGCCAAGGGTATACTACAATTAGGGCCATAGCCAAAGCTCAGTGAGCAGAGAGCTACGAGGCCGCATCCGCGCAGCACTTGTGGTTCCCGAGGCTCGATGGGCGCACCACGCGGGAGGCTGAACGGACCCTCTGCACCCCGGGACGCCTGCCGGAGTGTTAGCCGAGCTCCGCATGCGCCACAGCGCACCTACCACACCTCCCGTGGCGTTCTTGAGCTGCCTCCTCACTCTACCATGGGTGCCGCTCTCGCTGGAATCTGCACCGCCGCCATTTTGTTGGGACTCCCCGGCAGGGATACGGACGGGCTGCAGTCATTTCACCGCTGCTCAGAAACATAGCACACCACTGTGGTTAACTTTGTCGCCTCAAGCATTTCACCCCGTCATTACGGGTTTTTTGGCCGCATTTGGAGCCGGGAAAAGGTTGTTCAGGCGCTTTGGCCGGGAGAGCTTCAGCTCTGTGTGGCCATCCCATTCACGGCGAAGCCACTCCCCCATAGATATCAATATTTGAGAATTCGGACATCTGATTGGTTGAGGCGTTACAAGCTTGCAGCTCATTGGCTGTGAACTGTTGAAACTAAGAAGTGTTGGCAGCAATTTTTTGACTCAATTGAAAGGAATAGGGGCAAAATGAGAAAATTCTATAAGAAGGTATAGTAGGACCACTGTGGACTTAGTTTAAGCAGTCTGTACAGTGCAGAGGCAGGTAGTTTGAATGTTGCGTTGGCGGTGTGCGTTGGCCGTGGAAATCACGTCCGCAGAACAAAGGTGTGCGGTACTGCGGCAAGGTTGCGTAGGCTCTGGAGAGCCCATTGGGAAAACAATGCACCGTATTATGACAAGCAGTGTGTAGGGTGCACACACAGGTAGTGTGAATGTTGCGTAGGCCGTGGAAATTACTTCCGCAAAAGAACGATGCGCGGTATTGCGGCAATGTTCAGTAGGCTGTGGGAATTATATCGGAAAACCAAGAATGCGCTGTATTGAGGCCTTCCTTTAATATAATGTGGAGTAATGTTTACTTATAATATGGTGTTCACTTTTATCACGGATAGTGTCACTTTGTTAGAGGAAATGTAATATTATGTGGGAGGGCGTGTTCGCTCCCTGTGCGCGGAACAACATTAACATTTAATTGGCTGAGGTGTTCCAACAATGAGCTTTATCTTCATTGGCTGCGAACCATTGAAAGTAAAAGTGTTGCCAGCCATTCCCTTCCCCTCTGCAGAGTAGCAAAGACATCTGATTGGCTCACATGTTCTAAGCAGGACCTTCCAGAGCTTAATATTCACTGGCTGTGATCCATTGAAAGTAGAAGTGTTGCCAGCCATTCTCTTCCCCTCCGCAGAGTAGCAGGGACATCTGATTGGATGACGTCTTCCAAGGAGGACCTTCCCAAGCTTAATGTTCATTGGCTGTAAACCATTGAAAGTAGAAGTGTTGTCAGCGATTCCCGCCCCCTCCGTGGAGTAACAGGGACATCTGATTGATTAACGTGTTCCAAGCAGGACCTTCTCAAGCTTAATGTTCATTGACTGTGAAGCATTAAAAGTAGAAGTGGTGGCACTCCTTCCTTCCCCTTCTGCGGAACACCATGGACATTTTATTGAATAAAGTGTTCCGAATACAAGTTTGCTCCTTATTGGGTGGGAACGGTTTACTGTTGTCAGCCATTTTGTGACGCACTTCAAAGGAGTACAGGAAATAAAAAGTAGTAGAGGGGAGAGTAGGAACACTATTAACTCTGTACAGTGGTCACAAGGTGGTGGATAGGGACTGTGAAGGTAAAAATCGTTATTTATTTATTTTAAGGGCCATTTATATAATTTGCGTAGGGGCCCACAAGTCATGTCTGGAAAATAACAGACTGTGTTGCGGTCTTCTTTTTATTAAGTCAGCTGGTGGCATACTTCACAGGAGCAGTATTTAATTCTAATGCGGTGATTACTTTTCTGACTAGGAGTGCTACATCTTTAGAGCAAATATTATAACATGGAGGAGAGGTTGCAAAAAGAAAGCGCTCTGTTGTGGTCTTCATTTAAATAAAGTTCTGAGTAGGCTACTTCTCGGGTAGGTTACTGTCGCGGGTAGTTCAACTTCCGTGCAGCAAAATAGTAGGTGTGGTTGCGCTGCAAAAATGTACCTCTAAGTTTGAAACAGTTTTTATTAAGCAATCACAAATATACTTTGCTAGGAAAGTGTAGCTGTATATATTAGAGGGGTGACAAATAAAAAGCAAATCATAAAATATCCCTTAAGCGTGGCCACACCCTCCTTTTTTTTTGGTCGCCTATAGTTTGTAAAAGTGTTTCCTCATATTCTTGTTAATATAAGAGGGCATCAGTTACTTTTAGATAAAGTAGAAAAGAAGTGCTACAAGAAACACTCCTGCACTACATCATCTCAGGTCACAACAACAATAACAAGTAAAAAACCAGTTAAACAGAAATGGCATCATATTACCTAGAAATGTACGCTTCATCAAAACATTAAATTAAGCACTATGTATACAATTTTTTTGGGGGGACTACTATTTTATAAAATATTAGCAGTGTTACAAACTGTGAGGTAGTAAGTTATCAACGGAAATAACTGTAGTAAATTTTGTTAATGTCTCGCACAGATAGATCTCCAACCCCTTTGAAGTACTATAAATTCACAGTATTAAAATGTACTGGGTGAGTTTATAGTATTCCACAGGAAAAGAAGAATAAGGAGCACAACAAAAAAAACAAAATGTTTATCATTTCTATTCTGTAGAAGTCAGGACATTTTTGTCGTAGTGCTTAGAGGGCGCTCACTGCTCTGCTAACAGATCATGTGCTCTTTTAAGAACATATAGGAAAGTAGTAAGATATGCACTACTATTCCTATATATTCTATAGGGAGAACAAGAATAGGAACCACAACAGAGAAAAAGAGAAATACCAAAATATCAATTAAGAAATGTAGGATTCATCAAAGGTATTCAGTAAAAAAGTATCTATGCAAACAATCTTTTTTTAAACTGCAATTTCGAAAAATATTCTAACTGCAAAAATATCTGATCAAGTAAGTTATAAAGGTCAGTAAGCTGTATTTCAGTTGGTTTACTCCTGGCAGCGACAAATCTCCAATTCCTCTTGTGTGAAAATATGACACTCTACTACAATATAGAGAGTGTCACTGATGCCACACAAACAAATAATAGGAAAATAAAGTCATAAACACAAAGCAAAATTAATAAAAAAATATTTTCCAGCAGTGAATATCTGTTCAAAGGTTTTTCTCCGGAATTTCAAAATCTTTTCGTCTTTGCGTCGACGGCTCATAAACTCCTCTGAGATCATAATGACTGTGAATATTATAATATACATATTCATAGTATGTGATCAAAGTGGGGGAAACAGAATAAGAAGCAGAAGCTGGTAATGTTACATATAAATCTGTAGTCTTTGCGCCGACGGGTCACCAACACCTCTGAGGTCTAGTATAGTTTCAATATTAAAATATACTAAGTCACACTATATGAGCTCAAAGGAGCCAGAAAAGGAACAGTGTTTCCTCTATTCTGTCTGTTTCTCAATACAAGCTGCTGACGTTACATATGAATGGCAAAACCAACCAAGTACACTTTTTTCTTGATACAAATCTTTAAATATTCACAAATAGTTACGCATTATAAATATCTACTATGCCATAACCAAACAACTTATAACTCTGTAATATGTTTTGTTGTGGCAAAAGAAGAATCCAACTCTAGAAATGGGAATCTGCATCACAGAATGGGCACGCGTAAATAACTTGCAAAAACTAAACTAATCGAACAATGAGTGTGGTTTATATACTTTTTAGTTATTGACTAGTCCATTTAGATGTCACATTTTACAGTTGACATGTGCTCCGGTTTTCACTGTTTCACTTGTGCATGTGTTGGAAAAAGTTACAAAATGTAAAGTGGTAAAGGTTTCGATTTCGATTCTCACAAGTATAAGTTCTTTAATATGTACATACATTGGAGAGCTTAAAAACTGTTACCCAGCAAACCGTATCATTTCCTTTCTTGTGACTAAAAGCGTCTATTAATTGGCGTAATTCTAAATAGAAGATGTATAAAAAGATATTGTTCAGAATAGAATAAAAAAAAGTATGTGTTGATATTTCTCATCACTATGGTTTTAAATTAAAAAAAATGCCAGCATTTGTAAAGCGTACAGCTACCTCCGGAGAGGTGTCCCGGCGCTCAGAGGCATCAGAAAGACTAAGCAAGGTGTTGCCCACAGTGACATAGTGGTGGGCTAAAGTGTCGCTGGAGCCATTAATCGAACTGTGAAGTCTGTTGTTCTAAGTCAGGTATCATAGCTGCAACGTCACACTTTTTCCACACATATATGTTAATTAGTTTTAATTAAGTTTTAAACATTGTTAAATTATAACTTATAACAGACTACTGTTACATTTAGTTTTTCACTACAAAAAGTATGCACGTCTTTTTAAAATGTACTTAAAAATACAATATAGTTTTCAGGGACATTGTAGTTAAAAATTAGCATTTCAAAAACCTTTGAAATTCACAGAAAAAACCATAGGTTTTACAGACGTTATAGTTAGAAATTAGCTGTCAAGGATTCCCCCCCTCCCCGCCCACGCAGCGATTCGGTGACAGCAGCCTAGCCTGTCACGTGGGTATGAACTACGGGAGCCAGCATGCTGTGCGCGATCGGCGCGCAGATCAGCAACGCCCATAAAAGGCGTACCCACTCATAGAATGGTGTCGGATATTGAGATCCTTGCCGGCCTTCCGTTGGGTGCAGACTACGGACCTGTGCTTCCTGTTCCTGTTCCAAGAACTCTGTTTGGATTACGAAGCAACGTCTTGGAGGTAAGAAGGAGCGGCTGCTCGCGTTACCTCGTCTCGGTCGAGCGTTTGTTGATACGCTCCCGAGAAAGGATTGGGCAGAGACGCACACCACGGAGGTGTTTGCCGCGTCTCTGCTTGGGTGTATTGCGCTGATAGCCCGGGATTGCAACAGTGGGTGCAGGTGCGTCAGACATTCGAGCACTACACCGGAGTAAGGATTGGCGTCCCGTTTCATGGGCTAAGGGCTTGGAAGGTCGAGCGGCTGCTCCCTGACGTCCCGTTATGAACATCGCGGTAGAGTGCCCAGCTGGGCATTCCCGTGTTCGTCTACCATAGCGCCCTACCTGTTTATTCACCAGAGTGGTACACAGGATACCAAGAGATCCCATTAGCCACATTCGAGCTGCATTTCCGGCTGTTGCTTTGCACAGTGCCCTCCGTTGGTGGGACATCAGGACCGGTGTTCATGCGGAGGACTGTTGGACCTTAGTCCTACTTGAGAACTTGGGCGGCTAATGGGTATCGTTGACTACACTTTATTATTTCTTGTTTGCTTTCTTTTTCATTATGCTTACAAACCAATAAATACTATTGGGAACCTAACCCTTGGTCCCCGAGAACACACGGTAGATTACACAATATTCAACCTTTCTCATATCTTTCTCCTGGTCGGGTCAAGGGCGCCATGGCCACTTTGGACGACGTACTGGCAGCCTTGGCGACTGTGCAAGTCGAACTATCCGCGTCCAGGCAGTAAACCGCGGATTTAAGGGCCAGGCTAGACTCCATGCAAAGGAACCCCTTTGATGCCGGACCCACAACAGCCGCCTCTCCTCCTGCAGTTGTGGTCGAGATGCCAGTCTCGATACCGTTGGCCACACCTGAGAGGTACAGCGGAGACCCCGACACCGTACAGGTCTTCCTAATCCAAGTGGCATTGCACCTATCATGTAAACCCAAGGCTTTTCCTACCAGCCAGGAGAGGGTGGCTTTTTTTATCTCCTACCTCGCGGGGAATGCTGCACAATGGGCTGTGCCGTTGGTGAGCAGGGACGACCCTCTGCTGTGTGACTGGGGAGCATTCCGCGAGGAGTTTCTGAAAGTGTTCGACAGACGTGCTGATTCATACACAGCAGACCGAGAAATGCTGGAGCTCCATCAGGGCAGTTACGATCTTCTGCAATACCTGAACGCTTTCCGTCATTTGGTGGCCGAGACCAAGTGGCCCGTCTCTAAGCAAACGGCTCTATTCCATCAAGGGCTAAGCGATGACCTGAAGGACGTGGTCGCTCAGATCGACCCTCAACCTAAGACATGCGAAGGTCTCATTAACCTGGTTCTGCCTCTGGACCATCGGTTGAGCGAACGCAGGGGGGAACACAAAAGGAAAGGGAAGCCTCTGCAGTCGTATGTGGCGCAAGGATCCCCTGAGTCCAGCAGCACGGCTAAAGCGGAACCAATGGACATTGGAGCCATCAGAGCCAGCTTAACCGCTACCGAAAAGAATCACGCCGCAAACAAGGGCTCTGCTTGTATTGCGGCAAGAAGGGGCATTACGTTCGTGAATGCCCGGCCAAGCCAAAAAACAGCCGAGTAAGGGTCAACAGAAACGTGACGGCGGCTGTTGATGTCCCGACGGAAAACTGAAGGACTCCCACAACAGAGAATGGGCCTCTAGGAGGCTACAATGTATCCCTTCCCTATCGCGCCTTGATCGGGCACGAAGACAACACCTGTATGTCAATGTTCATGTACGTATCCACACCCAATGGATTCCTGTGGTGGCCATGGTCGACTCAGGGGCCACTGGACTCTGTATGGATCAGGAGGAAGCGCAGCGATTGGGCATCGCTCTCATACCCAAGGAAGTCCCAGAGGACGTATAGACGGTGGACGGGAGGAGGCTGGTTACAGGTCCTATAGGACATCACACAGAGGAAATTCCTGTGAAATTCGGGGAAGAGCACAATGAGCTGATCGATTTCAGCATCATAAGGGCACCGAGTACAGGATAATCCTGGGTCTACCCTGGTTGAAAAAACATAACCCCTTGGTCAACTGGGTGACTCACGAAATCATGATGTCCTCTCAGCATTGCCGCCAACATTGTGGCATGAACAAAGGGTCTGTCGACAACAACCTAGGGATGGATCACACGGTAGCCAAGGCGGCGGAAAAAGAGGTTGTTTTGCCCAGAGAATATCGAGATTTCCTGGACGTCTTTGACGACGTACGAGCTAAGGCGCTCCCCCCGCACAGAGTCTATGATTGCCAGATCGATCTGGTGCCGGGTGCAAGCGTTCCCAATGGCAGGCTCTATGCCTTATCGGAGCCTGAGACCATCCATCTGCGCTCCTACCTTGACAAACTACTAGGGTTGGGTTTCATCAGACCTTCCAAGTCCCCAGCAGCGTCACCCCTTTTCTTCATCCCGAAGGCCAACGGAGAATTAAGGGCTTGCGTGGACTTCAGGGCTTTAAACGCCATCACAGTAAAACATCGGTACCTCTTGCCACTCATAAGCGTACTGTTGGAGCAGGTGAAGAAGGCCTGAATCTACACGAAGCTCGACCTCAAGGGGGCATACCATTTGGTTCGCATGCGACAGGGCGACGAGTGGAAGACGGCCTTCAAGACCAGGTTTGGTCTCTTCGAATACCTTGTTATGCCGTTCGGGCTTTGTAACGCCCCTGCGGCCTTCCAGTACTTTTTGAATGAGGTGTTTCGTGACCTTTTGGATGTGTACATGGTTGTGTATGCAGATGATATCCTCGTCTACTCTGACACGGAAGAAGAACACGTACACCACGTATCAACGGTGCTCCGGAAACTCCAGGAGAACCTGCTGTTCTGTAAGTTCAGCAAATGTGACTTCCATGTCACATCAGTGGAATTCCTAAGGGTAATGCTGAGCCCTGATGGACAGGAGATGGCGGAGCGCAAGGTCAAGGCAGTGGAGGAATGGCCTATTCCGCAGGGAGTGAAGGATGTGCAATGCTTTATCAGGTTCGCCAACTTTAACGGCGGTTCATCGATGGGTTCTCCGGACTCGTGGCACCGATCACTCAGCTGTTGAGGAAGTCTAAGTCGTTCGTGTGGAGTCCAGAGGCACAGGCTGCGTTCATCGCCTTGAAGAAAGCATTCGTTATAGCTCCTGTACTGGCGCATCCCAACCCGGAATTGCCCTACGTGGTGGAGGCAGATGCCTCAGAAGACACTTTGGGGGCCATATTGTCACAACCCGTGGCATTCATGTCCCGAAAACTGAACGATGCGGAGCGCAACTATCACATCGCGGAGAAGGAGCTGTTAGCCATCAAGGACGCCTTCACGGAGTGGAGGCACTGGTTGATGGGAGCCAGACATGAGGTTACGGTGTTCACGGACCACCGTAACCTGCAGTTCATGACTGCTGCAAGGCAACTCTTGCCGCGACAACTGCAATGGATGCTCTTCTTCTCCGGTTTCCATTTTCACATCACTTACAGACCAGGTGTGCAAAACAGGAAGGCCGATGCGCTAACCCGGCAGTCATCTGTCTCGGTGCAGGCGCCCACACTCGAACACTCCATCATCCATCCGTATGTGGTGCTGGGGCTGATTCAGCCAAATGCGTTCCTCCAGGGCGTCCAAAGAGGGATCCGTACTTTTTCCTGGAGAAGTTGGCTTCAGTGTCACAGGGAATGGCAGGTCAAGGATGGGATACCGGTGAACGGTGGACGCATGCTGCTGCCTACTCCCAGGCTCCGGAAACAGGCCTTCGACTGGTGCCACGTTTCACCCTGAGAAAACGGTGGCTTGTCTGGGGAGACACTTCTGGTGGCCATCCATGAGAACGGATGTCAGGAGGTGGGTAGCGTCCGGCACAATTTGTGCGGCCATGAAAACGGACCACGGACGCCCACAAGGGTTGCTACGACCCCTTCCTACGCCCTGCAGACCCTGGGAGAACATATCCCTGGATTTCGTCGTTGGGTTGTCAGTGGATCAGGGCTATACTGCGATCCTGGTGGTGGTCGACTATCTCACGAAGATGGGGCGCTTCGTGGCATGCAAGCAAGTGCCCCCTGCTGGCCAACTGGCTTTGATGCTGCTAAAGCACATGGTGAGGTTACACGGACTGCCCAGCCTAATCGTGTCTGACAGAGGCTCTCAGTTCACGGCCCAGTTCTGGAGGACGTGGTGTTCCGCGTTGCATGTCACATCAGCCATGTCCACAAGCTACCACCCTCAGACAGACGGTCAGACGGAGCGCTTGAACCAGTCCCTCAAGCAGTACCTTCGTTGTTTCGAGGATCAGGGAAAGGAGGAATGGGTGGATCTCCTGTGGATTGCAGAAATAGCCTACAACAACGCCACGCATAGCTCCACCAAGGCTTCCCCTTTCTATAGCAACTATGGACATCACCCTTGGTTTCTGCCGTTCCTACACCCCATCAAGGACCAGAAGGTGCCTGAAACATCCAGGCGGGTAGCCCACATCAAGGAAATGCTCCAGCTTTCGCGGACATACTTGGAGGCCGCCAAGGCGACGTACAAAGCTGCGGCTGACAGGAGGAGGAGGCCTGGACCTGTGTATGTTGTAGGCGATTACGTTTGGTTGTTCACCAAGAACCTGCGGTTTCACAAGCACAGTGTGTTTCATCCCAAATACATTGGTCCTTATCGCATCACCAAGTGTGTCAGCCCCGTGAACATGAGGCTTGGTCTGCCTAGGCACATGCGGATCCATCCGGTGTTCCACGTTTCCCTGCTTAAACCTTCGTCCTCTGACCGACGTGCGCCGCCGGTGCCGGTGTCGGTGGATGCCGATGTGGAATACAAGGTGGAAGGTATACGGGACTCCAAGTGGAGTAGGGGCAAGTTGTGGTATCTTGCCGCCTGGAAAGCTATGGCCCGGAGGAGCAGTCGTGGGAGCCTGCGTCGGGGGTGCATGCGCCCCGATTGGTGTCATCATTTCACAGACGACACCCGTCGTGCGCTGGGCCTGCTGGACGGGCATGATGGGAGGAGGATGTACTGTCAAGGATTCCCCCCCACCCGCCCACGCAGCGATTCGGTGACAGCAGCCTAGCCTGTCACGGGGGTTGGAACTACGGGAGCCAGCATGTTGTGCGCGATCGCCGCGTAGATCAGCCATGCCCATAAAAAGGCGTAACCACTCATGGAATGGCGTCGGGTTTTGAGATCCTTGCCGGCCTTCCGTTGGGTGCAGACTACGGACCTGTTCTTCCTGTTCCTGTTCCGAGAACTCTGTTTGGATTACGAAGCAACGTCTTGGAGGTAAGAAGGAGCGGCTGCTCGCGTTACCTCGTCTCGGTCGAGCGTTTGTTGATACGCTCCCGAGAAAGGATTGGGCAGAGACGCACACCACGGAGGTGTTTGCCGCGTCTCTGCTTGGGTGTATTGCGCTGATAGCCCGGGATTGCAACAGTGGGTGTAGGTGCGTCAGACATTCGAGCACTACACCGGATTAAGGATTGGCATCCCGTTTCATGGGCAAAGGGCTCCCTGACATCCCGTTACGAACATCGCAGTAGAATGCCCAGCTGGGCATTCCCGTGTTCGTCTACCATAGCCCCCTACCTGTTTATTCACCAGAGTGGTACACAGGATACCAAGAGATCCCATTAGCCACATTCGAGCGGCATTTCCGGCCGTTGCTTTGCACAGTGCCCTCCGTTGGAGGAACACCGGGACCGGTGTTCCTGCGGAGGACGGTTGGACCTTAGCCCTACTTGAGAACTTGGGCGGCTAATGGGTATCGTTGACTACACTTTATTATTTCTTGTTTGCTTTCTTTTTCATTATGCTTACAAACCAATGAATACTATTGGGAAACTAACCCTTGGTGTATCCCTGTTGTTGTGTTTACCAGTCCTACCCGACCCCGAGAACACACGGTAGATTACATTAGCATTTAAAACACCATAGAAATTCACCGAAAAAAAACATAGGTTTCAGGAACGTTATTGTTAGTTGGACATTTCACTCGTTTAAAACCATAGAAATTCCACTGTTATAATTAGTTTAGCTAACTATAAATCGCGCCACCACAATGCACTGCTGATTATGTCACATATTCATCATTCATGACATGGCCAGTGACATCACTGATGACATTTCAAATGACATCACTAATGACATCACTGACATCATCCACGTGAAAATCTGATGCACCTTCTCACACTATAATAGAACCTTTGATACACCCACTGTAAAATACAGACTACTCTTTTCTAAATCATTGACACACCAATACCAGTTACTACATACGCACTCACTGATTGCTAGGTTTACACACACATCCACTCATTCATCCATACAATCACTCAAACATGCAGTCAATCATACATACAACACTATCATATGCATTAATACACCTATACAGACAATCACATACCACCACTCATCCATGCAGTTACTCAGACACCTAGTCAGTCATGCTTAAAATCAATCACACTCCCATTTACTCAACTATACAATTATACACACACCACCTTACTTATTAATGGAGATACTAACGCATACTTACTTGCTTATGTAATCAGTGATACAAGTACACACTCATCCATACAGCCAGTCTCACAATCACTGACTATCATGTAGAGTCATTTATATACTTCAACTCTCACACACACTGCCTTTTACATATGTAGTTACTTGGACATGAACCACTGAGGCATCCATTTACTCACCAACACACCCATACACTCACTCTCATACAGCTGTTTTCACATGTACTTTTGAAGCCATCCACCCAGTCAACCACACACACAGCAATGCACAGTCACACACCTCCCACCCACCCACACACACATACAGTCTCCCAAAAAATACTCAGACAACCAATCAATAACCTACATAGACCCTCATGTAGCTACTGACCAACCCATGCAGCAGTTTGCACAACAACAGACAGACTGATACAGGTATTCACACAGTTTAGCCCCAAATGCATGCATTCAGTAAGACACATTTAATTACTTACTTTTATAGTCAGTCACGTACCTACTAAATCCTCCATCCAGACACCTACACACCCACTCTTTCTTCAGTACACCTTGGAATATATATAGAACGTATTTAAACTTTACACTAACACAGTCACTGGATGATGTCATCAGTGATGTTATCAGTGATGTCATTTGAAATGTCATCAGTGATGTCACTGACCATGTCATGAATTATGTAATATGTGACGCCATCCGCAGTGCATTGCGGGGTCGCAAGTTATAGTTAGTGGAACTAACTATGAGGTTGTAATTTCTATGGTTTTGTACGAGTGAAATGTCCAACTAACTATAACGTTCCTGAAACCTATGTTTTTTTCAGTGAATATATATATATATATATATATATATATATATATATATATATATATATATATGCTTGAAAATCCCTGCTGCCACCTCTGCACCACAAGAAAAGCCCGCACTCCAGGTAAGTCCAAAACCAGTCTATTTACTGAAGCTGACGCGTTTTACCCGAGAGGTCTTTGTCAAAGCTGAGGAGGAAACATTGTGACAGTGTATTTACAACATGCAGTGAGACATTTTTGCATAATCGATCAATCAACATAGGAAAAAGACTTAGGCATTTATAAAATGCAAACTCATCAGTGAAAGGGAAAAAAACACTACAATAGTCAAAATGAAAAAAGTAAAAAAATATTTTCATTCCAGAAATTGAATAAAGGGTGTTTCACCCGAAAAAAATAAAATATACATAAAAAAAGGTAAAATACCACATAGACATATATATATCTACATATATATATATACATATATATTGTTGTTAATAGCTTTATTTCGACAGCTTGTGTCATAAAAGCTTCGTAAAATGTTTAACAAGAAGTTTACAAAAAAGCAAAATTGGCTTAAATGACATGGTGAGACAGACAATGTAAACAGTTATTTGAAAAAATGCTCAGATATGCCATTATGAATAGTACAGTTGTCAAAAATTACAATTTTTGTTAAATAAAAAGATCATAAGTAAAAAGAGATGTGAATAGTTGCATGTAAAACATTTTAAAAGCTATTTAAAAATGTAAACTCGACATCCTTCGTTGTGCAGTCATCATAAGAAACATAATGTGATACCCCGAAGAACATGAACACTAATAATTATTTAAAACCATAATTCTGGTGTTGGGTAGTCTAATGTAAAGTGTCAGTATGTTAGATGTGATCTTATTGGTGGGGCAGACAATTATTGTGTGCTAAGGAGATTACTTCACTGCATCACTATCTCATGCCCAGAGAAGTTAAACCTCTCTTTTCAATGCATTTTGCCTAATTAACCGGGCATGGGCAAAAAATGTGGCAATGCCGCACAGAAAGAGTGCTCTTGAGTCGCACCTGAGAATACGCAGAGTTACCCATTAATCCAGTGTACCCAATTGGTGACGAATAGGTTTTAGCCATTTGGACCTTGGTGCTTCGTATACTAGGCAGACAAACATGACATGGGCAACACACTTTAAGAGGACTCTGAAACAGGGAAAGTCTGCTGGTGTGTGTTTTGAGGGGTGCCACTTTGTAGTTAATGCTCGGACAGTAAGTGTGCCAAACCTAAAATGCATGTACAGCATCCTGTCCCTAGGTACATGGATTACATTTAGGTAAGGCTCAAGGCCTCTAGTCTGCATATGCTGCAGAAAATCTTCCGTCAGTCTGCCCACTTTGGTCATGCTATTTTCCTGACTGGCAACCTTGTTCCAGTATCACCGTTTAATTTCCTCTGTACATAGTAGGTCTTGTCTGTTCCAGTGTCCCTGGAAACCCAGTACTGTCAAATATTTCCTAATGTCCAAGGTCCATTTAATTCTACAGTTGACATCTAGGTGGAACACCTCAGTAGTGCTTTGGCGTATGTGGAAAGTTCTGGGTCTGCCCAAGGTGAGCCCAAAAGAGCAGTGGACATAATTTTGCTATGTCTCTAAATGACCATTTGGTCAAATTGAATTTTAAAGGTGTCAGCGGTGTGCTGCAGGGGAGCATCACCAATTATCTCAGTAACTTATGTTCAGATCTGGAAATGTTCTCAACATTGTCAAACCCCCACAGCTCGGCTCCGTAAGGAGCTGTACTTACTGCTTTGGTATCGTAAATCGTGACAGCCGGAGTAACTGGTCTACTTTGTGAGGAACAATGTTCTTTCCCTAGTGCTCCGGTCACATGTTTATGACCCAAGAGCATCTTGGCTTGGTGGGGCTTCCAAGACATTTGGTCAGAGAGTCTGACATCAAGATAATCAAAGGTCCTGACTCTCTCCAGATATGCCCAAAGTATTGAAACCTGTTGAGAAATCTTTGTAGTTCTGCTGGGGTATTTGACACAAGCAGGGTGGCATCAGCAAACAAAAGTGTTGGTATGTTGTTGCCCGCCAGGGTTGTTGCATCTGTCAGACCTTCTTTGAAAAGCAAACCACCCCATTCATGTAGAGAGAGAACAGGGTGGGTGCCATTACACTACCCTGGTGGACTCTCCTGTTGACGGGGATCCGCTCTGTCAGCTGACCTTGTGAACCCCACCTCACCTGGGCATAATTACCCTCATGAAGCCATATCAGTAGGTTGAGGATAGGAGGGGTAATGCCCATATCTCTGAGCACTAGCCACAGATTATTCCTGGGGACGAGATCAAAGGCAGTCTTTAGATCGATAAATGTGAGGTAAAGACTGGCCTTGCCGATTGTGTCTGTCTTCCAGTATATTAAGAGCAGCCTAAAGGCCTGATCAATCATTCCTGTGTGGGCCCTGAAGCCAGCTTGATACTGAGAGAGAATATCTTCATGTTCTACCCATTGTTGGATTCTTTGCAGCAGGACTCTGCCGAAGACCTTCTGCATTACATCTATCAGACTAATTGTTCTGTAGTTTGAGGGGTCTCCTCTTGGTCCCTTCTTTCAAATTGGTACCACCTCTGCACATTTTCCAGGATCCCGGCATTGGACTTCCACTGGCAATTGCATTAGCAAGAAGAAGAATATAATGTGCCCAATTTTTGGAATCTGATAAGAAGAGGCCTCCGGTCAGGCCGTCCGGCCCAGCTGCTTTGGTGGAGACAATTTTTCTTATAGCAGCTCCAATTTCACCCAGGCCAAAGAGATCACCATTATTATCAGCACTAGAAGGGTCAAGAGGAATATAAGGCACCTCAAGTGGCATAGTCTCTGGTGTGGAGTATAGCTTCTTGAAGTGGTTGTACCAAGCATTGCTTGGAATATGATTTGAAAGTGGCAGTCAGCCTTCCTATTGCCCTGGGAGACTAAGGTCTAAATAGATTATTATTCTTGTGCTTGTTTCTTTGAGTTCCTGCCAAAGTGACTCGTCCCATGTGATCTTTGCTCGGCAAAGGGCTGCTCTATAGTTCTTCCTAGCTATCCTGATCAGAGGGCAGTTCTTGTCTCTAATTGCTTTGGCTAGGAGCTGCAGTTTTCTCCTACAATCTTTCATACACCACATGTTAGACCCTTTGCTGGGCACTCTGGGCTTATTGCTCTTACTCGGGCAAGAAAGTAAGCACCTACTAGGTCCACTGTGCAAGAGTGGACATTTAGGACATCTGTCAGCCCGTGGGTTACGGACTACAGCCTGGAGTGCTGATGCACTAGAGGCTAAAACTTGCCGAATTTCAGCGATTTTGGTTTCCTGAAGTGCACTTCAGGAATCTTTTGCAATTGGAAGAGGCGATTTCTTTAGTTATTGTTAAAGTTTGCACACTCTCGGGATGGCATGGAACAGGCCAAAGTTGTTTCATGTGCAGACAAAGGGGATTATGATCACTATCAGTAGTGGTGCCAACTTTCATGTCTATGAGGTCTCCCCAAAGTCTTACATCAAGTGGAGTAATGTGGCTCACTGGTTAGAGGCGGCAGACCCGGGAGCAGAAGTCGGCCCGGGACCACCGGACCAGGGTTCAATTCCCGACGCGGCAGGGTCGTGGACTTGAGTCAGCGGACTCGATAATTCTCGCTTCGGTGCTTACTCTAATCAGGGGTTCCACTCGGCAACTCTGGGCATTAGCTTGCCTAATCTCCACAACGGCCCTATCAATTCTGGGGATGCCTCGCTCCACCTTGGGGACTCCCAGCAGGGACCATCCCACAGGTAAAGCCAGGACGGGTTCCCCAGAGTTATACAGCGCCAGGAAACCTATGGACGGGTAGCAGTGCGCTTTACAAGCTCAAATACATTTACATTTACAAGTAGGATGTAGTCAATCCGCAAGGGGCAGCTGACTCTGTTGTAAGTGTTAGCACCCTGACTATCTGATGGCGTTCTCCCATATACTGCCCTCAGACCAAATTCCGCCGGTGGGTAAGTCACTCCTGAACCCCCCTCCCTTCCTTATGATTATGTCCATTCCCTGTCCCTAAATATGGTCCCAAACATCAGAGTTCTCTTCAGGATTTTCTTTATTGTTAAACCTGAATTTTAAAGTCTTTTGGGAGGTCAAACACAATAACAAAACTTATTAAACTTCTGGACGTGTAGTGTCTCTTTTCCTCATGGGCGTCACAACGTGCTTTCTCCTGTCTGTCTTCTTTCCGTTTGAAACTTGCAGGTACCCAAAAATAAGGAGATAAGAAGTAAGGGTCAGGTTCTTGCCCTTCAAACAACAATCACAAAAACGGGGGGGAGGGGAGTGCCTTCACCAGGTCCCTAACGTGATGTGCCTAAGTGAAGGAAATGTTTTTGTCATACTCAGTGGCCCTTAACCCGCTTCCACAATCCCCAAAAGATCCCCGGGCATGCAGACTGTACTTGCCTGCTACCACGACACCCTTGGGCTGTGGTGGTGGGAGACTCCGACTCCTCTCGGTTGGGAAGCTCCGAAGTCCTGTGCGCGTTGCTCCTAGAGCGGTAACCGGGTCAGGGTGCTGGTTCGTTGTCCTTCCTGCTTCCCAGGCTGTCTGTCGGGTCTTCGTCCGTGGTTCCTGCCTCACGTGGTGTCCCCGATGGTTCCTCCGTCTCGCTGCAGTCCGCGTCCTCCTCCGTTGACGAACGCCGTCTTTCTCCGCCGCCGGCTATTTCAGCTGTCTCTCGTTGGGATTTGCCGCCCTCCGCTAGACCGCTAACCGAACTTCCGGTGGCGTCTTCTATGGCGGCCATCTTAGGTTGGTCGGGTGTTCCCTGTGTGGGTACGAAACCCTCACACCGCTATAAGAGAATTAAGTTGGAGTACTAGCTGAGTCCATCTTTTAACAAGAGGTAAATTGAGCCGGGGAGACGGCACAATTATTGTTCTCCTTCTCAACTCCAATCCGGTCCTCTGTGTCCAGTGGTTCGAGGGTACAGCTGAAGCCTCCTGCTACCACAACAATAGAGTGGGATGGGCAACTAGTTAAGGCTTCTTCCAAGGCTGTAACTATAGAGTCTCCTTATACAAATATTGAATACGTCCAGGGTTCCCCCCAGGTCCCTTGATAGCAAGTCTCAGTATATCCGGGCTTGAATTTGGATGCAGGGTTTTACGGCAGCCCAGAGCAAGACTCAACCAAATGATCAAAACCCCTGACAGATGTCCTTACCCCGTGGTGGTTGTGGAGAAGCGTGGCTCAGTGGTTAGAGGCGGCAGACCCGGAAGCTGAGATCGGCCGTGGACCAGGGTTCGATTCCCCGCCTCGGCGGGTCTCGGGCTCAAAATTCCACGGACTCAACAATTCTCGCTCCGGTGCCTACTCGACTCACGGGGTCACACTCTGCGACTCTGGGCAATAGCTTGCTTAATCTCCACCACGGCCCCTCGCGGCGGGATGCCTGGCTTTCACCTTGTGGATACCCTGCCGGGGTATCTCACAGGGGAATACCAGGACGGGTTCCCTAAGCAAGCGCCTTGAGACCCCTGGGTGATTCGTGCGCTATATAAATCGAAATACATTTACATTTACATGCTGGCAAATGGAAGCACATATATATCCTGATTTATACAAAGTAACCAGACTCCAGGTCTCCTGGAAGATGCATATGTCGAATCCCTCGATTAGTTTGTTCCAATGAGGGATTGCCAATTTACTTTTTAGCCCTCCGAGGTTCCAGGATAGTAATTTCAGTTGGTGGGATGGAGCAGGTCCTGGAGTAGTACTCCTCTTGAGGTACATTGAATAGACTTGCTGTTTGGGGGAGTAGAATGTGTGCCAAGGTAGAGTTGATTCTCAGACTGTAGTCAGTTGATAGCGTCTAGTGAGGTTCCTCTGTCTGATAGAATGAGTGATTGCATGATGGATTGCCTGCCCCGTGTGGCTGGTGGGGATCACCTAATCTGTATGGAGGAGGTTTCAGGGGAGCAGTGGCAGTATTATAAAGCAAGAAGGTTATTGGCCAAATCGGACCTGTTCATAGTGATCTCAATACAGTTGAGTCGTTAAGACGGGGACGTATATCAGCAAGCCCTGGTGGTGTCATCCCGTATCACTGATCGACAGCCCCTAACATGGCAAATTCAGTGGACAGCTTTGTTGGCCAAGGAGGGTTCATTTTCAGGACTACTTTTAAGCCCAAGCTTAGGGACGTTGACCATAAAGATTTTCAGAGGATGAGACAAGTAGGGGGTATCTAGATGGTTTGTCTGGTGTTGAGTCTTGGGTAAAGGATGCTGTGCCTGAGAAGGAAGGCGAGAGGCAAAATTGGTGCAAGTTGCAGAAAATTGAGAGGTAACTGTACTATAAAGATTTTTAGGGGCCCTAGTTTTGATGTTGCTAGGATGATTGACTGTAGGGTAAAGTGAGGTGTACCTGTGGGAAGCAGTGGCAAGGGGTTGTGGTGTGTCACATGAAGTTGTTGGTTATGTTCTGTTGGGCTATTTGCACGCTGCTGGCAGGGCAGCTCCTTATGTAGTATCGATTTAACCAGGGTAGTAAGATCCACAATCATGGATTTCAAGGACCCTATCTCAAGTCTGAGCATGTTAGTAAGCTGGGATGTCTCCTGCGGTTCTACTTTGTGGTCATTATTGGGTCATGCACTATGCGTGAAAGGTGACTGAGGCAATGCCTCGCTTAGCTTGTTGGACATGCCCACCAGGAGTAAAAACCTGTTTGTACAAGGAACTGCGGTTCCTAACTGGGAGTCTGTGATGTTGCTGCTAGGAGAAGAGATGGGTAGATGGAGGGTCCTCGCTGGGTCTGCCTGCGTTTTTGGTGAAGCATCTTTGTTAGGTGTAAGAGCTCCCCTTCGAGGTGGTTTCTGAAACACAGCTGGGATGGTATTTGGGCATAGGGTGTTCGTTGTTCTGGGCTGATGCTCTGGGGAGGATTGGCCCAAAGTATTGGGCGTAGTTGGTTTGGCCTCTATTATGCCTTCACACTCGCTGATGAGGGTATCTATGCAATCCAACACACAGTTGCTGCCTGCGTGTTCGAGTGATTTCCTTGCCTTCATTCCCTTATGGACCCGACCATTACCACTACCTCCTCCGCCAACACCCTCCATTGTTTTCCTTTTACCCATGTCTAAGTAAGTGCAGCACAATTATTGGTATAAGAGGAGGGAGTAAAATAACACTGGATGACTAGTTAATAACAATGGATGACCAGTTAGCTAATGCTCAAGGAGCTGACAGGGAGATAAAAACAGACAAATGGGGCTGTAAGGCTAATGGATTATTTGTTCAGAAGCCCGTCTTATGAGTTCCAGTCAACAAATGGTGTCAGATCCTCGGCCTGTAAGCTTTCCCCGTGTGAATTTGAAAGTTCTCACAGTACCTTAATAAGCAGGAGATAATTTGCAGCGTCGATCAAGAGCCAGATGAAAGGGAGGTGGCCCTGCCCTGTATCTTCCTGGCAATGACGGGCAAGGACAGGCCTGCCCTTTGCCCAGGCGCAGCCCACACATGTCCCGCACTGAGGTGAGTGTTTGGTGCTTTACAAGCACAGCGGCAGAAGGCTCCTCCCTCCTGCAGATGCAAGGTGCCCTGGGGCTTGGAGTCCCCTCTGCTGCTGGTGGCAAGTGAGTGTTTGATTGATTCAGATGCTCCGTCCATCAGTGAGTGTTTGATTGATTCAGATGCTCCGTCCATCACCACCCCTTTTTGTACCGCTGGTGGCAAGGTGACAGCACGTCCCGCGCTGCGGTTAGCGTATGGCGCTTTACAAGCCTGTTGGCAGAAGGCTCCTCCCTCGGGCAGATGCAAGGTGCCCTGGGGCTTGGAGTCCCCGCTGCTGCTGGTGTCAAGGTGACAATATATATATATATATGTATTCACTGAAAAAAACACAGGTTTCAGGGACGTTATAGTTAGTTGGACATTTCGCTCATATAAAACCAGAGAAATTCAGAAGTTATAGTTATTGAGCTAACTATAACTCACGCCCCCGCAAGGCACTGATGATGACATCACGTATTACATCACTTATGACATGGTCAGTGACATCATTGATGACATAACTGATGACATCTCAAATGACATCACTGATGACATCATCCAGTTTCTGTAAAGTTTAAATATGCTTTATTTATATATATATATATATACGTATATATATATATATATATATATACGTATATATATATCGACGCTCCAAATTTCTTTCACATCAGCAAAAGAATCCACGGCACTCCACTACTTATATATATATATTCACTGAAAAAAACATTGGTTTCAAACATGTTATAGTTAGGAATTAGCATTTAAAAAACCTTTGAAATTCACTGAAAAACCATAGGTTTCAGACATGTTATAGTTAGGAATTAGCATTTAAAAAACCTTAGAAATTCACTGAAAAAAACCTATAGGTTTTAGGGTTGTTATAGTTAGCTGGACATTTCACTCGTACAAAACCATTGAAATTCCTCCGTTATAGTTAGTTGTACTAACTATAACTCGCGCGCCTGCAATCCACTGCTGATGATGTCACATATTACATAATTAATGACATGGTCAGTGACCTCACTGATGACATCACTGATGACATCTCACATTTTTGAATGTCCAAAGACTTATATATATATATATTTAATATAAATATTAAGACAATACATTATCTGAGGTAATTATAAAAATAATATTCTTTAACTTTCAAAAAAAGCACATTACTTTTAAATGCAATTTGGCGAAGTCGCGCTGGGTGCGAGGTGGGTGCATGCTGGGTGCGCGCACCATACGCGAACCCCATGTGACCACAAAAAAAGAGATTTGATTGGTTCATTAGACTTCCTATTCAAAGTTTTGAAGGACCCCACCCATTTCAATCACTCTTCTTAGACCTTTTCTTAGTGAAACACCTGCTGGGAAGAACTGCTGTTTTTTGCTATTTTCAGACCTGATTGACCACATAATTTTCAAAATGGCTACAAATTCAGCTTCTTCATCGGATTCTGAAGAGTCTACCACTCAGGAATTTGTTCCAAAACCTCCCCCCTCCAGAGAGGTATTCATCTATTCTGTGGAAGTTTTTCACATTCCCATCTGGACTAAAAAAGGTGAATGCGACCAAGGTAACATGCAAAATCTGCAAAGCCGTCCTCTCTAGAGAAAACTCCAACAAAAAATACTTTGTTGGGACAGCGAGTATGAAGAGGCATTTGCAGACAGGCCATCCTGTCAACTTTGCATGAGAGAAGATGAGATGGCTACATCAAAATGCTCCTGCACCACCAGCTGTACCAAACACATCTGGGACAGCACCATCAACTTCTAGTTCACCACCAGATATACGCCCCCAATTTGCACGAGTCGGGATGAATTGTGTAAAAAGCGAATGTCTCATTGCGTATGGTGAACAATCAGTGGACCTTGTTTGTCGGGCTATCGACAATAGGCCTGGGCAGTAAATTCCGTTCCGCTCGCAGAATTTGCAGAATTTGGGTAATTTCGCGTTCCACGGGAACGCAACATTGCCCAAAATTCTGCGTTCCGCGACTTCATGAAATTTTTTGCTTGTTCGCGTTCTCAAAATTCTTGTTCGCCCCGAGCCCACAAACAGCGATTGCAATCAAGAAAAAAAGCATCGCGAGCAAGCAATTCTGCATGTTTGCAGAATTTCTGCATGTTCGCGGAGATTTTTTACCATTTCGTGGAGATTTGCATAATGCAATTCCGCAAATTCCGTCCACCCCTAGATTTGACAACCACCATTGTTAGGTTTTTTTTCTTCTCCTCATAGTTTTTGGTTCTGTTCGTCCTGTTTCCCTGTTTATTCATTAAAAAAACACACAAAAAATACAAAACTACAAAGCAAAAAAAAGGTATTTTCAGAACTACCCACTCTGGTTCAAAAAAGAGCTAAACTTGTATGCTAGTGTGTAAAAGTTTAGATGTATGTATGTGTAGTCTATAATTGACTGAAAGAATGCATTTGTGATGTATGGTGAATGCATAAGTGCAGAACTATACGGAAATGCTGCAGCATGACACTGTAAACTATTTAGCTACAGCATGCTGTGGTATTTCTGAAGCACAGGGAGGCAACATTTGTACATAAATATGTTGCAAGTCTGTGATTCCCTCTGTACAGCTGCTTAAACTACAGCCATGTGGTGACACATGCACCTTTGCACCATGGTGCAAGGATGTGCTTGTCATGCGGAGATTGTTTTGCGCAGCCAGGGACACTTTACTGCACAAAAACAATCAGAAATGGCATTTTCACCTTCAATGTATGCTGTGCATTGTAGCATATATTGAAAGTGAAAAAATGAGGAGAAGTGAAAACAATTCTCCTTGTTGTGCTTTGCTGCACCAATTGGAGGATGGTGCAGCATTCACAAACATGGCCAGATTTATCATTTTTAATAAAACTGTACATATGTCTTGTTCTATGACTGTTCTGTGCAAACACGTACAGCAAAACCTATAGAACGCCTTTTCAATGGAAAGTGCTGTGTATGATGAGATTATCTTTACATGGAAAACAAAAGGTATATAGAATGCCAATTCTTAATATAGGAGTACATTTCTGTACTTCTAACAGAGAACACAATACAATTATAAGTACATATGTTTTATGAAACTTATACCACATATTTGTATGTGACTGAAGAGAAGGGTTGGGGCCTACTGTCACATGTGGAAAAACACTTAGTGCTGTGCTCTAAGTTAAATAGTTTTTATTTCTTATAATTCTAAAATGACCAGGACCTACAAGACCACCATATGTCTCTATTGTGTACTATACCATGTATCTTGCAGACAGGCGTTCTGAAGCTCTCTCCTATTTGATACCTGTCTGCAATGGAATTCTCTGGCGCAAATCTAGTCATCAATCTTCCATTTTTTCAACTGTGTGCAAACACAGTCCATTGTGCATTTTAAGACTCACTTAAACTACCTCAGCAGTAATACAACTAAAAAACGCTACACATTTTATTCAATTGTTTTTTCTAATGTAAAATATAGTAAATTCCATATTTTAAAATTAGGATCTGTAAAAGAAAAGAAAAAATAGTTATAACATGTAATAATACATTTGTAACAGCACAGCATAATTTTAACATTTTACAAAGTAATTTCTTTGTCTTTTTTGCTGTTCTCAGAATATATTGAATTTCACTACAAACTGTGATTTCAATCGTACTCATCACATAACAGCGGGCAAAAAAAACCAATCAATTTGATTGTTTAAAAAAAAAAAATCCATCCAGAGTAAAATACCGGATAATACAAATCACACATATATAAAATGGTTACTGCTAAGAAAATTTTATAACTTACATTTATAAACACTGTAAATGTTGTCGGTTAAAAGAATACACCAAGACAATGTGCAAATAAAAGTCCATAATTCAAAGAAATACCTTTCCTTAAGGCCAAAGTGTATTTTTGCAATCATTTTTATGTAAATTGTCCAATGGTGAAACTATTAAATCATAATAATAAATTCCTCAGAGGCTGAATTATCTTCCTAAAACTTTGGCTTTAAAAAAATTAGGTAGGAGTTTGGTAATTCGAAAGGCAAACATTGTTTGAAAAACAACTCAGCATCATTACAAAGAGTCCAGCCTTTGTCACTTTTTAGATAGGCAGTGTAATGTCCAGATGTTGTGGAAGGACCATCATGGAAAATTATTGCTACTGCTACAAAAGTCCTTCCTGATATTGATAGTTGAGTAGCAACAAAATGATTTATTAAAGTGTCCAATTTCCACCCATCAGCTGTACAATGTTGCATCATTAAAATTATATATTGTCCATATCTTTGTAAAAATAAAGTTGATAACATGTCTGATTTGCATTGGCTACACTCCATGTTTTGATTTGCAGCTTTAATTAATTTATTGAAAGACACTGATTTACAGACTGGTAATGTCAAATATAGAAATCTTTCAGTTTCTACATTAGTGCTACAGGTATACATACAATTTTCACAATAATGATCCCATTTATAATAAAGGCCAAAAATATTTTCTATTTCTACACCTTCATTTTCCGATATGGTAAGCATATACATTAGAAATTCCTGAGCATCTTGTTGGATATTTTGCGTAAATTGTGTCGAACCAAAACATACATCCAAAAGATTACGAACATCAGAAACGGTTTGTATTTTGCTTGTATTGTAGTGTAGTTCCTATATTCCCAAAAGGCTCTGCGCATTGGAATAACATATACTATAGTTTAGACGTAGGACTGAAGTCGACTAGGTCTCTATCGTATATATTAGACTTAATTGTGAGTGCAAGCTAGCTCAGAGGTCACTAGAAACTTTCTCGAATTCACAAGAAGGGATTAGCTTCTGACAAACGCATAAACATGACAACTTTGTTTCCCAAGAATAAGAAATCAATCTCTAGAGTCGAGGAAACAATAGATAGATATTTCACTCAGTCATTCGTGCATGCTTCGTTTTACCAGAGGTGCTGAGAAAATAGAGAGACGGGCGTTTTCAATAAAAGTATGTATTGAACAGTCTTCTTTCTCAAGCATAAGAAATGTACTGCTACAATCGTAATACTGGTAATATAGTACAGAGTATATAATACGAACAGTATTATAAAGTAGTACTGTAAAAGCTTGATATGGTTTCTAAGCCATAAATTGCCTTAAAACTGATAAAATACAGTGTTAAAATGATGGCTAAAAGTACTCAACTGGTGCTTCTAAAATACACCTACCCCAGTGTACCTGACCTAAGCCTAGCACAAGGGAAGAAGTTAGTGAGGAATAGTTTAAGTTTAGTATTTTTTGCCAAGGATCTAATCAAGAATTCTCTAAGGGTCTAATCAGCTCCGTACCTTGGTTTAGAATGAAGGAGGTCTTGTATCTCTATCTCAGGACTCGATTTCCCAGTAACCCGCAAGGGTAGCCTGGAAACACTGGAGCTGGATTTCTCGGCAAGAGAAAAGACAGAGTCTCTCAGTGCCTCAGCTGGAGGGTTGGCTTCCTTCGGCACTTGCTGCTGCAGGGCGTCGGGCAAGTAGTTAGTTGATCTGCTCCAAACCACCGTGTGTTTGTCTGGGCAAATCTAGGCATATTTATACTTTGAAGGTGCCGAGTTTAATGTGTGATTGGACTTAATAACGTCATCCAAGACTCAGTTCTTTGAAAACTCCATGATTTCCTAGATAAATTAGTATTCAGGCAAGGGGGTGTCCCTAGCTGCTGAAGGCGGGTTTTTCTAAGAAATCGTTGCTGATTGTTGGAACATAGTGGAAGTAGCCATGCCGTACTTGGGCTGCATAGGCTCAGTCTAAATATGGTAATGATTTCTATACCTATATAAGGATCTGATAATCTATACCTATATAAGAGCATGAATCGGGAAAATTTACACTAGGGTCCGAGATTCATTTACAACAGTATCAGTTCTCAATTTTTCATAAACAGAATGCAACAAGGAACAAAATGTATTTCCCGATTCCCTATAATTTGCTGTTGCAAACCGTCAAGAAAAAAAACAACATTGACCACTACATTAGCATAGCAGTTGACACCTGAACTATTTTCAAACTGATAACCAACAATCTCTTCAACAGTGTCCTTTTTCTTTTTGCTTGCAATCACAACATTATCTTGTTCTTTTCCCTTCTCTACACCTTCAGTACAGATATTCTCATACCTTCTTTTTTGACCATCCACAGGCTTTTCAAATACAGGATATTGACCTAAATTGGAAGCATATGTTCTTCTTAACCTATTATACTTTTTGACACAGTTCACATCTGCAGTAACCTTGGTATCATCAAAATCAATCAAAAACAAACCAGATAATGTTCTGTCTCGCGACAAAGCAACATAAGCCATAACCTCTGTAAACATAGTATTTCCAATGTTCACCAAAGCACTGTCAACACTTAAACCTTGAGATTTATGAATAGTCACTGCATATGCCAGAGAAACTGGAAAATGTTTTCTACGGACAAGTAAATCTGTAACAAGCAAAAAACAAACTGAACAACAACCAATTTGTTTAACTTCCTTAATCTGATCAAATTGATTTTTTAATAATTTAATACCATCTTTATTTTGATAATTAACAAAATCCACAACTTTGCCCATTGCTCCATTAACTGAACCTTTTTCTACGTCCAAATTACGCCTTAAAATTATCCAACAGTTTCTGCATGCATATAGACTATTTTTTAAACCAGCATTTTTAGATATTGATTTTTCTAAAGTATCCAATTTTATCTTCACTTTTTCTGTCAAAATAATAGTGATTCCTTTATGCTCTATTTTATCGGTGGCTTCCATTTTTATCATTTCTTCATTTTCCAGTTTCAAAAGTTGTTCATTGAATATAGAACACTCAAGCAGTGTTGGCATTAAGCAGATTACAGATTTGGTTTCTGTAATTTTCATGTATATTTTCTCAGGAACTAAAGTTTTCATTTGGAAACAAATTGGAAAGTAATTGAGTCTGCAAAGCTTGTTTGCCATGTTCAGTCAGTAGTCCAATTCTTATATCTTGGAGAATAGTTCCATAATCAACATCATTTGCCTGTCGCGTATTTGTAATGAGTTCCCTGTATTCAAAATATGACCAAATGTTCATGTTTCCCACACTACCCAGAGACTTTCTGGTGACTTTGTACGCAAGTGTTTTATATTCTGGTTGTCCTTATACAGGAGTCAGTTGCAGTAGATCTCCAAAAACTATGACGTGTTTTCTTCCAAATAACATGTCGTACTCTGTTTTAAGAATTTGCTGCATTCTTAAATGCACAAAGGCAAGCATTAAGTTTGATTCCATGCTTACCTCATCAATAATGAGAAGTTTCATTTTCTTCAAGACTCTTGAAACTTCACAACAAGCGTCTGCAGATAGCTTGTGGTATTCCATTTTGTTTTCATGCTCTACTGGTAGCATTAGTAAATGATGTAAAGTAATTCCTTTAATGTTGTGTGCTGCCAACCCAGTTGGAGCAGTGACAACACAAGACAAATTCGACTCAGTTGTTTTCTGTAGATAACTTGTTATTACTTTAGTTAAAAAAATATCCTGTTCCAGCTTCTCAACTCACATACATTCAGATAGGTTGAATTGACATGCATGAGCACTCTTTCTTTTCATGAAGTAATCCGAGGTCAATCTGTTGTCTCACTTGCTCATATGTTTGTTTCTGTTGAACATTTAGGGGCCCATTATGATGTCGGGCGGATTGCCCCCGCCAGGCTGGCGGTAGCCAGCGCCAGCCTGGCGGGGGCAATCGGCCTGACATCCATACTCGTTTCCCCCCCGCCATATTAGTATGGCAGGGGGACCTCGGCGGACGGAAAGACCGTCCGCCGCTTTTCCGCCCCGGTCGCCTTGCGGCGGGGGCGGAAAAGGAATAATATGGTGGCGGTGTATATCAGACACCGCCAGCCATATTATGATGGGCGTCTTTAGGTGCCTTTCAGCGGCGGCGATGCCGCCACGGAAAGGCATGCGGTTTACACTCTGGGGGCCCCCTGCGGGCCCCCAGATTGAAGGAGAGGTGGAGGGTGCACACGGGGGGGTACCACATTTGCATTAACAAAGCGGCAGGCACTGCGCGGTGCCTGCCGCTTTGTTTATGCAAATGCATCAATGCATTTTTAGCATTGAGGCGGGTGGTGCAGAGAGCACCGCCCGCCACAATGCTAAAAATGCAGGATGTGCCCGCCACTGTGGCGGGCACATCATAATACCCCCCACGGGACCCCCGCCCTTATGGCGGGCCGTCCCGAATTCCAACAGGATGGCGGGCGGACAAAGTCCGTCCGTCATCTTAATGAGCCCCTTATAGTTGTTCAAGTTTGCTAAGTTTGTTACATCTTCTTGAGCTTGATGCATTGCTGTTTCCACCTCATTCATGGTGATTGCTGCTTTATTTTCAACAATTGCTTGACTCAGCACAGCAGAACTTTGACTGTCTTGAGAACTGTCTCTAGCAATGTCAGCTGCAATTGTAGCTTCTTGATCAATTTCATTGTTCAACATTTTCACATAATTTGCAAAAGCACTGCATTGTATGCTATTTTTACAAGCATTAAAGGAACCTTCATAGCACTGGAAATCTCCAAGTAATTCCAGTTCTGAACGCCATGGTTTGAATAGTTGTAAACGGGTTAAATAGTCAAATTCCCTTTTATCAGCAGTGTCGCAACTCAGCTTTCTGTGAATAATCAAATTTACTTTTGTTTGTTTCACCAAACATCCTTCGGAACCAATGACTCCATATTTTCCGTCATTGATGTTCTATGTAGTATTCCATTTAAAAGTGAAGTTTTTCAGCACTTCATAGAGACACAAGTTCTCAAGATGATGACTTCTGTTTGGGTAATATGTGTCCAACATATTCGTTTTCAAAATATCTGTACTTTCTGGATCTTTTTCTTCTGAATATTCAATTTCTTGTACAGATTTCAGTACTCCATTTCACATTGCTGCAAGACCTAGACTCACCCAAATGATTCTTCTAGATTTAGAATATAGACTTGCAGAGCCTTCTCGTGAGAAATCTCTTCCCACATTTCTTTCAATTTCGTCTTTTCTGATTTTGTAATATAGGACGTTACATATCGAGCAACAGCAATGGAATTGTCCGCAACATACTGAATATCCATGTTAGCATTCCACATGGGCAAAATAAATGGGTTGTATGCATTTTGACTCTTCATTTCTTCTTAAGTTGTAGGTATTTTTTTGAGGCTTTCTTTTGATGGTATGTCACAAAGATGACATAAAACTGTTCACTCTTCCCTTGGATATTACAGGACGTGGAAATGCAAAACCACATTTTGTGTAGAACTTGTCCTTAGATTTGTACTTTCGTCGACAGTATTTTACACATCGGTGGCTTTGGAATCGTAAGACTTGTGCTCTTAAGTTGTTTTCTTCTGTGCTTTTGGGTACAGCACATGTTGCATATTGTTCAATAAAACTCAAAACATTATCATCCACATCTGTTCCAAATTTGGGAGCGTCCTTAATCCATAAAAGCATATGTATATGAGGACCACCTCTTGCTTGATACTCATTTCTCCAAAAGAAATCTACAACTTCTCCAAGTGGAGGATTTTTTTTATTGCAGATGAAAGACATCATAGCCTCAAATCTATGATTAAAATACCTGGATACAGTAACAGGATCCAAAGAGCACACTCTCCAGTTGTCTTGTATTCAATATTTTTTATATTGGAATTTGCCTCTCAAAGAAATTCAAGCAAATCATCCCAAGCGTACTCAGCACAGCTTAAGGTAAGGAACCATGTAGGAGTCCCTAAGTTCCATAGCATACATTTCATTTCTCCATGACGGTGGTACCAATATTCATTAGTCCCACACTGACATGCCATTAGATTAAAGAACTGAGATTCTAGATGATCATCTCTCTGGTGCACTTTATCCATAAAATCATTTGGAAATGTACTCCAGTTTTTAAAATGTGATTGACTGCATATGAAAGTCCAGACAAGTCACTCTCAAACAAAAGATGAAATATATAAGGAACACATTGTCGAAATCTTGGATCTTCTGCATACAACCTTGTTGTCCTATATTCGGATGCTGGAACCTGCACAGGACATTCATCATATTGTCCTCCTTTTCCAGTTGGG
Organism: Lissotriton helveticus; assembly: GCF_964261635.1. NCBI lineage: Eukaryota > Metazoa > Chordata > Amphibia > Caudata > Salamandridae > Lissotriton > Lissotriton helveticus. Next base: position 981,560,215 of record NC_136065.1, on the reverse strand, counting down.
AATAACTGCGGAAAACAATGAGCTTCCAAGCTCTCTTCCCATACACTCATGGGACTTCCTTTTGCTTTTTTCATTTGGAACAACTCAATAGTGTTCTCCATCACTTCTTTTGAATGAAGTGGATGCACACTGAAATGTTCAAAGATTTCTTCAGATCTTAACATGTCCACTTTTTCAATTTGTCCACTTGACGTTTCAGTATCTTCTGCTGAAACTATTTCTTTTTCTCCCACATACGCATTTCTATTGTACTCATTGTCAGTCAGTCAGTCAGGATATCTTTATTCGACTTTTAACAAGTCATACAAAGAAACACACACAATAAACAGTAAAACATAACATAGGATACATATGCCCAAACATACATAGCCCAGCATTTTCATAAAAATCATTTAAAGCTACAAATAGAGTTAAATACTATACAAATGTTAAAACTATTAAAAATTCATTCATAAAGGCAAAAGTAAATCTAATAAAAGAAAAACCCTTAAAAGTTACTAAGGCGAGTTTTGACCAGCAGCTTTTACCCTTGCTGCGGAAACTAAAAAATTCGCAATGCAAAAGGTAGTGCGGGGATTTGACAAAAGCTGTAAGTAAAGCAAGGCTGGGCGGACCTGAGTAAAGCCTGCTTCTTTCAGGACAGGGAACAGATATTTTTTCCTCTGCTCCTGGAAAAAGCTGCAGAACATGACAAAGTGCAGTGTATCCTGCACCGAAAAGTCGTCGCATCTACATGGTGGGGCTTCCTCTGGCTTCTGCCATCCCTTATATGAGCCAAGATGGTAATGAATCAGGTTAAACCTGAATTTGGTTAGCAGGAACCTGTGGTAGGGAACAGTTACAAAAATAAGATAGGGTGCAATAGAGGGGGCGCTGACCAAAAGATTATGAGACCTAACTGATGGCTTCAATAATTCAGCATCCTCACGGTAGGCTTCCTTTCTGTACATATAAGCCTTTTTTACATAACCTATATCTTCAACCCTGATTTTGTCTGGGCATAAAAAGAGCTCAGGGCGACCCAGGTCAGTGAAAGATTTACTTAGATATGCCATCCATGGGATGCTGCTATATTTATCTAATGATAAAACATCCTTCAAGATTGTATGGTTTAGCGGGAGATCTTCATTTAGCCATAATTTCAACCATAGAATCAGGGGTGCTAAGCTCAGTAGATCTGACAAATATGGTAGGCCCACCTCTTGATGAATTGAGTAAGTAGGGGTAGACTGGGGAACAGATAAGAGAGATCTAATAAATCTATTTTCAGCTCTCTGGATAGGGTCTAGATTAACATAGCCCCACAGTGGGGAACCGTAAAGTGCTATGGCCACTGGCTTGCTCTTATAGATCTTTAGAAGGGCTTCCATGGGCCGGGCTCCCAATTTACCTGCAAAACCAAGGATCGCTGAAGAGGATCTAATTACCGCCAACTTTTTGGCTCTTATCTGTGGTCCCCATGTACCCTTATGATCAAATAAAACGCCCAAATAGGGGAATGTCGTTACCCTTGAGACGAGAACCCCACTGCAGAAGAAAGATTTGTGCTTTTTTTTGGTGCACTCACGCCCCATTACCATAGTGTGTGATTTTAATACATTCACCTTCAAGTCCAGATTATTCATAAAAGTGCCAAATGCATCTAAAAGAGTCTGAAGGCCGACACCAGTTCGAGCAATTAGTACGGCGTCATCGGCGTACAGGAGTGCTGGGATTTGCACATCCCCTGCACGTGGGACGTCCGCCTTCATGCCTCGCAGATGTGCCCCCAAGCCGTTGATGTAGATAGTAAAAAGCGTGGGGGCTAAAATGCAGCCTTGACGTACCCCCTTTAGGGATTTAAATAGTGGGGTACATCTGCCATTATTTGACACTCGGACTGAAGCGAAGAGTTCCTGATGCATAGTGGCCATAAACGAGACCAAGGCCTCATCGATGCCCAGCTCCAACAGGATCACCCACAATTTTGATCTGTTGACTAGGTCAAACGCCGATGAAAGGTCCATGAAGGCGAGAAACACGGACCCCTCCTTGGCTACAGTATACTTGGAAATAAGGAGATGTAAATTGGTACACTGTTCGATGGTTCCCTTTCTCTCTCTAAAGCCGTACTGCAAGTCTGATAGGCCTCCACGCTCCTCAAGGTTCTCCCTCAATCTAGCTAACAGAACTCTGCCCAATATTTTTATAGTCGAGTCCAATAGGGATATGGGCCTATAGAAAGCAGGGTCGTCCCTACGCCCTTTGTTTTTCTTTATCAGATACAATGGTGCCTTTTGCACTTTCCTAACATCCACTAACTCCTGCCAGATTTTTTTGTTTTTAGTTGGCACACCATTAACAAGAATAACTAGTGATTCACTTTCTACACTCTCTACACAATAAGTTTCAACATTTTTCTTTAATTCTAACGGTAAATACACAACTCTTCCTTTTAATCCTCTTTGTAAACCTGAATGAGGCAATTTACCTGTTTTAGGCTCCATAAAAACAATAGCCTGACATGGGTGCACACATTGAATGAGAATAGAGTCATAGGTGTGTAAATCTATGAATTCTGGAGGAATAGCAACTAACTCTAAATTATTATGCACAGTTTTAGCGGGCATTTTATTCCCATCTAATTTGGTATAACAATATTTACAAATACGCTGATCAGAACCCAAATCAAAACAATTCTCTACCAACAAATAAGTTGCAAATTCCTACCACTTATCATTATTTTCTTTTTCACTTTTTAAATACAGATCAACACTCCTAGTCTGATTATATAGTGAGTTCGCCGACAACAAATACAAGAAAAATGTTGCCTTTTGCCTGAAATCACCTTAACCTTTATATTTTCATTTTCACATTTTTTGTACAACTATGTTCAACGTTCTCTACAACATTTTCTTCTATTAATGTCTGAGTTTCTTCACTCTCTTCTTCAGGACCAAAGTAACAAAACTCAATATCATCACAAACTTTTTCACATCTGATACTGACCCACGCAAAAGAGCAGTGTTCAACTCATTTAACTTTAGTGCTGTACATTTTGCATACTACAATCTTCTCACTAACTTCCGCATTTGAGTATGATGTACTGCAAACATTCTGAAATGGTGAATAACACTTTGACATACTTTCCTAGATAGACAATCCAGATAATGTCCTTGAAAACCAGTATGTTTTCCCACTCTGCAAGGGTCTAGTCCTTGCAACACCATCATCTTTTGTTTAACACTTTCTTACAATATGCTTGTAAGAAATTGCGTAATTTATCAATAGATTCTTGTTGTCCTCTACAAATACTACTGCAATCCCAAGTGTACACTGGGGATTTAGGACCTCTGCCTAGACCTGCCTAGAACATCATCAGCTATCACTTCTTCTGCATTTCTAGGAACCATTTGCTCCTTGTCAATTGGACAGCCATTTTTAACCTCATAAGCTCGACCACTGGTGTCAACTGCATGCAACAAATGATTGGTCTGTAAATAACTCTCTTCATTAAAAAAAGGCTCAGAACTTGAACTGTGTTTCCATTCCCCTAAGAAAATATAAAAAAAATTACTTCTGTTAATTACTCTTTTTTTCTCTTACTTTTGGCCTTCATTAAATGGATAGTTTTATCTAGTGATAGAATTCTCTTTAATACTAAAATGAATAGTTTCCTCTTTACTTCAAAAACCTTTTCAACAATGGATTCAATATGCTTCTTCTTTTTATAAAATAGTTTTCTCTTTCTATATTTCTGTGTATGTTTCATCAAATTATAGACTACTCTGTTGTAAAATATTTTTTGGCGGATTTCTTTATATTGATTTTCTCTTCTTTTAATATAAGTTATATCCTTTGTATGTACATTGCCTTTTTTCCTTTCCTATTCTTTGCACTTTTTTTGTGCTTGGAACATTTTCAGTGCTTTTAACATTTCCAGTTTTTTTTTCTGAATCTAGTAATGTTTTTAATGAAGTCCTTTGTGGTCTTACCAGAACTTTTTCTCTTTTTAGCCACATTATGTTGGTCATCCAATACTTGTGGTTGAGGTTTTTTCAAGTAAGTATCCTTTTTCTGACCTTTTCTTCTTCTTTCTTTCTCAGGCATGATAACTTTATTTTAATGATGTTAAACAATATCTGTAAAAAATAATCATAAATAAGTATTTATTAATAACTTTATAAATTATATTTTTTTATTACTATACAAATAAATTTCATATAAATTCTGACAAAGAAATTGTAGGCCTGGATCACAAGTGTGAAGGTAGTTAGACCACTACATGCATATTCCATAGCAGTTTCAAGCACTCCATAACACTAAAATCTGAAGCACTGTAGGGGTACATGCATATTAACTAAATGATCACAATACTATAAGGAGAGACACTTAGTGAATTCATAATTGGTTCACTTTTACTTTAGTGAATAGATTAGTACATGGTACATAAACAGTCACTATGGTTTTGCAACAGTACAAATTTAGTTTACAGTAATGCAGTGGTGTTTGTTTAGTGAAGGGGGTCGTGCTCGGGTAGTGTTCTAGGGTAGTGAGGTGGTGTTTGGGTAGTATAGGAGGTCGTGCTGGGGTAGATTTAAGGTTTAGTGTAGTGCAGTGGTGTTTGTGTAGTCTAGGGGGTCATGCTGGGGGTAGTGTCACTGCAACAGTACATGTACTTATATGTCTGCAAACACATCAAACAACCAAATCATTCTCTCTCAATTTTCCCAAATGGACACTGACTCACAGTGTGATTCTAGACAAATAACATTATTTCTTATAATTGGAGTGTATAGATACTGACTGGGGAAATGTAGGCCTAATACACAAGTGTGAAGATGGTTGCACTACTACTTGCATAGTGCATAGGAGTTTTAAGCACTGCATGCCCTAAAGCCTGGCTCACTGCAACAGTACATGTGCTTATATGTCTGCAAACAGATCAACCAACCAAATTATTCTCTCTCAATTTTGCCAAATGGACACTGACTCACAGTGTGATTCTAGACAAATAACAATATTTCTTATAAATGGAGTAGTAGGCTAGTACAGTGGTGTTTGGGTAGTGTAGCGGGTCGTGCCGGAGTAGTGTTTTAGGGTTTAGGGTAGTGCAGTGGTGAATGTGTAGTGCAGGTGGTCGTGCTGGGGGTAGATTTAGGGTTTAGGTTAGTGCAGTGGTGTATGACACAAATTTTGCCCCCAAGGATTCTTCTAAGGAAGCCAAGGGAGTGAGATAACGTCAGACTCAGGGCTGGGCCCTGTGGCACTCTTACCCTTAGCTTATGGGAGGTGGCAAAAAGAGGGTTACACCATACCTCTTGTTCTCGTTCCTCCAAAGATGAAGCAAGCCACTGCCAGGCTGGCCATCTAATTCCCACTGAATGTAGCCGAACTAAGAGGATGGGGTGAGAGATGGTGTTGAACGCTGCTGATAGGTCCAGTAACACCAGCAGCACTCTGTCACCCCTGAACAAACTGATGCGGATGGAATCAAGTATTTCCAGCAAAGCTGGCTCTGTACTGTTGTTGGGCCAGAAGCCAGATTGGCTAGTATGAAGCAAGTTGTTGCATTCAAAGTACACGAAAACCTGTTGGTTAACATGTTTCCCAGGTAATTTTGATAGAGCTAGAAGGAGAGGGATAGGTCTATAATTTGTTGGGTCATTAGGGTCTGCCTGAGATTGTTTTTAAAGCAGTAGAATTTCTGCCTGTTTCCAAACTCTGGGCATCTTAGGTGATGAAAGGGATCTATAAAAATAACTGATGCACCAGCGGGATAATAACCTCTGCCCCATGGGCTAAAACTAAGGAAGGACTAGGATCAGAGGGAGAGTATGATTTGAGGCGACTTAGGGCTAGAAGTGAGTCTTCCAGCGAGATGGAAGAAAAAGAGTCCAAGAAACTATCTTTGCTTCTGGAAATGGACACTGATGGAATCGAGTTTCAACCTCCCCCCCTCTTTGCCTATTAATTCCTCCATACTATTGCCCACAAAGCAACTGTTAGCTCTTGGAGGTGGAAGGCTAGCTTGAATCGAAGCTATTTTTTCATTGGAAGGTACAGGCAAGTTGTTCACACCATGTTTGGGAAGAGGGTTTGTAGTTAGTGTCTGTCTCTGGTGAGGTAAAAGACAACAATTTTAAAAATGTCCTTGAAGCAGTTGCCAGCAGTCAAGATTTTTGCCTCAAAAAGCTATGTTTTGCTAATTTAATCTCTTTATGATACTTCTTAAGACCTTCTTTGTAGTCTATTTTTGCATTTGGACAGTATGTGGCTCCCCATTGCCTCTCTGTGCATTTACACTCAAGCTTTACATTTTTCTGCGTCTGAGAGTACCAAGGACTGGACAATTTAGGGCAGTATTGCTGAGTCCTCCTTACTGGAGCAAGAGCTAGAATCGCAGTTTCTATCCATCTATCAATCCGGTCCAAGTCTACATCAATATTCCCGGAAAGGATGGGTTTATCCCCTTCAAGTGTGGAACATAGGTCTTCCATTGAATTTTATGGAAGGCTCTTTCCATACTGGATAAGTTGCCATTCCTAGCTGGATTGTCACTGAGCTTTGTCCATTTGAACCTAAGCAACTAGTGGTCAGACCAGACCGGAGGGATAAGGGTATCAACCCCCAAAGGAAGGGATATGAAAATGTGGTCAAGAGTATGACTAGCCAGATGTGTGGGGGCAGAAATAGAATGGGAAAGCCTCATAACAACTAGATTCTCCAGAAGCAGAGAATCTCTTGCATCTGCACATTCCATGTGAAGATTAAAGTCACCTAACACAATGCAATGTGCATATATAAGAGTTAAATGGGTCAGGACATTGCACAAAGAGGATATAAACCCTCCAGAGGGACCAGGATGCCTATAAATAAGTGCCCCATATACAGATTGTTTGGGTTAAAGGGAAAGAGTAAAGCCCAAAATCTCTGCACCCAACAGATCCATTGGGGGTAGAGGGAGCACAGTGTAACACTCCTAGTAAATAATCCTAAGACCTCCCCTCTACACATATTGTGGTATTTCCTCATAATCTTAAAGTCTTTGGGGACAGCTGCCCAAATATCTGGGCCAGAGCAATCTGAGTGCCACAATTCTGTTAAAAATAAAGCATCAACGTATTCTTCACACAGTAGGTCATGAACATAATCAGCATTTTTTGGAAGAGAGCAGGTGATAATCAAGTCTGCAACCAAATGGGGCCTAGAACTTGATTGCATCCTTAATGATTGCCCCAAGTGTTATTACAGAAATCACATGATCTGCATTTGGTCTGTAGGAATTAAGAGGGGTACACATGGAGGTATGGGCCAAATCCCGAAGTTGTGAGGGACTATAGGAGATATAGGAAGTCCCTTTCCTGATAAAACCAGCATAGTGGCTGGCGTTGGTTGCTTCTGGGACACTGATGGGCGCTGAGTGGCTTGCCTTTGACATGCCTTCAGAGTCCTGGCAGTGCACCTGCTGCATGTGTCCACTGCGCTTCAGTGAAGCGTCTTTGACTAAATACATGGGGAGGCCAGGTAAACCAGAGCGCAAACTTCCCGAAATATCCTCTCTAGTCGTACCCCTGGAGGAGAAATGGCCGCCAACCACCGGATCCTCGGCCCGGCAAGAGATACCAGCTGTTTCCTCCCCCGCACTTGCAGGAATAGCCCCGATTTCCACCTGCTCAAGGTCAGTTTACCACAGGTTACAGCAAGTCAAATTCAATGTTGAACAGTTTTAAAAATACTGTGATGAATAAAGAACAAGGCCTAAGATAAGTTAAAAATCAGAAAGTAGAACTATGAAACACAGGAGATGTTTCAAGCATTTTAAAACACATAAAAACTAACTAGAGTGAGTTAGACCCACCAACATCCTCCAACAGCCACGCCCACGCAGAGTCCCTGACTGAATACATGGAGAAGCCAGGTAAACTAGAGCGCGCACTTCTCGAAATAGCTGCTCTAGTCGTCCCCCAAGCAACGTGGCCTCGGCCCGGCAACCCCTGCACTTACAGGAATAGCCCTGATTTCCACCAACTCAAGGTCAGTTTACCACAGGTTACAGCAAGTCAAATTCAATGTTAAACAGTTTTAAAAATAGGGTGATGAATCGCTGGCTAACAGGCCCACCAAGGGATTGCCCAAATCTAGATGTTTATTGCATTGTGAGAACAGCAGTACTGACTTCCATGAAGTTACAGGCAGCTACTGTGTTCCCCGCGACCACTGGACATGAAGTACCATTTTCCAAGGATTACCGCTACCTAGGGGTGTTGGTTGCTAATCCGGTAACTGACCCCTCACTCTATGCTGTACCTAGAGGGATCTCCATCGGCCCTTCGACCGACATTAGCAAACACTCCAGTGATATGTTTTTGCATCTTGTTCCCCGCAGCACCATGTAAGCAGTAACAGTAGCTCTCTCCTGGCCCCTGTTCAGCACCAGGAACAGCCAGGACAACTCTGCACCCCGGTTTCATTTTCCAGGGCAAATTGAACTGACTGTCATGGCCTGGTCCTGGGACCAATATCACCTTTACCCTGCAAGAGTTTCATGCAACTCAACCTGCAAGTGACGATTGCCACTGGTGGTTTTTACCATTGACCGCAATGCTAAAGTCTCACTGTATTCTTTTGCACTGATTTTATATTGCTTCTAAAATCTATAACTCCAGTTATATGTATGCTATGCTGTTCATTTTGTTGTCTAAATTAAGATAAAAATCTCGTTTCTTTTCTTTAATTGCTTTTGGATTTCTCTCAAGTTGTGTCAATTATTTATCGTCCATGGTGGTACTCTGAATGGTGAACACATGTTCCTCCAGTAAACAGGACTGAGCAAAGCATTTATTATTGTGGATTCAAGGACCATATATGGGGTCTGTGAGAGTTTTGCATGGTGAAGCCGAACCAGCATCACCACATAATACTACACCTTTCTACGGTTGATATTTGATGAACCATCTAATGATGGCACACAGTGTGTGATATTAAAATAATTGTCCATGTCTATGGGCTAATCCTGAAGAATAAAAATTAGTCTCACTGTAAATGGTACTGATAGCTTTAAGCTGGCTGCATTAGACATAATGCTTAGCATCATCTCACTCCATAAAACACATAAAACAGGAAATATAATTCAATCAAATCAGTTTCCATGCGCTACCTTACTGATTGCACTCTGCATTCTTCCACTTCTTGTTTCTGAATGCTCTTATTTGAGCAGATGAAGTCTATAAGGGGAAGAGAAATCTTTTTGAGAACATAAATTCAATTAGTTTATGGGAAATATTGATGCGATGATTCAAGAGACCACGTGTGAGAAACTGGACTGTTGGTTGACTAGGCTGTGAGCAACAGCAACAATTCCTTTCAGGGTGAACCAAAAAATTTCACTAAATTAACATGTGCTTGACGCTAGGTGGCTTGACACAAAAACAAAACAATCAGGTTTAAATCAGAGGCAATGTGTAAAGTATGTATGCAGCACACAAACAGTAATAAAGTGAAAACACAGCAAACACAAGGAGATGATGGACGGAGCGTTGAAACTTTCCAGACACTCACCCCCAGTTAAAGATCTGGGTTTAATCCATCATCGTTCTTTACCTCACTTCACCACCCCAGTTCAGACCCAGCCATGGGCAAATCAGTCTTGACGCTCTTCCTCATGGGAACAGTCCAGCCCTAACTGCCAAGCCAGGTCTTTCCTGGACTGGAAACATGCATCCTGGGACCGGTTTGGGGGTAACACCCCTTATAAGCCAGGCTAACTTGAATCCAGTGGCAAAGTGAGCAAGGGACCCACGTCTGGGCATACACTGCCAGCTTAGGGCGTACAAAGCAAACACAAGAAGATGATGGATGGAGCGCTGATCCAATTCGCCACACGAAATTCAAACCCAGCCGTATGGAAATTAATCTTGACCCTCTACCTCATGGGAACAAACCAGCCCTAACTGCCAAGCCAGGTCTTTCCTGGACTGGAACATGCATCCTGGGACCGGTTTGGGGGGGTAACATCCCTCTTCAGCCAGGCTAGCTTGAATCCAGTGGCAAACTAAGCAAGGGACCCATGTCTGGACATACCCTGCCAAATTAGGTGAATAAAGCAAACAGAAAGAGATGAGGGACAGAATGCTGAAGTTTTTCAGACACTCACCCCTAGTCACAGATCTGGGTTGAAACCATCATCGTTCTTTAGCTCACTTCGCCACCCCAGTTCAGTCCCAGCCATATGCAAATCAGTCTTGACACTGTTCCTCATGGGAACAGTCACTACCAAACTGCCAAGCCAGGTCTTCTCTGGCTTGGAAACAAGCATTCTGGGACCAGTTTTGGGGTAAAACCCCTCATCAACCAGGGGGCATGAAACCTGAAAGGACTCCAAGATCCCCAGAGCACCTTGAGTCTTCAAGAAGTTGCCATGAAGATCCCGCAGGCACCAATCCCATGAAGTCTGGTTTGTCGACTTGCTGCTCTCTGATGACCTTGATGCAGCACCGAAGCAAGAAGAGGTACAACAACTCCGGAGGGTCAGATCTGTCTGCTCACCAGGTTTGGAGGCACCAGAGCCTACCAGGGCCGTTACATACCAATACCCGGGGTACCAGATCCCCAAAGGGTAAAAGCAAAGAAGAGTCCACATTGAACAGAAGAAAGCACCGATCAAGGGATGTTGAGACACTTGAGACCAACGTACTGGTTGTCCAACTGTCCCAAGATTGCCTCCCCCGGTTCCCCTATCCTGACCATGAGGACCTCAAGACGCACAATGCCCGGTTGACCTGTTTGCTCTGCTCCCATTCCCACCTGCCCCAACACCAACCAACCAGCCCTGCTCCCATGGTCCCCAGGCCTCATGACCTCGTCCCTCTAACGACACCCACCAGACTTACCTGTAGGTCCCTCTGTGCAGTGCTTTTTCAAGTGCCTCTCTTTGTCTTTAAACACCAGCTTCTAAGACCTCAGCACCTCTGCTCCTGGCCGATCCAGGAAACTCCCAAAGATCTCCTGCTGGAACTTTGGACCTGATCCTATCATTGATCTAGAATGAGAAGGTGGACATCGTGAAAGCATTGCCTGAATTTCTATGCATTTTTCTGCTTTTTCCCTATTGTTTCCTATGGTGCTTAATTGAGTACAGAAGTGATATATTTTCCAAACTTTGAAAAATCGTAACTCTGAAAGTACTTCCCTTAGAACTGTGTTTAGGGGCTTAAAACTCATATAAAAATGTATGTTAAATTTTACAAATTGGTCTCGGATTTATTCTTGAATGGGTGTCTCATTTATTGCCTCTGTGAGAACAACAAATGCTTACCACTACCCTCTGATAAGCCTAACTGCTCACTCACACTACCACAAAAAGTTTAGGCCCTGATTACAAACGCCTGACACCCTATCGGTCTGGAGCCGCCCGACCATAGATCGGCAGTTCCGACCGCCTGATTTGGATGCGACAGCCCATAGGGCGGTTGGAAACATACTTTATACAATAGAAGCTTGTGCGGCGGGCCGAATAGGCCAGCAGCAGAAACTTCTGTTGTAGAATGGATGTTTTTCAACATCCCTGCACCAGGGGGCAGGCACTATGCAGTGCCTGCCACAAGGTGCAGGGGTGTTAAGGGGGGCCCAATTGTGGAGGGCCCGGGGGAAGGGGGCCCTGCTAGTGGCCCAAAAGAAACTTTCTGACGGCCTATTTGTGTCGGAAAGTGCCTGGCTCCACTGTCATTTGGGGTTCATGCTGGCATACTACACTCTGACGGGCTCCTCGAGCCCATCGGAACTGCATCGGAATCTCCCAGCTGGTTTCATACCGACCGCTTTCATCCTTATACGGCAGTCAGGATGAAACCTACGATGTCAGTCACAAAGCTCACAACCGCTGGTTCAAGGCTTTCCGACCGACATCGTAATCGTGCTCTTAGTGTTATCTACTTTTACCTCTACCTACCTTTTGGGGATCTCTTGCACTCTCTACATAGTGTACCTCATTTTAGTACACTGTACAGAGAGGTGGTTTCCTACAGTGGCACAATAAGTGCTGCAGGCCCACTGGTAGTATTTAATGTACACACTCTAGGTATATGGTATAGGTATTTACAAGGGGAGAGAGCACAAGCAGTTTAGCACTGGGTGGTAGTGGAAAAATGCAGAGTCCTAAGGCTATCAAAAACAAATTCAGCAAAAATTGGAGGTGAAATGCAAAATTTTTGGGAATGACCGTGAAGAGAGGGCCAGGTCCCACACCCCTAAATTGCAATGTGATTGCGACTGTATCGTAAAAAATATTTTTTCACAGAACAAATATGGTTTTAAGGTGTAAAAATCCTTTACTTGGAGCACTGAGGAGGTACAAGAGGGTTTGAGTAGGTGCTTCTTGTGGGTGACTTCACTTGAACGATTGAGCTTCACATTCATTAACAGAACCTTATAAGTATATGTGAATGCAACAGAACACATACTACAAAGACAAACATACCTAAAAATTGTACAAGGAAATTAAAATGCAAGATAATGTATAGATAGTAGCATACTTCTAAAAAGAGCTAAAAGCAACAAAAAATGTGTCTGGAATCTCATAAGCGTGTTAGCAATTTTGAAGCCTTCGGTTCATCAGTGACAGGATTGTTACGTGCAAGCTGTTTGACACTAACTGACAATGACTCACCTCCCTCTTGGATAGCACTGACACACAGCAGTAGAAGAGATACTGTCAGAAATCTCTGCAACCTCATTACCATATTGAATCAGAGTGTTTCTGATGAAATACAACATGCATATAATTTAATTAGGTACAAATCTATTACGACAATTTAAATGGTGTATCTGCCGTAAATTATGACAAGTATATACATAAATGTTACTTATTTATGTATTATTGTGAGTACACATGTCTCATCTGAACACGTTCTGATTAAATGTGGTGAACATGCTTTCAGGTGGGCAGATACAGGTATGGGCGGCTACAGGGTGACTGTTTTTAAATCCGTCTCTGGAAATTCCAGTTGGATAGTGGGGATTCCTGTCAGAGCTAGGGTTGACTGATCGTCACTCATTCACAAAGAGAATCAATTGCAGATCAAACTTTGAAGGAGTACATCCTTTCAGTTACTTCTCCTCCTCTGTCATCCCCTTTGTGGCCAGTGCAGTGACATTTGCAAACTCCAGGATGTAGCATAAAACCTGCACACCATTATGTCTTAAATCCGTACACGACGCAACTACTATTTTTAATGCACATTTGGGAAAAAATGCGCCTTAAAAGTGTGTGGCATAGCTCAAATGAGCAACACTAAAATACAAGAAAAAAGGGCACCTACCCTGCCTGAAATAATTTCTCTCCTGTGCCCATAAAATGAATACATGGCTCCATACATCATGACACTTACAATAAACCAACAGATCACGAATGTGATCAATGAAAGTCACATTCGCTAGTAGTTGAGAGTGATTGACCTTTGTGACCTTCTTTTTGTAGATTAACGAAGCTTCGAGGCACTTATAAAACTGTCAGGGTCAAAACACAATATTTTCTTCCGGGAAAATGTTATACATAACCATTAAAAGAAATGAAAAAAAGAAGGCATACCCAGATTCAGACATGCCTGACTACTGTGGCAAATTTTTAAACGTTTTAAAATATATTATTAGTTTGGGCCAGGGCAGAGCACTTGAAGCTCTCTGAGTTTGTGGGAAGAATGGAGATCCTTCGTTACCTACAGCTATTTTCCGGGCAATTTAAATTTCTCAGGGTGGCACATTAGAATTCTCAACCCAATTCTTGCAACAAGGAAGGCGAGCAGATTGTCAGAATTTACTGGCCTGATGTGCAAAGTTGCTAATAAGAAATTATAAATGATGACAACGATTTCCAATTTGTAATATCTTATTAGGAATGTACTGAATTGATTTGGTAGAAGTGATCGCAATTTGCATACAAATTCTACTGAATGAATTGGTAGTTTGCAAATCAACCTATGTATTATTAGGTTGGCTCACAAGATACCGATTTGTAGTGGGTGACAATCCGACATATCTCATTATTTCATGAGGTAGGTCACAAATTGCTACCCACTATGGTGAAAGCCACAGGCATGGTGGCCTGCTGGGGTCAGGAAACCATTATGTCTGTGATTGCTTGATTAAAAAAAAAATGCAGCCTGTTTTCCTAAAAGGAGAACTGGATGTGTTTGAAAAAGAAAATTAATACTTTTCGAATCAATATTTGGGAGCCGGCAGGGGTTCTCATAAAAAATGTTTTTGTTGACAATCACAAAGGGAAATGGGTGCCATGGGAATCCCTTCCTGTTTGTCAATGGTTACTATCAATTTTTAATTGGTGGTAAAAATTAAATATTTTTTGACCGAATTTCAGTTGTAAATCATTAACATGAAAGCTAAAGAATCAGTATCTAAAAGGAAAGCCTTTTACAAGCCCTTTCCGAGTAACAAATCTGTATTTTTCTAAAACCCAAATTTAAATTCGGTAACGTGTTAATGAATCACAATTTGGTTTTTTTTCAAATAAAAAAAACATTTTGTGGTTGCAAAGGCTCTAATTTGCCCTTTGTGACTGTACAATTGCTCTGGATATCAGGCATGTTACAATTTATTAGTGGAGGAGGATGCATTAACTAGAAACATTTTACAGATTAAATAAGCAGGAGAGTGACAGTGCTTAATTTGTTAAAGTATAAGTGCAGGGGCCAAAGGTTTTGCTCAGAAGCCAGTGGCTGATGCTACTGAATGTTTAATACTGAGGCTGTGCAGTCTTGATTCCACCACCTCCTGTCTCTTTTTTAGGTTTCGCCTAGCGGTGCAGCGCATGCTTTGCGAGGCATGCAGTATACACTATAGGTGAGGGAAGCTCCGCCCCCTCCCCCTCCCACTTTTTCATTGGCTTGTGGCTTTGGCCTTTCTAAATGCTGCCTTCTGATTGGTTTAGAGGCTGCTAGTCCCTCCTTATGACATATTTCCTGAGCACTACTTTGTGTCTTGCCACCCCTCTCACTGTCCGTGCCTTCTCTCCCACCCCTCCCACTCCCGTTGTTTGTGATTTAACCGCCCGCTCACCCGCACTCCCGTTTGCAATTCAAGAGGTCTTGCATAGTTGCGAGTTCTCTTGCATTGCAAAGGCTTGTTTTTCATCCTATCCGAATGCGATCAATTGACACGGCATAGTTACGGGGTTGCGTGCCCCGTTACCATACTGTACGCCCCTTGGCAGCGCAAACGCGGGCACCGTGTGGGCTTTGGTGATGTGGCATTATGCATTCCAGTTAATCACTACACAGTTACTTTTCGGATCCACAAGCCGCGAACAGAACCTCGTTCGACTCTCAGCAGCATGAGACAGACTGCGCCTAGCTGGTCCCACCTGTACCACCCGAACAGCAGCTTTATCTTTCCCATAAAACTGCAGAGCCCCTAACAAAGGAGTCAATCTCTCGACTCTTTGCAGCAGGACAGGAAAAGAGACAGCGGCTGATCCATCAACTTCAGCCGCATTCGTCACGTCAGCACTTTTGGGCAGCATGGCGGAGATGTGGCGATTGGCGTCTTCCCCGTGCACACGCACACAGCCAGGCAGCCCCAGGAGTGCCTCTGACCGGGGTCTGCTTGACAAATGACTCTCCGCTGCTTGCAGAGTCCACAGAGGAGCCACTGGGATAAACGGAGGATCAAGCTGTTTCCTTTCTAGGCCTGCGGGGGGCTTTGTGTGTTTTTCAGTAGGGAGAGGTTCATAAGGAGAGGGCAGGGAGAGAAGTTGGGGTAAATTAGCTGTAAAATGTAAATTAAACCCATTCTGCCGCCTCCACTCTCAAAAAACAAATGTATAATTCATCTTCCAGAGAGCAGCCAGGAGCATTTGAAGACCAGAGGAAGCAGACACTCACCAGAGCTTGACAGAGGAAGACGCCAGCCGACCCGCAGCTCCCAATCTTCCAGCCCACACTGAGTTTGACACAGCGAGGGCCGAAAAAACTGCTCCATAGGGCTCCATCGAGTACGGGACAACAGGAGACCTGTTTTATCTTTTGTCCTGTTGTCGGCGGCGGGGTGGGCCGCAAGCGGCGAGCCACATGCCACGAGCCGCATGCCACGACGTTTCTAGCGCCTCGTGGCTCCGCGGTCCCGTGAGTGGGAACAGCCGCTGCATCCGGCGCAACGGGGACAGAGGACGGAGGAGCCCCGTGAGGGAATCTGCGGTAATTGGCAAGCAGACGGCCGAAGTGAGAGTGAGCCCGTGGCGGAGGCGGCACGATTGGATCGTGGTGCTGCCCGCGACTTCGCGACTTTGCCTGTGTGCCCTCGCTTTTGCTCCTGCTTTTCCTTTGTCCCACTGCTCTGCAGCTTCTCCTGGCGCCCCGGCTGTAAAAAAAAAAAAAAAAAAGCAAGACCATTCAGCAAGTAAAAGTCAAAGTAAAAGCCAAAAGCAAGCAAGACGATATAGGACGTGATTTAGGGCGTCCGGGGGTGCTTAGAGACCAAAACCAGGAGTGCCTAAAGTAAAGAAAGTAAGTACCCTGAGACCACCTCACCCCACCTCGTCTCAGGACACAGAGGTGCAAGACGGCAGCAAACAAACCTACAAGTAACCAATAAGTGCCGGGTAATCGCGCCCAAGCAAGACACATCACTCCAGGTGAGGGAGCACAGTGTGCTTTGAAAAGGCTGACGGCTAGTGGCATATTGCAAATAGAGACTGTGGTAGTAGTGACTCTGCATATCCTGTGCGCCCCGTGAACTGTTTTCTTTCTCGTTCTCGTTGTTTATCCCTTTAAGGAAAGAGTATGACCTCACGTCCATCTCCCCCTGTGCTCCGCAGTAAGAGACCTCTCCTTGCTGCTTCAAAAGGCAAAATGCAGGGGAGAGCTACTAAAAAGAGGAAGATTGGAGGGAAAAAGGGGTCTGTTCAGCATGACCAAAGTGACCAAAGTGTGTCGTCAAGCGAGGACCCACGCTCACCCCTAGCAACCTCAATAAGGAATTTTGTACTTAAGCATAACCATAATGGAGCACAACGGCCCTTAGAGGAGGTGGCAAAGACCCCCCACAGGCACCCCTGTCTTCCGGCTTCAGTAGTAGATGCTTCACTCTTAGTCCTGGATGAAGTGCAACCAGCAAATCCTTCAGTGGATCCATCTAAGAATGGAACTGCGTCCGTAAGAGGGGGTCCAAGGTTGTCCTTTTCTCCTCGCTTGAACTTTTCACTACCATCTTTTTGTCCCGATGACTCCAGCTCATCTAGCTCATCTCAGTCACCTTCGGGAGAAGACCAACAGGATCAAGGAAGCCCAACGTCATTATATAATGTCTCCATGGTTGGGGAGCCAAACTCTACGCTTGGATCACATGGGATGTCCATATCACTTCAGCCGTCCTCCTCGTCATCTTTGTTGGACGTACTGTTACTTATGCAGACCACCTTGCATGGGATTCTAGAAACTCTGGTATCAATAAGGACAATCAATATCACAAAAACCCTGTCCCTTAGAAGATAAATGTCAGTGTTCGTATTTATCAGTAGAGAGACCAACTGTCAATTTCCACTGCTACACCACCAGGCTTGGTAATTTATTCTTTAGGTGTAATACCACATCTCGTCCAAATTTCTTAGCATAAAAATTAGGGAAATTCCTTGTAAACTTCAAAAAGACAGTCAAACAGAGTGAAAAACGATGTCTAGATCAGTCATTTGCACAGTACATCAAAATACAAACAACGAATGTGAAAAAATGGGTGGAGAACAAAATGACCCCTCACGGGGGCACCACCCTCGGGGCAACTGGCAGGTACTCACCAGGTTAGGCCCCTTTTCTCATCACAGGTAGTCGTTTTGTTCAAAAGTAAAAAGTGTCCAAAACAAAAACCAAAATGTGTATAAAGTGCAATGGAGCAATACTAGATCTCTTAAAGGCAAACCTCGGGGGAGGCATTTGGAAGTCCTTGTTGGATAAAAGGGACCAGTGTGTGCGTATCGATTGCCTGATTTTAGTCGGAATGGGGTCAAATGTCATGACCACCGGAACGCAGTCTTCTTTTTCCTTAACATTCTTTTCCAAAAGAACACTGCGTGGGGTACTGAGGGCTCTCTTCTTTGCATGTTTCACGACTTTAGATGGATAGTTGCGATGTCTTAACTTAGTCGTCAAATCCTGAGATTGTTCCAGAAAGGACTCCGTCGAGGAACAGTTCCTGTGGGGTCTAAAGTACGACTCATGATATCCCTTGTACTTGCTTTTTAGATTGATGAGACAATTGCAGGGATCAATCAACTTAAATAAAGGCTCATATGAGGAGCTAAGATATTCACCTCTTCATCTGGTACGAAAGAAGTGTGCTGACAAAGGGTAATGATTACAAACAAGTTGGTTTGACGAGGTATTTTCGGAAAGGTGTGCCTTGGGTGTTTTTAATGAATGTACTCTTTCAAGTTGACAGTCACAGAGAACAAGGTGTCCAACATTGGTGCTTTGACAATGTGTCGAGCCCTGACGAATCTGCCAAAAGTTCTTAAGGCAGAGAAACATGTTGGCATTAGGTAATGGTATGCGGAGTTAGCTACCAGCCTTTTTAATTCAACAGACCACACCTAATAATTCAGAATAAAATTGTGCAAAAGGTGTGCCTGTTGATTTTAACCACTGTTTGTCACGAAAGGAGTGAATGTTTATTGCTCCATTGCACTTTATACACATTTTGTTTTTTGTTTTGGACAATTTTACTTTTGAACAAAATGACTACCTATGATGAGAAAAGGGGCCTAACCTGGTGAGCACCTGCCAGTTGCCCCGCGGGTGGTGCGCCCGTGAGGGGTCATTTTGTTCTCCACTCATTTGTTCACATTCGTTGTTTGTATTTTGATGTAATGTGCAAATGACTGATCTAGACATCGTTTTTCGCTCTGTTTGACTGTCTTTTTGAAGTTTACAAGGAATTTCCCTAATTTTTATGCTAGGAAATTTGGACGAGATGTGGTAATACACCTAAAGAATAAATTACCAAGCCTGGTGGTGTAGCAGTGGAAATTGACAGTTGGTCTCTCTACTGCTAAATACGAACACCAACATTTATCGTCTAAGGGACAAGGTTTTTTTTTATATTGATGGTTTATGAGTGGAGGGCAACCCTGGTTCTCTGTTTCCCTCTTGGCTCCTTTGTGGATTAGATCAATAAGGACAAACCAAGTCGACCAATTACATTTTTTGAATGATATTCGACATAAACTGAAACCCTTAAAATCTTTCAGAGACAATCTGGGTGGCTCTATGAATACTCAATTACCTCCTCTAGTAATGGCTACTGAGTCGCTGGGGTTGCGTAGTGTCACATCAGAGAAAGGTGAATGCCAGTTAGATATAGAGAGATCGGTTTATGTTTCTAAATACCCTATGCTTGTGAGGAAAAGGCAGCACAGTTTTATGCCCTCAAAATTTACTGTAAGGTCGTACCATACAATGGGGGTTGGGTCCTGGAATGGATTGCCTGGGTGGTGTGCCCCACGTGTATGCAAAAAGAAACCCATGCATAAAAAAAGGGGAATATAGTAGTGGTATTTGTTCCCATGCCCAAGTCCAACATCCCAGACCCCAAGGTGGTAGTACTGTAAAAGTGCCTCCAAGCAAAAAGGAACATAAAAAGGTACATAAAAGGGCACATAAAAGCGTAAAACTTAGTGTGAAATCCTGTCCTAAAATCAGTCCTGATTTGTCTTCTATTTCTCCGGTAGTCCGCTCTAACATCCCTAATAAGGAACAAATGGTAGCCCGTAATAAGATGTTTGAGCCTCAGCACTCAATTAAATGTAAATGTAGTGTATTTTGTAAAGCGCACAGCTGCCCCAACGGGGCGTCCCGGCACTGTATAACGCTGTGGAACCCTTCCTGGCTCTCCCTGTGAGAAGCCCTTCCTGGGCAACCCCAAGGTGAGGCCAGGCATCCCAGTGTTGTAGGGGCCGTTGTGGAGATTAAGCAAGCTATTGCCCAGAGTTGCAGCGTGGGACCCATGATTAGAGTAGGCGCTGAGGCGAGAATTATCAAGTCCGCGGACATTGAGCTCAAGACCCTGCCGTGTCAGGACTTGAACCCTGGTCCCGGGCCTGATCTCTGCTTCAGAGTCTGCCGCTCTAACCAGTGAGCCACACTTCCAATTAAGTTGCCCCTAGAACACCCCTCAGCTCAGGAATCCTTTATCAGGTCACAATTAGGAAGTACAGAACTTCTGCTCGATATTATTCGACGAGGAAAAAAAGCAAAGAAACTTCGACCCCTGAACCGCTCTAAAATCCTTCAGTTATTCCAACAAATTCCCACCCTTTCAGGGAGAACTTCGTTGGACTTAGAGTCTGTGGGGTTTCAATTGGGCGATCAAGGTAGAGAAATTTCCAGCGTTTCTTTTATATCTCCTTGTATTGCTGACCTAGTACTTAAGGCGGACGAAGACCTAGCAAAATTAGGTCTACAGGCCCTATGCCCTGTAAAAAACAGCCGTCAGTTATTAGTACCTCAGCCAGGTCCATTTCCTCCCGCCATTTTAAACATGCATACCGGGTTATCTGCAACTCAATGGGAACGATCCTTATCATACATCCCGTCTCAATGGCCCGAAGCTACACAACGAAGTAGCCACCCACCCACCGACTTGAGGGTGGATATAGTAAACGATAGGCCATTCTCACAATCCAGACAATTAGTATGGGCTCAAAGTCATAGGTTTTCCCCTCTGCGACACCTGCCGGAGGAAGGAGATTGGAATATTAGGCCCACTTTACTCTAGAATGAAGTATCCTCTCAAAATCTAAGAATCCTAAGTTGGAATATCCATGGGTTTGAACGTTTGAGGAACAGCGGCGAACTGGAAGAAAGTTTGAAACCCTTTCATCTGGTATTCCTTCAGGTGTCTTGGCTAAGAGAGGACCAATCAGTTGAGGGTTTTATGGCCCTGAATAGCAAAGGTCATTCCCAGGGTACGGGGAGAGCATCTGCAGGTCTACTAACATTAATATCGACTAAGGTGATTAAGAGGCCTTTGGAGGACATAAACGTTCCAAGTGGTCTGCAGTTATCAGTTGTGGAAATGGTTGTGGGTAAAAATGTCCTCAGTTATTTTTTGCTCATAAATTTTTATATTCATAAAGAAGACCATCGCCAAATGAATCACTGGTTGGAATTATTGAATCCCCTTTCCAGCATTTGGTGGCAAAATACCCGGAAGCAGTGATAATAATGTCAGGGGGTGTAAATGCTTGTTTATTCCCTGTACAGCTAGACCAACACTTGGAGGAAGTGTTGGATTCCTACAACATTTCCTTAGCACAGTTTCCTGCAGGTACCATCAAAAAAGAGGCCAAAGTGCTGAGTGAAAGGCTGGCAAGTCATGGTCTGATCTACTTAAATGGACGCTTTAAAAAGGATACACCAGCAATAGCAACATCTCGGCAGGGTCATTCTCTGGGTCCTATTGATTATATATTCACATCCCTTTGGAATTTTGACCTCTTTAAGAGCTTTGAGGTGGCAAAATATGAGGGCAGTGACCACTGGGCAACTATAGCAGTTCTTGATTTGTGTGAGCCAGTATCCCCTGAGAGAGTGTTCCCTTTAGAGATGTCCTACCCGCTTAGGCTCACAACACGTTTAGACTCTATGCATCTTCAACAATTAGCAACCCTTCAGTTAGAGGAGACGGTTCCTATCCTCCCTACTTATGCTGATGATGTAATTGTGTGGTATAACAATATTGTGCAACCAGTTTTGGGCTGCATTTTAGTGAAAATATGTGGAAAGGGTGGGCAGACAAAATCTCTCCCTGAGGGCAGGGCTTAATTTGTGCAGGTGCTTTCCGGTGTTTAGCACCGGCACTTACTTGACAAGGCCGGGTCTACGAGGCGAACCGTGCACATCACATTTTTCAATTTAATGTATTGCTGAACACTCGCTTCTGTACTGTCCTGTCTCTTGTGCAGCTGCATCGTGCTTTTCACATCTCCCGAGCAGCCGGTGTTTAACAGTGCTGCTGAGTGTGGGACACTTAATGCCCCGCCCCAGCCCAGAGGAGATTCATATTCATTAAATATAAATGTTAATGGTGGCACCGCACTGCGCGCCTCGGGGCCTTTGCCTGTGGTGGGCGGGCCAGAGACACCGGTTTGGGCTGGATTTTTGTTAAGATGAGGTATGGGCGGGCTGTGTGGCAACATGCGCACTGTGCAGATTTATTTCACATTGCCAATTTGCCACGCCCCAGCATATCGGTTAACCACTATTAAGCAGGCAGCTCAGAACGAGTCATCGTGTTGTGGCGCTGTGAGGGCATCGATCAGTTAAGTTAATTTTGCATCAAAATGTATTGACATTTCAGCAACCCATATCCTCCTCAGAGAAGGGCCATGGAATGCTATCTGTGCATTACCAGGGGGGCGTGCTTAAAGGGGGACTGCATCTGCTTTCGAAAGTGTTGGGCCCACAAGCAACAGTTTACATCTGCGTGCGTTTGTTCATCAGCTCTGTTATCAATAGCCTTTCTGTTTTCAGCTCTACAGCGAGGGAAAAAAAGCAATATTTTGGCAAGTCGGATATTCACTTGGCAGAGCTGTCTCCCTTGTCCGGATATTTATTATACAGAAAGACTGTTATTCGTGCGACGCAGAGTTTCTCCCTGAGAAAAGATAAATACGTTAATATGTGGTTTTTAATTTTAATATTGAGAAAAGGCGCTGACGTTGGACAGCGTTTTTTTGGGGGGGGTTTTGTAGCCACGTCCATTTGAGTACTGTGTCTGCTAGTATTAAGCAGCACCAGGCAGGCCTAATCAGTTATTAAAGAAAGGCCGTGCGACGTGCGTGCGCCATGAAACCAGTGTGAGTGTGTCCCGAGGCAGTCCCTGCTGGCCGGCCCACCACAGGTAACGGTAAGTTAAGCACTAGACTTACTTAGTAGTACTCTGTACTGTACTAGTAAGTAGCTGCTACTAGCGATGCCAATATGCCATGATCATTGCCAAAAAAAACAACGCTTCCTATTTTCAATTTGGAGTGTGGTGGTGGTGGTGGGGGTGGTGTGACGGCCGTGGTGACCCGTCCGACGGTCACCAGATCACCGTAGTAGTAGGGGTGACGGCCTGCTGGGGCAGATAGCCTCTATCGGACCCACATTGAAGATTCGATTATTTTACACACAGCAGGCAACAGGACCAGGCAAAACTCCTTCAACAATATTTAGTCCTTTCCGGTGCATGCTAGGGCCTCTGAACGTCGAGTAAGGGAGGGGGTGCCAGTCACATGACCATGCATTTATGTGTGTGTGAGAGATGAGTGCATCAATCACACTGAGTACATACTTGACAACTCTTCAATAATATTGTGTGCATACTATATACCTGATTGATTTGTTGGGTGTTCACCTTTTATCAATTGTGCTGTATCTATGCGACATATCTCTTCAGCCATGTTAGGTGCATGTTGGATACCTAATTGTTCATACCGTATATACAGGGGATGCACAACTTTTCATATGGTGTGCATGTTTCGTATCTCAATCATAATACTGTATACACACTAGTTCCCTACTCATCCATACTGTGTGCACACTAGATAGCATGGAAGCACGCTGTCAGCATGCTAGACACCTTGTCAATGAATGATTCACCTGATGATGATTATATTGTTGCACACTAGGTACTCCATTGATCACACTGTGCAGAGTGGCTTCTTTGAAGCCCATTTTGCGTGAACGCTTGGTGTCTCATTGATGACACTTTGTGCAATCTTCATTGTTGATTAATAGCGGGCGCTAAGAGGAGTTTAGAAGGGCCACCCTCAGTACTAATGGTGTTAGACCTCAAGTCGCTTTTGCGTCCAAGGATGGACATGTTGGAGGCTGGGGGTTGGTACTGGAGCTGGTGTTGATTCAAAGGAGATCCGCCTGTGGATGGAGCCAACTTTATCACTGAAAGTCAGATATGTATTTTTCGGACTTGTCAAAATTCATATAGATTTGGAGACATTTTTGGACTGGTGTGCATGTTCATGAAAACACATCAGCATTGATTGCAATCTCATGCACTCGCCGTTTTTGTTTAGTAACCAACCCTGATACCCCACTTCTTCCTCTCACCTGTAGACTGTTTAGGGCAAGCATAAGGCCTTCTGTTTCCTACAGTTTCTTCAGAACACCTAACGGTGATGGGTGTACTCTTGGTTTCACAGTCTCACTCGTGGACAGTCTCAACTGCCCGATGACTTTAATGAAGTTTTAAAAAACAAAGAAACCTTAAGGTGCACCCACAACAATCAACAGCAGGCAGTTCAGAATGCTCCTTTATTTGATATGTGTTTGGGGGTCTGCAACATGTTAAGCCATTACCAGAGGTCCCCTTTTACATGTACAACTGTCAAAGAAGTCCAGGCTCTGTTGTTCCTTTCCACCTGAAAGACGGGTGTAAGAACGGCTTCTTAGTCCCTACTATGATGAGCGAACAGGAATAGCCAGTGGCTTAAACAATCTATTTTTCTACACCAAGTTGAGCAGCTGTGGTTTACTCACTGTTCCTACAGCACTGGCAGATGGTTCTCTCTTCCATAGCCTGGGGTAACATTATTTGCTGGTTCTGCTTCACATATTCTGCTCCGTTTTACTGACAGGGACAACTTTGTTTTTCAATGTGGTGTGTCCATAGGAGGGCCAAGGCATTGCCCCTTTGCACGCCTTCAGTTGTGCATATAATATCAAAGTTGGCTCTGGATACTGGAAAACAGGATTTCATCCGGGGTACCGGAATCACCAGAGTCCCCCTGCGTGTTCGGGACATGTGGCGGTGTAGGGGCTTTAAATAGCCTCACAGAGGGCAAGGTGTTGATTTCAGCCTTGCTCCCGTCTACGGTAAATCCCGGTGACATCAGGGTGAAGCGGTTTTGGGGACATATGGAGACGGCGAGTTCCACACGCATGGGTAAAGGAGGACGCCCCATGGCTAAAATGTGCACTGCTCCACGCAACAACCTTCCGGATACAAACATGACAATGAATGCTGGGACTGGTAGGCGTTTGATCCATCAACGTCCTACTAAGGATGTATGCGCATGGTATATACCTTTAAGGAGTGGTGCGCAGAGCAACCTATCAGGCGGGGGCAGATATTTTATCTAGGAAGCACGACCCTCCCTGAACTATTCACACCCCTGGCGCTGAAGAAGGCGGAATAACACGCCGAAATGCATTCGCCTAATGCGGGTTTGTGGGACTGTTACTCACCTTTGCCTGTGGAATAAAAGCTGTTTTCCATGGTTCCCCTGTTGTTGGTCTCTTCACTGGATCTTCGTGAAAAGGTGTGGAATGGTGATATTTCAGCGCGTTTTCCAGTAACGTGCCAAGGGACCCCCGCTTTTCAAAGTTGGCTCTGGATACTGGAAAACAGGATTTCATCCGGGGTACCGGAATCACCAGAGTCCCCCTGCGTGTTCGGGACATGTGGCGGTGTAGGGGCTTTAAATAGCCTCACAGAGGGCAAGGTGTTGATTTCAGCCTTGCTCCCGTCTACGGTAAATCCCGGTGACATCAGGGTGAAGCGGTTTTGGGGACATATGGAGACGGCGAGTTCCACACCCATGGGTAAAGGAGGACGCCCCACGGCTAAAATGTGCACTGCTCCACGCAACAACCTTCCGGATACAAACATGACAATGCATGCTGGGACTGGTAGGCGTTTGATCCATCAACGTCCTACTAAGGATGTATGCGCATGGTATATACCTTTAAGGAGTGGTGCGCAGAGCAACCTATCAGGCGGGGGCAGATATTTTATCTAGGAAGCACGACCCTCCCTGAACTATTCACACCCCTGGCGCTGAAGAAGGCGGAATAACACGCCGAAATGCATTCGCCTAATGCGGGTTTGTGGGACTGTTACTCGCCTTTGCCTGTGGAATAAAAGCTGTTTTCCATGGTTCCCCTGTTGTTGGTCTCTTCACTGGATCTTCGTGAAAAGGTGTGGAATGGTGATATTTCAGCGCGTTTTCCAGTAACGCGCCAAGGGACCCCCGCTTTTCAAAGTTGGCTCTGGATACTGGAAAACAGGATTTCATCCGGGGTACCGGAATCACCAGAGTCCCCCTGCGTGTTCGGGACATGTGGCGGTGTAGGGGCTTTAAATAGCCTCACAGAGGGCAAGGTGTTGATTTCAGCCTTGCTCCCGTCTACGGTAAATCCCGGTGACATCAGGGTGAAGCGGTTTTGGGGACATATGGAGACGGCGAGTTCCACACGCATGGGTAAAGGAGGACGCCCCACGGCTAAAATGTGCACTGCTCCACGCAACAACCTTCCGGATACAAACATGACAATGCATGCTGGGACTGGTAGGCGTTTGATCCATCAACGTCCTACTAAGGATGTATGCGCATGGTATATACCTTTAAGGAGTGGTGCGCAGAGCAACCTATCAGGCGGGGGCAGATATTTTATCTAGGAAGCACGACCCTCCCTGAACTATTCACACCCCTGGCGCTGAAGAAGGCGGAATAACACGCCGAAATGCATTCGCCTAATGCGGGTTTGTGGGACTGTTACTCGCCTTTGCCTGTGGAATAAAAGCTGTTTTCCATGGTTCCCCTGTTGTTGGTCTCTTCACTGGATCTTCTTGAAAAGGTGTGGAATGGTGATAATATATATATATATGCACAATTAAGGTGAATTTCATTATGACCCGGCCCAGCAGGGAATTCTATCACCACGGTGATGCCCAAGGACGTACAGTGGACTGTTCTGAGCAAAATGATTGGTAGCCACCGCCGCAGCGATAACCACTGCTCTACGCATTGTCTTGCTGTCATTCTGTTGGAATGGAGATAGAAGCTTTGTTGTTCAAAGGAGTAGAGGTCTGGGGTTTTGGGCATGCAGAAAGGAGTGTCACCTTAGGAGCGTGCTGTGCTTTTTATAACAAACTGAGTGCGCATCAGTGGTTGGGAAGGTAGAAAGGGGAATTACCTTGTGGAGGTTTGGGTAGCAGAGGATTGAGAAGGTAGGTGTGCGTACCTAAGGGATCAATGCATAGTGTCTGGTGGAGTAGCAAGCATAAGAAAGCAGGCTGCCTGGCTTGTGATGAGATCCTTTACAGTTAAGTTTCCAAGGTACCTGGCAGGAAATACAAAGATGTCTGCATTGCATCAAGTATCAGGTTGGGTTCTGGTTTAAATATTAGACTAATTTGGGAAACACATTTAGGGATGCTGAAAGCTCTAATTTGCTGTGGTGTCTATGATTATTGATCCTCAGTGTACGACATGTGGGTGGTGGAAACAAAAAAAAAACTTATGTTTGGTAACTTTTTTTTATGGTTGATACTCTGTCTTCCACAGCAGAACAGATGCATGGTAGCAAGAGGGAGGTGAGGTGAGGAATAACTTAGAAGATGCCAGTAGGGAGGAAAGGGTAGGAAGCAGAAAGAGAGACAGAGGTATTAAAAGGGGGTGAGCCGTGTGGACACTTACCAAGAGAGAGATGACAGAGTAAGAGATGGGTGAGGAGAGAAGGAAAGATATATAGAAAGGGTGTTGAGGGAGGGATAGGTAGACTAAAGAGAAACTAAAGTAAAGACAATCAGAGTTAGAGGTAGACAGGGGGCGTGGCGGTGAGATTTAGAGAGAAAAATAGAAGCAAGAAGAGAGAGAATACTGGGGACTCTGCTACATTATGCTCCCAAACAGGGCGTTACACATCTGTGATTGTTCAACAACTTTGAGTGGCGTTTTGAATATATGAGACAACAAGGTTATGGTGAAAATCTGACTTCACAGTGCCAGTTGAGGAAGTGGCTGATGCCAGTGTAGGAAGTGGATGAAGCCATAGAAAAGTAGGTGTGGCCTTCGACAAAGATTTGAGCACCTGCACTTCAAATTTTACAAATTAAGCACTGCCAAAGGGTGCCCGGGGCTGGTTCGATCAGGACTGCCAAAAGTTGAAACGACTGGTGAGACAGAAAGCAAGGAGTGCTAGGTGTCGTCTCACTCCCTTAGCCACCCAAGAGCTGGTCAAACTCAAAAGCCAATATAAATCCCTTGTGCAGTCGAAAAAGGTAGCTTTTTATTATAGGAAGTGGGACGAGATGCAGGAGATTATACTATTAAACAATCAGCAAAAATTCTGGATAAAGGTCAAAGAGTTCAATGGCCAAAGTAGGGGGATTCTGACCTGTATGATCTCGGAAGAACAGTGGGTCACCCATCTGACGGAGGTATACAGGGGACCTTTAGGATTAGATGGCTCTCAGCATATTTATGGGCAAACCCTCCCAGCCAACTGGTTCTCAGTGAAGGAAGTTAAGGCAGTTATTGGGAGAATAAAACTCACTTGTGCCGCTGGTCCTGACAATGTTCCGGCGGTAATAATTAAAACGAATAGTGTCTGGTGGGCTACAATTTACTCTACCTTGATTAGCTGGATTGCAGGGTCTGGCCTTTACCCCTTTACCTGGAAGGGGTCTATTGTGAAACCGATTTTAAAAAAAGGGAGCAGTACAGACCCAATGCATTACAGGCTTATAAACATCTTGGATATTTCATTAAAGATATTCTCCAAGATTATTTTAGCCAAACTTGAAGAATGGGCCATTAAAACTAAGAGAATCCCTTTAGAACAAGAGGGCTTCGGGAGGGTCATTCAACCATAGACCACTGCTTTGCCTTGTGGGCTATTACTCGAAAGGCTCTGGAGGAAAATCATAGCTTGTGCAGTTGTTTAGTAGATTTCCAGACAGCCTTTGATTCTGTTGACAGGGACATTTTATGGGGAAAACTTGCTGTTTGGAAATTACCACTAAATCTTCTTGGGGGTCTTCAATCCCTGCACTCTGGCAATTGGGCTCAGGTGGAATTAGACAAGTCCGACGGTTGTCCCAAAGAATCTTTATCGACAATGGCCTGCGTCAGGGTTACGTTTTAACACCCCTACTTTTTAGTCTATTTTTGGCCGACCTTCCTACAGTTATTTCCCAATCAGTCTTTATCGCCTAAAATAGGGGACCAGCATATTGCTTGTCTGCTCTATGCAGATGATTTGGTATTATTGGACGACACTCCACTTGGTCTGTAGAGGAAACTCAATGCATTGGCCTCTTACAGTAAGCAGAACAAGCTTCGCATTAATCTGGAAAAGACGAAAATTATGATTTTTGGGAAAAAAGTGCAGAGTTTTTCCTGGTATCTTGATTCTCAGGTGGTGGAACAAGTGGATCAGTATAAATACCTGGGTTTAACTTTTAGGAAAAATCTGAATTGGGGTGCACATTGGGATGCCACTAGGCAGAAGGCCCTTCTGCAGGCAAGCTGTGTATCTGGATTCAATGGTAGATTTGGGGGCCTATCCCATATCCCATTATTAAAGGTCTATGAAAGGAAGATTCCACCAATTGGCCTGTATGGAGGAGAGATATTTTCTCTTGATTCAACCTATGAATGGGACAGACTGGAAGGGGTAGTGCTTAAAAGACTTCTATCACGCCCACAAGGTACCATGGTCCAGGCTATAAGGAGAGAGTTCAGTCTGGTATCCTGGAATATAGCGGCCGCCACTCGGGCTCTAAGATACTTCAACACCCTGCTGGAGAATGATGTGGTGGTTAAAGTATCCAGACTGTGTTGGGAAGAGAGCCAAAGTAGCGAAAGGATGTGGGCAAAGGCAGTTAGAACCAGAATGACCACAATGAAGAATCTCCATTTAAATAGTGGTACAGTCACATCCTGGCTCACTTTTCCAGGCAAACGAGTATTGAGAGAATCTGCTGCTATGGTGTCTCAACAATGTGATTTATTATATTTAAAGAAGAAATCATCCATTAGCTTCTCGTTAGCCTCACTTGGCCAGGATTGTGTTTTCCCTTATTTATCACAGTTAACAGATCCAGGTTTGAGAAAAGAAATCCTAAGGGTTCGGGTGGGATGTAATCCAATCTATTCATCCCACCCATATAAGACAGGGGTGCAAAATAATAGTGGTCTTTGTCCCTGCCCTCTGAAAGCCAAATGCACTATTACGCATATTCTTATGGATTGCGCTTTTTATCTTGTAAATCGAATAAAGTTTTTAAGACATTTGTTTTTTAAATATGATGCTCTTCATAGGAATAAAGCAGTGGAGTTACTGTCTGAGATGCGATATTTAGATGTGGCAGTTGGGATGGCTCGGTTCTTACGATCTGTTAAACAGAATATAGGGAAGAGGTGTGGCGCAGTGGCCAGGGCGGCTGTCTCTGGGATCAGGGAGATCATGGTTTGATCCCCGGCGCCAGCACCGTGTGACTGGGCACTAGCTCGCTTAATCTTCCCAACGGTCCCCAGCGCCTAAACACCCTCGGGTAATTGTTTGCGCTTTACAAATACTGGACATTTACATTTGCATTTACCCTGCTCAGCCCAACGGGCCTTTAGATGTGATTTTAGCATATAGTCTGAATGTGACCCAGCGCTACCAGACATGTGTCACGTGTAGTGTTTAACACGTATGCAGCCCCACTGACATTTTACAGAGAATTCTATTACTGACTCCTGTCAGCCTATCAGTGGTGATGCGTGGTTCTAACGTGTGATGGACTCAGCTTCACCTCCACCTTTCCTTCAGAGATGATCCTGACAGGCGCGCTCGGTGCTCAGACGTTGCTTCATGTAATGCAGCACTTCCAGCAAATCTGAATACTCTGCCTTCTGGGAGTTGTAGTCTTGATGTCTTTGCCTCATAAGTATGCACCCCCTAATTCTACATGAGAGGTGCTGTTTGCAAAGAAGCCAAAATAGACTGCGGGTGCCACACTTGACATGCTGTTTCCGTGCAGCTACATGCAGACCAGCTGCTTGCCAGCTTCAGAGGCAGGCAGACATTTAGAAAAATACACATTATATTAGCAACACAAAGCAGGCTAGTATTGTCTAAATCAATGCACAAATTGCTATAATTATGCATAAATTAATATTTAGAGCCTTGCACTTCTGGCTGCTTCATCCATGAAACAATAAGATTCCTTCTCAGTACCTGGGAAATAAACACCCCCCTAGAGGGGTCAGACTCATATCTCTGAGAGCTGGTTCTCAAAGGTTCAAAGAATATAGAATTTCAAAGGAACACTATGCTTTGCATATTAATGTGCTCATCACTCTGGTCCAGGAAAGAGGTCATTCCAGGTAGACAATCATTAATCTTCTTGACTTTGCGAAGAGGATGAGACAATCTCGAAGGCTTGAATTCAATGCAGGAATTATGTCCATTCATGGGATTTATTCATGGTCGGGAGCAGACATCCTGCATGAGGTGATGACGGGATGCAGGTCTGGGCCATGGAGGGTCTGAAGTAAACAAACTTCACTTCTCCAGATGTGGGTATGGCTTGACCAGCCTGCAGTGCTCTCCCATGTCATGTGTTAGTAGCCAACATAAATGGACTATTTGTACCTAGGTCAACTCATATTTAAACTATTAATAAGAAAGACACATCTGAACTGGGGTGGCGGAGTGGGCTAAAGAACGGTGATGGATTAAACCCAGATCTTTTGACTGGGTGTGAGTGTTTGATTGGTTCAGATGCTCCGTCCATTACCACCCCCTTTTGTACCGCTTTTGACCGCCATAAGTGTGGCAGGGTATGCTCAGACGTGAGTCCCTTGCTCACTTTGCCACTGGATTCAAGCAAGCCGGGCTGAAGACGGCTGTAATGCCAGAAACCGGTCCTCGGAAGCTTGTTTCAGGTCCAGGGAAGGCATGGCTACGCAGTTCGGGCTGGACTGTTCCCATGAGGCACAGGGTCAGACTGATTTGCATATAGCCATGTCTGAACTGGGGTGGCGGAGTGGGCTAAAGGACGGTGATGGATTAAACCCAGATCTTTTGACTGGGTGTGAGTGTTTGATTGGTTCAGATGCTCCGTCCATTACCACCCCCTTTTGTACCGCTTTTAGGAACGACACATGTGCCAATAAATATAAAATAAAACTTAAGTATATAGTTCGAAAGAAATTACTAAAAAATTGACTTTTAGTTTTCTAAACATATGTCTGTGGCAAAAGAAAGTCGCTAAAAAACCCATTTTACAGAAAATTTAACTGATTAAAAAATAAATAAAAAGGAGGTGATAAAACTTTCAAAAACAAGCATTTGCAATGCAACATGTCTCGCATTTAAGCAAGTTTTAGCTGCTGGCATTGTAAATGACAATGCCTTTTATGTTTTGGTTTTCATTTACTATGTCAATACCTTAAACTCGTTTAATTTCATGTTACTGCGCTAACATATTCGAGGGGACTTGCTGCGAAGCAAAGCATTAGTCGGCTTGTGGCATTTCACAATGTAACAATACAAACACTAATTTGAAGATTTTACTTCGGAGCCCTGTAGTTGTGACGCTATCCCGCGCTAAAATGTTGGCATCTTTTATTAATCGTAGGCAAAAGTACAGATGCAATGCTTTCTAATTTCAAGATTATTGATAACTCAATCAAGTCTATCATCATTTGGGCCAAATTACCTAAACTGTTAGCACATTCAATGGCAACTAGCATATTACCAAGTGCTAATTTGATTCTTGATTACAAGTATGACCAGTAGTGGGAGAGGTGTGGCGCCGTGGCCAGGGCGACTGACGCTGGAATCTGGGGACCACCGTTCGATCCCCGCCTCCGGCGGCAGATTAGCCCAGCACCATGTGACTCTGGGCAATAGCTCGCTTAATCTTCCCGACGGCCCCCAGCGCCTAGAGACCCTTACGCTTTACAAATGTGGACTTTACTTTACCAACGATGTGCGTTTGCCGCCATAAAGTGAATTCGCCCACGTAGACATTCTGCCTGTATAGTGAGTTTGGAATATGAGCAAATCTCCTCTCAGAGCCAGGTTTGTTTGTGTTTCAGGGTGGGTCTAATTATACGTTGGCAAACACTAAGTTTGTAGTTATTCAGAAATGTTTTTAAGTTAAATTTCCCCCCTTGAACACTAGAAGGTTTGATCATATCTTTTTGTTTGGGGGAGGGGGAGGCTGTCTAATGTCAGAAACACAGGAGTAGGCCGAACGGGTAGGGCCGTTGACCTCGAATCTGGGGAATTGTGTTCGAGTCTTGGCAATGACGCTGAACATTATGTGATTCTGGCAAATCCCTTAATATCCCCGTTCCTAACTAAAATGTAATGCAATTGGTGCTATGCAAAGCGCTCTGATACCTGATCTGGGTTAAGGTTGCGCTATGTAAAGCTCTGTAAAATAAAAATAAATATTGTTGTAATGGTATGGAGTATCTAGTGGATCACTTACATTATATTGCAATGTAAAAATGTATATCTGCATCAGAAAGGTGTAACTTAGAGGATACCTTCTAAGGCAAACGTGTCCCCATCAAAGATGTATTGACTTTTTTGTGAGTTCATTTCAAAGGTTCATGCATGAATTACACATTGTGATCTCTCAGTTATTTCTCCTTCCTCCCTGCTTCCCGATAGAACTGCTACTAGGCAACCAGATGCAAAAAAATGTGCTGCACAGTTAAATACTTATGAGGCCCCAAAGGCGAGATCGATTGCATTGCACATGCTTGTTTCATCAGCAGACACACCATGCCCCTTTTTTCTCACTCTCGCAAGTTCCTGCATTCTCATCTTGCTACAGTTTTTCTGTCTTTTTCTTTCTTTCCCCCTTGTGTGTTCTTCTCTCCCTCTCTTGCTCTGGGTCAAAGTCTGAAGTGGGAGAAATAAGGGCTGGTCCCCACAAATGAGTGCTGGTGGGACCCACCTGCAACAATCAGCTCAAATTGTGTACTGGAGAGAAACCAGGTTGCAGGGTTCAGTAGTATGCTTTCAGCAGATACAGAAAAAAAACATCCATTTACTAACGACGCTAATACCATCGTTCAAAACGTGTTTTACTATTCTGTACGAAAGCATTAGCTGCTGTAGTATTTGTCTTCCAAATAAAGGAATTCTTTACTCATAGTCTGAAACATAGAGCCGGTATATCTGTGAACATGGCTAGATAAGGAAGTGGTACAACATTTTGATATACAATGTTGTCTTCTATCAGCTGCTGAATCCTGCGTCACAGGCCTGATGCTTAAGTGCCCTCCGATGATACCGTCACTGCCAACGATTTGTAAAATCCACGCACACGGCTGAATGTACTTAAACTGAGCATAATGACCTTTTTTTACAGCATGCTAGACATAGCAGAAAAATAATAGAGAGTACAGTGAAATGAGTTTCGATTTGTTAATCTGTCATGTTTCATTTGCAAGGAGGGGGTCTCAATTTCATAGCTGTCAGTGTGTGGTGGGAAGAGACAGCGGGTGCTTGTACTTCGCTTTTGTACATCTATTGAATTTTTCCTGAAAACAGATTTGCTCTGGTTTTTTGTTTTGAACAAAGAGGCCTCCTGTAGCGGGTGCACGGAATCCCCTGCTGCTCATAGGACCACTTAAATCGAACACTCCTTTTTTGCGTCTTCATTTTCTTCCTTCACGCAAAATCTGATATTGTGCAGGAATTCATTCAAAGCTAAGAGCAGGCATCTCATTGTTAGGAAGTTGTTAGAATTTCTCCTCTTCCGGGTACAATTACGTTCAAGTCTCATTGATTGTTTGAGAATAGTCTATGTTTAGCATCATCAATTGCAACAGGAAATATTCAAGACGGTGGTCATAACTGTGTGTGTGAGAAAATTCCAATCCCTGTGCAAACATGAGCTTGAAGTGAGATTGGAATTCAGAATACCGCCATAATCGTATTTACCGAGTGCAAAAAAATACCTAATTCCATTACCCACCACCTTGTAATTAGGGCCAGTGTAGCATCAACTAGCTTGACAAATCGGCAGTGAGGAGAAGACAGATGATTTCTCTGAGGAGCGTTTCTGAATTTATAAAGATTTGTGTGTTAAGCACTTGAGAACTATACAGAAGGCAAAGGAAGATGAAGCAGTACGTCAGTGGTGTCCAATGTAGGTCCAGCAAAGCTGGATTAACAACATAACGCACATTTCAGTAAAATAAATAAAAGTGTAAACTATTTATGTATTTACATATTAAGTGGTGAGAATAATAATGTGGCATCAAACACCAACCTGCGCCTATGCTGGACATCACTGGAGTTGGACCCTTTAAAATGCTGAATGGCTGGGAGGAAGGTGATTGCAGACAAAACTATGAGGGTTTGGGGCTTCTCTGAAACATAACCTTTTTATTGTTTTATATCTTGAGTCTATTTTGTTGCTGTTCAATATTTGATAT
The DNA here is from genome assembly GCF_964261635.1 of Lissotriton helveticus. Classification (NCBI taxonomy): domain Eukaryota; kingdom Metazoa; phylum Chordata; class Amphibia; order Caudata; family Salamandridae; genus Lissotriton; species Lissotriton helveticus. The sequence continues at coordinate 981,524,988 of NC_136065.1, read as the reverse complement.
TGTTGAATTTCATTTTTGAAGTACTGGAGGAGGGATGAGAATTACATATGGAAATGAGACAGCGGGTAGCTCTAACTTCTCCATGGGTGAAACCTCAGGATATCACTGAAGAACATATTGAGCATAAATTAGCCGGTACTGTCCTTGATTGTTTTGTGGGGGTGTTCTTTAAGATTTTTGTCTCAGCCGCTGCGGCTATTCTTAATAGATATGGTTCAAGAACAGAAGTTAAAAGGTCAAATGAATTTTTGTGTAGTAGGTTGCGGAAGAGATACGAAAATGTACATGTAAATGTAAATGTACATGTATTTATATAGCGCAAATCACCGACACGGTATCTAAGCGCTTGCTTAGGGAACCCGTCCTGGTATTCCCCGGCAGGGTGTCCACAATGTGAAAGCCAGGCATCCCGCCGCGAGGGGCCGTTGTGGAGATTAAGCAAGTTATTGCCCAGAGTCGCAGAGTGTGACCCCGTGAGTCGAGTAGGCACCGGAGCGAGAATTGTCGAGTCCGTGGAATTTTGAGCCCAAGACCCGCCGAGGCGGGGAATCGAACCCTGGTCCACAGCCGATCTCAGCTTCCGGGTCTGCCGCCTCTAACCACTGAGCCACGCCAAAGGGTTCATTTAATCCATCACAGTGGAGGTTGGTGTTGTGTAGCTTTCTAGTTGGATGACAAAGAAGAATTAGATTTGAAAACTAATTATTTGAACCGCAGCACTCCATTTACTCAGAAGTTTCCTGGGCCCTGATGTACATTGATTTCTTAATTAATATTTCAAAATGGCTGTGCTTCTATGCTGTGGTGATACACATGCGCATCCAAGCTTAACAAAAGGGACTAAGGAGGAGAGGGTCAAAGGTTTTTGGAATGCATGTCAGTTTCTTTGGGCATATTATAAAGAAAAGTGGTCCCTATATACAATTAATATACAGTACAACATAATCATATACTTGATAGGTAATATGTCTTCTGTCCGTCCGGACAGGGTTTATTTAGCATTAGATGCAAAGATGACCACACCCGCAACAGTGCCGTCGCACTCTGAGAGTAGCCATCGCGCTCCTCCTCCATTGCAGCTTCAGAGTCCTGGCATAACTCACTATCCAACATTGTTTGAATGACTGGGCATATCAGACCCACCGATTTAGCAAACGCGCATTCGTCAGATCTATCGATCAAGCAATCCGGCGAGTGAATTCCTCACGGCCAGCTATTCATTTTTATGAATAAATGTAATTGAAAGGCATTATATATTGCTCTTGTTCAAGACAACAATAGTGTCAAACTCTTGTCCTGATGATGATGCCTCCACCCTTATAGGCATCGAAACGTCGTCGACTTTTAAACCCCATATGCGAATTATTTATGTCAAAATTCACAAAATGCAATGGAGTGTTTTTCTATAATTTATGCCTCCCTTACTTAAGTACAAGTACGCAGACTGATTCTTTTGCCTTGTTTACATTGCTTTCTTGTTGTTTTGTCTTGTATGTTGAGGGTCACGGCTGTGCCCACTTGACATCTTTTCTAAAAATACCTCATCTTTGCATCTAATGCTAAATAAACCCTGTCCGGACGGACAGAAGACATATTACCTATCAAGTATATGATTATGTTGTACTGTATATTAATTGTATATAGGGACCACTGTTCTTTATAATATGTAATGCCCAAGGTCCCTACACTATACCTTAAGGGTTCCCTTGTTTTTTTTAAACATAGTTAGCGCAATCGCTGGATTGCAAGGGATTCAGGTAATCCCAGCCCTTTTCTCTCACAAGTGGGCTCTCCTTGTCCTCTGTCAAACCCCTTATCTTTCACACCTTGTTCCCTCTAGGCATGTCTGATCCCCATCTTCCCATGTATGATTTAGAATACATTAATAAAATCTTAGGAGGTCCGTCTCTCCTTTCTGACCCAACTGAAAACCCTTCCACATCCAGCACTTCTCTATCTGATGAGCTAGAGAAACTAAAGAAAAAAGAGGTTCGCCTACTCTTGATGATCAGACTCCTGACCGATTATTTAAAATCAAACATTATTCCACTTGGCCTACAAGTACGCAATGTACCAGGGGTTTTTACCACCAATCCAAAATATCTAAAGGGGTTCAGTTACATCAGTACAACTTGTTCACGGCACTGGATGGTGCTAGGAATCGAAATAGCGACAGAAGAGCTTAAACAACCGGGTATCGAAATAACAGATCTAGAAAAACAAATTAAAGACAATAACACTGGTTCAGAAACAAGCAAACTCTTAGAAAAAATAAACAAAACTATAGAAGAGTTTCATAAATTTGAGCTGAATAAAAAACAAACTAAGGTTAAAAAAGATATCAAGAACTACAACGAGGAAAGAACATATCCCTACCTCAATAAAGATTATTATACTAATCGCCCTTATAACGGTCCACAACAACAGAGACCCTGGGGTAGATTTAATAGACGACAACAATACGTAGGATTTACAGACAGCTCAGCCGACTCATCTGGTCACTCTGACCAGAGCACCAGCCCGGGACCCTCAAATAGGAATTTTTTAGAAGGGGGCCGGGGACAACCAAGGGGCAGAGGAAAAACATGGTCCAAACCACCGAATCCCCCGGGAGAACGGTTCACACGCCGCCAACACTACAGGTGGTAGATATACCAAACCAAATCTCCAACAATTCCCCCACTAACACCTCAGTGACTGGTCTCTTGCCAATCTTTAACCTTACAGATCATATGCTATCCAGTAACGAAATATCGCTCCTCAGTTGAGGCTTGTCTTTCGTACCTATGGTACGCCCAAATTTTCAAGAAGCTCAGACAGAACTATTAAGGTTCTTCAGAAAAGTTCGTCTGAAAAGTTTTTTCAGTCTCAACCCATCCATACCTAAACATTCTAACACCCCTTTTAGACCTCCCTTGAAATTCTCCCCCTCAGCCGGCATGATTCCAGCTGAGATTCCGACATTTGAAAAATTGGTACTTAAGGATCTATCAGACCTTGAAAATAAAAAGTCCTTCGTCCCATATAACATCACTCTTGATGAGAAAAAAGCAATTTCATCCTTGAAAAATAACCAGGCCCTGGTAATAAAACCTGCCGATAAAGGGGGAGGCATAGTTATTCAAGACAACGAATCCTATAAAACTGAAGTGCTACAACAACTTAACAACACCGAGCACTATTGCAAACTCCCCCGAAATCCCATCAGTGAAATTCAAGACCTTATTACCACTGTTACCACAAGGGCACTTGACTCGGGATTCCTGACCAAAAATGAATATGAGTTTTTGAATACCAAATCCCCCCGTATCCCTGTGATATACTGTTTGCCAAAGATTCACAAAAACCCTCAATCACCACCCGGCCGCCCAATTGTTTCAGGCTGTGGATCAATCCTCGAGCCCCTAGGTCATTACATAGACTTTTTCATCAAGCCCTTCGTTCCTGAAACTATTTGCTACATCAGAGATAGCATGGCCATGATAAATTTCATTGAAGAATACCCCTTTGATCCCACATCCAGTACTATGTGCACGCTGGATGTGGAATCACTGTACACCAATATCCCACAATTTGAATCCTTGAAAGTGATTGAGCAGGTCCTCGAATCAAGAGCACGTCCACATAATGTACCCTCGTTATTTATCCTTGAACTACTCGAAATTTGTCTTACCAGAAACTTTTTCTTGTTTGAGGGACAATTCTATGGTCAAGTCAAGGGGACCTCCATGGGAGCCATTTTTGCTCCAAACCTAGCCATTCTGTACATGGACCATCTAGAAACTAGTACCATCCTACACACGTCTAATCCTTTCCACGAAGGAATTTCCTTGTGGAAAAGATATATTGATGATATTTTTATGGTATGGAATGAGTCCCTTGATAACCTCCTAGCCTTCGAACATTGGCTTAATAATAACAGTGGAGGCCTCCGTTTCACTACAGCCACCAATAAGGACTCTATCCCATTTCTGGACTTGCAAATAAAACACACTGAAGGCAGTTTAACCACCACACTACACCGTAAGCCCACTGAGCGAAACACCTTGCTCCAGTATACCAGCCATCATCCCAGGGCCCTACGAGATTCTTTACCCTTCTCCCAGTTCCTCCGCATTAGGCGGAACTGCTACTTCAGGGATGACTATTTCTCTGAAGCAAAGACTCTAAGTAAAAAGCTGAGAAACAGAGGGTACCCACGGAAACTGGTGCGCAGATCCCTCAAAAGAGCTTGGTACTGCCCAAGGGAAACCCTTTTAGAGCCCAAGCAAAAAACTGAACAGGATAAACTTATATGTGTCACCACGTTCTCACCTGTTTCCAATGCCATAAGAAAAAGTGTTTTGAAACATTGGCCAGTATTGAATGCGGGACAACTAACATTGGATAAGCCCATGTTTGCCTTTAAACGTGCAAAAAATATCAAAGATCACCTAGTAAGGGCAGCACTTCCATCACCAACATTAAAAACTACCATAAATGATGTTTGGGGGCTCCCGCCAGTTACGGGTCATAATAAATGTGGAGGGTGTATTTACTGTGACACTACAATTGAAGGTAAAAACGTTTACACATGCTAACATCAAATATGAACGTAAATCTTTTTCTAATTGTAACTCTGCAAATCTAGTTTATGCCATCTTTTGCCCATGTGGACTTATTTACATTGGACAAACCAGCCAGAAGGTCAAACTCCGCATTGGCCAACATCGGAGTAGGATCAAATGCAAGACTGCAAATGCACCCCTCGTGGAACATTACTCTGCCAAAGGACACAGCGAAAATGATCTACAATGGACAGTGATCACAATTATCAAACCGCCCCCCCGGGGAGCAGACATGGCTCAATTGTTAAATAAAGAAGAACTGCAATGGATTTTGCGCTGCAACAGCATACATAATGGGTTAAATCGGATTGAGGACTGGACTTCCTTGCTGTAAATTGTAAAAATCCTTTCATGTCTTTATGTATTACTGGAATACACTGATGCTAAATTCTTCTTGTCATGATTTTAATACTTTGCATGCTCACTACACTTTATTATCACCACGTTAAAATGGCCGCCGTTTTCACCTCCCTCGCTATCACAGCCTCAGTAAGTCCTTCCACGCTGTTTACCGCAATCCAGTTCTAGTGAAAGCCCGGGAATCTGAGCTCACTGACTACCGGATTACCACACCCGCAACAGTGCCGTCGCACTCTGAGAGTAAGTAAACAGCCGCTTCTCGCTACCGTTTTGTTTTTAAATAGATATGCCAATGTGTAATCCACACCTACGTTTTGCACTTGCACATTTTTGAAGTACTGGAGGAGGGATGAGAATTACATATGGAAATGAGACAGCGGGTAGCTCTAACTTCTCCATGGGTGAAACCTCAGGATATCACTGAAGAACATATTGAGCATAAATTAGCCGGTACTGTCCTTGATTGTTTTGTGGGGGTGTTCTTTAAGATTTTGGTCTCAGCCGCTGCGGCTATTCTTAATAGATATGGTTCAAGAACAGAAGTTAAAAGGTCAAATGAATTTTTGTGTAGTAGGTTGCGGAAGAGATACGAAAATGTACATGTAAATGTAAATGTACATGTATTTATATAGCGCAAATCACCGACACGGTATCTAAGCGCTTGCTTAGGGAACCCGTCCTGGTATTCCCCGGCAGGGTGTCCCCAATGTGAAAGCCAGGCATCCCGCCGCGAGGGGCCGTTGTGGAGATTAAGCAAGCTATTGCCCAGAGTCGCAGAGTGTGACCCCGTGAGTCGAGTAGGCACCGGAGCGAGAATTGTCGAGTCCGTGGAATTTTGAGCCCAAGACCCGCCGAGGCGGGGAATCGAACCCTGGTCCACAGCCGATCTCAGCTTCCGGGTCTGCCGCCTCTAACCACTGAGCCACGCCAAAGGGTTCATTTAATCCATCACAGTGGAGGTTGGTGTTGTGTAGCTTTCTAGTTGGATGACAAAGAAGAATTAGATTTGAAAACTAATTATTTGAACCGCAGCACTCCATTTACTCAGAAGTTTCCTGGGCCCTGATGTACATTGATTTCGTAATTAATATTTCAAAATGGCTGTGCTTCTATGCTGTGGTGATACACATGCGCATCCAAGCTTAACAAAAGGGACTAAGGAGGAGAGGGTCAAAGGTTTTTGGAATGCATGTCAGTTTCTTTGGGCATATTATAAAGAAAAGTGGTCCCTATATACAATTAATATACAGTACAACATAATCATATACTTGATAGGTAATATGTCTTCTGTCCGTCCGGACAGGGTTTATTTAGCATTAGATGCAAAGATGACCACACCCGCAACAGTGCCGTCGCACTCTGAGAGTAGCCATCGCGCTCCTCCTCCATTGCAGCTTCAGAGTCCCGGCATAACTCACTATCCAACATTGTTTGAATGACTGGGCATATCAGACCCACCGATTTAGCAAATGCGCATTCGTCAGATCTATCGATCAAGCAATCCGGCGAGTGAATTCCTCACGGCCAGCTATTCATTTTTATGAATAAATGTAATTGAAAGGCATTATATATTGCTCTTGTTCAAGACAACAATAGTGTCAAACTCTTGTCCTGATGATGATGCCTCCACCCTTATAGGCATCGAAACGTCGTCGACTTTTAAACCCCATATGCGAATTATTTATGTCAAAATTCACAAAATGCAATGGAGTGTTTTTCTATAATTTATGCCTCCCTTACTTAAGTACAAGTACGCAGACTGATTCTTTTGCCTTGTTTACATTGCTTTCTTGTTGTTTTGTCTTGTATGTTGAGGGTCACGGCTGTGCCCACTTGACATCTTTTCTAAAAATACCTCATCTTTGCATCTAATGCTAAATAAACCCTGTCCGGACGGACAGAAGACATATTACCTATCAAGTATATGATTATGTTGTACTGTATATTAATTGTATATAGGGACCACTGTTCTTTATAATATGTAATGCCCAAGGTCCCTACACTATACCTTAAGGGTTCCCTTGTTTTTTTTTTAAACATAGTTAGCGCAATCGCTGGATTGCAAGGGATTCAGGTAATCCCAGCCCCTTTCTCTCACAAGTGGGCTCTCCTTGTCCTCTGTCAAACCCCTTATCTTTCACACCTTGTTCCCTCTAGGCATGTCTGATCCCCATCCTCCCATGTATGATTTAGAATACATTAATAAAATCTTAGGAGGTCCGTCTCTCCTTTCTGACCCAACTGAAAACCCTTCCACATCCAGCACTTCTCTATCTGATGAGCTAGAGAAACTAAAGAAAAAAGAGGTTCGCCTACTCTTGATGATCAGACTCCTGACCGATTATTTAAAATCAAACATTATTCCACTTGGCCTACAAGTACGCAATGTACCAGGGGTTTTTACCACCAATCCAAAATATCTAAAGGGGTTCAGTTACATCAGTACAACTTGTTCACGGCACTGGATGGTGCTAGGAATCGAAATAGCGACAGAAGAGCTTAAACAACCGGGTATCGAAATAACAGATCTAGAAAAACAAATTAAAGACAATAACACTGGTTCAGAAACAAGCAAACTCTTAGAAAAAATAAACAAAACTATAGAAGAGTTTCATAAATTTGAGCTGAATAAAAAACAAACTAAGGTTAAAAAAGATATCAAGAACTACAACGAGGAAAGAACATATCCCTACCTCAATAAAGATTATTATACTAATCGCCCTTATAACGGTCCACAACAACAGAGACCCTGGGGTAGATTTAATAGACAACAACAATACGTAGGATTTACAGACAGCTCAGCCGACTCATCTGGTCACTCTGACCAGAGCACCAGCCCGGGACCCTCAAATAGGAATTTTTTAGAAGGGGGCCGGGGACAACCAAGGGGCAGAGGAAAAACATGGTCCAAACCACCGAATCCCCCGGGAGAACGGTTCACACGCCGCCAACACTACAGGTGGTAGATATACTAAACCAAATCTCCAACAATTCCCCCACTAACACCTCAGTGACTGGTCTCTTGCCAATCTTTAACCTTACAGATCATATGCTATCCAGTAACGAAATATCGCTCCTCAGTTGAGGCTTGTCTTTCGTACCTATGGTACGCCCAAATTTTCAAGAAGCTCAGACAGAACTATTAAGGTTCTTCAGAAAAGTTCGTCTGAAAAGTTTTTTCAGTCTCAACCCATCCATACCTAAACATTCTAACACCCCTTTTAGACCTCCCTCGAAATTCTCCCCCTCAGCCGGCATGATTCCAGCTGAGATTCCGACATTTGAAAAATTGGTACTTAAGGATCTATCAGACCTTGAAAATAAAAAGTCCTTCGTCCCATATAACATCACTCTTGATGAGAAAAAAGCAATTTCATCCTTGAAAAATAACCAGGCCCTGGTAATAAAACCTGCCGATAAAGGGGGAGGCATAGTTATTCAAGACAACGAATCCTATAAAACTGAAGTGCTACAACAACTTAACAACACCGAGCACTATTGCAAACTCCCCCGAAATCCCATCAGTGAAATTCAAGACCTTATTACCACTGTTACCACAAGGGCACTTGACTCGGGATTCCTGACCAAAAATGAATATGAGTTTTTGAATACCAAATCCCCCCGTATCCCTGTGATATACTGTTTGCCAAAGATTCACAAAAACCCTCAATCACCACCCGGCCGCCCAATTGTTTCAGGCTGTGGATCAATCCTCGAGCCCCTAGGTCATTACATAGACTTTTTCATCAAGCCCTTCGTTCCTGAAACTATTTGCTACATCAGAGATAGCATGGCCATGATAAATTTCATTGAAGAATACCCCTTTGATCCCACATCCAGTACTATGTGCACGCTGGATGTGGAATCACTGTACACCAATATCCCACATTCTGAATCCTTGAAAGTGATTGAGCAGGTCCTCGAATCAAGAGCACGTCCACATAATGTACCCTCGTTATTTATCCTTGAACTACTCGAAATTTGTCTTACCAGAAACTTTTTCTTGTTTGAGGGACAATTCTATGGTCAAGTCAAGGGGACCTCCATGGGAGCCATTTTTGCTCCAAACCTAGCCATTCTGTACATGGACCATCTAGAAACTAGTACCATCCTACACACGTCTAATCCTTTCCACGAAGGAATTTCCTTGTGGAAAAGATATATTGATGATATTTTTATGGTATGGAATGAGTCCCTTGATAACCTCCTAGCATTCGAACATTGGCTTAATAATAACAGTGGAGGCCTCCGTTTCACTACAGCCACCAGTAAGGACTCTATCCCATTTCTGGACTTGCAAATAAAACACACTGAAGGCAGTTTAACCACCACACTACACCGTAAGCCCACTGAGCGAAACACCTTGCTCCAGTATACCAGCCATCATCCCAGGGCCCTACGAGATTCTTTACCCTTCTCCCAGTTCCTCCGCATTAGGCGGAACTGCTACTTCAGGGATGACTATTTCTCTGAAGCAAAGACTCTAAGTAAAAAGCTGAGAAACAGAGGGTACCCACGGAAACTGGTGCGCAGATCCCTCAAAAGAGCTTGGTACTGCCCAAGGGAAACCCTTTTAGAGCCCAAGCAAAAAACTGAACAGGATAAACTTATATGTGTCACCACGTTCTCACCTGTTTCCAATGCCATAAGAAAAAGTGTTTTGAAACATTGGCCAGTATTGAATGCGGGACAACTAACATTGGATAAGCCCATGTTTGCCTTTAAACGTGCAAAAAATATCAAAGATCACCTAGTAAGGGCAGCACTCCATCACCAACATTAAAAACTACCATAAATGATGTTTGGGGGCTCCCGCCAGTTACGGGTCATAATAAATGTGGAGGGTGTATTTACTGTGACACTACAATTGAAGGTAAAAACGTTTACACATGCTAACATCAAATATGAACGTAAATCTTTTTCTAATTGTAACTCTGCAAATCTAGTTTATGCCATCTTTTGCCCGTGTGGACTTATTTACATTGGACAAACCAGCCAGAAGGTCAAACTCCGCATTGGCCAACATCGGAGTAGGATCAAATGCAAGACTGCAAATGCACCCCTCGTGGAACATTACTCTGCCAAAGGACACAGCGAAAATGATCTACAATGGACAGTGATCACAATTATCAAACCGCCCCCCCGGGGAGCAGACATGGCTCAATTGTTAAATAAAGAAGAACTGCAATGGATTTTGCGCTGCAACAGCATACATAATGGGTTAAATCGGATTGAGGACTGGACTTCCTTGCTGTAAATTGTAACAATCCTTTCATGTCTTTATGTATTACTGGAATACACTGATGCTAAATTCTTCTTGTCATGATTTTAATACTTTGCATGCTCACTACACTTTATTATCACCACGTTAAAATGGCCGCCGTTTTCACCTCCCTCGCTATCACAGCCTCAGTAAGTCCTTCCACGCTGTTTACCGCAATCCAGTTCTAGTGAAAGCCCGGGAATCTGAGCTCACTGACTACCGGATTACCACACCCGCAACAGTGCCGTCGCACTCTGAGAGTAAGTAAACAGCCGCTTCTCGCTACCGTTTTGTTTTTAAATAGATATGCCAATGTGTAATCCACACCTCCGTTTTGCACTTGCTAGGTAGCCATCGCGCTCCTCCGCCATTGCAGCTTCAGAGTCCCGGCATAACTCACTATCCAACATTGTTTGAATGACCGGGCATATCAGGTAAACAGCCACCGTTTTCTGTTTAGTAGATGCCTAGCACGCGCATCTGTTTTTAAAATGCCATACTTTATTTACAGACCCACCGATTTAGCAAACGCGCATTCGTCAGATCTATCGATCAAGCAATCCGGCGAGTGAATTCCTCACGGCCAGCTATTCATTTTTATGAAGTATGTGCAATAGTACTCAGGTTCACCAATTGATCACCTATGTCAGCATGCTAATATGCATTCGTTCACCCTGCGTTATCGTGCACTTCGACTGCCCTGAATTACATACAGTACTGTCATGCATAAATCCCGAGAATACCGCCGTGCATGACCATCGCTATTCCACCTTTCACCGCACCATAAACCATCCGGTATCACTGAGATTAGTGCCTGGTCAAAGCCTCAATTGCCATTTCACGATCACTTGGTTGCATCTTTCTGATTTTAAAATACCACGAAATAGTAGAAATTACTATCCCATTAGAAAATCTTCAGGGTCACTGCGCCGAATAAGTCACTGCGTCGGTAACAATTTTATTCAACTTGTTATTCAATATTTTATTCCACGTGCCACTGATCGAATGCTTCACCTCTAAGCACTTTCTCTTATCACAACTAAAGGATCACTGAGACATGCCCTCATTATTTTGTGCATTTACCCTAACTCTCGATCTCTCTGTTTTTTCCCCCCTTTTTTCCCACTGTAACTATGTCTGTAAAAGTAAATGTAATTGAAAGGCATTATATATTGCTCTTGTTCAAGACAACAATAGTGTCAAACTCTTGTCCTGATGATGATGCCTCCACCCTTATAGGCATCGAAACGTCGTCGACTTTTAAACCCCATATGCAAATTATTTATGTCAAAATTCACAAAATGCAATGGAGTGTTTTTCTATAATTTATGCCTGCCTTACTGAAGTACAAGTACGCAGACTGATTCTTTTGCCTTGTTTACATTGCTTTCTTGTTGTTTTGTCTTGTATGTTGAGGGTCACGGCTGTGCCCACTTGACATCTTTTCTAAAAATACCTCATCTTTGCATCTAATGCTAAATAAACCCTGTCCGGACGGACAGAAGACATATTACCTATCAAGTATATGAGTATGTTGTACTGTATATTAATTGTGTATAGGGACCACTGTTCTTTATAATATGTAATGCCCAAGGTCCCTACACTATACCTTAAGGGTTCCCTTGTTTTTTTTTAAACATAGTTTCTTTGGGCAGGCAGAGGAGGAGGTTCACACCGAGTACAGGTTGAGCAGGTGGTTCATTCTGGATATTATAGAAGAACTCAACCTAATTATAGGGCATCCAACAAACTGTAGCTACACCATACGTAAACACATACAGGTACTCTGTTGCCTCCATCTTCTAGCCTCAGGTAGCTACAAGGGGATAGTAGCAGTTGCTGGAGGTATATCTCAAAAGGCACTTTTTCATATTTGTAATAAATTCTTAGATGACATGTTATCAAAAATGAATGTACATATTTCTTTCCAAGCACCCCACCAGAACTTAATGCAGTGAAGGTTGTTTTGTTTGCAATAGTTCAGTTCCAACATGTAATAGGATGAGATGATTGCACTCACATTCAAATAGGCCCAGAGAATTTTTTTCAGAATAGAAAATATCACTATTCTCTAAATATTCAAGTAGTATATGTCAAGAGGACAGTGGCAAGGGGGTGATGACCGAAGCTACAGCAGGTGAAGGAGGCAGGGTCGAGAAGGTTGGAATTGTGTGCCCCAAACCAGTTTTACATGGCCAATACGCCCTTGCAAACCGGGTCCTACAGTCACTGGAGACCACGGAGAAAAAGCCCAAGGAACGACACATCGAGGTCATTCAAGAGACATCCCAAGACTGGGAAACAAAGCAAGAGATAGAGTAAATACGGGAAACCTTCACAGTAACACCAAGGGGTCAGCGCAAGTTAGCTTCAATGGCCACTAAGGTCTTAAAGCCTAAGCTTGCGGATCAACACAAACACGATGAGGGCAATTGCGTCTCAATAGACCCACTAGACATTTACGAGTTTGGAAAACCGACAGGAAACTCACTGGTGACAACTGCTGGCTCGGAGGAACAGAAGACCATATGGGCAGCACCCGAAAACACAAAGAGAAATCTGAGTTCAGAATATGAAGTCCAAACTGTCCCTTTTCAGCCTAATCGACTGATGACCCAAACCAGTATGACAGAAGATCTGGAAGATTCCGAGCAGCATTCATTTTTAGAAAAGGAAGAGTGGGAGGAACTCTTGGCAACTTATAGGGAGGAGTCATGCAGGTTTGAATCCCCAGAAAATTTAAGTATTGAGGTCTCCCAGCCAGCTGAAGTGTCACACGAACAACTTAAACGCTTTTCTAAATGCAAAATACATAAAACTGGAACCCATCAAATTGACACAGAAAAAACAGCCCACAGTGATGACCTGGGCAATCTCAAAGTCAACGAGCAAAAACTAGATCACAGAGATGCCTGGGCAATCCTGCTCAAAATCGTGCAACTTCTAGTAGAGGCCTTGCAATATCAAACCGACAAAATGGACATGCAATTAACCCTTTTGAACACCTTGGCAGTTTTTGTGGTAGCAATCAATGGCAAATTGGGCACGCTAAACACTACACTACAAAGCTTTCAGGAGAACCCGTTAGTCAAGCATCGCTCCTGTGGATGCTGCCAAATTGTGGACAAATTAGCAGCCCTGCCTTCAATGCTGACCAACCTCTGCTCACAACTGAAGAAGGCATCTAATCAAGTCCAAACAAAGACTAGAGGAGGGCACACTCCAAAAGGGACTCGCGACAATATAGTGACCCACCGGGGTGAGCCCGCACAAATGGCCTACTCGGCTATAACGTACCAGAATTCCCAAAACAACGCCAAAAATTAGAACAGCATGCAATCATCAACTGGGACAATTAGTCAAATCCACACGTGGAAATCTGCTGAGGCAGATAAGGGGGAAATGAAATTGAATGCAAAACGAAGACGGGCACAAAAACGAAAGGTCAAGAATCAGAAACAAACCCTCAACTTGGATGGATTTCAACTTCTTTTCAGGCCAACGGCAGCCTTAAAAGAGATATCAGACCAAAATAACCCACTATTAGAAACAACAAACATAAAGTACACTACCAACATGCCTAGCATGATCCAAAATCCTTCAAGTGGGAATCAAGAAAGCACTGGGTCTGAGCCTGAATGGGAGGCAGAGGGAGTTGCCTCACCCCAGTCACATTCAAATGGAAATTCCATCGGAATTTTTGCCGTAAAGAACTCAAAAGTAGAATTGAAGCAAAAAAACAGTGAGCATCCAATCGATAGAGGCAAAGCAGGATTTCATGCCCCATGGAAATCCGGGGCCACCACATACACTTGTACCCATGTCTTAAGGGAGGAACACTACTCCGGGAAATTCGATCAACCCCATTCGCAGTCACTTCAACAACATGGAAGAAGCGAAGGCACTGGACATGCCACTTCTGAAAAACAGCTCATTCAGCCTTCAAATACTTGACACTAACATCGGGTCACTCCAGGAGCCCAACCATACCCGCCCGGGAATAAAACTGCAAGGAAACAAGGAATATGGGACAGATAGGGTCCAACATACTCAAGTAGGACCGACGGATTTGGAGCAAGTGGGAAAGGCTAGCTCTGAAACTGAGGACAGGCTGCCTCCAAAAAGAGGCCAAAACAATGTCTCCAAAGAGGTGGAAGGGAAAGAAACTAATGCCATTTGGTTCATTCTAGAATACATCTCCGAAGGAAGGCACGATGTCGTAAACCGAGGTAACATTCTGCGGTTGCTTTCCCATATTCCTTCACTGATGGAGATAAGGACGACAGATCTAGAGTCAATAGAGTTCAGCAAACGCTTGGGTCATATGGCAGGAGAAAAAATAAGAGCAACATGGACCTCCTCAATAACTGCACATAAAATACTTATAGAAAGTGAGACTCTAAAGTCTTAGGGTATAACCATCGCCCCGTATACCAAACCAGGCCATCAGGCCCTGCTAAACCCACAAGCTATGAGGGGATCAGAAGGGACAAGAAACAGACAAGTCACATCAGTTGTGAAAGGAGCAATAGGGCAATACAACACGGACATAGAACAACAGCTGGAGGGTCTCAGAACCTGTCATAATCCCCTTACATGGCAGGAATAGGAATACGATACAAGCTGGATCTCGAGAACCATAAACAATACAACGGATTGACAAAATCTTTAATCCCCACACACGGGCAACGCCAATCGGGTAGTACAACTATGCTCCTGGAACGTAAGTGCGCTCACCAACAAAATAGCAGACCTGGATTTTGTCACCTACGATGGGCCTTTCACATAGTAGCTCTGTAAGAAACTTGGGCATCTGATCCTTCACATCTCCAAGGATTTGTACACTTTTTCAAAGGAGCAATTAAGACGGCAAGATTTGGCCTCAAGCAAGGAGGTCTGGTCATAGACGTTTCGAATACAATTACTCACACTGCCCATTCTTTCGAATCCAAATCACAATCATTATTAGCAGTAACGGTATTCTTTTCACCATCAACAAATACAAGGAACAGCAGTATCACGATAATAAATGTATACATCCAGCCAAAACATAAAATTAAATTAGCTAAGGAAATGTGCAATTTTGTGGACACATGCACAAAAGAAGGCCCTATCACTGAACTTATCCTCACCGGGGACTTTAATGATAATCTAATGGGTTCCTCCTTGAACGAAGAAATTCTTCAGCAAAACGTAACTTGGAATATTCCACTGCAAGGGGAACCACAACCGGGCAAACACACTAAGTCAGGTCAATCACTCTTGGTTTAGCTGGAACACCTAAGCTTAAGGGTTTTAAACGGCAGATCAGTCAAAGGAAACCCCCCAGTAAAAACATACAGCTCACTCAGAAAAAGCAAAAACTTGGACTACACCTTTGTCTCTGCATGTTTATTTCACCGAATCACACCATTCCGCTTGGGCAACAAAGGCGACAGTGATCACCACCCGCAGGAAATAAAGCTAGGAACTACAACTCCAGCATTAGAACGCTGTTGCGCATCACATGGACTAGATGTCACCATCAATCTAAAAAGAATAACATTTAAGATTGCAGCTGATAGCAAGATGCTGGATATTGCAAAGCAGCACTTTATTGCCAGAGTAGGAGAAGGGGAAGTCAAGAAATGGCTACAGTGTTTAACAACGATGGAAGCACATGCATCAAAAATCACACCACCTGACCAGCAAAGATTTAGCAGCACAAAACCTATATCATATACTGCAAAGCAAGAAATCAAGCTTGCCAAAAAATATATCTACCAATCATTAGGACACCTCCGGCACAAGCCCAACGATATAACTCAATTGGAACTGTTACCGAGTCAAAGAGCAGACTTGAAAAAACTAAAAAGAAATGTCAACAGAGACATAGAGGAGGAATTCTGGGTTAAATTATTTGCTGACGTCAAACACAACAACAGTGCCAGATTCTGGAACACCATAAAGCAACTCATTCATCACAATCACAACAGCATCTCCTCGAACATTGCAGAGGAAGATTGGGTAAAATAACTAAACTCCCATTTCCAAACACGTATGGAGCACAGGGAACAAGACAGAAATGCTAAAAAAAAAAACGAATGCTCATTGACAACCAAGGATGGTGCTGGAAGTAACACTATCAATTTTGAGAAAACAAGAGGAGGACTATCAACGGAGGATCTCCGGAGCTCTCATGTAACAGCAATTAAAAGGCAGATAGGCAAGGGGAGAAGGGAAGGTGCTCCTGGTCCAAATTGAATTCCACCAGTATTATACAAACAGGATGTAAACTACTGGGCAGAAGCTTTGGAACCATTGTTTGGAGAAATAAGGACGCTAAATATTGTACCTAGCGCCTGGAAAGGATCAATCATTTCTCCAGTCCCGGTGAAAAGTCAGTACCAAAAAACTATGGCCTAGTAGCTTTACTAGATAATGAGTGTTAGAACTGTGATTTTCTGGTTGGCTAAGGCTTACGCCAAAGCCAGGCAGAAACCACCATTCTAGTCAGGGCAAGGGAGTCACACGCCAAGATAACCCCTGCTCCCCCCCTTGGTAGCTTGGCACGAGCAGACAGGCTTATCCCGGAGGCAATGTGTAAAGCATTTGCGCACGCACACAACAGCAACAACATCCTAGGCACACTACAAAAAGAACTCCACACAAGGTTATATAAAAATAACTTTTGTATTGTCAAAACACATCAGATATTAATCACACAATATACATTGTGCCAACTGGCACGGGCAATATTCACATGGGATTATTTACACAGGACAGGGTCACGTGGGCCACTGTCAGAATCAGCACTTAGTAGAACTAGCACTTAGAATAACTGTAATACCAAATAACAATTATAGATCACACCCAGTAACCACTGGGATAGGTAGGTACCCACTACGCAAAACTAACAACCATAGGCCTAGATCACGCAGGGACACAAACTCACTAGTATAACATACTAGGCAAAGCAAATTTCTAAGCATGAGCACCTTTAGAAGTATAACACAAGCATAAAGGCAAAGCACATTACGCACCAATCACATTTAGGCCTAAACAGTATAACTACGGTAGGCAATCTCTCACTAGTCTAAACACATTAGACTCTGCCTCCTAAGAATAAATCACATTTAGGGGCATAACTCACAGTGAAACATAATCTCACTAACATAAACCTCCACAGGTAAAACCATCTCTAGAGGTATCAATACAGGGTGCGTAAAACATACTGAATGCATTACATTTCCTAGCACCACATCACTCTAGCCCATAAAACACATTAGGCAATTACCATCATAAATATAGTAAAATGATATTGTGCAAAAATCACCTTAGGGCCTTGCGCCCTACCCACATACCAGCCCCCTGGCCAACTGGCCATCTCAAGAAGGGGCTCAAATGCCCTGTGTCCAGAATGTCAGGGCACGCTGCCAATGCAGCGCCAGTCAGGGGGGCGCCACCGGCGCAAGCCTAAATGTTGCAGCTGCCCACTACTTGCTGGGCAGCTAAGGACAATCACAAGGGCCTAAACGCTGCAGCTGGCACTAAGTGCTGCGCAGCTGTGGAAGGCCTGGCACCTCTGTGCCACTCCGTCCCTCACAAGGACTTTCACTCCAATGGCGCCTAAACGGTGCAGCTGCCCACTAATTGCTGGGCAGCTGGGAAACAACAAAACTGCGACAGGGCCCTCACTGACCCTAGAAACCAAACTGCGCCCACTGTTGGAGCCCTCTGGCTCTGAAAATGAACAGGTCCCTTCAAACACTGGGGACAGGACACAGGTCCTCAAAGTCACATCTGCGCCAAAACGTGGGTGCGGCCCGCTGCCATCTGGGGCCGCTCAGGGCAAAGCGCGGTGCCCTCTCTGGCACCTCTCAGGGAAACAAGGGGACCCCAGGAGCACACTTGCTCCTTAATTAAAACAATCTGGCCCCGGAGCGTACTGGCTCTAGAAACAACAGGGGGGGGCCAAGAACCCTCTGTGAGCCTCGCAGGCTCGGTGGCCAAAACAACTATGCCCCCGGGAGCCTTGGGGGCTCTAAATGCACAAATGCCCCAGGAGCCTCGCAGGCTCGAATATACAATGCTGCCGTCGTTGGAGTCCCTCCCAGGGGACTCAAAATAAACTAAATGCCAGCCAAAAGCCTCTCTGGCTCTAAAAATAACTTGCCCCCCTGGAGCCCCTTGTGGGCTTGAGATAAACAAAATATGCCCTGAGCCTCTCGTGGGCTCTTTAGAAATGCTGGCGCCTTCGGTGGAGCCCCCCCCTCTGGGGACTCAAAAAGGAACAACTGCCCCCTGAGCCTCAACAGGCTGTACACCAGGCTCTGCACACTGGAGGGGGGCGGGCACCGGCAATGTGCCCCGATGTCCCCTCTCTCTCTAAGCTGCCCCCGCACTCACCAGTCTGCTTCCCGGAGGCAGCTCTCTTCTCCGGCTGCGGGGCTCTGGTTACCACGGGGCTCTCCCTCACTCCTGGGAGCCCCGTGAAAGGCGCCGGCTGCGTGCCTCTTTTTCTCTCTCCTTCCCTCACCGGAGCGCGGGGTGGGCTTCCGTCCGCTTCCGGTTTTGCGCAGAAGTACTTCCGGGTCGTCGCAGGCAGCACGGCGGCCCAGAGGGGGGGGTGGAGCGGCACACCTGAGCAATAGTTCATGGTAGGCTCCCGGATTAGATTTAAATAATAAAACGGGGTGAGCTCCCGTTGGGCAACAACCGACACAGAGTGTAGCACGGCCGCTTACTCGGGGGACAAAAGGGCAGGAGCGCTTCCCTTCGAAGGAAAACCACAGCGCTCTGCCCAAAAATAAAGCGCTCACGTCGCGCTGGGGGCCCGGACAGCCCCACAAGTCATCAGAGATGACCCCTGCATCGAGAAGGGTACCAGTAACTCAGGATTTGCAGAAAAGGGTCATGGGGCAAAGTGAAGCACAGGAGACCCCATGCAAACAGATCCTCCAGGCATCCAGGTCCATCAGCAGTCCAGGGGCTGGGCAGGACCCAGGGAGGCAAGCCTTCCCCTGGGCCCCAGCAGCAGCACGCCCCTGGTTGATTCCAGTCGGAAACAAGAACATTTTACAAGAGGTCACAGCCCCTTTTTATACACAAAAATCCCTTTGTCTAGCAGGGTGTAGGCAATGTAAGAACCAGCTACAACTGGTTATGGGAAACTCCCTTTCACTGGCCAGGCTAGGGACATCAGACGCACCACAAGGGGTGGAGCCAGCATTGTGGAGGGAAAACCCAGCCCTATTCAGGTCCCAGGTGTACCCCTCCCTCACATCAGCATACTAATCTCTCCATTCACCACCGGGGCAGACCCATCCTGACTCCTGGAGCCCGGCTCACCAGCCAGCTCCAGCCAATCACACGCCAGACACAAATTACACAAACATGCCAACTTCTAGAAGTGGCACTACCACACTAGACACAATCATGCCGCATACATCATTGCGCAGCATTCAATCTCACGAGTTCGCACATACCAAACTCGACCCTGCATTCCCCACACATTAGGAACTACCATGGTCACACATATTGCCCATGCATTCCTATGGGAGGGCAGGTCACTCTCACCACACACACAGAGAGCGCACGCACATTACACTGGACCACAGTGAAAAAGTGCGCAGAGACCTAAAATCACCAACACCAGGTTACAGAAACAGGCTAGGCAAAAGCAAAAAGTTTCGGGGTGAACCTGCCAAAAGGGCCTGGTCCAACAATGAGGCAAAGTATTTTGCTGACACATTACTAGAAGGCCTCCAGGCATTGGCCACAGAAAAATCAGCAATACCTATACAGGAGACTGGATTCGTAAAATCAGTCAAAACATTAACCAACATCCTAAGTATGGCAATTCTTATGAATAAGCCTGAGGCTTCACGGTCACCCCTATACTTATGCTTCATTGATTAGAAGGCCACCTTTGACTACGTTAACCATACAAAATTATGGTCCAAACTGTGCAAATGGGGGCTGCCACGCCCCTTACTAAACTTGCTGGCAAACTTACATACAGATACATGGTTGCCGGTGAAGTTGGGCAATGGATCTTCCCTGTCAAGGCGTATACCCACAGACAAACAGTTGAAACAGGGTTGCGTCTTAACACCGACTCTGTTCAACCTCTACATAGCCGACTTAGTTCCACTGTTGATCACATGCCCCAAAACTAGGAGACATTTTGATACCCTGCCTGCTGAATGTGGATGATATAGTCCTGATCAGTAAAATAAAAGTAGGTCTACAACAACTTTTAAACGTAACATGGACTTTTCCAAAACCAATGATCTAATGATCAATTTGGATAAAAGGAGAACCATGATAATCAGGAAAAAAAGGAGACAAACCGGAGCCTGGTTTTGGGGAGAAACAAAAATCGAGGACACGGCGGAATACAAATACCAGGGATTGAAGCTGGACGCAGGCGGATGATTTTGTGGCACAGAA
Organism: Lissotriton helveticus; assembly: GCF_964261635.1. Taxonomy (NCBI): domain Eukaryota; kingdom Metazoa; phylum Chordata; class Amphibia; order Caudata; family Salamandridae; genus Lissotriton; species Lissotriton helveticus. The sequence continues at coordinate 981,504,324 of NC_136065.1, read as the reverse complement.
AAGTACCATCAGGCGTAAAGGCCTTGTACTGGCTACCACTCGAAAGACACTACATTTAAAGCAGATGGGACCCTTGATCTTCCCTTTGATCGAGGTAGTCCGGGCTAAACTACTGCCAACAATCACTTATGGCAGCAAGGTCCAGAAAGGCAAAGAAGCTAATATACTTGATGCCACAGTAACAACAGTATACAGGATCATCTTTGCACTGCCCAACGTACCTCACCTGCGAGAATTAGGCTCAAATTTGGCATTTCAAAACAAACAGTTGCCAGACAAGGACCCTTCATCATTGCATGGGATAAAGTGCGAAAAGCTCCGCACGGTCCACTCAATGAACAGCTATGGAAGGAGTTACAACAACACGCCAAACTTCCTGCCGCAGAATATCTATACAGCAGTTTAAAAAGGATGGGGCTATGTCAGCTTTGGGAAACACCAACAACTACCACCATCTTTAGAAAACTAGTGTGGAAGACAGTGAAACATCTTTCCTTGCTGGAGGACAAAGCCGCATTGGCAAAAAGGGCCTATGGCTGGATGACATTAAAGTCATACACAGAGCTGACCAGCCAAGCCTACTTGCCGGTTATGTGAATACCACACCCACACTTACTTCTAAGTTTTTGTAGAAGTAAGTGTGGGTGTGTGTGTATAACTGTTTATGCAAGTAAATGGATGTTGTTTGATTCTTTATTAGCACGAGTGACTATGTGTGTGAGTAACTCTATGGATGAGTGTCGGTGTGTAACAGGATGTATAGGTGTATGAGTAAATATGATGAGTGACTACATATATAAGTGACTATATAGAACTTTTGGTGAATGAGTGTATGTGTATGTATATGGTGGAATTACTGAATAGGTTGTTGTAACTGGTATTGGTATCTCCATTTATTTGAAAACTTTAGCTTCTATTTTTGAATGTGTGTATAAAACGTTATATTACGCTGGGAGGAGGTTTGCCGCTCTTTCACAAGGATGATATCATCAGTGATGTCATTTGAGATGCCATCAGTGATGTCATGAGTGATGTCACTGACCATGTCATGAGTGATGTAATATGTGATGTCATCAACGGTGCATTGCGGGCGCGCAAGTTATAGTTAGCTGAACTAACTATAAAGGGGGAATTTCAATGGTCTTGTATGAGTGAAATGTCCTGCTAACTATAACATGTGTGAAACCTATGGTTTTTTCAGTGGATTTCTAAGGTTTTTTAAATGCTAATTCCTAACTATAACGTGTGTGAAACCTCTGTTTTTTTCAGTGAATTTCAAAGGTTTTGTAAATGATAATTTTTAAATGTATTACTTATTATATTTCTTTCTTTTTATACTAATTTCCTACATTTTTAGTATAAATATTTATGTTTATTTTTTTCAAGTTATATTTCATATTCTTAATGCAAATTAATAAAACTAAATTCAATTTTTTTGTTTATTAATTACATTTTTCTTTCAAAATATAAAAAATAAATTCTATATAATTCCTTTTCCATAGTTTTTTTTGGGGGGGGATAATCTTACCATACGCATATGGTGATCGCACTATACTTTGTACAGTAATTTATACTCTGAGCATAGACGTCACGAATGTGCTTTGACGTTACGCTTCGCATCTACGCTTCCATGTGACGTCATGTATGGTGTTCCGTACGCGTACAGCGCGAAAGTTTCTAATCGTTCAAAAACATATATTTATGTATTTAATGTACATATTAAGGGAAAACTTTATCTGGGATAATCATGAAACTCGTTTTTTTACTTATAATAAGCGTATATTACTTTAAAAAACAATTACGCAAATCACAGAAGTACGTCATTCACACTCGAATCATAGGAGCACTGTAAACGCACCATAAGCGTATGCAAAGTCATCTGACTTAAAAAGAAGAGATTAGATTGCTTCATAACACTTCCTATTCCAACTCTTGAAAGACCCCTCCTATTTAAATCATTCTACTTTGACTTTCTAAGAAGAAGTATCTCTTCTCTGAAGCCTGTCAAATTAGAACGATGACAACACCTATGGACTCATCTTTCAGCCACTCCTCTGATGGAGAATTTATTGAAGGGAAAAAAAGGTCACTGCACCTCTTGTGACCTGTAAAATTTGCCAAAATACACTTTCCAGGGGTAATCCTGCAAAAAAATATTAATTTGGTACTGCAATTAATGTGCGGCACGTGAAGATCTTGCACCCCAACAATTGAGCAAGAGCTGCAACACGGAGGTCGCACCTGCTGCTGTAGCAAGTAAATCAAGTGCACCACCTGTGGAAATAAGTCCACAGCCACAGATCGAACATGACTTTAGTGAAGTTAAAATCCTTTGCATTTATTGTGACAAACATTTATGTTACGGGAACAGTCCATCAACCTCATAAATCGCTGTCATCGTCATTACTTTTTTTTTCACATTCCATTTTGTTCCTGTTGGACACTTTTTGGGTTCCTGTTCTATTTTTTTAGTTTTCAAAAAACGAAAATAACTTGTTCAAAAAATAAAAAAAATAAAAAACTAAAAACAAAAAAAACTGTTATTTTTAAAACTACCTACATTACTCAAAGAAAGAACTATATTTCAATGTTAGTCTGTAAAAATTTGTCAGAATGAATGTGTAGTTCATAAATGAATGAATTAATACATTACTACTATATGGTGAATGTGAAACTGCAGAACTATAAGGAAGTGCTACAGCATAAATCTATAAGGTATTTATCGTATAGTGTAGTACTTCCGAAGCACTTGAATGTAACATATCCATATAAATATGTTACAAGTCTATGCTTCAATTTGCACTGCTAGTGAAACTACCTGGGTGAATTTGTATGTGTTAGGAACGGATTTACAACGCCCTTGTGCCTCTTTTACACATCTGTTGCGTCACTTTCGTGATGCAGCGGTGGTGCAAAAGATGTGCCATAGTGTGTGGTATTCACAATGACATACATATAGAAGGTGCATCACATTGTTAAGCCCTGTGCCAGAAGGAGGCTTTCCTGCGCAGAAGGGGGGGGGGGGGGTGGAGGTGTTCTGGTGCAGGAACGCCTCCTAAAAGTGACTAAGTGAGAGTCTGTGGTTTTGGTCTGACGTGTGTCATTCCCTGTCTTTTCCTTTTCCTCCACTGTACTTTTGATTGCTGATCTGCTGCCAATGATTTGATCTGTCTCTGTTTTGCCTATAAATGCCAATAAAGTTGATTATCAAAAAAAAACATGACTAAGTGAAATCTATAAGATTTCATTCAGTCACTTTTATGCTTATGCTGCATCAAACCCCTGCCTCTGCTTGAAATAGGTGTAAGGATTGACACAGCATTGTAAGCATAGGGCCCCAAGAGCATTGCTGGAGCTGCATTATGTTTCCAACGCAAGTCAAGCAATGTGCCACCTTCACAACACAAATACATCACATATCTGTACCGTTTTTGCCCCATAATACACCAAATTGTAAATACAGTGCATCCATGGTGGTGATGTCACAGTGCACAATAACTGGCATATCTCTGGAGATGTACCACTTATTGTACATCTGCTGATTACTGTTTGAATGTAGTGAATGGATTACTACACACTGATTAATGAGTCACTACAAAACTATAACAGGAATGACAGAGTGTTTTGTGCAAGTGTAAGGATAAAGACTGGGGAATTGAACATATAAAAGGTAAATTTGCAGGTGCATAGAACACTGCATGCATAGTCTATAGGAGATTCAATCAGTCCATGCCCTAAGGCCCACTTTGCTCCAAGAGTACTTAGGTACTGACTGAATTATTACAATTCTGCAAGCAGAGTGTGTGGCTGAATGCACAACAGCTTTACTTTTACAACAATGTATATATAAACACATACCACTATATGGTTCAGTACAATACTGAAACAGTAGTATGATAGTGTTTGCTGGAAGTGTAAGGATACACGTTGAGGAATTGAAGGCATACAAGTTAAGTTTGCTGGTGCATAGAAAAGAGCATGCACAGTCTATAGGGGTTTGAAACAGTCTATGGGCTGAGGCCTGTTTTAATCCATGAGTATCTATATAGTGGGTGGATCATTACAGTTCTGCAAAGAAAGTTCCTCAGTAAATTTATTACAGCTTCAGTTTTACCACGGTACAATGGAAAAGAACATACTGCTGACTGGCTCACTACAATACTAAAACAGCAGTGTCAGAGTGTTTGGTGGAAGTCTAAGGATACAGAATGGGGAATTGAAGGTATAAAACACAAGTTTGCAGGTGCATTGAAGACTGCATGTATACTCCATATGGATTTTAAGCAATCCATACCCTCAGACCCACTTTGCATATTTTAAATCCATACAAAAATGTAAAGAATGTATAACTGAATCTATAAGTGCTTCACTTTTAGTACAATGAATACATTAGTAGATAGTGCTCAAACCTTTATCATTTTTAAACCATAAATGTATTCTTCTAACATCTCATAATTTAACAGACCTTCTAAAACAAGTTCAGCAGGGATTTCATACACATCAATTCCCTCGTTAGCAGTTTCGGAATTAATTTGTTCTAAAATTTCAACATAATTTAATGCTTCCAGAAAATCCGCTTCAAAGCTTTCGTCTTCGAAATCATAGCTCATATCTGCAGCACTAATTTCCCCTTCTTCACTCTTATTGCCTGTGACAGATACGATTAGTTCTTCAATTACACACAAGGTAATATCCAAAATCTCCTCAGTATGAGGCTGTTCTCTTTCCATAATTTTTCCTTTGTATTGTTGCTTGGATAAAAATATAAACAGTTAATTTTATCAGTTTTCGTAATATATAATACAAAAATAGCGTTTTCACCTATTTTGGCCTACAAAAAATATTATATAAATACCATTGTCTAATAACATTCCATTAGTAGAGTTTTACTCCTTTACAAAGTTATATAAATATAATTACTTATAAGGATTTCCTGTTCTTAGGTTTTCTTACATTTTGAAACCAGTCACTCCTTATGACTATAGGAAAAGACTCAGGCTGTTATAGTAAAATACAGTACTAAAAAATGTAGAATATATCTATTCACCTTACCCATTCCAAAATAGTAAATGTGTTTTAGTAAAATGCAAGAGATACTATTGATTGTCCGGAATAACACTGTGTATCTGTGTATATTTAGATACCATTATCACACTACTTTTTGAATACTTCATGTGTTTTCACACAAAAAAACTCTTAAAGACCTATCCAGTACTTACCTTTTAACATACTTAGAAAGTAGTAATTCCTTATATAAGTCAAAAATACTCACAACAACAGGTATAGAACACTGGTACTGTCAGGAACAGAAAGCCCAGAAACTCTTACCGAATACTTGCACAGGAACAGATGACGCTAGTTCCCAACTCCCCCTCCAGGATCGTCCAGAGACCAAACTTTTTACTCTAATCTCTAAAAAAAAAACACGGGAGAAGGGGGATGGGAAAAAATAATAAAGAGGAAGAGACTGGCTCGCGACCTCTGCATTTCCTCCTTGGCACCTTCTCTCTGGCTGTCTTTTTTTATTCACAGACAATCCCTTCACATGGATACATAACGGAAACTAACAAAGAACAATTACTTAATAATAACCTACCCTACTCTACCTCTATTCCTTATCTATATCTTAGTCTAACGCTACTAATTACCAACCCCTTGGTCTTTCGAACTAGCCTCTCCTCTAGTGTTTATCTGCAACCTTGTAGCTTGTGGTTCTTTATTTTTCTCACTGCTGTTAACCTATAATTACATAACATTCATTAACCTAGGCCTCTCAGTTTATTGTCTAATTTTTATATTATTAATTTCCTTGTGTTCTTCTACCAACCTTTCTTTATGCAGTTGCTTGTTATCTATTCTGTCAATCCTTGAATATCTTGTGTTTTCACTAATGTTCCTTCTTAATTGAAGAATCTTTCTGGTATTCCTTACTCAGTGTGTTCTTTTCCCTTAAGACCTTGCTTATCACGAATGTTATCATTTCTTGTTTTAGGTTAGAGAAAATACATCGACTGAGTACATTCAATATTGTCTATTATGTCAGGTAAGTTTAGTCACTCAGTAACATGTCATACGATTATTTTCCAAGAATATACTTTTGTCAACTATAACGTATCACTTACCTTTCTTGTATGGTTTATTTTTCTCTCTGCTCTTCAAGTACCGAACACGACTGAGTCCGTCTGCCCGGAAGGAGCCGCGATAGGAAAATCAACCGCTGTGCAATGTTCGGGCTTCTTCCAACTCGGAAGCTGAATTCTCGTTGCAGGCACGATAACTAAGGTAAGTTTAACCGGGAACCTTCTTTAACTCTCTCAGAAATATTTGTGCTTTCGCTTCAGGAATATCTATGAAGCAATTGAAAACAGGTCTGAACTCGGGAACGTCTTAGGTGAAGTGCACACTCGTTAGTGAGCGCACACCTCACCAAGGATTCCCCACAAGTGTGTGGTAAATGACTACACAGCCACTGCATCTTTCCTCGAGGCGGCCATCTTAGAATTCCTCTGTTGCACTAAAGCACTCCAAGTCTGTTTCCTTGCGGATTCTTCATCTCTCCTGCGCCAGCTAGAGTTTAGATAAGTCATTATCGTATCCACTGATTGATTAGGGGTTCTGACAGGTACACTCAGTATTTAATTTTTTGAAATATCTTTAAAAGATACAAACCATCTTTACACACTTATGTTCGCCATCCATGTTTTGTTACTTCAGCTCGGTTGAAGCACATTCCATCGACCATTTTTAACAGTTACTTGCACTAACCTTAAGCATAATAAATAATAAAAAAATTATATATTATAAAATTACCATCTGTGGAAGACACAAAAAAATACATTTACAATATATCTTTTACAACACAAAATAATTTGTAAAGTATTACATTTGCCTTTTTTGCTGTTCTCAGAAAATATTGAATTTCACTAGAAACAGTGAGTTCAATAGTACTCATCACATACCAGCGGGCAAAAAAAGACAATCAATAAGATTATCTTAAAAAAACATTCAACATTCTCAATAACAATCTAAAAAGTAGAAATAAAACATATCTTAAATGTTTTTTTCATAGAGCAATTTCTTACGTAAATATGACACATCTCAAACAATCATAAAATAACAAAACATTATGATTAATTTTCATACACTGTAAATAATGTTACTTACAAATATATGCTGACAAAATATACAACAAAAGCTCATTATTGGTTTCACATACTTTTCCGCAAGGCCAAATAGTATGCATCAAATTCTGACTTTGGAAATTTTTCAATAGTAATCGTGAGCATCTGCCTCCCAGCCTTTTGATCCAAAACGACTGACATCATTTGCTCCGTCCCCCAGTGCTCATCCCTCAACCCGACGCTATTCAACATCTACATGGCCAGCCTCACACAAGTAGCCCACCATCACAACCTCAACAACATCTCCTACACCAACAACACCCAGCTCATCCTCTTCCTCACCAAGAAGCCACATACCACCAAAAGCAACCTCCACGACACAATGAAGGACGTCACCAACTACATAAAGAGCAGCTCTCTAAACATGAACTCGCACAAAATGAAGGTACTCATCCTCAGACCCACCCCCTCAGCCCCCAAAGACTCCTGCTAGCTGACTACACTGTGGACAGTACCAACACCTACCAACCATGTCCACAACCTAGGATTCATCCTCAACTCCTCCCTCTCCATGTGTAAGCAAGTCTGCACCGTCTCCTCATACTGCTGTAACACCCTCCACATGCTCCACAACATTTACAAGTGGATCCTAACCAAAAGAAGAAGAACAGTGACACAGTCCCTCATCAGCAGCGGACTCAACTGTGGCAAACCACTCTACACAGGAATTCCAGAAAAACACCTACAACAACTACAAAAAATCCAAAAGATCTCCACCTGAGTGATCATCAATGTCCCCTGCTTCAGCCACATCACCCACGACCTGATACATCTAGACTGCCTCAATATCAACAAGAGGATCACCTTCAAGCTCCTCACCCTCACTTACAAAATACACTACAACACCAGACTTATCTACCTTAACAGCAGTAATCCTAAAAGGCCACGTTTTGATCTTAAATTTTGGCTTTAAAAATATTAGGTAAGAATTTGGTAACTCTTTAGGCAAACGTTGCTTAAAAACTAATTGACTATCATTACAATGTATCCAAACTTTCAGACATTTTAAATAAACAGTGTAATGTCCAGATGTTGTAGGAGTTCCATCATGAAAAATAATTGCAACAGCTACAAAAGTTCTTCTTGATATTGAAACTTGACCAGCTACAACATTATTAATTAAATTTTCCAATTTTCTTCCATCAGCTCTAGTTGCAGCATTAAAATTACATACTGTCCATATCTTTGTAAAAATAATGTGGATGACATTTCTGATTTACATTGGCTACACTTGTTAAAAGACACTGATTCACAGTCAGGTAAAGTCAAATATATGAATCTTTCATTGTCTATGTTAGTGCTACATGTAAACAAACAATGTTGACAGTCATGTTGCCATTTATAGGAAAGGCCAAAAAGGTTTTCAATATCTATACCTTCATCTTCCAGTACACCAAGCATAAATATTAGGAATTCCTAACAATTTTGCTGAATATTCTGCGTATATTGACTAGAACCAGAACATATGTTCAAAACATTTCGAATACCAGAAACACTTTGTATTTTACTTTTATCACTACTACATTTCTCATAAACAGAGTACAACAATGAACAGAATCTTTCGTCCCGATTTTCAACAATTTGCTCTTCAAACTTTCAAGAACAAAAACAAAATTAACAACTACATTAGAATAGCAGTTGACACCACAACTATTTTCAAACCGATAACCAACATTCTCTTCAACACTGTCCTTTTTCTTTTTGTTGCAGGCGCAATTTCATCTTGTTTTTTTTTTTTCTCTACAGTTTCACTACAGATATTCTCAAATCTTCTTCTTCTACCTACCGAACGCTTTTCAAATACTGGATATTGACCTAAATTGGGTGCATATTCTCTTCTTAACCTATTATACTCTTTCACACAATTTGCATCTGCACTAACCTTTGTCTCATCAAAATCAATCAAGTACAATCCAGATAAAGTTCTGACTCGAGACAAAGCAACATATGCCATACCGTCTTTAAACACGGTACTTTCAATATTCACTAAAGCACTATCTACACTTAAACCTTGAGATTTATGAATGGTCACCGCATATGCCAAACAAATAGGAAACTGTTTTCTGCGTACATACAAATCTTTTACAAGCAAAAACCGAGATGAACAACGACTAAATTGTTGTACTTCAGCAATTTCATCAAATTTGATTTTCAAAAATTCAATCCCATCTTTGTTTACATAATTAACAAAATCAACAATTTTACCCATTGCTCCATTTACTAAACCCTTTTCCACATTCAAATTACGTCGTAAAATTACACTACAGCTTACACATGCATAAAAATTCTTTTTTAAACCAGCAGCTTTACTTATCGAGTTCTCGAAAGAATCCAATTTCCTCTTCAACTGTTCAGTCAAAATATTAGTGATTCTTTAATGTTCTATTATATCAATAGCTTCCAATTTTATAACTTCTTCATTTTCCAACTTTAACATTTCTTCATTGAATATAGAACATTCACGTAGTGTTGGCATTAAGCAGATTACAGACTTGTTTTCTGCAATTCTCATGTATACTTTCTCTGGGAAAATATTTTCATTTGGAAACAAATTGGAAAGTAATCGTCTCTGTAAAGCTTGTTTGCCATGTTCAGTAATTTTTCTAATTCTTATATCTTGAAGAATAGTTCCATAATCACCATCATTTGCCTGTCGCATATTTGTAATAAGTTCCTTATACTGAAAATATGACCAAATGTTTACAAGTCAAGTCAAGTCAAAATATATGTTTATTGTGACCATAGTCTTTAAACAGTACAGTGAGCATAACGACCGAATGGAGTATGCGTCATAAAATCATACACTTATTATTTTAAAAACTTATCCGTTTAAAAAATTTCATACACACCATTATCAAAAATACAAAAAACAGTACAATTACAATTATCTTAAAACTTATTTTGTATGTTAAGACCTATTCACATTCTTATCGCTCCAAAATTTCGTTCCGCTAAAAACCATACAGTACTACATGTTATTCTTTGGCTCTCAGCGCACTCAGAGCCTCCTTTATAAATTTCCCGAGGGCTATTACAATATCGATGTAGGGGATTTCTGTTAGGAGGCTGGCCGCCTGTGACCTTGTTTTTACCTCATATTTTGTGAAGACTGGGCGCAACCAAATTTTCCTATGTTCTAGGAGTACCGCACAGTCTAACAGGATATGCATCAGGTCATCCTTAGTTCCCAAATTACACCTACAGCAACCTTCCTGATCTAGCATTCTTATTTTAAGGTCTCTGTTTATTACCCATGGGTTGATCCCAATTCGAAGCCTCAAGATCTCTTGCCTGTAACCACGATTTGGTAATCTATCGAGGTATGGGAACCAGTTTTCAAGGGACCACGCATTTAACATATGCGCCACAGATTTTTTCATTGTTAGGTAGCCTATATCAAGTGATTTCGAGACCTCTTTCCCCCTTTGCTTCAGATCACCTTTAGTGATGTGGATTTGATATGAACTCCGGTCCAAATCAATATCAAGTGATTTACAGATTCCCATCAATTTGTCTCTACTGGACTTTGCCCATTTTAACTCGCTTTTCTGTATTTCTTTGCGACACCAGTATGCTACTTTTTTACTTTCGGGATCTTCTAATCTCTTCCAAAATCTGATCACAGCCATCTGGGTTAGTATCACCCAGGACTTCGTACCTATTTCAGTTCTGATGGCTTGTATCATTGCAGATTGAGGAAGTGATAAGAGCCTTTTTATGCAATTCCCCTCTATCCTGTCCCAAGATCCCTTACCGCTCAAATAAAGGATCTCTGCGCCATATAAAACTTGCGGGGGGATCATTGCATCAAAGGCTCTAAGCATTGGTCGGTGTGACTTCTCACCATAGTCCCCATTGAACCTTTTTAGGCCACATATGGAGGAGAGTGCCTTTGCTTTTTGCGTTTCTAAGTGGGTATTCCAATTTAAAGTCCTGTCGAACCAGATACCCAAATATCGGTATTCATTTACTGACTCTAGTTTGAGGTCCCCTATGTACCAACTGAATCTGCTTGGCTTTTTCCCAAAGCATAGGGTTTTAGTTTTATCCAGATTGATGGTTAAGAATTTGTTGGCACAGTAGGTATTAAAGGCATTAAGCTTCCTTTGGAGGCCTCTCTCAGTCTGATCTACTATCACCAGGTCATCCGCGTACAATAGGCAGGGTATCTTGTTCCCATCCATTTTGGGGCTGGCACTACCCTCCACCTCAAGATATGCCGGGAGATCTGACAGAAAGATCGAAAAGAGCTGGGGGGCCAGCACACAGCCCTGTCTTAGCCCATTGGCGATGGGTATTTTGGGAGTTAGGGAGCCCCCCGTATCTTTAATTACTTGCCCCCAGTTTTCCCTATGTAGTTCTATTATTATGGTGAGGAGGTCTTTTGGGGATATTTAACCTCTTTAGTGTCTCCCACAGGCAGGCCCGATCCACAGAGTCAAAGGCTGCTTTGAAGTCGACGAAACAGCAGCATAGCTTGCCGTTTTGTTCCGTCGACTTCCTCGCCATCGCCCATAAAGCAAACCCGTGGTCTATTGTCGAGTGGCCCGCTCTAAAACCACCCTGTTCTATGGGGATTATTTGGTACGCCTCCACCCATGAATTCAGTTGCTTTAATACAATTTTAGAGAATACTTTCTCTCCAATATCTAGGAGATTAATCAGCCGATAATTTTTTGGCGCGTCTTTGCTCCCTTTCTTGTGGATCGGCCTGATTATGGCCCCCTTCCAGGATGAAGGTATTACTCCTTCTTTTAGCACTACCTGAAACATCTTTGCAAGGAATCTTGCCCACCATTTAACCTCGGTCTTCAAAATTATTGCAGGCAAATTGTCTGGGCCTGCTGCCCGAGTTAGCTTAAGTTCTTTTATTGTGAGCTCAACATGTTCTTCATTAAATTTAGCTAGAAGGTCTTCTGAGATATCTTGCCAAGTTTTGGACTCCATCTCCTCTCTAGGACTCCTTGCCCCGTACAATTCTCTTAAATACGAATTCCATGCTGCTTCACTCACCACACAGTTTAATTCACCCTCTATTGTTCCAGCTGCCGCCTTTACTAGTTGCCAGAATTGCCTTAGATTTTTATTCTCTATGGCATTTAATAGTTCTAACCAGCATTTTTCTTTGTGTAATCTTTTTGCATCGAGTACCATTTGCTTGAATTCTTTTTTCAGTTTAGCTAGGTGATCATGTCTCTCTTGTGTAAAATTCTTTTTTTGTTTCCTTTGTGCTGCTCTTATCTCCCTTTTCTTGTTTTGGCACGCCACAGAGAACTCTTTACCACGGTTTGTTTGTTTTACCCTTATGGGCTTTGCCCCTCTTAATTTTATCTGTAGACATTGAACTACTTCTTCTAGTTTTACAATAAACCATTCCAGTTTTTTATTCTCATGGTTTTCAGGGGCCATTTTTATTTGCATAGCCTTTAATTTTTCCATGTATTCCTCTGTTAAACGTGTCGTCACTCGTTTAGGGTACTCAACCTCCTGGTTAATCACTGTTTCTCGCTGTAGTTTTCTGCCCCCCGATATTACTATGTGTAGGAGTTTGTGATCGCTCACCTCTTTCTGCACTACCTTGAAGTACCTAATCTGGTGAAAATTCCAGGCCTGTAGGAAAATATAGTCAATTGGGCACTTCTGTTGCCCTAGGGTAAACGTTATTCCTGCCGGTATATCTGTCTCTGTTCTTCCGTTTACACAGTGAAAGCCCCTGCCTCCTAACATATTTATTAAATCACGGTCTTGTTTCACAGTTTCCCCAGCTGGGAACCTTGCCGGGTTTATACCGTAAACCTCTAACTGTTCCCTGTTCCAAATGTCAGCCTTTATTGGGTTCAGTTTGTGATTGAAGTCCCCCAAAATCATTATTATGTCTGCGGGATAATTTTCTAGTGTACTGTCTACATCCTCTTTAAAAAATCTCATTTCCCTTTCATACTCCTCCCCGTTTTCCCACTGCATGTATACATTTAATAAAATCAGCATTTTATAATTTGGCTCCACCGTCATGAGTTCAATCCTACTTGATTGGACCCATTTACATTTTGTCTTCAACAGTTTTATTTCCCTCATTACTTTCGTTGATACCCATGTCATCAGGCCCCCAGAGGGCCTCCCACGGTTTTTCTTTATGGCAGGTTGATGAATCTGGGCATAACCGTCCAGAGTTGGGGTGTCGTCGCATAACCAGGTCTCTTGCAGGCAGGCAATGTCTACTTTATTTATAGTTTCCTTTATATATTCCCATTTTTGTTCGTTGCCTAGCCCGTTTACGTTCCAAGATAAGAGACCTAGTTCTTGCGAACCCCCTCCATCCTATTCGACGTCACTCAAACCACCTTCATCATCTGTATCTACTGTATTTCTTTCAATACTTTCCCCCGCGGCAGTGTTATATAACGACCAGTTACCCCATGAAGAGTCATTGCCTGTGTTGTCGATTACAATGTTCAGTGAGCTTCGATCGCCTTTTGATTCTTTGTAGAGAATCACTTGTCTCTTCTGGAGCCCGGCATGCTGTTTTAAAAAGTTGTTATCTTTCACGGTTTTTATTTCACTCTCAGCGATAATCCTTATTCCCTGTTGCATTATTTCATTTGTGGCTTTCAGGATTGCCCTTTTTACCAGGTCTGAGTATAGGGTGATTTTTGTAATTTCCTTTCCCTGCCTATTTTCTTCAAAACCAACCTGCTGGAGGTCTTTAGTACCGATCCCCCTCAGGCTGCCGCATTTTGCAAATGCGGATAAAATCTGAGCTCTATTCGGGGGGTTTGTATTTCTTATCAGCTTCCCTTTCCTCCCTGCTGGTATCAGGTCCAGGAATAACCATTTATTATCTGCTTTCTCCCATTGGTTCTTATTTATTTCATTCACTTGTTGACTAGTGATTATTCTCCCTCCTTTCCGACCTTTGTTTCTCCTATTGGGATCATCGTGTATCTGTGGTCTTATAGTCCTTTGTTCGGTAGACCGTTCTTCCCTTAGCCTTGCTCTTTGGCTCGTCGTAAGGGTGGAGGAGGGATTCTCAGTTGCCTCCCTGTGAGTCTGCTTTTTCTTTGATACTCTCGGGGTTTTAGGGGGCATAGGAGGTTTTGCCTCTTCTTGTGCAGGTCTTTGTGTTGTAAATGTTAGGGCTGAGGCATTTAATCCTGACTGCTTCCTCCCCTTCAGTGATTCTTTCTCTTTTCTTAGTCCTGCACTTTTCTTTTGCCTGGTTCTTCCCATCCTGTTCCTGGACCCCAGTGTGATATACCCTCTGCATCTTTTTATCAGCATAGGTCTTCTTGAGATATACACATTGTCCATGGATTTTGCTGAATCCTTTGCTGCTTGTTCTGCAGGTTTCACTTGGCTTCCCAGGGATATCACGCTTTCTTCTTCCAGTACTACCCTGTCACTTTCCTCATTTGATTGGGCTATATCTGTTGGCATTACCCTACTTGGCAATTGGCTCTTTATTTCTCCAAGTTCATCTTCAATTTTCTTTAGATGATGTTTCTGGGCTTTCAACACTTCGTTGTTTGAGAGAGTTACTTCCAGGATTCCTTGGAGAGCTTTCTGCATTAACAGAATTAACTCCATAAGTGAGGATGTAGGAGTTTCAGAGAGCTCCGAGTCCTGTGTCGAATTTCTGGCTGGGATTGCTGGGTAGCTTGCCTTTGAGCTTTCTCGCTGTATTGGGGATTTTTGCAGTGGTGGATGTTGTTGAAATTGGTCTGGTGCACCTCCCCAGATAGCGCTCTGATTCTGGTCTACATTTCCCCTTTGGTCCTCAATCCCTAGTGACAATAGTGAGAACATCTTTGGTGAGGATGATAGACGTGGCGCCGAGATTTGATGGTTTTGGCTCTGCAGTGTCTGATTTAAAGAATTACGGTTCATCCCAACTTCCTCGTTATCAGGAATGACTTCTTCCTGGGATTCACCTTTGTTTGCCCATCTCTGCTTTTCGTATGGTGAGCCTAAATTTTCACCACTTTCTGCGCCAATTTCCACTATTTCTTCCTCTAAAACCGAAGTTATTGCTGGGTTTAATGATTTATAGTGTTTGCCTACAAACTCTTTTACGGACTTTGACGCTACCGTGTTCTCTTTCTGTTTATTAGGTATTTGATTGCATCCTCTTTTTGCCTTCAGGGAATTCTTCGTTGCTCTTTTAACTTTTCTTTTCTTTCTTCTCCCTTTACTATTTTCCAAAGAAGATGTATGGCTTTCCTGGCTTTCTTCCGGGGATTTTGAGCCCTCCAATGATTTACTCTTTCCTAATTCCTCCGTTAATTTTTGGCCTCTTTTGGGAGCCATTTCTAGGCAAAAACTGTTATTATACTGGAGGTGGTAACACTTAAATATTACTTATGGTAAAAAGTACTCACTTACCTCTGTTCTGCCTTGGATGCCTTCCGCCTGCTGCCTTGCCCCACTGATATCTCTGGCGACTTTAAGTTCTCCTACTTCTCTGTAGGTTTTTAGGCTTTGTGCGGGCTGAAGCGTTAAATACGCTACCTTAGTTGCCAGCTTCCGGCTCCAAAGATTTACCATGTATAATCTAGCAGACTTTACTGAGCCAGCTTATATCCTGAGTCTGCAGTCAGGGGGCTGCTTGGGGCTGTTTTATGCTAGGTGTCCGTAGCGTTCTCAGCAGCAGCTGTTTTTTCTGAGCTACGCGAGCCCTCCTACATGCGCTGCTTCCGCTCCCACTCCCGCGCCCCTCGTCTCTCGCTGCAGCTCTCCGTATGCTCTGCTGCTATCCGCAGCAGGGGGGGGAGGGCTACGGCGGTTGTCTTACTTGCACGCCTGCCTCTTTACGCCGTCAGGCAAGAGCTTGCTCCTCCGTGGGCTTCCGCTGACATCCGCGGCTGGGGAGGGGGCTGGGGGGGGGAGGTCTGATGCGGTTGTCGCGTTTGTGCGTCTACCGCTAGAATCCGCAGGCAAAGGTAAGCTCCGTGGTTTCCAGCGCCGGGGCTCCGTGCTGCTTGCACTTGCACCACACCACACCACTCCGCTCGGTCTTTCGGCGATCTCTGTGCTTGGTCTGTAGGGGCGTGGTTAGGCACGGCACGACACGGCTAGGCTCACAAGGCGAACAGAGAAAGCTTGCAAAATGGCTGGAAAGCTCGTTTACATTTCCAATGCTCCCCAAAGACTTTCTGGTATCTTCATGCGACAGTGTTTTAAACACTGGTTTTCCTTTTACAGGAGTAAGTTGTAGAAGATCTCCAAAAACGATGACGTATGTTCCTCCGAATAATACGTCATACTCTGTTTTAAGAATTTGCTGCATTCTTAAATACACAAAGGCAAGCATTAAGTTTGATACCATGCTGACCTCATCAATAATGAGAAGTTTCATTTTCCTCAAGACTCTTGAAACTTCACAACAAGTTACTCCAGATAGCTTGTGGTATTCTAATTTGTTTTCATGCTCTACTGGTAGCATTAATAAACGATGTAAAGTAATTCCTTTAATATTGTGGGCTGCTAATCCAGTTGGAGCAGTGACAACACAAGACAAATGCTACTCAGTTGTTTCCTGTAGAAAAGTTGTGATTACTTTAATTAAAAAACTTGTGCCTGTTCCAGCTTGTCCACTCACATACATTCGGATAGGTTCAAATGATGAGCAAGAGCACTCTTTCTTCTCATGAAGTAATCTATGGTCAATTTGTTCTCTCACTTGCTCATATATTTCTTTCTGCTCAAGATTTAGTTGTTCTTCAAAGTTTCCTAAGTTTGTTACATCTTCTTGAGCTTGATACATTGCTGTTTCCACCTCTTCCATAGCAGTTGCTGCTTCATTTTGAACAATTGGTTCTCCTAGTGGGTCCTGACTCAACGGAGCAGAAGTTTGACTCTCTTGAGAACTGTCTCTAGCAATCTCAGCTGCAATTCTAGCTTCTTGGTCAATTTCGTCATTCAACATTTTCACATAATTAGCAAAAACAGGACATTCTATAGTATCTTTAGTTGCATTGAAGAAATCTTCATAGCTCTCGAAATCTCCAAGTACTTCCAATTCTAAACGCCATGGCTTGAAAAGTTGCAAAAGAGCTAAATAGTAAAATTCCCTTTTGTCAGGTGTTTCGCAACTCAGTTTACGGTGATTAATCAAATGTCCTTTTCTTTGTTTCACCAGAAATCCTTCAGAACCAATCACGGCATATATACCATTATTGATGTTTTCTGTAATATTCCGTTTAAAAATATAGTTTTGCAGCACTTCATAGAGACAAATGTTCTCAAGATGATGACTTCTATTTGGATAATATGTATCCAACATATTTGTTTTCACAATATCTGTACTTTCTGGCTCATTTTCAGCTAAATATTCAATTTCTTGTACAGATTTAAGAACTCGGTTTTGTGCTGCAGCAAGACCTAGACTCACCCAAATGATTCTTCTAGATGTGGAGTATAGACTTGCAGACTACGCTCCAATTTCTCGATGAGATAACATCTTCAAACTGTAAGTATAAAATTTCTTACTTAGACTCTTCTCGTAGGAAATCTCTTCCCACATTTCCTTCAATTCCGACTTTTCTTATTTTGTTATGTACGATGTTACATATCGAGCAAAACCAATGGAATTGTCTGCAACATATTGAATATCCATATTAGCATTCCACATGGACAAAATGACTGGGTTATAGTCATTTATGTATTTTGACTCTTCATTTTCTCCTAAGTTGTGCGTATTTTTTGGAGACTTTCTTGTGATAGTATGTCACAAATATGACATAAAACTGTTCACTCTTCCTTTCGATATTACTGGACGTGGAAATCCAAAACGACATTTGGTGTAGAATTTGTCCTTAGATTTGTACTTTCGACGACAGTATTTCCCTCAACGATGGCTTTGGAATCGTAAGACTTGTTGTCTTATGTCCTTATCTTGCGTACTTTTGGGTATATCAAATGTAGCATATTCTTTAATAAAAGACAACACAGTGTCATCTGAGTCTGTTGCAAATTTGGGAGCATCTTTGATCCATATTAGCATGTGTATGTGAGGAGCACCTCTTGCTTGACACTCCTTTCTCCAAACAATAGATGTCCAGAACCTCTCCAAGAGGAGGATTTTTGTATTGGTGATAAAAGACATCATAGCTTCAAATCTATGATTGAAATACCTGCATACATTAACTGGATCCAAAGAGCACAATTCTCCTGGTGTCTTGTATTCAATATTTAGTATATTTGGATTTGCCTCTCGAAGAAATTGAAGTAAATCATCCCAAGCATATTCAGCACAGCTTAGCGTAACAAACCATGTAGGAGTTCCTAAGTTCCTTAGCATACATTTCAGTTCTCTATGACGATGGTACTATTACTCATTAGTACCACGCTGACATGCCATGAGATTAATCAGCTGAGATTCCAAAACATTATCTTTCTGCAGTACTTTATCCATAAATTCCTTTGCCGAAACATTTTGCAGATGTACACCTGTTTTCAAAATATGGTTTACTGAATAAGAAAGTCTAGACAATTCACTCTCAAACAAAAGATGAAACAAATACAGAATACATTGTCAAAATCTTGGATCTTCGGCATATAATCTTGATGTCCGTTATTCAGATGCTGGAATCTGCACAGGTCGGTCATCATATCGTCCTCCTTTTCCTGTGGGAAACAACTGAGGGAAACGACGAGCTTCCAAGCTTTTTTCCCATACACTAATGGGACTTCCTTTTGCTTCTTTCATTTGGAATAACTCTAAAGTATTCCCCATCACTTCTTTAGAATGCAGTGGTTGAACACTGTAATGTTCGTAGATTTCTTCAGTTCTGGACACATCCACTTTATCAATTTGTCCAGATGGCAAGTCACTATCTTCTTCTACAGTTATTTCTTCTTCTCTCATATACACATTTCTGTAATATTAATTATTTTTTACCAGATACAACGTTGCCTTTTTCACTTTCCTAACATCTACTAATTCTTGCCAGATTTTCTTACTCTTAGTAGGAACGCCATTAACAAGAATAACTAAAGATTCATCCTCTACACTTTCTACACCAATTGTTTCAATATTTTTCTTTAAATCTAGAGGCAAATATACAACTCTTCCCTTTAATCCTCTCTGTAAATCAGAAGGAGGCAATTTTCCTGTCTTAGGCTCCATACGAACAATAGCCTGAAATGGATGCACACATTGAATAAGAATAAACTCCTAAGTATTTAAATCCATCAGTTCAGAAGGAATATTTACCAACTCAAGATTATTATGCACAGCTCTTACAGGCATTTTGTTCTCGTCCAATTTGTTATAACAATATTTACAAATACGCTGATCAGAACCCAAATTAAAACAATTCTCTACCAACAAATAAGTTGCAAAATCCTTCCACTCATTATTATTTCCGTTTCACTTTTTAAATATAAATCAACAGTCCTGGTCTGATTTTTATAATGAGTTCGTCGACAACAGACACAACAATAATTTGGCCTTTCACCTGAAATCACCTTAAATTTTGTAATTTCTTGCTCAAAATTGTCTGCACTACAATTTTGTACATTCTCTTCTACATTTCCTTCTATTAATATCTCAATTTATGCACTCTCCTCTTCAAGACCAAAATAACTAACCTCAATTTCATCACAAACGTCATTACATTTGATACAGATCCATGCAAAAGAGCACTGTTTAACTTTTTTATCAGTAGAGCTGCACTTTTGGCATAATACAATCTTCTGACTTATTTCCTCCTTTCAGAATGATGTACTGCTAACATCCTGAAATGGTGAAAAACACATTGACATACTTTTTTAGAAACGCAAGCCAGAGAATGACCTTGCAAACCAATATTTTCTCTCACTCTGCAAAGGTCTAGTCCTTGCAACATCTTAATCTGTTGATTAACACTTTTCTTAGTATAGTTACGTAAGAAATTGCGTAAAAAATAAATAGATTCTTGCCGTACACTACAAATACTCCTACAATTCCAAGTGTACACTGGAGCTTTAGGACGTCTCCCTAAAACTTTATCAGCTAACACTAACTCTTCTGCATTTCTAGGAACAATTTTCTCTTTCTCAATAGGACAACCATTTCTAACATCATAAGCAAGACCACTACTGTCAATTGCATGCAACAAATCATTACTCTGAAGATAATTTTCTTCATTAAAAAAAGGCTCAGAACTTGAACTATGTTTCCATTTACACAAAAAAACTCACAAAAACTACTTCTGTTAATTACTCTTCTCCACTTACTTTTGGCCTTCATTAAATGGATTGGCTTATCTAGTGATCAAATTCTATTGATTACTAAAATAAAAAAAATTGTTTTCAATACGAAAGCTTTCTCATCTACATTTTCTATACCTTTCTTCTTCTTATAAAATGCTGTTTTTTTACATCCCTTAATTTCTTTAATTAAATTTAACACAACTCTATTATAAAACATGTTTTTCCTAATTTCCATAAATTGGTTTTTCCTCCTTTTACTATACACTATTTTTTCTGCAGTTGATTTTCCATGATTATGAAACAGGGGGAAAATATAACGAAAAAGGGGAGTATAAACAGACACTGCAATATAACGGGATAAAGGAAGTATGAATAAACTGGAAAGTATGAATAGGTAAGAGCGAGTATAAAGAGAAAGATGGAAATATGAGGAGAGAAGAAAGAGTATAAGAAGAAAAAAGAGAGTAAGAGGACAGAGGGGGCAGTATAAAAAGACAGAGAAAGACTCTAAAGAAAAAAGAAGGAATATGTGAAAAGACGCGCAACTATAAGAACAATAAAGGAATACTAGCAAAGGACAGTGTGTATAAGGACAGAGAGAACAGTGCCAGAAGAGAGCACGGAGACTGTGAGGAAAACTGGAGCATAAGGAAAAAAGGTGTGTACAAGAACAGAGGATACAGTCTGAGGAGAAAAGATGGAGTATAAACAAATGGAGGATTATGAAGAGTGAAAAGTGTATGACGAAAGACGCAGAAGTATGACAATAGAAACAAATATAAAGAGAGAGGTCAGTATAAAAAGACGGAGAATATGCGGAAAGTGCTGTAGAGTGTATGCAGGGAGTCAAGGAGGAGTAACAGAAGAGAGCAAACAATACGAACAGATTTAAGAAGTATAAACAGAGAGGACAGAAAATGAAAATAGAAAAGAAATATGAAGAAAAAGAGGAAAATATGAACACAGAGAGAAGGAGTATAGGACAACAGGAAATATAAGAAAAACTCAGTAGTATGAGGAGACACGGAGAAGTAAGAGAAGAGAGAGGAGAATATGAAAACAGGGGGGAGTATAAGAACAGGGGGGAAAATGAGGAGAAGAATATGACAATAAGAAAAGACTGCAATATTAGTAGAGAGTGAAAAGTATAAGAAAAGAGAGGAGAAATGTGGGTACAGAGAGAAGAGTATTAGAAGAAAAAGAAAAGTATGAGAAAACAATAGGGAGTACCTGAAAAGAACAGCGACAATAAGAAGAAACAGAGAATATAAGAACAGAAGAGTATATATGAAGAAAGAGGAAGGAATGTAAGAAGACACAGAGACAAAAATGTGGAGAAAAGACGAATATAAAGGAACACTAACCGGAGAGAGGGAGTACTATGAGAAGACAGTAAGAACTATGACAACAGTGGTGAATATAAAGACAAGAGAGAATATAAAGAGGAGGACAAATATGCAAAAAGAGGAGCAAGTATGAAAAAAAAGTATAAAAAGAGAACAGAGTATAACAAAAAGAAGAGAGTATAATGAGAGAGGAAGGAGTAAGACGAGAGAGGAAGGAGTATGACAAGAGAGTGTAGAAAATATGCAAAAAGGGGCGAATTTAGGGGCATATTATCAAGGACCGGTGTTAAAATTATCGCCGTTTTATCGGCGGAAACTACTGATAAAACAGCGATAATGGGCTAGATAATATGCCCTTGTTAATTCCCATAGAAGCCCATGTTAACATCAGAACATGGGCATCTATGGGAATTAACAAGGGTGTATAATCAAGCCCATTATCGCAGTTTTATCGGCAGTTACTTGCCGATAAAACGGCGATAATTTTAACACCGGTCCTTGGTAATATGCCCCATAATTCCTTAATGTACACAGATACACAGTGTGATATTACGCCAAAAATTATAAGACCATGTATTTTACCAAAACACATTTACTACTGTAAAACGTTTAAAAAGGGGTGAATATAATTCCTTAATGTACACACATGCACAGTGTGATATTAGACAATAAAAATGAGACCATGCATTTCACCATTTACTACTGAAAAACGTTTAAGTGACTATACATATTCCATGTATAAAATTACTACATTTCAGGGACGAACACTGACTCATTTTCCAAATTCTTATGCAATTTACTACATTATTTCTGCCATTATTACATCAAAAAAACTAACACAATAAAACAACAAAGACGCACAAGGGGCTTGAAAATCGACCCAGACTATATACAGAGGGAGAGATACGAGAAAGGACAGAACAGGGAGTATCAAGAAAAAAATGAAATATGAAGAGAAAGGGAAGAAAATGAGGAGACAGAAGGAATAACAGAAGAAACAAGAAAATATAAAGACAAAGAAGGGCAATATGACCACAGAGGACAATATAAGAAAAAGACAGTAGTACAGAGAGAGAGAAAGGGGTAAGAGGAGAGAGAGAGGAGTATAAAAAGAGAGGCTAGAAATTATGGAAAAAGGGACAAATGTATGGACATATTATCAAGAATTGGCGACACATTATCGCCCTTTTATCAGCAGGAAACTGCCGCTAAAGCGGCGATAATGGGCTTGATAATATGGCCTTGTGAATTCCCATAGAAGCCCAGGTTAACACCATAACCTGGGCTTCTATGGGAATTCACAAGGCCATATTATCAAGCCCATTATCGCTGCTTTAGCAGCAGTTTCCTTCCGATAAAAGCGGCGATAATGTATCACCCTTTCTTGATAATATGGCCCATAATTCCTTAATGTACTCAGACGCACAATGTGATATTAAATAAAAAAACATAACAGCATGCATGATAGCAAAACACATTTACTACTATAAAACGTTTAACAAGGGATGAATATAGGGGCATATTATCAAGACAGGCGATAAAATTATCGCCGCTTTATCGGCAGAAAACTGCTGATAAAACGGCGATAACGGGCTTGATAATATGCTCTATGGAATTCAAATCGAAGCCCATGTTAGATGTCCTTCACTGAATTTTACTAACATTCTTTTCTCCTTAAAACTTCGCTTCAATACAATAAATGTCAGGGGACCTTTTTGGTTTTAAAATTGTATCACATAAGGGTGGGAAGGATGTGATACTGAAAGATCAGGGACGAAGACTAAAATGGTCCAAAGTGGTTCCTGAAACCTTCTTGCAGGATGTTTTATCCAGGGTTGAACCTGAGGTAGCTATATGCTTAAATAACGAATCCCTGGGTTCTCAGGTGGTGTATGCCTTTGATACTATTTGCATACAAATAAATCATAGTCCTTTGACCAGAAAAAGCAGATTAGGCACTTAGGCAAAAGGTTTAATAGAAGCTGCTCAAAGGCACACTCTGCCCTACTTAAGGCCCTGAAGGCCAGACCTAAAGATAGGGCACAAATAGCAAGTACAAGGACAGCATATAAACAAGCTATACAAGCGAGGAAACATGAGCTGAACCAGGAGGCTTGGACTAAACTTTTAGCTCCTGTGGTTCTGAGAGACAGTGGGAAATTTTGGGCAACCATAAATCAACTACTGTTCTCGAACGACGAGAACTCGCCACTCGAGTCTAACATAGCAGGCGATGATTGGATAGCTCATTTCGAAAAAATATATTGTTCCTCAGGTATTGGGAATTCCACAGTTATTAATTTTCCTGGAAATGTGGTTTCTCCTGTGGTCTTCGAGGTCATAGAAGTGGAAAAAGCGATAGAGCAGACGTTAAAGAACAAGGCACCAGGCCCTGACGGGGTCCCCGCTGACATGTTTAAATGACCCCGAAATTTTGGTCAAAAATTTTTTGTAACGTTTTTAATGTTTTGGACCCAAATAACATGCCAGTATCATGGAAGAAATCAACCATCATCCCGGTTTTTAAAAAGGGGGATAGGCAGGACCCCTCATGTTATAGGCCTATCTCCCTGATAGACTCCTCAGTCAAAATACTGGGTCGTGTTATCCTGCGTAAACTAATGGAGTGGCTGGACGATAGAGGGGTCTTGTCGAATGTACAATACGGCTTTAGAGCCAAAAGGAGTACTCTAGACCAATGCCTTAATCTTCAACTTTTGATTGATAAATACACAAAAGCTAAGGAGGGGTCGATGTACCTGGGGTTCATGGACCTCTCCTCGGCATTTGACCTAGTGAACAGGTCAAAGTTATGGCAAATTTTATTAAATATGGGTTTTGACCGGGCCCTAATTAACCTTTTGGCTGATTTGCACTCTGGTCTTTTAGCTTCTGTAAGGGTTACTTCTGAGGGACGCTGTACTAGTTATTTTAACTCAGAGAGGGGGGTCAGACAAGGGTGCATTCTGGCCCCCCTTCTCTTTACATTGTATATTAACGCCTTGGAGCCCGCATTGAGGGAGGCGTCACAGGACATACTGCGTATAGGGGATCTGGTTATACCGGTCCTCTTGTACGGGATGATGCTGTTCTCTTGGCCCGTACGGGGGTAGGACTTCAAAGGTTGTTAGATGCTTTTGGGAGTTTTATGAAGACCTTGGACTTAAAAATGAATGCCAAAAAATCTCAAGTTATGATTACGGGGAAGTGCAGTAGGAAAAATAAAGTTAAAACTTTCTTCTGCTGTGGAGAAGAAGTCAGTAGAGTGCCCACATTTCCCTATCTGGGAGTCCTTTTTGACGACAGAGGAAATTGGGGCCCGTAACAAAAAAACTGAAATATTGCATTTGCAAGAACAACCTCTGCACTCTTGGGATTTATAAAAAAATCAGGGGCTAGGCAAGTAGAAGCAATAATGAAGGTGTATAAAGCCAAATGTCTTGCGGTTGCCACTTATGGTAGCTCAATATGGGGTTACTGGCCCCAAGACAGAATTCAGGTGACTGAAAATAAATTCCTGAGATCAGTTTTAACAGTGCCGCAGTCCACTCCTACCTATACTATCCATACTGAGCTGGGGGTGAGGTACTTTTCTGATATAATAAAAATAGCCCCCCTAATCTGTTGGATGAATACCTGGATAAATCAGGAAATTTCCCTGAACCACATTATCCTGAAAGATTGTCTTCTGCTGGAAAATTTTTAGCAAAATCCCTTGGCTGACATATATTAAAACTAGTCTTCATAAAATAGGGCGACCCGAGCTTTTTTCCTCCCCTGAGTTCATAACATCTAAGGACATCCTACAAACTAAAAATGCTATGTCGCAGTTGTTGTCACTAGAGAGAGAGGAGGTAGAATTAAGGAAACCAACTGTTAAAGCTAATTTTATCTTAGTTAATTCACCTGGACCCGAATTCTATCTCACTTTGGTGAACCGCCCCTATAATAGGCACCGTTTAACTCGCTTTCGTTTTAATTCGATTCATTTGACTTTAGGCTGCTTTCCCAAATGGTGTAATCCGGAAAAGGCTAGCCCATGCAACTGTGACAACTTTTTTACACAGTTGCCCAATACATTTTTAATGTTCTGTGGATATTATGTGGATATCAGGAAGAAGTTCCTGCTTCCTATATTGAGGGAGGCAGGGTTTCTACAAGTAAAGCCAGCTCTCCTGTACCTACAATTATTATATACCCACCGTATAATTTTCCATGTTGCTAGCTTTCTAGTAGCGGCTGTCCGGATCAGGAACAAGATTAATTGTGTCCCAATGAACTTGGTTGATTCCAATTAGAATGAACTTATTTTAGACAATGACAGTGATGTAGCAATGAAAGCCAAAATAGTAGATATATATTGTGTGATATATTTTTAATTGTACCGAAGTCTTTTTATGATATTGATTTATCGAATAAAGTATTTGACTGACTGACTGGCAAAAGTATTGCTATTACTTATTACTGGATGTTGAATCTCTGACAAATTTCAGGTATACTAGATTACAAAATAAAATGTGATAATACTGTGCAACAACATAAGGCCTTTTTGTTTTCCTATTTAAGAAATGAAATGCCTTGGGGAATTAGCATAAGTAGGAAGAAAAAATACATGAATGAGTCTATCAAAAATATGTATAGAATGGTTGATTGATTTAAACAAAAGTAGCAATGGATGTTATATTTATGGAATTTAAACTGCACATACAGGACTGTAGTTCAAATTTGGGCACTTTGGGGCACATGCATCAAGTTATTTATCGGTCACAAATGGGCCCCTTTGCAACCGGTAAATAGGCTCTTGGGATGAATCAACTCCAAAAGCATTTGCAAAATAGGTCATTGCAATTTTTGAGATTACCTATTTTGCAAATGCAGTTAGGAAATTTCAATTTCCAATTCCCTAAATGCAATGCAAGGAGCATTCTCAGAAAGCGACTTTGCATTAACGAATCACAAATTACCATCAACTTCAAGTAGATGGTAATTTGCAATTCCTTTCAAAAATATACAAAATTGCATTGCATACACATGCCTTTAGGGCACGTGTGTGTGGGGTGCTTCAGGGGGGCCTTTTGGTCCTCTTGCACCCTTGAATTGCCTATTTGGTAATCGCAAATTGTGAATGCTTTCCCATTCATTCCCATGGGCCTCTAGGCAATTCACTAATAGGGAATGTGTAAGAATCGCTATTTTTTCTGCGAAACCTACATGCAAAAGGAATTGCGATTCCTTAATAGCGATTCTTTAATAATCGCTATTAAGGAATTGCAATTCCTTTGCTTGATGCATGTGCCCTATAATACACAATGTGTTTCTGCATGTTGATGACATATTAGTAAACTTGAAGGACACCACTCTTTCTACTCCACAAATTAAGACCTTTAGGGATTTCATGTCATGATTTCATATCAACAGACTGGTGCATGATTGAGATAAGTATATAAAATTGCACATAAGGTCTGTACTTTATTGTTTATGGTAGTTGAGTATATTCTGGAAGTTACTCCTAGTTTGATTAGAAGATTGGCCCCAATGAAAGTTCTAGTCAATCGCTGGCTGCTTTTGTAAAAGAAATCTTAAAACTTGATTATGCACAGCCCCAGATGAGAAAAATGTTTTTTTGCATCGGGTTTCCGTCAAACTATATCATGTTGCAAATGTCTGAGATTACAGATGGTGTCAAGGGAAGGTATATTAAATTGTTTGAACAGTAGGGATTGTACTGGGGAAATGTGGAATAGAGTAATGTGCCTTTAGGTTTACCTCTACTTACTTGCTATCACTTTCTACTTACTTACTTATTTCCCCATCCTGGTCCAGTCAAAGTCCATCTTAGACCACATCCTGTAAGAGGTTAATCTAGTGTCAGGGACACCCCTCCTGTTACTGCCCATATCAACATCCAAAACACATGTAAAATCACCTCTCTCCCAATATTATCCATCTTTCCTGTCACTCACCACCTCATTTTGTCAGATTCTACTTTTCCTTCCGCTGCCCCACTCGCCTGTCATTGCCAAACTCTCCCTTCACTGTACACGTCACTAGCGATTACTGTCCACCCTTCCACCACATTCTGTTCTCCTGACTGTGTCCCTTTAACATCTTTTCCCACATGTTCCCTCAGCTAAATATTAGTGAAAAGTAAAGTAGGCATGGGGGTGCTAATGTTAGAACTTTTATAAAAGTGCCAGTTTCAGTGATAATTTATTTTTGAATACTAATGATTTTTATAATTAACATAGTTGTGACTGATGAATTTGTAACATTATTATTTGAAGGTGCAGAAGTCTGTTTTCTTTCCAGACTTTACTTATGCCACGCTTTTGTAGAGACGCCAATTTATTAAAATAGATGCTGTTTGCTGTTTTGTTCATCTGGCTTCTGCTCATTACCCCTCACAATCAATGTCCCTATAGTGTCTTCTCTCCTCATTGTTTTTGCAAAGCACAGGACAATGTGAGACAATTGGGTATTTTCCTTATAGAGCATGTATTGTGAATGAGTCCTTCTTCGTGTTCCAAATGTAACTTTTAAAGGACAATCAATCTGGAAGTTCTGATGCAGGCTTTCTAGCACACTAGTGGATGAGTCTTTGGAACTTAATGGAAGATTTCCTCTTCCTTAGAAATGGGTTAATACTATAATCATCTGTGTGACAATCGTCATTCTGATTTGCATTATCACTATATTCCAATATGTGTTATCACTAGTCATGACGTGCTGAAATTGCTGGTTTTGCTTACAACTTATGCATAAAACGTGTATAAAAACCGTTGGTTTAGGGAGTGACCCAGAGACCTTTGTTTTCCTCACAGGAAATTTAGCCAGATTGCTTTCCTCCGAGGGATGCTGTCCAGTCCACTTATGATTTTCGTGTTTTTTTTGGATTTTGTATCCGAGTCTTCATGGCTTATATTTTGAATTTCTTTGTAATGTCTATTTTTGAGATTTTGTAATAAAACCCTTGAACTTTTTATTTTTATTAATCTAGAGAATGAGTTTTTCTAGTCTCTACTTTTTTACTCTTTTACTTCTTACTAGCTTCCGAAGGTAAATTTGAAGGTATCAATATATGAGTACAGTAAAATATTGGGGAGAGATAGGAGAAAGTTTAGAGAATGATTAGTGAAAAAGTAAAGTAAGCATGTGGGCACCAAGAGGGAAAATACATACAGTTAGGAATGGAAAAATGTTGACTGTAGGAGTTTTGGAATTTAAGTTGTGGGAAAAGTTTGAAGATAAGTGTCCTAAGCAGGGGTTGAAAGAAGAGTCGTTGTCGGAAAGAAGACTGACTATCTAACTGAAAATAATAAATAGAAAGCATTCATAAGTAGCCAGAACAATTA
Organism: Lissotriton helveticus; assembly: GCF_964261635.1. Classification (NCBI taxonomy): domain Eukaryota; kingdom Metazoa; phylum Chordata; class Amphibia; order Caudata; family Salamandridae; genus Lissotriton; species Lissotriton helveticus. Next base: position 981,475,254 of record NC_136065.1, on the reverse strand, counting down.
CTATGATGTGGAGGTGAGACTCAGGTGCGTCAAAGACCATCATTCTAGTCAGAGTGATGAATGCCATGTTAGGTGTGGTAAGCTACTTCCGATTATGTTCATCTTTCTTATGATGGACCAGGGTAAGAAAAGTGTGTTGATAAACAATGCCAGAGAGCTTTCTGAAAATATCTGAATTTGAAAAAGCAATTGAGGAATATAAAGACAGTGGGAGAATGAGGGTATTGTTAAAATTGTGGGAAACAAAACACAGTGGGGCATATTCTCAAGGAACGTTTGCCGAGTTATCTGCACTTTATCGAAAGTCACAATAAATGTATCTTCTCATTCACACCCTGGTGCTAACAGCCCATATCACCAGTTTACCTGCGATAGCAGCCGCAAAAATCATTGCCACAGATGACCCCTGCAACTATCGCTAATGAGATGCAGAGTAGGCGTTCCTGTACAAGAAGCTGCAACAACATCACTCTGCAACATTCTCAACAACCAGCCAGATCAGCGATGAGAAGCCAAAACAGGCAATAAGGCATTAGCAGCAGGAAATTAACACCTGCTCTGACCTGGTGTAAAGTCGGACGTCAGGATGCACCAGAAAAGGGAGCCCAGGTCAGAGCCACACCCGAAAGGCAACAGATGCCATGGAGCCACTGACCATGCTGCTGGGAGCCCCAACAGGGCGCCAACACCCACTGCCACCGCCCCAAGGACCCCCCACCCCCCGGGAACGCCCCTGGGCAAAGACCTGTCACATCAACTTCACAAAATCATATACAAAATAATTAACCTCATGTTGCACAATGCCTGTGTCGTCACAAAAATGAGCATCACACATTTACCTTTGAATTACCAGACACAACATTTTAATCAACAAAACTCAAAACAACAATTTTGAAAACTCATGGCGGGTCTCCTCGGGACAATCTGTGGGTCACTGCCTGCAAGACAAAATTATAGATAAGAAGGTGTGTCATGTGCACATCAAAGGACAGAGAGAGAGCTAAAGGGAGAGAGAGAGAAAGAGAGGGTGAGAGAAAGAGAGAGAGGGGGAGAGAGTGAAAGAGAGGGAGAGAGGGAGAGAGAGAGGAGGAAAGAGAGGGAGAGAGAGAGAGAAAGAGAGGGAAAGAGAGAGAGAAGGAAAGAGAGGGAAAGACAGTAAGAGAGAGAGAGAGAAAGACAAAAAGAGAAGGTGAGAGAGAAAGACGTAAAAGTGGAAGAGAGAGAGACGAAAAGAGAGAGAGAGACACAAAGTGAAAAGAAGAGAGGGATAGGGAGCGAGAGTGCTGACACTGCGCACCCAGTCCTCACTGCTCACCTGCTGGCACTGGTGTGTCTCCAACCACACACCAGGTCCTCATCGGAAACAGATCCCTCCTCTGAATCAGATTCCAGATACATGAATGGCAGAGTACATACAATTGCACATGCAATCATCACCTGTCCATCCCTGCGCACCTAGGCATGTGCACCCCAACCCCTCCTGCAGCCCAGTGGTGCATGCCTGCCCCTGCACACCCAAGCAGCTGCACCCCAGCCCCTTCCACCACCCAGCGGTGCATGCCCGCCCCTGTGCACCCAGGCCACAATGCTCACCTTACGCCACCGGCGTGTCTCCAAGTGGGCCCACCACGTGTTGGTGCAAGCCCCATGCCTGGGGCCCACAAACATGGCACCCTCCACATCATGCAGCCCCGCTCCGCGGGCTACCAGGTCACACACTCGATTCTGAGTCTTGATTTCGATATGGCAGAGGACATATCAGTGCACACTGCATCATGGCAGGCTGCACACCCGCTCAGTCCTTGAGGTGCCACTAACTTTGTGACCCGCGAGGCAATGCCATATGGCGGAAGGCCTGCGCTGCCCTCTGGCTCAGACCTACACTGCGGTCCAGCAGGGCTCACAACAATCGACACCAGTCCGGGCCGCCAGGATGAAGCATCATCGCAAGCTACACACCATCTCAGCACTTAAGGTGCCCCTACCTCAGTGCACCAAAACTCACCATCCCATGGCAGTGGTCATGTGCTGGATGCAGTGTGTCTGATGCCACCAAGTCTGTGCCCCGCAAGTCATGGACCCTCTATGATAGAGTATTGTGGTCACCTCTGGCCCTGGGGAATGTGATGTTGCAGGGCCCGGGACCCTTATGCATAAATGAGAACCACATGGATACACCCAGAGAGACAGTGGAAATGGCGTTCAGCATGTGCACCTGGCCCTTTTTATTGGCAGGGTCACATGTACTGTGGCGCGTGTCTTCTGTTGCCCTGGGAGATCACTAAGCAATCCGACATCAGACATATTCGTTCAATACCTCCCATGTGCTTACAGCTGTAGATTGTGTATGGTGACACTAGCCTTAATGTGGATTCAACTAGTGTTAGTTAACCTCCAGTATTCTTCTTGCAATAGCTGCACTGAGGATCTTTGTGCCTACCCTCCTGACTTTTCAATACGATCAAAAATGCTTTTCCCTGGTTTATACATGGGAAAAATTATTAAATAATTACATTATTTTTATTTCCGTCTTTAGACAGGCAGCTGGAGACTTGTTCCAGTAGTCTGATGGTCCTATAAGCTTTATTTTTCCACTTTTGTGCGGACAGTCCTGTCAACAGATTTTGATGACTCCCCATGGTGAGTCAACAAAGAATAAATTAAATGATAATATACTCTGTTAGACCTGGAACTATTGGTGTGTGTCTCCCCTGTATTTTTTGCCTTTTTCTTTGCCTCCTGTGTTTTTGCTGTGTGTTGGATTCTGTTTTGCTGGTCAGTCAATCAGTCAATAGGCTTTATTTCGATAAAACATATCTTTATTTTTTATTATTTTTTTTTTTATTGAACTCAATCCAGACAGGTACATAACAGAGCAATGAAAAGAAAAAGAAGAAAGCATATTAAAAAAAATAAATTAAAAAAAATACAAAGTAAAACATAAACCATCATAATTATAAACATAATCATAATGATATTCATATTCATATTCAAAGGTTTCTCATTGATAAGAAAGAAGGAACAATAAAATAATAGGATAGAACAAAATTTGATACAATAGGTAATACAAGACCTTGATACATCAGAGATATCTACCAATAATTCACAAAATATATTATATCAAATAACAGAAATTTTTTAGATAATACCCTATTACATATATTGTAATTTATGTGTTACCTTCCGTCCCATCAAAGTAAATCTAGATAAATGTATTTAATCCTGCTTTCCAGCTCAACACTGGAGACCAAATTGATTCTCCCATTCTTTTCCATTTAAGCCCTCTTGTAGAATATATTGCTCTCTCGAAGCTGAAAACAGCTAAAAAACGAGCCAGCCACATCTGGAAGCTTGGTAGTTAAGTTTCTTTCCAGCGGGCCGATAAAATAATTCTAAGTACCGCCGTACCTATAAATAATAAATTTTGCTCATTCTTTGATAGAGCGATCGATGAATCATGTCCTAAAATAAACAATGAATCTGTTTCTGGAAGTTTATGGCCAAACAGCACCTCCCAGTAATCCGCAATCATATGTTTGATTTGAACAAGTTTGGGGCAACTGCTGAGCATATGTATTAGATTAGCTGGTCCTTGTGTACATCTTGGGCATAAATCATTTTCCCTTCTACCCCAGGAATACAGTTTAGCGGGTGTATAATAGAGACCAAAAATGGTTTTATATGTTTGAGCTTTAAGGTTGCTAGCCCTAAAAAGTCTTTGGCTCAACTCTAAACTTTTATATATATCAACATTGGGATTACTAAGTTTGGCTGCCCAGCTAGATTCTTTTTTTTTCCAGATCATCTTGTATATTAGCAAGAAGAAGATTATATATAACACCAATTCTTGTATAGGATCTATTGATAGCCTCAAAAAGATCTATTTTCTGTAGCTCGAGGGTGGGTCTCTTAGCCTTGAGGATTGTATATATTTGCACATATTTAATATAGTCCCCATTAGAGAGATGATATTTATCCTTAACATCTAAGAAAGTAGTTTGTAACTCATGTACAAGGAAATCTTTAACGCGCAGAATTCCAAGTCTCTGGCATTTCCTTGCTATAATATCGTTTGAGAATGGCAAGGTCGCCTTCGTATACCACAAAGAGGTATACCTATTCCATTTAGTAATGTGCAAGTGTTTGGTAACTTTGCCCCAAACCTTTAATGCACCATTTATGATTTCATATTTCCGATCATTGTTGTAATCTCGTGCCTCAATCTGTTGTAAAAACAATCCATTGGCCTTATCCCCTAATAATAGCTCATATACTGATGGTGGAATATTATTATCAGGGGTTAGTACCCTTACATTGGAGCTAATCAGTGGGGTCATTTGTTTAAGAAGTGCGGCCCAGTGATAGGTACTAATATTAGGTATTGCCAACCCACCTCTTTCACTAGGTAGAGACATTAACTTATGAGACCTTCGGATTTTTCCATGTTGCCAAACAAACTTAATCATAAGGGATTCAAGAGTTTTTAAGATCTTAGGATCTATAGCGAGTGGAATTGCTCGAAACAGGTAAAGGCATTTAGGAAGTATATTCATTTTAAGGAAATTAGCCCGCCCTATAATAGACAAGTTGAGCCCATTTACTCTATCCAGATCTTTTGTAATTTTTTGAATCAATGGGATGAAGTTATGGTTGATTAAGGTTTTAACAATAGGAGCAATAACAATTCCTAAATAGGTAGCATTTGCAGCTCTCCTTTGATCATTAAAGTTGATGTTGTCAGTACATAATACAATTGTCTTCCTTTTATTTAAAGAGTATCCAGAGTAGTTGCCATATTCTATAGTTATAGCCTCAATTTCCTCCATAGCCTCAGTCGGGTTTGATGTTAAGATCGCGATATCATCAGCATATGCTAATACTTTAGTAGAAAACGGGCCAAGAACAATTGGGTTAATACTAGGGCTCTCAATAAGTTTTAAAATCAAAGGGTTAATATATAAAGCAAATAATAAGGGGGAGCAGGGACAACCTTGCCTTGTACCTCTAGTTATACTGATATCATCAGATTCCAATCCCATCAGTTGTACTTTAGCTTTGGGAGACAGGTACATTGATCTTATTGCCTTAATAAATTTGGGGCCAAAATTATTTAGTTGCATAATTGCCCACAGGAATTTCCACGAGACGCGGTCAAATGCCTTCTCGGCATCTAATAGTATCATTGACATTCGGCCCCCTGTGACCGTCATGGCGTCAAACAAGGCAGTTACTCTAGATGTATGATCCGTTGTTCCTTTGCCAGGAACAAAGCCATGTTGCCACGGGGAGACGATTTGCTCAATAACATTGCTAAGTCTCGTGGCTAACACCTTGGCGTATATTTTTGAATCCGCGTTGATTAATGATATGGGACGGTATGATGTTAATTGCTGAGGTGATTTCTCTTTTTTGGGGAAAACAATTATATTTGTGTTATTCCAGGAATCCGGGGTTAGCCCATTCCACTGAATACCTAAAAACAGATCATGAAGTATTGGTCCCAGCTGAGGGCTCAGAATTTTATATAGGTCTATAGGTAGTTTATCAGGACCTGCTGCTTTGCCTGATGTAAGTGAGGTTAGAGAAAGTAATAACTCATCTAGGGTGATTTCTCTTTCCAAATCCTGACGTGTAGTATCGTCTAATTCTTTTATACCCTCGGTGCTGTTGACAAAGTTATTCAAAAATTCATATTCTGTATTTGATAAAACGGTAGAATCTTCCGTATATAGATTCTGATAATACTGCTGGAATAACGAAATGATCTCATCTGCCTGCGTATATGATTTACCATTGTCAGTTATCAATTTGATCTGATTGGAAACATTCCTTTGACGGGTGTGTAACGCCAACTGCCTCCCCACTTTTTCCCCATTTTCATAAATATCTCTCCTATGAGCACTGTAAATCTGTGCTGCTTTCTGACTAAGACTATTGTTTAGCTAATTTTTTAATAGAGTAACTAAATACATTGATTGTGTAGCATCTGCCCCATGGGAAATAGCTGTGGTATGCTCTTCCTCTGCCTTAGCCAAGGCTATTACTTTAGCATTAAAATCATTCTTATTTAGTTCTCTCGCTCTAGCTTGGTAGCTAATGGTCTCGCCCCTAAGAGCAGATTTAAAGGAATCCCATACTGTGTTTCTGGAGGCACTGAAGCGGTTGATATCAAAGAATTCCTCCGTCCATTTTTTAATGTGTTTAATATATTCATTATCGACCAACAGTTTTCGATCAAATGACCACTGTCTCAGCTGCCTTAGATTGCCAACTGCCAGTGTGAGAACCAGAGCATTATGATCAGATAAAATCTTAGGATGTTTTGTAATTACCGCCTGAGCCACTAAATCCCTAGTAGAAAAAAAGTAATCTATACGGACATGTTTTTGATGTGGGTGGGAAAAGTATGTACATCCTGAGTCCTGCTGATTCTTAACACCCCATATATCTATTAGTCCCAAACTATTTGCGAGTCTCCTGATAGCCTTATATACTTTGGGTTTGCGTCCCATATAGCTCTGCAGATTATGGTTATGATTGTTGTGGTCATTAAACAAATGTGTTTTTAATGAAATATTAAAGTCTCCACAGATCACTAGTGAGCCTTGCCAGGTTGCTAGCTCAACTTCGAGTAGTGAAAATACTGTTGGATCGTCCTGATTAGAACCATAGATCATGCAGATAACCAAACCGTTTGGTAATTTCACTATTGCCCATCTACCATGTGGATCAGAGGCAGCACGTATTGGTTGACCAAGATAAGTTTTGGCGAGAATTGACACCCCTCTTATATTTGATGTTTGGGTAGAGACGGCTAACAGATTATACCCTCTTAGCCTCAATTGTGATCTTTTGTCCCATGAAACATGCGTCTCTTGTAGACATAGAATGTCTACAGGATTAAGCTTTATTAATTCATACAATCGGGGTTGTTTTTCCCTGTTCAACAGACCCCCAATATTCCAGGTTTGGATTTTCAATCTAGCCATTAGTCAATGAATCGGTATGTATAGAAAACTCTCTATTTCTTTCATTGTAGTTATCAAGGATCTTTGATTTCTTCATCATGCAGTTGCTTACTTTATTTACTTTATTCATACAATTCTTAGAATCTACACAAAACAAGATTTCACCCTCTGGATCAGGTTATTTTCTTTTTTCCAGCCCCGCCGCAAACCCCGCCCACCCCCCTTCCCCACTACAGGTCCCTTCCCCTCTAGGGACCCCCCCCTACAATTAATGAGCAATCGGACTCTACCAGAGTCCTGGTGATGCTAGCAGTGCAGCGTCTGAGCTACCGTATCCATTTTAATAATATAGTACATGTTAAGCCTATAGGAATAGAGAGTTACATACTAAACAATAGACCAAAAAAAAAAAAATCAAGCAATAATCAATCGATGGTAATAGCTTAGCGAGAAACTATATATTCTATTTTACAACATTACTAGCCCCTATCTATTAATCTCATCGAGGAAAGCCTTTGCTTTAATTTCTGAAACGAAAAATTTAGCCTGCCCTGCCCATACAACCTTTAGTTTGGCGGGGTTATTTAAATAGGCCTGGGCCCCCTTTTCTTGAAAGGGTTTAATTAAAGATCCCAGCCGCCACCGCCTCTCCACTGTAGCATGGCAGAAGTCAGGTCTGGTAAAAAAAGAAACCTCATTACATGTAAGTTTATGATCGGGCCTAGCCTTCTCGGCCACTGATTGTCTCAATAAGAAATTCCCAAAGTAAATTAGGATAGCACGTGGATAGGGGCCAGGTTTAGCAAGAGGGTTAAATGGCATCCTGTGAGCTCGTTGAATCTCAAGTTCCCAGTTCCAATTAGTTAAATTGGGCATAGACTCTTTGAATAGTTTAATAACAAATGCGCGTACATTCTCCCCCTCCATTTTTTCCGGAATTCCCAATAAGCGTAGATTATTGCGGCGCTGACGATTCTCAAAATCCTCGAGCTTCCATTTCATATCCATTAGCTCAGCTTCTTGGAGTTTGATCTTCTCTACGTTTGCTTGAGTTTCATTTTCCGTAGTCATTACTCTTGCCTCAACTTCCGTAACCCTTTCACCAATTGATTTACAGGTTTTGGTCAATTTTTTAACCACCCCCTGGATCTTGCGTAAAGCTATTCTTGATTGTTTACTGTCCTCCTCCGTCTGTTCCCTATGGGCCGCGATGGCCTGCAGGATGGTTTCTACTGTATTAGGGGGAAGTGCATGTTGGTTAGACAGATCTGTGCTGCAGGAGGCTCGTTGTGTAATCTTGGACAAGGGTTTAGGCTTAGATTTGACTGTATTTATTTGCGCCTCCTCCTCTATACTCTCTTCTGCAGAAGAAGTAAAAAGAAGGGATTCGCCATCTTCTTCATATTCCAGGCCATCTTCATCATACTCTATACTAGAGTTAACTTTATCTGACTCTCCGTCCTCGGTCTCCACCTCTACTCCCGTTTCTACTCCTGTCTCATCAGAAAAAGAGTAGAATATATTCCCTTCTTTTTCAGCTTCAGGAAGGGAAGATCCCTGGGTTGCAGGTGCTCCCCTATTCTCATCATTACTGTCAATCAATATTGATTGAGGGTCAGGATTTGCATGGCCTTCTTCCATCGCCGTCATTAAAGAAGGACCACTTGCTAAGTCCTTCATAGGTAGTGAAGAGTTTTGAGCTGCTTGATTATCTTGGGGTTGATTTACATCCACTACCCCCATTATGTTCGCACCAGTCCCAGAAAATGACATTGAGAATTTAGAGGTTGAATCACTTTGAGTGTTAGGAGATATGTTAATAGCTCTTGGTGAGGCGGTTGGAGCAATATTAGGATCTAAATGGCGGTTAATGTTAATGCCAGCAACACCATTAGTAACACTTAAAGTACTCACAGTTAGATTTTCCTCCGGACACACCACCGGTGTAGCTTGTGTAGGGGCAGGGGCAGGGCCACTTTTTTCTAGTTGCAGCGGGGATAGTAGAACCTCGAGGAGTGTCCCCGTGATAGGCGTGCTAGGTGAATGTATTAGGGTATCCTCTGTATTTCCTACGTACCCCGGGCCCCCTTGGCCCCCTTGCTTTCTTCTGAGTAGATCCATAACCGTGTTACCGGGACTTGCTACCTCTAAAGTGCTATTCATTTTCCGCTTGGTGGCTAAGACCTCTTGGCGTTGTAAACAAGTGGTTGGTGTCTTCTGGACTTGTTTCCTCGTTTTGGCGCCAATTATAGGAGCAGTGAACACACCAGCGCTTTGACTACCTTCTCCAGCTTGTTGTAGCTGTTGCTCCTCCAGGTCTGCCTCGCGGAGTGCTCTAGCTGCTTTCGCAAGTCTTGCTCTTGCAGCTGCTGACGAAGCTGATTTACCTGGCATTTCCAGAGCTAGTCTTAAACTGGCTAAGTCTTCAAACGGTGCTAGTTCAACTAAGTTAAAAATTTCCAGAACTGCTCTCCCCAATCGTAGACACAGGCTGTTGAAATCAAACTCCCCGCTGAGGTGATCAAGGTCCTCTGAATTCAGCTCCTGTGACTTGCCATACACCGTCGATGTTTCCACACTCCGCTCCGCTCTGAGCCCCGCCCTGAGCTCCACAAAGTCACTACGCCAATGTTCCTGCTTCTGCTCCCGCAGGTACTGCAGGTACTGCAGGTACTGCAGGTACTGCTGCTGAGAAACTGTCGGCGTAGCCCTAGAGACAGCCCAGCCAAGCAAAACAACCAGTTCACTACAGGCTGATGAGCCGATCTCCGGTAAGCCGCGTTCATAGGGAGAAGGCTGCGTAACGGTAGCAAGTGAGCTCATATTATTTTGAAGCCAACTTTCGCTCCGGTTGCCGTTACCGTTTTCCCGCCTTCCCAAGTTTCTCTCACTCGTTAACCATCTCCAATGGGCCAGTCTATATGTAGTTTAGCCCGCTAGAAGGATCTGTAGCATCTTCGTATTTCTTCCGCCATCGACGCCATCGCCGCCATCGCCGCCATCGCCGCTCCCGCTGCAGTGTAGAGCCTCCAGGCTAGCGATTTCTTTACGCCACTGAAATGAATCTTATCAACTAAGCCTCAGCTAGTTTCGAAGATTCCCGAGTGGAGCTTCACCAGTAAAGACAATATATAGGCGGGCATCCCCAAATCAAGCAGTACCTCCCACAGGCGATCCCGGGGCACCAGGTCAAAGGCAGTCTTCAAGTCAATAAAGGCGAGGTAAAGACTGCCTTTGCCTAGTACAACCACCTTCCAGTAAAGGAGCAGCAATCTAAATGACTGCTCAATAGTCCCGGTACCTGACCTGAAGCCTGCTTGGAGGTCAGAGAGGATTTTATTATCATCTGCCCACTGGAGCACTCTCCCAAGGACCACCTTTCCTGCAACCTTCTGGGTTGAGTCACTTAGACTTATGGGGCGGTAGTTAGCTGGGTCGTCCCGACTCCCCTTTTTGAAGATCGGAACGACCTCAGCTCCCCACCATGAGTCTGAGATTGCCGCACCGTGACAGGTAGCATTAAGCAAAGATGAAATGAGCCTCCCCATTCTTTCAAGTTTAGGCGAAGCAAATCCCCCGGTAGCCCGTCTGGGCCTGCTGCTTTATTTGGGACTAGGGATTTTATCACATTCTCCACTTCCTTAGCTGTAAAGGAAAGATCTTCACTCATCCCGAGGGGCCCAATGGTGGTAGATTGATCTGCCCCTGCCTTACAACCAAATTCGAGGTATAAAGGAGAGAGAAGTGATTAAACCAAGCCTCCTCAGAGATGTTACATGTTATGAGGGTATCAGCGGGCCTGTTCCTAGTCCTTACTAGATCCCAAAAGCCCCATGAGTCCCTTCGCGCACTAGCTTCCTTCAAATCGCGCCAGAACTGGTCCTCCCACTCTTTCTTCGCTTCACTGATAGAGTGCTTATGCTCCTTCCTTGCCGCACGAATTAACTCAGGTCCCCTAAGTTTAATGGTTTCAAACCACCGGTGTAGCTTGTGTAGGGGCAGGGGCAGGGCCACTTTTTTCTAGTTGCTGCGGGGATAGTAGAACCTCGAGGAGTGTCCCAGTGATAGGCGTGCTAGGTGAATGTATTAGGGTATCCTCTGTATTTCCTACGTACCCCGGGCCCCCTTGGCCCCCTTGCTTTCTTCTGAGTAGATCCATAACCGTGTTACCGGGACTTGCTACCTCTAAAGTGCTACTCATTTTCCGCTTGGTGGCTAAGACCTCTTGGCGTTGTAAACAAGTGGTTGGTGTCTTCTGGACTTGTTTCCTCGTTTTGGCGCCAATTATAGGAGCAGTGAACACACCAGCGCTTTGACTACCTTCTCCAGCTTGTTGTAGCTGTTGCTACTCCAGTTCTGCCTCGCGGAGTGCTCTAGCTGCTTTCGCAAGTCTTGCTCTTGCAGCTGCTGACGAAGCTGATTTAGCCGGCATTTCCAGAGCTAGTCTTAAACTGGCTAAGTCTTCAAACGGTGCTAGTTCAACTAAGTTCAAAATTTCCAGAACTGCTCTCCCCAATCGTAGACACAGGCTGTTGAAATCAAACTCCCCGCTGAGGTGATCAAGGTCCTCTGAATTCAGCTCCTGTGACTTGCCATACACCGTCGATGTTTCCACACTCCGCTCCGCTCTGAGCCCCGCCCTGAGCTCCACAAAGTCACTACGCCAATGTTCCTGCTTCTGCTCCCGCAGGTACTGCAGGTACTGCAGGTACTGCTGCTGAGAAACTGTCGGCGTAGCCCTAGAGACAGCCCAGCCAAGCAAAACAACCAGTTCACTACAGGCTGATGAGCCGATCTCCGGTAAGCCGCGTTCATAGGGAGAAGGCTGCGTAACGGTAGCAAGTGAGCTCATATTATTTTGAAGCCGACTTTCGCTCCGGTTGCTGTTACCGTTTTCCCGCCTTCCCAAGTTTCTCTCACTCGTTAACCATCTCCAATGGGCCAGTCTATATGTAGTTTAGCCCGCTAGAAGGATCTGTAGCATCTTCGTATTTCTGCCGCCATCGCCACCATCGCCGCCATCGCCGCTCCCGCTGCAGTGTAGAGCCTCCAGGCTAGCGATTTCTCTACGCCACTGAAATGAATCTTATCAACTAAGCCTCGGCTAGTTTCTCGCTGATGTTAACTCTCTACTCTATGTAACTTTCACGGAGCTCAGACAGGACGCTGCTGTGCGGTCCTACAGCCAGACCGCCATCTTGCCTCAAACATATCTTTAAAAGCATTACATAGCACAACAAGTTAAAAGCCAAGGCGTATAAAATACATCCACAGGATTAGTTAAAAATAATACAGATAACATCAATAATTTACTTAAGAAGGTCTAACTACAATGACCATAATTAAACTATTTCATTAAGCCTTTTGTATCTGATCAACTAAGCCCAGCTTAAAAATGTTGACATACCGCACACGAACAAAGGCCGGATGTCGGACATCAAAATTCGCAGTGCGACTATGTATTGTCTGGTGCACAACTGCCTACACAATGGCTTTAGCCACCTAGTATTCGGGGATTGATAAGCGGGGCATTCAAAGAGGAAGTGGGCAACAGACTCAACCCTAGACGCACAAAATAAACAAAAGGGTGACGTTTGGGCCGGATTTTCCAGCGGGCGGTCAAATCACCCACTGGGAGCATACCTACTCTAAACTTGAAATACAAGGACCTATCTATAGATTTTGAAATCATATAAAGATATGGTTCGCGGAAGGCCATGTCCTTAATCCTGAGGAACTCACTGGTTGCTCTACATTGTTTGGGGTCAATGCTGCTCTTTTCCGATACCCAATTCCAATAGATATTCTTAACACCTTGGGTACTAAGCTGATCCCCCTCCTGTGCTGATAGTTATTGAATCCCCTTGTTCATGACGAGCTCAGCTCGTCATGAGCACACAAGAGGTGTACCTCATGAAGAGCTGAGCTCGTCATCAGCATCGAAGGTATTAAGGACAGGTTTAGGCGGGGCAGATTCAGTAAGCCAAGCTTCCCCGAGCCCCAACTCCCCAAGCAGGGATTTGACGTCCCAGAGCCACCTGATTTTGGACCAACCAGGCATTGATAATACTTCCAACAGACCTTCCGCATAACTGGCAAGTTCGGGAACCCTCCACAATCGGGCCCAGAGTAGTAGTGGTCGCAGCTTTGCCTGGTCTTTAATTGAGCGGCATCCCATATCGAGTAGTAGTGGTAGCGTCGGGGACTTCGTGGAAGAGCCATCAGGTCCTTCAAGAATTTATTCTCGGAACAGGATAGCTGATCAGTATTACAAGTTCCCCAGAGCTCTGCCCCATATAATTCTGCACTAACACCTCTCGCCTTATATATGTCTATCACAGGGGCAATATGTTTGGAAGAGGAGGACCGCTGTTCTTTCAGGAGAGCCCCCACAACCCTTTTGTGGCTTAGCAACATCTTCTGGAGATGGGAATTCCATTGCATAGTATCGGTTAGACGGATACCTAAATACTCAAATTCCTTGACCCTTTCCAAGGGCACCTGCTTTAATACAGGAGGCCGTCCAAGTATTTTAGGGGGGTTGAGTACCAAATATTTAGTCTTTTTTGTATTAATTTTAAGTCCCCTACTTGTGCAGAATGATTGGAAGCTATCCAGGAGGCTCTGTAAACCCATAGGCGATTTAGAGATCAGGAGGGTGTTGTCAGCGAATAGGAGAGTTGGTATTCTCTTGCCCGCCAGGGATGGAGCATCAGATGGATTTTTCAAAAGGTGCTCCACCACTCCGTTCACATATAATGAGAACAGAGTGAGGGCAAGAACACATCCCTGACGGACACCCCTATTCACTAGAATTCTGTCAGTCTTTTGACCCTGCTTACCCTACCTGACCTGCGCGAAGATTCCCGAGTGGAGCTTCACCAGTAAAGACAATATATAGGCGAGCATCCCCAAATCAAGCAGTACCTCCCACAGGCAATCCCGGGGCACCAGGTCAAAGGCAGTCTTCAAGTCAATAAAGGCGAGGTAAAGACTGCCTTTGCCTAGTACAACCACCTTCCAGTAAAGGAGCAGCAATCTAAATGACTGCTCAATAGTCCCGGTACCTGACCTGAAGCCTGCTTGGAGGTCAGAGAGGATTTTATTATCATCTGCCCACTGGAGCACTCTCCCAAGGACCACCTTTCCTGCAACCTTCTGGGTTGAGTCAATTAGACTTATGGGGCGGTAGTTAGCTGGGTCGTTCCCGACTCCCCTTTTTGAAGATCGGAACGACCTCAGCTCCCCACCATGAGTCTGAGATTGCCGCACTGTGATAGGTAGCATTAAGCAAAGATGAAATGAGCCTCCCCATTCTTTCAAGTTTAGGCGAAGCAAATCCCCCGGTAGCCCGTCTGGGCCTGCTGCTTTATTTGGGACTAGGGATTTTATCACATTCTCCACTTCCTTAGCTGTAAAGGAAAGATCTTCACTCATCCCGAGGGGCCCAATGGTGGTAGATTGATCTGCCCCTGCCTTACAACCAAATTCGAGGTATAAAGGAGAGAGAAGTGATTAAACCAAGCCTCCTCAGAGAAGTTACATGTTATGAGGGTATCAGCGGGCCTGTTCCTAGCCCTTACTAGATCCCAAAAGCCCCATGAGTCCCTTCGCGCACTAGCTTCCTTCAAATCGCGCCAGAACTGGTCCTCCCACTCTTTCTTCGCTTCACTGATAGAGTGCTTATGCTCCTTCCTTGCCGCACGAATTAACTCAGGTCCCCTAAGTTTAATGGTTTCAAAAGGGCTCTTTTCGTCTGCCCACATTTTTTGGAATACCACCCCGAATTGCCCTTGGGTCTCCGACACACTCTAACGGGGGGGCCCGACTATCTGTTAATAACTTACCCAGGGCTTTGATGGTATCACAAAAGAGCAAAGATACCTCGGGGGAATGCAAGGGGGTGGAGTCCAGGCTGGACAAAGCCTTCCCCAATTGTGCCCATATATTATGGACCTTTCCCTCATCCAGGGCGACCTTACACCATTTGAGGTACCTCCCACTGTAGTGTAGTTCCTATATTCCCAATAGGCTCTGCACATTGGAATAATATATTCAGCAGTGTAGACGTAGGACTGAGGTCGACTAGGTCTCTTCTGACTATATTAGACTTAAGGTTTGCCAGCTAGCTCAGAGGTCACTAGAAACTTTCTCGAATAAACGAGGAGGAGTTTAACCTCCTTGGATAGACAAGAAGGGATTAGCTTCTGACAACCATAAAACATGACAACTTTGCTCTCCCAGAATAAGAGTATATCTCTAGAGTCGTGTGAAAACAAAAGACAGCTATTTCACTCAGTCAAATGTGCAGAGAAAAGAGAGACGGGCTTTTTCAATAAAAGGTGTAATTTATTGAGCAGTCTTCTTCCTCATACAAGAGAAATGAATTGCCACAATTGCAATACTCATAGTAAAGTAAAGTGCGTACAGTAAAAGGAGGATTTTAAAATAATACTGTAAAAGCATTGATATGGTTTCTTAGCCATATGATACTTTAAAATAGATAAAATATATACATACATACATACATTGACTAACGTACTCAACTGGTGCTTTTTTTTTTTTTTTTTTATATTTTTCTTAAACATTTTTTTAAAAGAATTTTACAGCATAATTCCTGTATGTGTTACAGCACACAACAGTTCCACAAGTGATTGTACAAAATACCATATTACATCGTTCTTCTAATACATGGCGTCATAAGAGATCCCCTAGATAAACATACAGTATATTCTAAACATTTCAGAAAAAGAAAAAAAAAGAAAAAGCAGAAAAGGCAAAAAACTAAGCATCTGCACAGTTAAGAGAGATATATGAAACTTGCATATTAACCTATCCCGCATTATGTGCCTAATTTTATGGTAAATCAGCCTTCCGCCGCCTCTCCTAGGTCTAACCTACTATTTTTCCAGTTTGTGATAGGCTGCCATATCCTTTGACCTAGTAGCTTAGCTCTCCTACCTTTCCTATCATAGATTGCCTTTTCTAGGTTATACATAGCAAGTAGGCTTGCAATCCATGCTTGAAACGGGGGGGAGCCTTGTCCAAACAAGTTCTTGCAATGCATATACGAAGCACCGCAAGAGAGACAAAGATAAATTCTACTGGCGATACATCTGGCATATCCCCCACCCCCAGAATGATTAGTTCATCTGTGAGCTTTATCTTAAGCTTGAACGAATTACCCAAAAACTCCTCGATAGCCTTTTTCAGAGTGTACAATTGAGGACATTGTGCAAACATATGTACAATGTCTGCATCAGTTGAATCACAGCGGGGGCATGTTATTCCAGTTGTACCGCCCCATTGGGCGATTCTAGCCGGAGTGTGGTACAATGAGTATACAGTCTTAAAGTGTTGTGATTGCAGGGTAGCTGAGCATAACACCGTTCTTCCCAGATCCAGGGATAATTGAAAGTTTTCTGGCTCTGACCCCAGTTTTTCTGACCATTTTAGGGCATATTTCCCCCTTTCATCAGTTTTGCTAACTTTCAACTCCACATACAACTGTCTTATAGTGCACCTATTAGATCCTTCTATGTACTCCATACCTTTACATTGACCCAGCCCTGCAAAGCCGCCCTGCTTTTGCATTAAAAAACTTCTAATTTGCAGGTACTTGTAAAAGTTACGATGTTCTAACCCAAACTTTGCTTGTAGCACCCCAAACTGTAGCATGTTCCCCTGGCTATCCAGAAGATTCCCTACTTTCACTATCCCCTTGCTATGCCAGTCCCTCATAGTAATATCCCTGAAGATATCCCTCGGTAATGAGCAATTAGTATACAGTCGTGTATAATTATTGTACCTTCCTAAGCCAATTTTTTTTTAAATCCCTTTCCAGACCCTGTAGGCCGCCTTTAATGTCTTGAACCGTGTATGTTTAAAATAGCTGAAATCAATTGTATTTAAAAACCCATTCTCTGCCCCCTCGCCCAATAGTGTAGTATAGACATTGGTGAATCCCGAACTGACCTCCGATGTATAATCTGTGCCTCCCCCTCCTATCAGCCCCTGGCAATACTGAAAGACAGCAGCCCAATAGTAAAGCCTAAAGTCTGGTGCCCCCCAACCGCCTTTTTCTCTGGATACCGTTAGGTGTCTATAGGTTCTCCTTCTCTTCCCCTTGACCCATATAAACTTGTTCAAAATCGCTTCAAGTTTAATAAACCATGTGTTATCAAAAAATAACGGGATGGACCTAAACAGATAGAGAAGCTTCGGGAATGTTACCATCTTTATTACATTGATCCGACCCATCAGAGTCAGATGTAGATTATTAATTCTTTCCGTGTTCACTTTTACTTTTGCCAACAGGGGGACCATATTTATTTCCACTAGCCTATCTAGGTCGGCTGTAATTTTGACACCTAAATACGTAACTTCTGGCGCTACTCTTGTGTCCTGATAATTGACCAAATTGTTCTGTACAATTTGTGTCTTTCCTTTATTTAGGGAGTAACCCGACACTACCCCAAAGGCTGCGGCCTCCTGCTCTATTTCTATGATTGCCGACTCCGGCTCTGGGGTGACCACCGCCACGTCGTCTGCATAAGCAAGTGTTTTATACTCATAGCTGTGTAGTTTTACCGGGCAAATGTTAGTATTTCCTTCCAGTTTGCGCAGAAGGGGGTCCAAATATAACGCGAATAGAAGTGGTGAAGCCGGACAGCCCTGCCGTGTACCGCGCCTTATTCGTATTTCGGCAGTATAACCTCTGTTTATCCTCACTTTAGCCATAGGTTCCACATACAGAGTCTGTATAGCCTTTATAAAACCTACACCTATACCAAACCAATCTAAAACCTTCCATAAATAGCCCCAGGAGACCCTGTCAAAGGCCTTCTCCGCATCCAGAAAAATGGCCGAGACAGGGTCCCCCGTGGCACCTGCTGCATCCAGTATGGTAACCATCTGCCTTGTATGTTGTGTAGTCCCTTTCCCTGGTATAAAGCCGTGCTGTGTTGCGCAGACCAATCCCTCAATCACCTTGCTTAGCCTTTGTGAGAGTGCCTTGGAATAGATTTTTGCATCGGCATTCATAAGTGTTATTGGCCTGTATGAACCCGGCTCCAAGTGTGATTTTTTTTTTTCAGAATTACTATGATGTTTGCACCGGCCCAAGATTGAGGAATAGTTTCCCCCCTCTGTGCTTGTCTTAAGGTTTCCAACATATCAATCCCCAGGGTATCCCAAAAGGTTCTATAAAATTCCGCCGGAATTTGATCGGGTCCTGCTGCCTTCCCTGCAGGAAGTTTGGTTACTGCGCATTGAACTTCTACCAATGTCAGTGGCAGCTCCAGTGCCTCTTTATTCTCATCACTCAGCTCCTCGTGTGGGATTCCTGTTAAATAACCCTTTATCTCAGCATCTGCATTACCCAGATCTTGATCATACAGATCAGAGTAAAACTCCCTAAACACTTCCCGCACATTCTCTACCTTAGTCACGACCCTTCCCCCTCTATCCTTAATTTCTTTTATTTCTCCAGCTGCCATGTTTTGTCTAATACGGACTGCTAGGATATGACCTACCCTCTCATTAAATTCGTAGCAATTTTCCTTTTTCATTAAATAGTTGCTCGCTGCTTTCCTTGCCAAGCTTTCACTAGCCTCAGCTCTTTTCAACTCAATCTCCAAAAGGATCTCCTCTAGTGATTCTTGCCTAATGACTGCTTGAATAAGTTGCTCTTCCAATTCCATTAGGTCATGCAGTCTTTTAGCTAATGCTAATTTTTCATTTTTACACCTATGAAGTGTGTAGGCCAATGTTACCCCTCTTTAAAAGTGTCCCAGACCACCCCTGCAGATGCCGTGCCTCTATTTACTTCCCAGAACTGCCTAATCCATAACCTCATTTTAGCTACATAATCTTCTTCCTTAAGTAGCCCTCTTTCAAACGTCCAGTTGTATTCTTTGTGAGCTCCCCTAGAGTTCTGAGGGATAGTTAATACCAAGGGGTTATGGTCTGAGAAGACACGAGGGAGCTTCTCTATTTTTAAGCCAGACACTAAAGAGCTAGAAACCAAAAAATAATCCAATCTAGCTATAACCCTGTGAGGAGCGGAATAGAAAGTACTGCCTGTCCCAGTGGGATTGTTGGCTGTCCAGACATCTACCAGTGCATTGTGATACATTAGATTGCCAATAGCCCTGCGTGTTCTCTTTTTGCGATCACCCTGAGTCCCCCCACCCAACAAACCCATCCCCGACAATCCGTTAACATTAAAATCCCTGCAAAAGATCACCGGTTCTAGCCAGAGGGCCAATTCCATATCTAGAAAGTCAAATACTTCAGGTTTGTCGTCATTTGAGCCGTATACTGAGACAAAAGTATAACGCCCCCCGGTGTTTCCCCTTCTACCATAACCCATCTCCCCCCATCATCTTCCTTCTTTTTCTTCACCTGCATAACTCCCTTTTTTGCAAATATAGCCACTCCTTTTGTTTTAGAATCTTGCTGCGTATATGCTAAGACCTCATAACCAAGCTGATCCATGAGGTATTTATCCTTTCCCCTCACATGTGTCTCCTGAAGGCATATGACATCCAGTTTCAGTAATCTAAGCATAGCTGCCACTTTCTGCCTTTTTCCACCCTTGTTTAGCCCACAAATATTAATAGTTGCAATCTTTAATGCCATCTGATCTTAAAGATTGAGCTGACCAGACGCCATCCTCTTAGGATAACTAACACTTGTTTATTCCTGTATATCGTCCTTACTTGTGCTGTACATGTCCATGATTTATCTCCGCCCCCCGCCCCCCCCACACCCCCCCGTCATCCCCCCTCCCCTTACCTACCCCCCCCTACTACAGGCAAATAGGTCAATCATGACCTATGTGTGACTGCTCGCTGCTGTAGTGTCGCCTCCCTCTCCTTCCCATATCTACCCAATCTACTGACATATTCAATACTCTTCTGAGTATTGTATTATGCATCCTTGGCTGGCTCAGTGTCCCTATTCTTCCTACCCCTTTGATTCTCCGTGATTTCTGCAAGATACTTGCCTGCCTTTATTTCTGAAAAGAACATTCTGACGTGGCCCCCTGTAATGACTTTCAATTTTGCTGGAAACATCAGGTATGCTTCAGAGCCCTGTCGTTGAAAAGGAGTAATTAGCTGCCTGAGTTTCCATCTCCTTTCAACGGTCGCGTGGCAGAAATCCGGCCTTGCGAAGAAAGTAACTCCTTCGAATGACCTCTTTTTGTCTGGCCTAGCTGTCTCCATAATTTCCTGCCTAGCCAGAAAGTTTCCGAAAAAGACTAGCATGGCTCTCGGCAATGAGTCCTGACTCCCACCTCTGCGTAAGTGGGAATCTATGTGCTCTCTGGACTTCGGATTCCCATTGCCACTGCCCCTCTGGGTATGCACCTCTCAGCAACTTGACCACAAACCCCCTTGGGTCCTTCCCTTCCACCCCCTCTTCCAGGCCAAGAAGTCTCAGATTGTTCCGCCGCTGGCGATTCTCGAAGTCCTCCAGCTTCCACTGTAAGTCCTCGACCACCTTCCTTTGCTCCATTTTGTACGCCTGCCAGTCCGTTACCTCGTCCTCCAGCCTGCCAGTTCTTTCTTCAACCTGTACAACTCTCTCTTCTACTTCTTCATATTTCTTATTCATTTTCCTAATGCTTGCTTGGATTTTTTTAGTGTCCTGTTTGGCTCTCCGGATTTCAATTCTAGCCTCTGCATGCATTTGTTTTAGCATAGCGAACATTCCATTTAGGGTTGCTTGTGGCGGTGGTTCGGCGTTAGTGTACCCCGGTGTACCTGACCTAAGCCTAATACGTGGGAAGGAGTAAGTAAGTAGCAGTTTAAGTTAATTTTGTTTTGCCAAGAATCTGACTCAAGAATTCTCTTTAAGGGTTTAGTCAGCTCCGTACCTGGGTAATAGAAAGCAGGAGGTCTTGTATCTCTCTCTCAGGACTCGATATCCCAGTAACCCGCGAAGGTATTTGGAAACACCGGAGCGGGATTTCTCGGCAGGAGAAAAGACAGCGTCTCTCTAAGTGCGTCAAAAGGGAGGGGCAGCATCCGTGGGCTCTCGCATCAGCTGGGCTCTCGGGCAAGTAGATAGCTGCTCCCCTCCAAAACCACCCCCGTGTCTTTGCTTAAGGCAACGTTGGTATATTTATACCTGAAAGGTGCCGGGTTTGACGTAAGGTTGGACATAAGACGTCAATAAAGATGTCACTAAGAACTGGCCGTTCTTACAGTGCTTTACAGGAGTTCTAGAACGAAATCAAAACAAAAGCAAGGGGGATTTCCCAGGTTGCTGGAGGTTTTGTTTTGTTTAGAGAACTCGTTGTGCTTTCTAGGGGGCCAGGGAAGTAGCCTTGCTTAATGTGACAGCATGTGCTACGACTGAATATGGATATGATTACTATGCCGTTGATGGATATTGTTGATTATAACTGGACAAGGGCATATATAGAAACATCGTTTCAGGTTCCTAGATAAAAACACCACACCACAATTTCAGGGACAGACTTCTCCAGTTGACCGCAACACAGAAGGTTCCTGCAGTCCAATTGGGGGCGACCACATGGGGTGCAAGATCAGAGACAAAGGATTATGATCACTGTCCGTAGAGGACAGGAATTCCATATCATACATAAAGCCCCAGAGCTTGAAATCGAGTAGAATGTAATCTATCCTTGATGTATGGTCTACCCTGTTGAACGTGTGTGCTCCACAAGGGTCCGATATTGATCTACCATTCGCCGCTCTTAAACCATATTCCAGAGTTAGAGCGTTAAGCTGGATTGCCCGTTGGGACCACCTCTTTATGGGCGAGATTGATAGAGATGGAATACCCCTCCTGACATCCTCATCTGAGATACCCAAGATGTCATCTGCCGATGTGCTGGTCTAAATCCTTTGGGCACTTTGCCACTGATGTTCAGTGCCAAAGTGCAAGTGCTCCCTTTGTAAATTGTTGTTATGGATTAGTGATTTCATTATCGGCATATTTGTGACTGGGATGAATGTTTGCAGTGTCCAGTTTTTCGTTCATCAATTGTTTCTTTTGCATATGTCGCCCTAAGTGGGAAGGGTATGCCCAGACGTGGGTCCTGTGCTCACTACACCACTGGATTCATGCTAGCCTGGCTGATGAAGGGTGGTGCCCTGAAACCGGTCCCAGGATGCTTGTTTCCTGTCCAGGGAGGACCTGGCTTGGCAGTTCGGCTGGACTGTTCCCACAAGGAACAGGGTCAATACTGATTTGCATATGGCAGGGTCCAAACTGGGGTGGTGTGGTGTTCAAAAGAATGATGGATTAAACCCATATCTTTGTGACTGGGGGTCAATGTTTGCATTGTCTAGCATTCCATCCATTAATTGCTTCTTTTGCATATGTCACCCTAAGTGGCAAGAGTACGCCCAGACGTGGGTCCCGTCCTCGCTACACCACTGGATTCAAGCTAGCCTGGCTGTTGAAGGGTGATGCCCTGAAACTGGTCCCAGAATGCTTGTTTCCGATTAGGACCTGGCTTGGTAGTTGGGGCTGGACTGTTCCCACAAGGAATAGGGTCAGACTGATTTGCATATGGCTGGGTCCAAACTGGGGTTGTGTGGTGATCCAAATAATGATGGATTCGACCCAGATCTTTGTGACTGCGGGTGAATGGTTGCATTGTCCAGCATTCCGTCCATCAATTGCTTCTTCTGCTTATGTCGCCCTAAGTGTGAAGGGTATGCCCAGACACGGGTCCCGTGCGCACTACACCACTGGATTCAACCTAGCATGGCTGATGAAGAGTGATGCCCTGAAACCGGTCCCAGGATGCTTGTTTCCTGTCCAAGGAGGACCTAGCTTGGGAGTTCGGGCTGGACTGTTCCCACAATGAACAGGGTCAAGACTGATTTGCATATGGTTGGGTCCAAACTAAGGGGGTTGTGTTGGGAGCAGAAGATTGATGGATTAAACCCAGATCTTTTCTACTAGGGGTGAATGTTTGCATTGTCCAGCATTCCGTCCATCAATTGTTTCTTTTGCATATGTCGCTCTAATTGGGATGGGTATGCCCAGACATGGGTCCCGTGCACACTACACCACTGAATTCAAGCTATGCTGGCTGATTAAGGGTGACATACCCCGAAACCAGTTCCAGGATGTTTTTTTCTGGTCCAGGGAGGACCTGGCTTGGTCATTCGGACTGGGAACAGGGTCAAGACTGATTTTCATATGGCTGGGTCCAAACTGGGGAGATGTGGTGAGCAAAAGAATGAAGGATTAAACCCAGATCTTTGTGACTGGGGGAAATGTTTGCATTGTCCAGCATTCCATACATCAATTGTTTCTTTTGCATATTTGACTTACTAGTCAGACCCTAGTACAGTGCGCTGTGTGTGCCCAGGGCCTGTAAATCAATCTCTGCTAGTGGGATGCAGCACTGATTGTGCCACCCACAGTAGCAGCCTGTAAAATTTAACTCTGGCCTGCCATTGCGAACCTGTGTGCAGTCTGGGACTACCACGTCTACTTGGCAAAAAAACACACTTGCCAGTCCCTATCCTTCCCTTTTCTTGCATGTAAGTCACCCCGAAGGTAGGCCCAAGGTGCCCCTGTGGGGACGGTGCAGTGTATATGAAAGATAGGAAATGCTCTGATGTATGTAGCTTGTCCTGCCAATTTCGTTTTTCACTATTGCAAGTCTACTGTCTTACGTAGGATAGAATGGGGAGTTTGTTTATAACATCTAATAAACATATAACATTTGATATGCCTGAACTCAGAATGTTAAAATGCATCTTTTAGTGAGGGTGATTTTTACATTCTGTGTTTGAAAATACCAATTTTAGAAAGTAGGTATTTTCTTGCTTAACCATCCAGTATGCCTCTGCTAGGTATGTGTATAGCATGTCTGGCTTTTGGATGACAGGGGCTGGGGAGGAGCAGTGGCTCCAGAGAACCTGATGAGTCAGGTCTGGGCTGAATATATCTGGGCTGCATTTACAGTACAGGGAGGAGATTTCCTTTCACCTGAATGGGCCTGATCTGCCTTCAACAATGCTGTTTCCACCTCCTGCCAGGGAGTGGCATCAGTGAAGACAGAACTGGTTTTGGCTGGGTACAGACACTCTCTGCCTTCAGAGAACAAAGGATGTTTGTGTATAAAAAGTGGGGCTCAGACTCCAGACTTTTAGATCACCTCAGAGAAATCAAGGGGAACCTTTGCCAAAGAGAAGAACCGGAGAATCTGAGGAGGAATACTGTCCCTGTGCTGTTTGCTGCCTGGGGTTGGCCTCCAGTGGCTACTTGCTGTCAAAGAAAGGAAAAACGGACTTTGAATATTTGCTTTGTCAGCTGCTTGGGGAAAAGATCTCCAAGGGTTTGAAACTGAGCTTGCTTCCTGTTCTGAAGTCTCAGGGACTCATAGATTTCACCACCAGCTCCCCTGAACTGCCTTGCTGGGGGTTCTGACTGGCAAAGAGGTGCCTGCTGTTCTTTTGGGCCTCTAGAGAACTGTAGGTAGATGGAAAATCAATGCAACTTTGAAGAAGCGAGACACATCTGCACCTGTTTCCGATGCCTCGCCGAAGAAACTGTCACAGCGCCTGCCGCGGCTCGAGAAATCACTGCACGCCGCATCGAGTGCACAGATCTCCGAAGTCCAAGACCATCACACCGAGTTTGATGCAAGGCCTGCTGTGCGGCAGCAACAGTTCATGTATCGTTCTGGATTGTCGCATCGCGGTGCCAAGTTTGACACATTTTTGGGGAACGCAGTAAGAAACCAACGCATCACCTCC
Source organism: Lissotriton helveticus (assembly GCF_964261635.1). Taxonomy (NCBI): domain Eukaryota; kingdom Metazoa; phylum Chordata; class Amphibia; order Caudata; family Salamandridae; genus Lissotriton; species Lissotriton helveticus. Next base: position 981,450,530 of record NC_136065.1, on the reverse strand, counting down.
CCACGCAGTCAGAAACCAATGCATCACCTCCTCTCCGGTAAGGAACGGACGCATCACCTCCCCTGTGCTACAGTAAGGAACTGATGCATCACCTCCCCCGGAGCAAGGAGCCAATGCATCACTTTCCCTGAGTGTAAGGAACCGACGCATCACCTTCCCTGCAGCCCTATTTTGTTGGTTTGCATGATGCATCCCAGGAACTTTGTGAGAAAAGTGTTGTATCTGCAATTTGCTTTGAACTGAACAATCACTCCCATCTGAAAGTGACATTTTCGTTACTGTATTATGGATTTTTTGTAATTTGGTCTTCTTTTGGTTTAGACAAAGATTACTTATTTTCCTAAACTGGTGTTGTGTCCATTAGTGGTGTTTTCACTGTATTACTGTATGTGTTCACAAATACTTTACACACTGCCTCCGAGGTAAGCCTGTCTGTTCGTGCCAAGCTATGAAGGGGTTGAGCAGGGGTTATAAGTGTATCCAGGTTACCCTGACTACAACAAAGTACCTACCTCTGCCATCTAGAGACCCCCCTTTCTAACATACTAACACTACATATTTACTCAGGGTGTGCTCTGTGGAAGTCAACTTAAGCATACACTGTGTAGCCTTACTCTTTACTGTCTCTTGTAGTAGCATATTATTCTTGTGGGTTCTGGGTGTCAGAAGTGGTAAATATAAATTTTGATCACTTGCCCCTCACCCTATGCTTTTCTAGCATTTCCACAATGTTCTTGTACTAATTTGCCCTTTTTGTCCCTTGTAGGTCTTCTGCGTCACCTGCTATTCTGGACGTCATGCTTTAGGAGTGCTATTGTAGAAAAAGCAAGAGGTAAGCTACATCTTCTGTAGCTTCAAGTTGTCTCAATTGCAAGCAGCTAAGTGGGCCAGGATGTGATTAAAATTCCTTTGCCACTCCCAAGATGACCGCCAGTGCACGCTGAAAACTCCAGGGTGTGGAAGTGCACATGCACTATACTAAATACATTGGACAACCTCTTCTGGTGAAGACTCTGGCATCTGCCCTAATTGATAATTTTGACTTACTCAGAATAAAGTCTTTAGTGTTATAGTAGTCCTTTGAGCTTGGAGATAAAGTGATCTTTAGTTTAGAAAGCTAACCTCTATTTCCCATTTGCAATTTCCTCCACTTAAATTCTTCTGGAGATGAAGTTTCTTAAAGAACCCACACTAATCCCTTACATCATTTAATATGAGAGAATGAGGATCCTTTCTTCATTGAGGTGCACTCCAGTTTCTATCATCATCAACCATTTATAACAACAGCAACGTTTGTACATCCCATGGATGAATACTCAAATAAATAGAGGACAGAAAACACCCCAGATGCTAGGCATAGAAAGTGACTCTTTTTGCATGATTACTGGCATTTATTTTGAAAGATGTAACTGTGTTGTTTAAGTCTGCACACTGGTACACTGCTGTCTAGTCCCAAGTGTATGTGCTCTGACCCCTAAAACGTAACAGAATTGGCTAATTCCTAGTTAGCATATTTTATTTTTTGTTAAGGCCATAGGACATTGAATAGGAAATGTGTCAATGTAGAAAGGTTAGGTGTTAGTGTGTACTATAGCATGTGTTATGGTATCTAGCAGGCTGACAGTAAAACATATCTTTTCAAGCCTACATGTGTGGTTTTCAAAGTCGTCTGCACTATATGACTTTTATGATAAATGTATGCCCTTCACCTATGTGATGTTTGGAAAGTACTTATAAAGACTGCTAATTAACCTATGGAGACCCATATATAATATTGATTACAAGATTTCAAATAATTTTGGCTTCAATCAGGATACCCGAGATTAGTTTAGGCAAGTATCCATATGGACAAAAAAGAGTCCAACAGAATCTTCGTGACCTCTATTATGTATTTTTACTGAAAGCATACTCTTTCTGTACAAATTCCTACAGATAGACAACAGCAGATGGGTCTGATGCACTGGATGTGTGCTGAGGGCTGAAGATCGCATGCAGTTTCTGGGGAAATAAAACCTGCTTCTTTGTTTATGCCTAGTTCTAGTATATGATATGTGTTGACTCCGAACCTGTGTTCAGGTGAGCTTAGTTGATGAGGCTGCACCTCAAAACCTATGGGTATTTGTGTTGATCCACGGCAGTAGTATGCCATTACTCCCAGCAATATTTCATTGACACAAAGGGGCATAAAGAGAATTTGACGCTGTGAAAAGGGCAGTTTTATGTAGGGGTTAGTGTCGGGTTTCCCAGCCACTTCAGGGACTCTCTCCTGCTGCCTATTTGCTGCTGACCCCAAATGCTTCTGTTCGGCTGCTTCTGTGCAGTTTTTCTTCATTTTATTTACAACTAGCTTACCTGTCCCGCTTTGCTGCGATCTGAGAAGAAAGGAAATTGAAGGAAACCTGTTATGACAACTTTCAATTTACATTGTGTAATTTTTATTGAAACATATTCATTTTAATATAGCAAGCATTTTAAAGTGTTGTTCTAATTCTGTTTCTTTATTCGAGTGCTTGCGGATACACGGTATTTTTTGTTTTTCCGTCCGGTGCGTACACGAAGGAATCAGAAGGTTTTCCGACGCGTGAGCTGGCCACATACAGTTGTCCATGTGAGAAGCCCGGATTCTCCTTATCTAGTCCACACACTTGCAGCGATTGTCCTTGTGCTTTGTTGATGGTCATTGCAAAAGCGAGTTGCACTGGAAACTGGAAATGTTCAGTATTGGAAAGATTATGAGGGCCCCGGGAGGCCGATATTTAACAATTTTTTTTGTTTTGTTTTTTCCAGGAACCTTCGCGGGAGTGTACTCAACAACTTTTAACAATTTTCTTTTTTTTTTTAAATGTTTTTCTTTTTTTTTTGCCAGAAACCTTCGCGGGAGTGTACTCAACAACTTCCCAAAGTTTCATGCCGATCAGATGAATGGTGTAGTAATGCATAAATGACAAACGGATATACTTTCGATTTTATATATATAGATTGTCTTCTTTATTTGCATTGCATTACATTACTTTTATTTACATTTATGTGGTTTTGTTTTGTTTGCATTTACAGGGTCACTTTTGCCATTGGGTGCTGCCCGCACACCACAATAGATCCCTGCCATTTCTCCTGACCCCATCCCTACCAGGACTTACTTTCTGCTAGCCACAACTGGTCAATGTAGTGGGCACTCCAAACGAAAACCTGTCTGTCAGTACTAACCTGGACTGTGGCCAGCACCAGAAACACTGGTCCCCTCACCACCCACGAGTACTTGTTGGCAGAACTCCATTACCTACAACCCAGACTTAGAGTGCCCACTGCTTCCATGCCACACACAATACCATGATAGGGTCCTTCTCATGCTCACCCTGCCACTTCTCATCTCATCCACACCCCAGCCTCCAGCAAGCACTCAGCCTCACTCCAGGCCATCACACTCACACACTCAACATCCGCCGCCAACCACTGACATGCATACTACTCAACACCTGCTCCCTACACAAATGCACCACAGAGGTTTGAGTGCTCATCCACACATGCACCTGATCTTGCCTTTCTCATGGAAACATGGCTCAAACATCATCTGCACCACACATAGCCAATGCCATCCCTGCAGGCTGCAAGATCCTACACCAAACTAGAACGTCTAAACCTGGAGGAGGCATCACAATAATCCACAAAACAACAAACGTGCACCGCCACCCAGTGGCAGATTCTGCACTAGGGCGTAGGGGCTACGCCCCCTTTACTTTCAGGGTGAAAAAGAGAGAATTGTGCAATCAATACAAAATCAGCATTTTTTGAAAAACATTGTATTTGCACAAATAAACAGAAACCTGCCACTCACTGTAATGCTGTGAAAATGATGGGTCTAGGAGCGCCATGCCGCTTTTCCTAAACTTGCGAGTTGCTCCCCTGGTCGGTGGGTGGGCTCAAAGTCTAGAGAGTTTTGCTGGGCTAAAAATCTCTCAGCCCTGAGGTCTGTGAGGTCATCAGCTCGGCAAACACCTACCATCAAGGCACAGTCTCCACCCCTTGATGACGTGAAGGTGAAGTGAGCCCCGGGCGTTTCAGACGCAAGCCCTGTAGCTCTAAGCCTCCACTTCAATCAAGGTGTGGAGATCATTATCACCCCCACCCTTTCCCAACTCGTCACAGGGTGGGGTGTGACTCACCCTGTGACGGGTTGGGAAAGGGTGGGGTAAGTCACACTGCGCAGACTCGACATGAGTTGTCTGTGACTACTTCTCGCCTGTATTAGAGAGCATCGCCTCAGCTGCAGGAAACTGTAAAAGGTGCGCTTTTTTTTTTTCCTTTCTTATTCTTAAGAATGTCCAAAAATTGACAGAGTACCCGGGACAATTTCAGAGTAGCAACAGAAGCATATGAAGGCTTCCGCGTGGGTCACTCGGGAAGCGCCAAGATGATAACTCTCTGGACTGCCCTGCTCTTAGTCTTTCTAAAAACTTAAGTCCATGAAATACCTCGGAAAGAAAGATGTGACTCGGAGGTACGTCTGAAATTAATGCTTTTCTGCAAAAGTCTGTGTGTGGGTATATTGAGAATGGAACACGCCTGTTTTAATGAACTTTTAAAGCCCTGTTTTAGAGCGGAGGTGAGAACTCCAAGTTACAAAATGAGCACGGACGCTTTCTATGACACAGTTCTTTGTCTCAGTCTGTGTGTGAAGCTCAAAAACATCACCTTAATAGGTAGACAATATCAAACCGACAGCTTGAGTCCAAGCAGGGCACCGTGACGGGACATGCGGTTTAGACATCTTTACAGAGGATCATTGTGGTTTCAAATACACTGTGCTAACCTAGCATTGATTTGGTGGTTTAAAAAAAATATACATCATTTATAAAAAATAAAAAAAAGATTGCTTAATGAAGCACAGTGAGGTCACTAACTCATCAGTGCACGAGTTCTTGGTTAGCAAAAGAGTGCACTTGACTACACATATGCACCTGGATGTTTCATGTAAGATTATGGGTATTGTAAGTTGAGGGTTATCACAAAAGTGACAGGCCCCCATTTGAGGTACCAATACCCACTTAGAATCCCTCTGTGAAATTAAATGTAATATGTGCTGAAAATTTTTAGTGATTTCGTAGAAGCTAGAACAAGCGCTGCATTTTTAAACCACGGGAAATGATCTTGCATGTTATGTAATGGAAAACACTGATGAAGTATGGAAGACTAAGAATGTATGGGAGCATAGTACATGGGCAAACGAGGCACTTGTGATCAGAAGACCCCATGTGAATAACAAAACGAATTAATTAAACAAAGAGAACAAAAATCTCTTAGAATATGCTCAGAATTCGAGATTTTGGTTTTAAATCATTTTTTTATTTGTAATTCTAAGTTTTTATACAGAACCAATTTATATTTGTCATTCAATATTAATTAGACTTGGTGTTTAAGGGCCTGCTTTTTACTCAGCTGCACCCCACACCCCTTTTGAGAGCCCCCCTGCAGCTACACTCCTCTTCCCTCACCTTCTCCACCACCAGGGCCCAACCGTCTACTGCACCCTGGCTATGGCGGGATTTTACTATCAATGTAGGAGGTGTGTGTGTGTGTGGGTGGTGGGAGCTCATAGCTCCCATGGCATCCATAATATGCTACTGCTGGTGTTGAAAAAGTACAGTTAACTTTTGCAAATGCACAGTCTGCCACAAGGTCAGAAAGCCTGTAAACCGTAGGTTTCAGCTGAAATTTGGCATAAGGGATTAATGACTGAAGGCTGTCATGTGGAATGTAGGCATCCTATGAAAAATGAACTAATCACTCACAGGCCAAAGTTTCATCACAGGCCTACTGGCAGGGGCCAAATAGATAGAGAAAGGAGACTGTGTCTCTGGCTCTTGCACTCTTATTACAGGGCCATCGCAGTTAAGTTGCATACAAGAGCCATTCTGCTGAAATGTTTACTTCTCCTTCAGACTAGCAAATTATGCAGATGTGCATAAGCCAAAGTTGAACATTTACATTACTGCACAAATTTTAGGAAATGTGACCAGCACCACCACCTAAAAGCCAATTCAATTGGCTGATCTCGAGGCCGGAGCCATGTGTACTCAGCAAAAGAAGTAAACCTGAATTGTAGATCACCACTTTTGGGTCAACTGTTAACCCTGTCTACCAATTACCTCTCCATATTTACAACCTTTACCTGCCTAGACTCAGCTGCTCTGCAGATGTTAAAGGTGAGTGATCCTAAATTCTTCTGCCATGAAGCAAAACACATTGACTGAATGTGTGCAGCAGATATCCAAGGAGACAGAAACCAAACTCCCTGCCCAACAAAGAGACCATGGTAAAGAAAAAAGCTTTTTCATATAAAATGTATTTACCCAAAAATTATTCAAGCATACTGATATGTTACGGATTTTTTTATTGATTCAGGCGATACAAATTTTCACCTGGAGCCCATAATACTGATCATTTATTTTTATCTTCCAATGTTAGGGATTATTGCAGGAAAACCAATCAGTGGAACATTCAGCATTTTATGACACTCTTCTCTTCTAAGGTCTTACTCCCAATAACTGTTTAAAGTTATGGAATATTGCAGGAAAACCAATCAGTGGAACATTTAGCATTTTATAACACTCTTCTTTTCTAAGGTCTTACTCCCAATAACAGTTTGCTATGTTTGCCTTCACAAGGAAGCATTTGCCAAACAAAGCAGTGCAACGTCCAAAAGACTAGCAAACCCTACCCACCTCAACCCATGCAAAGCTTTTCGTTTCGTTTTTACCATGCCTCCCTCCATATACAAAAGAATCTCACACACACACTTCTGTGTGTGCAGGACTTTAAGTGGCATGAAAAAACTGGGGGCGTTCTCATAGGGGCAGGCGATGTAATTATGAGCGTGGCTTAAAACTGTTACGCTAAAAACCTGTACTAAGCATAGTGTGCTACCCCACTGGTATTGTGCTTCTTCTGTCTCCTCCAGATATATAATATGAGTGACATTAAACCTACAACCAGCCAGGACTGTAGGCTTTGTCAATGGTTGTAAGTTGTATAAGATAAATAAGAAGAAACTGCAGCATTTTCATTATTATATACAATGAAAACATAGGTGGTTCAGAGATGTGTTACAGGTGGGAAACACTTAGAGGGCCTGTTTCCGTTGGTTGTATGTGCTTAGCTTGGGGGTCATTTTGCAAGCAGACCAGTTTGAGGATTGGGCACAATTTTGATTTGATTCTAATGTTTTCTTCACACTTGAGCTTTAAAATGCTATATTTGGATCCCCCTTTTTTCAACAATTTGCAGTAAATATGTGGTGTAAAACCCACCATTTAAATCATTTTTTAAAAAAAATTTCTTGCAGGGGGATATCCCCCCCAAACCCTCCTTTTGCAGGTCGGGCTCGCTCGCTCGCTTATTAGATTAGAGTACAACATTTTTCGCCCCACCACTTTCAAAATCCACCAGCTGCCACTGCTGCCACCAATGACCTAGATACCACCATCATTGAAAACATCCACTTCAAGATCCAAACAGAGAGCAATTAAACTATCAAGGGAATCCTCACCCACTGACTACTGAGCCCATGATGGATTTTTAGCAACCTTATCACTGAAGTCATCAACCCCGCAGTCCTCAGCTCCAATAACTTTCTTCTCTTATATAATGTAAGGTGCTCAACTTCCATCTGGACAAACTCTCCAATTCTAACACCACCAACCAACTGGATAGCCTCCTCAACATCGGCCGCATACAGCTGTTGACCAGCCCCACACACAGTAGGCCACACACCTGCCACTTTCTACGGTCTTCACCTACAACACAGCCAAAATCAACTGCAACCTTTTGCTCACCTGGACCAAACCACTTCATCACTCTTTTCAACATCTTCACCCCTACAAGCAGGGTGACAGCAACAATCCCTTCCCAGAACCACAACTGGAAACACCTCACCTAATCAGCATGGATCAGCACCTTCAACCTACTTCCCCCAATTCACTCAACGACGCTGACAGTAACGCCCAATGCCTCAACGATTGGCTCAGCAACTGTGCCAACAGTCTCACTCCCATCAAAGACAACTAACTCAGAAAAACACAAAAACAGCAAACGTACTCAGGAACTCTAAGAGACACTACAGACATCTGGAAAGGAGATGGAGTTACTGCATAGAACCCTCTGACAGGGGCACCTACAAGGTTGCACTCAGATCCAACCATCATGAGGTGCTAGAGGTCAATAAAATGGAGCTGTGCCTGAGAATCAAAGCCTGCAACAACAACACTGAGGAGCTCTTCACAATTGTCAAAGAATTCACCCACCTTGAATCCACATACAGTTCCATCACCCCATTGCAGGACCTCTGCAATCAGCTCTCATCGTACTTCCATGACAAAATATCCAACATGTACATGAGCTTCAACCCTTCATCTCTTTCCATGACTCTACCTCCTGCATGCGAGGCCATCTCCTCAGGAGAACCAACCCTCTCCAACTGGACCATGCTGACCACCGAATAAACCACAATGTTCATGAATCCACTCACTTTGCTCCTTTCCAACCACAGCAGCATCATGCTAAGCCCAGCTCTACCGTTGAGCAGCAATACATCCATCACTACAGCCATTTTCTCGGATGCCTGGAAGCACACCTAGGTCAGTCCTCTCCTCAAGAAAGCATTAGCAGACCCAGAAGTCCTCAGCAACTATTGACCTATATCTCTGCTTCCCTTCCGTGGAAAAAACCTGGAAAAAGCCATTAACAGACAGCTTTCCCATTTCATCGAACAGCACAAACTCCTTGATTGCTCACAATCGGTATTTTGCATCATTCATATCAGATAAGGCCCTCATCCCTGCAACGGATGACCTTTGCACCATCAAGGACTGATGAAACTCCGCAGCCCTAACCTCACTGCAGCTTTTGACACAGTCTCCAACCACACACTTCCTCCAATTGATGCGCTCCTTCCTGTCTGGAGAAATGCAATGTGCCAGGCTGTCACCTTTCACCCCGAACCCAAAGACATAATCTGTGGAGTCCCACAAGGGTCATCCCTCAGCCCCACCCTCTTCAATATGTACCTCGTGTCCCTGTCGAAGATCCCCCACTCCCATTGACTCAACAATATCTTGTACGCCAATGACACTCAACTCTTCCTGTCCTTCTCATCAACATCAAAAACAACTTCAAGCACAGTATGACAGAAGTCCCCGCAGAAACTGGCTAAAACTCAAAGCTGAGAAAACGAAATTCCTCATTTTCTGACATAAAAGCTCCCCCAAGGACACCACCTGGTGTCTCACCCAACCTGGGACCAATCCTGAACCCCGCCAACTGGTCTCGCAACCTAGGTATAATCCTGGACACCAAACTCTCATTGAAACCCCAATTAAAGCTGCCACATCTACCTGCTTCAACATCCTCCGCAGGCTCACACAAATCTTCAAATGACTTCCCTCTGTACACCTGAAAGACTGTTACCCAGGCCCTGATCAAAAGCAGGTTAGGACACAGTAATGCCCTGTACTGCAAAATACCCACCGACCAGGGCAGGACTGACTACCGGGTGTTTTGCCATGCTGCCAAGCTGGGGGCTGATTTTGTTGATGGGGACCTGCGTGTGTTGAAAAACATTCATTTTGCTTTGTTTATTTAGAAGAACATGCAGGTCCTCATCAACATAGTCAGCCCCCAATGCAGTGAAATCAGCCCCCAGCTCCGTAGCATGCCAAAAAGCCCGGAAGACAGTCTGGCCCTGCCACCGACCTCACACACAAATTTCAAACCATCAAAAAAGCCACTGCAAGACTGATTCTCAACCTTTGCGCTGCACCCACATAATGCCTCACAATCCAAAAACACTGCAACTTCAAGATACTCACTCTTGCTTATAAAGTGCTACACCAGAATGGACCTGCCTACCTTATCCACCATGTGCACTTTCACCTGCCAGCACACAACGTCCGATCGGCATCACGGTCACTTGCAAACATTCCCCACTTATGCAGAAGCAGGGCAGGAGGCCGATCATTCTCCTTCCTTGCCACCTTGCTCACAACTAAATCAGCCCCCTCCACTGGGAAATGAGCCCACTGATGATTAGATTGCGCTATACAAATTTTTTTTACAGTCCATTACATTACTTTTTGGGTGCAAAACACATTTTGTGCTGGGAACTAAATCATGGCTATCACTTTGTGTGAAAGTGTGTAGCTTTGTTTTGCTTTGGGCCATCACTAGCACTGGTGCAAAGCCCTAGTAAATCTAAGCCTTGGAGTGCACAGAGAGATGATCCCATAGTCCAGAGCTGCCTCAACATTGACACTACGGCAACACTAATGATTCCTCCTTTTCACGGCTACTGAATCAAAGAGAGAGCACTTTATGCCATCACTGTTATGCTGAAGGCTCCGACAGTTATCTCTCTTCTTCACTTCCACTCTGGGCGGTTCTAATTAAAAATATTTAACTGGGTGTGGCGTCAAGGTGCTATGAAGGAGTGGAGGTGGGAATCTAGCCATGGGACTAAACTAAAAACCCGCCTACCAAACCTTTGAAGTGTATGGCAGAAAATGTTCCAAATTTGTAAAGAACTTTACATAAAGTATGAAGTTCAGCAAAAATATATTCAATGTAAAAAGTCAAAATGCGTTGAGGAGGATTTTAATGAATATTGATCACCTGCTGCCACCATGTAGGAATTATTTCAAATCGCACAATATCTATTTACACATTTAGCGTTTTCTTTTCCATATATGAAGGTTAATTAGGCGTTGTGATATGTAATATACTTTATTCATTTTTGTAACGTTTTACTTTAATTAAAGGATTTTTTTTTTATTTATGGAGACAATCCAGTGAATATTCGTATCAGGCAATACACTGTAGCCATCCCCTGTAGATTATATGGAGAGTTACTCCCTGGAGGGTAGGGTACAGGTTACATTTTCAGAAATAAGGAAAGGAGAAATGTAATACGCATGTCACAAAAGATGAGTGGAATTCGGCATAGTAGCATTGTGTTCTTGTCTCTTTATCCAGGAGGATGACAGAGCATAATTTATCTTCCTTTCTCTGGCCATGGTACTTTGATTAGAATTGAGAAAACCTCCGCTCAGCAGCATTACCAAGAAAAATCCGAAGAAGAGAGAATGATTGAATCTATGTTTGTCAATTTCAATCACAGCTCACAATTTCGGAGCAATGTTTCAGAAATTGCCGAGGAAACAACAGGTTTCACACTAATGGCATACAGTCTACTATTTATGTTTGGTCTGTAGATCAAGCAATATTTAATGCGGTTAATGTGAGGTTAATCGAAAAAAATGTGATTACCTGCTAGTATGATGAATCCAAAGTAGCACATAACTGAATAATTTCTTGTAGCATTCTGTCAAAAATATATAATGTAAGGTGCTTAAAATGTTCTAAACGTAGGGTAGCTTTTACTCTTGCTGTCACTTCTTGGATATATAATGCACTAGAGGAGATTCGATGCATATATAAATTAGATCAGCCGCCTACATTTAGGATGTTTTATAATTTTCTCTCATACATTGTTGGGTTTGTATAGCAACATTTTAATGAGGGTTTACATAGGCTCAAAATTCGCTTGCATGTGGTCCCAAACTGCTGTAGGCAAAACTTGAACATTCATTTTTGTGAATGTATGAGCAAAGAAAACATTTTGCATTAATCGAAAAAATCTTCAATATATATTTAATAATGCTGATTTGTGTTCTCTGCTATACATTCTGTGAACATTGAATTGTGATTCACTGAAGATGTTTGCGTACCTCATTTTCACTTTGAGTTCAAAGTACTTGTAATGTGTAAGGGTGTACAAAATTGCAAAGTAAAAGGCTGTGCATTTTCTTTTTTGAAAAAATTCGCCAGCTCTGTGAAGTGCGTATTAGCTAGTGTAGCCTAAAAAACATAAGAACTATTTCACCCCTTCGCCACGGGGTAATTCCCCCACGGCGCGGGGCGTAATTGATTCTCCCGCACAGTGCCGCGGCCATTATGACGAGCCCAGCTCGTCATGAGCACAGCTCCACTGTGCCTCATGACGAGCTGGGCTCGTCATAAGCATGGAAGGGATGGTGCCAAAGAAGGAAAATGCTGAGAACCACGAGATAGCCACTACTACTCAGCAGCCTCCTATTGTCTATCACATAACCCTTAGAGAAAATATGCCAGTAGGCAGGCCCATAGTAAGAAGTGGATGTTTGCCTCCACACACAACATTTGTTGAGGAGGATTTCCTACCGGCCACATTTTGCATCGAGAAATCATCACATCTTGAAGGTCTAAAGGGTTAAACTTTATGTCAAGGAAAGTTAGGAAACTGCTTTGTAAAGTGTGAAGTTTCCTAATATCACTCAGTTTCGTAAGTGAGGTTTTAATTCAACAGGTCACTATTTTAAGCTAACTTTCAAGAGAACTTGTAGCATATAAATCACGGAAATTTTAGGAAAAAATGGTGGCGACCAGTGTGATTTAAACATTTTAGGGCTGCAACAATAGTGAAAATTAAATATGATATAAATTTCATTTTACCGGGGAAGTTGGAAAGGTCTCAAAATGAATTTGATTACAAGGTTGTGACAAAATATGGGTAGTTCAATTGCATTTTATCAAAAGCTCCAGTCAAAATAGCACAGGTTTGAAGCGGGGTTTAACATTGGCAAATACCTTCCACAGCTGCAGGCATGTTGTGCGACAGTTGCTGTACAAAAGAAGACCTTAGTCAGAGATTGAGTCCAAGGCAGGTGTGCATGGTAAAGGATAGCTCATTGTTTGAACCTGGGATGGGCCCATGTGTGGTCTGTAGCCTGCCTGACGACACTAGTCCTATCTCCTGTTAAAGGAGTCAAAGGTAGGCAGACATCAACTCTGCCTCCAAGGGTGGAGCGATGGATTCACAGTTAGCATCTAGGATCCTGCTCTGTAATAACCTCTCTCTTTGTTTTTGCTTGCATGCTACCTCCCTTTTGAATGCTACAGCATCCTCTACTTCTGGAATTATGAACATTCTTAAGATGGCACTCTCTATATGTCTAATATTACTTGGACGAACTTGCCTATTTTTGAGTTGAGTTGTGATTGTACAAAGCATGGAAGCTTACCATGTGTACTAGAAATGGAAAGCATTTACTTACAGAGGAATTCTTTAGTATTACTACAGATGCAGACAAATGTCAAGCTTCATGTTATGAAGCAGTTAAGTGACTGCCATATTTAAATGTACACTGGAAGGCTAAATCACATATATAATAAAACTTGGACTTCACAGCAAGTAGGTTGTACTTTCCTGTGTCTAGACCAACAAATGAAGACATGGTTGATATGCATTACGAAAAAATGTATCACCACTTCTTACCAAGAGCATGTAGTAACACGGTGCGGAGACAAAATAAATATTGAATTGAACAAATATTGGCAAAAATATTGCGAGTCAAGAATATCAATAGACAAATTCTTGTGGTCAACAATGTCGATTTTAGATAAGTAATATCGAATCAGAAAATATTGAATATCGTTTGCAAAATGATTGATGTTAAAAATATCGATTTTATATTAATGTTCTGTATTTTAGTATATATTTTATATGTGTGTGATGTATGTATTTTTTGTATAAGAATTGTATGTATTTTTATTATATGTGTTAAAATGTATTTACTATTTTTATTATTTTATTTTATATTTGAATTTTCCGTTTTTAGTTCCGTAGCGAGTTGTGGGTTTAAAGGGGAATAGGGTGGGGAGTAATTTAATTTTATTACATTTATTGAATATGTTTTATTTATTAATATTTGTTGAATTGAGGTGTCATAGTATTAAATGTGTAAATACATGTATTATTAAATATTTAATAATTAGTGGTTCATTAATTTGAATTCATTAATTGGCAATTAATTAGGTTAATTATATAAATAATTTTAGGTGTGTGTTGTGGCGTTTATAGGTGAAAATTGTGGGAAGGGTGGGAAGTAATTTATTTTTAATTGACAAATTAATAATTAGTCGTTAATTCATTTTAAATCATTAATTTGCTATTAATTATGATAATTGTGTAATTAATTGTGTGTGTGTGTTGTGCTATTTTTAGGTGGGAATGGTGGGAAGGGTGGGAAGGTATTTCTTTTTTCTTTGATGAATTAATATTTAGTTGTTAATTAATTTCAGTTAATTAATTTGGAATTAATTAAGGTAACTGTGTAATTCACTTCAGATGTGTGTCGTGCATATTAGAGTTTTAAAGAATGTGCATTCAATGAATGTTTATTATTTTTGTATTAATAATATTATTTGAATTCAGTATTAATTATATTAATTCTGGAAATAAATGTAAATAAAAATGTTGAACTTTTTAATATTGGTGTATCGTTTTAGGGTAGGACCTTAAATAACACATTTACATTTTAAATACTTTTTTGTTTGTTATAATGTGCTTCTTTTAAATAAATATTGTATATAAATGTATTTATTAATTTATTTTAGATAATAATTGTACCTTTTTGTTAATTGTAATTAATATATTTAATGTTAATGATTCATATATTTAATCTGATATTTTTGAAATATTGTTTATTTATTTGTAGGATTATTTATATTTTTCTATTCTTTAAATGTTATTAGTATTTTTTGGTTCTCTGCTATCCAACACTTTCCCTAATGTTGCACTGACTGGAGTGGGAATAGTAATTTTTACCTCTCCGCTATCCAATACTTTCCCTACTGTTGCACTCACTGGAGTAGGAATAGAAATTTTTACCCCTCCTGCTATCCAAAACTTTCCCTACTGTTGTTGAATGGGAATAGGAATGTTTACTCCTCCACTATCCAGCACTTTCCCTACTGTTGCACTCACTGGAGTGAGAATAGTATTTTTTACTCCTCCACTATCCAGCACTTTCCCTACTGTTGCACTCACTGGAGTGGGAATAGTCATTTTTACCCATTCATTATCCAGAATTTGCCCTACTGTTGCACTGTTTGGAGTGGGAATAGCAATTCTTACCCCTCTGCTTTCCAACACTTTCCCTACTGTTGCACTCACTGGAGTTGGAATAGAAAATCTAATTATTCCACTATCCAACATTTTCCCTATTGTTGTATCTATTGTATTGCGAAATGTAAGTTTTCAAATGTTTTAATAGTTAAATGTTTTAATTAATTATAGAATGGTTATTTTTTTCAAATTATTGATATATGTATATATTTTATTTTTCTATCATTTGAAAGTTTACAAATTAAAGAAAGATAATAGTTAATAAATTATTTTACAAAGTTAATATATTTACACATTATTATATTTGTGTGTTTACATTTTTTTATTAAGTTTACTTTTCATATTTAGTTACAAAATATATAAAAATTTAATTAATGTTGTTAAAGCTTACATTAATATTTTATATATTTAACATATATTTTTTTAAATCAATATTTGTTACATCTATATTTTTAACTTCGATATTTTGGAGTCAATATTTTTGTAGTTGATTTTTTTTTCTCGATATTTAGAACATCAGTGTTTTTAGCATTGTTATTCTACCACTGAACCTAGTAACACATGACACAGGGTTCAATTGTTAAACAATTTGTAAATGTATTAAGTAACAAAGGTCAGACCTTGATACTACTGCAAGGACCAGTATGCAAGGTGATTTGTTAATCTTATACTAAGGGGCTCATTATGATGATGGACAGAAGCCCATCCTCGCTGGTGGCAGTGGTGTAAAACATTAATTTTCCTGCACCAGGTTTGGTCATTGCGACCACCAAATTACATAAATCCAACAGAGGCCATTTCCTTCCGCCGCGGTCTGTCAGGCTCCGCACGCTTGTTTGTATACAAAAGGGTGGCAGACGCAGCCAACAGAGCAAGACCGGCGTGTGGAAACACGTTCTGTCTGCCAACCAGATTACGATGCTCCAAACAGCTCTACCCACCGCGGCGTAAAAATCACCACGTCACGGATGGCGGAAACACAACAACAGAGGGGAAAAGCTGATACAGTACCCGTCTAAATCACCAGAGGCACCATGGATCCTGCGCTACAGGCCTTCTTGCAGCTCTACTCGATGCACCTCCAGCAGACAAGACGCTGCTGCGTTCAGAAGCAGTGGTACATATCAATCATCTCCAATGATGCAACCCCTGAAGAAACTACAACTCCCAGCAAGAGTTGCAACACCACGATGAATGTGGCAACCTACCAAATGCAAAGTGTCAGGCCCACCCAATCCCCATGAGTGACCCTCGGTGCCCCTGAAGGCAAATGGGGCCAATGCCGAGCCCCTCAGTTGCTGAGCACACACACCACAATATCAAAAAATGTACGCCGCCGAAGGCTCTCATTGTTTAATGCTTCATTCTCATAGTGTGTGGCATTGAAGCTGCAACTGCAATCATGCAACATTCAATTGGGGCCAATGCGTGTCATCGCTGCAGATGCCAGCTACCGCACATGCAAACACATTCTGCTTTAGCATGGTCGCCACACATCAAAACTCATTCACATAAAGTGATTGTTGCACCCCATGTGTAATGTTGTGGGGCACGAGGCACCCATGCATATGAAGTAACCACACAGACAACGTACTAGAATGGGAGAACTAGACTAGAGCACGTGTGTCAAGTCCCATTTGTTGGCAGGGTCCCATGTCCATTGATGCCTGGGCTGTGTAGCTGTGGGGTGGGGGGTAAGCCAGCCATCTGGGAATGGCTAGTACATTAGTACAACTAGAACAGTGACCAGCTGGTCACTACACTGTGGAAGTATGAGAGAGTTTGACCTTTGACTGAAGTCTTCACACACATGGTATGTCCAAAAAAAGGAGAGTGCAATTACATACAAAATGCATTGCACATCAAGCTCTTTGGATGTCCAAGTGTCAGTATGTCGAGTGAGTGATGAAAAACAACATCTGAATGGAGGTCTCTTGTGCATTTCACTTGACCATGAGTCATGTCAAAGTTGTGGTTGTGTGAGTCTCTGGGTAAGCTGTTCATCTCATCTATAACTCAGCCCATGCTTCTGTACCCTGACATACATAGGAGGAGACCACCTACCTTTCGTCCTGTCCCCGACCTGACGACGATGGAGGGCATCGAAATCATCATGAAATTCAGTTTGGATCGCCGCACACTACGGAACCCATGTACCCTTTTGGATCCGCATTTGAAGCCCAAAATACTTTATCCAGCTGAATTGTCAGCTACATTGAAGGTTGTGGCTGCACTGCATTCCTTCGCTACTGGGTATTACCTGTACACTCTGGCCAGCGCCGGCGAGATGTCACTCCCCATGTTTAGCATGGTGTTGCGTGGTGTCCTGTCAGCCTTGATGCTTTACAAGGACAGACATGTCCATTTCCCGAGGAGGGATGATTTGGCAGCTGTGAAGGAGAAGTACTATGACCTGGGAGGCATTCGAAATGTTGTGGGAGCCATTGATGGCACCCACATTGCCCTTGTTTGGCCAGAGGCAAGTGAACACATCTATAGGAACCGCAAACACTACCGCTCCATCAACCTGCAAGTGGCAAGCCAGACGGATCCAATCATCCCACACGTTTGTGCTCAGTATCCTGGGTCGGCACATGACTCCCACATCTTGTGGAACCGCACCGTACCCCAATTGATGGCCAATCTGCGTCCCGAGCGGGCCTGGCTTGTTGGTGAGTGGGCTGTGTCAATGACTGTGATGTATGTGTAACATACGGCTCTCCTCACATATTCAGATCACACTGTTTGCCTGTTTGTCTCACAACTAGAAGTCTCTGGGCATCCCAATCGTCTGTGGTTGCTCTCCCCACTGCGGAATGCAACAACATAGGGGGTAGTCCAATGCAATGATGCTCATGGGAGTACACGCCATGTGGTAGAGAGCACTTTTGGACTGCTAAGTCAAGATTTAGGTGCCTGGACCAGACTGGTAGTGCACTCATGTATCAAGACAACGGATGCTGTGCTGTTCCTCAGGAGAAGAAAGGTATACGTCACACTAGTGTTGTGGTGCCACTGGTCTCAATGAGAACACAGTTGGGCATCCATTTTGTTGGATGTAATGCCCTCACAAACCCTTGCAGGTGTCATGCTTCATCATCTGGGCTGCTCCTCGTTGGGTTGGCGGTGCATTACCCAATAGGCTCACCTCTAAGAGGGGCACTTTATCGGAGATCTTTTGTCCAACAGTCGTTTTGTGAAGTGTGGGTGTGGGGCCAGGGGTGTGTAGACATGGAAGTGAGTTTAAAATAAGGCTGGGAGTACCTATGAGAAGCTTTATTCTGGGGGCCTCCTGTCTTAATTAAAATATGTGATAGCTAGCACTTGATGGAATACAATGTTCCTGCTTCAGTGCTGTTTAGTGTGTATTTGTAGTGGTCGACATGTTTCTCGAGCTTACGTTAATTCACTCACGATTCTTCAGGACCTTAAATAAAATTGATTTGAGACTGTCTACACTATAGGACCTCAATAAGTATCAAATAGGCTAGTTTGAGTGTCACAAGTAGAAGGTGCTTGTTGTGTTCATGAATCTGTGATAGGCTGGATCTCCCTATTATGTAAGAAACCCAGGCATCAGCAGTACCTGGCGGTCTGCACAATAGTTTCTAGGCTTCCATGAAGTTAAGGAGTTTGTAGCCTCGGGCGCTGCCAGCAGGACCTATCCACGCTGCCAAGTCCGGAAGGTGTTGACCTCCCGGACTTGGCGGCGTGGGTAGGTCCAGCCCGTCACAGATTCATGAACACAACAAGCACCTTCTTCTTGTGACACTCAAACTAGCCTATTGGATACTTATATCCTATGTAGAAAATGAGTGCAAATTTGCACACTTAAGTCTCCTTGGGCCAGCTGTACTGGCAAAAATGGTGTTTAGGCAAAATATTGAGTTGCAAATATCGACAGACAAAAATATTGGGTTCAAAATATCGTGACATGGAAATATCGATGTAAAAAATATCGATGTCAAGAATATTGATTTGAAGGTAAGTAATATCAATTTTTAAAATATAGAATTCATATTCATTTGCAAAAAAATTGTTGTTTCAAATATTTTATGTATTTCAGTATTTATTTTAAATGTATATATCATTTTTTGTATATGTGCTGTTTATGTTTTTTAATATATGTGTTACATTTTTAGTATTTATTACATTGAATTTAATTGCATTTTGTGTTTTTTAGTTCCGCTGTGGGTTGCGGGTTTATAGGGGAATAGGGTTGGTAGTAATTTAATTCTAATAAATTATTGACTCGTTTTTATTAATTAATATTTATTTAATTGATAATTAATTGTGTTAATTGTGCTTTTAATTTTTGGGGGTAAATATTATATCTGGGTTGTGGGGTTTATAGGAGTAAAGTGTGGAAAGTATTTTTTAATAATTAATTAATACCTACTTGTTAATTAAAATTAAAATTAATCATATAATTGATAATTAATTATGTTAATTGTGTAATTATTTTAGATGCAGGTTGTGGAGTTATAGAGGGTAAAGGGTGGGAAGTAATTTACTTTTAATTAATAGTAGTTAATAATTAATATAATTATTAATTGATGAATAATGATGTTACTTGTGTAATTGTATTAGGTTCAGGTTGTGGGATTATAGGGGTAAAGGGTGGGAAACAATTTATTTTTAGGTAATTTATAATTGGTTGTTTATAATATTAATTAATCAATTGATAATTAATTATGTTAGTTGTCTAAAAAATAATTAGGTGCTGGTTGTGCAGTTATAGGGGTAATGGGTGGGAATTAATTTATTTTTAGTTAGTTAATAATTAGTTGATAATGAATATTAATTAATGAATTGATAACGATTTGTATTAATTTTGTTCTTTATATTTTTTAGGTGTGGGTTTTGGGGTTATAGGGGTAAAGGGTGGTGAGTAAATTATATTATAATTAGTTGGTAAATACTATTAGTTATTTATTAGAACATTTTATTTTAATTGTGTAATTTTTATAAAGTTTAATTTTAGTTGCAGGTTGCAGGGATTGTAGGGGTGAAAGGTGGGAAGTTAATTAAGTTTAATGATTATAATTTGTTTTCTAATTAATAACATTTCTTTCATTAATTATATTATTTGTGCAAATTAATGTATTTTTGTTTTAAATTTTAGATGTGGATTGTGGGTTTTCTAGGGTATGGGATGGGAAGTAAGTTAATTTTAAGCAATTAATAATTATTTTATGTTAATTGTGTAAACATTTTTTTGTTACATGTTATGAGTGTGTTGTGTGCTTTGTGGCAATTTATTGTGGGAAGTATATTAATTATAATTAATTAATAATTCATATTTAATACATGGAAATGTGTTTGTTGATGAATAATTATATAAATAGAGTAAAAAAATTATAATGACATATCGACCCAGGCCGTCTGTTATAGTGGTATCTACGCTAAATTGTGTCCCTTTTTTACCAAAATTATTACTCCTCTAGAATATATAGAGTATGATGAGCTGTGTATTGTTTCCGCCCATTTGCTCCCAATTTTACTCCTGTTAGTAGGGGCAAGGTGAGTTTCTTGGAGGAGAGCAATATCAATATGAAGCCTATTTTTTTTTTTTTAAATTCTTTATTTCGGCATAAATGCCATAAAAGAGCAATGCATAGTTTACATTACATTTCATTGAGATAAAACATATCATTACATAAAAACATTAGTTAAAAAGTGCAATTCAAGTTGGGAAATAATTGGAGCGGAAACAATACATTCACAAGTCATAGAATGGACCATCTTATCAATTCCAAGCAAATCAGTTCAGTTACAATTGATGCCCCATTTTTTTTCCTTAGATAAAAAATAGAAAGTAAGAATCTACTGACACTAAATATTATCTGTTGAGATGTGTTTGTTGTTAGGATTCTCAAAGCCTGTGAACATGACCTCAAGCCTAAAAGTAGGCAAATAGGTTTAATCCATCTCTTTCTTGCCTGAGCGTAAAAAGGGCAAAAAAGGAGGATATGTTGCTCGTTTTCAATCTGGTTATGATCACACATGGAGCAATTTTCATCCATTACTGGGGTTGCTACATCACGTTTCCTAGCCCAACGAGCCAAAGTAGTTTTAATTATTAAGTTTCCATATCTAAACTTTAAAAATAAGGTTTTGGCAAGTGGGGGCTCTATTTCATCAATAAAAATTTCGTACAGAGGTTCGTCCTTAAAATTTAGGAACTTTGAAACTAAGGTCCCACTAGTTCTATTACTTACAGTCCTGTTTAATATGAAGCTCCAAAAGGCCCTTTTTAAAATTAATTTGGGGTTGACGGGTAATTGCTCAGGGTTCTCCCAAAAATGTTTCAGTCCTATATTACTCAACCAGGTCTTAATATGCCTTAGCCATGGGGTGGCAGCCTGGCTGTCAAGTATCATAACTTCTTTTAGCCCGTCTCTATAATCTTGAAGTTCAGGGACATGCCATAATCTAACCCACAGCATTAAGGGTCGAATCAAGACTTGGTGATCGGTTCTTTTGAAGTTTAGGTCCAGTTCCAAGGGCACTAGTGGAGTACCTCTCGGAACCCTTACCAAACCTCGCATAAAGTTATTATCTAGGACAGTGGTTCCCAAACTTTTGACTCCTGAGGACCCCCGTTGAGTCACCACTGGAAGCCGGGGACCCCCAAGCTATTTGTATGCATTAAATTTCAAAATTAAAACAGTAATTCGAAAAAAATACACAAGTGTGCACACAAAACAAATACTCAAAGTACTAAGGATTTTGGGGCCAGATGTACGACCATTTCATTTAGCGCCTTGCAATTGGCGACACATTGCGAGTGGCAAATTGCGAGTGACTAAATGAAATGTACAACAGTGTGTTTAACACTGTTTGGGATTCCCAATGGGGTCGCAAATTGAGAGGTTCATTAATATTAATGAGCCTCTCGCAATTTGCAAGCCCATTAGAAATCCCAGCCCTCCCAGGGATGGTGGCCTGCTGGGCTCTGCAGGCCAGCATGTCTCGGACTGCTTTTAAATAAAGCAGTTTTAAAAAATAAAATGCAGCCTGTTTACCATGCATTTAAAATAAAAAAGAAAATGAAACGTTTTTTAAGGGCAGGCAGAGGTCCCTGGGACCACTGGCTGCCCTTAAAAAATAATCGTGCATGCATTTGCAAAGGGGGAGGGGTCCCCTGGACCCCTTCCCATTTGCAAATGCATTACCATCTACTTCAAGTAGGTGGTAATTGCGACTGTTTTGCGACCGCAAAACATTTGTACATGGTTTTGAGACTCCCTATTTGGAAGGGAATGCCTGTTCCAAATAGCAAGTTTCAAAACCTATTTAGCGAGTCGCAAACAAATTGCGACTCGCGAAATAGGCTACGTACATGGCTCAATAGGTTTTTGCATGCATAAACGGCTTCGCGAACCCGCTCGCGCATATAAACACAGATCGTACATCTGGCACTTAGTATTATATATATAAGTAATAGCCCCTCTGTAACATGTATTTCATTTGTTTTATAGCATCTCTCATACCGTTGTAGAATGTCATAGCACTTTACATCACACACATATAGAGACATTGAATCATACATGTAAATCAGTGTGTATATAAAATGTTTAAAGAGTGCTTGGTCTGGAAAAGCACAAACTCAGGATTCAAAACATAACACAGTGGCTAGCACTAACTTTAACATTAAAAATGCATTTCCACCCAAATAAATCTTTTTAGCAGCATTAGGATAATGAATAACTGGGAGAAAATATAAGTTAATAACTGGTACCATGCAGTTTGCAAGCTACTCTTTGATGACAGTTTATTGGTCCCTCTGCTAGATTATGATTGTCACTTATGAAGTGCACAGTAACAAAATATTTTCTGTGACAAAAGCAGTAACCACGAACCTATGCACATAAAATTCTGCTTTTTAAGATGCATGATACACGTTCTTAGCAGTAGGCACATTAACCCTCTGTGCTACATTAGTTCAATCAAAGCTGCCACTGAACACAACTCTCCCCAGCTCCAGCAGGTATATTAATCACTGGCATTCTCTTGACACTTTTATTGTTGCTGGAAGGCTGCTAATTATACAATGAACGTTTCTGTGCTTTTAAAACTGTTGCCTACGGACCCCCTGGGAATGTGTCACGGACCCCTGGGGGTCCGCGGACCACAGTTTGGGAAACACTGATCTAGGACACTAAAGGTTTCCTTGGAACCGGGACCCCATATTTCTGCCCCGTAAAGGACTGATGATTGGACCTTAGATTTAAATAATTCCATCACTGGGGACATCGCTTTGCTAGTGCTCAAACTTTGCTCCCTAAGAATTGGTTTAGCATTCTGAGCAAAGATTAATTTACTTTTATCCATTTGGGCTTTCCAGGTAAAGTTTGAATCCAGGATCACCCCCAGGTATAAAAAATGAGGGACTGATTCCAACTTTTCACCATTTAATGTTAAACAGCCCTTATCTGGTTTTATCGGATTTAGGGCCATACATTTGGTCTTCTTCCCATTGATTTCCAACCCCTTTTGGCTACAATATTCATTAAAAGTATCTAATAATGTCTGTAAGCCATTTTTCGTTTGGGAAATCAAAATGGTATCATCAGCAAATAGTAGCGATGTCACCTTTTCGCCGTTCAATTTAGGAGAGTCATTTTTGCATCTCTCTAAAAAAGAGGGAATGTCATTTACAAAGAGGGAGAAGAGCGTAGGAGCCAGGACACAGCCCTGGCGGACTCCACGCTCGATGGGTATCTTTTGAGTTAGTTCACCATTTGGGCCCCATCTAATTCTCGCGAAATTCCCTACATGCAGCTCTTTAATCTGAGTGACAAGATTATTTGGCATGCCTGCTGCACTCAAGGTTTTCCATAAGAGATTGCCAGGCACAAGATTAAATGCTGCCCTTAAATCAACAAAGGCAACATATAAATGACACCTTTTAATCACCACGTACTTCCAATAGAGGCAGCAGAATCTAAAAATCTGATCTATTGTGCTGACTTTAGATCTGAATCCAGCTTGGAATTTGGTCAAAATTGTATTTTCATCTAGCCAGTTACTCACGCGTAATAAAATATGTCGTGAGTAAATTTTCTGTAGAATGTCCATTAAACTTATTGGCCGATAATTACATGGGTCCATCCTATCTCCTTTTTTAAAGATTAAAACAATTTCCGCTCCCTTCCAACTTTCAGGAAATTCTAAAGTGCAAGAGAATGTATTGCACAAATAATTAATATAGGGTGCCCATACTCCTAAGTCATGCTTGTATAAATCCCCCGGGATCTTATCCAAGCCTGGGGCTTTTCCTGATTTAATTTGGGTTATTGCCAGCTCTGTTTCGCCTAAAGTAAAAACCAGCTGGTCTACTGGAGATTCGTAGTTTGCCACGTCCGTGTCCATATTTGGGTCATCATATTTTTTATATAGATTCGTAAAATGAGTGACCCAAGTTTGCTCGTCCAAAAAAACGTCCTTGACCACCCTACCTACGTGATTCCCGTTTGCGACCAGCCTCCAGAAAGCCACATTATCACGCGATCTGGCGGCTAGCAACAAATCGGCCCATTTGTCTTCCTCCCATGCCATCTTTGAGGCCCTTTGAACAGATTTATAATTATTCCTTGCTTTTTTTACATCTAATGGAGATTTGGCCTTGATTGCGATTAATAATTCCCTCTTTGACTCTCTACAGGATCTGTCATACCATGGCTTACTATGGGACAGATTCTGGATCTTCTGTTGGTTTTTTTTGGGCATTTTGGTGACTAGACTAGTAATCGTAAGTCAGCAAAAATTTTTGGATGTATTGGCAGGAATGAAGTTTTGGTTTCATCCTCACCCATTGCCGCTAAATAGGGTCCAAAGGTCCCAGCCAGAAGTGAATATATTTCACTAAGGATGTCACTATGGTCCAGTATGAATGGCCATTTCAGAGATCTTCTGTTGTTACTAATATGGATCTCAGGGTTATTAACGCCACTTTCCTCAGTTGTACATTGCTCGACCATATTATTAAAAAGTAAGACATCTAACGTCAAAATTAGGGGGAAATGATCACTTTCAAACCGTTCTATTACTTCAAGATCCAGGAGATTTGGCCAGAGAGGAATAGAAGCAATAACAAAATCTAAGTTACTTTTATAGTTATTCCTGGTAAATGTTGGTTTCTTAGAGCTATCAGATGGTAACCTTCCATTGCAAGCCCTAAGAGGGGGCATTCTTTGAACTCACCTGCAGTGGCGGGGAGCCGTGAGGGGAACGGCCGGGCAATCCCTCCACTAATCCAGCCGTGAGGGGAACGGCAAAGGCAACGGACCAAGCGGAGCCACGGGGACTCACCTGGGACTCTCCTGGCCAAGGCGGGCAGTGAACGCCTACATTTCCCAGCAGCCCCGGGTCCTGGCGCGCTCGTGACGCTCCCGCTGCGCCTGGTGGCGCCTCAAGACCGCGGAGCGCCGAGCGGGCCTGGGGGCATTCTTTGAACTCACCTGCAGTGGCGGGGAGCCGTGAGGGGAACGGCCGGGCAATCCCTCCACTAATCCAGCCGTGAGGGGAACGGCAAAGGCAACGGACCAAGCGGAGCCACGGGGACTCACCTGGGACTCTCCTGGCCAAGGCGGGCAGTGAACGCCTACATTTCCCAGCAGCCCCGGGTCCTGGCGTGCTCGTGACGCTCCCGCTGCGCCTGGAGGCGCCTCAAGACCGCGGAACACCTCCCGCAATGCAGGACGGCGCCGGGCTAAGCCCGGGCAAAGGGCGGGCCCTCTGTGGCCCTCAGAGGCACGAAGAGGCCGGGACGGGCCACCCCATTTGGCTGTTACAAAGTTGGAGGTACTGTATTTTTTCATACCGATTCTGACATTGCACTGTTCTCACATCATGTCCATATGGGAGGAGTTGAACGCCCTGTGTGGCACGAACTACGCCCAGAATGTATCTACTCCCCTTATAGTGGACAGAGGTGCCGATGAGGTAAATGACATTGACATTGTGAATACAGACAAAATGTGCACTAGTCCCTCACCAACACCCTCCAATTTACCATTAATAATTTTTCCAACTGAGGCGATGAATAAAACACCTGACTCAGTCTCACCACCTCAATTGACCCTACTGGCACAGATTGAACATTTGTTAACAACCACACTATCACCTTTGATTACTAAAATCAATGAGCTGGGAGACAGGCTGACTAGTATTGAAAATAAATTATCTAGAAATCCTATCGCCACTGAAACAACTGCCGCACCCATTCACTCTATTCTCCCCTGCAACAAAGAAAACTTCAAACCCACGACACCTATGAAAGCTCAAATCCCTGAACCTCTCATCTCTCCACCCAATCCAAGAGGCCAGAACATCATTATTTATAACTCCATACCTGCACCCCATAGACTACTCAGGTTTGCACATGAACGCAGGAATTGGATCAATTTACCTCCAGAAGCTGCCCCCTACGTGACTGTTCTTTCTGGGGTCCCTGCACCGATTCAGGGCAAATTTGAATCCCATCAGGACTTGTTAAATAAAACCATCTCCTGGCTAAAACAACACAGACCATTGCCACCTGCTTTAGATGGCGGCATTTTGAGGGTCAGGAGGGTGGGGTGGCTTGGTACGTCGGCCAAAGACATCCCGGGCGACCTTATTTTAATTAAATTCAAAACTACGAATATTGTCCCCTATTTGCGATCCTCCCAACCCAAAGAGGGAGATGGCCCCATTCGCATATGGGACTTGCACGATTTTTATCCCGGCCCCCGACCCTACCCGTCCCTAAGGCAAGCGACATGGAACTATAAATTTTGGTAAAAGGGGATGCCATGAACTGTGTGCTACCAACAATTACCCTTTCCCCCATTTTTGAAATCTTTGGTGATTAGAAATAGATACTGAATCCTGATGGAAATTAGTTTTAAAAATTGTGTAAACATGTACTGTGATTTTATGGCGGATTAATTGCAATGTCTTTTAATATTTTGTATGTACACTTTTATGATTTCATTTTGGAGTCGAAATAAAGTTATTTGAAATTTGAAATTTGAGTGTTCCATACATAAACTAATCAGTTGAAGTCCCAATGTTGAGCATTTAACCGATTTAACATTCTCCAGAATAGGGATTTTGTTTGCCTGGTCTTCCTCATCAAAGATTTTGCTAAGACCCAAAACTGGCTCAAAATTACAATTTAAATGGCCAGCCAGGATAACGAAATCATCCCTGGAATCTAATCTACTCAAGAAGCAATCTAATTTTGCAATAGTTGGCGATTCTCCAGAAGAGGGTAAAGGCCTATTATAGACATTTACAAGAAATAAGTTCTTCCCGTTACATACTGTAGCTTTTAAAGCTAATATGTCTACAGAATTTGTGGGTATCTCCTCAATTTTTACCTTTAAGTTTATTTTCACCCATATCAAAAGTCCCCCTGACGGCCTTCCACTTCTAGAGGGTGTCGCGCCAATTCCATAGGTCTTGTAGCCCACCCTATGGGGCGTCTCCACTGCCCAGGTTTCCTGAAAGAAACAGAGGTCGAAAGACTCTATAAAGTTTGCCCACTCCGGATCCCTCAAATTTTTTGCAACTCCAGCTATATTCCAGCAGACCATTTTAATCGGCTTCTTAGGAGTTAGTGGCCTCTCAGAAAGAGCCCTAGGCATCTCTTCATGGTTAGTGGGAAGCACAGGTTGAATTACCAAGGGCGGTACTTCTACGGTTGGGTTGTTACTCAAGATAGTTGTGGGTAATACCTGCTCTTCTAGAATATTTACATCATGGAATACATTTACATCATGAAGTACAGTTTTACCCAAACAAGAAGACACAGTATTAACCAGTACGTCAGGCATATTAACAATGCCCACATCACCAAAAAACGTTGTATCTGGCCCCTCATCCCCCCGAATCAAATAGCATCAATCGCAATCATCTAAGCCGCTAAAGATGTCAAACCTATTAAAGGTTTCTAGAGGGGTGAAGGGTTTTAGGTGATCCATCCTTCCTTTCTGGGAATTGTATGATTTAGCCATTGCGTAATTCCATCCCATGCAGTCTGGGGCTTCCACAGGGTAGGGTGCATAACACATATTGTTAGCATTCTGTAGTGAGGAGGGATACAGAGCATATTGATTGCTCCCAGCATTCTGTACACTAAAATGGTTATTTGACTGGGTTTGAAGTGTATGCTGTAAGGGATGGTACTGGGGCGGGTGGTGCTGAGATGGAAACACCACTGACCTAGGGTAAAAGTGTGTTAGTGGTTTAGGGATTATTATATTATTGGAGCTTCCTGTCTGCCAATTCAATATGAATTGGACAGCATTAGGGTCTCTAAAATTCACCACCACTATGTCACCTTCAATGTCTTTGGTTCTGCCTCCCAACCATTGGAGACGACGAACGTGGGCAATTTCACCATTAATATGATTTGCAATTGGCCTATAAATACTCAGCCAATGCATAATCTTATTTTTTAATTGGGCGAAACCCTCCCTCTTATTGTGACCAAGCACAGGCACCCCTGTTAGAACTACCACATAGGGTACAGCCTCTGGTGGAAGTTCGGGCAGAGGAGTCCTTCTAGGCTTCCCCCAAGTATGTCTGTTTCCCCCCACCTCCCTTGTTGGTTTCCCCAAAAGTGTATTAGATATGTTACCATGGGTTTTGTTTGTAACATTTGAAGGTGGTTGGTCAACAATTTTTTGTTGTGGAGGTTTAGGAGGTGGGTGTTGTTGGACAGTCGCTATCACCGTATTCCCCATAGGTTTGAAGGTAGATGCAGTTGAGGGAGGAATAGGTATGGGATTTGGAATTAGTTTGGGTGCTTGAGCTGGAATTGGTGTGTTTTTTAATACATTGTTTGAAGTTGTATTAACTACATCGTTTGGACCGGAGTCAATTACAACGTCCTTACTTCCTAGTACATGCTCAATTTTACACAATCTACATTCCACTTCCATCAACCTCTCCAAAATACTTGCAGAGTAGGATTTAATTAAACTCTCTATATCAAATAGTGTCACAGAACCCTTGATCTCAATTGGTACGTTGACAACCCCACTAGTGTCCATACTGTCCTCCTTGTCTGTCAGCAGATTTGACTGGGATGGGGATGAAGGTAATATAGGGATCCCCTCGGATTCTACTTGTAGAGTACAGGATTCCTTCACAACGTTAATCGCCTTTTTACCAAAATCACGACAGCTCAACTTAGGTTGTAGTGGGTCCCCCCTTTTCCGCTGTTTTTTAATCGGTGGTGGTCCATAGATTTTTTGGGAGGGTATCTGTTTTGTAGCCCTATTACGGGGTATTTTCACTGGTGGCAGAACATCTCCCTTCAATGTACTTGGACTGTTTGCTTGAGAAGTAGAGGATAACCCGTTCCTGTCTGTCTTGGATAACATATTTGGTGTGAGCACAACCACATTTGCTTCCAAGGGCTGGTTATCTGGTAAATTAATCGACTCATTAGGTATTAATTCAGTGTCAGTGTCGGTCAAACCAGTGACGGGAGATAGTGGCAATAAAACTGACCCATTTTTTATACTTTCCACGGAACGGCGTCGGTCCGCCCGCCGCTCCGCCAAGATGATCTCCCTTGCAATATCAGGGGATGATTTGGAAAAGTAATTATCCAAAGTTCCATTTAACAACACACCCTGTTTGTCAAACGTAGGCTGGTCTATGTTTAAAGAAGACATTTACAAAACAGAATTGACGAAGCAAAAAGGTCAAGGCGGTAGTGGGCAATGGCAGAGCAATCAGTACCTGTAGGACAAAGAGATGTGCCCGGTCCGGTTTCCTCGGTTCTCGGCGGGTCTCAGAGGGTCCGCCCTTAGTCCGGGCTTTGTCCCGGGATTTGTCCCACTCACGCGTCCCGCTCACGCGTTGTTTCGACTGTTCTTACACGGAACGTTGATTAGGGGGCGGAGACACGGGAAGAGGCGGCAGGTGTGCCAGGTGACTCACGCACAGCCTGGTGGGCCTCGCAGTCCCGTCCTCCGTGCAGCAACCTCCTCCCCTAACGCGGTTTCACCTCAACAGCGGTGATTGCTCAGCAGGGTCCAAAGGTGGCAGGCAAACACAAAAGTCCAGCTCCTCTCAGCGAGCGGCCCCCGCGAAGCGGGGGCCGCGAGGAGTTTTCAAGTGCGCAGAGCAAGGGGGGCGGAGACACGGGAAGAGGCGGCAGGTGTGCCAGGTGACTCACGCACAGCCTGGTGGGCCTCGCAGTCCCGTCCTCCGTGCAGCAACCTCCTCCCCTAACGCGGTTTCACCTCAACAGCGGTGATTGCTCAGCAGGGTCCAAGGTGGCAGGCAAACACAAAAGTCCAGCTCCTCTCAGCGAGCGGCTCCCGCGAAGCGGGGGCCGCGAGGAGTTTTCAAGTGCGTAGAGCAAGGGGGGCGGAGACACAGGAAGAGGCGGCAGGTGTGCCGGGTGACTCACGCACAGCCTGGTGGGCCTCGCAGTCCTGTCCTCCGTGCAGCAACCTCCTCCCCTAACGCGGTTTCACCTCAACAGCGGTGATTGCTCAGCAGGGTCCAAAGGTGGCAGGCAAACACAAAAGTCCAGCTCCTCTCAGCGAGCGGCTCCCGCGAAGCGGGGGCCGCGAGGAGTTTTCAAGTGCGCAGAGCAAGGGGGGCGGAGACACGGGAAGAGGCGGCAGGTGTGCCAGGTGACTCACGCACAGCCTGGTGGGCCTCGCAGTCCCGTCCTCCGTGCAGCAACCTCCTCCCCTAACGCGGTTTCACCTCAACAGCGGTGATTGCTCAGCAGGGTCCAAGGTGGCAGGCAAACACAAAAGTCCAGCTCCTCTCAGCGAGCGGCCCCCGCGAAGCGGGGGCCGCGAGGAGTTTTCAAGTGCGCAGAGCAAGGGGGGCGGAGACACGGGAAGAGGCGGCAGGTGTGCCAGGTGACTCACGCACAGCCTGGTGGGCCTCGCAGTCCCGTCCTCCGTGCAGCAACCTCCTCCCCTAACGCGGTTTCACCTCAACAGCGGTGATTGCTCAGCAGGGTCCAAGGTGGCAGGCAAACACAAAAGTCCAGCTCCTCTCAGCGAGCGGAAGCCTATTGAAATGCGCAAATATTTGACAAATCTTTTTCGGGTTATTAAGCCCTTTAACATTCCAAGTAACCAGGTTTAAATGTGCTGGCTGTAATCTATCAGTATGCATTGTCATAAGTTATCTCATAATGTAATATCGTACAGTCCTCGTAATGTGTGCATCTAGTGTTACTATTAAAGGCCCGACAACAATAAACTTAGTGGAATCAACCTGGATATCCGCAATGTTTCTCAAATACCGCAGTCTGCATAACATTTCCCAACCCCATCCCGCCCAACCCCCTCCCACTTTAGCATCCCAACCATGCCAAAGACAGACCCCTAACTGAAATAACAACATAACAAAACTCATGTTGGGGAACACCCGCCTGGGGGGATCCGCCAAGTGCACACAACTCCATCCATCTTGGTGGATGTGGTCAGGTGTTCGTTACTAGTACAGACCTAACATTACCCTAAGTATGCCAACCACCGAAGGCCACACAGTTACTATTCATTCCAGGTTATTGTATGAGGTAAGGTATTATACCGCCCCCACCGTCCGTTCAAACCAACCTTCGTGAATACATACACCAGGGATCCATTGAATACGATAAAACAATCTGCAAAATATTAATCACAGTTACAGTACTTGTGGGTCGCTGACCAAACCCACAGCGGTGCTATTTCTGTACATTTCTATCTGTGTCAGGTGCCCTGACTCCTACTGCATCATGAACCATCAAGCATTTGTCTAGTGCAACCAGAGGTCAGTAGTTACAGCGATCAGAAAGGACTGTCCACACAACCAACTTCTATGTCCTCTGCCTGGAATAGATCAGTATATGCATGGTCCATACATTACCACCAGCAGGAATCAACGCCATTGGTCTTTACAACGGGTATGCCGCATTTTGTACGGTGTCCAGTCGCCGAATACTGTCCACAAGAAACACATTCATCCCTCGTAGGCGACAGCGGCATCATGCAGTTAACCTAGTGGAATCCATTATATTCCACATAACACACAACAGTCTTTGTCCCACTGAAATTGAACGCCTCTATAATTAAGTCCAGGCTCCCTAGCTTTCTGCGGCGACATTAGTTTAAGGAGATAATCCCAGCCGATCATAATTCAGTCTGAATCCTGGCTCTGCTCAGTGCGTTTTTGCTCTTTTCGCTTGCTTGTTACTTTTTTAATGAAGTCTTGTGCTGATTTTGACGACTGCAGGATCGTGGGGCGTTCATCACATTTCACCCTCAGCCTAGCCGGGTAGAGCATTGCATATTCGATACCCAGCTCTCGCTATTTCTTTTTTGCAGGATTGAAGTCTTTACGTGCTAACTGTACTGCCATCGTAAAGTCCGGGTAAAAGGCCAGCGTATTACCCTGGTAGGTGATTTGCTGCTCTTCCCTGGCCATCTTTAGAATTGCGTCCCAGTCCCTATAGTTAAGGACTCTGGCAATGATGGGCCGCGAAGGAGCATCCGGCTGTGGTATATAAATAAATAATACCGGATCTATTTTTGAATGAATGAATGAATAACAGATAGCTCAATAAAATAAGAGTCAAGATTCGAGGTAGTAGGAGTTTCTGCAGGTTTATTACAGCATAAGGACAGGATCAGGACAACCTGCATAGAACGGGGGTAACAGGGCCCAGCAGGACAACTGGGGCCCAGCAGCTGCCGGGGCTTGATCTGGGATGAGCGCGCTAACTTTTAATAACAATACATCAACTTATATACATAGCGCAAACACATAGCATTACATTGCAGTAGGCGTAACAGTGGGTGGAGCAGAAGGTGTGACGCATAGCAGTCGCGAAAGATAACAGTAAAAAGAGGTGTAACTGGGAGTATACTTAGACATGTGAGGCAAACGTAACAGAATATGTCATGAATGGGCGGAAACATAGGAGGGGGCTACCTAAGGAGCCGGGACCTCTAACCTAATGGTGCGCGAAAACTGGCAATGACGTATTACTAGGAGAAGCTGGGGGCTACGAACTTTGTGCTAGGAGCAGAGACTAGAGTCTGGAGGGTCGGAGCGACATGTACCTAAACCCTATCTGGTATCTGATGTTTAGGGAACATGTTGATATAAACTAGGAGTCATGAGGGGAAAAGCTAACTTGATTCTAAGACTGGACCATACATTATTCTATATGAAATGCGTGATGAAGAATATTAAATGACCATTTAAATACAGTATTTCTCTAACGTGGAGACGAGAAGGCTAGACAATGACGGAAACTATTGATGCAGTTCAGTAGCTTAGGAATGCAGAAGAGGAGGACTGAACTGATAGCTGGAACTATAACATACTTTTGGCAGACTCAGAGGCAGAACCAAGCTGCACCGGGCACTGCGAGGCAGGAAGTAAGTGAAGGGTCGAGGATACAGGTGGGGGCTGTATCGCTCCTCAGCGAGGCTTCAGGAGACAGGAGCTGAATCTGATGTCCGGGCCCTTTTGAGGCCTGGAAACGGGGACTTTATACTGGAATAACGTGCACACTAGAAAACGTGGCAACATAGCTTTACATAGGCCTGATATTCGTAGTATTCACGAGGACTGGAAAATGTCATACCAGAGGTGGACACAACTATAATTGCGTCATTAATCAGACATGGGGAATAACATATGCATATTGGTCATGCACACATAACATATGATGGATGAGGCGTAGGGACACAGAACATGGCAAAATTTACTTTTCCACATTCCCTCCTTGTCACTACGTTTCCATCAGGAAACATCAATATTCATGATACCGTCTATCATTTCATACAGTACCATTTGCTCGTCTCGAATTGTCTCGGAACGGGATTTAGAACGGGGCTTGGGGCTAGGAATACAAGAGGTAGCACACATGCTGCAAATCGCAGGGCCACATTGTATACAGAGGCAGCAGCTAAATATGATCGCTACTGCTATACTTAGAAAGGACAGGACTTTCCATCCCCATGCGGAAATTATATTCCAGAACCAACCGGACCATGTCCAGGTGCCTGGGTCTTGATGTAACAGATGGGCAATTTTATGGAGTCTGGTTATAGCTGAATAAACAGACGGCGCGTTATTTGGAATAAAAATGCAGCAACTAGATCCGAGAACTCTACAGGCCCCGCCCCTATCGGCCAGTATGACGTCAAGGACGAGACAATTTTGCAAAACGACAAATCTCATAGCAGATTGTTCTTCGGTTAGGTTACCTAGAGCAGAGGCAGTCTCATTTACTACAGCTTCAAGGGTTCTTGTTAACCTACGAATTAGTTTACTATTCTGGACAGGTCCTACAAAGAAGAAGAAACCTTTATTGAAATCGGTATACTGTTCTAGAGTAGGTTCAGTATAATCGACAATTGGGGACTCCCTTCTATGTCTAATGTGTACTAGATGTGTGTTTCTGTGATAATCAGATGGGGCTAGGAAAACAGGTGGCAGTAGGAAGGCAATGTAACAGGTTCCCTCCCAATCGAGGGGCAGACGGACATATGCAGTCTGACCACAAATAAAATAAGAATGACGTGAAGCTTTGAAAACAGATTTCCCACTGTCACTATACTGGATAACAGTAGTACATTCACTATGACCTACATGTATGGAACCATAATTACGGACACATAATTCGCCTTTGACTGGTAGTACTGAAATAGCAGGTAAATCTGGAGTAGTATCAGACTGAACATTCAGGACCATGAAATTCGACGAATAATTACCTAAATTATAAACTTCATTTTCTAGATCTAAACCTGTTCTGTGGGGGAGACCTTTCTTGTCTGGAAAACATGTACTGTTAAGAAAAGACATATCTGTTGAGGATGACGTTAACGTGGACCATGCTCCACATGAACCATTATGTGAGAATGGATAAGGAAAGAGTGGCAGAACTCCCTTCGGTGTCTGAAAAGGGGGGAGTCGACCACACACCCAACAATTAGTGGCATTGCTGGTCTGGTGTGAGTAATGTAACATACGGATAAATGTGTTGTTGCGCATAGCAAGGCGGTAAGAATATTCGTGAGGAGGCAGATCACTAAACGTGTGCTCTACTGTAGCATTAGCAGACATATTTACATGAGGAACTGGAAAATACAGATAGAATGCATAGCTGGTGCAGGAAATCAAAATGCTGATGAATAATATGAAACTCAGAAAAACGATACATCTGATTGAATTTTGACTGACTCTCTCACTATGGGGGTCTATTTTATACATGTCAGAAACAGTCTAACCGTTTCACCTAGGGGAGGACTTATACAATCAAACTGACTGACTTATTTTACTAGACCTGAGCTTTAACTTATACTCCTGTTGCGGAGTTTTCTCTAACAAGGGAGGGGTTGTAATAATGTCTTTTGCGGGACAGTCCTTAAGAGCAATATTCTGGCAGTCCTTCAAATCCTGGGAAATGTTTTTAGAAACGGATTTCAGTCCTTTAAAAAGTTTAACATGAGACAGGTGGATCCATCCTTTTCTGCCTTCCAACTTGACGGCAGTACGGGTGGTCAAGAGGACCTGACGTGGCTCCTTCCAACGTGGTTCCAGCGGACTTGATCTGTCGAAATTCCGGACCATCACTAGGGAGCCTGGAACGATTTCATGCGGTGCCACCTCGGTATTGTCTGGAAAGGCGGCAGCAACCTGTGAACGACATGAGTTGAGGGCAGACATCAAGGAAGCTAGGTAATCTGTCAGCATATTACATGAAACATCGGTAATACTTCGGGGTCTAGGAGTACCCCACATGTTAGGGGGGCGGCCGAATACGACCTCATACGGGGACAGACCTGATCTGGAATGTGCAACCATGCGCATATAAAACAAAGCGACTGGCAGAGCTACTAACCAGTCCACACCTTTTTCTTTACAGACTTTGGCAATACGGATTTTCAGGGTCTGATTATGTCTCTCTACGAGTCCGGCTGCTTCAGGATGGCGTACACAATGGAACTTCCACTGGTACCCTAACAAAAGGGAAACGTGCTTCATTAACTCTGAGGAGAATGGCTGACCGTTATCAGAATATACGACTCTAGGGAGTCCATATCTAGGGAAAAATTCACGAACCAACTGCTTGGCAGTGGTCGCGGCTGTGTAATCTGGGACTGGATATGCTTCTGTCCACCTGGATAAAGCGCATACAACTACAAGGACATACTTGAAACCTCGACATCGCTCCATCTGAATATAATCCATCTGGAGGACCTCAAAAGGGTGGTCAGGGGGCTGGAAACCACCTTGTTCCACCGGGACACTTTTACCTGGATTAAACTGACAACATATCATACAGGTACGGACTTTCTGCTTGGCTGCAGCTCGTAAATGATTGTTGAACCAAATGTTCTGGATACTGTCTAACATAGCTTTTTCTCCTAAATGTGCTGGACTATGTGCGGTATTGATAATGACTTGAACCATAGAATCGGGGAGAAACCATGTGGCTCTACCCTTCGTTAACCATCCTTGATCTGTCTGGACCCCTCCTTGTTCAGACCATTTCTTGATTTCATCGGGAGTAGCATGTAACTGGATATCTATGACATCTTGTGTAGGGTCCTTAACTGTCATGCATGTAGTCGGATCTGGAGTATGTATCAGGTTAACTGGACTGTCTGGAGTCTGTGCTGTAAGCTTGGCTGTGCGATCTGCTAGATCATTACCTCGGGAAATAATGTCAGTAACTTTCGTATGTGCTTTGCATTTCATGATAGCAATGGATGTCGGTAAATGTATGGCATCTAACAGGGCTTGAATAAGGAGACCATGCGGAATCTTGGTTCCATGAGAAGTCATGAAACCTCTCTCCTGCCAGAGCACTCCGAAGTCGTGTACAACTCCGAATGCGTAACGTGAATCTGTGTAAACATTAACTTTCAGGTTCTTGGCATGTATACAGGCTTGTGTCAGAGCGACTAGCTCTGCTGCTTGAGCGGACAGGGTGTCAATACGGTGTGTTTCAATAACTTCGGTGTCAGTAGTCACTGCATATGCTGCGACTAGTTCTCCTGTACTAGTTCTCATACATGAACCATCCACATAAAGTGTCAGGTCAGGATCTGATAACGGAATGTCTGTCAGGTCTTGTCTTGGCTTTGTCGTAATGTTAACTACTTCCACGCAATCATGTGGGTCAGGATTTGAATTAACTGATGGTAACAGTGTAGCAGGATTCAGGACGTTGCAGCGTCTAATTTCTATGTGTGGCTGGAACAGTGTCAATTCATAACCTGTTAAACGTGCAATTGTCAAATGCTGTGTTTGTGTTCGGTTTAAAAGAACTTCTACGGAGTGTGGAACTTGTACTGTCAGGGAATGTCCTAAAACTATGGAATCACTTTGTCTGATAGCTAGTGCTGTGGCTGCAACTGACTTGAGGCACGCAGGCAACGCCTGGGCGACTGGATCTAATGTGCTAGAAAAATAAGCACAGGGCTTGTATTGTCCTGCTTGATCTTGTGTAAGAACAGATAATGCTGTACCTTCGCGTTCAGTAACGAAAAGTGTAAAAGGCTTACTGTAGTTCGGTGTAGCTAGAACTGGAGCTTGACATAGGGCTTTCTTTAACTCGTTGAAACTAAGTGTATGGTCAGATGTCCAAGGGAGGACAGTCGATACGGCTGCCTCCTGTGTCGTTAACTGTATCAGTGGCTTGGCTAGAAATGCATACTGGGGAATCCATTGCCTACAATAAGAAGTAAGGCCGATAAAAGCACGTACCTCCTTCTGGGTTCTGGGCTGGGGAAGACTCGCTATTAACTGGATACGGTCTGGTGTCAACTGCCTACCCCTCTTGGACAGCAAGTGTCCTAAGTATACCACTTGCTGAACACAGAATTGAAGCTTCGAAGGTGACACCTTGTGCCCCATCTCGGCTAGAAAATACAGGACTGTAAGGGATGCTCGCTCGCAGGCACGTTCAGAACGGGCTGTGATCAGTAGATCATCGACATACTGGAGCAGGGCAGTGTCAGTTGGCATGTGAATATTGTCTAGTTGTCTCTTGAGTGCCTGACTGTAAATACTAGGACTTTCTGTGAAACCTTGAGGAGCGCGTGTGAACATATAGCTCCTTCCGTTTAAACAAAATCCGAAAAGAAACTGGCTGTCTGGATGAATTGGAACACTAAAAAATGCATTCTTGAGGTCTATGACAGTGAAGAACATGGCTTCGGAATCAATGGCTGTTAACAGGGAAGAGATGTCTGGGACAACTGGGTACTGAGGAATAATACATTTGTTAAGCTCTCGTAAATCAATCACTAATCGATATACTGGGGGTGCATTTGGATCAGTACGTTTCATGACTGGAATGATCGGAGAATTGCATACATTGGAGTCAGTTTCTACAACTACTCCTTGAGCCATGAGCTCGTCAATAATTTTGGATAAGGCTGTTACAGCCTCAGGTGGCAATCTGTACTGTCTGATTCGGGGTAACACTACACCTGGTTTGAGAGTCACACGATGGGGTGTGATTTGCATGTAACCTACATCAGTTGGACCTTGCGCCCATAAGTGCTGTGGAACATTAGACAATCTTGAATCAAAATCTCGTAATACATAGTGACCCTTAAAGTCACGTAGGAACAATCGTATTCCCTCTGGGGAACAGCATATAACTGCACCTAATTCTTTCAGTGTCTTAATGCCTAACAGATTTTCTGGACATGACTTAGTGAGTAACAGATCAGTAGTACGGGACAATGGACCTACTTCTAGAGTGACTGGCTTAGATATCTCATTAACTATTGGCTTTCCTGAAAATCCAAGGGAAACATTTCTTGAGCCTGAGAGCGGAGCCCCTGGAACTTCGGCATGACTAATTGTGGTCCTACTTGCCCCTGTATCGATCAAAAACTTTCTGTCTTTCCCTAATACTTGACTGTGAACATAGGGACCTTCTTGATCTACAGGTATCTCGATGAGAGGCAAGCCTACCTCCCTCTCTAGGCTGTTTCATGAATATGACTGGTACTCTGGATACTCGGACTGTGCATACTGGTACATCTGTGATGTGACATGCTGTGTTGCAGCAATAGGCTGCGGTGCGGAAACTGTCTGTTGTGCATTCTGTGACTGCGGAGTCTGTGAAACTTGTTCTTGTCTAGGCGGACGTGGTCTTTCTTTAGTCTTACCAGTAGCTATGTTATGTTTCAGAACTGCACACTCGTTTATAAAATGACCTGGCTGTTTACAATAATTGCAGTTCCCTTTAACGGGAGCTGCAGGATGACTGGCTTGATTCGGACCCCTCTTCTGACTGTCTTGAGGAACAGATTGTGCAACTAGCACTTTCATTTTCGTGTCTTTCATACGTTTTCTCTCGTGTTCTTGCTCTTCTCTGATTCTATTCTGGTGGTACTGGAGCATCTGGAGCATCTGGGACGGAGTATTTGCTTGCCAGGTGCTTTCGACTTTCAAAACTCGATTTTTAATTTGTGGACTTGAATTCTCGACTAATTTAGTAACAAAAAGGTGAGGGTATGACTCACTACTTGTCTTGAGACCACTGTTAATACTGAAACATTTTTCAAATCTAGAATAAAAATCACTAATATCTTCATCTTGTTTCTGTTTACAGGCTGAGATTGCATCCCAGTCTTCCTTCCTAGTTGTCAATAATCTGGGTAAAACTTGAATCAGTAATTCTGGTAATTCTTTACATTTATCTCCAAGACCGGTACCTGGTACTCGTGCCTTGTCTTCAGCTTCTAGAGCTGCCCAATCGATCTTTTTCTCTCCCACCTCCCATTCCTTTTCCTTTAACTTTTCATACACCCCTGCGGGTAACAGGACCTTTAACATTTTAATGATATCTGGGTAAGTGTATTCTCCCATACGGAGCATGTCTTTTAATTCTCTATGGAACCCGGCTGGATCTTTGTCATGACAGGGAATTAATTTCTTCATTTCAAGAAGTTCCATCTTTGAAATCGGAGTGTATACAAACACTCGTTGCATTACGCCACCCGCCCCTTGGACTGGGTGGACTTCTCGTAACGGATTCTGTCTGTCTATGTAAAATGATTTACTTTCTGGGGGTGAGACATGAACAAAATGCGGGTTCAAAAACGTTCTATATTTGTGGCGCTGTTCTAGAATGACACTAATTAAATCGGTACCTAGACCTCTCCATCTATACTGGAGTAACTCGTTCAGGATATCATGCAACGGACCTGGATCAGAATGTTGACCCTCATACAGAGTAATGAGGTGCTGGATCATATACATACCCACCAGTCGCTGCTCGGCTGGGGGCAGTTTCAGAAACATTTGTGCCACTATTTCGTCTGGAAAAGTGGTAGAATCAGTAATCCATCGGACTGCTGATCGGGCTAGTTCTTGTTCATGCATGGTACTTAACTCACTATAACCGATTCGTGATTTCAGAATGTGATCGGTAGCTTGAAATACTTGTTCTAGAGAACCTTGTTCTGGTGCTGGATGATGAAAAATAGACTTGGGTTCTAGACGTAAATGACGATCTGGAAATCTAGATTTTCCTACATACGCTATTCTGGCGGGATTCTCGTCTTCCTCTTCAGGATCAGAGATACTTTCTTTCTCGCTTACTTGTGCTGTTTTACGCTGGTCGTGTAACCTTATTATTTCTTTACGAATTTTCTTGTACATACTCTCCATAGCACTGACGGTCTTGTGCTTACCCTCGGCTATATTATCACTCCACCTTGTCAGGATTCTCATTTCGGCGGAATCTTTAGACGGGTAATCTTGTTCTCTTATTAGACAATTGATCAGGAACTTTAATATCATGAGCTGAATCTCGGCTTTCCTTTGAGACATAATCTCGCCAATACTTTCTGGATCATCCCCTGTACGGATGAAACGATATATTCTGTCTAGATCTTCTTTCATATTCGGCAAGGTGACTAGATACTCGGTCACTCTCCTTACACGTAAGGAATATAAAACCATGTTATATTCGCCTGGAACTGGATCATAGACACATTCGTTAAGGGTTTGCCTGATTTCTGTAACAGACTGATGTTTGGGCGTGCGCTGTAACGCCTGAGCATGTAATTCGAGTAATGTTAAACGCTTGTGTGGCGGCGGGGTTTGAGGAAGACCTCCTCCTGCGGCCCCTAGACTAGAATCGTCGACTGACATTCTTCGTCCTGGCAGGGTCGGTAATTGTAACGTGGGCTGGACTTGTATGGCGGACTGGGCCGGGGGAGCTGTTAAGGGCACCCCGGTGTCTGGAGGAGCATGAATTACCTGGTTTACAGGGACTGGCGGAGCGCGAACAGGATTTGCATATTCTGGGACTGTGTCGTCCAGATAGGACGAAATAAAAATATCAGCTGCGGTCGGTTTATGACGTAGCTTGGTCGGAACTAATGATGGCGGGAAATTACTGGATGCCTCTGGGGTCGCTTTTGGCAAACCTTCGGCAAGGAGAGGATACATACCCTTAATGAGGGCATGCCTCTGTCTGTCTGACTGTTCGGCTTTGACTTGTTCACCTATCTCGATTAATTCTCTTTCTTGGGCTCGTTCCTGGGATTCTCTACTTAACTCCGACTTTCTGACTTCTTTCTCGGTTCTTCTATGAGCTTCCTTACGCCATAACTCGATGGCATCTTTCTGTGACTGTCTGGCTTTCTTTTTCCATAATGCTTCTTCTACTCGCATGATACATTCGGCATCCCATGTACCCGATACGGGCCATCTATACTTTTCTTCTAACTGTTTGGTATACTCTACCCATAAATCTAGATACAATATGGCGCTTATGCCATGTTTCTGATACATAAAGTGACCTGGACTGTCCCTCGGCGGGACAGGAACTGCTTCCTCTAACAGACCCTTTCTAGTTTTTAACTGACGTAACTTGGAAAAGAGCGGCATGACTGAACTGTAATCTGGACACAATACAATACACAATGAAAACACGGAATCAC
Organism: Lissotriton helveticus; assembly: GCF_964261635.1. NCBI lineage: Eukaryota > Metazoa > Chordata > Amphibia > Caudata > Salamandridae > Lissotriton > Lissotriton helveticus. Next base: position 981,408,590 of record NC_136065.1, on the reverse strand, counting down.
ATCGCACTCATACCACAACAGTAAAATACATAAAGAACATTATAAATAACAGTTTGAACAGAATATTACCTGGAATACTGAAAACAGAAACAGAACAGAATTTCTCGAGAACGGAACAGACTAGAATTACTGGATGCACTGCTGTAACAGTACGGAACATACCGGTCCCATAAAGGAACGCATCAAGACCCGTATCCACCTAGGTGAACACTTCGTTTGTGAGTCTGGGTACCACCAACCCACGGACCAGGAGTCAATTTAGATTGGTCCTGTCTAGATACTACCCCAGCAATGGTACTCACCGGGCAGCACGGAACGGAAGGCCTCGGACTGGACTGGACGACGGACGACGAACTTCGGACTTCAGTTACAGGTGGGCCTCCGGATACCTCGGACCTTGGACTCTCGGCTTGGGCTCTGGTCGGGACTCGCCGCGTTCCTCCACCGTCTCGTTTGGATGCTGGACCGCCTCCTCCGTCTCCTCCGTGGGCCTGAGGGATACTTGGAGCAGAAATATCTGCCAGTGCACGGTATGGTTCCGTCACGACTGCAGAGGGTCAGGGGGTCGGCGTGGCTTCACCGACGCGTGGGGAAAGGGCAAGTCCCTATTCGGGCGCCATTATGTGGTATATAAATAAATAATACCGGATCTATTTTTGAATGAATGAATGAATAACAGATAGCTCAATAAAATAAGAGTCAAGATTCGAGGTAGTAGGAGTTTCTGCAGGTTTATTACAGCATAAGGACAGGATCAGGACAACCTGCATAGAACGGGGGTAACAGGGCCCAGCAGGACAACTGGGGCCCAGCAGCTGCCGGGGCTTGATCTGGGATGAGCGCGCTAACTTTTAATAACAATACATCAACTTATATACATAGCGCAAACACATAGCATTACATTGCAGTAGGCGTAACAGTGGGTGGAGCAGAAGGTGTGACGCATAGCAGTCGCGAAAGATAACAGTAAAAAGAGGTGTAACTGGGAGTATACTTAGACATGTGAGGCAAACGTAACAGAATATGTCATGAATGGGCGGAAACATAGGAGGGGGCTACCTAAGGAGCCGGGACCTCTAACCTAATGGTGCGCGAAAACTGGCAATGACGTATTACTAGGAGAAGCTGGGGGCTACGAACTTTGTGCTAGGAGCAGAGACTAGAGTCTGGAGGGTCGGAGCGACATGTACCTAAACCCTATCTGGTATCTGATGTTTAGGGAACATGTTGATATAAACTAGGAGTCATGAGGGGAAAAGCTAACTTGATTCTAAGACTGGACCATACATTATTCTATATGAAATGCGTGATGAAGAATATTAAATGACCATTTAAATACAGTATTTCTCTAACGTGGAGACGAGAAGGCTAGACAATGACGGAAACTATTGATGCAGTTCAGTAGCTTAGGAATGCAGAAGAGGAGGACTGAACTGATAGCTGGAACGATAACATACTTTTGGCAGACTCAGAGGCAGAACCAAGCTGCACCGGGCACTGCGAGGCAGGAAGTAAGTGAAGGGTCGAGGATACAGGTGGGGGCTGTATCGCTCCTCAGCGAGGCTTCAGGAGACAGGAGCTGAATCTGATGTCCGGGCCCTTTTGAGGCCTGGAAACGGGGACTTTATACTGGAATAACGTGCACACTAGAAAACGTGGCAACATAGCTTTACATAGGCCTGATATTCGTAGTATTCACGAGGACTGGAAAATGTCATACCAGAGGTGGACACAACTATAATTGCGTCATTAATCAGACATGGGGAATAACATATGCATATTGGTCATGCACACATAACATATGATGGATGAGGCGTAGGGACACAGAACATGGCAAAATTTACTTTTCCACACGGCGGCGGTCTCGGGGCCAGCGACCTGTGTGCATGCTCTACCATAAGGACCGTCAAGAAGTTATTGGCGCTAAATACGTCGCGTATCATGTCCTCCACGTATGTCTCCATCCTCCCCGTGTTTTGGGACTCTGGGACGCCGGCGTTATTGTGACGTGATCTTGCTTCTAAATCCTCAGCCTTGTTCTTTATGACCTCTAAAATTTTCTCCATATCCGTGCACTTGCGGGTCGTAGAGTGTGATTCGTCCTCCACTGCCGTTATTCGGTTCTCGGCCTCGTCTAGTCGTTCCCCTTGCTTATCCAATTTCACAGATATGTTGTCCACCCTTTGGGTAAGAGAATCCAATTTTCCGTTGATTTCTTGTAGACTTTGCTGTATTGCTTAAAGGATGTTTTCCATGGCGTTACTCATCGTGCTCTCCGCTTCCAGTTAGGTGTCTCCGTGCGCAGTTGCGACTTTAGCATGGCGTTTTGTTTCAGAGGTCAGTTTTGAATGCTGTCGATCTGGCTTACCCATTATGTTCATGAACCAGTGCCTCCGGCGGTTACTACAGGTGATGGAGAGCACCGTAGGTGTGGGGTATCTTTGTGCAGCTGTGTCGTATCCCGTTAGACTTGTATGAGTCGTACCTAGGCCATGGTCCCGCCGTCAGTCAGATGATAGCAGCGCTGCAGTACAGCTCACAAACAATCGCAATCAGTGCAGCCATGTATGTCCCAGCATGATGCCTCCTCAAGACATGTCAGCCTCGCCGTTATAATGAAAACAATGGTTCCAGTGTTATAATACATATATTTTCTAGGGTTGGGGGGATGCTAGAGAGAGAGATAAAACTTGTGACACCAGGATTCATATCAAAATTTAGTTTGTATTTTTTTCAAAAAAGGAGTAAATAACATATAAATTGTACAGAATAGGTTTCAAAACAGTGCAGAGTGTCCCAAGTGTATTCAAAGAACCAAAAAACAGAACAGTTGAGTGACATAAAGTAAGAAATATTTACAGGGTTTCCAAAGGATGTATATTCATAATGAAAGCGACCAATAAATGATAACAATAGAATGTTACAGCCACTCTATACAATCATAGGTACTGTCTATGTGTTTCACATCCACAATGCGTCAATGGCATTTTTACCCGACTCTGAATAAGGGGTCTTGTCAGGACAAACAAAATGAGGGACATCTGCAATTCATGAAGGCTCATATATTTGTGTTGTGGCGAGTCAACCAAGTGATAGCTGATAGTCGTCTGACCGGATCCCACACTGGGCAGGGAATGTCAGAATCGGTCAGACAACTATCAGCTATCACGCTAATGCCCCAGGGATTGACCAGGGCTACCTTCCCTATTGTGGGCTGCACATCTTGGCCTGGTATCAGCGGTCACATTATCCTGATATCCAGTAATCTTCCTATTACCCTTGGCACATTTACCACCGGCTGGGTTCACTGCGAGTATTATTTTACTCATTCACACACTTGTTTTTGGTTCTTTGAATACACTTGGGACACTCCGCACTGTTTGGAAACCTATTCTGTGCAATTTATATGTTTTTTACTCCTTTTTTGAAAACAATACAAACAATTTTCTCTCTCTCTCTAGCATCCCCCAACCCTCAGCTGATACTGTTTTTATGCCTTGTATTTACTAGAAAATATATGTATTATTCCACTGGAACCATTGTTTTCATTATAAAGTACGCACCCTGGTTCCTCTGTGAGTAGGGTTCCCTTGTTTTCCTTTCCGAGCCTCGCCGTTATGACATATAGTCTGACTGTCTCTACAGTAGTGCACTATTCCACAACCTATGTTCATTATGCTCCTATTACATTGTCGCAGGCACAGAAGCTGGCAGTCTTCAGCAGTTCCAATTAGTAGCCCATATACCGTTTTATTTTGGGCGACTGGCACTGAAAACTATGCCGCATAGCCTCCACAATACATCATTGTCGTTGAGCGTTAGTGGCAGTACCAACCACACACATCTATTGTACTGGGTTCATACACAGCATCACAGCACTGTCTGGCTCTCCGCACCGCTCCATAATGTCTGAGCAGTCACTCGCGGCGGTGTCTCCAGCTGGGTCTGCACATTTATGGATACCGCAGCAATCATCTCGCCCGCAGCACAGCCGTGCCATGGGGCGTTGTAGGATCCGTAGTATTAGGGGCGGTGTATCATGTCACAAGTCTCTATATGGGAACTGCTGCCAGTATTTTATTTCTCTTTTACTCCTTTCTTACATGCAGGTTTTCAGTTTCTCTGCCTCATAGGAGGATATCTCCTGCTGTGCCGCCGTTGCTCTGGTCTGCCATTTTGTGTTAGCATGAGGTACGCCTCCCGCCGTGCAATGAAAGCAGCCCGGTCCACAGACAGTGTCTATCAGCGCCCTTCAGTGAGGGACACAACCCACATCATCCAATATCAGTCGTCCAAGAACTGCAGCCTTCAGTGTCCGGCATACAGAAAAGCTTCACCACATATCTTACGCGCTCCGGACCGATATCGCCCTTGGCGCCGCCATCTTGCAAACTCCGGTTTGTCCCCGTGCGTTGTACTTACAGACACGATTTGCAGGATTCTGTGGCAACCTTCAGGGCTCACTACCCATTCTCCTCACAGACAGTCAGTTCCGACATTGCGGTCAATTTGGCATCCGCAACGTGGTCTTTTCACCAATAAATAAACCCGAATGTCGGAGCAGTCTTAGAAGGCAGCCGTATCACAGTGCGCCCTCTAGCGCCCCCGCAATCCAACACTTTCCCTACTGTTGTACTGACTGGAGTGGGAATAGTAACTTTTACCCCTCCGCTATCCAACACTTTCCCTACTGTTGCAATTATTGGAGTGGGAATAGTACATCTTACCCCTCCTAAATCCAATACTTTTCCTACTGTTGTACTGACTGGAGTGGGAATAGTACATTTTACCCCTCCGCAATCTAACACTTTCCGTACTGTGGTAGTAATTAGAATGGGTATAGCAAATGTATTCATTCTCACTCCAACAGTTTTGCTACTGTTGTACTGGCTGGAATGAGTACAGTAAATACTACTTATCCGAAATCCAATGCTTTTGCTACTGTTGCATTTATTGGAGGGATATTTGTACATTTCAACCAGTTTTATTATTTTTGTACTGCGTGACGTGGAAGTAGTAAATGTTTTATCATTAATTTTAATAGTTTGCCTTGTTAGGTATAAATTGTAGTGGGAACAGTATGTGTATTAAAAAGTATACTTTATAATTTATTTTATGCTGTTATCATTTATATCATAATGTTTTTGTTTATTTAAAGCTATACTATTTTTAAATATTAATATTTTTAAAGTGTAATATAATTTTTGCAACATTTAAAGTATTTAAAGTTGCTTCATTTTTAATTTAATTTTACAGTTTCTTTTTTAAAGATATTACGTTAAGGGAGTAGGTGTGTGTGTATGTGTGCATATATATATATATATATATATATATATATATATATATTTATATATATATATATATATATATATATATATATATATATTTGTTTTATATCATTCTTGAATTACAATATCATAATAAAAGAAGAAGATATATGTAAATATATTTTAATTATTATATATGTGTGGTTTAATGTTTCATAACTAGCTTCATTTGTTATTTAATATATTTAATATTTACTATTTTCTTTTATATAAACTTAAAAATCGATATTCTATAAAACTATATTAATGACAGATATTTTTTTTCTATTTTTGTACTTACCATTATGAGTATAGGATGTCGCTATTTTCTAAATTGGTATTTTGGTCACTATATTTTTGTATAAGGATTATTTGAGTGCCGATATTTTGTCAATGTACCGGAAAAAACATGATCCGTTATGAATTCCACTTAAAATCTCCAGCCACCTTTACTCGATGTGTACCTAGCTTACATCTCTTAATCTCTGCCCGCACTGCCTTTTTCCCACTGACCCTATCTGTTTGCTGCTGCATCTAATTATCGTCCTCTTCCTTTCTCTCCTGCTCTCTCTTGCTTTTTTATTAACTCTCTGTCTGTCTCACCTTCTCTCCTTTTCCAGAACCTCTTATCTCCATCTTCTCTGTGCTTCTCAGTGTTTTTTTATTTTCTCTTTAGCTTTCTTCTCCATCGACCATGTATGGCAACTGAAACTTTCTCTCTGCTGTACATGGCCATGCACAGCAGCTGCCATTTTCCTTTGGCCACTGTGCTTTTTGCTGTTCTGTTGCCCAGAATTCTACAATCTAGAGGGCCTTCTGAACTGGCTGGAGAAGTACCCTACGACCATGGAACAAAGAATTTAGTACAATGTGGTCATCAAATACTTGCAGCTTATTGTCCATTCTTGTTGGACAGGATATCAGGCTGCTTGGCTTTGGCAGACTTTAACAGCTTTAAGGCAGAGGACAACCCATTGATGTCTACCACACTACCTTCACAGTCTGGGGGGCTTCAACAGGTCATCTACAGTAAAGGGTTAAAAAATGTTGCCGGTCAAAACACCTAAAACATTGTATTTATCAAAAATCCAGGAGGGGACATGAGGGAAATTCTTCCCTTGAGCCTGATATTTTTTTTTTTTTGCTTTCATGCATAGCACGCCGTGGATACATGCTGATGTTACAGCAAAACAAAAGTGAAAGCAGTGCATGCTAATAGAATCTGTAGGGATCCTCAAATGTACTTTCACACAGCATTCCTATTCTTCTCTCAATGACAATAGTACCTGATGTGTGGCTGGACTATCACTTGTGATAGAAACGGCCTCAAATCCAACAAGGAAACATCACAATTTAGCAAATTGACTCATTCTGGCAATGCAGGTAACAGTGGTATTTAGGCCATGACTCTATTGGCACCCAGGGAAAACTGCTGAGCCCAGACATTTCTTAAAACATGAAACCTAGGGCAGTCTGGAGTGGTGGGGGTTGTGTGGATCACAATATCCTTTCATATCCAGAATGCTCTGAAAACACCAAACTTTGACTAAATCGCAGATTTTCCTCGTATATCAGTGAAGGAAATTCCAGAATTTGTGCGGTTCCATATGATGCCTACCAATCAGCGTTCCCACACTTCTCCCAATTAAAAAGTAACTCAAATGTTCACCAAGTATTTTGCTGTTAGTACATTAATTACGTAGTTCCTCAAAACAGCAAGTAATATGATGTAATGATTAATTAAATAAATATAAAGCAGAATATGAAAGCAGTCAATACGTTTCAAAATGTATGATGTACGAATCAGAAAATGTTAGTCAATGTTGTGCAGAGATGTCAGAAGAGGTCAAATATAAATACATATGATCTAAGCGAAAGATCGCTGATTACAATTTCTACTATATTTGATACAAGGAGATAAATCCTGAGTGTGATGACTGCAACAGGGTCTTCTAAATTTTAAACCATATTTGGAAGGTAGATAGTCTATTATAGCAGCATTTGTAGAATGGCATGTTATATTGGAACAGTTCATATTCACACTACTGCTAGTTACAGTATTTGCAGCCTTTTGCAGCCGGCAAATTACCCTAACAAGCTATCTTGCTCCTGAACCCCCCCACCCTAAATAAAAGAGATCCCTAATGCAGATACATTATCCCACGGCCTATATTTCACAACAGGTCTGTGTCCTTTGAAAGACTGTAGGCTGAGCAATGTCAATCAAATGTAAGTCGTACCTGACATCTGATGACTCTGCCCCAGCCCAATAGGTTAATCAAAGCACCATGCATGCCGTATTGGAATCTGGAAGATTCCTGATTGGACATTGCTTCTGAATGGCTGGTAGGCTTAGATAGTGAAAACCACCTTAATATCAGGAATAGGAAAGGTCATGAAAGTTGCTGGTTTTAGAATAACATGACTTAATGTCATGTACAGCTGTATAATCTTTTTGACACAGCAAGTTCTTGCTTGGCACACCATATGTGAACGTTTAGAAGGGAGTTCACTTACTGTCCATTGGATTCTTGGCCTCTCATCTGTGACTGTGGACTAGTGTTGGCACCACATTTCACATCAGCTCCTCACACACAACACTGTGGTGTACCTAAGGGGTCATCGTATATCATCTCTTATTCAACATTTACATAACCCCCTCACGAAACCTGACTAAATAGTTTAACATAAACTATTTCAGCAATGCAGATGACCCCAAAATCATTTTAAAATAGATGGCTTGGAAGACCTTTACACTTTAAAACTTGATGAGCGCCTTTAGGACATAAACATATGGATCATGAATAACCATTTAAAGCTCAATAACACAAAGACAGAGCATGGCAAAAATACCAGACTACTGCGATATGGCCTAAGGAACATGAGGCCCCTTCAACAGTATCAAGAGAAGTCTGAAACCTAGGTATAACCATGGATTCAGACCTAAACTTGATACCACATCTTAACAATGTTACACAGTGTGCCTTCAACACAACGGAAATACTACGTTGCATCTTCCCATATCTTGGAAGCCAACAGAAACTGAAAGCCAGCTGCACGCTCATTATCTCCAAGTTTAACTATGTCAACAGCCCATATAACTTGGTGCACCTGCATTCATTTTACACAAAATACAGCTCATCCAAAATGCTGTCTCTTGAACGTGACCCTTTCTGCGTAGTCATCACTAAACTTTGTGCCTTCACCCTCTTGTTTTCTGAACCCATTTTTGTTGGCTTTTAAAACTCTGAGCGCTCAACCACAGCCAATAAGTGCTAAAGTGCTTGTGCTCTCTTTTCTAAACACGGTAGTATTTTGTTATATCTAGTTGGCACATTTAAGTTGCCTGGAAGTCCCTAGTAAAGTGGTACACCACATACCCAGAGCCATTATATTAAAGGCCGCTAGTGGGCCAGCAGCATTGATTGTGACACCCACTCATGTAGCCATGTAAAACATGTCCCAGGCCTGACATTGGAACCTGTGTATTCAGTTTTAAACTGCCATTTCGATGAGGCAAAATAAACCTTTTGCCTGGCATAAACCTCCCTTTTAAATGCATGGAAGTCACCCAAGGGTAAGTCCTAAACAGCCCAGAGATCATGGTGTAGTGTATTTAAAATGTAGGACTTGTAAATTAAGTTATAAATTAATTTCTCGCCACTGTAAGAAATCTCTGCGAACTCGCAGAAATTCCACAAACACGCGGAATTGCTTGTTTGTGATGCTTTTTTACTGTTCGCAATAGCTGTTTGCATGCTCGGGTAGAAATATCTTGCGAACACGCATTTGAGAACGCAAACAAGCAAATAATTTGGTGAAGTCGCGGAACGCAGAATTTTGGGTAATTTCGCGTTATCTGTGGAACGCAAAATTACCCAAATTTCGGGAACGGAACAGAATTTGCCGCCCAGGACTAGTTTTAAGTCATTATTCTGAAAATGCCACTTTTGGAAAGTAATGAAAAAACAAAGGCACGTGAAAGACGTGCCAAAACTGATACACTGCTTTAAGTTGGGACCTTTTCCCTTTCCAATATATCATTTTCATCCATATTAATTCGAAACTTTAACAGTATAATCACGTATGTCATCCAACTTCTCTTTGTAGAAACCACGGAGTCAACGAAATTCCATTTTGATGTTTATTAAACATTTTCAAATGCTGCTGCTTTCCAATCCAGGCTTTTGAACAGCAGCATGTGCAATTAAATAAACTTCAAGGTAGACCCAGTTCATACAACCCAATGCATTTCGAGCCATTAGGCTCTTCATCAGGGGTTTCTGTAAAATACAATGAGATTAGATGTACAAATTGCGCGAAAACATGAGAGCTAGTTAACCAACATAAAAATACAATAAACCCTGCCATTCTCCCACCCCAAAGTGATATGCAAACTTATTGTCCAAATGTTTTCACACACTGCCATATTGCAGCCCACTGCTGAAACCTCCCAATGTATACCACCCCAAAATTATCCTAAACTACACCCTAAAAAAACTCCCTAATCTGTGCCCACTGTTTATCTGAAATAAAAAAAATCTATACTTTTGCAACAAACGATTTCCTTCATCAGTACCCATTATTTACCTGAAACGCCTGTCCTACTAAAACAAACGGTCTCCTCTCTGCCTCTCCCGTGACTTTCTCTCTCAATCACCCTCCCAAACGAACCCTTTTAAACCATCATACTCGCACTCACATGTACTCAATTATGTGAGTGAGATTATGATGGTTCAAAAGGGTTCGTTAGGGATTTTCTAAAAACGTGACCGGGAACAGGTCACGCATAATGGTTTGCACGCTATTCAGGAATATGTATGATTACTTGGACTACATGTAAGGGAAGGAGTGCACTCTGACTTCAAACTTTTTTGACACTTTTGGAAAGTTGGCATTTTCTTGTCCCAACCATTAATGTCTGTTGCTTGTATCCTGGGTAGGCCTGAGCGGAACTTGGCAAAGGGACCAAAAAACCCTGCCACAATACGCGGAGTTCCACAAGTGGCGATCATCAGGAACGGAACCATGCACAGCGCAAGAGGGAACTGCTTCTTTCTGCCGCTTGACTAGATGTTCTACTCGAGTGCCCGCTTTTTCAATGTGATCAGAAGGTTTCTCAATGCCAGTGGTAGAGAAATCTTGTCAGGAGGTGGTCTGGAGTAAGATTTTCCTCGCACTTAACATTCGTGTTAGAAATAGGGGTCTCTAGTTAGCAGAGGTAGGTACCTTTGTTCAAATAGGGACCCTTGCTTCTACTCAGGGTAAGGGGGATACACACTTTAGATAACCCCTGCTCACCCCCTTGGTAGCTTGGCACGAGCAGACAGGCTTATCCCAAAGGCAATGTGTAAAGTATTTGTACCAGCACTCACAGTAACACAGTGAAAACACCACAAAAGGACACCACACCAGTTTAGAAAATAAAGTATCTTAATCTAAATTAGCCAAGACCAAAACGAGAAGAATAGCACTCGTTACTTAGAATGCATTTAGTACGCATGCCATTACAACGCGGTCATTAGTACGACAGCGTTGTTAGTTTGCATACCTTTACTACGTAATTCGGAGCAACGAATTGCATTAGGGGGCGCTGGATGTTGGAATAGTATAATTTACTATTCCAACTCCAGTCTGTGCGGACACTAGGGAAGGTGTTGGAGTTTAAATCCAACACCTTCTCCCCCCTAACGCAAGTCGTTGTTCCGACACCTTCTCCCCCTAACGCAAGTCGTTGTTCCGACTTGCTAAGTAAAGGTATGCAAACTAACATGGGGTCGTTATAACGACCGTGCTGTAATGGCATACGAAGTAAACTCTGTTCACCATCGACAATAATACAACATACAGATACTCAGAAAAATTTCTTTAAAACCAGATAGTGCAAAAATAAGCTTATAGAAATCAAATAGCACCAACTCGAGCTATTGTGATGTAAAGACAGCACGAAATCCAAAGTACGGCGCCGCCCACGAGGAATGTGGAGTCAGGCGCAGAGTCACACACACCACCAAACACGATGTTGGTGATGATGCACGGCATCGAAGATGGCCGATGTCGGCTGCGGTGATGATGCGATGTATGCAAGTTTCTCGAGTCACCCTTGGCGGTGATCGGCACCACGATATCAAGATGCAGGTGCTGGCGAGGACGGAGTTAATGAGAGCACTGGCATCGGGCACAGCCAATCACTGCAGGCATTGGAGGGCATCATAGGGTGTCGGTGCTGCGAGCAGGCTGGGCGATAAGTTATTCACTTCATTAGCGGCTCCCCAGGCCCCGGTGCAGGTCGCGGCGTCACAGCGGCGGCGATCGCGTCTGAAATAGGGTTTCCTATTTCCCTTGGATTTCTTCAAGCTTCCAACAGCAGAAAAAAAACAGAGGTCCAACACCATTACAGGCACCTCCTGGCAGGTCAGGACTCCCAGCAAGGAAGTTCAGGGGAGCTGGGGGTGAAGTCATTTTGTCCCTGAGACTTTAAAACAGGAGGCAAGCTCTTCTTCAAGTCCTCAGAGACTTTCCTCAAGCAGGGGACACAGCACACAGCAAAGTCCTTCTCCTCTCTTTGGCAGAAACAGCAACTGCAGGCCAACCCCAGACACACAGCAAGGGCAGTACTTTAGCGGTGTTAGGTCTAATACTTATACCCCAAATTGTCTTTGATCCCTTTGTCCAAGGGGCTCTGAGCCCAGTCCAAACCAGTTCTGCCTTAACTGGTGCAACATGACCACAGGAGGTGGAGACAGCATTGTGCAAGGGAGACAGGCTCCATTCAGGTGCAGGGTAAATCTCCTCCCACCACTCTATATGCAGCTGGGTCTATTCAGCTCAGGGCTGGGTCATCCAGGAAGGGCCAGGCACACCGCAACCCCCCTCCCCCCTCAGAGGCTGTCTACAGGAAGTGCACATCCTCTGTCTCTGTCACGCTGAAACCAGACAGTCAATCCGCAAACAGACAGAGGCATACAGAAAGGTTGAACAAGAAAACAGCCACTTTCTAAAAGTGCTATTTGCAAACACAGAATTTAAAAACCTTCCTTACTAAAAGATGTTGTATTCAATTCTGACTTCAGGGATACCAGACTCCACTTTTCAATCTTAGGAAGATATGTTTGTAAAATGTTACAAAATATTCCCCATTCTGTCCCGTGGGCAAGATAGCCTTTCAATAGGGAAGAACGATATTGGCCGTATTTCACTATCAGGACGTCCTACCTTTCACATACACTGCACTCTGCCCAGGGGATTACCTTGGGCCTACCATAGGAATCTCCTATGTGCAAGGAAAGGGAAGGGTAGGGCCTGGCAAGTGAGTGCACTTGCCAGGTTGACATGGCAGCTAACAAAACTGCGCACAGGCACTGGTTTGGAAGACCTGAGACCTATTTTTACGGCTACTCTTGTGGGTGGCACAATCAGTGCTGTAAGTCCACTAGTAGCATTTTAGTTACCAGCCCTGGCACACTCAGTGCACTGTACTAGGGACCTACTGGTAAAACAAATATGCCAATCAGGGAGAACCAATCACAATATCAATCTCTACAGGGAGCACTTTCACTTTGGCACTGATCAGCAATGGCAAAGTGCCCAAAGCATCCAAGCCAGCAAAAACTAAATCCAGCACAGCATCAAAAACATAGGAGGTAGACGCAAAAAGTCAGGGAAGCCACTTATGGATGCCAGGTCTAACAGTTTGCAAGCATGAGCAAGGAAAGAATGCAAAGCATAGTTTTTGGGATGTTACGTGGAGCGCAGAGTGGGAAAAACTCTGCAAACTCTGGTGGTGGGGTGGAATTTCGCCATTGGTTGGTGTGCATTGCTCTCAGACAGCAAGACAGAAGACCATGGGGTTTGCAGGACATGCCATCTCTGCCTTGATAAAGTGTTGGAGCTGTCATCTACCACCTTTGCACATCATGTAGGTTCTGCCCGAGCACACTCACATAAGGTTTAACACTAGTCTGTTGTGAACCCAGAGAAACTTGGGCCATGGCAGGGAGGCTGGAATTCCCTAACAGATCTGCTGATGGAAACCTCCAGACCCTTCTCATACTTCAAAGTGGGCATCAGGTGTAAAAAGTTCACTGCCAGACCCAACTCTTCAGTACACCTTTGAAACTGTGGAGAACTCAGAAGGACTGTTGTGCTGCTCTGCATGAGAGGCTTCTTCTCTGTTGTCTTGCTGCCCTTCTTCCTGCTGCCCTGCTGCCTGAGTGAAGGACTGGACTTCTTGAACCCAGGACCACCAGAGTGACTCCAAGTGCCACATGGTTGCCCCTCTGATCAGAGCCTCAGGGAGAGAACAGGCTCCAACAATCTTGAACCCACCACCTGGACTCTGCCAGCTGTGAGTCCTGCCCCCCAGTCCTTAACCCTCAGATGTGGCCCTAAAGGTACTCTGCCAACCTATATATGGTCCCAGCAGAACCGATGCAGCATCACACATCACATTGCAAGACTGCATGGAAACCTCTACGTGATGCATTCCTGATGCAGGACTGTGCATTACAGCAGGCAGCCCCTCGGAACTGCAACTGCATGACGCACCTCTACGCATCTCTATGCAGGACTTTTCATCACAATGGCAGCTTCTTGGGACCACCACTGCACAATGCATCTCCATGCATGGACCTCATATACCAACCACAGCTCCAAGTTGAATTAAAGCAATACAAACAATAAAGGTTTGCACCATTCATCACCATACCACTTTACTAATCCATAGGAGGCACTGCTTTCTCAGTACTAGCCACCAACTTCTGGAACTCACCACCACACAGCATTTGAAGCATCCGGGAGCATATACACTTCCAAAGTGTCAGAGATCTCACCTGTATCTTTTCTACAGAGATGTCAGGGAACTGTAGACAGGTCCGCAACCTCCCCTAACCACCTATTGTGCCAGTGTGAGGTGGGCAGCAAAAGGTAACCAGGGGAAGAAGGGAAACAAAACAAGGTAAAAAAGGAAACACTCCTCTGGAATATCCCTGGCACTACAGGAATTGTATGTCGCCACTCAGAAAACTGCTGAAGAATGCCACTAGCAATCTAGTGATGACAAGACAAACGGGGGACACACATTATGGAGGTGTAACATGAGCTGTTTACCATAAGCTGTTTCAATTAATATGGCATTCATGCAAATAACACAAAATAAAGTAAACAGCGCGAGCGCTGAAAATACGGTAACCATGGTTAGTTGAAATCCCCCTTCGGAGTTTTTGTATGGCGCAGGTAATCAAGATTGAAACCGGGACTGAACGATGACCAAAAACGGCCCGCCGAAGAGACAGGACGCCAAACGGTGCGGAAGTGCAGTGATCGCGACGTTCCGGAAGTGACGTGCCGGAAACAGAATCGGAAGTGATAGAACGCGAAGAGCAATTTCTTGGCAAGACAGAGCTTTAACAAGCCCTGCCTAACCCTGCGCATGCGTCTTTCTGTTGGGGGCCATCTTGGGAGTATGCGCCTCCGTCTCAACCATGTCCAACCTAAGGTCCTCAGTGCAGGCGGACATGACACAAAGAGAGTTTAAAACATGACTATTTCCAAGACACCTACCCCATCCCACTCCCCATTACTAGAGCGTGGTAAGACAGATGAACTGTCAGATTCAATCTTCAGCTTACAATCTACAGATTAGAACCAACCCAACCAGTAACTGCTTTCGATTGGCTGGTAAGTTAAGGAGGGCTGACATCATTCGCAAGGGTATCATTTAGTTATTTAATTACATATTTACCATTTCTGCCTAATACCATAACTACAAGCTGTTGGGAATGAACTGTAAAATACACCTCTTACATTCTCATTCAACTTATGTTCTACAAGGGTTGTCCATCACCAGTTCTGTGCGGCAATAAGGCAGCCATTATCAAATGAACAGGCATAAAATTACTGAAGAAATTTGCAAAACATTGCTGGTCAATGGGAGCACTTCAATCCAGTCCCCGACTTCCTATTCCAAATATATATATACACTTAGGGGCATATTTACTAAGATTTTGTGCAATGTTTGCATCACAAACGTTACCCAATTCAACGCAGAATATTTTTTTAAAGTTTACTTTCCAGTACAAAACTTGTTTTGTGCTGGAATTTCTCTTGAAATTAACGTAAGTCAATGACTGCTTTCCATTATTTAGTGCTAAAGGGGTGGATCATGAGTGGTGCATGGTAGTTCCCATGCGGCCACCCATGAGTTTTAATGCAAAACCATATCTACTAAAATAAGTAGACACAGATTTGCATGAAAAATAATGCCCTTTTGAAATTGGCGCTATCAAGGAGAAATGCTTTTATTTCTCCACTCTTTTCTGACTTTATATGTGTGCTGTACTGTACAGCACACATACAAAGTAGGAAGAGTTTTAAAGTTAGCCTAAGAATATTATTTTGTACTGAAAGTGCGAAACCTCTACTAGACACACACACACACCTTTGCACTATGGTACAGAGATGTGTGCATTGTGCTCTGCAGCCTGGTTATGCACCAGCACTAGGTAGAGAGAAGGAACGTGCCATATCTCTGTAGATATGGCACTGTCCTGCTTATCCTTCTCACATAATACAGTACAGCATTTTTGGTTGCAGCTGTGCATGAGAATATAGTAGATAGACCCCAATGTCCTCTGCTTTACATCTCACAATAACACTCAGATATCAAATGATAGTAAAACACCCATCCAGGCAGATCTCTCCACTACTCTTAACCTCTAACTATACACAAAGTTTCTGATTGGATAACC
The DNA here is from genome assembly GCF_964261635.1 of Lissotriton helveticus. Lineage (NCBI taxonomy): Eukaryota > Metazoa > Chordata > Amphibia > Caudata > Salamandridae > Lissotriton > Lissotriton helveticus. The sequence continues at coordinate 981,392,536 of NC_136065.1, read as the reverse complement.
TAGTGCAGTAACCAAGGTAGGCAGACTATAATCATAGGAAATACCATAAAGGGGACCTGCAAAGCTGTTTAAAGCAGCCAGTGTACTGAAAACAATTTACTGTGTGTCTGTGTTTCTCACGGCTCATCATCTACCACATTGCCACATGCTGTATTCCATAACACAATACCAGTTCCTCGATGGTCATCATGCATGTCATGGAATAACATAGGATCACAAAACAAAGAAAACATCCTCCAATGCCACACCTTGTATGACATAGCTTGTTGCCCCTGTAGGTAAGCACTTCAGTGCCCCATTTAGTAAGTGCCTTACAAATAAAAAACAATACATTATTTGTCCATTTGTGCATCATTTGTGTTGATGCTGCTAGAATCTTTTTTTCCATCACGTTGTAGAATTACAAAGCAAAATGTCTTTCATTTACATTTTCATTACTGTTGTATTAGATAAAAAGTTACATCCTACAATCTTTCATTTTGCAGTCTCAGTACTCCAGTGAGATTGTCAGATAGTTCATATTACAAAATTCTCTAAATTTGCAGTCAGAGAAAGAAAAGTGAACAACATCTTTACGTTAAAAGAATAAGCAGCAATTGTCAGGAGACACTCTGACATGTGACCCCTGTGTCTGAACACACAGGGTCTGATTTAGATGTTGGTGGGACTGCGATGGAGTGGGCTTTTTTGATGGTCTTCCTGCCCGCCTACCTATCAGTCCGCCCACCTGGTTGCGATGCTGGAATTCAATAGGAGGGATGCAAGCTGTCATCCCGACTCCGCAAGAACTTCGCTTCCTGCCCTGACAGCGGGATGGGCTGCAGGCGGCAGAAGTCCAGCCAGGATTTCCACCATTGGTATTTGGATGTGGGCTGTTTCTACGGGAATTTCAATGGGAATCCCACCCACTTTGAGTTAGCATAATGGGATGAAAAGTGGTGAGAACTCAACTTTTGTCAGGGTACAGGATGTAGATCTGCCCTTCCACTGTCCTACTGCACCTCGACCGCCATAGACTGGTACCCCATTTTACAGGATAAAGGCTAAGGGGGTCATTAGAATAGCGTGTGGAAAACCACCCCGACCGCCATGGATGGGCAAACCAACCGCCCGCGTGCACCGTGGATACACCGGCGGCCACATTAGGATCAACCGCCACTAAAGACCGACCGCGGCAGTAGCGGGCCAAGCAAAGCCGTCCAACGCGGGCGGTGATGGCCAAAAATCGACTGCGGCGGTCAGAAAAGCTGCCGAAAAGCAACAACCCGCCGCAAGGACAGCGGACACACCGCACGGGAAATTAGGATATCCCCGAGGGTGTCGCGGTCGGAACCGATGTCACCGACCGCCGCGGTCGCACACAGGAGTGAATGGGAAAAATAGCGGAAGTGCTGCAGCATAGACACAGCAGCAGACTGTACATGAAAATCATGGCAGACGATGCCAAAACACCGCAGTGATGCCAAACAGTGCACAAATAAAATTAGCCATGCCCTCAAAATAAATTACACACATAAAAATATAAAGAATAAAGTAAAAATATACGAAAATACCCTGGAAAAATCCCACAACACACCTGACACCCAAAATCCACTTTGACACACCCACACAGCTGAGTATAAAGCCACCCCCTTCACTAACTACATTCCTTTGCAACACTCCAGATTAGAAGGCCATACCCCACAACTAACAGGAGAGGCAAAAGAGCACAGCACACACACACATCCACCACCACCACCATCACCACCACCTTTACACCAGCACAAATAATCCCCCAGCACACAACACATCTCACACCTCAACACCATACCCCTGCACCCACACCCCTGCACCCACAAACACCTCAACCACCACACACAATGACAACTCAAAAAATGCCCAAATTCACCGACAGTGAGTTGACAGTTATGGTCAATGAGATTGTGAGAGTAGAGCCACAACTGTTTGGTAGCCTGGTCCAACAGACACCATTAGCCACGAGGACACAAATGTGGGAAAGGATCATCCAAAGGGTGAATGCAGTAGGGACCACCCCAAAATCCAGGAAGGAGATCATGAAGCGGTGGCATGATCTCAAGAGGGTTGTCAAGGATAGGAGGAGTAAGAACTGGACGCTGGCGAACGTGACTGGCAGTGGCCCTCCCATCCCACCGAAAACATTCACACCATGGGAGGAGAAGGTGCTTGCCATACTGCTGCCTGAGAGTTTCACAGGAGTAGCCGGGGGAGCGGAGGCTGGTAAGTACAAACAAATGCCAAACAACACACTGACAAGTACTTCCTTGCAATACCTTAACACCATTACACTGTCCACCCTCACCCAACAGGTAGATAGCCTTCTTGCACAGGATGCCTGTATGGGGGAGGGAGGGAGGCCTGCACTACCACTCCCAGCATGCCCCCTGGCCCACACTCCTGCAGCATGGAGGCCTTCCCTACCCAGGAGCAAGTGTCAGCCATTGCACTGTTAACAAACAAACTTACAGGTAGGTAGCCATCTTGTATTGGAGTACTTTTTGTGGGTGGGAGGCCTGTACCACTACTCCCAGCATGACCCCTGGCCCACACTCCTGCAGCATGGAGGCCTCTCCCACCCAGGAGCAAATGTCAGCCATTGCACTGTTAACAAACAAACGTATAGGTAGGTAGCCATCTTGTATTGGAATACTGTTTGTGGGTGGGAGGCTTGTACCACTACTCCCAGCATGCCCCCTGGCCCACACTCCTGCAGCATGGAGGCCTCCCCGACCCAGGAGCAAGTGTCACCCATTGCACTGTTAACAAACAAACTTACAGGTAGGTAGCCATCTTGTATTAGAGTACTGTTTGTGGGTGGGAGGCCTGTACCACTACTCCCAGCATGCCCCCTGGCCCACACTCCTGCAGCATGGAGGCCTCTCCCACCCAGGAGCAAATGTCAGCCATTGTACTGTTAACAAACAAACGTATAGGTAGGTAGCCATCTTGTATTGGAGTACTGTTTGTGGGTGGGAGGCCTGTACCACTACTCCCAGCATGCCCCCTGGCCCACACTCCTGCAGCATGGAGTCCTCCCCCACCCAGAAGCAGGTGTCAGCCATTGCACTCCTTACCCTCACTTAACAGGTAGGTAGCTATCTTAACTCTTCCAGATGTGTGTGTGAGACCTGCATTTCGAAACGCAGCAACAATTGCATGCAATGCATTGACATCCAACATGTATCAGTAAATGATGTTCCTCTGCAATATGAAATTACACACACTGTTGCCATGAATTGTACTACTGCAGAATTCATATATGTGTAGTGTACAGACAGTCCACTGCACCCAGTTGAGACAATACTTGCACAGTGCCCAACACTGACCATTCCCCATCTACTCCACAGATGATGAAGAACTCACTGCTGAGGACCACACCAACGACCAGCAGAGCCAGTCTCCACCCCCGGCACATGGACTCTCAGATGCCGAGACCAAGGACAGTTTGGACGATGAGCTCCAGCCCGGCCCATCTGGTGTGCCTCAGACCCAGAGGTCCCAGGCCCCCATCCTCCCCACCACCACATCTGCTGCAACAACAGCGCAGCAGACCCCTGCTGTCACGGCCTCTGCCTCCACCGCCACCGCAGCCACCACCGTTACCACTGACACTACCACTAGTACCACCAGTACCACCTGCAGCACCCTCCCTGTCCCAGGGGATGACCAGCCGACAGCAACACCTGTGGAGGTCAGGGAGAGAGTGCGTGGACCCACAGTGGCGAGGCAAGAGCTCAGTGGCAGCAGAGCAGGTGGGAGGGCCAGGGTCACCCCCAGACCTCGGGAGGAGTGAACACCATCCCTGGACTACTTCACCAGAGTAGTGGAGGCATACCAAGAGGTTCAGGGACAAAGTGGCCGGTCGGATGAACTTTTAAGGGAGCTCATCCTGCTGATGAGGTCCATTGACAACCGCCTTGGACAGATGGTGGACCTCATGGGCCAGCAAGTGGCATTGCAGAGGGACAGGCCTGTGTCCCAACCACCACCTCAGTCCCCTCCTGTTGTACCGCAGGATGACAGTGCACCATCCTCCCCTGCGCCAACAGAGAGGGACAAGTCCCGCCATGCCGCTGGCCATTCAGCAGGACCCCCACCGCCAAAAAGATCTAGGGGGCGTCCAAAGAAGAGCCTGGGAGTCTCCGGAGACAAAGCACATGCCACACGCCAGTCATGGAGCCAGCCGTGATGACAACCCTCTTCCCTACTGCATTGACTGTTTGGACTGTCTTTACCCACATTTCCTTGCCAATGGCACCTGTCTGTTGGACTGGGTTACCACATCCATGTGGACTCTACTCTTGCATCTCATTGAAGAGGACTGTCAACTCACTGCTCATTCCCCACTGTCATGTAAATATTTCGGCACAAATCACATGTCCACTTTCAAAATATAAAACATGATGCACCTGTTTGAGTGCTGTATCGTTTTAATGCAATATTTACAATATTGACAATGTCCATTATGTGTCCAAATGATGTACAGTATGTAGTGCAGGATTTGTCTGTAGCACCTAGGGAGACACCACAGAACAACAGTGACTGGTCTCATTGTGGCATCACAGGCAGAACAGTACAAAAAACATACACAAGACACTACAGGCATACTAGACAATGGGCTGCAGGTGTGAACAAATAGGGTCCATCATACGTTCACATATAGAACGTCAATGTCACTTTTATCACATACAGGTGACAGAACGTGTGCCTGTCTGTTACATCCGCACATAGCCCTTCACAACAACAGCAACCACACCAGACAATGTACACGTTGTACCTCGTCACCCACCTTCAAGTGAAGTAGCGGTCGATGAGCTGCTGGCGCAGGTCTACTCCTTCATCTTCCCTACTGTCCTCATCACTGGACTCAGGTCCATGAGCGGGTGGTGGCCTTGGTTCCTCACCATCGTCCAGGAGCAGGGGGACCCTCTTGTGGATGGCCAGGTTGTGCAGCATACAGCATGCCACAACGATCTTGCACACCTTCCCAGGTGAGTATGCCAGTGCACCTCCGGTCCTGTCAAGGCAACGGAACCTTGACTTCAGCAGGCCAAAAGTGCGTTCGATTACCCGTCGGGTCCTGCCATGGGCGTCATTGTAGTGGATGTCAGCCGGGCTCCAGGGATTCCTGAGGGGGCTCAACAGCCATGGCCGACTGGGATATGCAGAGTCACCTGTGAATGACAAACACCCATTGCAATGTTACACAGCCAGAGTGCAGTAGGTAACACACAGCACACCATAACAGTAGGCATACTCACCCACAATCCAAGGACGCTCGGGATGCAGATTCTCCATCATCTGTGGCACCAGGATACTTGGCACACACATGAGAAATGGTCATGTCTGCAAGGCACACCACCTGCACATTGATGGAATTATAATGTTTGCGGTTCCTATATATGTGCTCCGTCGCCTGTGGTGCCACCAGACCTACATGGGTGCAATCGATGGCACCAACAACATGTGGTATGCGCCTAAGGGGATAGAAGTCAACCTTCACAGCAGCCAATTCTCCTCCCTGAGGGAAATGGATGTAGCGATTCCGATAGAGCATCATGGCTGCAAGAACATCCCTCAGCACCATGCTGGACATGGGCTGTGACATCCCTCCAGCATTAGCCACCATCTCCTGGAAGGAACCTGTTGCAAAAAAGTGGAGTGCTGCCACCACCTTGTATGTGGGTGTGAATGCCGTTGGATAGTGACGGCGAGGCTGCAGGTGGGGCTCCAACAGATCACACAGGATCTTCAGTGTTGGTCTATCCAGGCGGAACTTCCGTATTAATGCCTCATTCTCCATTTCCTCCAGCACTGTCAGGTGACGTAGGAGATTTGGCCTCCTCCTAGTACAGAAGAAAGATATAAAATGTCAGTGACAACTATCATGAGATGGCCACAGCACATACCATCAATGATGTAATGGGAAAATAAACGACTGCTTGAGAGATGCATGGCACACCAGGTGACATGGCTGGCCTTACAATACTGTCAATACACAAGTGACACAAACAAATCGGAGAATGTGAATGCACACATTCTGGAGAACACAATTCACATGTGCAGGCAAGGTGTAGCAAAATCCGCCAATGTTTTAGAAATTACCATGTCTGTATCATACCCATCTGCTGTACCTGTCACACCTCAATGCATCATGTAAACTCTGCACACATCCATCAACACAATGATCACAGTATCAGGAAAATATTCAGTTGTGTGCATGAGCTGTTGTGAATGCACCAGTCTTATATGATACAATGCTGTGACACAAGCCTTGTGAAGGTCATCACTGAACCACAACGAATGGATTTGTACAACATCATGAACACAAGCTCAAGTGTGTCAAGCATCATCAGCCATTAAGTGCATAAGTAACATGGCAGGGAGCACAGACCAAAGTGTGTCACACATAACGTGTATTTAACTGTGGATGACATGGCAGTATGGCATTGTGTGTACAATGATGTGCCCTTTACCATGTTGCTGCTGTTTACTGATACACTCTTCAGGATTGACATAGCCATTAGTGGTAATGGAAATCGCGGTACCTACCGCCTGTCCCCGGCGGTGTGACACCAGCACCACCCCCTTTACAAGTGCAGAAGCCATTGGCATATGGACAGTTGTAAATGGCGGTGTGCAAGCTCCGCCGCATGAATCACGGTACCTACCGCCTGTCACTGGAGGTGTGATACCAGCACCAACCCCTTCACAAGTGCAGAAGCCATTGACATATGGACAGTTGTACATGGCGGTGTGCAAGCTCCGCCGCATGAATCGTGGTACCTACCGCCTGTCCCCGGCGCTGTGACACCAGCACCACCCCCTTCACAAGTGTGGAAGCTATTGGCATATGGACAGTTGTACATGGCGGTGTGCAAGCTCCGCCGCATGAATCGCGGTACCTACCGCCTGTCCCCGGTGGTGTGACACCAACACCACCCCCTTCACAAGTGCGTAAGCCATTGGCATATGGACAGTTGTACATGGCGATGTGCAAGCTCTGCCGCATGAATCACGGTACCTACCGCCTGTCCCCGGAGGTCTGACAACAGCACCACCCCCTTCACAAGTGCGGAAGCCATTGGCATATGGACAGTTGTACATGGTGGTGTGCAAGCTCCGCCGCATGAATCGCAGTACCTACCGCATGTCCCCGGCGGTGTGACACCAGCACCACCCCTTCACAAGTGCGGAAGCCATTGGCATATGGGCAGTTGCACATGGCGGTGGGCAAGCTCGGCCAGCGCGTAGGCGGTAATTGGATGTTTTTGAATGATGCACCACCGCGGAAGTGCAACCCGGGCACCCGCGGACCATCACCGCCATGGAGCATTGCCTACAGCCAATGGGAGCGATGATCGCGGTGGCATGATGCACATTTGAAAGTCGCAGAAGGTGTGCTCCGCCAGCGTGTAGGCGGTCATTGGATGATTTTGAATGATGCACCAGCGCGGTAGCGCACCCCGGGCACCCGCGGACCATCACCGCCATGGAGCATTGCCTACAGCCAATGGGAGCGATGATCGCGGTGGCATGATGCACATTTGAAAGTCGCAGAAGGTGTGGTCCGCCAGCGCGTAGGTGGTCATTGGATGATTTTGAAAGAGGCAGACCTGGACAACCAATTGGTGCCGCTTTGCAGCTTAAAGATGACCCCAGGGGGCTATAAGTTTGTGGGAGTGTGCCTCACATTTCCACAGCTCACAGAGCCTGCTGCCTGGGACTCTCTCCTGCTGCTGCCTCCTGAGCCTGCTGCCTGGGACCCTCTCCTGCTGCTGCCTCCTGAGCCTGCTGCATGGGACCCCTCACCACTCACTTCCGCCACAGGTGTTCCATGTCCACAGGGATGGCAAGGACAGAGAAGATCCGTGCCATTCCATTCACCAGCGAGGAGATAGAGGTCCTTGTGGACGAGGTGCTGGCACAGTACCCAAGGCTGTTTGGTGGCCCCAATGTTGTGGTAAGTCACCATGAAGGTAGCTGTCGGGCAGGGGGGTGTCAGATGTGTAGTTGTGCTGCTGCAGTATATGCCAGAGGGTGTGGGGTTGTGTCAAACACTGACAGACAAGCTGTCTCCAGGGCGAGGGAGTGTGTGTGTCACAATGTCAGTCTTTTCCATGCCTGTACCTGTATGTGTGAGTGGGGAGTGTTACATTGTCAGCCATACAGAGCCAACAAATGTTTGCCATGTAGGTGCCAGGACATTACTTGATTGTGTGAGTATTTCTGTGTGCCCCTGTTGTCTGACTCAGTGTGACCCAGGGAGTCGGAGAATTGGCTGCCCACACAAACGATAAACACCACCAGACTCACATGTTCCTTGCACCACTTCCTTCACAATGATTAATAGATATGCCACATCTGTGCCCTGTGTAATTGCAGACTTACACCCTTCTGTCGATGCATAATATGTTGATGCATCTTGCATTTGTTGAGATTATCCTGGACCCTATACGCCCCAATGTGTGCATGCAATCACATCTGTGTGGGCCATGCAAACTGCCCTTGAGAGGGGTCTCCAAGTTTTTGAGGGGGGAAGGTTACAATAGGTCCTGAGTCTGGGTCTTGCTACTGTACTGATAGATGTTGGTCCGTGACAATGTGGAACTGGTCATTAAACCTTCTTTCCTCTCATACATGCAGCTCAAGGTGAACCAGCGTAAGGCCGTGTGGAGGGCCATTGCCGCAAAAGTGTGAGCCCTGGGGGTATCCAACCGCCAACGCACACACTGCCACAAGAGGGATGACATCAGTCGGCTTGCAAAAACCGTGGCTGAGATGACATTGGGGATGCTACCACGCACAGGGCGTTTGGCACGGCGCAGCATGACTCCAGTGATGGCTCGCCCCGCATCTTGGCAGTGACTCATCCAGACCTTGATGCACGTCTGAAGGAGCATGGCAAGCAGGGAAGGACGGTGAGTATCTGGGGATCGTGACTTTTGCTTGGAGTGGATGCATGTGTACAGGGCCTGTGGCAGCGGTGAGCCATGTGATGTGCGTGTGTTGCTGTGCTGTGCTGTGTCATGTGAGTGGCTCCTGTGATGTGTGCTTGTATCGGGTATTGTGCCACCCTGGCCTTACTGAGCAGATACTCCCTGCTGTACTTTCCCATTGCCAGATGTGTTGGGCTCCACATGGTCATTCAGCATTGGAATGGTGTGGGTGATCTATTATGGGGTGAACAGCAGTGTCCACTTGCTGAGTGTGAATTCATGTATGCCGACTTTGCCTGCACCAAGATCGTTGGTGCCCCAACATCTGCAAATAATGTGCCCCAGATTATCACATGGTGCTTGCTATGGCCTACGTGGCATTGTGGACTGTGATGTCCTAATAGGTGTGTGTGTTGTCCCTTCCTGTTCCCTGAAGGTCAGCTAGTGGTAACAAGTGTTGTACCCTCATCATGTCCCAAGGTGTTGGCAGGCCTAGTTGTGTGTAGGGCACACTTCATGTAGGGGAAGGGTGTAGTGCTGTGTGGCATCAACATGGCTCACTCATGGCAGATTTTCAGCGTTGCAGGCACTGTTGTGGTCTATGTTGTCTGTAGCTGCACAGTGATTGCAGGGTGTGGTGGTTACCATGTACATTTGGACCTCTCCTGCACTGAATTGCTTTGAATTCGTGTGACCAGATGATGACACTTACACAACTCTGTTTCTCTCTCTCATGCAGATTCACAAGAGACCACGGAGGGACTTGAGCCAGAAACCAGTGGTGGCGAGAGTAGCACTACAGCTGCAGTGGAGGCCAGTGACACAGAGCACACCAGCGCATCTGAGGGGGACAGAATTATGCAGGAGGAATCCGTGGCTGAGACACAGAGTAGCACATCATCTGATGCCAGCGGGAATGCATTCAAGTTGGCAGGCACAGGGGATGGGGAGTCTGCATCATCATCTACAACCCAGCGACCATGTCCCATATTCCCATCCACTTCCCCAGGAGCTGCTCGTATCTGTGTCACTAAGAGGGGACGAGTGACATTCACACCTGGCACAGCTGCCCCTGCACCTGTCTCCCCTGCTGCCCTCAGTGCAGAGTGTGTAGAGCTCCTGCGCCAGCTCTGTGTGGCCCAGACCGCTCTGCTCAATGCCTTCAGTGACCATGACAAGAAATTAGGCCAGGTGGTTGCATACATGGAGGGCATACACTCTGATGTGGGTGGGCTACACCGTACAGTTCAGGCGTTGTCATCCACAGTGACGTCAGTCCTTCAACAGGCATATGCTCCCATTGCAGCTCTGGTGCCTTTGTCCACCCCCAGTCAGTGGCCACATCAGGTGACAGTGACCACGGTTCACCTGCGTCACCAAAAAGATACAGCACAAGGAGCACACAACAGACACAACCCAGGCACTCCCGCCCACAGACACCACCCCCACAGAGGAGCAGGGCCACCCACAATGCACAGAAAAGAGCCAGGAAGCCCAAGGCCAGGTGATCAATAAGGCTGACATCAGGCTCACATGCCACAGAGGCATCACCAGCAAATGACTCTCCTGTCACTGCAACTTCACACAGACCTACCCATGCACAGTGTCTGTGTCCACTGAGGAGGTGTTGCGTCTCAGGGCTACATCTAGGAAGAGCACAGGGACACATCCACCCACCACATCTACCCCAATTCCAAGTCCATTGAAGCAGGTGGATGAGAGCACTGTAGACACCACCCCTGGCACAAAGGCAAAGCAGGGCACTGTAGACAGCACTCCTGGCACAAAGGCAAAGCAGGGAACTGTAGACAGCACTCCTGGCACAAAGGCAAAGCAGGGCACTGTGGAGACCACCCCTGTGAAAAAGGCAAAGCAGGGCACTGTAGACACCACTCCTGGCACAAAGGCAAAGCAGGGCACTGTGGAGACCACCCCTGTGAAAAAGGCAAAGCAGGGCACTGTAGACAGCACTCCTGGCACAAAGGTAAAGCAGGGCACTGTGGAGACCACCCCTGTTAAAAAGGCACAGCAGGGCACTGTAGACACCACTCCTGGCACAAAGGCAAAGCAGGGCACTGTAGGGGGTACACCAGGAAAAGAGGGGAAGGAGGACCTGAGGCGTAGCCAGACCAAGCGTTCCGCAGGATCCAGCACATCACCAGAGGTAGTGCCAGTGTCTGCACCTGATGTGGGACAGTTGGTGTGTGTGCCTGTTGGGTCATCAACACTTCCCATCAACCCCAAGACAGGGAAGCCAATTCATATTCCCAAAAAGTAGAAGGGCACCTCTCCCACCCACACTGTGTCAGAAGTCTGCATGACACCACCTCCAAGTGCCACTATGCCACCTGGTCCACACAGCCCTCCAGCTTGCCAAGCCATTGATAGCCCCACAGCACCTAGGGCTCTGTCACCCCAGTTAAGTGGGCCTGCTGTCACCGACACACAGCCAGGTCCAAGTCTGCATGACTTCCAGGAGTGAGTTGACATCCCCCTCATGCGCCTGTGCCTCATACAGGTGTGCTAGTCCTGACCATTATTTACAACCATGGACACTGGCCCTGGTGATCTGCTGTGTTGTGCTCTCACATGTACCATGGACACTGGCCCTGTTGCTCTGCTGTGCTGTACTCTCCCCTGTGCAGCCTCCCATGTACTTGCTGTCTCACCTGCCATGGACACTGGCCCTGTCGCTCTGCTGTGCTGTACTCTCCCCTGTGCAGCCTCTCATGTACTTGCTGTCTCACCTGCCAAAGACACTGGCCCTGTTGCTCTGCTGTGTTGGCCTCTCCCCTGCCATGGACACTGGCCCTGTTGCTCTGCTGTGTTGACCTCTCCCCTGCCATGGACACTGGCCCAGTTGCTCTGCTGTGTTGGCCTCTCCCCTGCCATGGACACTGGCCCTGTTGCTCTGCTCTGCTGTACTCTCCCCTGTGCAGCCTCTCATGTACTTGCTGTCTCACCTGCCATGGACACTGGCCCTGTTGCTCTGCTGTGCTGTACTCTCCCCTGTGCAGCCTCTCATGTACTTGCTGTCTCACCTGCCATGGACACTGGCCCTGTTGCTCTGCTGTGCTGTACGCTCCCCTGTGCAGCCTCTCATGTACTTGCTGTCTCACCTGCCATGGACACTGGGCCTGTTGCTTTGCTCTGTTGGCCTCTCCCCTGTGCCATGGACACTGGCCCTGTTGCTCTACTGTGTTGGCCTCTCAACTGCCATGGACGCGGGCCCGGTTGCTCTGCTGTGTTGGCCTCTCCACTGCCATGGACACTGGCCCTGTTTCTCTGGTGTTTTGGCCTCTCCTCTGCCATGGACACTGGCCCTGTTGCTCTGCTGTGTCGTGCTCTCACATGTGCCTTGGACACTGGCCCTGTTGCTCTGCTGTACTCTCCCCTGCCTGGGAAACTGGACTTCCTGTTTGTGTTTCACCTGTGCATGGTATGTATCATTTTTGCATAATTTTGAGCCTTGCTGTTGTCTACTATTGTTGTACCGCTGCATCTGTGCAATATGTAAATAAATACAGTCACTTCTGGTGTGTGTTTTGTCGGTGTCCTTGCTGATTAAAGTTCTGTTTGTGTTCGCATTTGATTGCCTGTGCACCATGCTCCATGTATCACTTCAACATTGAAAGGCTCTTTGCAGCCATCATAATTTTGGGCAGGGGTGACAGGGTCTTAAGTCCATTCTGAGCTTGCAAATTGTGTGATCTGTGATGGCTATTTTACCTGCCATGCAGTACTCTTGTTAGTGATTTGTTGTTGTTGCCTACACTGTTCACATGTGTGGTTGGGGACACTGCCAGCACAGGGTGTGATGCTGTGCGGATGTTTCGAAGCTGGCTGGGATATGTAATGTAGTACGTGTGTGGATTGCTTTCTGTGTGGCCAGACTTGTATGTGTATGGTCATCTTGTGTTGGGCCTTGGTCCTGGTGCCATGGCCTACATGTGATGTGTGGTGTTGGGTGTAGCAGAGGTGTGCAGTGTGAAGGGTGTCAGTTTTTAGTGTATGTGTGTGTGCCCCTGTATTGTGTGAGACACACATGTGTCACCCAGGAGTTGTATGCCTGTTGTTTGTTTTGTCTTGCCCTGGGTAGAGGATTGTATGCCCTTGTGTGAGCTGTTTGTAGTGCACTGTGCTGTATGTAGGTGTATCCATGGTGTTGTGTGAGACTCCTCCTTGTTGTGTTTGTCACTTTGGAGTGTACGAAGTGTGTGAGTTGCACGTCAGTGTTGTGTTTGATTGGTCCTCAATGTGTCTTGGGTGTTCTTGTGTGAACTGTGTGGCCCTGCTGCTCCACACTGGCATTGTGTTTGTGTTTGTCATGCATTGCAGGCATGTGTTGGTTTTTCAACTCCTGTATGGCATGGTGTGAGTGATTTTAGGCCATCCCAAATGTGTGCCACTTGTGCTTGGTCATTGTGGGTATTCCGTCCCTCTATTTGTGTGTGGTACACCCCTTTCATGTCTGCTACTGACATGCAGGCTGTTTAACTTAGATGTCAGCTTTCCCCTTGGTTTCCATGTGTGTGTGCCTCCCCATCACTTCATATGTGGGCTTGTGCTTTGTGGTGCTGTTCTTCGCCCATATGTGTTGTTCCACTCTGGACATTGCCCCAAAGGTTTATGTGTGCTGTCCTTGTGCTAATAGTCATTCTGTAGTGGTCATGTGCACTTCAGCTGTGTGTGCTGGCCAGTTCTGTGGTGGAGGTGGCTTTGCTCTTGTATCCCAGAGTGGTGCATGTGTAGTTGTTGTGTTGGATGTGTGGATGTAGGGTGTGGTATAGCTTCAGTTCCTGGGTCTGGTGTTGTATTTGTGTAGTGCTGATATGTGGTGTGTGATGCGGTTGTGTCAATCATGCCTGTTATGCAGACAATGCTTGTCGTGCAGGCGGTGCTGTGTGTATGTGGCCTTGGCATTGCCTAATGTACATCCCCTGTTGTCTTGTGGTGTTTGGTGATTGAGGTTTAATGTGCATCTGTGATGGGTTTGATGTGGCTGTGTGTGTTGGTCCAGATGCACTTCTTATTTGTTTACTGTTAAGGTGTGTGTGTTTATTTCCTGAGTGATGTTGTTGTGTACTCCTGTTGTGTCTGTGCTCCCATTGATTTCCCCCAGTTTGGATGACAGGGTATGTGTGTTTGTGTTTGAGTTCAGTATGTGTTCCTGTATTGTTTGTGTGTTGTTCTTGTGCAGGCATCGGTTGAGGCATCCCTGTTTGTGTGTGGTGTTTTTGGCTACACCCATGGTGTGTGTTTGTGTGTGTGTGTGTGTGTGCTGGCAAGTATTGTGAGCCTTGAGTGTGTGTGGCAGTGGTGTTGTGTGTTCCTTGTCAGCCACTCCTGCAGTGGCTGTCTCCCTGGTTGTGTGTTGTGTGGTGCAGGGTGTGTATTGTGCTTGTTGTTGCAGTGCTTGTTGGTGTGCATGGGGGTGCACGGGATGGGCACCTGGCCTGTGGGTTGGTGGGGTGTGTTGCTGTGTGGTTAGGGCTGTGTGTCCCTGTGGTGTTTGTGGCCTGCCCATGCCTTGGAGTGGCCCAATCTGCTGCATAGTGCGCATGTGTTGACCGTGGCGGTGACGTGACTGGGACCGGGACGTTACTGCTGGTTGGGAGTCGCTGTGTGTCCCGGATGCTGAGGGGTGCCTTGTTGTGAGGTGGGTGATGTGTGGGTGCCCACGTGGATGTGTTGTGTCCCCCAGCAGGATGTCTGTGTGGTGATTGGACCCTGTGTCGACCTGTGTGTTGTGTTTTGCATTAGTGTATTTGCGTACCTGCGGCAGCGTCCGCGGCGGCCCATCTGACGATAGTGTTGTAGGAGGAACATCCCCGGATGCATATGGAGGGCTGCGTTCATGGCGGTCAGGACCGTGTCTCGCCTATCTTGCTCCTCTGTCGAGTTTCTGCCTGCTCAGGCTGGGCGGTGACTCCGCTGCGGTGCGTCAGCTTGTTTGGGCCATCCTAATTTGTCGAGCGGGGCGGACGTCAATCGGCATGGCGGAGAGTCTCGATTGGCTCCCGCCGCCGCGGTGGCGGGTGCACTTTGATGGAGGTGCGCGTCGCTCCGCGGCAGACGGGAAATTACCTATGTTTACCTATCCTAATGTGGCGGACGTGAGTTCCACTGCTCGCGGGCGGAAAAAGCTGTTTTTTCGCACCGCCACCACCCGACATCCTGATGGACCCCTAGGTGTCTGTGGTGTGTGCAGGTATACATTGAATGGTGTGTGTATGTTGGTAGGTTGCGAGGCCATTTGTACATATAATGTGCACTACACATATCTTACAAATAAATATTTTCACAGACACAGCATTTATATGTTTTAGATAAAAAAATAAAATGTTTCTTACCTGTCTCCCCTTCATTGGGATCACACCCACCAACCCATCGGGAACATCCATATTGGCTTAGAGGTACCCCTCCGTCAAGAGGCGATGGGAGGACCTTCACCAGAATAGGAGACCACCATTGCAGTGGTCTTGCCTGTATTGCATATACATCTAAATACCAAAGGCAGAAGACCGTCAGCTCAGTGGTGTACTCAGTCCCACCTCCGCTGCTCGTCGGCAGTCAGAACAACAAAATCAAAATCAGGCCCACAGTAAAAGTGCAGAACAAAAAAAAATTACAGCATTTTTATTGCTCATTCACCTTCTGAGCCCCAGCTTGGTATGCCTGTGATAAATGCTATGCCAGCTGCCCGGGTCATTGGGGGGGGGCAACAATTAATGTGGGCTGGGCCGTCCCTCAAATGACACTTCCGCCCCTGCGTAGCTATGGCCCTGTTTCCCTTCCCTAAGGGTCAAGATCTTCATGGACTTATGGTGATGATAACCAGATGTCAATGTAGCTCAACAATTCACCCCAATCTGGAGGTTCCTGCTGGGGAGACATTCCCATTTTTCCTTGTCATAATCTAGGATTTATTTCACCAACGCATTCTCCTTGAAACACAATTAAAGGCCAGAATCCAGATCTTCTTCTACCTTAGAATCTTATAACGACATGTGTCTATGTCTCTGATCCTGTGCCACAACAACTACCACTCTACGATTAAGAGTCACTGTAGTTTAGAGGTGCATTGTAGCAAAATATCCTTCTCATGCACAGAAGATCCACTTTGTTGTCACTATGGGGAATATCCACTAAAAAAGAGCAGGTGCTTCACATGCTGCATTTCACCTGCCTTACTTCCGCAGACTTATTCTTATGATACCTGTTTAAAAATGTGCCCCTGAGTGTGGCATTTTCAGACAGCACCGTTTCAAATTTTGGCAAAGCCCTGAACACATACTTGAAGCCACCTTTGAAGAAAATATCAACATGGCTGCAAGCAGTGTAGGTCCTTGGCACCAAGTCAGCCCCTTCTCTGGTTCCTGGCCTTATACACTGCTGACCGGTTTACTGCCTGACCAGTGTTGCAGTCAGCTGATGAGGAGAGATCCCAGTAAATTGATCCAACTGTAACAACAAGCACCTGGGTACCCAGTCTAAAGCAAACTGCCTTCTCTGAAAAACTCCTGGACACAGTCATTTGCACAGCAGACATAAAACTAGATGCTGTCATAGAATCACTGCCATTTAAGGAAGGCAGGAGAGGAGGAGCAGGGGAAATAAGTGGAAAGCCAAAATTAAGATTTCTGGAAGGAATCCAGGCCAGTAATAAAAGTGTAATGAATATAACAAAAAAACAGAGGACACATCAGTACTTTGTGGTTCTCAAAGAGATTCAAATTCATGTGTATGTGACATGGAAGAAAATAGTGACATATAGTTTAAAAAAGATATGTGTTTGAGTTCCATTTCAGCAATTTTCAATAAATGATCAGCACACAAGGCAAATTTCAATTGATTTGTTAATTTTAATGGCATAGTCCAATATTACAATGATTAATTATAAAAACTACTAAGTATATTGGCTATCATTTATACCACAACACTATATATATCATTTGAAGAGTTTATCTGACCGAAATGGATAGAAACAAGCCAAACCTGCCTTGCCTTGGAAGCCAGTTATTGGTATGCATGGATGAATGTACTCATTCTTTGGATGGAACCATCCTTCTGGAAGTGTCTAGGTCTGAGTCTGCCATGCTATGTGCATTGATCAGACCACCTGACAAGTGTTCAGGCTTTTGTCAATCTCAGTAATGAGGATATGTAATACTTCAAATGATATTAGCAGAATGATTCACTGCAATGCAGATTAAAAGATATTGGGCCCGATGTAGGTAATCTCGATTTACCTGCTCTTAAATACCGAATCATACCGATTCGATATTTAAGAGTAGGTAAGTTGGAAGTAGGCAGATGTAGGTAATTTTTCTTTTTCTTTACCGAATCAGTATTTGCCATTGATTCCTATGGGCCTTGAAGCCTATAGGAATCAATGGCAAATACCGATTCGGTAATTACCGAATCGGTAAATATCGAATCCTGCCAGGGGGAACGGGGTGTCACTTTGACAACCTGTAGCACCCCAATGTCAGGCTTGTGTGCCATGTGGCACACATACATGCCCTAAGGGCATGTCTGTGTGTCACATGGCACAGGTGTACATGCACAGATGTGCATGTACACCTGAATTTGTTATTTACCATGCAATAGTATTACATGGTAAATAACGAATTCTTAGGGGCCTGTGGCACTGTTTAAAGCGCCACCTACATCTGCATTTACAGATTCGGTATTTTTACCGAGTCTGTATTTACCAATTCGGTAATTTGACCAATTCGGTAAATACAGATTCGGTAAAAATACAGAATCTGTAAATACATGCCCCCTACATTGGAAAAGGCATTTACCGGTCGGTAACAGCCGAATTCGGCTGTTACCGACCGGTAAATGCCTACCTACATCGGGCCCCTAGCCATGCATGGCCACTCTGCATTTATGGTATAGTATTGCAACAAGTTATTGTTGTGTCATTACTCACAGTGCAATTGTGCAGCTTTCAAGAAACTTTCCTCATTATCAGTCAGTTACTTATGTTTCCTACTAATTCGGGTATTCAGTAGACCTCTTTGAGTTTGTCTTGACTACTGAACATCACACCCATCAATGTGTGATAGGTAAATAGCTTCAGCCTCTACTTTCTTTTCAATCCTTTGATACTGTAAGTATTAGCCATTCTTTTATATGACTAGTAAGGAAATGAGATTCAGAGTTGGATCCTGCTGCATTTTTCGTGTCCTGGTGCTGCCTTTTGAGGCCTTGATTATTTATCTATTACGCTCTCAAAAGGTACAATATTGGCTTTATGTCCTCACATAGCATATCTTCCTACACCTTACCTAGTATTTGACAAATTGTGGGTTTAGTACCATGTGGTAATGGACAGATTAAAACATGTTCTCTACAACAATTAAACATGTTCCATTAAATAAATCCTGTGTGGTATTGACATCGGACAATGCTTTAAGTGGTAGAGTACCCATTCTGGGGAGTGTGCATTGTTCAGATGGCATACGAAACTAGATAGGTTACAGGAAATGTAGCTTCAGTGGGTCCCTTTATAGCTGGTTTGCCTTATTGTTGGTGGTGTGGCCTCAAAATATCTCTATATGCCCTTTTGAATCTTTATCCCAGACTCTTGCCTGTGTAGTTACTCAGGTCTCACCCCTCTTAGTGTATAGTTTTTTTGCATAAAAGAATCTGTGGGCTAAACTCATTCTTTCCAGTCAACTCCCTTTTTCATGTATACTAATGACATCTGAGTCCTCCTCCATCTTGAACGGCATGATCACTTGGTTATATTGTTTATGTAGTGCATCAGAGAGATCAGGGAGTGAATGAGTTCTCACAAACTATGGTTCAACTCAGACAAGATGAATGTGTTGATCCTTAGTGACAGTGTCAAAGGAGGCTTTTGGACTTCTGTCCAGACAAGATAGGATGCTGTTCAAAATTGCTTCATAGTGCCAACATTCTAGACTCCAAATTACATTCTTAATATAGTATGCTGGCACAGATAATTTTATAACATTACCAAGCCAACTTAATACTATGCAACTTAGATTGGTCCTTAAATCGCTCACTTATGTATGGCAGAAGGGTCACCATCTCCACCATGATTTTCTCATTATTAGTGTATTGCAATTTCGTATTGTCTGGACCTTCCATAATTTTCTTAATCAACTGTCTGACATGACACTTCTCATTGGGGATATAACCTGTTATAAAAATACTCTGCCAGATGAGTCACAACTATTGTGGGACTGTTCTGCTGTCTCTGAAGAAACTCATTAAGACATATTTACCCGTGTGCCCTCTGGAATCTAGTTATTTTAGTCTTTTGACTACGTCATAATTTTAGAAGTAGGAATAAGGGACTGCTCTTTTGGTGATCTAATAACAGTTAGTTTCAGCTGTCTTTCAAAGACATCATTGCCTACATCACTACATAGAGTTGTCATTGGGTCATCCCCATTAATGTGGAGTGACTGAAGTGGTGGTCATTTTGAAAGTGTAGAAAATAATGTTTTATACTTTTAAGATGGCGCCACATCTGGTGATGCAATGCAACATAACACAGTGGACATCTTGAAGTATAGACAATAATATGTTTATACTTTTAAGATAGATGAATGTGTGTAAATAATTGGCAGCATATTTTATATTTGTTCAATATGATTTTTACTAGCCATATGTGATTAAAGTGGATTCTGAAGTTATGGGCCTCATTTGACGTTTTGTGGGCTGAGTGCTTTACCGTCAGACTACATTGACCAGCAATATTCACCAAAGAGCTATTATTCTTTGAACATAAGAAGCAGTACCCTATTAAGAAAAAATACTTCTAATGTTCATTTTTCCTAAACTAGACCACCAAGCTAGGCATGATGGTCCCTGCAGAACAATTGTCAATAGCTCCTATCAGGTAAGTGCCAAACAATATTAACACAACTTGTCTACCATAACATGACTGCTTGCCCAGAATTCAATTTTTGATCAAAATATCCCTTCCGTAGTTTTGTAAATCTATGTATAGTGAGTAGGTAGCCTCAGTTAAAGTAAAGATAGAGGAGTGCTTGATTTGAGCCTGTGTTTCCAGGAGCTCAGCACCAGAACTTATTTTGTAACACCAGCATATTTTTATGAACGTCAACCACATGGTGGTAATATCTGTCTATTTTTTAATATTTGTCTAATTTTTTAAAATTCATGTGAGCAAACTGTGTAACAATTGTGGGTGTTCTGGCTATTCTTAAAGCTATGGGTCACCATCTGTAATCCGAATTATCACATCTGTAGGACTGTAGTGGAAAGCAGGTGTCTTTGATGCTAGTTTTTGACAGTGCTGGCAGGGTCTGTAGGTAATGCGAACTGCAGTGGCAGCCTTAGAAATATCTTGGGACGTGGCACTTATTCTTTTACAAATTAAGCACTGGGGTAGCCCTCTCCTCCCCTCCAGTCTAAATGCTTGCGGGGGCCACCCCCTCTACCTTTAATTACTACTATTTTTGCTTGCGTTTGGCAGAGTGATTCTCTAGTCACATTTGTGAGTAATTATACCTTTGCTATTTTTAAACCTATATGCTGTTTCAATGCACACCATAATGCTTCTCACTATTTTTACGTCGAATTAGTTGTTTTTGGAACTTTAATTTAATATTTTCTTAATGGGCAACAGCTGCTTCATTGCCTTGAGCAAATTCATCGTACTGCATACATACATTATAAACAAAGTGTAAGTACTCTCTGTAATAATTATGTCACTAATTTTTGCTAGCACTGATTGCAGAGTATCATAATGCCCTATTTCAGCTATAAAATGTGACTTAAGGTAGACATAAACCAAAACATTATGTCAGGCAAATCTATGCACATTGTTATGAACGCATTAAACTGTATAAATGGGTATTTAATAGAAATCAGTAGTGCAAATGTGTTTGTACGTAAATCTTTCCATTATTTCTCAAACCATTGTGGGTTATATCTGTTTTCATTCGCATGGAACTAGCTATATTTCAAAGAATTTAGATTTGCAAATTCTAACAATGCTTTCCTATGATGATATTTATCAAGAAACCATGTACGTTATTAGGGATGCCAGAGATCACAGTGCGACCCCTGGCTTGCCCCTTGCTACCTCTGGCACAGCCTTTGCAACCTTTGACCTCAGGGTTGGCAAAAATAGTGCCTAGAACACAGGGGGCTTCGCATTCCTCATTGTCTGCCTGCTTTTCATTATACTAATAGTGAATAATGTGATATTATTCACTATTAGTGTAATAAAAATGGAGCACGCTTAGGACGTATTGTGGTAGCTGTGGTAAGTTAACATGGTTCTAAATGTTTTTATATGCATGTTTGCAGGTGAGAGTGTGTTCAAGTGAGAGAGAGCATGCATATGTGAGAACATGTTTCTGTATGTGTAAACGTGCGTATCAGGGAAGGTAAATTAGAGTCAAGTGGCTAGTAGTGAGTGAGACTGGGTGAGATTGAGGATCAAATTTACAATTCTATGATGCGAGGCAACACTGCACCAATGTTGCCGCGCTGCCTTGCATCAAAGGGGAAGAGAAAAAAAGTGCCATATTTAATAATACATGGCACATTTTTCTCACCCAGTATGCACGTTTGTTAGCCATACACCAAAGCATATACCCTTGTGCCAGAGTGCAATGTGTGTGCATTTTCTAAACCATAGGTTGTGTACTGGAAGGTGTCCTTTCCAGTACAAAACCTATGATTTAATGGGTTTCCTACTTTGCTTGTGTTCCGCACAATACAGCACACATGCAAAGTTAGAAAAAATGAAAAGGAATGAAAACAATTCTCCTCGTTACATATGCTTCAAGGAGGCATAATATTTTGGTGCTAATTCATGCCTACCAATGTTTTAATATATGGATTTGGTCAAAAGCTGTTTCACGTGACACCCCATACACCATCCACGGAATGCCCTACTGATACAAAATAATGCAAAGCAGCGCATAGCATACCTTTGTGGGGTACAGCAATTATTGTCTTGAAAAAAACCTGAATTCTAAACTGCAGCATTCCACAATTAAAAAATGCATGGACAGTACAACTCAGACGTGCCAAATAGACAATGGTTGTGTGTTTTCTGAATCGTGTATACTTATCTAACGAAAGTTTCTTTTTTAAATTTTCCAGTGTACACATCTAGCATAATCTGCAAGGTGCTGCAGAAAATGCAAACTTATCCCCCTAAGAAAAAAACTTTACACAGGAAACTATTAATAAAATATTAATAATACAAACATTTACAAAGCATCAGGTTTCACCATCTGGTGTGTCCCCTTGCCAGGGAACCACTAATTAAACGCTGGGGGGGGCAAGAAGCAGTGAAACAGGGGCCCTACAAACACAAAACCAGAATTTGATGAGCCAGGTTTTCAATCTTGTTCTGCTTGAAGAAAAAGAGGTAATGCGTTCCAGTTTTTGGCTGCCAAATAGCCAAATGAACGCGCACCCATTCTTGCTCTTTGGGATTTAGAGACTTTAACCAAATGAGCCCCAGTTGACCTGAGGTGATGCATTAGGTTATAGTGGACAAGAAGATCATGGAGATAACTGGGTCCTTTGCCCTGCAGACTGAGTTGGCAAAACCACAGGGCTTTAAAAAGAATTATTTTATTAATTGGCAGCCAGTGCAGGGAATCAAGGGCTTTCTCAGAGGAAGCTCTCCTATGTAAGTTGAGAACTAGGTGTGTTACCACTTTCTGGATGCATTGTAGCCTATGGAGGCATTTTTTGTTGCTCTAAGATAGAGGACATTTCCATAGTCCAACTGTGACGTTACAAGAGTGTGGGCCAGGGTTTTCCTGGCTGAGATGGAGAGAATATCAGGAGTTTTGCTCAACATTTTGAGGATTCCAAAACAATTCCTGCAACCGTCCTAGTGTGGGTCTTGATGGAGAGTTTGGGGTCCAACCAGACTCCTAGATTTTTGACTTTATCCTCAGGAATGGGTGTGGGACCCAAAGTCTGGTCCCACCATGCTGAGGACCAGATGGAAGGTGACTTCCCTACTGCCAGGACCTCAGTTTTACTGCCGTTAAGCTTTGGACAATTACTTGACATCCAGGAAGAGAGGTCACTCAGACAAGAAGAGAACTGTATGGATGCATCTTCTGAGTTGTGGGTTAGAGTGACAACAAGCTGCGTGTCATCCGCATAAGACACAATGTTGACATTGTGTTTTTCCATGATCTCTGCCAGGGTTCCTATGTAAAGAATAAAAAGAGTTGGGCTCAAACTTGAGCCCTGCGGGACCCCTTGTGAGAGTGGAATGCCTTTGGAAATATGTGGACGCTGTGCAACTTGGAACCTACAATCCTGGAGGAAGGAAATCATCCACTTTAAAGATGCTCCCTCCAGCCCACCTGACCAAAGACGCTGCAGAAGCAGTTTGTGGGATACCATGTCAAGGCTGCGCTGAAGTCCAGCAGGACCAAAGATATATAGATCGATTCCGATCCGGTAAAATGCGCTCCGAATCGTCATACGGAGAGTTTTTTCCCCATACGAATCGTACCCGTAGACGTCCCGTACGTACGACGAAGTACGATCCGTACCAGGTGCCAAACTCCGTACGAGTCGTACAGGACTCCGTACGACTCAGATCTCCGTATGAGTTTCACTCGGAACCGGCTGTACACGACATCACTACGGTTCGCGGCTGGTTTTTACGACCCAGCAAGTACGATTCGTGTCGGGTACGCGCCGTACGACCCTTTTCCTACGGGAGCCGAAAACAGTCGTAAACGCAGAGTTCGCGCCGAAACAGGTACGGAACGCCCACCCCCGGGTACAGCACGTACCCCCCATGATCGCAGGGGTTCACGCCGTACCCCTATGATCATGCGGGGTACGTGCCGTACACCCAGCGTACATGGGGTACGCACCGTACCCCATGTACGGTGGGTGTACGGCACGTACCCCATGTACGCTGGGTGTACGGCACGTACCCCGCATGATCACAGGGGTACGGCGCGTACCCCTGCGATCATGGGGGGTACGCGCCGTACGGTGTGTAGGTGATCGTGCGCTTTTCCGTACAAATCGACGTGTACCGTACGAATCGCGCCCGGGTCGGCCGATCGGGATCGGAATCGTCCGGTCGTACGGCGTCCGTACGAGTCGTACGGAAACGGCTCTGGATACAAATCGTACGGACGGGGATTTTACCGGATCGGAATCGACCCCATAGTCTGACCTTCATCCGCATGCCTGTGTCATGTCTCCCTGGAGAGGAGTAACGCTGATTCCGTAGAGTACGTGACTCTGAAGCCTGATTGTGTGGGATGGAATATGTTGTGCCAGTTAATACGCGCAAACAATTGCATATTCGGATCACTGAAACAATATCGACGGACCGAATATCGAGTACCAAAATTTTCGACGTAAAAATATCGACTACAAAAATATCGACTCCCAATACCTTAACAAAAAACTACACAAATATCGAGTACACAATATCTCACCAAAAAATTATCAAAAACAACATTATCGACCCTAAAAAGTTCGCAAA
The DNA here is from genome assembly GCF_964261635.1 of Lissotriton helveticus. Classification (NCBI taxonomy): domain Eukaryota; kingdom Metazoa; phylum Chordata; class Amphibia; order Caudata; family Salamandridae; genus Lissotriton; species Lissotriton helveticus. Next base: position 981,368,071 of record NC_136065.1, on the reverse strand, counting down.
TAAAATATATCGACTTTCAACACATATAAAGACATAAGCAAAAATATCGAAAAAAATATATAGACCACTAAAATATCGCTAAATCAAATTATCGACTTTACTATACATAATAAAAAAACGAATATATCATGGAAAAAACATAGTAAATCATTACATAAATCAGCATACTTATATAAAATAAAACATACTGCAATCAAGCAATAAATAAACATGAACATTTATAACATATAAAACATTTTTACAATACAATAACTTCACATTATATAATCATATAAAACATTATACAGCTCACACTACAAAACAATATTAAATAAAAAGAAAGAAAAATAAACGCTCCACAATAAAAAAACATTACTTGGCCTCTTCAAAATGAACCACATAACTACCAAAAAAATTCAAAATATCTCAAATAACCAATAAAAAACCACCTAACAATTAAATAGACCAATCAAAGCAACCAACACATAATTGAAACACTATAAAAAGAAAGAAAACACACAATTAAATACCACTTCGTACCACAAAACGTGAAGAAGGGGAAACTCTGCCAAATTTTCACCTGAACAGAAAGCTGCTACTATCAAACAAAGGATATACAAAATAAAAGTAAGTACCAATTCCTGACGATAACTACTAGGCTTAGCACTAAAAGCTAAAAATAATAATTTAAACAATAAACTAATCATTTTCTTTCATTCTTACCATGTCTTGCAGATATACCAAAATAACGAAAAAAGGGCCAGCATTTAAAAACCTATCAACTCTAAAAACAAAGTAAGTATACAAACTAAAATCACAGAGACAACTTCTAAAACAAAGCTTAGCAAGAAAACGTCCAAATGGAAAGAAATCCAATAATGCTGAACAAAACATATACAATAAATATTTTTTCTTTAACCAACAGAGCCATCAATTAAACAAACAGAGAAGATAAGCATCAAAAAACACAGCACAGCCCTCCAAACAACTGAAAAACAGGTAAATATACTGTAAAAATATGATAAATGCTAATGATAAAAACAATTCTAAATTTCTCTATGTAACATTTATTTACTGTAGAAAGAAAACAGAACAATGACAGAAGGAGCTAAATTTATAAGATCACAGAAAGGCAAAATGCTACTTTGTTATATGGGCTATACATATACCCAAGAAAAACAGCATCAATTGAAAGTGTTTTGGAAATACAGCAAATATTACAGTAATAAATGTTATGGTCATGCTGTAACTCAGGAAACAACTGTAACTAACACACCAGAACATAACCACCCTCCCAACGTGACAGAAATAGAAATTAGTCAAATGCTTGACCCACTAAAAGAAGCAAGCACTAACACAGACCGCCCATCTACAACTATTCTTAAAGCCCATCTAAGAACTCTACCCCAACATGCATGAAGCCAACTCCCTTCTATAGATTCCCTAAAAAGGACAATAGCTAGGCAAAAGAGAACAACTACAGCTACACCACCTGCCCCAAAAACCTTTGAGCAAGTCCAAATTCCCCCTGAATTAACAATAACCCATAATAACGAACCTTTCGTCATATACGACAATGCATCTAAAGAACAAAGAATTATAATGTTTGCTACAGCAGACAATATGGTGGCATTACACCAATGCGAAACATGGATGATGGACAGTACTTTCTCAGTATGCCCAAAACCATTCTACCAATTATACACCATCCATGGACACTATCAAAACTGAAATATCCCCTTCATATATTCCCTACTACCCAACAAACAGCAAACAACCTGTGTTGAGGTACTAAATAAAATAAATACCTAATAAATAATTACTTCCCCCAAAAAAATGATCATTGACTTTGAGAAAGCAATGATGACCTTCCCTCACACAGCAATCCAAGGTTGCTACTACCACTTCAATCAATGTATATGGAAACATATACAAAAATCTGCCCTAGGCACCCAATACTGCACTGACAGCACTTTTGCCTACCAGGTAAAATAAATAATTGCACTGGCCTATGTTCCAGTTACAGACATAGCGGAACATTACAACCTAGTCATAGACAGCCACTATTATAAAAAAAATGAAACAAAACTAAGCCCTCTCTTAGATTATTTCGAAGATACATGGGTAGGGAGACTACACCTATCAGGACACAGAAGGCAACCAAAATTCCAAATCCCCTGGTGGAACGTCTACCTAAGTACACTAAATAAACAAGCTAAAAGCAACAACGCTGTCGAATGATGGCACAATGCTTTCCAAGCAAGTACAGACAGAGGTTCCCTAACCCTACATAAACTCCTTCAAGCATTACAAAAGGAGCAAAGCTACCAAGAACTCCGAATGGAACAATCTATAACACAAATTAGCCCTAAACTAACTAAAGAAACCAAAAAAAAATTACAACACCTTACAAAGCCAGGTAACCCTATACCCAACTACCAGAGGCCTACCATACCTATCTACCATAGCTAAAACAATTCTTTAAACATAGCTGACATACCTACACTTTTCAAATAGTAAACATATAATATACATATTAAACACATGTTAGAAACTGTAACAAAATTATTAAAATATATTTAATATATTTATTTAAATATATCTAAATTATTTCCTTACAATTTCTAACATATAACATAAAATTATATAAAAAATAACATGACAATCCCACCCAAAAAAAATGAAAAATACTTACTCACTTTGTTGCTGAAGAGAAACCTCTGTAACGAAATAAATCCTTACATAGAAGTAATCCATCCAAAAATAAGACGAAATCCAAAACCTTTCTGCTCCAATACAATCCATTCGAAAACTCGAAAATAGTTCCCAAAAACAGACAAAACGCTCCATGGAAATGAAATATATAAAAAAAAAAAACTACATCCATAACGATTTTTCTCCATAATCAATCCAACGATAACCCATTAAAAACCCGAAAATAGTGTAAAAAATTTAAAACACTCCTGGAAAATGCGAAAATGTTAGAAAGTGTGTCTAAAATATATTAAAAAATAATAGACACACTTCTTATGAAAAAAAACGCAATCTTCTCCCAAAAACGACATCCACACGAAGTACCTGTAAAATATTAAAAAAACATACCCACCCGCACACAATGCACCCTATCATACAATTTAAAACATTATTAAACATAATACAAAACATTTAAGTAACATTTCTAACCCTATTCCTACCTCAACATAGTAACCCAAAACGAGTAAACCGGGACCAAAACGAAAACCGTAACTACCGCTAAAACACACAAATCCTAAAACTACCAAACAATAGAAAACCTACTCACACCCCACAAACACTCGAACTAAACATATAACTTAAATAAAGTACTTGGAATTAAACTTACCTTTCCACACGCGAAGCAGCCTCCAACCGCGAGCTCTTCCACGTCGAAATGACCCAAAATAACATAGCGCGGTTACAAAATAGACTCCAACAAACAAATAGTCCCATTGATATTAACATTAAATAACATTCTAAAATTATTTTACACATGTTACAATATATATTATATAACTATTGTATTTTTTTTAATTAAACAAAAATGTAACATTGTTATAAAAAATTATTACAACGTACTATATGTTATTTCCAATTACTGTTTATTACTTTAATAAAAATTACTTACATTACTGTATGAATATACAATACTGTTATTAATGTTACTATTATTTACTGTTTGCAGAAACCAATAATTTACCTAAAAACATTACGTGTATAACAATAATTTACCTCCATAAAAATTATTATTATTAATATTTTATATATTAATAATAAGAATTTATTTGAAAAAATACAAATGTAAATTATATTGTAACGTTAACAAGACCTACATTTTTGTTAATGTATATAAATATGTATACTACAAAAAATGTTTCAAAATACTACCACAGTAATAAAAAAAAGTATAATTGTTGTATAGTACTTGTAAAATAAATCTTTATTTTTACATGAAAAACTGTGAATTAAACAAAAAAAATTACACTTAATAAATATTACTTTATTTAAAAATATTTGTAAAAAATTATCTTTCCAATACCATTTTTTGAAAACAAATGTACAACTGTGATTAAAATGTAAATTTTAAAATATATATCATGAAAATAAAAATGTACACATAGCATTCAAAAATGGCAATACAAATATTTTCCTATTTCATTACCCCCTTTTTGAAAATAATAAAATATTTAAAACATGCTGTGAGTCTGATTAATTCATTTAATTACAATAATTAATTAATATTTTTATAATATTTTACCATACAACATTTATTTAAACATTGTTAATATCATTATATATACTCTCACAAAATACTAATCATTCAAATATTATAATTTACTATTCCCACTCCATCAACTATATATTCTAACAAGGAGCTGAACAGTCAACCCAAATAATTAACTATTCCCACTCCTCCAAGTATAAACTCAGGGAGGGTGCTGGACACTCAACCCATATAATTTACTATCCCCACTCCACCAAGTATAAAGTCAGGGAAAATGCTGGACACTGAAACCAAATAATTTACTATTCCCACTCAACCAAGTATAAACTCAGGGAAGATGTTGGACACTCAAACCATATAATTTACTATTCCCACTCCACCAAGTATAAACTCAGGGAAGGAGCTGGACACAAAACCCATATAATTTACTATTCCCACTCCACCAAGTATAAACTCAGGGAAGGTGCTGGACAAAAAAAACATATAATTTACTATTCCCACTCCACCAAATATAAACTCAGGGAAGGTGCTGGACACTCAAACAATATAATTTACTATTCCCACTCCATCAATTACAAACTCAGGGAAGGTGATGGACACTCAACCCAAATAATTTACTATTCCCACTCCACCAAGTATAAACCCAGGAAAGGTGCTGGACACAAAACCCCAATAATTTACTATTCCCACTCAACTAAGAATAAACTCAGGGAAGATGTTGGACACTCAAACCATATAATTTACTATTCCCACTCCACCAAGTATAAACTCAGGGAAGGTGCTGGACACAAAACCCATATAATTTACTATTCCCACTCCACCAAGTATAAACTCAGGGAAGGTGCTGGACAAAAAACCCATATAATTTACTATTCCTACTCCACCAAATGTAAACTCAGGGAAGGTGCTGGACACTCAAACAATATAATTTACTATTCCCACTCCACCAAGTATAAACCCAGGAAAGGTGCTGGACACAAAACCCCAATAATTTACTATTCCCACTCCACCAAGTATAAACTCAGGGAAGGTGCTGGACACAAAATCCATATAATTTACTATTCCCACTCCACCAAGTATAAACTCAGGGAAGGTGCTGGACACTCAACCCAAATAATTTACTATTCCCACTCCACCAAGTATAAACCCAGGAAAGGTGCTGGACACAAACCCCCAATAATTTACTATTCCCACTCCACCAAGTATAAACTCAGGGAAGGTGCTGGACACAAAACCCATATAATTTACTATTCCCACTCCACCAAGTATAAGCTCAGGGAAGGTGTTGGACACAAAACTCATATAATTTACTATTCCAACTCCAACAAGTATAAATTCAGGGAAGGTGCTGGACACTCAACCCAAATAATTTACTGTACCAACTCCACCAAGTATAAACTCAGGGAAAATGCTGGACACTCAAACCAAATAATTTACTATTCCCACTCAATAAGTATAATCTCAGGGAAGGTGCTGGACAGAAAACTCATTTAATTTACTATTCCCACTCCACCAAGTATAAACCCAGGGAAGGTGCTGGACAGAAAACTCATTTAATTTACTATTCCCACACCACCAAGTATAAACTCAGGGAAGGTGCTGGACACAAAATCCATATAATGTACTATTCCCACACCACCAAGTATAAACTCAAGGAAGGTGCTGGACAGAAAACCCATATAATTTACTATTCCCACACCACCAAGTATAAACTCAAGGAAGGTGTTGGACACAAAACCCATATAATTTACTATTCCCACACCACGAAGTATAAACTCAGGGAAGGTGCTGGACACTCAAACAATAAAATTTACTATTCCCACACCACCAAGTATAAACTCAAGGAAGGTGCTGGACAGAAAACCCATATCATTTACTATTCCAACTCCACCAAGTATAAACTCAGGGAAGGTGCTGGACACTCAAGCAATATAATTTACTATTCCCACTCCACCAAGTATAAACTCACAGAAGGTGCTGGACAGAAAACCCATATAATTTACTATTCCAACTCCACCAAGTATAAACTCAGGGAAGGTGCTGGACACTCAAACAATATAATTTACTATTCCCACTCCACTAAGTACAAACTCAGAGATGGTGCTGGACACTCAACCCAAATAATTTACTATTCCCAACTCCACTAATTATATATCCAAATACAATTAAAACAATAAACACATACAAATAACAAACTCACAAAAACCAAACATCTTGCACCTAATTTTTTATTCACATATTAAAAATATTGCAATAAATCTATAAAAAATCAATATTAACAATAATTATAAAATATTCTATTATTATTTTCATTATATAAATACTAGCAGCCCGCCCCAGCGTTGCCTGGGGCAGAAAGGGGCTGGGGGCAGCATTTGAGGCTTGCGTGCACTAAGGGCTCCTGCCCATCCCTCTGTGCACACCCGCCCCAGCCCCGACCCCCTACCGCCCCGACTCCTCCCACCTGTCCCTCTGTGCACACCCGCTCTGACCCCCTCCCGCCCCGACTCCAATGTGCCTTTACCTTACCTGAGCCCGCCGCTCCTTCCCGCGCTCCTCACTTCACCGCCGCTCCATGTCCGCCGCTCCTCTTCGTCATGACGCACCTGAGCCGCCGCTTCTCCCCGCGCTCCTCACTTCACCGCTGCTCCATGTCCGCCGCTCCTCCTCGTCATCACGCACGTCGCGACCAGCGCTACGTCGCGGCCAGTGCAGCGTCGCGGCCAGCACAGTGTCGCGGCCAACGCTACTTTCATGGCACTACTTTTTTTTAAAAGTTATATTTTTAAATGTACATTTTTAAAAAAAAATTTATAGCCTATGTCCATCTGCACACCCTGACAATTTCTACAATGTATCGGGTGTGTGGATTGGCGCTGTGGTTCCCGAGTTTACCTGGCTCAAAGGTTTGTGTTCTCTCTTTATAATAGTAGTATAGATAATTCATAATTATTTTTTAATACTTTTTATATTGGAAATAATTTTTCTAATACTTTTAAAAATTAAAAATGTCCAATTTAAAAAAAATTATAATGTTTATTTAAATATTGTTTTAGATTTTTCATAAAATTTTCTGAAAAAAATACAAAATTAATTTTTTTAAATTATAACTCCCACAATTAATTTTTTTAATGTAATATTTTTTATTTTCAATAAATTAAATTACAAATTTGAAAAAACACACCAAAAAAACTACAAATATAACTAACACACCAAAAAAAAAAGAAATTTTGCGAAATTGTATGGAAATTTAAAAACAATTTTTAAACATTTCAATGTACATCTTTTTACACAATAAAAACTTATTTTCAAAACAAAATAGACATAACACTCCTATAATTTTCTATAATATTTTTAAAATATTTGAATATTAAATATTTTTAAAATTAATTTAAAATTCTGATCAAAATTTTTAAAAAAACTCCCCACACTATACCCCTAAAACACACACATCCCATTCCATTAATTTATTACAAAATTTTTATAAATTAATTCAATTTTTTTTAGAATTTAAAAATTAAAAAATTAAATTGAAATTTCACATTACTAAAACACTCCCCACCCTATTCCCCTAAAAACACACATCCCACTACTAAAATGTATGATACATTTTAATAAAATTTTTAAAATTTAAATAATTTAAATTTAAAAAAAATTATCCAAATTCACAATATTAAAACACTTCCCACCTTATTCCCCTAAAAAAAACCACATCCCGCTCCTAAATTTTATTATACATTTTTTGTAATTTTTTACAAAATTTAAAAAATTGTAAAAATACATATTTTACAAATTCACATTCTTAAAACACTCCCCACCCTATTCCTCTAAAAACCCACAACCCGCTCCTAAATTTTATTAAACATTTTTTGTACATTTTAAAAAAATGTATATTTTTCAAAAGTTAAAAAATACATATTTTACGAATTCACATTCTTAAAACACTCCCCACCCTATTCCCCTAAAAACCCACATCCCGCTCCTAAATTTTATTATACACTTTTTAAAAATATTTTTAATGTGTTGAATTTTTTTGAAATTAAACAAAAAACTTTTTTCAAATTTACATTCTTAAAACACTCCCCACCCTATTCCCCTAAAAACCCACATCCCGCTCCTAAATTTTATTATACATTTTTTTATTTTTTTTTAAAAATTTAATTTTTTTTAAAATTTAAAAATACATTTAAAAATACATATTTTACAAATTCACATTCTTAAAACACTCCTCACCCTATTCCCCTAAAAACCCATATCATGCACCTAATTTTCGATTACACATTTTAAATATTTTTTTATAATGTAAAAATTTTAAAACATTTAAAAATACATATTTTACAAATTCACATTCTTAAAACACTCCCCACCGTATTCCCCTAAAAACCCGCATCCTGCTCCTAAACTTTATTATAATTTGTTTAATTAATAAAATATTTTAAATATTTATTAAAAAATATATATTTTTTTATAAATTAACTAACATATTTAACAATCTAAAATCCAAATATCGATATTCTTACACTCTATATTTTGTCTTTGCTGCAGGGGCCCCCTGCAGGGCCCTCAGGTTCACACCACTGTCAGGGGCACATGGGGGGTACCTATGGTACCCCCCCACATTTGCATATGCAAAGCGGCAGGCCCCGCGCGGTGCCTGCCGCTTTGCATATGCAAATGCAAAAAAGCATTTTTAGCATTGTGGCAGGCGGTGCAGAGTGCACCGCCCGCCACAATGCTAAAACTACAGGATGTGCCCGCCACTGTGGCGGGCACATCCTAATTCCCCCCACGGGACCCCAGCCCTTATGGCGGGCGGTCCCATTCCCCACTATGGTGTCCGCCCGTCATCATAATGACCCCCTATATTTTTATTTTCGATATTATTTACTAACACACATAAACGATATTTTACACTTAATATTAACAACTCTATATTACTACCTTTGATATTCTTTTTCACTTTAAGAATCGATATCATTTACCTCGATATTACTTACCTCGATATTATTGCTAACTCGATATTCCTCACTCGATATTATGTCCACTCGATAAAAAAAACTCGATATTTAGACTGCCTTCCTGCATATTCACCACCTTCTCTGCTATTTTGAAAAAGTAATGCAGCTGTGTTATGGGGCGCAGGTTATCCAACAGACCCGGATCTGCTGATGTTTTTTTCTTAAGGGGAGGTCAATCACTTGCTTCCACTTACTCGGGACCTCACCACAATCGAAGGATTGCTCCAGAAGTTGCTGTACATAGGGTAGTATTATATCTAGCCCTTCCCTACTGATTTTCGGTAGGGCGGGGACCATTAGGGAACCTGATTTACTGCTTAGAACAACATCTTTTAAATCTACCAACGAGGGGGGAGAATTCTGGGAGGGCATTGGCCCCAAGTACAGGGATTCTCTCAGGTTGAGACAACGTGCCGTTACGGGCCTTATTAGGAAGGAAATCATATATTTTAGATACCTTCGTAGCAAAGAAGTCGGCAATCTGGTAACACGACTCAGGAAAACTAATGGTAAAGGAAATAGTTCTCTCTGAAAACATTTGTTTATATCGTACATTTTAGCTCTAATTGTTAATGGGAAAGTTCAAACACAAGGCAAAATAACACCCTTACAAAAATCGATAATTGAAAACAATACATTGAATCTAACAGAAGTTCGATAAACATGTATTTTAAAAATAGCATAAAATGATCACAAAAAAAGGCAGGCTAAAGAATCATTGAAAATAATCTGCAACACAGTGGGTCAGCGATGCTAAGGATAAGAATAAGGGATGGCAAGGCAGGGGTCAGAAATTAGCTGGTGCAAAATACAGCACTTGATAAGATTACTGCTCCTGTAATGAGGCATAGCGTGGGTTGTGGGGCTTACTGCACCAAGCTCCGCATACAATATTTATTATTTGTGGGGCATTTTTTGACTTGCAAGTTTTTGCAGATTTTACTGATCTAAGTGTATGCAGGGTCCAGTACTTATCCCATAACAAGTAATGGTACATTTTTACCCCAAGTCTCAAGACATAGCCTCAATTAAGTAATAAACTCCACAAGACAGACCTTCATGCAAACACTTCACTTCTTCAAGAAACGTATTGGGAGAAAAATATGCTGAATCTTGGGGATTCCAATGCAAACATTGTCTCTTTTGTTAAGAGTCCTAGAACACCAGAAAGCTGCCGGTCCTCTGACAGACAGGCCGGCTGATTTAGGACAACCCCCTTAAAAGAGATAGACCAGCATCTTGAAATGAATGCCATGATGATTGACTGAGAGTGACTTTAGTAGATAATTAAAAGTGATATGGCTGAACTTCAGAGCTCCTGTTATCAAAAGTGTCTCAGAGCAAAGAAAGGTCTTAAAAGGGAGAAGGGATGAAAAATGAGGACACAGGAAGGTGACATGTCCATCGTTTAATCTCAAAATAACCAAAAGTCAGGATTCCGTGAGGCAGATAAGAAGCCGTTGACCTTGTTAATCGGGAAATAGTTGGAAGATGTAAAATTTAGAGTTGAAATTGAAATAGGCTTCAAAATGTAAAGAACTGTCACGGTGATCACAAAGGATGTAACTGCGTGAAGATACATGGGAGACAATTACACTGCATAAAGTAAGCATATTCATTCATGTGTGGACCGATTTTTGAGCAGGAAAAGTGAAAACTCCTAGGGCAAAATTTGTATTTCATCATTACATAAATTCAGTTATCAACTGAATGGACAATTAAAACCCATTTTTTTGCATTAGTCATTTTGTTATGAGATCACCATATTTAAGTTGTGTCGCTCCAGATTTGTTCATTCAATCAATCAAATGTGCTTTATTCAGTTCAAATTAACCATAAAAGTTGCAAAGTATTAAAACATGGTAATTCACAACTCCCAAAAACACACTATTTAATGATGATGTAGAAATATAATACAGATTTTACTGGTTCATTACTCTTAAAAATCATATGACAAAGTTTAAAATTCACAACATACAGTGTAATAGGTCCCCTGTAGAGACATGTGCCACACACAATTGGTAAAGATGCAAAGAATATGAACAAAACATGGCCGTTATTGCCAGAGTTTAAAGTGTCGTTTAAACTCCAGTCTTACAGCTTCTCTTAAATTGATTGGCTGCTGCATGAATGTATCCACAGCCATACAAAATGGGACATAAGAGATTGAATAAAAAACATTTCATGTCTACACTGCCTAAAACCCGCAAATATCAGAATAGGAAGCAAACATTGCTTCCTAAGTGACATATAAAATATGCAGGGTAACATAAAATGCATGTCTTCTGAGATGAACAGGAGTCATATGGACATACAGGAAGCTAGTTCCGGAAATGCAAACAAGTTCTGTATAGACTATCCTGAGTCTTGTGAGTAAGTATTTTTGTTGCATATTTGTGACACAGATCAGATAAGGTTCCATTCCTTGGGTGCATTGAATTAATAAATAATCTTTCATTATATATGTCTGTAATTCTCCACATTCTCTGGTATTATTTGAATATTCTTAAAAAATGGTATTAATGCTATCCTTACAAGACAGATCGAGATCTGGTGGTTTACTAAACAAATCAGGCCTTTACAAAGTAAGGCATGCTTTCTTTATGTAGGAAAGAATTGATAACACTTGAATCAGTACCACTTTGTTTAATTCAAGAATGTCAGACAGAACCTGCCTATTGAGGCCTGATTCCTGTTTGGTCCATGCAGGTAGTCTCAGCAACACGGGGTGCTATTTAATAAAATACATGCTATAACCTAGCCCCAACTCTGCGTGGCACACATAAGTTGAGGTGATATTAGGTGCAGCTAGCAGACTTTTCAAAAACCCTATTCCCTAGTTTCTACAGGGCCGGATAACCCTGCCCATCCCAGAGTCTTGAACCATGGGTGGCAATCGAAAGGCATTCAGTGGCATATTTATGTGATCCTTGCGTCATGCTTGCACTGTGCAATGTGGTACGTGCACAATGCAGAAGTCTAAGTCATATTTATGAAGGCACGCAAAGCCACTTTGAATGGCTTAAAAAATATGGAGTAATGCAACGCATGGGCAAATTGCTGCATGGCATTCCTGTGCGCAAGGGAGGCGCTCCATGTGTGTTGCGGTGGGTATTACCATGCAAATCCCATGATTTTTTATGCGTTTCTAGTTTACTAAACCTGGTAAACCTGGGAATGCTCAATACCCGAAGACATGCAGTTCCTTAGAAGGGAAGAAAAAGGGGATAACAGGACGGGGTGGCCCTGAGTCCAAGGACATAGGAGGAATATGCTATTCCCCTTATTGGAATTGGGCCCTCACACACCGGCTGGGTGTCATGCATCATCATAGAGCATGCTCCTCATCAGGTCGGCGCTGCAATACCTGACAGTCTCCCTAAGAGGGGCTCTTTGCCGGAGATTTTTTATTCCAAAGTGTCGTTGGGTGCTGTGTGGGTATATGGCCTTGGTGTGTAGATGGATGTGAAGAAAGTGGGTGCTCTAAGTAGTGGATCAAAATGGGATATGAAGATTCTCCAGAGAAACACTTTAATCAATGAGACCTCCAACCCAATTAAAACAAAGGTGGCATACTGCTGAAATAATGTTCAGGGGTGGCACAATTTTAAATGGTCAACATGTTTCTTGCCTGAATAGTCCTAAGATCAAAACTCACAGTTCTAGTCCCCAATTCTTTGTATATTATATATACACTTTATGTACTATATCACAGTGTCACCCAAATCAACTTGTTCACTTGATTCACTTTATTTGCATGTCACTTATGAATTTGGATTTATTTAAAATGACAGCCATGCAATGAACTAGTAAATACTACACATTGAAATAATTATTTCTTGTGTGTTCCTTTTGAAAAAGTCTTAAATGGATGTACTAGACTCTAACTTGGTGGATTAAATTCTTTACATGTACTAAGCAATTAGTCTCTCTCCGACAGAACCACTTGTAGTTTTTTCTTGCACCTGTTTTAGCCAGCAATCCCATCTGAAAGTTCAACATTCAGACTTCCAGGATCCCCGTCCCTGTTTTATGCACACAAAGTAAAATAATCTGTCGTAGCATGTAGAGTAAAATAATTCTAAGAGAAATTAAGTCATTCACTAATCAGTATGAATCAAAACATCAATACCCGAAACTGGGGAAATCACAGAAATAAGGATGGTTTTCGATCTTCCAAAAAGTACAATTATCTTAATGAGTACTGGCTGCTAATAGGGCTTCACATGCTTTCTTTCTAATTACATTCTTTTTCTTTACAAAGGTCCTTTTAGACAACATTCTTCAAAGATGCACATCCTCAGTACTCCTAGCTACAACTCTAAGGGCTTTGAGATGATCTTTGTGTGTTTTAGAACACTGCGAGTCAAACTAACCAGTTTCTATCCCCTCGCGCAGTAGAGGGGCAGAAGATGCCTACCTGAAACAGAAAAACTAGCAAATGAACTGACAATAACCTTGGGCTCCTCCTCTTTTGAACAGTTAAAAAACTCATTTGGGTTTTTAGATACTAGATCAACATACAGTCCTTGCCTATCAGTGCTTTCACACCCCAGCAATATTCCCTTATTACCCTCAGCCCCAAAGGGAGTAGATTAGCTCTTGCTTGTGTAATCATAGAATCCCGACAATAAGATATGGATTATAGGTTATGGTCACCAAATACATTGTACAGTACTGCATAATCAGTAAAGCACCCATGCAATTAATGTGAAAATAATATGTGCAGAGATTGGAAAGCTCTTGCACGACTAAAGACCTCCAATCCGGTGTTTAGGGTGGGAGAGTGTTTTGCTTTGGATAAGCAAGTTGAGGAGAATTATGCCTCACTCTGCACAGGGATTACGACTGTGCTGGACTCTCATGCCCCCCTTAAAATGCGCAGCTGCAAGAGAAAAATCGCTGCCCCTTGGTTTAATGATACACTGAAAAATTTGAAGCGGGATTGTAAACAAGCGGAGAGAAGTTGGAGGCGCAAATACGAGGAAGCTAGTAGGTTACAGTGGAAGCGGAAAATCATGGAATATAAGAGCCTGATCAGGAAATCTAAGGCGGATTATGATTCTTCCTTGATTTGTACTGCCACTAATAGTTCTAGAAGTATTTTCAACATACTAAATAATCTTACTAGCCCTGAGTGCTCTAAAAACGCCATTGTCCCGTCTCAGGAACTCTGTGAGAATCTCGCCAAATTCTTCAAGGAAAAAATTGAGCTTATTATTGAGGATTTGGAGGACTCTCCGGACACCGGCGGTCCTCCAACCACCGGATTCAGTTCTCCGGTGGATGGGAGTAACGATCCAGCTTGGTTGCTGGGTGAATTTTTTTTAGAGTTCCCACTTCTTACAGAAGTAGCCTTTAATGGGCTGGCAGGGGGGATTTCTTCCGATTAAAATGTTAATGTTAATGTTATGGGTGTCTTATATAGCGCTCGGCTACTCCGAAGAGTGTCCCGGCGCTTTCTAACCCACAGCAGACTTACAAAGGACAGACTGAAAGAAGGGAAGAAACATGCAGATCATTGTCCATAGAGCCACGTCTTCAGACCCTTTCTAAAGGCCAGCAAGTTCGAGGTACAGCGGAGTGACAGAGGGAGGGCGTTCCATACCTGGGGAGCCAAGTGTCTAAAAGAGCGACCTCCCACCCTTGCTTTCCTAACAGCAGGGACAATGGCAAGACCAAGAGATTCCGATCTAAGGGATCTAGTTGGCTTGTAGAAAGCAAGACGTTTCTGAATATATTCAGCTCCCACAGCGTGGAGTGCCTTATGCGCCAACGTGAGTGTTTTAAAAACAATCCGCTTACGGATAGGGAGCCAGTGTAGGGAATGTAAAAGGTCCGAGGCTCTCGCGCGACGAGGTAGGCCAAAAACTGCCCGTGCCGCCGAGTTCTGGACCACCTGAAGTTTTTGTAATAGGTAGTCCGGAAGACCCAAATATAAAACATTTGAGTAGTCCAGCCTAGAACAAATGAGATCAAAACAACAGAAGAGTATCCAAACTTATAATATATACAAAGCTCTATAATGAGAAAACGATAACACAACCCGTCCACCAACTCCTTTAAGTGCCTTGTGTCAGAAAATGAACTGTGTCAAAAGAATAGTGGCTTCCCAGTGTTGGAAAAAAGGGACCCTCAGGCACCCGCATACAGTAGGTAGCCCTGTTTCTTCATCGGGTTCCTGTGGTTAGTAGTGTGAAAGTAAAATTGACCAAAAAAGTGCAGGTTAAAATGGGTATAGACCACTCCCTCAACCAACACTTTTAATAAAGGGGTGATTCGAACCCAATTAAAAACAGTGTGAATATAAGGACAGCATGGGGTTAAGTAAATTTGAACCCTCTGTCCTAAAAATAGGTCGACATGTTTCAGCTTAAGGGTCCTATTCGACCCAGCATTCCTCAGGACCAGTAGTGAATTCTCTCCCAAATGGGCACGGCCAACCCTACGTGGCCTACTCACAATGGAAGGATGATAATCAGCTTTACATATATGTTTTTACCAACTTGTAATCGCTGTTTGGATAAAAGCTCAGGTACTCAACCTCCGTTTTGTGAGGGGTAAGGAATCTGCAACTATACTTATAAACTACCCATCAACCACCCAGTGACACAGAAAAGTGCATATTTATTTATTTATATACAAAACAATACCCTATCCGTTATGATAATGGTAAACTCGAAAATATGCTAATAACCACCATTCATGTATTAGCATTCTCATTTTTGCATTACATGTAGTTTTGCACAAAAACATGGGAGCTTCTATATGCCCCGTACATAGAGATTGAGGTTTTGTTTCTTTAACCAAAATCTGTTTAAAAACAACAGTTTTCCGGATAGGGTATTGTTTTGTATATAAATAAATAAATATGCACTTTTCTGTGTCACTGGGTGGTTGATGGGTAGTTTATAAGTATAGTTGCAATTGAAGACACAATAATTTTATGATGAATTATTGATTTGTTTTGTATTTGGGTGTTTTTTGGTCTCATTACAGATTCCTTACTCCTCACAAAACGGAGGTTGAGTACCTGAGCTTTTATCCAAACAGCGATTACAAGTTGGTAAAAACATATATGTAAAGCTGATTATCATCCTTCCATTGTGAGTAGGCCACGTAGGGTTGGCCGTGCCCATTTGGGAGTATCAGCAAGGGTCTCGATCTCTCCTTTTATTGAGTTCATTATGTCATTGTTGCTTGGGATTGAGTTGTTAATATACAAGTTAATTAATACAAATTCCTTTGATCTACACTTGAGCCTGAATACTTGAAGATGAGGTAAGACTAGATGTGACTAAAGCATTCTTCCTGTGAAATGAAGTGAGGCCATAGTTAGCAACCCACCCTTGGCTCATCTCAAATTAGTGGGAATTGTGAGTATAAATAGGAAGTAAACTCATCAAAGTAGGAATGGAGTATAACCCAAGTTTCCTGACAACATTTACCAGCATTACCATACCTCACTGAGGCAGAGAGATCGTGGTGGAGGAGCCTCAGAAAGGAAACCAGACCTGCGTCAACACCCACATTTACTAAAATGTCCCACAACCTAGAGCGTGAAACATAGTCAAATGCGCTGGTTAAATCCATGAATGCTAGGTGAGTAGAGGTGCCCTTCACATATTTATATTTGGCCAGAATAAAGTGGAGATCATGACATTGTTCCATCTTGCCTAGACCTTTCCTAAACCCATTCTGGGCTGTAGCCAGAATATAGTATGCACTAATCCAGTCCAGGAGGCCATCTAGTATTCATTTATTTTTTAGAAAATGCTGACATCCATTAATATGAAGCCCTGAAAAGAGCCCCAGCACCATTGGTCTGGGACTTGAAACACGTTGGCACCTTTGTGACACAGAGGAATTGGAATCATTGTAGTGTATCGTGTGAGGGATCAGCCATGAAAATCATTCCCCACAGATATACCTAAAGTATTTCCCCATGTTTGGCACATGTTTGGTCCCAAAAACAAGATAGTGACAAGATTTCTTTTAGTCGTTTTGCGTTTTGATGCAAATACAAAAAGTTGTTTTGTGTAGAATTATTGTACATAGTGATGTTGTATGTTTATGATTGTTGTCTTTTGTGAATTGTCAACAGTATTGTTTGTATGTTATTTTTAAAAAAAGTGTCTTATTACTTTTCATGCATTTGAATGTTCAGTTAAAAAAATAGTTTAAAATGGAGAAAAGGAATGGTTAAATAAATATTCCATTCAAACAGAAAAAGTAGCAATCTGTTTGTTGCTCTAAAGTAATAGGATCAGAAGGTGAAATGGAGCAGGGTCCCCTTTTTGTGTTTTCAATTTATTATGGCCATACCTGGCCCAGATCCTTTGGGCCTATCCCCTTTAGTTTTCGCGACTTTTAGAAAGTTGGCATTTACTTACCTTAGCTATTTGGTGCCTCCTGCCTGTCTTTGTTCAGTCTGGGTTGGGCGATAGCTGATCTTTGTGTATTCCCTTTAAACAGCTACACACAAATGGAGTTTAGGTATGTCTAATGGGCCATACTGGGAGATGGGAGGGAGGAGCTGGGCACAGCCTCACACTTACATCTGACCAGGCTGTGTCCTGTCTATGCCCAAAGGGATAAATACCCCCCTGTAGTCAGTCTGGAGCCAGGGCAGACAGGGAGGTCCTCTGTGCACTTCAAAGCTTTTTTTGAAGTCTCTCTCACTTCAAAGACACAGCTGGGCAAAAGTACCGGACTTCTGACACCATGAGTTTAGTACATTTCTGGACCTGTGACCACTCTTCCAGGAAGAAGAACTGCTGCGCTGTTGAAAAGGATACCACTCTGCTTGACTGCTGCTTTGGTTGAGCTCTTGACCTGCTAGGCTTTTGCCTTGCTGACCGGCCCTGCTGCCTGCTCTTCTCCGGCCTGAGTGAGAAGGACAGAATCTGCATCACTTGAACCGAGAGTGACTCCAACTGCTTGCTGGCTTGCTACCTGTTCTAAGTCTCAGGGACATCAAAGACTTTAACTCATCCTGCTACAGCACCTGGACTTTGCTTGTTGCAAGTCTTGCGCTGCCAAGTGGCGCTAGCCCAGTCCTGCTTCTTTGGAAGTGGGTGCTGCTACAACCAGAACCCATGCATCTCATCGGAACTCAAGCATCTTTGCCTTTGTGTGAGTCGGAACCTGTGCATCCTCATCGTTGCATGGAGCTAGCCTAGTGCATCCCCTTCAGAAACCAGTGAATAGCCTTTGGAATTCGCACATCATCTACTGCAGGAACAGCAGCCATGCATCACATTTGGAATCTGGGACGCACAGTTGGATCTGACGCATTGCTGCAGTTGTGTGGAGAAAATCAGCGCATCTCGTCCACTGCATGGCTCAACATTGGACCTCGCATCCTCTTCAACGATGCCGGATCCCAAATCAAGGTACTTTGCCTCAGCGGGCCCAAGTTGGTCCATGTATCTGGCCCGCACTCCATTGCGATCAGCCTCAACTTTTGACTTTGCCCCGGTTCAGCATGACAAGATATCCCACTTACGCACGTATTGCTTATAAGCGCTACTTTACATTAATTATTTAGAAAAATCATATCTCAGCTTCTACTTGTTGGATTGTTGTCATTTGGGGCTTGTTTTATTTATACAATTATTCTTTATTTTTGTAACCTTATGTGGAGTCTTTTTGGGGTGTGTTCACTGTGCTACTGTTGGAAGTGTTGCACAAATACTTTACACATTTTCTCTTAAATTTAGCCTGACTACTCTGTGCCAAGCTACCAGACGGTCAGCACAGGATAATTGAGGGGGTCTTGGGTCTTATCCTGACTTGGATTGTGGTTCCTGCTTGAACAGGGTGCATACCTCTGCCAACCAGAAACCCAATTTCTAACCGGCATCAGTAAAGGTGGCAAGATCTAGCTCAAACAGCCCAAAACTACAATATTTCTTCTTGCCTTGAAAAGGGAGCTCAACTAATGCCCCACCAAGGGTCCAGGACCTGAGGGGCATCTTTTGGGGATCAGGAACTCGCTCCAGCAGAGGCCAGAAGGGCTTAGGTAGTTCTAGTTGCAGTTCCAGGCAGCAGGTTAGTTAGGCTAATGCAAGGAGGCCTCTTGAGCTTGTTATGTACCTGTAGGTCAGAAAAGGAGGTCAGTCAGCATACCCATGAAGTCACTTTAGCCTGGGATGCAGGGGGCAGGTCCATTCTTGCCTCTCAGCAGGCGGGGGAGTCCTGAGGCAGCGGGGCTGCAGGGTACCTTTCTTCTGTAGTATCCACAGGTCCAAGTGGCACTAAAGAACTGGTGCCAGCTTTGAAGTGCAAGAAGTTTGTGGAGGTTTCCACCCCCAGAGGTGTTTGGAATGTCTTACCTCCCTGCCCTCGCCTCACCTTGTCTGGTGCTCACCCCGCCAACACCTACTCCCCTTTTGGCTTACTGTCTGGGTGCAATACACGAATACCAACTGCCAGATATACCTAGTCATGTGACCCAGGATGCAGGCTGTACACACCAAATTGTAGGGAAAAGAACATTGTAACTTTCTAAAAGTGGCACTTTCAAAATTGTGTCATAACATCCAACTTTACCTTTAGAGAGAGTTTTAAATTAAAATTCTTCAGACACCACACTTGATGTTCGGACTTGCCCCCGATTGAAATGTATCACAAAATAAATGTAATAGGGTAACCCAATGTTATACTAAGGGAGAGGTAAGCCTGGCAGTAGGGAAAACAAATGTAATAATGTTTCACTGCTAGGTACCTATCCAACCTTCTAAACACACTACACCCTGTCCTATGGGCTCTTTAGAGTCTACCCTAGGGGAGTTTAGAGCCTACCCAAGGGGCTATGTTCCCACTACGGTGCACATGTGTGCATGCACCATTATCTTTTAGAGCACGCACACCAAAGATGCAGAAATCGAGACTTGGCAAAGTGCTTTTTTTAAATGAATAACTTGTGAATGCCGGTTGCGGCAACAAGGAACTCTGTGAGCTACTACAAGTCAGGCCAAAAAATATTGAATTTGCCAAGCAGAGAACCCCCTTTGAGAAAAGAACCTCATTTTCAAAGAGTCGTTTTGAAGAAAAAGTAAAGGATTCACATCGTGAATGCAAACAGTCTTAAAACCTGTGTACGGTCAAGATTGAAGTTTATGCTCTGATGATGACCTCGACATAAAAGCGCATGTATCCCCAATCCTCATAGAGGTCGAAATGCGTGGGTACAAGATCTGGGGAAGAATGTGGAGATCCTCCCCTATAAATAAGTGCAATATACCACTTGTGGATAAAAAAAAGAGATATGTCGCTTAGAGCAAAACAGAGGTTATAACAAGAAAAGGAATCTGAAAAATGTTCTTTCATTCTCAGAGGGGAAACACATGAGATGTAGTGAACTGAAAATATTTTGGTCACTGTACATCTTCACAATTTGCACAATAATTTTGGATCGTGCTAAATATGTTATCTGTAATTGTTATGCTTTTTTCTTCCTATGTTTTCCTTTTTTGTATATACATTTTCAAATTAATTGTGGTTTAATTTATTTGATTTGATGTTGTACATATACTGCAGATGAAGTTACTAATGGCAAAATAAAAAAAGTTTCTTGATCAAAATGAATGGAAAATAAATCATGAGATGAATTCCTTAACACACTGGATTCAAGTGGATGTTGTGTTGGAAGATTTGAAATAGATTGTTAGCAATGTGGGGGATGTAAATGTTGTGCTACATTTAAAATGAGTGGCATGAACGTTTCTCCTGGTGAACGCCAGCACTCACTGGACTGTGAAAGATCACCAAGTAGTGTGAGGGAGTACATTTTAGAGCTGAAGCCGGTGGATTATGAGAAGATCACCTGCTCCATAATTTATCTCTACTGGAAAGTTACTTTCATGTTTTTTGTGAATAATTAGAAGCTGATACCAATCGCCCAGCACAGAAGTAGCTCTGCAGTAGACAAGAGCATCATATGAATGCAGCCTCCTCAGGACTAACCATAGCACTGTGCTTCCATCCTATGCTTTTTTTCTTTAGGGTGTTGGTGTAAACATCTCCCTTGAGTTTTTCTCTTTGAAGTTTGAGGCCATCAAATGACAAGCAATAAAGATTCCTGCCTTGATGGATATTGAATTGGACAAACTGTACATGCATTCAGGTGACCCGATTTGTTAGAAGGATGTTGATGGAATACGAATTTACCTAGGATAAACAAAAGACGAGAGGCATTTGGCAAAACAGGAACAATTGGTTTAATTAAACGCAATGGCCGGGAGAGCAAGCAACAGAGTCGATGTCTGAAGACTGTCTCAAAGCACAATGGTTTTGGTATTATTTCATAAATTACATGAAGCATCATAAAATGATTTGTACACGGCGGAAGCCGATGACGCCCATACTTCCAGCGCCAGGAGGCGCATAAGAGGGAGAGCTGCCCCTGTGGAGCGGGGGGTAAATTGAAAGAAAGGGGGTCCGTTGTACTTTCCCTGAGGGACGCTGCATTTGGTTTTCTTTGCTCGCCAGTCCTGCCTGTCTGCTCGTCTCCCTCCCGCTGCCGCACCAACACGCCTGAGCGGCCGCCGAGCGGAGGGGGACCAGGGCCACAGACCACAAGTCCCAGCCTGCACAGCGGCGGAAGCCGACGACGCCCATACTTCCAGCGCCAGGAGGCGCATAAGAGGGAGAGCTGCCCCTGTGGAGCGGGGGGTAAATTGAAAGAAAGGGGGTCCGTTGTACTTTCCCTGAGGGACGCTGCATTTGGTTTTGTTTGCTCGCCAGTCCTGCCTGTCTGCTCGTCTCCCTCCCGCTGCCGCACCAACACGCCTGAGCGGCCGCCGAGCGGAGGGGGACCAGGGCCACAGACCACAAGTCCCAGCCTGCACAGCGGCGGAAGCCGACGACGCCCATACTTCCAGCGCCAAGAGGCGCATAAGAGGGAGAGCTGCCCCTGTGGAGCGGGGGGTAAATTGAAAGAAAGGGGGTCCGTTGTACTTTCCCTGAGGGACGCTGAATTTGGTTTTCTTTGCTCGCCAGTCCTGCCTGTCTGCCCGTCTCCCTCCCGCTGCCGCATCAGCACGCCTGAGCGGCCGCCGAGCAGAGGGGGACCAGGGCCACAGACCACAAGTCCCAGCCTGCACAGCGCCGGAAGCCGACGACGCCCATACTTCCAGCGCCAGGAGGCGCATAAGAGGGAGAGCTGCCCCTGTGGAGCGGGGGGGGGGTAAATTGAAAGAAAGGGGGTCCGTTGTACTTTCCCTGAGGGACGCTGCATTTGGTTTTCTTTGCTCGCCAGTCCTGCCTGTCTGCTCGTCTCCCTCCCGCTGCCGCACCAACACGCCTGAGCGGCCGCCGAGCGGAGGGGGACCAGGGCCACAGACCACAAGTCCCAGCCTGCACAGCGGCGGAAGCCGACGACGCCCATACTTCCAGCGCCAGGAGGCGCATAAGAGGGAGAGCTGCCCCCGCGTCGCGGGTTCGCGCGCGGGTCTGCGCCGGGCTAAGCCTGGGCAAAGGGCGGGCCCTCTGTGGCCCTCAGAGGCCGGAGGAGGACGGGTCGGGGCCACCCCCCTTGACATCTTCACACTGCCAAGGTAAAGACTCTAAAACTTTCTCTCCCTGACATTTCGGGAAGGGACAATTTCTTGCGGTTGTGGTATAGCTTAACATCCAACAATGTCTCATAAGGAATTGACCAATAATTCCATCTGTCGGAGAGGCTTGCATTCTGGGTCAAAGGTTCTATGTAGGCCATCTCCGCCCACCGCATTAACAAATGACCTTGTTAAGACCAGCATATCCTCCAACCAACCGTCCGACACAACGCATGGTATACCGTTACAACTCTCGCTGTTGGACGAATTAAACTCACTCTGCAAAACGAGGTATGCCACTGTGAATTCCAGAAATGAAACTTCCAGATCCACGTCAACCCGAAGACCACTCTCAGAGGCACCCTCATCTACAGACCCCCGGGACCACGCACACAATTCAGCGAGGACATCGCCGACTTCATCAGCCCGCTCGCCCTCCCCTCAGCCGACTACATCCTCCTCGGGGACCTCAACTTCCACCTGGAGAACAACGACGACCGCAACACGACCACCGTGCTGGAAAACCTCGCAAACCTGGGACTCAAGCAACTGGTGACCACCCCCACCCACCTCGCCGGACACACACTCGACGCCGTCTTCTCATCCAGCAAAGACATCGCCTTCAGCCACGCCACAGGACTCCACTGGACGGACCACAGCTGCGTCCACTTCACCTTCAGAAGAACGACGACCCACCACCACCAGCAACAGGCTGCCCGAAGAAGCTGGAACAAGATCACAGCCGACCAGCTCACCGCCTCCCTGAGTCAGCACCCTCCCGCCAGCTCAGCGAACCCCAGCCAGGCCGCCGACAACCTCACAAAGTGGATCAGCAACTGCGCGGACGAACTCGCCCCTCTGAGGACCCCGCCCAGCAGACCCGGCAGCAAGAAAGCCCCATGGTTCACCGACGAACTCAAGAGCTCCAAGAAGAACTGCCGAGCCCTCGAGAAAGTCTGGAGAAGGGAACCTACCGCGGGCAACATGACCACCCTCAAGCTTGCCACCCGGAAGCACCACCAACTGATCCGCGCCACCAAGAAAACTGCATTCAAGGACCGACTGGACACCAACGCACACAACTGCAAGGAACTCTTCAACATCGTGAAAGAGCTCTCCAACCCCAACGCCGGTAACAACGACATCACCCCATCGCAAGACCTCTGCAACTCCCTCGCCTCCTACTTCCACAACAAGATCGCAGACATACACAACAGCTTCAGTAGTCAACCATCGCACACAAAGACCGCAGCAACGCCACCCACCACCACCCTCCGCGCCTGGACTCCGATCAGCACCGATGACACCGTCCGCATGATGAACTCCATCCACTCCGGATCTCCGACCGACCCGTGCCCTCACCACGTCTTCAACAAGGCCGACGCTGTCATCGCACCCCACCTGCGGGACATCATCAACACCTCCTTCGACACCGCCACCTTCCCGGAGAGCTGGAAGCACGCCGAACTCAGCGCTCTACTTAAGAAACCAACAGCGGACCCCACCGAACTCAAGAACTACCGCCCCATCTCGCTCCTCCCGTTTCCAGCCAAAGTCATCGAGAAGACCGTCAACAAACAGCTGGCCGCCTTCCTCGAGACGAATGGATCCCTCGACCCCTCACAGTCTGGCTTCCGAGCCAACCACAGCACCGAGACCGCTCTGATCGCTGCCACCGATGACATCCGAGCCCTGATGGACAACGGAGAAACAGCGGCCCTCATCCTCCTAGACCTCTCCGCGGCATTCGACACTGTCTGCCACCGCACCCTAGTGCAGCGCCTCAGCAACGTCGGAATTCAGGAAAAGGCACTGGAATGGATCGTCTCCTTCCTCGACGGAAGAACACAGAGAGTCCGCCTACCACCGTACAAGTCAGAGGCCACCGACGTCATCTGCGGCGTCCCTCAAGGATCCTCGCTGAGCCCCACCCTCTTCAACGTCTACATGAGCCCCCTCGCGCCCATCGCACGCCAACACAACCTGAACATCATCTCCTACGCCGATGACACCCAGCTGATCCTCTCACTGACCAACGACCCCGCCGCTTCCAGAGCCAACCTTCACGAAGGGATGAAAGATGTAGCCGAATGGATGACGACCAGCCGCCTGAAACTGAACTCAGACAAGACGGAAGTCCTCATCCTGGGCTCCTCGCCCTCCGCCTGGGACGACTCCTGGTGGCCCCCCGCCCTGGGCACCGCACCCACACCGACAGACCACGCACGCAACCTGGGCTTCATCCTGGACTCCTCCCTCTCCATGACCAGACAAGTCAACGCCGTCTCCTCGTCATGCTTCAACATCCTGCGCATGCTACGAAAGATCTTCCGGTGGATCCCCACCGAGACCAGGAAGACGGTCACCCAGGCCCTCGTCACCAGCCGACTGGACTACGGCAACGCCCTCTACGCCGGAACCACCGCCAAGCTCCAGAAGAGACTCCAGCGGATCCAGAACGCCTCAGCCAGACTCATCCTCGACATCCCCCGACGCAGCCACATCTCCGGACATCTGAGAGACCTGCACTGGCTCCCCGTCAACAAGAGAATCACCTTCCGTCTCCTCACCCACGCACACAAAGCCCTACACGACCAAGGCCCGAGCTACCTCAACAACCGCATCAACTTCTACGCTCCCAAACGCCACCTCCGATCAGCCAGTCACGCCCTCGCCGTCGTCCCCCGCATCCGAAGATCGACAACAGGAGGAAGGTCCTTCTCCCACCTGGCCGCCAAGACCTGGAACTCCCTCCCGACCGACCTGCGCCTGACCCAAGACCACCTCTCCTTCAGGAAGAAGCTCAAGACCTGGCTGTTCGAGCAGTAGCAGCACCCCCCCCCCCCCCAAGCGCCTTGAGACCCTCCGGGTAAGTAGTGCGCTATATAAATGTCCATGATTGATTGATTGATTGAGAAATGAAACCAAAACTCCCTCCCCTTGCCCCGCTAAAAGAACCAGTTTGTCAACCCCAATCCCTAGCCCTCTGGTGTATCTTCCCCAACCCATTGTCAATACACCAAACACAGTTCTTCCCCAGTCCCCATCTGGAAGGAAGTGGGATGGGGTCAACCCCACAGGGAACAAATCAAAACAACAAAAACTGGGTTTTAGCTCCCCACTCACTGCTTCTAACCCATTATCAAAATTGGAAGAAAAAATAGACCAAGTGGTATTATCCTTCAATTCGGACCTTTTGTCCCACATCAAAGAACTGGTCAGCTCACTCATTTCACCCTTGCTCGTCAAAATTTCCACCCTAGAGGATAGGTTGTTGGGAATAGAGAAATATTTAAAGGCCAACCAAATTATTACTGTTAATCCTGTTACAAGAATCTGTTCCAACCCACCTGATTCAAGCACTAACAATCAAACTCACCTCCTAGTCCCTACCCTTCCACCCCCTAATCCCCCTAAAGTTAACCCCAAATCCGGTTCCATACAACATACTGCTACAAGAGTAGATCCTAACAATACAACACACATACAGCTACCTCCGGAGGCTGCACCATTTGTGCGTGTTCTTACAGGAGTCCCAGCGCTCAAACGTGGAAAAACTGAGCGGGAACTAGACTTACTCAACAAAGCCACGCACTGGTTAACTAAAAACCGGCCCCTGCCCCTAGGTTTGGACGGTACCATCATGTCGGTTAGAAGGGTGGGCTGGCTAGGCCACCTAAAAAAAGATATTGATGGTGATCTTGTCTTAATAAAATTTAGAAGTTGCTTAGTCGTTCCTTACCTCCGAACTATGTACCCCCGTGAAGGTGTTGGCCCCATATCCGTCTGGGACCTACAAGACTTTTACCCAAGCATGGTTTATGGCGCTCATCCAAAACCAAGGGCAGAGTCAGCACACTCGAAGAGTAGAAATACCAGTGCACTCTATGGCCATGGTTTTTCCACCTTTAATCACTCCGGAACAATGCACATTGGCCATGGGTATAGAAAATAATGAATCCTGCTATCTGCTATGAAACAAAGGAACTAACTCATGTTGCATGGACCAACGTTGTGTTTTCTTGTCATTCTGTTTTGTGTATGTAACTTTTGTCATGAGTGCTTTTAAATGTATGCTTTTATGATTTTAAACAAAAATCGAATAAAGCTGAATTGAATTGAATTTATTTGTACATTCCTTTGGAGACAGAAATCTGGGCCAGGTCACAAGAACGTATTTCTGGTTGTTTGATAAAAAGCGCAGGTGGGCCTCGACCTTGTGTGGAGACAATGCAGTGCCAGTGGGTACGTGTTTAAATGTCCAGCATGGGGAGGGTGTGTTCACTACATGTAGTGTGCATGCTGTGTTCTGATTGGCTGTGTGTTCCTAACTTAGTGTGGCATCTAACTTTATGGTGTTTTGGAAACGTGCACCCCTCCAGCCAAACATGCTTTATTGGGGCCAGTCTCCTATCCAATCACTGCCCATCTGTCGGGTCGATCAGGGTTATTCTGTTGCGCGCTGGTCTAACGGCTATGTGTCACTCCCCACCTATGATCTGTCAATCAGTTGTTTCAGGCCTAGGTCGCAGGGCCTGCCTAACCACGTATTTCTGACTAAGTGTTGAGTGAGAGGTCATATCGGTGGAATTCAACAATGGCAAGGCAAATTGGGTATTATAGGTAAATATTTCATGGTGTACTTCAACATAGTATTTACCAATAGTAACAAGGCCTTTTGTAAGTTAGTCAGGAGTGGCTGGTGTTAACACTCTTTAATCCTCCCTGCACCATATCTATCAAAAGTGCAACAGGTGCAGTGTCACCAGGGCCCAAGGCTGAACAATTGCCTTACATTTTCAATATGTTGCCTAATGTTTAAACAAACCAACAATCGCCATTTCACATGTACTGGTTAAGTGTGTTTGTGATTCAATTGTGAATTTATTTCTTATTTCAGTGTCATTCCGTTTTCTTCCTGTATATTCCCAATATGCTTTGTATCCATATTTACTTCATATTGCAGCAATGGGTTATCACATAGCTTCAAGTAATTGTTATACCCTGATAGACTGTACATGTTTTTGTTTAATGAGAAACTGTTGGTGAGGAGCTAAATGCTTTGTAGATAAGATTACATTTATTCCATTAATTTGCACGTTTAGCACTATTTTTTAAAAACGTTCCCTGTATATTTTGAAAATTGCCTCTGCTGCACCTTGGAAAATGTTCCTTAATAAAGACAGTGTGGTTTAGAAAGGGGCGTTTCAGCTCAGTGAGTGATTCCTTGCGCACCAGTTATTGACACGTTTAGTGACACAATGTTGCAAGAAGCACTCTTTTATTCAGTCTTCATTAATTCAACTCCAGAGTCTGACATACCCTATTCTTAGCATCACTGTTCTCACATGACACACGCTACTTCACCCCTCTTGTACTAGCCAAAAATAGTCATCTGTACATGTGCCTTTTTCTTAACAGTGATGTGCCCTGTCCAATGTTGCGTTCTGCAAAGTTCACAATTTTGGAGATAAAAAATTCTGTCTACCTGCCATTTAGCTTTTAGGCTCAGAGCTGTTGGATCGCTAAACAATGTTTTTTAAGGTAAAAATACGAAACATAATTTTAGCAGGTGCGATACAGGAGAAAAAACAACAGGATCTGTGTTTGGCCTCATGGTTGACGGTTGGAATCCTGGGGTGTACACTCATCCAATCTTTCCCCTCGAAGAGCTTGTTAAGTCCGCGGCACCCCAATTATCTTCTTCTTTTTTTTCTACTTCTAAACTATTTCCAAGGAGGCTCTTTTTCCGTGCTTTTATATGGGCCTGTGTCAGCCTCACTGCCTCATTGAGTCTACATACTGTGGAAAGAACACTCATAGCTGTAATGGTGCTGGGGAAGTGTTTGCTGGTCACAGGGTGCCTCAAACTGACAGGCCAGCAAGCTTCCTAATGAAAAATGTGCAAACCTGCTTTTTGTGCACAATTCACTATGCCGGTTCTTATAAGAAATTGGCCTAGTCAGGAACTCTCAAGTGCTGAACTTTTTTTTTGTCAAAACAGTTTTTATTATTTTTCCAAATAGTCATGCAATGCAAGTATACATGTAGCACAATCCATTTCGTAATACATTACTGCCATTTAGATATTCCATTTCTACTTTAAGTGGAATCAACCAGTTAACAAATAAAGCAAAACAAGCCCACCCCTCTACCCTCCCCAACCCTTCAAATCATAACCCAATAATTAACTAATTAAGGGTACATGTGGACATCTGTGATGATATAGGAGGGTCTTCACCTCTCTCAGAAGGAGCATGCGTGGGATGCTAAGGCAGAGGGCCTTGAGTACCCACCTACCCCGAGGTCATAGGTGATGGGGGTCCTTCAAGTTGGAAGAGATGCAGTGCCCTCAAACGAGTGGGACAAGTATATAAAGGTAGGTCTTTAGATATCTAAAGGTACCCAAACATATTTTTTTATATCTGTCAGAGAGGATATCTGTCATATGCATGCCACAGCCTTGCATGCCATTGAGTCAGTGCAAGTGCCTCTTTACCTTTTCATGCAGCCCACAGCCAAAACAAAGCCACATTACCGTCCTATCCCCAATGATCTGATGTTGAAGCGAGACCTCTCTCAGCCCCAAAAGTACAAAACTGGGGTTGTCGGGAACTAGGTACCCCAAGATTACTTTAATTTGGGCTAACATTTCAGATCAAAAGGAGCTAATAGTCAGAAAGTCACACTAAATAAGTCTGAAATCATCCACCATACCGTACCTTCTCCAGCATTAGTCAGACGTGTTAGGGAAGAATGTTTTAAGTTTGACTGGGTAAAGATACCAGCCTTACAATAATTTATAGTGATCCTCCCTCATACCCGTCAAATGATTGAACCAGGGGATATCTCTCCACAATCTGAACCGTTGTGTATTTGGGACAGAGCTACCCAGGGTCTGTTCCCAGAAGGCTATATGTCATGGCCAATGGGTGTGTAGAGTGTCTAACAAGAGGGCATACATAAAGGCGATGCACCCATTGGTGCCATTCTCCCTCCTTGCAAATTGCTCAATAAGGGTGAGATCCCTGGTTGCAGCCACCCATACCTCTGGTTGCAGCACCCAATGTTTTAATTGATTATAGTAAAAAGGTTCAGTGGGCGCGAGCAGGAAGTCTCGATGACAATGCTCAAAGTTTTAAATATCCCAATCGTGGAATAGGTCGGATACCATCAGACACTCCCCAGCCCTTCAAGCTTCAAAAGGGCCCAGCTGTAATGCCAGAGTATAGTGAATCGGAAGGGTAAGGTAATCAGTGAAGCCACCCTATTCACATTGTCCCAGACCCTGAGAGTGGTCCTTGTGTGTGCTCAGCTAAACATTGGGGAGCGTTCCCCTTTTGGCT
The DNA here is from genome assembly GCF_964261635.1 of Lissotriton helveticus. NCBI lineage: Eukaryota > Metazoa > Chordata > Amphibia > Caudata > Salamandridae > Lissotriton > Lissotriton helveticus. Next base: position 981,337,926 of record NC_136065.1, on the reverse strand, counting down.
TCCACAACAAATCTCAAAAATATCTTCCCACCACCGCTGTATCCATATAAAGCCAGTGTTTATTGGACTCGTGCACGAGCCACTCTGGAATCACCCTCAACTGTGCTGCTTGTAGTTAAGATGAAAGTCTAGTAAGGCAAAACCCCCCCCCCGAAGATTTGGGTAAGCACAGCAAAGTGTATGGGAGGCGCACCTTACTGTTTTACCAAACGAAGCAAATCACCAGAGTAAGTGCTGTGCTTTTAGCTAATGTGCACATTTTGCTGACTCGGATATATGAGTGGTTTCTAATGTGTAATTGTTTATTTTATTTTGTGGGTAGGACTGCATGCTGTATTTTCTTGACTGGTGTGCTGTGACGATACCAAAGATATCTACAGTTCTTTTTCCTCTATACTTTTTGAATTCATTATAAAGTATTTTCTGCAACTAAAGAAAATCCGTCAGTGAAGCCTAGAAACTGACTAAAGTGTACGGAGCTGTGCCCATGTTTAATGTCATTTAAGGATGGCCCTGTGGTCTTGTATGGCAATTATTACAAAAGAAAACTGGTAAATAAATGAAAAAAAAAACATATTTATATGCCAGCTCTCATGTCAGTGCTATGGTGTGTATACATCTTCTGGCCTACAACTTGAGGCATGGCTAGCTCATCTGCAAATGTTGAATGTGAGGGATAGCTAGATTATCTCTTCTGTCCAATGTCAGGAAAAGCTAGCTCATCTCCTGCATTGCAATATCAGGTATGTCAAGCTGATCATGTGCTGCTCGACGTCAGGCATACCTACATGCTCTTCTGCTGTCCAATGTCAGGCATGGTTGGCTCATCTGCTGCTTTAAAATGTAAGGCATGGCTAGCTCATCCAATAAACCACTGACCCAGAAGCCTGGGGACTAGGAGGAAGCATTGGGCTGTTATCATTTGCATCCTCCAAGACCACAATGTAAAGTAAAAAAAGGCAAATGAGACAAGTCTATCAAGAATGGACAAGGGCAGTGATTTCCACACTATTTTATTTTATTTATAGTGCTTATAAATCGCAAACATGACCATCAAGGTATTAGACCACTGTACAGAGCAATGTTTGAATGAAGGCTAGGGTACAGTAAAGCATCAGTCTCTCCTGATATGCTTTACATAGAAATCGAATAGTGAGGTACACAAATAGTAGACTACAATATACTATGGGGGGATTGACAGTCACATGTCTCTCTAGTAGTTAGTCTTTAATTTCCTTTTTAAAATGTCTGCATGAGGTATGTTCTCTCATTAAGGGTGTTAGTGAATTCCCTATTTTTAGAGCAGATACAAAGAACATGCAGCCAAGTGTTTCCTTTTCTTGAATCTGACTGGTTCAAGTATGGGGGATTTCGCACTTCTAGATTCTCTTTCATCTCCAGATAGCTATATTCTATTCACCATATATTTAGGTCCAGAATTGTGTAACATTTTGGGGTCTATTCCGATCCGGTAAAATCCCCGTCCGTACGAATCGTATCCGGAGTTGTTTCCGTACGACTCGTACACACACCGTAGGACTCGGCGAGTACGATCCAGACTGGGTGATCAGGACGCTATTCATACGGTCCACGTCAGGTAAGGGCGATTCGTACGGAAAAGCGCACAATCACATACACACCGTACGGCGCGTACCCCCCATGATCGCAGGGGTATGGTGCATACCCCTGAGATCATGGGGGGTACGTGCCGTACACCCTGCGTACATGGGGTATGCACCGTACACCCACCGTACATGGGGTACTGGGTGTACAGCACGTACCCCCATGATCGCAGGTGTACGCGCCGTACCCCTGCGATCATGGGGAGTACGTGCCGTACCTGTTTCGGCGCGAACTCTGCGTTTACGACTGTTTTCAGCTCCTGTAGGAAAAGGGTCCTACGGGGCATACCCGACACGAATCGTACTTGCTGGGTCGTAAAAACCAGCCGGGAACCGTAGTGATGTCGCTGACAGCGGGTTCCGAGTGAGACTCGTACGGAGATTTGAGTCGTATGGAGTCCTATACGACTCCTACGGAGTTCAGCTCCTGGTACGGATCGTACTTCGTCGTACGTACGGGACGTTTACCGGTACGATTCGTACGGGGAAAAAACGCTCCGTACGACGATTCGGAGCGCATTTTACCGGATCGGAATCGACCCCTTTGTGTTCTAAGCATGCAACCTTCAGTTGGATGCTAGCTTCAACTGTGAGCCAATATAGGGCTCTGAGTGATGTGATCAAATAGCGTGTGCCTGTTAACCTCTTCCGTGCTCCCGTCGGCCACTCCCTCCCCAATGCTGCTGTCAGCCAACGGCCAACGCAGCCCCGCCCGCCCTTCAGAACGCCCACACCATAGCGGAAAAACCACCGCGGTTAAGGTGTTAAAAGTCTTGCTGTTACATTTATTGTCGCTTTCATTTGGCTGGCTCTAGGTAGACCTCTGACTGTGGCATTCCCATAGTCCAGTCTTGAAGCACTAGACTTTGAACCGCCGTTTTGAGGTCTTCAATTGGTATGAAGGGTTTTGGTTTTCTTAGGAGGTGCAGATGTAGGTTATTGCTTCTGGTTGCAGCTTGTACAAGAGCTCTTTTGGATTTGAGTCAAGTGTGATGCCTAATGATTTTACGGAGTTTCAGATAGTTGGAGTGCAGTTTAGTGACTTGAGGTTAGGGGATCAAGGTGGAGGTTGTTGGGATCGATGGGGTGGGGAGAAAAGAAAGAATTTGGTTTCTAACTGATTTAGTTTTTGATGGTTTAGTGCCAGCCAGTCCTGTGTTTTCCTCAGGGTGTCATTCAGTCTATGTGTATCCTCTCTGGAGGAGAATTTGAGGTAGAGTTGAGTGTTGTCTGCATACATGTGGTATGAGATTTTTGATTGTTTAAAGATTTCAGTGAGTTGTCCATTATATAGATTGCAGAGCATCGGTGAAATTGTGGATCCTTGTGGAATGCCCCTGTCGATGTCTACTACACCAGATAATGTGTTGTTGATTTTGACAAGTAGAAGGCGAACCAGTTAAGGACAGCATCTTTTTGGCCCATTCTGTCTTCAAGGGTCTCTCTGAGGCGCTTGTGGCAGACCGTGTCAAGGGCAGATGATAAATCCAGAAATATTAGGAGACAGGATTCGCTTTGAGCCAATATTTGGAAATCATCCAGGATGTTGAGAATGGCGACCTCAGTATTGTGTTCAGGCCTGAAACATGATTGGTGCTTGTCTAAAAGGTCAACATTCTTCAAGTATCACATAACAGATAATGAGCAGATTTTTTAATAGTTGTGACAGGAAAGGCAAATTTGATATAACAACCACATTTTTAGATCAACATAGTTTTGGACCCACCTACCTTTAATAGACATGAGGTTGGGGATTTTTAAATGTAACTCGTGTGGTATTACATTGTCATTTACAGACAGCAAATTTTCCATTGAAATGGTCACTAAATTTGAACAGACATGCAGTTTTATTGATGAAACTATATAGGATCAAAAAGATAATGTGTGGAAATTGGGTTTCTCTGAATATTGATCATTGTGCATTACCAAGTAAACCGCCTTGATTTTGTTTGAAACTATTAAAAGCTCTGTTTCCACCACACTACAGAACTACTAAAAAATTGCTTCCTGTTTGCTTCCCTAACTGCTGAAAGCTTGCAGTTTATTTACATGTACTTACATGTTGTTCTGCATTGCAAAAAACAAGATCTTACACCTTTTCATTTCACACTCCCTGTCCTCCAGCAAGATTGTCACAATAATTACTTTAAAACCTCCTTTCACTTTACAGTCAGAGAAAGAAAAGTAAATAATGAGCCCCAAGTTAATAGAATAAGCAGCTATTTGCCAGAGGACCCACCAAAAATCGAGTTGCGACCCATAGGTTGGGAAACGCTGGACTAGGGTACTCACCCAAGGACATTATCCAAACATTGGGGACCCTACTGTCTTGTATGTCTCACTTCGGACAGGACTAGGATATAACACAAAATTGTAAGGTGAAGTCCCATACACTATCCTGGGTGTCATGCTTTACATCGGGCCGCTCATCTCCTGCTGGCTACTGTCGCCCATGGCTAGATAATTTTCAGCTGTTCAGTGACAGGCATTGCTGGCTTATCTGTTGCTGACCAATGTCAGGCATGAAATGCTCATCTCCTGTGTCCAGAGTCAGGAATGGTTATCTCATTCAATACTTGTTTTCACTTTGCATTCTAACAGTTGTAGTCTTGTTGATATTTTGTGGTAAACCAACATGACTGTATCATCTACTCATGCCTTTCATGGGAAAACTTGAGAGCTCTGTCAGTTGCTCTCCCACATTGGCAAAAGCAAATTTACTTAATAGTACAGACATTAGAGTTCTGTCATTTCTGTACCTGCTGAGTGTAGGTGCTTGTGGAATAAAGGTGATAGGCTACTGGTATGATCATTTTAGTGTAAAATACATATACAATAGAATGTTCGAGTAAATGTGATTATTAAATGAAGCTAATAGTCTGAATGCACCTTTTTAAATTTAACTTGCAGTTGCAAACCTACTGACTTTGGCATGTCATGCAATGTGTTCACTTGCAAAGTAAGTTGTTTCATGTCTTAAACACACGCAGCCTTTGCTGCGGTACACAGAACCCCTTTATTGTCACACACAGGTGAAAAAAGTAGTGGGAGTATTGCTTAGGGTTGACATATGTATTGAAAAGGAAGCTTTAAACCTTATAAAAGGTTGTTTTATGACAGCTGCACACACCTGACTTCAATGACAGGCCTGATAAATTTACCATGTTTGAAGGGAAAACAAAAGCCCTTTAGCACTGGTAAAGTGAGCAGAGTACTAAAAGCCAACAAAAACGGGTTCAGAAAACAAGAGGTGAAGGCAAACGGTTTGGGGACCCTGCAGAAAGGGCCAGGTCTAACAGTTCCCTTATAATCCTTTGTCAGCAGTAGAAAATGGGCATTGACTTTTGAATAATTTAATTAACTGAATAGGCGTGTTCTTTACTACTAACACCTTAAACCAGTACATCAAATCATCTTTAACAAACTCAAATTTGCAACCTGCTGATCACATATCTGTTAGTAGAGAGAATATTAACTCAAATCTCATTAATTCTGACATCTTAAACTAGAACTCAGACTTGCAAGCAGTGGATTGCGTATCAGTTAGTCGAAAGTGCATTAACTCGCAGACTGTTATATATTATTTAGCCCAGTGTACTTTGCTGTGTCAGAATCCTATTCTCACTTATTATCTTTACTTCTACTTATAATTTTCCTTAAAGACAATCTATTTCATTCCATTTCACCGCCCAAACGTTAATACTTTCTTCAGTCTTCCCTTTAAAGAATGGTTTTTTTTGTAGCTTTTCTTTACATTTGTGGCCTAAACCCATATTCCACTTGCAATTGGAGGTGTCTATTCTGCCATAAAACTGTTTTGGTTTGTTTTGAGTGAGTGGTCAGAAAGCTTTCAGTAGTCAGAATGGTTTTCAAATAGTAAGAAGATGCCATGGATTGTTTATCCTTACCCTGTCTTTTGTTAAACCAAGCCAAGAGGTGGAAGGCTTGGATTATAGGTGTTATGAAAGCAGATAGCCAATCTTTCTGTTGGTTTTGACTACATAACTCACGACTCTGACTGTTGAAGCTTGTGATTTACTTATATTTGACTCTTATTACTCTTACGGCCACATGCATCATTGTTGCCATTTGCGATGTCTTAATTGCGAAAATTAAGGAATCGCAATTAAGAAATCGCAAACGGCTATGCATCAAGAAATCGCAATTTTTTGCGATTCCTTAAGTTTCCTTAATTGCGATTCACAATTTGCGAATCGCAATTAAGGAATCCCTTCCCATTGATTCCTATGGGCCTAGAGGCCCATAGGAATGAATTGGAAGTCATTCTCAATTTGCGAATCGCAAATTGAGAATGCAATTTCAAGGGTGCAGGGACCCCCCCTGCACCCCTGACATATAACTTTAAGTGCATTTTTCACACACACATGCCCCAAGGGCATGTGTGTGTGTAAAATGAAACTGTAAAAAATTCACTTTTGTGCATTTTTGAAAGTTTTCGCAAATTACCATGACGGTCAACTTCATGGTAATGCGAATTCGCAAATTAAATATGTTCATGCATTGCATGTAAGAAATCTGAAATTGCGATTTCTTAAACGCAATCGCAATTTTTGAAATCGCAACATGATTGCGATTCCTAAAATTGCGAAAAAAATGATGCATCCCAATTTTGTCAACTGCATTCGCAAACGGCTGAAAATTGCGATTCGCACCGTTTGCGAATGCAATTGACAATGATGCATGTGCCCGTCCGCACTTAAAAAGTGAGCACTACATTCACCATAGCCGTTCACACGATGGTGCAACAAATGGAGTCTAACTTCTAATTTACTGTTTCTTTTCACAGGAGAACCAAATTGAAGGGTTGTTGCAGACAATGTTCTTCTTGTGCAGCAGAATTATATGAACATTTTTCTTCTTGAAATTGCAATGCCACCTCTTGAGAAAAAGTTGGCTCGAAGAGGACCTGTAATATCATGGAGAGTGGCTCACGGTACATGGTCAAAACACATTGAATATGATTACTAATAGGACCCTTTCATTCTTTTGTAATATACACAGTAAAAGTTTCTTATGGATAATCCGTATCATGGTCTTATTGCAACCCTGACCGTCTCGTGGAAACCCATTCTAAAGCAACAGCTGCTTAATAGGTTTGTGGTGTGTGCAGCACTCACTGATTACATCTATGTTCCTAACACAGACACTAACATTTATGTAGTTACATTTTCAAAAAATAAATTTGTAATGACTTTTGGGTTTTTTCTGCGCATTATCCAACTTATTGTCAAGTGGTCCAGGAGTGATACTCTTCTCATTACACTTTTGCCTTTTAACAAACAATACAAGTTTCTTACAGGGTCTGAGACTCGATCAACGCCATTGTCTTTCTTTTAAGGCCTAATTTAAGTCTATTAAATATGAGGATTTGTGTGGTGGAACTCGCAGAGCACTATTTCAGGACCTTGTGACTTGTGCATAATCAACTTGATTTTGGCAAAATATTAAACAGCCTGAGACAGTAAAATATCGATCTGTGTTCTCTATATTAAAATTGGAAGCATTAAGAGAGTACAGATATTTTTTTTAAAAAGGTAGTAGTGATGTTTTTGGGATGGCCTGAATGACAAATCAATCCAGAGTAATAAGGTCACAGTTCTCAGACCTTAGCACATTTACATTGTGAGCGTACACAGGAGTTTTTTGTCCCCGAGGCGAAAAATAATACAAACAAGTAATAAATCGCGTCCAAACTCTATATAACATTTACAATAACGTATTCACTTGTTTTACAAAAACTTTTTTCAGAAGGAACCCATCGAATTTAAGACATTAAAAAGAAATAAATAAATGTCATCCTTTTTTTGGTTCATGAACTGTGCATCATAAAAATATCTATATTTATCCATTCTTAATACAGAAATGTTTCAATTTTTTTTTTACAAGAAACAATCCATCATTAGAAGCATCTTTTCAGAGAGTAAACATCACACAAACAACCTCCTACGCAGACAGTCATGATATTGTATACCTCTATTGTGACCCAAATGTATCCACTGAGAAGCAAAGATGTCAAATACACTAATAGGAGGAAGACGAACAACCTATTTTGGTAGTAATGAAGTTGCCTTTGGCGAGGGCAATGAAGCTGTAACACTCCCACAACTGGGTGACATGGGTTGTATTTCATAATGCTTATTATTCATGAAAGTATTTTTAATGGCAATGGATTTTGCGAAAGAAAAAGACAGATGTAAAGGTCTCAAATCTATGTAGTGTACACTCCATATTTTTAGCTTTGACTTCAAAACATACTTTTTCCCCCAGAGTTTTCTATAGCGCGAACTTGACACTAAGGTAGCAGAAAACTTCCCATGAGCACCAGTTGCGTTACACAAGGACACATTCATTAAGTGGTTTGCCCAAAAGGATGTTGAGCGTCATTGCCGAGACTCGAACCTGGTTCCCCAGATTTGTGACTGACCGACCTAGCCATTAGGCCACTTCCTCTCTTACAACATAATTGATGTAGATGCCTGTTAAAATACAAAGGGCCTCATTACGAGATTGGCGGTCTTTTGACCGACAGACTCGCGGTGGCGTAGCAGTGGCGGTGCTGTTGGCTGCACCAGGGACTGCCAGCCTTTTCATGCTAGAGCCCCGCCATGAAAAGGCTGGCGGTGCTGGACAAAGGGGGCTCCAAAGGGCCCCCATGGCCCCCCTACATGGAGATACATTCTGGGGGGGGGGTACAACATGTGCCCCCCTGTCTGTATCCCCACAAATATCCAGCACGTCATTGATTGTCCATGTCCATGCTGGACTGGAACTTTTTTGCTGTTCCCATTGTAGTGCCTGTTTTCCAGGCACCAGCATGGAATTAGCAAAGAACCATCAAAAGTGTTATGAGTTGTGCATTTCCAACTCGTAATATGGTCAGCGGTTCTTGGGCGGCTTTGCACAGGTGTGGCACTGCGGACGCGGCGCTGTGCCGGCTCTACTATGCCAAAGTTGTAAACAGGCCTCAAGTCCCTGTCTGGCTCCTCAGAGTGTTTCCAGTCATTGCTAGTGTTCTAAATTGATATTCTGACATATTTGAAATAATGCAAATAGTTTTAGTAAAAAATGTTATAGAAATATTAATGGCTTGTATGCATACAATAGCTATTAGGTTTTCTCCATGGACTTCATGGGTCTTCTTTATAAGAGGCTCAGAAGAAAACATATTTACTGGTCTCAGTATTTATAAAGTGAGTGGGGAAGTACCATGACTGACAGCAGAAATATTCTATTGGTAGAATTACAAAATCCCTGACTGAAGTTTTATTAGTGACAAAGAACGTTGGTGTTAACCTGTGTCCCTACCTATTTGCAGGTTATATTACAACAAGCAATCTACGGCCTATTTATTGTACAGTTGGAATCTTCAGAATGACTTGGCATTCAAGACTCGGGTTAAAAATGAACACTTGTAATTTTGTTTTCAAGGTTTACACAGCACTTCAGAAGTCAAACCATGGCCAAAAGCAATGTTGAATGAAGGCACAATGCAGTAACGCAAACCCTAAACAAGACAATTTTGCTCTGGATATCTTCATCATTCTGACAGGGATCTAAGCAAATTCTCTACTAAGTGGATAACACTCAAAGAGGTTTTCATTTGTGATAGAAAGCTTGTAAATATTCTTGGCAACTTGGGTTCCAAATTGGAACATGTTTTTAACTGGAGAAGAGATAAATGTCTGAAATTGGCTAACAACAAGTCTAACAAGTTCAAGTTCAAGTTTATTTGGTTTAGTTCTCTACTGAGAACAACAAATTTTCTGATAAAACAGTTAAAATATATAGTATAAAATGAATTTTTCAATATAATTTTAAAAATTATTTTAAAAATTTAAACAGATTGTGACAAACAAATTCGTTTGGTGGAGATTTACATAACATACTCAATCTTTCCACTGATGAACTATTGTATCTAAATTGAATCAATCTTAAATAGCGCTTTCTGGCCTCAACTACTATCGGATTTGGACATATAGACAGAACATGCTTTAGATCTTGCACTCCTCCTTTACATAAATCACATTCACTGGTAACATTTTCTTTATAGTTCCATTTAGATGTCAAAGAATTAAGAGGGAGTATCCCTAGACGTAAAAGTATAATACAACGCCAAACTCAATGCCTTAGGGTGAAATGAATATAATGTTGTAATTGTTTGTATTCAATAGACGCAGCATAAAGTCCGTAATGGCGGAGTTTAGAACAGTGTTGAATGTCCAAGTCAAAACTAAGCCTCGGCGTTAGATGTTTTAAATAAAGCTTAGTTGTGCAGGAGTCCGTGATTTCAGAAGTGCAATTGTACAATTTGATAGTTTAAAAGCAGTAGTCAGATTTTGGCTAAAGATATACTTTATAGATTCCTGCTCGAAAGTCTCAGATTTTAGTAATACTCTTAGGGTACCTGGATGAGAGTGTAAAAGATTATAAGCCCATTTTAAGATGTTAGTGATGGCTCGGGCATTGGAACTAACTAAGGAAAGTTCTAGACGTAGTGCTTGTACCGGGACGGCTTGATGGACTTTATTCATTTTGTGAAGAATTTTCCCTTCCTTAATTTGCACTTGATGCCAGTGTTGTATTGGGATATATTCCAAAGCATATGATAAAATTGGTGGGATTTTAGAACTATAGACCTGTAATAGTGGGAAAAAATGCCTTTCTCCTGAAGAGGAATATAAGCGTTGGAGTGCCCCAACGTGGACGTCTGCTTTCCGGCTAATGTGCTGCAGATGGGGAGAGCTTTGTAATGCTTGGATAAATATTTGGCCCAGATATGTGTACTCTTTTACCACTTCCAGCGATTCACCCCCCAATGTCCAGTTAAACTTTGTGTAGTGCTTTCTCCCTCGAAACTGCAACATTTTCGTTTTTGTTATATTAGGAATCAAGAAATTTTCCTTTGTATATTTGGTAAGAGCTTCAAGATTCCTTTAGAGTCCAATTGGGGTAAGGTCAAATATTACAACTTCAATGATGAAGGATAATATCCAGAAACATGTGTCTAGAGATTAACAGCACTAACCTGTACCAACTTTTGTGAAACACTTCAACAAAAATTCAAGTAAGCATTTAAACTGAACTGCATTTACCAGGATGCTAAGGGGCGAACTGTGCTCTGAGGTGAAGTAGTGTGCTCCCACCCCCCTTCTAAGTAATCTCAAGTACAGGCTTTCTGCCATTGAGGTTACAATGACAGTTTCCGACATGGTTTCCTTGGCGGTCTTTTGGACACGGAAAAAATGTCGGAATGCATCTTTGGGGGTCCCCAGCAGGGCCCCCTTGGGTGCACGTCCTCCGGTTGGAGGCAGAGGGGCCCCCCTGGATCCCTGCACCTTGTGGCAGGCACCTTGAGATACCTGCCATGAGGTGTTGGGATGAACTTCACATCTAATGTTACTATGGGAGCATGCATTACGGCCAGCTTACAACCGGAATGCATGCTCTCATAGTAAAATGTAGGAATGGGACCGAACAGCGTCCGGTCACATGCTAATGAGGCGGTCGGGACTGCTCACCGGGTGTCGGTTGGTCCCATGACCGATGCGATGTCGGGCGGAATCACTTCCGCCCGACATCATGAGGAGGCCCTTAGGGGCAGATTCATGATAACTGGCGCATCCCCAGGGATGCGCCAGTTATATTGCGCCGCTGCTCCGCCACCAATGGTGCGCCGCATTTACAATGCGGCGCACAATGGGGGAAAAACGGCACAGATGCGTGACGCATCTGTGCCGTAAAGGTGGCGCATTGCTGGAGTTGCGTCGCAAGCGCGACGCAGCTCCAGCAAGGCTCGGGGGTGCCCCATCTTTACTATGCTGCGTCAAGACCTACGCCTGCTTCAAGCAGGCGCAGGGTTTTGACGCAGCATTGGCCTGAAAGTGACTGAGTGAAATCTTATAGATTTCACTCAGCCACTTTTGCGAGGCGCACCTGCCCCGGAACGCCCACCCTGCGCCGGAACGCCCACAAGTGGCGCAGGGCTTTACAACGTGACGCATCTGCCTAGATGCGTCACGTTGTAAATGGGTCGTAGGGATGCGCCACGTTTATGCCGCAGTTGCGTGACGCAAACATGGCGCATTCCCAACATAAATCTGCCCCTTAGTGTTTAATGCTTCTGCAATGTACTCGCATTTCACCATTCTGATTGATTTTGTGAATGCAAAGTCTGAGCTCATAATTCAAACAAGTGCATTATGATTCATAATTGACAGTGTAAATTGTAATGCAAACATTGCAATGGGTTGTGAGTTTCACAGAAAAGATAGTGGTGAAGAGGCAGTCCTCCCTCCTTGCAATTCGCAGTGCAAAGCACTTTCCAGCCTTTTTTGCAGTTGAAAAGCATTCAATGTTTAGCACTGGCTGAATGCAGGTGGTAACCATACACAAATTGTAAGCTGTCACAGTTTGATATCTTATGCTCTGTGTTAGATCTGGGGGTCTCTAGTTGGCAATGGTATTCACCTTTGTCCAAATAGGGACCCTTGCTTCTAAGTCAGGATAAGAGGATTACACTACTAGATAACCCCTGCTCACCCCCTTGGTAGCTTGGCACGAGCAGACAGGCTTATCTCAGAGGCAGTGTATTAAGCATTTGTGAATATACACAGTAATACAGTGAAAACACTACAGATGGACACAACATAGGTTTTATCAAAAAAAGTATTCTTTATATAGACTTAACACAAGACCAAAAACGACAAAAATCCAAAATACTATACTTAAGATTAACTTAAAGATGATAAAAGTAGCTTAGTTCAAGTTGGTGATAAATGCAACAAAGTTCTCAACAAAGTACCTGAATGCGGTTCCGTGATCCGGGGGAGATGATGTGTCGTGCCTCAATGCTTGTGCAGAGTAGGGGATGCGTTGTGATCCTTACCAGTGCAGGGATGATGTGTAGGTTCTCGGCTTGCGGTCCGGTTGCGATGCGCAAAATGGTGCCTCGATGCGATGCGACAATCCTGGTGCGATGCAAGAAGATGGCGCCCTTGATGCGACTATGCGATGATGATGCGTAGATGCCCTGGCAGCCTTGTGACGACTCTGTACTTTGGAGCCGTCACAGGCCCTGCGACACGCTTCTCCAGTGATGCAATGGCGACTCTCTCGATGGCGTCACGCTTCTCTGGTGATGCGACAGTAGGCAGCTTCAACAAAGTCACGCTTTCTGGGAGATGCGGCACGCTTCTCCAGCGGTGCGACGATTCCAGCTGCGGTGGCGTCACGCTTCTTCTTGTTGCATCACGCTTCCAGCTCCCAGGTACACTCAGGCTTCTGCAGTTAGAATTCCCAGCAAGGAAATTCAGAGGGGAGCTGGAGATGAAGTCTTTTGTCCCTGAGACTTCAGCAGGAGACAAGCACAAATTCAAGCCCTTGGTGAATATTCTGTAAGATGATGAAAGTCCTTAAAAGGTTACTTCTCCTTTTCCTTGGCAATAAAGATACCACTGCAGACCAACCCAGCAAACAGCACACTGGCAGAAGGGCAGTCCAAACTCCTGCAGCTTGCTTGGTTCTTCTCCTTGGCAAAAGGTTTGTTTTGTTCCCAGAAGTGATCTAAAATCCTTGGGTCTGAGTCCCAATATTTATACTACTTTTCTGTTTGTTCTCTGAAGGCAGAGGGGCCTTTGCCCAGTCCAAAACAGTTCTTGAGCACTTTGTTTACAGGACTCCTTATTTCCTTTCACAGTGCAGGGCAGAGACATCAGACGCACCTCAGGGGTTGGAGCCAGCATTGTGGAGGGAATGCCCAGCCCTATTCAGTTCCCAGTTGCTCCTCCCTCCCATCTAGATGCAGATCTCCCTATTCACCACTGGGCTGACTCATTCTGTCTCCTGGAATCCCCCAGCCCTGTCACTCAAACTCCATACAAGGAATACACAACCTTGCAGAGGCAGGCCTAAATAGTAAGACAAGCAAATACCTACATTCTAAAAGTGGTATTTTCAAACACAGAATGTTAAAACCAACTTTACTAAAAGATGTATTTTATCATTCTGAGCTCAGGCATACTAAATTCGAAGTTCTACCATGTTCCCTGAGCCAGTTAGGATTAAAAGAGGTAATAATCTAACTGCCCATTCTGGCCTATGGAGAACAGGTAGCCTTGCCATAGTGAAAAACGAAAATGGCTTTAATTCACTAATAGGACATGCTACACACTCCAGGGCATGTCCTACCTTATACTTACAATGCACCCTGCCCTTGGGCCTACCATAGGGTGTCTGATATGAAGCAAAGGGAAGGTTTAGGGACTGGCTAGTGGGTGCACTTGCCATGTCGACATGGCAGTCACAGACTTCACACAGGCCTTGCAATGACAGGCCTGAGACACACTTTACAAGCTGCTTCTGTTGGTGGTACAACCAGTGCTGCAAGCCCACCCGCAGCATTTGATTTACAAGCCCTGGGCACACATGGTGCACTGTACTAGAGTCTGACAAGTAAATCAAATAACCCAATCATGGAATCACTAATTAGTACATCAATTTAACATAGGGAGCACTTGCACTGTGGCACTGAATAGCAGTGGCACAGTGCCCAAAGCATATAACCAGCAAAAACATATAAAAAACAGAGGAGGCAATCCAACAAAAATGGAAGGGAGACTCACGCCATTGATGTCAAGTCCAACACTCTGCCTGTGCATCTTGAAGATTTAAGGAGGTGCACTCACTCCCTGATGAGGCATTCACAGTGGGTCACTGTAACATTGTAAACCCTCTACCAAATGTGAATGCTAGGATGGAGGCCAGCATGGGTCAGCAGACTTACATTCCAGCATTCCGATTTTGGGGTGCAATCTGATTATTGCCTCATTAATATTTACGAGGTTGGTAGATTGGGACATCTTGTACACAAAGGAAAACATTAGTAGTGTGAGAGCTTTTATCATCTTTTATACAGCAGCGGGAGAGGCTGGCCACACTCAAATACACAAATAAATCTGCACCCACCTCTTTGGTGCATTTAGACAAATATTTTTACATTGGTCCTAAGCAGCTCTTTCACATTCATAATTTTAATTCATCTTCTGCTGAGTCGAGAAGCATAAATAATCTAAGGGACTGGAAAGGGCTACTTAGTGACTGTGCATTGGCGACATAGAGATCATGGAAGAGCTAGCTATACTTAAATATACATTGTCTGCATCACTGCATTGTCTACACAACAGTGACACAGATCCGGCAGCCAGGTCAGAAGTGAACTACATTCGCAGCTTAAGAATTAGTGTTAATTGTGAAAGTTGAGGATTTCAATTACAGGTTTATCGCTGTTTAAATGTGTAGTGCTTTGGGTGATCTGCATTTAAGGCGAGTTAAAGGCAAACACATAAAATGAGCAATTTAAAAACTCATACTCAAAAGGAGCACAGTATCACAGAAATGCAGATTTATGGAGCAATAGACCTACTGGAATAGCACATAACAAATTAAACATCCACAGACTGTGCAGTTAAAGAACATTTTACATTCTAAAGCAATATATACACAGTCTGAGACACAGTTTGCGTTTGGACACTCGGGATCTAATCTTGGCTACAATGTTACCTGATTCTGCATTAGAGATTTGTTGTGCTAAGACTTATATTGCATGCTGCATCACACCTCACAAATGGCCCTCTTTCAAAAAATTCATCATGATTTGGAAATGGGTAATGTAGGAAAATTAGTTCTTGCCTATCTAAAAAAATAACAAACCTGCTCTGTGCATGCTAATTAGGAGCAGATCCCTGCACCTCTTTTCAAACAGCTAAAGGAAAAGCATAGGTGAATCATATTATTCAACGATGCATTTGAAAAACCTATGAATTGTAGTTTCTATGCTGCCACATCTCCACAAGAAAAACCTAACATGTTGCAGTCTTCACATAAACATATCTTTCAGTCATACATTCAAATCAGCACCTACCACAGCACCTTCAGCACCCAGTATGGAGAAAGAGGGACAATGAATATTGATTGTGCTTCATATATACATCAAAGCGCAGATTCACAAAGGTTTCGCATCGGGTTAGCATCACTTTTGTAATGCTAACCCAGCACAAAAGCTATTTGGGGATTAACAAACCAATGCTAATTGGTAATAGCATTGGTTTGCAAAGAAAAGTAATGCAAAGCAGCGCTATACGCTGCTTCTCCATACTTTACGCCAAGGTGGTGTTACATGGGTGGTACATGGGCATTCCCATGCAACCACACATGTTTTTTGATGCTGAAACCTATCTACTAACATTAGTAGACAGGGTTTTGCACCCAAAATAATGCTGGTATAAAGCATGTTTTAAATGGAGAAATGTTTTCATTTGTCCTTTATTTTCCAACTTTGTATGCATACTGCACTGTGCAACACATATGCAAAGTAGGAAAAGCTCTGAAGTGTGTCTAGGCACACTATTTTGTACAGGAAGGGTACTCTTCTGTGAACAAAACCTATGTTAGACTCAGGCACCCACCCTAGCACTGTGGAGCTAAAATATGTGCCTGGCGCACAGCAGCTAAAATCAGCACCGGCGCTAGGAAGAGGGGAGTTCAATATTTCTTTTAGTATGGCGCTCTCCTGCTCTCTTCCTGTCACGCAATGCAGCACAGCCTCTTTGGGGGCTGTGCTGTGTTCTGTGGCAGTTTTCAGAATCTGTCTCCAAGAGTCCTCACCCTACTCGCAATACATGATTTTGAAAACACAAAGGTTACTGCATAAATATTTCTCTTTTTCCTTGAACTGATATATATCGTAAATCCATTTTAAATGCTAGAAGTGAAACAAACCCCAGGGAGCTAAGTGTTAAGGCAAAGGAGCAACCTACAACCCATTTAATATAAATTATGAGAAGAACTCCAGTTACAGGCAAACTAATGTTTAAAAAAACTCAAAAACATGACCCAATTCCCCAGGCCCCTGCTTTTGAATGTGAAAAATGCTAATAGTATGGTTTGAATTTATTCACTCCGCATGATTTTATATAGCAATTAAGGGTGTTATTTGGAGTTTGTCGAGTGAGATGCTCCAGGAAAAATAGTGAAGGATATCTGTTTATTGCTGTATTGCAAGTACTATAGGCACTGCTACACTTATAATATGGAAGATGTGATACCCACCACATTTGCGACAGATTATTTCATCCACTAAACTCTAAAAAAGGGCCTAAATGCCTATTTGTTATTAATCGTGCTTGTCCTAATAATAGGTTTAGTGTTTGGATCTTTGGTGTTGACTGAAGCTTCAGTCTTCCACACAGAGTTGATGAGTATCTTTATGACCACAGCACATACTTGAAATTCCCTGCTAGGAATATAAAAAAAACATTAGGCAACATTTTACAAAAAGCACTAGAAAAGCATTAAATATAAAATGGATCACTGAAAACACTAACGAATTTTGGAAGCAGTAGAATGGGTCATATTATAACAGAAATTTGAAGGAGCATCACCAGTTTTCATATTAGATTTCAGTGCATCACAATTTCTTTAGGGACATTATTAACTTTTATCTTCAAGTGATATGCCTTCCATGGGATTTGAAGCAACGCCATTGTACATTAATATTTTCATGTACAAATATAAACATTACAAATTCTTTTTCAAAAGCCACTGGCAAATAGAACTAAAGCTATCCCTCATTGTTACTGATGAAGTTATCATACTATTGAGCAAGGCACAGAAGTACTTACATGTTATCCTTGAAGAACTGACAGAACAAAGTAGTCAAACATCAAATTCATCCGTATCATGATCAAATAAACCATTGGCTTTCTAGACTAGAAGCCTGTATGAAGCCTGCTTACTCTCTCACACCCACCGACTACCATATGACCCTGCTATGGCCACCAGTCCAAGCCCTATCTCCTCCAGATTTTGTTGACATTCTCAACTCCCTCAAAGTCACTTCTGATCATGTACAGCTCTTGGCTAGGGTTGCGCTATAAATATACAATATAATGACATACATACCTACATGAAGATGATATCTTACCCTTGTTCTTCATTATTGCTCCCTCTGGAGATGCTCTCTTACCCCTACGTACGATTTACAATGCCTCCCTCACTCAAGGCATCTTCCCAGAAGCTCTCAAGGCAGGCCAGATCCTCCAACTCCTAAAGAAATCTGCACTATACCTGGATGACCTCACCAACTACTGGTCCTTCACTCACCTACCATTCATCAGCAAGTTGATTGAAAAAAAATCATGTCTCTGTTAACCATCTCCTGCACAATCCTCAGTTTGGCGTCAGATCATGCTGCGGCACAGAGACAGCAAAACTACACCTCGTACACAATGCCCTCTTGACCACAGACAGAGATGAACCCTGCCTTTTAATATTGCTGGATAGCTCAGTTGCCTTCAACACAGTCATCCATTCCTCTTATATGCACCCAGGATCCCAAATAGGGTTCACTGCCAATGCCCTTTATTAGTTCTTGTCCTATCTTTCCAACCAACACCAGTTTGTGTGCATGGGTACCTCCATGTCAAACAAGATCCCTCCACAGTTGTATGGAGTCCACCAGGATTCCATACTGTCTCCTGTAATCTTCAAAGTGTACCTGGAATTTCTTGGTGCTCTCTCACAGATAACAGCATAAAGATCCAACAGTATGCACATGATACACAACTGTATCTGAAAGTCTCCTCTCAAGACATATAATGCTGCAAACACTGTTTGCATATCATCCAGACCTTAATGCCAAGCCCTACTTGAAGCTCAACCCAACCAAGACAGAATTTCTGTTTTAGGCACAAAAAAGCAAACCAAGAAATGGTACAAACTTGCTCAATGAAATGATCCTTGATAGCTTTAAACTTCAACTTTTACCCAATGCCATGTCACTTGAATTCACCCTGGACATGTTAGAGCATTTTTCAGAAAATACCTGCATTGCTCAAGCTAATGTAGAAATTAGAGGCCTCATACTCCATTTTGTTTGCAATGTTTGCTGCCAATGTTTGGTATCACATGGCCAAACTTGTATTGTCATGCCTCAGTAGAATAATGCTGGAATGTGTTTCCACAGGTAAGACAAAGACTTTCACAAGAATAGTAAAATGTTGTTTCAGCAATATTCCACATGTTCACGGTCCAACCTAGCTGCTTTAGCAGAATAATGTTACTGTAAAAGTAATTGTTCTGGTGCAGGTAGCGTTTGTGAGAACTCCATGTGATAAGATTATAAAAGACTTTTGAAATGTATTTACTTTCAACTGTTTCACAGCTGCATTGAAAGTATGAAATCCATTGTTCAGAACCCAATAAAAGTGCACTCTTTTTAGGTGTGTTATGGGCCGTTCCATACCGACTTTAGTATTCAAATCCATGCGAGATCGCAATCTCATTCGATATGTATTTTGCTGACCTGAACTTTACTGAGTTACTTGATAGATTCAAGCCCCTCTGCACCCATCCATCCCTGGACCGTGCTCAGCGTCAGTAACCCAGGCCCCCACGCTACCGGAGCTATACTAACACTGACCTCCAACTCCTGGACCCAGAACTCTGTAACAACAACTGCTGCTGCACCTCACCTCAAGCCATCATAGGACCTTTCACCTGCCAGCACTGGCACTTCTCCTGCAGCACCAGAGCACCAACATGCATGGCAACCACAATCACGCACACCAAGACAACCCTAGACCAACTCCATTGCCTCCTGCTTAACTCATGATCTCTCTGCAAGCACGCCACTGTAATCCGGGATATCATCAACTCCCTTGCCCCTGTTGTCATCGTCCTCAGTGAGACCTGGCTCAACCATGCATCCAACCCTGACATTGCCTCAGCTTTGCCTGATGGCTACAAATAACACATCAAAACTGCATCAGCAAACACGGAGGTGGGATCAACATCATCCACAAGGAAACCATCCACTGCACCATCACCTCAGATAATGTCACCCGATCACGGAGCACCCCAACTTCCAACTCTGAACTGACGACAAAACCACCAACAGAGGCACCCTCACCTACAGACCTCTGGGACTTCGCCCCAGTTTCTGCGCTCCATTCCTGAATTTATCGTACCGCTTGCCATCGACTCCAAATACTGCATCTCCCTCAGCAACCTACATTTTTACCTCAAAGACCACAACATTATTAACACCACCAACCTCCTCGAAAGCATGAACAATATCGCCTCACCCAACCTATCACCAACCCCACACACATCACAGAACACACACTCTATCCCATCTTTACTGCCAGCGACAAGTACAGCCATGTCACCCAGCTCACCTGGACAGACCACGCTATCATCTACTTCACAATATCTTGTCCCCCGCACTGCCCCAGCCACCCAGCACTTCACCCTACAGCTGGAACAAAGTCTCAGAGAGCCGATAGACTGACGCCCTCAAGCGCTCTCTCCCACACTCTATAACCAACCTAGAACAGGCTGTCAAGAACTTCTCTGACTGGATCGATAACTGCACCACCAGAGTCACATCCTTTAAACCCACTAGGCTCAAGAGGACCTCCAAAGGAGCCAGCTGGTACATCATGGAACTAAGAACCATAAAACACAGCTGCAAATAATTTGAAAAGAAAGGGCGCACCATCAAGGTGCCCATAGACTGAGAACATTCAAGACTAACCCTGGGCAAAGTATTACTCTACCCTCGCGTAGTTTGCGAAGTTTGCGCTACTTCGCACTATGCGAACTGCACGTAGCACAGTGGAAACACGCGTAGCGTAGTGTAGCGATCATTTTTTGCTTGCTCGCGCTCCTCAACGTCAAGTTGGCGACCGTAAGCAAGCAAAATGATATCCCGGCAAGACTTTTTCCTCGTTCGCGATCAGCAACATCAAGTTGCCGATCGCGAGTGTGGAAAATAAACCTCCCAGCGAGATTCTCAATGCAGGGATGTCAGGTTTCTCATTGCAAGTGGTCGCGTATGCTCGTGACCGCTCACAATGAGAAACTACAAGTCTGCGTTGAGAAAGCTGCTGCTCGAGTAAAAATCTACTCGAGCGGAAGTAAAAGACAGCTCGCACTGTGCAAGATGCTGTTTTCAATGATTAAACAGTGCGGACAAGCATCGGGCACTGTGCAATCATCGCGAACAGGGTACTATGCAGTTCGCGTAGTGCTACGCATAGCTCGCGTAGTGCAAAGTGCACTTCGTGTAGTTACGCGTAGCGCTGCTTCGCGAACGACGCTCAGGGTAATTCAAGATACCCCTCAATGAATACCACCAACTCCTGAAAGAAACGAAAAGAAGAGTACTTGCTGACCACATCAAAGCAAGCTCCAACCACAGCAAAGAACTCTTAAACATTGCCAGAGAGTTTTACAGCCCCTCGGTCACAGAAAATATAATCACCCCTTCCCAGGAACTCTGTGACACCCTGGAAGATTTCTTCTTTGAAAAGATCTCCACCAACAACAGAAACTTTGTATCCCCAGCCATCACCATCGACAGCTGCAGCCTCCTTGCCCCCACAATTGAAAAACACAACCACCTGGGACCAGCTCACCACATAAGACACCACTGTCATCAAAAACTCTGTCCACTCAGAATTAGACAGTAGCCCATATCTTCACCACATCTTCAACCTCGTGGGCAAGACCTTCAGCATAGAGCTCACCCCACCTTCAACATATTCATCATCCCCAGCCACTTCCCCGAAGAATGGAAACATGCAGAAGTCAAGCTTCTACTCAAGAAACCATCCACCGACCCAAAAAACTCAAGAACTACTGCCCCATCTCTCTGGTGCCCTTTCCCTCCAGAATCTTTTATAAGGCCATTAACCACCAACTCTGAGAACACTTGAAAACCAACAATCTTCTGGACACCTCTCAATCTGGATGCTACACAGACCACAGCACAAAAACTGCCCCAATCGCAGCAATAAACAACATCAGATCAGTCCCTGACCATGGAAATTTGGCTGCCCTTATCCTCCTTGACTTTTCCGAAGCATACGACCCAGATCACACAACTCCCTGATCAAGTGGCTTCACCACATCAGAATCCAAGGAGACGGCCTCAGATCGATCACCTCCTTCTTCACTGGAAGTGCCCAGAGAATCTGCCTACCTCCCTTCACCACAAACCCCAACAACACCATCTGCGGCGTCCTTCAAGGCTTGTCCCTCAGCCCTACTCTGTTCAACACCTACATGAATCCCTTGGCCAATGACATCAGAACTCTTGGAATAAACTTCATATCATATGCCAACGACATCCAGTTTATCCTTTCACTATCAGAATACCCTCACCACACTGAACAACTTCAACAGATACATGATGAGATCGCCAAATTGATGACAGACAATGGCCTAAAAATCAACACAGACACAACAGAAGAGGTGATCTTCAGTAATAACACCTCCCCGTGAATCAAACCTTGGTGGTGCCCCAAACTAGGACCCTCACCCATGCCGACCGACCATGCCCGCAACCTAGCCATCATCATAGATAGTAAGCTCGCCATGGAACAACAGATCAATTCAGTCTCATCCCCCTGCTTACTCTCCCTTAGCTTGCTCTGTAGTGACTTCCCATCGCAACCAGATGGAATGTCACACGAGCTCTTATCATCAGCTGACTGGACTACAGCAAATCACTCCGCATAGGAATAACTTTGCACCTCCTCAAGATACTTCAGACCATACAGAACTCAGTGGACCCACATTACCCCTGAACCAAAGAATCTCCCCTGGCGGCTTCCCATTCACAAGCGATGTCAGTACAAGATTAGGGCTGGGCAGAGCTCATGGAGTTTCACTCTGTGGAATATTGTGGAGTTCTAGAAAAACTCAGCGGAATTCTGGAGATTTCTGCAATTAGGCGGAGTTCCTAGTTCTGAACCTCTGATGCCACCACTACCAGCTACTGCACTGGAAAAGTGAAGTAAGAAGCTTCATGGGAGAGTTGTGAAAGGATAATAGCTGTGTCCTTTATTTCGGCGCAATGCGCTTTATTTAAATAACCTGTCATCCGTTCATATGATATGATGTTCTGCGGGAGCCTGGAAACTGAGCCACTGAAGGAGGACCCGATTGGGATATACCTACAACATGCCAGAAATGTCTGAGTTGTTCAGCTTACACCTTCCAGCATTTAAATAGGAAGCTGGGTTATCTTTTAAGTCAGCCCTGTACTGTGCAGCAAGATAACAGTCGTATACAGCTTCTCAGGTGTCCCAGACTGCAGTGGCGTCTGCTTGTGAACAGGGATTCTAAATGCGTTCAATTTTGTTTCAGATTACATCACGCCGTCACTCAGTGTTTTAATCCTATTCTCTATTCCCACCGTCCTACCATCCTCCTCCTCAATACACTCTCTCCCGATGCTAGACCCAATGCTTCCTTCCTCCATTGACTAAACACGCTATCACACCATTTCATCCCCACACTCCCCCACTGTGTTCACTTCTCACCACACCATTAACCCACTAATGAGCCTTGACTTTATGGTCCTCCTGTCTGTAACTGACCCTTGGTGGAGCAGGCGTAGTGCCTCTACGCAAAGTTCCATGGAGTTGGGGAACAACTCTGTGGAACTTTGCTCCACACCCTCCCCCTCCCAAAGTAATTAAAAAGGCACTTACCTGCCATGGCTGCCTCCTCTCCTCAGCATGGCCGCTCTACTGCCTTCTCCTCGCTGTCCTTCTTCACTGAATAACCCCTACATTGTACGTCTTGTGCATTTGCATGCTGGCTGGGTAGAAAGAGTTTAACCCTCTTTGACATCTTGCGGGGGTTCCAGAGGGATCCTGCAAGACCCAAAAAAGGACAGGATCCTACACTTCATTCATTATTGTCACCCGGGTGTGCAGGTCCCAGGGGCATTATGCAAATAAAGGAAGGGGGAGCATTAGCCCCCTTCCAGGGGCTTAATATGACCCGAGGACCCCCTCCCCCAGGCTACTTTAACCCAAAATACCAGGGAAGCCTGTTTGGCATCCCCCGCTGCCAAGGGGACCACTCTGGGCATTATTATAAAACAATTAGGGGCCTCGTGGGTCCCCACAAGCCCCAGGGACTGCCACCTCCATAGAGCTTCATGTTTAAAGAATGTGTGGGTTCGCAGGTCTTTCATTTGAGAAAATGGATGGGGCCACTTGGAACACCCACATACCTGGCACCCACCACCTCCCCTGGGCATTTCTTAAGATGAGTGTGGGGGCTGCATGGCACCCCGCAGCCTTGGGAAACACCATCATACCAGGCCAAATCAAAAAAGAGGGAGGCCAGGCAGCCCCCCTTCTGGAGTCATGGATGGACATAGAAAGAGCCAACCCCCGGGCCGGCTCTTGCTATGCCCCGGGGTGCCCACCCCAGGATGTCGCTGTTTGCTATGGCTTGGCGGGAGGTTTACTGCTCCCACCAAGACATAGCAAACTGTGCTCCGCTTCTAGCAAGTGAGTGCACAAAAAATGCTCTCACTTGCTAGAAGAGGAGCACAGTTGCTTTGATGGAGCGAGAGCTGCCTTTGCAGCAGTTCCCTCTCCGTCAAAGCAATGGCGGCTGCTGCAGGAGTTGTGCAGCCAGCAGGAACTGTGGGGGCCTTGAGGCTACCCCGCAGTCCCCAACACCGCAAACTAGGTGCCGTGGGTGGGATTAGAGTACCCACACTAGAGGCGAGACCCCAGGGGATGGGGTCCCCAATGGCCCCTCCCATTATATATTTATTACAAAAATGAAAGGACTGGGTCGAAGGAAGGGGGTCATGTGGTGCCCCTCCTGTAATAAATGAAAAACACTCTGACCCCATGTTTGAGACAGAAGTTATGAGGCCAAAATAGTTTTTTTCATCATGCGAGATATTTGCGATGACACCACGTTTGTCAGCATGACTTCCCATGTATCATTGCATGGACATCACGACTATTGCAATGTCTTCGTGAAAATTGGTCAAAATATTAAACAAAAAGTATCTAAATACATATGAACACCCTTGCTGTTTTCAGTCACAGATTCATGTACCTACTCACATATTTCAGTAAGACACTCATAGACCCATTAACATAACACTCATAGACTCACCCAGAGACCCATGTATGTACTCATATAAGCATTCATAGGCTCATGTGCCCATTTAAGATGCACTTAGAGACTCATGCACTCACTCATACACATAGTCAGATGCTTATACACCCAGTCACAGACCCGCTCAGAGACTCATACACCGAGTCACAGACCCACCCAGACACTCACGCACTGACTCACATACGCACTGAGACACTTATTCTTCCACCCACACATCCACTGATAGAGAGATCCACTCACAGAACCATATACCCATTCACATACCCACTCAGACACTCACACACACACTCCCATACCTGATCAAAATCAATTTAATAGTTATACATTTTGAATGTGGTGGTGGCTTTTGAATTCCTGCTTTTGCTTTGAAATTCTGCAACATTATCGCAGTGATGTCCCTGCGACTCCTGGTGTCACTGTAAAAACAAAAAATAGGTTTTAGAGATTTCTTTTTTAGAACCTCACTATACCTAGTGTGTAAATTACTGTAAAATGTGTGCATATATGTGTTTTATACTGTTTGAAAAAGGCGTGTTCTCCCTGAATTACCAAGAATACGGAAACAGGTTTTAGAGTTGTTTTTTAAAGGAACTTAGTACAAAAACAGAAACATGTACATAGTAATATGTAAAATGTAATGTTTAGAATGGATTTTTTCCTATTGTTTTTTAATGTGCTGGTGGCCTTTGAATGTCTGCTTTTGTTTATCTATTTTGTGACAGCTTCGTGACTAGCACCATATTGTTCCAAAGATTCCCCCAAAAATAAAAATTAAGGATCTTTTTTAAAATTTTTAACAATATTTCAGGTATAAGGGTGGCTCTGACAAGAGCATTTGTGTTGATTGTGTGTATATGACAGTTACACATAAGACCAGATGCAGAGTTTCAGGTTGCTTAGAAGCACTCTGTTGCCTTCTTCTGTAAAGTGCACCCCATCATTTCCATTAATTCCATGAATGTTAAAACAAAGGTTGTTGTTGTTGATTGAGGCCATGTATGGTATCTGAGGAATGCAGAAACAGTTTTGTTAACAGGTTTCCTGGCTTAGTCAATCTCTGGACTGAATAGACTTGAACACTTCCATTTCTACTGTTTGCATATGTTAGAGTACACTAAGACAGTGTGAAGAAAAAGCAACATTAGTTATTCAAAGGCATCTTTCATTAGGATTTCCATTACTACCCCAATCAATGTGCCAAAGTCATTACCACCAATGTGCACAATCATGAGGTGAGAAGCTCAGCAATCCATAACGGTGTTAACCAAAACCAGCAACTGATGAAACTTTAACCCTCCCTGGCCAAACCGAGTATTCTCAACATTTGGCGAACTTAATTTCCTGTTGAAACTCTCTTTCTGCAGCATCTTTGGTTCAATAGACATAGCTGTGGGTGAGAATCCACACTCTAAGCATTTTGAAGTGAAGGAGCAATAGCAGTCAGGAAAAGGCTGGAGCTGAATGAGTTAGTTTTCCAAATGAAAAGCAGTTACAATTGAGTTGTTTTCATTGTATGCTCTCATCATGTAAGTGAATAAAATTAGGCAGTGTTTTGGATGTATTAGCAAGAAGTCTTATTATTTGCTGTTGTTTAAAAAAAGAAATGTAATACAGACATGGATATGCATTTGAATCTTTGGAGTTAACCACACCTGCTATATCTCCTTTGGAAGTAGCATTTCTGTTCTAGAATGTGCTAAAAACTTGTGACCTACTGGTTCCACTGGGTTGCTTGATACACTGAGCTAAGAGTGTAATGGGGGAAGGATGTTAAAGAGACAGAACATTTTTCAAAAGGTTGAGGAGTTATGGCACAATTTAAATAATCATGAACTTTAATGTCCAATTCAGGACTATGTAATAAACTGTTGTACAGTATTTAAACCTTTAAAACTGAAGCTAAATATAGGTTTGGACACGCAAAGGGACGAATCTTGTTGTGAAAGAGAGGGATAGGGTCAAAACATGCTAACCATTCACAAGTAGAGATAGAGTAGTCTGAAATGAAAAACATGATTTTATTTGCTGCCTTTCTCATGATCATAGAGAGGAAAGTTGAAGATGTTGCCATTTTATAGTTGCTTTGTGGTATACCATTCGGTATACACCCGTTACGACGCAACTTTTACTCCGCACTACCATTACAACGCGGGCATTACAACGCATGACATTACAACGCATTGCGCTGGGGGGCGCTCTAGGATAAGAGGTAAGTTTAATTTACTATCCAACACCTTCCCTAGGGTCCACGGGGACTGGAGTTAGAATAGTAAATTATACTTACCACTATCCAGCACCCCAAAGCGCTATGCGTTGTAACGGTATTCGTTGTAAATACCGCGTTGTAATGGTATGCGGAGTAAAAGTATGCGTTGTAACGTCATACATCCATACCATTCTTGTGCTTAGTTTTTACAACTCTTAACAGTGTAAAAACTATCCTGAAAGAGCTAAAACAACAATATAATCTACAAACTCATTTTACTGGTATATACATAACTTTTGAATTATTTAAAAAAAGATTAATTAGAAATTAAGATGTGTATGGGAGTTTGATAAAAAAAGAGTATCAAAGTGATATGAAAAAAGGAAATATCAGATCAACTGTATCTGGCAGATAGCTATGTGTTTAAGAGGTTAGTACTGTTGAAAGTTACAATGAGCAATGCCTTTAAAAGTATTTTAAATGTCTAAGCATCATGTACAGAATAGACCGATCTATGTTATTTGCATTCTGGAAATTGTAGTACTTTTAGTCACATTCTTAAACAGGAGTAGTTTAGTCATGAATTAAAGATAAAACAATGTGCTGCGCCTGTATATGAATCATAAAGTACTAATACTGGTTAGGTATGTATTAGGACATGTTTGTGACTATGTTTTTTAAGTTATATGACCGGTTTGCATATGTTTAGATGTGGTGAGATATGGTTTCTCTGGTTGCAGATAGTTATATGTACGATGAGACTCTTGAGTTTACTTAAGGATATGGAGAACTATATATTTTTGGAAAGATGGCCTGATTGTGTATATCTGTTATGGAAGTACATATATGCTTACATGGTGACCTATGTACTTTAAGGTTGTTGAGTGCTGCATTTCTTTAAATGCTGTTTAAAATTAAGGAGTGTTAATAGTGCAGAAGGTCTCCTGAGAGTTCTTGTGCTCACTTCATCTGGTGTGTAACTTTTCTTTGAGAAATACTGAATATATGTTTTAAAGACACAATAAATATTTGAGAATAATGTAGGTATGCTAATAAGGAATTATTTTGTGCTTTGAATAAGTGAGAATTGTTGTTTTGAGTTTTATAAACGTACTATTTCATGTGGTAACAGAGTAATAGAGCATTATATGCTCCTACGCAGCCAGGTATCCAATATATATCAAGTGTGATATCTAGACTTTACTCACGTATAGCTCAGTAAAAATAGATGGATACACTAAAACAAGCAGTTTGAGATGGACAGAAGGACTTAAACAATGAGTCACAGATATAGTCACAACTATTATGCATCTACTAGCAATGGAGGTACTTTCACAGTAAGCCAGTCACTACTCAGGTACTCATCCAGTCACCAAGCCACTACTCAGGCAGTCATCAAATCACTCATACACTATACACACACTTTTTCACTTACCCAGGAACTACAGATGTACCTTTACAATCATTCAGGCACTAAATATGTAGTCATTGAACTATGCAGGCAATACCCATGCAATCATCCAATCTCCCAGGTATTAACCATTCACCTGTACAGTCACAAAGGCTGTACCTATGCAGTCATGCAAACACCCAGGCACAACCCATTCACTCATCCAAACACCCACTTACAACCCAGGCACTCATTGAAATACTGCGGCACAACCCATGCAAAAATCTAAACACTCAGGCACTACTCATGCACTTGTCTAATTATGCAGGCAGTACACTTGCTTTCATTAAATCACTCAATCTTTAACAATTGACTCATGCAATCACACAGACACTAGTCATGCACTCATCTAATCAGCCAGGCACTACTTATGCACTCACTCCATTATCAAGGCACTACCTGTTTACTCAACCAAAACACAGGGGCAGCAGCTATGTATTCATCTAATCACTAAAACACTACTCATGCACACATCCAATTTGCTAGGTGCTATGCATGCACTTAAACAGTCTCATATGCACTATCCATGCACTCTATAAATAACCTATATACTATCTGTGCACTCCTGCAATCATCCAGGCACTAGAGTTGCACTCATTTAATCATCTAACCACTATCTATGTATTATTTGAATTATTGGGGCATTAGTCATGCACTGATATAATCATTCTGGCACTACTCATGCACTCATCCAAACACCCATATAGAGGAGATATACTCATGGAAACACACAGGCAGTAAGTTACCAGATACGGAATGCCCTGTCGCAGGGATTCCGTTCTCTTACAGATCTGTGCATAGAGACTTGGAACCTCAGTGAATTAGGGTGTGCCAAAACTCACCTTAGTACCCAAAATCCCCTACCAGACTAGCAACAGTGTCTCATTGGTTCTTACAAACTCCCAATGTTTAGACAAACCAGAACATGGACTTAGAACACCTCAGGTAACGTGGAACACATGAACACTCTTTCGTTATACAATCATCAATCATTTCAATCCAGAACAAGGAGTAAATGAGGATGCGTGCACATTTGAAATGTTTATTTTCTAATGCAGTGTTCTCAAGCGCAGTATCTTAGCTAATACAAGCAAACATATTATAAGAAACAAAGTAATCAGCATAGTTACTAATCCATAGAATACAAAGGGTGAATGCATGTTAAAATGCTAGAGGGAAGAAGGCTAAAAGACACCTAATTCTCACCCTCCCTTGCTAGTATATTATATTATATCTAAGAAGGTCTCTTTGGGTTTTAGCAGGGCGGTCCCATACCTCAGATCCTAGTGGTAAGGGATCACATCATCTTCCACCAGCTCCCTGCATGCGAAGCATCATCAAGTGTGTGTATTCTCTGTGCGTTGCGATATTAAACGCGCCTAAAGCCAGAGTTTGGCCACAGCTGCATGTATGTTATGTCTAGAATGTGCGAAGATTAGACCTCACAACAACCACTGTGTTGAGATATCCTTGAAGGCCTCGGCACTCACTGTACAGACACAGCTCACCAAGCAAAGCAGATATCAGAGCAACAACATATTATTCTCGTGTGAAGCAAAACATTCTACTAGGCTCAAAGCTAAAATAACAAGTATGTACAGTGTGCAGAAGCAGCAGAAAGGTAAAATAGCGATTAAACTCCTAATAAGCCCATGCTAACTTAACACAGTGTGTAGGCAAAGCATATCTATATGACACCCTCCCCTGATCCGAGCACGGATAATATAAGATAAGATAAGATAAAGGGCACATTTTTGAAATGCAGAGTTCAAGAACGATAGCCAGTTTAAATTTGAGAAAGTGAAAAAATTTTTAAAAATCACCCAAAAAAACTAAATCTCATAACCATGACAGTCTAGTCCTCGCCTTAAGCAAAGTAAATTAACCTGGGGCGTCAAAAAAACCTTTTTTGCATAGTCCCAAAACAATTAATAATAATAAAAAATGTTCCATGTCAATAAAGGTGTCGATAGACCTCAGCCTAACATTGAATATCCAAAATAAGCAGCAACAGCTTCCAAAAGGAAGCCACTGTCCTCATCCGAAAATAGTTCAGCCATCCAATTTAATAGCGGGAAAGAACATACATGCTCTTCAATTACCGGAGCCTCTAGCACTATCAGAGGACAACTCGGTGGGTTCTCGATGAAGCTGTGTGTCAAGAATTCTTGCGCCGCTGCGAACACATTCCAACGACCCAGTATACCATGCATCGCTGCAAAGGCTATAATCCCTCCGTCAGAACAAAGCAATTCATGAGCAACTAAGGGGCTCATGAGCTGATTATAATCCACATCAGGAGACACCACATTACAGAGACACAAATCCAGGGCCCAGTCGAAATCACAACTCAGGCAATGAAAGAGAGGCTCGACACATGTAAAATAGGAACATCGAAAAGCGAATCCATAAGCTGCACTTAAGGTGGTGAGCGGCAGCGCTCCATAGTATTCAAGCATCCTGTTGTGAAACAGTGCCAGCCGCGACAGCTCTTCTTGAAACACAGGAAGTGCAACCATTTTGAATGAAACAAAATAGCAAAAGAACGCCGGCAGCCAGCGCCAGTAAAATGGGAAATCCACCAAATAGGCTAGAAAAGATCGACTGAAAGAAAGCAGGAATGACCCCAAATATATTTTGAAATGAAGTCGCAAGGCCGCTGCTAACCACTTGAAAAAAGTGCGCCAGCCCAGTTGTGGAGGACGCATTAAAGATTGTGTGAATTAACTCACCGAAATGCAATGGCAGGTATGTATTTAATAAAGCATGCACCTCTGTGCAGGTGTTAGCTACGTGAAGGACAAATGTTTCACAAGCAGATGTGAGGGCAACTTCTCTTTGGGACAATAGAGCTCTTATGCGACTCATCTTATTGAATTCTGCTTTCAAGGTCGGAATCCTCGGCCAGATGGAAACGTCCAGTTCCCCATGCGTGGGTGGATACATCACATTTTTACAGCAAACCACACGCTTACTGACGGTAACGACATAAGCAATGCCCTTTATTAACCCACAGCAATCCTCATTGTTCAAAAGTAAATAACTCCCATTTGCCAGTAATGTGAATGTTGGAACGATAGCGGGCACGGGGGTACCTGTCAAAACACAGGCTAAATTAGGTTCTTCTTGATTACAGGAGCTGTGTAATTGGATATGTCTACACATTAATGAGTGATCCGGTGTTTCAGTGCATGCTTCACCTTTCAGATAAACTTCCTTGCCCTCCCTAAGGCATCTATATGTAAAAGGAAGCGACCAGGCTACATGGAGATAGGAGCTACCAACAGGCTCGTATCTACCAATGGCAAAATACTTCATACAATTTTTAAATTCGAAAAGAGCAAACGGTAGAGTTATTAATCCGTGGATAGGCCACGTTGGAGTAGTGGCCTCTGCCACAGAAAATGGTAAGGACTCTAAACGTTCAATGTGTAACATGGAAAAAGAAGCATCCTTCATTGAAAGTAAACGTTGCTTACTAGTCAAATTAAACGGGGCAAATGGAGAAGAGGTATTCATATAATGCCATGGAACTTTCCCGGCTTTGAGTGTCTGCAGGGTCCAAGCAAACTACATAACAGAACGCAAATTATTTTGACCATGGTATAATACAGACACTTCATCTTGCAGAATATCAACCACAGATGACACAATATTGTCCAACGTGTAAATGCGGGAAGAAAGCATGTTAATGCTATTATCTACAACTGCTAACACTTTCTCTAAATTAGCCTGATCTATAGCTCTAAGGTGGGTAGCCGCCTCAATCTGTGACGTTTTCCAGAGTTCGTTATAAACAGCATATATCCATCTTTTAGATCTACCTTTAGACGGGCCTTTTATGAAATCATTCAGGTCAACATCGTCAGTCAGCTTAGATAAATGCAGTTTAACCGACGCCAAGGTAGAATGTTTGAGCCAATTCTGACATAATTTGCCTACTGAATTTGTTAGTTACAGAATGGTCACTCTCAAAACGGGGTTCGACCCTGACCTGTGTAAAGCCCTCAGCTAAACCCAGAAAATGATGTTGGCATGAGTCAGCACTTCTGTGCCAGAGCAACCAACCCTTGGGATCCAAACAGGATATGTTAAAGGACGAATTTAGCAACAGAGTTTGCAACTCTCTGATCGAAAATTTTGTAGTATTACCCCAACCTGAATATTCTTCCAAATCAGGGAAGGAAGAAGCATTTAATTTTTTAGAAGTAGCCAATCCAAAGCATGTTGTCTGTGAAATGGTAGAATTCAAAAACAACATATGATTCGGGATGAGACATGCACGGTGCAAAGCCTTAGTGCCTTGCACCTGCCAACTTTTAGAACCCCAAACAGTTTTAAGGTCAACCATTTCCTTCCACAACTCATAGCCTCCAACAGCTAGCTGTTCTAGAAAGGACTTTGAGTACAGTAATTTAGTATCGGTAAGTCTAACTTTGGACATGGACGTTTCGGTCACTTTAAAATGAAATGCCCTGGGATTGGACTGATTAAAATCAGTAAAATAAGTGTACTTTTTTAAAAAGGTACCAGAACTGCCTTGTATAGGAGCTGGACAATGTCCCCATTGTGTATAATTTACAGTGCTCCTCCTGGTATTAGTTTTATGTAGGTAGTGATTGCCAAAATGTTGGTAACAGAATAAATCACCATAATTAGCAGATTCTAAATACAAATCTTCAACATCAAAAGCAGCATAATACTTCAAATCCAAAAACAATGCTTCTACGGCCTGAACATCCCAATCATCAGAACGTATGTTTTGTTTAACTACATCCCCCATGTTAACTTTAAGCACATTAGGGACATTTATAACCTCAGTGGGGCCATGGATTTGAAATTTAACAGCATCCCATACAATCCCATCCAGGATAGGCCAAGCAGTGATATTAACAAAAGCCAAGTCTCTCTTCAATCTGTGTGCAGTATGTCCATTGACGATTCGGAAAAAATAAAACACAAAACCAATTGACATAAAAAGGTAAATCAAAAAAAGCACCAGCCAAATATATGTTCAAGGGGGAATCAACATTTTTTTTTTTAAATAATCTTGCATAGACTGCAATCCGTGAAGGCTTTCCTGATGTTTGTGAAACAGTGTCAAACGAAAATCTGGATTCAGTGGCCAAGCGAGTTTGTAAATCAGACATCGATAAGTCAGTAGGGTAAGTGTAGTCAGTTTCATCAAGTTGAGTACCAGGTAATGTACTCAATAAAGGACTAGAAATTGCAGGCATCTTGAAGGCAACAGCAGGCTCAGGATTCACAGCCGCTGCCAATACAGAATTTCTCACAATCGAAGGACATGAGACTGCCGGTGTCATGCTGAGAAGAATCGGCCACTCTGTGTATCTTGACATTGTCAATGGAGATATACCTGTTTTCCTTACAACCTGGAAGTGGTGGTAAAATTACTGTTCTTGTGCCCTTCACTCCAAGCACTGGAACTGTAGCTCGAAAAGAGGGACCAAATTCTTTTTTGTTTCCGATCTTCTCACGGACCAATTCTCCACTTGGGGTAGCCAGCCAACTACCGAGATCTGCAACGCATCATCCGAGGTGGAGGGCAAATATTCCTTTGCAAGACTGTCTCTCGCCTCTTGTAGAGTCTGTAAAACATTGCAATGTTCATCTACGTCAAAGGAGGCAGCAACAGCCGCCTGGTCTAGACCGTCAAGGTCCGGTACATACATCTTGATACCAAAGAGCATTTTGTATGGGGTCCGTCCACCCAGAGACCTTCTAGGGAGATTATTAAGTGCACGCTGCACGCCATTGAGGTGGGCGAGCCAGTTCCTACCAGTGCCTATAACTCGAGCTGTCAATGATTGCTTTAAGTCACGGTTCATTCATTCCACAACACTATTACCATCAGGTCTGTATGGAGACAAAAATTTGACTTGGACCCCCAACGAAGCCATGGCATCCTTATACGTCTCAGAGGCGAAAGCAGGACCCTGATCCGGATGGAAGGTACCACAGGCAAAAATCACTACAAAGCCACGCAAATTCCTTATGACAGTCCATGAATCGGCGCTGCGGTGAGGCCATACCCACACAAAGTGTGTGCATGAATCAACTGCCACTAAGATAAACTTATACGCAGTAACAGAAGAAAAAGGACCGCAGTGATCTAAATAAACACAACCAA
Organism: Lissotriton helveticus; assembly: GCF_964261635.1. Lineage (NCBI taxonomy): Eukaryota > Metazoa > Chordata > Amphibia > Caudata > Salamandridae > Lissotriton > Lissotriton helveticus. The sequence goes on along the minus strand of NC_136065.1, from coordinate 981,303,478 downwards.
GTGGTTTATTAGAAATGAACAACTGTGTCTGGGGCTGATGCGCAGCAGTTGAAGGCTTGATCTGCTGGCAAATGTCACATTGAAGGACATAATCACGCGTCTGTGTGTACAGTCCCCGCCACCAAAAACGCTGTTGTAACTGAGCCACAGTGGCTGAAACGCCTGCATGCGCAGACGCAACTCCTTCATGGGCCGCTGTGTTCAATGTATGTCTGCGATCTGAGTTGGGAATCAATCTCTCCCCAACGTCAGGTATTTTCTCATAAGGAACCTTATCGGGACTTAAGTGGTATGAATACTTCGAAGGGAAGCCCTTAGGATATTTACCTCCCTTAGTTGCAGCAACAGCCGCCAAGATATCATCATCAATCTTACTTTTGGATCGTGTAACTCCTGCAACGAAATATGTCGATACTGCTGATTTTGCTGCCTCATCGGCAAGCAAATTGCCAACAGCGTGGACTCCTACGCGCTGATGACCAAGAGTATGAATTACAAACACGAGTGGCAATTGCTCCTTAAGCTCAGCCACTCAGACCCAGATCATTTTATGTTTTATTGTGCTACCCTTGGAATCACGAAAATCATTCTGAGTCCAAAAGAACAAGTTCTCATTGTAAGACTGGACACAGTAGTAAGAATCACTTACAATAAGAGTCGTCACACTAGGATCAGCGTACTCCAATGCAAGCATCAAGGCACGAAGCTCTGCCAATTGTGTGGTGCAGTCCCCTAGAGTCTGCGTGTGCACGACCCTGGACGTGAACTCGTCGTTCACCATGGCACCTACCACAATGGTGCAAGAGGAAACGTATGCGTGCTTAGACCCATGCGCAACTTGCTGTGAACCATCAGTGTATATGATGCAAATCCTCCAAAGGCCGCATAGCCAAAGGTTCAGGATGAACGAATTCATATTGTAAAAACTCCTGCGACTATAAGGAGGCATCAAAAATAAAGGTGACATCCGGAGATGTCAATGATGCTGCCCATTGTATCCACCGAGGGTGCAAAGCTTTTGAATTAGGTACACTGGCTTCCGTAACTGCTTCTAATGCAGGAAACGGGGTCACAACCAACATGCGTTTTCCCTGTGACAGAACATGTTCCTTAAGAATTGCCATCTGCACTGCTGTCAAAACTTTCTCCACAGTGGAAAATCGCATTTCAGCCGAAGTGTACAAGTGTGACTTGTAGGCAATAGGTACTGTGTCTCCCTCGTTAAAAGTAAGGTAAGTGAAACCCACCGCCCCAGGGATGATTCTTATCACCAGGTTGGTGTGGTTATCACGAGTCAGTAAAAATTTAGATTGGAGCTGATCAGCCTGCAAAGATAACAGAATAGCTGAGTGTTCCGGCAGCCAGCATGATTTGGTAAAAGTAGGTTGTATATAAGCATACAAAGGCTTGATACACTGGGCATATTCAGGAATGTATGTCCTCCTGAAATTCAAAAATCCCAGCAAAGACTGTAATTTTTTCAGAGTTGTCGGAGCGCGCAGTCGTGCACATTTCTCCAAGAAGTGAGGAGCCAATCCTCGGCCTTCATTGTTGAGCTCGTAGCCCAAGAACAACACTGTGTACTCCGCAATGTATGACTTTGCAAAGTTGAATTTGTAACCGAAGTCCGCAAAGCTACAAATCACGCGGTCAACTCGACACAGATGCTCCCAAAGTTCGTTGTCTGTGAGATAAATGTCATCCACATACGAACACGCATCTGGGTCAATTCTCTCTAAGAGAGAGACTATGCGGGCAGCAAATACGCTTGGACTATTCTGATAGCCCATTGAGAAACGTTTGAATTGTTTTTGTTCGCCGCCGCATGTAAAACTGGTCCATTGGGAACTTAGACCATTCAGATGGTGGGCATAAAAACCGTTGGATATGTCAAGCGTGGTTTTAAACAGCGTATGCACAAGACTATCCACTAAGGCAGAGCCGTGAGTATTCTGTACTACACAGGTACGGCAATGCGAGTTTAAATGCTGGTAATCCAATACCAAATGATATGATCCGTCAGGCTTGGTCACAGTAAAAAGAGGGTTATTCATTGGTGACACACATGTTTCAATCACTCCTTGATACTCCAATTGCTCAAGGATTTCCGCAACGGAAGCCTTAGCTTCGCGCCTAATGGGATATTGAGATTGAGGCTGTGGCATAGACCGCAAAGGAATCTCGTGGTGTGGTGAAAATTTATCCCAACCACAGTGTGTACGGTACAGAGCCGGCGCAAGGGCTTTAGCCCACTCTTCTGCAAAATTCAGCGCATGCTCCTTCGAGACAGTGTGCGCGAAACTATGGAGGATTACGTCCTCCCCTCTCGGAGCTGCGAGCACAAAAGGTGGGGGCCAGTCAGCCTCCGCTAACAAAATGTCATAGGTAGTCGTAAGATTTTCCCAAAATACCCCTTTTATGGTACGTTGTATGTCACCTTCAATAAACAGGACTATTTCATAAAGTCTATCAGGGGGAGCTACTCTAGTGTCAGCTGTCTCCACAACAACATAGCAGTCAGTCGCTGTCAACTTCAGTAGCGGACGCAGGGCCTCCCGCACTATGGTAATCTCCGCCACGCTGTCCAGCAAGGTCAGAGCCCATGTCTGATTCCGAAATTACGCTCTCACTATCTGTGGCATATCTCGCTGTTAAAGCGGCGACTTTCTTTTTCTGAAACTGGGGTCTTCTCGGTGTAGAATCGTCCTGCTTGCCTTTACCGTCTTTCGGGCGGGGCTGGTCGCGTCCTTGCTGGCCTCCCCGACCTCTACCGCCTCCTCCACCACCGGTCGATGAGGCCCATGAGTCCTGAAAAGAACGAGAAGAGCGTTGATCAGAAATCTGAAAACGATCAGGTGATTTTATCGTCGCGCGATCGCGCAAGTCATAAATACATTCTGGGGCGCAGGCAATGGAGAAGCAGGACGAGACTCCTGTTTCTGTTGTTGTTGTTTACCTTGTTTTTGTTTTTTCTGCCAATTTTGTTTTTTGGTCTTGGGCTGTTCACCAGTTTCCGACTTCTGCCCTTGGGGTTGTTTCTTCTCTTTAGTAGAAAATGGCTTGAGACCCACACTATTGCGGCCCACGGTTTTATAAACCGCCACAATAATTCTTGCTAACTGTCGGGGTTTGTCGACATCGGGAATCGCCTACAAAGCATTGGACACCTGAAAGTTCACTGCATCTCCCTTGATATTCGCAAGTATGAGATCGGAAACTACATCAAAGGAGCCACATAGGCGCATACACAATTGAACAGCAGCCTCAGGTGCATGGTCATCCTGAACACGCTTAAGGACCGTGGGAAGGACAGTCATGGACGGAGTGCCGTAGCACCTTGCATATACTGCCGCAAAGGTCTTTCCCCATGTCTCACAGTCACCAATTTCAGGGGTCAAGTCTTTTGGCATGCTAATTGTCAAAATCCTGTGTTTTCATCAGGAGTCGTGTTAGGAAATACTGCCTCCAGCTGGTCAAACTTTTCGGCAGGCCAGAAAGGAAAATCATCCTTATCCTGGGGGCGCTTGCCCATCACAGCGTTGACCATTACAGGACCAAGCTTCATTCCGCCCTGACCGGCAGGAAGCGCCGCCCCACCTGGGGTCCCGCCCGGGAGATTACGGGTCATGTATTGCACCAATGACCTAATCACGCTGTAGTCGTCTTAACTCAACAACGGATCACGCTCCGTGTTGAGGATGAGGTGTAAATCCAGCCAAAACAGGCCATGTCGCGCCCGGAATGGACAAAGGATCTAACCTCGGAGCTGACAAAGAGTGGGGTAGGGCGCCATCAAACCAAACGCAATACTGCCAAGCATCAATAGGAACTTCCTGTGCCCTATATGGAGCATATTCCTGTGGCACAGCAGTGGGAGTGTATGTGTCGAACATAGTAGTATTTGTGTACACAGCTGGGAAGGTCACCCACGAGTAAATAATTTCGTATGGGTAAGCCACCTCTGCACTCACCACCATTATTACGTCCATGCTATCCACGGGGACATTATAAGTCTGCAAATGATTGCGCACTGCAATGCGACTATGTTGCGGAATGTTCACCCGGCCATAGTGTCACAGAAAGAAAGAGGTACAAAGTAAACTCTGTAGCACAACTGGGTAGTAATTCAAGGAAACCGTTTTGAAAGAATCAAGCTTGAAAAGACCTATGTAAATATAGGTAGGTTTGTGCGACACCACCGTTAACCGGAAACAATAGTGAAGGGGTTAAGGACTGAACGTCGTACAACTCAAGTGTCACGTAATACGACCCCCAACGGTTGGGCGCCATGTCGGAGGGATTCCGTTCTCATACAGAACTGTGCATAGAGACTTGGAACCTCAGTGAATTAGGGTGTGCCAAAACTCACCTTAGTACCCAAAATCCCCAACCAGACTAGCAACAGTGTCTCATTGGTTCTTACAAACTCCCAATGTTTAGACAGACCAGAACATGGACTTAGAACACCTCAGGTAACGTGGAACACATGAACACTCTTTCGTTATACAATCATTTCAATCCAGAACAAGGAGTAAATGAGGACGCGTGCACATTTGAAATGTTTATTTTCGAATGCAGTGTTCTCAAGCGCAGTATCTTAGATAATACAAGCAAACATATTATAAGAAACAAAGTAATCAGCATAGTTACTAGTCCATAGAATACAAAGGGTGAAAGCAAGTTAAAATGCTAGAGGGAAGAAGGCTAAAAGACATCTAATTCTCACCCTCCCTTGCTAGTATATTATATTATATCTAAGAAGGTCTCTTTGGGTTTTAGCAGGGCGGCCCCTTACCTCAGATCCTAGTGGTAAGGGATCACATCATCTTCCACCAGCTCTCTGCATGCAAAGCATCATCAAGTGTGTGTATTCTCTGTGCGTTGCGATATTAAACGCGCCTAAAGCCAGAGTTTTGCCGCAGCTGCATGTATGTTATGTCTAGAATGTGTGAAGATCAGACCTCACAACAAACACTGTGTTGAGATATCCTTGAAGGCCTCGGCAATCACTGTACAGACACAGCTCACCAAGCATAGCTGATATCAGAGCAACAACATATTATTCTCGTGTGAAGCAAAACATTCTACTAGGCTCAAAGCTAAAATACCACAAGTATGTGCCGTGTGCAGAAGCAGCAGAAAGGTAAAATGGCGTTTAAACTCCTAATATGCCCATGCTAACTTAACACAGTGTGTAGGGAAGCATATCTATATGACAGCCCCATGGAGTTCTCACATACTCAGGGGATCATCCAGGCACTACCTGTATCCTCAGGGAATCACCTAGGCACTATCTATGCACTCATTCAATCATCCAGGGAGTATTGATGTACTCAACCACAAACACATGTATTTACAAGTTTTAGTGAGGAATATGTAGTCTTTAGGACCATCTGGTGTATTATGAATGCAACCTGTCACACACTCTTTGCATTTACTCAGAAGAATTAGTGAGCTATATGCTTTGATAGAGATTAATGGGCAGATTTTATATGCACCATTTCCCAAAATCTAAATCTGATGCATCAAAGTAGAAAACTTGTAAGACACTAATTCTATCAGTGACACAGTAAGAGAGAAGCACACAAAAAGCTCATATGTTGTGTTTTCAGATTTACAGTATTGAGAAACTGTATATACTTCTGCAATTTGCTTGATGTTTATTTTATAATTTACTACTAAAGGAATTAACTGGTCTTTTACCATGTGTAAGTGAGAACTGACATATGGTCCAGCTGTGTTGTAGAAGAGGGTGCTATAATGTTACAAGGTAATGAATAAATTAAGTTTTGTGTTTTGCTTTGGGTATCGTATATTCAAGTAAGTGCATGTAGTTATATAGCTCGGATTATCTGTAGGTTTAAAACTGCAACATAGCATAAAAACTGTTTTTGTATTATGTGTAAGTTAGTAGTAGGTACGTTGGCTAGAGTAAAAATTAAAATATACTTTTTTTTTACCGAACAATATCAATATCTACGTAACTGCAGACAGTTAGAATGCCTGCAAAAGCTCAGAGGAAAAAGCAACAGAAGCAACTGCAGTATCTCTGAAGAACTGAGACACAAAAGAGAGAAAAAGCAGAAAAAGTGGTGAAAGGAAAAAGATCTACTGGTGAGAGGACAAAGCCATTTCTTAAAAATATATGTGGACACCTGCAAAGATTACAAAATAAGGAATATAAAATGCAAACTATGCGAAAGAATAAGAGTTGAAAATATCTATATTACAAGAACATGATAGAATGTAACAAAGATGGACACACCTTAGCCAGGAGGCAGAAACAGTTTAAGGAAATCAGAGGCAAGATGTTTCATAGTAGAGTGGTTGTAAATCTCCTGAGAAATATGAAGAAGTATACATTAAGGAGAGAGGTACTGAAACAGAAAGAACAAGTTAAGAGAATAGTTGTTAAGGCTTTTGTTTTGAAGAGGAAGCTTATTATTTTGATTATAAATATAATGAAGCCTCTTGACAAAATGGTGTTGTACATGAGGAGACAAAACAAGAAGAGAATATTAGTGAATAGAAGTAACTTTTGAATAGTTGTTAGTGGAGAATGGATACATACTTCTACTATAAAGCCTTTCTTTAATTACCACACCTATCTCCAGGATAACATATTTGTCAACGCTATTGATAAAAGCGGACAAAGTTATGAAATGAAAAACGGCATTCCTATAGATGGGATCTAGAAATGTAGATCACGTTATTGCAGAAGAGATACAGGGAAGGCGTAGTCAGGCCCTGTATACAAATACAATTGTGGTAGTGGTTTCAGTATTCTACAGTAATCCATTGATACACTTAGAACAGTTCTTCATATCTTTCCTAGGCAAAGATTAAAACACAAAATACATACTTTACTAGGATGGGATTCTTGCAAGGTTAGAAAGCATAACAATTTGGAGGGACAACTACTACGTTGTTTATCAAAGAGTGTGTGCCAAAGCACCTTTCATTATTTCAGTATGTAATCTGTATGCCTTTCAACAATGCGAACTTTAGTTAGAAGGCTGTACTATGTGAAAACCTCTGCTTTATGTTTAGGAGAAATTAATAGAGCACTTTTGCATGATACTGTAGCTTAGGTAGAAAAAGTTTGTGATGATGTACAGTTTAATTTCTTTTGTTCAGGACATGCCTCTACGGAAAACGAAGAGTTGATAACAGGAGGAATTGAAGAACAAGACACGGTCATTATGATTCATAGCTTTGAAGAAAAGATATGGGGCCAGATGAAGGAAGCGTAATTCCGGTCGGTAACGGCCAAAATTACCGAATTTCAGCCGTTACCGACTGGAATTAGGCTTTTCATATGTAGGTGGCTCATTTCAGATTCGGTAATTTACCGAATCGGTATTTAAGAATTCGGTAAATTACAGATTCTTAAAAATACCGAATCGGTAAATTACCGAATCTGAAATGTAGGGAGCACTCAAATGAGTGCTTTTCCCATCTTAGGATTCGTTATTTACCACCAACTAGAAGTTGGTGGTAAATAATAAAAACCTTAGAAAAAGCATTTTTTTTGCTTTTCCAATGGTGCCATGTTGCAGACATACATGCCCTTAGGGCATGTATGTCTGCAACATGTGCACCCATACACATTTGAGGGGTGCAACAGGGTGTCAAAGTGACATCCTGCCACCCTTCAATGTTTCCCCTATTTACCGAATCAGTATTTACCGATTCGGTTATTGACATTCATTCCTATGGGCCACCAGGCCCATAGGAATGAATGGCAATTACCGAATCGGTAAATACAGGTTCGGTAATTACCGAAACTTACCGATTCGGTAATTATTTAAGAAAAATTACCTACATCCCATTTGCCTGTTCTTAAATAACGAATCGGTATGATTCGGTATTTAAGAATCGGTAATCTGGGATTACCTACTTCGGGCCCTAAAACATGTAACACAGTGTGTTCATAAAAATTCTGAGTATGTTTGTGTAAGTTGTCGACACACTCACTACAATATTGAAACACAGACTGTTGACTTATATTTAAAATGTGAAAAAGAAAATAATCATAACTAGGAAAAGTTTGTTGTGTACTTATTTGTAGAGGAATGCTTTGTCATGTCCATCCAGCAAGTTATGTGCAAGTACTGTTACAATAAATTAGAGGACAATATAAGAGCTGTGTATAACAAGTAAGTACCGGTTCCTATTCCAGAACCAATTCAAGGTTTAAATGTTTATAAGTCTATTCTTATCCAAAGGATACTTCTATTTCAGGATATAGTCTGTATGGAACCAAAGACAGGCAATATACCACCAAGAAATCTGCAGAAAGGTCCAAAAGGAAGAGTAGTGTTCTGGGTTACTAGTGTTTTCTCAAAATGTTCAGTAGGATCCTCAAGAATTTTTAATAGTAATCCTAGGGCTATTAGAGGAAGAGGATGTGAATATCAACAAATTATTTGGTTTAACCTATAAATGGAACAAGGACTGTGAACATTTTGAATTCGCCTCTAGCACTGACATTAATTTGCAGCAATTCCTCTACTTGATGTTACCAGATTTAAAGCTGTGCCTTGAAAATGTAACCAAAAACGCCTATCAAGATATGGCCTGACAAACTGCCGATCAGAACTGAGGCATGCATTGTTACTACAAAGGTATGGGAAATATGTCATGCCACAATGATGCAGAGTGGATGGTCCTAAATTAGAAATTGCTATTACAAACTTTGTAGGTGGACACATTTCCATTTCAAAAAGAAGTTTCACAACTATAGCGATAATATTTCATGAAGGATTTAATATAACCTATACACACTACACAATATATTTGAGATGAAAAGGGGATGCATAGAGTGCAATGACATAGAAATGTAATTCAAATCAGACTCCATAAAAAGTTATCAAACTTATATCTGCTATTTCTAGAACGGAAGTTCTAACTTCTAAGGACAATTTAGAATACAAAATGTGGTATTTTGTTGTCATGCATATGAATTATACATTTCTGAGACATTATTCTGTCTATAAGGGATGTTGTCTACAGCAAGTTGCTAGAAATGAAAGACTCTTTTTAACTGGAGTATGGAATTTATAAAACATTACCGGACTAATTCTGCTTCTACAGATAAAAACTAAATGGAGGTACTAAAATACCAGCAGCCTTAAGTTGCATTTAAGATGTCTCTTCTCCACTTCACCACTGGTTGTGTAATGTTCAAAATAAAATCCTAATACATTTTTGTTGGTTTATATTTTTTTCACAGTTCTTCAACTGATGCAATAAAAAAGGAACAATAAATATTGTTTTTTACATTCTGCAAAATGACATCCACAGACTGTTCCTCTGCTGGTACGATGGTGTTATAGTTCATGCAGAAGGAAGCAAAACACCCTAGTTCTAGTGAAATTTCACTGCACCTTTTTTCCACTTCAACTGGTACTTTGTCATCAGGAGCAGGACTTAAGGTCTGGAGACTGATGATCCTGCTCTTTTTTTTCTCTGTGCAATTTTAAGTTGCTTCTTCTGGTATGTTTTCAAGTAGCATAACATGCTTGTTGTACCTCATGAATATTTTTTTGCTCTGACCTGAGACAATGTCTTTGATTTACTAGATATAATAGAGAAAACAAAATCCCAAGATATGCATTGTTTCTTCATTGCTGATTCTTCATTAGAAGACTGTTTACCATTTGTAAATCTTACTCTGCGTCTTCTGATGCCATTTCATTTTTGTAGAACTAGCCAAAAAAAGTTGTAAACCAGCACAATTTTTCAAAATCAGCCTGGGTGACAATGGGTAGTTTGATGGGTGTTTGATAGTTTCGTTCTATTTGTAAGTTCCGATGTTCAAAGTTATTTTTGAAACTGTTGTTTTTTTAGAAATGCAGTGTTAAAATAGTTAAACCAATATGTTACTAAACAGCTAGACTCAAAGTTTCTGTAAAATATGTCTATATATCTCTTTTATACTTACCCATGTCATGAGTAATGCAATATGTGAGGTCATAAGCAGTGCATTGCGGGGGCACGAGTTATAGTTAGCTGAGTTAACTATAACTGCTGAATTACACTGGTATTGTGAGAGTGAAATGTTAGCAGAACTATACCGACCAATTAACCTTTTTTCAGTGAATTTTTAACGTTTTTTAAATTCTGTTTCCTAATTATAACGTTCCTTTAACCTTTGTTTTTTTCAGTGAGTTTTTAAGGTTTTCTTTATATTTACTAATTTCCTGACTATAACATCTCTGTAACCTTTGTTTTTTTCAGTGAATATATATTTACTTAATACCAAACATAACAACATAATAAACATATGAATTTATTGAATTAAGGCTTTACATTTTTGACCCCTGGTAGAGCCCACCTGGATTTTCAAGGAAGTTGACACTAAAAAAGCATGTCCTACAAAAAAAGAATTTTCCACAAGGGAAAACAGAAGAGGCAAAAAGGAGAAAGATCACAATAACTTTATTAAAACCAAAAGATGTGGTACATCTGTGAACTTTAACCTACCTGGCACTGGAGACAGAGGACACATTCACATCAGAAAATATACAAAGCTTATCAGATTCACAGTTTTGTGAATCTATGGGAATCCAACCAACGAAACAAGTACAAGCATGTGCAGGGTCAATCTAATTTTTGTCTACAACTTTCACCAGGCAACAAGATAGATGTCTTTCAAGAAGTAGTGACAGAAGGATGGCACAGGATAAACAAGAATGATCAAAAGAAAAGGGAAAAGAAACCTCATAGTATGACTAAAGATGACTGGTGGTCATTTATAGATTTGCGCAATGATGGAAATATTAACCTAATTATAATGTGATCCTAAATAAAAGGAATACATTGCAGAAGCCAATAGGCAATTGACGAACACAGAACATTATCAAAAACTATCAAGGTATCCTGTGAAAGACATTAAGGATTTTTTTTCATAAGAAATTGTCAATTTATCATCAAAAAGATCGGCCATTCTGTAACTCCCACCTCTCACTTTCTACTGAAAGTACATAAAGATATAAATAATCCACGAGGGAGACCAACTGTGAGCTCAATTGGAGCCCCCCTTGAAAAGACTTTGAAATGTATTGATCTCTTACTTTTCCCCTACATGGCTGTTTTACTCTCCTATCTAAGAGATTCACTTCATTTTTTAAACAATCAATCAAGAATAACTTTATTCGGTTTGAGTAACCATAAAAGTATTACATTTATACAGAATATACAAAATTACATATCATATTGAATCGATACTATAAACTGTTACATGATTCAGATACTCCATGGTTTATCTCAGAAATTTAAAATACATGATTCTTAAATTCAAAAATTCTAAAATTCTTTATCTGAAATTCTAAAATTCTAAAAGGGAGATGCCAGTTTTAGTTACATTTCATACAGTTTTATTATTAAAAAAAGCAATCCTGATCAAATTTGGTACTGCCGTACAGGTTGCCTCAGTAGATAGGGATAATAATCGATTAAAACCTTCCTGGTAATTATGAGGGTGAGTTTTTCCTAAAAAAGGAATAAGGAACCAGGCCCTAGGTTCCTTATACAGAGCACAGAATAAGGTAAAGTACAAAGTACTTTGTTGTGCTGTATTGTCACAAGGGCAAGGAATGAGATTATTGCACGATCCGGCCAGTTTAGGAAAGGCTACTAAACAGTGCAATGTGCAAAGCCTGAATATAGTCAAGTAAAATCTAAACTGTACGTTTGTGGTAAAAGATAAATAAATTTGGGGATGTGAAAATGGGGGATTGATAAAAGGTTGCAACCCCCTAACCGCCGGCGATTATCGCGCTCACCACAGTATGCATTTGTTATGGTCGATTTCATATTTGTATCTATACTGGTTGGATTGTCGTAATAATGCCCAGGACCAATTTCATTAAGTTTTCTTTTTACATAGCTTAGCCATGGGAGGGCCTCAGAATTGTCCCACATCATACAATCCTTGAGAATTTCTCTTGTTAGCTTTAGGTCCTCTGACAGCCAAACTTTGGCCCAGAGGATCATTGGGACTATATTAATCCGCGATTAAATCCACCCTTACCTCAGAGTGGCAGAATGCTGTAGGAGCGCAATTTTGGAACATTGGCAATCTTTTTAATAATGTATTTTCTAACATGTGTAGTTGCGTGCTTTTATAATATCCCCATACTCCCGCCCCATAAGTGGCAATAGATAAACATTTTGGTCTGTATAGGATTAACAATTCCGCTACTGGCTTATGGCCCAATTTGCATGCAAAGCGGATAACACCTTCCACAGCACGGCTAGTATTCTGAACTCTGGATGTGATAAGATTTTCCCAGTTTATTTATTGTTAAAAACATTCCCCAGGTAGTTAACATTTGAAACCTTGTCAATTGTCTTGGCATTTTCCGTAAACTTTCTTGATTTGGTGTTGTTAGGTCCGCAAACCATGATAAAAGATTTGGTGAAATTGATCTTTAGATCCAGGGCTAACATAAAATTAGCAAAAACATTTAAAGACTTCTGTAAGCAGTTAGCGGTTAAAGCCATTAAAACGGTGTCATCCGCATTTGACAACAACAGGATCGGCTTTCCCCTAATTCTTGGAAAATCTCGCTCCTGATCTTTCAGGCCGAATTCAAGACCGTTTGTATACAGGAGAAAGAGAAAGGGGTCCACTATGCAGCCCTGACGGACTCCTTCTGTCGACACAATGGGCCTCATCCTTTCTCCACCTGGGCCAAAGCATATGGCTACCGTGGTGGATGCGTGCAACCTACGCAATAGTGACAAGAGGTTCCTCAAAGCCCATTTCCCACATCATGGCCCATAATTTGCCTCTATTAACCATATCAAAAGCACTGGACAAGTCCATGAAGGCAAGGTGTAGTGACCCCTTCCTTGCTTCCATGTATTTGCCCATAATCAATGCCAGGTTTAGGCACTGTTCATTTGTCCCCATGCCTCTTCGAAAGCTGTATTGGGTTTGGGATATCAGCTTTTTAGAGTCTGCCCAGGTGTCAAGGCGGGCTAAAATCACCCTCCAGAGAATCTTGACCGTAGTGTCAATTAGGGAAATGGGCCTATAACAGGCCGAATCTTCCTTCTTTCCCTTTTTATACACAGCGACCACTATGGCCTATTTCCTTGACATTGGTATGGGGCCAATTATTGCTGCTCTGAAAACATGTGTCAGAAGGGGTGCCCAAAGTTGGAGGTTACTTTTAAATTGGTCAAGAGGTACCCCATCTGCCCCTGCAGCTTTTAAGTGTATGCCTTTTTTAAGGGCCTCTTCCACTTCACTCACTGAGAGGGAGTTACTCAAGTGAAGTGCGGATGTTAAATTTAGTGGGACCTCCTGGCTTGTTTCCTGGGTAGTGACACCATTTAGGTTAAATATCTTGGAGTGGTGGGATTCCCACACATCCCCTGCTATTAATGTATCCATACCCCTTGAATCCTTTGAGAACAATGGGTGGTTTATTACCTACCAGAAGCTTTTAGAATCTTTGAGTGCACTCACTCTCTCAAGATCCTCCCAGGCCAGCCATCTCGGGTCCTGTTTCCTCTGTGCAACTATTTTCTTTTAGCGCTGCCTTCCGCTCTTAATTAAGTTTTTATCTCGTGGGTTCATATGTACTGCCTTCTTTAAATCCTTTTGAGCTCTTGTGCACTCAGTGCTAAACCATTTAGTACCCCTGGATTCGCTTGGTGCAGAGGTATTCGTTAAATTTCTAGATACGTCCCTACAAATTCCCTGGAATTCTTGTATAACTATTTCAGGAGGAGAGTCATATTCAAGGCATTTCAGAAAATCAATTAAGTTTGACTTGACTGTACTCTCCTCGAATTGTGGGGGATTGATCTTATTCTATTTCATTCTCACCCCATGATTTATATTATACTGCAGGGGGCGGCCATCACCTTCATTCTCTTGGGCGGCTACATGTAGGGACGCAGTAAGGGGTTATGGTCGCTGGCATTATTTGGCTCCACCGCAGAGTTATCTACCAAGAAGGTGAAGTTTCGAGTTATTAGCATAAAATCAGTGATACTTTCCCTACCTCTACCCATCTAGGTTGGATATTGGTGATCTGGGTTACTGACCTGGTTATCAACAATAAGCAGGCTATTCACAACAATTATATCATTTATGGCGTCTCCCTGAGGAGTATTTCTAAAATGTAAAAAGGGTTGACCCTCAGTATCTAATACCAAGGAGAATTACAAACAGACTTGACATTTATAGCCCCGTATTTGACAGAGATCAGGTTCGACAGTCCTCCTTTCACTCTCCCTGCGTGGGAAGCGATAACATGCACATTAAAAGAACAATAACGATCCAATTCAAAATTCTCCCTCGACCATGCCTCCTGGGTACAAATATCAAAGGCCTTTAGCCACATTTCATTCTCTAATTTAGAATGGATACCTGCGATATTCCAGGAGACCAGTTTAAGGGGTCTGGTTGTGCATGACCTTCTAACTAGGTCCTCCCTACTACTAGCAATCGCAAAATCTCAGCTGGGTCCCCCCTACCTGGGTCAAGTAATGTAGGGGGTCCGGAAGGCTCATTCCCACTCAACCGCTTCTCATTTATGCTAGGAGTATCAGATGATGTGTGCCTATTATGGTCTGTGTGGTTTGGCCCCAGCCTAATCCTTTCTATTCTATTGGCTGGGCAGTAGTTTTCCCTGGATAACCCTCCTGTCCTCATTTGCTTACATGAACTATCTGGGCCCAGTGGTAGTCAGTCAATGTCTGTTAATCCCGACAATACTTCAAAATGGTTAGGGTGAAGCCATGTGGGTGGATGAGGAGGGGAGATTCTGTGCAAAGGATGAGTGGGGGGCATAATGCACCTTTGATGTGGAGGGTAGAAAAAGCGCAATGGGCGGGCCGGTATGTACTCCACAGGGGAGTCTCTGAGATGGCATAAGGCAAATTACGCCCATCTTTTGTTCTTAAAATTCAAGACCACACAATCACCTTCAATATTTTTTTTGCGCTTTCCTCAACCAGCTCACCCGTCTAGCCATTATAATATGTTTGCTCCAGTTCACCTGGGACTATATTCTAGTAGCGCACCAAAAGGCAGATTTATTAGAGCTCTGACAACTTTCACGGTGACCTGGGTGACGATATTGGACCCCTGTCAGGATCAACGTGTAAGGAGTACATTCTGGCGGGAGGTCTAGTACCATGTTTTCGTCTTGCTGGGTTTGTTTGAGGCATTTATTGGGCCCTTTCACGATCCCATTGCTCTCGCTATGATCCCTTTGAGTATTCGGGAATTAAATTCTCTACGGGTAGTGTTGGCCCTCCTATCGTGACCTCCTGCCTTGCCTGTATTTGCAGCCCTGGTTGGGAGACTGTCTGATTTTCGCTACCCAGTTGGGGACGCGATATGTTAACTTCTGCACTTGTGGCTATTTGCCTATCTATAGCTAACCTTCTCCTTTCAGTAACATTAGAGGTGTCATTTTCTCCCCTATCTATCTGACATTTGCCCAGAGGGCCGCTTACATTAGGCCCAATTTGCTTCACAAAACAACCTAAAGAGGGCATAATTTGTCCAAGCTGCTCTTCTTCGCGGGCCAGTTACAATAGTATAGGATCTAGTGAATCTGCCACTACTTCCCCAAATCGAGCTGCCATCATGTCTAAATTGGGCATAGTTTTTTGCTTTCCATCCCCTCCTCCCTCCCCCCCTCGAAGTTTTCCTGCAGAAACCACAGGATTTTGCTTGGACCTCTTAACCCGGGGAAATTGACCCTGTGACCGCTATTTAGTTCCCGTCGGGTCAGTGCGTTTTCTTTTTCCCCAGCGGAATTTGGATCTCTTTTGCTTGGCAATGTTGCAGTATCCACATCTTTTGGCTCTCCGCCTTGGAGGCCCCAGCTCAAGAAGATGATTGCTGGTGAGAATGTAAGTGGTAGATCTTCTTGACTAATGGGGGGTTACAGATGTTGTTTGTTTATGGGTCTCTGCTGTTGTTAAGGGGGCAGCCTGTGCAGAATGTATGTCCAAGTTTCCAGCTACGGGTAAGGGGGCCAGTGATAGTCCACACTTGCCAGTATGATTTCTTTGTATAGTGCCCCCACAGCTTTTTGCAAGAAGCCATCTAATGTTGTGTCTGTGCATTCTGGGGTGGGTGTAGGTTTCTTTCTCCCCATTTCCTCTCACTAGCTCTTAGTAAATATAAGGACTTTTTGTGTTTTTTTGCTGGCCTTTCAACCCCCACTCCTTACTTCTGTAACTCCTCAGATGAAACCAAGAGATGTGTCCCAGCACAGCGTCCTCCAGTCGCTGATGGGCACAGATGGTCTCGCCCTTGGCCCGCGTGCATCCCGCCCTGTGTGAGCCCGCGCCAGGTTTTGAAGCGCCTCCTGGCATTCTGATTGGCGGGTTGCAGAGTGCGGTGTCAGCAGCTCCGGCTGTGAAAGAAACTCAGCAGGAAGCAGATTGCCAGCTGGACCCACGCTGCGGGAGCCCGCGTCCAATTTTGAAGCGCCAATGGCGCTCTGATTGGCGGGATGCGGCGTGCGGTGTCAGCGGCTCTGGCCGCAAAAGAAACCCAGCAGGAAGCAGATTGCCAGCGGGACCCACGCTGCTGGAGCCCGTGCTCGATTTTGAAGCAACTCCTGTCCCTCTGATTGGCAGGATGCAGTGTCAGCGGCTCCGGCCGTGAATGAAACCCAGCAGGAAGCAGATTGCCAGCGGGACCCACTCTGCGGGAGCCCACGCCTTATTTTGAAGTGCCAATGGCGCTCTGATTGGCGGGATGCTGAGTGCAGTGTCAGCGACTCCGGCCGCAAAAGAAACCCAGCAGGTAGCAGATTGTCAGCGGGACCTGCGCTGCGGGAGCCCACGTCTGATTTTGAAACGCCTCCTGGCGCTCTGATTGACAGGATCCGGAGTGCGGTGTCAACGGCTGTGGCCCCAAAAGAAACCTAGCAGGAAGCAGAGTGCCAGCGGGACCGCGCTGCGGAAGCCCGCGCCTAATTTCCAAGCGCCTCCTGGCCCTCTGAAGGGCGGGATGCAGAGTGCGGTGTCAGAGGCTCCGGCCCGTGAAAGAAACCCAGCAGGAAGCCGATTGCCAGCAGGATTTTTTAAACAGAATAGATGGTATACCTTGGAAATCGAACTATGGAATGGCCACAATGGCTATGGTGTCTAGTTCCATACAGCACTAAGATGGAATGAAAGCCTGTGAATATTTTTTTAAATCAAGATCACTTATACTGTTAAAACATTCTAGAATGATTATGGAAATGATGAGTTTCTGTCTCCAACATAATCTATTTCTATTCAATAATGATTATTTTCTACAGAAGCAAGGCACGGCCATGGGGACGTCCTTTGCACCAGCCTATGCAAATCTCACCATGGGTTGGTGGGAGGCGAAGACAGTGTGGAATGATCAAAACATAGCCAGAGCAGACAAGGTCATCCTGTGGGTCCGCTATATGATGACGTACCTTTAGTATTGGAAGGAGGGAGAAAAGAGTTTGAAACGTTCATGAAGTCCTTGAAGATCAATCCACAAAATCTCAATTTTACGTCTGAAATCAATAGTACGGAGATGAATTATCTTGACACTAATGTGTATGTAAAAGATGGCAGCTTATGTACCAAGAGTCACATAAAGGCCACCAGTAGTAACAGCATCCTTCATGTCAACTTTGGAAAACCACATGCTTTAAAATGGTGCGTTTGTTAAGGGGAATTTCTCCAAATAAGAAAAAACTGATTAAAAATAGATGCATTTGAGAAACAGGTAGGAGAAATGTACATGTACTTTAAACTAAGTGTCTATCCAATCACAATACAGGATGATACCATCACAAGGCTTAAGAAAAAGAAAATAGAAGGTCTACTGGTGGTGAAACCTAAAAATATGACAAAGAAAGATGGAGAAGAACCTACAAGGTGCAAAATGGACTATAATTCATCTCCTCATGAAACACGAGAATTGTTGAAACAGAGATGGCGGATCCTAATGATGGATGAGACTTTGCTAGATGTAATCCCAGAATACCTCACAATCACCTGTAAAAACCCCTCATTATGATAAAGACTGAGTTGTAGTTAGTATATGCAACATTGTGAGCAAATGGGGGACCAGTAATCATGAAGTGACTTATGAAGAATAAGAAGGGATCATGGAAGTGCCAAAAGTGAAAAGCCTGTCAATATGCCTGCAATAAATCCCAGTTTAGAACTCAGAATGGCAAACTCTGTGACAACAAAGAGTGAACAACTTCTTAAACCCCATTGCAATGTATGTCCTGGAATGCTTCTGTGAACGAAGATACATCAGAAGCACGATAAATAAATTGAAATTGCATATTATCCAGCACATAAGAGCTAGCAAAAATAAAGACTTTGCATAGTCTATGGCGAAACATTTATGGGAGTCACCTGATTTAGATATAAGGAAGTTGCCCTTTTATGGTATTCACAATGTTTGAAAAAAAAACATTGTGGTGATAGAGAACAGGATCTCCGGAGAATGGAATCAAGGTGGCTCATTCTAATGGGAAAGGGACAACCATGGATGCTGAATTACCTGTACACCTTTAATTTTCAAATACATTTTTACACAAACATGAAGACTTTTTAAGTATGATGCTCTAGAGGCATTCACTCATCAGGACTTTAAAGGGTTGTGATATGAACTGGGATTTAGATATTTTCCCCTACAGGCATTATTATGGGATAATATGATCTTAGACAATCACTCTAAATTTTTAGGAGGTGCCAATGGGATAGATTTTAGATATCAGTGACACAGGTTCTGAAGATGTAATTTGGCCTTTTAACACATATTTCCTTAGGTTCTTATTATTTTTAGTATGGAGGATAGTGGTAATTGAAAGATGGCAAAGTATATTTTACTGTGTAGAAATGGTATTTAATCAAAATAATCTATGTGTGATTTATTTAGTGACCCTGTTTGCAACCTTTGCACAATTGTCTAACTTGCTGTTTTTGCACAATTGTTCAAGTGATGATATAACAAATCCATAATTTTGATACTATTTATCAAGCCTTACTCTCTTTACCACCATCTTCCCAAGTACTGTATGACAGCAGTTCTTCAAGTGTGTAATTTATTGGAATGTACATGCTCATATGAAGCATGTGCACTTTATATCTATTAGACGTGTATTATGATCCTGCATACCTGCCCTGTTTTGATCCTAAGCCAAAAGCCAGATAGTAAATAGTTGAAAAACAAAAACATCAGGAGACTCTGACTTGCCTTGCATTCCCCTTAGGCTAGTTTGATATCTGATGCTGAACATAAGTGAACCTAAAATTAATCTGCCTGCCAGAATTGCACAAAGATACTTTAGATTTGAAGAACAGGGATTACTTTGAAATCGCTTGGTACTTTACTAAGAAGAGCAGGAACGAAAATTCATTCCAAAAAAGAGAATACTGATAAGGAAAAATCACCATCTGAAAAACAGATATTTTGTTTTTTTGCACACCTTGCTTCTCATGTCATTTTCAACTGTTATGGTGCACCGTGATTAATAATATCAAACTGCAGGACTATTGGAAATTTGTACTTCAATAGAAGAACCCAGTGTGCAACAACACTTTGCAATTTCTATAATTATTCAGTAGGTACTTCACCTGATAACAAGCGATAAAGTAATGGGAAACTGTATATGTAAAATCTATCACCTGAAAACATCCATTTTTCCTTTTTGCACATTTTTTATTTTGCTCACATTGAATTGCTAATTTGCACGATAACGAAGAATATGAAATGATATATTTTTCAGGGAGAAGCTATGAATAATAACAAGATTTTCACTTCAATATTATCTCGTTTCCCTGTACCCTGTTTCTTTATGCCACAGGGCATTTTGGTACTTCACCAAGAATATCATGCAATAATGAAACGTTGAGCAGTGTTATGTAAGTTTTTTTTTTTTTTTTTTAAGTTTCTTTATTATGTTTTGGAACTCCGAGGAGGTCCACATAAAAAACCATTTACAATACATAATACATTCAATGCAAGACAGACATCTACAATGTTTACGAAACAAAATATACTCAGATTCACTTATCACAAAAACCATCAATAAATAGCTAAAAAGCATTTAAAAAAGTTAAAAATGTTAAAGCAGAAAATTTCATTTGGGGGTTATACAGTGCAAGTAAAAAGGAGTTGGCATTTAAAATACCCAATTGCAGACATACAGATCTTAACCACTTACGCCGAAATTGGCGCACTGCAGGGCATATGAAGAGAACATGCAGGCGATCCTGGGTGGATAAGTTGCAGAAATTACAAATTGTAAGAGAACCATACCACTTTGCCAATAGATTGTTTAATGGCAGCAAATCCTGTCTTAAGAGGAACCAGAATCGTCGAATTCCATGTGGTAGGTTCCAGGTGACATAGGGTTGCATAACTTTGCTAAAATAGGAGTCAGTAAGGTGGTTACCTCTCTTTTTTAAATACACTGGGCCCGATGTAGGTAAATCCCATTTACCGATTTTGAAATACCGAATCCTACCGATTCGGTATTCAAAAATCGGTAAATGGGATGTAGGTCCCAACATCTGGATTCGTTACCGAATCCTTAACAATTCTTAAATTACCGATTTGGTAAATACCGAATCGGTAATGCCCATTCATTCCTATGGGCTTTGAAGCCCATAGGAATGATTAGGCATTACCGATTCGGTATTTACCGAATCGGTAATTAAAGAATTCACAAGGGTGCAGGGGGTGTCACTTTGACACCCTCTAGCACCCCCAAAACGGCCATGTGTGCAATGTGGCACACAGACATGTCCTAAGGGCACGTCTGTCTGTCACATGGCACATGTGTACATGCACAGATGTGCATGTACACAGGAATCGGTTTTTTACCATGGATTTGTATTCCATGGTAAAATACCGATTCTGTAAGCCATGTGCTGCCGGAACATAGGCTACCTACATTGCATTTTCGGTAATTTTACCGATTCGTTATCATTACCGAATCGGTAAATATTACCGACTCGGTAAATTTACCGATTCGGTAATGATAACGATTCGGTAAAATTACCGAAAATGTGCCCCTACATCTCCATAGCCCTTTCCCGATCGGAAACGGCCGAAAATCGGTATTTTCGGCCGATTCCGATCGGTAAAGGGCTACCTACATCGGGCCCATAGCCTCTTTATCCATTTTGTAACTAAGATCCCAGGATGCCTTTTTCAAAATCGTTTTTAACTGTGAAGCAGAAACAGAAAAAAGTGTGCTCTCTTCCATTTGGAGAAGAGCAGCCGCCTTTCTAAAATTTTTAACAATTAGCGAATACTCATTTAAGCTGCCCAGAAGTTCGACCTTCATAAGATTTCTTAATGAACCCATTTCTCCTCTAGCTAAGCTGGCAACCCATCGTACTATAGATGCAAGGCCCTGCACCCAACTACTGCGGAGGCCAAATTCAAGTCTGCAGGCAGCTACTGAACAAGCGGTATTAAGAGAAGATAGGGTTCTTAACAACTTCCCTTCTACAGAATGTAAAAAATCCCATTGCCTTAGGTCAACTAATTCCATTCCATACAAAAGGGAAGAAGGGATTTTTGCCCTAAAGACTTCCAGTAAGCAATTGAAGTGTCTTCTCCCCGTGGCTGAGTATAAACCACTCAAGCCTTTTCCCTGGGATAGGGCTTTACGGGTATTGTTATCAGTGTGGGGCTTATCACTCAAATTATTGGAGATGATTTTCCCTAAAAAAACAAAAGTATTTACCACCTCCAATTTTTGGCCACCAACTGTCCATTCAAAGTTCTTGTATTTTAACTTTTTTCTCCCAGCAATGCACATAATTTTGCTTTTTGTTGTATTTATCCTCAGGAAATGGGCTTCGGCAAAAAGATGTAGTGCACGAAGCTGATTGGCCAACCCTTTAGGAGTTAAATCCAATATGATGATGTCATCTGCATATAACAAGCAGGAAATAGGGGTTCCCCCTACTACCGGGGCTATACCAGTACTTGAGGAGACAGATGCAGGAAGATCTGCAATATACAGTGAAAAAAGTAGTGGGGCAAGAAGACCCCCTTGATTTAATCCATTGATTGATGGGATAACTCGTGACAATCCCCTTTCTCCGCCTTGCAGGACACGACACCATGTGTCAGTGTGTAAGATCTGCACCAGATCAAGCAAATGGGGAGGCATGCCCATAACCGACAACTTTCTCCACAGCAAGGGATGATCCACCTTATCAAATGCTGTGGAGAAGTCAATAAATGCCGTGTACACATATCCTCCACGAACCCTAACATATTTATCAGAAATAATCTGAAGTGCAGTGAGATTATCTAAGGTGCTGTGACCTTTGCGGAAGCCAGTCTGTTCTAGGGGTAAAATACGGTTCGCATCAACCCAATCATTAATTAGGGATAACAGACATTTAGAAAAGACTTTTCCAATTGCATCGAGGAGAGCTATTTGACGATAATTCTTTGGAATGTCCCTATCGCCTTTTTTAAACAATGGCACCAATATACTCCCTTTCCAAGAAGAGGGGATAATTTTCTTATTAAAACAAAATCTGAAAACAGGAAACAGTATTTTACTCCATAATACTGGTTCCTGCTTCAAGACAGAAATCGGGAGTTCATCTGGACCCATGGCTCCTGAAATACGCATGTCTCTAATCGCCTGTTCAATTGTTCTTTCAGAGGGGGACTCTATTGGGGAATCAAGTTCAGTATTATGTAAAGTTTACATTCTGAAAACAATTTATCTTGCCATTTTGCACATCTGCTTTTTTTTTGCAGATATGGAATTTGTAAATTTGCACAGTGACAAAAACAAATACTGTAGATCTACTTAAAAGTACAATGTTTTTGTCGTGTTAATAGACATGTTGAATGACAACAGAATTTGTTTTGCAATACAACCTTGTATCTTTAAATCTACATTGGTGTCTCGGACATAAAACAATTGTTGCTACATTTTATTTTTTTGTACTAATTTAAGAATCTATGATTTATCTAAATTCATGTGTTTTCTGTATTTGGTACCTTACTAATAGAAAGTTTGAGTACATCTTATTGAACATCTTATTGAACATATGTAAAAACATGGAGCAAAGTGGAATAGCAAACAAAAGTAGCAGCTCAGCTGCTTAATTATTTTTTAAAATCTCATGTGTGGAAATGGTGGTAGTTTCCTTTAACAGGGACAATCTAATCTGTACCCATACACTCTAGGAGCCTGTGGAAGGCTAAGATCAAAACGTGTCGGTCTTTCCTTTATCCTGTGACATGAACTAATAGGGGATTATGTGTCATGCGGCGGCTTTCCGCCGTTCCGGGCCCCACAGGACACATGCAGGCGTCAGGAATACTCACTTCTGGCCGGAAGTGGTGTCCCGGTCTAGTCCTCCACCTTACCAAGCCCTTCCGGGGGCCTACGCTTAAATGCGTGAAGCACCGCCGGATCGGTGCTTCTGATTCCGAAGTTTCGTACGGAGCCCAGCAGACGTCGGAGGACCGTTCTTCTACCCCTCGAGTCTCCTGGAGGTTCCACTGCTCTACGAGTCACGGTAACGCTTCCCTGTGCCTTCAGGCGTTACGTGACATTTCATTGCCGCTTTTGTTTCTTCGTTGACACAGCCGCGCAGGAGCGTTGCTGTTTGCACCATTAGGCTGAGCGCCGAGAGCGCTGGGTTTCTTCTGTTGGGACAGGACTACTCCTTCTTTGGCAGCCGCGCGGGTGCGCTGCTGCATTTCCTTACTTTTGTACTCCCCATTTGGCCATGGTGCAGGAGCGCTGCTGCATGTTCTATCATGAAACGCAGGAGCGCGGTGACATTCTTTTCTTGGGTTACTCTTTCTTTTTGGCAGTTGCGCAGGAGCTCCACTGCTAGTTACCTTGCGCATGAAGCGTGGGAGCACTGTTGTGCTATTGCATGTGGCGCAGGAGCGTTGCACAAACATGCACTGAGCCGCGCTATAGCGCTTACCCTGGAGTTCCTGTTATTTGCACCCTTACGCGCAGAAGCGCCTTCTTCTTGTTTGTTTGGTACTTTGGTGGTCCTTGCGCAGGAGCACCTTCTTTCATTTCCTCACCAAGGCATCAAGGCACCTGGACGCTAAGTTGCTGACCTCTTCCTTGGTTCTGCACGAACAGTGTGTCTTGGTAAGTACCGGAGATAGGGGCTCCCTCCTGCATGTGTTTTGTGGGGTGTTATGGCGCAGGAGTAGTACCACGTCCTAATTCGGTCTTTTTCTTGTTCCCTCAGCTGTGCCAAGACCCTGCCCACGTCCCTTCCACCAACCAAAGGCCACTCCTCTTGCTTATTTGGCTCCCATCCCTGGATCCATCTTATCCTTGTCGGGTGTTACTCCCCGCGGGGGTTGGTTGGGACCAGGGGCGGTGGTTCGTGTTGTCTCTGCAGAATCGCTTCACAAGCCCAGGTGAGTGTTGTGAGGCGCCTGACATTATGCTATGCCATTTTTGCTGTGATACTGCTCAATGTTCCTATGGAACTTCGCATGGGAAGATCACATTTTGGGACACATTTTGGGACCCATTCTTTTCTCCATCCATGGTTGACGGGTCACCCTAAAACTTTCCAGGAAGAAGGTCAGGTGGATGAATTGTATTTTTGAAATGTTTCATGAGGATTCCTCAAAATGGGCCAAAGTTATTAGAAAACCAAAATGCTTTTCCTATGGAGGCTTGGTCCTTACTATAACTACCCAGTGGCAACCCCTACTGGGTACTTATAACAGTATTAAATGTAATCTCATATTCAGCTGCATTACCCATAATTCTACCAAGTCACTTTCAAAAGGCTAAAAACTGCTGAAAATTACGGGAGAAAATGCCCAGTAAAAAGTCATATATGCTGATTTCATTAAGAATCTGCATATTATTTACCCATTTGTATGGGGAAATTGCAGTTATTAATAAGCCCAGATGAATATCAGTATTGGTTTTTATTGTGGGAGAAAAATTACTCTTGCCTCAGAATAAGGATGTACGAAATAATTCGTTATTGCAAAAATATGTTTTAGACGTTCAAAAATAAAGTTTTCAGAGACAGCTGTCAAAATTATAACATTTCTTGTTAACTACTTGCCATCAAGTTACTCTGCTTATAAACCATTGATGGACAGGTAGAAAACCCGTATAGATTACAAATGTGCATATTTTGTAAACAGTTAAGAATATCACTAGAACAAGGGCCACAGATGCCTTTACTGGTGCGAATTATAGAACTTGAGATCTTATGAATTATTGTCAAACTTCTCCATGTTCTTTCTCAGTGGTATTTAATAAACAGGACATGGATGGTTTTGCCAGTATCTCGTTGCAGGAAAGCTCCGGAGACAAGCGTTAACCACCCCTTCTGAGAAACAAGTGAATGTCATCAGCTGCAAGAGGAATTTGTTTTAATTTGTCGCAGAAATATCCTGCTGTTTTAGTCATTTATCATTTTCCATATTGTAAGGGTTGCCTGCGCACCACCGGCATGCTCATCCAGTGTAGAACAAAATGTCTCCAGACAGAACCCGCGCGCAGTGACCCCCCAGAGTCTGTGTCAGGAAACAATAAACTGAGGTGGGGAGACCGGTCACCTTGACACATCTTTATTATAACAAATGTACAAACCATCCGTGTGAAAGACGGTCATTAGGGACCGAGGCTGAAGAAATAATCGCACACAACAGCCCCAACAGCAATAGCAGCATTGCCAGCGTCTTTTTTTATCAACTTGTAGCAACACTTTTAAAACTACTAGAAAGGTCGCACCGCCAACATTTCCACAGCATCTTCCGCCTGCCATTGTTGTTAAATTAGTTTTACTGATGCTCGAACCTACTGTGAGGTAGAAAAGAAACTTGACACTGGCATTTGTGTCCATGCTTCCGATTTCTCACGCTACCCTTGGTTAAAGGGGAATAACCAACCACCCTCCAGAGGCAAACAAGGAATCTGACACCAGTATTCTGAAACTTTAAAAACGTGCATGTGATGTCATGTATTTGGATTCCTGTACCCGGTCTTTCGCTTTGGCAGATTTTGAAATCGCCTCACTTTGAAATGAAGAGTACTATACCCACACCTATATATTCTGTTTATATGATATGGGCAATGTAGTTAGAGTTCATGGGCAAACACCCGTAGACTGAATTATGGATATTACACTAAGGAACCACCGCTCAGTTAGTGATTAGTAGTGACTGAAGCAACCACAGTCCAGTTCTGTTGACCTGGATAGGAGTGTTTATGCCATTCATTTTTAGGCACTTGAGGGTACCAAGGCCACATGTAAGAAACGGCATAGCCATTTCATATCTCCTTTTTTAATACCTTCCTTTCTTTGCTCTTGGCTTTAGAGCACAAGTTTGTATGCCTGTTTTACTCTTGTTATTATATTTATTTATTTATTAATGCGATTTTATATAGCGTGAACTTTACCCGAAGGTGTCAGAGCGCTTTACATAAGAACCAGTTGCAAAACATAAGGACTTAGGATTACATGCGTTACAAAAAGGATACAAACAGAAAAAAATTGCAAATGTACAAGATGTAAAGTCACACAAGGAGGAGATACAAGTGGATATACTCTAAGAGTCACATAGGAATGGTAGATAATACAAAGGTCTACTGCATATACTAGTGATTAGAGTTATCTCTATATACATAGGGAAGGAATACGAATGGATATACTCCTAAGAGTCAAATAGGAATGGTAGAGAGTACAAAGGTCTACTGCATATACTAGTGATTAGAGTTATCTCTATATACATAGGGAAGGGATACACATGGATATACTCTAAGAGTCACATAGGAATGGTAGAGAGCACAGCGGACTACTGCGTATACTAGTGATTAGAGTTATCTCTAAATACATAGGGAAGGGATACACATGGATATACTCTAAGAGTCACATAGGAATGGTAGAGAGCACAGCGGACTACTGCGTATACTAGTGATTAGAGTTATCTCTATATACATAGGGGAGGGATATGACTGGATATACTCTAAGAGTCACATAGGAGTGTTCGATAGTACATAGGTCTACTGTATATACTAGTGATTAAAGTTATCTCTATATACATAGGGAAGGGATAGACATGGATATACTCTAAGAGTCACATAGGAATGGTGGAGAGCACAACGGTCTACAGCATATACTAGTGATTAGAGTTATCTCTATATACATAGGGTAGGGATACACATGGATATACTCTAAGTGTCACATAGGAATGGTAGAGAGCACAGCGGACTACTGCCTATACTAGTGATTAGAGTTATCTCTATATACATAGGGAAGGGATAGGCCTGGATATACTCTAAGAGTCACAGAGAAGGGCAGGAAGGTGAGATAAACGAGAGAGGGAAGCAGATAGTAGTGAATAAGACAGTGAGGAGTGTGTCAGAGGCAACAGGAGAGACAATAGGAAAGTCGAAAGGACAGAGAGGGAGGTCAGAGATCTCTAAAATGGCAGAGGAGAAAGGTAGAAGAAGAGGCAAGTCATACAAAGAAAATGGCGGGGAGCACAAAGGTCCAAGTCCGAAAGTCCAGGAAGAGGGCTGACATAGCCAGCAGGTCCAGGGGGAGAAGGGCAGACTGCAGCAAAGTCGCAGCCTCATCGTTCATGAGGAGCTGGGGCAGAGGAGTTCAATCCGGAGACCAGAGGGTCAGGGGAGAAAGACCACAGGCGCCCAGGCAGAGATGGGAGGCAGCAAAGTTTGAAACAAGGTTTGAAGGGAAGGAGGGGCCTCTCACCAGAGCCCAGTTAAACACAATGTGGGTGGTGGCGTTGAGCGTGTGGGGTGAAGGCCGTGTTGACGCTATTGATGCGGTCGCGCTGGCTCCCGGTGAGTTGTGTGTGGGTTCATCCGCCTTGGCATGCGTTGGTGTCCCTGGAGCCTGTGGCTGCCGGTCGTAGGAAGCGTGTCCCCAAGGGCGCCATCTTGGAGTCAGGCCACCGTTGGCGCGAAGCAGCGCGGCCAGCAAGGGGAGGGGGGCACATCTCTGCCCTCGGGCCCAGGCCCGTCTGTCGCGGAGAGCGGAGGTATGGCCCCCGGAGCTGGTGAGTGAAGATGGTCTCGAGGCGGTGATGGAGCGGGATAGAAAACAGAAATCTGTTTAAACCCGTGAAGTCACATTTCCATAAATAAATTAATAATGCTAACAATTTGTGATATGTGTATGCTAATTCAACCTAGTTTAAAGTTACATTACATTACAGAACACATGGGAAACTAACATGTGTGCTCATAAATGTGCATTATGTTGCATTCTTATGTATGTGGAAAATAATAAATTAATCCTGTCTATTGTCATGTCATAACTAATAGCAGCTGTTTTTAAAATAATGGCATGTGCTTATTTTGCTTCCCTTCTCTATGTGATGTCATTTCTACTATTCTAGGTGCACATAAGGCTTTATGGATTCATGAAGACAGGTAGATATAAAATGCTGCTTTATTTGTGCTTTACTGCTAGATAATTTAGACTAATGGGTTAATTATTAGCAATGATGGGAGGCAACAGAACAAACTGTATTTCTTTCATTAATTATTCTTTGTGTTTGTTTATCTAATAGTTTTACAAATGAAGCTTAGAGATGGCTGCAGGAAAATAGTACCCTTTTAAAAGTGACGCAGGGACAGTGGCGCAGAAAATTGACGCTTTCTGAAAGAGGCCTAATGATGAAAATGGCTCAAGTGAAAATAATTCTGAGAAGGATGGAAAAGGCCTCTGAGCTTTTATTTTGAAAGGTTTTGGATTGAACTGCTAAAAAGATGACTTTTTGGAGAAATTTGCTAACGTTTGCTAACATGCCACGGGAGTTCAGAGCTGACTAGCTCAAGGTTAAAGAAAGCTGTTGCTACAAAATGTAGCAGCCTAAGGAAGAGCTGCCAAGACTTCTAAATGAACAATGGACTAGTGAATTTGCCCGGGCATGTAAGAAGGAGGTGTCACAGTTTACTGTGGTACGAGGTGGCTCAGCCAATGGAGAACTAGAATTCGTCTGCTGGAATGTGAAAAATAGTTAGCTCAGCTAAAATTAGGGTATAAGAATAGGTTCAGAGAACACATAGTTGGCTTACGCTCGAGAAATTCTGGAGGACGATGTTATGCTGATGGACTTTACACGTGAGGACAGGAGTTTTTATTAATTACTTTATTACTAGGTGATGAGGGTAGAGACAGAGATATAGTTAGGATTTTGGAAAATGCTTAATTTTACTTATTCCTGCTAATGAATAATAATCCTTGATTTATGCTCTTTTTATTAATACTGAATAAATCTTTCTTTATGACATTTTCTAATGCTTGCTTAATAAAATACCAAAACCTAAGTTTTTCTAGATGTGTTAAAATAAACTTTCTAAAATGACAAGCTGGTCTTGATTATTGCAGATGGTTTAAACAACTATATTTAGATCTTATCGCCTCATGATTCAAGCGCTCTATTGTTGATATGGGCCTAGTGTTGTAGTGTATGTTTTGTGGTAGTAGATAGTGTCATTTTGTGAAATATTTTGGTGAGAGCGCTGGATCAATTTCTGGTAGCCATCGGACGGTTTATATATGTTGTTTTTGACATACATGTTACATGCATGATACATATATGTTGGTAAATTCATAGGATTAAGTTTTAACACATGTTGAGTTTGTTTATTTTGTGCTATGTGTGTACCGGTACAAAAACTGTGTGATGAGAAGGTAGTCATGCAGAATATCTGATCTGTTTCTGTGATATCGCCGAGTATCACTGTTGGTATCGCCGTGTACCAGAAGTATTGTCGCCGTGCAATACAGTGTTGTCGCCGTGCAACACAGTTTTAGGGCTAGGTGTGAATCTTGTAATAGTGAGGGTTTTCTAAGAAATTAGAGCAGCATGAGAATAGGGACAAAGCGCCTTCCATAAAACTCACTGTGATAAGAGTATTAGTTATATCCAAGCTTGAGTGAAGGGCAGGGTAATGTCGGTGCATGATTATCTATAAACAGGTTAGAGTCCTGTACGGATACATGTTTTATATCTATAAACAGGTGAGAGCCCTGTACGGATAACGGTGTTATTTTGCTAACGGTGCATGATTTCTATAAACAGGTGAGAGTCCTGTACGGATTTCATGTGTGACTGAAGTTAGGGAATTTTCAGTGTGAAAGTGCGTGATTGTTTTGTAAGGTATGTTCAAGTGGAACTCTTAGATACTGTCACTTCGCGGTGCGTTCAGAGGAAAATGAGTTCATATTCTTACGTGTTAGAAGGGTAGGGTAAGAGTTGCTCTACTGACAAATGTAAATTATCCTTAGTGTGAATAGCGCCGACTATTCCGAAGTGTGGATACTTGAATGTATGTAAACTATCCTAATTAGAGAAGCAGACAGATGAGTTTCGTTTTATGTATTCACTAAAATGTACCAAAAGTAATTCTAAGGTACTTAGGAAAGTTTAGGATAAAGTCTGTACCATTCTAAGACTTTTTATGATGATGTGCAGTGTTTAAATACATTAAAAGCTCTGCACGCTAATAAAATTCAATTCAAAAGTGTTCAGCATAGTTGAAAAGTATTAAAAGGTGAACTGTGCTATTTTAAAACATTCAGGAGCATTTTAGAATGTTCTGTGTTAATTAGGCTATAATTAAGGTATTCAACGTTGTTAAACAATTTTAAGCAAGTAAAAAGCGATTAGTATTCATTTTATAAACATTCCACGTTTTAAATATAGTATTATATTGTTCTCCGTAGTTTAAAATCATTAAAATGTGCCCCGATCGAAAATTGTAAGGGAGGGGCTGGTTTTAGGAGTGAGAACGTGTGAGGAGAGAGCCTGCAGCTGCAGCAGCTGCCTACGTCAGAGCTTGCCGCGCTCTGGTTGGTAGAATTGTCTGGAGCGTCATCATTGACTAGTGCTCTGATTGGTTCAAGTTTCCCGGAGTGTCAGAGCAATACAGCGCTTTTATTGGCTGAAGCGTGATTAATGCTCGAAATATTGTTTATTTTACAAGTGTTCCTTTTTTTTATTACTATCCTTCTCTTGTAGATCGCGCTATTGATTTTGTGGGCTCATTGGGTTATAACTGTAAATATCCCTGTCTTTCAAATTGGGTTGCTAGATGCGCGCAAAAGTCTAAAAACAAAGCTAATGATATGCCACAAGCGTAACACGCTGTATTGCGAATATATTTCGTAAGGGAGGGGCTGCTTGCGAGTGAGCGCGCGAAAGGAGAGACCTGTAGAAGCAGCGCCGTGTGTGTAAAAGCCGCCGCGCTCTAATTGGGCTTGTCATCATAGAATAGCTCCCTGATTGGTTGACATATAATGGCATCAGAGCAAAGCTTTTCCGTGATTAAATAGCAAGTGTCCCCAAAGTTAAAATTCATATTAAAAAGGGTAGGTCTTAGTGGATTTGCTGTCTGTATGGACTGATCTCCAATATATAATAAGAACACAATTGAACATAAATTTGAGCCGCCGCTTTTGTTTTCCTCGCTATAATAGTTAAACGCGAGAGAAAAAGATTGAAATAAAAAGGAGTTGGGAACGAAGGAGCCGCCTCTCTATTAGCTCTGATCCCGACTCGTCATAAAAGAGCTGTGTTCCCATTGGTTAAGAGACCGTAGTGTCATAACAAGGCCGCGATCTGGTTGGTTGAAATATCGTAGTATCACTGAAGAGCAGCGCTATGATTAGTTGATGAGCGTTACTGTGTCTGAAGTGGCTGCGCTCGGGTTAATTAATACTTAATACTGCCTGTAAAGTTTGCAAGTGTCCTCGGGTAATAAAAAGAAAAAGTGTCCGCTTTGGTTTCCATTGATGTAAAGGTACTGCTGTTTTCAGTAGAAAGGGGTGTTATGACTGAAGTGGGCGAGTGAATACATGATAGATAAAATAAAACGTAACACCTTTTCTGTGACTTTGTCAAGCTTTGAAATACTTGTGCAGACTTTGAAATACTCACGAAGGGACAGCGCTGTGATTTGCTAAAGTTCCGGCGCGTCATAGAAAGCCCGCGCACCCATTGGATATTGACGCGCAGCGTCATAGCAGAGACCCATCCTGATTAGTTGAAGGGCCGTAGCGTCACAGCTGAGCTGTACTGTGATTAGTTGTGGCTCGCTTACTGAGTTTATAGAATTAAATGTTTCCACTTTGATTTCCTTTAAGGTCCGCTATTGTTTAATACAAGGAGTATTACAGCTAAAGTGAAAACGGAGCTTTGTGCGCTGTATTGTAATCATTGAGACTGAAGGGAAGGTGCACCCTGATTTGTTAAGGCGTCCGCAGTGACAGAACAAGGCGGTGCTCTAATTGGCTAAAGTATCGTGGCAGTGCTAAAATAAGCTGAAACCACTTCGAAAGTAAATGATTATATTTTATGAATGTCCCCAGTCTGATTTCTGTCGTATTGGATAGAAATGTCCAAAGTGTCACGCAAAGTAATGCTCTGATAGGACGAGGCTCCGTGAGCTGCACACTGATTGGGCAAGGCTTCCCCATTGAAAAATATTGATCCCGAGTATCTCGGAGGAGTAGTGCACTGATTGGCTGTGACGTAGACTGTCACGAGAAAGGAGCCACGGCCTGATTGGCCAGAGCTTCGTGCATTAATGACTTGCTGCCAAGTGTTGAATGTGAGATAATAAATAAATCGTGCTACACTCTGAGGGTTTCTAATCTCTAATTAAGGGGGCTGGCTTGGTTAAAATTTTTATTTATCTAAAATTCATTAAGAAAAAGCTTGATGTGTCTGGATTAGCTAGGGACAATGTAATATTATACAAAACATGCGACTGGATTGATTAAGACTCTGACAGTCACTGTGATTAGCAGAGCATTGGGTAACCACACGCTAATTGGCTGAAACACTTGTGCTAAATACACATTGTTTACTTTTTGCTGGAGATTTAGTTTTTCCACAATATAAATGCCCAAAGCTTCATTTTAAGCTTGATATTTACAACAACATTTTGCTATTAATTAGTGAATAAATATAACAAAATTAGTAGGATAATTGCATCAAATGTGATTAAAATAAGGAAATTAATTATTAATTTATACAATATTAAGTAGTAGTGCAACATAATTAAATAAATAAATATTTCCAAGCATTTTGTTAATTACTGTAATTACTGGTGTAATTAAGAAGTTTGCGCTGTGTTGAAGGTAGCAGCAAGACATTATATGTAAATTAAGGTAAAATAGATTAGGTTTTCTTTTTTACAGGTATATGTTGCAGAAGGTGTGTAAGTGAAAAATAAGTACAATTAAAACACATGTGATTATATGTTGGTATTATTGTTATAAATAAAAATTTTGCGTTGCTGTTTTTCCAAATTGATATTTTTCTTTACAGGTTAATTAAATTTAGTAATATAGGTAAATTAGGAGATATATTAAATTGACCAAATTATAAGGTTTTCTACACCTGATAGTGTTAAATTAATTAATTAATTGATCAGCAAGCGCTGCAAGGCAAATTTAGAGAATATATTTACCAAATTAATTAAAGAAAATGTCTTCCTTATATAAGAAAATGAAAAAGGTTGTAGCCAAATGCGAGAGTAAATTAAAGATTCCCAAATTAGCGAAAATAAATAATAAAGGTGTCAGAGTAGAAAATATAGATCAGTGTACAATTGATGTTGTAAATATGGATCAGAACAGAAATTCAAGAAGACCCCCAGAACAGGTTAATGTAACGCCAAAAGTGTCAGATCAGATTGATAAAGTGCCAGTTCAGAATTTTACTAAAATTAATGCAATTGAAAAACATGATGAAATGATTGGTACATCTGGAATTAATATTCCTGATCATGTAAATTCATCAAATGATTTAAAGGAGTCCATGAAAATTATGGAAACAGAGATAGTCCCTGTGCTGGGAAAGGATGAAATTAATTCCGCAATTTTAAAAGTCCCATTAACTGAAAAAGTTTATTCTATTGTACTTGAGATTGAATTAGTAGGGATTACAACTCAGCAAGAAATAGAGATGACTTCAATTCTGGTAAGTGAGAAGTCTGATACTGATCTGATTAAATTGACACAGTCAGACGAGTCAAAATTATGTTCAAAGGAAAAGGAGTTTGAAATAAATGAGCTGAATGAACAGCTACAAATACAGCGACAGGTAATGGTTCAGCAGAATGACATGGCTTCATTGCCATTACAAATTTTTGTTAATGAACAGTCAGACAAAACAGATACAGGATTAAATAAAGAACAGGAAAACAGTCCAAAAGGATTAAATGCACTTCCAGAATATTGGTATGAAAATGATGTTCTTTTGAGTGAAGACATTAAAATGAAGGACGCAATTGATCAACAGATTAAAACATTGACTTTTACAGGTTCGCTTATCAGAAATGCAAATTTAATTAAAAGATTGATTGATGATATTCAATTGGCAGAAAGGTTTGCTGTCGTGATATGTACAGCATACAAAATGAATGATGAACATGCTTTGAGTTCACTAATACTAACATCCATAGTTGAAACATGGCAAGTAGTCAAAGACTTACAAGATGATGCAACTCATGAGGAGAAAAACACATGGTTGAGAAACACATGGTTGAGTACAGATTTTAGACAGCGAGATGAAGATGAGATTTTGTCACACAAAGATGACAGAGTAGTTTTGCTAAATAGCATGATTACTGACATGAACAGAATATACCATAAAATTGCAGAATTTCTTTACCAGAGGTGTCTGACATATCAGCAAGTGAACACAATTAAGAGAACAGTTGTGAGTTTGAGAACAGAATTACAGGAGAGTGGTTCATTGAACAGATTACAAATGGATTTCTGTGAGATGTCACTACATGATAAACTGTGCTACATTTTTGTGATTTTCTGTTTGATTACAAAATGGGTTGAAACATTTCAGATGCGACATGATGATGAAATTACTGCTGCAAATTTACTAGATGACAGAAAACATATTGAAAACAGATTGCTCCATTGTACAGATAGAACAGAAATTTCAGATGTTGAGGAGCAAGAGAACGGTACTATAAAAGTCAGAGATGCAAAAATGTGCCTAACTGCAGGTACAAAGTGGACAGATGTCCTTCCACTTGTTTTGATGTTTCTGAGAAACACTACTGATAAAAAGACAGATTTAAGTCCACGTGAGATTACGATGGACAGGGTCATGAGACAGACATTCATACCAGAGAAGAGAATGATGCCTATCAATGATAGCATCAATTTGGAGAACTGCAGGAATTTGTCAGATGAAATGATTTCTGTGTTTGATGAAGATGAAACTGAAGTGCAAACAAGAGAAAAAGAGCAGGTACTTGAATTATTACCAGGTAAAAGAAACAGGAAAAAGGTTCGTCTAAAAAGAAATTCTCTAGTGCCAAGGTGGCAGAAAAGGAGGCTAGTCAGTCTTGTCACAACAAATGCAGAGAAGTGCAAAAGACTGAAGAGGTGGATTGACACTGGCCATACTTTTCGTGTATCTACACCTGAAAATCCTGATGAGGATAGTGTCACAATTGATGATTCAGATTCTGAAGAAGAGCCTGAAGAGAATCCAGATCTTGAAGATCGACAAGTTGGTCGACATCTGGAGAACATGAATAGAAAACAAGCCTTGATTGAAGAAGACTTGAAAGTTGTGACAGAAGACTCAGAATATGATGGAAATCTGCCAGGAAAAGAAGCAGAAGAAGAATGTGATCAGATTGTGATTCAAGACCAGGAGAGTATTGAAAAGCAGAAAAGTAGCTCTGAAAGCAGGAACAAGAATTCTGAAACTGGGAAGTTGAAGGTAATTGAAGAAGAAAATGAATTGCCAAGTACCAGCTACAAAGATGACGTTCCTAACGGAGTGAAGCTGCTGAGTAAAGAAGTACCTGAGTCCAGAATGAAAATATCTGACACTGAAACTGATGAAAGTGATGAAGATTCTGAAATAAGAAAATTCAGAAAAGGAGCTTGGAGAACAGAATGTAAAGTGACCAAGCAAAAGAAGAAATTACTAAGAAAAAGTGATAACTGGCAAGGAGAAAATGAAGGCCTAAAATTCAAATTGAGATACAGATCAAAGAAACAGATTGATGAGATATCAAGTCAAAAAGATTCTGAAAAGAAAAGTGAGGCAGGAAAGAAAATAGAAGTGATACCTGTAATAGAGGTAAATAGTCACAGTCAAAAAGTGATTGAAAAGAATAGTGACAATGATTGAAGTACATACCTGTTGAATTTTTAGGTTTTCTGTTTTTGGCATAAGGCTGAAGAAATCTTGTTAGATGACACAAGGTCGAAGAAATACTGTTAGCTGAAAAATTAATTTGTGACATTAGGTCGAAGAAAAACTGTTAGAAGGTTTAAAATGAAAAAAGAAAAAAAAAATAAAAAAAATTTGAAAAAGGGGGGTGTTAGAAATTTTTAGAAAATTTAGGTAAAATGTTTAAAATTTTTGTTTTATTTTTCTTTGCAAGCTTAATGAAAATATAATTCTGCTTTGGTTAATTTAGGTTATTGTTCTTTGAGAAATTAATAAGGAGAAGTTTAAGGTCAATATGACAAGCAAGATACTGACCTTTTATTAGTTATAGTTTTTGCAACACCTTTATTGAAGCTCAGTTGTATGATACACAAGAGAATGAAATAGAACTAGAGGGGTTTCTTAAAAATCAATATGAGAATTGTAGATAAACTGATGAGATAAGTCTTTAGAAATACTAACACAGGTGAAATTGAATCATGTTCATCTTAGATAAAATCTTTGCTAAAATATTGGGTGGTGGTGTGGTGATTTGTTAATCACCAGATGAGGGAGTTGATGGAGCGGGATAGAAAACAGAAATCTGTTTAAACCCGTGAAGTCACATTTCCATAAATAAATTAATAATGCTAACAATTTGTGATATGTGTATGCTAATTCAACCTAGTTTAAAGTTACATTACATTACAGAACACATGGGAAACTAACATGTGTGCTCATAAATGTGCATTATGTTGCATTCTTATGTATGTGGAAAATAATAAATTAATCCTGTCTATTGTCATGTCATAACTAATAGCAGCTGTTTTTAAAATAATGGCATGTGCTTATTTTGCTTCCCTTCTCTATGTGATGTCATTTCTACTATTCTAGGTGCACATAAGGCTTTATGGATTCATGAAGACAGGTAGATATAAAATGCTGCTTTATTTGTGCTTTACTGCTAGATAATTTAGACTAATGGGTTAATTATTAGCAATGATGGGAGGCAACAGAACAAACTGTATTTCTTTCATTAATTATTCTTTGTGTTTGTTTATCTAATAGTTTTACAAATGAAGCTTAGAGATGGCTGCAGGAAAATAGTACCCTTTTAAAAGTGACGCAGGGACAGTGGCGCAGAAAATTGACGCTTTCTGAAAGAGGCCTAATGATGAAAATGGCTCAAGTGAAAATAATTCTGAGAAGGATGGAAAAGGCCTCTGAGCTTTTATTTTGAAAGGTTTTGGATTGAACTGCTAAAAAGATGACTTTTTGGAGAAATTTGCTAACGTTTGCTAACATGCCACGGGAGTTCAGAGCTGACTAGCTCAAGGTTAAAGAAAGCTGTTGCTACAAAATGTAGCAGCCTAAGGAAGAGCTGCCAAGACTTCTAAATGAACAATGGACTAGTGAATTTGCCCGGGCATGTAAGAAGGAGGTGTCACAGTTTACTGTGGTACGAGGTGGCTCAGCCAATGGAGAACTAGAATTCGTCTGCTGGAATGTGAAAAATAGTTAGCTCAGCTAAAATTAGGGTATAAGAATAGGTTCAGAGAACACATAGTTGGCTTACGCTCGAGAAATTCTGGAGGACGATGTTATGCTGATGGACTTTACACGTGAGGACAGGAGTTTTTATTAATTACTTTATTACTAGGTGATGAGGGTAGAGACAGAGATATAGTTAGGATTTTGGAAAATGCTTAATTTTACTTATTCCTGCTAATGAATAATAATCCTTGATTTATGCTCTTTTTATTAATACTGAATAAATCTTTCTTTATGACATTTTCTAATGCTTGCTTAATAAAATACCAAAACCTAAGTTTTTCTAGATGTGTTAAAATAAACTTTCTAAAATGACAAGCTGGTCTTGATTATTGCAGATGGTTTAAACAACTATATTTAGATCTTATCGCCTCATGATTCAAGCGCTCTATTGTTGATATGGGCCTAGTGTTGTAGTGTATGTTTTGTGGTAGTAGATAGTGTCATTTTGTGAAATATTTTGGTGAGAGCGCTGGATCAGCGGCACCGTCGTCAGCAGAGGGCGCCGCCGTCAATCACCGGCCCTTTCTGGTGTGCCCCTGGCATACAGCAGAGTCTCGGCGGGTGGCAGCTGGGGACGCGGCTAGAGCCCTACGTACCGCTCGGGTGTCCAGCGCCTGTCAGAGGCGCTGGATAGGGATAAAGTACCTCCTGTCGTACACTATAAGGATATTGCAAGTCATGAGGAATTCTATAATCACATACAGGAATGAACCGAATGCGGAGTTCCTTTGCAAGTTTATAAAACTCCTAGGTGACTTGCAATATCCTTATCATGTGTGGCAGGTGGGTACTTTATCCCATATAATATATGGTCATACCATCACCTTTCCCACAAACCACTCAAAATATTGGTGCGTAGCTCTATCAGGAAAAGAGAGTTTGCAAACATGAAGAAAACATATAAAGTGTCTTGTGTAAAATTAAACCCATCAAAAACCTAATAGATATTTGTTGTAAAAAGATATTAGAAACGATTCAAAGCAAGACAGTTTTCTTAAAAAAAACAGAAGCTGCAGGAACTCAGAATGTGTAGAAACATGCATAATGATTCTATCTTTTCTATAATTATCTGAGGAATGCAACACTAATCATATTCCTTCTGCTAATCACTGTAAACTAGAAAAATAGAGCAGAAGAATGAAAAGCAAAGTTTCATTTTCATCGCTTTAGACAGCTTCTCCCTGACCTGACCTGCTGCTGGCTCTGTCAAAAGACATTGTGACATCATAACTCAAACGCAATAACTTATAACAGGCAGGTTCTGACGTCTTTTCTTTAATCAGCGACTGAGTGCTTCACTAATCACTGATTATAAAGAAATTCGAGACGTTCATTTATGCAGGGATTGCAGAATCCCATGTATTATAATGAAGCATTGTACCTTTTATTTTGCTGATGATGCTCAATAAAAGAATTGCAAGCCAAACAAAGAAAAAAGCACAGAGCTGTGGCTTTAAGGACTTGGCATATTCTTTCTCGTCCAATGCAACTCTTCCATAGATACATGCGAGTTCGAATCTGGCTCTTAAATAATGACACAGGCCTTCCTGTTGACTCATAATAGGGTTTGTGTTATTTTCTTACTGATTGCACCCGTGCTGCAGCTGCAGCACTGCTTCTCCTTCTGACTAGGAATAGACTTTCATCTGTCATCATTGTTAAAGGTGGCAGCGCATGGCATCATAATTTACTTTAGTAGGTTTTAGTCCTGTTATTCAAGTGAATGGTGGAGCAATTCAACTTCCACCAACGTGGGGAGGGGGGGGGGGTCAAACTTAAGGACATGCATAGATATGAATGCCACACAGATGGGAGGAGGGTTGAGAAAGCCTATTTTTTCACCTGAGGAGTCACATAGCATGATGGGGGTGGGAGGGAAGCTCAACTAAGAGTTCAAGCAGGGCAGCAGGACAAGTTGCTACTTTGTGTGACATGAACGGGTGAGAGCTGAAGAGCACCATCTTTACAAAGATATGATCCTCTTAAGCTCCCTCGCAGCATGGGCACATTTGTGACTGCCAACACAAACACCATATGCCATGCTGCAAGGATGCCTTCCTTACAGGCAGGATTGCTTTGTGCAGGGAAGCAAACCTTCCTACACAAAACATCCCAAAGAGGCATTTTCCTATTTATATACGTGATTCAGAAAGCATCCTACATATGAAAAGGAAGCAATGATCACAATTAAACATATTTCTCCTTGCTATGCTTCTCTGCGGTAGACATCCCGATGTGATGCAAATCTTGGTTTACAAACCTTAGAAAATCTGAAATTACGTGAAATCCGTGGGTGGATGCACAAGAACTCCCATGTTCTATCCGTTGAACACCTACCACTTAGAAATGTAGCCACTGCATAACGTCACATGTCTTTGCAATGCCACACAAGGCCATACAAATGAGGCCTTGTATGGGTTAGTAAATCTCACATGAGCCTTTGCATTGCCCTGTGTTGCCTTGTGCGATGCAAAGTCTTAGTAAATATGGACCAGTGTGCCTAGAGCTTCTAGATTCTGTAGGCTGGACCAGCCTTTGTTCCCTCAAAATGATGGCAAACAAGTTGTCAAATGGAAGGTCACATGCAGACAAAGTATTTTACTTACACATAAAAAGTTTTTCAAATGTGTGGGTATTTAGAGAGCATACATTCACCTCTGTACTCCAAGCACACATATCCGCTAACCTGCTCTGCCCAGTTCCTTTAGTTTGGTCTCTGTAGACAATGCAGAAATAATCTCTAAATTGGTATTGCATACAAAAAATACTCTGGAACTGCAGTAGTCATTAATATTTCTCACCTTCTGTGCTCCTGACAACCTGCAACTTCAGTGGTCATAACCCGGGTAGGTTTTATGCAACCTTTCGAAAAAGGGCAAATGCTTAAGTAGGGAAGTCAGAATCTCCACAATTACCCGAGGGGCCTGATTCATAAGGGTTTTAGGTCACTGGCTCCAAGTGCAATTCCCCTCAGCACATTGCAATTGGGACACCATTAATTCATGCAAGTAACGTGGATTGTCTTAATTAATATAAAAACCGCAGGCGAGCACCACAAATATAGATTAGGGGATTCACCAAGAAGATTCGAAGTACTCCTTTTGGTCCTGATCGATTGCCTCTCATCCCCGATGACACACACAGAGAGGAAACATCTTGACCAAACTTTGAACCTAATGAACATTATTTCTAGTTTGGTTCAATTACTTTGGCTTTCTTCTTATCAAGGACATCAAGAGATATTATACTTAGGTTTGAGGTCCGTAGTTAATTTTAATTGACTATCACTTATTCTTCAAATCTACCTTCACTGACACTTAAAAGAACTCCTGATGGCATGTGTTTGTTGCTTAAAGTTTTTCACTTCATGACCAACACGAGAAAAGATCTACAGCAAAGACCCCCTTCTGAAGGGTCCCTTGCCAATTGCAGGACCCACCCAACACATCAACTAAGAGGCAACAGTGCTGCTACCACTGGATTGCCTCTTGATACTGCTCCACTGTCATCGTGAACACTGACCTCAAAGGAAGAAGGGCCAGCTCAATGGAGAAAAGGTAATGAAGCTTTCTTTGCCATCTGTAGCTAGGACACATTGTCCCACTCTATTAGCAAAGTCTACCCTTGTTGT
The DNA here is from genome assembly GCF_964261635.1 of Lissotriton helveticus. Classification (NCBI taxonomy): domain Eukaryota; kingdom Metazoa; phylum Chordata; class Amphibia; order Caudata; family Salamandridae; genus Lissotriton; species Lissotriton helveticus. The sequence goes on along the minus strand of NC_136065.1, from coordinate 981,262,097 downwards.
AACCCTGAGACACAGGAATCAATCATCGACTTAGTGATACTTACAGATCCTAGAAATTGAATGTCAAAATTATATGGATTATACCATTTTTTATTATTGAGTCATAATTGAGTTGTTATTTATTTAAAACATTATCATAATACCCACATCATGCAGAAATCCCTATATCACTTGCACCTTTTTCTCTCACTTTTAAATTATCATTTATTCCGAGGGTTTTCTAACATTAGTTTTCGAACAATTGTGTACAAAACATTCCAAGTAGCCTTCCAAAATATTAGGACTATGTCCTAATTCCAACTGGCTTAATTTTTCCTTTCATGTTTTTTCTATTCCATCATCCATTTCCAATGATAAAGCATGGTAGGAGAACCACAAACTTGGAGACCTGTGTGCAGCACATTTTGGAAACTACACATTTTGGCACATGCAGTAAAATACTCGATGTGCTATAGCCAAATAGGTGATACAGTAATACCACATCTTGGCCCCAAAAATGCATGCTTCCTTTGAATTATGCAAAAAAATGCGCAAAGCAAATGTTAACATTGTTATTTCTTTCCAAGTGGTAATGACACTATAGCTAAAATACCAGTCATCTGCTTCTTACATGGGGATCGCAAGTATTCGAAACCGGTCCAAAGATGTCTCATGTTCAGGGAGGACCTGGCTTGGTACTTGCGGCTGGATTGCTCCCATGAGGAGCAGGGTCAAGGCTGATTTGCATATGGCTGGGTGCAAACTGGGGTGGTGTAGTGAGTAAAAGAATGATGGATTTAACCAAGATCTCTTTACTGGGGGTAAAGGTTTGATTCATTTAGCATTCTGTCCATCACTGGTTGGCGTAGTACTTGCAGCCTGGGTAGGCTGTTTTAAAACTGTCAATTTTACCCTACCTAAACCTTCTCTTTTAATTCTTAAAAGTCACCCCTAAATTCCCATAGGGCAGGGTGCATATTATCTAAAAAAGTAGGACATTTATATTTTATGTTTTACATGACCTGGTAGTGATAAACTTCCGAAGCCATTTTTCAGCGTGGAAAGGTTGGCTCTCCCATAGGACAGCACTGGGTCCTCCAAAGTAACTTTTCACTGAGCAAAGCTGGTTCTACCATTGGAAATATCTGAGTTATATTATAGTACTTTATAATGCTTAATTTCAGTTTGTGAGTAGTTTGAAAAATGATTCAAGGGCTCATTTTAATAGTCATTTGACACCTGCCTCAGTTTGCAATAGTATTTTGATAATTAGACTTTTTGAAAATGATAAAGTTGTACATTTTCTGCTTGAGCCAAATGTGCCTTTCTTTCAATGTTCACTGACACCAAGGAGCTGAATTGGTGCTTTACTAGGTGGAAAGTAGCTCCCAGAGCTGAGAGAAAGGGAGAGTGGTTGACCTTCCCCTGACAAAATGTACATCTGGACTGTTCCCAGGGACTTAAATAACTTCAGAGGATGCCCACCCTGTCTGAAAGCAGATGTATGTCACACCTGGACGTGCCACTTTATTGTCCTATTAGCCAGGCAAGCCCTCATTCCAGTGGGAAAGAAGCTGCCCCAGAACCCGCTTTAATTAACCACAAGGAAGGGTTTGCTCATTATTATTATCATCATCATAATCTTTATTAGATCATATATATGACCATAAAAGCACAGTAAAATCACATATGAAATATCACAACATAGTGAAATCACATTAGAAATATCACACTCATGCTCAATATAACTTAACGAACTAAGAGAATAGTCATAAAAGCAGGCCTGGAAAATAGTTCTTGCTCAAATACCAAAATGTCATCACAATTCAGTTAGTGCAGCTCGGATCTATACTCCACAATCACAGAATCAATCAGTGCCCATACGAAGTTCGCAAAGCATTTTTCTTCTGTAGTTTCAGAACATGAGTGATACAATTCAGGACTGAGAAACATGTTGTTGAGAACACAAGGCGTTGTGGGAACAACAAACCCTCTGGGTGTGTATTAAAAGATAGTCTGCTTAGCATAGGCTGGTGGAACCCCATTATAAAGGAAGAGTACAATGCGCAAAATAAAGTAATGTGCTTTGTTGACTGATGAGACACCTCATCACATGGGCAACACGGTAGTGAAGCAAATCAGTTGCATTTAACCGGAAACGCCCTTAGACCATGTATCATAGTAACTCTTAAACTTGTATAATAAAACTTAAGTTTGTCCGCCTTTATGAAAATTAATTATGGCTCCATGCTGTGGGCAGTGCTTTCATAAACCTGGCATTCTCTATGGCCCACATGCATCATTGTGTCTTTTTGCATTTCTTAATTTGCGAAAAATAAGGAATCGCAAATTAAGAAATGCAAAATGATATGCATCAATATTTTCGGTATTCTTGTGGGATTCGGTAAAAATCGCATTTTTTACCGAATCCCAAAGAAATACCGATTTCTTAACTTAATTTTCGCAATTTCCATTGATTCCTATGGGCCAAAAGGCCCATAGGAGTCAATGGAAATTGCGAGTGGCACTTAGAAAATTTCATGGGTGCAGGGGGGGGTCCAAAGGACCCCCCCATGCACCCCTGAAATGTACTTTTCAGCATAAGTTACATACACACATGTCCTAAGGACATGTGTGTGTGTAACTTTACAGTTTAAAAAATGCATTTTTGTGCATATTTAATCAATTTCGCAATTTACCACGAAGTTGAACTTCGTGGTAATTTGCACTTCCAATTTTTAAAAAAGCATATTTTTCTATAATGATGCATAGCATTTAAGAAATCGCACAATTGCGATTTCTTAAATGCTAATGCAATTTTAGAAATCGTAAAAAAGATGCGACTTCTAAAATGGCATGATGCATCCCAACAAGCACTTTTGCATTCGCAAACGGCCGATTTTAAGGAATCGCACCGTCTGCGACTGCAAAAATGCTTGATGCATGTGGGCCTTTATGTGCAAAAATAAGTTCTTTACCAGCTCCTTTGGAATGTGAGCGGATATTATTTGTGCTTTAACACAATTCGCGTGTGGACGAAATTTTGATACACAACAGAAAAGGATCAAAGCATACAGAATCTTCTAGAATGACTTCACCCAATTCATTATGAGATATGAGGCTTGGGGTAGATTTGAAATCCCTAGTACCCTGTTTAAAAATGTATTCTCCACCATCTCTGGGGACTTCACAAGTGTGTGCCCCCAATAACCAGCACAATGTGTGCCAGTGGAGAGGCACTTACTTTTATAGAGCATACTCATTTCTTTGGGCAGTTTATGTCCTAGTTTCTTGGCGAACCTAAATATTGACTCCCACGCAGCCTCCATTGGCTGGGACCTCTGGGTTATTAGTCTTTACCAATTCATGTTAGCGTGAAACAAAATACTCAAATAGCTAAAATTCATTGTAATCATAATAGGGGTCTCCCAATAAAGACATACTTCGGATGGGTGTTCTTTGGGCGGCGCGTCAAAATTGACGATTGTTTATGGTTTACCTTGAGCATCAACCCCTTAATGAAATTGTTAAAACCATCTAAAAGTGCTCATAACCTGTTTGCACTACAAGCTATTAGAACCGTATTGTCTGCATATAAAATTACTAGGACCAAATGTGAGCCATTTTGGGAGCATCTAGTTGTACAGGAACGTTAAAAGATATCCAAGGAGTTAATGTAAGATAAAATAAAAAAGGGAGCAAATATGTTGCCCTGCCTAACTCCGCGAGTAACTTGAATGGGTACATATGGTCTCCAAGCTGGGTATATCGTACCCTCTTATGGGTGTCTCAGTGGAGGCTTTTTAATAGGTGCAATAAAGGAGGGTCAATGCTTACAAGTCCCATGATATTCCACAATTTGTCTCTATCTACTAAGTCAAAGGCACAGGAGAGGTACATAAAAACTATGTGTATGACTCCTCTCCTGGCCTTCACATATTTGCCCAAAATCAGGCACAAGTTTAAAGCTTGCTCTGTTGTGCCCAAACCCGAGCAAAACCTGTATTGGGCTTCCGAAAAGAAGATTTTTTTCTTCCATCCAGGTTTCCAATTTTGCCAAAATTACTCTCCGAATATTGATACAGAAGAATCAAGCTATGAGAAGGGCTGTTAATTTGAAGGGACATTTCTATTTCCTTTCTTATGAATGGGGACTGTTACTGATTCCCTCCATAAGCTGATAGGGTCCATATTAATTGAAGCTCTAAAATCATTTGTTATCAAAGGAGCCCAAAAACCAAGGTTGTGTTAAACAATCTCAGCTGGGACCGCATCTGGACTTGGTGCTTTTCCCATCATGGAGCTCAAGATGGCTTTGCGCACTTCATAACAGTAATGGTCTTGATGAATTCTGAAAGAGCCAGGAGTGTAACAGAGGGTTCTGCTAATGATGAAGACTTTGTTTCCTGATTTTCTGGATTAAATGTTTTGCTGAAATGCTCATCCCATTCTTGTTCAATACCTTCCAGACTTTCTTGAGCTATACCTGAAGAGGATTATCCGAGAGGCTGCACAATATCTCTGCATACTTATCAGTATTTAATTTTACAAACACTTTATTAGGATCAACATGTTGCCACTTACTGCACACACCCTTATTGAGCACATGTGTTAAAAGAGGATTCTTTCTAGGCATGGGGCAGGCTAGCAGTTGGAGAGAGAGATTAATAATAATTGGGTGGTGATCACTGAAACACAAGGGGCACACCTCATATTTTTTCAGCAAGGGACCCAGATCATTTGACAGTAAAATATGATTAATTGTACTACCTTTGCCCCTCCTGACAAAAGTCAGGGTATTCTCAAAAATATTTACCGCTTAAATCCAGTGTGAAGGGCGAATTATGAATTAGTAATAATATTGTCAATGCTTCTCCTTATGCGGAGTGCAAAAAGTATCCAACATACTCTTTCTATCCAATTATAATTCCACAAAACTTTTCCTGCTATGTATGCATTTCGCAATATTAAAATCAAACGCCCAGATAAGAGAAGCACTGGTTAATTCTTTACTCATTAAATTCATAAAGTGGACTCCAGGTCATCAATAACTCCAAACAGATTGCGTAGTGAAAAAAAGGTATAATAACATTTGATTAAGATGATATTCAACTCAATGGATGAGACAACTTTAAAATCATATAATAGGGGATTGTGAACAAACATCTTGACATTCAAATTCCTGATTATAGTGGACACAAGGACTAACACGACCCCTTCACCCCGCCTGCAATAGAAGGGACGTCAGGGGAGCAAATGACCCAAACCCATCAACGGAAATAAGATCAGAGGACAAAATCTCCTGTCGACAAATAACATCAAAATCTTTGATAAAAGACAAGCATTTCTTGTTATTTAGTTTTGAGCATAGCCCTGCCAGATTCCATCAGAGGAGCTGTAAGTCCTTATAGCACTTTGCTGGTGAACTTTACATTCTAAGCATTGGGTCCTTCGGGGTAAGCCTGAAAAGGTCAGGGCTAGGGGTAAGGGCTAGCATGACTTCTAAGTCACAGGGCCAAGATGACCCACAGGAGGCAAACATTTCATACCAGCAAAGTTTTTAAAGGCAACTTATCGAGGAAATCAGAATTACTCCAACAACGTGACTAGTATCCGGGCAAGAGACAATGATTTCCAAGAGGTGTAGGGTGTCGAGAGCTGGGTTTTAGACCAAGTTACCATTAGAGGTGTTGCAGGCAACTACCACTGGCTGTTGAAGGACACCCCCTTGAGGAAGCAGAGATGCATTAGAAACAGATCCAACAATTCGATCACTTGGCATACAAGGTGCCCTTGGAAGGTCTATAGGGAGAGCAAGTCAATCGTTAGTATCCAGCTCCCAAAGTGGCAGGAATCTGTTGTGGATCAGGACCATGAGAGCTCCCAGAAATTCTGTCTGACAGTAAGAAGAAACTCCCAGTGCATCCTGCCCACAAGGTCTGGTAAGGCTAGCTCGACAGAAATATCCCAGGAACAGTTACCAATATAGTTGTACCCACAGAACCATGCCTATTGCCAGTTTTCAGGAAGTGATGCATCAAGTCAAGATTCCTGCAGTTTACCACTATGAAATCCCCCTCTATTGATTTTGGTAAAGGTCCAATCCATCCAAGTCTCCTCACCAGAAAAATATCATTGTACTGCCAGATGGCAAAAACAGTACTTCAAGAAAGCCATTGGCAAACTTTATTTTTTAAATCCAGATATTACTCCTCCGCCCACGCTAACCAAACCGCCACATGTGAGCAAAAGTCTAGTGGCAAATAAAAGACTGTTGTACTTGCGGGGTCAGGGCTGGGAGGGCCATCTGATAATGCTCCAACAGGCCTTTTGTATACAAGGCCAACCGTGGTCTGGTGTATTTTGACCGTGGACATGGACCTTTCCCTACATGCTGAAATGGGATTATTTGCCATTAGTAGATGATTCCACTAGGGGCATGGGTCTCTGAGCTAGATTGAGGATGGCAGCATTGGTGCACTTACCAGTGTTAGAAGGAACTCGATCTTGAAGTTGTATAGGAGCTATGGGTGGACTTCAATTTAATTGATAGGCCCCTGATAGTCCCTTCCAGGGAACTTATCCTATCCACATGAGGTGCAATAGCAGAAACCACAATGCTTTTAATGTTGTCTAGGATCCCTTCCCACATTGGATTAGGCCCCCCTTAATTAATTTCAGTATTCAGAATGGATGCTGGATCCTGATGGAAGGAGCCTTTCGGAATTTCGGATCCAGACGTGGATCCCTTTGCTCACTTTGCCATTTTATTCAAGCTAGCCTGTCTGATGATGGCTGTTAGCCCGAAACTAGTCCCAGGATGCTTGTTTCCGGTCCAGGGAAGACAGAGCTGGGCAGTTCGGGCTGGACTGTTCCCATGAGGAACAGGGTCAAGACTGATTTACATATAGCTGTGTCTGAACTGGGGTGGTGAATTGAGCTAAAGAACGATGATGGATTCAACCCAGATCTGTAACTGGGGGTGAGTGTCTAAAAGGTTTCAGTGCTCTGTCCATCATCTCTTTGTGTTTGCTTGATATGTCTATATGAACATCTCTATAGACAACGTTTAGTTGGTTATAACTCAATTTATAAATATATAAATTAGACAAAAAAGCTCAGACGGATTGCATTATAAGTGTTTGATGAAGCAACAAAGCACGAGAATAATAATCTTCAGAATACATTTAGGATATGTGATGGGGAATGCCGTCTACCATATACATTTATGGAAAGCTTTTTCTCTGAGTCGTTCTTCGTGAGCGGCGCGGCACCATCAGGAGCGCCATCTTCTTTCATTCATGTTTTTATTTTTTGACAGTGAAAAACTCTTGGCATATTGGGCTCTTAAACCAATTCGTGCAATTACAACTCAAGAATTACAACTCAAGAAATGAAAAGTGTTTTCGATTCAAAAGTTTAAAGAAGATCATTATCACTTGAAGTCAGGTGGCAACTAGGAAAGGACAAGACTTGTTCATGAGGTAGGACCAGTACATCTATCATGCATAGCTATGTAAGTGTCATTAAACAATCAAACAAACATATGAACCACTTCCTAATAAATCCATATCCCATTGCTATTTTGAAAAGAAATTATGGAAACTATTACCTTGTGCATTTTAGTTATGTTGTCTTTGCATTACAAACGTATTTGATCATGCCTAGAAAAAATGTCTGCCAAGAGGTGCGGTGATATTATGCCAGCGCTTTTGTCATCATATTTGATGAACCGTCCCTCTCTTTATATCTCTCCTTTCTTTCTAAAGTTTCATTACGCTTCAATTCCAATCTCTGTGTGATTTCACACACAATCAGTAGAATGACCATTGAAATTAAGCCATGACAGTTCGTTAACGAAAATATACTAAAAGAGAAATTAGAAACCATTAAAATTCGATTTTCTTTGTAAAAACAATTAATAGTTGATGACATTATCAAAGTAACTCCAAATTAGAATGTTGCAATTCAAAAAAAAACTAAAACCAATTCGCATTGATAGGAATAATCGAGGTATTGTTAGGCTGAGTTGCAAGTCAGCCGGATACACTCCCCTTATGGATACTTTGAAGGCAGCTTTACATTATAAAACCTGCATTTGCTTAGCACTGTAATTGAAAATGACCGCTTATGTTGCATTTCTTATCAGAAACCTCGTGAAACGTGAAACTGCACTTCACGCTTAAAAGAATGTAAATGTTTTCAAAACCAAAAATGCTGCATTTTAATTTTCTGAAGATATGGAGGTATGTTTTAATCGCATTTTGTTTTAAAAAACATCGCCATTTAATCACGTGTTTATCTATGCGCTTTTGCTCAAGCTACTTTCAAACTCCTATGACAAACGGAAAAATGTGAAGACAATTTATATTCGATGACGATGATAAATGTTAGAACATGTGGTGAGAAATTTGGAAGGAGCACTATTGCCCCCCTTCTCTTTTCACTTACAATGTTTCCATCCATAGGCAGAGATATAATCTACTCTTCAATGTCTCGGTTGCTCGCAACACCCTCTTTAACAAATGCATATCCAGCTAAAGCTTGCAAGTTATGAAAACAGAGACGATGAGGGACTCAGGCCCTTATTTGGAGCTCGGTAGAACAGGAGCACTGGCCTCAGTCAGTGTCACTCCCGTCCCACCAAACTGGTAGTTCTCCCAGACTCCCACTCTATTTAGAGGAGGAGGGGGCAATTGAATGCCACTGACAGAGCTTCCACTGTTTCGGACGGTGTAAAACTCTGACATGGCGCCCCGTCGCCCAAAGGGCAACCAGGTCAAAGTGACACTTGTACAGTCCTATAAACAACATGGCGACCCAGTGGTGTAGGAAAACCTGTGCACCCCCCTCCCCCAAGGTATATGGAGGGGCTCCGCTCCGTACTCAATTAAGATGTCTCAGGTCAGGGTCCTGTGCTGAGGGGGCCCCTGGAGTTGAGGGGCCTCCCTGCACTGCGGGGGTCTATGTTATGCCGATGGGGCAGTCGTCCTTCATTGCTCCTGTTAGGGTCCGGCATATGAGGAATGGCAGATACAGGTAGGGAATCTATAGATTAACCCTGTGCTCGGGAAGAAAACTCTGTGTACCTCAGGCCTCCTTGTGTTTTTGTTTGGTGAAAATAAACCCCTGCTTTTTGGGTTTGTTTCAACAGCACTGTCTTCAGAGGACTTCTCTAGAATGAATTTCAGATTGTTGAATGAGAAATAAGGATGATTTTTTATCTTGTTACATTTGCAGAACGTTCAAAGAAAGAGGTTACATGTCAGGCTATGTCTTCTGACAATTTGGTGCTTATTCTTTCAAAATGGATGTGTAAAGTTAACTATGTGACAATCTTGCTGGGGTACAGGTAGGGCCACTGGGATTATGCAGCCGGGAAAGCCCAAATCATGTATCAAGGTTGACTAGATTATGAAGCAATAAAACACAAATTGTGCTGCTTAATGAAAGTATTAATTCATTATTTTGCAATTTTTACACATGTTAGCACCGTCTTGGCAAATATTTCACTTCATTAAACCAGTTCCACATCCAAATACAGGTGTAAGTAACTGAAAGGTGACCAGTCAACATTTGTGAAGGACCTTCCACAGCAAGACAGCATGTGATGGAGCTTTTGTGGTAACTAGAAACAAACTATTTTTGTTCAAATCTGTAGATTATGCAACAGATGATGTATTATGTGGCAAAAGCAGCAAATTCATAATTCTGCGGGAAAAGCTGTGGAAACAGGACTGCATACTTACATGGGCCTGAAAATAGAAAGCATGAAAAGAATGACTAAAAGAGGTCAATTTGCTTCAAATACAGAACAAGTTGAATACCTGTAAATGAACTGTACATATATTTCAACATTTATCAACAGCTATTTAAGCACAAATGAATCACATTTTGTTATGCAATTGTGAAGTGTGATGGAAACAAAGATTTTAATAGGATTAAAACAAATCATCTTGGTGCTGCACAATTGATAAATACTCTATTGCATTGTATTGCAGCATTTGTACAGTACTTCTGAACCCTATATGTGGCACTGAAGGTCTTACATACACACTAGCAAACTATGCCATATAGGTGGTAGGAAGGGTATTGTCTTTGTTTTGTTATTCTATATGGGAAGTGTTTCCATGTTGTGGTGATGACCACTGAGGTGCACTTAGCCTGGGGTTGATAATGAGGTGTATGAGATACAGTTGTGCAGTTCAAGGTTTTTCGGTATGCTGACAGCTTTAAACAGCTCTGCGGCTCCCTTTATGGCACTTCCTATAATTATAGTCTGCTTAGCAGGTTACTGCATTTGGTCATCCAATCAGACATTTTGTGCATAGTTTTGGGCCTGAGCTGCCACAGTTGGAGGGAGAGAAAATCGGAAAGATCTGCTGGGATGTGCAGAGTGATTATCAGCCCATATCTCAGTGTCACTGTGAGATGTACACAAGTGGCCATAGTTTCTAGATAGTTGGGACCTGCAGTCATGAAACAGATTAAAGTCCTCTGATTGACCCACAGTGTGTGACAGATATCTTCAGTTATTCTATGCCTGTTTATTTAGTGATTGCTGGTGTATTGGCTGCACAGTACTGCACTGGACTGGAGATGGACAGCCCTTGTAGCAGATATGTCTTACGTGATTGTAAGAGGTGTAAGTTAAGTTACAGTTGGCTATCCACTGAGGAGTGTTGTTTTATTAGTAGTAGTGGGGGCTAGAAATGTTATGTATGAAATTGCATAACTATATAAAACCCTTGCAAACCATAGGCCAGCCCTGCTTCACTTACCAGCCTTTCAAAAGTAGTTCGCTGGTTGGGTTGTTTACAATCAGTGGACTGTAAGCTGAAGATTGAACTTGAAGCTGTGAAGGTTCTAAATTTGGTGCTGGAATCTGTGATGGTAAAATAGCCATGTTTTCAACTGTCTTCTGAAGTGTGAATGATCCAGGATGCTTCAAATGCTGCCTTATAGTAAGTTTCAGATCGTGACCACTTGTACTGGGAAATGAGTGCCTCCTTTGGATTTCTTATAATAAGGTGATGTGATGTTAAGTGGTGCAAGCCTGGAGCACAATGTCTTGTTTTGTTTTCATTGATTGAATTTAGCATTTAGGTTTAGTGGTCCTTTCGCTTAGAGGCTCTGTGAACAATGCAAAATGCCTTAAATAGTATCCTTCTTGCTCTAGGTGGCCTGTGGAGTGACAGGAGTAATATGTTCTCTTCGGCGAAGGCGTTGAAGAAGTCTTGCAGTGGCACTATGGATAAGTTGCATTTTGCATATGATGAATGAGGGTGCACCAAGGTATGGGAAGTTGGCATAGTCAACTGTATTTTATTTTTATTAATATGTGGCAATAAATATAGCTTTGAATCCATTGTTACCCCTAGGTCTGACTCCTCTAGTTATTGTTGGAGGGGCCTCATGTACACAGTCCTGTCACCTCACTTTCCACATTACATTAACTATAACTCACCCCTTCTCCATTCACTACCTATACCCGTGGATAGAGCAGTTAGCACTAACGGGAGGCTGCTCCAGTTTCAAGCCCTACTTTTGTGTTTTTGAAATGTCTGTTTTGCTATGTGTTGCACCATAGTAGTGTTTTAAAACTGCCGCATTATTCCTGCATTATTTCTGTGGGCTCCTCATCTAAGCTTTTCTTCTCTGCTTGCTCCTTCCCTGAATGAGTCCCACTTGTATGACACCCCCTCCCACCACAGGTTAGCACGCTAGTCTAGTGCGCTCCTTTTGAGAATGCCAATAAAATCTGATGGGGACACAGATGTGCAGCGGTTAGCCCTAACAATAGGCTGCTCCCAGATCAAGCCCTACATTTGTCTCTTTAAAATGTATGTTTTGTTATGTGCTGTGCCATAATATTGTTTTAATATTATTGATGTGGGCTGTTCACCGAAGCTATTCTTTGCTGCTTGCTCCTTTCCTGTTTTGCTGCTGCATTTCCTTTTGCTGATTGAGCGGAGGGAATCAGAGATTTTTTTACTCTTCTGGGACTCCCGCTCCTTTTCGGAACACCTATGAAATCATATGGGGAAACAGACATGCAGTGGGCACAGAGCAGCCGCGCTCAGCTGGTGTGCTTGGGCACAAAAGGCATACCTAAGCCAAGCCCGTCTCTGCCTGTCCATACCTGGACTGCGCCAAGCTCCAGAATTCCTTCAATTTTTTCCCAAAAAGACCTGTGACCTAGTTTAATCTAGAGAGCAGCTTTGAACTGTTGACTAGTTTAATCTAGAGAGCAACTTTTAACTGTGACCTAGTTTAATCTAGAGAGCAGCTTTGAAACTGACAAAACCTGGGTGATTTTACTGAATGTCTCTCTTCTATTAAATTTGATGAACTCTATCACACTAGCGACAGCAGCTGCTCAGCATGTGGATTTAAGGTCGCGCTCCCTGCATGAACACTCAGTACAGCCTGTGCTTCTCTCAACACTCCAATGTCCAATCTGCATGTGGCAGTGTCTGTCACCAAAAGGCAAATCATCAGGGATTCCAGATCAATACTAGATCCCTAGTTAAAAATAAAATAGTTTTTTCAGAGTTCATTGTTATTAACAAGCCTTACTGGGTCTTTGTAACAGAGACCAGGGTTAAGGAGTCATCCAGTCCTGACCTGGTAGATGCTATTCTAAACTATCTGTAAACTTGACAGGTCTTGCAGAGCAGGGGGAGGTTTTGCATTTATATATAAAATAAAGTATTTCTACTTTATGCAATCTTTTTGAGATCTTGGTTTCCTGTGAAGCATTCCATTTCTCTATAAAAAAAACTGCTTACCAGCTCGTTTGCTGGTGCTCTATTCCGTGGTCCCCCCTGGCCCAGGTCTGCCCTTATAGCAGAGTTTGCACACCTAATAGAACCATACCTGGAAAAGCATAAGATAAATATTCTGGGTGACTTCAATTTCCATTTAGAAAACAACATGTGCAATGACTCCCGGACTCTTAAGGCCTAGCTGACAGGCTGTGGATTTCCGCAGCTAGTCAGCTCTCCAGCTCATAAAATGGGCCATACTTTGGATGGCATGTTCCCCAATGACTCTTGCCTTAAGGTTTCTTACGCACTACCATTACCTAGTTCAACCTTTATGCTGTTGCCTTTTCTCTGTCCTGGCTCCATACTCTATCTGTGGGAACAACATAATATCTAAAGGAAATTGAAATAGGCTTAGTGAAAAAACCTTTTCTGATGCTCTTAACAACTAATTGGACTGATCACAAGAACTCAGAGCTCGCAGCAGCTGAACTCTCCTCTTGGCTTACTTCAGCCAATAATAATATGGTGCCTATTAAGGATATCTTTCATGTAGTTCCCACTAATCCATAGGATCTTCACATTGTTTGGACAACATTAACTTTGGGTGAGGTGCCTAGGCTTATTCCGAAATCCCTTGAGGATACGTTGGCCTAGGGACCAGCTTGGTCACAGTGCCACCATAAGCCCCCCTAACCCTTCTTTGGAGCAAATAGTTTTTTGAAACTACTGAAGATGACAACCCTGACCCCTCATGAATTGTGGTAACAGATCAGAACCTCTCGCTCAGTCACTCAAGCTCTTTTGTTCTTAGGGAATTATACAGCGTATACCCACTGGGCCATTTTTTATATATTTATTGAACCAACATTATTCTTGTATAAAGTGCATGTGCTGCGATAATCAGCAGACAGAAGCAGATGAAAGTGACTGCAAGCACAAAAACACTAAACAGTAGGTACAGTTCTACCATGGTGCTAAACAGTGTGTACATGCAGTCATATAGAACAAGGTAATAATCAGGCATACTCCTACTATGCAAACCCTACTCTGCATGTGCCTAGAATGTGTGTATGTGTAAAGTTAAGACTTACCCAAGGGACGATCCAACCCCATTACCTTGCGGGAGAGAATGTAGGACCCTGTCTTGGTCACAAACTGGACATCCCTCACAGAGATGTCAGACCGCTGCATGGAGAAATCGCAGCATGCAGTAATCCTCAGTGTGAGCTGAAGTGCTTCCTCTTCTAATTCTATGAGATGCTGAATATTTATGCTAAATAGCATCCTTGCAATTTATGTGTAGATTAGCAATGTTATGGATATGTAGATAGCCTTGTGGCCCTATGGATGAAGATAGAATGACATTTGTACATTCATGCATAAAGGCCTTGTACTTGGTGTTTGAAGCTGTGTGATAATGTTATGGGAAGCCAGATGTGTACACAGAAGTAGTATCAGAGAAACTAATCTAACATTGTTACACAAGTGAATATGTGCAAAAGGTCTCAGCAGAAATGTTATTGTGAAAAATAGGACAATGTAAGAAATTAGCAACCTCACTACATGGGTGTCACACTCGGGTACATAAAAACCTACATGTGGAGAAAATCTTCTATCGCCCCATGTTTTTGAGAGAAACAACGAATCTGAAGGCCTGCCAGTCATCATCAGGAGCTGGCATGGTAAAATAGCTATGATCTCCAGGAAAGAGACATGTATAAGTCTACTCTGGCAGACTATAAAGCCACAATTAAGAAAGAGAAAACTCTCTTCTGTACCAACAAACTAGCAAATGCCAAATCTCCCAGATGCCTCTTCAAGCTAATCTACATCCTTTCTGTACTCTGAAGAAAGTGCCCAATTATGGTCACCTGGGTCACTCACGACCACCTCTCAGCCTTCCGTACCAAATGAAGAGTCAGTCAGACAGTAGAGAATACAAACCAATATCCATTTATTCAGATGCACTCTGAGTGGAGCCCAGTCTGCCCAGTTGCTTATGAGTGCTGCAGAGGGACTGACATCAGCAAGCATAAAGTTACATTATGTACATTTCAGAACCAATGAAGGCATGCCCACAATGAAATTCTCCAAGCACTGCTGCAAAACAGTGAAATACAAAAAATTAAGTTTCGATTCTGAGGGCACATAGTATCTACTATTCAAGGTTGTTCTGCCCGTGCCCATCCCTAGAAAAGTGGGATAAGGCTTCTATCTAAAGGGAAAGGTATGCGCTAATAAGAACAGTCTATTCATTAGTGAAGCAAAACCAAACCTTGGAGAAATGGAACACAACAGGGGTCTTTTCTCGTAAATGGCAAAGTATAAGTTTCGATTGTACCCCAAGATTGCGCCGACATAAAAATGGCTCTGCGAATGCTAACATACATGAAATAATGCATAAGCAGGAATCTTCTATTCTAACACCCCTCATCTCCCCCAGCCTTGATGGCTCCCAGGAATTTTGTAATCATACAGCGAGTTTTTTTCAGACAAAAATCAGGAACATTTATAAAAAGCTTGATTGCCTTATTTCAGAGACCCCTACTCCTATTCAAAGTGACACTCTTCCTGAGCCTAATTTATTGGAGGGTATGACATCCAGAATGAGCCCGACATAATCTTTCCCCTGTTTTTGCCTCACTCCCAAAGAGACAGAGTTTAATCTTCTTGGTATGAAATCTGGCTCTCCTTTTGAAGCAAACCCTGCCCCCCAAAATTCTACATTTGGAGCCTACACCAATTGTGAGAAAAAAGGCTGGTAAACCTTTACTCAAAAAAACGTATCTGGACCCTAATCATTAAAAAAACCTCATACCTATTCCCTTGCTGCCTACCCCACTAAAATCCTGGAAAAGCTCTTGAAAGCCCAACCGATGGTTTATTTGGAACAACATGAACTGCTCAATGCCTCCCAGTTTGGGTTCAGGAGTAACCATGGGACAGAAACTGCATTGGTGTCTGCAGTGAATGACATCAGAACCACAGTTGATGCTGGTCAGGCTGTAGTAGTGATCCTTTAAGATTTGTCTGCAGCTATTGACACCATATCTCCTACACTGCTTGTGGGTCAACAGCAGGAACTCGGCGTCAAATAGTTAGCATTGAGTCTCTTAAAATTCTTTGTCAGTTATCGATCACAGATAGTAATGATGGAGTGATTGTGTTCTGAATCCATTAACCTGCTATGTGGGGTTCTCCAGATCTCCTCTTTCAGCCGTACATTATTCAATCTTTACATATCCTCACTGGCAAAGCTAATTAGATCTTTCTGGCTTCAAGCAATATCTTAGGTGGATGGCATGCAAATTATTGTGTCAATTAGCAAAAATTTAGAGGTGACTGCCTCTAACTTTAAGAACTGCATACAAGCAGTGGCCATCTGGAAGGGACAAATCTTAGACTCAACAGAGACAAGATGGAGTTCTTGATATTGGGTAGTCCTCCTTCCTTTTGGGCCAGGTCTTGGGGGCCAGATACATTGGGTATATTACCCACTCCTAGCGACTCTGTTAAAAACCTCAGAGTTCTGGTCGATAAAAACCTGTAATTTGACCATCAGATCAATTGAATAGGGTCTAGTTTTTTTCTGGTTCATCAGCACTTTTAGTCCCCTTGCAGCATGTAAGCAAGTGGCTCTGGCACTGATTTCCTCTAGGCTGGACTACTACAATGTGCTATATTTGGAAATCAACAAGACTGCAATAACCAAGCTGCAACTGGCCCAAAATGCTGGGGCAAGACAGTCCTTTATATCCCTAAATATCAGTCTGCCTCTTCTGGGATACAAAAGTTGCATTGGCTATCTGTGAACAAACGCATTGTCTTTAAAGGCTTGTGCATTGTTCACAAGGCACCACAAAGCACTAGACCAGGAGGGATCAATGCCATGTTCCGACGGTTTATTGCTTCAAGACCACTTTGCTCGCCAAAACCACTATTGTGTAATCATTCCAAAATTCCAAGGGCAAGGTGGTGAGGCCGGGCTTTCCCTGTGGCTGCGTCCAGATTTTGGAATACCCTCCCCTGCTCCATATATGGCTTTCAGGCTCACACTCCTTTCCCAAAGGCATTAAAAACCTGGCTTTTCACTTTTTAATGAAGCTCTGGATCCTTGTGATCTTTGTATCCTTAGATGTGCTTCGTTTCCTGCCATCAGACAAACCTCATTACCACCTTGATATTGTCAGGCATTTGTAGCACTTTATATATCTTTTAAATTTAATTTAATTTAATTTCATATTACCTAAGTTACAGCATGTGAAATTATTACAGTAAATAAAATAGTTATAACATCAGAACATATATTGTTAGTCAGTACACAGTGCATGGTACGGTGGCGAGGTACAGGTAATGTAGTGTGGCGAGTGAGGTGGCACAACTGTATTCGGACATGAGCAAGTGATATGAATTGAAAGGTGGTGCGTAAGTATAAATGTGAGTTATAAGTATGACTTATGGTAA
This sequence comes from Lissotriton helveticus, assembly GCF_964261635.1. Classification (NCBI taxonomy): domain Eukaryota; kingdom Metazoa; phylum Chordata; class Amphibia; order Caudata; family Salamandridae; genus Lissotriton; species Lissotriton helveticus. The sequence continues at coordinate 981,244,884 of NC_136065.1, read as the reverse complement.
TATGAAAGTGGTCCATAAATTATAATTTCAAGAGATAACTATCAATAAGGCATTTATTATGCTTCTGTAGTTTATGGTGTGTTTGTCACAGATTAGATAGAAATATGGGCGTAAGTGGTGTATAAATGACAAAAATTAAGTTTCTGATGTTTGTGGACGAATATTTGGGTTTGTATATCAAACCTAAATAAAGTTTTCCCAACTATAACTGATGGGTAACATTCTTTGTGAGAATTTCATTGGTTTTTACAATGCTACTAACAATTTTGTAAAATTCGTCCAGTTTAGGTCAGTGGAGTGGAGTGTTATTAAGTCGAGTTTGGTACAATATAGTGGTGGATAGTGTACCCTGAGACAGTATAATGTGGTACAGTGAAGTGGAGTAAAGTGCAATGAGGTATTGTGGAGTAGTGTAGTGGAATTCCATATATCGGAGTGGAGTTGCATAGCATGGAGTGACGTACAGTGAACCCGGATACAGTAGAGTGAAGTTCCTTGGAGTGGCAGAGTGTCGTGGTGTACAGTGCACTGGTATGCTGTGGGATGGCATAGAGTTGAGTCTGGTAAAGTGGATTGACATTCTGTAATTATTGATTAGTGTATTTGAGTATACCGTAGTAGCATATGGTGTGGTGTTAAACACTAGAGTTTTGTACAGTTTAGGGATTAATATTGGAATATCATGTACTGAAATAGCATGCGGTGGAGTAGCGTACATTAAAGTGGCATACATTGAAGTGGGATAAAGTGAAATAGCGCACACTGGAGTGTGTTATACTGGAGAGCTACAGAGTTGAGTGGTCTAAAGTTTAGTGGTGTACAGCAGGCTTACCTAAAGTGGAGTGTGGAACAGTGTAGTGTTGTAATGTTAAATTGTGGCGTATATTGGAGTGCCATATAGTGCAGTGGTGCAAAACAGTATACTGTAGTAGACTACAGTGTGGTAGAGTATAATACGGTACAGTGCAATAGCATATAGTGGAGTAGCTTGAACAAGAGTAAAGTACAGTAGAATTTAATAGTGTTTACTTTAATAAAGTTGAGTTTAGTGGTGCTGACTGATTGTAGTGGTATATCATTGAGTGGGGTACAGTACAGTGCCATCCACCTCAATCGGATTAATTATAGAAACGTACCGTGTAGTCGCGTATAGTGAAGTGTGGTTCAGCGGAGTGGCGCAGAATGTACTCTTGTAAAATGAAATGCATACAGTTGATTGTAGTACATTACAGTGGCATATAGTGCATGTCAGTACAATGGAGTGACGTACAGTGTAGTAGCGGAGACTGGAATCGCAATCATTACAGTAGTGTTCTATCATGTGGGCCATAGTGGAATAGCATGTAGTAGGATAGTGTAAATTGGAGTAGGGTACAGTGGAATAACGTTGAGTTGCTAGCAGTACAGTTTAGGGGCATCCAGTAAACTGGCCTACAAAAAAGTGTGATAGAATACAGTGATGAACAGTATAACAGCGTAGAGTATAGTGGTGTACATTGCAATGGAGTACAGTTAAGTTGGGTCAAGTAGAGTGGAGTAGCGTATAGTGGATTAGTTTAGAATGTAGTGTTGTGTACTGTAGTGCCGTAAAGTGAAGTAGCATCCTGTAAATTCCATAACAGTACAATGCCGTAAACTGAACATTTCGAGAGTGCAGTGGCATAAAGAGAACTGTGGAAATTACAAGAAATGTAGCATTAAAGTGTGTGAAAAGATGGAAATGCTTTTCGCCAAATACACTATTATATGTAACTGTTGTGCTGCGCCCAAAAAGGTGGTTAAATTCAATACATGTTGCTTAATCTTTTTTAATATGTGTATTGTGAAATCTGTAATTTGGTTGACGGAACACTCGGGGGCCTATTAGGATGGCGGGCGGATCACCACTGCTGGCCCGGCCGATGCGATCCATCCGCCATCCAGACCTGAAAGACCCCCAACCATATTAGTATGGCTGGGGGGTCCTCAGGGGACGGAAAGCCCGTCCGCCGCTTTTCCACCTTGTCGACTAGTCGACCGGGCAGAAAAGGGGAATGATATGGTGGCGGTGTCTGCAAGATACCACCATCCATAAAATGATGCAGACGGAGAGCAGCCTTTCGTGCCGCCAAGGAAAAGCATGCTTTTTTTGCTGTTGGGGCCCGTGGTGTGCCCCCAGGTTGTTGGGGGGTGGAGTGCAAATGGGGAGTACCTGCATTTGCATGCACAACATGCATTTTTTACATTGCGGCGGGTGCTGCTTACAGCAACGCCGGCCGCAATCTAAAAAATGTGGGATGCGCCTGCCAGTGTGGCAGCCGCATCCTAATTTGAATGGTGGGACCGCTGCAAAATGGGCGGTCAGAGCTGTGCTACGATGCGGTGACTGACGGACATAGTCCGCCCGCCATCTTAATAGGCCCTTAGGTTTGATTACATGTTATCGTGCACAGATGCTTATTTTGGGTATTGGAGGTAAATAGTGTACCTGTTTTACAACTTATAATTTATTTAAAGATTGTGAAATCAGTTTGAACGGTATGCTTGTGAAATATGGGCGTATTTCACTCTGCCACCAAAGTACAAAGTGATGCCAAATCCTTATCTGGTTGGCTAATGCCTGCCTTTGCAAAAGTTGAAGTCAGGCATGTTGTTTTTACGAACATTTTTCTTGTGATCTCTGTTATGCCTACGGATACAGGTCAGTAATTGTTTTTTATTTTTTCCCTACCCCTTAACACTTTACTAAAGTGGTAATATGTTTTGAAAATATTAATATTTCTTCATATTATTTTGTATAAATAAGGAGTTGTGCTGTACTACTATGGTACCACAAAATTATTTTGTAAGGTTACTATGGTATTTCTTCATTTCTCAATATTTTGTTACACTCTGATGACGTTTTATTTTAAGTGGTGTGGTAAATGTTAGCAATCAAATAATCAAAAGGGGGAAGTGCAGAGGTATGAAGATAGAATCAACCTCTTATCCAGACTTTAATTAAACAAAGAGATTCTACCTTTAGTTAATATATCTTACTTAGTGTGAATTAAACTACTAGTGGTGTGGTGGGGAAGTTGTGCTATGAACCGTGAATTTGTCATGGGAAACACTGTGTGTTTATAAAATACCCCTCAAACACTAAGAATCCCTTAGTGTCAAGATGCGAGAGCACTTTTGAAGTGAGAAAGACTATGTGTAGTGCAGAGGTGAGAGTGGTAGGGTCGGGACGGATAGTCGTGAAATGATTAAAAATTCCCTGGTTAGTGGAAAAAATAGACTTTATTTGCTTCCCTAGCTGGAAATGTTAAAAATGGGGAAACGAAGGGGGTATGCTAATATGAGTTGCCCCCTACTTGGTCAACATGTTTCAAATGATCCCTACTTCACTCATATATGTTATTAATGTATGCCTATTTTAATTTAACTTATATCCATGCTAAAAATTAATCATACCTAGAAAAACAGAGCCATTTGGTATCTTCGGTAACCTATTAGGGATACTAATTTGAAAGACTTTAAGACTTCATGAGCCCTCACGGAAGGGGAGGTAACCTCGCCTGTAAATGCCTTTGTGCTGCTCTGTGCTTCCCCCATGATTACGTATGACACTAAGGGATTCTTAGTGTGTGAGGGGTATTTTAAAAAACACATAGTGTTTCCCATGACAAATTCATGGTTCATAACACAACTTCCCCACCACAGCCACTAGTAGTTTTCTTCACACTAAGTAAGATATATTAACTAAAGGTAGAATCTCTGTGTTTAATTAAATGTTAGTGATCAACACGCTAGCCTGTACCCTTTATTTCAACATATTTAAATATGTGAAAATTGGAAAATACAATTTTGCGCCCTATATGTACAAAATATAGTGTCTTACATTGTTTTTTTTGTGTATTTATTTATTTACAAAAAAAATTGCTACTGCCGCAGTGCAGCGTTAATCTGTAATTAAAATATATATATATATATATAAAGTTATTATTATTTTCCCCTACCTATTCCCACTTAAATAAGGGGTAATAAGTATTCGAAAAATACCAAACCTTATACGTACCTACGTTACAAGATATGATGCATAACCCAGGGAAACTCAAGGGGAAAACAAGATGGCTGCCTTTAACTTTTTTAAAGGCCATCATTAGTAGGCACGGGTGGAGCTCACAGAATTCTGCTATGCGGAATTCCGTGGAGCTGCCACGAAACTCTGTGAGATTATGCGCAATTCACAAATGGTCGTAGCTGTTCAGCGTGCCTGTTCGTGCTACGTGTTTGGTAGTGCATTGCGCGTTCTCACACTGGACACAGAGCGCAAACAGCACCACGTGGTTCACATGGGTGGGGCCATTTTGTTTTCTGTTCTGTGCATGACGTTGAGCCCTGATTTCCAATCCACATTTAATCTTTTCGATCCTATCTGACACACCCACCCCTTATTTTCTTTTATTGCATCAGTGAGTTTATGTATTTTATGTGTTTGTCTTGGACCTTCCTCCTCACCACTGGTGCCCTCTGGTTTCTTCCATGCTACCAGTGCCTCCTTCCACTGTTCAGCCATTGGGAACTTCCTCGTTCCCTTTTCCTCTTCCCAGCTTAGCACTCGACCCTCTTCCCCAGCCCATGTAATTAAATCTTTGTTTCAGATTTTGAACTGCAGCCCCCTCTCTGACTTCCATTCCATCTCTTTTCTGTGCTTAGCGAGTCCCAATCTGTTCCCAACTTTACGCTTTAATGGCTTAGGGAAAAGGCCCAATAAGCATACCTGTGCTGTGGGGGCCAACACCCTGCCAAGTATACCTTTAATCTTACCCAACATAGCCTCCCAGGAAGGGCGCAGGTAATGACAGTCCCAGGTCATGTGACCAAAGACCGTGTCTGGGTGTGTACATCTGGGGCTTTGTTGGACTTCCCCCAATGGATGACATTAAGTCCATATGGCGTCATATAGGACATGTGTATATAATTAAACTGGATGTATTAAGCGTGTGTTCTGGGACATCTTTATCTTACACCACTCTGCATCTGAGAGTTTGCAACCCCAAACTCTGTCCTACTTTGCCCAAAGCCCACTCAAGGGACCGATGGACGCTGATTGGAGCGTGGCATATAACCATTTCACTAGGTGTCCCCCTGTGCCTAGGGTGAAGAAGGCATGTAATACAGGATGCGTCCCTGGTTCTTCCCTCCCTCTGACCCATAGTTGTGCAAATGTACGTGTCAGGGCCTCATACTGCAAGAACTGACCTGGGGGAGCACACAGCTATCTATTAACTCTTCAAATGGGATCAGTTATTTATCTAGGTAGCAATCCCCAACATTATCCAACCCTGCATATGTCCAGCAAACAAATTGTTTGCTTGTGAATACAGTCTGGGGGTCAGCGGTAACCCCACAAGAGGTAACATAGGAGTGTATTTGGGGGATCGCTGCTCTATACTCTGACAACTTTCACAGGCCTCTAGGGCCGTGCGTTGCAATAATGAACACTAAGGGGTAGGCGTTGTTGTGATTAGCAGTTTTGCCATCACAAGACTAGGACGAGATTCCAGGTCCTTTAAGAATGTGCCCTCTTCATTCACTTCCTCTACCCATTGCAACTACCACTGTAATTGGGCAGCCAGCATATAAAATTCAAAGTTCGGTACACCTCGTCCTTCCTCCCTCCAACATAGAGCATTGTAGCATCTTCAGGGACAGACTCGGGCACCCATCCCCCACACCAGATCTCGTAAGAGGGTATTCAAGGGGCAGAACCAGCTGCTCATCATCAGGACTGGGAGGTTTACAAAAAATATACAACAACCAGGGCAGCATGATCATTTTGGACAGGGTAATCGGGGCCATGATGGGCAACTGCAGTGTGCACCAAAAGTGCACACATTAACGAAGTGAACGCAGCGCCCTGCCCAAGTTCTCTTCCTTCAAATCATCTAAGGAGTGGAAAATGTGTATACCTATGTACTTAAAGGTACCCTGAGCCCAGAGTATGTCGGCCATCAATGCCCAGGGCCTGTGCGAGGAGCCTGCTACTGGGAACAGATATGTCTTGGTTTTGTTGACCCGAGGGCCCGAGGGCAGCTCAAAGCTGTCCAGGATTGGTATAGCTGTGGAGGTGCCTGCAACTGGCTCCGCAAGGTACATCAGCAAATCGCCTCCATATAGAGAGACGTGATGCTGTTGCACCCCTATTGACTTTCCTACCCCATCCCCTTCCAGACGTATCTTCTCCATGAGTGGCCCTATTGCTAGAGCAACAGGAGGGGAGAGAGTGGGCACCCCTGTTGGGTCCCGCAGGAGATCTTATATTGCCTGGAGATCATTCTACCTGTGTTAACCCATGCTGTGGGTGAAGGATAGAGGGGCCACACCCACCGCACCCAGTCCTCCCCCAGGCCCATGCGTAGTATCACCTCAAACAGGTACTCCCAACTCACTGTGTCGAAAACTTTTTCCAAGTCTACTGACAGAACCGCTGCCTGATGTTTGATGGGAGCTCCACATGGCAGTGTATAGAGTAGAGTCTGCTGGAGGTTATAGGAGGTACTGCAAGAGGGGATGAACCCATTCTGATCAGGAACTTCATGTGTGCAAGTAGCCTACCAGCACGCACCTTATTCACGATTTTAAAAACCAGATTAAGCATGAAGAGACACCTATAATCCTTCACTCCAGCATCTGGTGTCTCGGTCTTTGGGAGAGGGATCACTAGTGCAGTTTGGGTGGAGCTGGGCAATCCCCCGTGCTCATACACCTCTGAATACAGCCTGACTAAATGCGGTGCTAATATGTCAGTGAAGCGTTGATAGAATTCCGCCGGGAGGCAGTCTGGCCCCAGCGTTTTGCCTGGCACCAGTGCCGAGATGGCTGCTTTCATTTCCTGCAGGTTTATCGGGTCTCCCAATTCCTCCCGCACCACAGCCTCCAATGTACAAAGTGGTAGAGGGCCCAGAAAGCCTCTTATGTTGGGCAGGGGGGCCGCAGCTGGATCCATGGACAGTCTGTCATAGTATGTTAGGAGGAAGTCATTGTTTGTATCCGGAACATGCACCACTTCCCCGACTTCCAAGCTGGGGTGTGTGATTGGTTCTCCTCCCAGCTCTGGTTTGATTAGTCTTGCTAACAGTTGACCCGCTTTCCCTTCTTCCCTCGGCACCCTGTCCAGGTAGTCCTTGTAGTTATAGCATCTCAGTCTGTTTAGTGCATCTTTATATCTTGCGCATGTTTCCTGCAGTATCACACTGGCAGCATCGTCAGCTCCCTGAACGTTGTCTAACCTGCGGATATTCCCCTCTAGGATTTCCTGATGAAGTTCCCAATGCACTCAGCTTGCTTGTCCCATACAGTGGCCCCTTACGACGAATTTAAATGTCTCCCACTGCACTTGGGCGAAGTATGCTGTGTTAACATTGATGGGGAAGTATGTTTCAATGAGTGTGTGCAGCGAAGCTCAAAAGGGAGCGCTCGTTAGCGTCGGTTCAGCTTCCATGTGGGAATCGGAGCTCACCTCCCGGGGGTTGGTGTGTCATTATCAGTGGGCTATGATCTGACAATGTGTGCCCTAGGTACTCTGTGTGTGTGATGGAACTATTGAAGGCCGGGTACAGAGAAATGTGTCAAGCTTAGTGTGAACCTGGTGGACAGGCGAAAGGAAGGAGTACTCCCTGTCCCTGTTATGTTGCACTCTCCATGTGTCCCGGTGGCCCCAGTGGGATATCCAGTTATGGAATCCCACTGCCATGCAATGAGGCTGTGTCCCCAGTACGGGAGGGTGCGAGCAGTCATTTATGGTATCCGCAACACAATTAAAATCTCTCCCTAATATTTTGTGACAGTTTAAGTGGTTAGCCATTGATGTGGAGAAGGACTCTAGAAAAACGATCTGGTCTTGATTAGGCGCATACATATTACCTAATGACACTTTCTGTCCTGCCAGTTTCCCCGCGATCAAGGCAAACCGTCCCTCTACATCAAGCCACGTGTGTTCAAGGGCAAAGGGGACAGCATAATTGATCCAAATCAGCACCCCCCCTGGCAAAGGCCGGGGAGGTGGTCTCAAAGACCTGCCCCCTCCATCGTCTCTTCAGCTTCCCAGCTTCCTCCCTGTTCAAGTATGTTTCCAGGAGATAGACTATGTGTATGTCCCTGCGCCTCAGGTATGAGTCAATGTTGTGGCATTTTGCGATGGACCCCATATCTTGGGTGTTCCATGCTAGGAACTGTAAAGTGCTGTGTGCATTCGCCATTCCTGTTGGGCATCACCTAACAGCCTCCCTAAGGGAACCCCACCCCCATCCGCTCCCTCGTTCATGCACAACCAAGCTTCTCTGCAAACTTCAAAACATAGTAATCTAACAGATGGATCCCCATGTTGGTCAACTCTCAAACCCCAGAGCAGCCCGACAGTCGGTTGCCCAAACAGCATGTGAAACATTGCGTACCAGATGCAACCCAAACCTAGTAAGGCACTCAGCAGCGTGTGACCAGATAAAGACATAGTTCAGGGCACACAAACCATTCAGAGCGCACGGGCCCCATGCTCAGTAGACAAGCTTGGGACCTGGGTCAGCCATTAGCAGTTCAGCACCACTTCTGAGTTCGAAGGTCACCTCAAAGTTCCAATTGCCTCAAATAATTTTGTCAACCACCTTCAGCGTCACCTTCTGCAACTTCCCAATGTCACTGGGGGAGGTATCTGACTCATTCTCCTCAGTTTCTCTAGAGGAGCAAGCCTCCACTTCTGGGGAGGGATTCTTGCCCTTTATAAGTGCCTCTCACAGCCTGCAGCGCTTCAGCCCTCTCCCTCTCTGTTTGAAATGAGGTCGGTTTCTTGGTGGCTCCCCTACAGGACCACCTTTTGGAGCAGTTCTCTAGCTCCACGGTTTTCCTCGATTCGGACTTAGAGCCCTTTGGCTGCGGAGCCCCAACCTTGTAAGCTTCTATCCATTCCCAAACTTATTTCGGACTATCACAGTAGTGGCTGTTCCTATATAGGATAATTCGCAACCGGGCCGGGAACATCAGGGAGTACCGGATGCCCTCTCTCATGGCTCTCTTAACCAACAAGAACAAAGCCTTTTTTCTCTGCACTTTCAATGTATTGTCCGGAAAGGGGGAGATTTTGCAATTTTCCTTAATGTACTGGCCCTCTGCACGTGCCTTTTGCAGGAGAATGTCTCTGTCCTGGAAATGAAGAAGCCTAGCCAATACTGGCCGTGGAGGTGTTCTGGGGCCCAGCGGTCTGGCCGGCACCCTCTGGGCCCTCTCAAGTGTGTAAAAAGCTGACAGGCCCTCCGGTGCTACCATGCTTCTAAGCCACTGCTCCAGGACGGACACCATATCGCTGCCCTCGGCCCCTTCTGGCAAGTCCAGGACTCTGATGTTGTACCTCCTGTTGCACCTCTCTGCGTCTTTGGATCCCCGCTCTAGCACACACACTCTGTGAGGGCCCCATCTGTTGCTACAAGGCCTTTTGTGCTGGTGCTAGTTCTGTGATACTGGTCTCCGTTTCTTTCATCCTCTCGGACAACTTCTTGTGCTCCTCCTACAGTAGGCCAAGACCCACCATTACCCTGCTGATGTCTTGGTGGAGGGTGGATTTCGTGTCTGCTATGGCCTCCAGTATCTTGCTCAGCTGCTGTTGCACTAAGTCCTCTGGAGCTGTCTGCAGCTTCTACTGGGCACTATCATTTTGGTCATGTGTGGCTCCTGTCTTCTGACCTCTGGGCTTGCCCATTATGCCGGGGAGTTTATATGTTTGATGGGCCTCTCGGGGGGAGTCCTTCAACTGTAGTGCCACAGCCTGGCACTGCTTGGTTGATCATGCTTCGCACCCAGATCTGTGACCCTCGGGCCAGTCCCAGCTCCTCAGGCTCCGATAAACAGCCCCCACTAGGCACGGGGTCATCGCACCCACTACAGATGTGTAGGCTGCACACCTGGCCCGAGGCAATGCCAGTCTCTTACTGCTCCCACTTCTTTACCCCTTAATCCTTTCCCTATGCCGGGCCCTCCTTCTGGCTTCCACCAGTGCTAATGCAGGTTGACCCTCTCTCTGCACCTCACTTGAGGTTTCCCTCGATCTCCCTCACCAGTCACCTCCAAGGTTCGGGGCATTCTTTCATTCACCTCTGCTGTTAAATGCACGGGTCGTGCCTAGACCCCCCTCTGGGGCTTCCCACCAACCAGACGGAGTTTCAGCCTCCTCAGACTCTCTCATAGGGCCATTCCATCTCTCCCAAACTGCCCCTGGCCCCGAAAGGGTGCCTACTTGGCCAAAGGCCACCTCTCCGACACTGGTAGAATCAGTTCCCTCCCGTGTGCAGCCAGGTCTTTGCAGGGTATCCGCACAGCCTTCTCAGGTAACAGAGCCAGCGCTATCCATCCCAGGCCTCAATCTAGGCCCCGATCAGGCTCCTCGCCCAGCTCCTTACCTCTGCGACATCACCGCAACCGCCGTGCCCAGGCAGGTCACAGGCTCAGTGGCCAGGGGGAGCTTGGTCCAGGCCCAGGCATCAGCCTCCTCAGGGTCGCTTGTCACTCGTCGCCGGCCACCAGCACTCGATCCACCATCTTGTGGGCTCTCTGTCTTGGCTGCCTCTTGAGACTCCCCATCTCTTACAGTCGACCGATAAGCGGCAAACTCACCGGAGTCAGCCAACTGCCCCACAGGGTCCCCAGGGCACATTTCAGCGCACGCCCATGACCCAGCCACCGGTGATTTTAGCTTATAATTGAAAGGCCGGCGCAGAGCTCGGAGCTCACGCGTCCGCCTTCTTAGGCTGCAGGCCAAGCCCCTCGGGAACAGGACCTGCTTAACCTGCTGGGCGTTGAGATTGTGGAGCTCAGTGAGCAATTATGTATTTGTTTTGTTCTTTCTGTGCTAACATTTTTTTCCAAATAGTATGCTGCTCACACTCAGCGGTAAGTTAAGTTAATGTTACACATATTATGTGATCCAACCAGGTGCTCAGTGCTTCCTAATCTTACTTATTGGTGCTCACTTGGGATGATTATTGAAGAAATCATTCAGCAGACTCCTTTGCCTGCTCACTAAGATAGTGGTAGTAGTAATAGTAGTAATATCAATGAGTTATAATTCTCTGTGTATTCCTTTTTGTAGCTCATACAGTCCAAAGCAATCTCCCAGTGATATGTAGTATGCATATCTGCAAGGAAAAAAGGGAGACTAAGTTGGCATGTCAAAGGTGGTTGAGACTGAGAATGAGATGAGAAGCAAAGATCAATCATAGTTTAGGGTTAGGAAATTTTGAATAGTGCTTAGGTTTAGGAAAGCAGGACTGGGTTAACTCGATACTTGTAGAAGAATAGGGATATGATATAGCAAAGTCCCTCGTTAATGTGTTTGCCTTTGCCTGGTAAAATATTTTGGGGAAATTTTTAACTGTACCATAAATATTTCTTATTTTATCTTCTTCATTTGTTACATCAGTATTCAAGGGCAAGTGGAGGGCTAGCAGCAGGGAGGCGGGTCTGGGAGCCAGAGATACCACCACTAGTGGCACTACCACCACCAATACCAGAGCCACGGCCAATGCCAATGGATATCTGCTGGCCCCAGTTAGTCCTTCTGTTAATGTTATGATATCTCTAACTTTTACACTTCACATTTGGAATAATTTCTCCTTTTTAATTTTTCCCAGCACCTTTTTGTTCTATCTAATGTTTGTTAAATTCCTGTTATCCTTGCATTATCTGTATTTGACTTACTGCAGTCTATACTAGTCTGTCTAAAGCTTCCTTTCTTCTGCTTTGTCTGTTAGCCTTCCCTCTCCCCTTATTTATCTTGTGGACTGGTACTGTAAGACTAAGAGAACCAATTGTATGGCACGTACTCCACTGTGAAGATTGCATGCCCATGCAAGCTATTCTTATTTTACACATGTTTGTTGAGAAGGCTTTATTTTTCTTGTTCATGCTCAAACAGTAAAACTAGAGAGCGGCCATGGTCATGGGTGGACCCCATCTCAATGTTGTGTATATATTATCATTCATTTATGCAGTAATAGCAAACCAGCAGTTTCAATGACATTGCAGCATGGCTGGAAACCAGTATGAGGATGGTCCTGGTGCCTTTGCCAACCAATACCAAATATCCTTCATTGTCCAATTATTGATCCCCTTCATTGTGCTCCACTGGCGCAGAGTCATCATATCTCTGCCCCATCTTCACTAAATGTTTTTGGTTGGCTTGATTACCTAGCTTTTCAAACATTGCTAACCCACAAAATGGTCAACATTATATTTTTTGTTTAAGATACTATAATTGAACTGTAGTGATGTATTGTGGTTTCATTTTTATTAAATAATAATAAGGGAAGGCTTATCTGCATGTGTAATGTTTTTCTAGTCGCACACCCCACCAGTGTTGGGGCCCGCCGCACCAGTGAAGCCGCAGCAGTGGTCAAAGGGGGGGTCCCAGAGACTGAAGGACTGGTGATGGTAAGTCACATTACTTGTCTATTGACAATTACTAGTATACTCACTGCAAGGGTGTTGCGAACTCCCACTTTAGCAGCTACTGTGGGGTTAATTTAATAGCTACTTCTATCTGCAACTCAGCAGACAAAAGCTTATATTGAATGCAAAAAATGATGGGTTGATGGAAAGGGAAAAAAGGATGGAAGGAGAAAGGATGGGTGAAATGTTATATGAGTGAAAGGATGCGTGGGTGAGTGAAGGTGAAAGGATGTATAGGTCGGTGACAGGATGCATGGGTGGATTAAGGGTAGTTGAAAGGCTATAGGGGTGAAAGGATGCCTACCTGGGTGGGAGAAAGGGTTAACGAGTGAAAGGAATTCTTCTCAGGTGGGTTAAAGCAGGATGGGTGAAAGTGTGAATGGGTGAAAGGTTGCATGGGTGGGTAAATGGATGTATTGATGGAAGAATGGTTGAGAGCCGTGGCTAGAGGAATGAATGGATAGATGGATATATATGGATGGATGGTTTTCATGGTGAAAGACTGGATGAGAAAATGTATAGCTCATTTGGTGGGTATCAAAGAGTGAAGAATACTAGAACAATGAAATGATGAATAGATAATTGCTTGGATGACGAAACAAGGAAGTTCTTTTGGAGATGGGCATGCACACCTACTGACCGTGTTTAGAATAGTTTTACCAAAGCTTTAGTTCAAAGCTGGGGGTTATTTCTGTCTACTTCCTTGACTCACTGTATTTGCTGTGTGAGGCAGATAGGTATCCCACCCATCACCTCCTTTCCCAATGGAATTTTGCCACTGCCACCCATGAACAAACTGCTGCATGGTTCAACTCAGCACGGTAGTATTGGCTGTGAAATGTGCTTCTGCTTCTGTTAATGTGGCATTTACAAAATTTTCAATGTATGGCAAAGAGAAAACAACGTGTGTTTCCCTTCCCTCTCATTGTCCACTTAGTCACTTCCTAGTACTTTGCTCCTTTATTCTTTCCTAAGTTCTGTCCCAGCCCACCAAAACAATGAAAAATCCATTCTTGGCATGCACCACTTGTTTTCTGGTCAATTGATTTATATATTTTATGGCTATCAACGCCTGTTCCATTTTTTCCCTTTCAGCATTTGTCACCTAAAGTGACTGGTTAAGCCAAAGTTTATGCACATTATGCTGATCAGTGACATCTCACCATTCTGTAGTTAAATGTCTACTTACCTGGCCTAATCCATCTAACTTACCCCACAGTTTACTTTCTTTACTGTTAAGGAATTATGTTTGTTGGAAATAAATAAAGTATGATGGAGGGCGAGGCCAGGGAGTAAAGTGAGATTAAATGGCTTGGGTTTTGCAGATGGGATAGTCTGTGACGAACGTGCCAAATGCAATCTGTATATCTCATTCCTTTATCCTTTCCCTGTATTGCAGTGCATCGTCTTTACACGTCTACTTACAGCAGACAGGATAGCCACATTTTATATGTGACATATATGATGTTCTATCATCATTATTCATGAGCTTTGGAGTCAGGGTAAAATTGAAAGGCATTTTACAAAAAGAGCAGGGCCATTGCAATAAGATAATTGTCCATTGCTGTTGTCCCAGCTGCAAAGTGCTGAGTAGTAAAGTACCAGCTACAGACACACTAGCTACCATGCTTCCATTTATTTAACACAAGAGGAATATTTGTATTCAATAGTGCATAATGCCTTACTCATTAATGAGAAGTAATTTGTTTTTCGTTTTCCATGCAAATAACAGTTTTTTAAACACTTTACAACTAGGCCTTCCCCACCCTGTGTTGAGCCTTTTTTTTTTTAGCTATTTGTGTTAGTTCGCGCTTAGGACCCTGTAACATTTTGTGTACATAAGGTATCCACACCAAATTTTCGTAATTTTCTTCAAACATCATGGGGACTTCAAATATATCCAGGGTTTGTGGATTCCCTGGGGGGGGACCCAGGAATTAGCCAAAATACAGCTACATTTGTTTGGAGGGGGGAAATGAAAAGAAAGTGCTGCAGAAAAAAGCATTTGTTTTTTCCCTGCAAATGGTATTAGCAAAGGGCTTGTAGTGCCGAAATCACCATCTGTCCAGCTTTCAGGGACTGACAGACTTTTGTCTGAAAACCCAAAAATGTTACACAGTTTTGGCATTTTACTGGAAAATTGCATATTTTTGCTATTTTTTGTTTTTTCAACCCCCTTCCAGTTAGTGGTAAAAATTGATATAAAAGCAATAATGGATCCTGGAATCCTATACCTTTCAGGAAAGTAGACTAAATTCTGAATTCTGCAAGGGGTCATTTGCGTAGATCCTTCAAGGTCCTTTCTTAGAAACTAACAGTTGAAAATAGGAAAAATTGAAAATGAGTTGAAATAAACAGCCATTTGTGACAATGTTTCCACCTGTAACTTCTTCTAAATATAGCAGATTTTTTAAAGAAATATACCGTTACATCTGGTGGACCCTTCTGTTGAAGATGTATAGGTCTTGTAGGTTCACCAAGAACCAGAGGAACCCAGAGTGAATAACTGAGCAGCGTCATGCAATGGTTTTTAATTGTGTACCGTGTATATAGCAATTATTTTGGTAAAATATAAAGAGTGAAAATAGGTATCAAAGACACCATGTATTTCCGAAAGGGAAACGAAATATAGAGTTTAGAAACAGTAGCTATATGTATATCTGAAATTGTGGGTACCCAACTAGTATGTGAATTATAGGACATTTTTCAAAGTGATTTCTTTTTTACACATTGTCTTACATTTGGAAGGCAGAAATGCATTGAAAGTCAATAGGTAATAACAGTTGCTCTACAATTCAGTGTTTCCCTAAGTTTCCTGATAAAAACGGTACCTCACTTGTGTGGGTAGGCCTTGTACCCATGACAGGAATTGGCCCTAAACACAATGTGGACACACCACATTTTTACAGTGAAAACTGACCCTTATTTTGCAAAGTGCCTATCTGTAGATTTTGAACCCTAGCTCTGCCAGCACCTAGGGAAACCTATCAAACCTATACATTTTTCAAAACTAGGCAGTGAGAGGAATCCAGGATAGGGTGACTTGAGTGTCTCTAACCAAGTTCTGTCAACCAGAACCTCTTGTAAACCTCAAACGTTATTAAAAAAAAAAATTCTCACATTTATGTGATGGAATGTTATTGAATCTGTGTGGATCCATCAAATTCCACTCATCCCACATTTCCCAAAGTCTTCCGATAAAAATGATACCTAACTTGTGTGGGTAGGCCTAGTGCCCGTGACAGATAGCTGCCCAAAACACAATGGGGACACACCACATTTTTACAATGAAAACTGTCCTTTTTTTGCAAAGGGCCTAGCTGTAGATTTTGAACCCTAATTTTGCCGACACCTAGGAAAACCTAGCAAACCTATAAATGTTTTAAATCTAGACACCCAGGAAAATCCAGGCAGGCATGATCTGTCTGGCTCTCACCAAGTTCTGTTATCCAGTATCCCTTGCAAACCTCAAACTTTGTTAAAAAAACAAATTTTCCTTATATTTCTGTGATGGAAAGTTCTGAAATCTGCGTGGATCCTCAAAATTCTACCCGCCCCACATTTCCAATAGACTTCTGATAAAAATGGTATCTCACTTGTGTGGGTAGGCCTAGTGCCCGTGAGGAAGAGGCCCAAAACACAACATGGACACACCACATTATTACAGTGAAACTGACCATTTTTTTGTAAAGTGCTTAGCTGTAGATTTTGAACCCTAGTTCTGCCAGCATCTAGGGAAACCTAGCAAACCTATACATTTTTTAAATGTAGACACCCAGGGGAAACCGGGAGCAGGTATCTCTCAACAGGTTTGGTTACCCAGAATCCCTTGCAAACCTGAAACATTGTAAAAAAAATATGTTTTCCTCACATTTCTGTGATGGAAAGTTCTGGAACTTGCTAGGGTCCACACACTTCCATCCATCCGCCATTCTCCAAAGTCTCCCACTAAAAATGATACCTCACTCATGTGGGCGGGTCAAGTAAACGCGACAGGCAATGGCCCAAAAAAGATTAGGGAGTCCAGGGAGGTATGACTTGCACGGATCGCCCAACATTACCCTTACCAGAATCCCCTGCAAACCTCAAATTTAGCTGAAGAAATCAAATTTTTCTTACATTTTTGTATTGGAAAGTTGAAGGGTCACCCGGCTGACACAAACTTCCTACCACCCAGCGTTCCCCTAGGTCTCCTGATTAAAATGGTACCTCACTTGTGTGGGTGGATTAAGTACCCATGACAGGCAAGGGCTCAAAACGTATTGTGGAGACCTATCGTAAAAACGACCTGGTTTCGTGGGGGGGACACCTGGGTTTTTGGCCCCTGGCTCGCAGCCACCTAAGAAAACCTACTAAACTCACACATTTTTGAAAACTAGACGCCCTGGGGAGTTCAGAGAGATACGGCTTGCGTGGATCCTCCAATGTTTCCCTACCCTGAATCAACTATAAACCTCAAATTTAGCTGCAAAAGGTTTTCCACACATTTTTGTTTGGGGTCACCATACCAGCACAATTGTCCTACCACCCAGTGTTTCCCTTGTTCTCCTTAGTAAAATGATGCATCAAATGTAGCTGAAAAATCTACCTTTTCTCACATTTCTGTGTGGGACAGTTGTGGGATCACTGGGCTGATACAAATTTCCTGCCACCCAGCATTCCCCCAAGTCTCCCGATAAAAATGGTATTTCACTTACGTGGGTGGGCCAAGTGCCTATATCAGAGAAGTGCCCAAAACCTATTGTGGAGACATCAAAATTACCTAACACAATAAGACCTGTGCAAAGGGGCTCACCTGGGTTTTTGGCCCCGCGCTCGGCTGCCATCTAGGAAAACCTACCAAATCCTGACATCTTTGAAATCTAGACACCCGGGGAGTCCAGGGAGGTATTACCTGGGTGGACCCCCAATGTTTTCCTACCCAGAATCCCCTCCAAATCTCAAATTCAGCTGAAAGACTCAAAATGTTCTCACATTTCTGTGTGGGAAAGTTGTGAGATCACTGGGCTGACACAAATTCCCTACCACCCAGCATTCCCCCAGGTCTCCCAATAAAAATGGTACCTGACTTGTGGGGGTGGGCAAAGTGCCCGGGCCGGGAAGGGCCTAAAACGTATTGTGGAGACATCAAAATGACCTAACACAAAATGACCCGGTTTTGCAAGGGGGGTTGCCTGCGTTTTTGGCCCAACGCTCAGCGGTCATCTAGGGAAACCTACCAAACCCACATATTACTGAGACTAGAGACCCGGGGGAGTCCAGGGAGGTATGGCTTACTTGGATCCTCCAGTGATTTCTTACCCAGAATCCACTGCAAACCTCAGGTTTAGCTGAAAAAAATCACTTTTTCCGCACATTTTTGTGTGGGATCACCGTGCAAGCACAAATGTCCTACCACCGAGCATTCCCCTTGGTCTCCTATGTAATATGATGGCTTGGTAGGTTTCCCTAGATGGAGGCCGATCCCAGGTCCAATTGGTAATGTTGATGTCTCCACAATCCATTTTAGGCCCTTGCCTGTTGTGGGTACTTGGCCCACCCACATGAGTGAGGTCCCGTTTTTATTGGGAGACTTCGAAAAATGCGGGGTGAGTGCAATTTTGTTGATCCACACAGATTCCAGAACTTTACATCACAGAAATGTGAGGAAAATCTGGTTTTCTTTAACAAAGTTTGAGGTATGCAAAGGATTCTCGGTAGCAGAACTTGTTACCCCCACCGGGATTCCTCTAGGTGTCTACTTTTCAAAAATATATAGGTTTGCTAGGTTTCCCTATGTGCCGGAGAGCTAGGGTTCAAACTCCAGAACATTCTATCACGGAAAAGTGAGGAAGATGTGTTTTGTTTTAGAAAGTTTGAGTTTGCCAGGGATTCTCTGCAACAGCACCTAGTGAGAGCCACACAAGTCACCCCATCCTGTATTCCCCTTGGTGTCTAGTTTTTGAGAAATATATAGTTTTGCCTAGGTGCCAGAGAGCTAGGGTTTAAACTCTACAGCTAGGCAATTTGCAAAAAAGAACAGTTTTCACTGTAAAAATGTGTTGTGTTCACGTTGTGTTTTGGGCCATTTCCTGACGCGGGCACTAGGTCTACCCACATAAGTGAGGTACCATTTTTATCGGACGACTTTGGGGAATGTGTGGTCGGTGAAATTTTGTGGATCCATGCAGATTCCAGAACTTTCCTTCCCAGAATTGTGAGGAAAATGTGTTTTAAAAAAAATAAGTTTGATGTTTGTAAGGGATTCTAGGTAACAGAACATGGCGAGAGGCACACAAGTCACCCCATCCTGGATTCCCCTTAGTGTCTAGTTTTCAAATATGTACAGGTTTGCTAGGTTTTCCTAGGTGCCTTCTGAGCTAGGACCGAAGGTTGGCACATTGCAAAACATGTCAGTGCCTAGTGGTCCTTCTGCCACCCTAGGGGGTGACATCGGGGGTGGGTTGTGCCTGATATGCCCCCAAGAGGGACAGAAACACTGTGGTTATTTTTTGGAGGGCGCTGGAGGCATTGGTATGCCCAATATGGGAAGCCCCCACCCCTACATATATATAAAATGATAATCCCTGGTGCCTAGTGGCCTTTCTGCCCCCCGGGAGGCAGATCAGGGGCTACTTCCCTCGGGTGCAGAACGACTGTGGCATTTTGTAGGGGTGGGGGCATTTGCAGCCCCACCCCTAAATCTAATTTTAAAACGTCCCTGGCTTCTAGTGGGCTTTCTGCCCCCAAGGGGGCAGATTGGAGGATACAGCCCCATCTGCCCCCAGGGGGGCAGAAAGATAGGATTTTGTTTGAGGGGGTGTGGGGCATTGCAATGCCCATCTTGGGCAGCCCCCACCCATAGATCGGCACAAAAAAATCCCTGGTTTCCAGTAGGCTTTTTGCTCCCCTGGGGGCATATTGGGGGCTACTGCCCCATCAGCCCCAAAGCGGGCTGAAAGACTATATTGCCCAAAAATAAATTGAGGCGAGCCAAGGCCCTTGCCCAAGGGGTCGCTCCCCCCTCCTTGGTGTCTAGTGGGTGGATCGCTGATTGATGATGACCCTCTAGGTGCGATCCCCAAGCAGGAAGGGGTACCATTGGAAAGGGGAGAGTATCCCCTTTCCAATGATACCTCTCCCGTCTTTCTACGTGCTCAGGGGGCTGGGATAGCCTAAAGGTTGATTTTAATTTCGGTTACTATGAAATGAGTCAGCACAACGTGTGCCCTGATGGTCATTTTACAGAAACCAAGGGAACAGCCTCAGGAGCTGGGAAAGCTCTTTCCCAGCTCCCAAAGTGTTGGCGGGAAAAGGCTGTCCCTCTGGTGCCCGCACCAGAGGGATTTCTAGTGCCATGTGGGAGGATGGTCGGGAGCACTATTACTATGCTAATATATCATTTTTTACAGGTGGTTTGCACAAATCATTGATTACAATTTGCCTCTTTTATTTCTTGATATAGCCATTCATGCTGGTCATCTACCTAATAGGCAGGAGATAGGATCCTGTCTGCAACAGCAGAGGGTGGTGGCCATACAGGCTGAATTTCAGTGGCTGGCGGCCCTTGAGGAGGATGAAGCAGCTGCTGCTGCCCAGGGCCCCAACAGCCACCAGCACCTCCTGGCAAGGATAGTGCCAGCATCATGGTAACTGGCACTCACTCTTCACACCACCACTGCTGAGTCTGACAAATCTTGAAAGCAGAATGTCACGCATTGAGAGGCATCTCAAAAAGCTTTTTACCCGAGTGTAGTGCCATCTTCTTTAGCCCCCTTTACAGTATATGTTTTGGAGGGTTGGACTTGTTGTGGGTGGAGAGGTTGGGAATGATGGGAGTTGTGATCAGGCCTGTTTCTTGGACTTTTTTCGTTGGGCATTTTGAACATTGGATGGGGACAGGGAGATTTGTTTGTGGAGAGGGGTGGGCCTGGTGTGGGAGGAAGGGGTGGATTTTAAGGATCAAAAAGGTTAATAATTAATATTTAGCTTTATGTATAGCTCAAATCTTTTTTGTGGTGTTTTACTTTTCACTGCTGCCTTTTAGCACAGCCTGTTTTTAAATCTGTTTAACAAAATGAATACCAGCTAGTTATAGGGTACCCTTGTCCTCCTAGCCTCTGTAACTATATTAACTCCTCGGTGGCATACCCATTGCCTATATTTCCTACAACAACAATCCATTGTTCTCTTGCCTGAATAGATTAAGCAAGGGCTGCTACTTCTCTCAGTGTTCCTACTGCAGGGTTTCCCAAGGTGCCATGGTGGTGGTTGTGTTAGCACACTAACAGGGAAGGAACCACAAGCGAGGCCCCACTCCCACCTAGGTGAACTCCAACTATAGGATACATCAAAATATTATTGATCACAGGTAACTAGATGGAAGGAAAACACAGAGTTATTGGGTCATATTATTATATCATACCTTTAGAAAGCCTGAGAGCAGACTACTACCATGACACAACGAAGAAAACCAGATATGATGACAAAAACTAGATGAAGTAACTTCTTCTGAGGAGTTGAGTCAGTCAGGAGTGGACAAGCTTAAGCGTTCATGAAATGATAATGTTGACGAATGATGTTCTTCTATATCTAAAATATGGATCACTTTTATGCGTGGGTGGGTAAAATGGGGCCAGCGTGGAATATTGCTCTGGAAATAGACGATTCACAGTGAGTTGGTACCACTGTTACCAAACCCGCCCCACCAAGTGTCAGATCTATTTATGGCGTAAATTATGTTACGCCTCAATAAATCACGCAGCCCGGGAGGGAAGTGGGTAAGGGGTTTGATGAATGGATGGGAAAGGGGATGTGAGAAAATGTGTGAAAAGACAAACACTAACACAACAACACAATATTCATCGGGGTGATGAGCAGCACATCATCATCAATCTGTTGTGGTAGGAAATGATGGAATGAGTATGGCACAGTACAGTTACATGCATTACAAACAGGCCTGGTTGGAACTCACCGAGTTTCACTCTGCAGAATTCTGCAGAGTTACTGAAAAACTCTGCAAGATTCTTAGGAGTAGGTTATGTAGTATCTACAGCATGAATCAGTATTGTATTTGCATTGACACACCTAGTAATCCTGGTGTTACAGCAAACGTAGTTTGAAGAGTTGGAAAACTTGCAGAAACAGTATTTCTCTATGTTTCTCTACGTGTCAAACTGTGAAGTTTAAGTTGGCAGTGGCACCGGCATTTTGAAGATGCAGAAAGCCATGATGATGCAATTAATATTCCCTGTTTAATAATGCACCAATAAGTGACAGGAAAATGTTGTATGGCTGCTAATTTGCAAGTAACATATTGTTTTTAATGTTTGTCTTATGTAAATGAAGGTCTTCCCTTAATATCATCCAAGAGCCTGGTCCTGAGTTTAGCACATCATATATTGCTACAGTGGAGCTAAAAAGCACTTTAGTACTGAGAGGAGCCATTATCCGGAAAGGATGTTTCTGAATACAGAATAACAAAACAATAATACCCATATTGGAACCCCACCATTCAAAACACATGGTCTCGTGCTATACTGCACAAATATAATATTTTCAATAAACTTGGCAAAGCCAATGGATTTGAAGTTTTTCATTTTAAAGTGCTTGTTCGCATTGATAACATAACTGCTTTTAAATATGTGGTCCTCGTATATCGATTTACAGCCATTTAGAAAAAAGCAAAAAGCTTTTAGAATTCAGTCTTTCTTAGGGGAAGCTTTTAAAACTGTGCCTTTCTTTAAGTAAAACTATCAAATATCACAGGCAGGCATTTATCAAGAGCCACTTCAAAGTAAGAGTCAACTCAAGGAGAAAAGAGATACTGCATGCCATGCCAGGTTTGTGCTCTTGATTTCAAAGGAAGTGTGAAATGTGAACGGAGATGAATTTGCAGTCTTCATTAAAAAAGCCATAAAAACAGGACAAATTGGAAAATGGATCTACTAGTTAACACTAAAAAGATGTTTGTTTCGGGGGTGGGAAAGGTTCAATAAAAGGCATGCATTATTGAATGAAAATGTGATGCGTATGTAGGAGGAACGCGGGGATGCATTTTCAAAACACTTAGCCATTCGGGAGAGAGTACATCGAAGCGCCTGTTCTGAATTTGATGATTGATCAACAATACCTGACCAAT
Organism: Lissotriton helveticus; assembly: GCF_964261635.1. Classification (NCBI taxonomy): domain Eukaryota; kingdom Metazoa; phylum Chordata; class Amphibia; order Caudata; family Salamandridae; genus Lissotriton; species Lissotriton helveticus. The sequence goes on along the minus strand of NC_136065.1, from coordinate 981,222,305 downwards.
TCCAGGGATCTTCATGAATTTTTGGGCCACTGCCATAAACCATTTCTTTAATAAGCCAACAAAGGAGATGCGCTTGCTCCTGAGGTTTAGTGGTAGATGTGCAGGAGGCGGAACCATGAGACAAAAATTCTTGGGGCATATTATCAAGGGGGTTTATCTCCGCTTTTTGGCTTTAAAAGCCAGGAAAGCGGAGATAAAATTATCTCCCTATTACCTAGCTGTCGCTAACACCAGTTAGCGACAGCTAGTAGGAGATAGCGACCATCTTGGGCCCCACTTTGCATGTCAGAGAAATTTATCACTAATGACATGCAAAGTGGGCATGCCAAGATGTTAGCGACTGGAAACAGTCGCTAACATCGCTATCTCCTATTACCAACTTTTGGAGATATTCGCGCTAAGAGCGAATATCTCCAAAAGGTAACACCTGCCCTGAGCAGTTCTTAGCCATGTTTTCCAATGGGAGGTAATGCCTGAATATCGCCGACTTTTCAGCGATATTCATGCATTGCGGCCGATTTTATCGCACTTGCGATAAACCTTGGTAATACCAAGGTTTATCTGCGATAAAAATCGCCGCAGATCGGCGATACATTTTTGTCTCTAACTAAGCAATAGCGATAATTATCGCTATTGCTTGGTAATATGCCCCTCGATCGGCTACTTGGCATTAATAAAATTATTGCTCCTGGGCACAACATTGGATTTAGCTTCAATTGCATTAATCTGTCACACTTATTAGTTATTCTGAAGAATGTGAGGGCTGCTCTGTCCTCAAACCACACAACTGAGAGTACATACCTGGGGAGCTGTACGCAGAAAAGGCTGCATACTTTCTTTAGCTTCACCCAGACCAGCGAACCCTGAATAACACCACGCTCTGACAGCCGACTCTCTCCAACTACATATGTCAGTGCCCTTGTAGGAGATGTGCACACTGGATCCCGGTGACATCACCCTTCAGATCGTTAGGGGCCGGTGAGCCCGGCATTACACCAGGGGCGGACATCAGCCAATCTGTCGATGTGGGCGTAGTGCCCTGAGTGACGATGCGAACAGTTCTCCGTCGGCTGCAATTTCGGTCTAGAAATAAATGTTGCCAATTGCTCCTCCTGAGTGACTCAGCACTCGAACAGCCCCAGCCCTCCAGACACACCTTATGAACCTGATTCACAGTGATGGGGTCCAAAGAAGTCATTGCAGCACAGCCGAGTTTGTCACGGGGGGGCCATAGTGGTGCTCCATGTACCTCACCTGCATCTTCTTTACAATTTATTCATCTGAACTACAACATGTTTATTTTGGGAGTGCTGCTGCATGCTCCAGACTCCTTCCTCCAGTGTCCACTCACACCATCCGTACCCCAGTTCGGACATCTCATAGCTCTCTCGTGCATCAATTCTTCTCTCCGGATTCCATAATCAGCTATTTCCTAGCCTCTCCAATGAGCCAAGCAGGCTTTTGTGTTTTAAGTGAAAACTTACACATATTGATTTGATTGGATTTTCATACCCTTGCTCTACACCCTTTCTGTTCCTATTCTTCCCTCCCTTCTGCAATATTGTCCCGGCCCTGTCTAAAATGCATTCCTTTACACAATCACTCAATTTCACTCCATCCATTTGTCTTTCTCTTTTCCTTTACTTCATAGTCTGCTTCCCCCACTCCTGCTCTATTCCTACTCTCATGTCTTTTGCCTTTCCTCCTTTAATTTATCGTGTCTACCTCTTACAATAACATCTCTCCACCCTTTCCCTTTTCTTAATGGCTCCTTCCTCCCACTAGCCATTGTGCTGCCTGTCCGACCTGTTACTTGCCAGAGTAGTTTCCAGGGCAGTTTGAGAGATAAAAGGAGCGTGCTCTGCACGCCATAACCACAGACATCTGCACCTTTATTCCTTTAAACCCTCTTTATGAGAAACATGCAGAAAGGTAAATGCACTTTATAAAAATGTTTTCCCACACTGCCTCACCTGTTCCTCTTCTTGGCTTGAACTATGTCTGTATTCCTGTTATCTGCATCGCTAGCCACATCCTAGTTGTAAATCTGGAATATGCACCCTTTGCAGATTCACAAATTGTACAAACACGGCCATAACCATTATTAAAGAAGGCAAAAGGAAAGAAAGTACAGTGCATTTAAACAGCCATTGCATGCTTCTGAACTAGTCAAGTTCTCAGTGTGAAAAGACTCTTAGTGGATACAAAGGAGCCTGTGCTCAACAAAAAAGGAGTAAACTTAGAGGAATTTCCACTTTCCTAATTTCCAAGTATTGTCCCATTCTCAACATGTGCATATTGTGCCAGCTGGTGGTATGATCACAAGCTGCTACTAGTTATTTACCAAAGCGTTTCCTGCTCGTATCTTCTACACTAGGGGTGAACGTGCGTCCATAAACTCCACTCCGCATTTCATGCGGATTGCGAAGTGCTAAAAACTCTGCAAACTAAACCGACAGAGCAGAACTCACCACCCACCCTTAATTACAAACAGAAGCAGTCTTTTTGCTCCAGAGACCCAAGTTATTATTATATATCTAAATGTTCTGACATGTAGGTTTGAAAAAACAAATACAAATTATGGAGGAGTAAAGTGAAACCACACAGTTCTAAAAAATAATCCTTGAAAGAAAATTATACTATATGGTCAAATTTGGCTGTGCATCTGCATTTTTCTCGGATTGTCTGTGAAACTTGGGTGCCTGATTGAGGCGGTAAGGTAAGCAGGAGTGGTATGGAGCTTTTGCCTTTTGTGCAGGAGAAGAAAAGGCATGCGGATTGTAAAACCAAAACTATATTTATAGAGCCACGGATAATGGCAGGACAGAAGGTAAGCTTTATGATGAGAGTACCAAGAATACTTAGAGAGTCAGAGCAAGAGTAATGTCTGCTGCAATAATTCATTTTATGACTCATGTGCAAACAATTAACTGAGAAGTGAGAGCAAATTACAACCAATTACAGACAATTAGCTGCATGTAACGACCTGATAAATCTCACACTGGTCATCATAGGATTTAACCAAGTGAGTGCAAAATGTGAGAATGTGACATCACTTGTCTGTCTCCAGTTTCTTACAACAGACCCCTCAACAACCTGACCACATAATAGAGGAGTTTCAAATTCAAGCTAACGTACACACTCACACACACTCTGCAGTATTGCATTCCCCAAATTAATGCATCTCACACCAGTCCACTGAGCTGAGTAGACCTACTGGAGTAATTATCATGTTGATTTCCCTAAAGTTGATAACTTCCATCTTCTGACTGTTGTTGAGTTAGTCCCGCCTGAGCCCTTCCATAATACTCCTGACTCGGAGTGACAAATCTATCAATCTCTGTTTGACTCCTGAGGAGGGAGATCAACCTGTAGTGCACTGCTGTTAATGTACATGAAGAGAAACATAGAGTCATTATTTTTGTTAACTAGTTGTACGGCTCTGGTCTTTGAACATCAATGTGTGTACCAAAAAAAATCCTGCTAAGTGTGAAAGGGGAAGGGCCAATCACACTCAGTAAAAATGTTCTCCTATCACGCCACAAACATTCAAATCATCACAATCAAGTATACAATTTATAGTTAAACTGCTTACCTCACTGTATGCCCCCACATGGATCATCGCTCACAATCATTCATATATAACTCATTTGTTGAATACATTGTACATATTGCAATCCAAGCACATTGGCACACAGTTGTCGGTCCTCTTTAATGCATGCAGCGCATATTGGACAGTGTTTGTGAACCAAATGCTCTGAGCCAGTCCTGCTAGAGGAGGAAAAAGAGGATAGGCACGGGACAGAGGCAGGAATTGCATCCCCAATATCCATCAAGGGTATGGGGGTAAGCTTCTTCACTGCAAACTGGTCTGACTCCAATCCAGCGACATATGTGCCTAAAACAGTGGGCTGCATAAGTCATTCAGACTCAAACAAACAAAATATTATAATGTTTCCCTAGCTATATCAATTTTTTGGGGGGCATAGCAAGTTAGCAATAAATGTTCTCTGGTGGCCTACTTAGTCAGAGAAGTAGAGTTTGTCCTTACACTCAGGTGATTTGCCCAGAAGTTGGTCAGCTGACACACTCTGATCTGAGTTTGACCAATCACCTTCAACCTACTCTGGTGTTTCAGAAACAGTGTAATTCGGTGGTATAAAATGTTGATTCATTTAGATCACGGTCACTCTCTTCATGTTTTGAGGCAAGAGAATGGTCCTCCTTACTGTGATGACTGGGCTGGCTACACTGAACACATGCTCAGCAGAAACACTGGCTACCAGAGAGGCCAGATACTTTATTGGCAGCCTGCTGAGCTGTGGCCATTGGTTCATCGCTGCATACCAATAAACTAATGGGTTTGATCCACATTGACCTATCTTGGTTCATCCAGATCCTCAATGAACATCGTCTCCATGCTCATTAGTGCTACCACTTACTCAACCTCTGAATTGGACTTGTCATCCCATAGGGAACAGGGTCAAGACTTATTTGTATATTGTTTGGTTCAAATGGGTGGCATGATGAGCAAAAGAATGATGGATTTAACACAGATCTCTTGACTAGGAGGTGAGTGTTTGAAAGGTTTTAGCACTCTGTCCATCATCTTGTTGTGTTTCTTTGTTTACCATAAGAGGCCAAGTTTATGCCCAGACGTGGGTCCCTTGCTCTCTGTGCCACTGAGTTAAAGCTAGTCTGGCTGAAGAGGCACAGGTGGTGATGCCACATCCCTTGCAGCAGGTGGAATAGGAGGGGTAATGTCAGTCTGACTGACTGACTGACTGAAGTACTTATATAGCGCTCGAATGCCGTGGCGTGGAGTCTCCTCTGTGCCAGCTTGCACAATGACTGGCTCATTCTCATCCTCACCCCCCTTACATAATTGTAAGTCTTTGAGAAACGTTCATTTTCCTGAGCCTCTCCTGGTGTGTCTTGGACTCAGCCATTGTCCAATCGGTATCCAGATCATCAGAAGGGGGGCTTGGAGAAAATGGTGGAGTACCCTTCCTTTTTCTTGCTGGAGATCTTGAAGCCATTAGTTGTAAAAGAGGATGTTTTGGCTCAGCAGGAAGCTCAACCTCTTCTTCTGCTCCTACTTCAGTAAGATTAATTGCTGGCTGCAGCAGTTGTCCTCTTTCCTACAATGACTGGGTACTACTTTGTGAAAGACACAAATCCAATTAAATGTCACTGCTTGTCAGCGTAGACATGACTGAAGTGGCTTCCTCGCTAGTAGACATAGGCTTGGGGTTAGTATGGGGTAGTGCCATTGATGCAGCAGTGCTTCTCGCAGATTGGTCCCCAGAGGTCCATGCGCCAGGCACAAATTTGCCTAAACTTTTTCTGGCTGTCACGCCTGTGCTGTGCGGTGACGTGGGGAGGGGGAGGGGCAGGGTGGGGGGTAGAAATGTATGGATTACGGATTTTTAAAGGTAAGTAAACATAAAAATAAATAAAACGAATTTCGTTGCACACACTGCTTCACCAAATGCGATGCAGTGTGTGCAACGAAATTCGTTTTATTTATTTTTATGTTTACTTACCTTTAAAAATCCGTAATCCATACATTACTACCCCCCACCCTGCCCCTCCTCCTCCCCACATCACCGCCCGGCCGGTACTCCCACTACCGGCCGCGGCTGCCCATTTGGATCATCTACATAAAAGGTTTTCATGTGATTTGCCTTCAGGAGACGTGGACTAGCACCAATAATGTTTTCTTGGAGGGCTTTAAATCATTTTATACACCAGTCACTCCTTCACGGTGGGTGGGCAAGGGTGGACTGGTAATTTATGTATCCCTGGATGTACATTGTGGTTTGAGGGTGTTAGCTACTGACATTCCTTGTTTGCAGGTCTTATCCCTTTCCCAGAGGTCTCCCAACTTGTTGCTGTTGAACTTTTATAACGCCTTGTCTGCTCTCTCAGATGTCCATAATATTTCCAGAATGGGCTCTTTTTTAAGAAAAGGGACCGTTAACGCCACTCACAACCGTAGCCTTATGATTGCAGGAGATTTTAATATCCATCCATGTGGGGCCCCAACAGAAGGATTATTAACTGAAATAGGATGCCAACGTATCTCAGGCATGCTGTTGAACATACTTTGCAGGGAGATACTTTTAATTCCTTAGTGGACGAGTTTAATCTAACATTGCCTATGAGTAGGATGGTTAAAGGTAGGAACCCCTCCAATCCGATATTTAAAGGTAGCGGTAGTGTAACATTCATAGATTTTATCTTTGTTTCAAGTCCCTTTTACCAATTTCTTTTGGATTTTACCATTGAAGATAGTATTTTTAGTGCTCATAACCCGCCGTGAACTTTGACCACATGGCCAAGGCTTGGAAAATCCCAAATGTCAGCATCTAGGGGGTCATTAAGGGAAATAGACCAAGGTAGAAGGCTAAGTTGGGCTCAGATAACTCCTAACACTTTTTATGAGTCCTTCAACGTTACGTGTAAAAGGGAATTTGATACTTGTACTACTGGGTGAGAGGAGGCTGGGGCTGTCTTAGAAGCTTTCTTGGCCATCTCACGCTCAATTGGAGATTTGCTGTAGGCGCCGACGTTGAACTCATTAGATTGTGTCATGAGATGGTTTGACCATAACTGTTACCGCACTGCCAGGAATTTGAGGGGGCCACTGGGGACTAAACCTAGGGACCGTGCTCTGGGAAAAGAGTGTAGAGGGAAATATAAAGCCGAACTAGCAAGGCGCAAGGCCGAGGTCAAGGATGAGGCATGGAGTAAGCTCACTGAGGCCTGTACCTTGAAACATACACCCACTTTTAGAGCATTGTCAATTTCCCTTTTTTGTCGAGGTAATATACACAGGATCGTGATGCACACATCACGGAAGAGTAATGGGTGGGTAAATTCCACGAAATGTTTAGAAGCCCACTGGATACCTGTACATCCAGTGGTAGAGGGAAGTCCGCCCTTGGTATTATAGTAGATGAAGTCAGCAAGGGTACTGCAGGGTTATCTAGGAATAAGGCACCAGGACCTGATGGTGTCCCACTGGACCTCTACATATGTAACCCGGATCTGTGGGTGCAAGTCCCCACCACCATCATAAATGCAGCAATAAGAGATGCCCCACTTAGCACCTGGTCCATTTACACAATTGTCCCCGTCTTTTAAAAGGGAAATAGGGACAGTACTCTCTGTTATAGGACCATTTCGCTACTCGAGTCTTCTATTAAAGTGGTGGGACGCTTCCTGTTGGATAGGTAATCTACTTGGGCAAACAATAACAACATTTTAACTGATATTAAATATGGTTTTCGGTCAGGGAGGTCGAAAGTTGACCAATGTTTGAATTTTTCCTCGATTGTCAATAAATATTCCATTGCTCACTCTGAAAGGATATACTTGGCCTTCCTTGCCTTTGATTGTGTAAATAGAAACAAGCTGTGGGAGACCCTATTGTGCATGGGTGTAGGTAAAGACATTGTCCTATTCTTACAAGAGCTTCACAGGGATACCAAAGCATAGATACGATATACGAGAGAGTGTAAGGTTGCTCGACATTTTCCAATCCAGAGAGGGGTCCAACAGGGTTGCATATTGGCCCCCTTTTTATTTAATTCATATATTAATAGCTTGGAGAAGGTTTTAGTTGACACACAGGCAGATTTTCCCCAGGTGGGACAGCGTGGTTTGCCCGTATTACTATATGCAGACGACGCAATCCTTATGGACCGCAAGGGGTTTGCAAATTATACTCAACTCCTTTGTAAAGTTTATGGAGGACCGGGACATATTGGTCAACAATTCCAAGTCATAAGTGATGCAGGTGGGACCAAGTCCAAAAAAGGGTTTAAAAAAGGGTTTTAATTTTAGGGTTGCAGCTATCCCAGTCCCTAAGACAAGCACCTTCTTGTACCTGGGGGTATGTTGGACACCAAACTTAACTGGGGCCCCTTGAGTAGTAAAAAGCAAGGGGATTTTTTAAGGGGTAATGTAGTAATCTTTAATTTTGCCTGACGGTTAAGCAAAAAACCTATAGGTCCACTTCTGGAGATCTGTAGAGCAACATTTTTAACACAGGTATCCTATGGTAGTGAAATTTGGGATTACACATCACAAGAGGAGCTATAAAGAGCTGAAAATGGGTTCCTGAGATGTCTCTTGAGGGTTCCACAGGGAACTCCCTCTTTCACTATACATGATGTACTGGGTATGGCTTACCTGAGTGATAATGTTGACGTTTCACCCCCTCTCTTATTGGCTCAATGTCTGGGTAAATAAGGGGACTGCCCTAAACAAAGAGATCCTAAGGGACTGTATGGCTCTGGACCATGCCTAATACATTCCTTGGTTAAATACATCCAGGATGGGTATAGGTCTCTTGGTAGGGCTGATCTCTATAGTAACCTGGATTCAATTGAAAGAAAAGATCTTCCTTGGGCCATGGAGACTTTCTTTAGACAGCGGTTGGTGAACAGGGAAGAGCGTGAGCTAATGAAGCCCAGTGTACGTAAATATTTTATCCTGAAAACCGTACATTCAACAGGGCCGTACCTCCTAGGGCTTCCCAACACGTATGACCGTTTTTTATTGACAAGATCCTGTTTTGATGTACACCATTTTCTCCTCGCTCACCCACGTGGGAGTATAAAAGGCGAGACCCTGTTGCCATGTCGTTGTGATGGCCAATCCCCTCAGGATAAGACTAATTTTTTATTGTTTTGTAGTAACTATGAGGTGCAGAGGAAAAACGTTTTAATCCCTATTTTAAAACAAGCACATTTTTCTCTAGTGTGCCCTGCTTTCACCTTTTTAGCTATGCTTTCAGGGTCCATTTTATGGCACCTTCTTAGTTTTTTAAAGGCTGCGGTTAAGCTTAGATCTAGCTGTGACTAAGTTCTATGTATGGTATAGGCTTGAAAGTGTGACCATTTTTGACTTTCACATAACATGTGAATACATATTTTACGTTTCTTTTCTTAGTGTTTTTTTTAACAATGAATGGTAACCATTGATCAATTACATTCATTGATTGGAATCTCCTGTAATGTTGTAACCCTGACTTTTATGGGTTTTATCTCAAAAGCCGAATAAATCACTTTTGTTTGATTGATTGATTGATTCATTCATTACTCTAATTGAATCTATAAGTATAATCTAACTTTTCAATTAATCAAACTATTAATAAGATTTGTTTCTCTCTTGTTATGGAAATAGGATAAACATTTGACGGAACATTTCCTAATAGTGTTTCATATTATTATTATTTCATATTTCTACATAATGTTTCTTAATGCATATTTTTTTCTAATCTCCCTCTTATAACTTTGTAAGAACACGTCATGAAATGTTCAATCTTTCAGTTTACAGCATGTTAAACATTACAGCTAACCCGCTTTTATTTTACTAACCATCTTGTGCTTTTCTTGCACATTTTCACATCGTACCTTCAAATATCCCCATGTACATAATTGTTCAAAATCACACCATTAGTCATTTGTTTTGATAATAACATAGCTATGAGCAGATTTGATCAACCAAGATTATTTCTCAAAAACCATGCGTCATCACTAGCCATAGTTTTAAAGTTCCAAAAAGTAGAGTGATTCCATCAATGAATGAACTATCTCTGTTCCCAACCAGTGGCCCTCCATCACCTTTGTTAAAGCTGTTGAGGTACAATATTTCCTGCGACAGTTCCCTTTTCTTTACTGTATCAAGGCAACCACTTTGTTAAAAATTCTCATTTCTACTCCTTAGGCTAATTTAAACACCTAGCATCACCACCCTACACCTACATCCTCACTTGCACTCATCCTTTTGGCTCAGATCAGCAGATAGCAAACACGAGGGGATGATTGACGGAGCGCTGAAACTTTTCAGACACTCACTCCACTCACAGATCGGGGTTGAATCAATCACCATTCTTTAGCTCTCTTCACCACCCCGGTTCAGACAAAGCTATATGCAAATGAGTCTTGACCCTGTGCCTCATAGTAACAGTCCAGACTGAACTGCCAAGCCATGTCTTCCTTGTACCGGAAACAAGCATCCTGGGACAGGTTATGGGGTAACACCCCTCATCAGCCAAGCTAGATTCAATCCAGTGGCAAAGTGACCAAGAGACCCATGTCTGCGCAAAAACACAGGTGAAGCTCTATCTCCAGACTATCAGCAATTATGCGCATGCATTAAGAATTACTTATTAAAATCCCTTCAGCCAGACTCAGGCTGTCCACTGTAGTTTGACGGCCCATTTTCTCCGGATAACTACCATTTGACGAAGGCCCTTCTGAACATCCAAGATTGAGGGGAGGGTGGCTAGAAAGGTTTTATACCAAGCAATTAAAGACAGGAAGAATTTCTCAAACAAAAGGGAGTGTGAAAAATTAGAGCTGGGAGCCTCGCATAAAAATAGCGAAGCATTTTTGGATACTGTCAACAGGCTTCAACAAAGGAATGTTCCGCCCTGCATTTGGTTAGCTTGTAATATCTCCGACCCCCTCGTTTGGAAAGCTCCCTCCCATTTCAGGCTTTCCTAAACAAACATCAGACAGAGCTAGGGCAGTAAAGCTTCCAGGCCAGATGGTATACTCATGGATCTCCTTTAATCCACTGTTGAGTTATGGGGCCCTCTGTTCACTAATTTGTTTATTAAAGCTCTATGCAGTAGGATACTGACCTCCTGGGACTAATACATCATAGTACCTATTTTCAAAAAGGGGAACACAGGTCACTCAAGTGTTATAGTCCAATTGCATTGATTGATAGCACAGAAAAGTTTGGAGGGAGGGTAATCTTTAATAGTTTGCTGACTTGGGACCATCTGAATAACATTCTATGCCTCTGCCAGTATGGTTTCCATCCTGAGGTAGGTAGAGTGGAACAGTGCCTAAACCTACATTTGATTGTGAGGAAGTACACCATTGCTAGGCACTTCCCACTGTAGCTTGCTTTCATGAACCTATCTGCAGTATTTGATAGTGTAAACAGGACTAAATTATGGCTGACATTTTTGAATTTCGGAGAGTAAGTCCCCTTGGTGAACGTTTTGTATACACTCCAAGAGAACTTAGGAACTAGGGTTAGATATGGCTGTACTGGGGAAATAATAGCACATCTTTCCTTTAGGCAGGTCAGTGCAGCACAGGTGTACTTTGGCTCCTCTGCTCTTTATCATTTACATCAATGGGTAAAGTGCTCCTCTGAAGGCAGCCACTATCGATGTAACGAAAATAGCCAATGTTTTGGCCCAGGCGGTATTAAAAGCCAATGACACCATCTTGATGGCTTGGGCTCCCAATGCCCTGCATATTTTGGTTGAATCCTTCATTAGTTTCATGCAGACCCTGGAACAGACAACCAATTTTGAGAAGTCTCACATAGTGAATGACATGTGGCCAAAGGAAGAGAAGTATGAGGTCCCTGCTGGTTTTAGATAAACACTTGAGCTCTGTCCAAAATTGTAATTACCTGGGTGTTTTTTTTCTATTCCACAGTCTCTTGGCAAGCCCAGGTCAATGCTGCTCATCTTAGGTTAGGTTTGGCTGCTGGGTCCCCATTTTACCGCACATGTAAGGGAGGCAGAGGAAACATTTCACCCTACATCAAAATGTATAACTAGGATTGTGTCTCCGCAGCGACTAACGGGGTAGGGGTATGGGGGTTCCATAACACTTGCCTTACACAAGTGGATAAAAATCAGATATCTAGGCAACTCCTCACCTTCCCCCCAACTAGCTTCATCTTTATTCTGCACTCTGAGCTTGACCAACACTATATTTCTGATGCAGCTAAGCTGGCTGCACATTTGCTCTGGGTTAAAGTATGGACCAGAACCGAACAAAGCTTTATCAGGCAGGTTATTTTGGATTGTCTCAGTCTTGATCCACCCTGAGTGAAATACGTTAAAAAGATGTTTACAAATATAAGGCTCCATGAAATTTTTACCGCCCGACAAAAAGTTTGACAGGCGGTTAGTTAAGTCCCGTCAAGTAGAGTTCTATAGCTTACAAAGAATGAAGAGTGTTATTTATAAGCGCCATACGCATGATTATTAAATCATTTTAGCTTCAGGGAAGATCACATGTTATCTGCATCTGGAACTCTGCTGGAGGGAATTGTCATTTCTTTTTAGATTAGTGTCAGTACAGTCTAGCGCCTATAGTGTTTTGTCGATGATTTGAAGCTCTGGGGGTGCCAATTGCCAGCCTGCTCCTGTGTAGGGATGGCACATTGCATGTTTTTTTGAAAATTCTATAGATCTTGTTTTCTAAGTTGTCTTAAATATATTTGGAAACCACTAGCTTTCCAAAAATGTGCAGACGCTTTATGTATTTGCAGCTGCTAGGTAGTCTGTCTGTTTTAGTTTGAGTCGTGTTTTTTTTTTAGTCAACATAGGAAATCATTGGATGGCTAACAAGTATCACTTGGTTAGACGCAGAACTTGTTTGTTTGAAATTTGTGGAGGGGCTGTCTTTTATGGACTAATGCATTTTACTGAATTTTATTTAATGCATTTTAAAAGAGTATTTTCGGATGCAATAACGGCGGTGGAATGATTCGTTATCTCCGCTTTTCCTTAATAATTCCTATTGGTCCAAGATGTAGTGTATTGTGTTCATTTATTTTTTAAGTCTCTTTTATTATTTTACCTATAATATGGAATACATATATTTTGAATTTAATTACATTGAATCAAGGACTGAAGAAAGATGACTTTATCCACCCTATTTTTGAACAAATCCACTGGCTCTCTCTTCCTCCACGAAACTATTTTAAGTCTGGTGTGTCACACTCAAGTTAGTGAACATGAACACGTAACTGTACCTATCAATAATGGTCATGATCTCCCGAGTTCAGATCAATACCCACACCAGCAGATTCACTAGGCTCAAAATAAAAAATACAAAAAGAACAAGATACAACGTGTCTACTTTAGCTATACATTTTAATGTTCTTGGTGTGTTTTCCTCCCAGAAGTTTAGCACCTCACTCTTTTCTAATCGCATAAGGTACAGAAAGGTCCACACTCAGAACATCTTTAATGGTCTATCGGGTTTTTGACCCTTGGGTTTGATCGATCAACTGCAATAGCAATTGATTGACTACCCCACCACTTACATATCAGGTAAGAAGTTTGAGCGCTCGAAGAGTCACTATTTTGGTTGGTGGGATGAGTAAGAAAACGTCCCGATGTTGCTGTCCTGATGTGGCACATTAATTAATCTGGGCCCAAAATGTATCAACAATTTCAGGGGAAATCACTTAAAAAATGGAAGTATATATTTTGTCAAAAATCTGCCTTAAAGTGGGACTATATTTCTCTAAATCCAAAATACTGTCCCTACCCAACTAACTTGGACAATAAAGCATCTGTGTTTTGTGGTAAAAAAAAACATGCGGCGAAGCTCCTTATTATTTGTTATTTACATACGTGTTTTTCAATAAGTTAATGATGAAATGTGCATAATTTACACATTTGTATGAAATGTTACACTGAAGGGTAAATTGCAGTGCTTCCTTTTGCTCACGTCAAACCTTTTGAAGTTATTTACTAATGTAGCTAGTTATATTGGAAGGCTGCTTAACTCTACAGGTTAAAAGATTTGAAGTTATCAGGTTACAAACATAGGTCTAAACCAAGTTTTTCCATGTCAAACTAGTTGATGGCACAATAGGTGACTTTAACTTTCTATGCATTGATGTATTTTTCTCCCCCATCTACAAAGGCCACACTGGCCCATGGAAACTCAATAACCACTTACAATAATCAGGTCTTCTGATCGATCTTTGGTAGGGCTAAAAGGGACACGATAATAAGAGATGGATGCTATTTCCCTCATGAGGACCTATGATGAAGGAAAAGCCTGACCAACAAAAGTAATCACAATATACATTATATCCAATATTTCACAAAATAAAGACAAACTCTGAATACTTATTAAGTTAACTTTATCTAAGGCTTCAAAGAATGAAGGGTCACAAGTACATAAGTATCATAAATTCAGCGTTTTCCAATACTACAGGTAAGTTCACAACACAGAAATACAGTTTATTTGACAAATACATCATGTAATCAATAACAATATTGAGAAGGGAGGGAGAGAGAGTGAAACAAAGAACATGTCATTGCATTTTAATGTGCAATACAATTTTTCATACAAACCTAGATCGAGAAAACTAATGCACTGCGAGGAATTGTTAGGAATTGCTAACCATTCGGGCGAATGGGTATTGCTAAAGCAATATCGCCAGCCTATGCAGTGCAAAGTATCAAGAAAGTCTTGCTCAGGATTCACAAGGATAATAGCCAGCCAGAGTAACATAGAGAGTACAAGAGCAATGGCTCTCTTCTCATAGAAATAGCTACTACCAAGTTCTTTTTTCACAGTAACATTTGTACCCAAATGCTAAAAGTTCTATCTCCCTAAAGTTGCAATTCCAAAATTTCAAAGGTTCCATTGGTACCATTTTTGGAGAGATCGTCTTAGTCAGTTCATCCGGATCTCCTCTGTTAAAGTTCTTTGTTAGGAAAAGATGTCATCATCGCTCTTCATAAGCAGGAAGAAGATTAGTTAACTAATTGTCCTTGTATATGCTTCCACCTCAGTTTTCAACATTAGTTGACACAATTATTCATAGAAAGAAATAGTCTGCCTGTAGATAGGAAAACCTAATGATACACTAAGCACAGCTAAACAAATAAATCAGTCTTTTAGAAATAGTCATGGACATAATACATTTCTCCGTGGCCTATGTTAGGGAAAGGAAAATTACAATAGTGAGGTTTGAGGCCTTCATAGAGAAAACATCATTTGTGATTTTTCTGAGGAAATAAAACACAAGCATTAATGTTTTAGCAAAAGTAAGAAACACACAAAAATAGGAAATAAAGATTCATCGCACAGAGGCACTTTACCGCAGTTGACGCTCGGGGACTTCATTCCCCATATTCTTCAGTGGTCGGAGTCACCACTGTCACTGGGTACACACCAGGAGGCGCATTTAGGCCTTTCGGTGCTCCAGCAGTGCGGAACGCACACGGGCGGGTCTGGGCTGCGTCCGGCCAATGGGGGGGGGGGCCTGTCTGCGCCCATCAGAGCCCAAAGGAGGCTGGGCCACCCCTCTTGGCATTGGGACTCGCTATAGAGAGTTTGGTGTACCTGTGAAGGCTCCAAAGATAGGCACTTATAGGGGAGCATTGTGGGCATTTATCAAGATCCCTTGATACGGGAAGGTGTCTTCTTAATTTTTTTTTACTGTCTGAGCTCCTGCCATGGGTGTTAGGGTTACCTGGCTTGTCTGGTGTGACTGTGGATACAGTTTAGTCTTCTTCTCGTGCGCTGCCTGCTAGCTAACCTGCTTTGGAAGTATGGGAAAACATAAGGGTCCTTCAGCAGTACCTCCAGGACTACAAAACACAACGATGGATGCATTTCTATCAAGAGCAGCTGGTATTATAGATAAGTAAACCGAGCTGGTAGCCCGCCGGCTTTCTCGTTCCCCTGTACCCTTTCCCGTTTCTAGCCCTCCTTGCATACCCAAGAGTAGTTTTTCACAGTGTGCCCAGGATACCCAATTCAACCAAGATCCCTCATCAACACCAGCAATACCAGCAAGGTTAGATAGAGTTTATGGCCTAAATGTAGGACAAGTCAACCTGAGCTTGAGCCTGAGCTACTGTCCCACCTCTTTCAACTAAGGACCCAGAGTGCATAGCCAAACCAGGGGGGTGAGGGCAGGTGAAGGGCTTGGAGTAAAAAGGAAAGGCTCATCAACAGGGGCTAAACCAGAACGCTCAAGGGCAGAGGGGACAGGACAATGCATTACCAAATCGCAATCGCTGTCCAAGGATGATATGAAGGCTATGATGGAAGAATGGATGGGCTCCTTGATGACAAATATAGACTGTAAACTAGACCCTATCTGGCAACGTTTAGCTGCAATGGAGCAAGAGATGATGTGGTTTCGCCAACACTGGTCAGCTGGGTACACAGATTCTCAAAACACTGCTGGAGGGGGTTTGACCGGTCCCTGGCAAGCAAGGGGTATACCATGTGAGCAAGGACCAAGTGGGAATATGCCACCATTAACTTCTGGGCAAAGTAGCTCCAATCTCCCTCCCCGGCCCTTGGTGGATTTAAACTCCTGGGAGGTGGACTTTTTTGGAGGAGCGGTTGCATCGGAACCACAGTGCCCAACACAGTTCGCACAGACTGTCCTGGTCCAGCCAAATCATCAGTGGGGGAGCCATTGAGAGTAGGGGGAGTTGCTTCAGAGGCCAGTGTAGCACACCCCATGGGGGAGAGACGGAGGCAGAAGTTACATACTATACATCCTATACATCCTATACATCTCACTCCAGAATCTTTACCATATGCAATAATACTTGGTAATGTTCGGGTGCTCTCCTTGGGGGTGTCGTTGAAGAATTTGAGCAACTAAAGAACAAGTATCTGCATTGACTGAATCGTAACACATCCCTTGGTCTAAGGTTGGAGAAATTTAGAAATATGGTGCGCAGAGTTTCCTGGGTAGGGAGATCTACAAAATACTTGAGAGGAGGCTGCGTAATTTTTAACTTTAATAGACCCCACTTGGTGGACAGAATTTTACATGCAGCCTAACAGATGAACTTAAGTGTGGTTGGCTCAGCTATTGTGGCTTTACCGCTGGGGCACTTCTATAGATCCTTCAGCAGCATGTTGAGGACCAACAGGGTAGGCTAGAGTTTCCCGGTTAATCCTCTTCGCCCTGTATGATTTAACCCTTCATAACTTTATTACACCTTTTGAATCAATGGACTCTTGTGACTGACTTTCCGGTATAGAACAAATGTAGACAGCACCCATGCATCAATTGGTACCAGATCATCTACCTAGAGGTCTTGGGGATGGAAAGGCTTGCAAATTTATTTCATGGAATGTAGCCAGATTAGCAAGCAAGTTCACTGACCCCATTTGCAGCCGCGGCCGGTAATGGGAGTACCGGCAGGGCGGTGACGTGGGGAGGGGGAGGGGCAGGGTGGGGGGTAGAAATGTATGGATTACGGATTTTTAAAGGTAAGTAAACATAAAAATAAATAAAACGAATTTCGTTGCACACACTGCATCACCAAATGCGATGCAGTGTGTGCAACGAAATTCATTTTATTTATTTTTATGTTTACTTACCTTTAAAAATCCGTAATCCATACATTACTACCCCCCACCCTGCCCCTCCCCCTCCCCACATCACCTCCCGGCCGGTACTCCCACTACCGGCCGCGGCTGCCCATTTGGATCATCTACATAAAAGGTTTTCATGTGATTTGCCTTCAGGAGACGTGGACTAGCACCAATAATGTTTTCTTGGAGGGCTTTAAATCATTTTATACACCAGCCACTCCTTCACGGTGGGTGGGCAAGGGTGGACTGGTAATTTATGTATCCCTGGATGTACATTGTGGTTTGAGGGTGTTAGCTACTGACATTCCTTGTTTGCAGGTCTTATCCCTTTCCCAGAGGTCTCCCAACTTGTTGCTGTTGAACTTTTATAACGCCTTGTCTGCTCTCTCAGATGTCCATAATATTTCCAGAATGGGCTCTTTTTTAAGAAAAGGGACCGTTAACGCCACTCACAACCGTAGCCTTATGATTGCAGGAGATTTTAATATCCATCCATGTAGGGCCCCAACAGAAGGATTATTAACTGGAATAGGATGCCAACGTATCTCAGGCATGCTGTTGAACATACTTTGCAGGGAGATACTTTTAATTCCTTAGTGGACGAGTTTAATCTAACATTGCCTATGAGTAGGATAGTTAAAGGTAGGAACCCCTCCAATCCGATATTTAAAGGTAGCGGTAGTGTAACATTCATAGATTTATCTTTGTTTCAAGTCCCTTTTACCAATTTCTTTTGGATTTTACCATTGAAGATTGTATTTTTAGTGCTCATAACCCGCCGTGAACTTTGACCACATGGCCAAGGCTTGGAAAATCCCAAATGTCAGCATTTAGGGGGTCATTAAGGGAAATAGACCAAGGTAGAAGGCTAAGTTGAGCTCAGATAACTCCTAACACTTTTTATGAGTCCTTCATGGTTACGTGTAAAAGGGAATTTGATACTTGTACTACTGGTTGAGAGGAGGGTGGGGCTGTCTTAGAAGCTTTCTTGGCTATCTCACGCTCAATTGGAGATTTGCTGTAGGCGCCAACGTTGAACTCGTTAGATTGTGTCATGAGATGGTTTGACCATAACTGTTACCGCACTGCCAGGAATTTGAGGGGGCCACTGGGGACTAAACCTAGGGACCGTGCTCTGGTAAAAGAGTGTAGAGGGATATATAAAGCCCAACTAGCAAGGCGCAAGGCAGAGGTCAAGGATGAGGCATGGAGTAAGCTCACTGAGGCCTGTACCTTGAAACATACACCCACTTTTAGAGCATTGTCAATTTCCCTTTTTTGTCGAGGTAATATACACAGGATCGTGATGCACACATCACGGAAGAGTAATGGGTGGGTAATTTCCAGGAAATGTTTAGAAGCCCACTGGATACCTGTACATCCAGTGGTAGAGGGAAGTCCGCCCTTGGTATTATAGTAGATGAAGTCAGCAAGGGTACTGCAGGGTTATCTAGGAATAAGGCACCAGGACCTGATGGTGTCCCACTGGACCTCTACATATGTAACCCGGATCTGTGGGTGCAAGTCCCCACCACCATCATAAATGCAGCAATAAGAGATGCCCCACCTAGCACCTGGTCCATTTACACAATTGTCCCAGTCTTTTAAAAGGGAAATAGGGACAGTACTCTCTGTTATAGGACCATTTCGCTACTCGAGTCTTCTATTAAAGTGGTGGGACGCTTCCTGTTGGATAGGTAATCTACTTGGGCAAACAATAACAACATTTTAACTGATATTAAATATGGTTTTCGGTCAGGGAGGTCGAAAGTTGACCAATGTTTGAATTTTTCCTCGATTGTCAATAAATATTCCATTGCTCACTCTGAAAGGATATACTCGGCCTCCTTGGACTTGTCCTCTGCCTTTGATTGTGTAAAAAGCAACAAGCTGTGGGAGACCCTATTGTGCATGGGTGTAGGTAAAGACATTGTCCTATTCTTACAAGAGCTTCACAGGGATACCAAAGCATAGATACGATATACGAGAGAGTGTAAGGTTGCTCGACATTTTCCAATCCAGAGAGGGGTCCAACAGGGTTGCATATTGGCCCCCTTTTTATTTAATTCATATATTAATAGCTTGGAGAAGGTTTTAGTTGACACACAGGCAGATTTTTCCCAGGTGGGACAGCGTGGTTTGCCCGTATTACTATATGCAGACGACGCAATCCTTATGGACCGCAAGGGGTTTGCAAATTTTACTCAACTCCTTTGTAAAGTTTATGGAGGACCGGGACATATTGGTCAACAATTCCAAGTCATAAGTGATGCAGGTGGGACCAAGTCCAAAAAAGGGTTTAAAAAAGGGTTTTAATTTTAGGGTTGCAGCTATGCCAGTCCCTAAGACAAGCACCTTCTTGTACCTGGGGGTATGTTGGACACCAAACTTAACTGGGGCCCCTTGAGTAGTAAAAAGAAAGGGGATTTTTTAAGGGGTAATGTAGTAATCTTTAATTTTGCCTGACGGTTAAGCAAAAAACCTATAGGTCCACTTCTGGAGATCTGTAGAGCAACATTTTTAACACAGGTATCCTATGGTAGTGAAATTTGGGATTACACATCACAAGAGGAGCTATAAAGAGCTGAAAATGGGTTCCTGAGATGACTCTTGAGGGTTCCACAGGGAACTCCCTCTTTCACTATACATGATGTACTGGGTATGCCTTACCTGAGTGATATGTTGACGTTTCACCCCCTCTCTTATTGGCTCAATGTCTGGGTAAATAAGGGGACTGCCCTAAACAAAGAGATCCTAAGGGACTGTATGGCTCTGGACCATGCCTAATACATTCCTTGGTTAAATACATCCAGGATGGGTAGGTCTCTTTGTAGGGCTGATCTCTATAGTAACCTGGATTCAATTGAAAGAAAAGATCTTCCTTGGGCCATGGAGACTTTCTTTAGACAGCGGTTGGTGAACAGGGAAGAGCGTGAGCTAATGAAGCCCAGTGTACGTAAATATTTTATCCTGAAAACCGTACATTCAACAGGGCCGTACCTCCTAGGGCTTCCCAACACGTATGACCGTTTTTTATTGACAAGATCCTGTTTTGATGTATACTATTTTCTCCTCGCTCACCCACGTGGGAGTATAAAAGGCGAGACCCTGTTGCCATGTCGTTGTGATGGCCAATCCCCTCAGGATAAGACTAATTTTTTTATTGTTTTGTAGTAACTATGAGGTGCAGAGGAAAAACGTTTTAATCCCTATTTTAAAACAAGCACATTTTTCTCAAGTATGCCCTGCTTTCACCTTTTTAGCTATGCTTTCAGGGTCCATTTTATGGCACCTTCTTAGTTTTTTAAAGGCTGCAGTTAAGCTTAGATCTAGCTGTGACTAAGTTCTATGTATGGTATAGGCTTGAAAGTGTGACCATTTTTGACTTTCACATAACATGTGAATACATATCTTACGTTTCTTTTCTTAGTGTTTTTTTTAACAATGAATGGTAACCATTGATCAATTACATTAATTGATTGGAATCTCCTGTAATGTTGTAACCCTGACTTTTATGGGTTTTATCTCAAAAGCCGAATAAATCACTTTTGTTTGATTGATTGATTGATTCATTCATTACTCTAATTGAATCTATAAGTATAATCTAACTTTTCAATTAATCAAACTATTAATAAGATTTGTTTCTCTCTTGTTATGAAAAGAGGATAAACATTTGACGGAACATTTTCTAATAGTGTTTCATATTATTATTATTTCATATTTCTACATAATGTTTCTTAATGCATATTTTTTTCTAATCTCCCTCTTATAACTTTGTAAGAACACGTCATGAAATGTTCAATCTTTCAGTTTACAGCATGTTAAACATTACAGCTAACCCGCTTTTATTTTACTAACCATCTTGTGCTTTTCTTGCACATTTTCACATCGTACCTTCAAATATCCCCATGTACATAATTGTTCAAAATCACACCCTTAGTCATTTGTTTTGATAATAACATAGCTATGAGCAGATTTGATCAACCAAGATTATTTCTCAAAAACCATGCGTCATCACTAGCCATAGTTTTAAAGTTCCAAAAAGTAGAGTGATTCCATCAATGAATGTTTATGTTTAGTTGATGGCTTTTAATTTCCTAAAAATGTACCACCGAATATTATATCTATTTGGATCTTTCTGCTTGGTTGCTGCCTTTTTTACTTTAGAATACATTTGATATGAGAGATCTAGAGGTTGTGGAAAGACTGATGTAAAGCATGCATGTGAAAGTAGCCTAATTTATTTCATAACCGTTTTGAAACTGAAAATGTATGTTTTCAATTAGTTTGTGAGGTACTGATGATGTACCAGTATATAACTATTTCCAATGCCTTCTGCTTTTATCTGCTTTTCCATTCAAATTGCTTGCAATAAATATGTCAGGCAACTAGAAAATGAAATGATCAAAACATCTCAGTTGATAGTTCATTTGCATCTATTTTAATTAACAATATCAATGCCTCAAATTAAGAATTTAATTTACACTTTCCAATATTGCAAACAGTAATTGCTCTCTCTGCTATGTTCAGCAAATTATGTCCAGCTGACTCATACAATAGGATTGTGTGTTCCATTAATTGCCAGCAAACGCACTGTAACTAATATGCAGCCGAAATGCAGCTGCATTAATTTAAATGTCTTTACACAAGTGTTACCAAATGCTTAGAGGTTTTGAATAATTGAGTTCTTATGGAAAAAAGTTAATACCTGCTATTAGTGCAGATTGTCAAACAACATTAACTAACCAGAGTGGGAAATTGCAATGGGAGGAGTTTATAGCATCCCATCTGGAAGGAACATCCCTGGTTTGGAACATACTGGAGAGATTCACCATCTGCTCCGCCCTTTGCGGTGAGCATCACAAAATATCACAGCCATTGTAGTAAGAAACCGATCAAAAAGTATTGCAATTAATTTTTGCTAACTATTTACTCAAGGTGTGAAAACAGAAGTCATAGAAGCAGGGACATTCACAGCACACATTTATCGATGGTATAATTTTTAAAATGGCAAATAAAAGAAATGCAGTCAGTCATAAATCTTTTATTCGGTTTCCATTCTTTTTTTAGGAACCATAAAAAGTACAAACAATTTCACCAGTAAAACATTACAGTCAACATATCTTAGCACAAAATGTTCATGGTAAAAAACACAATATAAGATCAAAATCAGCTGGGACTTCATAATAAAATACAAGTGCTCTGTTGAGCCAATCAATCATATTTACAGCGGTATTTCACACATATTTTAAGAAAAGTGGCAACAGATTTAGCAGTGTACTCAGAATCTAGATATTGCAATGCAAAAAGAGCGATACGACAGGATCTCACACCCCAGGATGCCAAAAGAAGGACAAGCCATCTCTTTCGAGGTAGTTCATAATATTTACAGAATAGGGTGAGATGGATTGTGGATTGTTCTGAAATTTCATCACATGGGCATTTTGTAATAGATTTTGACCAATCTTGTTTTTTCGGGAAGGAGACTAAACGAAAAAAAGTATTAAAACGGAAGCGCGTCAACAACTACTTTTCGTAAGTGCTCAAATGAAACTTCAAGTAGGGTTGAATCCCTATGGCAGATTGGATATTTAGGATCTGAACGTTTGAAGTCTTAGTTATTTCGTGAGATACCCGAAGTTCTCTCAGATGGGATAAGCACAAAGGGGCATATTACCAACAACTAGCGATAATTTTTGTCTCTAACTTGTTTAGAGACAAAAATTATCGCCGCACATCGGCGATTTTTATCGCAGATAAACCTTGCTATTAGCAAGGTTTATCGCAAATGCGATAAAAAACGGCCGCAACGCATGAATATCGCTGAAAAGTCAGCGATATTCATGCATTATCGAGCAAATGCTCTTAGCCATGTTATCCACCTCCCATTGGATAACATGGTGAAGAACTGCTCAGGGCAGGTGTTAGCTTTTGGAGATATTCGCGCTTAGCGCGAATATCTCCAAAAGTTGGTAATAGGAGATAGCGATGTTAGCGACTGTTTCCAGTCGCTAACATCTTGGCACGCCCACTTTGCATGTCATTAGTGATAAATATCACTGACATGCAAAGCGGGGCCCAAGATGGTCGCTATCTCCTATTAGCTGTCACTAACTGGTGTTAGCGACAGCTTGGTAAAGGGAGATAATTTTATCTCCGCTTTCTTGGCTTTTAAAGCCAAAACAGCGGAGATAAACCCCCTTGATAATATGCCCCAAAGTTTTTTAATTTTTTTCTTGAAACACTCATCAAAGTGGTAGGTGCAGAAAAATACAAAGGCATGTTAATGTCTTTGAAAAAATTGCTCACATACGCTAGCCAGGGAATTTTTCTCCAATATGTCAAGCCCAGGCAATCAGTGATAAGCGCGCGATTCAGGTTACACTGTTCCGCAAATAAAAGAAATACATCATATCTCGGTATCTGTTTTCTTCTATGATTTATAGAAAAAATATTGTGCAGCAAATCAAAGCAGTGTACAACATATAAAACGGCGAAAATCAAATAATGTTTTGATTGTTTCTACAAAGTACTGAATCAACAGAATTGTGCCTTAAGTGCTAAGCACAGTATTGAAGAAACATGCAAGCATAATGCTGTTGACTGCATTCGACTACCCAGCTCTCTATTTTAACACTACTTGTGGTAAACCTAAAGGCTTAAAATAAAAAATGTTTAGTTCACTGTATAAAATTTTCCTTCGGAGATAAAAGAAATATAACAGTGGTATTCTAATCATGTCTATATTTTGATCAGTTAAATGATGTTGGTGTTATTTTGTAGTTGGATGTTTAATTGCTTGCAGATTATGGGCCTCATTTACAAGGCTATTGTGCAGCCAGTGTGTCACTTTTTTGTGATGCACCAGTAGTGCACTGTGTCTGCACATATTTACAAAGCCATATAAATTCCCCCTGCACAACTTTTCATGGCCTTGTAAATATGGGCCCCTTTCACGTATTACTCTGCTTGAAAGGGGTGTTCCATAGGTATTGCTGTGGGTGTTCCCTTGCAACATCCATGGAACATGACACATTCCCAGATTTACAAAGTTTTGTAAAGCTGGGCATATGTTAGACTCCAGTGGTGCAAAAAGGAGAAATATTTGTATTTCTACAGCACACATAGAAAGAGGAAAATGCCATCAATTATTGTTTTGTGCAGGAAGTGCCCCTTCCTGCACATCATCCTGCAATCATCCCAGCAAGGTAGGAACCCTTGCAACATGACGCAAGGATGCCTTCACTGGTGCATGGCAGCCAATTGTGCTCCATCACAGGGGAGATGTATTGTTGTAAATTTGAAGCATCCCTGTGCTTATAAAATGATTCCGCTCAGTGAAGCAAAATGGCATGTGGAGCTGCACCATTATTGTTTGGAAATGAGGCCCTACGTCTTTATGTAACCTATTGATTAATAATATTTGGAAGGTCACGACCTTGAAGTGATATGTTGGCATTCCCTACCTTGAATTGAAGTTTGGTTACATTTTAATGGGGGTGTTTTTATTGTTGTTCCTACTGACCAATATATCAACAGATGAGTGGGCAAAACAAATCGGGACAAATGAACAAACTGTTGCTATTCAAGAACAAAAGGCAGTTAAGACCAGGGGCAGTCTCCCAAAGACCTTCCAGGGATAACACCTTCTCAAATTTTTTTGTGCCTTCCCTGGTCAAGATTTCTAACTTTGGACATTCAGCCTTATTTAGAATTCGGAGGATTGGATACTCTGCAAACACATTGAGATGATGGACGGAGCACTGAAGCTTTTCAGAAGTGTGGCTCAATGGTTAGAGCGAAAAGGGGAAACAAGGGAACCCTACTCACAGCGGAACCAGGGCAAAGTGTATATCCAAAGAACAATGGTTCCTGTGGCATACGAATATATAGAATATACAATACTCGACAGCTTAAATAAGCAATATTCACTTGTAACAGAGAAGGGTTTGGCAGAAAAAGAAACACACATATGCAAAATTTATAAGAAAAACTTCTTATATTTCAACTCATGAAAAGTATCCATATTTACAACAGCAACACATATACAAAAGGTTGTATGTACAGTGTAAAGTGCAGTGCGTCCCAAGTGATTATGTGAGCAAAAACAAACACAAATAATGAATGATCTATACAGTTTTGCGTTATGGGTATTTACACAGGGAAATGACCAAGCAATCTGATACAATAATTGTTAGCAGTGACTATATGAAATCACAAATCACTGTGCTAATAGGTTCCTTCCCTATAGCGTCGACGGCGTTTCGACCTGCTTGATGGAGGTCTCGTCAGGACTAAGCAGTGAGGGACATCTAGGGAAAAGGTGAGAGTGGTTTTTAATATGTGTGGTTGCTGTACTCTGTAATATTGTGTGGACTTAAAAATGGGGATTAAAATACCTCGTAGTGTCTCGGCTTAACGCAACCCATGCGTGATAAAGTAAATTAAATCGGACTTACAGTGTACCCAGCCGGGCACTGTTGAGAAAAAAGATAGAACAATTGTTAAGATTCACGGACGCTGTGGGGCAACGTTACCATTGGGTCAGTCATGGTATAGTAAAGTCACTTACCACTGTGGTTGCTCGTGGTAATTGAGTCTGGTGGCACTCAGGTTGTAGTTGAAGAAGCAGGGTAATACCTGATGAAAAAGGGCCATATGGTGAAAATGATGTATCATCACGAGAGAGAGTGGTGTGGGACAGGGTGTCTCAGAGCTTACCTGCTCTTCGGACGCGGAATCGCTCGATCGCACTTTCCCGGTCGGCTGTTTGGTAAACAGTGGAGTTCCGGGTTTCGTGCGTCAATGCGTCTATAACGTGACATGTGCGCGCGCATCTAGAGGGGCGGGAGTAGCGCTAGCGCGTCATGGTTGTAAACTAGCGTTTTTCATGGGAGGCGGGTGCGCAAGATCATGTACTGTGTACCAATTCCCGAGGCAAATCGCCACGCACTAGTAATGCAGTATGTCTTTGTATGGGTATGAAGATGTTGTATCATAATTGCACGACTTATGTCAACATAGGAATCATAGATTAACACTCCATTTATCTTTCCTGTATACAAATTTAAAACAGTACTTATCATTTTTTAGTAAAATTAAGCAGCACATAAAGTTTATAACAGTAATATATGCTACCACATTTGCAAGATTTTTTAGGCATGATTGAGTCAGCGTACTATGTAAAGTTCATATTGATATACTTGTCACATAACAATGATTCTCCCATGTATACAGTAAAACACCGTACAATACGTAGTTCAACCTCATGTTGGTACAGGGAAATTTGGCTAGAAAGTTTGTCACAGTTAGTTTGTCAAACTGGAGACAAATCCTCTCCATTCATCAGCAGAATTTAACCCCTTGTTGATGGAACTCAGGTGGCATCATACTATTTGTTGGATAAAAAGTGGATGGCAATTTTAACCCAGTAGTGGATTGGTAGCTGCTAATTTCGCGATCTTTAAAGAACATTTTCAGACGAATTTTCCTGAAAAACTGGAACAACTCAGATTTCAGGTTGAAATAGTTACTCCTCTCTGTGATGACAAATGAAAGGCCTTTACTTAACAAAGAGACTTCTGTAGATGATAATGTATGCTTTGACAAATTAAATATCGGTATCGTATCCATATTGTCTGTCGGATTAAATCTGGGATCTAGTAAGGTTGGGGGCCCCATTGATAATGCTTGTTTCTTGTTTGACGTTCCCCTGGATATTGGTTCCAGACTCTTGTTTTCTTTGTCTTCCCTCCTCTGTCTAAAAAAGGTTGGCCTTGATGGTTGAAATTACTTCAATTGAGGTGCCCTTGTTTGCATACAAAACAGGGAAAAATTTGAAAGATCACCTAGTCAGATCCTCCAATGAAAAGACCACTAAGACAGGGGGCACATTAGAAACACTTTGGAATCTTCCACCAATTCAAGGCCACCATCCCTGTGGAAACTGTGTAATCTGTCCATTGACAGAAAAGACAAACATCTTCAAATTTGGAAACTTTGAACATACACTTAAGTTCTTTTCCAATTGTAACACACGCAATGTTGTATACTGTATTTGGTGCCCTTGCGGTCTGCCTTACATTGGACAGACGCAATAATCAGTTAAGGCGAGAATAGGACAGCATCGAAGTCGCATACGAAAGGCAGTTCTGACAGCTCCATTGGTATGCCACTTTCAAGAAAAAAATCACTCTGCAGATCAGTTGAAATGGCAAGTCATAGACATTGCTACTGTACCTGAGAGAGGTGGTGACATTTCACAAATATTACAACGTCGTGAATGTCACTGGATTGACAGAGTCAATTCCATCAACAAGGGGTTAAATTCTGCTGATGAATGGAGAGGATTTGTCTCCAGTTTGACAAACTAACTGTGACAAACTTTCTAGCCAAATTTCCCTGTACCAACATGAGGTTGAACTACGTATTGTACGGTGTTTTACTGTATACATGGGAGAATCATTGTTATGTGACAAGTATATCAATATGAACTTTACATAGTACGCTGACTCAATCATGCCTAAAAAATCTTGCAAATGTGGTAGCATATATTACTGTTATAAACTTTATGTGCTGCTTAATTTTACTAAAAAATGATAAGTACTGTTTTAAATTTGTATACAGGAAAGATAAATGGAGTGTTAATCTATGATTCCTATGTTGACATAAGTCGTGCAATTATGATACAACATCTTCATACCCATACAAAGACATACTGCATTTCTAGTGCGTGGCGATTTGCCTCGGGAATTGGTACACAGTACATGATCTTGCGCACCCGCCTCCCATGAAAAACGCTAGTTTACAACCATGACGCGCTAGCGCTACTCCCGCCCCTCTAGATGCGCGCGCACATGTCACGTTATTGACGCACGAAACCCGGAACTCCACTGTTTACCAAACAGCCGACCGGGAAAGTGCGATCGAGCGATTCCGCGTCCGAAGAGCAGGTAAGCTCTGAGACACCCTGTCCCACACCACTCTCTCTCGTGATGATACATCATTTTCACCATATGGCCCTTTTTCATCAGGTATTACCCTGCTTCTTCAACTACAACCTGAGTGCCACCAGACTCAATTACCACGAGCAACCACAGTGGTAAGTGACTTTACTATACCATGACTGACCCAATGGTAACGTTGCCCCACAGCGTCCGTGAATCTTAACAATTGTTCTATCTTTTTTCTCAACAGTGCCCGGCTGGGTACACTGTAAGTCCGATTTAATTTACTTTATCACGCATGGGTTGCGTTAAGCCGAGACACTACGAGGTATTTTAATCCCCATTTTTAAGTCCACACAATATTACAGAGTACAGCAACCACACATATTAAAAACCACTCTCACCTTTTCCCTAGATGTCCCTCACTGCTTAGTCCTGACGAGACCTCCATCAAGCAGGTCGAAACGCCGTCGACGCTATAGGGAAGGAACCTATTAGCACAGTGATTTGTGATTTCATATAGTCACTGCTAACAATTATTGTATCAGATTGCTTGGTCATTTCCCTGTGTAAATACCCATAACGCAAAACTGTATAGATCATTCATTATTTGTGTTTGTTTTTGCTCACATAATCACTTGGGACGCACTGCACTTTACACTGTACATACAACCTTTTGTATATGTGTTGCTGTTGTAAATATGGATACTTTTCATGAGTTGAAATATAAGAAGTTTTTCTTATAAATTTTGCATATGTGTGTTTCTTTTTCTGCCAAACCCTTCTCTGTTACAAGTGAATATTGCTTATTTAAGCTGTCGAGTATTGTATATTCTATATATTCGTATGCCACAGGAACCATTGTTCTTTGGATATACACTTTGCCCTGGTTCCGCTGTGAGTAGGGTTCCCTTGTTTCCCCTTTTCGCATTTTCGTGCGGTGGCCTCACCGCAAGGGTTTATCCACGTGTTGGATTTTTTCCCCTGCCCTATACAATTATAGGGCTGTTTGTACAGAG
This sequence comes from Lissotriton helveticus, assembly GCF_964261635.1. NCBI lineage: Eukaryota > Metazoa > Chordata > Amphibia > Caudata > Salamandridae > Lissotriton > Lissotriton helveticus. The sequence goes on along the minus strand of NC_136065.1, from coordinate 981,193,193 downwards.
TTGGGCATGGCAGAGAAAGACGCACCCCTATATACAGAGGAATATATTACGAAACTAACGAGTGGACCGTCTTTGTTCTCTAATTTACCTTTGAATACTACCAGCCCGAGACAGGCACTGATTGAGAAATTGGAGAAAGCTAAAAAGAAACACGTGCGTACAGAACTGCATGCTCGTATGCTTACTGACTATTTACGCGCAGGTATAATTCCCCAGGGTCTTCAGATACGAAACGTACCAGGCATTTTTAGAGACGACCCCAAATTTAAAAGCGGCTTTTGTGGCATTTCAGTGACGTGTTCTCGACACTGGATGGTCCTGGGTGTTGAAACTGCCTTGGAACACTCAAAAGCTGAACTTAAAGAAATAGAAGAATTAGAAAAAGAATTGCTAGGCGACGACGGGGTTGCCGAAGCCAAAGTACTCCTTGAAAAATTGAATAAAACCATAGATGAGTTTAATTCTTTTGAATTAAAAAAGAAAGCAGATAAAGTAACTAAGGACATTAAATTTTACAGCAAAGAGAGAGCCTTTCCGTATTTAAAGGAAGATTATTTCTCAACCTTCCCAGCCCAAAATAGACAAAATACTTGGGGTCGATTCAGAAATAATCAATCTATAACATTCTCTGAATCATCAGGTGGTTCCAGTGACTCTGACTGTCAGCCAGGCCCAAGTAATTTCAACCATCAAGGCCAACCTTTTTTAGACAGAGGAGGGAAGACAAAGAAAACAAGAGTCTGGAACCAATATCCAGGGGAACGTCAAACAAGAAACAAGCATTATCAATGGGGCCCCCAACCTTACTAGATCCCAGATTTAATCTGACAGACAATATGGATACGATACCGATATTTAATTTGTCAAAGCATACATTATCATCTACAGAAGTCTCTTTGTTAAGTAAAGGCCTTTCATTTGTCATCACAGAGAGGAGTAACTATTTCAACCTGAAATCTGAGTTGTTCCAGTTTTTCAGGAAAATTCGTCTGAAAATTTTCTTTAAAGATCGCGAAATTAGCAGCTACCAATCCACTACTGGGTTAAAATTGCCATCCACTTTTTATCCAACAAATAGTATGATGCCACCTGAGTTGCTTACTTTTGAGAAATTGATTCTAGAAGGGGTAGATAGACTAAAGAGTAGTAAACAATTTACACCCTACAATATTTCTTTGCTAGAACGTCAAGCACTTGAGAATTTGAAAAAGGATACCTCTATAATATTCAAACCAGCCGACAAGGGGGGAGGAATAGTAATACAAGAAAGGACTGATTACGAGGCTGAAGTGAACAAACAAATCTCTGAAGAACGGCATTATAAAAAACTCCACCATAACCCCATAAACGAAATTCGTGAAAAAATTGTGTCTATTACCAAGGAAGGATTAGATCAGGGGTTTCTGACCAAAAAAGAATTTGAATTTTTAAATTCCACTAATCCTAGAACCCTGTTCTTTATACTCTCCCGAAAGTACACAAGAGTACAACACAACCACCTGGGAGACCGATCCTATCAGGATGTGGCTCGATTTTAGAGCCTATTGGCAAATATATTGATTTTTTTATAAGAGACTACGTGCCCCTACAAGCAAGTTATGTTCGTGACACAATGCACATGATTAACTTAATAGAAGACCGAGCGTACAATAGAGACACTGATTGGCTAGCAACTCTAGATATATCAGCACTCTACACTAACATCCCTCAAAAAGAAAGCATTGAATGCATACAAGAACTACTTGACTCTAGACAACGTCCATTTGACGTGCCCACTTCCTTTATAATTTCTTTATTGGAAGTAGCACTTCAGAGAAACTATTTTGTCTCAAATGGACAATATTACGAGCAATGTGGGGGCACGAGCATGGGAGCAGTTTTTGCTCCAAATTTGGCAAATATTTACATGAACAAAGTAGAAAATGATCTTGTACTCTGCGAGAAGAATCCCTTCTATGCCAGCATTAATTGCTGGTATAGATATATAGACAACATTTTTTTCATTTGGAGAGGGAATGAAGAGGAGTTTGAGAGTTTTGTTTTATATCTGAACACCATCCAAACACATTTGACCTTCACATCTACCATACAGAAAGATACCATCCCATTTCTGGATTTAAACATCCAACATGATGAGAACAAACTATACACATCCCTTCATAGAAAACCTACTGAAAAGAATACTTTATTGTCTTATAAAAGTCAACACCCTAGGGCATTGAGAGATGGATTGCCCTTTGGACAATTCTTGAGGATCCGTCGCAATTGTGCCCGTAGAGAAGATTATCTGAAGGAAGCAGAAATATTGAAAAATAAATTACTCACAAGAGGTTACCCCAACAAAATAGTTAAACAATCGCTCAAACGCGCCTGGTATTGCCCCCGAGAAGAACTTTTGATCACCAGACCAAAAGCCAAAATGGAGAAAATAGTATGCGTAACTACTTTCGGAACTCATACCAACAAAATCCGTAAGAGTATAACGAAAAATTGGGATATTATACAAAGTATTGATCCCTCAATTGAGGTGCCCTTGTTTGCATACAAAAGAGGGAAAAATTTGAAAGATCACCTAGTCAGATCCTCCAATGAAAAGACCACTAAGACAGGGGGCACATTAGAAACACTTTGGAATCTTCCACCAATTCAAGGCCACCATCCCTGTGGAAACTGTGTAATCTGTCCATTGACAGAAAAGACAAACATCTTCAAATTTGGAAACTTTGAACATACACTTAAGTTCTTTTCCAATTGTAACACACGCAATGTTGTATACTGTATTTGGTGCCCTTGCGGTCTGCCTTACATTGGACAGACGCAACAATCAGTTAAGGCGAGAATAGGACAGCATCGAAGTCGCATACGAAAGGCAGTTCTGACAGCTCCATTGGTATGCCACTTTCAAGAAAAAAATCACTCTGCAGATCAGTTGAAATGGCAAGTCATAGACATTGCTACTGTACCTGAGAGAGGTGGTGACATTTCACAAATATTACAACGTCGTGAATGTCACTGGATTGACAGAGTCAATTCCATCAACAAGGGGTTAAATTCTGCTGATGAATGGAGAGGATTTGTCTCCAGTTTGACAAACTAACTGTGACAAACTTTCTAGCCAAATTTCCCTGTACCAACATGAGGTTGAACTACGTATTGTACGGTGTTTTACTGTATACATGGGAGAATCATTGTTATGTGACAAGTATATCAATATGAACTTTACATAGTACGCTGACTCAATCATGCCTAAAAAATCTTGCAAATGTGGTAGCATATATTACTGTTATAAACTTTATGTGCTGCTTAATTTTACTAAAAAATGATAAGTACTGTTTTAAATTTGTATACAGGAAAGATAAATGGAGTGTTAATCTATGATTCCTATGTTGACATAAGTCGTGCAATTATGATACAACATCTTCATACCCATACAAAGACATACTGCATTACTAGTGTGTGGCGATTTGCCTCGGGAATTGGTACACAGTACATGATCTTGCGCACCCGCCTCCCATGAAAAACGCTAGTTTACAACCATGACGCGCTAGCGCTACTCCCGCCCCTCTAGATGCGCGCGCACATGTCACGTTATAGACGCATTGACGCACGAAACCCGGAACTCCACTGTTTACCAAACAGCCGACCGGGAAAGTGCGATCGAGCGATTCCGCGTCCGAAGAGCAGGTAAGCTCTGAGACACCCTGTCCCACACCACTCTCTCTCGTGATGATACATCATTTTCACCATATGGCCCTTTTTCATCAGGTATTACCCTGCTTCTTCAACTACAACCTGAGTGCCACCAGACTCAATTACCACGAGCAACCACAGTGGTAAGTGACTTTACTATACCATGACTGACCCAATGGTAACGTTGCCCCACAGCGTCCGTGAATCTTAACAATTGTTCTATCTTTTTTCTCAACAGTGCCCGGCTGGGTACACTGTAAGTCCGATTTAATTTACTTTATCACGCATGGGTTGCGTTAAGCCGAGACACTACGAGGTATTTTAATCCCCATTTTTAAGTCCACACAATATTACAGAGTACAGCAACCACACATATTAAAAACCACTCTCACCTTTTCCCTAGATGTCCCTCACTGCTTAGTCCTGACGAGACCTCCATCAAGCAGGTCGAAACGCCGTCGACGCTATAGGGAAGGAACCTATTAGCACAGTGATTTGTGATTTCATATAGTCACTGCTAACAATTATTGTATCAGATTGCTTGGTCATTTCCCTGTGTAAATACCCATAACGCAAAACTGTATAGATCATTCATTATTTGTGTTTGTTTTTGCTCACATAATCACTTGGGACGCACTGCACTTTACACTGTACATACAACCTTTTGTATATGTGTTGCTGTTGTAAATATGGATACTTTTCATGAGTTGAAATATAAGAAGTTTTTCTTATAAATTTTGCATATGTGTGTTTCTTTTTCTGCCAAACCCTTCTCTGTTACAAGTGAATATTGCTTATTTAAGCTGTCGAGTATTGTATATTCTATATATTCGTATGTCAATGGTTAGAGCGGCAGACCCTGATGCAGAGGTCTAGCCCGGGACCAGGGTTCAATTCCCCGCCTCGGCGGATCTTGGGCTCAAAATTCCACAGACCTGATAATTCTCGCCTCGGTGCCTATTCCAATCATGGAGTCCCACTCTGCAACTCTGGGCAATAGCTTGCTTAATCTCCACAACGGCCCCCACAAAGCTAGGGATGCCTGGCCTCCACCTTGGGGGTGCCCAGGAGTGGACACCTCACAGGGAAAGCCAGGATGGGTTCCACAGCGGTATTCGTACAAGCGCCTTGAGACCCTTGCGGGTGAGTAGTGCGCTATACAAGTATCAATTTACATTTTACCCCAGTTACAGATCTGGGTTGAATCCATCATCGTTCTTTAGCTCAGTTCACCACCCCAGTTCTGACCGCTCACTATGCAAATCATTCTTGACCTTGTTTCTCCTGGGACCAGTCCAACCCGAACTGCCAAGCCAGGTCACAGCATGTTTGTGCCCGGTCCAGTGAAGACCTGACTTTGTACTTAGGGCTGGACTGTTCCCATGAGGAACAGGGTCAAGACTGATTTGCATATCGCTGAGCCTGAACTTGGGTGGTGAAGTGGGCTATACAGAACAATAATAGATTCAACCCAGATCTTGTGACTAGGGGTCAGTGTATGAAATGTTTCAGCACTCCGTCCAGCATCTCCTTGTGTTTTGATTGGATACTCTATCTATAATATGACAAACTGGATATGTGCTGCGTTTTCACATAGTATCTTATCCAACAAACTCTAAACAATGCTCTCATTGTATTGATTAAAGCTAAAAATTCTCCAGTGGGGCAGTCGTTGAAGCTGTATCTGATAAAGTGCTCTTGAAAGGGGACACTTTTTCTGAGCAGTCCCGCTGAAACTCAGGAGGTCTTGGAATTCCTCAAAAGTCCCACATTGTCAGATTTCCAGGAGTAGTTATACTTGTTCTCTACTAAGGCTCCCCAGACCACTTAAGAACCAGTAATCATTACAGCAGAAACCAGCAGTATTGTCCAGTCCAGGTCAGTTACTGCTGGTCAACTGATCACTCCAAGAAATAGGCCTCTTGCAAGTTGACGTGACCTATAGCCATACAGGAGATTAGCCAACTCAACTAATCTTGTAGTCCACGTTCAAGCCCTGGGTATGAGTGGGAGCAGGCTGAGCCCCTCAGGTCTCCTGCAAGGTCACAGAAAACAGGTCAAATCCTCTTTCTTCCACTCGTCCAGGAATTGTTCTGATGAGCTGAGGTGCCACGTCTGTATGAATCACTAGCCAGTGGGTAGTGTTAACTCCTGGACACTCCTTAGCCAGTGCACACAAACATCCTAAGGTTCCTCTTTTGCAACTCATCCTGTTTATTTTAACACAAACTACCCCATATCCCACCAATCTAAAGGAATTCCAACATGGCAGAACCATTCTGTACCTGCAGGAGTCTGGTATTTCTGTTTGGGGAGGGTCTAGACTAAGGAGCAGCCCTTCCACCTTAACCACACCAAATTAGATCCAGGGCCAGCTCCCCTTCCCACTAGGAACATATTCTTTCTGCTCACAGAATCATGTATTTTGCACTTTATTAAGGGGAAAGCACTGACAAAGGTCAGCTGTTGTCAGGTAGTGCTAAATAGCCTACTAAAGCTTCAGGTAGGTAACATCATTTATATAACACTACCATGATCAAGTACAGAGTTCGAAGCGCGTAGGAGATTTGCAACTGAATAAATAACTTCAAAAGCCAAAAGGAGTGCTGCTTTATCATCTTTGCGGTATAAGATATATATATATATATATATATATATATATATATATATATATATATATATATATATACATTAGGGAGGCATTAGAGAGATTTCACAGAAGAGGCTACAGCACATCCACTCTCAATAAATCACTTAGCAAAGTCAACACTAGATCTAGAGGGTTATTATTAGTTCCCCATCTACCACCAGAGAGCCCATATATGATTAAAAAGATGAAGAAGAAAAAGAAAGCAATATTCGAAGACTCATCCTTAGGTATAATAAACAACATCGCCAAATTCGATTGATTATCAGAATTGGCCGATAGTTTTGACAGATGCAGTCATGGCTCCTGAAGTATCTAGCACACTGACCATAACATTTCGCAGAGGAGTCTCCATGAGATCCTAGGTAGTGCGTAGCAACCCGGAAATTACAAAAACCAGTAAAGCCACGTGGCTGTGGTCTCGTGAGGGTTTCTACAAATTTACATCATGTATGGCCCCGTCAAATTTGGTATTACAACTACCGAATACAAAACTCCTTTCAGCCCACATGAAACCAAAATTCAAGGATGTTTCAGTTGCAAAACTGAGTACGCCGTATATGTTCTGACATGCAGCTGTGGCCTCACATATGTAGGCAGTACAAAACTACAGGTGTATGTCCAAATTCATCCTGAAATTGGACAGTAAATATCCTAAAGGGCTCAACAATACGGAGGATTTTCACAACTTTCTCTAAAGAACCTAAGTATCTTAGATAACATATACTCAATACACTTATAGGTTTACATCACTGTAATTCAATTTCCCCTTATTCCCATGAATCCGTTTTTTAATATACACATTGACTTTTTAATGTATATATTTTTTAACATAAACCCCTTTTTTGCACATATATAATATTAGCACTTTAGCACAACTATTTTGCACTATTCCTAAACTTGTATGGCAGCTATCATCCATTAAACACCATATCTAGCATAGTCTTTTGCACATTGCAGGTTTGCACATGGCAAGTTTGCACATATATTAAGACATCTACCCTGAACCTAATGGTTTAGGGACCTTTACACCACAGGAATTTATTCCGATATGTAGCCCAATTAATTCTCAGTACTGTAATGAATTTATATATTTTTATTATAACGATTTTTTATGAAAATAGGTATTTATACAAATTATTTATATATTTATATATTTTATTGTCAAAATGATTTTTATCGTTTTAAGTAATATAATAATAATAATAATAATAATAAAATCATTTATAGAGCGCATGGTTACACTTAAAATAGTGTGTCCCCGCGCTGTGGATGAGTTCCATAGAGAACGCCCAGATAAAAACAGCAAAACACAATACAGCCACACCCTGCCCTCTACTAATGACTGGGGAAGAGGTGAGTTTTGAGTTTAAGTCGAAAGCGACTTTCGGATGGCTCCATCCGCAGATTCAGGGGGAGTTTATTCCAGTGGGTGGCTGCCAGATAGCGGAATGAGCGGCCACCCATTCTGGCTCTGAAGATACGAGGGACAGTGAACAGCATACTGCCCAAGGACCTCAGATTGCGTTTGGGACGGTGGATAGTTAGGAGTCTTTTTAAGTAGGGGGGGCCATTCCCATGTGCAATTCGATGGGCAAAGCACATTGTCTTGAACAAAATGCGCTCTTTGATGGGTAGCCAGTGTAACTTGGCCAGAGCGTTTATATATATATATATATCAAAGCTCCAAGGTTCCCACCTGTTGGAGACGCACACTGACATCCACTGCAGCAACCGTCTTGAGGTAAAAGCCGGATTGGCGAGCGGATCCAGTTTACAGCATGCCTGTCGATTCACGCCGGACGCGTTTCGTGCTCATTGCACTCTTCAGCGGCATAGAGGCCACACCTCCCACTTAAAAATATGAGCCCTCCAATGGGCAACTCAAATGAGTCCGCGTTGGTTTGTGTGTCTTGTAGTGAGTGCCTCAGTTATGTGCCGCTGTCTGTTCAAGCCCACCAATGGGCCTCCACGCGCACATCCGGCTTGTCAATCCTCCATGGATGCCTCCACATTCAAACTCCAAAAATCGGAGCTCCGTGGCCCCAAATTTCCGGGTGGTGCATCTCCCGCGGCTGGGAGGCCGCGTAAAAATCAAAGCTCCAAGGTTCGCACCTGTTGGAGACGCACACTGACATCCACTGCAGCAACCTTCTTGAGGTAAAAGCCGGATTGGCGAGCGGATCCAGTTTACAGCATGCCTGTCGATTCACGCCGGACGCGTTTCGTGCTCATTGCACTCTTCAGTGGCGCGACAGTCATTTTGGCATAGAGGCCACACCTCCCACTTAAAAATATGAGCCCTCCAATGGGCAACTCAAATGAGTCCGCGTTGGTTTGTGGGTCTTGTAGTGAGTGCCTCAGTTATGTGCCGCTGTCTGTTCAAGCCCACCAATGGGCCTCCACGCGCACATCCGGCTTGTCAATCCTCCATGGATGCCTCCACATTGAAACTCCGAAAATCGGAGCTCCGTGGCCCCAAATTTCCGGGTGGTGCATCTCCCGCGGCTGGTCACCTGCTGCCGTGTGCGTCCTTACCTGTGGGTACTTGGAGCTTGAATGTAAACGCGGCAGCCCAGCCGCGAAGGATTGCATCACTCCATGAAGACAGGGGGCTACGGAGCCCGGAATCTTGCCGAGCCCCAAATGTGGAACAGCACGTGAGGGATCTATGGACAACACGCAGCCCGAGGCCCATCAGAGGGCTTCGTATGCCACACTACAATTAAAGTGCATGGAAGTAAGTACTTAAGACACGGACTATAAGACCCAACATACATTGCGTTCAACTAAACTGAGAAGCCCATTGGAGGGTTAATTCACCAATTATGTGGGAGTGTCTTAAGTAGCACAAACTCATTGTCCTGCCTCTGAAGAGAGCAAAAGCTCAGAAACGCGTCAGGCTATTATTACCGACACGAGAACTGTAATCAAGCGGGACTGCGGAGTTGTCTTTTACCCGAACAAATGCCTTCTGGTCACCTGCTGCCGTGTGCGTCCTTACCTGTGGGTACTTGGAGCTTGAATGTAAACGCGGCAGCCCAGCCGCGAAGGATTGCATCACCCCATGAAGACAGGGGCCACGGAGCCCGGAATCTTGCCGAGCCCCAAATGTGGAACAGCACGTGAGGGATCTATGGACAACACGCAGCCCGAGGCCCATCAGAGGGCTTCGTATGCCACAGTACAATTAAAGTGCATGGAAGTAAGTACTTAAGACACGGACTATAAGACCCAACATACATTGCGTTCAACTAAACTGAGAAGCCCATTGGAGGGTTAATTCACCAATTATGTGGGAGTGTCTTAAGTAGCACAAACTCATTGTCGTGCCTCTGAAGAGAGCGAAAGCTCAGAAACGCATCAGGCTATTATTACCGACACAAGAACTGTAATCAAGCGGGACTGCGGAGTTGTCTTTTACCCGAACAAATGCCTTCTGGTCACCTGCTGCCGTGTGCGTCCTTACCTGTGAGTATTTGGAGCTTGAATGTAAACGCGGCAGCCCAGCCACGAAGGATTGCATCACCCCATGAAGACAGGGTGCCACGGAGCCCGGAATCTTGCCGAGCCCCAAATGTGGAACAGCACGAGAGGGATCTATGGACAACACGCAGCCCGAGGCCCATCAGAGGGCTTCGTATGCCCCAGTACAAATAAAGTGCATGAAAGTAAGTACTTAAGACACGGACTATAAGACCCAACATACTGAGAAGCCCATTGGAGGGTTAATTTACCAATTATGTGACAGTGTCTTAAGTAGCACAAACTCATTGTCGTGCCCCTGAAGAGAGCGAAAGCTCAGAAACGCGTCAGGCTATTATTACCGACACGAGAACTGTAATCAAGCGGGACTGCGGAGTTGTCTTTTACCCGAACAAATGCCTTCTGGTCACCTGCTGCCGTGTGCGTCCTTACCTGTGGGTACTTGGAGCTTGAATGTAAATGCGGCAGCCTCAAGCGCTCCTTCATAACTGCCAAAGCCTCTGAAGAGAAGTGGGGACACTTCGAAATGCGTCAGGCATCCAGGGCAGTTTGAACAGTTAAGGATATCGTTGTGCTGGAGGCGTGCTTACCATTCAAGGCTCCTTGTGTGCAGCTGAGGTCCGGGTGCTCCTTTTGGATGACCTCAGACTTGAAAACCTTGAACACCTCGAAGGTGCTGCTTTGTACGTTGGGTACTTCGGAGCTGGAATATATATATATATATATATATATATATATATATATATATATATATTCACTGAAAAAACCATAGGTTATAGACCATATATAGTTAGGAATTAGCATTTACAAAACCTTGAAAATTCACTGAAAAAACCATAGGTTATAGACCATATATAGTTAGGAATTAGCATTTAAAAAACCTTATTTTACTCACACAAAACCATTGAAATTCCATATATAGTTAGTTGCACTAACTATATATTGCGCACCCGCAATCCACTGCTGATGATGTCACATATTACATCATTCATGACATGGTCAGTGACATCACTGATGACATCACTGATGACATCTCAAATGACATCACTGATGACATCACTGATGACAACATCCAGTGACTATGTTTCTGTAAAGTTAAAATATGTCTTACATATTGAAGAATGAGTGGATGTATAAGTGTCTGGACGAAGGATTTAGTAGGTGCATGACTGAATGTATGAGTGAGTGATTAAATGTGTCTCACTGAGTGCATGGGTTAGTGACTAAACTGTCTTAATTTGTGCATCATTATGTCTGTTGTTCTGTAAACTGCTGCATGTGTTGATCAGTAGCTATATGAGTAACTATATGGGTTATTGATTGATTGCCCAAGTATTTGCATGGGAGACTGAGTGTGTGTGTGGCTGGATGGGAGGTGTGTGACTCTGTACAGATCAATGTGTACTTGTATCAATGATTGTATAAGAGAGTAAGTATGTGTTAGTATATGGTTGAAAACGTAAGGTGCTCTATGTTTAACTGTATAGAGTAGAAAATGGAAGTGTGATTGATTCTTTACAGGACTGACTAGGTGTGTGAGTAACTCCATGGATGAGTGGCAGAGTGTGAGTGTCTGTATAGGTGTATGAGTGCATATGATTGTGTTGTAAACATGAGTGATTGTATGTATGAATGATTGTATGGGTGAATGAGTGAATGTGTGTGTAGACGTAGGAATCAGTGAGTACGTATGTAGTAACTAGTATTGGTGTGTCAATGGTTTCAAAAATTATACTCTGTTTTTAACACTGGGTGAAACAGAGGTTATATTAAAATGTGAGGAGATGCATTGTATTGTCACATGAATGATATCATCAGTGATGTGGTCATTGATGTCAAATGAGATGTCATCAGTGATGTCATCAGTGATGTCATTTGAGATGTCATCAGTGATGTCATCAGTGATGTCACTGACCATGTCATGAATGATGTAATATGTGACATCATCAGCAGTGGATTGCGGGTGCGCAATATATAGTTAGTGCAACTAACTATATATGGAATTTCAATGGTTTTGTGTGAGTAAAATAAGGTTTTTTAAATGCTAATTCCTAACTATATATGGTCTATAACCTATGGTTTTTTCAGTGAATTTTCAAGGTTTTGTAAATGCTAATTCCTAACTATATATGGTCTATAACCTATGGTTTTTTCAGTGAATTTCAATGGTTTTTTAATAGCAAATATCATAAGCTGTCGAATGTCAAGTACGTGGTAAGAATTTTTTTTTTCGTGTTTATGCACACTGATCTGCTTTGATTGCTGCCCCCCACCCCTCATTTCTATTAGGAGTACTCTCTCTTTGCAGATAGTGAAGGGTAGTTAACGCAGCCCTTTCCCCCTTTGTAATCCGTCGTGCCTGCTTCTCTCTCCATTTGATTGATTGTTCTCTTTGGTTCATTCTCTATTTACAAACAAGCACAGAGTCGCAATACTCTGTTTAGTCTTTGCAGATAGCGAAAAATCGTGTAAAAAAACTAAAGGAATCGAGCAAAATCAGTAGGCCACTAATGGGATCTCTTTTGACCTCGCTAAAATAGAAACATTAGGAACAACCTGTTGAAAATAGCAATGCGTATGTATATAAGCGGCGTTCATTTGTGTTCACAGTACCCCTTGTTGATTGTTTCAATCGAGCATTGAATTGTTCGAAGTTAATTCTCTTAACGATCTTCTCTACCTGCAAACGAGGAAGAATAGGAATATTCTATCTCCCTTTGCAGATAGTGAAGGGTAGGTAACGCAAGCCTTTAACACGTCGTACCTATTTCATTCCTCATTGATTGATTGATTGTCCGAACATTGACTGTTTGGGAATTAGTTCTTTTTGGAGGTATTCCCTGTTTGCAAATAAACGTAGGAAAATCTTTGCAAGTAGTGAAAGGGTACGTAATGCGGACCGTTCTCCCCCGTTGTAATCTGTCATGCCTATCTACTCCCCACTGATTGATGCACCTTTTTCACCCAGACCATTTACTAGAGATACGTCATCTGGCCCGACCAGAGAGCACCCCTAGTGAAAAGGACATATGCAATAATAACGAAGTGATCACTGTATCCTGTTAACAGAAACTTTACCATGAAACAACCTGGAAAGAAAAAAATAGGAAAACGAAAATCAGTAGGCCACTGATGAACATGAACTTTTATTAAACAACGAACAAAGAAACGATAACATAACGTAATGATAAAACCTATTAATGTCCTAGAAACAAGAAAACGTTAAAATATGCCAGTGGTGAGAGACCAGAAAAACAGTAAGAGAAACCAAATCACCCCTCGCTGTCCCACCGCCTGCCACGCCAAAAAAATCGATAGACTAGGGAAAATGCAAGTCAGTAGAACATCCACCCCCACTCTGGAAACTTCCAAGGTGGGGCAGGGTTCCGGCTACGCCCAGCCGGGAGCAGCCCATATAAGGCAGGTCCTGCTGCCACGCCTCGGCCAGGAGATCCTAACGTAGGGTGTAGCCGGAGGAGAGGCCGAGACCAGCGGGACCCGGCCAGGGGATTGCCTTTACAACGCTGAACAGTTGCAGGGGGGGGGAATGTCTCCTCGACCCTCCCCTCTCTCTCCCAGTCCGGCCGCGGTGGCCCTTGAGAGTTGCAGGTAGTCCCGCCACATGCTCTTCCGGTCCGACCACCAACGGTCGGGGGGCCGAGGCCGACGGGATCCGGCTGCAGCCGATAAACCAAGAAACCCGTTCATGGGGCCAGAGCCAGGGGCGTCCGGCCGACATCCACCGGAAGCCCGGCCCGAAGACGGACGGGACACTTCTTTCTTTTATAATGGCTGCGACAACACTGGAGGGGGATGTCTTGCACATGCCTCCGACCCCCCCCTCGTCCTCATCGCTTGGTCCGGCCATAACAAATCTCAAGCGAGACGCCGTGGGGTGCACTGGGAGGGAGAGACGGTGCGAACAGGCCTCTCCCGCCTCCCCAGGTGGAGGCTTCCCAGCTGCACCCTCAGCGCTCCAGGCGGTGGCATCCTAACAACTACAGTGCTGCACAGTTTCGGAACGACCTAGATAACGGTTCTTCCACTGTGGCCATGCTGCAACGTCTCGCCCGGCAGGGTGGAGCCCGTCCGCTCATGTGACCCCGCGATCGCCGGTAGCTGCCGAACTCTCAAAATGGCGGTCGACCTGGCAAGAGCGGGCCCAACATAAAGAAATGGCCCGGTCACTGGTTGACTCCACCACCGTAGTCCTCCACGACCTTGAAGATTCTAGAGGAGCCGCGGGAGTCTCCGACCCCCGATGGGGAATGACTGCCATGATCGCCCGTGGAGTGACGAAACTGTATCCGCGGGACGTCGGCGCTCCCATGCTGGCGCCAGCCTCACTTTGAATTACTACAATCCTGCAGACCTCACTTCCGGTGAAAGCACAGTGTGACCCGGTAGGAAAAATTATTGCACCCCCTCCCCTTTTTGACTGATAGTTCAAACCACCGATCCTTTCCTTTGCCCTTTTAACGGAACTTTGGACTGCCTCCCCCTCTTTTACATTTTCTAGAGAAAACAAAACATTAACCACTACATTAGCATAGCAGTTGACACCAGAACTGTTTTCAAATTGAAAACCAACAACATCTTCAACAGAATCCTTTTTGTTTCTGCTGTGACCCTGCTACAGCACAGGCATTGTCCCCAGCAGTAATTCTGCAATGCCGGTAGGAATAGCTGTGGTGCCTACTGGACTCACTCACCCCCGCGGCGCCCCACGCCGTTTTTTGCTGGGCGGCAACTTACTAGACATCACTTTCGTGCCATCTAGATTTCAGCGCGTTCTGCTGCCTTGGAACTATTCGCACAACAGACCGCTACTGACAAGAATATTTCATTATTGGTGCTGTCAATTTCAATAAATCTATTGGATAATTAAAAAGAAATTGCCACGGTCTCTTCGTTGTTTAAATGTTTTTACTGTTTTTGTTTTGTTGTATATATTTATATGTTATTAAAGTTTTATATTCCTACTACTTTGTTGGAGTGCTATATATTTTTAATGTGACACATAATTGTAAAAACTTTGATGTACAAAGAGTCATTCCTGGAATCTTCCGCTTCAGGCTCGGTCCCCTCCCCAATCACAATACAGGATGGTTTTCAGATAGTAGGAACGCGTGTGCTGTGACGGATCACATCGGGTGTGGGCCTTGATCTACTATAACTCCTTTGAAGAGGGGTGATTCTTTACAGCTGGGGCCATAAACTACATCTGCAGGGCTAGCTGATAGCCTAGGACCGGCCTGGACATTCGGACACAGTGGAAGAGGAGTGTCAGAGGGTGCGGTAGTGAATAGGGCGAAAGGGAGGTGTCGGGCGGGCACAGAGTGTGATTCTCAGGGAAGAGCAGCGCAGATGGGGGAAGGTTTATTGCCCATGCATAAGACAGAGAGCGGTGGTGACCAGTGCCTGGGGTAGATGCTTACGAGGGTGAGGAGCCATGCTACGAATCGACAGCGTGCAGAGAGTGGGTCTGGTCAAGACATCTAAAATGGCTGCCGTGCACGACAAAAGTGTGGCATTTCAAAAAAGGCAAGATGGCGCAGACAATGTTTTTCAACACTTCCTCATTTCCTTCGAATCGAACGTTAACAGACGTTGGGGCATATTACCAAAGTTAAGCGATATTTATCGCTAACGATGCTTACCAACCAATTTTTTACCACTAAGCATCGTCAGAAATTATCGAAGATAAACCTTACTATTATCAAGGTTTATCGCAAATGCGATAATAAACGGCCGCAATGCATGAATATCGCTAAAAACTCAGCGATATTCATGCATTACCGAGCTAATACTCTTAGCCATGTTATCCACCTCCCATTGGATAACATGGCTAAGAACTGCTCAGGGCAGGTGTTACTTTTTGGAGATATTCGCGCTTAGCGCGAATATCTCCAAAAGTTGGTAATAGGAGATAGATATCTTGCATGTTGTAATGCAAGTTATTGTGGTATATGGAACTCATACCATAATCTCTCAGGAAAGCAGAAACTGATCCTTTTGGGACCGCCTAAAAAGGCCTAGGGGGGGAGGAGTACTCTACTTTGCCCCCTTTTCACGTTCCGAACTATTTTATTTTACTCTCTTCTGTAATTACACAAAATACCAGCGATAAGATGCATCGGAGACACACACTGAGAGAAAGGAGGCCGGAGATGAAGAAGACATGTCAAATACACATTGGAGATAATATAGTGGCAGAAGGGAAGTAAATATGAGTAAACTTACCATGTAACATAAAAATGTTGCACTCTATACTATAAGTCTCATTTTATACTACAATCACTTCGCTACAACCTCATAAATTAAAAATAAAAATAAATAATGTCTCAAACAATTTTTGATTTCTAAATATAAATTTATTCTTCAGAATTTTCTAAATTTGAAACAACTAGTAACATGTCCTCATCAGTAATTTCCTCTTCAATCATCTCATCTGGAATCTCCTCATTAAAAGTCTGCAATGATGATTCTTGTAACTCTATGGTCTCCAAACACTCGATAAATTCGCCATCAAGAGATTGATCAAAAAAATCATTCAAGTCATCTCCTCCTTCTGACAATATTTCATTATTGGTGCTGTCCATTTCAATCAATGTAGTGGAATCATTCAAGTCATCTCCTCGTGACAATATTTCATTATTGGTGCTCTCAATTTCAATCAATGTAGTGGAATCATTCAAGTCATCTCCTCCTTGTGACAATATTTCATTATTGGTGCTGTCCATTTCAATCAATCTAATGGAATCATACAAGCCATCTCCTCCTTGTGACAATATTTCATTATTGGTGCTCTCAATTTCAATCAATGTAGTGGAATCATTCAAGTCATCTCCTTGTGACAATATTTCATTCTTGGTGCTGTCCATTTCAATCAATCTAATGGAATCATACAAGTCATGTCCTCCTTGTGACAATATATCATTATTGGTGCTCTCAATTTCAATCAATGTAGTGGACAATTCAAAAGAAATTGCCACGGTCTCTTCATTGTGAGCCATTTTATTTTGAAATTGCTTGCTGTAAATTGCAGAAAAAAATAATCACTTTCATTTATCGTTTTTAGTAATACATAATATAAAACTAACTTCATCAAGTATTTAGTATAACAGAAGGACTGCAAATAAATAACAGAAAACATTTTTCAAATTATCTTCAAGTGTACAACATAGTTCCCCTTACAAATTAACAACTCACCTTTTTAAAAGTAGCAGAAGTGTTAGTACTGTGTAAATCAAACACCAGAAATTCACCACCAAAAATTCCTCACAAATGTACCTCAGACAGTAGTATCACAAAATGGCTGTGGTTTCCTCTCATTTGACATATATACATAACCAATTAACTTTCATCACACACAAATACAAAACCAAAGTAACATTTTAATTGGTTCTAAATTTCAACACTTTCAAATGTGTTTTCCCCATGCAATTTTCCATAGGACATTTACATACGTCTACAGCCTGAATGGCTGAACGGAATTACACCAAACTTGGCAAAATGGTACATCAAACCTAAGAGGTCAGGAAGGATCTACTATGCCCCCTTATGGTCATTTCCCCCTTCGCTTTGGCCTCCTCTTGTCTCTCAATCCTACCGAGGGACAAGATGGCGGCCGCTACGGACTGTTTGGAATGTTGACAGACGCCGGAGAACCAATCAGCTTCGCAAAGCTCCGTAACGCGAAAAGTACGCGAAGCGGAGCGCTGTTACAGATATATATCTTTTTTTCAACGTTAATTTCTCAAAATTCACTGGAGCACATATATTGAGACCTAGCAAAGGCACATCGGGCTACCAGTCCCTAATATTTTGCCAAGTTTCGTGCAAATCCATTCAGCCGTTCGATTATTATTATTTTGTTTTTTTTTTGCCCCGCGGGGCCCTTTTAAAACCTCCACATCAAACCTAGGGGGTCAGCGAGGATCTACTATGCCCCCTTATAGTTATTTCCCCCTTTGTTTTCACCTCCTCTTGTCTCTCGATCCTACCGAGAGACAAGATGGCGGCCGCTACGGACTGTTTGGAATGTTGACAGACGCCGGAGAACCAATCAGCTTCGCTTCACAAAGCTCCGTTGCGCGAAAAGTCCGCGAACCAGAGCGCTAACCGGTCCGCTGTTACAGATATATATCTTTTTTTAAACGTTAATTTCTCAAAATCCACTGGAGCACATATATTGAGACCTACAAAAGGCACATCGGGCTACCAGTCCCTACAATTTTGCCAAGTTTCGTGCAAATCCATTCAGCCGTTCGGGCTAAAAGTGAGGCCAACCGCCCTATGGAAAACTCAATGTTAAAAACACGTTTTGGGACCCCCCTTTTTTCTCGGCCCCCACTGGACGAACCCCCCCCAAATTTTCAAGGGCTGCTCAGAAACAAAATGTGCCATTTTCCTGAAAATTTCAGCCGATTCCGTCCACAAACGCCAAAGTTATTAGACATAGAATTTTCAAAAAACCCATAGAGAAAAAATCCTAACTATATATACCTACTGGCGACCGCCAGTAGGTAATATAGATATAGATATAGATATATATATATATAGATATATATATAGAGATATTCAGAAGCAATGCGCCCAGCGCTTTAGGAAGGGCTCACCACGGCACCCCTAAACCATCTGGCTTTTACTTGCTCCCGAAGACCCCACAGCTTCCCTCCTCATTGATTAAAGGAGTCCGACGTGTTTTGGGGCAGACACGCCCCTTCCTCATGGACAATGACACAGAGGCTTGATCGGCTCACCTTAGCGATTTAAATGCATTTTATTCAAATCATGTCCGCCCTAAGTGGGTGTGGTTAACAATGCTTAGTTGCCAGGATTGCTGGTAACTGTAGTTCGAAGGTGAGTAAATTCATAATCCTTAAGTAGGTTATGCTTCTCTGTGCTGGTTAATGTCTTTTATTTCATTCCTTAAGTAGGATATAGGAGGGCAGGCTCCGAGGTTGTAACTTTATCATGGAGTGTCGCGCTGGCAGGCAAAGATGAGTGTCCTCGCCACAGTCTTCACCAAGTGCAGCATTACTGTACGCCCGACGAAGCGGAGCTCCTCCCACGGTTGAGGCCAACCGTAAATATGTTCAGAAGCAATGAACCCAGCGCTTTAGGAAGGGCTCACCACGGCACCCCTAAACCATCCGGCTTTTACTTGCTCCCGAAGACCCCACAGCTTCCCTCCTCATTGATTAAAGGAGTCAGACGCGTTTCAGGGCAGACACGCCCCTTCCTCATGGACAATGACACAGAGGCTTGATTAGCTCACCTTAGCGATTTAAATGTGTTTTATTCAAATCATATCCGCCCTAAGTGGGTGTGGTTAACAATGCTTAGTTGCCAGGATTGCTGGTAACTGTAGTTCAAAATTTAAATACTACAGAACAGTTTATTACATAGTCCTGAGTTGGAAATCAAAACTTGCCATTACTTACATTGTGTCATCACTCATAAACTTTAAAAAAAATGTTCTGTTTCTTTAGCATCCTTCTCGCCCAATACAGTCTTAGCTCAGTGTACCTAGCAACCCAGTGAAACAAGTAGGTCAAACATTCACAGCATGTTCTAGAAGGAACTTGCTGCTTCCAAATGAGATATAGCAGGTGTGCTTTATTCCACATAGTCGAAAACATATCCATGCCTCTGTTTACTTTATTATCTTGAATAACAGCCAATAATAGGACTTCTTGCTAAAGCATCCAACACACTACCTAATTGTATTCACTTTCATATATATAGACTCTGACAAAGGAAAACCGAAACGCGTTTCTCCATAAAACGTTTATCAATATCTCTATAGCAATGCATTCTAATGATTTATTGATATATTTGTTTAATATTTTCACCAAAATTCGCGACAACATTGATAGTCGCTATGCTACCACAATGGTACACGGGGACCATGATGGCGGTCACGTAGTTGTCGCGAATATCATTTTTGACACTAACACCTCCATTTCTCACCCATGGGGTCATAGTATCTCCACCCTGACCCCTTATATGGGTTTACACACAGATTTTCAGTCCCAGGAACCATTCCCGAGCAATAAAATAGCGGCCACATTTTTCTATTCAAGTTCCGTCCAGTCAATCAGAGCATTCCTGTTGGTGCATGCATTTGTGATTCATCGCAAAACTGTCATGAAATATCCATGGCCAGAGATCTCACTATGAATTTAAACGTACATTTCACAAACATGGCTGAACAGATTTTCACCAAATAAGCAAAAGGCACTTCCATGAACCAACAACTACCTCCCTGCCAAATTTGGTGTAAGTCCTTCCAGCGGTTCTGACTCTAGAGGTGGCTAAATGTTCCTGTAGGAATTAATATTACAATCTCAATCTTATTTTGCTGCCCAAATTCTCGATCCCCACTGCACGGATCACTCCCAAATTTTCTCAATCAATAGTAACCAGTTTGAAAGGTTTTTGGGATAATTTCATGCAGATTGGTCAAAAGACACCAAAATTGTAGCCAAGTCAAAAAATGCTTTTTCTATGGAAACTAGTTCCTAACTATACCTACCTACTTGCGACTCGGGATGCTGAACTTGGGAAGTCTTTCCACGCCTGCAAATTATTTTCCACCAATAGCAAAGACGCCATGTCAGTTTAAAAATTGTGGCACTAAAAGCAGCAGTGTCATTGGAATTTGAAAAAGGCATTTAAAGCTGAAGCGCGTCATGCC
The DNA here is from genome assembly GCF_964261635.1 of Lissotriton helveticus. Classification (NCBI taxonomy): domain Eukaryota; kingdom Metazoa; phylum Chordata; class Amphibia; order Caudata; family Salamandridae; genus Lissotriton; species Lissotriton helveticus. Next base: position 981,172,665 of record NC_136065.1, on the reverse strand, counting down.
ATCTGAAATAAATTGAAGCTCTATGAACCGATTGTGCTCTTGTCTTCTCCTATTGCCGGCACATATATCCAAACCAAGAGGTGTAACCTTGGTTTAGGTTTATGTGCAGCAACGAGCACGGAGAGCACCCATCGTCAAGCAATTCAGCGGCAGCAGTGGCATATATGAGGGTTCTCCAGGTTTTGGAAGTTGACGAATCGCCGCAGACTGGGAAATGCGAGCCTGCTAACACTTGTTGGACTTTGACTTCACAGCAAGGCATGTGTTACTGAAGCGTTGCATTCAGCCATGATATTTGGGGGCTTAAAGAGGCTGGATGAGGGTTACAGAGATGTATTGATTGTTTTTAAGAGATGACACATTGGTGTTTGTTGGGAAGAACAACACGCTACCCAATGTTGGAAATAAAAGGTACTTACTGCAAAGCACTCTGTGAATGAATTCACAGAGCTGAACTTGTGAAGTCTTTCCACACCTGCTTTGTATTTTCCACCAATTGCAAAGAGGCTGGGTCTCTTCAAAAACTTTGTCAAGAGAAGCACCAGTGTCATTGGCATTTGATAAAGGCATTTAAAGCCAAACCGCATCGTGCCTTCTAAAATAAATTAAAGCCACATGAACCCACTTGTGCGCTGGTCTTTCCCTGTGGGGAGTGACCTTGGTGTGTGTGCATGTGTGCGTGTAGCTGGACATTTCTCTCGTACAAAACCATTGAAATTCCTCCATCATAGTTAGTTGTACTAAGTGTAACTCACGTGCCGGCAATCAACTGCGGATGATGTCACATATTACATCATTCATGACATGGTCAGTGACATCACTGATGACATCACTGATGACATCTTAAATGACATCACTGATGACATCATCCAGTTAATGTGGTTTGTTTCCATAATTAAATAAGTATTGTATATATAGGAATCTGCATTGAAGGCTGAGTGAATGAATAAGTGACTGGATGGAGAATTTAGTCCCTAATTTAAAGTGTCTCCCTAAATATAAGGAATAGTGATTTAACTGTGTGAATATCTGTATCACACAGTCTCTTGTTGTGTAAACTAATGCATAAGTTGATTACTAATTATGTGAAACTTTATATTAGTTATTAATTGGTTAAGTGAGTATTTGTATGGCACAGTAAATGTGTGTGTGGTTGGGTGGGAGGTGTGTGTGACTGTTCAAAGATGTGTAAATAGTTGATTTAGTAGATATATGAGGTTAAGACTGTAAGGGAAACAGTTGTTCGGGTGAGTAAGTCTCTTTATGGGTGTGTTGATGATTAAATACATTTCTCTTTTTTTTTAACCACTCTTTATTGAATGAGTTTTCATAACATTTTGTTCACCCCCCCCACCCACCCCAATACAGGCAATTTTAAACGATAAGAAAATCCATATCAACGTACATTAAATATACTAGAAAAAATAAACAACTATTACAAGAAATCAATACTACTGATATTTTCAACAAGGTCATTAAAGTCATTACTGTTCTAGACATTCAATCCAGTGAGCAAGCGGGTACCAAATTTCTAGTCCCTTCTTTTTCTTATTCATACCCTTCCTACTGTATATAGCTTTTTCCAGGCTATATGTCGATAGTAATCGTGCCCGCCACTGTTGGAAAGACGGAGGAACAGTGTCCAGCCAGGCCGAAGCCAGACAGATTCTAAGCACGGCCATAGAAATAAACAGGAGTCCCTTTCTATTATCTGCATTAATGTCCCTATCTACCCCCAATAGTATTTCTGATGTAGTGATCTCCATTTGTGTCTCAAATATTTCAGAAAGAAAGGTAGAAATCTCACATCTAATGGTACAGAGTGCCCCGCATGCAGCAAAGATATGAATTAAATCTGCTTCTGGCATCGCACATCTGGGGCAGGATGTCCCTTTACCTGTGCTCCATTTAGCTAGCTTGTAGGGGGTGTGATATAAATGAAAAAAAGTTTTATAGAATTGAGCTTGCAATTTAGAGGACATTAATAGCGAGTGAGAAAATTGAAATGCTTTCTGGATAGAAGTAACTGGGGTTCCAAGTTTAGTCTGCCAGTTGTAAGTGTGTTTATCCAGATCGTCGGGAAAGCCAATAATTACGTTTTTATATATTTCCCCAATTTTAACGCCACTACACTGAACAACTGTTTCAATTAACTAAATTTTCTTGAATCCCCCTTCTTCATTATGAAATCCCTAACCTGTAAGTATTTGAAAAAGTCCAGATGCTCTAAGCCAAATTTTTGTTTTAAAGATTCAAATGAAATAAAGCCTGCTGGCTCAAAGAAAGAGCCAGCAGGCTTTATTTCATTTGAATCTTTAAAACAAAAAAAAGATTAAATAAATTTCTCAATGATACATGTCCAAGAGAGTAGAAATATAAACTCAGTTTCTGTGACAGTTTTCTACATAAGTAAGTATAAATAACAGTCAGACATTGTCTGAGTGACTGTATGGAAAACTGTATACTGTATACTTATTTTAGAACTCACTATGAGTTAGTATCTATATGAATAAATAAAGTTGTGTTTGTAAGAGTAAGTAGCTGAGTAAATGTAAGTTTAATGAATTATTTGTATAAGTGAGTAGGATGACTATATAAATCAATAAAATGTGTGCTGGTGGGCAATGTCAATATAAGTCTATAAATATATTTAATAGTGTTATATTGATCTTTGTCAGCATGTATGAGTAAATGTATACGTAAGTGTTTAGATGTGTGTGTAGGTCTACAAAGCAGTGAGTGGGTTTTTAGAAAGTTATGTTGGTGGGTCATTCTTTTAAAAATGGTACTCTATATGTATTAGTGAGTGATGAAAAGTTATACTAGTGTATGATCAGGTGTAGCAGATTGTCACATGGATGATGTCATCAGTGATGTCATTTGAGAAGTCGTCAGTGATGTCAACAGTGATGTCACAGACCATGTCATGAATGATGTAATATGTGATATCATCAGCAGTAGATTGCGGGCGCGCAAGTTACTCTTAGTACAACTAACTATAATGGAGGAATTTCCATGGTTTTGTACAAGTGAAATGTCCAGCTAACTATAATACCCCTGAAACCTATGTTTTTTTCTGTGAATTTCCAAGGTTTTTAAATGCTAATTCCTAACCATAACATACTTGGAACCTAGGGTTTATTCATTAAATTTCGAAGGTTTTTTAAATGCTAATTTCTTATTATAATGTTCATTAAGCATATCTGATTTTTCAATCTTTTTTAATTATCATCCCATTCTCAACCTAGTAAAAACTGCAAATATCATCACTCTTCAGTTGATTCCTTCCGCCAACAAAATCACCACAAACAGAACCACATCTAACGTTAATGATATACAAACTAGGCGTTCCCATAGAAAAAAAACACAAAAACACCACTTCCCCATATTTTCAACAACCAACCAAATCTGCAATGCTACCTAAAAAAGCAGGCGATAGCTCCACTTACCACTGACAAATTAACATCAACATGTAACTGGTGTAAGGAGAATGGTTATGTACTACGCGAATTACATCCAACTCACACCCATATGTGATAGAGGTACTAATTATGCACCTTCGACATCCCAAAAAATCACAACACCCAGCACCACCACCACTACAACCACCCCTCCTGACCCCTCTCCCCCTACTTCCTCAGAGGCGGCGCAAAACAGCACACTAGCTGAATGTTCAGAGATGTGGCAACCAACTATGTATAAGGGAGGGAACTCGCACATCAACAATAATTTATAGCAATCCCAAGACTACTGGTGATATGCTATACACAACTCACTATATAACCAACTATAAAACCAAAAACTTTTCCTTGTGTAGATATAGTATTGATACATGTAGTGTACTGCACAGTGGATGCAACCATATTATCTCAGACAGTGGGGAATATCTCGGTAATGTAGCTGTGTTGTCCCCTCCCCTTGAAGCAAAAGCGGAGTGGGCTGGTCCAATGTACGCAACTCCAGCGTAAGAGTATAAATACATAGGCTATGCCTTGGGCATGGTTCACTTGTGTGAAGACAAAAGACTCTGCCACAGCGAAGGTCCTCACCCTGCCACGTGACTGCCGCCATGAGCACGTGCCTCCTCGATACAGGCCCATTGCAAACTCAATGCCACAGCACCGCAGACTTATGTCAATATCGACTACTGCCTTTGATCTACACTGCGGACTGCAGGGTTCACAACTTGAATTCAGATTTGGATCTACACTACGGACAGCATGAAATTCAGCCTTGCTTTATTTAATGCAGAGACAATTGCACTATATGTCCTCAGATTTTGTTAAAGGATGTGACAAAAAGCATTCCTCGATGTCTGTGCTAACTACTGCCTTTGATCTACACTGCAGACAGCAGGGTTCACAACTTGAATTCAGCTTTGAATCTACACTACGGACAGCACTGAATTTAGCCTTGCTTTATTTAATGCAGAGACAATTGTACTATATGTCTTCGGATTTTGTTAAAGGATGTGACAAAAAGCATTCCTCAATGTCTGTGCTGACTACTGCCTTCGATCTACATTGTGAGGGCTCACAATTCAGGTGGAATGACGATTGCACATGACGCATTCCAGTAGGCAAGAGACATTGTACCAGTGCGACCCGCCCGAACCACGAATCATCGTAGGGAGTTCTTCAGTTACCACTATCTCACTGCACCACAAGTCATCTGCACCTGGCCTTATTAAGACAGAATTCAGTAAGCAGAAAACATTGCTCCCAGTGCGACCTGCCTGGACGTCGCATCATCGCAGATTACATACACGCTCAGTGCCAAAGGTACTACTAACTCAGTGCACCATAAGTCATTGCCACGTGGCCGTATTCAGGCAGAATTCAATATACAAAAGACATTGGTCCGAATGCGGCCTTCCCTGGACCACACATTATTGCAGGGTACGTACAAGCTCAACGCCAAAGATGCTACTAACTCAGTGCACCGTAAATCATCGCAAAGAAGAGTGAACATTTTTATGTCTGCAATGAGGCATACTATCACTCTAAAATCGAATTGATGCAGAATTCAATAAACAAAAGACATTAGTCCAAGTACTGTGCCCCCCAACCACGCATCATCGCAGGGTACATATATGCTAAGTGCCAAAGTTACTACTAACTCAGTGCACCATAAATCATCGCCACATAGCCTTACTAAAGCAGGATTCAGTAGGCAAAAGACATTGCTACCAGTGCGGCCTGGCCGGAGCACGCATCATCGCAGGCTCCACAGAACCTTGTTGCTCAGGTACTACTAACTCAGTGCACCACTTATCATCGCTGGTTGCAGACACGCTAAATTACCAATACTGTGCAGCTTTACTCAACACCACGTGGCAATGGGCTCTTGCTAACCGCTGCCTCCTGCCTCTTGATTTATTATTTGCAGAGTGCAGTACCAAACTAAGTATAACGTCCCTAAAACCTACACAATATCCCTTTAGTATCCTTCCTTCAAGAACTTCTTTTATATCAGTTATAAGTTTAGTTCAATAAAAAATTCACCCTGTGAATCCAAAGGCACACTGAATGGCAGTCTACACTGTGGACAGCACAGGTCACAATTTGAACTATAATGTCCCTGAAACCTACATATTTTGACAATTTATTCCATACATGTTTCGTCTTTTATTTGAATCATGATTACAGATGATGCAGTCCAGTAGGCAACAGACAATACTTCCTGTGCAGCCCGTTCGGACCACGCATCATTACAGGGTGAGCACACGCTGAGCACCAGATGTACCACTAACTTAGTACACATAAATAATCGCCACGTGGCCTTATTAAGGCAAAATTCAGTAGGCAAAAGACATTGTTACCAGTGCAGCCTGCCTGGACCACGCATCATCGCAGGCTCCACACAAACCGCCCCTACCTTAGTGCATCACAACTTATGAACCCTTTACGATAGAATCTTCTGTGTATTATTTCACATGTAGTGCTCATACCTTTGTACAGCAGAAGTCATAAACCATTTATAATGGAATATCTGTGTATGATATGATGATTTCTATTGTACTTGTTACCAACTGCAACGTAATAAAATGGAGTCGAGCGCATGTGCCCGTACCCACTTCAATTATCTATCTGTGTCTGTGTATTCATTATGTTTGTAAAATGCTGCCCCTAGGCCCTACCACATTATATTGTGTTGTAAACAGCGTATGCAACCACCTTACCTCTGGCAGTAACAAAAACTTCGGTTATATAACTTTCTCTCGCTCATCCTACAAATACGAACGTAGAAACTGGATCATTATAGTACTGCAAGCAAAGTGATTAGTACATTTATATGTGTGTGCGATTGTTCAAGTTTTTTTTTGGGTAGCATATTTATATAGTGCAAAGTCGACCCAAAGCTTTTTTAGCGGTTTACATGACCACCGTATTTACAGTACATTTTCAAGCACGCTTAGATTACGTGATTTGTTTACAATAACAGGATGTGGACGCGACTCCGAGGCTCCAACACTGATTTCCAGCACCAAGTTCCACAGTATACCCGAATGACCACATAAGTATAAATATATTAGCTGCCCTTCATGTGCCAAAAACTGCAACCTAAAGCTTTCATAGCCCTGTATTGCTACAGCTACAACACTCCACTGAATGTACAACAAACATTCATATTCGCAGAAATGCATCATTTCCACCATCTGTTATGTGTGAAACTATGGATGAATATAGGGTCAGTGATACCCCGTACCTTCCATGTTGTGGGACCTCTCAGACATAGTGACACATTTGCGTTTGAAAATCCAGATGACAGCATAACTTCAACACGAACACCCGAATCACTTGATTTCTCAAATAGCTCACAACAGAGCCACGTCCATAGCTCCGGAGTCATTGTTCACAACCTCGCACAGCACTGGCATATGTCAGACCAGCCCACTCCGATTATGCTTACAGGAAATCACAACAATGCTACATGGCACAGATTTTCATTCTAGTGATCTGCTAGTTACAGGTCTACTTCTCAGAACGGCACACACACTTCCTAATTGCTGGTATATGCCCACACCACACCCATCCAGCACAGGCGTCACAAGACACGTGACCCTACCAATAAAAAAGACCGGGTGCACGTGCTCTATGACATTTTAGAGTAGTTCCCATCGCAAGCGCTGTGATGGCCCGTCCTGGTGGTTCGTATGCCTCATGTAGGCCCGAACCACCGAACAGGGGGGCCCACTACCACGTGCGTGGCCTCTTTGGTCACTGAGTTAGTGGTACCGCAAGGACTCGGGTGAGCAACCTGCGATGATGATGGGTGCACGAGTTTGTCCTTAGCCAAAGTGATAGCAAGACTCAGCACCAAATGGGAGACTTCTTGGTGGCAGAGCGGCACTGCATGAAGTAGAAGGTGCCCTGTCCGCAAAAAGGTGAGCAGTGAGGCCTGCGTGCACACCGGAGGAAGTAGATGCGATACAGCAGACTGGATACAAAAAGGTGACACAGCAATTTAGATGTACGCAGTCCTACATACCCTATATTATTGCATTTGTATTTTTTATTTCCAATAGCAGGAAAGTTTTTATAGTCGATCAAAACCTTTCCTTTCTTAATTCATTTAGGACTTACGCCTCCGTTACTGTGTGCAGTACACCTTGTGCCTTTGTTGTAGTGCACAGCACTACTCACGCAGCGGGAAACATTTTCTATGTGAAAAAACGGGGATATGAACCTAACCTATGAATCGCATACGCTTGTGCTTGTCTGTTTCCTTCCGTGCTAAACCATTGGCCTTTGCGTGCGACGTATTCTAAAAGACTGCACGCAATTGGCCAGAGGCGGGCGCATTGCTCCATCCATGGCCTATTGGAATCTATTATGCGCTTGCTGCGCGTAATAGACTCCAATAGCATATGAGGTTTTAATTATCGTGCCCAGACACAGGCGTGATGATTGAAACCATGTGTGTGGCTGCGCACCACTTTTTTTCTATAACCGGATGGAAAACATTACTACTCTACTAATTGTTCATAAATCGAAACCCATTAAACAAGTTGGAACCGTACAAATGGTTGTATTTTTAATGGGAGAGGGAAGGTGTGTGAAAGGGCGATGTTGTTCTACTCCACATTAAGATAGTGGCAATTACCAATCATAACATCTTTCTTCTACTTTCTTTTAGATATGGAGCTTCAGGATGCACTATGTCCCGGCACGTAGTGGAAGACACACCGGTGACAGAAAGGTGAGCTGCAAATATTCCTTTCAGAGTCACTCTCTCACTCTCTCTCTTCCTCTCTCCTTTGATGAACAAATGACGCACAATCTTATCTTCCTTTTTATCTAACAGGTTGTGTTTCACAAATTGGTGTCCCCCTAACACCTGCAAAGCTCAACATTTGAGGAATTTGCGATGATGCATGGCCATGATAACAATGCCTAAGAAGGTTGCTTCGACACTTGGTGGACCCTCTTTGAAACACGCCAGTGGCACAAGGTGGGCAAAGAAGCTTCTTTCCGAAGCAACGAGAAGTCACCTCTGGGCGGGGAGAGTGGATAGTGTACAGCAACTTGAATGCGTAGGAATGTACAATCACCTCCGGGCAGTGGGATAGGATAGGTTGCAACAGTCTGGGTACGCAGGACCGAGCACTCACCTTCGGACACTGGGAGTTGATGGGGTGCAGCAGTCTGGGTGCACAGTAATGAGATCTCACCGCTATGCAGTGGGAGTGCATGGGGTAGAGCACCCAGGGAGGAAAAGAGCGCACAGACACCTCCTTGCAGTGGGATTTGATGTGATACAGTAGCCTGGGTGTGCAAAGGCATAATGTAGAAATATACGTGTGCAGTTGTATGTACTCTGCAATTACTAATTGTATACTATCTTTCAGATCACTAAACTTGAGGGTGCACTATAACCCGGCACATGGCAGAACACACACCGGAGACAAAAAGGTGAGCTGCGAAGATTTTATCCAGTATCAACACTACCTCCCCTGCTCCATCTATTACTTTCTCTCTCTCACACTTTCAATGTCTTTCTTTCTCTCTTCCTCTCTCTGTCTCATTTTTTCTTTTTCTTTTTCTCTCTTCCTCTCTTCACTCTTTCTCGCTCTCTCTTCCTATCTCTCACACTATTTCTCTTTCTCTTTTCAAGTTATGAACCTTTCTGTCCACACTGCCGATAAATAAATCAAAGCTGAATTTAACACTGTCTGCAGTACAGATCCAAAGCAAATTTAAGTTGTGACCTTTGCTAAATGCAGTGTTTGCAAAAGGTAAGCAGAGCGGCCTAGGTGCACAAGGCTTCCAATTAAACGTGGTGCGAACAAACAATATTGTCCTGCATAATGACACGATCTCTATCCTCATTCTGTCTCATCTCTGAATCATTTTAAAGACCTGCTGGACCATACTGTAGATCTGAGCCAGTGGGCACTTCCCTACAGACACCTCTTCAATGCGGACCTACGAGAGGGGTGGGATGCATCAAGCACACTGCGCACGTGCGAATAAGCAATATTGCCAAGTGTTATGTTCATTTGTGATCTTTGACCTCATTAAGTCACATCTCTGTCTCATTTTAAATACCATCTATACCATAAGGTAGGCCGAAGCTTACGAGCAGCGCTGCCCTACAGACTCCTGTTGAGAGTGATTCTGCAGGAGGGGTGGGGTGCACTACCCTGAGTGTGCATGTGAGAAAAAGCGATCTTGCCTTCCGTAATGATGTAATCTCTCACCTCATTCAATCACATCGATCTAATTTTAAGGACCTACTGGACCGTACAATAGACCTCAGCCAGCAACAAGCGCTGCTCTACAGACATGTGGCGTTAGCTTTTAGGACACTTTAGTTACTTCCTTACTGAGTGTACATGCACACAGGCTACCAACACTTCCTTTTTTTTTTTTTTTTTTGCAGAGTTTTATATAGCGCGAACTAGACCCGAACCGAATCAGGTATCAGAGCGCTTTACATAGCACCAGTTACGTTACATGAGGACGGACACACATTCATTTTAGGCACGGGGAGATTAAGTGATTTGCCCAGAATCACAGGAGGTTTTTGGCGTTGTTACCAAGACTCGAACCCAGATCCCCAGGTCCGAGGTTGAGCGCCCTAGCAGTTAGGACAACTCCTCTCCCCTACATTACACGTGAACATTAAGCTTCTAGCATACGCTCTATTCCTATGTATATAAACATTAGCATGATATATTCAAATTTGCTTTATTCGATAAAACGATTATCAAAAAGGCATACTACATATATAAAAAATTACATTTTAAAATCTTAAGAATTTAAAAGCAAATGGATTCATCCTGTATATAAAAATGTTTGTACAATTATACAAAGGTAAACATTCAGTTAAGACCATAAATAACAACTATAAAAACAGGCAGTGTGAAGTCAAAAAATTACTGAGGTAATAAAGATCGGAGCCTGTGTCTTATTATCCAAGCATATCCCAGGTACTTGGCCACTCCACAAACCAGAGTTAGAGAGGAAGTATTGGTTTTTAAGATACATAGTGCGACACGATAATTCGTGCAGATGAGTTCTTTACATACTAGTTTGAGCCATTTGGCCCTTGCCGTCCTGTACGCAGAGCACGCAAAAAGAAAGTGAGCGATGGACTCTTTAGGAGCAGCACAGCCTGGGCAAGATTCTGATGATGTGTTGGGCCTCTTCCATGCTACAGTTGTACTGTTGAGTGGAAGTGTCCCTAGTCTCAGCTTCATAAAAAGAGCCCTATCCCTGGGTGTTTGTATAAAGTCAAGATAGGGTTCTAATCTTTGGGTGGATTTGTGCTCGAAAAACTCCTCAGTGAGTTTCCCAAGGTTGGAGTTACAGCGGAATCTGGCTAACCCAAACCTCCCCAAAGCCAATATCAGCTAGGAGCTGCCTAAGGTTGGTCAACCATCGGATCCTACTCCCTGTATCAGCTAGTATCACTTCCCTGAGAGCTGCTGCATAGTTGGCGAGCTCTGGGACCCTTCTAATTCAAGCCCAAAAAAGTAATGGGCGAAGACGTGCAATGTCCGGGATAGAACTCCTTTCCATATCATAATATAGGGGTTTTAGCGGAGTAGATATCGGAAGGGAAGTAAGATCTCTAAGAAATATGTTCTCAGATCTGACAAGTTCTCCCACATTTTCAAAGCCCCATAATTCAGCCCCGTAAAAAGGGACAAAGGCAACGTTTTACCCCCGTAGACCGCGAGTGCAGGGGCTACTGGTCTACTCGAGGAATGATGTTGCTCTCGTGCTATGGCCCTCGCAACCCGTTTGTGACTGAGGAGCATTTTGGCTAGATTGGAACTCCATCTCATGCCATTGGAGACCCGGATTCCCAGGTAGTCAAAAGACTCAACAGTGTTTAATATAGTGTCATTTAGGGTGATGTTGTTCCTAAAGCGTTTCAAGTGATTAATTGCCATGAGCTTTGTCTTGTTTGTGTTAATTGTGAGTCCGCGGAGATTACAGAAGGAACTAAACCTATTTAAGAGTTTTTGGAGGCCGCCAGGTGTTTTAGAGATGAGAAGAGTGTCGTCTGCGAATAGGAGCGTAGGCGTTTTTTCCCCTGCTAGAATAGGGGCATTTGCCGGGTCATCTCTAAGGTGGCTTACCACCCTGTTCATATATAGAGAGAATAGGGTGGGGGCCAACACGCACCCTTGGCGCATGCCCCTGTTCACTTCGACCCTCTCTGTCAACTGGCCATGTGAACCCCACCTGACTCTGGCGTGGTTATCCTTGTGTAAATGTTTAACGAAGTCCAAGATCTGTGGAGAAATACCCATTTCTTTTAACACCAACCAGAGCTTGTCCCGTGGCACTAGCGATTTTTAAATCGATGAAGGCCAGGTACAAACTTCCCTTCCCAATTGTCACAACTTTCCAGTTGATCAAAAAAATCTGAAAATCTGGTCCATTGTGCCAACTTTTTGCCTAAAACCTGCTTGGTAGTGGGAGAGGACTTTTTTCGTCCTCAATCCAGGACCTTAACCTCATGACCCTGCCAACCACTTTCTGGATCACATCGATTAGACTGATCGGGTTGTAGTTGGCAGGATCCTCCCTATCTCCTTTTTTGTAGATTGGGACGACCTCAGCTCCTCTCCATGAGGGATGTATGACGTTACAACGCATACTTTTACAACGCATACCTTTACAACATATTTTTTACAACGCAACATCCATTACAACGCATTCCATTACAAAGCATGCCATTACAACGAATTTTTAAAAACTACCTTTACCACGCATTCCATTAGAACGCATACTACCTTTACAACGCATACCATTACAACGCTTAACATTACATTGCATGTATGGTAAGTATTGGATAGTGTAGGGGTAAAAATTACTATTCTAACTTCAGGGGAGTGCAACAGTAGGGTAGGTTTTGGATAGTGTAGGGGTAAAAATTACTATTCTAACTCTAGGGGGGTGCAACAGTAGGTAAGTGTTGGATAGTGTAGGGGTAAAAATTACTATTCTAACTCCAGGGGTTGCAACAGTAGGGTAAGTGTTGGATAGTGTAAGGGTACTATGCGTTGTAATGTTATACGTTGTAATGGTATGTGTTGTAATGACATGCGTTGTAGTGGTATGCGTTGTAGTGTCATGTGTTGTAATGGTTGCGTTGTAATGGCATGCGATGTAATGGATGTTGCGTTGTAAAAGTTTTGTTGTAATGGTAGTGCGTTGTAAAAGTTGCGTTGTAAAGGTTGTTTCCCCTCCATGAGTCGGGAACTGCAGCCCCCCTGGCGATTGCATTTATTAAGGATAGAATTAACTGAGCCCAAGGCTTCAGATCGTGCAGAAGGAGGTCACCAGGGAGGCCGTCAGGGCCCGTGGCTTTTCCAGGAGAGTTGCTATTTATTGCTAATTGTACCTCTTGAAGATCGAAACAATCTAATAGTAAAAAGGGTAAGGAAAAAGTGATATCGGGCCCCATGTGGACTGTGGGGAGGCCTTCATTGCCAGAATAAAGTTTGGTGAAGTGTGCTTGCCATGTCTGCCCAGTGATGTGGTTCGGGATAGGGTCAAATCCTTTCCTCTCTCCCCTTTTAAGTAGATCCCAAATAAGTTTGAATTCCTCAGTTTGGATGCATATTTAAGTTCCTGCCAATTGCCCTTGTTCCAACTACGTTTTGCTTCAGCAAGTGCCTTATTATATGCTTTCCTTGCTGATCGAATCGCCGAGGGAACTTCCTTTTAAAGCGCTTCAGTCAGAGCCTGTCTATTTGCCCTACATATTGGTGTATACCATACGTTTGTGGTCCGCGCCAGACCTCTATTTGGGCCTTGTTTCCCTTCAACAATGAAAAAGGATCCTATCCTATCTGTTGTTTCTAGATAGATCGCGGGAAATTTCAATAAGCTCTCTGTTTCTCTAGGCAGCCCTTCAAGCTCCATAATCTTTTGATCCAGGATTTCCCTGATTCTTGATATTTTAGATTCGTGCTGTAACACTCTAAGCCACTTAAGCCGTCTGTTACAATTTGAAGGGATTACTTCTCCTGTGGACATTGAAGGAATTGTAAGTGCGTCTAAGTTGGAAGATGACCAGACGTTGTTCATTTGGAGACAGAGCAGGTTGTGGTCGCTTGCAGCGGTTTGTTTAACAACCATATCCAAAAGATATCTTCATAAACAAAAATCAATTAGAATGTAGGCTATACGAGATGGGGAACTTATTCTATTAACCCCATCGCCGCAGGGCTCATTCCCCCGCGGCGCGCGGGGGGGGGTAGTGGGGCCACATGCGGCACCGCGGTGCTGATGACCAGCTCGGCTCGTCATGCAGCACGGTGGCACTGTGCTGACGACGAGCTCAGCTCGTCGTGGCCCCGCCCACTCAATAGAACGCCCAGCACAGCGGGGGAATAATCCCCGCATGGGCGTTCCGTGGAGGCCATGACGAGCTCAGCTTGTCATCAGCAGAGCGCCACCGTGCTGCATGATGAGCGGAGCTCGTCATCAGCATGGAAGAGGTTAAAGGTATTAGAGCCCATGAGGTCAGATCGAGTCCTCCCATCGACAGCTCTTAGGTTAAATTCCTGAGTGAGCTGCTATCTGCGACCATTTTTTGATTGGGGCTAAGTTGAGAGTCGGAATGTCCCATTTGCTATCCTCTTCAGCAATTCCCAAGAGGTCAACTGCACTCAAGGGTTCGAATATGCAGTTCAGGTCGCCAGCTACTATGATGTTTGAGCGCGGCAGAGTGTAGGTCAGTTCTTACCCCAGTGCTGATATGGTCAAAGATGTTTGGCCTCCTACAGTTCCCCTAGCATATACATTGGATAGCTCTAAGGTTGCTCCATGAGGTGACCCTCTGATGGTCAGAAGGATTATATCTGGAGACAGACAGGAATGTGATGTGACTGTCCAATTCAATGAGATACTGATCCAAATTATTAAGCCACCAGACGGGCGACACTTACCCGTACTGGTGGCTTGGACAAAGTAGGAGGTATAGCCAGATTTATGTATAGGAACTAGACTCCAAGTCTCCTGGAATAAGCAAACGTCAAAGCTCTCAACGAACTCATTCCAGTCAGGCAATGAGACATTCTTCTGGAGCCCAGCTATATTCCAAGAAAGAAATTTGAGCAGGTTTGTGTTTGGCATAACAGCTAAAACTTCACAGCATGGAGTACAACCCTGAGAGCATGACTGAGTATCGGACAATGCCTCTCCCATGCTTCTTACCATACGGGAGGGATTCAGACTTGGGATAGTTACCCTTCTGCTGGCTACATTTAATTCCATAGCATTGGTCAGGTTTGAGCCCCGATTTAGTAAATCGACTACATTCAGGCAAGACTCACCTCCTAACGTCCCTAAATCTTCATGCCCTTTCAGCCTAGATAGTAACGGGGAAGGAAAGCGTCTTATTTGAATGGCAGAAGGCTCTGGGCAGAAGTGCAGAACTCTAAGGCCAACAAGTTCTCAGCTAAATTGACATCTGTTAAAGTCAACTCTATGCAATCCGTATGAGAGTTAAGCGATGTGAGCCTCCTTGCACTGACAATATCATCCCGCACATGGCGTATCCAGTGTACTGCTTTGTTTCGTAGGGACTCGTTACTCTCAAACCCATGCGTAGTGGAAAATTTTGGGACTTTAACCATGTACACTGTTGGTGGTTTGTTCCCTTGAAGGGTAGGGAAATGATTTTTATAGACCCCAGCCTGGATATTCGTGGTGATAGGTGAATGTTGGTGCTGCGAGGTTATGTCAATATTGGAGAGACTCGGAGGGGCCCCTGACGGTTTGGTCGCGTCAACAAAGGATTTCTTTTTGTTGTGATTTAAAGTAGTGATCTGAGGGTGAGGCCTTTCGCCAGATTCGGCGGCTCAGGTTGGGTCCCACCTCCCATCCAGGGTAGAGAGCTGCTCCGCCGCCCGTTTGAAAGAGTGGTATGTGCTGAATCAGGACGCTGAATCTGTGAACGGGCGTCTGGGGAAAGGAGCTCCAACCTATGGTTTAGCTCCACCACCAGTCTCCTTAATGATTCCACCTCCATTTGCAATGAGCCAACAATTTGTGTCATGTCCTTGTTTATACCTGTACAGTTACACTTGTGTGGCGGGCCAGCGATATCCCTAGACTCTGCAGTCCTGGTCCACAACAAAGAATCCCCGCTGAGCTGATGGCAATGCGTCACCTGTATGCGTTGCTACTTAGGAAATTTGATTTTCAATTTAAAAGTAAAATGCAATGGTCACTAAATACTTGCTACACTCATAATATGTATCAGGCTTGTGAGTGATTGTGTCTATAGACTGGATAACAGTTTTTGATGCTAGCGGGTAAAGATTATCCTTCCTACTGATCAGTGCAAATTGGGACTGTGCTATATATTTTAGAAAGCAGGATCTGTCAGTTTATGTTCAGGTTCATCTGTCACCGACTGTACTGATGGTTTTCTGTATACTGGTGCTTGGTATTGCTGACAGTTCATAATTATTTTTGCATTGCAGACTTTTTTACCTGAGCAGAAACCTGCGCAGATATTTCTATGCTCTTGCTTTACGTTCCTGGAGCTGGGGTGGGTCGGGTGCAGATTTAGGGTCTGAAGAGGAAGCTAACCGCACTGACAGAAAGGGCGTACTCTTTCCTCGGCAACAAGCTAGACCCACGAGGAGAGACCAATCAATCAATCAATCAAGAAATTTGTATAGCGCGCTACTCACCCGGAGGGTCTCAAGGCGCTGAGGGGGGGTTCCGCTACTGCTCGAACAGCCAGGTCTTGAGTTGCTTCCTGAAGGAGAGGTGGTCTTGTGTAAGATGGAGGTGGATGGGGAGGGAATTCCAGGTCTTGGCTGCCAGGTAGGAGAAGGATCTTCCTCCCATGGTGGCTCTCCGGATGCGTGGAACGGCGGCGAGGGTGTGGTTGGTCGAACGTAGTTGGCGGGTTGGAGTGTAGAAGGTCAGGCAGCTGTTGAGGTACCCGGGGCCTAGGTCGTGGAGGGCTTTGTGTGCGTGGGTGAGGAGGCAGAACGTGATTCTTTTGCTGATGGGGAGCCAGTGCAGGTCTTTCACGTGTCCGGAGATGTGGCTGTGGCGGGGGATGTCCAAGATGAGTCGTGCGGGGGCGTTCTGGATGCGTTGGAGTCTTTTCTGCAGTTTGGCTGTGGTTCCGGTGTAAAGGGTGTTTCCGTAGTCTAGTCTGATGGTGACAAGTGCCTGGGTGACCGTCTTCCTGGTTTCGGTGGGGATCCATCGGAAGATCTTTCGGAGCATGCGTAGGATGTTGAAGCATGAGGACGAGACGGCGTTGACTTGTCTGGTAATCGACAGGGAGGAGTCCAGGATGAAGCCGAGGTTGTGTGCGTGGTCCGTTGGTTTGGGTGCGCTGCCTAAGGCCGGGGGCCACCAGGAGTCGTCCCAGGCAGATGGTGATGATCCAAGGATGAGGACTTCCGTCTTGTCTGAGTTCAGTTTCAAGCGGCTGTTCTTCATCCACTCGCCTACTTCTTTCATCCCTTCGTGTAGGTTTGTTCTGGCGGTTGCGGGGTCGTTGGTGAGGGAGAGGATCAGCTGGGTGTCGTCGGCGTAGGAGATGATGTTGAGGCTGTGTTGGCGTGCGATGGCTGCGAGGGGGCTCATGTACACGTTGAAGAGGGTGGGGCTGAGTGATGAGCCTTGTGTTACGCCGCAGATGACTTCGTGGCCTCAGATCTGAACGGGGGGAGGCGGACTCTCTGGGTTCTTCCGGCAAGGAACGAGATGATCCACTCCAGTGCCTTCTCTTGGATTCCGACGTTGCTGAGGCGTTGTACTAGGGTGCGGTGGCAGACAGTATCGAACGCTGCGGAGAGGTCCAGGAGGATGAGGGCTGATGTTTCCCCGTTGTCGAGCAGGGTTCGGATGTCGTCAGTGGCTGCGATGAGGGCGGTCTCGGTGCTGTGATTGGCTCAGAAGCCGGACTGTGAGTGGTCGAGGGATCCGTTCGTCTCGAGGAAGGCGGCCAGCTGTCTGTCAAAAAGGATGTCAGAATCCGACCTCTGCTGGTACTGTCTGTGATATATTATATTTTAACCTTGTGTTTTCTCGTGCATTCCAAATCCTCTTTGAACCACGATTATCACTAATGATTGATCGTACTTCAAAAACGAAGGATGCACTCAACTCCTATTTTCTACCAACCTTAAAATATACATTCATTTACCTGCAAACATTTCCACCATTAAATTACTTCTCTCCATATAGAAATTAATTGATTGGCTGAAAGGGGCTGAGCGGGAACTCTCTCTTGCAATAATGCCCCGAGCATTCTAACACCTTCCATGGCAGTATCAAGACACCTTTCCATTGTGGAGACCTGCTCTTCCATACAAATGTATCCCGGACTCGAAGCTTGCACCAACACATTTGGGACACACCAGTGGTGGCAGGTGAGCTGTGATGCCTCAGTGAGCAAGACCTACAATTGAGCACATTGCGGGTGGGGACTGGGGTGCAGCACTCTGGGTTCACAGTTGCATACAGGCGATTTTCCAGTAAGTAATAATGTAGGACTATAATATCAAACAACGACGATCTCTGGCTTCTTGTATTTAATTTTAAGGACTTCTTAAACCGCACTCTATCTTGCAGATCCCTGCGCCCTAGACAAACGAGTGACGAACAGTAAACACTAAAGACTGAGTGCAATAAGCTGACACTCTATCTCCTCCTGCCTCTCTACTTTTAATTCTCCCTCCACTTCTCACTTCCACCCACTACCCTCCCTTCTATTTTCAGTATGATCCTTTAATTCAAGTTT
This sequence comes from Lissotriton helveticus, assembly GCF_964261635.1. Classification (NCBI taxonomy): domain Eukaryota; kingdom Metazoa; phylum Chordata; class Amphibia; order Caudata; family Salamandridae; genus Lissotriton; species Lissotriton helveticus. The sequence goes on along the minus strand of NC_136065.1, from coordinate 981,154,419 downwards.
TTTTTACCTTTTCAACATAGCACACAAACCTATGTTTCATTTTTGTTTTGCAGGTTACCTATGCTGCTACCAGTGGAGTCCATCCTAGGTTTTGTTTATTATACTGTTCTGTTAAAGTTACATTTCTATTTATTTGTTTCTGTTTTAATAAAGGATAATTAAAAATAAAAATAACTGAGTGTATCGGTCTTCTTTTTATGACAACATTTGACTGTTATTTAGCTTAGAATCATCTGCTATAGAAGATTTTAAAGTCAATACTATTTAACATTACAGTGCACCTACAAAAAATTATGTAAGTATCTCTTAGGCACATACATCCTGAGTAATTATACAAGTACAAGAGTTCTATGAGTGTATCACTTTATAACACCATAAGTACTGCCCGTATGATTACAAAACAAATAAGGCACTGCCTAGCACCACCGAGGCTTCAGAGACTGCCGAGGCACACCCTGCATATTATAATAAAAATCCTAAATATGACGATCCCCGAAATTAAGTTGCCTCAAACTCTTCAAACAATTAGGAAATAATTCTTTAAAAAATGAACGTGTGTCCTCATGTAACGTAACTGTTGCTATGTAAAGCGCTCTGATACCTGATTCGGTTCCGGTCTAGTTCGCGCTATATAAAATTCTGCAAAAAAAAAAATAATAATTCTTGATAAGGTGGCTGTCTCCTAGACTACAAAACGTCTCTGTAAGCTTCCGCGCCCAATTCACATGTGACATTAACACAGTACTTGGGGGCACATTTACAAGGAAGCCGTTAAAATGATACCCCTTAATTTGTAAAAGAATAACTGACGGGGCTCAAAGTTTGACTAAGAAAAGAGTGATGTTTATAACTAGAAGTGTAATACCGGGGCTAACTCTTTACTAGCTCTTTACCAGAGGCTGTAGCTGCGATTATCGGTTCCTGTGGAAATTTCAAGCACACTTGCTGTTTGTATTAGCAACATTGTGTGCTGAACTTGTGACCTGTGTGCTCAATAGAGTGTTCCATCAACTGTTACTATGGTAACAGGCAGTAATCAGTTTGGGGGTAGGGTTCAAAGGTGCTGGCTGTACAGAAACCATCATATTTACCCAAAGTCCTCTACATGACAGAGGAGAAAGCAAACAGAGACGACAGAACACTGTGTACATTAGGAGCAAAAGAAGTACACAACTCTTTGAATTAACCTTAAGAGAGGACACAAGCAATAGCCACTGGCGTTATAAAACCCCATGTACAATTTGCCTAGTCTGTACTCAACAATGGGCAATTCTTTATCGATCCCAATCAGACACTGCTGCTTAATGTTTCACAGTGTGCACTTCACTAAATACTTTGTGCCTATTTAAATGGGAGATGGGATTGTCGACATTCCAAAACTTAGGGGCATATTTACAAGGACGGTGTTAAAATTATCACCTCTTTAGCGGCAGCAAACTGCAGCTAAAACGGCGATAATGGACTTGAAAATCCTTTTTTGTCTTACCGGAAGATTTTTTCTACAATGCTGTTTGCTATGGCAGGGTGTGAGCCGAAGCTCCCGCCCTGCCATAGCAAACTTGGTTTGGATTTTGAAAGAGAGAACAGGGAAACCTGCTCACTCTTTCAAAATGAAAAGCAGATTGCTTTTGCCCAAGGGGAGCTGCATATTAGCAGGTCCCCATGTGGAAAAGTAATGGCGGCTTCAGAAGGACACGAGGAGCTGGCTAGGACCATAGAGACATTGGGGCTCCACCCACGGTCCCCAATGTTGTATATATGCCTAAACAGTAAACAGGGCGATATAATTGTCACCACTTTTTTGGCTTTTTTTTTTAAATGCGGTGAAATGGCCCTTGTTAATATGATCTCAAGTTTGCTATGACAGATCGGGAACCTCGACTCCCGTGCTAGCATACCAACCAGCAGTGTCCCGGGGGTAGGCACCCTGAGACACAGCAGGAGCCAATCCTGGGGAGTGGTGTTACTCAGGGCCCTCGAATGCTCCAAAATGGGGGTCAGTCGACCCCCCTCCCACAAATTAAAAAGCGCCGCAGGCAGCCGCGGTCTGTAATGGGTGTACTTGCAGGGCGGTGACGTGGGGAGGGGGAGGGGCAGGGTGGGGGTCGTAACCTATGGATTACGGAGCTTTACAGGTAAGCAAACATATAAATAAATAAAACGAATTTCATTCCCCGCACTGCATTGCATTTGGGGATGCAGGGCATGCAACAACATTTTTTTATTTATTTATATGTTTACTTACCTGTAAAGCTCTGCAATCCATAGATTACTACCCCCCACCCTGCCCCTCCCCCTCCTCACATCACCGCCTTGCAGGTACACCCATTAACGACCGCGGCTGCTGGAGGGTGGTGATCCCGAGAGCTTAGAGGGACCTTTGAGCCCCCCACTCATTTTTTAGAAAGCCCCAAAGAGTAACGGTTCCCGTGGCTGGAGAGGGCTTTTAAGCCCCCTACCCAAGTAATTTACTGGGGTAATACCTTTGAGCCCCTCCACCCGTTTATTTTGTAGCACCGAGGGATGGCGGGCCCCAGGGCTACAGGGACTCTCTGGACCCCCATCAAATTTAATATTTTATTCCCCGGGATTTGACCCTCCCGTAGCTAATTTTTAAACAAGCACAGGAGCCCGCACTTCGTTTTTTTTTTTTTTACGGCGGATCCATGCACCCTACGCACATTTCTCAGTTTTTTCAAAAAAATAAAATACATTTCTGGGGCCCTAGGGGTGCTTGTGGGACCCGTAAGCAGGTCTAGAGGGTCAAGATATTTAGAACCTGCCCCCTTTATACGTTTTGAACACTTGGTCCACTGATTTCTAGACCCTCGCTTCTACCGAGGCACAAAATGGCTGCCAACACAGTGCAGTGTGTTGCAGTGCAGCAGAGCATGAAACGCGTTGGGCAAGGACTTACATATACGGTGAGGCAATCTTCGTTGTGCTGAACATTGTATTCCTTCCATTAAATGGTGGCGAAATTTCACTTACATGTGTCAGGCTCCCTCATTAGAGGCAACCTTGTGTGTTGTATATATATATATATATTACACCAAAAAGAGTTGCCCCTGCTTGAGAACGCGCACAAGGAGACAGCAGGACTCCGCTTTACTGTTAACATTGTCCTTTATTCCGGCAATCAGCAGGCAGCATCTCGTTCCATTTAAAAGCCCAACGCGTTTCGGAACACCCGCCCGCCATCCTCGTGCAAAACGGGACCGCCCGCGATCTGAGCGGCGGTCCCGCCATGGCTATTATGATGCGCCCGCCACACTTTTGGGCGCATCATGGATTCATAACATTGTGTTCACAACGGTACCTGCCGCAATGTTATGAATGCATGGTATGCATTTGCATAAACAAAGGGGCAGGCACCTTGCGGTGCCTGCCGCATTGTGTGTGCAAATGCAGGGGGGTACCACAGGCACCCTCATGTGCACCCCACCTCGCCTTCACCTTGGGGCCTGCAGGGGCCCCCAAAGTAAAGACCGCCTGCCGCCACAGAAAGGCATCTCCCAAAGCCCATCCTAATATGGCTAGTGGTGTCTGATAGACACCGCCACCATATAAACACTTTTCCGCCCCAGCCGCAAGGCGACCAGGGCGGAAAAGCGGCGGACGGAAACACCGTCGCGGTCCTCCCCGCCATAGTAATATGGCGGGGGGACAATGGGTGGCGGGCGGACAAGGATGTTGGGCGGATCGCCGTGGTCCCTGCTGGCTCCCTGCCTCCAGAGCCGGCATTGCTTTGGGACCAAAGCAAAGTTTCTGTTTCCCTGCTCACTTCACAGGTAGCAAAGAAACATACACTTGCTCTGCTTTAAGCAAGTGACAGCATTTTGTGCTCCCACTTGCTGAAATCACCTTTGCCTCCTGAGGGGCCTCAGCACTAAAGTGAACTTCTTCCCCCAACAAGGAGTGCACCAGGAGGCGTGTTTGCAGAGTGGTTGTGAAAGGGGCCTTGGCCTCAGACAACCTCTCAGCAATCCAGCTGTGTGGGTCTGACTGGAGGTAACAGGAGGGCTAGTTGGCCTCCAAGGTTGCACTCGCTAACAGGGAGGAGTAATTGTGTAATTATTGGTAATTCTGCCTCAAAGAGTAACACAAGATTACAGATTTTACTCCAATTACTCTGGCGTAATTGAAATCCTACTTAGGCCTACTTATTTTGACAGGTTTACCTGCATGTTTAAAAAACTGCACTTCTCAGGATAAACATGTAGGTGAACCAAGTTTGTCCTGTCAGCCTAATGGATGGCATAGTTGGTTTGGCAGTACACAAGTGACATTTAACTTCCCATACCATTGATGTATTTTCCTGCAACAGATACTTTGGTCCACAGGAAAGTTAAATATGCCATTTGGAGGTTAGACCGTTTTATCATGTTTTATGTGTCAGAGCACAAACACTGGGAAAGGGACATCAGAGCCCCAGCATCCAGGCTTTAAACACAAACAGTAAGGTCAGCAAAAATGGAGGGATCACTCAACAGATGGATTTTCTCTCAAATCCTGTACAGTACCTGCACAATATATTTTCTATGCCATTTATAAGAGATAGGGACTACAAGGGGCCATGAAGCCATAGGATGCAAGCAGTTTCACAGTTTCTATCCGATATTTTGACCTCAAGCCAGTTTCCTGAAGTAAAAAAATTGGCAATAGCAAAATACTAAGTTAAGTAAAATGTTCACGTAATAGCCAAAATCGAATTTAGGTGAGTTTACTATTGAATAAAGACTATTTCACATAATCTAGTGGATTTCCATGTTGTCATGTTTTTGTAACAATGTAGGGTCATGTAGAGTAAGAGAATCGAAGGCACAGGAGAGGTCTGGTTACAATATATCTTTCTGGGAAAACAATAGTTTAACCTCAACAAATGTGGCAATCATGACATTTTCTACACTTTAGCATAAGTGGAACCCATTTTTATGATCAGTAAATGGGCTGTTCCTAAAATAAATGTTGACGTTTGATTAATGTTTTTTAATTACTTGAGCATGGCTAAAAATGGATCATTGAATATTAGTCGATAATTACAGTCATCTGCTTGGTCACAGTAGTTTTTCACCAGAATACATTTGATAGGAGAGATCTAGAGATTCTTTGGGACGTTTTTGGTAGGACTGTTGTAAAGCATGCATTTTGCTTCTATCTTATCCAGCATTAACATTTACAGTTCTTACAGTAGATACCGCCGGTTGTTAGAAAATCTCTTGATCAAAATATATTAGCGCGTAGTTCATTTGCATTTATTTTACTTAGCACTGTCCATTCCGCAAATTAAGAATTTATTTCCTACCGTAGAATATTGCAATCAGTAATATAATATTTATATTGCTCTCTCAGCTATGATCAACACATTATTTCCAGCAGACTTATACGATCGGATTGCGTGATCGATTAATTGTCAGTACGCCTAAATTTTAGCCGAAATGTGGCTGCATTTATTTAAATGTCTTTACATAAGTGTTTTAAATGCTTAAGCTTTTGATTCACTGTCTTCTCTTGGAAAAGAAGGTAATTCCTACATTTTATTGCAGACTGCCAAACATTTGTTAACCAGCCTGGGTAATTGCAATGGGAGGAGTTTATAGCACCCCATCTGCAAGCAATATCCCCGGTTTGGAACGTACTGGAGACATTCACAATCTGCTACGCCCTTTGCGGTGTGCATCACAAAATATTGCAGCTATTTTAGAAAAAAAGAAATCACAAGGTATTGCAATTTAAGTTTTAGTGGCTATTTACTCAAGGGACGGAGAGCAGAGCTCTTAGCACCAGGGGCATTCCCAGCACACATTTACTGACGTATAATTTTTAGAATGCAAAATGAAAGAAGCACATCATATATCAGTATCTGTTGCCTTTACCTCTATGATTTATAGAAAAAAATAACGTGCTGCATATCATAGAGGTACACGACACATAAAACGTCCACATCAAATAATGTTTTTATAGCTTCTACAGAGTACTGAAACAAGTGAAGAGTGCCCTTAGTGTGAAATATATTATTATACACTGAGGAACAGTACTGACAAAGAAACATCCATGTCATGATGCTAACACTGCCATCAACTCCCAGGATTTGTATTTTAGCGCCACTAATTGTAAAAGAAAAAGCTTAAAGTAATTACTCTTTAGTTTACTGTATGTGCTCTTCTTTCAGGGATAAACGGTCAAATATGCCATTTTTCGACATTTTAAACATTTATTTTGTATTTTTGGTGATTTTGAAAATCTTGGTGTGACGTATTGTGGAGTTTTTATTGAATGGATATTATTTCTTTATGGATATTACTTCTTGTTTAATTAATATAGGAAGGTCGCAAAGGTAGTGAATTAAGTGAAAGGTTGGCGATCTCTCTTCAATGGAGGCGTGGCATTGTCAGTAAGGCAGTGCCTTTTATTATGTGCATACTGTACATTACATCCATATTTGAAGATGAGAGTAAATAATGGTGCATAAAGGGTTTAGCATTCATAGGTTACAGATCAAAAGTTAGGTCTACTTGGTGCCCATGCAATGACACTGGATTTACTGCAGGGGACTCACTTTCAATATAAGCATATGGGCATGCTGCCTTCTGACAACTTAGTTGGGCCCTCAAGTCCCCAAAAGGCTGAGTTCACTTTGTATTTAAAATGTCATGCTTGTGGACCTGCAAGACCCCTCTAAGGACCAGGAAGAGATATGTATAAACAAATGGAATGGAGGTGAAATTGTCATATCATCTTTGAGTTTTATGCTCTCAACAATGTGTGTGCTAACTTTGTTAGTTAGTGCATGGTGTCTAGTAGGTGTTCCGTTTTATAAAAATCGGTGCGCTGCCATGCTTGGTGGGCTAGTGGTCTGCTGTGGTGCACCACTGTTCTACACTGTCTCAAGGGCATGGACAAACATTATGAGTTGCTGCATGCACTGGAGACAACACTATTTGGAAAATTTGAAATATGATCCCATCATTTATTCTGCACACACTCATTTTGGGTATGAGCCATGAACTAAGGGGGCTAAACATTCCTGTATTAATCAAGGGTCAGACTAGTACATAGATGTTTCTATTTTGCACACAAGAACTATCTAAATATTGAACAACTGGACAATCGAATCTCCCCTGACTCCCTCCTCACTGTGTGACTCCCCTACCTCTTTACATACACAATCCACTTGTTAGAGCTGTCAGCCTTATGGTGATCTTATACCCAACGTTTTGCCTTCCTTCTCCATTACTTCTCACCTCGTATTTGCAATCAATAGGACTTGCACTCTTCACTACTGCTAACCATTGCTAAAGTGCAAGCACTCACTCCTCGAAAAATTGTAATATTGGCTTATACCTAATTGACATATTTAATTTACATAAAAGTCTCTAGTAAAGTGGTAATACATATAACCAGGGCCTGAAAATTACATCTACTAGTGGCCTGCAGCACTGATTGTGCCACCCACTTAAATTGCCCTATAAAAATGTCTCAGATCTGCAACTCTGCAGACCTGAGTGTGCAGTTTTAAAATGCCATTTCGACCTGGCAAATAAACCTTTTGCCGGGCCGTGTACGTTTTACATGTCCAGATACTGAAAAACTCTTAAATTAATTTTTCATTACTGAAGGTCAATCTCTCCCATAGAATAACGTTGGAGTTGCCTTATTACACCTTATAAGTGTAATTTCCAAATGGGAAAGGATAACCAATTCATGTTTGAAGTTTCTGGAATCACAATTTAAAATCCTAACTTATGGTGAAGTCAGATTTTGAATTGCAATTCTGAAAATTCCACTTTTAGAAAGTTGGCGTTTTCTTGCCTTATCTATTTAGTGCCTGTAGGTCACCTAACTGGATGTGCCTGACAGTTGGACTTTGTGTAATCCTCTTAGACAGCCAGATACAATTGGGTGTTTAGGTGTGCCTGGATGGGCCATTACTGACAGGATGGGGAAGAGCTAGGCACAGCCCCAATTACACCTGAATAGGCTATGTCCTACCTCTACCCGTAGGGCTACATGCCCCCTGTAATCAGCCTAGAGTCCAGACAGCGAAAGCAGGATGCCTGGGGACTTCAAAGAGAAATCTGGACTACACATTGCAGCCTCGCAGTTCCTTGGAACCTAAGAATCCCCTTGACTGTACAACACATCCCGACTCCTGTCTCTGTATAGTAAGCCCCTGTCAACAAGATCCTTGATGTCGACCCAGCAGGACCTCTCACCGCAGCCTTGCCACATCTCTGAACTGATGAATCTCTCTGGCTGCCTGACACATATTCAGCGCTGGTTCACACAAAGCTCTGCAAACCACAATTTAAGGTACTCTGTCAGCGGGCCTAACTGGCTCCTTGTTGCTGACCCGCACTCCATCGCGGTCGGCCTGAAGTTGTGACTTTTGACCAGCTGGGTGTGACCAGATAACCACAGTTGGCAATTTACACCTCTTGGAGCTATGCTTGCTAAAATATTAACATTCACTATTGCTGGCTCTAATAGTTGGATGTTTGGCATTTTGGTCTTGTTTTATTTATTACTTATTTACTACTTTATTTTCCTAACCCAGAGGTGGGCTCCTTCCCTGGTGTGTTTTCACTGTGTTACCATGTGAAGTGTTGCAAAAATACGCATTGCCCCTGAGTTAAGCCTCGCCAGTCTGTGTCAAGCAACCTGAGGGTTGAGTAAAAGTTAATTTACAGTTTGCTTGGGACTTCACTGTGAGTCAAATTGTGGTTGCTGCTTGAGAAGGGGGTTCACCCCCTCACCCAGTAATCCAATTTCTAACACTGCTCTTTTATTACAAGTTAGCCACAGATGAATGATGCATGTAATATATGTTTAACTCCCAGAAGAGCTATTAATGAGCAAGCATTAAAATGGTGCCATACTTTGTATAGACTCATCTAGCCTTATGTGCTACTTAAAGTGGTTAATATGTGATTGTCAGCTCTCTGGAGAGCAAGATATAGGCATCTTCTACTTAATGAGGCACCTTCAAATGGCGTTCCTTTGGAAGCCATAAAGAATATACTTACAATGCTTTAAACGATTGGTGGGCCTTGCAGGGGTGACCCAATATGACATTTCTATAATTTTTTCTAATGAAGCTACTTAATGACTAAGGGGCATCCATGATTGTAGTTCTCTAATATGGGAGGATAAACATCATCTTAATAGAGTTACGGTACAAAGTGGTAATCCGCAGAGCACATCAAAGAGATTTAGGGCAGTCACTGGAAGCAGCTCAAATTAAGATTCGTAGGAGTCAAAGTCAAAAAGTCAAAAAGAACTTTATTCGAATGTTCATAGTAACATCCATAAAAGCACATTTCAATAAATTTATAGTTAGCACATAGAATTCATATATTACTGAATATCACATAAAGTAAAAGTTCACAGACAGAGTATAAAATAAAAACCTATAAATATTAATAACTATATTATTTTAAAATATTTCTCTCGGCAACAACACAATTATCCCTCCATAATTTTCCTAAAAAGCTACATACAAATAAAGTGCAGTCACAACTCAGTAGTTGGAGGTAGTAAAGTGCTGGTCGGATTTGTGCAAAGTTCAGTTGTTTGAGGATTGGTTTTAAAAATAGCTTCCGTGGTACAAGATAAAAAGGGCAGATGAATAGAAAGTGTGCCAAATCTTGCGGAGACTTTTCGTCGCAGCCGCAAGGTGGCAACACTTGGCCACGATGGGCCCCCCTTGGTATGGCTAATAAGAGATGGAATAGATCTAGACGGAACCTCGTAAGCAAAAAGCGATCATAGCCGGTCCGAGACCATGACAGGTACGGTTCCATTTGCAGACAAGTTTTTAATAACACATGTTTCCGGACACTCTCTTTCTTTAATTCGGCCTCTTCCCGAGCTAAATACCTAGAGGCAATGAAGGTCTTCTTCACAAAAATGACGTCAGATTTAGTAATAAGCTCTGGGGTTGCAAAAAGGTCAGGATGCCCAAGTTCAGATAAACATTTACTGATATATTTGAGCCAGGGGACTTTGGAACCATTTTCCCATGTTAGTGCTTCTTTCAGGATTTGTTGGGTGAGGGGTATTTCGGTATTTATCCAGCAGTTTAGCCAGCAAAGTATAGGATTTATGGCTATTCTGTCGCTCAAATAGGGCATACCCAGTTCTTCATTAACTGAAAAATTACCTGTGCCCCTTGGTACCCTCAAAACCCATTTTAGAAAGCTATTTTCTGCAACATCCAGGCCTCAAGAAGAAGTAAACCCCCATAGCTCACTCCCATAACATGCAATAGATATGCTTTTTGCTTGATAGAGTTGGAGCAGTGCAGCCATCGGACTATTGCCCATTTTTCTTGCGAAGTCTAGTATGGCTGCATTAGCCCTGGTTACCTCTCCCATTTTCCTCTGCACTGCGGGTCCCCAGTGTAACTGATGGTCAATAAGGACACCCAAATAAGAGAATGTCTTAGCCACGGGGATTTTTTCCCCATTTACGTTAAAAGAGTTTGGCTTTTTACTCCCCAGGCCTACCTTCATGACATAGGATTTTGAGTTGTTAATACTCAAGTCACGTGACTTCATGAAGTCATGAAATGCTTTTAACAAAGTTTGTAGGCCTGTTGCAGTCCTGGATATCAGGACTGCGTCGTCCGCATAAAGCAGTACCGGCAGTCCTTTCCGTCCAACATAAGGGTAATCAACTCCCGTGCCCAAGAGACATTCTTCTAGATCGTTAATGTACAGATTGAAAAGGAATGGGGCTAAAATGCACCCTTGGCGGACGCCCCGGTGTATACCGAAGTCCCTCGTTACTTTTAAGTCTTGTGTGTATCTGACGTTCGCTCTTGTGTCAGAGTGCATATCGGCTAGTAAGTTAATCAGGTTCTGCACTATGCCCATTTTTGCCATGACATCCCATAGTCTACCTCGATCTACACAGTCGAAAGCCGACGATAGATCCATGAATGCCATATAAAGTGTGCCTTCCCTAGCCATGGTGTATTTCCCTATAATCATATACAGGTTCAAACACTGGGAAATTGTTGAATGTCCAGGCCTGAAGCCATACTGGATTTGGGAAATTACATTATTCTCATCTGCCCAAGATGTTAATCTGTTTAAAATTATACCCCCTACCACTTTTGCTACAGAATTAATTAGGGATATTGGTCTGTAGCAAAGTGGACTACTGCAATCACCTTTTTTGAATACAGGTACTATAGTGGAAATCCCCCACGACTTTGGGCAACCAGACACTGCCGCCGCATTAACTACAGCGGTAAGGACTGGAGCCATAGTGATGGACAGGATTTAAAAAAGATCAGGGGGTAGCCCATCAGGCCCAGGGGCCTTATTACGGGTTAGGCCTTGAATTCCTTTTTCAACCTCAGTAATTGAAAATTGCAAAAAATTCTCCATAGGAGTTATAGAATTATATTGTGCCTGTGGCTTATCACTTTTAAAAATAGCGCTGAAATGAGTGACCCATTCTTCCTCTGGAATGTTTGTACCAAGGCCCATATTACCTGGGTCATCAAACAAAGGTTTATTGATGATTTCCCAAAACCTAGCGCTGTTACCCAAGGTTTTGGGATCTAGAAGAGACTCCCAGGTGCTTATCTTTACCTCTTTTTTCCGTAATGCGAGGTTTTTTTTATATTGTACGCGCAAAGCCTTAATACGGGCCAGATCTCTGGGTCTAGCTTTTAGGGCCGCCTTAAGATCTCTATTTGCTTTAGAGCAAGAGTGATCAAACCATTTTGGATTGTTTCCAGCATGCCCTTTTGCCGGCACCATCAACAAAGACCCTACTGTTACTACAACCCCCTCAAAGGCAGACAAAATTTGACCGTGAGATGATGTGGATGACACACAAATTGAAAGATCAGAGCTACATAAGTTATTTATCGAGCTATACAATTTATCACAGTCCACCATTGTCCATTTTAGACGGCGCTTTCCATTTATACACTTTATAGTTCCTGGGCCTTCGCTACACTTTCGTAGGTCAAGAATGCCCCCATCCAGGTTGATGGAAATCGGGTTTTGATCACTGTAGGCATTCAATTGAATGCGAAAATCCGAGGCAAGGTTAGCTAGGTCCGTAGATAATAGGATATGGTCTATATATGATCCATTAGAATTACCTTTATATGTGGGAACTGGAAAAAGTGTATACTCAGCCGTTTCAGACATAGCTGCAACTAAGTTATTATTGTCCATCAGGTTGTTAAGCTGAGTTCTGCGCCGAGAATGGTCAAAGTGAAAGCCTTTTATGCTATTGCACCCTAGATGACCCATGGGCGTCTCTCCTGGATTCCCACAGGGATGAGTGTTGAAGTCACCGGCAATCAACAATTTACTCGACAAGGACCTCTCATTATCTCTCAGAAAGTCACACAGCTGCAGCAAATTACATTCTCCATATTGATTTACTGCATTGTAAAAATTGATCAAGGTTAAGGTATGTTTACCCCTTTTCAACTCAAGTACTTGGATGTTCCTATTGCCTGTGTGACGGATATTTTTATGGTAGGTAAGAGCCAAACTTATATATATTACCAAGCCCCCCTTTACTCGTCCACTACTCGAGGGTTCTGCTGGAGTGAAAAAGCTTTGGTATCCCTCAATGTGAGTAGATTTTTTATCTACCAGCCATGTTTCTTGCAGACATATCACTGCGTGTTGTTTGACGAAAGACAGCCTGGTAGGGTCACAAACTTTATCAGTCAAGCCTGCCGTATTCCAGGAAACCAAGCTTGCGGTACAGGGTGATTTTGTGTTTACATCTGGCTCTGTGTTCATATTTACAGAGTTAGCAGATTTCTGGTAAGTTGGCTCTGTTCGTATGATTCCCTGTTCCTGAATAGTATTGTGATTATATTCTCCATTGGCTTGTTCTCGGCTGGGGGCTTCTGAGTAGTCTATTGACATCTCTGATCTATGTTGTAAAAGTGGGCTCTCTAGTAAGGTTCTTATGTCTGGGCCCGTCTGCTCAGTCAAAGATAGACTTAAGGTAGTATTAAATTCATTTGAGCCCTTTATACCAACACTTTTATCAGGTATTATCTCATGAGTTACCTTGTCTTTATATACAGAGGGGATTCGTGGTTCGAGTAGTCAGTCAACCCCCTCCAAATCGCACTGCTCCTAAAAGGCATTAAATCTATTTGAAATAGGAACATTATATTGGTTATTCATATGAGTGGAATAGGGGTATTTCTGTTGAGATACCTGATGTAAACCTTCCCTCCTCTCTGGATACATTGCAAGTTGATCTATAGTTCTATGGTCCCTGGGTATAACCTGACCTGGATATAATAGGTCATCTACTTTATATTGACTATAATTGCCTGTAGTGTCCCAGTTTTGATATTGGTGAATGTAAGTATGGGACCCTTTCTGTTCCCCTGGAGGATGTGGATACCTTGTGTGTGACCCAAGACCATTTGAGGGATAGAAATAACTGAGGTCTATTGTACGGATGAGGCTATTTGTAGAGCTGTCCCTCCATCTGGTGATGTAGCTTGCCACACGAGTGTCTTTAAAGGTTACAATAATGCACTCTCCTTCAGTAGACTTGAATCTATGACCCACCCAGTCAAACCTCCTGACATAGGCTATACGTCCGTCAAGATGTGAGAGAAGTGGCCTATGTGTAGTTAGCCAATGGCTCACTTTATTTTTTAGTTCCCCATATGTTTCTATTTTTCCCTCACCCAATTTTGGAACGCCTATCATAACTATTGTATATGGATGAGACTCGGGGGGATGGTTGGTGTGGATTGTTTTTTTTTGGTAAATTCCGTTTTGATTTTTCAAAGAGGTCATTTGTAGACCTGTTTTTAGACACTGTGGGCTTTTGGGATCCCTGTTGGTCAGCTTGATTATCCGGGCATAGACCCTCTGCTGCCCATTCACTCTCATCATTTCCAACTGAGGGGGACTCGGGAGCTGCATTAGAGTCTGAGTTTGCTACAGATACAGTATTATTGTGGATATTAGAGTTTTTATTAGGAACAATAAAAACTGGTCCTGTCGATTGAGGAGGTGATGGCTGTTTAGTGTTGCCATTAAGAGATGAGTTATTTAGTTGTACAGTCTTGATATTAATTAGTTTTGTTGGACATTTGACTGGCGTCTCTTTTATTGACAATGATCTGAGTGTTTCTAACAGTGCTACTGTATTTTTGTTCTGTGAAACTTCGGAATTCTCAATAATTTCCTCCAGCTTGAGAATTCTTTCTCGTATGGGCAACAACAGGGACCTCATTAAATGTTCTAGTTCTATCAATGGTATGTTATCACTTAAAATTAGTGGTTCAGTCTGACATGACCGGTCTATGCTGCCTAATATATTATCTGGCTGTTGGGATACCTTCAGACTAGATGGTAATATAGTCTGGTGGGTAGATGTCTTACTTATCTGTTTGGTCAATCTAAAAGTCGACCAAACATCCTTCACTAAGAGCTTTTGTTTACAAATTGGTCGAGAGATTAACCTCCTATTTCATTTTAACTTTTTCCTATACCACCTTTTGGGCTTGGTTGTCGAGCTGTCTATTTAAGCCACAGAAGTATTTATAGGCTTAACTCTAGGGGAGGGAGAAGTACCTTGATGTATCTGTGGACTGCAAGTCGGTAGCGGGCTACTATCCCCACTGTTACAGATTATTGGTGTACTTGTGTCTGGAATAGAGGTTTCTCTGACTTGAGTGTTAGGCAGTCCTGTAAAGGATTGCATTAAGAGTGATTCTTGCGAGTTTATGGTAAAATCCTGAGTATTAAAAGCGGCAGTGTTGTGTAATGATAAGTCAGGGAAACACAGATTAGGGGTTAGAGAAAGGCGTCTCTCTGTATTTTGAATAGCGTCTGCCACAACGTTTATAGTTTTCTGCAACATTATATCAATAGCAGTAAGGGTAGGCAGAGGTGTAGTAGGGGCCACTTTGTTCCTTGTGGAAGATCTGGTAGCGATGGGTGTTTTTTTGACTTTCATCATGTTGTATTAAATTATCCTTAAATAGTCAGATTATCTACTGCAATGCAGTACAGGTGCCTTTTCTTTGAATCGTAGATATCAATCACTGTACAAACAGCCAGGAATTATGGTACTGTCTCTCACCTTGTGCCGTGATTTACGAGTCAAAATCAAAGGGGGGTGACCCGTCCCGTCCTCCTTGGGCCTCCGAGGGCCCGCCCTTTGCCCGGGCTTAGCCCCGGGCGCTCCCGCGACGCTGGAGTAACGCTCGCTTTATGCGCCGCCTGGTGCGATGTTTCTTGCGTCTCCCGCCGCTGTGCAGGGCGGGAAACGTAGTCCTGAGCCCCCCTCCTCTCGGCAGCCGCTCTCGGTGTTGGTTGCGGCGGCGGGAGGGGGACGAATCCAGGCACCGGGGTCTGCAGGGAGCAAGGTCAGCAGTCTTTATTCTTTTAACTCGGGTCCACAAAGTTCTGGAAAGGATTTCAGCGTCACCCGCTCCACCGGGGTAACGCTCGCTTTATGCGCCGCCTGGCGCGATGTTTCTTGCGTCTCCCGCCGCTGTGCAGGGTGGGAAACGTAGTCCTGAGCCCCCCTCCTCTCGGCTGCCGCTCTCGGTGTTGGTTGCGGGGGCGGGAGGGGGACGAATCCAGGCACCGGGGTCTGCAGGGAGCAAGGTCAGCAGTCTTTATTCTTTTAACTCGGGTCCACAAAGTTCTGGCAAGGATTTCAGCGTCACTCGCTCCACCGGGGTAACGCTTGCTTTATGCGCCACCTGGCACGATGTTTCTTGCGTCTCCCGCCGCTGTGCAGGGCGGGAAACGTAGTCCTGAGCCCCCCTCCTCTCGGCAGCCACTCTCGGTGTTGGTTGCGGCGGCGGGAGGGGGACGAATCCAGGCACCGGGGTCTGCTGGGAGCAAGGTCAGCAGTCTTTATTCTTTTAACTCGGGTCCACAAAGTTCTGGCAAGGATTTCAGCGTCACCCGCTCCACCGGGGTAACGCTCGCTTTATGCGCCGCCTGGCGCGATGTTTCTTGCGTCTCCCGCCGCTGTGCAGGGCGGGAAACGTAGTCCTGAGCCCCCCTCCTCTCGGCATCTGCTCTCGGTGTTGGTTGCGGCGGCGGGAGGGGGACGAATCCAGGCACCGGGGTCTGCAGGGAGCAAGGTCAGCAGTCTTTATTCTTTTAAATCGGGTCCACAAAGTTCTGGCAAGGATTTCACCGTCACCGTAGATTCGTAGGAGATTTTAGAAAGTGCTCTCAGCACCGTCAGCCGCAATGTTAAAAGTGCAGGATACGCCCGCCACTGTGGCTGGCGAATCTTAATTCCCCCCCTGGACCCCAGCCCTTATGGCGGGAAGTCCCAATCCCTGGGAGGATGGCGGGTGGGCAAAGTCCGCCCGCCATCCTATTGACCCCCATGATGTGGTGATCCAAGGGACACGGCAGTTGCAGGTTTAGTTGCTTCTCCAATGACACCTTTAGACAAAATATCCGCACTTGTTGCTATTATTACAGATACTTTAGGATTAAGTAGCTAAAACCCTTGTTATTTAATATCAAAGTTTGTTCATGTGATAATCCACTGACCAAATACATTGGATCAACATGCAGCAAAAGGAAGAAATAAAGGAGATTGTTGCTGATAGTTGCTCAGTCAGAAATGTTGCTTTTTTATTTAAACATGAGAAAATGTGCCATTTAGTATACTATGATTTATGCAGGCTGCAAATTGCGTAAGCAGATGTATTATTGTGCCTCCGTAGTCTAAACATGAGCACATATGTTCACCCGGTGTAAGCTGGGGGTCTTTAGTGGTCTTTAGTCGGTTTGCAGTGTTCCCATGGCTCAATAGGGCATCAGAGAGCCATGCATATGTCCTATGTATGTGCATGTCAGAAATACATTTCCCAGTGTAGAACAACATTTCTCTTACTGTGGCAGTTGTAAATGGATAATTATTTGTAATGTGACCCACACAGGGTTTTCAATGATCAGTCACAAATGGTACCCATCTGTTAATGGCTTCTAGATAGTGGTTTAAATAAACCTGCATAAGGTTCCCTACATTCAGTGCCTGCATGTGCTCATACATAATCTTTAAGGAATCCACTTGTTATCAGAGGGAACAAGTTAGAGTAGATTTTAGAGGAGCTGCATTAAGCGTGCTGGTGTGTGCGGTTGTATGACAAAATATTGTCTATAAAAATATGTGTGTATACTCGGCTGAGCTCATTAAAAAAACATGCACTTGTGACGGGTTGCATAATCGTCATGGATTTATTTCAAATTCATGAAATGCTTTTTAAGCAACATACATATATATATCTGCAAAAAATATGCTGAGTACTCTGGTTAGTTCCCAAGTTTAGTTGGAGAGCAGCTCCTGTATCGAGCACAGTACAACACTTCAAATGTCTGCTTTTCTATCAAAGATGTTAAGTGTAGGATTAGCACACTGCCATTGACGCCAAAATAGAAATGGACAAAGTCTTTTGCCATTTCTACAGCGGAGTCCATAAGCATAAGATTGGCACAGGGCCATTGGTGCCTGAGTTGTAAAATGACAAAAGCTATTTACCACTCCAGGTACAGTATTACAGATTTGGATTGTTAAATATGGGAGTAGTTATGAGCCTGAACACAGGCCTGTCTAGTGGAAGATGGGTCTGCCATCTCAAAACTGGGCTCCTAGGGAAATTTACAGTACGACAAAGAGGAAATGAAGCAAAAGGTGTGGGAGACTGTGAGGTAACAGACTTGGAGGTAGAATGTCTCTAAGCACTGGCTCATACACAGCATAAATCTAGCACCTGAACCAATACCCCCTCAGAACATTCAAGGACATGGAAAGATCCACTTGAAGAAGAAAGCAATGCTGGAAAAAACCTCTGAATACTGCGTCCTAATTAGAGAAAATGAGGACTCACAGACTCAAAGAATCAAGGACTCTTCCATGCTGCTATCATCCAAGAAATAGAACTGCTCTCCAATGGCATTTGGTTGCCCTTCTGCTTTAAGGACACAAAAAGCAGAACTACTCCTGACATCAAGTATGCTCAGATGACTAGAGATGACTGGACTCTGGAGGATAGTTTGCCGTGAAGAGACATTGAGACTAGAATCCTGTTCTGATGAGCTGGGTGCTGTAGGACAGAGCAGGAATACGATTTTTAGTATTTTGAAAATAGTGTCACTTAGTCATTTTTTCTGAATTATGAGATGCGGCAAAAGGTGCGCACCCAAGGCGGGCAAGAACTCCAAGTTCATTCCACGTGGAACTTTTTGCTGTGCTGAAACCTGTTTCAGCCGGACCTTGCAACACAGGTATCTGATCTTATGGAGCCCTGCTAAGTCTCACCTTCCAGTATGGGCCCACGTGAAGATTTGACCTGCTAAAAAAGAGACTGTGTATGAATGTAACATCTTAAACCGGAGAAAGACATCAAACTAATCTGACCTTTCAACTGCCCTCAGTAGCTACAAAATCACGTTTTATTCTACTTGGAGATCCTGGCACCAAAAAATTGTGACTTCAGCTGGAGCTGATAATAACATATATATAAATCCTAGGGTGTGCCACAGCCTCTGAACTTGGAAGATTTTGTTTTTCAGTACATTTTAATTTTGAAAAGCATGTAATCATAAATTTTATTTAAAAATAATTTGATTTATTTAAATTCATTCTAAACATCATTTCCAATATTAATATTTGTAATAATAGTTTTTATGTTAAATAAACTCTTATTTTCTTCAAATTTAACCATGTAGAGATCTCCATCCTAACTGCAAAATCTTCCGCTGGTAAACTAACGGCAATATTAAAAATCTATATTTAACTTAAAAATAAATATTAAAATATGTCTTGTTAAATATGAATGTAAATCCAGTAATAATTATTAAAAGTGATGTATAAAGTGGATTAAAGTTTATTCAATTAAAGCATTATATTTTAAATTAAAATGTGTTAATAAAATATATTATAAATATGTTGTTAATTCATTTATATATTTAACTGCCATTTGATTTGATTTTATTTCCCATGGAGTTTTATTTTTTTAGTCCCTTCCACCATTATTTTCTATGGGACAATGTTGCAGTATCAATGGGTTGCCATCTATAGTGCTAGTGTACTACTGTTTTTTCTGTCATATCTTACCATCACAGTTTGTGAGTACTGAAAAGTAGTAAACTTATTCAAAAGTGTAAACTTATTCAAAAGTGTAAGTTACCTTAGTGAATCAGGCCCACAGACTTTGGGGCACATTACGATGGAGGATTTTCTGCAACCTCCGGGCCGGCGGAAGCCACCGCCGGCCCGGCGGATGCGGAAAATCCTCTGCGGACCCACCAAAGACCCACCGCCACATTAGGATGGCTGGTGGGTCCTGGTTTCAGTCCGCTGCTTTTCCGCCGCAGTTGGCTTACAACCGTGGCGGAAAAGGCCTAATATGGTGGCGGGGGCTCTCAGATACCGCCAGCCATATTAGGATGTCAGGAGTTCAATGCCTTTACACGGCGGCATTTCCGCCGTGCAAAAGCATACTGATTCTTGTTTGGGGGCCCCGTTGCGGGCCCCTGGGGGTGAAGGGGGGTGGGGGCTGCACATGGGGGGTACCTATGGTACCCCCTGCATTTGCGTGCACAGAACGGCAGGCACCGAGCGGTGCCTGCCGCTTTGTGCATGCAAATGCACAGCTTTAGTTTTTAACATTGTGGCGGGTGCTGCTTCAAGCAGCACCCGCTGCAATGTTAAAAATAGAGGATGTGACCGCCAGGGTGGCGGTCACATCCTAATTGCGCAGGAGGGAACACCGCAGCACATGCGGACCTTCTCTCCTACTCAGTGTCCGCGATCGTAATGGGCACCTTTGTTTGCTGGATCCTCCAGTCGGCTAATTAGCATTTACCTACCAGCAGTTTGCCTCTAACAATGCTTTCTCCTAATGAAGTATGACAACTTCCCCAGAGCAGTAACTACAGGTTATGTTTTTTGTCAGAAAGTCTTAGGTGTGAGGTATATGACTCAACTCCTCTCAGCTCAGGATTGGCACTTTAATAAATTGTGAAACCTCTATTAGTTAATGCACTGCAGAGGTCAGTAAGAGACCAGAGTGCCACATAATTAAAATGTGGTTGGTGCAGTGGAGAATATGGACTTGTGTAGTTTTTAGTGCTATGAGGTCACTATCCCGTGACAGAAAGCACTGTGAATATAAGTACATTACACACAGTAGAATACCGCTACAAAATGCAAATTACTATAAAATGGTGCTTCCAAAATATATGGGCTGCTTCCAAAATATAGGGCTTATTAATAAGGCACTTGCCCTGCCGTTGCATCATTTTTTATGATGCTCTGGTTGTGTAGAGTGCCAACCCCTATCTATGAGGCCACGCAAAGTCATGTTGCGTTGCTTTTCATGGCCTCCTAGATATGGTGTAGGACAATGCAGCGCTAGTCGATGCATTGCCTTACACTGCATCAGGGGGGGTCATTCCATGCGCGGAGAATTTCCCTTAGGTTTTGACACATGCCAAGATTTACAAAGATCTGTAAACCTAAGAATGCGTCAAAACTGTAAGCTGCCCCAGGGGATGTGTAACAAGGAGAAATATCTTTATTGCTCCTCAATTGTTCCCTCTTTCTGTGTGTAGTACACATTGAAAGAAGAAAACGACTCCATATGTTGTTTTGCGCAGAAAGGTGTGCCTTCTTGCAAAAAAACAATCCAGCCAACAATGCAGAAAATGTACCCTTGCTCAATGCTGTCTCCAACCCCTGCAGTCATACTGTGCCAGTGAGAACAGAACTGGTTTGGAATGGGCTCAAAGACCCTTGCACAAAGAGAACAAAGACAAAATGTGATATAAGTAGAAGACCTTAAAGCCCAGGAATTTAGATCACTTCCGGGCTCAAGAGGAACCTATGTTGTGTTATTTGTGGGGTTGGCCTGCAGTTACTGTTTCTTCTAAGGAAAGGACAAAGATTGGAACTTTCCTGGGAACCAGCTTGAAGGAGAATATCCAAGGGCCTGAGTGTGCTGTCCTCCTGTTCTGAAGTCTCAGGGACACAAAGACTTCACCCCCAGTTCCCCTGAACTCTATTGCTGAGAGTTCTGACCTGCCAGGAGGTACCTATTCCAGTTTTGGGCCTCTGGAGTTTGTTCCTGCTGTTGGGAACTGGAAGAACCCTAACATGAGAAAGAAAACTGAAGTGAACGACTCACCACCCTGCCTTCACCACAGCTCTGATGCCCTTCAATGCCTGCTGATGCTTGCCGTTATTAGCATTTTCCGATGCCAGCCCTAGCACTGACTCCATCATTGCCAGTGCCTGCATCCTGTTACCATGGCATCCATGACTACCAAGGGTGACTCCACAAACTTGCCAAATTTGCATTGTCACCGCAACTGACGCCTCACCACCGATTGCACAGTCTTCCCCTGTCCTGTTCACAACATGTCGCTTCCTTGTGGTTACGACGCCTACCCCGTGGAAACCAGGGAGCCGGACTCGGCCCCAACACCAGCGCCTCACCTCCATAATGCTATGCATCGCCATGGACTTAGTTTCCAAGGTATTGTTTGTTTGGGGGTCCTGATGCCTGATGCCGCACTCCTCGTGGTCGGCGCCATACTTTGGATTTATTTCTGTCACAACGTCGCAATAGCCCCATTTGGAGCTATTTATTTTCTAGCACTTTGTGGATGAGAGGCAACATACATCGGACAAATCAAATGTACATATTTAGACTGACGAAATTGTTCTTGTGTCGGTATCTTTCTTTTATTTGTCAGATGTATTTGTAGTATGCACAGGAACGAAATCAGCCAACGCGTTTCGCCCAGACAAAGGGCTTCTTCAGGGCTGTAATGGCATACAATTTATGGGTATACATCAGCATGTTAAAAAAAAAAACATCCAGAGATATTAAATAGTGACGGTGAAGAGGGAGAGAGAAAAATAAAATGCTAGTGCATTTGAGTTTGAAGGGTGTTCAGATGGTGAAAGAAAAGGGTGAGAGAAATTATAGAAAGAGAGGGGGTGCGTGACCCAATGCGACGGCCCTAGGATCTTGCACGTGGGTTGCAAAAAGATTCAGTGAGTGATATAGAGCATAAATGGGATCGCCAAAGAAAGTAAAGACAAGTTTGACACCACCGTGCTGTTTCTTAATTAAGGTAGTGAGCACCTAAAACTAAAAAGTGAAAGTGAACAGCACACATCTATAAGTCAAGTGCTAGTGGATACCGTGAGTGATAAAGTGATACAAAGGTGTCCGTTAGGTAGGCGCTATAGAACCTATGCCGTCTGCGAAACTACCCAACTGGAAAACGCTTGTTTTGCAATACATGCTCTAAAGTCATAGCTTTTAAAAGTCATATTCTAATTACAAGTATGTTGGATTTTTGCCATGTTTGTCCTGTTTAGTTTAGATAAAGATACTGTGTGCTATCAATGTATTAATGTGTGTTTTGAGTACAAATACTTTACACATTGCCTTTGGGTTAAGCCTGTCTGCTTGTGCCAAGCTCCTCAGGGGGTGAGCAGGGGTTATCTAGAGTTTGTATACCCTTACCCTGAATAGAAGCAAGGGTCCCTACTTCTACAAAAGTTCCTACCTCTGCCAACTAGAGACACCCATTTTTAACATGCAGCCATTGAGACATCTTGCTGTAAAAATCATCCAAGGTGCTTGCAGCTGTACGTGATTTCTCAATGGTGAACATGGCTACTGTTGCATGCCACCCAATGGTCTAAAACATTTCTTCAGGACCAAGACCAATAGATAGCTTATGCTTTACCCCTCAATAGAGATCCAGTGTGCAATGTTGCACATTTAATCAGTCACCTGATAAATGGTCCACCCGTCTTTCGTCAGGTGGATAGTGTCAACAACATTTTGCTGCAAAGCTTGTCCAACCAATTGCAGCATTTCATGATGCAGAGCTGGAACATCAACTCTGGCAAAATAGGTCAGACTTGGAACTTTCAATTTTGGGCAGATGGCTGCCACAAATTCTTAGAATCTCACTTCTTCCACAAAAGAAAAAGGGATGAGGTCCAGTGCTATCATTTTTGCTAGATTACCATTATACAAACATGCTATTGAGGGGTTGTAGGGCCCCTCCAGCCTAAACATGCCTGTAATAGTAGCTTGTATTTTCTTCTGTTCTGGGGCCATGTAGGCAAGTGACTTTTGAGAAGAAAGTGGTGGGAGACTCAGTGTGCGCTGTATGCCGTGGTGTCTCCATCTGACTCTGCATCTTTGTGTGCCTTTATGAAGTCACTGATTCTGTTGGCACACTGTTGGGGACAGGGCTGTGTTTGGTGAAGATGGCATCCTCTTGTTCCTCATCATCACCTCCCACCTTGATTGGAGTCGAACCCGATGTTCCCAGGCTTTCTCAACTTCACCACCTGTAATTTCTTTAATGTGCTCCTCACACCGGATTGTGTTATGTTTTTTCATAGGGGTTGTTTGGCTTCCAGTAACATAAAGTGACTTACATCGATGAGCATTTGTGTGGCAAATGGTGCATATTGCAATGTGCTCCCTCTGTGTGGTAACAGTAAAAAAGTCCCAAATTATAGAGTACTTTTTTAATGGGCGACTGCCAATACCGGAATAAGAACTGGAGGTAGGTGAGCATGTCTTTGATTGCCTCTCTGTAGTGCAAACTTCAGCTGAGGTAGGAGTTTATGCAGGTCTCAGCTGGGGCTTTGCAAACATGGGCACTGGTGGTGCATTGGAGCAGGCTAAATGGTATTTTCAGACTTGTCTGTGTCACCTTCTACAATGACTAGCTCATCATTATGCTCCTCATCATACCCTTCTACAATTCTAAGGCTTTCAGGAATTTTTTTTCCCCCTATCCTCTCCTAGTCTCTCCCGGACTTTTCCAGGATCCACTCCATGTCCCTATCATCATCAGACGTGGTGCTTAGAGCAGATGGTGGAGTAGTACCCCTCTTTTTCCTTGCTGGAGATATGGAAGCCAATGATTCTAAAAGAGGAGGTTCTTGCTCAGCAGGAAGCTCAACCTCCTGTTCTGCTCCAACATCAGGAAGATGTACTATTGCTGGCTGCAGCTGCTGTCCACTTTTCTCTCTTTCCTGAAACTATTGGATACTACTGTGAAAGGGCAAATCCAATTCTTGACATCAGTATACATTCCTCCTGTTTGTCAGTACTGTCTCTTCTTCTCTTGTTCACCTAAAAGCGAACAGGCAAGAAAAATATTAAGTGAAAAGTGGCATTGTTGCAGTTTTAATTAATACAACAAAGGCAGTATTAGTGTGGTTGGTTACTTAGGCAATAATAAATCAGCCTCTTTAGAGTCAAAACACACCACCATAATATAAAATGTAATTTCAAATCAGGATAACACATCATACAGATATAGTTATTAGCTTTATGTCCATATATTGTAAAGGAGACACCTGTGGCACTCAGGCAACTACTTGCCTAAATGGTTTAATAATCTTTTTAAAAAAAGGAAGTTTAGTGTGTGCCCATGTCAGGCAAAATAGTCCAGGGGGACATGGAAAAATCATTAACAAATGAATGATGTTGTTGTGTCTGCAGTGCACACAGCCAGGTGCAAAGTAGGAAACGGATTTATATATAATAAAAACTGAATGTTATTGCTTGTCTGTGCACCTATGGTGGATGGAAGATGGTTGGATGGAAGGATGGAAGGATGGAGGATGGCTGGATGGATAAATGCACTGAGGCAAAATGTACACAAAAAGAATGAATAAATAGTTTTACCAAAAATGTATATTAAAGAAAATCATCAATATTTGCTGATGTTTGTATGGGAGGATGACAAGAAACATATTGTGAGGAAAAAATAAAAAATGAATAATAGTATATAAGCACTGTTCATCAAAATCATATTCTTAATATACATAAACTACAATGATCCTCAAGTATATTATTAAATTAATATCACATCCATCCATTCAATCCTATGGCAATGGCACACTGGCTGGGTGCACAAAATGGCTGCCAGCCAGTGCCACATGGTCCAACAACAAGAGCGAACAAGGAGGCATGGGGAACAAAGAACACATGCAAGCCTATGGCAAAGGCACACTGGCTGGGTGCACAAAATTGCTGCCAGACGGTGCCACATTGTCAAACAACAGCAGCAAGCAAGAAGACGAGGGGAACAAAGGACACATGCCTATGGCACAACCACACTGGTTGGATGCACAAAATGGCTGCCATCCACATTGCCAAATAGCAAAAGTGAGCAAGGAGGCATGGGGAACAAAGAACACATGCACGCCTATGGTAAAGGCACACTGGCTGGGTGCACAAAATGGCTTCCAGCCAGTGCCACGTGGTCAATAATCAACAGTGAGCAAGAAGGTGTGGGGAACAAAGAACATATGCCTATGGCACAAACACGCTGGCTTGATACACAAAAAGGCTGCCAGCCACATTGCCAAACAGCAAAAGTGAGCTAGAAGGCATTGAGAACAAAGATAACACAACCAGGAGTATGGATACAGACTCTACAAAATGACCACTGGCCTCATGGCATGTAGAACAAAAACAAATGGTGACCTATGGCAAGCACACTCACTGGCTAGAAAAGGGAGGCATGGTAACACTGAGGAAAACACTACTGATAATTCAGCAATGCCAAAAACTAAAATTAACTGAGCTATAAACATTTTACAACACACATCCCTCCAAGGCATCACATATTAACCCATGTGTACACTTTCTGTACACAAAATATAATGAAATACGAAGAAACACATTTATCTACACAAAAGTGTCAAAGCGTCTAGGAAAATATAAATGTATACGCAAAATGTGAATATACAAGACACCTAACCATACCTACTGCGTGTATCTCTATCTAGGATCAATCCTCAAAAGCCTATATAATGGTCAACTGAGGATACCCATCAGTCACCACACGGAACCGCCCTTCATCATTTGGGATTCCTTTATGACCATTTAAGAAGAGCCCCTAACTTTCACGGAAGAGGGCATTGATCGTAACAGCCCTCGCCCGATCAGACAGGTCTCACTATGGTCTTGCTACTCTGTTATGAGGGTATTAGCGAAACACCACATTTTAATTGTATCCACTGTAATTCCAACCCTAAATGATCTTTTAAATCAACACATACCACAGACACAGTTGATTCATGCACACATGACTAGTATTGGCCTGGACCTACTCACTGGATGGCCCCATGGCAGGCTAGCCCACATAGTAAGATAAGTAAATATTTCGAAATTTAACAAACATGGAGGTAATGTTCTAAACTGTGCAACATTGTTCCTTTACACAAGAAGAAACATTAAATTCAAAATATACCTAGGCCCCTATTGAAAGTGCAGGCCACCCACCAAAACACATTTGAAAATTTTAATAAAAGTACGAATAAATACTGGTGCACGCCCTTTATCAAGCAAACAATACCATTATACAAGAGCTTTTGAACTTACTTGTGAAATCTCACATAGAAAGCTCTTAAATCCAATGGAATATATACAGCAGACAAAGAGAGTGATCCTTCCTGCTCCAAATAGAAAAGGAAAAGTGACCAGGAGAGTGAAGAACCACTGGAAGGAGCCTGTTGGACAGGAACAGGAAGTTGGAGTCTCTAGGGAACTTCCATACTGTTCGAATTTTTATATATATTTTTTTAAATCGCTTCTCGCACAAAAAAATGAATTGAATGGTCCATTGGAGAAGAAAATCCCATCTAAAACCTCTTTTTGTAGATGTATCTACTTCTCCAGCACTCAACTAGTTGAGTGGTGCATTCATGAAGAGCACTTCATTAGTGCCATTGTGACAGGAAGCCGTTCAAGGTTGTGCAAAGTCTCACTCATGCTTGCCAGTGGCCTGAGAATATCATTGCTCTTGCAAGCGAGCACCAAAACAAATCTTGCATGTGTCAACAGAAGCAAAAACTGCCCTTCACGGCCAGAAGCTAGAATCCAGGAACTCTGTGCTCTGCCGTACAGCGCGGTGTGCCCGAATCCAGAAACCTCCACAAGCAGAGTGAAGTTTACTACTGGGGCCTAGAAAAATAAGCACCTAGAAGCAAAAATTGGTATTCCCGGTTATACGGTAGCGACGGACCTGGATAAAGTCAAAAGTTCAGTCCGACTGCGATGGAGTGTGGGTCACATACAGGGACCCAGTGAGGGCTTCTGAACGAAAGTACCTTAATCCTGGGTGCATCAACGTCAGCGATGTGAGATACAGTCAAGGGGATGCGTCGGTTCAGATCAATGCGGTAGCAACAATGTACTGATCCTGAGACATGCAGCAGCGGTATTGGGTTGGATTAAATGAAAGATGAGCTGCAATGTGGAGGCTTTGGCATTGTCATCGAGGCTACCATTGACGGAAATGCAAAAGCCTTGAGTTGGGAAGCAAATCGCTCAGTGGTGGTTCTGAAGGCGGTGTCAAGTCTGATACATGCAGCAGGAGCATTGCGCCAGTTCTGATCCATAAAGCAGTGTTGATGCATTGATTTTGATTGTTACAGCACCAGCAATGCAGCAGTTCCACGGTGGATGCATCGGTTCCACAGAAAAAAGCATCTTAGGCCCATTTCCATGGGTCCAGGATTGGGGTGGCATCACTTGTCAGGGCAGAATCACTAATGGCAGAGTCCAGGTCCAGACGTAAGGTGGTTGGAAGTCTTTTATATCCCAAAGAGATCAGATCAGGAGGCCAGCCTGCTAGCCCTTGGAGTCCCTCTGGGTTCAAGTGTCATAGGTCTACTATTGTTACCCCGGCAGGGTAACTGCAGTAAGAAGAGCAGCACAGAAGGCAATAGTTGAGTAAAGCAGCAGTGCAGCAGAGTGGCAGTCCTTCAGCACCACTGCAGTCCATTGACCTGGCAGAGGCTTCACAGGTACAGATCTGTGCTGCAGTGGTGGTGTCAGAGGTGCAGTGCTTATACCCAGTTGAGCCTTTGAAGTGTGAAAGATATGCCTTTAAAATGATCAGAGGTCCTACCTTTGAGCCCTGGCTCCAGACTCACTACTGGAAGGTATGCAATCTTTTGTGTGGTGAAAGGAAACCGCATACTCAGCAGGTAAGAGTGATGAGGCGGGTTGGGGTGGGGTGGGGTTGGTGGAAGTAGACAGACGGCATGTTAAATAATAATAAAGAAAGAAAGAAAATTACTTATCTTGCGCTCGCCGCATCACAGACTCCTTGATCCAGCTAGCACAAAATAAGTGGTTTTATGTTTTTTTTTCAATAATATTTAACCTGTTGTCTGTCAACTTCCACCACCCCATCCTGCCCGACCCAACTGCTCCTACCGGAGTGAGCTGCCACTGATATTCATGTATAAATGAGACTGGGTCCAGCTTCTCCCTCACATCCTGTCTGGATGGCCCATGAAACAAAACACAATTGTCACCCACCCCTTGATAAGTGATCAGAGACAGGTAGCAGGCACCAAATGGCTAACATAAGAAAATGTCATCTTTCTAAAAGTGGCGTTTTAAGAACGGCAATTAAAAATCTGACTTCATTATAAGTTTGGATTTTAAATTGTGATTCCACAGACACCAAACTTGTAACAGAAATCTCTTCACAAATTGGAATTACACCTATGCAAAGAAATAAGGTAATCTCAATGATATCCTATGGAAGAAATAGGCCTTGCACTATTGAAAAATTACTTTGAAATTATTTCACTACTAGGACATATGTAAAAGTTTATTTTCTACCTGTTAAATACATTGCTCTGTACCCTCTGGGTTGTCCAGGTCCTACTATAGATGTGACTTATATGTATAAAAAGGTTTATCTTGACAGGTTAAACGGCAGTGTAACTGTACACAAATGCTCTGCAATGGCAGGCCTTGGACATGGTTAGAGGGCTACTTAGGTGGGTAGCCCAATAAGTGCTGCATTCCTCTAGTAGAATTTAATTTACAGACCTGTGCACATGTAGTGCTCTTTACTAGGGATTACAAAAAAGCTAAATTAAATATGCCAATTTGGGTTATACCAATATTACCATGTCTTAGGGAGAGAGTACATTCCCTTTAGCACTGATTAGCAGTCTGCCTGAACCATGAAGGTGTGGTCTCAACGTCTTCAGTGCCCCCACAGCAAAAGTTCTCTCTCAATCCTTTGTTCCAATGGAAGTATCCTCCTGCTAATTAAGGCTACCGGCTGGTGTAGGCACTCATGGTTGACCTGTGCTAAGACTGTCCCTAAGCCATGCTCTGAAGTGGCTGAGTTGCTTGAAGAATTCAGGTGCTTGAGTACAGGTGCTGTACACATGGCTTCCTTGGGGTTATCAAAAGCTTTCTGACAAGCCTCTGTCCAGATCACCAATCGGGGCTGCTTCTTGGAAGTCATCTCATTTAAGAGGACAATAATAGTTCCATGACCCTCAACAAATCTTCTGTAGTATCTTGTGAGGCTCAGGAAGTCTCTCACCTCTGTCTGAGTTTTATATGGTTGTACAGCCTTAATAGTTTCAATCTTGGCCTGGAGGGGCTGCATCTTGCACCCACCTACCAAGTGAACCAGGTACACTATGGAACCCTGCCAATCTGGCACTTACAGGCCTTGATGGTCAGACCTTATAGAAGTGATGCATGTTCTCCTCCCAACTGTAACTGTGGACAGCAATGTCGTCTAAGTAGGCGGCACAAAAGACCTCCTTACCAGCAAGGAACCTGCCAACCAACCTTTGGAAAGTAGCATGGGCATTCGTCAAGCCAGAGGGCATCACCCGAAATAGGAAGTGGCCCTCTGGGGGTTGAGAGTGCTGACCTCTCTTTAGCATGCTCAGTAAGAGCAATCTGAAGTATCCTGATGTCAAATCAAAGTTACTGAGGAATTTTGGCAGTGCTCAGTCTGTCTATGAACTGATCAGTTCTGGGGATGGGGCGTGCGTAGGTCCTGGTAATGGAATTGAGTCCATGGTCGTCCTTGCAGAGCTGGAGTTCTGGTGAGGGGCCCGGTGAGGCAACCTTTGGTACCAGCACCACAGGGTAGGACCAGGGACAATCGGAGAGCTCCATCACACCTTGTCTGATAACCTGTATATTTTGTTCTTCACTGGCAAGCTGTTTCCAGTGTCAATGTCATGGGGGCACAGTTGTATGAGTGCAGGGGAGAGTGAGAACTATGAGGCAAACAGTCATGGCAACTGGTAACAGTCACTGTGCTTTTCTACAGTCAGGGTAGAAGAGAGGTTGACACCTCCACTGACCCATTGTGTTCCTGTGCAGAGATGAGGTCAGGGAGAGGGTTTGGCTCCTCTTCCACTCCCTCATCTAGCACAGGGAGCGTGCTCACTTCGAACCTCTCAACGTGACGCTTTAGGTGTTTCAAATAGGGCACCCTTAAGGGGTTCCTGGAGGTCTGGAGGTGTACCAAGTAAGTGAATTCCCCCTTTTGCTCTTTTATTTTATATCAGTTGGTCCAGCCTTCCTGGGGAGCCCTGGGCTCTACTGGTTCTATGGTTCATACTTTCTGGCCAGGTTGAAACTCAACCAACACAAAAAACAAGAGAGGGACCCTGAAGCCTAAACTAGATAAAGGGAGGGGGAACCACCCACCAGGGTAAAGTAAATCTCGAACAACATGGAAAGGGGAGTTCCCAATATTAAAAGGGGACAAGTAAGTTCCCATATTTAGACAGGACACGCCCACAGAACAGCTAATAATTTTAAAATTTTTGGGGGGTTTTATTTATATTCTCATGAAGAAATATATATCAAATATAAATAGTACAGGTCAAAACAGAATACATTTAATTATCTCATTTGTATATGAAAATTCATATTTTTTTAGAAAACACACATACAACGCACATCATCAGCCCAAGAACACAACGAGTAATGGAAGAGGGCACACAAATCATTCACTCATTCTCACAACCACTGATTCAATACCAAACCACTACACACATACATATTCAGACAGAAACAACATTCATTCAGGTGTACAGAGAAGGCGCCGACGCACGTTTGCGAACAGTGCCAATAAGAGCTTCCTTCATCAGGGCACATATCATCAATACAGTAATTAGAACGGTATCTCAAGATCCCAAGATCCAATTTTCCGACATGTGTCCTAGTCAAGTTTAGGGCTGACAAAGCTTATCATAAAATATGGGTAAACAAAGCTTCCTCAGATGCTTCCAGAAAAATATATAGGACGAAAGATTCGTATAGGTACAATAGTAAAGGCCGAGGGCTAAAACTGGAATCGTGGGTGTACATATTAAGTCTGGATCTTAATGGAAATCGCATACCCTGCTTCATATGGCGCAGGGCACAGGCTCAAGCATTCAATCAGAGAGCAGGATGTCTGCTAATATGCATTGGAGCGAAAAACTCATTCGGATAAGGTACTGCGTAAGAAGTATGGCCGGGAGAGGTAAATTTCAGGTTAATGTGATCCTCAAAGGGAATAGAAACGTGTCTCTGCAGATCTATAAATCAGGACGCCTCACGCGGGTTTCGAAGAGCTGGAAGCAACTCCACCAGAGTCACCTTCTGGTCATACTAGAGATTCATGACTTTTTGACTGGCCTCCAAATTATCTTTGCCCATTTCCCAGAATTGATGCATCTTGACGTGGAGGGCCAGCATGTTGCTGACCACATTCTGGGAAGGTTTACTGGGAGCCTGCTCCCACCACGCCTTGACAAGGCTCAGAGTTCTCCTAACAGGGTGGCCATAGAAGAGTTCAAAGGGGCTGAATCCTACTCCTCTCTGGGGAACCTCCCTGTAGGCCAAAAAAAGGCATGACCAGATGATGTCCCACCTAAATCTCATGGGCTTAGGCAAGCCCACAGTCATGCACTTTGAGATCTTGTGGACTATCTCCACAAGACCATTGGCTTGGGGGTGATAGGGTGTGGTGAACTTGTAAGTTGCACCACACTCTTCCCACATGGACTTCATGTACGCAGACATCAAGTTAGTGCCTCTGTTAGACACTTCCTCCTTGGGGAACCCAACATGGGTAAAGATTCTTATCAGAGCTCAAGCCACCACAGGTGCAGGCACTGACTTCAGAGGGATGGCCTCTGAGTAGAGAGTAGCATGGTCGACCAAGACCAGAACAAACCTGTTACCAAAGGCTGTCTTAGGATCCAAGTTCAATGATGTTGATACCTACCTTTCAAAGATGATGCCTATGACTAGTAATGGAATATGGGAAGCTTTTTGCTTTTTCCATAATTTCGCACTGGCCTAACAGGTGGGACAGAACCTACAGAGTGCCTTTGAGGATGTCTTCATTTGGGGTCAATAAAAGGGGGAGACAAGTCTGGTGAAGGTCTTGTCTTACCCTAAATATAGGGGGATAGTGTGAGCCAAAACTAGAATGTGTGTGACCATGAGCACATGGCCTGCCCCGTTACCTGGAGCGTTAGGCGTGCTAAAGAGGAGATAACTCTGCCAGTAGATTAGCTGATCCCCAGAGGCTTCACCTGCTGCATGGGCTGAAGCCTGTACAACCAAGCCTTCAAGAGTGAAACACTCCTTCTGTGCTTTGCATATATTCCCTCTGTTGGGCCCAACCTCATCTTGCCAGTCAGCAAGCTCAATGTAGGTCACCTAGGGCGACAATGTTTTCCTCAGATGTATGACGTTACAATGCATACTTTTACAACGCACACCATTACAACACATTTTTTACAAAGCAACATCCATTACAACGCATTCCATTACAACGCATGCCATTACAATGAATTTTTTAAAACTACCTTTACAACGCATTCCATTACAACGCATAATACCTTTACAAGGCATACCATTACAACGCATAACATTACATTGCATGTATGGTAAGTATTTGATAGTGTAGGGGTAAAAATTACTATTCTAACTCCAGGGGGTGCAAAGGTAGGGTAAGTGTTGAATAGTATAGGGGTAAAATTTACTATTCTAACTCCAGGGGGTGCAACAGTAGGGAAAGTGTTGGATAGTGTAGGGGTAAAAATTACTATTCTAACTCCAGGGGGTGCAACAGTAGGGTAAGTGGTGGATGGTAATTGTATGCGTTGTAATGGTATGCGTTGTAATGATTGCGTTGTAATGACATGCGTTGTAATGGTATGCGTTGTAGTGTAATGCGTTGTAATTGTCGCGTTGTAATGGCATGCTATGTAATGGATGTTGCATTGTAAAAGTTTTGTTGTAATGGTAGTGCGTTGTAAAAGTTGCGTTGTAAAGGTTGTTTCCCATTTTCCTCGGCTGCCTCGGGGGTCTTCTCCTCAGGGACTCCAGGCAACTTCCACCATGGGAACTTCAGTTGCTGGTTTCCCACACCCCCTGCCCCTCTCTTTGGGAGTTGTCTGAGCCATTGTTCCAGGTTCCAGACTCCTTTTGCAGTCCGCCATGGACTTTGTGGTCATACAGACCCACTCAGACATTCCCAATATCTCCAAGTGTGACCTGAACTCTACCTCTCTTCTGTTAGTGTGCTCCAGATTGTTGCCAAACAGACAATCTGCAGGCATGACAGGGCTCATAGTTGTTTTCAGAGCACCTGAGGCCACCCCCACTCAAAGGAAACCAGAGCCAACAGTAGGTGGTTGTCACGATTGTCGGCGAAAGGAATGTTTTTAGAAAGACCTGCTCTGCAGACACCAGCAGACACTTGACAGTAGTCATGCAGGCTCCCGTGTCTCGCAGAGCTTCCACCCGTTACCCATTGATGGAGACCCACTGCCTATACTTGGAAGTATTAGCAGGCATTGCAGCTTTTGGCATCATCTATTTATCGCCCAGTGAAACTAGGGTCACCTCTGTAAGCTCTCCGAAGCTAACTGGGACTACTTCCTTCCTAAGCCCTCCACTCACTAACCCAGGTGTCTTCCCACCGGTGGGGGGCTGTGCCCTCTTGGGTCATTTGGAGTTGTCCTTGGGGTGCCCATATTTTGTATCACTCTGTACATTTGGGTACGCACCTCCCTGTCTGCTTGTCAAAGAACCACTTCTTTTAGTTTCAACCTGGGACTGGTTTCCACTACTCCCTAGAGAAGGGAGTCTTTAGAGAACTGCTTAATGTTAAGTTTTTATCCCCCAATCGTTCTTCTGGTTGTAACCTAACAACATTTGTGGGAGTCTACCAGATACCTTTTGGACACTTTGGTGCTAGCCCAAAGGTCCGCCTATTCAGCAAGCTTCCTGGGTCTGGTCAGTTACCTTCCTGCTAACTAAGTGCTGGTGCAACTCTGTAAAATAGATACTGATCATGTGCTCTCTCAAAATTAAATTGCAAAACCCAACATAATGATTAACTTTGATGACCCACACCCAACCATTTAGTGCCTTGCTGGAGTAGTCTACAAAATCTATTCAAGATTGGTTTGGGAACTTCTGACTTTCCCTGCACCTCTGGTGATACTTCAGCCCAAATTTAGCAAGTAAAATGGCTTCATGGGGGTGTATTTGTTTGGTCACCATCCTCTAATGTCAGAAGTTTGTTCCCTTCCCACAATAGGCATGTGTTTCCACAGACTACCACCCTAGTGCTTTTCAGGTACCTTGTGCGACCTCATAGGCAGAAACCTATTTGTCAATGTAATCTCCTACCACATAACTGGGAACCAAATCATTGGGCATATTACCCCTTTTCTGTGTTTCAAGTCCTGCAGGTATCCTGCCACCATCACTGCTGTACTCTGCCTGTGTGGCCTTGATGTCAAACTCCTTTCGGCTCCTCTCCTGAGCCTGTAACATTTCTCTTCTCCACTAATGTACTTACAGCCTTCTTCTCCTCTGCCTCCGTTGTTAATTTTTGTTAGTTGACTGGGGGTGAGGGTTTGATTTGCTCCAACGCTCCGTCCATCATCCCCTTTGGTATCGCTTTGTTTGCCCTTAGTTGGCAGAGTATGCCCAGAAGTGGGTCCCTTGCTCACCTTGCCACTGGATTCAAGCTAGCCTGGCTGATGACGGCTGATTAGCCAGAAACTGGTCCCAGGATGCTTGTTTCCGGTCCAGGGAAGACATGGCTTGGCAGTTCGGGCTGGACTGTTCCCATGAGGCACAGGCTCAGACTGATTTGCATATGGCCAAGTCTGAACTGGGGTGGTGGAGTGAGCTAAAGAATGATGATGGATTAAACCCAGATCAGTTGACTGGGGGTGAGTGTTTGATTTGCTCCAGCGCTCCATCCATCATCCCCTTTGGTTTCGCTTTGTTCGCCCTAAGTTAGCAGGGTATGCCCAGACGTGGGTCCCTTGCTCACTTTGCCACTGGATTCAAGCTAGCCTGGCTGATGAAGGCTGATTAGCCAGAAACCGGTCCCAGGATGCTTGTTTCCGGTCCAGGGAAGACATGGCTTGGTAGTTCGGGCTGGACTGTTCCCATGAGGCACAGGGTCAGACTGATTTATATATGGCCATGTCTGAACTGGGGTGGTGGGGTGAGCTAAAGAATGATGATGAATTAAACCCAGATCAGTTTACTGCGGTTGAGTGTTTGATTTGCTCCAAAGCTCCGTCCATCATCCCCTTTGGTTTCCATTGTTAATTTAGCCATCTGCAGCTTAAATTCTCTCTTTTTCTTCCTCTACTTCAGATTCTCTGGGGTCAGGCCATGGGAAGAAGCACTGCTCCCTGCCCTGGCAAGTAGTTTTGGTTCAGGGGCCAACTCCTATCCTTCCTCTGCAGGTGGTTCACTTCACCCCGGTTTAAGGAGTACATTTACTCCCAGAAAGTGGAGATTGGGTGCCTACTGGATAGTGGATGTTCAAGGGCAGGGAAGTCCTGGATGTTTGAGCAGACTCCAACACTTATATGTTGTGGATATCTGCAAATGGCCCTCAAACATAAACCTACAGTGGAAATGGTCAGGCATTAACGGCTGTTAACCCCTTCCATGCTGATGACAAGCTCAGCTCATCATCAGCGTTACCTGCCGTACGCGGATGCCGAGCTGAGCTCGTCATGTAACGCGGTAATTTGAAAAATGCCGCACACAGCGGGAAAAGCCGCCGCAGCGATGCGGTTAAGCACTGGGGTAACTGCATTCCACATGGAGAATGGAATCAAAAACCCTAAAAATGGTGCATTTCTCTGTGAAGTTGTACCTTATGACCTTGGTGCGAGGTCTGCAAAGCAATGCTTTGCAAGGCTTTGTGGAGCTTCATGTTGTTTACCGGTAGAACTGGTGAAGCTTTCAGATGGGACCTTTGGTGGGGCTGTGCGAGGTTTCACATCAATTCGACATCAGTTCCGGTGAAGCTTGCAGTTCAGAGTTGCGCTGCTTTGTGTGGCCCTTCAAAAGATTGTGCCGGATCTGATGGAACTTTCAGTTAGTCAGGGAGGAGAGCTCTCTTATGTCAGCCACGGTTCCAGGAACAGGAGGGCACCTCTTGGGGCTCAGGACTCTATTCAGGATAGGCCAGCAGTAGTGCTCATGCAGGTTCCGTTGGTGCTGGTCAGCTGGGCAGTTGCAGGGCGGGCAGGCCTCTGGAAGATTGTTGTGTCCTTGTATCTCAAAGAGGTGGTCTGCCAACTGACTCTTGGAGTTTCTATGGTTAGCTTGGGGTCAAAGCAGAGGGTCCAAACTTCCTTCTACAGACCGCAATGTATTCCTTCTGGAAGTCAAGCAGCCCTTCTTCTGAATTTTCCACAGGTACAGGAGTTTTCTGATGAGTGGCTCTGGAGATCCAATATGTATACCTGGTGCCAGCCTTTGTGAGGGAAGACTCCCCATCATAGCCCCACAACTGGTTTTGGAAAGTTCTCCCCTACCTTTGGTCAAGGCTCAAAACTGTCTGAGTTGACATAACGCAGGGCAGGTAGGTGTCAGATTCCTTTGTATGCGCCATAGGCAAAGCCCCTTGAAATGTAAGTGGACTGGGTACAGCCCCTCTCCAATCATCCAGTTAGGATTTTCCACCATGTCTATACCTAAGCCCCCCTTGTGTCCCTGTCAAGAAGTAATACAGAAACCCCAAATGCAGGTCTATTCACAGCTATGTGACCCTAGAAACTAGCAGAAGGATTAGTTTGTGGGATACGAAAATTTGAACTTTCTAAAGGTGGTATTTTCAGAAGTGTTTCTTTAAATCTGATTTTACCATTAAAGTGGATTTTAAATTACAATTCATTTGAGTGTAGACATCATATCTCTGCTCCCAATCTAAGATTAGCACTTAATGAATGTAATAGGGTAACCCAATGTTAATCAATAGGAGAGATAGGGCGGACAACAGTGAACAACTGTCTAAGGACTATTTCACTGCCAGAACATGTAGCATTTAGGCACACATGTCCTAGTTTGAACAAACACACCTTATCCTTTGAGCCTTTAGGAGTTATCTTACGGGTGACTTATACGTATTAAAAAGGAAGGCTTATGCCTAGGAAATGGCAGGTCACAATTGCACTACAGGCTGCATTGGCAGGCCTGAGACATTGCTTTAAAAGACTGCTTCTGTGGCTGGCACAATGAGTGCTGCAGCCCACTTTCAGCATTTAATTTTCAGGACCTGGGTACATGTAGTGCCATTTACTATGGACATACAAGTAAATCAAATGTGTCAATCATGTGTATGCCAATTTCAGTGTATTTTAAGGACGAGCACTTTACTGCTGAATAGCAAGGAAACAGTGCACTGAGTCCTACAAAACAGCAACAACGGGTTCAGGATAGGAAGGTAAAGGAAGGGAAGCATCTGTGATGAACTTGCAGAAAGGACTAGGTCCAAAATGTTGTTAGCCCTGTATCTTTATACTTGTTCTCCTGATTCCTTCTTGTGCCTCCTATGCACCTGACTTAGCATTCCTATTCAAAACATGCATTAAATCTGAACTATTTAATCCTGTCCCCATGAGCAGTTCATCATTCCTATATAGCAATCTAAAAATCTACCCTGCTATAATAAGACACCTATCCACCCCACCATGCACCACAGGCTACCTATCAGCAATTGAAAGCCTCATTATGATTTTGCCTGGGATGCAAGAACACATATTTCTCAACAAATTGGCAATATTTAATTGACACCAATAAATACAGTAAATTATCTATCGTCCTTGCCTCCACAATTCAAATACCTAATCCTCAAAAATAGATAAAGAACTGAGAGCTAAACATGATTACAACCTCTTCAATGTTTACTGATGTATTTAGACCATCTGAAT
The DNA here is from genome assembly GCF_964261635.1 of Lissotriton helveticus. Lineage (NCBI taxonomy): Eukaryota > Metazoa > Chordata > Amphibia > Caudata > Salamandridae > Lissotriton > Lissotriton helveticus. The sequence continues at coordinate 981,116,322 of NC_136065.1, read as the reverse complement.
ATATTCAAGCACGTGTTACTTTGATCGTGTTTTTACAGTTCCCTTGTAAGCTTCAGGCATTGCAAGGCGTGCTTGTTGTGTTTTGCAGCTGGTCCATTATTTCAAAGGGATTCCACTTCCTGTGCTGCCTCTGAGCTTTTCCTTCCGTAAACAACCTTCTATCCTGTCCCATGCGCCTTTGGGGTGTATCTTTGTAACAAGACACGATTCTTAACTTTGCTCAGATAAGTAACATTTAATTAATGTCTTTTCGCCACCACTTGGAAGACATTCATTTTCTTTTGAACATTCTTAGTATAACTGGGGAAAACTAGAATACTTTTATTCCCATATTTTAAAGCACCATCCAGTGCATCCCAGTAGAAAGGCATCTCCTTATGTGCCGTTTAGCTAATTAACTGATATGGGCCAAGCAGTGGCACTGAGTGCAGAACCTAAAAAGAGAGTCCGTGTGTTTTCACATTTTTTATCTTGTCTTGTGTAAAAGATCATTGATGGGGCTCTGCACCTTGCCTGGAGTTCCCACCCCTCCAATGGTGCGCTGCATTCCCTCCCCACTGCATCGTCCATCTTCTCCCATAATTGTTTCCCATCTGGGAGTTGGACCTTAACTGAGACTTGAAGGAGTGAACATCCTTCAGTAACGTAGTTCTCTTATTTTCTGCAGAGACCTTTCACATGTCAATGGGCAGACGGTCAACCTCTAACCCTATTGCATCGACTATAATTGTAGTGTTTAAAGATGATCTGGAATCATGCCCTGCTGTTAGCACATCTGTCAATGATTGCATAGTGTGCATACCCAGACTACATGGCCCCGGAGTTCTTTCAATCACATTGCTATTGTGCAATAGTTCAGTGCCTTTTGGGTAGCAAGACATGGCATGCCCTTTGGTGATTTATCTGATTGTTTAAATTCTGTAAAAAATGAAAAATTAAGCTTAAGTGCTCAAAGATGTTCTTTGGGACCCCACCAGTGGTACTGCTAAAAATGCAAAGGATGCTGCTTCCTAAACTGCTTAGTACCTTATACCTGTTTCATCTACCACCCTACCCTTGCATTCTTTTGGTCTCACTTTTGTATGTTCTTTCTTTGCCTTGCGTTCTCACTTTGTCACGGTTTTCCTATGTATCCTCCCCTCTTTCCTTCTCTCTGTTCTGCCTTTCTCGCTCTTGCTCTTGGTCAAAGACTGGCAATGAATGATAACACCATGGTGGTTGGTGTTCACTACTTACAGCTAGCAGCACAATTTAGGAACTGATTTATCAAACCTATCTTTGTCCAAGGCATAACAGTGTACAAAGGTTTGCTTCATATCAGACCCTCTTACGGGCTCAGGTTGTGCTAATTTCCATCTAAAACCTGTCTCTCCTGTCAGTGTGTGTCCTTTCAGTAGCTGTTCTCTCACAGACATTCAGTGTCTACTTTTGAAAATATGCCTGCATTGTAATCAAAATTCCATTACTGCAAAACACATAATCTGCCATAGAGAGGTTCAAAGTTCCAATTTAAAGACTGCTGACTGTTTCGGCACTGTCTACCAGGCGGTATTGATGCAATCTATCAAGCACAGCATCTCTCAGGGTAGCCTGTTGCCTTCTAGTCCTTCATGTGATTCCTAAGCTCAGCACTGTCACTGCAGAATGGTATTATTACTCTAAACTGTAGTCTCGTTCAGTCCAGGCCAACCACAGCTATACTCTGGCCTCATTCCCACTCAACACCACTTCTGCATGCATGTCCTCCATCCTCCAGCCCCCACACCTACCACCACTTTTCCAAGCCGCTTTCTTAGCTTACAGGTCAGCCGGATTGAATTACAAAAGCTTTAACATTCCCATCCCGCCACTCCTCTGCACGTGCTGTATAGGACCGTCACAGCATTGTGCACACCAGGATCTCCACTTCAGGACCAGATTTCAGCTAGACACTTCAGGGGATCTTCAGAATGAAATAAGTGCCTCTTGTTTAGTATTGTTATGGCTAACCTGCAACCGCAGTCCGTGCAGGTAAGAGCAGTAGGGTCGGGTTGGGGGGGGGGGGGAATTCGACAGACGACTAAGAGGAAAAATTCAATAAATAACTAATTTTCCCTCGTTGTTGTATGCCGATATCCCCCATCCGGCTCCACCGCTCTCAGCTGCACGGACTGAGGCTGCTAACATCTTCCATATTCTTTACTGAGTATTAATCTCCTTTATCTGAATCTGAATCATAACCCCTTCCATGCTCACGGTGCTCGCGTGCTTATGACGAGCTGAGCTCGTCATGACCACACCCGTTTTTATTGCTGTCCAGCACAGCAGGGGAAACTCTCAAGCAGCATGACATATGAGTCCAGAGTCAAGAGGTCTCTGAGTGACTCTACATGCCACCAGCCAACTTCCCTCTAATTCCCGAGTAACACACCACACTTAGGGGCATATTTAGGGGAGGCTTGCATCGTGTATGCACCATGCAATGTAGTACATGCGTGACGTAAACCTTTATGTCAGATTCATGAAGCAGCGCAAAATCACTTTCTGTAGCCCTGAGTGGACTCATAAATCTGAAGTAGTGAATCACAGTAGAAACCACTGTGTTGTGCCACTCTGCCCTGGGTAGGCTTTCCATGGACATTGTAGTGGGTGTTTCCACCCAACTCCCATGGATTTCGACGTATTCCAGGATTCACAAGGATTTATAAACCTGGATATGTGCCAAAATCTTACGCCTTCCAAGGAGAGGTGTAACAGCAAGAAATATCTTCATTTCTCCTCATTTTTTTCTCTTTCTATCTGTGCCGCATTCTGCAGCACACATAGAAAGAGGAAAAAGCCTTTCAGGAGGAAGGTATCCCTTCCTGCACGATTTCAGGAGGAAGGTATCCCTTCCTGCACGAAAGCAATCCTGCCTACAGCACATACACCCTTGCACCTTGGTGCAAGGGTGCCTGCATTGGTGCAAGGCTGCCAAAACAGGGCCTGACCAGGGAAAAGGACAAGAATGCATCATATTGAATAAATACATCTCGTTCCTGCCCTCTCTCTGTGATGCAAGGCATTACAGCTAGGTGTCTTACTGTACTACCCTGTACCACAAAAATAATAACTATGCCCCTTCACCTGTTCCATGCTGGGGACGGTCCCCGGCAATCCCACGTGACGGTGGGCATGTAGGGGAACGGCCGGGGGCCGTCCAAACCCCGTCCACTGATTAAAATGCCCGCACTGCGGCGGAATTCACGCTGCGGTCAACAGGTCAATCTGTAGTAAAATAGTATCTCAAGGCTAAATACTCACTGGCAACACACATTTGAAATTCTACCTACAAGAGCATAAAGGGATAGTGGAAGAAAGAACATTTTTCCATCAATATAAACATGATTATTCCTGCCCAGCATTTGCTGTGGAGTTGGTAAAGCTCAACTTCAAACCACACCTGCCACAAATTATAGTGCTTGTCTCTTAATGTTGCCAGTTATTGATATTCTAAGAGCTAACACTATCCAGTCTATTGAGCTACATTTCAACCATATGACTTCAATTTCACCCAAATAGGCACTCATTATAATGGCTAATACCTTAATTTCAAGCTCATTGCATCGGATCAGGCCGGTATACCCTGTATGCGTTACAACGCATGACATTACCCCGCATTTTTTACACCGCAAATCTTTTACAATGAAGGGCTTTACACCACAAACTATTGCAACGCATTCCCCAAATTAACGACCCAGTGGAGTTAGAATAGTAAATTGTGTTGTTATGGGGAATGCGTTGTAATAGATTGCGTTGTAAAGCCCTGTGTTGTAAAAGATTTTGCAGAGTAATGGCATGCGGAGTAAAAGTGTGCGGGGTAAAGTGTCCTATTCGATGAATGAGGCCAGCAAACACCTCCTGGGCTTTATTCAGCTCAGGTCTTAACTGCACCATTGCTATTTCCCAATTCAAGGACCCTCTGTCACCCTATGTTTGTGGGTCTCAGAGGTGACCAATTGTTCATAAAATAGAGACTTGGTTACAGGGCCCATGCCAAACGTTAATAGTTGAAACAATAACACAAGCCTACTATCACACTAGCGAGGGATGCTTTAGGCTGTAAAAAATAAATGTGAACATTTGGATTGCTCTCAGAAGCAGTAGTTCGTTGAGATTCCAATGTACACCTCAAGTGGAACGACTGATCTGTCCTCACATGACACTGAAATGGCCTCTATGCAAATCTAGGATGGAAGAATATTAAACAGATGAAATGAGACACGGCAATGCAAATCCTCCTCCAAATATCTGTGCATCTGGCACAGTCTTGAACTGTCCCTCGTTGTAGATGATGCTGTGATCTCAGATAATACTTTCGACCTTCTCCAATGGGCAATCTACTCTTTTTTCAAGAGAAGCCAACAAGTGAAATCATTATCTGCACTTTCTGAGTCAAAAAAAAAATCTTAATTCTGTTGCAGTTTCCCGCTTTACTCTGCTATTCAGTATAGGGAGTTATTTTTACAAAAATCTTCAGATTCTTTTCATCAGCTCAATTTATATGCAGATAAATCTTACCAGATTTGAAACAAAGGGCCAGTGGAGGGCTTTATCCTGTATTAGAGGCCCTCCATTTTTCGAGGACAGAATGAGGAAGGGCAGATTGAAGTAGAATAGCATCAAAATACAAGTTTACTTCTTATGGAACAAACTATGGGGCACATGCATCAACAGAAATTGCATTCGCAAACAGTGCGAATCGCTAAAATTAGCCGTTTGCAAATGCAATTTCTGTTTTTGGTATGCATCAAATATTTCCATGTTAAGGAATCGCAATTTAGTTTGCGATTCCTTATCTAGTCGCAATCGGGTTTGTGAGTCGCATAAAATTCGCAAATTTAAGGAATTCTTAAAATATTTGCGAAAAATGGTATGCATGAAAATTCGCAATTTGCGAATTAAGTAGAAATCGCTATTAGGAATTCCTAAATTAAGAAGAAGTGTGAGCAGGTGCAAATTTTTTGTAAAAAAATGAAACATGTGCAAATGATCAGGCAACTATAAAAGGGCTCTTACAGACCCTCTGGAACTCTTCCAGGATGGCAGCAGCAATTGTGATGGCACGTAGGTTGCGTTTGAGAGCAGCAGGGAGGAGGCGAAGAGTACTAAGTGAAAGAATCTTTAGATTGCGCATCACTTTGCTAGGGCAGACACAGGCAGACATATATGACAAGTATAGTATAAACCAATCTTGAAGAGGAGGCAGCCCTGCACTTATAAGGAAGGGTATGAATATTTGTCATCACTATCCTCTGTGGAAATCTGCTGTGCAATGTTAAATTTTATTAGAATCTCACTAAAGATCAGGAAGAATTATGGGTAGCACCACATGTATGGGAATTTCTTAATTGAAAATTATTTCTCTGAATTTTCTTTTATTGTATCATCATGTCTTTTTAAGTATAATTGTGTATTCAACTGAGTATTCTTTTTAAACACCATGAGGCAAGATGAATTGTATGTTCAATACTTTTATGATTCATTTTATGTATCGAATAAAGTTTTTGAAACGAAACGAAACGACAAGTATAGGCTTAATGTAGACTCTATTTTAGATCTGATAGCAGAACTTGACCCCATATTGCAGAGGCAAACAGCTAGGACTCAAGCTATACCCACCCATGTACAGGTGTTATGTTGTCTTCATCTACTAGCCTCTGGCTCCTTTCAAGGGGTCATAGCTGTTGCTGGGGGGGTGTCACAGAGTGCATTGTCCAGATTTTTTAGAGATTTTCTAAATGCAATGCTACAGAGAATAAACCATCACATAAGATTCCCTACAACTCAGCAGGAGTTACTGCAGACTAAATTAGACTTCTACAACATTGCACATTTCCCACATGTAATAGGATGTGTAGATGGAACTCATGTTCCCATTTGTCCCCCTTCTTCCAATGAATACATTTTTAGAAACAGGAAAAATTATCATTCATTAAATATTCAAACAGTCTGCAATGCTAAAGGAATTATCACTGATTTGGTTGCAAGTTATCCAGGGAGTGCTCATGACTCCTACATTTTTAAACACAGTGCCATCCATGCTCGCTTGGTTGCTGGAGATTTTGGTGATGGATATTTACTAGGTAATTTATATCTTAAAATATGAGAAGTTTTTAAATGTCATGCTCTTGCATGTAATTGGTACTCATGTTCAACATGTTTTTTTGTTAACTTAGGTGACAGTGCATATGGCTTGTGGTCATACATTCTCACACCTTATCTGACTCCAAATACCCACAAAGAACAGCAATACAACCATGCCCACATCTCAACCCGCAGTATCATTGAGAGGACTTTTGGTGTCATGAAGTCTAGGTTTAGGGTACTCCATATGACAGGTGGTGCATTGCAATACCGTCCAGATGTCTGCTGCAAAATTGTTGCAACTTGTGCTATCCTCCACAACATAGCTACTAGGAGAGGCCTTGAACTTGATATGGAGGATATGCTGCCAAATATTGACAATCAGCCTCCACAACCTCAACACAGATTGCATGGACCTGACGCAGCAGAAGGGAGGAGAAGAAGGGCAGAAATCACTCAACACTATTTTTAACCAAAGGTGAGTTTAATGTAATGTCTTTGTCATACTTTTGTTAAACAGTTCACAAAAGATGGTAGAGCATGGCACTTCTAAGTATATTATTGCTTACAATGTTATGAGTACAAGAATACCATGTGAAATCAGTGAAGGTTGTGAATTAGACAAAATAATGAAATCAAAGCACCATTACGTAGTTTTAATTGTAACTCATTTCTTTCTACCACGCAAACCTAATGCTCTGGTTTTGACATTTTCAGATGTTGTAGAATTTCCTGCAGTCATATGTAGACCTCTTGCACTACGGCGGTCAGGCAAATCTTTAGGTTTCATTATTTCTTTGCTGGCTTTACTATCTAAATTTGCTCCACCTTCATCAAGTTTAACAAAATTATCTTTAGACTGCATCTCAGTTGCAGTATTTTTCATGGTCATCATACCATCACAGAGTACATCACAACATTGCTGGATGGCCTTTTGCATGGAAATTGTATTTCTCATTACTCTTGCATTGCTGCATGTGACTCTGTTTAAAGCGCTGGCATATGTGTGCATGCCTGCAATTGACCTCATATGTCTATTGCAATTTGCAATTCTCTGGCTTTCCATTCCCTGAGTGATGTTCTCCAAAGCAGTAGCTATGCGGTCAAATTGTGAACATGAGGCCTTTTGTGCAGATTCAATCACTTTTGTAAGTTTAGTAAGATTTTTGTTCATAGTAATTACATTTTCATTGATATCACTGAGTTTCCCCTTCATGATTCTCATGTCCTTCCCTTGCAGACGCTGCAATTTCAATAATTTTACCTCTACAACATTGGCATGGGTGCTATCATCTAATGAGTCTCTTTGAACTGTGGACCTTGGCTTTCTCCTGATGAATTTTTGAAGTCTTTTGCGCTGACATGACTGTTTTTCAGTGTTTTCTGGGATTGCTGCAGTTTGTTTTGTGAATTCAGTGACAATATTTTCTTCCTCAATGTCTGAGTCCAGAAGCTGACGCACTCTCTTCCTAATTTGCAAATTATTATCAGGAGTTGTAAATGATTTGGACTGTGGCTCACATGTGTTCTCAGATTCCTTGTTGTTTTCCTCTGAGACATATATTTCAGTTTCTTTCTGAGTATCTACAAGTGAAAAATTAAATTTGTTATAAGTATGTTTTCTAATTACTTGTGTTAATGTACATTGCTTTGCACTTGTCTACATGATTAAATTTTTGGGAAAACAAGCATGTGTACTTATATTTATGTGAAGTTTCCAGCCATATTTTCATGTTTCAGAATATTACATGTGTATAACATTTTTTAGGATGAACTACATTTCCCATGATGCACTGCTTCAATTCATTTAATTCCTTTTTCAAAGCCAAAATGAGAAAGCAACGTGTCCTACTCTTAAAGGGATGTTAAAAAGGGATTAAATATGTCTAATGACATCTAGCACAACAAAGGCCTAGAAAAATAAAACATTAACTATTTACAAGGTTGACATACCTTGTGAAGTGCCAGCATGCTCAGATGTGTCAATCTGAATTACTCCAATCACAGCTTCAGTCACAAGCGTCCCCTCAACCAAATCCTCAAGGGGGTAGTAGGTATGTCCTTGGGAGAGCCTCCACCAGTTTTTTTCGCACTTTTCATCCTTGTCGCAATCCTTTCTTTTGCGCGTGAACGTAAATCATACCACCTTTTCTGCAGGTTGGTGATGTCTCTGTGGGCAACCCCCACAGCATTTACCTTGGCTTGAATGGCCAGCCAATGTTTCCTTTTTACTGCTTCTGGAACCTTCAAAGATAATTTCCCAAAAAGCTCCTCTTGCCTTTCAGCAACCTCCTCTATTAATATCTGCAACTCCTGCTCACTAAACTTCATCTTTCTTTTCCTTGGATGTTGGTCTTGACTTCCACCTTCTGATTCCATTTCTCCCTCTGCAGCAGCACTCAAAAAACAGTCCCTCTGGTTCAGCAAAGCAAGCAGTACTGACCAACTGCCACTCCCTAGTTCAAACTGTCTCTCAGGTGCTTTCAATTAGTGTTGGCTTCCTGGGTGTGTCCTCATTGAAATGCATCAATATGCGAAATCGCAATTTTGCGAATTTTTTGCGAATTCGCAAATAAGGAATCGCATTGAAATTCGCACTTCGATTGCGAATTCGCAAAAAATAGCGAAAAATAGCGATTTCTTAAAAAAATGCAAAAATGATGATGCATTCCGTTTTGCGACTCGCAAAATGCGATTCCTTTAAATTCGCAAATACCGATTCGCTAAACGGAACATTGATGCATGTGCCCCCATGTGCTGCAATTGTCATCCTCAAATACTTACTCCTACTTTTTAAGAAAAGCGAACATCCTTTCACAAGTCATCTATACACACGTGTGTGTCTACATACGTTACAAGTAAAAGACCTAACCACATCAAAGATTCTCTGCCTCCCATATAAATACATGAATGAATGAATGAATATACAACTTTTAAAGCGCTAATGTAGCCCATGGGCATCAAGGGGCTAACCCACAAATACTTGCATGATAAAATCGTACTATACACTCATCCACTAATCATATGCTCAGCAGTGGAACACTTCCGGGTCACCCTGATAGTCAGATGCAAACACTGGATCACAGTACTCATTTGGAGCCCCCGCCTCTGTAACAGCTTGCCCATACACCTCCACACTTCCTATTACTGGTTCAGCTCAGATCGAAGCACACAACCCTTCTGCTCTTAGTCCCCTTGTTGAAGCATCCCCTCACTCATTCTCAGGTCTTTCAGGCAGGTCTTATATTTAATTTTAAACTTACCCCTCTTCTTTAATGTACAGTGTTGCTCACCTATTCAAATTATGCCTTAAGTATATATTACATGTATTTCAGGCTTATGGTCTCTGGATTCAGTCTTTGCATCTCCCATTCCCGCCACTGGTATCCCACATGTATATAACCACTATTACTCATATACAGTATGTAAGTATTTGATTTTGTAACTATGTAATACTAGCAGCCCGCCCCGACCTTGTCCGGGAGCAATCAGGCTTCCCCGACCCCCGCCAGCCCCAACATACCAGTCCGTCCCGAAATGAGTGTTAAACATGTGATTCCCATTATTTTAATCCCTCCAGTGTTTATAGGTCTTTTGGTTTCTTCGAATCTCACACAATGGGTGTTTCCAGTGTCACCACCCCGTACCACTCCATCTTCTGGTTAGCTGCTTACCAAGGTCTATTCACAGCTGTTGTTTGACTCTGGTCCCTTTTGGGGAGATCTCCTGCATATATGCTCCATAAAATGGATGTATGACATTACAACGCATGCTTTTACCACGCATGCCTTTACATCGCAGTTTTTACAACGCATGCTGTTACAACGCATAGCGCTTAGGGGTGCTGGATAGTGAATAGTTCAATTTACTATTCCAATTCCAGTCCCCGTGGATAGTAGGGAAGGTGTTGGATAGTAAATTAAATCCATTCCCTATCCTAGAGCGCCCCCCAGCGCAATGCGTTGTAATGACATGCATTGTAATAGTTGCGTCGTAAAGGCACTGCGTGGTAAAAGTTGCGTTGTAAAGGATGTTTCCCCAATAAAATACCACCTTGGCCCCAGTGCCGTCTTATCGGATCACACTGATAGTTCTTGTTGAGAGCTAAAGGAACAGATGTGGGTAAAGGCGCAGCCCTAGGGCCCCCGCCCGCCCCCTGCCATGAGTGTTCAGGGCCCCCGCCTGCCCGCCCTGTCCCCCGTCTGCCCTGCCCCCCGCCTGCCCCGACATTGTCCGTGGGTCCCCCGGAGCCTTCCCTCAGCCGCCGCTCCTCCCCCGCGCTCCTCTATTCACCGCTCCGCCGCTCCTCGCCGCTCGTCACCGCTCCTCCCCGCCTGTCCGCCGCTCCTCACCGCCTGTCCGCCGCTCCTCACCGCTCCTCCCCGCTTGTCTGCCGCTCCTCCCCGCGTCATGTCCGCCGCTCCTCCTCGCGCTCCTGGACGCCAATCCTCCCCGCGCTCCTGACGTCTGCACGCAGGTCGCGGCCGGCGCTTCTTCCACGGGACTACTTTTTTTTCGCAAAATTTTTTAAATAACGTATATTTTTTAACTTTATATAGCCTATGTCCATCTGCACACCCTGACGATTACAACGATGTATCGGGTGTGTGGATTGGCGCTGTGGTTCCCGAGTTTACCCACCTCAAAGGTTCAAAGTTCTTCCTTTATAATAGTAGTATAGATGGCATTTGTAATGTTAGCCTGTTGTATGTAACCCCTTCTTCCTCCTTATTGTTCTGTAAAAAACAAACCAACTTGCAAAAGTCTTCATGTTGCGAAGAATTCCTTCTCTATTCTGATACTCCAAGAAGTATTTAAGTTTTGCAATGTATGCTTGCTAGGCAAACTTAAACAAGCAGATAAGTCAATGAAAAGTACCAAATACACGGTGTACATTACTCAATCAATAGGTATATATTACACGTGTGATATATTCTTATCAAAAGTATAAACTGATAGGCGTTAAGTATTGCAAAAAAAAGTACGTAGGTTCGCAATTATTGTACATACAGCATTTTTTCCATAACTTAATTTGTATCAATATATGTTTAATTATAGGTCAATAACTCATTTGTTTAGATTATATGTATTCTGCCGAAAGGAAGCACGATATAATTTTAAGAAATAATAGTCCTCATATGAAAAATAAGGATCTAAAAATTATTTATTTCTCATTTTAACTTAATCAATAGTACTAGCCAATTTAATACAACTGAAACTTTTATGGGGAAGTCTGTACATTAGCTTTGTTTCAATTTGTGCTCGAAAATATAAATGAGTTGCAATTGTGCTGGCTCAGGTTTTTCCTACACTTGATAAGCATAGCTTTCAAGCGTGAACAGAGTTCATTTTATTCTATGCCAGCTTTCAAAATATGAATAATTAATTTGATCAAAAATAGATTATTGTCTTTTCTTTTTTTTATTGGCTTATATTTTCTTATTAATATGGTCTCTAAGTGTTGGCATTTATTCCTATGCTTTTTTTCTCGAGCATTCTTTGTGTGCTGCTCTTTCTATCCAGACACACCCAGAAGAAAAAGACGAAACACATTTTAAATAGCTCTATAAACAGCTCTTGTACTGTTGTAATAAGAAATTAGATAATATTTGAGCTTCTTCAAATGCAGGAAACTGGTACTGTGCAAACCAGCCTTCTGTGCTTAATTTAAGAGTCCAAGACTGTTGAAACAATCACTACAGTGTCATGAATACATCAATTCATGAAGGACAAGAGAATGATGGCAGCTTTCAGCCTGTTGTTTCACAATCACAAGAACTGCCACTGCATCTTGCATCAATTAAAACACTTTCACTTCTCTTATGACATTGAAATGTAAAAATGTGTTATTAAAACAAATAAATGCACATACATTAGAGGTGGTAGCTAGCGTAATTCAATGTAGTGTAATCACACAGAATTACCTAAAAAATCCATGTCTTTATGAAGAATTATGTAAGAAGAGTAATTCTGCGTTTGGCGGTATTTTCTAAATTAAAAAAGACTTCCTCACGTTCAAAATAGAAGCGAGGATTCATTCTGGACTAATAAGTAGCACTGTATGCAACAGAATACAAATAGCAGTGCCACGAGCCAACCACTTGGAGTAAGATTTGCCGTCAACTTACTCCCAGCTTTTAGCGCTTGTTTCTTAGCACTAAATGCACCGATGAATTTAGCTCTAAGAAAATAGTGCCAAATGCAACAGAACAAGAACAGCTGCGCGAGCAGCTGCTTGTGCATGCTAAATATTCTCTTGGATAAGGATGTTTCTGCGATTTACTGAAATGACGTTACTGTGATATTAGTAGTAATTTCATGTCAAACAGTTACGCAGAATTTCTAAAATTACTCTGATCAGTTCAGCATAAATAAAATTCCTCCTAGGGCTGCCATGCATCCTGGCACTGAATGGGGCCTACGTTTCATTGGAAAAGAGAATAGTGACTGATCTATATTTCAAGTAAACAGGAATTCATTCTAGTATTTTACTTCCAGTAACTTACTTCTGTCATAAATCTGTGGAAAAGCATAAGATCTTGAGAGCACCAACATAACCTACACTAACCTACAATGAAGAAGAAAACAAACTAACAATTTACTACTAAACTACAGTAGTCATGGGTTGCATGCTACTTGCAGCAATGCACTTTAACTCCATTGGCAGGTCTAGTAAGTTTTATATAAATGCAATTAAAATTACTCCGAGTACACCTTTCAGAAATCCACCTATGGGAATGTTTCAGATTTCACCTATGGAAATTTTAGGCATGGATCATGTCAGCGTGGCGAGCATTGGCTATACGTTCCAAGTCTAGGTAAAGTAGGACTCATGCCAATTGTATCAGTCATCATAAATAGAAGATAAAAAGTGATAGAAGCTCTAACTTGAATCAAAAACTATTCCATGTAGAGTGAAGTGGGTGTGAGCAGGAAGAATCTAGATGTCCCCACTCAATGTGCATTCCCAGGTCATCTAACAGGCATATCCCTTGGTTCCGGAAATATAATCCATATGCACATATATTAAGGGGATAGTCCTGACAGAGTTCCTGATATGATGGTGTGTTGTTTGCATCCAACCTTGTCTTTTTGTTATTTGTCACATACGAGGTTCATCTTTAGAACAATGTAAATTATAGTGACAAAGAAAACAACAAGCTGTTAGTGTAACCGGGAGATAATTCAAATAGGAGAAAGATAGGTTGTATGTTACAATATTGATTAGAAAAATATTGTTCAGCTAAAATATCTACTCCAGAATATCGTACACCCTTATAAAAACAAGGTAATTACACAGAAAGAAGTGTGAATGTACAATTCTAGCTCAACATCTATAAACATTCTTGGGGTGGGTTCAATCAATATTGTTGAGTCTAACCCAAAGGACCTGGTTCTTAAAGCCTTTGAGGGTATATGTAGACAGATTACAGCGGATCTGACTATTAATATCAAAATTAAAGGGAATCGTGGAATAAGGTGGTTTGATGAAAAGTGCTCACAAGCCCACCATTCCCTAATTTTAGCTTTCAAAAGTGTACCACTGGTAGCGAGCCTTCGGAAGCAGTATAAGCTAGCAGTGCATTTGCGAAAAACAGAGATTAAGTCAGAGCCTTTGA